>NC_064630.1:687735222-690235222 GCF_023864275.1 Schistocerca cancellata | reverse complement strand
GTTAGAATACTAACTGGATGTCACACATACATTGTAAAATCCTATTATGAGAAGAAAATCAAATTACATGTACACACACTTGAAGCAGATTGTAGTTTTCGTAAGAACACACAAAGAAATAAAAAACTCTTTTTATCAAAGACAAATAGCGCGTTCTCCATCTAGGAGCACTTTTATAACTAGCATAATATTTGATGAAATGAAACTAGTAAATCAGTAATAAATATACGAACACTGGTATTGCAGCACTTACTGTACGTATCAGAATACGATGAATAATAAAGAATAAAACAAGTTTTTGCGATTATATTTTATTTACACTTTCATAACCATCTTTATTAAAGACCTTGCCTTTGAGAAGTACATCAATAATACTTCTGTCAGTCTGTATTCTCTTCTAATCTCGCCTTATCTCCTGCTGTATGACTTCGTTTATTGCTTTTCTTTGCGCAAATTAACTGTATCTTTTTTTTCTACCACCTCTTCGATCAGTTTTCTTTTTCTTAATCATAGATGAACCATGGACCTTGCCGTTGGTGGGGAGGCTTGCGTGCCTCAGCGATACAAATAGCCGTACCGTAGGTGCAAACACAACGGAGGGGTATCTGTTGAGAGGACAGACAAACGTGTGGTTCCTGAAGAGGAGCAGCAGCCTTTTCAGTAGTTGCAAGGGCAACAGTCTGGATGATTGACTGATCTGGCCTTGTAACACTAACCAAAACGGCCTTGCTGTGCTGGTACTGCGAACGGCTGAAAGCAAGGGGAAACTACGGCCTTAATTTTCCCGAGGGCATGCAGCTTTACTGTATGGTTAAATGATAATGGCGTCCTCTTGGGTAAAATATTCCGGAGGTAAAATAGTCCCCCATTCGGATCTCCGGGCGGGGACTACTCAAGAGGATGTCGTTATCAGGAGAACCAAAACTGGCGTTCTACGGATCGGAGCGTGAAATGTCAGATTCCTTAATCGGGCAGGTAGGTTAGAAAATTTAAAAAGGGAAATGGATAGGTTAAAGTTAGATATAGTGGGAATTAGTGAAGTTCGGTGGAAGGAGGAACAAGACTTCTGGTCAGGTGACTACAGGGTTATAAACACAAAATCAAATAGGGGTAATGCAGGAGTAGGTTTAATAATGAATAGAAAAATAGGAATGCGGGTAAGCTACTACAAACAGCATAGTGAACGCATTATTGCGGCCAAGATAGATACGAAGCCCACGCCTACTACAGTAGAACATGTTTATATACCAACTAGCTATGCAGATGAAGAAATTGAAGAAATGTATGATGAAATAAAAGAAATTATTCAGATTGTGAAGGGAGACAGAAATTTAATAGTCATGGGTGACTGGAATTCGGCAGTAGGAAAAGGGAGAGAAGGAAACGTAGTAGTTGAATATGGATTGGGGGTAAGAAATGAAAGAGGAAGCCGCCTGGTAGAATTTTGCACAGAGCACAACTTAATCATAGCTAACACTTGGTTCAAGAATCACGAAAGAAGGTTGTATACATGGAATAATCCTCGAGATACTGACAGGTTTCAGATAGATTATATAATGGTAAGAGAGAGATTTAGGAACCAGGTTTTAAATTGTAAGACATTTCCAGGGGCAGATGTGGATTCTGACCACAATCTATTGGTTATGACCTGTAGATTAAAATTGAAGAAACTGCAAAAAGATTGGATTTTAAGGAGATGGGACCTGGATAAACTGACTAAACCAGAGTTTGTACAGAGTTTCAGGGAGAGCATAAGGAAACAATTGACAGGAATGGGGGAAAGAAATACAGCGGAAGAAGAATGGGTAGCTTTGAGGGATGAAGTAGTGAAGGCAGCAGAGGATCAAGTAGGTAAAAAGACGAGGGCTAGTAGAAATCCTTGGGTGACAGAAGAAATACTGAATTTAATTGATGAAAGGAGAAAATATAAAAATGCAGTAAATGAAGCAGGCAAAAAGGAATACAAACGTCTCAAAAATGAGATCGGCAGGAAGTGCAAAATGGATAAGCAGGCATGGCTAGAGGACAAATGTAAGGATGTAGAGACTAATCTCACTAGGTTTAAGATAGATACAGCCTACAGGAAAATTAAAGAGACCTTTGGAGAATAGAGAACCACTTGCATGAATATCAGGAGCTTTGATGGAAACCCAGTTCTAAGCAAAGAAGAGAAAGCAGAAAGGTGGAAGGAGTACACAGAGGGTCTATACAAGGGCGATGTACTTGAGGACAATATTATGGAAATGGAAGAGGATGTAGATGAAGATGAAATGGGAGATATAATACTGCGTGAAGAGTTTGACAGAGCACTGAAAGACCTGAGTCGAAACAAGGCCAAGGGGGGTAGACAACATTCCATTAGAACTACTGACAGCCTTGGGAGAGCCAGTCCTGACGAAACTCTACCATCTGGTGAGCAAGATGTATGAAACAGGCGAAATACCCTCAGACTTAAAGAATAATACAATAATTCCAATCCCAAAGAAAGCAGGTGTTGACAAATGTGAAAATTACAGAACTATCAGTTTAATAAGTCACGGCTGCAAAATACTAACGCGGATTCTTTACAGACGAATGGAAAAACTAGTAGAAGCCGACCTCGGGAAAGATCAGTTTGGATTCCGTAGAAATGTTGGAACACGTGAGGCAATACTGACCCTACGATTTATCTTAGAAGCTAGATTAAGAAAAGGCAAACCTACGTTTCTAACATTTGTAGACCTGGAGAAAGCTTTTGACAATGTTGACTGGAATACGCTCTTTCAAATTCTGAAGGTGGCAGGGATAAAATACAGGGAGCGAAAGGCTATTTACAATTTGTACAGAAACCAGATGGCAGTTATAAGAGTCGAGGGACATGAAAGGGAAGCAGTGGTTGGGAAGGGAGTGAGACAGGGTTGTAGTCTCTCCCCAATGTTAATCAATCTGTATATTGAGCAAGCAATGAAGGAAACAAAAGAAAAATTCGAAGTAGGTATTAAAATACATGGAGAAGAAATAAAAACTTTGAGGTTCGCCGATGACATTGTAATTCTGTCAGAGATAGCAAAGGACTTGGAAGAGCAGTTGATTGGAATGGATAGTGTCTTGAAAGGAGGGTATAAGATGAATATCAACAAAAGCAAAGCGAGGATAATGGAATGTAGTCGAATTAAGTCGGGTGATTCTGAGGGAATTATATTAGGAAATGAGACATTTAAAGTAGTAAAGGAATTTTGTTATTTGGAGAGCAAAATAACTGATGATGGTCGAAGTAGAGAGGATATAAAATGTAGACTGGCAATGGCAAGTAAAGCGTTTCAGAAGAAGAGAAATTTGTTAACATCGGGTATAGATTTAAGTGTGAGGAAGTCTTTTCTGAAAGTATTTGTGTGGAGTGTAGCCATGTGTGGAAGTGAAACATCGACGATAAATAGTTTGGACAAGAAGAGAATAGAAGCTTTCGAAATGTGGTGCTACAGAAGAGTGCTGAAGATTAGATGGGTAGATCACGTAATTAATGATGAGGTATTGAATAGAATTGGGGAGGAGTTTGTGGCACAACTTGACAAGAAGAAGGGACCGGTTGGTAGGACATGTTCTGAGGCATCAAGGGATCACAAATTTAGCATTGGAGGGCAGCGTGGAGGGTAAAAATCGTAGAGGGAGACCAATAGATGAATACACTAAGCAGATTCAGAAGGATGTAGGTTGCAGTAAGTACTGGGGGATGAAGAAGCTTGCACAGGATAGATTAGCATGGAGAGCTGCATCAAACCAGTCTCAGGACTGAAGACAACAACAACAACAACAACATCCTACCTCAGCTGCCACTGCTCATCTTGCCCAACTATACATCCATCGTCACTCCCTGCCCAGACCACATCAGCACCGAGCGAGTTGGTGTCGCAGTGGTCAGCACACTGGACTCGCATTCGGTATGACGATGGTTCAAACCCGCGTCCGGACATCCTGATTTCGGTTTTCTATGATTTCCCTAAATCGTTTCAGGCAAATGCCTGAAAAAGATCACAGCCCACTTCCTTCTTCAGTCCGATGGGACCGATGACCTCACTGCTTGGTCCCCTTCACCGAGTTAACCAACCAACCAATTACATTAGCAAACCAATTACCAATCCTTTTTACATAGCATTTCATTTACTCTTTTTCCTCTCTCTCCATGTCCTCCAGGCCCTCTGAGCGATCAACGTAAAGGCGTATCTGGCTTGTTCTCTCCTAAACTGATTGTAAGTAAGCAGAACACTACCTAATACTTCAATATTTTCTAACGTTTTTGCCAGAGAGGTGCAAATACCAGTAGCGGCCAATATTACTTCCTTCTCTTTTCTGAGATCTTCCGTATTACCGGAAGTTGCATGTTTTGCCTGAATTGAACTACCAGTTCCGCTACTCTTCTTTGCAGTTCCTAAGTCAACTCTCCTATTAGGAATTCTAGAACAATCAATAAGACAATATCAGATTTCAATAAATATTTATTTCAATTATTTAATCTCGATTGTTCGTCTCTCCACGTAATCAACCAAGCTTTCTGCTACCAATTTTCTGCAGATACTGCGGCGACATCCTTTTGTCAGTGTCTGTTTGATTAGGGAAAAGGGTAGACGAACAAGAAAGGTTCCAACAACTGATTTAAAAAGAAGCACTCAAACTTTGTATTTTAAATGTGACAAATTTTGTAGAATAACAGTAGATTATTACAAATTTGGCAGAATTGGTTAAAAAGGACGAGAAAGTCTACTGAAATTTAGCGAATGAGAGCTTCTAAAATGATCAGTTTACCAGAAATTTTATTTTATAAAAGGCGACGGCTAATTCAGCCAGATACAAGTAACACGATTACGATATTATTAATGCTGACCAATGCCTTAACATCACGTCTTAATTAAAACTACAAGTCTCCAAAGGAATCAAGAGTGCAATAGTTACAGTGCAATACATAAAAGTGTTAACTGTATTAATAACAATTCGATAGTACCAACACATCCTACGGAAATTACTCCGAAATCAGTTCGGAAGCTTGGCTAGTCAGGATCTACTACTTCCGGTTATCCACACCAACAAGAAGCTGTTTCCTTGGTCATGTCCCTTACACACGTGGACAAGACTGTTTTCTCACTTCAGTACCAAAATTTCCCTGAAACATAAGTACCACATGAACAAATTAAATGATTGTCTTACATACATCCACAATACAGATTTGCGACAAGTGCTCTCAAATAAGACATCAAATCCCAGTAGTTGCTCTCCATGACGAGAGCAAAGCTAACTAAATAATCCTTCAACAATTACATATCATTGGTAATTGCTATAGTCTTAAAAGGAGACCTTCATATAGGAAAAAACCATAGCTTACACTACCCTACGTATTCCCATAAACTGACACTAATACTTCACGTACAAAACGTACCATGAAAAGAGGAGTCACGTTGAGTCCACTTCACTATAACGTGGACACACCAGTTATGCTCGACGGAGGCTCCAAAGGCTCCGCTCAAGGATGAACACGGTTACGACTCACGCCATTCCATGTGTCATTCATACTGCTTCCACCCGGATGACGTTCCAGTCCGTATAATACAATCTGTTCCGGAACACAGGAGATTTATATAAATAACTGCTTAGCCGTTGAAGTGACGAGTGGCAACTGTACCCTGTGACCGCCCAGAAGTAACTAACTTCCCTCTTCACTTCACACACATGTCCGCCCACAGTCACATGATCCACTCCATATCTGTGTTTCAGCGATTCTATTCAACAGTGATGCGAACCTTTGGCACAGTGACTGTGCCATTGTTTAAAAACACATCGTCTGTTAATACTAGGTTTGTTAGAACTCTTAAAATATGCATAAAATTTCTACGCACTGGTGGTACTTCGGGTAACACAAACCGCAGCTTTAACATTTAGATATAATACACTACAAAAGAGACATATATAAGATATTTCTAGTTAAACATGTTTTGGGACATGTTCCTTTCCTCCTATCTTCCGTCTGCTATACGAAAAAATACAGCCTAAGACGACGCATGTATTGACTTACCAGTACACAAACAATAGTTTACAAGGCCTTTAGAATCTTAATATGGTTCTGAGTACACAATGACACAAATGGCTCAAATGGCTCTGAGCACTATGGGACTTAACTTCTATGGTCATCAGTCCCCTAGAACTTAGAACTACTTAGACCTAACTAACCTAAGGACATCACACACATCCATGCCCGAGGCAGGATTCGAACCTGCGGCCGTAGCGGTCGTGCGGTTCCAGACTGTAGCGCCTTTAACCGCTCGGCCACTCCAATGACACAAATGATACTGTATACAGCGTTGCCAGTCTACTAACGTGTCACTGGATATCAATCAGTCAGATATTACACAATAACTTTTGTTGTCCTAGTAACAAGCGAGAACAGTTATTACAATTTACGTGATCTTGGAATTATTAATATACTGTCTTTTATAACGTGAAATTCTTGCGTGGTGTACTTGCTTTGAGAGATAGAGGCCCCGATTGTATGTTTTGGTGATATTAACCTATGAGTGTTTTGTTTCATCTCGTAGTTCTATACCGTTATTTTTGTCTTTTCTTTTGTTTGTTCTCACGGTGGAAGTTTTGCTACATGGATCCTGTCCTCCCATTATATTACACATCCGTTTTTGTGGCAGGAAACCGTGGTTCAGGAGGTGACTATAAAATATTTGTAGAAGGTGGATGTATTTGGAAAACACTGTGAATGTCACGTGACAGTCTACAATTTTGCACTTATTTCCGTTCTGGGAACCAACCATTGTATCGGGGTTCTCTGGCTTTTCTATTTCAGTATTTTATTATTTACTTGATTTTGTGGTTGTTATATTTTTTTCCCAGCTCAAAACCCTCATTTCTCTCCGTTGTCCCATTACCTTCAAGATTGGCGTACGAATTTGTAAGATTTCGTACTTTATGTTTATACTTCCGCATCATGGAACGGAAACTTCATTGCCAGTCATTTTTATATTTGATTGGTGCTTCTTATGACGTTGTTGGTCAGATCGACGGACTGTATCGAATACTCTGGTTTATCCTTCACGGATGTTTGCGATTGCGCAACGTGTCATACAATGACAGTGGGCATGAAAAAAATAAGAAAAAAGCATTAATGTCTATTCCACCAATATCGTATCCTTCTAGCGAGCCGGGTAGGGTGTTCATGAACAATTTACAAGCATTTTGCTCTATCTTGGTATACATCTTATCTTGATAATGTCCCCAGTTTTCTCCTCTAACCTTCAGATCTTCTTTAATCTGATCCTGCCATCTTTTCCTGTGTCATAGTGACGGTGTTTTCTTCGGCACATCTCCGTCCAAGTGTTGCTCTGGCAGGAGGTTGTCTTCCGTCTTCTTCACGTGAGCCGTGCAGTACTCATTCTCTCAGTCACCGACACATCTACTTGCATCTCCCCTCTGATGTTTTCGTTCCTAATTTTGTCTTTTCTAGTCTTCCTCAAATCTGCTCGCAGTAACTTCATCGCCATAACTCTAAATTGCTCAGATCTGGTTCGTTAAGTAGACAACGCTACAAGCTGTATGTCGTATTCGGCAAGAGATATGTTTTAAACATGGTGTGTTTGGGATCTCGAAGGAACTCATCCTGTCACACACAAGGCTCCGCATTTGATGAAAAAATTTAGATCTATTTGTTATTGTGGTGTGTTCTTCTAGTTTGGCAGACCCATTCCTTGATATTTTACTTCACAGCTAACTGAGAGGTTTCAAACGTTCAATTTTTTCTCCATCTAACATCAGATTGCCCTGGGCAGATGACACGTCCATAATCACTCCTACAGTTTTGCTCTTGCTCACTGTCAGATGGCACCCTTTAAACTTGGAGCTGCATTCATCTAATCTTTCCTTTAACTCTAGTTCTGTTCCTCCTCAAATAGCTAAACCATCAACCAAAACAAGAACAATGAGATCACATTCTCCTATGTAATTGATTTCCTTTATAATCACATCTGTAAGTACAATAAAACGTAATGATGAATCGGCACTACCCTGTTGCACTCCTCTCTCTGTACTGAAATTCATTGTAGAAAGAGAAAAAAAGTTCTTGCACATTAAACGTAAATGATAAATCTTTAGACTGTGTAAAAACACAGAACATTCAAGGATGAATAATGACTGACAGATGACACGGAACAAACAAACGAAAATTCTAGCAAATACACTCCTGGAAATTGAAATAAGAACACCGTGAATTCATTGTCCCAGGAAGGGGAAACTTTATTGACACA
This sequence comes from Schistocerca cancellata, assembly GCF_023864275.1. Lineage (NCBI taxonomy): Eukaryota > Metazoa > Arthropoda > Insecta > Orthoptera > Acrididae > Schistocerca > Schistocerca cancellata. The sequence continues at coordinate 690,226,949 of NC_064630.1, read as the reverse complement.
TTCCTGGGGTCAGATACATCACATGATCACACTGACAGAACCACAGGCACATAGACACAGGCAACAGAGCATGCACAATGTCGGCACTAGTACAGTGTATATCCACCTTTCGCAGCAATGCAGGCTGCTATTCTCCCATGGAGACGATCGTAGAGATGCTGGATGTAGTCCTGTGGAACGGCTTGCCATGCCATTTCCACCTGGCGCCTCAGTTGGACCAGCGTTCGTGCTGGACGAGCAGACCGCGTGAGACGACGCTTCATCCAGTCCCAAACATGCTCAATGGGGAACAGATCCGGAGATCTTGCTGGCCAGGGTAGTTGACTTACACCTTCTAGAGCACGTTGGGTGGCACGGGATACATGCGGACGTGCATTGTCCTGTTGGAACAGCAAGTTCCCTTGCCGGTCTAGGAATGGTAGAACGATGGGTTCGATGACGGTTTGGATGTACCGTGCACTATTCAGTGTCCCCTCGACGATCACCAGTGGTGTACGGCCAGTGTAGGAGATCGCTCCCCGCACCATGATGCCGGGTGTTGGCCCTGTGTGCCTCGGTCGTATGCAGTCCTGATTGTGGGGCTCACCTGCACGGCGCCAAATACGCATACGACCATCATTGGCACCAAGGCAGAAGCGACTCTCATCGCTGAAGACGACACGTCTCCATTCGTCCCTCCATTCACGCCTGTCGCGACACCACTGGAGGCGGGCTCCACGATGTTGGGGCGTGAGCGGAAGACGGCCTAACGGTGTGCGGGACTGTAGCCCAGCTTCATGGAGACGGTTGCGAATGGTCCTCGCCGATACCCCAGGAGCAACAGTGTCCCTAATTTGCTGGGAAGTGGCGGTGCGGTCCCCTACGGCACTGCGTAGGATCCTACGGTCTTGGCGTGCATCCGTGCGTCGCTGCGATCCGGTCCCAGGTCGACGGGCACGTGCACCTTCCGCCGACCATTGGCGACAACATCGATGTACTGTGGAGACCTCACGCCCCACGTGTTGAGCAATTCGGCGGTACGTCCACCCGGCCTCCCGCATGCCCACTATACGCCCTCGCTCAAAGTCCGTCAACTGCACATACGGTTCACTTCCACGCTGTCGCGGCATGCTACCAGTGTTAAAGACTGCGATGGAGCTCCGTATGCCACGGCAAACTGGCTGACACTGACGGCGGCGGTGCACAAATGCTGCGCAGCTAGCGCCATTCGACGGCCAACACCGCGGTTCCTGGTGTGTCCGCTATGCCGTGCGCGTGATCATTGCTTGTACAGCCCTCTCGCAGTGTCCGTAGCAAGTATGGTGGGTCTGACACACCGGTGTCAATGTGTTCTTTTTTCCATTTCCAGGAGTGTAGAATGTGGATTCTACCACGACTGGGTAGCAGTCAGTTGCTTGTGGTCCCATACCATTCCTCCTTATGCACATTGGTTAGCTCTAAAATTATTTTCTGAGGATAAAAGGCAAAAAAGTTGGACACAGGCCTCAACAACTGACTAGGGCAATTACAATATTAACTACAAGTACCAATCGGTTTCGTTGCAAGAAAATACTTAAAACGAAATTACTGTCCTAACAGAGCCAGGTGAGTCCATTTATCAATCTGTTGTGCACATTAGAGCAACAGCTGAAAGAGATGACTCGAATAAATTCATTGATAAAGAAAGAACAAAGTGTACGTCTTAAGCAATACTTGCTATAGAATTAAAGACTAGTTAAGTAACTCAGAGTATTGTTTGGTAAAAGAAGTAAAACCTAATACAGAAGTATTACTTTATAATAGAGGTTACCATAGCAATGCTTCTGCAAAAAAGTTGTGCAGTAAAATTCGGAGATGCATAATACTAGTCTTTCACTGTCTTCCTCAGTTCAGCACTTCACTCATCCTGCCGGAAAGCTGACCCAGTAGTTCAGAGGAACAGAACGGAAGACTTGAAGATGTAGTGGGTGGTGCACCAGCATGGTCGTAGTCCTGAAATCTTTCCCAAGTGTGCGTGGTTGCAGGAAGCGAGAAGTGCGGAGAGATAAGACGGTATGTCATTAGTTTTTACGTTATTAAGCTAACATGTTCCAAGTATGTACAAATATAAGGCTCATGCACTTTAGATATAACCCATTGTGGCATTGCATTGTCAAGACACTGGCGTCAAATTCGGAAGGATGGAGGGTCACAGCGATAAAAAATTTCCTTGGTTGTCACTTCAGGAATATACGTTTCTCATTCCTTAAATAAGTTCAGAGCCAATCGTAAGTCCTTTTCTCGTTAAAGAGAGATGGATGTATTTATATGTTTTTATATATGACTTACGTTTCCCTCGAATTAAGCTGATAAATCCTACATAATTGCAAAGTGATTCGTGGACGGCATATTAAGTATTGTAATATTAACGTTTCTTTCTCTTAGTGTCGCAGGTACCACAGTGCAGGGCCAAGCTTCCATGTACTACATAGTAGTCAACTGCAGCTGCGTTTTGATAGTTGTCAGTCCATGTCAACAGTTCGCACACTCTGTTAATGTGCAAGGCTTTGAACAATGTGCTCGTAAAAAATCAGTCTCTCTGCTTAGCCCAGCTTCGTTATCAGGCTTCCTGTCCAGTTTCTGAACTACCTTAAAAATGAATTCATTTAATCATATTAATCTGCTCTAAGGGTCTTTCAATCCAATCAGCCATTTTCAAGCTTGTGGATAGTGATGACTCTGAATTTCCTGCCATAGAGATAACACCTATAACACTTGACACCGTATATGTAACGGGAGGAAGCACGGAAGTGGTTGAGTGCAGTGTGTTTGTGATTTTCTTGGATAAGTTTAGCATTTTAATCTATCAACTGAAGCCAAAACTGAACTTTGTACATCACTGAAAGACCAAATTGATGCTGGCTGACCACGACAGTTAGATCTTGAAATATATTTACTACATTTGGCTGTAACGCAAGGAATCTTTAATCTTATAACTCATCAAAACTTATGGTTGTAATCCTTCATGCGTAGCTAATTAAGACACCAAACTATAAACTGACGCATACACTTAATATCAGAGACCAATGAATCAGGAAATATTAGTGAGTCCAAAAGACCACTGTTAAAAGTCGCAATATGCAGACAAATATTTCAGTAGACACTTTAAGACAAATATTCACGCAGAACTTTACACAATAACAAAGATGCACTTGCGATACATCGCAACGATTACATACTTTTGCACAACTGGCACGCTAAACTTAACGTATTCACAGAAAACTTCTCACAAGAACACACATGGCATGAAAACGAGTTAACTCGAGACACATGGAAATCTATACATCTTAATAAATCACGGTAAATCTTTGCAGTTCTTAAGTACATGTTTACATGTTTACAGACATACATCCACGATGACTCACACTTAACATAATGTCACCGAACTGTAAGGAACGAAAACGAAATTTGACGCTGCATAAGGCCCCCACCCCCCAACGAGAGACCAACGAAATGGCACCCAGTCTAACAAGACACTAACATGTACCTTGAGCACAGCTCCATCACACAGGAGATATTTAACCCACCCTCCCTCCTCACGAAGCTTTATGACTGGCAGAACAAGGTCGCCCAGACACGTGAGTGACTTTTAGCAGCCTCAGCTGAACCAGCCCCATGTTAATATCCTCTGGGCGTCATATTTCAGACACAGAGCAGTGAGAAAATGGCAAGCCGACAGCTTACACCCATTGCTGGTCAATGCACAATGCCCATTAGGGTACAGTATACGGCCACGGCATCGCGGAAACGACAGGCCGTAAGCCTGTCCCCGATGCCTGTTGCACCACAACATCCATCGGTCCCTCGGCCTCTGCGCATGACACTGAAGAGTGACAGACAAATAAACCGCCTCCACTTCGTACGCGCAGTTCAGGACTGCCCTCCGTGCTCAGCACTCGCGGCCACAGCTTCAATATACAGCCCGGCCGCTACCCGAGGTGTTGCAGCGTACCACTTGTCCCCTTCCTTGTTCGTATGGTGATCGCTGATATCGACTGCCTGAGACGAGCTGACGTGTCTCAGTCTCAAACCTCCTACCTCCCCACCCCCCTCCCACCCCTTAAACCCGAAGGAAGCTAGCCAAACAACTGCAGCATAACAGACAGACAAGCAGAACAAATTGCCAACAAGTACACTATGGGAACTCAGAAACAAATATAGATAAGACCGAGCCAAAACACCATCACAAGCGACACGGAGAATCAACGACTCATTTGCCGGTCGAACCACTGCATCACACCCCTGGCGTTGTGACATGGAGCATTATCTTGCTGAAAAATGCCACTGCCGTCACGAAACATGATCAACATGAAGGCGTGTACAAGGTCTGTAACTAGTGTATGACACTCCTTGGCCATCGTGATGCCTTACACGAGCTTCACTGGACTCGTAGGTGCCCGCGTGAATGTTTCCAGAGCCGCCGCCAGCTCTTCTCCGTCCCGCAGTACAGGTGTCGAGGGGTTGTTCCCTTGGCCTCGGGCATGGATGTTTGTGATGTCCTTAGGTTAGTTAGGTTTAACTAGTTCTAAGTTCTAGGGGACTAATGACCTCAGCAGTTGAGTCCCATAGTGCTCAGAGCCATTTGAACCAACGACTCATTTTGCCTCACAAAAGTTAAAATCCATAAAATATAACTAGCCCTAAACTACCTTCCGTGATTATGCACCAAAACTCAACCCAAATGCCATTACCTTACTCCATTTTGAATCAAGGCAGACTCTTACAACATCGATTAAATGTTTCAATTCCTACACAGCTACCATATTACAACCCCTTTATGCACTACCACTGAAGCAGCAGTACGCATGAGAGTGGGGGAAGTGAAACGTGCTTGTAGTTTTACTGGACAAATTTGACTTCATCATTTATTAACAGGGACCAGAACTGACATTTACACACCATTGCAAGAGTGAATACAAGCTGGCTGATCACAAAAGAGAGATCTCTAAATATACACTGTCCAAAGTCACATCAATAAGTTAAAACCCTGAATAACACCATTTTGCAACGTAGACAGCTGCAAGACGTGCAAGAAGAGAGTCAGTAATAGTCTGAAAGGCAGTGATGTGAAGGCATCTCCAGCGCTTTGGCCAGATGCGCTATATTCCTCGGCTGATAATCCATGGCGCGAAGAGCCCGATCAAGAACGTCCTACAGATTCTCAATTGGCTTTCAGTGTGAGGAGTTTGGTGACCAGGGTCGTACGTTAAACTTAACCTGGTGCTCTTCGAGCCACGCACGTACACTGCATGCTGTGTGATACATTGCATTGTGCTGCTGGTAGGTGGCATCTTGGTGAGGAATGACAAACTACACTCCTGGAAATTGAAATAAGAACACCGTGAATTCATTGTCCCAGGAAGGGGAAACTTTATTGACACATTCCTGGGGTCAGATACATCACATGATCACACTGACAGAACCACAGGCACATAGACACAGGCAACGGAGCATGCACAATGTCGGCACTAGTACAGTGTATATCCACCTTTCGCAGCAATGCAGGCTGCTATTCTCCCATGGAGACGATCGTAGAGATGCTGGATGTAGTCCTGTGGAACGGCTTGCCATGCCATTTCCACCTGGCGCCTCAGTTGGACCAGCGTTCGTGCTGGACGTGCAGACCGCGTGAGACGACGCTTCATCCAGTCCCAAACATGCTCAATGGGGGACAGATCCGGAGATCTTGCTGGCCAGGGTAGTTGACTTACACCTTCTAGAGCACGTTGGGTGGCACGGGATACATGCGGACGTGCATTGTCCTGTTGGAACAGCAAGTTCCCTTGCCGGTCTAGGAATGGTAGAACGATGGGTTCGATGACGGTTTGGATGTACCGTGCACTATTCAGTGTCCCCTCGACGATCACCAGTGGTGTACGGCCAGTGTAGGAGATCGCTCCCCACACCATGATGCCGGGTGTTGGCCCTGTGTGCCTCGGTCGTCTGCAGTCCTGATTGTGGCGCTCACCTGCACGGCGCCAAACACGCATACGACCATCATTGGCACCAAGGCAGAAGCGACTCTCATCGCTGAAGACGACACGTCTCCATTCGTCCCTCCATTCACGCCTGTCGCGACACCACTGGAGGCGGGCTGCACGATGTTGGGGCGTGAGCGGAAGACGGCCTAACGGTGTGCGGGACCGTAGCCCAGCTTCATGGAGACGGTTGCGAACGGTCCTCGCCGATACCCCAGGAGCAACAGTGTCCCTAATTTGCTGGGAAGTGGCGGTGCGGTCCCCTACGGCACTGCGTAGGATCCTACGGTCTTGGCGTGCATCCGTGCGTCGCTGCGGTCCGGTCCCAGGTCGACGGGCACGTGCACCTTCCGCCGACCACTGGCGACAACATCGATGTACTGTGGAGACCTCACGCCCCACGTGTTGAGCAATTCGGCGGTACGTCCACCCGGCCTCCCGCATGCCCACTATACGCCCTCGCTCAAAGTCCGTCAACTGCACATACGGTTCACGTCCACGCTGTCGCGGCATGCTACCAGTGTTAAAACTGCGATGGAGCTCCGTATGCCACGGCAAACTGGCTGATACTGACGGCGGCGGTGCACAAATGCTGCGCAGCTAGCGCCATTCGACGGCCAACACCGTGGTTCCTGGTGTGTCCGCTGTGCCGTGCGTGTGATCATTGCTTGTACAGCCCTGTCGCAGTGTCCGGAGCAAGTATGGTGGGTCTGACACACCGGTGTCAATGTGTTCTTTTTTCCATTTCCAGGAGTGTACCTAGGTGTGGACATGGTACCCCAAGGACACAGAAGGTGAGTTACTTCGTCATTAAATTTCATCACAATTCTGGCCAACCCCGTCGTGGATGTGTCACACGATAGTAAGGTCATCATAGTCCCCTCTTACCCACCTCTTGCCCATCTCTTAACTCCTCCGGGACGGAGGTCGGAATCGCGATGCTAAGTGTTTAAATGGGGCGGCTTTACTGTGAGTGGCAGAGGAAAACATTTCAGACACAGACTCTATACGAAAATACTTCAGGGGCTGCCAAAAAGGACGTCAATGAAACCACCTCTTCTATAGCGGTGTTGATTCCCACGCATTCCGCTGCCGAAAACGTCGTTTGCTTTGCGATGTGCAACGGGACGACGCTCTCGACAACTTGTGACACTTCTGACACCAGATAGAAAGAGCAGTGAGTGCTTACGCTTTTCATTCCTCCTGTTTCGCGCCCTAACCCTCATGTGTGGCGGTGGCGTGGTGGGGGGGGGGGGGGGGGGAGTTAGAGAAATCCAAATTTTACACACATGTGAACAAATCGCAAATCGGCAGAAGGTCCCTCTAAGGACTCGCATTTCAACAGCCTCGGTGTCAGTTGCCCAGTTTTGTCGCGCACTTTAAAAAATTTGCATGTGCAGAGCCAACATCAGATGATAATAGCAGCACCTGCAGCAGGCTACAGTGCTCTTTTTCGACTGTTAGTAGGCTTGTGGAACGGGAAGGGTTGTCAAGAGGATGCCTCTCTGCAAGTGCTGTACGTAGCCTGTTTAAATGTTTGTATGTTGGCAGCGCTTTAGACTGCATTGATATCACAGCACTGTGCGCCCTCTGTAGGAGACTCGGTAGCTGGTCGGACTCGCAGTTAGAAGTTAATAGTTAGCGAAAAAAATGGCTCTAAGCACTATGGGACTTAACATCTGACGTCATCAGTGCCCTAGACTACTTAAACCTAACTAACCTAAGGACATCATACACATCCATGCCCGAGGCAGCGTTCGAAGCTGCGACCGTAGCAGCAGCGCGGTTCCGGACTGAAGTGCCTAGAACATCTCGACGACAGCGGCCGGCTAATAGTTAGCAGTGATGAGATTAGAAGCAGTGTTAGCGCGAGCAGACGGTCTGGACGAGTGTCCGTCAAGGAGATTTAATATTTGTTGGACATGGATTGTAAAATGTGCGTAATGGTATTATTATAATTATTATATGATTTCTGGAACTGAATGTCACATGATTCAAATGGTTCAAATGGCTCTGAGCACTATGGGACTTAACTTCTAAGGTCATCAGTCCCCTAGAACTTAGAACTACTTAAACCTAACTAACCGAAGGACATCACACACATCCATGCCCGAGGCAGGATTCGAACCTGCGACCGTAGCGGCCACGCGGTTCCAGACTAGTCACATGATTGAGGTAAAATCTGCTAAATACATTGTTTGTTCTGCAACAAAATCTTTCCTTTGATAACCACTTGCCTATTACCGAGCGAGGTAGCGCAGTGGTTAGCACACTGGACTCGCATTCGGGAGGACGATGGTTCAATCCCGTCTCCTGCCATCCTGATTTAGGTTTTCCGTGATTTCCCTAAATCGCTTCAGGCAAATGCCGGGATGGTTCCTTTGAAAGGGCACGGTCGATTTCCTTCCCCATCCTTCCCTCACCCGAGCTTGCGCTCCCTCTCTAATGACCTCGTTGTCGATGGGACGTTAAACACTAATCTACTTACACTTGCCTATTAGCAGTTAGAGCCTACAGTAGTTACAATCAGGTCAGTGATCGAATAGAAATGGTAAAAACAAGTAAAGCATTCAGCAGTTTAAGTAAAAAAGTAGAAGTTTCACGTTCTCAGTTACTTCAGTCCAAGTAAAAAAATCTATATTTAGGACTCCGTCGAGCGTTGAACAGGTACGTTTTTAAAGTGCTCAACTAAGATGACCCGGAGTCACTGAGAGAGTTGCCGAACTCCATTGTCTTAGATGGAGCCTTTTCAGGTTTTCTTTTTCCATACAAGTGTTAAAGTCGCTTCCCCTTCCCCCTCGCTCGTGATCACGTCACATGAGGGCGCGAAGCAGGATAGCTGAAAAAGGCTAAACACCCTTAGCTGCTTTGACTCGCGTTCAAATTTCCTCGAATGTTTCTGAATGCTCCCTGGGGTTCCATCCAGTAATCAGAGAAAAAATTTCCGTCGCCCTGCACTGCAAAGGTGCCAATAATATTCAGTACGGTTGAATCCACACAATTCCTATGTTGAGGGCACGCCATCAGTATCAAACGATGTCGACAGCGTCATTTTGTTGTACATCAACCTGCAAATTGTTTTCGACCTCAAAATGTCTGAAAAATTAATGTCCTAAGAGAAGGACTGGTTTCATTGACGCCCTTTACGCTGCAACCTGACGCCTTTTCGCATCGATTCGGCGCAGTGGTGTGTTTTAAGTGGTTTCCTCGTCCACCCCTAACAAACCGAATGATGACAACGCTTGGCGTCGCCGTTCTGATACCCATCGTAGAGGCGTCAAAAGGAGAACAACCTTCCTACATTGGTTTAAAAATTCAGTGCTTGTCGAAAATTCGGCTAAGAAGCTACAAACGTTGAAAATGAACATAGTACGAAGCAAGAATAAAACGAAGAATAATTTTAAGCCGTGCAACCATAAATAACACACAAGAGATGTTTAGGGATCCGATAATTATGATACAGAGCTGAAGAATTTATTTCCTTAATGTGAAGTAGTCAGCACAACCGTTTATACTAACGTGGATGATGGTGTACCGGCGGAAACAAGTGAAGCTATCTGTGAAGGCAGCATAGCTGTAGTCTCGTCAGCTGGAAAGTAATTTTGTGGTGTATCGACGGAAGTATATGAAGATATTTGTGATGCGGCGTTGCAATGGTCTCATCAGTTGGTGAGGAATTTTATTATGTATTGGTGGAAGCAAGTGGTTTATTATTACATGATGTTTTAGATGATCAAGTTACGAAAGTTGAGGCTGTTGATTTAGATATCTCGAAGAAAGGTACTTGTGCATTTATTTCTACCAGTGGAAGACAAGCCGATGGCTCTTGATGAAAGCACAAAATTTGAGGGAGATGCGGATGGACGAAACCGAAAGTACTGCTTTAGGTAATAGATGAGAATGCAAACTATCGGAGAAATCTTAGAGCAGAGAAAATGTAACGTAGACAGAGCTTGGCGGCATTCATGTGTGGGTGAATTCTAATGTGAAACGATGCTGTAGCGACAGTTTATATTGTGTATCCTTGGAGGTCGACGGATTTATTGGTGGTGATTTGTACAGTGTACCGACGGATGTAATGGATCATTAAGTAACGAAGTTTATGAGTTATCGGGAAACGATAACAGAGTTATTTGTGATAAAGTTTGTGATGATTCGGCAGAAATAACTAACGTTTTGATTAGGAGAAGCCAAGTTTTAAGTTGTGTGGTTAATTGTGAGGGTGTTGGAGCTGCTGATATGAGACACTATGCTTTGTTCTGTTAGGGAACGATGAAACACTTGATTTTGCGAAAGAGGCCTCACCTGCAGAGTGTCTGGGACCGCAGCTCGTCTCTGCTCCTCCTCTTCCACGTCCTCCTCCATCTCCTGGTATCCGGCGCCCAAGCAGCATAGGTAGCTGACGTTCCAATTAATGCAGCTGCGTTACTAGCAGACAGCAGTTACCTTATGGAATGAAAACCTAATATATTCTGGGTCATCGATTCGGTAGACTTAACAACTCCTAGAAATCTTCCACCCTACAATGCCATTACTACTGTTTATCTCTCACTTCATCGTACCAACTAAGAACTGCGAACATTTCATCTTCTCAGTCTATATCTTTACTGCGGTGGCACAATAGATGAAGAATGTAAAAAGAAACTAGAGGTAGTTTTAGTCAATCATAAAACCAAATCAAAAGCTAAATTTCTTGATCAGAAGGCACATACATACAAATGAAACAGACAGCAAGATGACAGCATTTAGGCTTATTTATTTTCACAGGAGCATTGCAACTACCAAGAAAATATATCTGATAATGAGAAAGAATAGGAAGGGATATACATTGATCAGCCAGAACATTATGACCACCTACCTAATAGCCGGTATGTTCACCTTTGTCACGGATACAGCGGCGACACGTCGTAACGTGGAAGTAGCGAGGCTATGGTGGACCTATGGAGGGAGCCGGCATCACATCTTTACACACTCAAGTCTCCTAATTCCTGTAAATTCCATGGAGGGGGGTGATGAGCTCTGACGCCAAGTTCAGTCACATCCTAGATGTGTTCCATCAGGTTCAGACCTGGTGAGTTGGGGGGCCACCACATCAGTTGGAAGTCGCCACGGTGTTTGTCGAACCACTGCATCACACCCCTGGCTTTGTGACATGGAGCATTATCTTGCTGAAAAATGCCACTGCCGTCACGAAACATGATCATCATGAAGGCGTGTACAAGGTCTGTAACTAGTGTATGACACTCCTTGGCCATCGTGATGCCTTACACGAGCTTCAATGGACTCGTAGGTGCCCGCGTGAATGTTTCCAGAGCATAATGGAGACGCCGCCAGCTCTTCTCCGTCCCGCAGTACAGGTGTCAAGGGGATGTTCCCTTGAGGAAGGCAACATATTCGAGCCCTCGCATCGTCATGATGAAGAAGGTATCGGTATTCATAACACCTTGTTACCACTACGCCAACGTCCAGTGCCAACGGTCACGTGCCCATTTCAGTCGTAGTTGCCAATGTCGTGATGTCAACATTGGCAGACGCACTGGTCGTCGGCTGCAAAGTCCCATGGTTAGGAGCGTTCGCAGCATTACGTATTCAGACGCACTTGCATCTGCCCAGCGTTAACGTTTGATGTTAGCTCCGCTACAGTTCGCCGCCTGTCCTGTTTTACCAGTCTGCCTATGGTGTACGACATCTGTAATAAGGGGTGACCGCCCAACCACACGACATCCGGACGTGGTTTCGTCTTCGTTCCGCCACGTGTTGAAGTCACTCACCACAGCACTCCTCGAACACCCGATAAGTCGTGCAGTTTCCGAAATGCTCGTGCCCAGCCTCTGGCCCATCACAAACTATGATAGGCCGCGCGTCTTCCCCATACTATACACAGACAGCACGCTCACCGGTAGTACATGCACCGCTCGTGTGCCTGACTAGCAGTCATTACTCGCCATGTGACGCTACTATCACCTGTTAGGATTTATATTGTAAGTAGGCTGTTTATGTTTTCTTATTGGCAACGTTACGTAGCGCTTTGTATGAAAAATCACTGGCTGTGCTGTGTGCAGTCTGTGGCTAGTTTGCATTGTTGTCTGCCATTGTAGTGTTGGGCAGCGGCAGCTGGATGTGAACAGCGCGTAGCGTTGCGCAGTTGGAGGTGAGCCGCCAGCAGTGGTGGATGTGGGAAATGAGATGGCGGATTTTTGAGTACAGAATGGATACTATGAACTGCTATGTATATTATGATTATTAAGGTAAATACAGTGTTTGTTTTCTATTAAAATCTTTCATTTGCTAACTATCCCTATCAGTAGTTAGTGACTTCCGTAGTTTGAATCTTTTATTTAGCTGGCAGTAGTGGCGCTCGCTGTATTGCAGTAGTTCGAGTAACGAAGATTTTTGGTGAGGTAAGTGATTTGTGAAAGGTATAGGTTAATGTTAGTCAGGGCCATTCTTTTGTAGGGATTTTTGAAAGTCAGATTGCGTTGTGCTAAAAATATTGTGTGCCAGTTTAAGCACAGTCTTGTATAAATTGTTCTAAGGGGACGTTTCAATATCGACAGTAAGTCGGTGGTCACAATGTCTGGCTGATCAATGTATTCTTCTGTGGAGAAGAGAGTCAACAATCCACACTTCCAAAAGAATGTGTTACAAGTCATGGAACATTGTGGAATAACTCGCTAACAGCCAAATATCGCATAAATGGGATGCTCACGAAGAAGGAAGATGTTCTGTGTGCCCACATAGAATAGACAGAGAAAGTGATTAAACGTGCACCAAATATACAAAACAATAGCAAAAGGTAGTGCAATTATTAATAAAGTGGGTATTTTTCATGAACAGAATATCTGGTGAAGGCCCAGTAAATCTGAAAATTTGTTGTTTAATCTCAGAAAAACTGTATCGTAATTTATGATAAAACGAATGCCACACTAACGTTATAGATACTTTATTACGAGGGTCACTTCAAAAGAAATGCACACTATATTTTTAATCAATATTTTATTCTACATGTTTGAAAGTTTTACAATGTGTAGATACATCCCTTAGGAACAATATTTTCATTTCTCCACATAATTTCCATCCCTCTCAACTGCCTTACACCATCTTGGAACCAGCAACTGTATGCCTGCACCGTAAAATTCTGGACCAACCTGTTGGAGCCACTGTTTGGCAGCGTGCACAAGGGAGTCATCATCTTCAGACCTTGTTCCACGAAGAGAGTCTTTCAGTTTCCCAAAGAGATGATAGTCACATGGAGCCAGGTCAGGACCGTAACGCGGGTGTTTCAGTGTTGTCCATCCGAGTTTCGTGATCGCTTCCATGGTTTTTTGACTGACATGTGGCCGCGCATTGTCGTGCAACAATAAAACATCCTGCTTTTGCCGATGTGGTCGAACACGACTCAGTCGAGCTTGAAGTTTCTTCAGTGTCGTCACATGTGCATCAGAATTTATGGTGGTTCCACTTGGCATGATGTCCACAAGCAAGAGTCCTTCGGAATCGACAAACACCGTAGTCATAACTTTTCCAGCAGAAGGCGTGGTTTTGAATTTTTTTTTCTTGGGTGAATTTGCATGATGCCACTGCATTGATTGCCTCTTTGTCTCTGGTGAAAAATGATGGAGCCACGTTTCATCACCTGTCACAATTCCTCCAAGAAATTCATCTCCACCATTCTCGTACTGTTCCAAAAGTTCGCTGCATACCGTTTTTCTTGTTTCTTTGTGAGCCACTGTCAACATCCTGGGCACCCACTTGGCACAAACCTTTTTTAACGCCAACACTTTCAGTATTCTGCAAATACTTCCTTCCCCTATCCCAACGTAGCGTGACAATTCGTTCACTGTGATGCGTCTGTCAGCAGTCACCAATTTGTTAACTCTCTGCACATTGTCTGGGGTGTGGCCAGTACGAAGCCTGCCGCTGCGAGGACAATCCTCAACATTGCCGTGCCCGCTTTCATCACGTTTTCTGCTTGCCCACCGACTAACTGTGCTGCGATCGACAGCAACATCTCCATACACCTTTTTCAACCTCTTGTGGATGTTTCCCACTGTCTCGTTTTCACAGCACAGGAATTCTATGACAGCACGTTGGTTCTGACTAACGTCAAGTGTAGCAGCCATCTCGAAGACATGCTGTGACGGCGCCATTCACGGGAACAGGTTGAAGTAAGTTTGAAAACAAGCGGGAAGGATGTATCTACACACCGACAAACTTTCACACATGCAGAATGAAAACTGTATTTTTACAAAAATTTTGGAGTGATCCTCGTATTAATTCTGTGTCACCAAACTCATACTTTCATAATAATTTTTTTATTAACTAACGTTTTATACTTGTTTTGAGGTAGGAGTCAGGTAATGCCTCCGTGCATGTTTGCGAGTACAGCCACTTATGCATCAAAGGATTAAATTTGTCGACGACTTCGTGACTACCGGAGGGTGCTATACCGTCCAGTCGTCGAAGCGATAGCGACACGAGAACTGTACTGTAGACCAGCGTGGGTTTCCCCTTGTAAGTGACCTAAGCTAAGACACGTACCACAGGCCTGGAGCGCCGCGCCAAGGGCCACACCGACCTCCGGACGGGCCACTAATCGAATCTGGATCCCCGTCCGCCTCGCGAAGGAGGCCCCGGTTGCGATAAATAGCGCAGTCGAAGCCGCTAACGGCGCCTCTCCGTCTCTGTGCGCTGAGGGATGGGAGCCGCCGGGCCCACTAAATCCACCCCCTCCCCTGCCCGCCCCTACCGGCGGCTGGGCGAGTGATGGAGCGCCGTGATTCTGAAATCAGTACTCCTACCGGCCTACCAGCGAGCCACCGTGCACCTGTTGGTCGGCAGTGCAAGCAGCTTGAAGCGTGACGCCGATCGGAGTGGAAATTTCAGTATGGTTGCAGAGACAAAGATTCTGGACACTTTATGAAATGTAATAATCTACGTGTCGTTCGCTGTTTTTAAGGTGAATGGGCCCTTTACCTGATGTACACTATGTCATCAAAAGTATCCGGGCACCTGGCTGAAAATGGCTTCAAAGTTCGTGGCGTTCTCCATTGGTAATGCTGGAATTCAATATGGTGTTGTCCCATCCTTAGCCTTGATTACAGCTTCCACTCTCGCAAGCATACGTTCAATCAGGTGCCGGAAGGTTTCTTAAGGGATGGTAGCCCATTCTTCTGGTAGTGCTGCACTGAGGAGAGGTATCGATGTCGGTCGGTGAGACCTGGAACGATTTCGGCGTTCCGAAACATCCCAAAGGTGTTCTATAGGATTTAGGTCAGGATTCTGTGCATGCCAGGGATGCTACTGTCGTGTAACCACTCCTCCACAGGCCGTGCATCATAAACAGGTGTTCGATCGTGTTGAATGGTGCAGTCGCCATCCCCAAATAGCTCTTCAAATGTGGGAAACAAGAAAATGCTTAAAACATCAATGTAGGTCTGTGCTGTGATAGTACCAAGCAAACTAACACTACCACACCACAACACCACCGCCTCCGAATTTTACTGTTGGCACTACACACGTTGGCAGATGACGTTCACCGAGCATTCGCCATGCCCACACACTACCATCGGATCGCCACATTGTGTACCGTAATTCGTCACTCGACACAACGTTTTTCCACTGTTCAATCGTCCAATGTTTACGCTCCTTACACCAAACGAGACGTCGTTTGGCATTTACTGGCTTGATGTGTGGCTTATGAGCAACCGCTCGACTATGAAATCCAAGTTTTCTCACCTCCCGCCTAACTGTCATATTACTTGCAGTGGATCCTGATGCAGTTTGGAATTCCTGTGTGATGGCCTGGATAGATGTCTTCATATTACACATCACGACCCACTTCAACTAGCAGCGGTCTTTGTCAGTCAACAGACGAGGTCGGCCTGTACGCCTTTGTGCTGTACGTGACACTTCACGTTTGCACTTCACTATCACATCGGAAACAGTGGACCTAAGGATGCTGCCGGCCGCGGTGGTCTAGCGGTTCTAGGCGCTCAGTCCGGAACCGCGGGACTGCTACGGTCGCAGGTTCGAATCCTGCCTCGGGCATGGATGTGTGTACTGTCCTCAGGTAAGTTAGGTTTAAGTAGTTCTAAGTTCTAGGGGACTCATGACCACCGATGTTAAGTCCCATAGTGCTCAGAGCCATTTGAACCATTTTTGAACCTAAGGATGCTAAGTAGTGTGGAAATCTCGTGTACAGACGTATGATGCAAGTGACACCTTACTACGTTCGAAGTCCGTGAGTTCCGCGTAGCGCTCCATTCTGCTCTCTCACGATGTCTAATGGCTACTGACGTCGCTGATACGGAGTACCTAGCAGTAGGTGGCAGCACAATGCACCTAATATGAAAAACGTATGTTTTTGGAGGTGTCCGGATACTTTTGATCACATAGTGTATGTTAAATAGTCATCCTCCAAAAAATGAATAAGGAACCCTAGGCAGACACTAACGAAATGCTAATTAACCCTCCAAAATAATGAATTTGAAATCTAACGAACACTAAGAGAAAAAACAATCACAATTACTTCCGTTTATTCCGGCGAAGTTATTCATAAGACAGCTGACAAACAATGGCATTATTAATGTTACATTCCAGTGACAAAAGTTATAGGATACCTCCTGATATTTTTTCAAACCTCATTTGCCCAGCGTAGTGCCCAACTCGACATGGTAAGGACTCAACAAGTCATTGGAAGTTCCCTGAAAAAATATTGAGCCACGCTGTCTCTATAGCCGTCCATAATTGCGGAAGTGTTGTCGGTGCATTATTTCGTGCACGAACTGACCTCTCGATTATGTCCCATAAAAGTTTGATGAGATTCATATCGGGCAATCGGAGTGGCAAAACCATTCCCTAGAAGTGTCCGGACTGTTCTTCAAACCAGTCGTGAACAACTGTGGCACAGTGACATCCATAAAAATTCCATCGATGTTTGGGACAAAATGGTCTCTAAGTAGACTAACATAGCCATTTCCAGTCAATTATCATTTCCATTGGATCAATTGGAGTCAGCCCACGCTATAATGGAGCCACCATAAGCTTGCACATTGCCTCTTGACAACTTGGGCCCATAGCTTCATGGGGTCTGCACCACACTCGAATCCTACCATCAACTCTTATCTAACGGAGACTCATCTGACCACATCTACATCTACATCTACATCTACATCTACATCCATACTCCGCAAGCCACCTGACGGTGTGTGGCGGAGGGTACCTTGAGTACCTCTATCGGTTCTCTCTTCTATTCCAGTCTCGTATTGTTCGTGGAAAGAAGGATTGTCGTTATGCCTCTGTGTGGGCTCTAATCTCTCTGATTTTATACTCATGGTCTCTTCGCGAGATATACGTAGGAGGGAGCAATATACTGCTTGACTCTTCGGTGAAGGTATGTTCTCGAGACTTCAACAAAAGCCCGTACTGAGCTACTGAGCGTCTCTCCTGCAGAGTTTTCCACTGGAGTTTATCTATCATCTCCGTAACGCATTCGCGATTACTAAATGATCCTGTAACGAAGCGCGCTGCTCTCCGTTGGATCTTCTCTATCTCTTCTATCAACCCTATCTGGTACGGATCCCACACTGCTGAGCAGTATTCAAGCAGCGGGCGAACAAGCGTAGTGTAACCTACTTCCTTTGTTTTCGGATTGCATTTCCTTAGGATTCTTCCAATGAATCTCAGTCTGGCATCTGCTTTACCGACGATCAACATTATATGATCATTCCATTTTAAATCAGTCCTAATGCGTACTCCCAGATAATTTATGGTTTCAACTGCTTCCAGTTGCTGACCTGCTATTTTGTAGCTAAATGATAAAGGATCTATCTTTCTGTGTATTCGCAGCACATTACACTTTTCAACATTGAGATTCAATTGCCATTCCCTGCACCATGCGTCAATTCGCTGCAGATCCTCCTGCATTTTAGTACAATGTTCCATTGTTACAACCTCTCGATACACCACAGCATCATCTGCAAAAAGCCTCAGTGAACTTCCGATGTCATCCACCAGGTCATTTATGTATATTGTGAATAGCAACGGTCCTATGACACTCCCCTGCGGCACACCTGAAATCACTCTTACTTCGGAAGACTTCTCTCCATTGAGAATGACATGCTGCGTCCTGTTATCTAGGAACTCCTCAATCCAATTACACAATTTGATCTGATAGTCCATATGCTCTTACTTTGTTCATTAAACGACTGTGGGGAACTGTATCGAACGCCTTGCGGAAGTCAAGAAACACGGCATCTACCTGTGAACCCGTGTCTATGGCCCTCTGAGTCTCGTGGACGAATAGCGCGAGCTGGGTTTCACATGTCCGTCTTTTTCGAAACCCATGCTGATTCCTACAGAGTAGATTTCTAGTCTCCAGAAAAGTCATTATACTCGAACACCATACGTGTTCCAAAATTCTACAACTGATCGACGTTAGAGAAATAGGTCTATAGTTCTGCACATCTGTTCGACGTCCCTTCTTGAAAACAGGGATGACCTGTGCCCTTTTCCAATCCTTTGGACCGCTACGCTCTTCTAGAGACCTACGGTACAACGCTGCAAGAGGGGGGGCAAGTTCCTTCGCGTACTCTGTGTAAAATTGAACTGATGATGATGATGATGTTTGGTTTGTGGGGCGCTCAACTGCGTGGTTATCAGCGCCCGTACAATTATCCAATCTTTGCTCAGCCCAATTTCGCCACTTTCCTGGATGATGATGAAATGATGAGGACAACACAAAATTGAACTGGTATCCCACCAGGTCCAGAGGCCTTTCCTCTTTTGAGCGATTTTAATTGTTTCTCTATCCCTCTGTCGTCTATTTCGATATCTACCATTTTGTCATCTGTGCGACAATCTAGAGAAGGAACTACAGGGCAATCTTCCTCTGTGAAACAACTTTGGAAAAAGACATTTAGTATTTCGGCCTTTAGTCTGTCATCCTCTGTTTCAGTACCATTTTGGTCACAGAGTGTCTGGACATTTTGTTTTGATCCACCTACCGCTTTGACATAAGACCAAAATTTCTTAGGATTTTCTGCCAAGTCAGTACATAGAACTTTACTTTCGAATTCATTGAACGCCTCTCGCATAGCCCTCCTCACACTACATTTCGCTTCGCGTAATTTCTGTTTGTCTGCAAGGCTTTGGCTATGTTTATGTTTGCTGTGAAGTTCCCTTTGCTTCCGCAGCAGTTTTCTAACTCGGTTGTTGTACCACGGTGGCTCTTTCCCATCTCTTACGATCTTGCTTGGCACATACTCATCTAACGCATTATGTACGACGGTTTTGAACTTTGTCCACTGATCCTCAACACTGTCTGTACTTGAGACAAAACTTTTGAGTTGAGTCAACAGGTACTCTGAAATCCTCTTTTTGTCACTTTTTCTAAACAGAAAAATCTTCCTACTCTTTTTAATATTCCTATTTACGGCTGAAATCATCGATGCCGTAACCGCTTTATGATCGCTGATTCCCTGTTCTGCGTTAACTTTTTCAAATAGTTCGGGTCTGTTTGTCATCAGAAGGTCTAATATGTTATCGCCACGAGTCGGTTCTCTGTTTAACTGCTCAAGGTAGTTTTCAGATAAAGCACTTAAAAACATTTCACTGGATTCTTTGTCCCTGCCACCCGTTATGAACGTCTGAATCTCCCAGTCTATATTCGGCAAATTAAAATCTCCACCCAGAACTATAACATGGTGGGGAAATCTACTCGAAAAATTTTCCAAATTATCCTTCAGGTGCTCAGCCACAACAGCTGCTGAGCCAGGGGGCCTATAGAGACATCCAAATACCATGTCTGAGCCTGCTTTAACCGTGACCTTCACCCAAATCATTTCACATTTCGGATCTCCGTCAATTTCCTTCGATACTATTGCACTTCTTATCGCTATATGCACGCCTCCCCCTTCACTGTCCAGCCTGTCTCTGCGGTATACATTCCAATCTGAGTTTAGGATTTCATTACTGTTTACGTCTGGTTTCAGCCAACTTTCTGTCCCTAGTACTATATGGGCGTTGTGACCGTTTATTAATGAGAGCAGTTCTGGGACCTTTCTATAGGCGCTCCTGCAGTTTACTATTAGCACATTAATATTGTTATTCCCTGTTGCATTTTGCCTACTCCTACCTTGCCGCGTCTAGGGTCCAACCGATATGATTACGAGCCTAGGCGACGTCATGATGTTAGCAAAGGCACTCGCGTCGAACGTCTGTTGCCATACCTCATTAACACTAAATTTCACCGCATTCTCTTAACGGACACGTTCGTCGTAGTCCCATATTTATTTCGCCGGTTATTTCACGCAGTGTTGCTTGTCTTTTAGCACTGACAACTCTACGCAGTCACTGCTCTCGGTCCGTAAGTAAAGGCCATCGGCCACTGCGTTGTCTGCGAGGAGAGGTAATGCCTGAAACTTGGTATTCTCGGCACACTCTTGAACTTTGGATCTCGGAGTACTGAATACCCTAACCATTTCCGAAATGGAATGTCATGCGTCTAGCTCCAACTATCATTGTGCATTCAAAGACTGTTAATTCCCTTCGTGCGACCGTAATCACATGAATCACCTGAGTATAGATGACAACTCCGCCAGTGCAGTGCTCTTTTGAAGCTTATGTACGCAATACTCCCACCACCTGTATATATGCGTACAGCTGTCCCATGACTTTTGCCACTTGAGTGTATAAAACCATGGTACATGTGAAAAAAAGAGTCGGGAGGGAAAGTTTCTTATAATCGCGAATGTCCATACTACAAGAACATTATCAAAGCCAGACTGAAAAATTTCCAGAAACTGGGTTATGAATGTACATGTCCACATCATACACTCAGGTACTGACTATTTGCCTGAAAATTTGGGACATTACTGTGAAGAGCAACGAAAACCCTTTCACTAGGACATTAATGAGATGGATAAGAGGCACCAAGGAGAAGAAATGAATGTATGATGTTCGGCTACAGTTAGGTGTTGAAGAGAAGCAGTGAAGATGAAGGAAATGAACAAAGAGGAAATTCGAAAATTTAATGTAACAGACGACTGATAAAATATCCAAGAGAACTCCGTGTAATGTTTTTAGTTACTTTTCTACAGACAAAAAACAGTAATTATAAAGGTATATACCTTCTGCTTCTTCTTTTCTTCTTCTTCTTCTCCTTCTTCTTCTGTAAGTAGGCTGTTTAGTTTTTTATGCTGGTAACGCCATGTAGCGCTCTATATAGGTTTTTATGTTGGTAACGCCATGTAGCGCTCCATATGAAAATCACTGACTGTGCTGTGTGAAAGCTGTGGTTGGTTTGCATTGTTGGAGTAATATTCGCCATTGTAGTGTTGGGCAGTTGGCTGTTAACAGCGCATAGCGTTGCGCAGTTGGAGGTGAGCCGCCAGCAGTGGTGGATGTGGGGAGAGAAATGGCGGAGTTTTGAGAGTGGATGATCTGGACTTGTGTCCATCAGAGACACAGTAAATTTGTAAGACAGTATGTCATGAACTGCTATATATATTATGACTTTTGAACACTTTTAAGGTAAATACATTGTTTGTTCTCTATCAAAATCTTTCATTTGCGAACTATGCCTATAAGTAGTTAGCGCCTTCAGTAGTAGGAATCTTTTATTTAGCTGGCAGTAGTGGCGCTCGCTGTATTGCAGTAGTTCGAGTAATGAAGATTTTTTTTGGGGTAAGTGATTTGATAAAGGTATAGATTAATGTTAGTCAGAGCCATTATTTGTATGGATTATTGAAAGTCAGATTGCGTTGCGCTAAAAATATTGTGTGTCAGTTTAGTGTTGATCAGAATAGCAAAGAGCGAAATGTCTGAGTACGTTCAGTTCTGCTCAGCTGTTTGAAAATCAAATAATGTAAGAGGTTTATCTGCATAGTAATTCATTAAGTTTTCTAAGGGGACGTTTCACATCTTCTTCTTCTTCTTCCCTTCAGGTATTAGACCTTCCCGGACTTCTTCCGCCTACCGGATTTAATCTCTGACTTCGTAAGGTAGTCTGTCACTTCTGACACAGGCCATGTAACTAGAGCACATATGCGAGGATTTGCACAACGCTATTAAAGACGAGACACATGGATCGAAGTCCATAGTATGGCAGTAAACGGTAGAACAGACCTGGCGTGAAATCCTAGGACACAGTGTACGCTTACGGTAGGTGTGGGTTGCTGTAACTCAGTGATACACGATCGCAAATATTCTAGTAATCTATGTTTTTTGTGTTCAAGACTACTTAATCTGGGGTTATACCCGTATCTGCTCTCTGATACCTCCTATGCACATCTTAAAGGCTTACTGAATGCTAGGATTCTTGGTACAGCGATAATAATTAAAAATAACAGCCCGATTTTAATTACATTTATTGGTACTACGTGGAGTCCTAAACCTAATGAATTTAAAAACGCAACGGACAACGGTAGCTGCACATGGAACCACCTGACTTCACACATTTTCTTTGCCAAAGGGTATCTTTAGGCATTTGGACAATGGAGTTTTGGCAGATAGCCAAACCCTCAGTCGCCCACTGTGCTGAGGTGGGACGAAGTGAATTCTGCTCCTGCCTGCTCTGAAGGACAGCTTTCAGCTTAAAACATACACTCCTGGAAATTGAAATAAGAACACCGTGAATTCATCGTCCCAGGAAGGGGAAACTTTATTGACACATTCCTGGGGTCAGATACATCACATGATCACACTGACAGAACCACAGGCACATAGACACAGGCAACAGAGCATGCACAATGTCGGCACTAGTACAGTGTATATCCACCTTTCGCAGCAATGTAGGCTGCTATTCTCCCATGGAGACGATCGTAGAGATGCTGGATGTAGTCCTGTGGAACGGCTTGCCATGCCATTTCCACCTGGCGCCTCAGTTGGACCAGCGTTCGTGCTGGACGTGCAGACCGCGTGAGACGACGCTTCATCCAGTCCCAAACATGCTCAATGGGGGACAGATCCGGAGATCTTGCTGGCCAGGGTAGTTGACTTACACCTTCTAGAGCACGTTGGGTGGCACGGGATACATGCGGACGTGCATTGTCCTGTTGGAACAGCAAGTTCCCTTGCCGGTCTAGGAATGGTAGAACGATGGGTTCGATGACGGTTTGGATGTACCGTGCACTATTCAGTGTCCCCTCGACGATCACCAGTGGTGTACGGCCAGTGTAGGAGATCGCTCCCCACACCATGATGCCGGGTGTTGGCCCTGTGTGCCTCGGTCGTATGCAGTCCTGATTGTGGCGCTCACCTGCACGGCGCCAAACACGCATACGACCATCATTGGCACCAAGGCAGAAGCGACTCTCATCGCTGAAGACGACACGTCTCCATTCGTCCCTCCATTCACGCCTGTCGCGACACCACTGGAGGCGGGCTGCACGATGTTGGGGCGTGAGCGGAAGACGGCCTAACGGTGTGCGGGACCGTAGCCCAGCTTCATGGAGACGGTTGCGAATGGTCCTCGCCGATACCCCAGGAGCAACAGTGTCCCTAATTTGCTGGGAAGTGGCGGTGCGGTCCCCTACGGCACTGCGTAGGATCCTACGGTCTTGGCGTGCATCCGTGCGTCGCTGCGGTCCGGTCCCAGGTCGACGGGCACGTGCACCTTCCGCCGACCACTGGCGACAACATCGATGTACTGTGGAGACCTCACGCCCCACGTGTTGAGCAATTCGGCGGTACGTCCACCCGGCCTCCCGTATGCCCACTATACGCCCTCGCTCAAAGTCCGTCAACTGCACATACGGTTCACGTCCACGCTGTCGCGGCATGCTACCAGTGTTAAAGACTGCGATGGAGCTCCGTATGCCACGGCAAACTGGCTGACACTGACGGCGGCGGTGCACAAATGCTGCGCAGCTAGCGCCATTCGACGGCCAACACCGCGGTTCCTGGTGTGTCCGCTGTGCCGTGCGTGTGATCATTGCTTGTACAGCCCTCTCGCAGTGTCCGGAGCAAGTATGGTGGGTCTGACACACCGGTGTCAATGTGTTCTTTTTTCCATTTCCAGGAGTGTAGATGATTTACTGCGTGAATGGAAAGCTAACATCGTGCAGGTATTAGAATAGACAGATAACCTACTTTGAATTTGTGTTTTATGATCTCCTAAACGGAACTTACCTTCCAAGCAAAGTAGCGTTCAACTGCCATAAGACTATATCCACAAAGCAAAGTAAAATAATGGCGTTTATGGGTCGGGATCCCATAATAACAAAAATGGCGGTGAGCAATACTGTAGTAAAACTGGTTGAAATGCGTCAATCAAACCTTCTCTCACATAATTTTGTGGCTTTGTATTAGCAGCCTGGGATGACTATTGAACATAATCTTCGAAGTCAGCTCTGGTGGTGAGAGTCCACCGTTAAACTGCGTCGCCATACGTGTCCCTACGCCATGCAATTTGCTCTTTTCAGTCAAAATGTTGGGATGTCAGGTTCAAAGTATCAACCGTTGAATAGAGTGGAAAACCATAGGTCAAAAGAACCATACGTTGTATCTGTTGTCCTCTGACTGGAAGAGACGCCTTCTCTAACTGGCAAACTCATCTTGGTGATTGGTCAGTGTACCCCCCGCCCCTCCTCCTCCACACTTCCCCCCCCCCCCCCCCCGCCCCCTCGCCCAAGTTTGTTCACTCTCTGTACGCAGAGACAACGCAGCTTAGATGTTATACTAAGCATACCGGGGCACAGATGAATCTCAGCTGCAGGCGATGCTCCATGATCGACTAAATATGACGTGTTGTTTTCGATGACAGTTAGTTTGATTTGGAAAGTCCATCATTAGGAACAGTGTAGAATTTTCATAAGTGGTGATTTTAAAATCGTTTATGTAAATTCAGATGGAACCGAATTTGGGCGATAAACAGTCGCGATTCACTTCATGTATGAACTTTCATAACTGTTTTCGATATGAGTCAGGAGCTGGTTTTGAAAATTCGTAGGCCGGTCGCGGTGGTCTAGCGGTTCTGGCGCTGCAGTCCGGAACCGCGGGACTGCTACGGTCGCAGGTTCGAATCCTGCCTCGGGCATGGGTGTGTGTGATGTCCTTAGGTTAGTTAGGTTTAAGTAGTTCTAAGTTCTAGGGGACTTATGACCTAAGATGTTGAGTCCCATAGTGCTCAGAGCCATTTGAACCATTTGAAAATTCGTATCTTAATGGCAAGTGGTATATTTTGCTTTCGATTACTCGGTGGTTTGAATATTTGTGTGTGAGTAAGTGTGTGTCCATGTGACGTTTCCTTAGGCCACAAGTCATTGTTGACTAACAATGATCGTATTTTATTAGTGTTTGCACGTATGGAACCATAGGATTAGAATTTCTGTGTCTGTTCTATGTAAATGCAGTTTCAGGAGTATGCCCCATGTATTAATTAAATGTTCATAATACAGGTATTTCGTTACAACGTGCTTCCTCTCCTTTTGTAATCTCTTAACTACATGTAACCCCTGAGAGAAAATTACTTGAAAAGTTTAGTAAAGTGTAAACCCTGATTGGTCGTTCTGGAGTTGAGTAATTTTCTCCTTCGGCCTAATAATCAATTAATATTCATGGAACTTCAGACGATTTGGCAGTCAGGGTCATGTAGATAATGTAAGCATCGTACCTGTGCAACAGATAGTTCTCAGACACCTGAAGACCTTGGTATAAGGCGAAAGACAGTCCCACCAGAACGTAATAACGAGTGGACTATTTTTAAGGTCATTTTAATTGTGTGATATTATAACTATATGCGTATCACACAGATACAGAGAAGAAAGTAACATATTATAATGTTTATATGCACATCCCCATGGTCAATGTAGACGATCTTTTAATACTGGATCATAACTGGAGATGACATTCAATACTAAAAGTAATTATTCACCTACTTACGTCGTCTCCTTCTTTACTTTTTCTGCAAACTTGGCCGCGGGGAGTGGCCGTGCGGTGTGAGGCGCCATGTCACAGACTGCGCGGCCCCTCTCACCGGAGGTTCGAGTCCTCCCTGGAGCATGGGTGTCTGTGTTGTTCTTAGCTTTAGTTAGTTTAAGTAGTGTGTAAGTCTAGGGACCGATGTGCTCAGCAGTTTGGTCCCTTAGGAATTCACACACAATCGAAGGACAGGCGTGAATGGAGGGACGAATGGAGACGTGTCGTCTTCAGCGATGAGAGTCGCTTCTGCCTTGGTGCCAGTGATGGTCGTATGCGTGTTTGGCGCCGTGCAGGTGAGCGCCACAATCAGGACTGCATACGACCGAGGCACACAGGGCCAACACCCGGCATCATGGTGTGGGGAGCGATCTCCTACACTGGCCGTACACCACTGGTGATCGTCGAGGGAACACTGAATAGTGCACGGTACATCCAAACCGTCATCGAACCCATCGTTCTACCATTCCTAGACCGGCAAGGGAACTTGCTGTTCCAACAGGACAATGCACGTTCGCATGTATCCCGTGCCACCCAACGTGCTCTAGAAGGTGTAAGTCAACTACCCTGGCCAGCAAGATCTCCGGATCTGTCCCCCATTGAGCATGTTTGGGACTGGATGAAGCGTCGTCTCACGCGGTCTGCACGTCCAACACGAACGCTGGTCCAACTGAGGCGCCAGGTGGAAATGGCATGGCAAGCCGTTCCTCAGGACTACATCCAGCATCTCTACGATCGTCTCCATGGGAGAATAGCAGCCTGCATTGCTGCGAAAGGTGGATATACACTGTACTAGTGCCGACATTGTGCATGCTCTGTTGCCTGTGTCTATGTGCCTGTGGTTCTGTCAGTGTGATCATGTGATGTATCTGACCCCAGGAATGTGTAAATAAAGTTTCCCCTTCCTGGGACAATGAATTCACGGTGTTCTTATTTCAATTTCCAGGAGTGTATATTGTAGTTTTACAGGTTGTGAGCGAAACGCCAAACCCTTGTCTGACGCCTCGCCCCACCCCAGTTAGTGATGGAATGCGCAGCCAGTCTCCATTTACAGTTCATGAGTTTGTTGTGTTTTGCTATAGAGTTCTTAATGTGTCCATTATAATTATCCGGGCTGTTATGCCGTGGTCGGTTCATGAATTTTGTCTCAATTCCCAACGTTTCGTCTCCGACTGCGGGAGACATCTTCAAGGGGGTCCGTAGGTCGATGGAAGGTCCAACACACCCACTGGCTCGCTACTGACTGCCGCTAAATTCCGTGTCCGCGCGCTCCCGCGCCGCGGTGTGACGTCACGTGTTTTGAAAACGTCAGTGCAATTGGCCGCTGTCCGTCGCCGTCGATCGCCGTTGCCATCACCCAGGAGTGGACGGGTGGTACACATCTTCTTTAACACCGGCATCCATATACCGTTTAATTTCACGCTCTCCTCCTTTCGGTGGAAATTATTTGTGTGTTTAGCGATTTCGATTGCCTCCCTGTAGAGCCTTTCGTAGTATCCGCTTGTGGCCGCTAGTACTTGCGTCGCCTCGAAAAGAATATTGTGGTTCCCTGGCTGGATACCATGCTCCGCAACAGCTGATCGTTCCGTTTCTCCTCTTCTACAATTTCCCTTGTGCTCTTCCAAACGTTTAGAAACAGTTCTTTTAGTGGCACCCACATAAACATCACCACAGCTGCATGGGATCCTATACACTCCAGCTTTTTCCAAAGGTTTGCGAGCGTCCTTGGCAGGCTTAAGGTATTCCTGTATCTTCCTGGTGGGCTTGTAAATTACGGTAATATTCCGCTTCGTCAAGATCCTACCTATTCTTTTCGTTACATTTTTAGCAAACGCCAGGAAAACCTTAGATTTTGTAGTAACCCGTACGTCAGTATGATATCTGCGTGGCTGCCTCAACGCACGTTTTATTTCGGCGGACGAATATCCGTTCTTCATTAGTGCATTGTGGAGATGTTCCATCTCAGCGTCGAGCAACTCAGGTTCACAAATAATTCTAGCTCTGTCCGCTAACGTCTTGATAACACCCCGCTTCTGTTGTGGGTGGTGGTTCGAATCCCGGTGCAAATAACGGTCCGTGTGCGTGGGTTTGCTGTGTACTGAGTGGCCCAAACTACGATTTTCTTTTCTAAAAACAAGCACATCGAGGAAATGTAATTTGCCGTCTACCTCCTCTTCCATTGTAAACTGAATTCTCGAGTTTATCCTGTTCAGATGTTCGTGGAACCGGCTTAGTTCCTCCCTACCATGTCTTCACAGCACAAACGTGTCATCCACGTATCGGAACCATACATTTGGTTTTTTGCTGGCGGTACCTAATGCCTGTCCTTGAATTTCTCCACAAAGAAGTTTGCAATTACGGGACTTAGGGGGCTTCCCATAGCCACGCCATCCGTTTGCTCATAAAACTGTTCATTCCACTTGAAGTATGTGGTCGTCAAACAAGCGGATACTACGAAAGGCTCTACAGGGAGGCAATCGAAATCGCTAAACACCCAAATAATTTCAACCGAAAGGAGGAGGGCGTGAAATTAAACGGTATATGGATGCCGGTGTTAAAGAAGATGTGTACCACCCGTCCACTACTGGGTGATGGCAACGGCGATCGACGGCGACGGACAGCGGCCAATTGCACAAACGTTTTCAAAACACGTGACGTCACACCGCGGCGCGGGAGCGCGCGGACACGGAATTTAGCGGCAGTCAGTAGCGAGCCAGTGGGTGTGTTGGACATTCCATCGACCTACGGACCCCCTTGAAGATGTCTCTCGCAGTCGGAGACGAAACGTTGGGAATTGAGACAAAATTCATCAACCGACCACGGCATAACAGCCCGGATAATTATAATGGACATGATATTTCCTGCCGTGAACGTCTACATTTTAGTATCAGTTCTTAAAGTGTTTATTAGATGGAGTGGGTACCCCATTTCCTTCATTATCTTCCACATTATTCCTCCACTAACTTAATAGAAGGCTATTTATGACTCATCAGATGTGAAGTGAGTCTCTCGATTAAAGCCCGCATGCTTTACATTTCCTGTTGTGTGACAAATACTGCTTTTGTTGTTGATCGTCGTCTATGGACACCCATTTGTTCTTCACTTAATAAACATACTGGTAAACACTGGAATAAAATTTCATTTGAATAATTTGTTCCTCAGCTACTTAAATCTTTAATTTTTTGAAAACTCATGATGAGTTAGAACTAAATGAAACTAATTTTAAGTCTCAACAGTACTAACTGATTGTATAATACCTATTTTTGGGACATTATCTGCCAAATTTTCTAAAAAAAGCAGGCCTGTATTACCCATGCGTAATATAATGGTCAGCTTTGAGAGTTGCTTCTCACTCTTCACTTACCTATATTCATGGGGACTTGTATACTTCTTAAATAAACTCCGTGTGGATCTCTGTTTACTGTTAGGGAAATGAGGGAATGCTGTGATGTCCTGTGGAAGAAGACGCAGATCTAAGGGGCGGGGGATGGGGCGCTTGAGGGGGGGGGGGGCGCCAGCGTTCCATGACCCCCATGATAAAGCGAAAGTACTGGTACTGTACTAAACACAAATGTAAACAAATTGTTATTATTATTATTTTTATTATTATTATTATAAATTTGATACCTTATCAATATCACAGTAGCTGTCGATTGGTACATACAGCAACTACATGAACTGGCTCCGTACATCATCAGGTGCTTGTAGTCCGAAGATGACCACTTACGCTGACTTGTAGTCTGAAGAAGGCCACTTACGCTCACTTGTAGTCTGAAGAGGGCCACGTACACTGATACCGGTTACCATTATTCATAAATAAGCAGCTGTTGTAATGTGGACTGAGTTTGTTACATTATGATTATATTAAAACATAAATTTTATATTATTATTTATTAAATCCTAGGTATCTTTGGCCTTAAAAATGTGAGGATGGTCCTAAATTACACTGCTTGAACCATAAAAAGGAGCACCCAGAAGACATAACTGAATGTCAGTGTAACTTAGTACATGTACACGCCATGAGAGGGTATATTGGTGACTGCAATTCTGACACAGGTATAATGACTGCCAGAATGCATTAGTGTTGGTCATTTTGTTAGCAGGCCTGGTAGGGGCTATGAGGGGCATGAACGGCGCCAGATGTTGAGTGAGAACTGCGAGTGATGTGGAGATGGTATCTACTTGTGTGAGACAGCATTATCAACATCTGGCTGAGATTTGGCCATCTGGTTGAATCGAGTAATGTCTAGATTTATTGGGCATTCAGTCGCGACAGTGGCCCGATGGACAGTATGGAATTTAACGACAGTGATAGTCGTCCTAAACCATGTGTGACCTCCACAAGGAAGGAACATCGTAAGTGCACCAAACACATCGTACTCCCTTCAGATCTGCACATATCATCTGAGAACAAGAAGTGAACTCCGTCCAACATACTGTGTCATCCCGCACCTTGGTCAGAGATTAGCAGCCGAACTAGGAAATTACGGCATGTCTGGAGTGGTGCCACGACCAGAAAGCATTAACAACTGATGAATTGTCGTCACATTGTATTCAACAATAAATCGTGGTTCTACCCTACTCCAGATGACCATCGCTAGCTAGTATGGTAGAGGCCTGGAGAGAGGTCCAATTTTTCCAATGCTTTGAACAGGCAACGTGGTATTAGTCCTGGTGTTGTGGTGTGGGGCCATAGGGTATGATTTCACGTCATTGCTTGTAGTTATTGAGAGAACTCTGATGACACTATGATGTGTCATGGACATCCTGGGTCTTCACCTACTATTCCGCCTGTAACAGTACCTTTTTGCCATTTTTCAGCATGACATAGCTCGTCCATACACGGCAGGTGTCAATAGGAACAGTGCGTGATGTTGAGGTAATCCTATAGCCAGAAGATTCCCAGATCTGTCCCCAATAGGACATATCTGGAACCAGTTCAGATGTAAGCTATGTACTAGTGCCAGTATCAAGCATATAGCACCAGCTATAACAGATGTGGGCCAACTTGCCTCAGAGGACAAGACAACGGATTTCTGACGCCCTTTCCTATTGAATCAGTGTATGCACATGAGAGAGAGAGGCTGCAACGTCATACTGACACTGCTAAGTTCTGTATGAAGAAAATGGTTCAAATGGCTCTGAGCACTATGGGACTCAACTTCTGAGGTCATTAGTCCCCTAGAACTTAGAACTAGTTAAACCTAACTAACCTGAGGACATCACACACATCCATGCCCGAGGCAGGATTCGAACCTGCGACCGTAGCGTAAGTTCTGTATGAATTTGATTCCATTTTGTAATCACTGAAATAACATCACATACCCTCTCAACCTGTCGTTTTACTTCGTTTTCTTTTCCCCTTAGGGTGCTTCACTTTTTTTTGTCTACTTTGGAACGCAGGGAGGATTTAATTTGATTTGATTTATTACTCATTAGAGACCTGTTGCCTCGCATTTTAGAACATCTAGTTCATTTTACAGATTTTTATGTAGATTACAAAACATATTACATATTACAAACAGTAATTATTGTTTTCAGTAATTACAATGGAAGTAATAATAAATTAAAAATACATTAGAAATTTAAAGGAAAAAACACAAAAATTTTCGAATTTTAAGAAGATATGAAGATAGATTATACGATAGACTTGGATACTAAGGGAGAGAGAAATATTACCCTATCTGAAACAGCCTGGTCTGAAAGTCTCGGAAGTACTTCGGGCCTTACAGTCCTGCTTCGCTACATTTTAATTTACGGATTAATATTCTTAAACACTAATTATAAAAACACTAAAACTATTATGTACATTGCGGAAAACACTGTTGTGTGTGACTGTGTTGGTGTTATTGATTAACCATCAGTGCCTATATTAGCTGCCTTGAATTTGCCTGCTACTCGTATGTTGCTTATATACTAAGTGTTTAGTTACAACTGTTGCATCACAACAGCCGTATAAGGAATGCGGATGGATACGCCTGCTGTTTATACTTAAGCTAGAATAGGTTTACTGGGTTGACTGCTTTACACTGTTTATTCTAATACAGTTTAATTATTCTAGATGTTGTGTAAGGTTGTCTGCAGTATGTGGTGGTGAAAGTGTTCGCTATCTGGCTGAGTGTGTGTTTGTGTACTGCTGTCTGCGTTGGTGTGCGAATTGGAACTGCTGTCTTGCGTGCTTCGTGTGTGTTACAGTGTTCTATTATATGGCCGTGTTTGTCTATATCCGTCATGTAATGTCCTTGAGTCATAGTCAGCGATTTTATTTATTATCTCCCACTCGCCGTTGTCTCTTATTCCCGCGTCATCTCATTGTCATACTGCGTTGGTGTCTGGTGTGCTGCTCTGTATCGGTGACAACGTATGTGTTCTGGGGATCCATACATGTACAAATAGCCCTCTAACTGCGGCCTACGCCGTGTAAGGACGCAGGGTAAGCATCTGTCAGAAAGCGGACCATACCGCGGCTGGGATTGATATCGCTTAGTCTCAGACGTTCCGGGATGTCCGGGAGGAAATGATATACCCCTATCGCTTAACTCCCATTCCCTTTGCCAGGTATCAACCTGCCATTTAACGAGTTGGCGCTTCTCGCTGGTGTCCTGTCCGGTAATCTCGGTTACCTTATCCTGTGTCCCCCTCCTCAGCCAGCACATTGCAGCCCGAGACCGAATGGTTACATCGGTAGGAAAGGTTCCAAGCACCACGCAGAGTGATTCCACTGATGTGTAGTTGAAAACTCGTGACAGTCTTACCAGGGCACTTCTGTGCCCTCGCTGCACGACGTTCCTATTCGTCACCCATGCACTGGCTGCAGAAAAGACCACAGAGCGCACAATGGGAAGTTTCCAGTGAGTGTAATGGCACCCTGAAGTGTGTTGTGTCAAGTATGGCCAGCTTGTGCATGATCTTGGCAGCCCTGTCAGTCGTTGTTCTGATGTGGTCGTCAAAGGACAGTCGTTCGTCAAGTAATACAGTACGATATCGTGTTTTCCGTTGTCCACGTATTCTAATGCCATGTACAAGGCTATTACAAATGATTGAAGCGATTTCATAAATTCACTGTAGCTCCATTAATTGACATATGGTTATTACACTCTACAGATACGTAGAAAAACTCATAAAGTTTTGTTCGGCTGAAGCCGCACTTCAGGTTTCTGCCGCCAGAGCGCTCGAGAGCGCAGTGAGACAAAATGGCGACAGGAGCCGAGAAAGCGTATGTCGTGCTTGAAATGCACTCACATCAGTCAGTCATAACAGTGCAACGACACTTCAGGACGAAGTTCAACAAAGATCCACCAACTGCTAACTCCATTTGGCGATGGTATCCGCAGTTTAAAGCTTCTGGATGCCTCTTTAAGGGGAAATCAACGGGTCGGCCTGCAGTGAGCGAAGAAACGGTTGAACGCGTGCGGGCAAGTTTCACGCGTAGCCCGCGGAAAATTGGCTCATGCCACAACTGGAGACCGACAGCGCCGACTTCATCTTTCAACAGGATGGTGCTCCACCGCACTTCCATCATGATGTTCGGCATTTCTTAAACAGGAGATTGGAAAACCGATGGATCGCTCGTGGTGGAGATCATGATCAGCAATTCATGTCATGGCCTCCACGCTCTCCCATCTTAACCCCATGTGATTTCTTTCTGTGGGGTTATGTGAAAGATTCAGTGTTTAAACCTCCTCTACGAAGAAACGTGCCAGAACTGCGAGCTCGCATCAACGATGCTTTCGAACTCATTGATGGGGACATGCTGCGCCGAGTGTGGGAGGAACTTGATTATCGGCTTGATGTCTGCCGAATCACTAAAGGGGCACATATCGAACATTTGTGAATGCCTAAAAAAACTTTTTGAGTTTTTGTATGTGTGTGGAAAGCATTGTGAAAATATCTCAAATCATAAAGTTATTGTAGAGCTGTGAAATCGCTTCAATCATTTGTAATAACCCTGTAGTTTTATGGTTGGATTACTTTGTAGTGTTCTTTTGAGTAGTTTATAAACTGTTTTGTGTAGAGGCATCTGAAGTTTCTTATGTTTGCACCACTGGCTGATGTTTGTGAGTACCTGTGTTGACAGGTGTTCGAGTTGCGCTGTTGAGTCTGAGGAGACCACCACCAGGAGATCACCTGCATATGTTTTCGTCCTGTTCGCACGGTTATCTCCATCCGTTTGATGTAGAACGGATCCAAAGGCAATATCCTAAAAGACGGGACCATAGATTGATCCTTGTGGGAAACATCACTTTCTGACTTACCGCGCCATTCAACCATCCTGTTTCTACAATAGTCCGAGAGGCTATAGTAGAGGGCCTTAGCTACCTATATTTCTCTGAGTCTTGCAAACATTGCAAGCCACCAGAGATTATCAAAGGCGACGGAAATGTCTATAATAAAAGCACCTGCGTATTTGCTTTCTATGTTATTAGTAGTGGTTCGTACTTTCAGAGGGATCCTTGCTCTCTGACTTTTTCATTATGACGGCATTTGTTGTTTACCAAAGCGCAGTTACCCGTCCCAGCCGTAGCACTTCGTTGAGGAAATTCGTCAGGTATGCAACAATCCGTTGAACTACAATTTTCAGTGTCTCATATTGGATACCATCTGGGCTGGGAGCTTTTCTGTTCTTTAGTTTGGCATTCGCAAGTGTGGTCTCCTCATATGCAAAAGTAATAATGACGGTGCCATTTTCATAGCAAGAGTTCATTAAGGTTCCCTGTCCAGTATCAATCTGTTCCTCTGATTGTTGCTCGTCATCGAGGAGATGTTTGTTTAGTAGAAATTCCACAGAACTTTCCCATCCTCTGTTATGGCACTGGTATTCGTCTCAGCGTTGCTAAGACGAGTGGTGTCTTCAGACGCTCCGTTTGTATTTTGAAGGGTTCCCCCCAAAGGTTGGTTTGGAGCTGCTTCTGCACGTGTGTGTTCCAATGTTCTTCTCATGTCTTTTGTTACTCTTGTTTGTAGCGTTGTTTTGCTTCCCTGAACTGTATGAGTCTGACATCTCTGTCCCTTGTTGTTATCTCTCTATGATATCATTTCCATTTCTTTCTTGCTTCTTTGCGCACCCTTGTTAGTCTTCTAGTCTGATACTTTGAACCTGACGTTTTGACTGAAAAGAGCAAATTGCATGGCCTAGGGACACGTATGGCGACGCAGTTTCACGGTGGACTCTCACCACCAGAGCTGACTTCGAAGATTATGTTCAATTGTCATCCCAGGCTGCTACTGCAAAGCTAAACCAAGAACTACTACTTCAATTTGCCCAGTTGCATGCTCTTGCAATTACACTCACATTCATTCAGAACGAGTGATTATCCATGTCTGGGGCAGGTGATTATGGGTACATTGCAGCCCTTTGTGTTTTTTGCAGTAAGTCAGTCAAAATTTGCGCTTTGTAATCCACTGACGCTCCAACTGCATGTAGGGGGAAGGCCTCACTCAGCTGTCTTAGTTTTACCCAGTCCGCCTTATGAAACAACAAACGCGGATGTCTGTCCTGTGTGGGTGTGTATATCTGTGTGCCTACGTTCATGATGATAGCGCTGTGGTCGTTGTGAGTAGCGCCATCCATGTCCTAGCTCCCCGTTGTAAGTGGCAGTGCATTTGCATTTGCAATTGTTCTGTCGATTCCGATGCTGGCTCCCGATGGCGTTATGTAGGTGGGTGGCTGATTCGGACTGTTGAAGATGTACATGTTGTGTTCAATTAACTTAACACCTCATGGACTTGGTGCCCCCGGTCGTCCGTTGTGTCAGAGTACCATATAGTTGACCTAGAATTTATGTCTGCAGCTACTAGTAAGTTTCAGTTATTGGTATATTCGACAATGGCTCTGATGTAACATATTTGGTTCAACGTCGTGCAAGTACTGTGCATATCTACATCTACATCTACATTTATACTCCGCAAGCCACGCAACGGTGTGTGGCGGAGGGCACTTTACGTGCCACTGTCATTACCTCCCTTTCCTGTTCCAGTCGCGTATGGTTCGCGGGAAGAACGACTGTCTGAAAGCCTCCGTGCGCGCTCTAATCTCTCTAATTTTACATTCGTGATCTCCTCGGGAGGTATAAGTAGGTGGAAGCAATATATTCGATACCTCATCCAGAAACGCACCCTCTCGAAACCTGGCGAGCAAGCTACACCGCGATGCAGAGCGCCTCTCTTGCAGAGTGTGCCACTTGAGTTTGTTAAACATCTCCGTAACGCTATCACCAAAATAACCCTGTGACGAAACGCGCCGCTCTTCTTTGGATCTTCTCTATCTCCTCCGTCAACCCGATCTGGTACGGATCCCACACTGATGAGCAATACTCAAGTATAGGTCGAACGAGTGTTTTGTAAGCTACCTCCTTTGTTGATGGACTACATTTTCTAAGGACTCTCCCAATGAATCTCAACCTGGTACCCGCCTTACCAACAATTAATTTTATATGATCATTCCACTTCAAATCGTTCCGCACTCATACTCCCAGATATTTTACAGAAGTAACTGCTACCAGTGTTTGTTCCGCTATCATATAATCATACAATAAAAGATCCTTCTTTCTATGTATTCGCAATACATTACATTTGTCTATGTTAAGGGTCAGTTGCCACTCCCTGCACCAAGTGCCTATCCGCTGCAGATCTTCCTGCATTTCGCTACAATTTTCTAATGCTGCAACTTCTCTGTATACTACAGCATCATCCGCGAAAAGCCGCATGGAACTTCCGACACTGTCTACTAGGTCATTTATATAAATTGTGAAAAGCAATGGTCCCATAACATTCCCCTGTGGCACGCCAGAGGTTACTTTAACGTCTGTAGACGTCTCCCCATTTAGAACAACATGCTGTGTTCTGTTTGCTAAAAAATCTTCAATCCAGCCACACAGCTGGTCTGATATTCCGTAGGCTCTTACTTTGTTTATCAGGCGACAGTGCGGAACTGTATCGAACGCCTTCCGGAAGACAAGAAAAATAGCATCTACCTGGGAGCCTGTATCTAATATTTTCTGGGTCTCATTGTAATCTCCCCACGGAAAATTACCCTCTACCACGCAATAATTAATAATGGTCAATCAAATCATCCACATTTATTTACGTATGAAAAGTATCTGAGCAGATTTTCTAGTAATATATGCGCCGACAGCTCGTCGACACCAAGGTATTTTTCGAGTACGTTTATTCTTTGGAACAACAGAGGTACACATGTGTATGCTCCATGGTAATTATAGTTATAGAAAGAGAGATAGAAAGAGAGAGAAAGGAACAGCTTCGGAAAGTATCGGTTGGAAGATTTTCGTATTGCAAAAGGAGATTTATTTACTCTTCTTCGCGATAAAGCGAGGCAGGAAAGTTTGTGCCGCTAGCGGGGTAGACAAAGAGAAAGAAGGACTTGTAAAAGTAAATTTCATGAGACTAAAAATCCACGGAAACGGAACATGTACGGAAATGGATTCAATATACAATTTTCCTCAGAAATAAGGTTTGTGACCATTTCATTTTAGAGTGAATGACGAATGCGTTCTCTGTCTGAATTGTTGATGATTGTCTGGGGCCTGTAATTAATTGGGAAGTTTCAGCTGTGACGAAGAGAGCCTGCAATCTCTGAGTTTTATTGAAATCGTCCAAAAAGGCTTCGTCCACATCTGAAATTTTAGATCTGTCGTAAACTGAACGAAGTGTTCAAAACGATCGATTTTTTCCCAACTGAATGCAGCGCTTAATAATAATAACGTATGTGAAGATCTTTTCTAGCAAGCCAGCCGCTGAATATTAAGAAGAAGGGCTCCACCAGAGATTTTAATAGGCTGATTTCATGTAACTTAAGACTTTCAGCAAAATCGATTTAAGTAGTAAGGGCATTCATTAGATCATGAACAAATAAAGCGAGTTGGGTCTCACACGATCGCTGTTTCCGGAATCCATGTTGATTCCCACATAGTAGATTCTGGGTTTCCAAAAACGACATGATACTCGAGCAAAAAAACATGTTCTAAAATTCTACAACAGATCGACGTCAGAGATATAGGTCTATAGTTTTGCGCATTTGCTCGACGACCCTTCTTGAAGACTGGGACTACCTGTGCTCATTTCCAATCATTTGGAACTTTCCGTTCCTCTAGAGACTTGCGGTACACGGCTGTTAGAAGGGGGGCAAGTTCTTTCGCGTACTCTGTGTAGAATCGAACTGGTATCCCGTCAGGTCCAGTGGACTTTCCTCTGTTGAGTGATTCCAGTTGCTTTTCTATTCCTTGGACACTTATTTCGATGTCAGCCATTTTTTCGTTTGTGCGAGGATTTAGAGAAGGAACTGCAGTGCGGTCTTCCTCTGTGAAACAGCTTTGGAAAAAGGTGTTTAGTGTTTCAGCTTTACGCGTGTCATCCTCTGTTTCAACGCCTTCATCATCCCGGAGTGTCTGGATATGCTGTTTCGAGCCACTTACTGATTTAACGTAAGACCAGAATTTCCTAGGATTTTCTGTCAAGTCGGTACATAGAATTTTATTTTCGAATTCACTGAACGCTTCACGCATAGCCCTCCTTACGCTAACTTTGACATCGTTTAGCTTCTGTTTGTCTGAGAGGTTTTGGCTGCGTTTAAACTTGGAGTGAAGCTCTCTTTGCTTTCGCAGTAGTTTCCTAACTTTGTTGTTGTACCGCGGTGGGTTTTTCCCGTCCCTCACAGTTTTACACGGCACGTACCTGTCTAAAACGCATTTTACGATTGCCTTGAACTTTTTCCATAAACACTCAACATTGTCAGTGTCGGAACAGAAATTTTCGTTTTGATCTGTTATGTAGTCTGAAATCTGCCTTCTATTACTCTTGCTAAACAGATAAACCTTCCTCCCTTTTTTTATATTCCTATTAACTTCCATATTCAGGGATGCTGCAACGGCCTAATGATAACTGATTCCCTAATCTGTACAGTCGAAAAGTTCGGGTCTGTTTGTTATCAGTAGGTCCAAGATGTTATCTCCACGGGTCGGTTCTCTGTTTAATTGCTCGAGGTAATTTTCGGATAGTGCACTCAGTATAATGTCACTCGATGCTCTGTCCCTACCACCCGTCCTAAACATCTGTGTGCCCCTGTCTATATCTGGTAAATTGAAATCTCCACCTAAGACTATAACATGCTGAGAAAATTTATGTGAAATGTATTCCAAATTTTCTCTCAGTTGTTCTGCCACTAATGCTGCAATAATACACTTCTTGCCTTCGTGCACGATTTCCACTGTTGCGAGGTGTTCGGTACATAGATGAGCATCTGTGTAACTGTAACGTTTCGAATTGTGACAGCCATCGCAATCTACGCATTCGGTGTACCTGTTACGATGGTTCATTTTTCGTCAGAATCTACTAGTTTGCCGTTCCTGGTGTAGGGTTCCTGCAAGGAGACTACATCCCCGCGCACTTCATCCACTAGTTTGGTAACTCCACGCTAACTAGTGTGTGGTTGTTTGCATTCGGTTGCAAGAGTTTCATTGACAGCGGGTATATGCAAAACATTTAGGTCCCTCTTCATTGTAATCGAAATATACTCGTCCATGGGCCATCGCAAGATCTTTCTACACATTTTCTAGACTAAGCTTTTCGCCCTTTCTAGTGCAGGCTTTGCGTAGTAGCGCAGTCAGTTCTTTAATGTCTGTCGGTATATTGGCTGACTTCAGCAAAAGTCTGTGTCTGCCCGGTCGTCGGATAGCAGATTGTGGCACCTTTTGAGTTGCTACTTCTAGTCACAAGCCGCAGTGCTGTTTGGAAGGTGTCTCTGTTTTCTTGCTTCGAAAGGCGCATATTTTCTTCCAGTTTTAAAATGTCATCTGTTGCCCAAGTGCTGTGTTCTTTGTCTGGGACTGCTTGTTCTCTCGCTGTCTATTCGGGCTGGGAGTGTGTTGTGGGTGACTCTTTCCTGTTTTGTGTGATATTTTTCCGTTCGAGCTTATGTGATTAAAACTGTGTTGCGTTGTCTGTTTGTTCGTGTTCTTTTGGAATCCTCAAGTTTTCACTTTTTTGTTTCATGCTGTTCATCATCATGCGTTGTGATATTGGGTACTGTTTTATTTGTGTTTCAGGGCCCCCTGAGATGAACGTCACTGGTTTGATGTAGGTTTTACACTTTTCGGTGTTCAAATGTTTCAAATAGCTCTAAGCACTATGGGACTTAACATCTGAGGTCATCAGTCCCCTAGACTTAGAACTAGTTAAACCTAACTAACACATGGATATCACACGCATCCATGCCCGAGGCAGGATTGGAACCTGCGATCGTAGCAGCAGCGCGTTTCCGGAATGAAGCGCCTTGAACCGCTCGGCCACAGCGGCTGGCTTTTCGGTGTTGTATACCCTGTTGTGTTTCAGTGTGTCATATTTCTGTTCAGTCACGGAGCTTTTTTCTCTGTCTGTGTTTTGGGTGTATCTTTGGGTGTCTGTACAAGTTTCGTGAGCTGTGGAGTTTTCGGTGCATGTGTCATCATTAATTTCGTGATGTTCTTGTTTGCGATGTCTACGCTTTCCGCAATCATTACAAACTAATTCTGTTTCGTATTCTTCTATTCTAAATAATAACCATGTCTGCATGGTTGCCCATTGGTACATTTCACGTTGTAAGTGCCTTGCTGCCTCATAATCCTAGGCACCTTGCATGCACAGTAGAGCGATGTGTTCCGTTGTCTGTAAGTAATGACGCTGAACCGCGTCGCTGGCAACCAATGACGGGAGGATTTCGGTATCATCTAACGTGTGCCTGAGGAAACTCATTTCTTACCGTCATGCAATTGCGTGCGCCATGAACTTGCCCTCGTATCTGGAGACTTGTGTTCCCAGTGGTGAATGTCTTCGTATGCACTGTCGAGATATGAGGAATGAAGTTCCTCTTGTCGTGTCGTGGTCTTAGAAGACGTAGGTTTGATCATTGTAGTTGTGTTAGTGACCAGTTTTTCAAGTAAATGTTTGTATGTGGGGCATTCCGGACCGCCTGCTTTCTTGCAAGCATGGTTTCTATACATACGCGGGTCGTTCAATAAGTAATGCCCCAAATTTTTTCTCATAACATATTTGTTGTTAAGAGTCAGAATTTGGTGACAATATACATCAACGTGTTTTGTCCATGTCCTATTTTTCTACGTAGTCTCCATCACGTTCTGTGGCCGTACGCCAACGTTGTGGAAGAGCATGTATTCCCTGCTGGTAAAAGCTCTTGTCCTGTAGGCGCAGCCATGCTTTCGCTGCATGACTGACACTCTCGTCATCTTCAAAGTGTATAACGATCCGTGACAGAAAGGCATTTCCGTCGGTCTCAAAAGATCCAACAATTCAGATGAAAAGGCCTTTCTTTGAATCTTGTGGTACGCAGCGAGCATTCGTGGAATCCATCGCGAAAACCTCTTTGAATATCCGAGAGTCTCGACCATTGCAAACGCACTTCCAATGCTGACCGACAACTTTAGAGCCAATTGTCGAGCTGTGATGCGCTGGTCGGCACGAACAATGGCATCCGTACGATTCAGCATGTCTGGAGCAGTGGCTGTGATAGGACGTCCCAAGCGTGGCTGTAACTTTCTTTACCCGTGGCCCAACTGTACCCCTATCAACTGCAGCATCGCCATAGACTGCACACAAGCATTTAGGGATGTTCACCACGGTTTCTTTTTCTGCACGCAAAAATTCAATAACAGCACGCTGCTTGTAAACTGGGTCGTATGTAGACACCATTTTGACGCTGTACTACGGCTCTGCCATCTCCCAGAACGGTTCGAAACTTCACCGGCGCACAGAATAAACATCAAATGTGAAGCACCAACAAGGACGTTCGTCTATGTATATTAACGGCTTTTTAAAATTTTAAAATGTGGGGCATTACTTATTGAACGACCCTCGTACGTAGTATGCAACCTACCGCCTTTTCAGTACAATCGGTTAGGATGTGTCCGGTTTTGGCTCATTTGTAGCAGACTGCCCGCATCTCGTGGTCGTGCGGTAGCGTTCTCGCTTCCCACGCCCGGGTTCCCGGGTTCGATTCCCGGCGGGGTCAGGGATTTTCTCTGCCTCGTGATGGCTGGGTGTTGTGTGCTGTCCTTAGGTTAGTTAGGTTTATGTAGTTCTAAGTTCTAGGGGACTGATGACCATAGATGTTAAGT
The DNA here is from genome assembly GCF_023864275.1 of Schistocerca cancellata. Classification (NCBI taxonomy): domain Eukaryota; kingdom Metazoa; phylum Arthropoda; class Insecta; order Orthoptera; family Acrididae; genus Schistocerca; species Schistocerca cancellata. The sequence goes on along the minus strand of NC_064630.1, from coordinate 690,184,909 downwards.
CCCATAGTGCTCAGAGCAATTTTTTTGTAGCAGACTGCTGCATCTCGCCTGCAGCGCTTAACTGGGTGTCCTAGGCCATGGCAAGTGTAGCATTTCTGTACCCTTGTCAAGTTTTTTATTCTAAGTGATTCGAATCGATGTATACCCGTTCTCTTTGCATAAGGACGTAACATACTGACGGCTAACCTTAATAATGTTGTTCACCGTACGGCCGGCCGCAGTGGTCGAGCGGTTCTAGGCGCTACAGTCTATGTGGATGTGTGTGATGTCCTTAGGTTGGTTAGGTTTAAGTAGTTTCAAGTTCTAGGGGACGGATGACCTCAGAAGTTAAGTCCCATAGTGCTCAGAGTCATTTGAACCATTTTTCACCGTACGCTTGTTTTTCGGTCCTGTTTTAAATATAAGCTTCACTTCTTCGTCAAACATTTCACTGGTGACGTTCCCACTGAAGTTAATCTTGTACAGTTCCTCCATGAAATTCTTATCCGTATTGGACCTGAGGGCGTTGTTCAAAAAATGTTCAAATGTGTGTGAAATCTTATGGGACATAACTGCTAAGGTCATCAGTCCCTAAGCTTACACACTACTTAACCTAAATTGTCCTAAGGACAAACACACACACCCATGCCCGAGGGAGGACTGGAACCTCCGCCGGGACCAGCCGCACAGTCCATGGCTGCAGCGCCTTAGACAGGGGGCGCTGTATATGGCCATTAGCGGTTCGTTTTCTCGGGCCTCTTCGCTTCTGACGTGCCTTAGCTGCGATGTTTTCTCTCCAATTTTCATGGCATCCGTCTTCGTTTAGGTTTAAATAATCACTGTGTTTCTTGTTGATCTGATCCTCTTGATTTTGATTTTGTACTGACGTGTACTTATCGTTTTAGTCAATGTATCTCGTAGCGCCCTTGTGTCCTGATTGTTTGTTGGCTTAAAAGACACAACAATTGTTTTGTTTGAGGGGGGGGGGGGGGGCGGAGGAATGGTTCAAATGGCTCTGAGCACTATGGGACTCAACTGCTGTGGTCATAAGTTCCCTAGAACTTAGAACTACTTAAACCTAACTAACCTAAGGACATTACACACATCCATGCCCGAGGCAGGATTCGAACCTGCGACCGTAGCGGTCGTGCGGTTCCACACTGTAGCGCCTTTAACCGCTCGGCCACTCCGGCCGGCTGGGCGGAGGAGAAGGAGGGAGAAACGGTGTAAGACTGTGACCAATTCATCCTCCTCCCCCACCCCGCAATAATAACCGAGCCTTGCATCCACAGCTGCCTGCAAGCTTTCCGCAATGGCCCCCTGTGTTAGCTCAGTGAAGCTCCGTGAAGCTCGTTGTAGGACCAGCACGGCGGCGCAGCAGTAGCTGGTTATTTATTCCGGAGGCGGTCGGTGGCCAGCGCCAGTTTTCTTCCCCCGTGTGAGCAAGCATCTCGGTGACGCTTATTAGCGATGAGTCGCACGTGCTGCCATCCTTTCTCCGGCGCTTCTTCTGAACGACCTTGGCAGCGGCGGTGCGGCCCTGACCGGCAACTGAACGAGCCAACACTCCCTGGAGCGGCTTTCACGGACGAAGGTCGCGTTGCCAGAAGCCAGCTGCCGGCGTCGCCATCGCTGAATTAAGCCGAGAAAGCCGACAGTATCACTCAGGTCGCAGCCATCCTCTTCAGCTCACTTTAATTGCATTTCTGTCATTTTCAAAATCACGCTAAGAGAATGGCACGATATTTCTCTGCTGGAGGTCGTGAGCGATTACACGTTCGAAAGTGCCAGCTGCCAACGACGTTACTCTCCAGTCGTACTCTGGTGGCCCACTTCGAAAACTCACTAACGGCATCTGAATAATTTTTACGGTTTTGGAAATTTATTGAACAACCTTATGTCTTGTTCAATAAGTAATGCAACACGTTTTTCGGCTGAGAAAAAATACGAAATTTTTTGTGGGACATTGAAAGGTCTCTGTTGGATTCCTTTCATGTTTAATTTCTTAAATCTGTTGCCATTTATGGAATAAATTCCTCTTCTAAATGTACTGTGGCGTTTCTGACTATCTGGGAGGAGACTGAGCAGTGGAACGTGATACTTTTACACATAAACAAGAACGATCTGTCACACTACTACACTTTAAAGCACAGTTTATATGTAATTCTTATATGTAATTCATGTCACACAGTCTCATACGGAACCTACATCCGCTTTCTTTTATATACTGTATATGATAAGATACTGTCATCCCCCTTCCCTTTTGTGTGAGAGGATGAATGAGCATATGTATTTCTAGTTGCATGCTTGAAGGTAGCAGACAAGGCTGTCTGCTAGAGAACAGTAGGACCAACGTCGGAACAGGTAGCTACGCTTTCTAAAAGCAAAGAGGTTTCTATCCTTAGTATGGTCCTGTCCGTCCGTTGTCATGTTGGTATAGGAAGCTGCCCCTCTGGCCACTTCCGTTGGTCTTTGTGAGCCACCCTCGGGAAGCACGCTCGGCAGTAGGGAGTTGCAGTGTGGCCGTGGCGAGCGTCTGAAGTGGTAAGATCTCCGGCTAAGCGCGTGTCTGTTAAGTCCGTAGGACAATGGATTTCTTAAGTTCAGCCAAACTGAAAATTTAATCACCTTTATTTCGGGTTTAGGTCTAAAATATCCGATGTTATCTTAAATTGCAGCGCAGTGTAATTATCGTGTGAAGTTCAGATTATTTTCCGGTAGTTGCTTTGTTACTACTTTGTGAGTAAAGTGGAACTACGTGTTGATCAGTAACTCTAACTAAGATCAATCTTAAATGCGAATGCTTGTGTGATTATAACGTCTTGTCTTGACTATATTTTCAATATAGCAACTTTTCTTTATGTTCAGCCCACGTGGGGTGTACTTTGCGAGACCACTACCACGTGCTTATATAACTGTTTGACCCATCAGGTTAATAGTAAGACGTTAGTAACCAGTTCAAGGTTTTTCTTTTGTCAATTGCTTTTCGATCTAATTTATTTTAATTATCAAAATTATTGTGGAGTTGTACGCTTTGTGTAAACCAAGTTGACCACGTGAAGCATGTGGTGTAATCATCAAAGTAGCCCTCAGCTATTCTTTTTGCGAAGATTTCACAAAGAGTTAATATGAATTTAGTACACCAGTGTGTGGTAATTACATGACGGACAGGATTGTGGTATGAACGTAATTTCTTTGGGTAAAAACTGAATCTATTGGTTGTGGTTAATTTCTTCTTGCTTATGTTTCAATGTTCTTCGTGTGTTATTTTATGAATGCAGTGTTGTATCCAGTCTCCCAATCTTGGGTCCATATTTTATGTGTTCCGTAAAATTACAATCTCACTTTTTTTTTTAATCGTAAATAAGGCACCAGCTCAGTTATAACTCACGTATAATACGCTGAAATTTCAATGAACAATCTTAAAATAAATTTCCAAATATAAACTGATTTCTTTCTTTTTATTTAAATTATCCTTTATATATATATATATTACTGGTTTTGTATGACTATTAAAAGATTATCATTAATGTTAGTCTGCTTGGTAAACCTAGACTAAATATCTGATGAAACAGTTGCCCAGTAATCCACGGTTAACGTCCCCAGACAGATCACGGCTTTTAACCCACTTTCATTGTCAATTAGCACCGATTTCAGCATACCAAATTAAAGTTACAATATTACAACATCGAGGAATATTCCCACTTCACATCCCCTAAGTTTAATGAAGCTCCAGTAGGTGGCGGAGCTATACACGGTGTTACAAAAAGGTACGGCCAAACTTTCAGGAAACATTTCTCACACACAAAGAAAGAAAATATGTTATGTGGACATGTGTCCGGAAACGCTTACTTTCGATGTTAGAGCTCATTTTATTACTTCAAATCACATTAATCATGGAATGGAAACACTATGCAACAGAACGTACCAGCGTGACTTTAAACACTTTGTTACAGGAAATGTTCAAAATGTCCTCCGTTAGCGAGGATACATGCATGCACCCCCCGTCGCATGGAATCCCTGATGCGCTGATGCAGCCCTGGAGAAGGGCGTATTGTATCACAGCCGTCCACAATACGAGCACGGAGAGTCTCTACATTTGGTACCGGGGTTGCATAGACAAGAGCTTTCAAATGCCCCCATAAATGAAAGTCAAGAGGGCTGAGGTCAGGAGAGCGTGGAGGCCATGGAATTGGTCCGCCTCTACCAATCCATCGGTCACCGAATCTGTTGTTGAGAAGCGTACGAACACTTCGGGTGAAATGTGCAGGAGCTCCATCGTGCATGAACCACATGTTGTGTCGTAGTTGTAAAGGCACATGTTCTAGCAGCACAGGTAGAGTATCCCGTATGAAGTCATGATAACGTGCTCCATTGAGCGTAGGTGGAAGAACATGGGGCCCAATCAAGACATCACCAACAATGCCTGCCCAAACGTTCACAGAAAATCTGTGTTGATGACGTGATTGCACAATTGCGTACGGATTCTCGTCAGCCCACACATGTTGATTGTGAAAATTTACAATTTGATCACGTTGGAATGAAGCCTCATCCGTAAAGAGAACATTTGCACTGAAATGAGGATTGACACATTGTTGGATGAACCATTCGCAGAAGTGTACCCGTGGAGGCAAATCAGCTGCTGATAGTGCCTGCACACGCTGTGCATGGTTCGGAAACAACTGGTTCTCCCGTAGCACAGTGACGTGGTCAACGTTACCTTGTACAGCAGCAACTTCTCTCACGCTGACATTAGGGTTATCGTCAACTACACAAAGAATTGCCTCGTCCATTGCAGATGTCCTCGTCGTTCTAGGTCTTCCCCAGTCGCGAGTCATAGGCTGGAATGTTCCGTGCTCCCTTAAGACGCCGATCAATTGCTTCGTACGTCTTCCTGTCGGGACACCTTCGTTCTGGAAATCTGTCTCCATACAAACGTACCGCGCCACGGCTATTGCCCCGTGCTAATCCATACATCAAATGGGCATCTACCAACTCCACATTTGTAAACATTGCACTGACTGCAAAACCACGTTCGTGATGAACACTAACCTGTTGATGCTCCGTACTGATGTGCTAGATGCTAGCACTGTAGAGCAATGAGTCGCATGTCAACACAAGCACCGAAGTCAACATTACCTTCCTTCAATTGGGCCAACTGGCTGTGAATCGAGGAAGTACAGCACATACTGACGAAACTAAAATGAGCTCTAACATGGAAATTAAACGTTTCCGGACACATGTCCACATAACATCTTTTCTTTATTTGTGTGTGAGGAATTTATCCTGAAAGTTTGGCCGTACCTTTTTGTAACACCCTGTATAGACTTCAAAATAGCGTCTGTAACGGAGGTTCATTCCAAGCAGAGACCTGTCATTGAGTTACATATGGCTGAAAACTAGTGCGTCGCAGATATTCGTACGCGCTTGCAGAATGTCTGTGGATATCTGACAATGAACGGTGGATCGTTGGGCGAGTCGTCTGTCATCATCACAACAAGGTCGCGCAAACGCCGAGCGTTATTAGCCGAGCGGTCTGAGGCGCTGCAGTCATGGACTGTGCGGCTGATCCCAGCGGAAGTTCGAGACCTCCCTCGGGCATGGGTGTGTGTGTTTGTCCTTAGGATTATTTAGGTTAAGTAGTGTGTAAATTTAGGGACTGATGGCCTTAGCAGTTAAGTCCCATAAAATTTCACACACATTTGAACATTTGATTTGTGGCTCAAACTTTTCCAACTTCCCAAGTGCCGGCCGCCCGCACACAACTGTGATTTCTGCAATGTTGTAACGAGCGGACAGTCTCATTCGAGGTGTCCAGGGGATTACAAACACCTCGCTGGAGAACTGTACGTCTCTGTTGGTAGCTGACACACCTGCCCACCAGCTAGGGTGTTCAAAGGTGTATGCCCACTACGTTCCCCACCTCTTAAGGGGAGGTTTACTATCTTTGTCCCGAAAAAAGCACGTTCTTTGAGAATTTTTTTCTCAGGGTGTGTTATAGATGTCAATGTCAAATTTGGTCAAAATGTTTATTGATATTTCCTCTACAAACAGAAAATTTTTAGACCGGAAATGTCGAAGAGCAAAGGCGGAAGTGCCGTCGAAACGAAACAAAATTTCGATGTAGACCTCCATGCGTAGTACGTCAAGGTCAGCCGGCTCGTCTGAAATCAAAATTGAATTGACGTTAGCGAAATATATAAGATTCTTTTTGTACCTCGCTTAAGTTATTTGGACCATAGGAAACAAAATGGCGGCCATTTGAAAAAATAGGGTTTTTGGCTCAAATGGCTCTGAGCACTATGCGACTTAAGTTCTGAGGTCATCAGTCGCCTAGAACTTAGAACTAATTAAACCTAACTAACCTAAGGACATCACACACATACATGCCCGAGGCAAGATTCGAACCTGCGACCGTAGCGGTCGCTCGGCTCCAGACTGTAGCGCCTAGAACCGCTCGGCCACTGGGGCTAGGGTATTTTCATCGATTTTTCTACTTCGTCGGCCAAGTAAAAATATTTATTGTTGATGGATCGGAATAAATGTGGTACAACTCCTACATAGTTTCGTTAGCTTCGTCGGAAACAAAGAATCATGCCAATCGGTTCAGTAGATTGGAAGTTACCATACCGCGCGATAAAATAAACGTCATTTCGAGAAAAACGCGTTTGAAGTTTTGACTACATATAAATGTGATATTATGCGACCTACGTTCAATCTGCTATTCCGGGTCCATAAACTAGTCCTTCCTCTTCCTCATAGAGGGCGTTCTGCTCGATCTGGGCCATCCTGCGCTGGTCCAGAGCCGCTCGTACGGCCGGTGACAAGCGGTTTTCGGCCGCTTGAATCCGGTGGTCGTCCGAATGCTTCGCGAACTGAGTAGAATAGAGTCCCAGGGTGACGTCCATCGTTGTCATGGTCTTCACAATTGCTGAATATCCTTCGTTGAAGCTCCTCACTGCCAGGAAAGTCACAATATCCACAGTCTTGGCACCAGAATGCAAATGCTTGGGGTAACATCCAAACACACGCGTTCAAACTTTCATTTGAATTTTGTGTGTTTCCTCCCAAGCACCGGTACAATGACTCGTCCTCCGAAAGAAAAAAACTGGTGCGTGAAAAAATCCGATTTCAGGCCCGTGCATTTTTTTACTGAACCGCGAATAACAAACATTTCCGTTCCGTACTCAGAAAAACCGTTTCAGGGGTGGATTCTAAACGCTTTTGTGCATCAGAAAATAAATTTTAAAAATAGATTTTTTGAACCAAAAGATAGTAAACCTCCCCTTAACATAAGACCATAAAGAGTAACGAAGGACCATGTGTGCGGAATTGCTTGCGCGTTACGAGGTTGATCCTGATAATTTTTTGTTCAATATCGCCATAGGCAATGAAACATGGATTCAAACAAAAACACCTTGTAGAAGGTCACTTGCAACAGTGACCGAAACGTCGGCAGTTTTACATAATGACAATGCGGTCGGAAACCGAGAAAAATTTTACTGACTGTGACAATGGCCGCGGAATCCTACCTCTACATGGATTCCTCACTTTGAGCCGGAAACAAAACGGTAATCCTTGGAGAGGCCCCGCACCACCTCTCCTCCCAAGAAAAGGTACAAAGCTGCACACTCAGCCGGTGACGTCATGACGACGGTCTTCTGGGACTCTGAAGTGGTTATTCCGTTTGATGTCCTCCCTCGTGGAGCAGCGATCAGCTCTGAAGTGTACTGTGTTACCCTCATGAAATGGAAAAAACGACTTCAGGGTGCTCGTCGCCACACAAATTCAAATTAACTTCCCCTTCTCCATGACAACGCAAGGCCTAACAGAAGACTGTGCACCCGAGACGAACTAACAAAACTTCATTGGACTGTTCTTCCTCATCCACCGCACAGCACGGATCTCGCCCTTTCCGACTTTCATCTTTATGGCACAATGAAGCAGTACGCGGCTAACAGGGAGGTTATTGACGCAGCAAGACGTTGGTTCCGACGTCAACTAGTAAACTGATACCTTTTGAGCATACAGGCCCTCCCAGTAAGGTGACATAAGGCCGTCGTACACAACGGAGATTATATTGAAAAATAGGATTTTGTAGCGAAAAGAATGGGGAATAATATGGTGTACTGGAATCCTGCATAAAACCAACCTGCTTTCAGAAAAGTGTTGTCTTACTTATTGAACGTCCATCGTATGTTTCAGCATCAGTGTATGCACTCCGCAAGCCACAATACGGTGTTAGGGAAGTGTACCTTGTGCCGCTGTTAGTCATTCCGTTTCCTATTCCACTCACAAATGGAGCGAGGAGAAAGCAACTACCTATGCAATCGCCGACAAGCGGATCGAATCCAGCCTGCGACTGGTTTCAATCCGACACGCTGAAGAAATTTGTTAGCAGGAGAACGACGTATTAGAACACTGTACATTTTGAAATTGAAGGTAATTGATAATGAGACGTTTACCCCACTTGCAGATGTTTACGTAAACCCTCTAAGACAAAAAGAAAGAGGAAGAAAACGACGCTCCGAGAAGAAACTATCCGAATGGAGCGGAAATCGGTAGAAGTGATGTACATGTACAAACAAACAACTGATTAAAATTTCAGGAAAACTGGTAGATTTATTCAACACAGAAAGCAAAGTTAGTAACGCGTCAATCTTTCTCTGGCCCTTATGCGAGCAGTTATTCGGCTTGACAGAGCTGTTCGATATCTTCCCGAGGGATACCGTGCCAAATTCTGTCGAAATGGAGCGTTAAATCGTCAAAATTCGGACACTGTGAGAGTTCTGAACATTCTGAATTGGGGAGAGATTTGGCGACTTTCCTGGCCGAGGTAGGGTAGCACGAAGACAAGCCGCAGAAACTCTCAGGGCAGCTATTATATTGCTGAAATGTAAGATCAGAAAGGCACGCCATGAAGGGCAACAAAGCGGGACATAATATGAAGGGCTTATTTCAATAGTGGTACAAGTCCATTTTTGTTCGTTCTGAGATACAGAGTCCTAAAGTTAAATGAGCGCTGAAAAATCTGCAGATGAGATACCAGAAATATTCAAGCATATATACTTGAATATACTTTAATATTTCTGGTATCTCAACTGCAGATTTTTCAGCGTTCATTTTACTTTAGGACTTTGTGTCTCAGAATGAACAAAAATGGATATTCTTGAATATTTCTGGTACCTCAACTACAGATTTTTTAGCCCTCATTTAACTTTAGGATTCTGTATCTCAGAATGAACAAAAATGGACTTGTACCACTATCGAAATAAGCCCTTCATATGTGCTGTGATGGTGCTGAGTTTGACAAGCAATGCAGCAGTGCTGTTAAAAGCACCCAGACCATCACTCCTGGTTTGTCAAGCCGTATGACAGGCAACATCACAAGTCTTGGGTCTGGAAGCTCATTGGACAGTCTTCAGTGATGAGTCCTGCTGAGTTCCAGTGACCAGCAAAAACTTGTCTTGAGACTCCCCGGACGGCGGTTGGATACCAACCTGACTTTCTCCCGCCATAACGCCTGACAACTGGGAGATATGGTCTACCATTTCTCTTCACAGCAGGACACACTTTTGTTGTCATCCGCAGACCCGTATAGCACAGCGGTACATCAACAATATTCTACGCCCCGTTTTGTTGTCCTTCATGGCAAGTCATTCTGGGCTTACATTTCAGCAAGACAATGCCCACCAGCACGCGGACGGTTTCTAATGCATGTCTTCATGTTTGTCAAACACTACCTTGACCAACAAGGTTGCTTGACCTCTCCCCAGATGAGAATATTTGGAGTTCTCTCTGTATCGGCATTTCGACGATCTAAAGCGCCAATTGGACAGGATTTGGCACGAAATTTCCATCAACAATCCTGTCACTTAATGCCAAGCCGAATAACTGCTTGCATAGGGGCTGGAGATAGACATATGCCTTATTGGCTTACTCAACTTGTGAATCTCTTTCTCTTGAATAAATTATTCTACACTCCTGGAAATGGAAAAAAGAACACCTTGACACCGGTGTGTCAGACCCACCATACTTGCTCCGGACACTGCGAGAGGGCTGTACAAGCAATGATCACACGCACGGCACAGCGGACACACCAGGAACCGCGGTGTTGGCCGTCGAATGGCGCTAGCTGCGCAGCATTTGTGCACCGCCGCCGTCAGTGTCAGCCAGTTTGCCGTGGCATACGGAGCTCCATCGCAGTCTTTAACACTGGTAGCATGCCGCGACAGCGTGGACGTGAACCGTATGTGCAGTTGACGGACTTTGAGCGAGGGCGTATAGTGGGCATGCGGGAGGCCGGCTGGACGTACCGCCGAATTGCTCAACACGTGGGGCGTGAGGTCTCCACAGTACATCGATGTTGTCGCCAGTGGTCGGCGGAAGGTGCACGTGCCCGTCGACCTGGGACCGGACCGCAGCGACGCACGGATGCACGCCAAGACCGTAGGATCCTACGCAGTGCCGTAGGGGACCGCACCGCCACTTCCCAGCAAATTAGGGACACTGTTGCTCCTGGGGTATCGGCGAGGACCATTCGCAACCGTCTCCATGAAGCTGGGCTACGGTCCCGCACACCGTTAGGCCGTCTTCCGCTCACGCCCCAACATCGTGCAGCCCGCCTCCAGTGATGTCGCGACAGGCGTGAATGGAGGGACGAATGGAGACGTGTCGTCTTCAGCGATGAGAGTCGCTTCTGCCTTGGTGCCAATGATGGTCGTATGCGTGTTTGGCGCCGTGCAGGTGAGCGCCACAATCAGGACTGCATACGACCGAGGCACACAGGGCCAACACCCGGCATCATGGTGTGGGGAGCGATCTCCTACACTGGCCGTACACCACTGGTGATCGTCGAGGGGACACTGAATAGTGCACGGTACATCCAAACCGTCATCGAACCCATCGTTCTACCATTCCTAGACCGGCAAGGGAACTTGCTGTTCCAACAGGACAATGCACGTCCGCATGTATCCCGTGCCACCCAACGTGCTCTAGAAGGTGTAAGTCAACTACCCTGGCCAGCAAGATCTCCGGGTCTGTCCCCCATTGAGCATGTTTGGGACTGGATGAAGCGTCGTCTCACGCGGTCTGCACGTCCAGCACGAACGCTGGTCCAACTGAGGCGCCAGGTGGAAATGGCATGGCAAGCCGTTCCACAGGACTACATCCAGCATCTCTACGATCGTCTCCATGGGAGAATAGCAGCCTGCATTGCTGCGAAAGGTGGATATACACTGTACTAGTGCCGACATTGTGCATGCTCTGTTGCCTGTTGTTATGTGCCTGTGGTTCTGTCAGTGTGATCATGTGATGTATCTGACCCCAGGAATGTGTCAATAAAGTTTCCCCTTCCTGGGACAATGAATTCACGGTGTTCTTATTTCAATTTCCAGGGGTGTATTTTTCTGACACTGTAAACAATTGTTTGTCTGTACATGAACATCACATCTACCGATTTCTGTCCCATTCGTGTAATTCCTTCGTGGTGCGTCGTCATCTTAGAATATATTTACCTGTTGTGAACACTGTTCTTTACTAACGCCGTCGCACAGTTTTGCAACGAAAGGTTTTAAGACAGTTATTGTAAAACATCGTAAGTAAATGAAGAATATTTACGACACATGGATAAATGTAAACATCTGAAGATGGGCTAAAAATCAAATAACTGCACTCTCACAACCACGTGTTTTGAGGCACAATTTTTGGCGTGTTGTAGTGTTCCCCTCATAACGGTGGGTTATCCCATTACCGTTTACGTCACGGACTTGAGCAGCCGCTGGTGAAGTATCAGTGCAGCAGCAGTGCAGTAGCGAGTCGCATATTTAGCTTTCATATTTGTTTTGTAGTTTGATTCTTAATTTCTTTCCGAGTGTTTGTGCGCTTGCATATGTAATTACATAAAATCTTTGCGTATTCTCGTATTTGAGAGGAGTAATATTGCTTATTGATAGCCGTAGAGTATAAATTCGCGGAGTCGTTAGATATTAGCAGTGGTATGGATAGAGTGTGTGCGTGCTGTGTGCGGGCGCAGGAGGAACTGGCCGCGGTTCACGAGTAGCTGAGAGTGCTGATGGCCACGGTCAGCCGCCTTCAGGCTGCTGCCTCGAGGTGCAGCGACGGCGGAGGGTCTGGCGCGTCGCTTGAGACACCCCAGGTGTCGCTTGCTGCGTCCGCTGACTCAGCCGCCGAGGCACCTTCTAGTGTACCCGGCGCGTTGGGGCCGCCCTCACCTCAGGGTGAGTGGCGGACTGCAACGCGTTCGCGTCGCTCGAGGCGGAGGGCCAATGTGGATGCTGGCCGGCTGGCCTCGCCCGTTCGTCCTGTCAGTGGGCAGGTGGCCGCTCCTTCAGCAGGGCCTGAGCAGGTACACGGGGGCAAAGGCTTGCTGGTAATTGGGAGCTCCAACGTTAGGCGGGTGATGGAGCCCCTTAGGGAAATAGCGTACAGGGCTGGAAAGAAATCCAACGTGCACTCGGTTTGTCTGCCGGGAGGCCTCATCCAAGATGTGGAGGCGGCCTTGCCTGCGGCTATCGAGCGTACGGGGTGCAGTCGTCTGCAAGTAGTTGCTCACATCGGCACCAATGATGCCTGTCGCTTGGGTTCTGAGGCGATCCTCAGTTCGCACAGGCGGCTGGCGGATTTGGTGAAGACCGCTGGCCTTGCACGCGGGGTGCAACCAGAGCTCTCTATCTGCAGCATCGTTCCCAGAGTGTATTGGGGTCCTTTGGTTTGGAGCCGATTGGAGGGTCTCAACCAGAGGCTTCGCCGACTCTGCGACGATCTTGGCTGCAGATTTCTAGACTTGCGCTATTGCGTGGGGAATTGTAGGACGCCCCTAGATAGGTCAGGGGTGCACTACACAAAGGAAGCGGCTACTCGGGTAGCAGAGTACTTGTGGCGTGCACATGGGGGTTTGTTAGGCTACGCAGTAGTGCGAGGTATCTTGATGAACACCCACCAGTCGACGTGCAGGCAGGGAAATTAGGACGCGCTCAGTGTAAAGACACTTCAGCTATCAAGATATTAGCAGTAAATTTTCAGAGTGTTCGGAATAAAGTTCCTGAATTTACTGCCCTCCAGGAAGCGTGTGGCCTGCAATTTTATTCTCGGGACTGAGACCTGGCTAAACCCTGAGATAGGAAGTTCTGAAATATTTAGTGAGGGTTGGAACGTGTATCAGAAAGACAGATTAGACACCGTAAGAGGTGGTATCTTCATTGCAGTTGACAAAAATATTGTGTCTACTGAGGTCGAAGTAGAGTGTGATTGTGAACTTATCTGGACAGGTTTAACAGGGCTAGGGGAAATATAGTTAATTGTGGGGTGTTACTACCGGCCACCAGGTTCATCGTGACACTTCTAGAATCATTCAGAGGGAGTCTACACTCCGTATCGCAGAAGTACCCGGATCATGCTATATTAGTCGGAGGCGACTTCAACCTACCTAGTATAGACTGGGATGGTTCAAAATGGTTCAAATGGCTCTGAGTACTATGCGACTTAACTTCTGAGGTCATCAGTCGCCTAGAACTTAGGACTAATTATACCCAACTAACCTAAGGACATCACACACATCCATGCCCGAGGCAGGATTCGATCCTGTGACCGGAGCGGTCGCTCGGCTCCGGACTGTAGCGCCTAGAACCTCACGGCCACTCCGGCCGGCAGACTGGGATGTCTATGGATTCATTACAGGTGGTACAGACAAGCCGTCGTGTGAATTACTTTTGAACACATTATCCGAAAACTGTCTTGAGCAGCTAAATCGACAGCCAACGCGTAATGGAGATATTTTAGATCTGGTAGCCACGGACAGACCCAGACCTCATCGACGGTGTCAGTGTTGAGACAGGGATTAGTGATTATGATGTTGTCATTACGACTATGGTTACGAAAGTTAAAAAGTCGGTCAAGAAGGCTAGGAGAGTATTCTTACTAGAAAGAGCAGATAAGCAGTTGTCAGCATCCCACGTAGTAAATGAATCGACTTCATTTACTTCCGGTACGATGGACGTGGAAGAATTATGGGCAAATTTTAAACACATTGTAAATCACGCATTGGACAAGTATGTGCCGAAAAAGTGGGTTACTGACGGAAAAGTCCCACAGTGGTTTAACAGCGCAATTCGGAGACTGCTCAGGAAGCAAAGGCAGTTGCACTCGCGGTACAAGAAAGAGCGGGAGAATGAGGACAGGCAAAAGTTAGTAGAGATTCGTGCTGCTGTAAAAAGAGCGATGCGCGAAGCATTCAACCACTGCCACCGTCATACCTTAGCAAAAGATCATGCTGAAAACCCAAGGAAATTTTGGTCTTACGTAAAATCGGTATGCGAGTCGAACGCTTCCATCCAGTCACTCACTGATCAGTCTGGCCTGGCAACGGAAGACAGCAAAACGAAAGCTGAAATTGTAAATTTAGCATTTGAGAAATCTTTCGTACAAACATATCGCCGTTTGAGTCGCGTACAGATTCCCGTATGGAGGACATAGTGATAGACATCCCTGGGGTTGTGAAGCAGCTGAATGGGTTGAAAATAAATAAGTCGCCAGGTCCTGATGGGATTCCAATTCGGTTTTACAGAGAGTATTCTACTGCATTGGCTCCTTACTTAGCTTGCATTTATCGCGAATCTCTTGCCCAACGTAAAGTCCCGAGCGACTGAAAAAAAGCTCAGGTGACGCCTGTATATAAGAAGGGTAGAAGCACGGATCCTCAAAATTACAGACCAACATCCTTAACATCGGTTTGTTGCAGGATTCTCGAACTTATTCTCAGTTTGAATATAATGAATTTCCTTGAGACAGAGAAGTTGCTGTCCATGCATCAGCACGGCTTTAGAAAGCATCGCTCCTGTGAAACTCAACTCGCCCTTTTTTCACATGATATCTTGCTAACCATGGATGAAGGATATCAGACGGATGTCATATTCCTTGACTTCCGAAAAGCGTTTGACTCGGTGCCCCACTGCAGACTCCTAACTAAGGTACGAGCATATGGGATTGGTTCCCAAGCATGTGAGTGGCTCGAAGACTTCTTAAGTAATAGAACCCAGTACGTTGTCCTCGATGGTGAGTGTTCATCGGAGGTGAGGGTATCATCTGGAGTGCCCCAGGGAAGTGTGGTAGGTCCGCTGTTGTTTTCTAGCTACATAAATGATATTTTTGATAGGGTGTATAGAAATGTGCGGTTGTTTGCTGATGATGCTGTGGTGTACGGGAAGATGTCGTCGTTGAGTGACTGTAGGAGGATACAAGATGACTTGGACAGGATTTGTGATTGGTGTAAGGAATGGCAGCTAACTCTAAATATAGATAAATGTAAATTAATGCAGATGAATAGGAAAAAGAATCCTGTAATGTTTGAATACTCCATTAGTAGTGTAGCGCTTGACACAGTCACGTCGATTAAGTATTTGGGCGTAACATTGCAGAACGATATGAAGTTTGACAAGCATGTAATGGCAGTTGTCTGGAAGGCGGATAGTCGTCTTCGGTTCATTGGTAGAATTTTGGGAAGATGTGGGTCATCTGTAAAGGAGACCGCTTATAAAACACTAATACGACCTATTCTTGAGTACTGCTCGAGCGTTTGGGATCCCTATCAGGTCGGATTGAGGGAGGACATAGAAGCAATTCAGAGGCGGGCTGCTAGATTTGTTACTGGTAGGTTTGATCATCACGCGAGTGTTACGGAAATGCTTCAGGATCTCGGGTGGGAGTCTCTGGAGGAAAGGAGGCGTTGTTTTCGTGAATCGCTACTGAGGAAATTTAGAGAACCAGCATCTGAGGCTGACTGCAGTACAATTTTACTGCCGCCAACTTACATTTCGCGGAAAGACCACAAAGATGAGAGAGATTAGGGCTCGTACAGAGGCATATAGGCAGTCATTTTTCCCTCGTTCTGTTTGTGAGTGGAACAGGGAGAGAAGACGCTAGTTGTGGTACGAGGTACCCTCCGCCACGCACCGTATGGTGGATTGCGGAATATGTATGTAGATGTAGATGTAGACGCCATAGTTTTCACTTTGCGCTCTGGGAGCGCTACTGACGCGTCACGCGACGAGGCGGCCCTTGAAGTTGAATAAGTCTGGATGGATTAAGGTTGGGTTGGGTTGTTTTGGGAAGGAGACCAGACAGCGAGGTCATCGGTCTTATCGGATTAGGGAAGGACTGGGAAGGAAGTCGGTCGTGCCCTTTCAAAGGAACCATCTCGGTATTTGCCTGGAGCGATTTAGGGAAATCACGGAAAATCTAAATCAGCATTAGGTTGCCCTCCATTCAGAGGCTGTTGTACGCAGAAACTGTTATTGACTAGTAAATAACAGATCTCAGCTATAAGTCGTCCTTTTAAAATTTTATTGGCAGATCTAGATTTCAGCTAGAAACTAGCCATTCTCAATGCACTATCATTTTAAATCAATACATGTAATGCCTGTTGGTCGGGCTTCATTCTGAATGCGAGCCCAGTGTGCTAGCCACTGCGCCACCTCTCTCGGTACAGTTGAGTAAGTATGTGAATCAGGTCCACGGGTTTCCGCACAAACCATAATTTCTCTTATCTTGTCTGCACGATCCTTATGAGAAATGAACTTAGGCACCTCGGCATTAATAGACTCGTTCTCCATTCAATCAGAAATACCATTTCTCTTAACTTTCTCAGTTGTGTTGCACAAAAAGGTCGTCTTCTTCCCTCCAGTGATTCCCATCCGAGTTCACGAAATATCTCCTTAATGCTCTCGTGTTGGTCGAACCTACCAGTAAGAAAAGTGGCAGCTAGCCCCTGAATTGCTTCGATGCCTTCCTTTAATCCGACCTGGTGAAGATCTCAAATACTAGGACAAATCTCAAAAACTGTCACACCGGTGCTCTGTATGTGGTCACAGTCGTAGGTGAGGTACACTTTCTTCGAGTTCTCCTAGTAAATCGAACTCGATAATTCGCTTTCCCTACAACCGACCTTATACGCCTATTCATTTCATGTCTCTTTGCAACGTCTTGCATAGATATTTAATGGCTGTAGCTGTGTCAAGCAACACTCCACTAATAATATATTCAAACATTATCTGCATAACTTATATTTTCCCACAGTTAGAGCATGCTGCCATTCTCAACGCCATACACAAATTTTTATTGATAACATGCTGTGTCCTTCTACAGTCAATGAAAGACAACACTTTCCCGTACACTACAGCATCATAGCAGGCAGTCGCAGTTTGCTAGTCACCCTGTCCGTCAGATCGTTTATGCTTACAGTACATTAGCAAAGATTAGTGTTTATGTGAAATACTGTTCCCTAATTTAGGCTATATAGCCATTTTATGTTGACAGATGGTTCCGTACCACGAGTAAGAACATGTACAGTGCTCGGTTTTGCAGAACTAAAGTCAACATATTTACCTACTGTTCGATGCGTCACACGATTAGATGTTCTGGTAGTTTAGTGGCTGCTGTATGACCTATATTCATGGAGTAAGTAGTAGAAACAGCCCAACAGTGGTTCAAATAAGCATTCATATATCCAAATATATGATTCGTAGGAAATAATGCCGTCTTCAGAGCTTCCTCCCTCATTACACGAACCTGAGACGAAACGGGTTGCTCGCCTTTTGGACCTTTTCTATTCCTCTATAAATGGTAACTGGTACAAATCCCAGACTGGTGAGATTTATACAAGTATCGGTCAAACGAAGCCTTTATATGCGAAAACTATCGAGAGAATATTTCTGCATCTGAATATTTATTATATTTCAATACATTAAGAGGAAATTAAAAAGGAAAGTTCAGACGTAACTGTATATTCACTAGAACTGTACCGTGTTCACGTAATAAAGAAGTACACCTGTCCTGTCCATAGTTAGAGCACTCCACCCTAACAACTTCGGAGGTCTTCTACCCACAGCTGAAGACATTACCGGTTTTGTCCATTATTTGCTTATTACGTTTTCGACTGTAAAAGGCGGCGTCCGCCACATACTCCCAAACCCACTCTAGCATCACGTTCTGCCACCTAGAAACTGTTGCATGCTTCTGGTGCCATTTGTACCAGACCTTCGTCCTGCTACATCCAATCACCTCCAAAAGCAAGCACCTTTCCCATTACACCAAACCTTATAATGTTCCCCTAGAGAACTCCTTTCTCCAATCGACATCTCTGAAATTAGCTATCCCCTCAAGATCCTATTCCATTAAACCAGTAAGGAAGCCAGGATAATTATCATTTAAGGCCCCTTGGACGAGAAGTCATTAGAGACGAAGAACAAGCTGGGGACAAAAACTGGCGGTGTCCTTTCAAAGAAATCAGCATTTCACGGAAGACTTAACCTCTTAGCCAGACGGAGACTTCAACAGCTACGTAAGACAGCACAACTTCAAGGTCACCTGTTTGCTATTATCTGCATTCCTTTTCTTCATCTTCCTTCTTTTTCTAACATTTCTTTTTGAATGAATATGCATGCCTGAAGATCAGCCACACTGAGTCTGCCACATCCCTATCCCCTCCCCCCCACCCTCAACCCCCAACCCCGTCAACTTTGCGAAGCTTGCTACTGCACGTGACTGTCGTTCAGAACTACATTTAATTTATCGATATTGAAATACAGCTGATGCTCAGTACAGCAAGTTAAAATAATATGATGTTGCGAATTTCCTTAGAAATGTCCAGCGACAATGTTTTCCTGTTACTACACTATCGTCGGCGGTCTATTTGAGAGTTTTGCAGACCCTGTCTCATATAATGTTTATGAACGGTGAAGATATTAACAGTCCATCTACTTTTCCTTGAGCACATCCGATGTCCGCCTCACGTCTTTTCGGAGAAGAGAAGAGAGTGTCCAATGACCCAGGGTCATAGCCTATTACTTGCCGTAAGAGCCTCTTGATGTTTTGTTAGGAGACAGAACTCCGTAATCACTGTTACGCTAAATGCCGCAACGCACACTTGAGTGTGCCAACTAACAAGAAAAAACCGCAAGGAAATTTCACACAGAAACAAAAGACTTTTCTCCATGCTGGGCACAATGCTGCAGAAAGTGTGCTCGCTAATTTCGCCAACTAATAGGCGTGTCAAGTGTTAATTAGGTATAAAATGACACAGCGTCTCTTTTTTTAGTTGCAGTGCTTAGCAACTTCCGTTCTTTCATACGTAGCGTTTGTACATGCACTGCGCAGCACACAACAACTTTCTGGCTTCTACGTTCTGGTAGAGGGGCTTGAAAACACGCTGGATACAGAACGGCAATATAGTGTGTAGGGCAACCTGAAGACGGCCAGATGCAACGCTTTCTAATCAAATCCTTTGACAACAGCCTAAACTTGGCTACTCCCATCAAGTTTCTCATATTGGTATTACACGTGATACATCAAACTGTTTTCTATCTTGATACAAGGGACCTCTAAGCTACTTGCATTGAATTTAACTAGAGTTTACAATATGTGAACGCCTAACGTCCTACAATCACAACGGAAAGCATGGCTGATACTCGATATGTTGTGTAAAATTTCATTCTTGTACAGAGTCACAAATACTATACGCCTCTGTTGATCCATTTTGGACGTGGGACAGAGGTTGGTAAAATATTAAAACAAGAAATTCGCCAAACAGCCGTGCAGATTGAGAAGTTAGTATTGTTTTATCTTCGCAACCAGTTTTGGCAGTTCAATATCCTGTCTTCAGGCCCCATATGTTCCTCTTAAAAATTTTCGATATTAGCATACTGGGGCCATCATTTTCTGGATGTCATGAATTCTGAAGTACAGGGTGATTATAATTAAAGTTAAACTTCCAAACGCTGTAGAAATAACACCACTGGTCAGAATGACGTCAAATTGCAATGGAATATTATCGTCGAAGGGGGAAAACGTATGGCATAAGAAAAAAAATAGTGTGGAAACTGATCAGGAGATGGCGCTGTATGTGTCAGAATACGAAATGGAAATACCTGTCATGCGCACGACCCATTAATCTTCGTATAAACACGCCGGGTACACAGCTTTTCCTCCTTCCGCGTCTGCGACGTTCGCCATGACTGTCTCAATGTAGGATCGTGCTTTGCTTATAAAGCTGTATTACAAGAATGATGACTGTGCACACGTCGCTCTGCAGAAGTTCCGGACACTAAAGGGTTTGAAAAAAGACGTTTGTCCGATGAATGCAGTGGGTCTGGAGAAAATGATTTGGAAATTCGAAAAGACGGGTTCTTTTGGTGTGCAACTTGGTAGACGGAGGAAACGAATTGATTCGACGTCAGTGGAAGCAGTGGCCACAGCAATGCAGGAGGAGACGAGTGGTGGCGTGCAAACATGTAGTGCACAGAGAATTGCCAAAATGTTGGACATACCCGTGAGTACGGTGCGTAAAATCCTAAGAAACACCCTTCTTTGCTATCCATCCAAAATTACCCATGCGCACGAGTTGCTTCCTGTTGACCTACCAGCAAGAGAGACCTTTGCTTTAGAATTTCTTGCTCGTATGGAAGTGGACAATGATTGGCCATGGAAGATTTTGTGGACAGACGAAGCCCACTTCCATCTGACAGGATATATCAATACACAGAATTTTCGAAAGTGAGCAATGGAAAATCCACACGCGAATCAACCAGTACCACTTCACCCTGAAAAGGCCACTGTGTGGTGCAGGTTTCAAAAAATGGTTCGATGGCTCTGAGCACTATGGGACTTAACATCTGAGGTCATATGTCCCCTAGAACTAAGAACTACTTAAACCTAACTAACCTAAGAACATCACACTCATCCATGCCCGAGGCAGGATTCGAACCTGCGACCGTAGCGGTCGCGCGGTTCCAGACTGAAGCGCCTAGAACCGCTTGGCCACACCGGCCGGCAGTGTAGGTTTACGGCATCATTTATCATAGGGCAATATTTTTTCTAAGAGACAGGTGCTTCCGGTCCTGTTAGCTGTAACGTCACTGGTAAGTGCTATGAGTGTCTTTTGCGCGACCACGTCAATCCAGCTCTTCAACAGCGTGGATGTGTGAAAGGGATCATTGTTATACAAGACGACGCATCTCCGCACATTGTAAATGAAGCGCCATTTCGGAAATGCTAGAATTATCAGCCGCCATTTCCCTATAGCATGGCCGCCCCGATCACCTGATCTTTATACGTGTAACTTCTGGCTGTGGGGCAATCTGAAAGATGTTGTGTTCAGTGTTCCGAATGCAAACTTAGCTGCATTGAAGGCACGCATTGCGCAACACGTTCTGAACGTGACACCGGAAACACTCCGATCAGTTGTGGAAAATGCTGTTTCTCGATTTCAACTTGTTGCAGGAAATGGTGGACAGCATATTGAACATGTTTTGCGCCAGTCACATGGAAATTAATAATCAATTTGATTTTTATTGATGCTTTTTATGCCGTTTTTTGCCTCAGGACAATTAAAAACCGACGTGAGTGATGTTTTTTATGCGGTGTTTGACCTCAGGACAGTTAAAAACCGATTTTTCCCATCCAATGTGATATGACCTTCCAGTGGTGGAGGGGCTTACGAAATTAGCAGTATCACACCTATACACCCATGCATACTGAATAGTACAATTTATTTAACGTCAAACATACACCTTAGGCTTTGTTGTATGATTCGTTTGTCATTTGTTGTCGACCACTATTAGATTATGATGCTTACAGTGCCATCTATTGCTACATTTTGTAACTTTAATTTTTCTTCTGCCGTACGTTTTCCCCTTCTCCGATAATATTCCGTTGCAATTTGATGTCATTCTGGCCAATGGTGTTACTTCTACAGCAGTCTGCAAGTTTAATTATAACCACCCCGCACTTCCTTCAAAGACTTGATTGCTTTCCTGGATATAGTGAATTCTCAAGTACTTCCTTCGAAGACATGACTGGTTTTCTGGATGTCGTATATTCACAGGTACTTCATTCGAAGACTTGACTGCATTTCTCGATGTCTCGATGTACTTGAGAATTCATGACATCCAGAAGAAAGATAGCCCCAGTATGCCAATATCGATAATTTTTGAGAGGTGCATGTGGGTCTGAAGATGGCGTATTGCATTGCCGAAACTGGTAGCGAAAATAAAATAATAATAACTTCTCAATTTGCACGTCACTTTGGTGAATTTCTTCGTTAAATACTATAGGCCGTCGACGATTCAAGATTAGATGCGGTACAAATTAGCAAATATAGTGCTCTCAATATCTCGGTTTCTATGTTCTTAAGTTTTCGTAATTATGCAGGATCGACTTATTTTAGCGATATAAAATTGTAGGAAGGAAGAGACTTTTGAATATAAATTCCAGTACTCGTTCTAATTTCAGGTGTTGTGGGGCGGCGGGTGGAATTATTGTTAATGAAATGTTCCTATTACTGCTGTTGTTTGCCGTTCTCAACACTGGCTCTCTAACTACAATATTGGCAACCAGAAAGTGATTAGCAAAACGTGAAGCCTGTAATTAGAATTCCTAGTGCCCACTTCATCTGAGAAATACATTTATAGCTACAGCTTATAGCTCTGAGGAATTAGGAGATTGTCTGGGATTCGTAATCAAAAACCATTTTCTCTAAAATGTTCACTATATTCTGAAAGTCACAGACCAAAAAGAATCCACACAATCCAACTAACAGAGCAGTTCAGAGTCTAATGCGCTGATGCAACTATAACTGTTCAAATTAAATGTTTAAGTGAATGCTCGCCATAATTTGATGATAATGTTCATCAAACGCCACGCTAAATAATGGTAGAACGTCTGTCCCGCGGCGGCACGTGAAAATACGACATATACAAATTGAAGATAGATCATTAAAGTCATCCCAGAATTAACACTTCACTCGAAAACGATTTCATGGTTACGTGTATCCCGAGTAACTTATTACGGCATCTGAGGCTGTTTATAGCAATGATACCGACGCGACGCGACTCCTGGCACAGGTGGTGCGCTAATCAGCGTCTGGAGAGAACTGGGGCCTTTATCCTCACGCAGCGTTCTTACATATAAAGCCGCGGTGCGGACGGCTAAGGGAATGCCTGATCAAATCCGCTCTCCCACTAGCCGCTGGGCTAGTAATGCACCACTTCATGTTATCGAATAAATCATTGCTTCCTTTGCTGCTGGCCGATGAAGCTCTCAATTTAAATGTGAAATCAGCACGCAGGTAAGTAATCATAATAAAAGTCTGACGTGGCTAAGTCAAATATTTTGGGCGAGAGAATTAATTTAATTACACTACATGCAGTAAACGAGCTCTAAACTTGCCCTTTGGAGATACGCTATCGCTATAGTTTTATAGTTATTCAGTTGAAACTTCTCACATCTTTATGATTATAGCGGATCTCCCTTCTACTTAAATTTAAACATCCTAGCCTTATTTATTCGCCTACTTAATCTATCTTGCTTCCTTAATTTTTAAGACAAAAACCAGAAAATTATGAATTTCAACTAAAATTTTAATTTGTGGGATCCAGAATACTGTTTCTACTAAATTATTATGAAAAAGGAATCTAAATATAAATTTCTAAGTTTCTAGCTCTTTTCTGTTGCGCCAATGATTTTTACAGAAAAACGTCAAAATTTCGAAAATGGTTAAAGTTATTGAACTGATATTCAAAACATATTGATTTAGTATTACTCCTGACATGCTAGAAACGTTTCAAGTTATTTACTTGATTTTTAAAGTATTGCGCAACATTTATGACGTCAGAGATAGTTACAGCGCACTAGGCTGGCACACAATGGAAAGACTGATGTGAATTTTATAAGGCGTGAGTAGGCTGCTTCCCTACATCACCCTCTACTTAATTTTTTTTTAAATGTAAATGGGAAACAAATTAATTACAAAAAGGGAAGCAAGAGTACAGCTTAACTCCCTATGAAAAATTAAAGTTTAAATGTAAACATATAGAAATATTAAAAGAAAACTTATTACCTACTTCAATTATTTAAATTTCTGGGATGTTCACTGCTTACCAAGCAACATTATTACTTAAAATTTAAGCAAAATCAATGAAACACTTTGGCATACATATTGCCTTAGACAAACACATAAAATTGTAAAATTATGAAAATCTTAAACCATTAAATACATTTTTACATACACAAATTCAAAGAAAATAACACAGTTATTCATGATACATAAACCGATAGGTAATTATATCTTGGCAGTCTTTTCTAAACCTGAAAGAAAATTACACAGATCATGACAACTTCATTTTTAGACACGTGGTTGTAGCCGCTTTGGCTGGCATTCTACACTTCCATTCACAAGGGTAGAGGAGGGGAAGTTGCTATGGTGTGCGTCCTTCACGTTCACTCTAAATTACATGAGGAAAGGGGAGGGGTCACTGTGAGTTGTGTCCAAGTCACTCCACGCTTTCACGCAGCTACCAGGCTGCCATTATCTGGTTTGTCCTGTAGAACAAACAAAAAGAGTGCCTCAGACTCTGTTCACTTAATATCTAAGGGTGGGTCACAATGAAATGGGGATATATACATTTTATCTTTCAATATGTTACTGGAACAAAGTTAACAGAACTTTTTCAATTTTACCCTCGCAGTTACTTAACTGTCATAAAATCGATAAACAAATGGCTCGAAACGCCGTTAGTCACGTAATAGAGAAAAGTTATGCTCAAGGCATACAATCATAAATCCTATTTAATCTCAATTTATCATTTCTGGGCCGGGACACTGAACCAATGCTCGGTACATTCCTGACAAATCTGTATTTTATTTACTTAGCTGACTCACCTTCGATTACCTTATTCTTAGAGATAGTATGAGTATATTTGATTAGTTGTTGTCTTCTCAGCTTCTTTGTACATGTGAGTAACTTGTGGTAATAGTACAGTTCTGAGTGTTCAAAACACACTACGTTTAGTTGACTACTAAATCCACTTATTGGTCCTCTGCTGCTGTGTCATTTCCACATCTGCAATTATGTACTTACTTCATCGAAGTGTATTTATGCTGAGCTATAAATAATGTTTCACATCTGCCATTATGCTACTCAATTATGTTGCTAGTGTATGTACTTACTTAACACTCACTCTATTAACATTTAAGGCATAGGATAGCACATTTATTTCAAATCTATAGTGTATTGCAGCTGATCAGTTTGCTCACGTGGCAATCCATTTCCACTCGATCGGACGCTGAAATCACAGGTAGTCTCTCTCGACCTACCAATAAAGTGCATTAAGTAATTATGGCCGAGCGTAATGCTAAATTCCTTAAACGTATAGGACACCATGAGCTGCTCTGTCTCATCTAACATAAGGGTACCTATGGTAGCATTCACGCCTCCAACTCATAACCTCAATACGTGTAGGTGTGTTCTGTCACACACTACACCAAATAACGTCCAGCTGCCACCTTATAAATATTTCAAGGACGTGTCCTTCACGTCTCAACCACAAACAATGTTCAGTTCTATTACACTGCCATTCCTTGCTACACAAGGTGAGTTCATTTTTACAACGTATCTGCATATTTTTCATAACACTAAGCACTCTCTCTTACTATTTATTAGTTAGCTCTAATGCATACACTAGGTCTCATTACCACTTCAGATCCTGCTTATAAACGAACTTGTATATCTTTTTTAAATATTATTGTGGGACCATTTCCAATAAAACAACACTTTGTACTTACAATGTTACCAGGGTTCTATACATACTTGTTACTCAAATGCATTTGTATCTTAATTACGTCATACTTCTCTATTGTTTATGTCACTGTTAGGTTTGTCACATTAGGTATTTTCCTTTTTTTCACTAATCGGTGGATAGAATGGTTACAGAACTCATGGCTTGATAGTCATGACGGAAAATTGTTGTATTGAGAGTAAGAGCCGAAATATTGGTGGATAGGAAAGATGAAGAATGAGTGAGACCTGAAAAGGAAAGAAGATGTCACACAGCTGGGACTGCACAGCTGCCACACTGTGTAGAGGTTACAGAACAACCTCCTCCCTGCAGAATTCATTAGTTTATTTTTGGCTTGATAACCATAACGGAAAATTTAATGTGTTGGATAGAAGAGGTCGAAATTTTAGGAGGATAGAAAAGATGAAGAGTGAGTGAAATCTGAAATGGGAAAGAAGATCTCACACAGCTGGGACTGCACAGCTGCCACACTGTGTAGAGGTTACAGAACAACCTCCTCCCTACAGAATTTATTCACTACCTATGAACTTCTTTAGGTCGATCACGTTCCTGAGACCTAATAGCTTTTTACTTTTAGGGTACTCTAGCCTATATGCATTGGCATGTGGTTTTCCTATGATCCTGAAAGGTCCTTGGTATAAGAAATTGAATTTCTTTGTTTCTGCATTTATTTTCTTTGATTTTTCCTTGGTTTTGACAAGGACTAACTGACCTATTTCAAAACTGGTGGGTACAGCTTTTGCGTCATGACGCTTCTTCCTTTCTAATGTGTTTAGCTTACTTTTACTAAGATTAACACCTTCGTCCCAATATCTCCTATTTTTCAGAACTCGTATAGGCAGCTCCCAAGTTTCATCATTAGTTACTACATGTTTATCAATAAAAGGTACCGTAATTACTCCGCTTATCGGCAAGACCAATTTTAACTGGCTTCTTTCAAAGTCAACAACACTCTGATATTTCGACAAGAAATCTATGCCAATTAAAACCTCAATACCGAGATTATTTACAATTAAGTATGGATGATCAATTAAATTACCATTAATATCAAAGGGCAGCAAAGCTTCTTGCTTTACCGTTTTTGACGCCTTATTCTTAGTCCTGATACCCTCATTACTGTAAGCTTGTCTTTACCAGGTAATGCATCAAAGAAGGACTGAGATATCACACTCACCTCACTTCCACTGTCTAAGGGACAACGTACATTGATACCCAACTTAATCACTATTATTATAGGGTGGCTTATTCTAGGTTGTACAGGTGGTTCCTCAAACTCATCCAATAGTTCCTTTTGGATTTGGCTCCAACTAAAGTGATCGACATCTGTCTTCATTACATTTAGGTCAAAGTGTGTAGGGGTTTCCTGAATTACATTTTCAGCTGCCTTTTCCAGTCGGTCTATTAATTTCAAATCGAAACACCGCATGACTTCATTAAATTTAGTTTGCTGAACATGACCCAAATTACTGTAGTCTGAGCGACTCTGCGCCTCCAGACCGGGCATAACACTAGTTACAGCTAAACCACTTTCACTATTATCGTCTGGTTCCTTCTGCAGTGACAACTGGTCACAGCTACTGGGTTCATCGACCCCCAACAGGCTATCCTCTACATTCTCACTTACCTCCTGTCCTAAATCCATTAGTACAGTATCAACATCCTGCACAGGCACTTTAGATAAGAGCACATCATCCTCATCGTAAATATAAGCATGAATTTCTTCTGCTTCTTCACCTGACAATTCAGTATTTTGTAGCTCTTCCCTACCATTACACTGCTGCGCCTTCTCTTTCTCTTCCCACTTAGAAAGCGTCTCTAACATGGTATCTATTAAATACTGTGCGTGATCTAATATTTCTGCTGTATCCTTAGATGCTACCGACCCCTCATCCATATGTTCAGACAGAGTATTCTGAACTGTCTTACCAATTACTGTAATTATTGGCTTAGGAAAAGTAACCGCCTGATGAGCGCCAGTGTCCTCATAGACGGGAACTAGTTTTCCTGCCTCGGCCTACTACTGTTTCCTTTATTTCCATTATAGCTAACTGGCACAGCATTGCTTTCCGCACTGTTGTTTACCTGCATAATTTTGTTCGGAACAAAATTACGATCATTTGGATGCCATTGTTGGTTCTGATAATTATTTCTCCAATTCCTACCTCTCTTAGGATGGCGAACACCTACTGTTCTGATGTTTACATTGCCATTCTGCTCGTTCTTAAAATTACTACTAGTGTTATTAGCATTTCTGTTATTACATGCTTGCTCCTCATTGGCAGCCACAAGCTCTACACGTTCCAAATATTCAATGAAACGATCAAGATTGTCTCTAGGGGCAGATATAATTATAGTTTGCCAATACCATGGCAGTTTGGCTTCAAGACCTAGTATTATCATTTCAGGTTTTAGCTTTTCGGCCAAATGTGACAAACGTGAGATCCATGACCTGGCAAACTCTTTAATAGATTCCTTGCCTGCATTGAAGCGTTTTCCACTCCAAAATTCTCTCAACACTTCATTTTGCTTATTACTAGACCAATACTCATTAATGAAAGCTGTTTTAAATTCCGCTAATGTTTTACACTTCAACATAACATCAGCTGGCCAACGCATGGCGTCACCTGCTAAATGGCTTCTAATAAATGAGATTTTCTCTCGTTCAGACCAAATTGGTGGAATCACATCTTCAAAATCGTTCCAGAAATCTAGCGGGTGGATATTTTTATCTGGATCGAACAGTAAGAACTGCCGACACCCGATAAAAACGGCGTTTGCAGCTACAACTTGTTGCATACTACCATCACCAGAAGTTACTGATGCTACTTTACTCTCAATGTTAGCAATGTTAGTACTAATATTTTCTACTCTCATTTCAACATTACCTACTCTTTGCACAATATGAGTAGTTGTTGTTGTTGTGGTCTTCAGTCCTGAGACTGGTTTGATGCAGCTCTCCATGCTACTCTATCCTGTGCAAGCTTCTTCATCTCCCAGTACCTACTGCAACCTACATCCTTCTGAATCTGCTTAGTGTATTGATCTCTTGGTCTCCCTCTACGATTTTTACCCTCCACGCTGCCCTCCAATGCTAAATTTGTGATCCCTCGATGCCTCAGAACATGTCCTACCAACCGATCCCTTCTTCTAGTCAAGTTGTGCCACAAACTTCTCTTCTCCCCAATCCTATTCAATACCTCCTCATTAGTTACGTGATCTACCCACCTTATCTTCAGCATTCTTCTGTAGCACCACATTTCGAAAGCTTCTATTCTCTTCTTGTCCAAACTAGTTATCGTCCATGTCTCACTTCCATACATGGCTACACTCCATACAAATACTTTCAGAAACGACTTCCTGACACCTAAATCTATACTCGATGTTAACAAATTTCTCTTCTTGAGAAACGCTTTCCTTGCGATTGCCAGTCTACATTTTATATCCTCTCTACTTCGACCATCATCGGTTATTTTACTCCCTAAATAGCAAAACTCCTTTACTACTTTAAGTGTCTCATTTCCTAATCTAATTCCCTCAGCATCGCCCGACTTAATTTGACTACATTCCATTATCCTCGTTTTGCTTTTGTTGATGTTCATCTTATATCCTCCTTTCAAGACACTGTCCATTCCGTTCAACTGCTCTTCCAAGTCCTTTGCTGTCTCTGACAGAATTACAATGTCATCGGCGAACCTCAAAGTTTTTACTTCTTCTCCATGAATTTTAATACCTACTCTGAATTTTTCTTTTGTTTCCTTTACTGCTTGCTCAATATACAGATTGAATAACATCGGGGAGAGGCTACAACCCTGTCTCACTCCTTTCCCAACCACTGCTTCCCTTTCATGCCCCTCGACTCTTATAACTGCCATCTGGTTTCTGTACAAATTGTAAATAGCCTTTCGCTCCCTGTATTTTACCCCTGCCACCTTCAGAATTTGAAAGAGAGTATTCCAGTCAACATTGTCAAAAGCTTTCTCTAAGTCTACAAATGCTAGAAACGTAGGTTTGCCTTTTCTTAATCTTTCTTCCAAGATAAGTCGTAAGGTCAGTATTGCCTCACGTGTTCCAACATTTCTACGGAATCCAAACTTATCTTCCCCGAGGTCGGCTTCTACCAGTTTTTCCATTCGTCTGTAAAGAATTCGCGTTAGTATTTTGCAGCTGTGACTTATTAAACTGATAGTTCGGTAACTTTCACATCTGTCAACACCTGCTTTCTTTGGGATTGGAATTATTATATTCTTCTTAAAGTCTGAGGGTATTTCGCCTGTCTCATACATCGTGCTCACCAGATGATAGAGTTTTGTCATGACTGGCTCTCCTGAGGCCATCAGTAGTTCTAATGGAATGTTGTCTACTCCCGGGGCCTTGTTTTGACTCAGGTCTTTCAGTGCTCTGTCAAACTCTTTACGCAGTATCTTATCTCCCATTTCCTCTTCATCTACATCCTCTTCCATTTCCATAATATTGTCCTCAAGTACATCGCCCTTGTATAAACCCTCTATATACTCCTTCCACCTTTCTGCTTTCCCTTTTTTGCTTAGAACTGGGTTGCCATCTGAGCTCTTGATATTCATACAAGTGGTTCTCTTCTCTCCAAAGGTCTCTTTAATTTTCCTGTAGGCAGTATCTATCTTACCCCTAGCGAGACAAGCCTCTACATCCTTACATTTGTCCTCTAGCCATCCCTGCTTAGCCATTTTGCACTTCCTGTCGATTTCATTTTTGAGACGTTTATATTCCTTTTTGCTTGCTTCATTTACTGCATTTTTATGTTTTCTCCTTTCATCAATTAAATTCAATATTTCTTCTGTTACGCAAGGATTTCTATTAGCCCGCGTCTTTTTACCTACTTGATCGTCTGCTGCCTTCACCACTTCATCCCTCAGAGCTACCCATTCTTCTTCTACTGTATTTCTTTCCCCCATTCCTGTCAATTGTTCCCTAATGCTCTCCCTGAAACTCTCTACAACCTCTGGTTCTTTCAGTTTATCCAGGTCCCATCTCCTTAAATTCCCACCTTTTTGCAGTTTCTTCAGTTTCAATCTGCAGTTCATAACCAATAGATTGTGGTCAGAATCTACATCTGCCCCAGGAAAAGTCTTACAATTTAATACCTGGTTCCTAAATCTCTGTCTTACCATTATATAATCTATCTGAAACCTGTCAGTATGTATCAGTTTTGATTGCATCTACTTGTGCTTGACATATGTTTACTTTTATATTAACATCTTTAAACCTATCTGAGCACAGTTCAGATTCCGCCTCGATCTTTTCTGTTAACTTGTGCTCCAGCTTCGCATCTTCCATTTGGAAGTGTTTGCGAACCTCAGCAACTTCGGATTTTACTGTTTTATACATTTCAGAAAATTGTTGAGCAACCTTTTTCTTAATATCCTCATGGTTGTAATCAATTTTATAATTTAAACTGTCCAGATCCCCTTTCAACTTATTGCAACCAGCCTTGAAGGTATTGTCCATTACCTCCAATCGTTTATTAAAATTAGTTTGGCTGGCCACAATCTCATACTTCAATTCAGCATTACTGGTAGCTATTGCTTGTAATATAATATTTAAATCAATAGCCCCAGTCTATTTGGGTTGCTCACTAGCTGGTTTTTTATCACACTCAAGTGACGAAAAACTAGCTCCAATACCAGAATCATCAAAACGAAATGAAACATCTGATAGATCAGTCATATCTAAGTTATCCTTTTTAAACTCTGCCACCTGTGATGACTGTTTCGTTTTTAACCCATCAGATAAACTATCATCCAATAAATTAACAATTTCTGCTTTACTACAGGGGTCTATTATTGAATCATTGCCCCTTTTCACACTACTGTCAGGAGACAATACTTCATATTTCACTTTAACATTACTATTTTCATGCATATTTACACTTGAACCGTTGTCTGGATTTACAGTTCCCTCACCAGACATAGGTTCTGATTTAAGTTTAACCTCAGTTTCTTCTGGCGGTTCCATCGCCGACCGTCTTTTAGTGCAGGTTAGTAAAATTTTTAACAGCTTTTCACTTAACTTAGTTCCTTCCGCACGACGTATGGCGTTGCCGGCGCGGCGTACCAGGATTATTGATGCGACGCGGCGCGTTGAACTGCAGACGGCACTTCGACGGCTGCTGTGTGGCCCACAACTGCAGGCGCGGTTCCGGTTGCTCCAGCAGACGACTGCGGTGAGGTGAAACTGGCTTCTCGCGATGCTGGCAGCGCCGCTAGACTCAGTGCCAGCTCCGTCAATCCAGATACGTTGTTAATCCAATTGCGTCGTCCACATACACAAGTAACACTATCACTGTTCTATTACTCAATTGCATGTCGCATTTCACTCCCGAATCCGAATATTTAAAAATCACTTTCACTTTTACTCAGTTTCTTTCCCACCGATTAGCAACATATGTGGGGCGGCGGGTGAAATTACTGTTAATGAAATGTTCATATTATTGCTGTTGTTTGCCGTTCTCAACACTGGCTCTCTAACTACAATATTGCCAACCAGAAAGTGATTAGCAAAACGTGAAGCCTGTAATTAGAATTCCTAGTGCCCACTTCATCTGAGAAATACATTTATAGCTACAGCTTATAGCTCTGAGGAATTAGGAGATTGTTTGGGATTCATAATCAAAAACCATTTTCTCTAAAATGTTCACTATATTCTGAAAGTCACAGACCAAAAAGAATCCACACAATCCAACTAACAGAGCAGTTCAGAGTCTAATGCGCTGATGCAACTATAACTGTTCAAATTAAATGTTTAAGTGAATGCTCGCCATAATTTGATGATAATGTTCATCAAACGCCACACTAAATAATGGTAGAATGTCTGTCCCGCGGCGGCACGTGAAAATACGACATACACAAACTGAAGATAGATCATTAAAGTCATCCCAGAATTAACACTTCACTCGAAAACGATTTCATGGTTACGTGTATCCCGAGTAACTTATTACGGCATCTGAGGCTGTTTATAGCAATGATACCGACGCGACGCGACTCCTGGCACAGGTGGTGCGCTAATCAGCGTCTGGAGAGAACTGGGGCCTTTATCCTCACGCAGCGTTCTTACATGTAAAGCCGCGGTGCGGACGGCTAAGGGAATGCCTGATCAAATCCGCTCTCCCGACTAGCCGCTGGGCTAGTAATGCACCACTTCATGTTATCGAATAAATCATTGCTTCCTTTGCTGCTGGTAGATGAAGCTCTCAATTTAAATGTGAAATCAGCACACAGGTAAGTAATCATAATAAAAGTCAGACGTGGCTAAGTCTAATATTTTGGGCGAGAGAATTAATTTAATTGCACTGCACGCAGTAGACGAGCTCTGAACTTGCCCTTTGGAGATACGCTATCGTTATAGTTTTATAGTTATTCAGTTGAAACTTCTCACATCTTTATGATTATAGCGGATCTCCCTTCTACTTAAATTTAAACATCCTAGCCTTATTTATTCGCCTACTTAATCTATCTTGCTTCCTTAATTTTTAAGACAAAAACCAGAAAATTATGTATTTCAACTAAAATTTTAATTTGTGGGATCCAAAATACTGTTTCTACTAAATTATTATGAAAAAGGAATCTAAATATAAATTTCTAAGTTTCTAGCTCTTTTCTGTTGCGCCAATGATTTTTACAGAAAAATGTCAAAATTTCGAAAATGTTTAAAGTTATTGAACTGATATTCAACACATGTTGATTTAGTATTACTCCTGACATGGTAGATACGTTTCAAGTTATTTACTTGATTTTTAAAGTATTGCGCAACATTTATGACGTCAGAGCTAGTTACAGCGGACTAGGCTGGCACACAATGGAAAGACTGATGTGAATTTTATAAGGCGTGAGTATGCTGCTTCCCTACAGAGTGTATCGCCGTTGTCCAAACATCCACCGATAATATCTGAGCCAGAGATTGAAGACTATGAATGAAGCTTTATTCTCTGTTTTAATGACATCATTAATAACAAAATTCTCCCATCAAATATTTAGTCACTTTGGCTATAGTCAAACTTTTCATGAGTGCAGAACGCCTAGTAATAGCTTTACCTGTGATGAATCTACTCTTTGCTTTAGTTACCTTAAGTCATTGTAATATTTTTGGATAGAGACCTATATTTTTTTCATGACTGTGAAATAAATTCATTTCTGTTCAAAATATTCGAAACAATGTCTCTCTACTAATCACAGAAGATTAAATTTCCCATTAATTTTTCCATTTCATTGGTTGTAGCATTTTTTAAGGCATTTGAATGACATGACAGTCGTAAACCAGTTGCTCAATTTTCAATAAAACACTTGAACAATATTTATTCACTATGCTTTGTACAAATACTTCACCTACTATAAAATGTAATGAACTGGGAGTTATTAACTGGACAAGAATAGACTTCTGAAAATAAATGTCTGTAAGGTACAAGACTCAAAACTAGACTGAGAGTGATATTACAATGTCATGTATAATAGTAATTCATTTCCCATACTGTCACATAGCGACGGCCACAGGATATTTGCTGTCGGCTTGTTCTAGCGGTTGTCCGACGTCGACCAACTATAACTTACATCTGATGAGTGCGCTGCTCAAGCCGTGGGAAGTTTAGCCGTTCGTTCTCCCTAGAACCCGCTGGCAAATACAGTTCAAGCAACACACACACTTTGTAATACATATTAAACAAATAACAATATTACAATCGTAAGCCGATAACGTTCTGTATCATAAACCATGATTGCAAATAATATGGGTTAGGCCTTTTACCACTACAGTTCCCATGTAAACTTATGGATGTGGTCCTGTCCTACAAATTACATGCACATTTATTTTTCAAACGTAACTTGCTATGCGCGCATTACAGCTTGGTACTTTTGCGTGGGGTCGCGCGGTGTAGCCGCACGGTCTGCGGCATCTTCTCACGGTTCACCCCGTCAAGGGTTGGAGTCCTCCCTCGAGCATGGATGTGAGTTTTGTCCTTAGCGCAAGTTAGTTTAAGTTACATTAAGTAGTGTGTAAGCCTAGGGACAGAAGAGCCCACCAGTTTGGTCCCATAGGAACTTACAACAAATTTCCAATTTTACTTTGGTAGCTGCGAGAAGGAGGAGGGGGGGAGGGGGGTGGCAGGAGAGATGGAGGGGATGGGTGTTACAGTCCAGCAACATCCCGCAGGGTAGACAGGACACTGGACACTGGATTCAACATCGCTTTTTCAGCGCCTACATTATAACACTACAGTGAAGTGACAAAAAAAACTGGTATAGGCAGAATAGGGCGCTGTGGTCGGTAACGCCGATATAAGACAAGTGTCTCGCGTAGTTCTTCAGTTAATGCTGCTACAGTGGCAGGTTATCAAGATTAAAGAGAGTTTGAACGTGGTGCTATAGAGGGCGCACGCGCGATGGGATCCCCGAGGTATCGATGAATTGTGGATCTTCCCGTATGGCCATTTCACGAGTGTATCGTGAATATCAGGAATCCGGTAAAACATCAAATCTTCGACATCGCTGCAGCCGGAAAAAGATAAAAAAAGTGGTTCAAATGGCTCTGAGCACTATGGGACTTAACATCTGAAGTTATCAGTCCCCTAGACGTAGAACTACTTAAACCTAACTAACCTAAGGACATCACATACATCCATGCCCCAGGCAGGATGCGAACCTGCGACCGTAGCAGCAGTGCTGTTCCGGACTGAAGCGCCTAGAACCTCTCGGTCACAGAGGTTGGTGGAAAAAGATCCTGCAACACGACACAAAGCTTCACACGTCGCCTGGGCTCTTCAACACCGACGTTGGTCTGTTGATGAGTAGAAACGTGTTGCACAGTCGGACGAGTCTCGTTTCAAATTGTATTGAGCGGATGGACGTGCACGGGTATGGAGACAAACTCATAAATCCATGTACCCTGTATGTCAGCAGGGGACTGTTCAAGCTGGTGGTGGCTTTGTAATGGTGTGGGGCGTGTGCAGTTATGTGATGTGGGACCTCTGACACGACTAGATACGACTCAGACGGGTGACACGTACGTAAGCATCCTGTCCAATCACATGCATCTATTCATGTCCATTATGTATTTCGACGGACTTGGACACTTCCGGCAGGACAATGCGACGCCCCACACGTCCAAAAGACTGGCTCCAAGAATACTCCTCTGAGTTTAAACACTTCCGCTGGCCACCAGACTCCTCAGACATGAACGTTATTGAGCATATTTGGGATGCCTTGCAGTTCAGAAGAGATCTCCATCCATCCCCTCGTACTCTTATGGACAACCCTTTAGGATTGATGGTGTCAGTTCCCTACAGCACTACTTCAGACATTAGTCGTGTTAATGACACGTCGTGTTGGGGCAGTTCTGCGTTCTCGCGGGGACCCTACACGGTATTAGGTAGGTGTACCGGTTTCTTTGGCTCTTCAGTATTATTGGGCCTTCATGGTCTAGTTTGGAGAGAAGGGTGCATGGTCACTATCCACCTCCATCATCGTTATCTGAATGTGCCACTAGTTTTCAGGGAGAATAGTATCAAATTCCCCTGAAAACCAAATAGAATATGTATTTATTCATTGCGTGACGACTGGTAACTGTTTTGAAAGCCAACAATTTTCGTACATTGTATCACATAGTCATGGTAATGTGTTGGGTTTTTTGTCGTCCCGTATTTTCGTCCACTCCCTGTAGTATACTTCCTGAAAATTTGACTATTGTTACATTCAGCTTTCATGGTGTTGCAATTTTAAGTGCCATCAGCGTATTCCACTGGAACAGTGGCTCCCAATATAGCGGTAGTTAGCAGTAGTGGTGAGGGGGGTAGGGGAAGGGGCTTAATTTAACTTTTATATTTTGCCAAAGATAAAATAAGGCTTCAATTACTGCCAATATTTCGTTAGACTAGCATTAATTTAGTTACTATTGTCAGTTATTTGTCATATATTATTAGATAGAAAAAGGTAAAGCCTTGTGACCATGTTCTTGGCTTGACTGTAGGTAGAGCAGTGACTTTCTTTGTTGCGGCAGTGGTAAAGGATGGATCGTGAGTCAGCACACAGTCATCTTTTACCCCAGGGAAATATCCCTAGTACTCGCTTGACAGGAGGTTGAATGGACATGGGGCCTTTGTAGAGAGGCTGGAATGAGAAAACTCCACATGCCCTCGATTCAACACAATACTTGCAAAGCTGGAGTCTTGTTTTCCACCCACATCGGACTATCGCCTCCAGCTCATGCATACTCGTTAGAATCTCCCACATTACCTGTTGTGGCCGCGACCGGAACGGTCGTAGGGTGGCCGTGAACGAAAGCGCGGCAGGACCGAACAGGAGTGGCCAGCGAACAAACAAGACGAACGAACGAGAAAGGATGGACACGCACAACGACAGACGACCGAGCAAGCAACGAGGTCACAAGCGAAAACCTCACGAAATCAACCACATCACTCATACACGGAAATAAGCAAAGTAAACACAATGTCTGTAAGCGAGATATTGACTCACACGAATATCAGACTGCTTCGCTGAGCTTTTTTTAAATTTTTTTTTCCTTTATTGAATTTCGATTCCCCCCGTAGGGGGCGGGTTGGTAGCAGCTTAGTACGCTGCTCGTCAGCCTACAGACTTTTTAAAACGTAAGAAGAAGATAAGAAACAATAAAAGCAGGCGATAAAACGGTTATTTAAATTGTAAAACGGCGGAAAATTGTGGAAAGTTAAAATATGAAGCAAAGGGTTGGCAATGCTAATAAAATACACAGGAAGCAGACAGGTAACATAGTAGACAGTCTGGTTTCTGTTCGCAAGAGATATAAAAATCACACCCAGTGACAGTATCATGTCCGTTCGCAACACTTCGGAAAAGACACACAACACTGAAACACTCACTGTAAACACTGCACTAAAATGTCGGCACAAAGATGACACACCATAGCCACGGGCAGATGGGGGGGGGGGGGGGGACCTAGACAGATGAGGGGGAAAACAAGGAGGGAGGAGAGGAAAGACGTAAGGGGGGGAACCAAAGGGAGAGGACCCATAAGGGGGGGGAGGGGCAGGGCAGATGCGAGAGGGAATGGGAAAAGGCAGAGGAGGGAAATGCAAAAGGACTCGGGGGAGAGAAGGGGGGCAGAGAGAGGGTAGGTGGGGAAAAAAGGGGATGGAAGGGGGGAGAGGGAGCCCAGGAAAAAGACAGAGGAAAGGAGGAAGAGGGTGAGGATCAGAGTTGATAGGAGGGATACATGGAGGGAGAGAGGGCATCATCCGGGAGGGGGAGTTGATGGAAGCCACCTTGGGAAAGGAGATGAAGGGTGTAAAGATGGAGGGTAGGGGGAACACAACAGTGAAGACGTGGCAGGGGTGGGGATGGGAGAGGAGAGGAGCAACCAGTGGGTGAGGGGGATCAAGGCGGCGGGAGGTGTAGAGTATGCAGATATGTTCGAGGAATAGGAGCAGATGTGGGAAAGGAATGAGGTCATAGAGGATCCGTGTGGGGGACGGGAGGCGTATACAGAATGCGAGGCGGAGTGCATGACGCTCAAGGATCTAGTGGGACTTATAGATTTTGGGGGGGGGGGGGGCAGATATCCAGGCGGGACTGGCATAACAGAGGATGGGACGGATTAAGGATTTGTAGGTGTGGAGGATGGTAGAGGGGTGCAACCCCCATGTCTGGCCAGAGAAGAGTTTGAGGAGTCGGAGGCGGTTGTGGGCTTTGGAATGGATGGAGCGGAGATGAGGGATCCAGGTGAGGTGACGGTCAATGGTGAGGCCAAGGTAGGTGATCTTCGCTGAGTGAGAGGCAGGCGCTTAAATACATGATGGTAGGTCGCTATTGGCCGCTGGGACTCACATACTCCACAGAAGCGCCCTCACATTATACGTGGGCCAGGAGCGCGCGCAGCCACCGCTTACGGCGCGACGGCTGCTGAGACCTCTAGTGTTAATCGAGGTCCATGCCGTCGGGCGCGGATTCGAAAACCGCAACGCTCTGTACCAGATTATTGATTCCAGTTACACGGATCCATGCTGCTCCTACATGTTTCCTAATGCGGTAGTAAGGTAGGGTCAAGCGTTCTGGTTAGGCTATAGTCCGTGAGACGAGTGATTGGTACTGACAGTTCCGGCGGGCAGACGGCGCTGTTGCCAAACGTGGCTCACAGCACGCGGCGCCCTGTCTGCTACACGCATTCTCTAGCAGCAGAAATAAAAGCGAGACAAAATACAAGTCGTATTGGTACGCGTGAATTTATTTAAAGTTGATGCTTGAAATACACTCCTGGAAATTGAAATAAGAACACCGTGAATTCATTGTCCCAGGAAGGGGAAACTTTATTGACACATTCCTGGCGTCAGATACATCACATGATCACACTGACAGAACCACAGGCACATAGACACAGGCAACAGAGCATGCACAATGTCGGCACTAGTACAGTGTATATCCACCTTTCGCAGCAATGCAGGCTGCTATTCTCCCATGGAGACGATCGTAGAGATGCTGGATGTAGTCCTGTGGAACGGCTTGCCATGCCATTTCCACCTGGCGCCTCAGTTGGACCAGCGTTCGTGCTGGACGTGCAGACCGCGTGAGACGACGCTTCATCCAGTCCCAAACATGCTCAATGGGGGACAGATCCGGAGATCTTGCTGGCCAGGGTAGTTGACTTACACCTTCTAGAGCACGTTGGGTGGCACGGGATACATGCGGACGTGCATTGTCCTGTTGGAACAGCAAGTTCCCTTGCCGGTCTAGGAATGATAGAACGATGGGTTCGATGACGGTTTGGATGTACCGTGCACTATTCAGTGTCCCCTCGACGATCACCAGTGGTGTACGGCCAGTGTAGGAGATCGCTCCCCACACCATGATGCCGGGTGTTGGCCCTGTGTGCCTCGGTCGTATGCAGTCCTGATTGTGGCGCTCACCTGCACGGCGCCAAACACGCATACGACCATCATTGGCACCAAAGCAGAAGCGACTCTCATCGCTGAAGACGACACGTCTCCATTCGTCCCTCCATTCACGCCTGTCGCGACACCACTGGAGGCGGGCTGCACGATGTTGGGGCGTGAGCGGAAGACGGCCTAACGGTGTGCGGGACCGTAGCCCAGCTTCATGGAGACGGTTGCGAATGGTCCTCGCCGATACCCCAGGAGCAACAGTGTCCCTAATTTGCTGGGAAGTGGCGGTGCGGTCCCCTACGGCACTGCGTAGGATCCTACGGTCTTGGCGTGCATCCGTGCGTCGCTGCGGTCCGGTCCCAGGTCGACGGGCACGTGCACCTTCCGCCGACCACTGGCGACAACATCGATGTACTGTGGAGACCTCACGCCCCACGTGTTGAGCAATTCGGCGGTACGTCCACCCGGCCTCCCGCATGCCCACTATATGCCCTCGCTCAAAGTCCGTCAGCTGCACATACGGTTCACGTCCACGCTGTCGCGGCATGCTACCAGTGTTAAAGACTGCGATGGAGCTCCGTATGCCACGGCAAACTGGCTGACACTGACGGCGGCGGTGCACAAATGCTGCGCAGCTAGCGCCATTCGACGGCCAACACCGCGGTTCCTGGTGTGTCCGCTGTGCCGTGCGTGTGATCATTGCTTGTACAGCCCTCTCGCAGTGTCCGGAGCAAATATGGTGGGTCTGACACACCGGTGCCAATGTGTTCTTTTTTCCATTTCCAGGAGTGTATATTAACTCGAAAACTGATAAGAGCTATTTAGTACAAGTATCTAAGATGCTGAAACATAATAAAGTTATTTGTTCAACTTCACAACTGAAATGAAAACTATTTTCGCAATTTGTTGAACATTAGCAGTTTTGGTTTCTATTGTTAAGTATTAGCATTATTAATTTGTTCTACTACAAGCTACAGAATAATTGATCAGTGTATTAAGAGTTATAATCTGAAGAAAGTACTCACAATATGATGATCTGGTTGTAGATCGATAGCAAACTCCCTCCTTACATTCCTGAATACGTTGTAGTTACTGTAATGGAAAAACACCACTCACATCACTGTCAGAATCTGATTTGACATTGTCTTCCTCAGCACTACTCGAACTATCACTGCTCTCTCCCAGATGTATAATTAAATTTTCGATGCATTCTTCCACAACCCCTTCGGTTTTGGCCGCCTCTCTGATGGCACTTGCAGTGCTGTTTACAATTTTAGCCCACGTCTCGCTTGTCACTTTATTGATAGCTGCTGGAAGGAGAGTTTCCACTTCAGAGATCGTGAATTTTTTATTGTTTGCAGCAATGTAATTTTTTATCTGCGCCCACACTCCTTCAAATTCATTGAAGTGACAGTGGTATGGAGGAAGCCGAACGATTTCATGCCCGTGCCTTTTAGCAATCTCGTCAATTACATATGTTGGAAATTGGGGTTTCTTTTGTGCCACAATTTCGAGCAGTTCCGCCTTCCTTAAATCTTCTCTGAAATCCACTTTTCGCCGTTTCAACCACTTAATGATATCGTCTTTTTTTGTTGCCAAGGTTGGTGCCTTATCATGAACAATGGAATGATAAGGCGCATTGTCCATAACAATCACTGATGGACTTGTCAGATTCGTCATAAGCGATGTCTCGAACCATTCTTGAAATACTACACTGTTCATTTCTTCATGGTAATCTCCCGTCTTTTTTGACCGAAACATTTTCAAGCAGTTTGGCACAAAACCTTTCGATGTTCCTGCATGTAAGACAATAATACGCCCTCCTTTGCCAAAAGGCACTGCCATTGTCCCCTCGGGCGTTCCATCATTCCAGCCTCTACGTAAAGAATGGCTGGCATTGACCCAAGTTTCATCTAACCACACTATACCTTCGAATTACACACCCATGATCCTGCGCAGAAATTTGCACCGCCATGCAACTACATCTGTCCTTTCCATTAATATTTTGCGTCCGTTAAACAGTGAATAGCTGAAGCCTATGTCTTTCAACACTGTACGCAATGAAAATTTGCTCCCTTTAAAAAGATCGTCTTTCTGAAGCGACACCAGTAATTTACATAGAGTGGGATGTTCCCTTCTCTTATAATAGCTGTATATATGACTACGAATAGCGTCTTTCTGAAAATCGTCCAAAGCTGTCACCTGCTTATTTCTCGGTCGCTTCTTTCCTGGTGTGCTTTGTTGTTCCACTCTCGTCACAATCTACACTATACTGTTCTTTCCCTATCTTTACAACGGTGTTCTTACTTATTTTCAATGCTGCTGCAGTTCTCTTCACAACCTGAACAACAGGAATTAAGGGCCCACCTTTGTCCTTTTCCTTCTCAAAGTAATCCCTCACAGAGCACACGAATTCATGGGCCTGGGTGTATAGCACACTTTTCTTCCTCCGTTTCACTTCTTGTGTTGGGCTGGTACTACCCGCCGCACTAGACATTGTTTACAACGAAACATAAACAAAGAAACACTAAAAACAACAAAAACTAAATAAACTGCGAATTCAACTTCAGACAAACGACGAACGACCGCACCGCCTG
This sequence comes from Schistocerca cancellata, assembly GCF_023864275.1. Taxonomy (NCBI): domain Eukaryota; kingdom Metazoa; phylum Arthropoda; class Insecta; order Orthoptera; family Acrididae; genus Schistocerca; species Schistocerca cancellata. Next base: position 690,142,793 of record NC_064630.1, on the reverse strand, counting down.
CACGCGAGACACTGGTAAGTTTCATAAGCGCGCGCGACCGTGTTTCAGAGCGGCAACGTGGCCCTTGCTACCCGCTCAAAGTCAGGCCGTCATTGGCTGCCTGCCTGCGGTCGCTAGGCCACGGAAAGACGCTACCGTGCTGTCAATACCAAAGACTCGTCTCCCAGACTATAGGAACCATTTGCATACCGAGCAGAAGGATCGTCTTACTGTAACTGTCCGACAGTACAGGGTCAAAATTTGAATACACACACTTCCTCCAGCTTACGCAAATGGAGCAAACCGGTTGGTTCTTTTTCATTTGATGTGGCCTACAATGAGCCTCAAAGAGCTTCGGGATTCCTGCGAAAATCATGAAAAAGTGTTTTTCACCTTTTACTCGTCAATGGTGGATATTTAAATAACTAACCGCAGCAAACTGCTCAGTTACTAATGGTATACTCTTTAGGGTCTTATCTAAAAGTTCTCCTGTTTTCAAAATGACTCTAACCACTATGGGACTTAAAATCTGAGGTTATCAGTCACCTAGACTTAGAACTACTTAAATCTAACTAACCTAGGGACATCACACTCATCCATGCCCGAGGCAGGATTCGAACCTGCGACCGTAGCAGCAGCGCGGTTCCAGACTGAAGCGCCTAGAACCACTGCCACAACGGCCGGCAGTGTCTCCGGTTTTCCAAAATATTTATCCTTTACCGAGAAACATCTCAAAACATGGTTCTCGGGTACCAAAACCGAGCTATGCACAACAAATGGCTGGAATTTGTTGCCATGTATTAAGAAGATACCAATCTCTAATAACTTTGATAATTTTATGGCTTTATCCGTTTCCGAGATACGGAGGTTCTATTGTATTCTAAAATACGTAAAATCCAGCCCAACCCAAACTCTAGGCACGTACTAAAATCCGCAGAATATTGCTCAGTTTTGACGGTATACCTGTATTCTCTACGCTTTTATCTTGACATGCCGTATTCCCGTTTTTAAAAATCTTTAGCTATTATCGAGAAACAACCCAGAAATAAGGTTTCTGGGTACCAAAATAAAGACGTGAATTCCAAGACGGCTTTACACAGAAAATACGATGTATTCCTAAGATGCCGTCTGGAATAACCTTAAAAATTTTCTTGTTATCTCTACCCGTTCCCGACATAAGAGGTTCATAGTTACCCTCCTTGCACACGTAAAATAGGCACGTAAAATCCGTTGTGAGGAGAAAACGTAATTTATAAAGTGATGTAGCGTGGAGAAATATGCTGCAAAGCGATTCCGTTGCCCTCAGAACGGTTCTTGGAACACCATGTTGTAGTACTGAAGCACGTGCAAAATTTTTGTGGGCGTAAAATCCGGCCTGGGATATAAAATGAGTTGCTTTATTTCAATTTTACATACATAAACTATCAAAATTTTACTGACCTATAAAGTTCTTTTTAAATGAGTGGCATGCCCTGCTGTAGCAGGGAAAAGGAGGGCACCATCTGAAAAGTTCTCCTATCGGAACACAGATAAGTGAATATGTTCCTGTTTAAGAGACTCTGCCTCATTCTCCCTTCCTCAGCACCTTTACAAACGTTCCAAAAAATTTTGTCATGCGAACCTATTGGCGTTTTTTGATGCTGAGAGAGAAGGAGACTGTGACTGCGGAAAAGAGACGGAAAAGTCACAAGTAGTGGAAGATAATTAACAGCGGTTGTGGTATAGAAAGAGTGAAGGAGACAATGACAGTGTGGGATAAGGAGATGGACTCATTGGAAGAACAATGCTAGGAAAAGAGTGAAGGATTGGTTGGTTGGTTGGTTGGTTTGGGGAAGGAGACCAGACAGCGTGGTCATCGGTCTCATCGGATTAGGGAAGGACTGGGAAGGAAGTCGGCCGTGCCCTTTCAGAGGAACCATCCCGGCATTTGCCTGGAGTGATTTAGGGAAATCACGGAAAACCTAAATCAGGATGGCCGGACGCGGGATTGAACCGTCGTCCTCCCGAATGCGAGTCCAGTGGCCAACCACTTCGCCACCCCGCTCGGTAAAGAGTGAAGGAGTTAGCGCTAGAGAAGAGGGATAAATAGAAGGAGAAAGTGGGTGAGAGCCAGTGATAAAGAGAGACATTTACGAGGAAGAGAGTAACAGTGAGAAGAGACAGCAGCAGTTGGAAGGAATGGATGAGACAGCAGCAGTAAGAGAGAGCAAGAGGGACACAGTGACAGTGAGAGGAGACAATAGCAGCAGGGCAGAACGAAGAAGACAGTGGCTGTAAGACAGGAGACAGTGATAGATAGACACAAAGAGGTAATGGCAATGAGCGGGGCTGAATGCGTGAGAATAGGCAAGTGTGAGTGGATGTATATCAGCGGCTTAAAGCGTCGGATTAGTCGGTATGGATGACTTACAGTTAGGGGACGTTTGGGGGTGAGAGATGAGTTACAGGTTAGAAAGAGCACGAATATGTTCTCATGCCATTTTTTTTTAATTTTTAAAGATTCTGAGAGGGTCTTGGCGCTGCCGACCTTGCTCCAGCACTGACCGGGGTTTGAGCTCACGGTGGCGCTAGAGAGAAAGAAAAAAGAACGAGATAGGGACAGACAGTGTGTGTTTGTGTGTGAGAGAGAGAGAGAGATAGAGAGAGAGAGAGAGCACAGAGTGAGTGAGTGCTTGCGTAGATAAAAGGTGGACCGATAGTGCAGATAGCCACACGCAGAGCCGCTGTATGTGGCGTCCTGCGTGGGCGGGCGGTTGTAAATGTCCGGTGGTTCCTGCCAAACTGAGTGGAAACGTAACGTCGCAGTGTCTGCAAGCCGCGCGTGTAGCTTGTCTCAGTTCTACGAGTGGCTCGCACTTTCAGCAAAGCAACTGCAGTTTACTTGCCGTTGAAGGCACAATACCGGAGATAGCTTGAGGAACAAGTTATTGGTCCTGGTGCATGCAAAGGGCTCAGTTTTAGATGCGTCTTGTAGTAAAGCTAATGTATATGAGAATGGTATTCCAGAACTAGCAACAAAGGGCATAACGAAAATTTGTACTAAAGCAAATCTGTATGAAGTTCGCTATAGTGGTTACCATACATAGATTTAATTCCAGTGCCGGCGTACTAACACGATGGAAAGACCTCCTTAAATTTATAGAGTGTAGTGCACCAAGGAGTTGAGGTGCTATTTATTCATATTCAAATTTCTCAGTTGGGTTTGACAAACTTCTTTTCTTGTTCAGTAATTTTTGTGGTGATTTAAGTTCCTTCCTTTGAATTGCACCAGGTAACTGAGGTGCAGTGTTTACTTTTGTCGGCTGGTTTGGCAGTTAACCTATCTAGCTCCACTTCTAGTTAAGTAACACTCTTGGGCAAGTAAAAGCCTTGCCTTTAAATCAGCTAACTACCCCAAGCTCTGATGTTATTTAGGGCCAAGATATTTTATTCACATTGCTTGGTTATTATAAGTGCTTAGCAGTTGTTGTGTTTCATTGGCTATTATTACTATGCGCGAAAATTGTGTTGATGTAAGATCAGACCAAAAACCAAAAAGGTAGCACGTACGCCCAATATAAAAAGTTAATCTGCCATGCAAAGTTCTTTCGGAAAAGAGACGCGTGATGTTCGCTTATCGTAAAAGGTACCGGCCTACTTGCCATTGCATTGCTTAACTCCCAAGTGATTTACTTTGTTAATAATGGTGATTATATGTTTTCCGAAACTTGTTATAAGGTTTATCTGAAGCAATTTTAAAATTAATGAGAGCTTTGAAAGTTTTGAACATGATGTTTTAATCTGCTGCAAAGTTATTTAACTATTTTTAAATTTAGTTTTAGTGCAAGGTCTAGCTTCAATATTAATTTAAACTGTCACAGTTTGCAAGTAAAGATATGGTGTGGTTAGATTCTAATCAACGTCAGTAACCGTGATTTGAAATTACCAGCCTTTGTGTGTTAAGTAATTTTTTTTAAAATAACGCTTAACATTTCTTGTCCCATCAGCTCTTCTGCCCCACAAGCTTGGAACTACCCATTTCGTCTAAAGTTAATTAGTATTTAGCTAATTATTGCTGTATGGAATAATTTTGATTGTAATTCTTTTTCTATAGTACTGGACCAGTGAGGAACGTAGAAAGAGGCAGTTGGTACCCCACTTTACCGACAGAATCTTTTAAACAAAAGCATATTCGCCCTTTTGCACCATTTTTCCGCTGGTACCGTACATGATTATTCTAAATGATGGACGCATTTTCAAAACTTCGTATTTATTCAAGTACAAATCCAAAATTAACGAGCTTTATACCAACAAAAAGAGGAAGTTTCGAATTTTTTTCATAATGTTTGATATCAATTTAATAAATTTAATAATTTGTAATTAATTAGTTTTCAATTATTATTTAATAATTAGAAATGTCATTTATGTTCAATGTGGCCACCGTTGGCTGCACGGCAAACATCGACGAGGTAGCCTAACTCGTTCCACACATGCGAAAGCGTATCTGCCGTTCGTGAGTGCATGGCAGCAGTGCTCCGGTTCCGCAGATCGTTCAGAGTGGTTGGTAGATGCGGGACGTAAACAGCCTCCTTCACACAACCCCGTTACAATAGTCCCAGAGTGTGAGGTCAGGAGATCTCGGTGGACAGAAATGCAGAGCCAGGTCCTCAAGTCCCCTGCGACCGATCATGCGCTGAGGAAGAGAGTCATTCAAAAAGCCTCGCACATCATGATGCCAATGCATCGGAGCTCCATCCTGTTCGAAAATGAAGTCCTGGGAATCTTCCTTAACTTGAGGGTACAGCCATTGTTCCAACAAGTCCAAGTACATGATTGCCGTTATACACTCCTGGAAATGGAAAAAAGAACACATTGACACCGGTGTGTCAGACCCACCATACTTGCTCCGGACACTGCGAGAGGGCTGTACAAGCAATGATCACACGCACGGCACAGCGGACACACCAGGAACCGCGGTGTTGGCCGTCGAATGGCGCTAGCTGCGCAGCATTTGTGCACCGCCGCCGTCAGTGTCAGCCAGTTTGCCGTGGCATACGGAGCTCCATCGCAGTCTTTAACACTGGTAGCATGCCGCGACAGCGTGGACGTGAACCGTATGTGCAGTTGACGGACTTTGAGCGAGGGCGTATAGTGGGCATACGGGAGGCCGGGTGGACGTACCGCCGAATTGCTCAACACGTGGGGCGTGAGGTCTCCACAGTACATCGATGTTGTCGCCAGTGGTCGGCGGAAGGTGCACGTGCCCGTCGACCTGGGACCGGACCGCAGCGACGCACGGATGCACGCCAAGACCGTAGGATCCTACGCAGTGCCGTAGGGGACCGCACCGCCACTTCCCAGCAAATTAGGGACACTGTTGCTCCTGGGGTATCGGCGAGGACCATTCGCAACCGTCTCCATGAAGCTGGGCTACGGTCCCGCACACCGTTAGGCCGTCTTCCGCTCACGCCCCAACATCGTGCAGCCCGCCTCCAGTGGTGTCGCGACAGGCGTGAATGGAGGGACGAATGGAGACGTGTCGTCTTCAGCGATGAGAGTCGCTTCTGCCTTGGTGCCAATGATGGTCGTATGCGTGTTTGGCGCCGTGCAGGTGAGCGCCACCATCAGGACTGCATACGACCGAGGCACACAGGGCCAACACCCGGCATCATGGTGTGGGGAGCGATCTCCTACACTGGCCGTACACCACTGGTGATCGTCGAGGGGACACTGAATAGTGCACGGTACATCCAAACCGTCATCGAACCCATCGTTCTACCATTCCTAGACCGGCAAGGGAACTTGCTGTTCCAACAGGACAATGCACGTCCGCATGTATCCCGTGCCACCCAACGTGCTCTAGAAGGTGTAAGTCAATTACCCTGGCCAGCAAGATCTCCGGATCTGTCCCCCATTGAGCATGTTTGCGACTGGATGAAGCGTCGTCTCACTCGGTCTGCACGTCCAGCACGAACGCTGGTCCAACTGAGGCGCCAGGTGGAAATGGCATGGCAAGCCGTTCCACAGGACTACATCCAGCATCTCTACGATTGTCTCCATGGGAGAATAGCAGCCTGCATTGCTGCGAAAGGTGGATATACACTGTACTAGTGCCGACATTGTGCATGCTCTGTTGCCTGTGTCTATGTGCCTGTGGTTCTGTCAGTGTGATCATGTGATGTATCTGACCCCAGGAATGTGTCAATAAAGTTTCCCCTTCCTGGGACAATGAATTCACGGTGTTCTTATTTCAATTTCCAGGAATGTAGTTATGGCACAGAACACGTTGATCTTCGGCGAGTCTCTTTCGTGTTGCAATGGTGAATGTCGTTTTTCCAAACCCCATATGCGAACATTGTGTATGTTGTCTTTTCCACTAAGTTGGAACGTCGCTTCATCGCGAAAAATTACAAGTTGTAGAAATGCATCATCCTCCATCTTTGCTAGCACATAACCACAAATTGCGAGACGCTTCTCTTTGTGATTGGGCCGGCCGGAGTGGCTGTGCGGTTCTAGGCGCTACAGTCTGGAACCGAGCGACCGCTACGGTCGCAGGTTCGAATCCTGCCTCGGGCATGGATGTGTGTGATGTCCTTATGCTAGTTAGGCTTAATTAGTTCTAAGTTCTAGGCGACTGATGACCTCAGAAGTTAAGTCGCATAGTGCTCAGAGCCATTTGAACCATCTTTGTGATTGGGGTTGTTAGGCTGCACAATCTGTAATCGGTAGGGCTTGTACAGCAGACGGTGTGTCGGAACTTTCCACACAGATGGTTGGGGTATTCGAAGTTCTCGACGTGCTCTATTGGTAGACTTAGTGGGACTTTGCAGAAAATTTTCTTGAATCTGTCGGACATCATCCTCTGCCACACGCGGTGACCTGTGCTTTTTTCCTTTCCACACACTCCCGGTCTGTTTAAATTGCTTAAACCAAGTGCTAATGCTTTTGCGAGTTGGTGATTGAATACCGAATTTGCTACGAAATGCCCGCTGCATGCAATTTGCGACTCACTTTTCGCGAACTCAGGAACGCAGAAAACCTTGTGCTCCACAGTCGCCATCTCACTCACAACAGACAGTGAAACGGAATGACAGCCTTATTGCGGCGCGAACTCTACCGGCCGCTTCTGAAATCATCACCACCCGCCCGCCGTCGCCCGCCAAAAACTTTGAAACTTCCTCTTTTCATTGGTATAAATCTTGTTCATTTTGGATTTGTACTTGAATACATACGCATTTTTTAAAATGGGTCCATCATTTAGAATTACCCTCTATATTCACAATAACAAAAATTTATTTATTCTCTATGATTTTCTGGTGTCGTAACTTTAATAGCCAACAATGTAGTAACATCAAATGTATTGGTTTTACACTTTTCATACTACGTGAAACTCATGAGTCAGTTTCTAGATTCTGAAGAATCTCACTGACATCCGGCGACGGCGTGGTCTTTGCTTCGTTTCATGCGAAGACTCGATCGCGCAGTTTTCAAAAGAACCATGCCAGCGAAACTCCCTTGCAGATTAAAACTGTGTGCCGAACCGACAGTAGAACCTCGGTCCTTTGCGTTTCACGGGCAAATCTGTTAGGAAGTCTCGGATCAGCACATACTCCACTGCAGCCTGTAATTTCATTATGGAAATGATCCCTGGCTATGGCTAGGCCATGTCTCTGCAATATCCTTTTTTCCATGAGCACTAATCTAGCAAGTTTGCAGCAGAACTTTCGTGAAGTTTAGAAAGTAGATGTTGAGGTTCTAGCGGGAGTAAAACTGAGGACGGGTCGAGAGCCGCGCTTGGGTAGCTGAGTTGGTAGAGCACTTGCCCGGGAAAGGGAAAGGTCCAAGTTCCGGACCGCTACACAATTTTAATCCGCTGCAGAGTGAATATTCGTTCTGGAATCATCCTAGCTCTCGCCTCAAGTCACTTTGGTCAATGCCAGTCACGATGTCTGGTAGGTGCTTTCAACTCTGCTGCCCATGAATGTGAGTCCAGTCCTTAACCAAAGGACCACGTCGCACTGCTATACCTGCATTCTTTGCAAAAAGTAGACAATGAGGTTCCACGAAACAAAATAGCTGATTCAAACTCTTTGCATGAAGACGACAAGAACATGCTGAATATTTATTTTCATTTTTATGGCGGTGTAACTAATTGAAATTAATTATTTTTCAGGTAGCAAGTTATGGCTGTGGAGATCTTACATCCGTGGAGTGTAGATTTGTTGAGAGAAAGGGACGCAATTATTGATCTTTCACTGGGAAAATTAAGTTTAATGAATTCAGGTAGAAGAGTGGAATTGCCCATGCTGAAAACTGAGGAAGTACTTGTGCCCAGCCATAATCAGATTAATGTCAAATGTGGGAATCAATGGATAATACATTTAGATAATCACTCATTAGGAAGGGATCTCTATTATCCGGATGTACAAGTGGTCAATTAAGTGCAAATGGAGACGCACTTATGGATAAAGTGACACAATCACAGAATTTAAACTTAGCACAGCAACGAGATTTAGTACAGTTGTTATCGCACTACACGGAAGTGTTTTCTGACCATGTAACAATAGATTACAGCTGGCCCAAATGACACTGTAACGTTCTCTGGCAGCAGCGCATCCAAAGTGAAAGTTAAAAGAACATTTCGATGTATAATGCTCACTGTAACAAATAATTTATCTGTATTTCTGTTAATTGAATTTCAAAAGGAGGAAAAAGATAATTATGAATTTTGCTATTATAAATGATTATTCAAAGAGTGTGAAATACTATCTGTGACGGAGAATGTGAAAATCGCCACAGGAGAAACGATATGTAATCAAAACTGCCAAAGACTGTACAAGAATTAGTTAAGATATAAATAGGCAATATATTGTAATAGAATCGCTTGTCTTCTGCACGGACTGAATGAGAGAGGAACCCGTGACGTTGCATTAGGCTCCTACGTAGTTTTCATTTGTCATAAGTCGATGATCGACGCCATTTGTAGCTGAGATTGTAAAAGGTGTGTAAAGATTTTAATTGTTTCTGTTAAAATATATTTATCTAGTAAAAATTGTTTGTCACAATTATTGCAAAGTTCGCACCGGACATAACCCATTTTATTTAAGAAATTTCAGGATGTTATTGGATATCGCTGGCGGTGCGGAGATGCGCCGCGAGCGAGCAGTCTGCAGCAGCGGCAGATTTAAATATACGATCGCAATACCGACCACATCCTAAGAAGGGTACAGGTAGAGGTGAACGAAAATAATAACGTGTTTCTTTTCACAGCATTCCAGACGCAGAATAAAAGGAGATAGTAGATTTTATCTTGTGCATTCACAGGTGGATACAAGCTGCAGCTTTTGTAAATTTTCATTCAAAAACTGATAAATTCTGAACATATCGTAAAGTGTATTTAAAAGTGGATAATTTTTCAGGAGAGCTTAGCAATATAAAAAAAACATTTACATATAGTAAAGATAGTCTTATGCTTCAAAGCTAGTCGGGGTATATCCAGTTAAACAAAAATCCACTGCAACGTGAAAATGTTTGCTAAGTTCGATGGACAATAATCGCTCTGAGCACTATGGGACTTAACATCTGAGGTCATCAGTCCCCTATAACTTAGAACTACTTAAACCTAATTAACCTAAGGACCTCACACACATCGATACTCGAGGCAGGATTGGAACCTGCGACCGCAACGGTCGCGCGGTTCCAGACAGTAGCGCCTAGAAGCGCTCGGCCACCCGTGCCGGCGGACAGTAATATTTTCATTCTTGCACCAACAGCTTTAGTATTTGAATAAAAGTAAAACTTGAATAATTATTTGGAAATATTCAAAGAAATTCATAGTTATTAACCTGCAACATTTCGTACGTAAAGTAATAATCACAGATGAAAAATTTATTGTAACCTTTCATTTCTCATGTCCATCCATGTATATGTTGAGTTGAATCTTAGCGGTTTCCCAATCAAATTAAACGCAAAAAGCAAGGAAGTTTAAAACCAGACGGTCAACTCCCGAATAATTAAAACAGACAGAATCGCATTAAAAGTAAACCAACCTTCTAATGCGTTGGTTACACAAATCAGCAATTACAGGTAAAACACATGATAATAACTGAAATGTTTGAGGTGTTATATAGCATGTAAGTGCCAAACCAATTTTTAATCAACAAGCACACAAGAAATTTTGAGCATTTCGATTTAAATATTTCCCTCCTCACTTGTTCTATTATTACTGATTATGAAACGTCCTGTCTCGCACAATATTTAAACAACTTTTTTAATTTTTTTTCCTATTTCTTCCGCTACCAGACATGGAACTCTTTCTAGCAGCCTTCGTTTCGCGTGCCATGGGGTAACAAAACTTGAGCTGCTCTGATGCCATTCTTGATATACAGAAAAAAAGTCGCGTGCAGAGCTCGAATTGGTCTCTCATCGTGTCGGCTACAGCTGTCGCTGGTGAATAAAACACGTAAGAGAAGAAGATATTATTCAAGTTATAGCTTGAAAGATAACGTCACGAGACTTAGTTACGCGTCCCAGAAAAGTAGACAAGGAAAGCGAGAGGAAAAAAGTGGTCAATTTATTGAGCGAAATCACTGAAACAGAAGAAGTCGCCAATGAAACCATATCTTTTTTGCACCACGTTTCTTCCGTTCCTGAAAATGTCACAACTGGTCAACACGAGTTCGTAAGTAGCTTATCGTCTCCGCAGAGACATCTTAATGTTTAGACAGGAATGTAAAAATTCAAATAGAAATTACGGATGATAATTAAGACTTCATCATAATACTGGAGACCTCTCTGTAATTACACTTCATCACCATCATCTTCCGGCCAGTTTTAGCTTCCTTCATGTTTCTTTATCACTTATCACCTCATCGCTTTCGTGGTAGGCCTATAAATGTTTCCCTGTTGGGTAGATATGTTGTTACTACGTTACGTGGATTTCCAATTTCCTTTCTTTGGGTATAATTCTTTATTGTTGTTGTGGTCTTCAGTTCTGAGACTGGTTTGATGCAGCTCTCCATGCTACTCAATCCTGTGCTAGCTTCTTCATCTCCCAGTACTTACTGCAACCTATATCCTTCTGAATCTGCTTAGTGTATTCATCTCTTGGTCTCCCTCTACGATTTTTACCCTCCACGCTGCCCTCCAATGCTAAATTTGTGATCCATTGATGCCTCAGAACATGCCCTACCAACAGGTCCCTTCTTCTTGTCAAGTTGTGCCACAAACTCCTCTTCTCCCCTATTCTATTCAATATCTAATCATTAGTTACGTGATCTACCCATCTAATGTTCAGCACTCTTCTGTAGCACCACATTTCGAAAGCTTCTATTCTCTTCTTGTCTAACTATTTATCGTCCATGTTTCACTTCCATACATGGCTACACTCCATACAAATACTTTCAGAAACGACTTCATGACACTCAAATCTATACTCGATGTTAACAAATTCCTCTTCTTCAGAAACGCTTTCCTTCCCATTGCCAGTCTACATCTTATATCCTCTCCACTTCGACCATCATCATTTATTTTGCTCCCCAAATAGCAAAACTCCTTTACTGCTTTAAGTGTCTCATTTCCTAATCTAATTCCCTCAGCATCATCCGACTTAATTCGACTACATTCCATGATCCTCGTTTTGCTTTTGTTGATGTTCATCTTATATCCTCCTTTCAAGACAATGTCCATTACGTTCAACTGCTCTTCCAAGTCCTTTGCTGTCTGTGACAGAATTACAATGCCATCGCCGAAAATCAAAGTTTTTATTTCTTTTCCATGGATTTTAATACCTACTCTGAATTTTTCTTTTGTTTCCTTTACTGCTCGCTCAATGTACAAATTGAATAATATCGGGTAGAGGCTACAATCCTGTCTCACTCCCTTCCCAACCACTGCTTCCCTTTCATGTCCCTCGACTCTTATAACTGCCATCTGCTTTCTGTACAAATTGTAAATAGCCTTTCGCTCCCTGTATTTTACCCCTGCCACCTTTAGAATTTGAAAGAGAGTATTCCAGTCAACATTGTCAAAAGCTTTCTCTAAGTCTACAAATGCTAGAAACGTAGGTTTGCCTTTCCTTAATCTTTCTTCTAAGATAAGGCGTAAGGTCAGTACTGCCTCACGTGTTCCAACATTTCTACGGAATCCAAACTGATCTTCCCCGAGGTCTACTTCTACCAGTTTTTCCATTCGTCTGTAAAAAATTTGTTAAACTGATAGTTCGATAATTTTCACATCTGTCACCACCTGCTTTCTTTGGGATTGGAATTATTATATTCTTCTTGAAGTCTGAGGGAATTTCGCCTGTCTCATACATCTTGCTCACCAGATGATAGAGTTTTGTCATCACTGGCTCTCCCAAGGCCGTCAGTAGTTCTAATGGAATGTTGTCTACTCCCGGGGCCTTGTTTCGACTCAGGTCTTTCAGTGCTCTGTCAAACTCTTCACGCAGTATCGTATCTCCCACTTCATCTTCATCTAGATTCTCTTCCGTTTCCATAATATCATGGGTATGATTAGCTATCATAATAACAGCACTTGCACAGAATTTTGTAGCTCGCTTATATTTATTAATTGTTATTATGCGATCGAGACTATGTATGTGTAAGTGCCAAGAACGATTGCCGACTTCTTCAAGGACGTTATTCATCTGTCGAAGGGTAACATGGCCTAAAACCTGTTATGGCATTAAAACAAACGCTTTTTAAAAGTATTTGTGGCTGGTTGCATTCCTCACCAACAACTCTTCAAAGATTTCTTATCAGGCATGGTGATAACAATCATCTATATCCAAATGATCGTAATGTGGGTTCCGCAGGCAGGATGCAAAAGTCGTTTAACGAGGCAAATGCGGTGCTCAAATGTGTACATTATGTTGTGTATACAGTACATTGCACGTTGAATCAGTAAACACTAGTTGATTTCAAAGTTCTTCTTCAATGAGTAACGCTACTGGACAAATGGAAAGTTTCTTCTCATATAACTCGGTCAATCACTTAATTGTGTTAGAAGGCAATGATAAAGGTAGTAGTTATGACTGTTTATTTCTTTAGATATCGCATGTTGTAGTAACTACGTATCTTGCTCTGTCCTCCGTGAAGTGCACACGTGAAGTACCAATTAAATGCAGTGCACTTTCCATACTTTGTGACCAAAGAAAGTAGCACAAATATTTATAAGAATTTTTACTGATCTCGTAACTTTCTTCAAGTAAACAAAAAATTATGTGTTCTTCAAGTCGCGGATCGTTCATGATTGCATCAAAATCCAATGTTCAGGCTGCTGATTTCATCATCAAGATGAAAAGGTCAATCTCGATATCGGTGATTTATTCCAGTTTCATACGAGTAGCAGATAAATATTCCAGGTAGATGGTTCACATAAACATTAATAAAATATTTCGGGTTGTTATGCCGTGGTCGAAGGGATTTCACTTAAAGTCCGACGTTTCGTCCCCATCTGCGGAGGACATTTTCAAGGGGGATCGTAGCTTTGCTGAATTTCCGATTCGCACCCTGGCTCGCTACTGACTACAGCAAAATTCTGCTTCCGCGAGCTCCCACACAGTGGCGTGATGTCATACTTTTAAATATGCGATCGCAATTGGCAGTTGCCGACTGCCGTTGTCCGCTGTAACTGTCATCCCATTGTGGAAGACTGGTACACATCTTCTTCAGCACCGGAATCAAAATTCCATTCAATTTCAGGCCCTCCTCCTTCCTATTGAAAATCAAGGGGTGTTTCACAATCTCTATGGCCTCTCTGTATAGCCTTTCCTGGTATCCGCTTGTGGCTGCCAGTACTTGAGTCCTATCAACATGGATGTGGTAGTCTCCCGGCTGTATAGCATATTCTGCAACAGCTGATTTGTCAGTCTTCCCTCTCCTGAAATTTCCCTTGTGCTCTTCTGGTTGTTTTTTCACAGTTCGAAGAGCACAAGGGCAATTTTATTAACTGTGACAATTCCGGCAGTGAAAGTTTACATTTTACAAACACATAAACTTTTTCTGTAGATTAAAACTGAAGAAACTGCAAAAAAGTGGGAATTTAAGGAGATGGGACCTGGACAAGGTGACAGAACCAGAGGTTGTAGAGGGTTTCAGGGAGAGCATTAGGGAACGATTGAAAGGAATTGGGAATAGAAATACAGTAGAAGAAGAATGGGTAGCTCTGACGGATGAAGTAGCAAAGGCAGCAGAGGACCAAGTAGGTAAAAAGACGAGGGCTAGTAGAAATCCTTGGGTAACAGAAGAGATGCTGAATTTAATTGATGAAAGGAGAATACAAAAATGGAGTAAATGAAGCAGGCAAGAAGTAATACAAACGTCTCAAAAGTGAGATCGAAAGGAAGTGCAAAATGGCTAAGCAGGGATGGCTAGAGGACAAATGTAAGGATGTAGAGGCTTATCTCACTACGTGCAAGATAGATACTGCATACGGGAAAGTTAAAGACACCTTTGGAGAAAAGAGAGCCACTTGCATGAATATCAAGAACTCAGATGGAAACCCAGTTCTAAGCAAAGAAGGGAAAGCAGAAAGGTGGAAGGAGTATATAGAGGGTCTATACAAGGGTGACGTACTTGAGGACAATATTATGGAAATGGAAGAGGATGTGGATGAAGATGAAATTGGAGATACGATACTGCGTGAAGAGTTTGACAGAGCACTGAAAGACCTGAGTCGAAACAAGGCCCCGCGAGTAGACAACATTCCAGTAGAATTACTGTCGGCCTTGGGAGAGCCTGTCCTGACAAAACCCTATCATCTGGTGAGCAGGATGTATGAGACAGGCGAAATACCCTCAGACTTCAAGAAGAATATAATAATTCCAATCCCAAAGAATGCAGGTGTTGACAGATGTGAAAATTACCGAACTAGCAGTTTAATAAGTCACAGCTGCAAAATACTAACGCGGATTCTTTACAGACGAATGGAAAAACTGGTGGAAGCCGACCTCGGGGAAGATCAGTTTGGATTCCGTAGAAATGTTGGAACACGTGAAGCAATACTCACCTTACAACTTATCTTAGAAGAAAGATTAAGGAAAGGCAAACCTACGTTTCTAGTATTTGTAGACTTAGAGAAACCTTTTGACAATGTTGACTGGAATACTCTCTTTCAATTTCTGAAGGTGGCAGGGGTAAAATACAGGGAGCGAAAGGCTATTTACAATTTGTACAGAAAGTAGATGGCAGTTATAAGAGTCGAGGGACATGAAAGGGAAGCAGCGGTTGGGAAGGGAGTGAGACAGGGTTGTAGCATCTCCCCGATGTTATTCAATCTGTATATTGATCAAGCAGTAAAGGAAACAAAAAATGGAGAAGAAATAAAAACCTTGAGGTTCGCCGATGACATCGTAATTCTGTCAGAGACAGCAAAGGATTTGGAAGAGCAGTTGAACGGAATGGACAGTGTCTTGAAAGTAAGATATAAGATGAACATCAACAAAATAAAAAACGATGATCATGGAATATAGTCGAATTATGTCGGGTGATGCTGAGGGAATTGGATTAGGAAATGATATGCTTAAAGTAGTAAAGTAGTTTTGCTATTTGGGGAGCAAAATAATTGATCATGGTCGAAGTAGAGATGATATAAAATGTAGACTGGCAACGGCAAGGAAAGCGTTTCTGAAGAAGAGAAATTTGTTAACATCGAGTATAGATTTAAGTGTCACGAAGTCGTTTCTGAAAATATTTGTATGGAGTGTAGCAATGTATGAAAGTGAAACATGGACAATAAATAGTTTGAACAAGAAGAGAATAGAAGCTTTCGAAATGTGGTGCTACAGAAGAGTGCTGAACATTAGATGGGTAGATCCCATAACTAATGAGGAGGTATTGAACAGAATTGGGGAGAAGAGGAGTTTGTGGCGCAACTTGACTAGAAGAAGGGATCGGTTGGTAGGACATGTTCTGAGGCATCAATGGATCACAAATTTAGCATTGGAGGGCAGCGTGGAGGGTAAAAATCGTAGAGGGAGACCAAGAGATGAATACACTAAGCAGATTCAGAAGGATGTAGGTTGCAGTAAGTACTGGGAGATGAAGGAGCTTGCACAGGATAGAGTAGCTTGAAAAGCTGCATCAAACCAGTCTCAGGGACTGAAGACCACAACAACAACAACATAAACATTTACAAAATAGTTACAGCTGGCAAACTGAAAATGGCTTGAAGCTATTTTAAGAGATAATCATCTTGGAGTTGAAGGTCCTTTTTCCGTGTTTGCTTTAACAATACATATGTTTTTGAATAGGGTCCGCCTTTAGCAAAACACAATTTTGTTTTTTAACCCAAACATGTTTCACTGCAGTTGCAGCATCTTCAGTGGGCTTTTATTTGGTAGCTGTTAAAATTAATGAATGTTCTTCACTGTTTGTAAACAAGTAACTATTAGTTTTTCAATCGTATTACAGATATTTGAAAAAACACATAACATTATGAATTCATACCTTTTTATCAGATGGGGTGGTTTTTCTGATGTATTGTGTTTCTACAGTGTTTTGTTTCCCAGTTTGTCATCTGCAACCACTTACACCTTAAAGTAGATAAATTGTTTAAGAGAAAATAACGATTTAAAAATTGTTATTTCTATGCCTGAAATTACTTAATTCTGTGTGTGTGTGTATGTTTGTGTGTGTGTGGGTGTGTGTGTGGGTGAGTGGGTGTGTGTGTGTGTATGTGTGTGGGTGTGTGGGTGTCTATTTACATTATGTTTCACTTACATTTTCTTTTTCCTCATCTTCATCACTGTCAAACACTATATATTGAGCTGTAAAAACAAGATGGTGGAACAGTTGAAGGTGTTCCTGGCGGTTGTTCTGAATCTTTCAGAGGTATCTGTGCATTTTGTGTGTGTGTGCAGGTTTGAGGATTTTTCACTGTTATTATTATTATTAGAAGTACTTTCTTTGTGTGTGTCGTGTGTGAAAAGGGAGGGAGGGAGAGAGAGAGAGAAAGAGAGAGATTGAGAGAATGACAGTAGATTTGAGGACTTTGTGTGTTTGTGTGTGTGTGTGTGTGTGTGTGTGTGTGTGTGTGTGTGTGTGTGTGTGTGTGGGCGGGGGGGGGGGGGGGGGGGTGAGAGCGCTATAGGTTGGTCGTGTCTAATAATTCTTTGAGGGCAGGGAACAGAGTTCCATCGCAGAGACCTGTGAACTCATTTATCACTTGTTTTCCTTCCATTATTGCTTTTTGTATCTGATAATTTTCCTCAGTTATTAGTTTCTGTGGTGCGCTGATGTTGCATTTGAGAATTTTCAAATCAGTATTGATGTTTGTTGCGTTACGTTTCTTGTCCACAAGGTGCTTAGCAAATGTACTGTTACTTTTTAATGCTCTTCTGTGTTCTGTGTATCTGGTATTAAAGTTCCTGCTTGTCTGCCCTATATAAACTGATTTGCAGTTGTGACATGTTAGTTGGTAAATACCAGATGTGTTTTGTTTGTCTGTGCTTGTGTTGGTTGTCCTTAGTTTTCTCTGTGTTGAGTTGTTTCTCCTGTAGGTTATTTTTAACCCTTGTTTTTTGAGTATGTTGCCTATTCTGTGGACTGCTTTGTTGTTGTAGGTGAGAGTGAACCACTTGTTTTTCATTGTGGGTACACCGAACAAGTTATTAGACACCCACTCATAAGACCTCACCTGTCCCTTCAGATCGCTATACGTGCGGATGAATACACTAAGAACATTCAGAAGGATGAAGTTTGCAGTAGTTACTCAGAGATGAAGAACCTTGCACAGGACAGTGTAGAATGGAGAACTGAATCAAACCAGTCTCTGTACTGAAGACATTAACAACAACAACAACAGCTGCAGTAAAACAAGTACGATATGGTCATGTGACCATCAATGGCTGACGTACTTGAGTTGTGACAGTGTAGGGGCGTGTGTATGAAAGTCTGTTACATAGATTTAGAGCAGTAATACGGGTCAACGTGCAGACGTAACACAATAACAGAACGGAGTTATTGTATATCCACATCCCCATGACCATACTGTGAATGAAGCTATTCCATTTGTTGCTGCATCAACGCGTAGAGTGTCTACAAGAAATAGCGTACCACTCACAGTCATGTAAGTTAAGGTAAGAAAAGTGATCGTAAAGAATCCCAAACAGGAAACGGAGACGAGTGTCAACCTAGGATTGGTCTCTCTCTATCTCTTTTTCCATCACTCTCTCTCTCTCTTATCTTTTTTCATCAGACTCTCTCACTCTCTTCCATCAGTCTTCTGACATGTTCGATAAGGCTCGCCACAATTTCTCTTTTATGCCCCACTCTTCATCTCAGAGTAGCACATACACCCTAGGTCCTCAGTTATTTGTAGGATGTATTCCAATTTCTGTCCCTACTGTTTACACCCTGTACAGCTCCCTCCAGTACCCTGATGTCTTAACACATGTTCTACCGTCATGTCCCGTTTTTTGTCAGTGTTTTCCATATGTTGTTCTCCAAATCTGCTGAGAGACTGTTCGTGTCTTATCTTACCTTTGCTTATAATTTTCAGTACCCTTCTATAGCACCATATGTCAAATGCTTCGATTCTCTTCTTTTACTGTGTTCCCACAGCCTATGATTGAATACCCTACAGTGCTGTGCTCCGATGATAATCGATTTCAAAGTGAGTGTTGGTTACAGCCAGTTTTCGGTCGAATCTTGCGAAGGGAACTACAAGCATTGCATATTCGGTGTAGGCCATTGCTCACAGCTATACATAAAGCTGCACTTCTTCAGTGGGTCAAACAGAACAGTGTGTGGAGGATGTAGGGAGCGAGGAACATTAGTGCTTAACGTCCCGTCGACGTCGAGGTTATTAGAGACGGAGCAACAGCTTGTGGAGAACGTAGGAAGGGAGGAATGTTTGTGTTTACGTCCCGTCGACGTCGAGGTTATTGGAGACGGGGCAAAATCTCTGGCTAAGGAAGGATGTGAAAGGTAATCGGTTGTGCGCTTTCGAAGGCACCATCATGGCATTTGCCTTAAGCGATTTAGGGAACTGACAGGAAATCAGGACGGCCGGCTGCGGATTTCAACCATCGTCCTTTCCGAATGCGAATCCACTGTGCGAACCGCTGCGCTACCTCGCTCAGAGAGGGGGTAAACTTGAGGCCTCAGAAAGATCTGTGACTTTTTCGTACCGTGACTTTCCCTCTGTTTCACGTTACCGTGACATGAAGCAGGATGTGTATTTCAACATCTTTTCTCCTGCTTCTTCATTGTGAGTATAGTGTGGACATAATCATCTTCTAAGATGACGGAATGCAGAATATAGAGTGAGAGTAAATCGAAGAAAGCCGAAAGTAATAAGAAGTAGCAGAAATGAGAACAGTGAGAAGCTTAACATCACGACTGAGGGTCACGAAGTAGATGAAATTAAGGAATTCTGCTAGTTAGACAACAAAATAACCAAGGACGGAGCAAGGAAGTCCTAAAAACCAGACTAGCACTGGCAAAAAAGGACATTCCTGGCTAAAAGAAGTCTATTAGTATCAAACATAGGCCTCAATTAGTGGAAGTAATTTCTGAAAATATACGTTTAGAGTACAGCATTGTATGGCAGTGAAACATGGACTGTGGAAAAGTGGGAACAGAAGAGAATAGAAGCATTTGAGATGTGGTGTTACAGACGGATCTTGAAAATTAGGTGGACTGATAACGTAAGGAATGAGGAGGTTCTGCGCAGAATCGAAAAGGAAAGGAATATGTGGAAAACACTGAAAAGGAGAAGGGAAAGCACGTTAGGACATCTGTTAAGGTATCAGGGACTGACTTCCATGGTACTAGAGGGAGCTGTTGAGGGCAAAAAATGTAGAGGTAGACAGAGTTTGGAATACATCCAGCAAATAATTGAGGGCGTAGGTTGCAACTGCTACTCTGAGATGAAGAGGTCGGCACAGGGGAGGAATTCTTGGCGAACCGTGTCAAACCAGTCAGAAGACAGATGACCAAAAAAAAAAAAAATCACAAAGGCCACGTTTACGGAGTTGCACGGATAATTCTCAAATTTGACGAACATTCTTGCACCCTGCAACTCTTTGACTGGCCCAGAAATTCTTTGTTGTTTATGTAGCTCTGCTGGATCTGTTACAGAGCATTCTGGACATATTTTCTGAGAAATAAGAGTATAATTTTTCTAGTCTACAAGTCAAATTTTATGCATCACGCTAACAATGTACCTTCGAGAACTACCACTTGCTGTACACAAGTACAGCTGTTTTGGGTGTAGTCACTAGATGTATCATAATGTGAGAAATACCTATCATTAACCAACGAAGAAGGGTGCCAGTATTTACACTTGTGTGCTGGCGATAAACGTTGCATTGCAGCAGGCTATTATGGCCCAAGTGTGTTTGTGTGTGTGTGTGTGTGTGTGTGTGTGTGTGTGCGTGTGTGCGTGTGTAACTAGGGTAAAACCAGCATGAGGGACGGCGTCCCGTACGATCCCGTAGTGGATTGCGGTGAAAAGAAAGCGCATCGGCGTTTTTCAGAGCCAGTCTACGAGCCGATCGCTTGAGACGACGGGGTGCGAAGGAGTCGCAAAGTCTGGCGCGGACCCACTGGTAATCCCTCCTAACTCACAACAGCTTAGCCGCTCGCACTTCTGAAAGGGGCGATTCCGGGAAGCCGAATCTATCGACCTGGCTCCCGGAGGAGATACTTGATCCGTTCCGTCAATGCTATCTCCGTCACCCCGGGAATTCACTGCAATCCGCCCGCTAGCTTCTCTTTTTTTCCCGTCAGCTGTAACATAGCACCACTCTAGCTACTGAGTGTAAGAAACATTTGACACACACTTAACCAGAAGCACACTGACTCAAAAGAACAATTGAATCGGTAGTTTTAAGAAGAGAACGAAACCAAAACCTCCATTAGCGGGAAAACACAAGAAACTTTCTCCTGTTCTTATTTTTAATTTTGTCTTAACCAGTTATATGCGATTATTTACATCAACCTCATACCTTAGTACCTTGCAAAGATAGAACTGAGTTGTCCTGAAGGAGACATCACGATATGAAAAACCGACGATTTGTTCCCTTCTTCATACTGGTTATGAATTAGGCATTAAAACCTCTTACAACAACATTAATAATTTTAATAAACATTTTTGGAACAGTGAACGTTGACTTTGAAACGACTGTGGTAGTGTAACCTTACCCCATAGAGGGCACACTGACTATACATCTTCTGTACAGTTATTTTAAAGCTTTTAATTGATATTTTATACAACATTTAAGTAATTCCATGGTTGTAAAGAGATATTATACATAACTATTTTTATGTTATTATTGTACTTTGTTTTTTTTACGTTTTGACGATTATGTGAACCCATTTTTATACATTGGTTGATGTAAGGTGGAGGGAGAAGAGGTAGGCGGAGCATCTTCGTACTTAATCGTATGCTCGTCACTTGCTGGCACCAGTTGACATCACAGCAGCTGAGAAGAGTGCTCCACCTACCATCTTAGAAGGATGCCATGGGTATAACACGTCTTATTGTATTTTATCCTTATAAGCATTTTGTCTTATTTTATTGTAAATCTAGTAAGGTTTCTATTACTTTCTAAATTAAATTATAGGTCTGATGATGGTCATTTGATATGACCGAAACCGGTCACCTATGTTCTTGTAACATACGTGGCGTGAATTTTTAAAACAAAAAATTTTAAAAACATTAATAATAGTCATATTTTCAAAAAACATTCATAATACCAAATATACGGGAAATGTCGATATTTCTCAGACATTTTGAAAGCAGTATCTATGAAACGTATTCTGAAAATCATTACTGTCCTTCACTTCTTCCATTCTCTGCAGTAGCTATTGCTGGACGCATCAACATCTCCTCATAAGATGGTCTGTTCTCATGTGGAGTGTATGTAGCTATCTCCTGTACATTCTGGATAGTCTTGCTTGTACTGCAGTTTTTCCATTGTACTCCATTTATGTTGGAATATGGAGCACTTCTGCGTTGTTCTTTCGCCGCAAGAAAGTGTTTCTCACCGCAAAATGAATTAGGTAAGAAGTATTGTAACTTCCTTTACTTGGAAATAGAGGACTTTTCCAGGAACTGTGTTGATTTTTAGTAGAAATTAGGCCACCAGTTCTTGAAATCCAGGGAACATTCGGCGGAGATTTGATTAACATTGAATCCTGTCTTCCTTTGGGATTGAATCAAATTGTTGTGTTTTTGTGGTGTTTAAATTCTGTTTAGCTACCTGGTTTTTCTTTTCGCAGTCCCAAAATCGCGATCACGTTAAAGAAAAGGGTGCCCTCGCAACGGTTAGCGCTAACATATCTTTGTAAATCGCCCAGTAGCGGCAAATGTAGGGAGAAAGCACTCTAAACTGTTGTTGCGATGTTGACCTTCAATGGAAAGGTGAAGTTCTTCAATCTCATTGGTCTGTATTGTTTATTTTCTGCAACAGCATGCTACACACTTCGTCAGGAAACATCGGTTAGGAACGCCAAACAAACGCGCTTTTACAACATCTAAAACTGCTCCTTCATCAATAAAGCAATCCGTCGTCAGGCCACGAGTGGCCTACCGGGACCATCCGACCGTCGTGTCATCCTCCGTGGAGGATACGGATAGGAGGGGCATGGGGTCAGCACACCGCTCTCCCAGTCGTATGATGGTAGTCTTGACCGAAGCCGCTACTATTCGGTCGAGTAGCTCCTCAATTGGCATCACGAGGCTGAGTGCACCCCGAAAAATGGCAACAGCGCATGGCGGCCTCGAAGGTCACCCATCCAAGTGCCGACAACGCTTAACTTCGGTGATCTCATGGGAACCGGTGTAACCACTACTGCAAGGCCATTACCTCTACATCAATAACTATTAGACGCCAGACATTAAACACAAAACAACACTCTGATGCACTACAGATACG
Source organism: Schistocerca cancellata (assembly GCF_023864275.1). Classification (NCBI taxonomy): domain Eukaryota; kingdom Metazoa; phylum Arthropoda; class Insecta; order Orthoptera; family Acrididae; genus Schistocerca; species Schistocerca cancellata. The sequence goes on along the minus strand of NC_064630.1, from coordinate 690,119,947 downwards.
AAGTTTTAAGCAACTGAACAGCACATATGACCTCCGGCGTTGAGAGCGGACGAACTCCAAAATGGGATATATTCCATTCTTCAAACTAACGAATACTTCGCAGGCCGAGTAAGCCGGCATACGAGTCATTTTTGTTCCATTTTCTAGCTCACGAGGTGCATCTGTATGCTGCAAAAGGGTTGGAAAAAAATATCGATTTGTTTGCGCTTGTTCTCCTCTTAAAACTACCGATTCAGTAACTTTAAACAACTGTCATTTCTGACTGCACATTAAAGATCAACTACAGATTCAATTATTTAATAATATAATAACGCTCTGCGCGCCAGTGCCCATCATAGACACTGGTCTCTCTAACCTGGTTTCTCCTTTTTCGGATAAAGCAGGGAAGAATGTTTTAGCGCTTGTAGACAAACTATTCACACCATCGAAGCTGGGATGTTCATCGTGGGAGGCGTCCTCCGAGTCGTTCTCACCGTAAGTCGGTGTGCAGATCGTGCATTACGCTAATCCGGAATTCTACAAATAATCCTCCTGACATGACCCATATATGCAGTTCCTAATGTTTAATCCCTTGCCCTGTTGAAGAATCACGTCAGGTGAGGATGCATACCGCACTTATAATAAGAATCAGTTTAATAAAAACACAAAAATAATCCCCCAAAAGAATGACTGGGTTGTGGCAACTGGCGGGTAATTTTAACTGAAACCCAGAAACTCTGCGCAGAACGAAACAAATTTTTGTTACTACTAGGTTTCTACTTTTAACACATCAAAATGCATGATGAGGTGATGCCTCCTGATTAGTTATGTCACAGCGTGCGTAAATAAATATGACAAATAACACAAAAGTACTATTTTTATAAGTTTTCAACACGGATTGGCACCATTTCTATCACTGACAAAGAACACGAGATTCTAGTTGCTTTACCTTTGAACAAGGAAAATTATTGATATACGGAAGAAAACTACACTTTGAGCGTGCACTGCACTGCATATATTGCCCACGGCTAGCCGTTCTGTTCCTACCTCGGCAAGAGCGATTTGAATACGGCCTGACCCTCAGATATTTACCCTGTGATGTTCTCTGTAACGTCGAAACCACAGCAGGTGGCTCACTCGTGTTGTCGAGATGTGGATCAGCGTCTTCTTGCAGTTGTGGCTGCCCCACGCGATCGCGTATGTGCAAAACTTATATCCGTGCGGCCCTCTCTGTGGGTATTATAGAATCTCCACCCGACTGCTCAACACCACGCCGACTTGCAGTGGTTTCCGGCGGAGGATTCTGCCACGGAAAAGTTCTTCATAATACGTGATTTTTACTGCAGCGCAGCTTGTGCTCATTGTGCCTTTAATAGACATGTGCTGCGAATAGACAGAAAGATAGATCCTTTATCATTTAGCTACAAAATAGCAGGTCAGCAACTGGAAGCAGTTAATACCATAAATTATCTGGGAATACGCATTAGGAGTGATTTAAAATGGAATGATCATATAATGTTGATCGTCGGTAAAGCAGAAGCCAGACTGAGATTCATTGGAAGAATCCTAAGGAAATGCAATCCGAAAACAAAGGAAGTAGGTTACAGTACGCTTGTTCGCCCAATGCTTGAATACTGCTCAGCAGTGTGGGATCCGTACCAGATAGGAAGATATAGAGAAGATCCAACGGAGAGCAGCGCGCTTCGTTACAGGATCATTTAGTAATCGCGAAAGCGTTACGGAGATGATAGATAAACTCCAGTGGAAGACTCTGCAGGAGAGACGCTCAGTAGCTCGGTACGGGTTTTTGTTAAAGTTTCGAGAACATACCTTCACCGAAGAGTCAAGCAGTATATTACTCCCTCCTCCGTATATCTCGCGGAGAGACCATGAGGATAAAACCAGAGAGATTAGAGCCCACACAGAGGCATACCGACAATCCTTCTTTCCACGAACAATACGAGACTGGAATAGAAGGGAGAACCGATAGAGGTACTCAAGGTACCCTCCGCCACACACCGTCAGGTGGCTTGCGGAGTATGGATGTAGATGTAGATGTAGATGACAGTTGTAATTATGAGTGTAGGACCATTGACTTGATCTCCATGCTTTGCTGGGTGCCATGGCAACCCTCAACTCAGGAATAAAAATGCAAATTGGTGGATAACGCACTTGCAGTGCGTGCCCCAGGCGGGACACCACCTTGCAATCGCAGTTGGAGTTATTACAAATCGGCAAGTTATCTTTAGCGCGAGATCCTAAACTATACACAATGCACCACGAGAAGTTGACGCACGCTCAGTCATTTGAAATTATGAGGTTATGTTTCGTACAGTGATATAGGAGCAAGAATACCTGTAGATATTACAGAGAGCAGCTGAAAGATACGTCATAAGAACAGGTGGAGTCCAGGGAGAATTTCTTGTAAGGATTAACATCAATAAGGATGAGACTGGGGAAAGCAATAGTACTAACAGCGTTCTGCTGCAAGAGGCAGAACAAAGAGTATGGGACACATTTTTGAAGTGCCACCCGATTTATCGAGAAACGTTCTGGCAGAGTTTCCTAAAAACTTAGCTGAAGTCGTAGGAACTGTAACAGCGTTGGAGGTAATAGACACAGTAATCCACGTTCGGGAAAAAAGGAGAATTTTTCAGTGGGAATCAGTTGTTACCAATATGAGCGATCAGGCTACATACAGCGAGAGTGCCACTAGCCGCATTGTGGAATGTAAGGCCGAGCTTGCCAGGAACGTGACTGCTGACAGGAACCTGGAATCGGAATAGCAGTCCTGCGTTAAAACACAAGCGGTTTCGCAAGGACGTCGAGCGGCGTGTGCAGAGACGGTGAAATAGCAGCGCACTTTGGCATTCAGGGCAGATAGTGTAAATTGCTGGGATCACTTACAGAAGTTTCTCCACCGAGCTTTCACGTCACTTGATTGGACTACATTATTCTAGCTTTCAGTACAGAAGCCAAGTCGATTATTCCGTACAGAGACAAGCTGATCGCGTCATTCACACTCGGCACAATTACCCAGAAGACAGCCTGTATTAATTTATTGCAGTCATTTCATGTTTTTATGTGCCTGCTGGATATTTCGTAACTTGGTTATTGCTGATTTTGATTGAATAAGTTTTATATGAAATAAATTGCGTAATCGAGACTACAGTTTGTCTCTCAGTAGAGGTATAGTTACCGAGCGAGGTGGCGCAGTTGCAGTTCGGGAGGACGACGGTTCAATCCCGCTTCCGGCCATCCTGATTTAGGTTTTCCGTGATTTCCCTAAATCGCTCCAGGCAAATGCCGGGATGGTTCCTTTGAAAGGGCACGGCTGACTTCCCTCCCCATCCTTCCTTAATCCGATGAGACCGATGACCTCGCTGTCTGGTCTCCTCCTCCAAAATACCCCAGTAAGCATAGTTTACCCTTCATTACTTGATTTGTCAATAACGTTTGGAGGAAGCACTTAATCAGTATTAGCAGGGTATAAGACTGAGTATTTGATTATACTCATCCTGACTGGAACAACCTTCCAGATCATGTTCCATTGCGCTCTAAACATCTCCTCCAAGGGAGATATTTATGAGTGACAGGGAGACCCTTGAAGACATCGTTTAAAATTCCATTCCATAATTAATACACTAACAGATCACCTTAGTTTACACATCGCGAAACTGCACGGTAGAGGAGTATAAAATTACACGCACAGATAACCATAACAAAGCAAACGACTGGAGGAGGGGGAGGGCAGTGTTAGAAGCCAAAGAAACTGGTACACCTGCCTAATATCGTGTAGCATGAGGCGAGCACGCAGAATTGCCGCTACACGACGTGGCATAGGCTTGATTAACGTCGGAAGTAGGCAGCGGGAAAACATCAACATCGCTGCAGCCGGGAAAAGATCCTGCAAGAACGGGATCAACTACGGCTGAAGAGAATTGTTCAACGTGACAGGAGTGCAATCCTTCCGCAAATTGTTACAAATTTCAATGCTGGGTCATCAACAACATCATCGAGGGCATTGACACCATGAAATACACTGTCCAGTCACATGAATGCAACCGCCTGTCTAAGGCTTGAATAACCACCTTTTGTAGGGCGGACCGCTGCGATGCTTACGGAAAGAGAGTCAATGAGGTTCTGGAAGCCACCAACATCGATGTGGAGCCATGCTGACTCTAGTGCCGTGGCCAGCTGCTTTAGATTTCTCGGTTGAGGATCCACGGCGCGAACAGCCCATCGAGGTGGTTCCGTAGATTCTGGATGGGGTTTAAATCCGGGGAGTTTGGTTGTCAGGGGAGAATGGTACAATCATCTTGGTGCTCTTAGAACCATGCACGTACACTGCGATCCGTGTAACACGTTACGTTGTCCTGCTGGTAGATGCCACCGTACCGAGAAAAACAAGATGCACGTAGAGCTGAAAACGGTCCTGAAGGATATATTCCTACTTATGTTGACCTAGTGTGCCTTCCAGGACGACGAAATCACCCAGGCAATGCCACTAAAACATTCTAGAGACCATAACACTATTTAACAAATAAAAATAAAATAATAAAATAATAATAATAATTTGTAATAATAATAATTGTTTGTTGTTTGGATAAGTAACTGAGAGATTAAAATTTACGCCGTGAATTTGTCGAGCTTCGAACGTCCGAAGATGTACGGAACGTAGCCAGGGCTCATTATATATTTTTTGTAGACAAAGTCTGATATCTGACCTGAGCTTCAATCATGACAATGGAGTGACTAAAACCACTAAAACAGAGAAAAGCATACGATTAATTAAAACATATATTCATTTCAACATATACATTACGATATGAATGACACTTACGTAAAATTCTAGGTAAATAATTGCAGATAATTCACAAATAAGAGCGACTTATTAATTCTGCGCCTCCTTTCTGCAAATAAGTATCAATATGGCTAACTGTGGACCCACACAAAATATTACGTCCTTCTAGGACAACGAATGACATAAGAGTGTGCTGATGCCTACTGGCTGCTACAAGAGAGCGGTGTTAATTCCTTTATTTTCCTTTCTCTTGTCTTAAAAAATCGATACATATAATGTAAGTTCAGTAAACTAAATATCGTCTGTGCTCGAGTGCAAATGGTCCCTTAAACTACATCCTCCAGACTGGGCCCTTCCGCCGATTGTTGCAGTTGTATCAAATGTTTTTCTTGCTCTTCTTTTCTAGAAGTAACCAGCAACAAAGACATTTTCACTTACTGGAAATATTATTTGTGCGTTGAACGAGTATTATGCATGGAGAAAACTAATTACTTACTCGGCAAGACAGGAAACTGAGCTTATGAGTTTAGTTATTCTTTCCACTTTTTTTCATTCTGACTTATGAGTCAGCCCCATAGTTATGCTGTATGCTCTCGGGTAATATTGCTGTTCATACTTACGAGCGTTCACAATCACATTCATTGTTGGTCGTTGGCTCTGGATACATTTTAACATATAACGTCCGAGAAAGAGTTCGATACACGGTTTTGAGAAGGAAGGTTCTGGCTATAGCGCTAATGCCAGAATAGTCTGGTTTCGAACCAGGTAAATCACACTGCAGCCAAGTTCTGAACCTGTTACAGTGCGTTAATTGTGGGTGTGAGTAAAAGCTCATAGTTGGTTTGTCAGCAGCCTATAAGTCATTAAGCATCGAAACATTACTGTCGTCATTTTTCACCTAATTTCTGGGTTGCCACAACCAAGTCAAAGACACTGTGTCACTCACACGGTGGAAAGGTTGTTTGAAAAACGAAATAATTGTTTCACAGCGGCATACTTACCCATATTATACAGCATTCACATCAGGGTTGAGATTGATGTATTATGTAGATGACACCGGCATTTGTGAGCAGGAAGTTCCTCTCAGGGGCCAGCATTATTTTCTGAGTAAGGGCTTGGAAACCCTGGTGTTCCTGAACTAGAAACTGGTAAGCGTCGCCAGTCCTCTGTCACCGTCAAGCTCTGGACATGCTTCAGTGAGCACCATGCAAGTGGTCGTGGAACTTTGTGTAACACGGGGAATGGGGATCTTGGCTTGACTGTCTTGATCGCTAGGATGGTAAAAACCACTACAAAAAAATCGTCGATGTCAAAATGCGCTGTCAGCCGATGACATGCATGGCTGTTGAGGAGGAACAGTCATCAGCGGGGAACCTCTGGGGAACCTGCCGCACCTCAGTTGTATAAGACTCACTCAGGCATGTGGCGCTCTGCCTGAGTGGGTCCTTATTTCCCTAGCTACTCGTGGGGCTGAAATGGAACCTCCGAAGTTTTCTCCTTCCCCTCCCAACGGAAAGTGTGGGCCACTGGCAGAAACTGACACCCATTCTAATAAGACGGCTCTTGTAGGCAGTTCTCCTGAATCACGGATTATACAGAGCTCTTCAGTATATACAGTATTGGCCATTAAAATTACTACACCAAGAAGTAATGGAGATGATAAACGGGTAGTCATTGGACAAATATATAATACTAGAACTGACACGTGATTACATTTTCACGCAATTTGGGTGCATAGATCCTGAGAAATAAGTACCCAAAACAACCACTTCTGGTCGTAATAACGGCCTTGATACTCCTGAGCATAGAGTCAAACAGAGCTTGGATGGCGTGTACAGGTACAGCTGCGCATGCAGCTTCAACACGATGCCATAGTTCATCAAGACTAGTGACTGGCGTATTGCGACGAGCCAGTTGCTCGGACACCATTGACCAGACGTTTTCAGTTGGTGAGAGATCTGGAGGATGTGCTTCTGTATCCAGAAAGGCACGTACAGGACCTGCAACACGCGGTCGTGCATTATCCTGCTGAAATGTAGGGTTTCGCAAGGATCGAATGAAGGGTAGAGCCACTGGTTGTAAAACATCTGAAATGTAACGTCCACTGTTCAAAGTGCCGTCAACGCGAACAAGAGGTGACCGAGACGTGTAACCAATGGTACCCCATACCATCACGCCAGGTGATACGCCAGTATGGCGATGACGAATACACGCTTCCAATGTGCGTTCACCGCGATGTCGCCAAACACGGATGCGACCACCATGATGGTGTAAACAGAACCTGGATTCATCCGAAAAAATGACGTTTTGCCATTCGTGCACCCAGGTTCGCCGTTGAGTACACCATCGCAGGCGCTCCTGTCTGTGATGCAGCGACAAGGGTAACCGCAGCCATGGTCTCCGAGCTGATAGTCCATGCTGCTGGAAACGTCGTCGAACTGTTCGTGCAGATGGTTGTTGTCTTGCAAACGTTCCCATCTGTTGACTCAGGGGTCGAGACGAGGCTGCACGATCCGTTACAGCCATGCGGATAAGATGCCTGTCATCTCGACTGCTAGTGATACGAAGCCGTTGGGATCCAGCACGGCGTTCCGTATTACCCTCCTGAACCCATCCATCCCATATTCTGCTAACAGTCATTGGATCTCGACCAACGCGAGCAGCAATGTCGCGATACGATAAACCGCAATCGCGATAGGCTACAATCCGACCTTTATCAAAGACGGAAACGTGATGGTACGCATTTCTCCTCCTTACACGAGGCATCACAACAACGTTTCAGCGGGCAACGCCCGTCAACTGCTGTTTGTGTATGAGAAATCGATTGGAAACTTTCCTCATGTCAGCACGTTGTAGGTGTCGCCACCGGCGCCAACCTTGTGTGAATGCTCTGAAAAGCTAATCATTTACATATCACAGCATCTTCTTCCTGTCGGTTAAATTTCGCGTCTGTAGCACGTCATCTTCGTGGTGTATCAATTTTAACGGCCAGTAGTGTAGTAACAGAACGCTCGCTGCTGGTTAGGGTGTTTTTTGATTGTGAAGTGAAAAGACGGCAGCTTTGAGAAGGTTTTGTCTTTTAATTCTCAGAAAGGTTTAGAATGCATCGCAGGTACTCTGAAATTAGTAAAGCCATTGCGTAATAGAATGCTGTTGGTTGATACTGCTAGCTCCCAACGAGTCACCAACAACAAGAAAGCGAAGTGCCTTGGCGATTATGCCATAGAAAAGGAGCTCCACAACACCTTGCAGTATAGGTGTTGTGACCTGTAAAGATGTCATCGACATACCCAAGGAAGAACTAAAACATGAGTGGTCTCTTGAAGGGATCGTTGACCTGCAAAATATATTGAAGAGGGTGGATGGGGATTTCATAAAATCTGTCTCCTTCACTCTTACCTTCCATAGCACGAAACTTCCAAAGCATATCAAAGCAGATTTCCTTTGTTTAAGTGTATGGTCATATGTCCCCATCCTAATGTGCTGTTTACAATGTCTGTGCTTTGGCACACCACCTTAGGATGTAAGGGTGTAAGCCACTTGTAACAAATGTGACAAGACCACCCATGACAGAGTTTCTTGCTCGTCCCCTCCAGAGTGCATAAATTGTTCTAGGGATCATCCTGTCTGAAGGGGACATCAAGAAGTTCTGTAAGGCCATGCAACCTCCCACATTCACTACAGCTATTTAGACAGCCAATGCTTTTACACAAACGGAGGTTTCTATTGTCAACATTGGTAACTGCGTTTGTCGGTGCATATGTCAAGCTGCAGTTGTTTCAGAGCCCATAGCTCTCCCAAGAACGTCAGATAAAGCAACAGTTGCCACAACTGCAGACCACCCAGTACCTCCAAAAGGTAGAGCCCTGTAAAAAATCCGGCACTACATCCACCACTTCTGTGGTAACTCCTACAAAGCCCTCTCATACTAAAAAAGCGAATGGGAAGAGTACACGGCAGGCGAAAATAGGAAGTAAATCATCAGATCATGCCAATGTCATTTGACTTGGTAGCTTTGCTGCTTCTGCTTCAGAGCCAACGGACTGCGAAGTCTTCCCGTAACCGTCTTGCCCTAAGCCTGAAATTCTACCCATTTTGGACTCCCCACACCAGCAGAAAGGTAGGGTGAAAGTGCAACCGCGGTTCCCATACTACAGTAGAACATGAATGTTTTCAGGACTAGTGTGGAGGAATTGAAACTTCTGGCACAGGCACAATCCCTGTGCTTGTGTTTGCAGGAAACATATTTCACACTGACGCCCCTGTGCTATAGGGCTATATCATCCACCAAAAGGATGATCTGACTGGGGGTAGAGCCAAGGGAGGTGTTCCTTTGTTTATCAATAACACGCATCACTCCTCTGCTCTCTCCTTGGTTCCTGACCTACAAGCAGTAGCTGTTGCAGTTCATGTGGATCAGAAGATCACTATCTGCTCCCTGTACTCACCTTCCCAGAATGCAATTGACTCCACGGCTCTCATTGGCCTTGTTGAGCAACTTCCCTGTCTGTTTCTCCTACAGGGTGTTTTCACTGACCATAACGTAATAATTCCAATCCCAAAGAAAGCAGGTGTTGACAGATGTGCAAATTACCGAACTATCAGTTTTATAAGTCACAGCTCCAAAATACTAACGCGAAATCTTTACAGACGAATGGAGAAACTGGTAGAAGCCGACCAGAAGATCAGTTTGGATTCCGTAGAAATATTGGAACACGTGAGGCAATACTGACCCTACGACTTATCTTAAAAGCTAGATTAAGAAAAGACAACCCTACGTTTATAGCATTTGTAGACTTAGAGAAAGCTTTTGACAATGTTGACTGGAATACGCTCTTTCAAATTCTGAAGGTGGCAGGTGTAAAATACAGGGAGCGAAAGGCTATTTACAATTTGTACAGAACCCAGATGTCAATCATAAGAGTCGAGGGACACGAAAGGGAAGCAGTGGTTGGGAAGGGAGTGAGACAGGGTTGTAGCCTCTTCCCAATGTTGTTCAATCTGTATATTGAGCAAGCAGTAAAGGAAACAAAAGGAAAACTCGGAGTAGGTATTAAAATCCTTGAAGAAGAGATAAAAACATTGAGGTTCGCCGATGACATTGTAATTCTGCCAGAGACAGCAAATGACTTGGAAGAGCAGTTGAACGGAATGGACAGTGTCTTGAAAGGAGGATATAAGATGAACGTCAACAAAAGCAAAACGAGGATAATGGAATGCAGTCGCATTAAGTCGGGTGATGCCGAGGGAATTAGATTAGGAAATGAGACACTTAAAGTAGTAAAGGAGTTTTGCTATCTGGGGAGCAAAATAACTGATGATGGTCGAAGTAGAGAGGATATAAAATGTAGACTGGCAATGGCAAGGAAAGCGTTTCTGAAGAAGAGAAATTTGTTAACATTGAGTATAGATTTAAGTGTCAGGAAGTCGTTTCTGAAAATATTTGTATGGAGTATAGCCATGTATGAAAGTGAAACATGGACAATAAATAGTTTGGACAAGAAGAGAATAGAAGATTTCGAAATGTGGTGCTACAGGAGAATGCTGAAGATTAGATGGGTAGATCACATAACTAATGAGGAGGTATTGAACAGAATTGGGGAGAAGAGGAGTTTGTGGCACAACTTGACTAGAAGAAGGGATCGGTTGGTAGGACATGTTCTGAGGCATCAGGGGATCACCAATTTAGTACTGGAGGGCAGCTTGGTGGGTAAAAATCGTAGAGGGAGACTTAGAGATGAATACATTAAGCATATTCAGAAGGATGTAGGCTGCATTACGTATCTGGAGATGAAGCAGCTTGCACAGGATAGAGTAGCATGGAGAGCTGCATCAAACCAGTCTCAGGACTGAGGACCACAACAGCAACAACGTATTGCAGGGCACAAACATGCCCCAGTGGTTGAGTCTTGGAGACCTTATGATATCTCAGGAGCTGTGCTTCCTCAACGAGGGCAGACCCACTCATTTCCCAGCTGCCACCGGGTCGTCGTCCTCAGCCATCAACCTCTCTTTCTGCTCTCCAGCTCTTGCAGACACAGCAATGTGGCAAGCAACTGATGACCTTCATGCCAGTGGGCACTTCCTTCTGTGGATCCACTCACTTGGCGAAGGGTTGTTTGAACAAAAGGCACCAAAACGGATGGACAGCAGAGCTACCCTAGCGCCGTTCGACCAGTTGACTGTGTTTGAACACCGTGACAGCATCCAGGAATGGGTGTACCACATCACACGAGTGGTCCATCATGCCTCTGATTTCTCCATCCAAAAGTCCTCAACCCATCTTAGGAGGACGACCTGGAACTTGTTGGATAAAAGAGTGCTGTTCAGCAATCCGGGACAGGCGTGCCGGCAATCGATGATTTAAATGCCGCTTAACAGCAGACGACCTCATAACCCTTCGAGTTGTGAGAGCCTAGGCTAGACACGTAATTAAGGAGAGCAAGAGAAGATCATGACAAGCGTTCCTGGACTCAATCTGGATGATTTCCGGTAAACACAGTTGTTTACCAACAGCAACAGTGCTGAAACAGGGGTGTCTCCATACTACGTGTAACGACATCGCGTAGATGCTGGCAGAGCATTTTGCAAAAACTACTGCCAATTCCAGCCAGGATCTGACCTTTCGCCACTTCCATGCGATTGTAGAGAGGGGCAAGTTGGACCTCAGATCCAATAGTTCTCAGTCCTGTAACCACCCTTTCTCCTTGTGGGAGCTGGAATCAGCCCTGTTTGAGATGCATTACACTGCACGCAGTCATGACCAAGTCCAGTACTGCGTGATTTGACATTTTCCACCAGCGTCAAAGGATATTCTACTCACAATGGAACCTCCCAATCGCACCCCCCTCAGATTTAGTTATAAGTTGGCACAGTGGATAGTCCTTGAAAAACTGAGCACAGATCAATCGAGCAAACAAGAAGAAGTTGTATGGAACTATGGAAAAAATAGGCAAAATATACAAACTGAGTAGTTCATGGGCAAGATAAGCAACTTCAAAGATAGTGTGAACCCAGTATCGCCGTGGTCCCGTGGTTACCGTGAGCAGTTACGGAATTAGAGGTCCTTGGTTCAAGTCTTCCCTCGAGTGAAAAGTTTAATTTTTTATTTTCAGACGATTATTATCTGTCCGTCCGTCCGTCCGATGCTAGGTAACTGCGCCGTAGTATGGGGACGTTCTACGAAAACGTTAAAAACATATGTTTTGACAGAGCACAGGGAAAACTGTGCGACTGTGAAACTGTTGCATTCATTTGTTGCAGTTTATGTGACAAACTCTTATGTTTTCATCACTTTTTTGGGAGTGATTATCACATCCACAAGAAAACGTAAATCGGGTAAGGTAGAAGAATCCTTTTACCCATTCGCCAAGTGTACAAGTTAGGTGGGTCGACAACATATTCCTGTCATGTGACGCACATGCCGTCACCAGTGTCGTATAGAATATATCAGACGTGTTTTCCTGTGGAGGAATCGGTTGACCTATGACCTTGCGATCAAATGTTTTCCGTTCCCACTGGTGAGGCACGTTCTTTCGTCTACTAATCGCACGGTTTTGCGATGCGGTCGCAAAACGCAGACAGTAAACTTATTGCAGTGAACAGAGACGTCAATGAACGAACGGACAGATCATAACTTTGCGAAAATAAAGATATTAAACTTTTCACTCGGTTGGTTGTTTGGGGAAGGAGACCAGACAGCGAGGTCATCGGTCTCATCGGATTAGCGAAGGACGGGGAAGGAAGTCGGCCGTGCCCTTTGAAAGGAACCATCCCGGCATTTGCCTGGAGCGATTTAGGAAAATCACGGAAAACCTAAATCAGGATGGCCGGACGCGGGATTGAACCGTCGTCCTCCCGAATGCGAGTCCACTTTTCACTCGAGGGAAGACTTGAACCAAGGACTTCTCGTTTCGCAGCTGCTCACGCTAACCACAGGACCACGGCGCTCGTGAGCTCACATTGTCTTTGATGTTGCCTATCTTGCGCATGGACTACTCAGTTTGTATATTTTGCTTATTTTTTTCATAGTTCCACACAACTTCTTCCTGTTTTCTCGATTGATCTGTGTACAGTTTTTCAAGGCCTATCCACTGTGCCAACTTACAACTAAATCTGAGGGGGATGCGATGGGGAGGTTCCCTTGTCAGATGTTTTTAATTTGGTATGTCAGACAAGTCACTTCCCTAACTCGTGGAAAGAGACAATTTTGATTCCTCTCCTTTAATTAGTGAAGGACCTAACGTGTCCGAGTAGTTACAAAAGTATCGCCTTAACGAGCTGTATAGGAAAGACTCAGGAGCAAATGATTTGGTTTGGCTGTTGGAGACCAGGCAACCCCTTAGCTGCTCTCAGTGCTCTGCCAGCATCAAGCGATGTCGTTGGGCGTTGTTTGGAGACACCTCTGTTTCAATACTGCTGCTATTGGCACACCTTCTAGAGGCGACTGTTCAGTAGTCTTCCCTACGTAAGTATCCCTGTATTGGCATAGTCTTCGGTATCAGTAAGGCGTATGACACTACTTGGAGACATAATATTCTCACGCAGCTGCATCAGTGGGGCCTTAATGGCCACCTTCCCTTCTTCATACACTCTTTCCTATCTCAGTGGTTTTCTAGGATCCGAGTTGACGAGACGCTTTTGGATCATTCTTGCAGGAGAATGGTGTCCGTCAGGCGAGTGTTTTATGTGTTGCCCTCTTTGACACAGCCATAAACAGTATCACATCTATGGTACAGAGTACTGTACAGTGCTCCTTATCTGTGGACGATCTTGCTGTTTTCTGTTCCTCATCCAGTGTAGCAATAGCGACCCATCAGTTGCACCTCACAGTGCGGCAGTTAGAGGTGTGGGCTGCAATGATGGGTTTTCAGTTTTCTGTAGAGTAGTGTGTGAGATCATTTTAATTGTTCTCGTCGTATTTTAATTTAGCTCACATTTTAAGGACTCAATTAGGTTTGGGGCCTCATTTTTGACTCCCGATTGTCGTGGTTACCGCACCTGCGAGACCTGAAAGCCAGAACCCTGAAGGCACTGAATATCATCAAATGCTTTAGCCACAGATCTTGGAAAGTAGACAGGGCGTGTGAGTTCCAGTTCTATAGGGCTTTTGTGCGCTCATGGCTAGACTAAGGCTGAACAGTGTATGGGTTAGTGAGGCCACCTCTTCGGAAGGTTATTAACGCTATCCACAGTGAAAGGATTAGGCCAGCCACAGATGCTTACGGGACCAGGCTCATGAGCAGTCTCTGGGCTGAGGCTGGGGAACCGTCACTCACCATTTAGTGGCAGTTCCTCATAGTGCATTAGGGATGTAAGTTTCTCGCAGATCCGAATTCACCTGCATACCATTCCACACTGTTTCTCGTCCATCTTTGGAATGCCCTTTCTCCAGTCGTCCATGAGCAACACTGTCATTTAGAATCCATGTGCAGCGTGTACTATTCACTTGGTGTGGATCACATACAGCCACAAATCCAGGGTTTTTGCTGCCTGTCACCATGGTTACTGCAGAAGCCCAGTGTAATTTTAGATTGGGTGCAGTACAGGACTGCACTCTGCTTCTGTTTTTAATGCTATATTTTCTGGCATTTTGTATGAGTAGCACAGCTATGCAGCTGTCTTTACAGATGGGTCTAAACAGGGGACTCTGTTGTTTTCCCAGGTGGTGTCCTCGAGGTCCTACTGCCTCAAGACTTTACTATCTTCGACACAGAATTATATGAGATCTTGCTGGCACTGGAGACGTTCTTCCAGTGTAAAATTTCTTCTCTCTTCCGATTCTCTGAGTGACCCTCGATCTCCATAACTTTTGTACTCATAAGATAAAGAATATTCTGGATGCCCTCCTCCAGATATAACGACTGCGGAAGGAGGTGTTTTTCTGCTGCGTACCAGAGCAGATGGGTACTGCAGGGAACGCAAGGGCGGATTTAGCTGACGTGCTGTGATCCTCAGTTATTTCACCGTTCCATGCCCCCGCACGTTATAGCCTCGCTGTTGAGATCAAAGGCCTTGCGTCGGTGGGAGAATGAGTGGGTCGAAGTGACGTTATACTCCGTCTAGTTAAGCCCACGACACGACCGTAGCGCACCTCCCTCCAGCCATGTCGACGGGACGAGGTCCTCCTCGTCTCCGCATACGCCACAGTCCTATGACGCATGGTTTCTTGCTCCACGAAGAGGACCCTCCAATATGTGCTGCTTGTGGTGTATCATTGTGCGCCACATTTTATTGGACTGTGTTTTATTTTGCAACCGGCGGGTGGCGTAGGAGTTGCCGACGAATCTGCCCACTATCTGAAGTGACGTTCGAACGAATGTGGTTCGGGTTTTAAAGTTTTGTGAATTCCCAAGATTTTAGGTAGATGGCCATCACGTGTTATCAGCCACAATATTTGTAAGCGTTCGGCTACTGACAGTTCCTTGCGCCTTTCTTTTAGTTAATTTGTTGTTTTAGTTGCGTTTTAATTTCATGTATAGCTACTTTTATTTCTTCTCCGTTGCTTTAGTGCATGTGAGATTGGGAGATAGTTTTGTCAATTCGAGTGCATGGCTGGGCAGCAATTTTAGAGATTATTTCCACATTCGTTTCTTTTAATGAGTGTAAAGGCGCTGATAAACTCGCCTTTGAGAGCCTATAAGCTCCAAACACACACGCACCTTCACATACACACTCGAAGAACTCGAGGATAATTATCTCAAGCTCCTTACGTGCTCTGTAGTTAATTATCTCAAGCCCTTTACATGCTACAAGGCTAATCATCTGAAACCCCGTGTATGCATTTAACTTACAAAGAGGCAAATAGACACCTGCAATGTTGAATGCGGAGGAGGAGACGTAATACGGCCTTACACACACAACATATAGCCGTTTAGGAACATTACATCAACTTCAGAGACTGATTTCATCGTAATGTATATTATTTTATCTTCTAAACGTGAAAGCTAATTATTAGACGAGTTGTCAAAGTTAGTTCAGTTGCTGGTTAGATAAATAATTTACACTCTAAGACAGATAAAGACGCAGCACGAAGGAATTATCCGAAAGGCAAGGAAATCGGTAGATGGGATGCACACGTACAGACAAACAAATGATTACAATTTCAGAAAAAAATAGATGATTTATGCAAGAAAAAGAGCTTAATAAATTGAGTAAGTCAATATCTCGCTGGCCCGCCTATGGCCGTAACGTAAGCAGTTATTCGAATTGGCGTTAATTGATAGAGTTGTTCTCCTGAGTGATATCGTGCTGAATTCTGTCCAATTGGTGCCATAGACCGTCAAAATCTCGAGATACTTCGAGGATCCTGCCCATAATGCTCCAGACCTTCTCAACTGGGGAGAGACCTAGCGAACTTGTTCGCCAAGGTGAGGTTTGGCGAGTAAGAATACAAGCAGGGAAAACTGTCTTCGTGTTCTGGCGGGCATTCTCTTGCTGAAATGTCAGCCTACGATGGCTTGCCATGAAGAAATGGCATCTCGGACCATCTCTCCTGGTTGTCGGGCCGTATGGCGGGCGACGATCGGGTTGTTATTCAGGTTGGTATCTCACCAGAGGTTGTAGAGAGTTTCAGGGACAGCATTAGGAAAAGATTGACAAGAATGGGGGAAAGAAATACAGTACAAGAAGAATGGGTAGCTTTGAGGGATGAAGTAGTGAAGGCAGCAGAGGAACAAGTAGGTAACAAGACGAGGGCAAGTAGAAGTCCTTGGGTAACAGAAGATATAGTGAATTTAATTGTTGAACGGAGAAAATATATGCAGTAAATGAAGCAGGCAAAATGGAATACAAACGAATCAAAAATGACATCGACAGGAAGTCCAAAATAGCTAAACAGGGATGGCTAGAGGACAAACGTAAGGATGTAGAGGCATATATCACTAGGGGTAAGATAGATACTCTAGCGTTAAAAGGTTTTTTGGCTTTTAACATTTAACCAAATATAACATTGATGTTGATAATTCATGGCAATGTTTGCCGACAAGATAAAGAATGCAACCTTTTAACACTAGATTGCGTACTCACGGCAGTTCTCCTTGGCCGTTTCTTGGTACGACTTGGAAAAAGAGAAAAATTAATGAATGATCGACGATGCGTCGGTTCTCGATTGTGTTTAGGAGACGTACGGATTGATTGCGTGAAAATAGTTTCTCAAATGACCTCTTAACCCGGATTGCTTTCACGCAATCAGACTCTTCAATGAAATTACCTAAGGGACCTATTTGAATAATAAAAAAAAATTGGAAATGAATGCAAAACAGTGAAATTTTGTAAAAAAAAGTTGTCAGATCGTAAACTGAACACGTTAGTGGTCTCCTAAATACAATTGAGACACCGCGATAAAGAGCGAACCTGTAACAAAGTTCATTTAAACATAAACATTAATTGTGGTTGATTTAAAGAAAAGAATAAGCATAGATTTTCTGTATAGTGAAGCATCAATATATTCGTAAAGAACAAAGGCGTTAAACTATAAACATTAACAAATTTACAATGTATACAAAACTTACATTTTTATGTTTTTCTCATACATGGGGCAGTCCAACAATCGCTGCTTCTGTATGTGTGATATTTTGTAAAAATTAAATGTCCTGGCGTGCGCGTAAGTATTTTTTTATCGTACAAAAGCGTTTTTGTTTTACTTGGTGATAACGTGGTTTTTCACACCAAAAGAAATATAACTTGTAGCGGTGCTACACAACACGTCTTAACAAGTCGGCAACCAAACATCAAAGGTAATGAAGTACATGTTAACATATCGGCGACCAGAAGTACAACTAACTATAAAGACTCTAAAATTTTCCTAACAAATGACAAATTGTTCTTTCTTCTGTTTCGCAGCTTCTTACTATCAAGCGCTGCGGCAATGATTTTAAATATCTGCGCCCAGCGAGTCATAGTGTTTAAAAGTACCTTTTAAACGCTGGCCGCGCGTCTAGGTATAGGCGCACGTTATAAACAGATTTCGTCTTTACTCTCGCGTTGTCATGCTTAGTATCATTACAAACTACAGCTCGGTGGCTGTCCTTTTATCATATGCAAAATGTCTGAAATCCAATAATATCACATTGCTTCCCGCGTGAGGAGCGATGACTCCGTCAGGATCATCGCGACTCACGTGTAGTCGTGATATTATTGCTTTCATGAAAGAAGTTAGTATTACTTGCAAAAATTCTTTACAATGGATTTTACACACTACATCAGACAAAGTGATTAACATACAGAGTATCAGGTAAGTATATTCGTACGACTGAAATTGATAGTAATTTGTCCATAGGGTAACTACATGACAATTGAACTGTGCTCTTTCTAATGTATTGTACAAGGATAACAAATGTTCATTTCTCGGTAAAAGATAATGAAATTAAGATAAAGAGACACATACATAGATACATTATACATGGCATAATAAATATAAAAAAACAAAGAAATAAATTACTTGACTTCGCAGGAAGTCTGGGTGCTGTGTGCACTCGTGGAAAAAATATGTTACAAAAGATTGACATTCTTGTTTTACAATGGCGTATTACAGGAATATTTTCGTCGTTGTTTCGTCGAAAATTTATTGCAGTAAATACGTAGCACTTTACTTATTTGTGGCTTTTATGACCTGCAAAAAAAAAAAAAAAATGTTTCACTACACTTGGGTAGGTATGAGTTTCACTGGGAGTGGTAGAACTTCGGGTATAAATGATAGCACTGCACTTGAGAGGGGAAATTGATTACACTTTCACAGTGGAGGAAAAGTAGGGCATCACTTTCACTGTGGAAGTTGGAGTAGTTGTCGGGGTGTGATGTTGCGTTGGAAATACGTCGTGGGTCAGGAACTGGAAGATTGGTTCTGCAACATGTTGAGCCGTATGGTGGCGGTCTCTATTTCACTTGACACTTGTCCGTGCTTCCATTTATGTTTTCGTACATGAAAAATACAGAAAAAAAATCTGTATTAGAATGTGCTTACTTACTAATAACTTAGTCTAAAAGAAAATTGGGTTAGGTAAGGATAACAATTGTTTATGTACATAAGGTCTCATTCTCTTAGGAATGCTTAGTTCTCATATTTATCTATTTTCCTGGTTTTATTTGGTTCGACACGTTTTCGTCATTACTCGGCCTGGTCAGTGAATTCGGTAGCAATTGTGAAAATCGAGCTTAAGACTCTTCCGATTAGTGTCTTTATAATTTCACAAGGTACATGAGTGCTTAATTCATTGCTTTATCATATTTTATTTTGAATGCATTTCAAACACATTTGGCATCCGCGCTCGTTGTGCAAAGAAAAATTGATTGTTGAGCGCTCAGCGTACACAGTGTTACGTCCGTTGGTCACAATCACGTGACAATAACTTGACAGTTCCACAACGCTAGCAGCAGTATTCTGCGAGAAGCAGAGCGTTAGGTGTCTACTAGCCGTGGTGTGAGTTTTTACAGTTTTTCATTGACTCTGGATTACGGAAGCAGCCAGATGCGGCGACTCCCGCAGCTGTTTCGAAGAATGTGTCCGTGGAAAGGCGTACAGTATCGTTTGTGGTAAGTACAACACTTATTCACTTTCACTCTTCGGCTTTCTACATCGCGGTTTCGTGGTACAAGTACTTGTAACATTACTTCACACGCGGTATTTCACACGTGCCCTTGGAGTTATCACCTTTTCAGTTCACACTTTATTATTAATTCGTGTTCACATTTATTTGGTCGTCATGTTAAGGTTCACACGCACCACTTTCATACGTGTCCATTAATTACTTGTCTATAGTCGGTTCACACGCAGCAGCACATACGTGTCCATTTATTGCTGACTGCATTATTACTACAAAGTACAGTTAACATTTAGTATACATATCATGTCTAAAAATTATTTACAAAGAAATATTTAGTCTCTGTGACTACAAGGCCTGACGAAAAGCGTGTCTCTTGTTCGTAGTTTGTGCTTCCAAGGCACTTTAGGTTTACACTTTGTTCGAAATCTTGTTATTCTTTTCTTTTTACAATAGTTACTCTTTTCGCAAGTTCAGCTCTTTTATTTTCTCTCTATTACGTCGTTAGTTTGAAGACATAGTCAATGTGGCTTCGTTTACGTGATGAACAGTTCGTGTTCAAACTACCATTAGGAAATTGGGAAGCTTGGTGTTCCCTGTCGTGCAATTGCACATAACAAATCTTAACTGAACTCGGAATTTACGAAGAATAAGCATAGCCCGTCGACAACCAATGTGTCACGACTATCCATTCGTATAGCCTGTATGTATCAATCATGCAACCAGCTCGTAAAATTCACTTCTCTACTGGATAAGGTAGGATGGTAAGGATACTGGTTAGAGGAAAACACAAAAGCCTTTTATGGAGTGAAGAGATTTGAAGACACAGTGTTAATGACGTATGATATGATGAGCTTAACATAAATTATTATCACCTTAGTTTTTCATGACAAATAGTATAATTAAATCGATACAGTAGTTTCAGTGTCGTCTGATCCAGCTCTCTAAACAATTTTCTATGCATATCTAAAATTACTTAAACCATGCATTAGCAGTGAACTGTGTCTGTTAACTACCTTCTGTTCCATGTATCGTAAAATTGGTTTTCTAAAAAAAATCGTCGTATTTCGAGGACCTGAAATAGATATTTCTAGTACTAAATTAGTTTATTTATAAATGATCTTTGTAAGTATTTCAGCTGCACTGTGCCGTAAAATTGTTATGAGCGTATACGGTTTTCTCCGTATTATAATAAAATAATTGAGTTGCGCACTTCTTTCCTGCTACCTGGATCGTTATTGACTTACTTGATTCTTATATGCTAAGCTGCTGCTTTTTGCCTGCTGCGTTTCATAGGTGGTCTCATAAAATTTGTTGTCACACACTCCTTATGCATAACATAACATTTACCTCATTAGAGTAAGCGACCTTGATAATTTTTATTTATTTATTTATTTATTTATTTATTTTACCTACGAGCAATCATTCTGGTCTGAATGATCATTTTAATTTATTTCATTCAAGAGGAGAGAGCTTTGCTATACTTAAAACTAGTGGTAGCAGGTGGCACTTAGCACGTCCCTACTATAATATATGTCAGCTCTTTCGGCTGTGGCCGTTCATGGCTCAATTAACTTAAAACTAACTTACATCTAAGGCAAATCTTGCTCTCCTACAATAAATGTGTTTTACTTAAGGTGCTCATATAAATTACTTATCTTGTTGTGGCAGGTCGACAGGGTGTTAGTCCTGTGCACTACTCTTACATACGTTGGTACTTCACACATAGTATGACAATTTATAGTGTGTGTGTATATTTTCTTTTAGCAGCTTAACTTAACAGATATTTTCAATGGTTGACTCGGTATTTCTTCAAGTCTGCGTGATGAAACAATCCTTTTATTCGTCCAGATACAGGGTCAGCTAATAGATAGCAACCAATGTGCGGCTTTCTTAAGATAATATATGGTCCTTCATACAAGTGCTGCCACTTGCGATTCTTATGATGAATCAAAGATGGTTTGAAGTGGGTCTTTAATAGCACTCGTTCATTAATACGATACGATAAGACTTTGCTAATGTGTTTGTCATGCACCTTTTTTCTTAGGTTGGCATGAGTGGTTAAAGATATGAGAGCTTATTGGTTCCGCAGCTTCCCCGTGGAGGCCTAAAGAAGCTGCTAATGGTTTTCCGACTGGGGTGGAGCTGAAATGTCAGTTATTTTTATTTGACTAGTATTTTGTGACATACCAGGACGAAATTTTGCGTTCGTATCCCATACCACTTGTGCATCTCTTGATTGCGTGTTATTTGACTTCGCGTTTGGTGCTTGGTTCGCCTGTGTGTAGAAAATGGTCGGATTTCTTTGGCTATTATGACCGGCGGTGTCAGGAAAAGCATGCGAGGAATTGTCCTGACTATTGTTCCTGAACTGTTGGTTGGGTTGGTGAGAAAATGTCGCATTTTTCGGCTGTGCAAAATTCATTTGGTGAGAGGGAGTGAAGTGACTCGGCTGACTGTACTGTGGTGGATTGTTATAATTGTTCCATTTCTTTCCCTTGTGACGATTTCCATTATTCGTCTTGTTGTTCTGGTACTGGTAATTACCGTTATGATTTATCGGTGAATTACCGTATTGTTGCTGTGTGTTTTGATAAATCGGATTGTACCTATTCTGGTGTGGATGTTTGTTATATTGTTTTCCATTACGGCGGTTGAAACTGTTATGATTGCCGTAAGGCTGAGCGTTTGGTTGTCCCGTGTTATGTTGGTACGACATTCCATTGACACAGTTTGTTATGTGCTGCTGCGGAGCGGGCGGTCCATTATTATAATTATTCCGCGCGCTCGCACGCACATCCTCATAGATCATATCCAAATTGTCAAGAACAGAAAGAAAGGCTTCTAGGTCTTCTTCACTCACATTAACTAGTTTTTCTCTTATTGACACAGGAAGTTTTGACTTTAAGATCATGATTACATCTTTGGTTGAAATGGGCGTGTCCCAATACTGAATTTTACGTAGATATTTTTCAAAATAACGTCTCAAACCTCCTCCTTTGGTGTTGAAAGGTTCGGCGTTGTAAACCTCTTTTCGGAGTCTTTGTTGTATACCTGAACTCCAGAATTTATTCAAAAAATGCTTTTCAAAATCTGCATAGGTGTGACATTTGTCTATTATTTCTGTACCCCAAATTGATCCTTCACCGTGTACATAGCCTAAGATGAACTGTATCCGCTGCCTGTCGTTCCATGATTCTGGAAAAGCGCCTGTGAATGATTTTAGAAATACCATTGGATGTATATTTCGTTTTTCAGGTATAAAAGGCTGAAAAACTCTGTGTTTTAGCACACTCTCGTCTCGCATTAGTTCAACGAGTGTTAGTTGATCGGCATGACTACGTGACGTAGAAGTTTCGCCACGCGTATTATTTACTGTTGGTGAGAATTGTACCTGACACTCGGGATATTGACGATTATCGTGTTCTGGCGGTAGCGAATACTCACTTTGATTGTCACCTTGCAATCCCGTAACTTGTCGTTTTAGTTGATCTATATCATTGCTTAGCTGACGTTTCCATTCCGGAAGATCGTGGCTAAATGCTCGTCTGATTTCACCTAATTCACTGGTTAAAGTGTCACCAGAAGTACCGGGAGTGGTTAAGATTTCTGCTGTAGCAGATTTAACCGTACCCTTTAGTTCAGCGTGTACCTTGCTGACAATGTACTGTTCTTTGGATTGCATCCACTCTTCAAATTCCCTATTAAGTGTATTGCTTATACCAGTGTTGACATCTGCGATCTTTTTGTCAATATTGACATCCGATATTTGCTGAGCAAGGTCTTCGACTCGCTCGCCAACGTGGTTGACACTTTCTGTCAATTGGCTTACTCTCTTTGAAACATCACTGTAATGTTTCAAAGAGTCACTCGCAGTTGATTTACACACATCTATTTGGGCCTGCATATCTATGAACTTGCTACCAATATTGGTCGCGGCGGATTCCACCATCGAAAGAACACTATCAATTTTTGCGTGTACGCTTGCATTTAGCTCGCTTGCGTAAGCAGTGGTAATGGCTTTAATTTTTTCCTCCATGGTGTCATTCGAATTTTTGATTTGTGCTTGGATGTCCTCTATCCTTGATTCTAAACTGCTGAACCTACTGTCACTTTGATTTGCTAACTGACTGATTTGCGTTCCAAGATTGTCACTTTGGTTTGTTAACTGACTGATTTGCGTTTCAATATTGTCACTTTGGTTTGTTAACTGTGCCATGTTTGCTTCAAAACTGGTTTTCATATCAGCAAACAATTTTAGTATATCTGACAGCGAGCATTCATGTGACTGCGACGCGGTCTGTGGCGCCGACAGCTCACGTGTCGCTTCGTCGTCTGTTGTTCCCTCACTACGAGATTCAGGTTTGTTTACACCCGCGCGCGGTCTAAGATGCCTTGGTTGCTCATCAGCCATCGTAAATTTAAAGTAGTTACACTGCACGAGTTAGAAAAGATAATTTTTTTTTTTAATTATGATTTTCACTTGTCAGGTGCGCCAAGGATTTCGCGTCCTGATTTCTCAGATATTGCTTGCGCTTTATAAACAATTGAAACTCTGACACACGAAAATGCCAATATGGCAACGGGAGTGATAAAATAAATAAAAACACTTATAGAGCACTGAAACTGGCACAGATAGCGGCCATTGTGATTCACTAAAATGCACAACAATGGAAATTCTTGCTAACTATTTCTAACTATTGTAAGCGAAATGATGAGATAAGAGGCAGATCTAATAGCAAAAGGAAACAGAAATTTGGAAATTAAATTTGCTTGAGGAAAAGGAAAAAAGCGTAGAGAGTGAATGCCACGAGCCGACTGAATGCTCGGTACGCAAAGCTTCAAACGTAATGAAAAATCGTACTCACATTAGTTGTCTTGCGCGCTGCTATTTATTGCTGTTGTGGATTCTTGCTGCAATTTTCTGCATATGCGTCCTTCTTTTATCACTGGTTTTGGCTTCCAATTTTCTCCAGATGGTAGCATGAAAATAAAAAGAACAAATTAGTTTTTTAGTCGAGTCCCTGTTCGGGCGCCACATCTAGCGTTAAAAGGTTTTTTGGCTTTTAACATTTAACCAAATATAACATTGATGTTGATAATTCATGGCAATGTTTGCCGACAAGATAAAGAATGCAACCTTTTAACACTAGATTGCGTACTCACGGCAGTTCTCCTTGGCCGTTTCTTGGTACGACTTGGAAAAAGAGAAAAATTAATGAATGATCGACGATGCGTCGGTTCTCGATTGTGTTTAGGAGACGTACGGATTGATTGCGTGAAAATAGTTTCTCAAATGACCTCTTAACCCGGATTGCTTTCACGCAATCAGACTCTTCAATGAAATTACCTAAGGGACCTATTTGAATAATAAAAAAAAATTGGAAATGAATGCAAAACAGTGAAATTTTGTAAAAAAAAGTTGTCAGATCGTAAACTGAACACGTTAGTGGTCTCCTAAATACAATTGAGACACCGCGATAAAGAGCGAACCTGTAACAAAGTTCATTTAAACATAAACATTAATTGTGGTTGATTTAAAGAAAAGAATAAGCATAGATTTTCTGTATAGTGAAGCATCAATATATTCGTAAAGAACAAAGGCGTTAAACTATAAACATTAACAAATTTACAATGTATACAAAACTTACATTTTTATGTTTTTCTCATACATGGGGCAGTCCAACAATCGCTGCTTCTGTATGTGTGATATTTTGTAAAAATTAAATGTCCTGGCGTGCGCGTAAGTATTTTTTTATCGTACAAAAGCGTTTTTGTTTTACTTGGTGATAACGTGGTTTTTCACACCAAAAGAAATATAACTTGTAGCGGTGCTACACAACACGTCTTAACAAGTCGGCAACCAAACATCAAAGGTAATGAAGTACATGTTAACATATCGGCGACCAGAAGTACAACTAACTATAAAGACTCTAAAATTTTCCTAACAAATGACAAATTGTTCTTTCTTCTGTTTCGCAGCTTCTTACTATCAAGCGCTGCGGCAATGATTTTAAATATCTGCGCCCAGCGAGTCATAGTGTTTAAAAGTACCTTTTAAACGCTGGCCGCGCGTCTAGGTATAGGCGCACGTTATAAACAGATTTCGTCTTTACTCTCGCGTTGTCATGCTTAGTATCATTACAAACTACAGCTCGGTGGCTGTCCTTTTATCATATGCAAAATGTCTGAAATCCAATAATATCACAATACTACCTACAGGAAAATTAAAAAGACCTTTGGAGAAAAGAGAACCACTTGTATGAATATCAAGAGCTCAGATGGAAACCTAGTTCTAAGCAGAGAAGGGAACGCACGAAGGTGGAAAGAGTAAATAGAGGATCTATACAAGGGCGGTGTACTTGAGGACAATATAATGGAAATGGAAGAAGATGTAGATGAAGATGAAATGGGAGATATGATACTGCGTAAAGAGTTTGACAGAACACTGAAAGACCTAAGTCGAAACAAGGCCCCGGGAGTAGACAACATTCCATTAAAACTACTGATTGCCTTGGGAGAGCCAGCCATGACAGAACTCTACCATCTAGTGAGCAAGATGTATGAGACAGGCGAAATACCCTCAGACTTCAAGAAGAATATAATAATTCCAATCCCAAAGAAAGCAGGTGTTGACAGATGTGAAAATTACCGAACTATCAGTTTAATAAGTCACAGCTGCAAGATACTAACCCGAATTTTTTACAGACGAATGGAAAAACTGGTAGAAGTGGACCTCGGGGAAGATCAGTTTGGATTCCGTAGAAATGTTGGGTCACGTGAGGCAATACTGACTTTACGCCTTATCTTAGAAGGAAGATTAAGGAAAGGCAAACCTACGTTTCTAGCATTTGCAGACTTAGAGAAAGCTTTTGACAATGTTGACTGGAATACTCTCTTTCAAATTCTAAAGGTGGCAGGGGTAAAATACAGGGAGCGAAAGGGTATTTACAGTGTACAGAAAGCAGATGGAAGTTATGAGAGTCGGGCAACATCAAAGGGAACAGTCGTTGGGAAGGGAGTGAGACAGGGTTGTAGCCTCTCCCAGATATTATTCAATTTGTACATTGAGCAAGCAGTAAAGGAAACAAAAGAAAAATTCAGAGTAGGTATTAAAATCCATGGAAAAGAAATAAAAACTTTGAGGTTCGCCGATGACATTGTAATTCTCTCAGAGACAGAAAAGGACCTGGAAGAGCAGCTGAACGGAATGGACAGTGTCTTGAAAGGAGGATATAAGATGAACATCAACAAAAGCAAAACGAGGATAATGGAATGCGGTTGAATTAAATCGGGTGATGCTGAGGGATTTAGATTAGGAAATGAGACGCTTAAAGTAGTAAATGAGTCTTGCTATTTGGGGAGCAAAATAACTAATGATGGTCGAAGTAGAGAGGATATAAAATGTAGACTGACATTAGCAAGAAAAGCGTTTCTGAAGAAGAGAAATTTGTTAATATCAAGTATAGAATTTCTGAAAGTATTTGTATGGAGTGTAGCCATGTGTGGAAGTGAAACGTGGACGATAAATAGTTTGGAGAAGAAGAGAATAGAAGCTTTCGAAATGTGGTGCTACAGAAGAATGCTGAAGATTAGATGGGTAGATCACATAACTAATAAGGAGGTATTGAATAGAATTGGGGAGAAGAGAAATTTGTTGCACTACTTGACCAGAAGAAGGGATCGGTTGGTAGGACATATCCTGAGGCATCAAGGGATCACCAGTTTAGTATTGGAGGGCAGCGTGGAGGGTAAAAATCGTAGAGGGAGACCAAGAGATGAATACACTTAACAGATTCAGAAAGGTGTAGGTTGCAATATTGGGAGATGAGGAAGCTAGCATAGGATAGAGTAGAATGGAGAGTTGCATCACAGCAGTCTCTGGACTGAAGACCACAACAACAACAACAACAACAACATCTCACTACTGGTTGGAGCGCCTCCAGACACATCTTCCCTGTTCATTCGGGGTGCAGTTCGAAGCGGGACTCATCACTGATTACAGTTCTACACCATTCAATGAGATTCCTGGCCGGAGATCTGTCTGGAGACGCCTCGGACAGATTTCGGTTACTAACCTGACTGTCGCTCAGGCACACGGCCCGGCAACCAGGAGTGATGGTCTGAAGTGCCCATTCTTTTCATAGTAGGACCCCTTTGCTTGTCATCCACGACACCCTTATAGCACCGCGGTAAGTCGACGATATTCTACTGCCCGTTTTGTTGCTCTTCATGGCAATAAAACCTTGGCTCGCATATCTGCGAGATAATACGCACACATTGTTTCCACCGCTTGTCTTCGTACTTGTGAAACGCTACCTCGGCCAGCGAGGTCGCTCAATCTCTCCTCAAATGAAACCGTTGCAGCATTAAGGTCAGGGCACTCCAGTCGGCTAGAGATTTTGACGATCTAACGCGCCAATCTGTGTATCAATGCCAAGCCGAGTAACTCATTGCTTAACGACCAGAGCTGGACCAGCATTATTGACCCGCTGAGTTTGTGAAGCCTTTCCCTTGAATACATCATCCAATTTGCCCTAAATTTTGATCATTTGTTTGTCTGCACTCGGACATCACATCTACTGATTTCCGTCCTATTCCGATAATTCCTTGGTGGAGAGGTGTTTTTTTCATAATAAACGCCACTGCATTTCATATAGTAGTTGTCAGCGTTTTTCAGATGGCTGAGCGCTATAGGACTTAATGTTGTGGACTGGCAAGACAGCCAATCCACTAGGAGGAAGCCGAAAGGCACGCGTTTTAGCTCAAGCAGGCTGGCGTGAGGTCTGGAACAGTTAAAGGAATTGAGACTAGTAAAAAAAAGTACGTAGCTGCTGTAATACTTAACTTTAATCCATAATTGGTGAACATCGCTCTTGACGGTACATGTTTTACAGCATCAATAGTAACTGGTAATGGCGCCTTGCTAGGTCGTAGCAAATGACGTAGCTGAAGGCTATGCTAACTACCGTCTCGGCAAATGAGAGCGTAATTTGTCAGTGAACCATCGCTAGCAAAGTCGGCTGCACAACTGGGGCGAGTGCTAGGAAGTCTCTCTAGACGTGCCGTGTGGCGGCGCTCGGTCTGCAATCACTGATAGTGGCGACACGCGGGTCCGACGTATACTAACGGACCGCGGCCGATTTAAAGGCTACCACCTAGCAAGTGTGGTGTCTGGCGGTGACACCACACTTAACATCTGAGATCATTAGTCCCCTAGAACTTAGAACGACTTAAACCTAACTAACCTTAGGACATCACACACATCCATGCCCGAGGCAGGATTCGAACCTGCGACCGTAGCAGCAGCGCGGGTTGGTTTGTTTGGGGGAAGAGACCAAACAGCGAGGTCATCGGTCTCATCGGATTAGGGAAGGACGGGGAAGGAAGTCGGCCGTGCCCTTTCGAAGGAACCATCCCGGCATTTACCTGGAGCGATTTAGGGAAATCACGAAAAACCTAAATCAGGATGGCCGGACGCGGGATTAAACCGTCATCCTCCCGAATGCGAGTCCAGTGTCTAACCACTGCGCCACTTAGCTCGGCAGCAGCAACGCGGCACCGGACTGAAGCGCCTAGAACCGCTCGGCCACAACAGCAGGCTGTCAGGGCTTTTGTTCCCACTTCATGTATGATACGTGGTGATTATCATTCGTCGCTCTGATCGACAGCAAAGAACCAGCTCCCTTTACTCTGTGACTGTAAAAAAGGAAAACATTCTGAATCTAGAAGGAAGGTATGGCGGACAAGTTTTCCTTGTATCGATTGGCTTTTTGTCTTAAATCCCTATGTTCACCCCTGCAGAGCAGCTTACCATTTACTTTAACGTATTGTACTGCTGCAGCCACATCTTCTACCTGCCAATTTTGAAAAAGACCACAATTTTTATATTGTCGTGGTATTTTCTGACTGAAGTGGAGAATGATTATTAAAACGAGAGGTGATATAAATTAAGGCAGAACTCAATACAAGTCGGGATCTCTCTCATATGAACTCTAAATTACAATAGTATAGAATAAACAGCTCTGTCTGCAGCTTGCTTACTTCAGTTGGTTTCTACAACAGTTCTCGTCATCACTAAACCTCATAGAATACGCTGAACTTACGTGGATCTGAAAGTACCGTGGACACAGATAATAAAATACGTAAATTACGTCTCTACTTGTTAATGTCTCCGATCTTTTACTGTCATTTCCTCGTTAATCTCTTACCAAGCTGCAGAAAGGAGCTAGTCTGACACCTTGGTGCACGGATTGCATCGTCAATAATACATAAGCATGGGATCACATACGTGTCAGCCATCCCTCTGCAATTACCATCAGCACTCAGTATACATCTGAGAGAAAAAAAGTCAAAAATCACGAATCTACAAGTGTAGCACAATACATATCAGTTCTACACACTCATGTTCTGGAGGAACTAGAAATTTTTACTCACAAAGAAAAAGATCCAAGTAGTATTCTTAACGAAAAAACGGGCACAAACAACAAACATTTTATTGAAAGTTTTACGAATATCTGCCTCCAAAGATGAAACAACATTTTAAACGAAACGTAACAGGCTTTACGCTATTAAGATTTACATATTTCACTACAAAATATAAAATATGTCACTGATATTTGAAAGTACGATTTGTCTCATTTATAATCATGTGATGGTGAACTAGAAAGTATATGAAATTAATGAAACATCCGAAAAAGTTCTATGATGGTCCAAAAGTAAAATATAAGTAAGTACTAAACAGTCCAATACAAAGTACTAATAATTATAAACATATTCCAACTTCCTTTACGTATAGCCTGTAGCATTTATTACGTATTTTCTAATATATCTTCTGTAGGACCACTGATGAGCATGTGCTCGATACCAGTCCGGTGAATTAAAAAATATAAAAACCATGCAGCCTTGCAATTATATACAAATAAAAGTGTCTTTCTCCAAGTTTTCCCTTTGTCTGTGAAAAATAGTGCCATGATCGCTTATAGACTCTGCATTCACTTTTACACAATACAGCTATTGTAACACATTCGAAAGAACACCGATATGCTACATTATAGATATGTACGACTATACGTAATCTGAAACATATTATTTGAGAAAAATACCTTTTCCTGCTCTAGAAGAGAGATAAAAACGTAGAAATTTCGAAGTTGAAAAGAATTTGGACACCATAATTGGGGCCTCATTATAGTCAATGGTTGTAACAAAGCGCACTATACAGTCGTTGAGCTACGAATTCTACATTCCATTTGGCATGCTACACAATAAGCGACGAGGATTACTTTCTCGCAATGCGAGGCAGCAGAAAGTTGATTCTACCGGCCAATTTCAGGATAGGTTCTGGAGATTTTCCACATTTATCTAGTCGTATACTGACCACGGCCTACACTATACGTAACCAACTAAAACAAAAAAGTTACCTTCAAAGGACTTCAATTATACCAGTCGACAGTAAAAAAATAGAAATCATGAAATTAATACAATATTTACGTGAACATATGTGAAGTTTCAAGAGCATCAAAGATGATAAATCTTTTTAAAATTTATTCCGTCTTTCGCCACTTCAGGGGGTAGTAACGTGGTGGCGGGAATCTGAGAGGACAGCTTACTTTGCTACGAGTGAAACGAGCAGCAGTGACAAGTGTGTTCTTCGTTGTCAATAACATTTAGCTGTTTGAGAAGAAGATGGGAGAGCAGGAAACACGCATGCACAATGTGAGGTTTGTCTTATGTCATTTCTGTTTGGAGCTGCTGTGTTTTTTGGTCTAACGTCTTGTGTGCTACAGAGTCCAAGGAGATTAATTTATGTTAGGTTTGCTGCTGTTACGTGGAAAATGATTTCAAGCCAAGAGAAAGAGACTTGTTATTAGAGAGCGTCGAAATGTATAATTTATGGTCGGCATTATGTTCTGTTAGGGTACATGACTCGCTTGACTATGCGTATCAGTGGCAAACAGGGCAGCCCCAAGGATTCAAACAGGAAAAAGCGAAGAAATGTTCCAGAAATAATTAACAACGGTCGGTGAATAAGGATTCCTTACTACTACGACAAAGCAAGTAGAGGTTTAATCAAGAAAGGAGTCGATAATCACTATGTAACAATATAAGTTAAACTCGTACAGGCAGGCGCAAACAAAGTACAAATAACATCATGTTGAGAACTAAGATGGAATAACTCTTGTAAGTTGCAAGAAAACTAGGATCTGGACGCATCCGTTTGAGCTAGATGTAGTATTGCATGAAAATCCCTCCATAATCCATTGCAGCTTTCATGATTAAAATAGTCCTCAGTTTACTAAGGCATTATAGATAATTTTATCTTGAAGTCTAGTACGCGCTGATTTATTATTCAGACTCATTATTGCAATTTGTTATCCCTGGCTCATAGACGCGGTATTATTGTTGCGGACTGTTTGTGGAAAACTCTTTCTGGCCCTGCAACGTAAATGAACCGATGCGGAAACCGAATTTTCTTTCATATGGGTCATTGTTTTATATAAATGAGCGAAAGCTGCATCCTTTTCTGAAATGTTATATGCAGAGGAGAGAGCGGATAAGTGGAAAGAGTACATTGAATGCCTCTATGAGGGGGAAGACTTATCTGGTAGCTTGATAGAAGAAGAAGTAGGATTCGCTATGGAAGAGATAGGGGACCCAGTATTAGAATCAGAATTTAAGAGAGCTTTGAAAGTCTTAAGATCAGTTAAGGCATAAGAGATACATAACATTTCATCAGTATTTCTAAAATCATAGGGGGAAGCGGCAACAAAACGACTATTCAAGTTGGTTTATAAAACGCATGAGTCTAGCGACACACCAGCTGACTTTCGGAAAAATATCGTCGAAACAATTCCGAAGACTGCAAGAACTGACAAGGGTGAAAATTATAGCACAATCAGCGTAACACCTCATACATACAAACCAATGACAAGAATAGCATACGGAAGAGCGGAAAAGAAAATTCAGATCTTGTTAGATGACGATCAGTTTGGGTTTAGGAAAGGTAAAGGCATTAGAGAGGTAATTCTGACGTTACTTTTGATAATGGAAGCAAGACTAAAGAAAAATCAAGACACGTTCATAGGATTTGTCGACCTGGAGAAAGCGTTCGACGAAGTAAAATAGTGCAAGATGCTCGAAATTCTGAGAAAAATAGGGGTAAGCTGTAGGGTAATATATGACATGTGCGACAGCCAACAGGAAATAGTAAGAGTGGACGACCAAGAACGAAGTGCTCGGATTAAAAATGCTGTAAGTCAGTGATGTAGTCTTTCGCCCCAACTGTTCAATCTGTGAAGCAGTGATGGAAATAAAAGAAAGCTTCAAAAGTGACTTAAAGTTCAGGGTGAAAGGATATCAATGATAGGATTCGCTGATGAAATGCTATCCAGAGTGAAAGTGACGAAGAATTACTTGATCCGCTGAATGGAATGGACAGTCTAATAAGTACAGAATACGGACAGAAAGTAAATCGAAGAAAGACGAAAGTAATGAGAAGTAGCAGAAACGAGAACAGCGAGAAACTTAACAACAGGATTGATGGTGACGAATTGGATGAATTTTGCTATCTAAGCAGGAATCTAACCAATGCCGGACGGAGCAAGGAGGACTCAAAAGCAGACAAGAACTGGTAAAAAGTGCATTCCTGACCAAGAAAAGTCTGGTAATATCAAACATAGGCCTTAATTTGAGAAAGAAATTTCTGAGAACGTTCGTTTGGAGCACAGCATTGTTTGATAGTGAAACATTGGGTACGGAAAACCGGAACAGAAGACAATCAAAGCATTTGAAATGTGGTGCTACAGACGAATGTTGAAAATTAGGTGGACTGATAAGGTAAGGAATGAGGAGGTTTTACACAGTATCGGAGAGGGAAGGAATATATGCGGAACAGTGACAAGGAGAAGGGATAAGACGATAGGACAAGTGTAAAGACATCAGGGAATGACTTACATGGTATTAGAGGGAGCTGTAGAGGGCAAAGACTGTAGAGGAAGACAGAGATTGCAATACATGTGGCAAATAATTAGGGACGTAGGTTGTAAGTGCTACTCTGAGATGAAGAGGTTGGCACAACAGAGAAATTCTCGGCGGGCCGCATCAAACCAGTCACAAGACTGATGACACAAAAAAATTAGGACCACATAAAGAGACGGCTTTTCTTAAAAAAGGCGTCTGTAACTGGAAAAAGCTACGGAAAAGTTCAAGATGCAAGATAAGAGTCTTCTTCATTGAGAGTCTCCGGCGATTATTCAGCAACGTGAAAAAGCACACCTGTGATTGCCCAAGACGCACGACATCTGCTAATGGATAAGGAGAAAGCTTCAACCGTTTCACTAGTAATTATCAGCTCACTCAAGTTCCTAGGTCGAACAGGAAACGCATCGAGAGATCCTGAAACGGTGTCTGGAGACATCATGACACTTCCTGATGATAGGAAGAATGATGTGCCAGAATTGAAGATAGGGCTGAAACGCCGTGACACTTGGTTGGCGCAACGATACAAAAAAGTATTGGAAATAATGGCTCACATTATCCAGCTATTATTGCGGATAATAAAAATTCCCCATTTTACAGGTTTATTGCAGATTCAACGACAGACGTGGCTGGCCAGGAGCAGTTCACTCTTTGTGTACGTTGTGGAGACCCTGAAGTACCCGAAGTAAAAGAACTTTTTCTGTGTTTATATAGTCCGCCGGACTGCGAGGCGCGAACACTGGCAACTATTATTAACGACATCCTCCTAAGACTGTGGCTAGAGACTGAGTTTCTACGTGCCCACTGTTTCGATGGTGTTGCTAGTATGTCTGGGAACAAATTTGAGAAGGAAATCCTTCTTCAATACCAGCCAAAAAGCAGTTAAATCAACTGCAGCAATCATTGTTTGGATCTATCATTACAGGAAGGCCCCCTCTAAAGAAATAGTTGGTACGCCACTGACGTAGCTGTTTATCTCTTTGTGTACATCACTTACGCGAATATAATCTTTTAGTGCACGATTATTGCGTAACATGTTTCCATAACTAATCGCAAATACCGTAAGGTGAAACTGCATTTGCAAATTTAAAGCCTTTGAAAGCATTGCCAGTAACGAGGCATCTTAGAGTTAATATATCAAATATTGGACCATCAACACAAAAAATGATATGATAACCTTTTTGTTTTCGTGCAACTTCAGTTCCTTCATGTTTTTGTCAGTGATCTTTGATGCTGCGTGAACCAATTTTCAACCCACTTTTTTGCGTGTAACAAAGTAGAGAAATTATCGTAGCAGCAGCGGATTTATCGTCTAGTTATTATTGCACTAGATTATTGACAATATTGTAGAGCAGCATACGGAGAAGATCAATTATATCGCATAGTACTATTGTGCAATATTGTTGACCATCTAGGGGCCGCTCACTAATGTGTAGTTATCTAAAGAGAACGACCACATTTGTTCAGTCACAGATAATGTAACTGGCAGGCTACGATTCATTCATAAGGTATAAGAGAGACTGCATACAAAACAGTTCTAAAGCTCATACATGATAACTGCTCAAGTGTAGGAGCCGCAATCATGTCAATGGCAGCCATAGGTAGGTACGTACTTGCAAGAAATCTGAGCGCATTTTTACAGAACAAACTACTTAGGTGACAGTGTTCGTTGAAGTTTTCCCGGCGGATCAAATATGCCGTCATCTTTCGACTGACAACAGTACTGACCGCAGTTTCATCCTACTGGGATTCGGTGGTCAAGGCACCTGTGGAAACACAATTAGAAGCCAGCCTGCTCAACCGAGGCGAGTTTCCAGCTCATAGAAACCCCTCATTTCTCATTTCTCTCAAAGGAAATACTGTGGGGTCCTGCCCACTCGTCTCTTATTGGGTGCTTAAAGGATGCTGCTTTCTCGGATAGCTGTACAACAATTCAAGCATATCACATTAATAGTTTTGATTACAATGAAGCAGACTGACAATAACTAACTTTGATTTATGAGAACGGATTGGAAGCGATGGGCGACTTGCAAACCATGTGTCTTTTGCTTTATACAATGTTAATGCAAGTTTGTCACACAGTTTGTGGATCACTAATAACGGCTATCGTTGTACTCTGTTCTAAGCCAGGGTTTCTACTGGTGTCCGTCTTCTACTGTCCAGCCGAGGCTGGCAGGAGCGGCGCTTATATTCTCTTCGTATAGAGGCCGCTCCTGTCTTGGTGCAGTCCTTGTCAACGGGCTATTGGCTGACGTCGTCTCACAGCCTTCTCTGCTCTTGCGTTCTTCATCTCCCCCCCCCCTCCCCCCAAAGCGACGAACCGTCGTCGTGTAGGGAGTGCGACCATGGCGAGGGAGGCAGGAGTGTGGGCGCATCGTTCGGTCGGAAGCTGTGGCTGCAGGCTGCTGTGTCAAGCTTCCAGCTGTACCCCGCCATCCGGCCTTCTCTCTGGCGGAAACGACCAGAAGGGTACGAGTCCACCTCCTGCTGCCATCGTGAACCAGATGAGGGCAACGACTGCTACGGTGTGGGCGCTTTCAGCTCCATCGGTAGGACGAGAGGAGGCGGAGGAGGTGATGTCTCCGTCTCTGTGGGGTCGCCCCGCGGTGTCGTGATGACAGCCTCTGGCGGCTGCTGTGGCCACGCTGTCCTCTGAATCCGTGAATCTGGGGGCAGAGACACTGAAAAATCATCGTGCACAAGACAGAGGCGAAGTTGATTTTGATGTCGGGGCTGGAAGCCATCTGGACCTGAAATAAGATACGTGCAAGCGCCAAGTCGACGGACGATCTCTCCCCGTGACTACCGTTTGCTGTCGCTAAAGACCCCGTAAAAGGCTATCATCTGGCGCGAAGTGATACTTGCGGGCCTTCCTTCAGCGCCAGGTGCTGAGGAGGGTGGAGCAGGTGGAGCAGTGTCCGATGGCTGCGGCCGTGAAGCTATTCCTCCGGCGATGGCCCATCTCGTGGGTGCTAACGATATGAGGTGAAAAACAGTTGCAATGCTTGATCCCAGGTTTGTGGGGAGCGAAGTTTGGGCATCTGCTGCTTGAATGTTCTGACAAAGCTTTCCGCTTCGCCGTTTGACTGTAGATGGAACGGTGCACTAGTTAGATGGTGTATGCCCTTGCGTTCAAGAATGTTTCAAATTCATTTGACGTGAATTGAGGTCCGTTGTCTGACACTATGATTTCAGGTAAACCTTCGGGGTAAAAAATAGAGAATAACACCTGAATTGTGTTACGTTACTTTGTCGAGTTCATTGGCACAGCAAAGGGAAACTTGCTGTATGAGTCAACCACAATTAACCAGAGAGTGTTCCAAAAAGGTCCTGCGAAGTCTATGTGCACACATTGCCATGGTGATTGCGACTTAGGCCAAGCGGAGAATTTTTGTGTTCTGGAGTGGACTGATTTTCCGCACATGCGTGCCACTGTGAAGTCATCTGTTCTATTTTGGTGTCCATACCCTGCCAAGTACAGTGTCCTATGAACAATCCCCCAGTGTCCCCGGTGAAGTAACTGCAACATTTCTTTTTGCAAAGCTTTAGGGATCAACACAGGTGACTGTCCACTGTCAGTTTGAACAAGAATCACACCTTTCTGTACAGCCAGGTTATACCGATGGGCAAAGTATCGCCGCGCTACATGCTATGCAAAGAACGAGGCCAAAATCTGCGAATGTATATTAGCAAAATGTTCAAATCTGATGATAATGAAGATGATGTTTGGTTTGTGGGCGCTCAACTGCGCGGTTATCGGCCTCCGGACAAATTCGCAACTTTTGCGGAGTCCAGTCTCGCCACTTTCATGAATGATGATGAAATGATGAGAACAACACAAACACCCAGTCATCTCGAGGCAGGTGGAAATCCCTGACCCGCCGGGAATCGAACCCGGGACCCCGTGCTCGATAAACGAGAACGCGACTTCAAATCTGAAACAGCTTCCGTGGCCTGTGTAGTTTTCCTATAATTCAGTGGAAAAGATTGAAACAATTCAGACTCTTGAGCATGGATGTGACAACAAGATCCAGCAGAAGCGTCAAACTCTGTATCAGAGCCAATCGGAAGACGCGAAAGCGCGTCCAAATTACCATGTTGAGCTGTCGGACGGTACACAATCTCGTAGTGGTATTGAGACGACAAAGTCCATCTTTGCAATTTTTGGGCAGTTCGTACAGGAACCGGTTTCGTCGGATGAAACAAGGTCTGCAAAGACTTGCGGTCCGTTACTAAGTAGAGTTTTCTGCCATACAAATAGT
Source organism: Schistocerca cancellata (assembly GCF_023864275.1). Lineage (NCBI taxonomy): Eukaryota > Metazoa > Arthropoda > Insecta > Orthoptera > Acrididae > Schistocerca > Schistocerca cancellata. The sequence continues at coordinate 690,082,385 of NC_064630.1, read as the reverse complement.
GGAATTTGGTGACACTATACACAACAGCCAAAGCCTCTTTCTCAATTTGTGAATAGCTACACTGACAACACTTTTGATGCGAAAGCAATAGGCCTGTCTTTATCACCAATTCTGTGCGAGAGCACTTCGCCGATTCCGTAGGAGGAGGCGTCAATTTGCAATACAGCTGGTTTGTATGGATCAAAGTGAACTAAGCATCGATCACTGAGCAATGCACCCTTAAGTTTTTGAAAAGCTTCTTGGCACTTATCTGTCCAGACAAAAGGGACATTCTTGCGACGCAAGCGATGTGATGTAGCAGCGATATGTGTAGCATTCGGTACGAACCGAATATAATAGTTCATTTTCCCTAAGACTGCAATTCTGTGACATTGCGAGGAATTAGCAAATCTCGTATGGTTAACAAATGCGACTGAAGAGGATGTACATCTTGACTGTTTATGACATGACCATGATACTGCAACTCAGGTTTGAAAAAAAAATCATTCTTGTCCAGTCTACACTTTAGTCCTGCCTCAGATAACACACGAAACGAAGCACACAATTTTGCAATATGTTCTTCAGGTGTACGACCTGCTACGATAATATCGTTCAAATAGTTTGAACAGTTTGGCACTTGTGTAGTCAGCTGTTCCAAATACCGTTGGAAAATGGCGGGTGCAGAAACACTGCCAAAAGGCAAACGCAAATGTTTAAAGAAGCCCAAATGAGTACTTACTACACACACTTTTTGAGATTCTTCATTGAGTGATATTTGAAGATATGCATCGCGCAAATCAATTCTTGAAAAGTAGCATCCAGCGCCTAATCTGTCCATGAGATATTCTGGCCGTGGCAATGAATAAGTGTCTATGACAGTTTGTGGGTTGACTGTAGACTTAAAGTCAACACAGAGGCGAATGCGACCTGAGGTTTCAGGTAGCAAAGCCAGTGGACTTGCCCATTGACTAGCTGATAGGGGCGCAATAACTCCGCTATCTTGCAATTCTTTAAGTTCAGCCCCGACTATGTCCCGTAGTGAAATGGGAACAGGTCTAGCACGGCAAAATATCGGCTGAGCATTGTCTTTCAGAGTCATATGCAACAAAATTGTTAGCTTTTCCTCAACCTTCTGAAAAGAGTTCCGGAAATTCTTTTAGCATTTAACTACACTGTCGTTGACATTGAATGCAGACACTGACAACACATTGTCCTGAATGTTAAAGCCAAACAATTCTAATGAATCAACACCAAATATGTTCTCACCATCGCGTGAGGGTAGCACTGTAAAAGTGACTGTTCGCGTATGCGAGTAATACATGGCAGGTAAAATACATGTTCCGAGAATGGGAATGTCTTGTCTGTTATAAGTCGTCAGTTGCGTGCTGGTTTTAGACAGGAGTGGGGAGCCTAATAGTTCATATGTGTGACAATTTAGCAATGCGACAGAGGCACCTGTGTCCAACTGAAATTTCCCACGTTTCCCACACAGAAGTAAATGAACAAAAAGTTTGTTTGAACGGCATACCACTGAAGAAAAAATGTTCAAATATGTGAGAAATCTTATGGGGCTTAACTGCTAAGGTCATCAGTCCCTAAGCTTACACAACACTTAACCTAAATTATCGTAAGGACAAACACACACACCCATGCCCGAGGGAGGACTCGAACCTCCGCCGGGACCAGCCGTACAGTCCATGACTGCAGCGCCTCAGACCGCTCGGAGCACTGAAGAAACTGCACGCTTGCTAGGTATGGTAATGCCTATTGCAGACTTGGAATACACTGCATTAATGACATGGGCCTTGTGACGTTATTTTTGTGAGTGAGCCGAGTTCTTACGTTTGTTCCATTGCAAACATACAGATTGTGCATGTCCTTTTCTACCACAAGCTTAACACTGAGGCTGTCGGGAGGGGCAGTGTTGGCATTTGTGCCGTGAATAACACGGTAGACCAGACTTAATTCTGTTCGCCCGTGTAGCCGGCTGTTTAGCGACCTGCTTACGTGGCGTGCAGCGTTGTTCACTCAACGTGGCTAATCGCAAGCTGCCGCCGTCTGGGCCGATCACAAACAACGACTCAACCCCACAAATAGTTGGCTGCTCAGATTTAACACCTGAATCGTACTAATTTAGTATTTGCACTACCTGCTGAAATGATGGCTCGGACTGTTGCAAAATCTGTTCTCTGAGTTTGACATCAGGTACATTGTACACGATCGCATCATGCAACATAACATATGAATATAAAGCATCGCAAGCACATTTTAATTTGCAGTTCCTTGTCATACCCGAAAAATCTGTTACCCACTCGCGATAAGTTTGTTCTGAACTTTTTGCAGTTAAAGAATTGATGCCTATCTGCTATCACACTCACTTGTTGATGGGTCAAATGTCTCTAAGGACTATGAGACTTAATATCGGAGGTCATCAGTCGCCTAGACATAAGGTTCTTTAACCTAACTAACCTAAGGACATCACACACATCCATGCCCGAGGCAGGATTCGAACCTGCAACCGTAGCAACAGCGCCGTTCCAGACTGAAGCGCCTACAACCGCTCTTGTTGATCATAATAGATAGTCAGCAAAGAGATAACTTTATCATACGTGAGTTCACTCGGAATGGCGTTCGGAAACAACTTCTGAATTAATCATAACGGTGCATTTCCTAACGCGGATAATAGATATGGAAGTTTCACAGTATCTGATACATTGTGAGCTAGTAGGTGTGCCTCGAACTGGGACAACCACTCGAGCCATTCCTCGTCTTGTTCACAAACTGTCAAAAAGTCGGTATATCAGGAGGTGCTACTGTAGGTGGTGCTTGTTCTATCGGGTGTACAGTGTTGGCCAGTAGCTGCTGCACCGTGTTGAGTAGCATAGAAATTTGCGTCATGTGGGAATGAAACATCTGCATTACCTGTGTGGCATCTAAGGCTTGTGGCTGTGGCGCCTGAGCAGCTGGCGTGATAGGTGGGGTGGGCATGTTGGAAGAGGCAAATGCAACAGACGAGGCAAACAAGAAAAATAAGGACAAAAGCAAAGAAAATCTCTGCAACGGCCACCTGAAAACACTGGGTTAGCAAACACGACAAGAAACTGGATTCAAATGGCTCTGAGCACTATGGGACTCAACATCTTAGGTCATAAGTCCCCTAGAACTTAGAACTACTTAAACCTAACTAACCTAAGGACATCACACACACCCATGCCCGAGGCAGGATTCGAACCTGCGACCGTAGCAGTCCCGCGGTTCCGGACTGCAGCGCCAGAACCGCTAGACCACCGCGGCCGGCAAGAAACTGTTAAAGCAAATAAACGTCCCTACAAAGTAAAGCCGAAAGAGAATTAAGGCGCCAGCAAACAAAAAAATTCCGTCGCCGCCTGGCACTGGGTTCGTAATATAACTCGTCTCTTATAGGGTGCCTAAAGCATACTGCTTTCTCAGATAGCTAAACAACAATACAAACAAGTCACATTAACGTTTTTTATTACAATAGAGTATATTGACAATTCTTAACTTTGATTTACGAGAACATGTCGCAAGTGATGGGCGACATGCAAACAGTCAGTGTTCTTTGCTGTATACAATGTTCATGCAAGTTTGTCACACAGTTTGTGGATCACAAATAACGGCTATCGCAGTGCTCTCTTCTAAAGCGTGGTGTCTACTAGTGTCCGTCTTCTACTGTCCAGCCGAGGCTGGCAGCAGCGACGCTTATATTCTGTTCGGCTAGAGGCCGCTCCTGTCGTAGTGCGGTCCTAGTCAGCGGCCTATTTGCTGACGTCTCACAGCCTTCTCTGCTCTTGCGTTCTTCAACTTCGAACTGGCGCTTTCGTTACACCGGAACAAATACTGTTCTAAGTCTTCATTGCCTGGCATTCCAATATACGTCAGCCATTATCAACTACGTAATCAATGTAGATTTGCTGGCTCTGCACTTGCTTTGTTTTACTCTTACACGCATAAAGTTTTATCTATGACTGACGCTCTTGTTACCATCAGAGTTGAAGATAATGACTCAAGAGCTCCCACAGTTTTTCTGAAAATTCTCTACTGCAGCGCCGCAAGTGGCTGGCGTGTTTAAACGCACTGTGAAACGACTATGTACTGTGCACATGGATTGGAGAATTTGAAATGAGGTCATATTTCGGAGTTTATTGTGACGCAATACTGTGTAGCAGCTTCAGTTGTATATAACATAATTGAAGGACTGTTATTCTTTATCAATAGCAGAAAATTAGAACAGTATAGTTAATTGATTATACAGCAGTGGTACCCAAAAGTGGACAGAAATTGGGTTTCATGCTATACGTAAGGGAACATGTACTAGATTTAATTTGAGATTCTCTCATAAATAAGAAGAAAGCATCACTGGGGGACACATTGCAGTACTAAATGAGAAAGAGAATCTTGAAGATATATTTATATGCTGATACCTGGGAAGCCGAATAGATAAACTTGAGAGGTACGTGCAAGGCATAGAAGCAAGGACATGAACAAAAGGGAGTTTATAAGGAAAAGTGAAGGAGCAATTGATCTACAAGAATGTAAAAATGGTGCCTACTTAAATAGAGTTTTTTAAAATGAGTATGAAATCCATAAAGAACCTCGTGTAACGAACTACAATCGATACAAAGCATTAGAAACCGCGTGCCAACCACACAGGTATAACCGTCATTAGCTCATTTTGAACTCAAACACATCCGCTTACAATTAATTTCTGATCTTACACGATTTTCGATTGTGTGAATACGACTCTACTCCTGTCAACCATATATAGTACACTGCACTGAAATTTTGTTATTACAAGTTCACTTTAACAGGAACTGGGAATTTCTCTAATTACATTTTCCTGAATGAGATTTTCACTCTGCAGTGGAGTGTGCGCTGATATGAAACTTCCTGGCAGATTAAAACTGTGTGCCCGACCGAGACTCGAACTCGGGACCTTTGCCTTTCGCGGGCAAGTGCTCTACCATCTGAGCTACCGAAGCACGACTCACGCCCGGTACTCACAGTTCTACTTCTGCCAGTATATCGTCTCCTACCTTCTAAACTTTACAGAAGCTCTCCTGCGAAACTTGCAAAACTAGCACACCTGAAAGAAAGGATATAGCGGAGACATGGCTTAGCCACAGCCTGGGGGATGTTTCCAGAATGAGATTTTCACTCTGCAGCGGAGTGTGCGCTCATATGAAACTTTCTGGCAGATTAAAACTGTGTGCCCGACCGAGACTCGAACTCGGGACCTTTGCCTTTCGCGGGAAAGTGCTCTACCATCTGAGGTAGGAGACGAGATACTGGCAGAAGTAAAGCTGTGCGTACCGGGCTGAGTTGTGCTTCGGTAGCTCAGATGGTAGAGCGCTTGCCCGCGAAAGGCAAAGGTCCCGAGTTCGAGTCTCGGTTGGGCACACAGTTTTAATCTGCCAGGAAGTTACATTTTCCTATTCGTCCTAGAAAACGTACCGTCACGTTTAGTGACTGGCAACTATTAAAGTAATAGCATTAAAAACGGCAAGTTCTTTGTTTGTTTCGTGACATTCTTCTGTTACTAAATGCCAGCCGCTTGGAGCACTAGCATCGCTTCACCAGTAAAATGTTATCTATTTTGTCCTACAGAGCTTCGGGACTGTCTGCCGTAGACCGTGTCACCATCTACATCTACGCAACCACACTGCAAATCACAATTAAGTGGCTGTCAGATAATTCATCGAACCACCTTCAGACTATTTCTCTACCGTTTTACTTACGAACGGTGCTCGGTAGAAACGAGGACTTAAATCTTTCAGCGCGAGCTCTGATTTCTCTTTTATTATTATGATAAATTCTACGTATGTAGGTGGGCGCCAACAAAATATTTCCGCAGTCGGAGTAGAAAGCTGGTGACTGAAATGTCACGAGATCCTGCCGCAACGAAAAACGCCTTTGTTTTAATGATTGCCATCCCAATTCACTTATCATGTCCTTCATGTCCGTGGCACTCTCTACCCTACTGCCCGATAATGCGAAACGATCTTCCCTTCTTTGAACTTTCGTCAGTTCCATCTGCTGCGGATCTCACACCTCGCAACAATACTCCAGGCGAGAGCGGATAGGTGTGGTGCAAACACACTGTTTAGTAGACCTCTTGCAGCTTCAAAGTGTTCTGCCAATTTTCGGTTCACTTTCCCCGCAACATTATCTATGTGATCGTTCCAATTTAATTCATTCGTAAATGTATACTTTACGTTTTTAGCTTTTGATTAATGTGATTTATCGTGTAGCTGAATTTAAGCGGATTTCTTTCACTGCCCATGTGGATGTCTTCATATTTTTCATTATTTAGAGTCAATTGTCATTATCGCACCCTACAGACATATCTCTAATTCATTTTGCGATTGGTTTCGCTCATCTGGTGACTTTAAAGGTGGTAAATGACAGTATCATCTGCAAACGACGTAAGAAGGCTGCTCAAATTGTCTCCTACGTCGTTTATGTCAATCAGCAACAGCAGAGGTCGTATAGCCCCTCCAGTAACGCCAGAAATCACTTCTGTTTTACTCGATGACTTTCCGTCAGTTTCTGGCAGAAACTCACGAATCCAGTCGCACAAGTGAGGCAGTACTGCAGAGGCATGCAATTTAACTAGAAGTCTTTTGTGAGGAACGGTGTCAAAATGTTTGACCCTCTTGTCGATAGTACTCATTACTTCTTGCAAATAAGCAGCTACTTGTGTTTCATAAGAGCGATATTCTCTGCGGTGCTCACTATTTATCAACAAATCTATTTATCAACAAATCAATACTAATGCAAATCAGAATACATGGTTTATCTCAGATAAATCAGGCGCATCCAATGACACAACAATATTTCAATATCTTCAAAACTATAGAAGTTAGTTTGTAACATCCAACAAACATTTTCACATTGAAGCTCTGAAAGAATGACTTACAGTGTTTCGTACGATTTCAACAAACGATATCTCCGATGTATCGTAGCTATCATCACAAAAAGCCACTCATCTTCATCTATTTTATATACTGAGTTATAACATTTTATGTCTTTTTTTATGTCTATGTTTGTCAGAGCAGCGTGTTCTCCACATTGACACAGCAAATGAACACAGCATTAGAACCTTACATTTTGTCATACTTGTGTTTTTATTCAATGAAAAGTTTAATATTTTGCCAGTAACTTGATTTAAATGTTGATTGCAAGTGCTATTAGAAAACTGTGCTAATTTAAAAGTGTTCAATCACATTTCTTAGTGGACACCACATTTGAAAAGTGAACCACAAGACGTTGCTATCAAGAAGGCATAAATATTTAATTACAATTAAATATTTAATGACAATTCGTTATTATTTACTGTGAGCACACTTCCGCAAGAACACTGGCTTATTTATTTATGACAAAAACGTTTTGTGTAATTGTTGTGAATGACCAGAGTATGAACGAATATTTATAACATTTCTTTATTTATATATTGTTTTAATATTAGTTTAGTGCGGGAAAGTGGTCACGATGAGTCAAACCATAACTGTAGCATGTAAGAATGACGTATTTTAGGTGGGGATTGCCTTCAGCCTATGGAAATGTAGACAGTAGCGAAACACAAAGAGAGTCAAGAGCAGACTGGGACTTTTCGAGTGAAGAGCTCAAGGGGGCGATTGCACAGACTGTTTCGAGCACTGGTAGAAGGCAGACCTGCCTATGGCAATGTGCATGGTTCAGTTGCATAGGTGATTAATTCTGGGCAGTAAACGGTCGCTTCGGTACTTTAACTTTTGAAGGGACTCTTAACTCACTAGAGATCTGAATGCGCTCTGCTTATGATACTGAACTGAGGACAGACAGAGTATGGGTTACTATTCTTTGTATCGCTCGTGTTAATTTGTGAATCACCCTGTTAAAGTCTGAACTGTTTTGAGTTGGTGAATATTTCATGTTTTCTGATCGCATAATGAACTTATTTTTCATGTATCTTCGATAATAATTTAGTTCGGGGATTTTGATACCATTCTCGTAAGGCTCTTAAAGTAACTTTACAGCAGTTTTAGAAAAGTATTTCTGTCTGCATTACACTTTATCATCGTAGGACCGCTTATCTGAGATGTCCTTTCTTGGATAACCATAATTCTATGTCGCCCACAACAGTTACAGACGTTAGAATATAACACTTTTTATGAAACTGTTCATTTGTGTTTTATTTTGTATTTTTGTGTATATTATTAACTCGCAATTCTAGACAATGCTATTTTATTGTAGAATCACAGCTACAAGTTTATTATTTGCAGTGAATTAGCTGTAGGGTATGAAAGCAGACATGCACAGTTCGACTCTGCGACTACATCGAGCCGTCCTTTTTAAACAGAGCTGTGCATAGACCAAGTACGTAAAGTATGAGTAAGCTCAGGTAAAGATGCAACTGGTTTGCTCGATGGACTGCTGTTTAGAAGAGCAACAACTCAGCAGTAATCGTTTGGTGCAGTCGCACATTCGACCACGGCTGAGGGGTCAACATTAGTGCAGGCAGTACCCGGCGTGGTCACAGCAATGCACCGATCGGGGGACGTGGGGAATGTGCTCTATGTCATTTGGGTCTCCACGTCTGGCTCCCCACAGTTACGCTCACTGGCAACATCATCAAGCTGTGCAACCGAAGCCAACACCCCCTGGAACGAAGCACTGACAACTCAACTCGCGTCTGACCACAGCAGTCATAGTTTCTATCCACACTAAAGATGGCGAAAATACACTCTAGATAGTTAATAAACGCAGAACTGTTCCAGATAAATAAACAAACCAGCTCAAGGTTAATAAGCTTAAGCTAAAGAGCACAGAGATAATTTTAAATAAGTCGCTTCTTATGAGAAACTGAGTCAAACTCAGAGACGAAAACAGTGTCCTCTGACGAGCTGTTGCAGTAACGGAAGCTAGCACTCGACTGATTGAGGATTATCTCCATGCTTGTTACTGGCAGTGGTATCTCTGATGCAAGCGCTTTTATCCCACAGTATTGTGTGAAGTGATTTAAAAATTTTGCAGGTGACTCGCCTTGAGAATGAATGGTCTGTAAGTTTATCAGTCGAAATATCGGAACGAGAATTAATAACAACCCGGATATTCACCCGCTAGATGATGGAATACTTGAGCGGCTGTTCGGAAAGTGAATCTCACACACTTTCTTTTCCTTTTCTGAAATGTTAGCTACAGCGCGAATGTTTCGTGGGTCCTTTATGCTGCCTATAAACTTTCTAGCAATCACCTTGAGTTATACCCAGCTCACTATTTCACTCACAATCATTTTTAATTAAAGTAGGAATTGACCATTATTTGTCGGATAAAAGGTCCAACAACCTTGTCTTTTACCAATTCCGTTTGTTGAAACATTCTCCATATTTGGGTCTTTCACAAATTATTTCATTAGGTCTAGCTTAACGTACAGAGGTTTCGAGGTTCTTTTGCAAGAAAAAGGAGCAAACAGCTTATCATAATACTTGAGATTTGTAGGCTACTAACCAGTCCAATGACAGCGAATTTCAGGTTCATATTCTTCGTCTTCTTCTTCGGCGCTTTGCGTAATAGGCAAATTGTGATCTCTTACGGTTCCCATCCTTTTCTCGGTCTGCCAAGATGTCTTTTCCCGCCGGCCGGTGTGGCCGTGCGGTTAAAGGCGCTTCAGTCTGGAACCGCGTGACCGCTACGGTCGCAGGTTCGAATCCTGCCTCGGGCATGGATGTGTGTGATGTCCTTAGGTTGGTTAGGTTTAATTAGTTCTAAGTTCTAGGCGACTGGTGACCTCAGAAGTTGAGTCGCATAGTGCTCAGAGCCATTTGAACCATTTTTGTCTTTTTCCTTTTGGTTTCAAGTTCTTTGTCTGATGAGGTAGTCCCTCTGGATCCATTCTTGGTACACATTCATTCCCTTTCTTTTCGTTTTCATCCAATTTTTCTTCCACACTCCACAGTTTCAACACCTTTCGAATATCTTCATTTCGTAATTTACCCATTTTTTACATCCTTTCACCACGCTAAGAACTCTCACTTCTACTTCTTGTATTTGTTCCCTTTGCCTTTCATTTAGTACCCACGATTTACTTCCATGTAACAGGGTAGGCAATGCTACTGTTTTATAAAACTTCAGACATGTTACTTTCTGTGTTTAATGCCTTAAAATCCTATTAATTATTCCACAGGTACGTCCAGATGTATTCAACTTAATCTGCACATCTTCTTCGTATTCATGAGATATTTTACATCCAAGATAATTAAGATATTTTAATTGTTGAACAGTTTTTTCGTTAATTACTACCATAGTTATCGCCAAATGATTTCCACAAAGTGCCACTGATTTATATTTGCTACAAGATATTCTCACATTATATTCAGTGCATATTTTAATTCTTAAATTATATAGATCATTTTCTTTTGAAAAGATCAGTGTAAGGTCATCAGCATGTTCTGGAGTGATTTTTAGCGTCACCGAGCTTTTAGCTGCTCCCCAGTGTTTATTATAGCATTCCCTCACAGAGTGCATCGTCATTGTAAATGCTGAGTAGTATAGGGGGTGAATTACTGCCTTCTCTTACCCCTTTATTTATTCCTATGGGTTCAGTATATATGACTTGTGTATCTAAGATTCTATATAAACCTTCGATAGTTGATATAAGTTATAACAGACACTCTCTGTGTTCCATTATTCTCCAGACATTTTCTCTAACAACAGTATCAAAAGGTTTCTCAAGATCTATAATAGCAATATATGTCTCACTACTAAACTCTTCCTGTTTTTTAACAATCTGTCATAAAATAAAAACATCAGTCGTTGATCACCCCTTTGTCAATCCGACCTGTTCTTCCATTAGTAAATATTATGCTGTTGTTTTCAGTCTTGAGTTTAAAATTATTGCATCAACTTTATATGCTGTGACAAATAAGCTTATCCCTCTGTAGCTTTCAAATATACTTTCCTTCGCTTTTCTTATATAGCGATAATACTTTTGCTTTCTTTCAATTTCGTGCCACATCATTTTGCCTTCAGCACATATTAAGCAAATGTAACAGTTTAAGGACATAACGATAATCCTCCATATTTAACTCTGCATTAATTTTTTATAAACTTATTGCCTTTAGATTTTTTTGTGGTTTTCAAAAGTGCTTTCAGCTCTTTTATTGCCATGTCATCTAGAGTTTTTACTTCTATTTTTTAAACTTTTTCCTTCTTCGCTTCCCTGTTAGCATCGCACGCCGGATTTCTATAGCTCCTGGTGCACTCTTCTTTCTTAATATTATGCAAACAAATAGTGTGCCTTTCTGATTTAAGTTTTTCAAAGTTTTATACGCTGTTCGCTGACGGCTAAGAATATGATGGTCTATATTATTAATTGTTCATATTATTATTATATTACTTTTAAGATAGTGTATGAAATATAGAAAGGTGGGCAAAATAAAACCAGCCAGGAAAATATTTCATAAACGTTACAACAGTCAGACAAACACATCATCCATTCCTCGTACACATGACGTAAGTTGGTTTGTCTATCTTAAGGTGCATGAAATACCTGCTGGGACAGTTTTATTTTGGGCACGCTGTACGATTAAAATGACTAAAATGCATATTTTTTATACTGATTGTAATCTCTAAAAAAATTGGTTGGTTATATGATCTTTTTGCTGTGTGGGAATCGGCACACTGAAAGCGATACGAATAAGCCAAATTAGCTAAAAAAACTGTTTTTCATCGATTGCCTGTGTAATATGTGTGAAAGCGACGAAGAACATCTCCCTTGTTGCGAATTGAGTGCAAGCTTAGGCCGTGGCAAATAACAATCTGAAACAAGTCGCCAAACAGGGAAGTTATACAGTCTGACATTTCCCAACACTGTACGTAAAGTAGGTATTACACTGAAGAACCAAAGTAACTGGTACATCTGCTTAATATCGCGTACAGTCCCCGTGAGCATGCAGAAGTGCCGCAACACGACGTGTAATGGACTCTACTAATGTCTAGTAGTGCTAGAGGGAACTGACACCACGAATCGTGCAGGGTCGTCCATTAATCCGTAACAGTATGAGGGGTGGAGATCTCTTCTGAACATCACGTTGCAAGACATCCCAGATATGCTCAATAACGTTCATGTCTGGGGAGCTTGGTGGCCAGCGGAAGTGTTTAAACTCAGGAGAATGTTCCTGGGGCCCTCTGCAGCAATTCTAGACGTGTGGGGTGTCGCATTGACCAACTGGAATTGCCCAAGTTCGGCGGAATGCACAATGGACACGAATGTATGCAGATAGTCCGACAGGATACTTACGAACGTATCACCTGTCAGAGTCGTATCTGTATGTATCAGGGGTCCCATGTCACACCAACTGCACACGCCTCACACCAGTACAGAGCGTCCACCGGCTTGGACACTCCCCTACTGACGTGCAGGGTCCATGAATTCATGAGGTTGTCTCTATACTCGTACACGTCCATCCGCTCGATACAATTTCAAAAAATGCCTCTGAGCACAATGGGACTTAATTTCTAAGCTCATCAGTCCCGTAGAACTTAGAACTACTTAAACCTAACTAACCTAAGGACATCACACACATTCATGCCCGAGGCAGGATTCGAACCTGCGACCGTAGCGGTCGTGTGGTTCCAGACTGTAGCGCCTAGAACCGCTCGGCCACCCCGGGTGGCGATTCAGTTTCAAACGAGATTCATCCGACCATCAATATGCTTCCAGTCATCAACAGTCCAATGTCGGTGTTGATGGGTCCAGACGAGGCGTGAAGTACACGAATGGGCCTTCGACTCCAAAAGCCCATGTCGATTATGTTTCGTTGAATGGTTCGCACGCTGACATTTGTTCATGGCCCAGCATTGAAATCTGCAGCAATTTGCGGAAGGGTTGCACTTCGGTCACGTTGAACGATTCACTTCAGTCGTCGTTGGTCCCGTTCTTGCCGTATCTTTTTCAGGCCACAGCAGTGTCAGAGATTTGATGTTTTACCGGATTCCTGATATTCATGGTACACTCGTGAAATGGTCGTACGGGAAAATCCCCACTTCATCGCTACCACGGAGACGCTGTGGCCCATCGCTCGTGCGCCGACTACAACACCACATTCAAATTCACTTAAATGTTGATACGTACCATTGTAGCAAGAGTAACCGATCTAACAACTGCGCCAGGCACTTGTTGTCTTATTTAGGCGTTGCTGACCGCAGCGTCGTATTCTGCCTGTTTACATACCTCTGTATTTGAATACGCATGCCTATACTAGTTTCTTTGGCGCTTCAACGTACAATGGAGTTTGTGAAGGGGTTGCCACTGTATGGTAGACCGCTTACTGGCCTCTTGGCGTGAGGTGGAGGCGCTGGGGAGCCCCTGCCAGTTTGACCGTGAGCAGCGTTGTTCAGACCACGAGTCGTGCCGTGCGCTAGTGAAACTTGACGTAAACAAGTAATTAGCCCCGTCGGCTGTTCTCGCCTTCTAATTACGCTTGTGTAAGAAACGCCGGCACACTTACCGCTAACTGTGCCTCTTTCTCAGCGGTGACTGCCACGCGTCTCTCTTTAATAATACGGCATGCCTTTCCTCACTCAGTACTTGCCTCGTCCCTGCACTTTCCATGACGAAACTACGACATAGCCACTGGAGACACGCCTCACTCTGTCGTGTCAGTTCCTTTTCTGTTCGATACTGGTAGTATTCTAACGATCTCATTATGGAGAATTATAATTGTTCTTAATTTTGGCTGGCTTTGAAAGCCGTCTGCTATTGTCACCTATCATACTACACTCACGGGAGAAAAAAGCTAATCGCAACACCAAGATGGAGTTCTGAGTTTCTCCTGGCGTATACAACTTTCAAATAACTTCCGGGAATTCAGCCAGGTAACACTTTCAGCGACAGCTGATATTTCGGCGGGATAACACCCCGCCATTTTCAAGGCAAACTGCAACGGACAGGCGGCAAACATGCAAATTTAAATCCTTCGTTCTCGGACTGAAGCAGGAATGATAACACACACTGAACACTAGTGCCACCAAAGATGACCAAAGTCAGAGCTATCGATAGTGAGACTATGAATTCACAGGTGAGGTAGCTTTGACTCTGTCCCTCTGTTTTTTGACAAGGGAGAGAGCCGGATTCCAAACAGAGTTTAAACAAAACCTCCATCCCTGTTAAGGAGGTTGCTCGCTAATTTAATCTCAACTGCCTCCCTAATAACACTGTCCCAATAGCTGGACGTGCATGCCAATATCTCGGTGTTATTATATAACATGGGGTGACCAGTATCCAAGCAATATTCGGCAATACCAGATCTACTTGGCTGCTGTAATCGTGTGTGCCGTTTATGCTCAGTACATCGGTCCTCCAAGCTCCTGATAGTTCGACCAATATATGCCATGCCGCAGCTACAAGGAATACGATATACACCCGCCTTACGCAGTCCAAGATCATCGTTAATGGAACTCAAAAGTGCTCTAATTTTAGATTGAGGTCGGAAAACACATTTCACGTCGTATTTCCGTAAAATATGACCGATCTTGTTGGACGTGTTTCCTACGTAAAGCAAAAAGGCAGTAGACTTAGGCTAATTTGTTTATGGAAGACTTCGAGGAGCGTGCATTGGAGTCGGCGCCTTTGAAACCCACCTGTTTCTTTAGATACGTTGACGATACCTTCGTTGTTTGGCCTCATGGTAGGGAGAATTTGAATGTCTTTCTAGAACATCTGAACTCGATCCACCTGAACATTCGTTTTACGCTGGAGGTGGAAGAGGATGGTTGCCTTCCCTTTCTTGACGTGTTGGTTAGGAGGAAGGATGATGGATCATTTGGACATGCAGTCTACAGGAAACGTACTCACACCGACTTGTACTTACAGGCTAATAGTAGTCACCATCCGGCTCAGCGTGAAGGGGTACTTCGTACCTTGGTACAGAGGGCACATGTTGTTTCTGACGCTGAGACTTTGCCAGCTAAGCTGTCCCATCTTGAAGTTACGTTTCGTCAAAATGGTTATAGTGATATACAGATTGAACGTGCGTTGCGCTATCGACCAACTGTACATCGGGTGATTGGTGATAATTCTGAGTCAACACCTAAGTCTACTGCCTTTTTGCCTTACGTAGGAAACACGTCCAACAGGATCGGTCGTATTACACGGAAATGCTTCAATCTAAAATTAGAGCACTTTTGAGTTCCATTAAGGATGATCTTGGACTGCTTAAGGCGGGTGTATATCGTATTCCTTGTAGCTGCGGCATGGCATATATTGGTCGAACTATCAGGAGCTTGGAGGACCGATGTACTGAGCATAAACGGCACACACGATTACAGCAGCCAAGTAGATCTGCTATTGCCGAACATTGCTTGGATACTGGTCACCCCATGTTATATAATAACACCGAGATATTGGCATGCACGTCCAGCTATTGGGACAGTGTTATTAGGGAGGCAGTTGAGATTAAATTAGCGAGCAACCTCGTTAACAGGGATGGAGGTTTTGTTTAAACTCTGTTTGGAATCCGGCTCTCTCCCTTGTCAAAAAACAGAGGGACAGAGTCAATGCTACCTCACCTGTGAATTCATAGCCTCACTATCGATAGCTCTGACTTTGGTCATCTTTGGTGGCACTAGTGTTCAGTGTGTGTGTTATCATTCCTGCTTCACCCCGAGAACGGAGGATTTAAATTTGCATGTACGCCGCCTGTCCGTTGTAGTTTGCCTTGAAAATGGCGGGATGTTCTCCCGCCGAAATATCGGCTGTCGCTGAAAGTGTTACCTGGCTGAATTCCCGGAAGTTATTTGAAAGATAGTGTTGTGCGACATAAACGGAAGTTGGTAGCCGTGTTTCTACATCTGAAAGGCGATGTCTATTTCAATTTCACACCTGTGCATAAGATTGACGCTAGTAGTGCCACTACGAGGATACGAATCAGGTTTGCTTTAAAAACACGTTGTAACGGTCGTGAGCGTTAGTTACCTTTGAGATTGGACGTGATGAGTTGATGCTAGTCCAGAATGCATTTCAGGCGTCTTTGTCCCTTGAAAAGACGCCATTAACAACACATAAGTGAATTTGAACACGGTAGTCACGAGAACGTGTAGTCGGAAGAAGACCGGGCTCTGGATAGCCACATGGCATTTATGAGTGGGAAGACCATCGTGTTCGACGTATGGCTCTGGATCGTCGTACTGCATCAGCAGCAGTCTGAGCGGCAGTTGGTGCCACAGTGACACAACGAAATGTTAAAAATCGGTTACTCCAAGGACAGCTCCGAGCGAGACGCCCTGCAGCGTCCATTTCACTGACCTCAAACCACTGCCATTTGCGACTGCAGTGGTGCCAAACGAGGAGAGCTCACTGGAGGTCTGGGAGGAGGTCTGTTGCGTTTTCAGGTGAAAGCTGGCTCTGCCTCGGTGCCAGTGATGGCCCTCTTTTGGTTAGAAGGAGCCTGTTGAGGGTCTGCAAATCAACCTGTCTGCGTGCTAGACGCGCCGGACCTACATTTGGAGTTATGGTCCGGGGAGCGATTTCGTATGACAGCGGGAGCACTCTCGTGGTTATCCCACGCACTCAGACTGAAAATTTGTACGTCAGACTGTAAAGTCGACTTGTTGTGGTGTCATTCAAGAACAGCACTCCAAGATTAATTAATACAAAATGGATATTGATTCTCATGTGTTCCAACCAAGTTCTGAATCTGAACAAAGAATATAACAATGGTGAGCTGTGCGTGGCTCATGTTCCCTCCATCATGTATTTTACACCCTGTCTTTAACGTACATCCACCTCATTACGTTAATTTAAATTACTACTGAGTTGCTGCTTTGCCTGACCGTGAGCTGCTTTAGTAGTGCTTATCGGTATATCCATTCTTGTAGTATCTTTGGATGACTGCTATTACTTTCCGGTTGTTGACTGTCGTAGGGGAGTTCGTCGTCAGTTCGCTGGGAGTTCCAGTCGCGAGTTCGGGTTTGCCAGTCAGTTGGAACGCGTCTCGAGCGCAGTCCGGACCTGCCAGCGGGGAGTTGCAATGCGGTACTACTGCAGTCGGGTTGGAGTACCAGCGAGGCCTGTGTCGACATGGCTCGCCCGACCGTTGCCGCCACGCATCACCTGAGCCGGGCCACGGTCTTGGTGGATCGTCGGCCGGTCGTCCTACTGGACGACGCGCTGGACTCGCCGATCGTTCATGAGTCGGCTGTGTGTGTGTGTGTGTGTGTGTGTGTGTGTGTGTGTGTGCGCATCAACTCCCGATTTGTTTTCGTGTGTGGTTAGTTACTGTTGGGTATCGTTCAGGTCTTCGTGCAAGTGTTTGTCAGGTTGTGTGTGTAGTTGGCGTTATTTCTACTGACAACTATTGTACGAGGGCAGTTCAATAAGTAATGCAACACATTTTTTTTCTCGGCCAATTTTTGTTGAAAAAACCGGAAATTTCTTGTGGAATATTTTCAGACATTCCCGCTTCGTCTCGTATAGTTTCATTGACTTCCGACAGGTGGCAGCGCTGTACGGAGCTGTTAAAATGGCGTCTGTAACGGATGTGCGTTGCAAACAACGGGCAGTGATCGAGTTTCTTTTGGCGGAAAACCAGGGCATCTCAGATATTCATAGGCGCTTGCAGAATGTCTACGGTGATCTGGCAGTGTACAAAAGCACGGTGAGTCGTTGGGCAAAGCGTGTGTCATCATCGCCGCAAGGTCAAGCAAGACTGTCTGATCTCCCGCGTGCGGGCCGGCCGTGCACAGCTGTGACTCCTGCAATGGCGGAGCGTGCGAACACACTCGTTCGAGATGATCGACGGATCACCATCAAACAACTCAGTGCTCAACTTGACATCTCTGTTGGTACTGCTGTCACAATTGTTCACCAGTTGGGATACTCAAAGGTTTGTTCCCGCTGGGTCCCTCGTTGTCTAACCGAACACCATAGAGAGCAAAGGAGAACCATCTGTGCGGAATTGCTTGCTCGTCATGTAGCTGAGGGTGACAATTTCTTGTCAAAGATTGTTACAGGCGATGAAACATGGGTTCATCACTTCGAACCTAAAACAAAACGGCAATCAATGGAGTGGCGCCACACCCACTCCCCTACCAAGAAAAAGTTTAAAGCCATACCCTCAGCCGGTAAAGTCATGGTTACAGTCTTCTGGGACGCTGAAGGGGTTATTCTGTTCGATGTCCTTCCCCATGGTCAAACGATCAACTCTGAAGTATTGTGCTACTCTTCAGAAATTGAAGAAACGACTTCAGCGTGTTCGTAGGCACAAAAATCTGAACGAACTTCTCCTTCTTCATGACAACGCAAGACCTCAACCAAGTCTTCGCACCCGAGAGTAGCTCACAAAACTTCAGTGGACTGTTCTTCCTCATGCACCCTACAGCCCCGATCTCGCACCGTCGGATTTCCATATGTTTGGCCCAATGAAGGACGCAATCCGTGGGAGGCACTACGTGGATGATGAAGAAGTTATTGATGCAGTACGACGTTGGCTCCGACATCGACCAGTGGAATGGTACCGTGCTGGCATACAGGCCCTCATTTCAAGGTGGCGTAAGGCCGTAGCATTGAATGGAGATTACGTTGAAAAATAGTGTTGTGTAGCTAAAACATTGGGGAATAACCTGGTGTATTTCAATGCTGAGCCCGCATCTCGTGGTCGTGCGGTAGCGTTCTCGCTTCCCACGCCCGGGTTCCCGGGTTCGATTCCCGGCGGGGTCAGGGATTTTCTCTGCCTCGTGATGGCTGGGTGTTGTGTGCTGTCCTTAGGTTAGTTAGGTTTAAGTAGTTCCAAGTTCTAGGGGACTTATGACCACAGCAGTTGAGTCCCATAGTGCTCAGAGCCATTTGAACCATCTCTTTGAATCTCAATGCTGAATAAAACAACCCCTGTTTCAGAAAAAAAATGTGTTGCATTACTTATTGAACTGCCCTCGTAGATGTTGGCCGGCCGAAGTGGCCGAGCGGTTCTGGGCGCTACAGTCTGCACCGCGCGACCGCTGCGGTCGCAGGTTCGAATCCTGCCTCGGGCATGGTTCTGTGTGATGTCCTTAGGTTAGTTAGGTTTAAGTAGTTCTAATTTCTAGGGGACTGATGACCTGAGATGTTAAGTCCCGTAGTGCTCAGAGCCATTTGATGTTTTAGATGTTGTCGGCATTCTGCGGTTAGTCGGTCGGTTGCTGCGGAGTTTTCCTGTGAGCAACAACTAGTGTTTTAGTGTTTGAAGTGTTCGAAACATCCGCCGGCAGGTGGAATTAATCAAATTAGTTTACTATTGTTCAAGTGCATCAGCGTTTTTGTTTTTTTTTTCCTTTAGTGTTCCGGTTACCTGCCCTAGCCGCTAATGTAATTTTAGGCAGTGTCCTTTTCTCACCTGCTGCTGCTGTCCAGCATGGTGTGTAGTTTTGGCAGCTTAGTACACACATGTATTTGATTGTGGATAATGACGCTCTTAACTTTTGGTCTGAATTCTCATGTACTCTTTTGTGGCAAGCAAGCGGTTTGTCGGTCGGTCCGTGACTGTCCCCTGGTTTGGTTCCGATAGATCAAGTGTCTCACCTAAGTGAACGAGGGCAGACTGACCTCCCTGGAGGCCTTCTGAGTGCCACCCCTGTTTAATTATCTGTTGTCAGCTATTTTAAATTTTAACCTCATGGTTATTTCTTGTTTCTTAAAATTTTGCAAAAGTAAATTTTAAATTTATTTTTCAAGCGTAAACGCTATGGCCTTCTGTCTTTAAAGGTCTATGGTAATATATTCTAAAATTTTGGAAATTAATTGTGGCCCTCAGCCATTTGTATTGTGCTTTGCGTATGTTTGTTTTTAATTATTTTATTGCTATCTTAATTGGATTTTTATCGTGTTTCAGCCATGAAGGAGTTGCTAAATTACAGTAAATGACAATTAGAAGCAGAAACTGACCTCAACCCTTGGCCCTTTCCACAATCCTATTACCTGTTCTGCCCAGCGGGTTAAGCGGGCATATCAAATGGTAACATGAAATGCAATGTTTGTAAGACAAGAATCTTTGTATTCATTTTCTGGAAAAAATATACATGATTATTCAGTGCTCATATAGTTTGCGACTCTTTCGAAGTTATTTTACATTCTTACGATCATTGTTCTTATGCTCAGATGTAAGCACTTTAGAATCTCGTTCGGTAAAAAATTACGTTCAGTTTCATTGCATTTCAAGAAGGGAATAAACTGCCTTCAGTAAGAGAATACTTTAGTTTTAAAAAGCGTTTTGAGCTAACAAGGGAAGTGAGTTTTGCAGTGGTACTTCAAAGCACGTGTTTTAGCTCCCAAAAACTCATTCAGTTTATTACGAGTTGTAGAACACGGTGCACAAGGCCATTTTCATTGCACGAATTAGTCATACAAGTCGTGATTCAGCAACAGAGATAGGCAGTAGCTATATGGGTTTTGTTGCAAAGAATATGGTCTCAAGTTGTGTTGGTTTAGCCTACGGTAAACTGTTCTTTCACTTTTCCGTTTGGCCATGAGAGTATAGCTGGTCGCTAAGGCGTTGTTTTTCACTTATGGGGCAGATTTCATTTAAAACAGTGGTCGGCAACCTTTTAGCAGGCAAGGGCCATATAGTGCCATAACTTACTTACAACTACACCGATGATATGAAAAATTTAAAGAAACAAATATTTACTTTTACATTTTAATCATCATTATTTACTTCAAAAGCAGGATCCGTAACAAAAACAAAATCAGATTAACACTGATATTTTAAATGGAAAATTTGAAATAGTTACACTTGCGAGTAGAGTCAAAATTTAGTCTGATTTTTGAGGCTGTATTTCAAAGACTGTTTCTGGAAAGTTTGCCTTCACTTCTGTAGTAGAAATTCGCAGAACGGTACTAGAATGCTTATCTGTGAGACGAGAAGAATATCTATTTTTTCTGTAACTGAGAACTGAAAAAATTTGCTCACATAACCGATGCAAAAAAATTGAAATTATTTGCTGATCAAACCTTTTCAATTCTTCAAAATTAGATGGCAGACTTCCATAAAATTTAACAAGACTATTGATTTTATTTCGTGCGAAACTCAACCTGCCCTTTTCTTACATTATATCTTACAAATCATGAAGGGCAACAGACAGATTCCGCATTCCTATATTTCCGGAAAGCGTTTGACACGACGCCCCATTACAGACTGTTGATGAAGGTCAGAGCATACGGATTGGGTTCTCAAAAAAAGGTTCAAATGGCTCTGAGCACTATGGGACTTAACTTCTGAGGTCATCAGTCCCCTAGAACTTAGAACTACTTAAACCTAACTAACCTAAGGACATCACACACATCCATGCCTGAGGCAGGATTCGAACCTACGACCTTAGCGGTCGCGCGGTCCCAGACTGTAGCGTCTAGAACCGCTCGGCCACCTGGCCCGGCGATTGGATTCTCAGATATGATAGTGGCTGAAAGAGTTTTTAAGTACAAGACGTGATGAAAAGTAAAGCTTCCGAATGTTTTATGTGGAAGCTCTTAAAGTTTTTTAAATAAAACAAACATTATTAATGTTCTACATCTTTATTCTTCATTTCTACATATTTATTTCTCAACACAGTCACACCTGCGACGAACACATTTTTTCCAACGAAAGACCAGTTTGTTGATACGGTCAGTGTGAAATGTTTGCCTTTGTTGACAGAGCCACAACCTCACTTCGTACTTGCACGCCTTCATCATTATCAAAGTTAACTCCTCAAATTGGGCCAAGTAGTGACTGTATGGAGGATGATCAGCGACAGTGAAGACAAGTTGTCGGTTTGTTGTAGATGTCGCAGCGCCCGTGTGATGTCTGGTATTGTCATGCTGAACGAGAGAATGCTCCTTGTGTGGACAAACTCTATGAATTCGACAAGAACACGCTATTTCTCAAACATCGACATAGCTATGTTACGCTCCGCCATATTACTTGCTGCAATTCGGACCCTCTATCAACCAAGCGCTGCAAAACTGTACACTTGAAGAATAAAGATGAAGAATGTTAATAACGTCTGTTTTATTTAAAAGGTTTTAAGAGTTTCCATATAAAAATTCGGAGACATTACTTTTCAGCACACCCCCTTAATTGAACCCCGTAAGCTGGCCTCGAAGGTGAGCGATCATCAGAGACAGAGGTATCACCAGGAGGGCCCTAGGGAAGTGGTAGGATCGCTCATATTCTTTAAATATATGAATGATCTCACGAACAGGGTGAGCAGCAATTTACGACTGTTTGCTGATGGTGCTGTGGTGTAGCGAAAGGTGTCGTCTCGAATGACTTTAGGACGATACAAGATGACATACACAGACTTTACAGTTTTGATGAACGGCAGCTAGATCTAAATTTAGAGAAGTGTAACTTAATGTAAATGAGTAGGAAAAATAGTCCCCTAACGTTCTGATACAGCGTTGGTTCAGAATGGTTCAAATTGCTCTGAGCACTATGGGACTTAACTGCTGAGGTCATCAGTCCCCTAGAACTTAGAACTACTTAAACCTAACCAACCTCACACACATCCATGCCCGAGGCAGGATTCGAACCTGCGACCGTAGCGGTCGCGCGGTTCCGGACTGTAGCACCTAGAACCGCTCGGCCACTCAGGCCGGCATAGCGTTGTTATTGTGCTGCCAGACACAGTCATATCGATTAAATATCTAGACGTAACATTGCAAAGCGATATGAAAAGGGATGAGCTGGTTGGTAGTAGGGAAGACGAGTGTTTGACTTCGTTTTGTTACGAGACTTTTGGTAAAGTGTAGCTCATTCATGAAGGAGACAGCCTATAGAAGGCTAGTGCGACTCATTCTTGAGTACTGATTGAGTTATTAGGATCCCCACCAGATCGGGTTAAAGGAAGATCTCGAAACAATTCAGAGGCTTGCTGCTAGATTTGTTACCGGTAGGTTTGATCAACACGCAAGTATTACGGAGATGCTTCGTGAAACCAAATGGGAATCCCTGGAGGGAAGGCGATGCTCTTTTAGAGAATCAGCATCTAAATCCGACTGCAGAATGATACTACTGCCGACCACGAAGAAAAGGAGAGAGAAATGAGAGCTCATATGGAAACTTGTAGACAGTCGTTTTTCCCTCGCTCTATTTGCGTGTGGAATAGAAAAATAAAAGACTATTTGTGGTACATGGTACCATGCAGCCATGCACTGTGTGATGGGTAGTGGATTACACATGAAAATGTATATGCAGACAGAGTTTTTAGACTGTCGTTGTACCGAAGATCACTTACATTCACTTGTAAATTACTAGAGGCATCCTCAATATCACATGAAAAAGGGTTTGCAAAAATCTTCAGTTTACGAGAAGCCTTCTCGAAGTCACAAAATCTCATATTGGACTTATTTTGTGGCTGGGTTAAAATGCATTTCATGTTAAAATTTTTCCGATGAAAATTTATTCAGACTTCGTCGGCAGCGTATTTTTTTTACAATTTGGGATATCATCCAGCTTTTTCTTGTCTGGATGTTTTATGAAGAGCTTGTTTCTCAAGGGAATGCCTTTACATCTATGTGTGTATCAAATACTAATTTGTATTTCTTCGTGAAGCCTCATAGCCTATATAGTCATCAGTTAAATCTGTAAAAAATCCACTGTCTATTAACCATTGAGGATCTGTAAGGCTTTCGGGTCATAAAAGTGTTGATTTATTTTCTGAACTTAAAAATGTTTTACGGTACTGCATCTTTATTTAACAATCTCACTTCAGAATAATACAGGATATTTCAGTCATCCGCTTCCATATCTGACAGAAGCTGTTTAAATTGGCGATATATCAGCCCATTTTTTCTGATGAAGTTTACAGTGGATATAACGAAGTCCATTATGTCTTTCCGCACAAGAACCTTGCACTATAAGCTTCTTCCTGGAGAATATAATTGGAAATTAACGGGATATCGATACCTATCTCTGCTAGTTTAGTTTTAATTCTACCCTTGTATTGTTCACTCTTGTTTCTGCCTCCATCATTTATAACCCTAATCATTCTAGCCATGATAGTTGGTTTATTACTAACGTTTGTTGTTAGTGGCGAAATGAATCTTCCCCTGCAGTCATTCTTTTCAAACTGCAAAACTGTGTAAGCTCTACAAAAATATTAAAGTACTGATCAGTTTCGCGAACAAATATTAGTAGCTGCGCAGAATGGATGTTTGAAACGTCATCACCTTCATCGATAACTAAAGAGAACCATTCAAATAATCGCATCTTTTCCTGAAGTTGTTCGCATCTCCAGTGCACCGGGAGCACTTTCTGGCAGACAAATATCTTTAATTTTTTTTATCTGTACACACGTCCTCAACCATAACTACGAGCAAATGTCCTGCTAATTCGCTGTCAGCAAACAGCCATCGGCCAGATTTCGCAAATATTACTGTTATCAAACTTCCTGGCAGATTAAAACTGTGTGCCCGACCGAGACTCGAACTCGGGACCTTTGCCTTTCGCGGGCAAGTGCTCTACCATCTGAACTACCGAAGCACGACTCACGCCCGGTACTCACAGCTTTACTTCTGCCAGTCTCTCGTCTCCTACCTTCCAAACTTTACAGAAGCTCTCCTGCGAACCTTGCAGAACTAGCACTCCTGAAAGAAAGGATATAGCGGAGACATGGCTTAGCCACAGCCTGGGGGATGTTCCCAGAATGATTACTGTTATCCTTCCAGAATGATTACTGTTATCCTTCAACTCGCACACACATCCGACTCATTACTTTGAAGCTGAACCTTAAAAACATATTTTTGGTGCTTTACTGACTATTTGAGTTCGTTATTTTAATTTTTGCGTAAATCACCCTCAAGTCATCCAAATTTTGCTTTTCGCTCGCTATCATAATGGCGTTTGAGATTATATTCATTTGAACAAATATAGGAGTTTCCCTATACAATCAGCAAAAGGTCCTTGCATAGTTAAATACTCAATTTCATTCCAGTAACTTTCTTTTTTGAAGCCATCTGTGACAATTATTAAGCTCACAATACGAAGTAAACGCTGCAAAAACAGTTACTGTGTTTCATTCATGTTGTCTCATTACTCTATTCAGCTACCGAGTATTTCACGTACAGGCAGCCAGTAACGCAAGCTCGCATCACGGCATGAGACTGCGGCCCGTTGTACGGGCACTGTGGTAGATGGATTATCTCTTAACAATATCTGTTTGTGTGTCCTGAGTGTGGGCGCCAAGTTTCTGTCACTTCTGACAGAAAGCATAGCTGCAGGACAGTTTCAAAATGGCGATTGTAGGTGATGTAAGTTACAAGCAACTTGCCATCATTGAATTTCTCTCTGCAGAGAAAGAAACTGTGGGGAATACCCACAAACGGTTGTGCAAAGCCTATGGAGCAAATTCTGTCGACAGCAGTACAGCTAGTTGCTGGGCACAGAGGGTGAGGTCATCAAAAGGCGTTATGTCGAGGCCCCAAGATTTGCAGCGGTCGGAGAGACCATCCACGGCTGTCACACCTGACAGCTATAGCTATGACCTAGCCCTCTCGGACGTCTACTTGCTCGGACAATTAAAGGATACCATTCGTGGAAGACATCTTGAGGATAATGAGGCGGTTATTCACATAGTGAAGCACTGGCTCCGCCACCAGGACAACGATTGGCACCAACAGGGCATACACGACCTTGTTTCGCGCTGGAGGAAGGCCATAGAACGGGACGAAGATTTCGTGGAAAAATAGGGTGTGTAGATAAAACACCATTATTTAGTGTATGTAGTTCTCATTATGTTCAATGAAGAATTGTTGAAGAAAAAAATGCGGTACATTACTTTCTTGGCAACCCTCGTATGTTTTTGTTTTTCCTATGTTGTTGTGTGTAGCATCCATTCAATACGGCAGACATGACAGATCAAGATAATGTGTATTGAACTGAACTACGCAAGAGTAGCGGCACTGAACTACGCAAGAATAGAGACGTATGCGGATTGTCAGCTCGCCCTCATACGAAAATTTCCCAGTGTAAGCGTTTACCTTGATTCGACGGGTATAGACAGGTAAAGAAATATCAAAAGACTGTATCCATAACAGGCAAAATAGGTCTAGAAAGCTACTGCAAGGGAGCATTCTCCTCGGTCAGCCTATAAAATAAGCGATTTTTACGATTTTTTAAACTAATGAAGCAATCAACGTAATTTTTTTTGCACATTATTTATTGACTCTTGGACAAATTTTTCTGATTTTTTTAAAGAAATTTTGTGATCATTAAGCCTCTCCATCCGAGGAGTTAAAGTGGCTCTGTCCCAAAAGAGGTGTGTCCATGCCGCAGGAAATCCTGTAGCCTACAGATGTTATCCGAAGCCAAAAATCAACCATTTTCTTAATCTATACGACATTGCAGACAGAGTAGTTGTACAGGTTTTTGAAATTGGAGACAATAAGAAAATGGCGGACATTTGAAATGAAGATATAGCTTTATGGTGTGTTTCTGGTCACGTTGTTTCAATAACTAACGCATAAGTTAAAATAAAAAAACAGCCTACTTCTCATTGCGAACACGGCCGAGGAGTAATTCCGTCAAATTTCAGAAAGATTCGTTTATTAGTATGCCAGCAGTTCATTTTGTCAGCTTGAGACACATTGTGACCAGCAACAAGAAAGAAAGCTTCAATCTAGACGGCTCGTACTAAAAGTACTCTAAGAAAAGTAAATAGACTGTAGAAAGAATGAAGGACTGTAATACTAGACTTTCAAAAAATAAAAACGGTATGCATTAATTACTTTCTTATTGGTAATCAATAGAATCCCTTTTTAATTGCTCTGGTTGGTATGACTATCTCGGACATTAGGCAATTTCCGTGTAAGTTTTGCGGTGTTTTCAACTTACAACACATAATGTATGGCGTGACCAGCGCTCACTTCTAGAAATGAGCTAAAATTGCTGCTGTTCACTGTAGATTTTGACACCACATTCTTTCCATTGGACGGTAGGTAGAATATCATTCACATCTTACTTATTTGATTTCATTTACATCCAGGTGCGGGGCCCCCTAATGTGTGGAGCCCGTAGCATTTGCTGACTCTTGCTACTTGGTTAATCTGCCATTGATTGATGTATTGCTGTACTTGTGTTTTGGGGGATTTTATTGTGGGGCGACTGAAGATTTCTTTGTATTGCGAACTTTAATGTGAAGATATTCTTGTTTGTTGGCTTAGTTGTTGATGTTAAATCGTGTCGGTAGTTTTAAATTTTAACTCCTCCACACATGGACAGAGCTAAGTTGAGCGTAGTCTCGAGAGACAAGGAAAAGTAGTAGGTGAGAGGATTCAATAGGTACATAGGATCTTCTGTCGAAACTGTTTGAGAGAGAGGCATCAGCAGCAGATGCGTTACGTGAAATCCAGGAAACCGTAGCCACAAGTCAAGAAAACGGAACTAATGCGGTTTGCGAAATAGAATTGGCTGTAACCCAGAGCAGTTACAACTCTGGGGACACGATGCGAGACGTGTCTGGAGAAGCCTCAGACGATGGTAGGGTACCAACCTAACTTTCGGCAGCCATGCAGCCCGAACGGACCGAGAGGCAGATAGGAAACACGCAGCAGAATGGGATAGAAAAGCCAAGGAAGACAGGAAACATTTTAGGAAGCATATGACAGCGTTAGAAGGGAAATTAGACGATAGTGTTTAATCGGTGGGCGGAAAGGTAGTTGAAGTGCCTAAAACAGTCGAAAGCAACGTGACAACGCTAGTTCAGGCTGAGATCAAGCCGAAAAAAGTAGAGGACACGAACAACTCGCTTCCTCAGAGAGTAAAAGCTCTAAAGAAATAACAGGATTCTAGGATCACAGATCCAGTGCGATTCTCGAAAACGAGGAGTTTGCAGCACTAAGCAACATCCTGAGAACCTGAGAAAATAAACTGAATAGCCGCAAGTTACGGAGCCATTACTGCCCCCGACAGAGAGTTAGATAGCAGGTAACAACGATAGTTCAGTGTCTAATGGCTCCTTTTCAGCAGTTCAGTATCCGCCATTGCAACGGAAAGGACTTATTCATTCAGGAAATTACGTATACTGCAGGTGGAGACCTGTATATTAAGACTTGGATAGAGATACTTAAGGACCGTCTGCCTATCTCATGGCCAATCCAAAGAACGTTAGAGCTTATCAGTAGTCTCTTAAGTGGAGAGGTCAGCGTGAAAATTTTGACAGTTACAGACACTGCATAACTTTTGCGGATTTCGAATCCGAAATCATGAAATTTTATTGGCCCACTGGCGAGCAAAGTAATGTACGATTAATCATCATAACAGCCCATCCACTAGTGGCAACACACTCTACTCTTATCTGCAGTATCATGAGCAAGTTTTAACTTGGAAGAAGCATCTTGACCAACGGATACAGTAATGGTGGGCAGATTCAACTCTGCATCAACACCATGCAAACTGAACACAAAGGATCTCTCGTCTGTACTTAGAAGAGCGACATGGGAGCAATAAGCTACTTTACGAGGAGAGACGACATTTAGGCGACAGCATGCGAGGTCCACGGAGATAGCAGTAAAGCGGAGTACTTGAAATTATTGAAATGAGAAAAGTTGCGCCAAATCAAGGACGAGATTGACTTTGTAAGGAACAAAAATCAGTTTCCATTTAAAAAATTTTGTACCGTACGGTTACCTTTCTGTTCACTGTACGTAATTCGCGTTTACCATCTCATTAAGTTATTTAGATGCTCATTACCCATATATATTATTAGTATTTCCAATGAATTTATTTTCCGAACAAGTTTCCTTGTTGTTACGATGTTTTGTGCATGTATACACTCTAGGATAAAAAAGACGATTCACCTTGAAGGAATTATCTAAATGGGACGGAAAGCGGTAGATGTGATGCACTTGCACAGACAAACATATGATTACAGTTTCAGATAAATTATATGATTTATTCAAGAGAAAAAGTTTCACAAATTGAGCAAGTCAATAATTCGTTGTTCCATCTCTGATCATTATGCAAGTAGTTATTCGGCTTGTCATTGATTGATAGAGTTGTTGGGTGTCCTCCTCAAGGATATCGTGCCAAATTGTGTCCAATTGGCGCATTAGATCACGAAAATCCCGAGATGGTTGGTGGGACCTGTCCACAATGCTCCACATTCCCCACACAATGCGCTATTGGGTGGGGAATTGTAGGGCACCCCTAGCTAGGTCAGGGCCCACTACACGAAGGAAGCGGCTACTCGGGCAGCAGAGTACTTGTGGCGTGAACATGGGTGTTTTTTAGGCTAGGCAGTAGTGCGAGGTGTCCTGATGAACACTCACCAGTCAACGTGCAGGCAGGGAAATCAGGACGCGCTCAGTGTAAAGACACTTCAGCTATTAAGATATTAGCAGTAAATTTTCAAAGTGTTCGGAATAAAATTCCTGAATTTACTGCCCTCCAGAAAGCGTGTGACGGGCAAATTATTCTCGGGACTGAGACCTGGCTAAACCGTGAGATAGGAAGTTCTGAAATATTTAGTGAGAGTTGGAACGTGTACCGGAAAGACAGATTAGACACCGTATGAGGTGGTGTCTTCACTGCAGTTGACAAATATATTGTGTCTACTGAGGTCAAGGTAGAGTGTGATTGTGAAGTTATCTGGACACGTTTAACAGGGCTAGGGGAAATAAAGTTAATTGTTGGTGCCGGCCAGTGTAGCCGAGCGGGTCTAGGCGCTTCAGTCTGAAACCGCGCGACCGCCGCGGTCGCAGGTTCGAATCCTGCCTCGGGCATGGATGTGTGTGATGTCCTTAGGTTAGTTAGGTTTAAGTAGTTCTAAGTTCTAGGGGACTGATGACCTCAGATGTTAAGTCCCATAGTGCTCAGAGCCATTTGAACCATTTTTAATTGTTGTTTGTTATTACCGGCCACCAGGTTCCACCGTGACAGTTCTTCAATCATTCAAAGGGAGTCTACACTCTGTATCGCGGAAGTACCCGGATCATGCTATATTAGTCGGAGGCGACTTCAACCTACCTAGTATAGACTGGGATGTCTATGGATTCATTACAGGTGGTACAGACAAGCCTTCGTGTGAATTACTTTTGAACACGTTATCCGAAAACTGTCTTGAGCATTTAAATCGACTATGGCTACGAAAGTTAAAAAGCCGGTCAAGAAGGCTAGGAGAGTATTCTTACTAGAATGAGCAGATAAGAGGTTGTTAGCATCCCACTTAGTAAATGAATTGACTTCATTTACTTCCGGTACGATGGACGTGGAAGAATTATGGGCAAATTTTAAACACATTGTAAATCACGCATTGGACAAGTATGTGCCGAAAAAGTGGGTTACGGACGGAAAAGACCCACCGTGGTTTAACAGCGCAATTCAGAGAATGCTCAGGAAGCAAAGACAGTTGCACTAGCGGTTCAAGAAAGATCGGGAAAATGCGGACAGGCAAAAGTTAGTAGAGATTCGTGCTGCTGTAAAAAGAGCAATGCGCGAAGCATACAACCACTACCACCGTCATACCTTAGCAAAAGATCTTGGTGAAAACCCAAGGAAATTCTGGTCTTACATAAAATCGAAGGCTTCCATCCAGTCACTCACTGATCAGTCTGGCCTGGCAATGGAAGACAGATAAACGAAAGCTGAAATTTTAAATTTAGCACATGAGAAATCTTTCACGCAGGAGGATCGTACAAACATACCGCCGTTTGAATCTCGTACAGATTCCCGTATGGAGGACATAGTGATAGACATCCCTGGGGTTGTGAAGCAGCTGAATGGGTTGAAAATAAACAAATCGCCAGTCCTGATGGGATTCCAATTCTGTTTCACAGAGAGTACTCTACTGCACTGGCTCCTTACTTAGCTTGCATTTAACGCGAATCTCTTGCCCAACGTAAAGTCCCGAGCGACTGGTAAAAAGCGCAAGTGACGCATGTATATAAGAAGAATAGAAGGATGGATCCTCAAAATTATAGACCAATATCCTTAATATCGGTTTGTTGTAAGATTCTCGAACATATTCTCAGTTCGAATATAATGAGTTTCCTTGAGACAGAGACGTTGCTGTCCATGCATCAGCACGGCTTTAGAAAGCATCGCTCCTGCGAAACGCAACTCGCCCTTTTTTCGCATGATATCTTGCGAACGATGGATGAAGGGTATCAGACGGATGCCATATTCCTTGACTTCCGGAAAGCGTTTGACTCGGCGCCCCACTGCAGACTCCTAACTAAGGTACGAGCATATGGGATTGGTTCCCAAATATGTGAGTGGCTCGAAGACTACTTAAGTAATAGAACCCAGTACGTTGTCCTCTATGGTGAGTGTTCATCGGAGGTGAGGGTATCATCTGGAGTGCCCCATGGAAGTGTGGTAGGTCCGCTGTTGTTTTCTATCTACATAAATGATCTTTTGGATAGGGAGGATAGCATGTGCGGCAATTTGCTGATGAAGCTGTGGTGTACTGGAAGGTGTCGTCGTTGATTGACTGTAGGAGGATACAAGATGACTTGGACAGCATTTGTGATTGGCATAAAGAATGGCAGCTAACTCTAAATATAGATAAATGTAAATTAATGCAGATGAATAGGAAAAAGAATCCCGTAGTGTTTGAATACTCCATTGGTAGTGAAGCGCTTGACACAGTCACGTCGATTAAATATTTGGGCGTAACATTGCAGAGCGATATGAAGTGGGACAAGCATGTAATCGCAGTTGTGTGGAAGGCGGATAGTCGTCTTCGGTTCATTGGTAGAATTTTGGGAAGATGAGGTTCATCTGTAAAGGAGACCGGTTATAAAACACTAATACAACCTATGCTTGAGTACTGCTCGAGCGTTTGGGATCCCAATCAGGTCGGATTGACGGAGGACATAGAAGCAATTCAGAGGCGGGCTGCTAGATTTGTTACTGGTAGGTTTGATCATCACGCGAGTGTTACGGAAATGCTTCAGGAACTCGGGTGGGAGTCTCTGGAGGAAAGCAGGCGTTCTTTTCGTGAATCGCTACTGAGAAAATTTAGAGAACCAGCATTTGAGGCTGACTGCAGTACAATTTTACTGCCGCCAACTTATATTTGGCGGAAAGACCACAAAGATAAGATAAGAGAGATTAGGGCTCGTACAGAGGCATATAGGCAGTCATTTTTCCCTCGTTCTGTTTGGGAGTGGAACAGGGAGAGAAGATGCTAGTTGTGGTACGAGGTACCTTCCGCCACGCATGGTATGGTGGATTGCAGAGTATGTATGTAGATGTACATGTAGATGTAGAAACGTTCTCAATTGGGGAGAGATCTGGCGACCTCGCTGTCCAAGATAGGATATGGGTAACTCGAAGACAAGCGTTAGAAACATTCTGCTAACGGGTATTATCTTGCAGAAATGTAAGGCTAGAAAGGCTTGTCATAAAGGGCAACAGAACGAGGCGTAAAATGGTTCAAATGGCTCTGATCACTATGGAACTTAACATCTGAGGTCATCAGTCCCCTAGAACGTAGAACTACTTAAACCTAACTAACCTAAGGACATCACACACAGCCATGCCCGAGGCAGGATTCGAACCTGCGACCGTAGCAGTCGCGCGGTTCCGGATTGAAGCGCCTAGAACTGCTCGGTCACAACGGCCGGCAAAACTAGATGTAGAATATCGTCGACATAGCGCAGTCGGTAAGGGTGCTGCGGATGATAACCACAGGAGTTCTGCTATGGCACCCCAGACTATCATTCCTGATGGCCGGGCTGTATGGAGGGCGACGGTCACACTGATGTCCCAATGTTGTTCGGAGTGTCTCCAGACCCATCTTCACCAGTCGTCAGGGCCCATTTCGTATGCGATACTCATCACTGAATACAATTCCAGTCAATGTGATTCCAGGCCTAAGGCGTGTCTGGAGCCGACTCAGAAAGTGGTGGTCTACCAACCTGGCAGTCGCTCGCCATACAGCACGACAAACATGAGTGATAGATTTGGGTCTTACGTCTTTTCATATCGTTGTCCTTCGTGGCAAGTCATCTTCAGTAAGACTATGCCCGTACGTATACAACGAGAATACCTACTGCTTCTCTTCGTAGTTTCCAAAATGTTTCCTTGGCCAGCAATGTCGCCTTATCCCTCCCCAATAGAGAAGGTTTGGAGCATTATGGGCAGGGCCTTCCACCCAGCTCGGTATTTTGACCATCTAACGCGTAGGCGGACAAAATTTGGCATGATATCCCTCACGAGGACACCCAACTACACTGTCAATCAAAGTCAAGCTGAATACCTGCTTGCATTAGGACCAGACATGTACAAACTGACTCACTTTGTGAAGCTCCTTGTCTAGCTACTACAATTAAGGAGTTGTCCTAACTGAAAAATATTTATTGTAATCACAACCGCAAGCAGAAACAAATATGATTTGATAATAGCAAGTATTAATTCCAAAGAACTGTAGATAAAAGACATTTAAAATACAAAATCTTTAGAGAACCTCAATTAAAGGTGATTGCAGTATGGCAAAACCCACAAGGTTTTTGTAAGGAAAAGGATGAGTTTAATATTTCGTAATTAATCAGAAAAGAGCAAATGTACGATTACGCTGAAAAAACAACGATTGCTTCGATCTGCTGTCAGGTGAAGCATGTTGTTGTTGTTGTTGTTGTTGTTGTTGTGGTCTTCAGTCCTGAGACTGGTTTGATGCAGCATTCCATGCTACTCTATCCTGTGCAAGCTTCATCTCCCAGTACTTACTGCAACCTACATCCTTCTGAATCTGCTTAGTGTATTCATCTCTTGGTCTCCCTCTACGATTTTCACCCTCCACGCTGACTTCCAATGGTAAATTTGTTATCCGTTGATGCCTCAGAACATGTCTTACCAACCGGTCCCTTCTTCTTGTCAAGTTGTGATACAAACTCCTCTTCTCCCCAATTCTATTCAGTACTTCCGCATTAGTTATGTGATCCACCCATCTAATCTTCAGCATTCTTCTGTAGCACCACATTTCGAAAGCTTCTATTCTCTTCTTGTCCAAACTATTTATCGTCCATGTTTCACTTCCATACATGGCTACACTCCATACAAATTCTTTCAGAAATGACTTCCTGACGCTTAAATCAATACTCGATGTCAACAAATTTCTCTTCTTCAGAAACGCTTTCCTTGCCATTGCCAGTCTACATTTTATATCCTCCCTACTTCGACCATCATCAGTTATTTTGCTCCCCAAATATCAAAACTCCTTTACTATTTAAAGTGTCTCATTTCCTAACCTAATTCTCTCAGCATCACCCGACTTAATTCGACTACATTCTATTATCCTCAATTTGCTTTTGTTGATGTTCATCACATATCCTCCTTTCAAGGCACTGTCCATTCCGTTCAACTGCTGTTCCAAGTCTTTGCTGTCTCTGACAGATTTAAAATGTCGTCGGCAAACCTCAAAGTTTTTATTTCTTCTCCATGGATTTTAATACGTGCTCCGAATTTTTCTTATGTTTGCTTTACTGCTTGCTCAACGTACAGATTGAATAACATCGGATAGAGGCTACAACCCTGTCTCACTCCCTTCCCAACCACTGCTTCCCTTTCATGCCCCTCGACTCTTATAACTGCCATCTGGTTTCTGTACAAATTGTAAATAGCCTTTCCCTAGCTGTATTTTACCCCTGCCACCTTTAGAATTTGAAAGAGAGTATCCCATACAACATTCTCAAAAGCTTTCTGTAAGTCTACAAATGCTAGACATCTAGGTTCTTCTTTCCTTAATCTTTCTTCTAAGATCATTCGTAAGGTCAGTATTGCCTCACTTGTACCAACATTTCTACGGAATCCAAACTGATCTTCCCCGAGGTCGGCTTCTACCAGTTTTTCCATTCGTCTGTAAAGAATTTCTGTTAGTATTTTGCAGCCGTGACTTATTAAACTCACAGTTCGGTAATTTTCACATCTGTCAACACCTGCTTTCTTTCGGATTGGAATTATATTCTTCTTGAAGTCCGAGCGTATTTCACCAGTCTCATATGTCTTGCTCACCAGATAGTAGAGTTTTGTCAGGACTGGCTCTCCCAAGGCCGTCAGTAGTTCTAATGGAATGTTGTCTACTCGAGGGGCCTTGTTTCGACTCAGGTCTTTCAGTGCTCTGCCAGACTCTTTACTCGGTATCGTATCTCCCCTTTCATCTTCATCTACATCCTCTTCCATTTACGTATTATTGTCCTCAAGAACATCGCCCTTATATAAACACTCTATATACTCTTCCACCTTGCTGCTTTCCTTCTTTGCTTAGAACTGGGTTTCCATCTGAGCTCTTGATATTCATGCACGTGGTTCTCTTTTCTCCAAAGGTCTCTGTAATTTTCCTGTAGGCTGTATCTATCTTAGCCCAAGTGAGATAAGCCTCTACATCCTTACATTTGCCCTCTAGCCATCCCTGCTTAGCCATTTTGCACTTCCTGTCGATCTCATTTTTGAAATGTTTGTATTCTTTTTTGCCTGCTTCACTTTCTGCATTTTTGTATTTTCTCCTTTCATCAATTAAATTCAGCATCTCTTCTGTTACCCAACGATTTCTACTAGCCCTCTTTTACCTACTTGATCTTCTGCTGCCTTCACTACTTCATCCCTCAAAGCTACCCATTCCTCTTCTACTGTATTTCTTTCCCCCATTCCTGTCAATTGTTCCCTTATGCTCTCCCTGAAACTCTGTACAACCTCTGGTTCTTTCAGTTTATCCAGGTCCCATCTCCTCAAATTCCCACCTTTTTGCAGTTTCTTCAGTTTTAATCTACAGTTCATAACCAATAGATTGTGGTCAGAGTCCACATCTGCCCCTGGAAATGTCTTACGATTTAAAACCTGGTTCCTAAATCTCTGTCTTACCATTATATTATCTATCTGATGCCTTCTAGTATCTCCAGGCTTCTTCCATGTATACAACCATCTTTTATGATTCTTGAACCAAGTGTTAGCTATGATTAAGTTATGCTCTGTGCAAAATTTTACCAGACAGCTTCCTCTTTCATTTCTTACCCCCAACCCATATTCACCTACTATGTTTCCTTCTCTCCCTTTTCCTACTCTCGAATTCCAGTCACCCATGACTATTAAATTTGCGTCTCCCTTCACTACCTAAATAATTTCTTTCACCTCATCATACATTTTATCAATTTCTTCATCATCTGCAGACCTAGTTGGCATATAAACTTGTACTACTGTAGTAGGCATGGGCTTCGTGCCTATCTTAGCCACAATAATGAGTTTACTATGCTGTTTGTAGTGGCTTACCCGCACTCCTATTTTTTTATTCATTATTAAACCTACTCCTGCATTACCCCTATTTGATTTTGTATTTATAACCCTGTATTCACCTGCCCAAAAGTCTTGTTCCTCCTGCCACCGAACTTCACTAATTCCCACTATATCTAATTTTAACCTATCCATTTCCCTTTTTAAATTTTCTAACCTACCTGCCCGATTAAGGGATCTGACATTCCACGCTCCGATCCGTAGAACGCCAGTTTTCTTTCTCCTGATAACGACGTCCTCTTGAGTAGTCCCCGCCCGGAGATCCGAATGGGGGACTATTTTACCTCCGGAATATTTTACCCAAGAGGACGCCATCATCATTTAACCATACAGTAAAGCTACATGCCCTCGGGAAAAATTACGGCTGTAGTTTCCCCTTCCTTTCAGCCGTTCGCGGTACCAGCACAGCAAGGCCGTTTTGGTTAGTGTTTCAAGGCCAGATCAGTCAATCATCCAGACTGATGCCCCTGCAACTGTTGAAAAGGCTGCTGCCCCTCTTCAGGAACCACACGTTTGTCTGGCCTCTCAACAGATACCCCTCCGTTGTGGTTGCACCTATGGTACGGCCATCTGTATCGCTGAGGCACGCAAGTCTCCCCACCAAGAGCAAGGTCCATGGTTCATGGGGGGCGGGGGGGGGGGGGGGGCAGGTGAAGCATATCACATGAATAACTCCAAAGCGCCTGAATCATTAGTTAGCCACCGATTACTTAGAGCAGTTCTGAAACAACACTTCAGTAAGCTGTGGAAATGTGCTTACATTCTCCTAATCATTATCTGCTGTCCTTCTTCCTGCCAGCAAAATGTTACCATATTTCCTCTCTGCTGCGGCTTGGGAATATGCTGTCTTTCCACACAGTGCTCGTGTCAGATACTGGACATTAGCCCCATATGATGACTGCTCTCTGTATCAACTACCTTAATACCTTCTAGCCTCAAGACCAAACCCGAGTTCTAAGTGTAAGCGCCTAAAATCCACTCTGCTTACAGTTCTTCATGGACCCCTCCACCAAATGCAGTCGTCTTCCAATCAAAAATTTATCAGTCGTTCTCCCAGTGGGAAACCTGATACCACTAAATTTATTCTCTCTCCACCGAAAAAGTTGGTTTCAATGCTAGCCCATCTCTTGTCTTTCCAACAAGGCACAATCTTAACAATTTAGCAGTAGTCCCCATTCTTGACAAAGGTTTCTGTACTAACCCATGCTTGCTTTTCTAGGAAAGCGGCAGTCGATCCCCCACTCGCGCTCCTCTTTTAGGCACTGTCCTATCACCGTTCTTCCCACCACTTTCTTCCATAATGGTCAACGAAATCCCCAGCCTGGTGACAAACTACCTCCACACTCAGTCATTAAAAAGCGCGGCCGAATTTGCATTGCCAGACACGAGTTGTGTACTCTCACGAGCCAAATAAGGTCTTATCTGCTTTCCCATCCACCCTCACACCATTCTTTTACAACAAGCACCTATCTTGTGACCAGCATGCGAAACTGCTTTAGCTGAATAGGGCGCCACATAAAGAAACGCACGGATCCCACACAGTCCCAATTTTCTGTTTAGTGCTCACGGCTAAGGTCAATTCAGCGACACCGTCTACCAGATGGCTGCCCAGTTTCTTCAATAAACTATCGGCCTGCGTCACTGTAGCCCCTTTTACTCAATATCACTGGCTTGGCGACCACCAGCCTACATGACTGGTGTCACTCCTGAGCATCATCCTTGCATCTTTCAGCTAGGGCCTTCAGAATTCGGGTTAGGTTGTCCTCTGGAGGCACCTTTCCGGCCAATGGCTAGCAAGTTATCACTGTCGGGTGAATCCCAAGATTAGACCAAATTCTCCAGCTCAGTACTACATGCAAATTAAATACATAAAGTTAAGTAGATTTACTTTTTGGAGGGGTGGCTTGATCTCTGCAATCACCTGTACCATCCATTTTGATATCAAAGCTCTTAATAATCGAGAAATAGGGAAAAATCTGCCACATAATCGATGATTAATTGATATAATCATAATGAAACGGCAATCTAGCACCAGCGTAATGCCTGTTCCGAAATTTTTCAGATTTAAGTGCTGTCACGTCCAGCGAGAATTATCTATGAATCCTGACACCATTGTTGTAGTTTTCTTTCAGAAGTGCAAAGACGATAATTAAGATAGTACTGTATCTTCCCACTAAATTTGTTTTTCTTGTGGCGCAGCAACTATTCATTGTTTTGCGTCAAAGCGTGATGGAATTACCAAAGTCTTCTTCTCAACTTCTTCACGCTTTCATTAACTTCTTCAAGCCTGACCTTCACATACTTGCAACATACCCGTCAGGCGCCTTTCCTCTGATGTTTCGGCAGATATTTGCGATTTCGTTTCTGCAGTGTGTGGAATCAGCTTAAATCAAACGCTCTTCATCACATCTTTCAAGTGAAGCCCACTTTTAACAGAAAGCGAGTGAGCATCGCTGCTGCGTGGCAGTAGCAGTCAGCAGAGGCTTGGGCGGCGCCGTCCCTGCTAAAGCAATGGCTGTTCTTAATGTTTTACTTTGCCCATTAATACAAATCCACAACAAAATACCGTTCCTGATTAGTTTTTGACTGTTCTATCGAATGGGCACGTTCATCTACGTTTTAAAAATAATTTTCTTTGTAACGGACAACAAATCAACGCTTTTTAGTCGACACAGGGCGTCGCCTGCCGAAACACCACAGAAAAAGTGCCTGATGACTCGTAGGAGGGACACCCCGTATACAGGGTGGTCCGTTGATAGTGACCGGGCCAAATAACTCACGAAATAAACATCAAACGAAAAAACTACAAAGAACGAAACTTATCTAGCTTGAAGGGGGAAACCAGATGGCGCTATGGCTGGCCCGCTAGATGGCGCTGCCATAGGTCAAACGAATATCAACTGCGTTTTTTTACATAGGAACCCCCATTTTTATTACATATTCGTAAAGAAATATGAATATTTTAGTTGGACCACGTTTTTCGCTTTGTTATAGATGGCGCTGTAATAGTCACAATCGTATAAGTACGTGGTATCGTGTAACATTCCCCCAGTGCGGACGGTATTTGCTTCGTGATACATTACCCGTGTTCAAATGGACCGTTTACCAATTGCGGGAAAGGTCGATATCGTGTTGATGTATGGCTATTGTGATCAAAATGCCCAACGGACGTATGCTATGCATGCTGCTCGGTATCCTGGACGATATCATCCAAGTGTCCGGACCGTTCCTGGATAGTTACGTTGTTTAAGAAAACAGGAAGTGTTCAGCCGCCTGTGAAACGTCAGCCACGACCTGCAACAAATGATGATGTCCAAGTAGGTGTTTTAGCTGCTGTAGCCGCTAATCCGCACATCAGTAGCAGACAAGCTGCGCGAGAATAGGGAATCTCAAAAACGTCGGTGTTGAGAATGCTACATCAACATCGATTGCACCCGTACCATATTTCTATGCACCAGGAATTGCATGGCGACGACTCTGAACGTCGTGTACAGTTCTGCCACTGCGTACAAGAAAAATTACGGGACGATGACAGATTTTTTGCACGCGTTCTATTTAGCGACGAAGCGTCATTCACCAACAGCAGTAACGTAAACCGGCATAATATGCGCTATTGGGCAACGGAAAATCCATGATGGCTGCGACAAGTGGAACATCAGCGACCTTGGCGGGTTAATGTATGGTGCGGCATTTTGGGAGGAAGGATAATTGGCCCCCATTTTATCGATGGCAATCTAAATGGTGCAGTGTATGCTGATTTCCTACGTAATATTCTACCGATGTTACAAGATGTTTCACTGCATGACAGAATGCTGATATACTTCCAACATGATGGATGTCCGGCACACAGCTCGCGTGCGGTTGAAGCGGTATTGAATAACATATTTCATGACTGGTGGATTGGTCGTCGAAGCACCATACCATGGCTCGCACGTTCACCGGATCTGACGTCCCCGGATTTCTTTCTGCGGCTAAAGTTGAAGGATATTTGCCATCGTGATCCACCGACAACGCCTGACAACATGCGTCAGCGCATTGTCAATGCATGTGCGAACATTACGGAAGGCGAGCTACCCGCTGTTGAGAGGAATGTCGTTACACGTATTGCGAAATGCATTGAGGTTGACGGACATCATTTTGAACATTTATTGCATTAATGTTGTATTTACAGGTAATCACGCTGTAACAGCATGCGTTCTCAGAAATGATAAGTTCACAAAGATACATGTATCACATTGGAATAACCGAAATAAAATGTTCAAACGCACCTACGTCCTGTATTTTAATTTAAAAATCTACCTGTTAACCAACTGTTCGTCTAAAATTGCGAGCCATATGTCTGTGACTATTACAGCGCCATCTGTCACAAAAAAATGGTCCAACTAAATCATTCATAATTCTTTACGTACTACACAAATATGTAATAAAAAATGGGGTTTCCTATTTTAAAAAACGCAGTTGATATCCGTTTGACCTATGGCAGCGCTATCTAGCAGGCCAGCCATAGCGCCATCTGGTTTCCTCCTTCAAGCAAGTTTAGTTCTTTGTAATTTTGTTCGATTGACGCTTATTTCGTGAGATATTTGGCCCGGTCTCGTTCAATGGACCACCCTGTATATATAGGATGTTCCAGGAGGAATGTTCAATATTCAGGGATATGACAGGAACTATCATCCGAAGCAAATTTGTCTAGTAAACGTCGCCTCTTAAACGCATAAGAGCTGTGAGCATTTCTTCATCTTCCATTATATAAAAGAAAACTCTTTTACCTCGAGCTCCTTGCATTCCATATTTTGAGAGGAGGTAATACGGACCAAAACAAGGAAAAAGTGTCTAGTAAACATGGGCTCTAAAAGCACTGAACACTTGTTCAGTGGAGATGTTTTTCACAATACTGAAGAGGAACAAGAGTTTTTAGAGCCCATGGTCCTCTCAAAATACGGAAAGCGTGGAGCCTGTTGTAGAGGTGATTTGTTTCACAGCATCGAAGATGAAGACGTACTCAAAGCTTTTGAGGTACGCATTTTAGAGCCCACACTCCTAGACCTTTTTGTTTTAAATAATCTTTTCTGTCATGCTCCTGAATATTGACTATTCCGCCAGAGACACTCTGAACACAGCGACAGGAATGTGATGTGCTGTGCTGAGTTTTTATAAGGTAGCCATACGTTGTTCACTGAAATTTCGACAATTTCAGAGACAGTGGAGGTGGTCGCGGGGCATGATGAGAATTAGTTCGGTTTGGTTTAGCGACGAATCCCACTTTCATTTGGAAGGGTTCGTCAATAGGCAAACTTGGCTCATCTGGGGGGACTGAGAATCCGCATTTCGTGATCGAGAAATCCGTTCACCCTCAACGGGTGAGTGTGTGGTTTGCAATGTCCAGTCACGGAATAATCGATGCGATATTCCTTGATGGCATGGTGATTAGCGAATGGTATGTGAAGGCTTTTCAAGATGACTTCATCCCCATTATCCAAAGTGACCCTGATGTGGTTCATGCAAGACGGAGCTCGACCCCATTGAAGTAGAAGAGTGATGTCCTGGAGGAGCACCTTGGGAACCTCATTCTGTCTCTGGGGTACCCAGAAGCCACTAACATGAGTCTCGATTGGCCACAATATTCTCTGGACCTGAACACACAAGGCGTACAGTAACAATCCCAAAACCATTGCTGAGCTGAAAACAGCTATTCAGGTCATCGACAGCATCGATGTTGCTACACTTCAGCGGGTCATGCTATTCGTCTGCTCCACATTATTGCCAATGATGGCAGGCATATTGAACATGTATAACCAAAATCAGAATATCTGTAGTGACGTTTACATGTTGAATAAAGTGTGTGCACACCGTAGTTAGTAACTAATTTAAGGTTATTTTGCATACTGTTCAATAATTGTCACTCTGTGTCCGGTATGCACTGAGAAGGCAAACTGCATCCTTTCATCATGCATTATGAACTATGCCGGGTACTGTCACATCTCTTTCGCAAGAATAAGTTTCAGCATGCTATTAACTGTTCTCCCTTTGTCAAGTAGCTTTCCCAATTTTGTTAATTTTTTTAATTGTTCTATTCGCTTTCAAAAGTTTTCTTAGCTACATATTTTGCTCCCTAACGTATGTCACATCTTTGCGTTGGTCCATAACCTTCACAAAATCCTGTCCAGTGTATGTTCTCCCATTTCTAGTTAATGCTTAAATTCTGCACTGTAGTATATATGTGAGAGAAAGCACGCATTAGTCGATGGAGGCAGTTCCTGCTGTCAACAAAGAGACGTTCTTTAACTAGTTAGCACCAAACAACTCGTCTGTCGCCGGCCGTCAATGAACGTTAGTCCACGCGTCGGGCGCCTTTCAAACACCCGACGAGCGGTACACGAACCCTGTATTTGCGCACAGCCCTCCTTTTTTCCGAAAAAACAAATTGTTTTCACCATCTGTTGCCAGCAGTGACAAGGGGAATATTTATTACGCCGGACGGATTTCAACAGAGAGACTACTGAACCGATGTTTAACTTTGTTTTGTGAATTTTTTCGCCCCAATTTATCCCGCGGGGCGACGGCGGCGGTCGGCACGTCGGTCGGGCCATAACTCTGGCAGCGGCAGGCGCGGGGGCGAGCGACCACAGGCCAGCCGGCGTGCGGGGGCGGCGGGGGCGGCGAGCGGCGCAGCGCCGGGTGGCGGTCCCGGCCGCAGCAGCGCCTTCCGGCTGCCCTACAGTGCAGCTGCCGCCTTGCAGGCTAGGCTACCCCGCGCTACACAGTCAGGACCCGGCACTGCCCTGCTGCAAAGCTAAACTCCACAATTACCATTCGCGAAATGTTTACGAAGTCTGTCGTTTTTCTCATCTTTAGCTTTTAGTTGTACATGAAAGCTTAACATAAAGTCGGGTGAAGGTATATCACTCTAAGACAGTGATCGTCAAAGTACGGCTCGTATCAAATGTATGTGTGTCTCACTGTTCTCAACCGCATTTTATAATAATAGTCTATGCTTCTAAAAACTAACAGCATCATCCAAAAATTTAACTCATGTTAAGAGCTTCTTAAGTGTGTATTTCTCTTGCACAGTTATCGAACAATAATAATTACAGATACTACAATATTATAAGATGTGCTTAATGTTAACTGATATTGCTGAATTCGGCCGTGAGCTGTCTAAATTGTGTCGCTTACGTCAGGGGCAGAATGGGATGTAGGGCGGCCACTGTATGTGACATGGCGCGCACCACTAACCTGTGATCTTGTTCAGAGCGCGCACTGTAATCGATTATAGTTCGCTGTCCTGGTGCGGGTGGCGCTCCGGTGGCGATTTGCTATGACGTCGCTGGCGTGTGTTTGCGGTGGCCGGCGGAAAGCGAGAGGGTAGTTGGTTTCCCGGGTACTGCACGGAACGT
This sequence comes from Schistocerca cancellata, assembly GCF_023864275.1. NCBI lineage: Eukaryota > Metazoa > Arthropoda > Insecta > Orthoptera > Acrididae > Schistocerca > Schistocerca cancellata. The sequence goes on along the minus strand of NC_064630.1, from coordinate 690,038,776 downwards.
GCCTGACCTGCTAGTGACTAGCGCTAAGGTTGTTGTGCCTCGCAATATGAGCAGAGTGGTCTGGGGCGGAGGCGACTCGCCGCTGTGCTGGCCATGCGGTGGTGATTAATTGGAGCCGGCGTACTTGTTCTTCCTGCCTGTCTGATGTGGAGGTCCGGTGGGGTCCTGTGATACTCTGGCCCGGATACAACTAGTTGCTGAATTTCTGAGTCGTCTGCCAGGTTATTTCCCCTAGAAGCTCCAGCAGCGGTTTCTGAACTTCCTGATGTGGGACGGTGTTGTTGGAACTTTTTGCTGTGTGTGTGGCTCGTTACGATATTTCTTGGTACTAATTTATTTGCTCAACTGGAGTCCTGCCCGGAGTTGCGTTTATGTATGGTACATTTGGCAGTCGATGTGTTAGGTAAATTCTGCCTAAGAAGGGCGGTTTTGTACAGTATATACAAGTGGATTACTGCTGCTTGGTATATGTGGTCTTCTGGGACCTGAACAACACGATCTAGTCAATTTGGTTGTGTAACAGCATTTAGTGGTATGTTCTGTACTGTTTTTTTACTGTGTTATTATTAACTTGGTGGAATAGTCGCGTTTGATCGTTAAGGCATTTCTAAGACTGTGGCTTGACTATTCATTTGCGCTTGGCTTTTATTGTTTCTTTTTAGGAAGCGAGAATTCTTTGAGATTTGTGTGTGTTGGCTTCCGGCACTTATTAAGGGCGACCGAGTTAACGGCGCTGTGGTTATCCTATGCTGTCGGGATGTTATACTGTATTTTTGAATTGTGTCTTGTGTTGATATTATCTGTCGTGTGTTACAGAACATAACCAAGGTGCGTAAGTGATGGTCAGTTGTGGGAGGCATGTCGGGGAGCTCTCAGCGGTTTATTTCGGGGTCCGTTTCTAGTGGGAAGGCTCCCAAGTGTTGAGAGCTCGCTCGTCTGTGATTGCGTTGGGAGTTGCCCTCGCCCTTTGGTTGTATCAAATTATTACTTTGTTATTATATTTATTGGTTGTGTGTTGCGCTTCTTTCATTTTATGGTGCCAAGCGCCACTAACTTTCTCAAAGTTTTTTATATAAATCATTTTAAATTGTAATGCCAAGTTAACTTATTATTGGATTTTGTCTTTTGGATAAACTCTAAAAGCACTATTGTAAAAGGTTCTTGATTTTATGGTGGCAAGCCGCAGTTATTGTTTTTAAAGCTCACTCTTTAACCATTTGTTAAGTTTTGAAAGTTATATGGATTTATTGTTATTTAAAAGAGTTTAGTATTGGCAGTTTAATAAATTGTGTACAGAGTCTGCTGTTTGGATATTATTGCGTGGAGCTCCTTGGATAGTTGTCCTATAAGAAAACACATTTTTCAGTATGGTTAATAGAAGTGAGAGGGGGGAATATTTTATTGTTCTTCTTCCAATGCTGAAAACTGACGAGCGTGCACAGCCAGTATCGATCAGATGCAATGGTATAAATTTCAAACAGAACTAACATGAATTCGTGAATGCGCTTATAGAGAAGGTCATCTTCAGATGTTACATGTTTGTAGCAAGTAATATGAATCAAATTAAGGCTTTCGTAATACAATGCAATTAGTAAAAGAAACAAGACGTTCAAAACATTTAGTAAACATTTGCGAACATGTCTCATATTACAGTTACTGTTATTAATTAATATAACATGCTATTTTATGTAGGTTACCAACTAACAGTAAGATTGGTAGATGAAATGGGCAGAGCGCTGCTGCCTGCCGAGAAGTGGTCAGACGGGTTCTAACATACACTGAAGAACAAAAGAAACTGGTACACCTGCCTAATATCGTGTAGGGCCCCGCGAGCATGCAGAAGCGTCGCAACACAAAGTGGTAGGGACTCGACTAATGTGTTAAATAGTGCTGGAGGGAACTGACACCATGAATCCTGCAGGGCTGTCCATAAATCCTTAAGAGTACAAGGGTGTGGAGATCTCTTCTCAACAGTAAGTTGCAGGGCATCCCAGATAAGCACAATGATGTTAATGTCTGGGGAGTCTGGTGTCCAGTGGAAGTGTTTAATAGCGTTCCTGGAGCCACTCTGTAGCAATTCTGGACATGTATGGTGTGGCATTGTCCTGCTGGAATTGCCCAAGTCCGCCGAAAAGCGCAATGGACATGAATGGGTGCAGGTGACCATACACCCTGATTACAAACGTCCTACTCTCAGAGTCGTATCTAGACGCATCAGGGGCCCCATGTCACTCCAACTGCACACGCCCCACGCCTCCACCGGATTGAACAGAACCTGGTGACATGTAGGGTCCATTATCGATGAGGTTGACTCCAACCCATACACGTCTATCCGCTCGATACAATTTGAAACGAGACTAGTCTGACCAGGTAACATGTTTCCAGTCATCAACAGTCCAATTTCGGTGTTGACGGGCCCAGGCGAGGTGTAAAGCTTTGTGTCGTGCAGTCATCACGGGTACGCGAGTGAGCTTAGGGCTCCGAAAACCCATATCGATGATGTTTCGTTGAATTGTTCCCACGCTGACTATTGTTGATGGCCCAGCATTGAAATACGCAGCAGTTTACGGAAGGGTTCCGCTTCTGTCATGTTGACCGATTCTCTTCGGTTATCTTCGGTCCCGTTCTTGCAGGATCTTCTTCCGGCCGCAGCGATGTCGGAGATTTAATGTTTAGCCGGATTCCTAATAATCTCGGTACGTTCGTGAAATGTTCGTACGGGAAAACCCCCACTTCATCGTTACCTCGGAGATGCTGTGTCCCATCGCTCGTACGCCTGCAATTACACCACGTCCTAACTCACTTAAATCTTGATAACCTGCCATTGTAGCAGCAGTAACCGATCTAACAATGTGCCAGACACCTGTTGTCTTATATAGACGTTGCCGACGGCAGCGCCGTATTGGGTTGGGTGGTTGTGGGGGAGGGGACCAGACAGCGAGGTCATCGGTCTCATCGGATTAGGGAAGGACAGAGAAGAAAGTCGGCCGTGCCCTTTCAAGAGAACCATCCCGTCATTTGCCTGGAGCCATTTCGGGAAATCATGGAAAACCTAAATCAGGATGTCCGGACGCGGGATTGAACCTTCGTCCTTCAGAATGCGAATCCAGTGTGCTAATCACTGAGCAACCTCTCGATGCGCTATATTCTGCCTGTTTAGACATCTCCGTATTTTAATACTCATGCCTGTACCAGTGTCTTTGTCTATTCAGTGTACAACGCCTTTGTTGTCGGTGAGACTGACAGAAAAATCTTGTTCCAGTAGTTTTGAGTAAAAACTTTTCAAATTTTCAGTCCTCTGATGTGAGATAAGTCATTTATCTTATTCTTATTACTTCACTTGTATGGATAGTAATAATGTCTCAGAATATCAATGTTTAAATGACCTCTTTTAGTCTATAAATGTAATTCTTTGTTATTTATTTCAGTTTGATAGTTTCTTATGTTGCCACCTACACGGCGTCCCATCGGAAAAAGTAGTAAAGGTGGTCACCCCAATAAGGATAGTTATTTCTAAGAGACACGCAAAACACAACAGATAAAAGAGACTTCTGAACCCTCTTATATCCAAAGCTGTCACCACCGTTCAATCTGTTTGTAACAATTTTGAATGAAGTTATATTATTTAAAGTCGTGTCTATTCTATTTGACCTAACACAAACGTGCGGTTGAAAACAATCTATTGAAGCTACATGGTATTCTTTCAGATACAGGGGTGTGAAGATGCCTAGGAAATGCTTCAGGATATCATAGAAACAAACATTATACTGGCCACAGTACTCGCTTAAGTACGGAAAATTGGTCACTATGTAAGCTTTCAGAAACGTGCACATAGTTCCAATGTATTTTCTTTTTCACTTAAAAAATATTGGGTGTAATACCTCGTAATACGTAGATTCAAAATAAGGAAGTGGTGCGGTATTATCAATAACCATGCTTACCAATTAATAATACAACGTCCGATCGCCGTATCCACCTACAAAATCTTGACCGTGTTCATGATATTGTAATCGGATCCTCGTGATAACTCTGAAGTATCTCTACATCTACATCTACATCCATACTTCGCAAGCCACCTGACGGTGTGTGGCGGAGGGTACCTTCAGTACCTCTATCGGTTCTCCCTTCTATTCCAGTCTCGTATTGTTCGTGGAAAGAAAAATTGTCGGTATGCCTCTGTATGGGCTCTAATCTCTCTGATTTTATCCTCATGGTCTCTTCGCGAGATATACGTAGGAGGAAGCAATACACTGCTTGACTCCTTGGTGAAGGTACGTTCTCGAAACTTCAACAAAAGCCCGCTACTGAGCGTCTCTCCTGCAAAGTCTTCCACTGGAGTTTACCTATCATCTCCGTAACGCTTTCGCGATTACTAAATGATCCTGCAACGAAGCGCGCTGCTCTGCGTTGGATCTTCTCTATCTCTTCTATCAACCCTATCTGGTACGGAACCCACACTGCTGAGCAATATTCAAGCAGTGGGCGAACAAGTGTACTGTAACCTACTTCCTTTGTTTTCGGATTGCATCTCCTTAGGATTCTTCCAATGAATCTCAGTCTGGCATCTGCTTTACCGACGATCAGCTTTATATGATCATTCCATTTTAAATCACTCCTAATGCCTACTCCCACATAATTTATGGGATTATCTGCTTCCAGTTGCTGACCTGCTATACTGTAGCTAAATGATGAAGGATCTTTCTTTCTAAGTATTCACAGCACATTACACTTGCCTACATTGACATTCAATTGCCATTTCCTGCACCATGCGTCAATTCGCTGCAGATCCTCCTGCATTTCAGTACAATTCTCTGTTGTCACAACCTCTCGATATACCACAGCATCATCCGCAAAAAGCCTCAGTGAATTTGCGATGTTATCCACAAGGACATTTATGTATATTGTGAATAGCAACGGTCCTACGACACTCCCCTGCGGCACACCTGAAATCAGTCTTACTTCGGAAGACTTATTTCCATTGAGAATGACATGCTGCGTGCTGTTATCTAGGAACTCTTCAATCCAATCACACAATGAGTCTGATAGTCCATATGCTCTTACTTTGTTCATTAAACGACTATGGGAAACTGTATCGAACGCCTTGCGGAAGTCAAGAAACACGGCATCTACCTGGGAACCCGAGTCTATGGCCCTCTGAGTCTCGTGGACGAATAGCGCGAGCTGGGTTTCACACGATCGTCCTTTTCGAAACCCATGCTGATTCCTACAGAGTAGATTTCTAGTCTCCAGAAAAGTCATTGCACTCGAACATAATACGTGTTCCAAAATTCTACAACTGTTCGACGTTAGAGATATAGTTCTATAGTTCTGCACATCTGTTCGACGTCCCTTTTTAAAAACGTGGATGACCTGTGTCCTTTTCCAATCCTTTGGAACGCAACGCTCTTCTAGAGACCTACGGTACACCGCTGCAAGATGAGGGGCAAGTTTCTTCGCGTACTCTGTGTAAAATCAAACTGGTATCCCATCAGGTCCAGAAGTCTTTCCTCTTTTGAGCGATTTTAATTGTTTCTCTATCCCTCTGTCGTCTATTTCGATATCTACCATTTTGTCATCTGTGCGACAATCTTGAAAGGGAACTGCAGTGCAGTCTTCTTGTGTGAAACAGCTTTGGAAAAAGACATTTATTATTTCGTCCTTTAGTCTGTCATCCTCTGTTTCAGTACCATTTTGGTCACACAGTGTCTGGAGATTTTGTTCTGATCCACCTACCGCTTTGACAAAAGACCAAAATTTCTTAGGTGGTCTTCTTGGACTTTTATATATTACAGTACTACTTAGTATAATGACTCATACAACTTCACTGGTAAAATAATGCTATATTCTATTAAAAAATACAGATTTTTTACTCATTCTCTCAAACAAAATGGCTGCCACCAATTACGCTCTAAAATAATGTGCGTCTACCTTCGTTCATTAACAGAGAGCGAGTCCTTCCTCTTACCGAAGAACAGGAAAAACATCTTATGTTTTTTAACACTTGAAAATCAAAAATACATGACGGTTGGCACAGGCTCTACGCTGGGCTACCGTTTCACCTTTTCCCTTTAGCTTTGAAGAAAACGGAAACATAAAACAAGAAATGCAAAAAGGGCACGCCTCGCACATTGGTGTCATACCAGCCTGACTGCCACCCGCCATAATGGCTGACAGCCAGGAGTGACGGTCTGGTGTGCCGTTTCATTACATAGCAGGATCCCTTTGTTTCTCATTCGTGGCACCCTTACAGCTCAGCGGTACGTCGGCGATATTCTACGCCCCATTTTGGTGCCTTTCGTGGCAAGCTAACCTGCGCTTACATTTCCGCCCGCCTCCATACGACGCGAGTTTCTACTGCTTCTCTTCGTACTTGTCAAATATTTTGGCCAGCTTGGTAGCCGGACCTCCTCCAAGTTGAGAAGGTTTGGAGCATTCCTTCGTTCCTTCGTGACGCGTCGTGCATCTTTTTTTTTTTTAGTGCATTTAACCCATGCAGTTCTTGTTTGAGGTCTCATCAAATGGTCGCTTTCTCTGTCCTGTCGTAAGTGCTCGTATGCTTCGGAAGCGCACAGAGTTGCTTCGTGACTTACAGAGAAACTTATTCTCGGAATGCCTTTCAGGAGTTTCTAGAAGAAATCCGACGATACCAGGATGACAAATTGTGGAAATAATTTCTGCTTTTGGTGGAGTTTCTGTGTCAATTGTCTTAGGTGAGCAGGGATAAAAATAGAATGCAGGTGAACCGTGCACTCCTGGCAAAAGGAGAACAATCGCGTGTTAGGAAAACGTGACGAGTCTGTGGAAGGTACTGTTCCATCGATGTTGGATGTGTGAATTGATTGGATGCAAGATGCTGTTTTTGATGGTCTCCTCGTAAGTGGTAATTCCAGTTTAAAGTGTCTCCTGATATTCTGTTACGGAAGGAGTTGAGAGAAAATAACACGACTGACCATAAGTATTGGCTTCTGTGGCTTGTGTATTTGATTTTACGTTGAAATCTCGACATTTAACTTTTGATTGACACATATTTCACACAGCTGAAACATTATATTTGCAACAGGTTTTTCTGCCATACGTTCCATTTTGCACCTTTCACTTTCCACCTGTTTCCTTGTGAAGGTAGTATCGGAGTTTTACCATATATTGTACGAAGCTGAATTTAAAATTATACTCTTCACCTGCTGTACAGCTGCGAGGCTGGAGCAAAAGCGTTTCATTACAGTCATACGTGACTGCACTCGACAGGAAGTGATTTACGTTTCTGCAGGAACGAAACTTCAGTGAGGGAAGAACAAACGTGGAGAAATACGTAACATAAATCTTATGACGAACAGAGATTAGAGTAGGGCCTTCAGTTATAATGATGCACTTAATTGGACCCACGTCGGAAGCAGATATGGACTTTTCCTTTGCCACAATTTCCAAATTCCATGTCTCGCTCAACAGTGTCCTTTTTTTATCATTGTGCGATGTATCATGGTCCAAACCGGTGAAATGCGGTTTCCTGCTCTACAGAAAATCCCCATTATGTAGAAAAGTTGCAAAGAACCCACCTCGTATTATAATATGGGCCGATATCTATTTGGACCGCATTGTTTTGAAGGGTAAAGGAATGCAAATTCTTATCTCGACGCGTTGCAAACGTTGTCAGTTCGTCAGTTCAGAGGGAAGGGAATGATAGATCATATATAGCTACATTGGGATGGAGCTCCTACACACTTTGCAATTCATGTGTGTGAGTTCCTTGATGAAGAATTTCGAGGTCGCTGGGTAAGGCCTAGTTCAGCAACACATCATGTCCCACTGAAATTGTCACTACGGTCCCCGTTCAAATTGCCACTATGAAGGCCTAACCATACCACGTCAGCATGGCTAGTTGTGACCCTCCATCTCGCCAATCAAATTATTGGTTAGAAGAAGCACTCAAAATACTATACCTCTCTGAAAACAATCCTTCATAATCTTGAGTAATATTCAGTCTTTTTTTTTAATCGGCAGAGGTCCGTGTCGTTTTGACCATGAATATTGTCTTTGTTCATCCAATATTGTTCTCCACTGGCTTATTTTTGACCTCGCAAACTAACACATTGCATGCCCATCCATCTGTCAGTGCTTGGAGTTCTTCTCCTGTTATTGTTCCTTCAAAACTCTTCTCAAGTGGTTTATTTCAGACCATACTTGATAACACAGTGAGAGCCCGTCCGTCCGTCTAGACATACAACGGTGCTTGGATTTTTCCTGCTATGCCACTGTCTAATAAAAGGCTTTACCTGTCGCACATATAGCTATTACCACTGACAAATCATACTAAGAGATTCTGTTTACAGATAAATATAAATTTGTATTTTACATAAGTTACATAACAATAATATTAATAATAAGACTAACATTAATATTCCATTAGTTTTAGGCCTTGCAGTCGGATGACAACGACATCTTGCCGCGGTATCTGGCTGACAAGCTTCAGCCAACCTCAGCTGAGTTTACAATGGAGATTGTGGAGATTGCTGGTACACGTCACTTACTTTACACCAAAAATTGGTGCAACGAAAGGCAGGATACGAACGGAAGACATATACGAGCCAGTTTTCGGAATAAAGTCAGTAACGTGCACCAGCTATCACCCATACAAACTCTCCTGAACTTGGCTGAATGACTGGGAAATGTAGTGGCAAAATGTCGATGTCATCCGACTGCAACCCAGAAACCTCACTGGATATTCATCAAGCCAGAAACTTCAAGAATCAATATCAATGTTACGGCAATAAATGACACACTACACAAACAGCGCTCTCACTGGAGGTAAGCATGGACCATGGCTTATCAGACTCCTAGAGAGAAGCCGTTAGCACTCGTGGGTTTATGAGATAGGATAACCACCTGAGGAGCTCCCACCAAGGAAAGTAGTTACTGTATTTTTTTAAATATTAATAGGAATCATAGTTCAGTTGAAGAAGAGTGGACGTCTCTAAAAAAAGCGTTCACATTCTGAACAATATGAACGTAACCCAGAAGAAACCGTAGGTAACAAAATAAATACTTCAGCTGACTGACGAAAGGAAGAAGTACAAAAATATTCATGGAAAACAGGAATACATCAATATACACTCTAAGGTAAAAAAAAGATGCATCATGAAGGAATTGTCCCAGTGGGACGCAACTAGATATATGCGATGTTTATGCACACGTAAACAAACGATTACAATTTCAGGAAAATTGGATGATTTATTCAAGAGCTTCACAACTTGAATAAGTTACTAATGCGTTGTTCCACCTCTGGCCCTTATGCAAGCAGTTATTTTGCTTGACCTTGACTGATATGGTGGTTGGATATCCTCCCGAGTGAAACCGTGTCAGATTTTGCCCAGTTGGTGCGCTACATCTCCAAAATCCCGAGATGTTTGGAGGACCCTGCCCATAACGCTCCAAACGTTCCGATTCGGGGGAGATCTGGCGACCTTTCTGGTCAAGGTAGGGTTTAGCAAGTACGAAGAGAAATAGTATAAATTCCACCTGTGAGCGATTGGGCATTATCTTGCGGAAATTTAAGCGGTATGGCTTACAATGAAGGACACCAAAATGAGCCATAAAATAACGGCGACGTACCGTTGTGTTGTAAGGGTGCAGCAGATGACAACCAAAAGAGTTCTGCTGTGGCTTAAGACAGTTACTTCTAGTTGTCGGTCCATATGGCGGACGACTGTCAGGTTGGTATCACACTGTGTCTGGGGCTTCTCCAGACACGTCTTCATCCTGCAATCTTGTAGACTAGACACTGCCAGCAGTGATGAGTCCCATTTCGAATTGGGCCCCGACGACAAGTGAAGACGTGCCTGGAGACGACCTGGACACTGGTTGGATACGAACCTGACTGTCATCTGCCATATGGTCCGACAGCCAGGAGTAGTTGTCCGGGGTGCCTTTGGTTGTCGTCTGCGACACACTTACAGCACAGCGGTACGTCGACGGTATTCTGCGGCCCCTTTTGTTGCCCTTCATGGCAAGCCATCTTGGACTTGTAGTAAGAAAATACCCGCCCACAAATGACGGGATTTCCTACTGGTTGTCTTCGTGCATGCCAAACCCTACCTCGACCAACATGGTTGCTGGATATCTCCCCAATCGAGAGGGTTTGGAGCATTATGGGTAGGGCCCTCCAACCAGCTCGAGATTTTGACTGTCTAACGCGACAGTTGGATAGAATTTGGTACGATATTTCTCAGGAGGTCATCCAACAACTCTATCAATCAATGTCAAGCCGAATAATTGTTTGCATAAGGGCCAGAGGGGGACCAATGCCTTACTGACTTGCTCAGTTTATGAAGCTCTTTCTCTTGAATGCATCATCCATTTTTCTGAAATTGTTATCACTTGCTTGTCTTTACTTTTACAACTTATCTATGGATTTCCGTCCCATTCGGATGATTCCTTCGTTGAGCGTCGTTCCTTTTGTCGTACGTGTAAATCACTTAGGAGCAAAATAAACTGAAATGCAGGGCAGCCAAAGCGAAATTGCTGCAGGAAAAATGTGGACAAATCGAAAAGGAACTGATCTCGGGAAGGACTGACTTAGCATACAGAAAAGTCAAAACAACTTTCGGTGACATTAAAGGCAAGGGTGGTATGATTAAGAGTGCAATTGTAATTCCACTATTAGGCGCAGAACAAAGAGCGGATAGGTGGAAAGAGTACAATGAAGGCTTGTATAAGAGGGAGGAATTATCTGATGAACTGATAGAAGAAGAAACTGAATAAGGAAGACATAGGGGATACAGTGTTAGAGTCAGAATTTAAAAGAGCTCTGCAAGACTAGAGATCAAATAAAGCACATGGGATAGAGAACATTCCATCGGAATTTTTATAATGCCTGGGGGAAATGGCAACCAAATTAGTAATCAAGTTTGTCTGGAGAGTCTATGAGACTGGAGTCGTACCATCACATTTTCAGAAAAATATCATCCACAACATTCCGAAGACGGAAAGGGCAGATAGGTGCAAAAGGAAACTATAGAAGATAGAAACTGCAGGAGAAGACAGAGATTGGACTACATGTAGCAAATAACTGAGAAGACCTAGGGCGCAAGTGCTGTTCTGAAATGAAGAGGTTCTCGCTGGTGAAGAATTCGCGGCGAACCGCACCAAACCAGTCTGAAGATTGTTGACCTTAAAAAAGTACCACCACTGCTGTGTCAATAAACTACAATTGTGTCACGAACTGCTTCGTTCACTGAAAATCAGGTGACAGTGGCAACATTCGTAACAAATTCCCACCAAATAGCGCCAATATCATGACTCAAGAGGTCTGACAGTTTCAAGTCACGCTGGACGTAGGGAACATGACGGCTGAGCACATTAATATGAGTCTAGTGTGCATAACACTCCATGTTTCCAGCGCTCATTGCTCACTGTCCTTCTGCTAAGCGTTCGGCGGAGTGCGTATGTACACGTCATGTTCTATAATGTGCCTTCAGCGATACGTGAGACAATGAGACTATTTGAATCACGGTAACGGCATAATTCCGCGAGTATTTGTTACGAAAATTGTTGCCAGTGCCACCTGACATTCATTGAACTAAACTGAGTATTACATAATAAATGTACTTCAATACAATTGTCAGTTATTAATCTTAAAGTTAATTAGTTGTGGAGTACAAGATGATCAAGGTCATGTATTATATTTTAAATATATACACATACTGTAGGAGCCGATCGAATTACAGAGATGCACGACATCTCATATTACTGAGCACGACCGACTGAACAATTCAGTATCATTTTTTTTATATAGGGCATATAAAACCTACTAAAACTATATTAAGTTGACTAAAGAGATACCAAACATTTTTAAATATATAACAATTTAATAAAAAATGGTACAACAGTGATTAAGGTCTCACCTTAAGAAGCTAGGCGAGACGTATAAACAATCGTCACCAATTACATAACTAAACTAAAAATGACAAACGTGTGCAGATGGAGCAAAAAACCGAATTAATTCAAAATATGAAACAACAGGCATAACAGCCATGTGACATAATACTTTAAAGTCATATTATTTGTTATTTATTGGGTCAATCCCAGCGGATTCATGTGATCACTGCAAAAGCGGCTATAAATCAAATTGTTATGTATTGGATTAATCTCAGCGGATTCATGAGTTCACTACCAAAAACAGCTATAAATCAAACTGTATGAAAACTATCGCGAAATAAAGAGCAATTAATTTTACTTAAGGATGAATTGCCATTTTTGGTGTAAATAATGAGTTGCAGACATTGATAATTATTTAATGGAACAGTACAATCTCTGTGAACTTTTTTTTAAGTGTGAGCGAACTATTCATTGTAGAAACTACTGCACAGCTCATTCCGATCAGCATGAAAGCGTGCGTCTATTGTAAAACTGTACTGGTTAGACTGGTTGAGTCTTACGTGGAGTCACTAGAATAAGTCAGTTTGACGGCTCTACGAGGAAGGTCAGAAGGCTCACTGGTACATGGCAATTAGACTGCAGGTTTCAGGATGTAGACAAAGCACATGCAAAATTTTAGGTGTGAGGCCGCAATTTTATCCCTGAAAATAAATTGTAGATTTTCGAATTTAGCCAATTTTTCTTGAGTACAGTTACGAGAACTTCTAGCGGCTTTCTGTAAAAAAAGAACTGGAACCAAACTGCCACAATAAGTTTAAAAACATGGACACACAAGCGAGTATAATTTTAATTGCTACATATAACCCTAGTAACGACCCAACTTTTCACCAATTTGTACCCAGAGGAAAAGGAAATGAATATCGACACAATCGTTACAGATCACGAAACAATTATAGACACGGCTTAGAAGAATTACATTGTAACAAAAAAATGTACAATCTGAGAATGGACGGCGTTCAGTCCTATGGTGAACAACCGAACTAACAGTCAACAGGAAGAAAGGTAATGCTGCAAGTTGATTGTATCAAAGAATGAAGAACAATGGGACATTATGAATTCAATGTGGAGAGATGTATCTTAAGCAGCATACAGAAGCAATTCGTAAAGGTAAGATACAATCATCGAAGGAATATTGTAGTTTAACATGTGGAGACAATCTCTGAAATGCAGCCGATTGTGTAGCATTAGCTAATGTAAAGAAGGCCTCTTGTCTGACTACTCTGCAAAAACAAGACAGTAGGATGTCATTATAGTTACAGGATACATGGAACTACGTGTTAGACTACATACCAGCTGATGCGAAAAACGGTGCTAATTAATACCATAAAGATGTTAGGCGCTTTACTGCGGCCGCTAAAAGAACAGAAGGCGATAGGATTTATCACCAACAGAAACTTCGTGAAATACTAGAAAATATGCATCCCAAATAGACGTCAAGAGGAAATGGTATTCACAGTGCAATTTTTCGACTATTCACTATGTTGCCTCAATTTTGTACAACATCCTACAGTCGTTGCCTTCAAACTGGTTTCTTTCCAAAACTGTGCAAGAGAGAAATCACAGCATAAATATCGTTCCTCCCAACAATGATTATATAAAAAGAAGCGAAAATACTTGGAAACTTTTAATAAATCGAACAATGCATTTGATATGCTGCTCTCCAGATATTTCCTGCATAAAAATCAAATCGGTTTCATCCCACAACCTGGTGCGCTGTACGTTAACGACAGTCAAAAAATTTATTAACAGCAGTCTCATAGTCAAAATGTGACTCTCGATGTACAAGAGGTCTTCCTCCCAGCAGAGTGGCTTAGTACTTTGAAAACGTTGCGTGAATTTGAGTGTCATGGAAATCTATACAACTGGCTGAGCAACTACTTTAGCCACAGAACAATCTTGGAAAAGAGTGCACAGCAACGAAAGAATATCTATAAGATCCTTGTTGGGGTCCAGGTGTATGAAGTGCATTATATACCTCCTTGCTTAGCTTACCCTGCTCAAGGAAGTCTCTCGTATTTGTTTTGCGGTCTCGACAATTATTTTAACCAAAGGAAACTGAGAACATCTGCAACATCTTGCCTTTCGCGGGCAAGTGCTCTACCATCTGAGCTACCCAAGCACGACTCAGGCCCCGTCCTCACAGTTTTACTTCAGCCAGTACCTCGTCTCCTACCTTCCAAAGTTCGCAGGAGAGCTTCTGTAAAGTTTGGAAGGTAGGAGAGGAGGTACTGGCAGAAGTAAAGCTGTGAGGACGGGGCGTGAGTCGTGCTTGGGTAGCTCAGATAGTAGAGCACTTGCCCGCGAAAAGCAAAGGTCCCCGAGTTCGAGTCTCGGTCCGGCACACAGTTTTAATCTGCCAAGAAGTTTCATATCAGCGCACACTCCGCTGCAGAGTGAAAATCTCATTCTGAAAAAATGGTGGTCAACACTACCATAGTTGTCCAGAACTGTGGAACCTAGTGATGAATGAACTCATTGAAGAGCTAAATAGTAGAGGCTGCTTTTACCAAGGATGTGCAGTCACAGTAATACTTGTCAAATTTGCTAGTACTCTTAGAATAATGGCACAATGTGCACTTAACATGTGCAAAACTGAAGTAGGAAACAGGATCTAAGGACTAGTCCAAAGAAAACCATTGGAGCATGGGAGCGACCGGCAGGTTTTCATCTACCCTGAGGACACTGGTGCACACTGAGCTAGGTCAAAACAGACCAGGACAGATATGGAGCATTGCTGCACCTGTGAGAATGAGTCGTCCCCTGAACCTGACTTCGGTGAAGAGCGCAAAACAGTATGTCGCATAGCATTTGAATGTTCCGTCAGAGCATTCGAAGAGACAGTGGAAGACAATCAAAATTTGTCTGCAAAAGCTCCTGACTGGTTGGCAAACATGGACTTACAGCTATGAACTCATTATGAAACTGAGACTGTATTTGTGTAGAGATGTATAGAGGGTGAATCACGTAGAACTTGCGGAAATGGAAAGTGCTGTTGATGTGCGGTTTTCACAGAACGGATTGATAGTTCGGGCTCATATTATTAGCGAGTAAATAGATTGTAATAATACTTAGAAAGTATATATTTTGTGCAAACATACATTAATTAAATAGAACAATGCCTACTGACATTAACAGGATAAAAGCAGGGTTAATTAGAATGGCAGTGATGTTTCTTGCAGGATTATAGTGCGAGTCGTTTATGAGATACTGTATTGTGAAACGCTTCCACACCGGCACTTACATAGTGTGGGATGTGAACCATCACCTCATGGGCTCGTTCTCAATAGACGGTACACTGAATGCACACAAGTACTGCTGCCTCCTAACAGACCATCTTCCACAGATTTTAGAAGGCGTTCCTCTGCAGAGTAGAAGGAATCTGTAGTACCAACATGATGGCTGTCTACCCGACAGTTCAGGAAGTACTCCAGGATGTCTTCCCGAATTGTTTCCAAATAGTTGGATTCAACGCGGAGGAACTGTATCTTGGCTGGCCCGTTCCCTGGATTTGACCCCTGTAGACTTTTTCTGTGGGGAGAGCTGAAAGACGCTGTCTACAAGGACATACCAACTACACCTGTTGATATGGAACGACGTTTTATTGCTGCCTGCTTTTACACCTCTGCTGAAATGCTAACACGCATGCAGCAGTCTTCCGTACCAGACTGGAAACACATACTGCCGTTGCCGATGATCATTTTGAACAAACCTGTGATGGCCAGTTGCCTTGTTACTGGTCAGAATCCACATAACTAGTCTATGCACTTGTGTTGTTCTTTAGTGTGTACTAAAACACGTACTGTGTAAGTGACAGTGTGGGAACTTTTCAAAATACGTTATCTCGTGAACGACTCGCACTAGAATCCTGCAAGAAACACTATTGACATTCTAATTTACCTTACTTAAAGTTGTTAATGACAACAGGCATTGTTCCATTTAATTAGTGTATGTTTGCACAAGAGTTCACACTATCTAATTATTATTACAATCTGTTGACTGGCTGACAATAAGAGTCCCTGACTACCAGTCCATTCTGTGGAAACCGCAGGCCGCTGGGAATTAGCCGAGCGGTCTTAAGCCATCGGCACACGGACCATGCTGTGGAACGTTAACGTTGAGCGTGCCAAGTTCAACGTGCTGCTGAACGCTCAGGAACGATGCGAGTTGTGCATACGGTACGTGGGCCCCAACTTGGTATACGCGATCGCAACGCACTCCAGCGGCAGTTGAGGGATGTTTCTAGTTCGTGAATCACACTGTTTACTAAACGAGCGCGCGTAAAATTCCCACGTTATCTCTATTAAAACACGCATTTCCTCCATCGTCCACGAAAAGGAAAGTACTATGTCCGATCAATAAGGACACAGGCTTATAAAAGTTCCGTTACGAACAGTACGGTACAAATTTGGAATACTTCTCCGCATAAAATAAACATTATTTCATGATTACCACATTTTAGTAAAACCCCAAGGTCAGTCTTAATTGATCACTGTTCCTACCCAGTAGCAGAATCTTTGCAACATGTGAATTACGAAGCGTAAAAGAAAAAGGAGCAAAATATCTTTATACAAGTAGCGCAAGCTGTCCTGTAGATTAAGCCAATCGAACAAAGTCACCCCTCAAAAAAAGGTGAACTTATATTTATATAACATCAAATATTATAGCATGTACTTATATTAAACTAATAATAAAAGTATCAGAATCTAATAAATGTTACTGAAAAAAATTTGGAAGTATCAAGACGCGAAACACCGCCTCAACAAATCACTCACTACTGGACAGTGACGCTACTCATTACACTAATCCAACAACACACGCTGTGTATCTAATCATATTATGTTACGTCTTGCTAAAAACCTTACTCGTAGATGTGTTACTGACTGAAATTTAATTATAACAAATTGTACCAAGAACAATGCGGTTTGGGTGGATCTTCAGTGTGTCGCTGCCTTCAAATAGTAGCCTACTCTCATAATACGCAAGTTACGATAATTCTTTTGCCACGAATATGATATTTCTTATTATTTTATTGGAACGAATCACACAACTAACAACGGGTTTTCCAGTGATTCTCAATTTGCTGGTGCTCAGAAACGGCACACACACACACATATATATATATATATATATATATATATATATATATATATATGCTTGAAATGAATGCCAATATGGCGCCTCACAACTCTGTACTCAGGGTTGACGGCGTGCTTGTGACGTAGGTGGCGTTGTGCCATCTCATTGGTTAACGCTCAGACGCACGCTCAGGATATGTGACATGCCAGATACTGCTCTGCACGTTCGGAAAGACTCCTGAACGTGCTATTCCGCGCTATGACGTCATAAACTCGGCACGCTCAACGCTCAACGTTCGGATGCACGGTCCGTGTGCCGACGGCTTTAGGCACGGCAGTCAAGGACTGTGCGGCTGGTCCCGGCCGAGGTTCGAGTCCTCCTTCGGGCATGGGTGTGTGAGTTTGTCCTTAGGATAATTTAGGTTTAGTTGTGTGTAAGTTTAGGGACTGATGACCTGATTAAGTCCCAGAAGATTTCACACACATTTGAACATTTTGGAAACCGCACACCAATAGCACACCAATATTTGCGGCGCAAGCTTTAGGTGAGTCACCCTGCATATTTGTTGTAAAACGTTGTCTGGTATTTCTACTGTAACAGACAGGTAACAGGAAACAGGGAATTATGAGGTACAACGCAAATATCAGCTAATGCCGAGAGTCCAGGAAAAGTGAGTTAATAGTTCAAGATTTCTAATGGAATTCTGAAACGACGCTAGTTGAGAAGGCGTCTGCGTTCCCCAGCCGTAAAGCTGCACACCGCTTTCACAAGGGGTGATACGTGCCCGCATCTCGGCCGACACTACTGGCTGGGGCCTCATCTGCACAGAGAGCGGCCAGCACGTGTTTTACTCCCTTCCTCCTGCCCACTTCCAGTGGCCGGCCCTACGGCCAGCAGTAAACAGGCCCCAGTAATGGACAGGCGTAAAGCGCCCGCAGCCGTAAACCTGGTGGCTCCACTTCATCAGGCGGAGCGCGATTAAAACGCGGCCTTGCGAATGCATGAGTCCGAATCTTCTGCCGCCGGGTCGCCCCCGCCCCATAGCAGAAGAGCCCATGAAGTCGCCTCAATGCACAACGTGTCCACCATAAACTGATCACATCGTAAGTGAATCCAGTGTTCGCAGCTGCAGTGTACTCCAGAACAGGCCTCCGATTCTGGAGTTTTCGGCTAGTATCTCTTCGTAGTAAGGCAAAGGCCGGAATGGAAAGCACCTACCAAATCTCCCCGATTGGGCTGATCAGCTCGTAGTCTGCCGATTCACTAGCTGGACGATACGCAGAGTGCTATGGCGATGTCGCAGCGAGGAGGTCTGTATAGACGTCGGTGCGTGTGTATGAAGACATTCCTAGGACCCAGCTGGGATGTAAACGATAACTTATAGTGGCACTGGGCCTTTCGCCGTGTCGCCCACACAAATCTCTGTCACAGGAAAAGAGGTATAGTTAACGACAAATGTGGCAAGAAGTCTACAATTAAAACCACATAGCCTATACCAATCGGAGAGACTGATAGCAAATAAAGTCTTGTTAGTTGGACTTGAACAAGTCCAGTCCACAATTTGACGCAGTGTCGTTGCCGTAGATAGATGACCAGGCATGAATATTGTGGCAGTTGTAAACAGCATCGGGACTGAGTAGGTGTTGCCTATGAAGAATGGAAAATTTAAGAAATTTGGCACTGCAGCTTAACCACATGATCAATTGATGTTGGAAAACTAGACCAGTGGTACGCTATTATCCATAGCAGTACAAAAAACAGCATATATAAATCTCAAAGGAGTACTACAAAGACAACCGGCAATTAAAATCCACAACACAAACATACACTGAAGAACCAAAGAAACTGATACCTGTGTAATATAGTGTAGGGCCCCGCGAGCACGTAGAACTGCCATAACACGAAGTGGCAGGGACTCGACTCCTGAAGTAGGGCTGTAGGGGACTGACACCATGAATCCTGTAGGGATGTCCATAAATCGTAAGACTACGAGGGGGTGGAGATCTCTTCTGAACAGCACGTTGCAAGGCATCCCAGATATCCTCAAGAATGTTCGTATCTGGGGAGTATGGTGGCCAGCGGAAGTGTTTAAGGCCAGAAGAGTGTTGCTGGAGCCACTCTGTAGCAATTCTGGACGAGTGGGGTGTCGCACTGTCCTGCTGGATTTGCCCAAGTCCGTCGGAATGCACAATGGACATGAACGGATGCAGCTGATCAGACAGGATGTTTACGCATGTGTTCAAAAATGGTTCAAATGGCTCTGAGCTCTTAACTTCTGAGGTCATCAGTGCCCTAGAACTTAGAACTACATAACCCTAACTAACCTAAGGACATCACACACATCCATGCCCGAGGCAGGATTCGAACCTGCGACCGTAGCGGTTGTGCGGCTCCAGACTGTAGCGCCTAGAACCGCTTGGCCACCCCGGTCGGCTTACGCAGGTGTCACCTGTCACAGTCGTATCTAGACGTATCAGTGGCCCCGTATCACTCCAACTGCATATGCCCCACATCATTACAGAACATACATCAGCCTGAACAGTCCGCTGCTGACATGCAGGGTCCATGGATTTTTTAGGTTGTCTTCAAACCTGTGCACGTCCATCCGCTCGACACAATTTAAAACGGGACTCATCCGACCAGGCAACATGCTACCAGTCATCAACAGTCCAATTTCGGTGTTGATGGACCCACGCGAGGCGTAAAACATTGTGTCGTGCAGTCAGGAATGGTACACGAGTGGGCCTTCGGCTCCGAAAGCCCATATGGATGATGTTTCGCTGAATGGTTAGCACGCTGACACTTGCTGATGGCCCAGCATTTAAATCTGCTGCAAATTGCGGAAGCGTTGCACTTCTGTCACATTCAACGATTATCTTCAGTCGTTATTGCTCCCGTTCTTGGAGGATCTTTTACCGGCCGCAACGATATCGCAGATTTGATGCTTTACCGGATTCCTAATATTCATAGTACACTGGTGAAATGGTCGGTCGTACTGGAAAATCCTCACTTCACCGCTACCTCGGAGATTCTGTGGGCCAACTCTCGTGCGCTGACTATAAAATCACGTTGAAGTCCACTTAAATCTTGATAACCTGCCATTTTAGCAGCAGTAACCGATCTAACAACTGCACCAGACACTTGTTGTCTTACATAGGTGTTGCCAATCCCAGCGTATCTCTGTATTTGAATACGCATCCCTATACCGGTTTCCTTGGCCCTTCAGTGTATAATGCGAAGTTGTAACTCTATACCCGGGAGTAGACATTAAAGAACGACATAGCTTCAACACACACATACAACTAAAGTATAGTTCACAGACTAGCGACATTAAACTCGACTCTATACAGACAACACAACCACTTACGCACATAAGAATGTACCACTGTGCACTATTTTGAGTCGGTATTGAGCTTTGCAGCTAGTACACTGCCGCATAGACTCGCTCTCGATATGACCAGGACGACTGTTAGGCCGGGGCGGAGGAATGTGCTTCTTATAATATCTGGGGCGTTTGGCATCGCATCAGTCGATTTGCTGCACGTGGTGCTTGGAATATGCCCAATCGATATAATCATCGAATGCCTGGCTGCAACATACTGGCTGAAGATGCGTAGACCCGAAAAAGTGTTGCAGACCACTGGGCAGCACATACATGATAGGCGCAAGCTAAAAATTTGGCGCGTGAATATTTGGCAGAAAGAGAGGGACGAAAGTGATAAGGGCTGTCGAGTCTGTTCATTTTTCCCCAAAATCCGGGAGCGTTTACAGATGCGTCATCGTTCATTTAGTGACAGGATACGACCCTTATCCCACGTACCTGCAGCAGAAAGCAGTTGGTAGACAAGCGGGGAAATCGCTTCCCCAGAACACTTCTTTTTGAATTGCACTAGATGCAGGCTCCTACGGAACCACATACAACATAAAACAAAAATTACACTATACGAAGCAATGAAGAACACAAAGATATGGACAGGACTAACACAATCGCAAACAGCATCTCAAAAGCAGAACGTGACATATACAAAGAACTCATTAGTAAAAAAAAAGGCAAGACGAATACGGGGCGACGTAGACAGTACTAGTATCTCCAGCGCAGACGTTGAAATAAGTGACAGTGACAACACTGACACAACGTAGAAACACAAAACACACATAACTTAAAACACATCAACGAGTAACTTGAAAACAAATCAAAGATCGCAATTTATATGTCATTATGAATGTACGAGAGGCGTTTTTAAGTAAGTACCGTTTTGAAATTAAAAAAGACATGCTAAGATATCTCAATAATTTTATTTTTACATGAAAGCCTGTACTTTAATCTACTTTTCTACATAATTTCCGTCAATATTGAGGCACTTGTACCAGTTTTTGAATACCCTCCTCATAGAAGTCTTGTTAACCACTGCATCACCACTGTTTTGACTTCGTCATCGTCTTGAAGACGCTGACCGCCCAGGTGTTTCTTCAAGTGCAGGAACAGATGGTAGTCACTGGGTGCAAGATCGGGGCTGTACGGAGAATGATGTAGAGTTTCCCATCGAGAAGATGTGATGAGATATTTGGTCTGATTCGCCACATGCGGACGGGCATTGTTTTGCAGCAAAATGATGCCCTTTTTCAAGTTCCATGGACTGTTGCTTTGAGTCTGGTGTGACGTAGGCCACCCGTGTTTCATCTCCCGTAACAATTTGGCTTAAGAAATCATCACCGTCGTTGTGGTACCGCTCAAGGAAAGTCAATGCACTGTCTAAACGTTTGGTTTTGTGCACATCCGTCAACATTATCGGTACCCAACGTTCGCAGAATTTTCGGTAATTCAAGTGCTCGGTCACAATGCCATACAAAACACTACGAGAAACATTAGGAAAGTCATCCCCCAAGGAAATCGTAAAGCGCCTGTTTTCTGTCACCTTATTGTCTACTTCCTGCACCAAACTTTCATTAACGACCGAAGCACGCCCACTCTGTTGTTTACCATGCACATTTGTCAGGCCATCTTTAAATGCTCTCACCCACTTTCTTACCATTCCATCACTCATAATGTTTTCTCCGTAACCTGCACAGATCTCACGATAAATATCGATCGCTTTTAGGCCATTAGCACTAAGAAATCTTACAACAGCCCGTACTTCACAGTCGGCGGGACTCACGATTATCAGAGGCATCTTAAACACTCAGCACACAACGTAAACAAGGAAGAATCAGACTACTGGCGTCAGTGCGCAGATTAAGGTACAGGCTTTCATGTAAAAATAAAATTATTGAGATATCTTAGCGCGTCTTTTTTTTTTATTTCAGAACGCCTCGTATCTAATGAAAAGTAGAAATAATTAGAATAGTTTATGGATAGATATTGTTCTAGAATCCACGTTAAACCTATACATACCATGCAAAGCATAACATAAATGAGCACATCATTGTAAGTGTAATAATAGAAAGGTAATATAAAGTTACATACAAAGACAATGCGGTAATTCAAACAGTGTTAATATACAATAGTGACATATCATGGATTTTACGCAATATATACAAAATTAACAAGTACACCATTCAAAAAATTGGTTTTATTATAGAAATTTTTTTTATAAGATTAATAATTAGCTTAGTTATGGAATGACAGAACTTTCTCCAGTCACGTAAGATCTGAACATACCTCAATTAGATAATGTCGTGGCAGTACTTTGTTCTAAAGACACGCAAAATACATTTAGTTACTAACCCAGTAGCGAAAGTTGTTTTGTAACCCAACAGACATTAACACACATCATGACTTATTAGATCAGATAAAAATATTTCTTTTGAATTACTTTGAATGAATCCCTGAACTTGGAATGCATACAAGACTGGAGTTATCGTGTAGCGTGTTGTAACTGCAAGTGGTGTACTTACTCTGTGTTATTATTAGCTAAAACTTTATTCGAACTGAGTGGGCAATACCCATAAAGAAATATAGTCACTGCGAAATACACTCAGCCTCGTAGTCACTGAATTCTCTGGCCCTGTTCAAAACTGGTAACTCTGGCCCCTGTGCTCATAATAAATAAATTAAATTGTCTTACCTCTAAAGCAGCAACTGTGGATAGCGATATATTCTGGTCTCTCATGAAGGAGGATAAAATACACTAGCTACAGGCTCGGCGGTGTGCAATGCTGGCCGTATCACTTTGAAATGTACATGACATTCTTTCGGCTGATAAATGAAAACATTTAAGAAAAACTCAATGTCTTTAAAAAAAACTTATGACCTTGACAGGGAGGCGGTATTGACTGGGGTGAATTACTAAGACTGACCTTTTCAATAATGAAATTGTATTTGAAGTTAAGTTTGGCTTTCCAAAACATTTGACAATTGAAATTACATTACTCAGAAAAATTGCGTCATTTTTACTAACTGTGTCACAAAGAATGAGATTTATACAGCAAGTATTATCCAAGCTCACTGAAAAAGCATAAAGGCAAATCATCAAATTGCATATACCTGTTTTAACAAATCTTAGAAACATTACAAGAGGGAAATATCTAGCTAGTCTTTACATCAAATCTGTTTACGTACGCTCTGAGGTTACTCAACAATTGTCAATTACCAGCCAACTCATCTACACTAACGCACTGGCAAATCGAGAGTCATAATTATTTGACATCTTTACCCTTTTTGCGAGAAGACTTCTGCTTCCACATTTCCATTATTATCCAACACTTGGTGGCATCACAGAGCACACCACAAAAACTGCCTACTCCATCCTCTTTCGCTCACAGACAGCTACCCACTGCTGTGCGCCAAGCGTTCTCTTACTCCAGCACCACAATCTCAGACCAGAAACAGTATCTTTGGCTCTGCGGTCGTGCACAGTCAGCGATCCCCTTTATAGAACCCGTCAGAGACACACAACGTTTATGATATAATAGTTTCATTTTAGTTTACATTGGTATCATTACAATATTCGGGCGTCACATATAAGTGTACCCAGTTGACTCCTTTCAACTTACTAGACTAGATCCGCATGGAGTGAACAAATAGAGTTTTCCCTAGCCGATTTTGTTGGTGCGGATTACACTAACATGGGTAGCACCATAAGGGGACGCTGGAGTTGACTTTCAGTACGAAGTCCCTTCCCCGTGTGTTGTTGGTCAAGGGACATGTGTACTCTTTCCTGTCTTCTTTTTGCTCTTCTTAAAATATGCCGTAAATTTATAATTTCCTACTTACGAGTTCATGTATTTTTCTTTAAAAATAAGTATAATTGCTGTAGTAAATACAATGTAACAGCAAAAAGCAGACAAAAGAACTTCACGCGGTTCCCCTCCATGTGGTGCTGCATGATCAACAGTGCCCGTGGCCTCAAGTGCCTGGTACAGTTCTGCTGCGCGGCAGCACCTGTGGGTGCCTAGTAATAACGCAGCTTGAAAAAAAATGCAGCTCATTGACTCAGTGTTCAGTATCGCTTAGCGCCCTCCCTTCCACACGTTGTATGTGAAAGCGGTGGAAGCGCTGCTCCGGCAGTATCCACTATACAGTATTCATCCAAAGTTCATGGCGAGATATTGACCGTGACTGACGGATCTTCTCCGACATGCCCCAACATCATCTCCTCAAATTCTGTTCTTTGTCGAAAACTGTGACCAAATCTCTGTAGCTGGAAAGAACCAGTCTCTCACGCGTTTCTGTCTACACCGGTAAATTTCTTACAGTTAAGATGACGCCTGTGGCGAAACTCTTCTTTGTACACTCCTGGAAATTGAAATAAGAACACCGTGAATTCATTGTCCCAGGAAGGGGAAACTTTATTGACACATTCCTGGGGTCAGATACATCACATGATCACACTGACAGAACCACAGGCACATAGACACAGGCAACAGAGCATGCACAATGTCGGCACTAGTACAGTGTATATCCACCTTTCGCAGCAATGCAGGCTGCTATTCTCCCATGGAGATGTAGTCCTGTGGAACGGCTTGCCATACCATTTCCACCTGGCGCCTCAGTTGGACCAGCGTTCGTGCTGGACGTGCAGACCGCGTGAGACGACGCTTCATCCAGTGCCAAACATGCTCAATGGGGGACAGATCCGGCTGGCCAGGGTAGTTGACTTACACCTTCTAGAGCACGTTGGGTGGCACGGGATACATGCGGACGTGCATTGTCCTGTTGGAACAGCAAGTTCCCTTGCCGGTCTAGGAATGGTAGAACGATGGGTTCGATGACGGTTTGGATGTACCGTGCACTATTCAGTGTCCCCTCGACGATCACCAGTGGTGTACGGCCAGTGTAGGAGATCGCTCCCCACACCATGATGCCGGGTGTTGGCCCTGTGTGCCTCGGTCGTATGCAGTCCTGATTGTGGCGCTCACCTGCACGGCGCCAAACACGCATACGACCATCATTGGCACCAAGGCAGAAGCGACTCTCATCGCTGAAGACGACACGTCTCCATTCGTCCCTCCATTCACGCCTGTCGCGACACCACTGGAGGCGGGCTGCACGATGTTGGGGCGTGAGCGGAAGACGGCCTAACGGTGTGCGGGACCGTAGCCCAGCTTCATGCAGACGGTTGCGAATGGTCCTCGCCGATACCCCAGGAGCAACAGTGTCCCTAGTTTGCTGGGAAGTGGCGGTGCGGTCCCCTTCGGCACTGCGTAGGATCCTACGGTCTTGGCGTGCATCCGTGCGTCGCTGCGGTCCGGTCCCAGGTCGACGGGCACGTGCACCTTCCGCCGACCACTGGCGACAACATCGATGTACTGTGGAGACCTCACGCCCCACGTGTTGAGCAATTCGGCGGTACGTCCACCCGGCCTCCCGCATGCCCACTATACGCCCTCGCTCAAAGTCCGTCAACTGCACATACGGTTCACGTCCACGCTGTCGCGGCATGCTACCAGTGTTAAAGACTGCAATGGAGCTCCGTATGCCACGGCCATCTGGCTGACACTGACGGCGGCGGTGCACAAATGCTGCGCAGCTAGCGCCATTCGACGACCAACACCGCGGTTCCTGGTGTGTCCGCTGTGCCGTGCGTGTGATCATTGCTTGTACAGCCCTCTCGCAGTGTCCGGAGCAAGTATGGTGGGTCTGACACACCGGTGTCAATGTGTTCTTTTTTCCATTTCCAGGAGTGTACATTCGATCACCTTTCCCTGCACTCCATTCCAAAAAGCTAACTGCATGAGACTGAAGTATCTTGAGACGACATTCTCATATCAAATATTCTCATTTTATCCGTCTCGCCAAATCTAGGTAAAATTTCGAACTTTCGAAGAAATCCTCCATTATCTCGTCTGAACTGTAGTGGCTGGTATTATGGTGAGTATTTATAGACCATGATGTCTTGTGATTGGGCAGCGTACGTCATGACCGTATCATGCTGTCTAAGGTTATGCGTATACTTTTGGTGACAGCGTTCTTGTAGGAACGTGAACCACTCAGAAAATTTCTCTGTGTCTCCTCAGCTTGGACAGCTCGCTTCTACGTACTACTATGATTACAGCCGTTGTCCCGTTCGAAGCTCTTCTCGATCGTGCTAACTTCTACTGCTTCTTGAATGACAGAATTCCAGTATGTAGAAGCGTAGGGCAAGAGTTTAGTTTCATCAAACTTTTTTCTTTGTTTGTTTGTCAGACTGTGTTCGGCAACTGCTGATTTCCGACGTTCTCGATTTTAGATATGTCTTTGGTGTTCTTCCCAGCGGCCGGTAATGACACAGATAGGCTAACCGACCGAGTTGCTTGCACACTTACAAGGAATCTTTTAAAGTCCACGAACTCCGAAACTGACCCTGTCTTGAGCTGTGCGTAGTAGTTGGACAAAAAGGTCTTATATCTCTTCTTCCCGTGGAAATCATCAGACAAGATGCACGTACAAACATATCGTCGTTTAACCATCTCACGACTTACGTATGGAGAATATAGTAATAGGTTTCCCTGGTGTAGAGAAGCAACTGAAAGAGTTGAAAACAAATAAGCCGTAAAGTTCATATTCCACACCAGTTTGGTTTTACAAAGAGTACTCTACGGCATTGGAGCCTTACATAAGTTGCATTTATCGCGAATCTGTCACGCAGCTCAAAGTCCCAAGACTGGAAGAAAAGGTGACTGCTATACATAAGAAGGCTAAAAGAAAGGACCCACAAAATTACCCATCAGTATCCTTCACATCGGTTTGCAGGTAAATTCTTTAAACTATTTTGAGTTCGAATATAATAAATTTTCTTGACCACAAAAGGTTCTGTTTGTAAATCGGAACGGTTTTAGAAAGCATCGCTCGTACGATACTCAGCTTGCGCTTTTTTCACATGTCATCCTGCGAACCTCGGATGAATGACAACAGGCGGATTCCATATTCCTAGATTTCCGAAAAGCCCCATTGCAGATCGTTAACGAAGATACGAACATAAGGAATGGGTTCCCATATATGTGGGTTGTTGTGACTTGGCAAGACAGCCAAGCCACTATGACCGGTAGCCGAAAGACACGCGTTTAAGCTCACGCAGGCTGGCGTGAGGTCTGGAACAGTTAAAGGAGTTGAGTCTAGTAAAAATAATACGTAGCTGCTGGAATACTTAACTTTAATCCGTAATTGGTGGACATCGGTCTGACGGTACATGCATCACAAGATAAATAGCAAATGATAAAGGCGCCTTGCTAGGTCGTAGCTGAAGGCTATGCTAACTATCGTCTCGGCAAATGAGAGCGTAATTTGTCAGTGAACCATCTCTAGCAAAGTCGGCTGTACAACTGGGGCGAGTGCTAGGAAGTCTCTCTAGACCTGCCGTGTGGCGGCGCTCGGTCTGCAATCACTGACAGTGGCGACACGCGGGTCCGACGTATACTAACGGACCGCGGCCGATTTAAAGGCTACCAACTAGCAAGTGTGGTGTCTGGCGGTGACACCACATGGGTAACTCGAAGACTTAAGTAATAAAACCCAGTTTACGTTGTTCTCAACAGCGAGTGTTCACCAGAGACAAGGGCATCGTCAAGAGTGCCGCAGGGAAATGTGAAAGAACCGTTGTTGTTCTCTGTATACATAATGATTTAGCCGTCAGGGTGGACAGCAATCTGCGCCTGTTTATTGATGATGTTGTGGTGTACGGGAAGGTGTCGAAGTTAAGTGATAGAATGAGGGTCCAAGATGAGTTAGACAAAATTTGTAGTTGGTGTTATGATTAGCAGCTAGCTCTAAGTGTAGGCAAATGTAAATTAATGCAGATGAGTAGGAAAAACAATGTCGTAATGTCCGAGTACAGCATTAGTAATGTGCTGCATGACACAGTCACGTCGATTAAATACGTTGTACGAGTTGCATTCAAGTTCTAAGGCCTTCGATTTTTTTTTCTCCGAACTGGAAAGAGGTAGAAACATGCGCATTGTTTTAAAATGAGGCCGCGTTCATTGTCAATACGTCCCAGAGCTGGCAGCACCGTATGGCAGATGGAATTTTACCACCAGTGGCGAGAATGAGAACTGTTTTAAATACTTAAAATGGCGACGTTTTCCTTACTTGAACAGCGTGCAATCATTCGTTTGCTGAATTTGCGTGGTGTGAAACCAATTGAAATTCATCGACAGTTGAAGGAGACATGTGGTAATGGAGTTATGGATGTGTCGAAAGTGCGTTCGTGGGTGCGACAGTTTAATGAAGGCAGAACGTCGTGTGACAACAAACCGAAACCTTGGGCTCGCACAAGCCGGTCTGACGACATGATCGCGAAAGTGGAGAGATTTGTTTTGGGGGATCGCCGAATGACTGTTGAACAGATCGTCTCCAGAGTTGGCATTTCTGTGGGTTCTGTGCACACAATCCTGCATGACGACCTGAAAATGTGAAAAGTGTCATCCAGGTGGGTGTCACGAATGCTGACGGACGACCACACGGCTGCCCGTGTGGCATGTTGCCAAGCAATGTTGACGCGCAACGACAGCATGAATGGGACTTTCTTTTCGTCGGTTGTGACAATGGATGAGACGTGGATGCCATTTTTCAATCCAGAAACAAAGCGCCAGTCAGCTCAATGGAAGCACACAGATTCACCGCCACCAAAAAAATTTCGGGTAACCGCCAGTGCTGAAAAAATGATGGTGTCCATGTTCTGGGATAGCGAGGGCGTAATCCTTACCCATTGCGTTCCAAAGGGCACTACGGTAACAGGTGCATCCTACGAAAATGTTTTGAAGAACAAATTCCTTCCTGCACTGCAACAGAAACGTCCGGGAAGGGCTGCGCGTGTGCTGTTTCACCAAGAAAACGCACCCGCACATCGAGCTAACGTTACGCAACAGTTTCTTCGTGATAACAACTTTGAAGTGATTACTCATGCTCCCTACTCACCAGACCTGGCTCCTAGTGACTTTTGGCTTTTTCCAACAATGAAATACACTCTCCGTGGCCGCACATTCACCAGCCGTGCTGCTATTGCCTCAGCGATTTTCCAGTGGTCAAAACAGACTCCTAAAGAAGCCTTCGACGCTGCCATGGAATCATGGCGTCAGCGTTGTGAAAAATGTGTACGTCTGCAGGGCGATTACGTCGAGAAGTAACGCCAATTTCATCGATTTCGGGTGAGTAGTTAATTAGAAAAAAAATCGGAGGCCTTAGAACTTGAATGAACCTCGTATTTAGGAGTAACGTTGTGAAGTGATATGAAATGGAACGAGCGCTTAACGACTATACTAGGGAAGGCAAATGGTTGACTTCGGTTTATTGGGCCAGATTTACGAAAGTGCGGTTTATCCCTAAAGGAGACCGCGTATAGAAGACTAGAGCGACTAATTCTTGAGTAGTGCACGAATGTTTCGGATCCCCACCAGATCAGGTTAAACGGAAACATCGTAGCAATTAAGAGGTGGGCTGCTATATTCGTTACTGGTAGGCTGGACATGCGAGTATTTCGGAGATGGTTTGTGGACTCAAATAGGAATGTGTGGAGGGAAGCCGACGTTCTTTTCGATGAATGATAGTGAGGAAATTTAGAGAACCAGCATTTCAAACTGACTGCAGAACGATTCTTCTGCTGCTACGTACATTTCGCCTCGCTCAGGGAAGGAAATTACTAGTGGTGGTATATGGTACCCTCCGCCATGCTCCATACAATCACTTTATTTAAATCGTGCTCATTTTTGACATAATAACAGAGTAATTAAAAAGTCAGGAGGTTGCTGAGCGCAGTCTCACAAATAAACAGAGAAATATGTTTGATGAAACTAAAATCTAGTGCGAAGGTTGTACATACTGAGATTCCGCTATTGAAGAAACTGTAGGAATTGGAATGAGCGAGAACAGCTTTGACAAGAGCAGCGGCTACAATCTTAGTATAGCGTAGAAGCGAAGGAATGCGTTGCCACCACCAGTGCAGCCATGGACACAACCTCAGACAGTATGAGGTAGAAATGAGATACGCAGACCAATCTCAAGTGCTCTGTGAGGCATAAATGACCACCACGACAGCAGACAAGGCACTCAGTTGTTCCTGAAGAGGTCGATGGAGGAATTAGTCGAAAATTCGAAATTTTTGCCCAAGTTTCAGGCAACAAGTAGTTCAAATGGTTCAAATGGCTCTGAGCACTATGGGCCTTAACATCTGTGGTCATCAGTCCCCTAGAACTTAGAACTACTTAAACCTAACTAACCTAAGGACATCACACACACTTCCATGCCCGAGGCAGGATTCGAACCTGCGACCGTAGCAGTTGCGCGGTTCCGGACTGAGCGCCTAGAACCGCTCGGCCACCGCGGCCGGCAACAAGTAGTAAACCCGCAATGTTCTATACACTGGTGGGCAAAACTTAAGAACAGGAGTACGTTTCGCATAACGTGTCACTGTCAAGGGACATAGCTCTATTAAACTTGAGTCATACATAGGAAGAACTGCTACAGTGCATTGCAGTAGGTAACTGGAAGAACTACGCACTGAGACGAACAGAGATGACACTTTTAGTCAAGGGCAGTGATTACACTGACGTCACCGCGATTTATCATGGTTCCCCTGGACGTTACAAAAGGCGGAACATTGTTGTTAATACGATGTGTGACAACCATAGATGGGCTCTACAACAGTCCCACAAACAACACAAGGTTGGTAAGGAGTTCTGGTGGTATGGCGCTCCACTCCTCCACCAGCGCCGTGACAACTGCTGATGGTCGTTGGTGCATGTGAACCTGCTGAAGTACGTCTCAAAATCGCACCCCACGGGTTCTCGATGGAATTTAAGAATTTAAGTAGGGGGATCAGGCAGGTGAGTCCATCCGCCGAATATCCCCTTGTTGCAATACCTTCTCCACCTGTGTTGTTCGATGCGGCTGCGCATTGTCATCCATGAAAATGAAGTCAGGCTCTAATGCACCCCTGAAAAGACTCACATGGGTAAGAAGTACTGTTTCACAACAAAGTTGACCTGTGAATGTACCGTGTTGGAAGATCTGGAGCTCAGTACGCCAATGCAATATCATGCCCCCCTCACTGAGTCACCTGGAGCACCAAAACGATCATGTTCGACAATACTGCACATGTAGAAAGGTGGGAACAAGTAATTTATCGGGGAACACTGTCGAATATGATCGTTTTGGTAATCCAGGTGTTATGTTGTGGAGTGCCATTATGTTGCATGGGCATGCTATTCTCTAAACCTTTGAACATGGTATGCTCACTGGTCAACACTAATGTGATAATGTACTCTTTCACAGTGTGAGTCTACTCAGGGGTGCATTCGGCCCTGAATTCATCTTATGGACGACACTGCACGATGGCATCGAACAGAACGGGAGAAGGAGCTCTTGGAATGAGAGGATACTCGGCAAATGGACCGGCCTGCTTATTCCCTCAACTTACATCCCATCGACCACTTGTGGGATGCGGTGGCGAGACGTACTGCAGCACATCCACGTCCACTGAAGACCACTAAGTAGTTATCAACCGCCCTGTTGAAGGCAAGGAATGCCCTATCACAAGAACCCCGTCAACTAAGAAGCATGTTCCACATTTCGGAATGTACAGGGGACCATCATAAATCACGGCGTAATTATAGTCTCTGAATAAAAGTTACATTTCTGTCGGTATCAGTGTGTACTTCTTTCAGCTACCATTTCTACAAAACTGGAGCAGTTCTTTCTTTGTATGGTCCAAGTTTTATCGACCTGTGCTACTTGTCAGTGACACATCACGCGAAAATTACTTCCGCTAGTAAGTTTTCTCACCTGTATACGTTAACTGCATGTGTAAAAGTTCTTGTAGCGAATGTTGCTCCAACCTCAATAACCAGCCATGAACGGAAAACAGTGTTATAACCCACCGTGGACACATCACATACAACTGTGTGTTAGCTACTGGTCAACGTTCAAGGTAGGACGGTGATGATCCGTGAAACATTTTCGTTCCTAACGTTTCGTCCAGAGCGGCGCTGGACACCTCCAGAGCTGCTCGTGGCTCTGTTGTCTTAGCGGAACCAGAAGCACCTCTGAAGACGTCCGGTACATCTCTGAAGACGTCCGTACAACCCGGAAGATTTACCCCAGCAGCTACGACATACAGTCGTGAAACCCTTCAGTGTGTAATCGGCTGTGTGTTATTTTCCAAGTTGGCGTGTGAACTTCATGTCGTAGGCAATCACTGTTATGAAACATCACACTTTACACACACAAACGTCACATGCATTGGTTATTCGAGACCTCATATCACCTCAAGTCTTTTGTTTTCCGTGCGTTGGTTACCTACAAAAGAAAATTTTACAAAAGAAATTAAAAGCAACCTAACAAAATCGAGACTGACCAATACAGAAACACAGGCTGTCGAAAGCAGATGGAGACACCTGAAGGGCTGTATTCAAGAAGCAGCTTCCAAAATCATAGGTGAAAGAAAACGACCTAATAAAATTGGGTTTAACACAAAGTGTCAAGAAAAAGTGCTGGAAAGAAGAAATGCGAGGAATGCATGGATTAAAGAAAGGGACAATATGACATTGAAGGAAAGATACTATAAGCTCCACCAAGAAACGCAAAGAACCCTAAGACAAGAGAAAAGGGAATACTATAACAGTATGATCATAGAAGCAGAGGATGATTTCCAACATCACAGGACAAGGCAGATGTACCAAAATATAAAAAAATAATTTTGTAAATTCAATAAAAGGAAACAGTTTATAAAGGATCAGTATGGGAAAATATTCACCAACAAAAGTGATATACAAAACAGATGGGAGACATACTTTTCACAACTTCTCAACTGCAACGACCCACACTCTTACTTTAAACTGGAAGAACCTGATACATTTGATACAGCTGATACAGTTACTACCCCATCAGTAAATGAAATACAGTAAGCAGTAAAGAAATTAAAGAATAACACGGCTTGTGGCGAGGACAAGATATACGCTGAGCTACTGAAGAGTGGAGGCCCACAACTGGAATTAGAAATACAGGCTTTAATAGAAACAATCTTGGAGACGGAAACCATTCCTGCAGATTGGAAAACTGCAATTGTGTGCCCCGTGTTTAAGAAGAATGATCCACTAGTCTGTGATAACTACAGAGGAATTGCCTTACTGGATGTCACCTACAAAATCTTATCAAGCTGCCAATTAAACAGGCTGATACCAATAACAGAAGAATTCATTGGCGACTACCAATGCGGTTTCCGCAGAAACAGATCCACATTAGTTCACTTGTTCACCCTAAGACAAGTAACTGAGAAGGCGTGGGAATTCAATGTAGATGTCCACATATTGTTCGTAGATTTTAAAAAGGCCTATGATAGCATACACCGACAGACACTCCTAAATATAATGAAGGAATTTAAAATACCATCAAAATTAATCAGATTAGTTAAAATGTGTCTCGACGAAACTTTATGTCGCATTAAGACACCGCTAGGAGAAACTGAAGATTTTAAGGTGTACACTGGACTTAGACAAGGGGATGCCATTTCACCTATTTTATTTAACCTTGTCCTAGAGAAGGTTGATAGAGAATTTTCTAAAACCAGTCCACAAGGGATCCAGCTACAGGATGTGAACATTACAAGACTTGCCTATGCAGGTGATGTAGCACTAATAACTAGTTCCAAAAGAGAATTAATCAGAATGATGCAAAATTATTACAAAATTGCTGAGAAAACAGGATTACATGTTAATGAAGAAAAGACAGAATACCTGCCCATAAGTAAGAAAACCGGAAAAGATGCACCTCTGACTGTAGATGAATTCAATTTCAATACTGTTGACCACTTCAAGTACCTAGGAAGTATTTTTAGTAATAACAACAGAACGGATATAGGAATAGATGCCCGTTTATCAACAGCAAACAAGACACTTTTTAGTTTCATCAAAATTCTAAGAAAAAGATGACTTAGCAGTAACTTCAAAATCCGCTTATATCAATCGACCATTATACCTGTGATGTTATATGGATGTGAAACATTAATATTTAGAAATAAAGATGAAGAAAAACTGTTAATATTCGAAAGAAAATTACTAAGGAAATTTTTTGGACCTGTATACGACGAAAATAACATGGAATGGAGAATAAGAAGAAATGAAGAATTAAGAGGGCTGTACAAACACCGTAACATCCTCGAAGTGCTCAAGAGGAGAAGGTTGAATTGGACAGGCCATATAGCAAGAATGGCAGAGAATAGACTACCTAGAATGGCATTCAGCAGAACAATAGATTCAACGAGAGGAAGAGGGAGACCCAGAATTAGATGAGGGGATAACATTCGGGAGGACACAATGAGGATGAACAGCAGCAGCAACTGGACAAACAGCGCATTGGACAGGCAGAAGTGGAAGAGGCTCATACAGCAGGCGTATGGTCGATAAGGCCCTTGCCACATGTAAAGTAAAGTAGGTTACTGATCTCGAAACAGTTCAGGATTCTCTATTGACTATCGTGTAATTTTGACCCTACAGCCGGCCGAAGTGACCGTGCGGTTCTAGGCGCTGCAGTCTGGAACCGCGAGACCACTACGGTCGCAGGTTCGAATCCTGCTCGGGCATGGATGTGTGTGATGTCCTTAGGTTAGTTAGGTTTAACTAGTTCTAAGTTCTAGGGGACTAATGACCTCAGAAGTTGAGTCCCATAGTGCTCAGAGCCATTTGAACCATTTTCACCCTACAGGATGTTGTGTATGAGTGCTAAGGCCGAGACTGTAGTGTCGTCGACAGAACGAGGTCTCATGCAAAATATGGTTCCTCAAGACTCACCACAAGTACAGACAGCAGCTGCAAAACGCAGCAACGAATCGGAGACACGCCCCCTGGTGTTTCCTTACGCCACCACAGCGGGAAAGATATTTGCGTCCCACCGCAATGCCACTCAGTCCACTCTACGTAATTCAGCGATCAGTTGTAATCACCTCTTAATACGACACTATCGCCGTAGTCCAGATCCGACTGCGTGCAAATTGGTTATTCTGAACTTGTTATTAGTTAAAGACTATTAGACTCTGATGTGAAACTATCCTTCTGTAATGTTGCGCTAAATGTTACAAGTGTCGACGGTAGCATCAGTTTCTTGTCGTCTGTGTGAAGACTGCTTGTTTCAGAAGTATTTACCATGTTCAAGTTTAAATAAATTACTAGCAATCTATGTGTATGTGTGTATGTGTGCTATAGTATGTGTGTATGTGTGCTATAGTATCTGCTCGGCCTCTGCCTGAAGTAGACTTGTTACAATACGCCACAGAGATAAGTAATGCAACATATTTTTTTCTCGGCCAACCTCGGTTGAAAATATGAGGAATTTGGTGTGGAATATCTTGGAATTCTCCCCTGGCTTCTGTAACGGAGGTCCATTCCTAGCTGAGAGCTGTCACTGAGTTTGTTTTGGTGGAAAACCAGAGCATGGCAAATATTCACAGGCGCTTGCACAATGTCTACTGAGACCCGGCAATGGAAAAAAAGCACCAAAAAAAAAAGAATACGCCTTCATTTGATTGTGTATTTCTTATGTACAATCTAGACTTCGGCTTTCACGCCATTATCGAGTATAATACACTCCTGGAAATGGAAAAAAGAACACATTGACACCGGTGTGTCAGACCCACCATACTTGCTCCGGACACTGCGAGGGGGCTGTACAAGCAATGATCACACGCACGGCACAGCGGACACACCAGGAACCGCGGTGTTGGCCGTCGAATGGCGCTAGCTGCGCAGCATTTGTGCACCGCCGCCGTCAGTGTCAGCCAGTTTGCCGTGGCATACGGAGCTCCATCGCAGTCTTTAACACTGGTAGCATGCCGCGACAGCGTGGACGTGAACCGCATGTGCAGTTGACGGACTTTGAGCGAGGGCGTATAGTGGGCATACGGGAGGCCGGGTGGACGTACCGCCGAATTGCTCAACACGTGGGGCGTGAGGTCTCCACAGTACATCGATGTTGTCGCCAGTGGTCGGCGGAAGGTGCACGTGCCCGTCGACCTGGGACCGGACCGCAGCGACGCACGGATGCAAGCCAAGACTGTAGGATCCTACGCAGTGCCGTAGGGGACCGCACCGCCACTTCCCAGCAAATTAGGGACACTGTTGCTCCTGGGGTATCGGCGAGGACCATTCGCAACCGTCTCCATGAAGCTGGGCTACGGTCCCGCACACCGTTAGGCCGTCTTCCGCTCACGCCCCAACATCGTGCAGCCCGCCTCCAGTGGTGTCGCGACAGGCGTGAATGGAGGGACGAATGGAGACGTGTCGTCTTCAGCGATGAGAGTCGCTTCTCCCTTGGTGCCAATGATGGTCGTATGCGTGTTTGGCGCCGTGCAGGTGAGCGCCACAATCAGGACTGCATACGACCGAGGCACACAGGGCCAACACCCGGCATCATGGTGTGGGGAGCGATCTCCTACACTGGCCGTACACCACTGGTGATCGTCGAGGGGACACTGAATAGTGCACGGTACATCCAAACCGTCATCGAACCCATCGTTCTACCATTCCTAGACCGGCAAGGGAACTTGCTGTTCCAACAGGACAATGCATGTCCGCATGTATCCCGTGCCACCCAACGTGCTCTAGAAGGTGTAAGTCAACTACCGTGGCCAGCAAGATCTCCGGATCTTTCCCCCATTGAGCATGTTTGGGACTGGATGAAGCGTCGTCTCACGCGGTCTGCACGTCCAGCACGAACGCTGGTCCAACTGAGGCGCCAGGTGGAAATGGCATGGCAAGCCGTTCCACAGGACTACATCCAGCATCTCTACGATCGTCTCCATGGGAGAATAGCAGCCTGCATTGCTGCGAAAGGTGGATATACACTGTACTAGTGCCGACATTGTGCATGCTCTGTTGCCTTTGTCTATGTGCCTGTGGTTCTGTCAGTGTGATCATGTGATGTATCTGACCCCAGGAATGTGTCAATAAAGTGTCCCCTTCCTGGGACAATGAATTCACGGTGTTCTTATTTCAATTTCCAGGAGTGTATTCTTAGACCATTAACATCATTTTGTTGTGTAGTGTGCAGGATGACAAGTACACAGTTCAACGCATTTGCACGTTGAGTCGTTGAGCGAGGCGCCTGTCATCATCGCAACAAGGTCGCGCAAACCTGTCCGATCACCCGCGTGCCGGCTGGCTGCACAAAACTGTGACTCTTGCAACGTTGGAACGTGCGGACACTCTCATTCGAGGTGACAGACAGATCACAGTCAAACACCTCGCTGCACAGCTGGGCGTCTGTTCGTAGTGCTGACGCACTCGTCCACCAGTTGGGCTACTTAAAGGTGTGAGCCCTCTGGCTTCCCCACTACCTAACAGAAGATCAGAAAAAGCAACGAAGAAACATCTGCACAGAATTTATTGCGCGTTACGAGGCTGATAATGACATTTTTTTGAACATGGTCACTTAATTGGACTGTTCCCCCTCTTCCACTCTAGAGCCCGGATCTCGCGCCTTCCGTCTTCCATCCGTTTGGCCCAATGAGGGATACACTCCACGGAAGGCAGTATGTGGCTGACGCCCAGGTTACTGATACAGCGAGATGTCAGCAGAGTGATATCATGCAGGCAGACAGACCTTCCTAATATAGTGGCGTATCGTCGTCGCATTGAATGGAGATTATGTTGAAAAATAGGGTTTTGTAGCCATGTAACGCCGGAAATGCATATCCTCCTATTTCCATCTATTGTACTATAAATTTTTTCCTTATTTTGTTACCGGAAGATATGACATTTCTGTGTCTTTATATATTGTAATTTTTTTACAATTTATATATATATACACTCCTGCAAATTGAAATAAGAACACCGTGAATTCATTGTCCCAGGAAGGGGAAACTTTATTGACACATTCCTGGGGTCAGATACATCACATGATCACATTGACAGAACCACAGGCACATAGACACAGGCAACAGAGCATGCACAATGTCGGAACTAGTACAGTGTATATCCACCTTTCGCAGCAGTGCAGGCTGCTATTCTCCCATGGAGACGATCGTAGAGATGCTGGATGTAGTCCTGTGGAACGGCTTGCCATGCCATTTCCACCTGGTGCCTCAGTTGGACCAGCGTTCGTGCTGGACGTGCAGACCGCGTGAGACGACGCTTCATCTAGTCCCAAACATGCTCAATGGGGGACAGATCCGGAGATCTTGCTGGCCAGGGTAGTTGACTTACACCTTCTAGAGCACGTTGGGTGTCACGGGATACATGCGGACGTGCATTGTCCTGTTGGAACAGCAAGTTCCCTTGCCGGTCTAGGAATGGTAGAACGATGGGTTCGATGACGGTTTGGATGTACCATGCACTATTCAGTGTCCCCTCGACGATCACCAGTGGTGTACGGCCAGTGTAGGAGATCGCTCCCCACACCATGATGCCGGGTGTTGGCCCTGTGTGCCTCGGTCGTATGCAGTCCTGAGTGTGGCGCTCACCTGCACGGCGCCAAACACGCATACGACCATCATTGGCACCAAGGCAGAAGCGACTCTCATCGCTGAAGACGACATGTCTCCATTCGTCCCTCCATTCACGCCTGTCGCGACACCACTGGAGGCGGGCTGCACGATGTTGGGGCGTGAGCGGAAGACGGCCTAACGGTGTGCGGGACCGTAGCCCAGCTTCATGGAGACGGTTGCGAATGGTCCTCGCCGATACCCCAGGAGCAACAGTGTCCCTAATTTGCTGGGAAGTGGCGGTGCGGTCCCCTACGGCACTGCGTAGGATCCTACGGTCTTGGCGTGCATCCGTGCGTCGCTGCGGTCCGGTCCCAGGTCGACGGGCACGTGCACCTTCCGCCGACCACTGGCGACAACATCGATGTACTGTGGAGAACTCACGCCCCACGTGTTGAGCAATTCGGCGGTACGTCCACCCGGCCTCCCGCATGCCCACTATACGCCCTCGCTCAAAGTCCGTCAACTGCACATACGGTTCACGTCCACGCTGTCGCGGCATGCTACCAGTGTTAAAGACTGCGATGGAGCTCCGTATGCCACGGCAAACTGGCTGACACTGACGGCGGCGGTGCACAAATGCTGCGCAGCTAGCGCCATTCGACGGCCAACACCGCGGTTCCTGGTGTGTCCGCTGTGCCGTGCGTGTGATCATTGCTTGTACAGCCCTCTCGCAGTGTCCGGAGCAAGTATGGTGGGTCTGACACACCGGTGTCAATGTGTTCTTTTTTCCATTTCCAGGAGTGTATATATATATATATAAACAAAGATGATGAGACTTACCAAACAAAAGCGCTGGCAGGTCGATAGACACACAAACAAACACAAACATACACACAAAATTCAAGCTTTCGCAACAAACCGTTGCTTCATCAGGAAAGAGGGAAGGAGAGGGAAAAACGAAAGGATGTGGGTTTTAAGGAGTCATTCCAATCCCGGGAGCGGAAAGACTTACCTTAGGGGGAAAAAAGGACAGGTATACACTCGCACACACACACATATCCATCCGCACATGCACAGACACAAGCAGACATTTGTAAAGGCAAAGAGTTTGGGCAGAGATGTCAGTCGAGGTGGAAGTAAAGAGGCAAAGATGTTGTTGAAAGACAGGTGAGGTATGAGTGGCGGCAACTTGAAATTAGCGGAGGTTGAGGCCTGGCGGATAACGAGAAGAGAGGATATACTGAAGGGCAAGTTCCCATCTCCGGAGTTCTGACAGGTTGGTGTTAGTGGGAAGTATCCAGAGCACCCGGACGGTGTAACACTGTGCCAAGATGTGCTGGCCGTGCACCAAGGCATGTTTAGCCACAGGGTGATCCTCATTACCAACAAACACTGTCTGCCTGTGTCCATTCATGCGAATGGACAGTTTGTTGCTGGTCATTCCCACATAGAACGCTTCACAGTGTAGGCAGGTCAGTTGGTAAATCACGTGGGTGCTTTCACACGTGGCTCTGCCTTTGATCGTGTACACCTTACGGGTTACAGGACTGGAGTAGGTGGTGGTGGGAGGGTGCATGGGACAGGTTTTACACGGGGGGCGGTTACAAGGGTAGGAGCCAGAGGGTAGGGAAGGTGGTTTGGGGATTTCATAGGGATGAACTAAGAGGTTACGAAGGTTATATATGCATTTATGTCGATGTAAAATTGGTTTGTTTTGTAAATATTATTTGTATTTTTACGCTGGGTCTTGCCTAGGGAAACCTATGCTATCGAACGATTACATCGATAGGTCGTGTGTAGAACCAAAGTGTTTAGGATCTTGGGTAGTGTTGGCTCTGCCACGTGGAGCGCGGGCAGAGCAGAGTCTGGCTGGAGTAGGGCGGTGGAGCAGGTGTGTTGATTGATGCTCCCGCGAGTTGCCGCGCTTTCGCTGTTTGGCAGCATGTAATTGCGCTCGACTTGCTATGATAGTTTCTGGCACGGTGTCGCGGACGGGAAGCATTAGCTGGCACACATCAAGAGCCCGTTTCGCCTGGTGATGGTGTCTAGAAGAAGGCGCGCCAACATCCAGCTTCTGCAACAGCGACGGGCGACAATAAGTGATTGTCGCTACCTCCTCTATCGACGACTTCAAACCTTCAATCAGCCAACAAGGAAGACTGAAAGCACGTTAAGTTTTAGAACTGTATTGAAGAGCTCAGCTTTTCAAACTGTTCCATTTGCATCACTAAAAATACAGCAACTTAGCATGAACCTTTGTTGCTCATTGTCCCAATTGCATTACCAAGCAGGGTCCCTTCCTTTTCCGAAATGAACTCGAGTGTCGTTGAAATTCAAACGCCAGCATGAAAGAAATATCATTCTATTTCACTGCTTTAATTTTAAAGTTCAGTTAAAGTATTCATAGCTGGCTACAATATTTAGATTACACAAGCACAAATTAAGAGTGCGAGTTTTCTTACCATATTTTAGCTTACCTGTGACTGCAGTTCAGCTTGGTACGTACTAAATTTTACTGTTGTTGATTATTCAAAATCATTTAATTCAAGTTCAAAGTTAAATCCCTTATTTCTAAATTGCGTAGATTCATGTAGGTTTTGAGATGATTGTTGAGGTAGCCCAAGACTAACCTTATTTTATTTAATTTCGTAGTGCTTCAGAAGCAAAGCTCACTATTAACTTCAGTCACTAAATTAACTTTCAATTTTCCGGTTTTATTGATTCTTTTGCTAAATTAAGTCAGAGTGTAGCGAAATTTATTACTTCTGACAAACATTCAGTTTTCACACAACACGTGTCAATCTTCAGTTGCCACACTTTTAGTGCTAATTATATGTGCATTAACCTTTCTTTTTCAGTTATTTTAGTAGTTGTCCATAGGACTGGCGACCGTAATGTGCCCCAAATCTCAAATATCTAATTAAAGTCTGTTAATTGTTAACGTAACGACCGTACATTTACTTTCTTCATTAACTTTACCCTTTTTTAAAATTAATTTCCACTAATTTCATTTGCATTTTTCCTTTTATTTGGATGTAACCGTTTCCTCCCTCTTTACTGACAGATTAACTTCGGTGACGATTGCTTTTCCCAAATTTCCATTAGGTACACGTCGTTTAATTTTTCACTGTCATTAAGGCCGATAAGTGAGGGGGAAGTTACAGCCAAAAGAGCAGGGAATGATATGGTGTATTAAAAATGTCGTGTGACTAGGACCTTCCGTCGGATAGACCGTTCGCCGACTGCAAGTCTTTCGATTTGACAGCACTTCGGCGACATTCGCGTCGATGGGGATGGAATGATGATGAGTAGGACAACACAACACCTGGTCCCTGACAGGAGAAAATCTCCGACCCAGCCGGGAATCGAGCCCGGACCCTTAGGTTTGACATGCTATGGTGCTGACGACTCAGGTACCGAAGGGGGAGGGGGCGAAAAACCAACCAGCTTTCAGAAAAAAAAATGTATTGCATTATTGAACGACCCTCGTATTATAATTGTTGGAAGTGTCCTCGCAGCTTGGGTTCCTGCCTAGCGAACGACTTAGAAGATGAAGATGACGTAGTCTTCTTAAGTGTTTCTTTGGAGAGTTACCCTGTATCAAAGTGTTACTTGTGATGCGGCGCCAACGACCCGCTGCAGTTCAGAGGCTCTCCTCCTTGGACGCTCGCGTGTGAAATGTCTATTCATTGCCGAAATTTCGTCACTTCCGCAGCGTTTTCTGCATGCAGCACGCTCCCGGTAGCTGTAGCGAAATCTACCTTATTCAGACGATATTTCGTGCAGGGTTTTCTTCGCCGCTAACAACAGAGACTAGAGGTCATGCCACCGAGGCGGAAGTTCACACGTCCCATATATTTTCGCCGCACTTGCCGAAAATTAGATTTAGCTGGCGCTTCTTAACTTTTGTGCCACCACTTTGTACGGCCGGAATTTACGGCGCTGTTTTTCGCGCGGCAGCGTTAATGCACAGGGCACGTTAGGCGCCCGTTTTCCTCCGGCCTGCAAATCAACCTCAGTTAAACTCGTCAGCGGCACTCTGCTCGCGATGCACATTACTGGCGCTGAAAGTAATTCTCCCAAGAAAAACTGGAGGAGCTTACGTCATCACCACCAACTTGGCCATTAGCTAGACTGGGGCGCCGAAAACTGCGAGGACACTTCCAGCAATTATAATATCTCGGTTTTAGTACTCTTACTCAGCTACGCTATAACGTGCAAAGCAGTTAAAAGCTTTCCTGCCTTAGCTTTTCCAAGGTTTCATCAAAACACTACGGGTTGGAATGGTTGATTCATCGATGTCAAGACTAATTTCCTTAGTAATCCTTGTTCATCCGAATTCGTTGCACGCTTTGAAGTCCATGATCTCGAAGAGACCTTCGCATCGATTCATATTCGAGAAGATAGCGATTTAGATACAGGTAACTTCCACCTCACTCTTTGAGGACTGTCTATTCGGCACCTTGCGTATGACGTTTCCTTATAAAAGTCCGAACAGGCCTCAAAAGGTTCAGCGGTACCGATCGACCGCCGTGTCATCCTCAGTCGATAGGCGTCCCTGGATGTGGATAAGGAGGGGCATGTGGCCACCACGCAGCTGCCCCGGCCGATGCCATTTTTGGTGACCGAGGACTCTACTTCTCAGTCAAGTAGCTCCTCAGTTTGCATCATAAGGGCTAAGTGCAACTTGCTTGCCAACAGCCCTCGGCAAACCAAGCCGGTCACCCACACACGTGCTAGGTAAGTCCGACAGCGCTTAACTTCGTGAACTGATATGAATCGGTATTATCAATGCGCCAAGACCGTTGGCTTTCCTTACAGAAAGTGGTTATAAAATAACTTTCGCATTTGGGCCAGTGTAGACGGAAAATTATTTACCGTATGGGTACCCAAATTCATATGAATGATGTTCTGACCGTGACCTGTAAAATTTGTGTTGTTTGTAGT
The DNA here is from genome assembly GCF_023864275.1 of Schistocerca cancellata. Classification (NCBI taxonomy): domain Eukaryota; kingdom Metazoa; phylum Arthropoda; class Insecta; order Orthoptera; family Acrididae; genus Schistocerca; species Schistocerca cancellata. The sequence goes on along the minus strand of NC_064630.1, from coordinate 689,994,995 downwards.
GGTAGTGTCACGTCTTGCCGGTAGGCGCCAGTACTGGTGCAGTGACGTAGGAGGAACTCGGACTCCAAGGACCAAGGACGTTACTGTGACCTGCTTCGCCAACATGTGATCCCTGCTCTGCGGGAGGGAGGTGCTTTGACCCAACTGTTTTGATACACGACGGAACGCCACCTCACACTGCTCGTGAGGTCACTCGGTTACTCCGCAACTCAGTTGGAGAAACCCGATCGTACAACTGCGTGGCCACCAAGATTGCCAGGTATGAACTCCTGTGCTTTCTGGTAGTGGGATTAGCTGAAGGACAGAGATTATCAACGGAACGCTGTTGGAGGTTGAAGATGAGCATAGCGAGGAAGGTCCCCAACACATCACCTGAGATATTTCGGGCAGCAGTGGAGCAGTCTCTAGTGCGATTCCAGGCTGTCGTGGAAGCATACTGAGCAACTTCTGTAAGCTAGAAGGTAAATATGGTACGCAGTTAACAAATTTTGGGTTCGAATATGGAAATTAAAATGTGTTTCTTCCAATGGTTTATTCCGTATTTCTGTTCTGCACGCCCTTACAAATGTTTCCACAAAGTTTCATTGTCCTACGATCACTCGTTTTTCATGGCGGCTCTCTCAACTTGCCCAAGTTTACTTATGACCACCCTCTACTTCTTTTTCGTTGTATTGTTAGCGATTTGGTTTTAACTGTAGATTCCAGTTCCGCCCAATTAGATTCAAATTTTCAGTGGTTTCCCCAACTCATTACCATGAGTAACGCCTTGAGTGGTAAGCAAACGAATGTTCAAGATGTTTTGTAGAATGTATGAGTCTGTACACACAACAAGACTTTCGGAAAAATATCATCTACACACTCCGGAAGCCTGAGTGGGCAGGTATAAGAGGCAGTAAAATGGAAAAGGGACAGATGGGAAAAAATTAAATAAATTGTTTATTATTTCAAAAGTAATCTATTAATACCTTTGTCCCATTATCAGACAAGACGGCCAATGCTTTCATGGAAAATGTTTCTTCCCATGAAGCCAAGGCTGTTTCCAGTACACTGGAAGTTTCGTTGGGAAGACCTTACACATCCTCCATCAATTCCAGATTTCGCGTTATGCGGTTTCCGTATTTTTGGAGCCCAGAAGTAAAACATTCGCGCTCGTCGATTTGCCTGAATGCAATCAAGGTTGCCCAGGCAAATGGTTCAAATGGCTCTGAGCACTATGCTACTTAACTTCTGAGGTCATCAGTCGCCTAGAACTTAGAACTAATTAAACCTAACTAACCTAAGGACATCACACACATCCATGCCCGAGGCAGGATTCGAACTTGCGACCGGAGCGGTCGCTCGGCTCCAGACGGTAGCGCCTAGAAACGCACGGCCACTCCGGCCGGCTTACCCAGGCAACCAAAAACATTTTTCCGTGAAGGTTGTCTTGTCTCACAGTGGGATAAATGTGTTAACAGTTGTGATCATTGCTTTTGAAATAATAAACAGTTTACTTACTTTTTTCGATCTTTATGTTTTTCATTTGGCTGCCCTTACAAGCATGACAACTATCGCCCATTCAGCTTAACAGTTCACTCAGCCAAGCCGCTGACAAAAATAAAATACAGAAGAATGGAAGAGAAAATTGAAGGTCTATTAGATGACGATAGTTTCGCTTTAGAAACAGTGAAGGCACTAGAGAGGCAGTTCTGATGTTGCAGTTGATAATGAAAACAAGGCGGAAGAAAAATCAAGGCACGATCGTGGGATTTGTCGACTGGGAAAAAGCATCATGCAGTGTAAATGATATAAGATATTAAAAATGTTGATAAAAATGGAAGAAAGCTATAGAGAAGAATGGGCAATATACAATATTCTCACTCCCAAAGTGGTTCACATTGAAACTTTACGAACGAGAAAATCGAGAGGCGATCATCACATCAGCAACGTCAAGCGTTCTATAGAATAAATTTTACTTTCGTTCATTTCACGTGGATAGATAGAATTTTTGATGGTCACATACCACAACTCTTTAACTTTTCGCCGTTCAGTTTAGTATAATTTTTTTTCTATTTTTCAGGAACTATGCTAATTGCCAAATTTTTACAGATGCGCTTGTTTATATTGCCAGCTGTCATATATGCTTATTCTGATTTACATATGAGTGTACATAATATAACACAACATAGATCTTTTTACCTGATGCATTTCCCATGCTTATACAAATTCTAATGGTACCTTGTTTTTAATGATTGTAAAGAATCCGCTTCGATTGCAAATAGAAACAGGATGTTGACCTAGGTTTCGGCACGGATAACCACGCCTTCTTCGGAACACACTGCCTCTTTAGGCAGTTTGTAGTTTTAGCATGACCACCCACTCTCCAATTAGTCCAACCTGGGCCATTAGGTCTTCACATTTTTTTCTGCAGCCATTTCGTCTTAGCTTCCCTCCACTTCCTATTTATTTCATTTCTCAGTGCCTTGTATTTCTGTATTCCTGATTTTCCCGGAACATGTTTGTACTTCCTCCTTTCATCAATCAACTGAAGTATTTCTTCTGTTACCCATGGTTTCTTCGCAGCTACCTTCTTTGTACCTATGTTTTCCTTCCCTTTTTAGAGATGTCCATTCCTCTTCAACTGTACTGCCTACTGCGCTATTCCTTATTGCTATATCTATAGCGTTAGAGAACTTCAAACGTATCTCGTCGTTCCTTAGTACTTCCGTATCCCACTTCTTTGCGTATTGATTCTTCCTGACTAATGTCTTGAACTTCAGCCTACTCTTCATCACTACTATATTGTGATCTGAGTCTATATCTGCTCCTGGGTATGCCTTACAATCCAGTATCTGATTTCGGAATCTCTGTCTGACCATGATGTAATCTAATTGAAATCTTCCCGTATCTCCCGGCCTTTTTCCAAGTATACCTCCTCCTCTTGTGATTCTTGAACAGGGTATTCACTATTACTAGCTGAAACTTGTTACAGAACTCAATTAGTCTTTCTCCTCTTTCATTCCTTGTCCCAAGCCCATATTCTCCTGTAACCTTTTCTTCTACTCCTTCCCCTACAACTGCATTCCAGTCGCCCATGACTATTAGATTTTCGTCCCCCTTTACATACTGCATTACTCTTTCAATATCCTCATACACTTTCTCTATCTGTTCATCTTCAGCTTGCGACGCCGGTGTTGGTCTGCTTTCGATTCTGATTAGAACAACCCGGTCACTGAACTGTTCACAGTAACACACCCTCTGCCCTACCTTCCTATTCATAACGAATCCTACACCTGTTATACCATTTTCTGCTGCTGTTGATATTACCCGATACTCATCTGACCAGAAATCCTTGTCTTCCTTCCATTTCACTTCACTGATCCCTACTATATCTAGATTGAGCCTTTGCATTTCCCTTTTCAGATTTTCTAGTTTCCCTACCACGTTCAAGCTTCTGACATTCCACGCCCCGACTCGTAGAACGTTATTCTTTCGTAGATTATTCAATATTTTTCTCATGGTAACCTCCTCCTTGGCAGTCCCCTCCCGGAGATCCGAATGGGGGACTATTCCGGAATCTTTTGCCAATGGAGAGATCATCATGACACTTCTTCAATTACGGGCCACATGTCCTGTGGATACACGTTACGTGTCTTTAATGCAGTGCCTTCTGCATCCTCATGTCGTTGATCATTGCTGATTCTTCCGCCTTTAGGGGCAATTTCCCACCCCTAGGACAAGAGAATGCCCTGAACCTCTATCCGCTCCTTCGTCCTCTTTGACAAGGCCGTTGGCAGAACGAGGCAGACTTCTTATGCCGGTAGTCTTCGGCCGCCAATGCTGATTATTTATGAAAATTTAGGCAGTGGCGGGGATCGAACCCGGGACCGAAGACGTTTTGGTTATGAATCAAAGACCCTAGACCACAGATTGAATGAAGTACTGACGAGAAATTATTGCGACTAAAGTTACAGAAAGGTTAGCACAAAAAGCACGGGAACTCAACATGCGGAAACCATATGGGAAAGTTGCGAGCATCTACAATAAAAAATGAATAAACATCAACATAAAAGTTCGACACGACACAACTGTTATCAAACCAGAAACACTCTACGTCAGCGAGATTCTAAACCTGGATTACAAAGAAGACCTCGAAAATATTAAAAAGGCTGAAAGAAATATCATCCGAAAAAACCTTGCCCCAAAATTCACAGACACACAGTCACAGAAAAAATTTCAACGTCGAAACCGATTTCCACAAACGACCACTGAAATTCTACGGACACTTCACGAGACTAGATGACAACCGACAAACAAAGAAAATTTTGACTTACTTACAGAAATGATAACAGTCTGGTTGACACAGGGACAAATTGATCTAAAAGATGCCAGAATCTCACCGACAGACATCTAAGATCGAAACGTCTTCAGACATAAGATCTACAGCTGGGAAGTTTTATCGGAAGACAAACCCAAGGTACCTAGAAGAAAGTGGTTAGATGGGGATCGATCAAAGCATAGCGAGACGATGAAACAATACTGGAAGAACAAGAAAAATAACAGCCACAGGTCATAATTTGCTTTATGTGATCCTCTATGGGTCTAAACAATGTAAATAAATAAATAAATAAAAATAACAGATACAAAATGTATTTGTGGGTTTACGAAAATGATATTTCCTGACATAGCTAGTTTTGAGGGAAAGAAACTTGGGTAGACTCCATTAGCTAAGAGCGTTGGAAAATGAAGAAGATCTGGTTGGAAAGAAGGATGTAATGGATAGCAAGGGCGTACAGGGACAAAGGTAGACTACAGTAGTACTGAGCAGTAAGTTGGGGATTTGGGTTGTATGTAAAGCATGCTCGGATAGCTGAAACGCTTAAGGTGACCACTCTCATAAAGTGAGAAATCACTTGTCGTCATTGAATTTTTTCGGTGCCTTCATTAGGCTGACGTCCTAATGTCTCTTTTATCTTACAAAAGTGACAATACTGTTCTTTCAGTAGATACGTCATTAATTGCCTCTTGAAGTTGGAGATATTATTAATTTCTTTGTCATAACGTGGGAGGTCATTCCAGAGTCGGGTTATGGCTATTGAAAAGGACTTCGAGAAAGCGGCGGAGTGATGGGGTAGAACAGAAAGCCTTTTCCTCTGATGGAACAGAGTGTTTCTCCTGCTGTGATGTTCGACCAGCACGTTAAGGTCGAGGAGAGATGTAGAAGAGGCAGAGTATTTGAAAGTCTCTGCTCTTGCTTACACATAACCAGCATAGCTGTGTTTAAGATGGTGAAATATGATGAAAAAGACGAGCGTCACATATCATATACAGGGGTTCAGTCACCAGTTACAGGTCCGTGAGCGTTCCTGAGAAAACACTTGCAGGATAACCGATGTAATCGACAGTTGGAAGTTAAGCGTTTGTACAGGTTTCTTTTCCAGGTCAAAGAGGAAGAGTTTATTACATTTTTTGTAGAGCATGGGGAGACATCGACGCCTTCTTGCACACTGCAGCTTTGCGGCCAGCCCAACTTAGTTTCTGTACTATCATGTGAATGCTTTGCTACCACCATGCTGTGGACGAATTCCAAACGAGATATCGAGAGATATTCAGTCCACTGCAATACATTCGAATCATCCGAAACGGAATAGTCTTATTCATACTCTTTTATGGCGATGCATTTTACAAAAGAAAATCCAAATTTCATAATTTTTTTATCTCTACGAAACAGTTGTGTCACAGAATTTATCTGAAACTTCCTGGCAGATTAAAACTGTGTGCCGGACCGAGACTCGAACTCGGGACCTTTGCCTTTCGCGGGCAAGTGCTCTACCGACTGAGCTAGGTAGGAGACGAAGTACTGGCAGAAGTAAAGCTGTGAGGACGGGGCGTGAGACGTGCTTGGGTAGCTCAGTCGGTAGAGCACATGCCCGTGAAAGGCAAAGGTCCCGAGTTCGAGTCTCGGTCCGGCACACAGTTTTAATCTGCCAGGAAGTTTCATATCAGCGCACACTCCGCTGCAGAGTGAAAATCTCATTCTGCAGAATTTATCTGTCTAGTTTATTCAGTAGCGAAATTACAGCACGGTACTGCTTGGAATAATGAAGTTGATATCTGCATCTCTCTGATGAAACCGGGAATATGGCGAGTCGAACAACCATTCGGCCGTCTAGATGAAGGCTTTACCTGCTTCCGCTAAATCGCTCAAGGCAAATGAAGGAATGGTTCCCCTGGAAAGGACGAGACCGGTTTCTTTTCTATACTTCCCCAATCCGAGATGGCGCCCCGTCTCAGTTGACCTCGTTGCGACGGGAAGTTAAAGCCTGAGAACACACTGTCACAGTTTTAGCAGTCCTTTTGTTGGTTTTTTACTGTGGATGGACTACATAAATTATCGCTGTTCTTAGGGCTCCATACCTCAGTCGGTAAAAATAAAACCCTGCATGTCTGTCTGTCCGATTTTTTTTATTTACTTATTTATTGCCTTTCGGGACGAAACCATACAGCCGTCTCGACACTGTAAATGTTACACTACATTTTGTTTCGACCATTCACAGCATTTTTTTTTTTTTTTGAGTCATAAGTCATCTGACTGGTTTTATGAGGCCCGCCACGAATTCCTCTCCTGTACCAACCTCTTCATCTCAGAGTGGCTGCTGCAAACTACATTCTCAATTATTTGCTGAATGTATTCCATTCTTGTCTTCCTCTACAGTTTTTACCATCTACAGCTTCCTCTAGTATCGTGGAAGTCATTCCCTGACCTCTTAACAGACCTCGTATCATCCTGTCACTTCTTCTTGTCAGTGTTTTCTTTATATTCCTTTCCTCGACAGTTCTCTAGGAAACCTCCTCGTTCCTTACCTTATCAGTCCACTTAACTTTCAACATTGTTCTGTAGCACCACATGTCAACAGCTTCGATTCTCTCCTGTTCCGGTCTTCCCACAGACCATGTTTCACTACCATACAACGCTATGCTCCAAACATACATTCTCAGCAATTTCTTTGTCTAATTAAGGCCTATGTTTCATACTAGTAGACTTCTCTTAGCCAGAAATACTCTTTTTGCCAGCGCAAGTCTGCTTTAGATGTCCTCCTTGCTTCGTCCGTCATTGGCTTTTTGCTGCCTAGGTAGTAGAATTCCTTAACTTAATCTACTTCGTGACCATCAATTCTGAAGTTAGGTTTCTCGTTATTCTCATTGTTGCTACTTCTCATTAACTTCGTATTTCTTCGATTTACTCTCAATCCATATGCTGTACTCATTAGACTTTATCCCATTCAGCACATCATATAATTCTTCTTCACTTTCAGCAAAACATCGTCGATATGAGTTTTCGGAGCGAAGGTCCACTCATGTACCCTTGATGGTTGCACGAAACAAAGCTTTACGGCTCGCCTGGGCCTGTCAACACCGACATTGGACTGTTGATGACTAGAAACATGTTGCCTGGTCGGACGGGTCTCGTTTGAAATTGTATCGAGCGGATGGACGTTTGCGAATATGAAGACAACCTCATGAATCCATGGACCCTGCATGTCAGCAGGGGACTGTTGGATTGATATGGGACCCCCTGACAACGTCTATATACGACTCTGACCGGTGACACGTACGTAAGCGTCCTATCTGTTTACCTGCATACATTCATGTCCATTGTGCATTCCGGCGGACTTGGGCAATTCCAGCAGAACAATGCGTCCAGAATTGCTACAGAATGTCTCCAGGAACACTCTTCTGAGTTTAAACACTTCCGCTGGCCACCAAATTCCCCAGACAAGAATATTATTGAGCATATTTGGGATGTCTTGCAACTTGCTGTACAGAAACGATCTCCATCCCTTCGTACTTTTATGGATTTTTTGGACAGCCGTACAGGATTCATGGTGTCAGTTCCCTCGAGCACTACTTCAGACATTAGTCGAGTACTTGCCACGTCGTGTTGCGGCACTTCATCGAGCTCGCGGGGGCCTATACGATATTAGGTAGGTGTACCAGTTTCTTTGACGCTTTAGTGTATTATCCTTGTCTTAAGCTTGAATGCATGAGCTGTTAAGCTGATTGTGCGATAATTCTCGCACCTGTCAGCTCTTGCAGCCTTCGAAATTGTGTAGATGATATTTTACCGAAATTCAAATGGTATGTCGCAAGCCACAGACATTCTGCACACCAAAGTGAATAGTGGTTTTGTTGCCGTTTCCCCCAATTATTTTAGAAATTCTGGTGGTACGTTATCTTTTCTGCCTTGTTTGATCTTAAGTCCTTCAAAACTCTCTTAAATTCTGATTCTAATACTGGATCCCCTATCTCTTCTAAATCGACTCCTGTTTCTTCTTCTATCACATTAGACAAATCTTCCCGCTCATTGGGACCTTCAGTCTACTCTTTCCACCTATCCGCTCTCTCCTCTGCAGTTAACAGTGGAATTCCCGTTGCACTCTTGATGTTACCACGCTTGCTAATAATTCCACAGAATGTTATTTAGGCTTTCCTATATGCTGAATCAGTCCTTCCGACAATCATTTCTTTTTCGATTTCTTCACATTTTTCATGCAGCCATTTCGTCTTAGCTTCCTTTGCACTTACCATTTATTTCATTCCTCAGAGACTTGTATTTCTGTATTCCTGAATTTCCCTGAGCATTTTTGTACGTACTTTTTTCATCGATCAGCTGAAGTATTTCTTCTGTTACCCATGGTTTCTTCGCAATTACTTTCTTCGTACTTATGGTTTTCTTTCCAACTTCTGTGATTGCCCTTTTCAGAAATGTCCATTCCTCTTCAATTGTACTGCCTACTGAATTATTTCTCATTGCTATATCTACAGCCTTAGAGAACTTCAAGCTGGTTTCGCCATTCCTTAGTTCTTCCGTATTCCACTTCTTTGCATATTGATTCTTCGTGAATGAGCTCTTAAAACTTCAGTCTACTCTTCACCACTAGTAAATTCTGATCTGAATCTATATCTGCTGCTTGGTAAGCATTACAGGCCAGTATCTGATTTCGGACTCTCTGTTTGATCATGTAATCTTCCCGTACTACCCGGCCTTTTCCAAGTATTCCTCCTTCTCTTGTGATTCTTGAACAGAGTCTTCGCTATTACTAGCCGAAATTTACTATAGAATACAATTAGTCTTTCTCTTCTCTAATTCCTTGTCGAAAACCCATATTCTCCTGTAACCCTTTTCTACTCCTTCCCCTACAACTGCATTCCAGTTCCCCATGACTGTTAGATTTTTATCTCCGTTAACGTACTGTATTACCCTTTCAATATCCTCATATACTTTATCTCTTCATCTTCAGTTTGCGATGCCGGCATGTATAGCTGACCTATCGTTGTCGGTATTCGCTTGCTTTCGATTCTGGTAAGAGCAACCCTGTCACTGAGCCGTTCACAATAACACCCTCTCTGCCCTACCTTCCTATTCATAACGAATCCTACTCCCGTTATACCATTTTTGCTGCTGTTGATATTACCCTGTACTCATCTGGCCAGAAATCATTCTCTTTTTCCCATTTCGCATCACTGACCCGTAGTAGATCAGATTTTCTATCTTCCCTACCACGTTCAAACTTCTTCGCTGGTTATTCAATGTTTTTCTCATGGTCACCTTCCCCCTGAAAGTCCCCTCCCGGAGATCCGAATGGGGGACTATTCCAGAACCTTTTGCCAACGGAAAGATCATCAAAATACTTTTTCAATTACAGGCCACATGTCCTGTGAATACATCTTGCGTGTCTGTAATGCAGTGGTTACCCTTGTCTTCTGCATCCTCATGCCGTTGACCATTGCTGATTTCCCGCCTTTATGGGCAGTTTCCCGCCCTAAGCGCAAGAGAAGGGCTGAAACCTAGGGAAAGGTTGGTTTCATTACCGCAAACGAGGCTGATAGTTTCTTTTATATTAGTAAAGCTTTGTGCTGTGCAGTCATCAAGGGTTCACGAGTGGGCCTTCGGCCCTGAAAGCCCATATTGATGATGTTTCGTTGAATGGTTCGAACTCTGGCACTTGTTGACGGCCCGGCAATGAAATCTGCAGCAATTTGCGGAAGGGTTACACTTCTGTCACGTTGAACGATTCTCTTCAGTCGATATTGGTCTCGTCGTTGCAGGATCTTTTTCCGACCACAGCGATGTCGGAGATTTGGCGATTTACCGGATTCATGATATTCACGGTACATTCTTGAAATGGTCGTACGGGAAAATCCCCATTTTCTTGCTACCTCGGAGTTGCTGTGTCCCATCGCTCGTGCGTCGACTGTAACACCATGTTCAGACTCACTTAAATCTTGATAACATGCCATTGTAGCAGCAGTAACCGATTTAACAAGTGCACCAGGCACTTGTTGGTTTACGTTGCCGACCACATCGCCATACTGTGCGTGTTTTTTTTATTTGAATACGCATGCCTATACCAGTTTCTTTGACGCTGTAGTGTAAGTCTTTCGAAGTCGAGGATTGGCTAGAAGAAATTGCTAAAATTCTATCTGAAAGTACCATCGGATATCATTTGTCCATGGTCAACAGTATCATGTATTTGAACTAAAAGTTGTGGAATCTGCTGGTGATTCACAGATTAATCACAGTGATGGAAATTTTTACGACCTAACTATCGATGACGTTGGGCTTGGAATTGGAACTATTACAATTCTTGAGTTACCTTCTGAAGTTCTTGCGAAGGAGATAAATCTATTAATTGCACTCTGTGGGAAAGTAGCTGGGAAATGGTCGGTTGCTTATAAGTTTCCAGTTCTCAACGGTGTTAGGCAGCTGCAGGTGGACCTTCAACGACATATACCGTCACACATTAACGTTTATGAGTATAGAGGAATTGTGATCCTTAAGGGTCAACTAAGGATGTGCCTGCAGATTGCTGACATCCTCAGAGGAGCTCCTCCGCTGAATATTGCCGACTGTATGACGGCAAGACTCAGTGGAGGAGCTCCTCTGAGATGTCCAGCGCAGTCCTGGACGAAATGTCAGGAACATAAGAGTTTCTTGGACCAAGACCTCACATCCCAAAAGGTTTACCAGGAGCTGTCATCCAGCCGTGAAAGCCTTCATTCTATGAACAGAATTTAAGAGTGAAATTAACGCCAAAGATCAGATGCCACATTTTAACAAATCGCTAGAATTGGAACAGGGAGTTAAGGACTTAATTTCACGTGATACGTAGGTGTATAAGTTTGGATCGACGACTGGTTTCACTCACGTGACAAATCACTCTGCAAGTAGATTAGACCGAATTCGTGTATCAGGTAACCTCATACACGGAATTTTACAAACAGAGGTCTGAGCAACCAGCCTCTCAGACGATGTTGCTTATATTTGCATACTGAATTTGAAGAACCATGAAACGTTCCAAGGCGTTGGACAACGGAAATTTAATGTCGCACATCTAGAGACCCAGAATGTATACAGGCGTTCACTCAGGCCCGAGATGAAAATTAAGCTAAGTTCATCAATAAAATTGTGAACAGAATACGCTAAATCAAAAATTCGGATCTCCATGATGAAATATTCACGAGATAAGAATTGGTGGTTCAATATCTTAGAAGTTTATACACACTTGATGCCACAGTGTTTGAGAACTACCCCAGAATTTTAAAAAATTCAAGCGAAAATATTGCTTTTGAGACTAAAACAGATAGAAGGCTTCAAAATCAAAGCTAGAATCCCAAATATGGCTAAAGATGAAGATAAATCCATTTATCGCCTGATACATGAGACTAACAGAACAAGAAGAATGATACCAACTGAATTAAAATCCCACGACGGCACAATTTTAACTACACAAAACGGTATTAGATGCCGTTCAAAATCTTTACACAGAACTGACGTCCAACAAAATGATCGACGAAGATGTAATCGAAGAGTTTCGAAGCAACTGAATGAATGGAGTTACCCCTGCGGTTATGGACGAAATCGTTAGAGATGTGACAGAAGATGAGTTGGAAGATGTTGTATTTCACAGTCCAGAAAAACAAATCCCCCGGTTGTGACGGTCTCCCTATGTAACTTTATCGAGCCTTCTGGCCACATATAAAGACGAAACTCACAGCGATATGCAACGGACTAATGAAAGCGAATACAAACATTCCTCAACAATAAAAGGACTTGTGGGAGTACTACCAAAAAGAGCAACCAAACTCACGATCGCCAATTTGTGATCGATTACGTTGCTAAATTTAGTGGTTACAATATGTTTGCTCCCATTCTGGCAACAAGGATAAAAACTATGATGAACACCGTCATTGGATCACATCAGACGACGGCCGGAAAACATATCTATCTACCAAGTACTGGCGGACTACAGGGATATAATAGACGTCGCGGACATCTCCAGGATGAAATGTGCTATTGTAAGCTTATATTTCGAAAAAGCTTTCGACGGGATGAACCATCTTTATCTTTCCAAAATCACGCCACACTGGATTTTCCCCTGCAATTCATCAGCATAATACGCAATTTTTTACGGAATAATGCATCAAGAATCATAGTAAACGATCAGACGGGTAGCGCAATTCCAATAAACAGTTCCGTAAGGCAGGGGTGCCCTGTGTCGGTGACATTCTTTGTCATCGTGACAGAACCATTGCTTGTAATCTTGACAGAAAAGGACTTCAAATAAAGAGACAGAAGATAGTGTGTGGAGCTCACGCTAACGATGTTTCCTGGGCATGAACGTCAGTGACGTAGAGACGGCTCTCCAGGTAACAACGAAATATGAATGAGCATCCGATGCACAACTGAGATGGACAAAATCAGGAATCATGAACAATGGGCGAGGAAGAGGTGCGATACATCATGACCAGTTAACAGAGATTGTTGTTGTTGTTGTGGTCTTCAGTCCTGAGACTGATTTGATGCAGCTCTCCATGCTACTCTATCCTGTGCAAGCTTCATCTCCCAGTACCTACTGCAGCCTACATTCTTCTGAATGTGCTTAGTGTATTCATCTCTTGGTCTCCCTCTACGAGTTTTACCCTCCACGCTGCCCTCCCGTACTAAATTGGGGATCCCTCGATGTCTCAGAACATGCCCTACCAACCGATCCCTTCTTCTAGTCAAGTTGTGCCACAAGCTCCTCTTCTCCCCAATTCTATTCAATACCTCCTCATTAGTTATGTGATCTACCCATCTAATCTTCAGCATTCTTCTGTAGCACCACATTTCGAAAGCTTGTATTCTCTTCTTGTCTAAACTATTTATCGTCCACGTTTCACTTCCATACATGGCTGCACTCCATACAAATACTTTCAGAAACGACTTCCTGACATTTAAATCTATACTGGATGTTAACAAATTTTTCTTCTTCAGAGATTAGTAAGACGAAATGCCTAGGTGTCGATTTAAGAAGCACAACGCATCAACTATATCCGCCAGTTATAAACAGTGGCTCACAAATGTTCGCGCTTGTGTTACACAGTGTCATAAAATCAGAAAATCTTCAAAAAGCTGAACTGACAAACATATACATCACTGCAAAAAAGTAAATTATGTGTCCCAAGTTTGGCGTATGCCTAAATATAGCACAAAATAGCCCCCCCCCCCCCCCTATGCATTCAGCTCTTGGACATTTTGTACATCGTGGCAACGTTTTTAAAGTGATAATTTGAGTAGGTTACATACACGCAAGTTTGAACTAAAAACGTTGAGTGTTGTACGAGATATGAAGAACCCAACCAGTGTAGTTCTAGTACGTCATGGTAAACTTGTCACGGTAATTTCTGAATAGAATGATTTTTTGGACTTCAGTTTATGACACTGTGATTATGTTGGTATTTTTCATATATTGTAAGCACTGTTTCATTCAAAAAACCAAAAGCCAATAAAATAATTATAAAAATAAGTTACTGAATGGGCATAAATGTTACAAAAACAATACCTGAACTGGGTACACACCTACACAGCAGCACTATTCTGCCGTCGGTATGCAACTGTGTCAGCGGGTTTCAACGGATCTGTCTGGGCAGCCAGAGAAAGAAACCATCGATCGTGTGCTCGCGCCGTTTATTCTGGAGCTTATCCGAGCACGATTATTGCCACACTGGAGCAAAAAGAAAAAAGGAAAAACTACTCGCTGGCACGCAAGGGTATTCTGCTCGCCAGTGAAATGTAATACGCCGCCCACACCACAGTGTACAAAGCTTCGGCAACCGTAGTTCTGTATGTTCTGCAAAGCGTGTAGCTCTGATTCGGTGATGGCAAAAACTTACCTGCTGCACTTCACGAAACACGCATGTGACTAGTAATGCTGTTCAGTTGGAATAGGCTACCGCAATAAATGCGATTTACTACGCAAAATAAAGAGAATGATTCTTCATGGTTGTTGACACTCGCTTTTATTAAAAACATTTGTTTAATCTGATAGTGCAAAGTTAATGATTCATCTACAGCTATCTAGATAACGATTTTATAGTTCGTGCTTAAGTGTTACGCAGAGGTTTCATACGACCAAGTTCAGGCTATTTCTCAACCCTGTCACTCTCGACAAGTACGTGGGAAAAATGATCACCTAAATCTTTCCGTGCGCGCTCTGATTTCTCGTATTTTATCAGATGATCATTTCTCCTTTTGTAGATGGGAGTTAACAAAATATTTTGATATTCGGAGGAGAAGACTTGTGACTGAAATTTATGAAAAGATTTCGCTGTAATAAAAAAAAACTTTTGCTTTAATAATTACGACCCCAGTTTGCTTATCTTTGGTTTGCCTTCCCTGTACAATTTTCTATGTGATGGTTGCAATTTAAGTTGTTCGTTTGAAAGTGTAATCCTAGGTATTTACTCCGATCTATAACCTTTAAATTTGTGTTAGTTATCGTGTAACCGAAATTTAACGGAATTTATTGTTTACAGTCAACTGCCACTTCTTCCACCATGCAGATGTCTTGTCTAAGTCATTTTGTAATATTTTTTCATCTTCTGGTGACTTTACTAGAGGTTAAATGACAGTATTATCGTTAAACACACTGTCAGCTAGATCGTTTATGTGGTGTCACCGCCAGACACCACACTTGCTAGGTGGTAGCTTAAATCGGCCGCGGTCCATTAGTACATGTCGGACCCGCGTGTCGCCGCCATCAGTACTTGCAGACCTAGCGCCACCACATGGCAGGTCTAGAAAGACGGACTAGCACTCGCCCAGTTGTACGGACGACATTGCTAGCGACTAGACGTACGAGGCCTTCCTCTCATTTGCCGAGAGACAGTTAGAATAGCCTTCAGCTAAGCACATGACTACGACCTAGCAAGGCGCCATTAGCCTTACCTACTTTGAGAGTTATAGTATAAATGTCTCAAGAAGAACGCTGTATTCATCAGAGAATAAAAGTTAAGTATAAAGCAACTACGTACTTTTCTTGCTACCATTCAATAGTTATCCTGTTTCAGACTTCACGCCCGTCTGCATTAGTTAGCGTGCCTTTCGGCTACCTCCGAGTGGTGTGGCTGTCTTGCTACGCCACAACAGTTTAGATAGATTAAAAAAGGCAGAGAACCTATAACACTTCCTTGCGGAACCCCAGATATCAGTTTCGTTTCACTAGATGACTTCCCATCATTACGACAGACTGTGACTTTTCTGACAGGACATCACGAGCCCAACAGCAGACGTGCAACGAAACTGCATAGGTACGCAATTTGATTAGGAGTCACTTATAAGGAACGGTGTCAGAAACCTACTTGAAACATAGGAACATGGAATCAACTTGAGATCTCCTGTCGATAACACCCATCACTCGGCGTGCATTTCTGTGTTTCACAGTAATGATCCGAACTAATTATGAATAGGTCGCAGATTTTAATGACTAGTCATATCTTCTTGCTGAAATATAGGGTGATTTTTACCACAATTTATGCACGAGTCCAGGTATCGTAATGTAGAAAAATATATTTTTGTTGTGCATGTAAAGTCATATTTGCACCTCTTTAGTAATAGTTATCCTTGCGGCCTCTTTTGCCATAATAGATCATATTTCGGCCAATTTTATCTAAACATGCATTTGTCGTGTCTTTCGAATGGTTCAAATGGCTCTGAGCACTATGGGAATCAACATCTGAGATCATCAGTCCCCTAGAACTTATAACTACATAAACCCAACTAACCTAAGGACATCACACACATCCATGCCCGAGGCAGGATTCGAATCTGCGACCGTAGCGGTCGCGCGGTTCCAGACTGAAGCGTCTAGAACCGCTCGGCCACAGCGGCCGGCTGTCGTGTCTTTAAGAGCCCAAGAATAAAAACATGAAAATGTTGCCGACAAGGCAACGATTCAGGTGACATTGTCGCAAATAAACGCAGCAGTTATACCAAGCTTTATACGTCAGAATTACAGTAGACGAGCGTAGTAGCACACCAGTAGGTTAGCTGACGTAGACGTTGTTGCACGTGCGATGGTTCTACAAGGACTTGTGTGAGATGACGGTGCCTTGCAACATCCCACTGGAGAAGATAAGGAATCCACGTTTCAGAAACTTCTTGGAGAACTACGCAACACATCCAGTTCCAAATGAATCAATACTGAGAAAGAACTATTTATCTGTGTGCTGCAAGGAGGTGCTTAACAAAATGCGAATAGTTAGTTACATGTTCATCTACAACTACATCTACATGGATACTCTGCAAATCACATTTAAGTGCATGGCAGAGGGTTCATCGAACCACCTTCACAATTCACTATTATTCCAGTCTCGTATAGCGCGCGGATAGAATGAACACCTATACCTTTCCGTACGAGCTCTGATTTCCCTTATTTTATCGTAGTGATCGTTTCGCCCTATGTAGATCTGTGTCAACAAAATATTTTCGCATTCGGAGGAGAAAGGTGGGGATTGGCTTTTCGTGAGGAGATTCCGTCGCAACGAAAAACGCCTTTCTTTTAATGATTTCCAGCCCAAATCCCGTATCATTTCTGTGACACTCTCTGCCATATTTCGCGATAATACAAAACGTGCTACCTTTCTTTGAACTTTTTCGATGTACTCCGTCAGTCCCACCTGGTAAGGATCCCACACCGCGCAGCAGTATTCTAAAAGAGGACGGACAAGCGTAGTGCAGGCAGTCTCCTTATTAGGTCTGTTACGTTTTCTAAGTGTCCTACCAATAAAACGCAGCCTCTGGTTAGCCTTTCCCACAACATTTTCTATGTGTTCTTTCCAATTTAAGTTGTTCGTAATTGTAATACCTAAGTATTTAGCTGAATTTACGGCTTTTAGATTAGACTGATTTATCGTGTAACCGAAGTTTAACGAGTTCCTTTTAGTACTCATGTGGATGACCTCACACTTTTCGTTATTTAGGTTCAACTGACACTTTTCGCACCATACAGATATTTTTTCTAAATCGTTTTGCCGTTTGTTTTGATCTTCTGATGACTTTATTAGACGATAAACGGCAGCGTCACCTGCAAACAGCCGAAGTCGGCTACTCAGATTGTCTCCCAAATCATTTATATAGATAATGAACAGCAAAGGGCCTATAACACTACCTTGGGGAACGCCTGAAATCACTTCTGTTTTACTCGATGACTTTCCGTCACTTGCTACGAACTGTGACCTCCCTGACAGGAAATCACAAATCCAGTCGCATAACTGAGACGATATTCCATAAGCACGCAATTTTACCACGAGCCGCTTGTGTGGTACAGTGTCAAAAGCCTTCCGGAAATATCAGGAATACGGAATCGATCTGAAATCCCTTGTCTATAGTATTCAGCACTTATGTTCCACAGATCATTTGAACGATCCTTTTATTGAAATGATACCGAACGAGCCATTTTCAGGATATGTACACATGATTAGTGCTAACGTTAATGAACACACTACATTATATTTCTACACATGCAACTGCACTAAAAATAAGTTAAAAAGAAAGAAAGAAATGAAATGAAAAAGAAGAAGGTCTGGTTGTCCATAGATAAAACGACCGCCGTAGGTGGGCCTTAAGTTGCAAATGTTGTTGGTGGTGGTGTTCTAAAAGTTGATGGGAATGAAGAAACGTTCCTCCTAACGTGCGAAACTCTCGAGAGAGTAACAACGTGATAGTTGCCATTTTGTTTGACAACTCTATGGAGCTGCTGTGGCCGGATGGCGTAAACAGATAAAACGAGTTTTGCTGCTAATAACAGATGGTGCTTCATGTTGTGACTTGGCAAGACAGCCAAGCCACTATGATTGGTAGCCGAAAAGCACGCGTTAAGCTCACGCAGGCTGGCGTGAGGTCTGGAACAGTTAAAGGTAATTAATATAGCCAATAATGTACGTTGCTGCTGGAATACTTAACTTTAATCCATAATTGGTGAACATCGGTCTGACGGTACAGCATCACAAGATAAATAGCAAATGATAATGGCGCCTTGCTAGGTCGTAGCAAATGACGTAGCTGGAGGCTATGCTAACTATCGTCTCGGCAAATGAGAGCGTAATTTGTCAGTGAACCATCTCTAGCAAAGTCGGCTGTACAACTGGGGCGAGTGCTAGGAAGTCTCTCTAGACCTGCCGTGTGGCGGCGCTCGGTCTGCAATCACTGACAGTGGCGACACGCGGGTCCGTCGTATACTAGTTGACCGCGGCCGATTAAAAGGCTACCACCTAGCAAGTGTGGTGTCTGGCGGTGACACCTCACTTCAAACATGCCTAAAGCAGCCAAAGGGCTTCATTTTTTCTACCCAGTATGGTGTACATCGGTTGCCTTGCACATGCTTTACACAGAGTTGCAGAAGAGGTGCTATCAAATGACCCTCATGCGGAAAAATTAATTCCCTGTGGCAAGAAAATCTATGTGAAAGCTCCGCTGCAGGTGTAGAAACGTAGAAACCAGAGGAACAAGCACCTTCAACTGCCACCCCTCCCCCCTCCCCGATGGGGTTCTTGACTTAATTTTGCTGATTATCACTGAGCCAACTACACCAAGATAAAGACTATCTTTGGTAAGCTTGATAGCGATGAATCAAGTGGTGACACAACTATGAAAGAGCTCTTTACAGATACCGTGTCTAGAAACTTGGCATACATGGACTGAACTGTGTGTCATCCAGGGGAGTTTGCAACGTGTGCAGAGAGAGGTGAGTCAAGCTGGTGAGTGCGGATGATAAAGAGAAAAAGGAATTAAAGAGTGCTCTCCAGCGGAATACTGGACATTCTATAATGTGCAATATTAGTGACAGTCTTTCTGGGAACGCCACAACATTTGAAGACAGTGACCCAAAGCTGACCTGCAGTAACCTCGCCGCCTTCAAATTTGCTCCTGTGATCTCGTGTGAAGTAGAAAGAAACTTTCAAAGGTGCAAAACTATCCTCAGCGACAACCGTAGATCTCTGAAAATGAAAAACCTGAAAATGCACCCTGTGATCCAGTGCAGCTCTGCAGAAACCAGGGATTGACAGGACGTGTTAACGAATTTGGAATACTTTAAAAATGTGGTGTGTAGTAGCAAAAACATGGTTTTATTATTTGGACTGGCGTTATTGTTTTCTGTATAATTTGTGCTCTTTCTTTTTTTTAAATAAAAGGGAGATACCTGCAGGCATTTCAATATTAAGTGATAGTTCGTTTCAAACACTGCAAAAAGTATATAATATACTCACAATTTATTCATAAAAGAATTTTGTATTACAGAGTAAAGAAAAAAGTCAAAAAATGTTTTTAAATAAACTGATAAGACGTCATCTCATTTTTAAGGTCACACTTATGTCAGTTTTATACGGTCCAGTCACATTACTGTGACCATCTGTCAAAAGACTGAATAATCAGCTTCTGCGGCGCGATCCGCTGCGAGCAGTGCTGGAAAAAGAGTCAGTGAGATTCTGGAAGGTACCGACAGGGATGCGAAGATATGCCGACTCGAGCACCGTGGCCAGTTAGGTTTCTCGGTTGAAGATCCATGCCGCGAACAGCTCCATCTATAAGATCCCACAGATTTTCTATGAGGTTTAAATTCGGGGAGTTTAGGGGCCAGTTGAGGACGGTAAACTCGTCCTGGTGCTCTTCCAACAACACGCAACTGCATGTAGGGGTGGACATGGTTCTCAACGATGGATGCGTACTTGTCTTGATCGACTGTGCTTTCCAGAACAACGAGATGCCACAAAGGCATTTCCCATACCATAACATTCCCTCCTCCAGACTGGAACATTCCGGCGATTGTTGCAGCGCCGTACACGCCAACGGCCATCTATCCAATGGAGCGTAAAACGTGATTCTTCTGAAAAGACCACTCGTTCAGGAGATGAGGGGTCAAACTGTCGAACGCAGCCTGTGGTTGCAGTAACGTGACTCAACTGTGTAGGTCATAAATACTTATATGTTTTGGTGTTTTTTAAGTCATTAAATCCAGGCCCCAGCTATGAGTCAATAGAGTGTTTTCCTTCCAGGTATTTCGTAATGCTGGAATACTATGTCGCTAAGTCCTACTACAAAGAGGAGCTGTATGTAGTCAGGTGCTCCACTGGTAAGCCTTATCGGCACTCAACGCAGGACCCACTTTCACGCGCGCCCCGCTAGAATGACAGGTCGTGCCGCGTACGTCACAGCATGTGACGCTGCAGGTCTTACGATTGCCAGCAGCCGTCTCCAGTGGGGAGCGAGTAACTATAGACGACGTTCAAATAACTTAACGGGGACGCAGCCGGTTGACATCGTCGACAGCCGCCGATATTTCGAAAAGAGTACACCCTGCCATTTTCAAGGCAAACTGCAGCAAGTAAGCGCTGTGCAAGCGAACTTAGTGCCTCGGTTTTCACAGAGAATCCCCAAAGATACGCACACACACACACACACACACACACGCTGTAAACACTAACGCCACCAGAAACCAAAGATGACCAACGCCATTAGTTATCGATAGTGAAATTAATATTCAACGGGTGGGCTAGCATAAACACTGTCCCTCTGTATTTTGACAAATGAGAGAGCAGGATTCCATGCAGAACTTAAACAAAAACCACTATCTCTATTTTTAACGTTACTTTCCAGTCTAATTTCAACAGCTTCCTTAATAACACTATTCCTATAGCTTGAAGTGCATGCCAGAATCTCCATATTGTTATATTCCATAGCATGACCGGTGCCAAGACACTATTCTGCAATGGCGCATTTTCTCGCCCGCTGTAAGCTTGTTTGCTGCTTACACTCAGTACAACGGTCCTCCACACTCCTGATAGTCTGACCAATGTATGGCATGTCACAACTGCAAGATACCCATCTTGAACAAATCAAGATCACCCTTTACAGAACCTAAAACGACCTTGATCTCAAACGGTGGTCGAAAAATACACTACACATCATATTTCCCTAAAATAACGCCAATCCTGTTCGAAATGCTCCCTGCGTAACGCAGAAAGTCTGTGCACTTTGGTGCCACCTCGGTACTGTCATCACTCACCCAGTGCACAGTTAGTCGACAGCGCAACGCACGTCTGATCTGTCTCTCACTATAACCATTGTGACTGAAGATCACTGCGAGATGGGCTAATTCAGCTGACAAACTCTCAGGGTCCGAGATGACGTGGGCCCTATGAACCAGGATACGAAGTACCCCTTCGCGTTGAGCTGTATGGTAACAACTATCAGCATTCAAGTACAAGTCAGTTTCCAACGGTTAGACAAAAACTATTTAAGACGACTTTAATAAATCTTGATTGTGCTTTTCAATGCAAGTAAGCTCTCAACAGCACACGACAAAGTTAAGACCTATACGGGGGCGCCAAAGAAACTGTTACAGACATGCTTGTTCAAATACAGAGATATGTAAACACGCAGAATACGGCGCTGCGGTCGGCAACGCCCATAAAAGACAAGTGGCGCACTTGTTAGATCGGTTACTGCTGCTACAATAGCAGGTTATCAAGATTTAAGGGAATCTGAACTTGGGGTTATAGTCGGCGTACAAGCGATGGGACACAGCATCTCCGAGGTAGCGATCAAGTGGGGACTTTCCCGTACGACCATTTCACGAGTGTACTGTGAATATCAGGAATCCGGTAAAACACCAAATCTCCGACACCGCTGACGCCGGAAAAATATCCTGCAAAAACGGGCCAACGACGACTGACGAGAATCGTTCAATGTGACAGAAGTGCAAGCCTTCGCAGATTTCAATGCTGGGCCATCAACAAGTGTCAGTGTGTCTATCCATTCAGCGAACCATGATCCATATGGGTTTTCAGAGCCAAAGGCCCACTCGTGTACCCTTGCTGACTGCACGACACAAAGCTGTACTCCTCGCCTGGGCCTGTCAACACCGACGTCGGATTATTGATGACAGGAAACACGTTGACTGGTCGGACGAGTCTCGTTTCAAATTGTATCGAACGGATGGATGCATACGGCCGTGGAGATAACCTCATGAATCTATGGACCCAGCATGTCAGCAGGTAACTGTTCAAGCTGGTGGAGGCTCTATAACGGTGTGGGGCGTGTGCAGTTGGAGTGATATGGGAGCCCTGATACGACTCTGTCAGGTGACATGTACGTAAGAATCATGTGTGATCACCTGCATCCATTCATGTCCATTTTGCATTCCGACGGACTTGGGCAATTTCAGCGGGACAGTGCGATACCCCACGCGTCCAGATTGCTGCAGGAACAGTCTTCTGAGTTTAAACACTTCCTCTGGCCACCAAACTCACCAGACATGAACATTATTGAGCATATCTCGGACGCCTTGCAACGTGCTGTTCAGAAGAGATCTCCACCCCCTAGCATTCGTACGGATTTGTGGACAGCCCTGCAGGATTCCATCCAGCACTACTTCAGACAGAAGTCGAATCTATGCCACGTCATGTTGCAGCACTTCTTCATGCTGGCGATGGGCCCTAGGCGATATTGGGCAGGTGTGCCAGTTTCTTTAGCTCTTCGGTGTACGAGGGTCACTTAAAAAGAAATACACACTTTTTTTTAATCCATCTTTTTTTCTACATGTTGGGAAGTTTTACAGTGTGTAGATACGTCCTTTAGGAAGAATATTTCATTTCTCCACATAATTTCCACCCCTCTCAATTGCCTTACGCCATCTTAGAACCAGCGCCTGTATACCCGCACGGTAAAATTCTGGACCAACTTGTTGGAGCCACTGTTTGGCAGCATGCACAAGGAAGTCATCATCTTCAAACCTTGTTCCACGAAGAGAGTCTTTCAGTTTCCCAAAGAGATGATAGTTGTTGTGACTTGGCAAGACAACCAAGCCACTATGATTGGTAACCGAAAGGCACGCGTTAAGCTCACGCAGCCTGGCGTGGGGTCTGGAACATTAAGGGAATTTATAGTAGTAAATAAAGTACGTAGCTGATGGAATATTTAACTTTAATTCATAATTGGTGAACATCGGTCTGACGGTACATGCATCACAAGATAAATAGCAAATGATAATGGCGCCTTGCTAGGTCGTAGCAAATGACGTAGCTGAAGGCTATGCTAACTATCGTCTCGGCAAATGAGAGCGTAAGTTGTCAGTGAACCATCTCTAGCAAAGTCGGCTGTACAACTGGGGCGAGTGCTAGGAAGTCTCTCTAGACCTGCCGTGTGGTGGCGCTCGGTCTGCAATCACTGACAGTGGCGACACGCGGGTCCGTCGTATACTAGCGGACCGCGGCCGATTTAAAGGCTACCACCTAGCAAGTGTGGTGTCTGGCGGTGACACCACAATAGTCACATGGAGCCAGGTCTGGACTGTCAGGCGGGTGTTTCAGTGTTGTCCATCCGAGTATTGTGATCGCTTCCATTGTTTTTTGATTCACATGTGGCCGTGCACTGTCGTGCAACAGCAAAACATCCTGCTTTTGCCAATGTGGTCTAACACGACTCAGTCGAGCTTGAAGTTTCTTCATTGTCATCACATATGCATCAGAATTTGTGGTGGTTCCACTTGGCATGATATCATCAAGCAAGAGTCCTTCAGAATCGAAAAACACCGTAGCCATAACTTTTCCAGCAGAAGGTGTGGTTTTGAATTTTTTTTTTTTCTTAGATGAATTTGCATGATGCCACTCCATTGATTCCCTCTCGTCTCTGGTGAAAAACGATGGAGCCATGTTTCATCGCCTGTCACAATTCTTCCAAGAAATTCATCTCCACCATTATCGTACTGTTCCAAAAGTTCGCTGCATACCGTTTTTCTTGTTTCTTTGCGAGCCACTGTCAACATCCTGGGAACCCACCTAGCACAAACGTTTTTTAACACCAACACTTTCAGTATTCTGCAAACACTTCCTTCGCCTATCCCAACGTAGCGTGACAATTCGTTCACTGTGATGCGTCTGTCAGCATTCACCAATTCGTTAACTCTTTACACATTGTCTGGGGTACGCAGTACGAGGCCTGCCACTGCGAGGACAATCCTCAATATTGCTGTGGCCGCTTTCATCACGTAACCTGCTAACTGTACTGGAATCGACAGCAGTACCTCCATACACCGTTTTCAACCTCTTGTGGATGTTTCCCACTGTCTCGTTTACACAGCACGTTGCTTCTGTCGAACGTCAAGTGTAGCAGCCATCTTGAAGACATGCTGTGACGTCGCCACTCACGGGAACCGGTTAGACTAAGTTTGAAAACAAGCGGGAAGGGTGTATCTACACACTGTAAAACTTTCACACATGCAGAATGGCTCAAATGGTTCAAATGGCTCTGAGCACTATGCGACTTAACTTCTGAGGTCATCAGTCCCCTAGAACTTAGAACTGTTTAAACCTAACTAACCTAAGGACAGCACACACATCCATGCCCGAGGCAGGATTGGAACCTGCGACCGTTCCATACCGTGCCATACCGAAGTGCCTAGAACCGCTCGGCCACCCCGGCCGGCCATGCAGAATGAAAACTGTTTTTTTACAAAAATAGTGTGCATTTCTTTTGGAGTGACCCTCGTATATTGGCTACCTTTTCAATCCGATATTGATTACCCGTGGGCTCTGCACATAGCCGAACGTTCGTAAAGTGTGGCGGACAAGGTGACTAGTGTGATGTCACAAGTTCATTGCATGGCCCGTATATCTCGTGGGCCGCGATTGTGTGAAGTCGCATCGGACTGTAGAGATGGTGATGGCCCGCGTAGGAAGTCGAGTGCAGCCGAGAGGAGCGACACATAAACAGGAGGGTCCGTGCGCATGCTGGACTCCCTTCCTGTCCTCTCCCATCCCTCTCCCCCCCCCCTACCCTCGCACTACTGTACACGGCTGCTGCAGTGGGGTGGGCACAGCACCGCGAGCCAACTGGCTGCTGTCCGAGCGCGGGGCCAGACCGCGATTAATTCAGCCGGCCGATTCCAAGTTCAGGCATTAGCGTCAAAAACATTGGCCCCCGAGGGCCGGCCGCCGGAATTAATGGTGCGGGCCTTCCACTTGTCAATGGCGGCGGCGCCGGGTCCCGGCCGGCCGCCTGCGCGCCAGCTAGGCGCGATGAGTGACCGCAGGACGGCGGCCTTGCGTAAACAAAGCGCCGATGCAATGCCGGGCAGAAGGAGCGGAAGGCGAGGGCGGCAGCAGGGCAGGGAGGGGGAGGGGGGCTGTTGGCTCGGCTCAGCCGCTCGTCCTTCCATTAGCAGCCGCAGCCGCAGCCGCAAAAAGCGCCCAAGACACCGGAAAGGCACCGAGGGCGACGGAAGCCGCACTGGGCGCTGCGAACCGCCGCAGGAACTGCACGACTCCTCTCGGGACATCCGCAAGCTTCCTGAAAGAAGCTCCGCGTAGAGCCGGTCTTCTCAGCATCAGACTCGCCCGTTAGCTCGTCGATGTGGTGTCGCACTCTTCAACCATGTCGTGGACTGGGTATAGGAGCCGGCTATAGGCCGATACTTGAAAACTGTGCCTACTGAAATCTGCGCGCATCAGAAATTTGTAATTGGTGCATTCATCCTCTTGATGCCAATTGAGGAGCTACTCGACCGAATAGTAGCCGCTTCGGTCAAGAATACCATCATAACGACCGGGAGAATGGTGTGCTGACCACACGCCCCTCCTATCCGCATCCTCCACTGAGGATGACACGGCGGTCGGATGGTCCCGGTAGGCCACTCGTGGCCTGAAGACGGGGTGCTTTATGGTTCTTTGACACACAGAAAAAAAACACTGCCGAAAAAAAGTGCATCCTTTTAGAGATTTCAAATTCATTCAAAATTTATTGTTGCACCAGCGCATATGGAGTAGATAAAATGGTTACATTTACAGGTCAATAGCACAAACGGCTCTGAGGTACCAGACATCGACCGTGCTGAAACACCCATTTTAGTACGTGGTGTAGTCTCCATGGGCGTATATGCAGGCGCTGCCTCTGGCATCCAGTCGATAGCACAAATGGTAAATACTGTCCTGGGAAACGTTATTACACGCCTGCTTGGCCTGTTCACGTGGTTCCATTAAGAGTTGTTGATGAACGAGTCACATGGGTCACTTCTCGTTCCATCACATTCCACACGTGCAAGTTTGGAGATCGTGCTGGCCACAGAATTTGCTGCATGTCTTGCAGAGCATATTGAGTTTGACGGGCAGTGTTTGGGCGAGCATTGTCCTGTTGTAAGAACGGCAAAAGAATGGGTCTAACAACATTCTGCATATACCGAGCATTAGTCAACGTCCCCTCCAGAAATATTATACGTGAACAACAGTTGTAGTTATCGCTCCCCACACCATAAGGCCTGCAGTGGGGCCAGTGTACATTTAACAAACGCACTCTACGAGATAGTGCTCAATGGCTCTATGACGTACAAGCAAACGATCATCATGCAGGCAGAATCTACTTTCATCACTGAAGACCAAAGTGCGTCTTTCCATCTTTCAAGTGATCCTCTGATGGTAACAGTCGAACTGTGCGCATTGATGCAGTGGTGTGGACAGATTCAACAATTCGATTTCTCAGAACTTCAAGAGCAGCTACCATAGATGGGACAAAGACTCTGTCTTTTACGCACCCCCGCAGAAAAAAATTGCATAATTGGAAGCTTCATGAAGTTGAGGAAACAACCAATTTTGCCGCATGTCGAGGTATGATACTTCTGTCGCAGTTCCGTCCACGAAAATGGAAGATCCATAAAATTTGTGAACGGAAAGGGCACAAAACAAATTCGGTTTCGGGGAGTCTCTTTCATGTTCGATGACGACGCCAGGATTTTGTAACCACAAAAGCTTACATTATGGCGGTTTACTTTACCCGTTGGACGAAACGTCGATTCATCCAAAAACATGAGTCGTCGGGAAAAAAAGTGTCCTCTGTAACATCCTGGAGAAATGAAATGCTAGATTTGTACCTACTATTATGGTCACGGGACGAAGTTGCTGCAGAACTGTAACTTGTAAGGCTGCGTGTGGAGGCGTCGTTTCAGTATATGCCACACCGTTTTCTATGAAAGTTGAAGTTCGTGGGCTTCTTGTGGCTTTCCGAGGGCTCCATATGACCGGCCAGTGCTCTTCCCGTTACATATGCAGCCAATTTTTAAGAATTTTCTGCTTGTCCTGAGGCGGCTTCTCGCTGAATCGATGGCGGAGTGCATGACAAACATACACTCCTGGAAATTGAAATAAGAACACCGTGAATTCATTGTCCCAGGAAGGGGAAACTTTATTGACACATTCCTGGGGTCAGATACATCACATGATCACACTGACAGAACCACAGGCACACAGACACAGGCAACAGAGCATGCACAAGGTCGGCACTAGTACAGTGTATATCCACCTTTCGCAGCAATGCAGGCTGCTATTCTCCCATGGAGACGATCGTAGAGATGCTGGATGTAGTCCTGTGGAACGGCTTGCCATGCCATTTCCACCTGGCGCCTCAGTTGGACCAGCGTTCGTGCTGGACGTGCAGACCGCGTGAGACGACGCTTCATCCAGTCCCAAACATGCTCAATGGGGGACAGATCCGGAGATCTTGCTGGCCAGGGTAGTTGACTTACACCTTCTAGAGCACGTTGGGTGGCACGGGATACATGCGGACGTGCATTGTCCTGTTGGAACAGCAAGTTCCCTTGCCGGTCTAGGAATGGTAGAACGATGGGTTCGATGACGGTTTGGATGTACCGTGCACTATTCAGTGTCCCCTCGACGATCACCAGTGGTGTACGGCCAGTGTAGGAGATCGCTCCCCACACCATGATGCCGGGTGTTGGCCCTGTGTGCCTTGGTCGTATGCAGTTCTGATTGTGGCGCTCACCTGCACGGCGCCAAACACGCATACGACCATCATTGGCACCAAGGCAGAAGCGACTCTCATCGCTGAAGACGACACGTCTCCATTCGTCCCTCCATTCACGCCTGTCGCGACACCACTGGAGGCGGGCTGCACGATGTTGGGGCGTGAGCGGAAGACGGCCTAACGGTGTGCGGGACCGTAGCCCAGCTTCATGGAGACGGTTGCGAATGGTCCTCGCCGATACCCCAGGAGCAACAGTGTCCCTAATTTGCTGGGAAGTGGCGGTGCGGTCCCCTACGGCACTGCGTAGGATCCTACGGTCTTGGCGTGCATCCGTGCGTCGCTGCGGTCCGGTCCCAGGTCGACGGGCACGTGCACCTTCCGCCGACCACTGGCGACAACATCGATGTACTATGGAGACCTCACGCCCCACGTGTTGAGCAATTCGGCGGTACGTCCACCCGGCCTCCCGCATGCCCACTATACGCCCTCGCTCAAAGTCCGTCAACTGCACATACGGTTCACGTCCACGCTGTCGCGGCATGCTACCAGTGTTAAAGACTGCGATGGAGCTCCGTATGCCACGGCAAACTGGCTGACACTGACGGCGGCGGTGCACAAATGCTGCGCAGCTAGCGCCATTCGACGGCCAACACCGCGGTTCCTGGTGTGTCCGCTGTGCCGTGCGTGTGATCATTGCTTGTACAGCCCTCTCGCAGTGTCCGGAGCAAGTATGGTGGGTCTGACACACCGGTGTCAATGTGTTCTTTTTTCCATTTCCAGGAGTGTAGATTGACTTGGCGCAGATTCCAACACGTAAAATGGTATCTCTTGTGATGTAGTCACCAAGTCGCTATAAACAACAGCATAACTGTGTCAAAACTTTGATCCTTCCCCTGTCCTGTGGCTTGCATAATGTGTTTCTATCTTTTATAGTTTGTCTGTAATAAGCCATTGAAATGTGTTTTTGAATCACCCTGTACAGGATGTTCTTTTTTTAACTTGAGAACACAGTATCTCGAAAACGACATACCGTACGAAAAAAACAAATGTTCTAGGTGAAAAGTTAACATTAGTAATCAAACAATGAAAAATCCAAGATGGAATGTAACTATATTATGAGAAGGAAAGTTGCTACTCACCATACAGCGGAGATGCTGAGTCGCAGACAGACACAACAAAAAGACTCTCACAATCATAGCTTTCGGCCATTAAGGCCTTCATCAACAATACACACATATATGCACATACACACACACACACACACACACACACACACACGCAAACGCAACTCACACGCACAACTGCAGTCTCAGGCAACCAAAACCACACTGCGAGCAGCAGCACCAGTGCTTGATGCGAGTGACGAGTGGGTGGAGATAAGGAGAAGGCTGGAGTGGGGAGAGGGAGGGATAGTATGGTGGGGATGATAGACAGTGAAGTGCTGCAGGTTAGACGGAGGGCAGGGGAGAGGTGGGGATAGGGAGGGAGAAGCAGAAAAGGACCGCTGTGTAGTGCTGGAATGGGAACAGGGAAGGAGCTCGATGGGTGAGGACAGTGACTTAGGAAGGTTAAGGCCAGGAGGCTTATGGAAACATAGGATTACTGCAGGGAAAGTTCCCACATGCACAATTCAGAAAAGCTGGTGTTGGTGGGAAGGATCCATATAGCACAGACTGTGGAGCACTCACTGAAATGAGAGATACCATTTTTGGCAGCGTTTTCAGCAACAGGGTGGTCCATTTGTTTCTTGGCCACAGTTTGGTGGTGGCCATTCATGTGGACACAAAGCTTGTCGGTTGTCATGCCTGCATAGAATGCAGCACAGTGGTTACAGCTTAGCTTGTAGACCACATGACTGGTTTCACAGGTAGCCCTGCTTTTCATGAGATAGGTGATGTTAGTGACTGGACTGGAGTAGTTGGTGATGGTAGGATGTATGGGACGAGTCTTGCATCTAGGTCTGTTACAGGAGTATGAGCCGTGAGGTAAGGGATTGGGAGCTGGGGTTGTGTAAGCATGGATGAGTATATGTGTAGGTTTGGTGGATGGCAGAATACCACTGTGGGAATGGTGGGAAGGATAGTGGCCAGAACATTTCTCATTTCAGGGCATGACGAAAGGTAATCGAAACCCTGGTGGAGTATGTAATTCAGTTGCTTCAGTCCTGGGTGGTACTGAGTTAAGAGGGGAATGCTTCTCTGCGGCCGGATGGTGGGACTTTGAGAGGTAGTGGGAGACTGGAAAGATATGGCATGGGAGATTTGTTTTTGTACAAGGTTGGAAGGATAATTACAGTCAGTGAAAGCTTCAATGAGACCCTTGGTATATTTCGAGAGCCATCGCTCGTCACTGCAGATGCGACGACCATGGGTGGCTAGGCTGTATGGAAGAGACTTATTGGTATGGAACGGGTGGCAGCTGTCGAAGTGGAGGTATTGTTGGTGGTTAGTACGTTTGATATGGACAGATGTGCTGATGTAGCCACCTTTGAGGTGGAGGTGAACATCTAGGAAGGTGGCTTGTTGTGTTGAGTAGGACCAGGTGAAGCAAATGGGTGGGAAGTTGTTGAGGTTCTGGAGGAACATGGATAGGGTGTCCTAACCTTCAATCCAGATAGCAAAGATGTCATCTATGAATCTGAACCAGGTGAGGGGTTTAGGATTCTGAGTATTTAGATAGGATTCTTCTAGATGGCCCATTAATACGTTGGCATACAGTATTGCCATGCAAGTGCCCATAGCTGTACTCCGGATGTGTTTGTAGGTAATGCCTTCAAAGGAGAAGTAATTGTGGGTGAGGATGTAGTTGATCATGGCGACTAGGAAGGTGGTTGTTGGTATGGAACCCTCAGGCGTTGGGAAGGGTAGTGTTCAATAATGGTAAGGCCATTGGCATTAGGAATGTTAGTGTACAGGGAGGTGGCAGCAATAGTGATGAGCAGGGCGCTGTGTGGTAAAGGACAGGAACTGTGGAGAGTCAGTGGAGAAAATGGTTGGTATCTTTTATATAGGAAGATAGGTTCCCAGTAATAGGTTGAAGGTGAAACTTCAACAACGTGAGTTGTAATACTTTAATATTGTATTTTTTAACTCTGTACTATGTTCAATGTTGCTCACTGCATTAAAAAAGTTATTTAGAATCTAAAACTTATTTATTTCTCAACATAGGTTACTAGCGCTCAGTTAGATAGTTCTCAACCAATGCCTCAAACTCACGAGCTATGACATCATAACGATATAATCTATAATAATGTATGTATTCTAATTATTGTGTATTATACTTCCATTGCTTAAAGTTTAATTTACAATGATAAAAAATATGTTTGTTGCATAACATAAATGAGGAGCAATCAGTTTAAAAGTATAATAGGGAAAAAAAGAATCAGATCATTTAACCTATAATACTGTGTAGTGAGACTTCTACATTAAGAAACTAGTGTGACACACAACATTCTGTGCAAGTGATTGTATCTTTGCCTATAATGTTTGGTCGCTTTCAGACGCTAGACAGTTGTTTCCTGAAGATGGCCCAATAAGTCAAAAACTAATTCGAAATAAACACAAACAAGTAGAATAAAAACAGCGTGCTTGTTATTCAACCTTAAAGCTGTTGCCTTTGCTAGTATTAACTTTTAACCTAGAACATTTTTATCATATGAAGCATCGTTTACAAGATAATTAGTTCTCTCAAATTAAAACAAACACAAAAAATTAAGGATAGCTCAATTCTTGAGAGATCTTATGCAAACCATCAATTAAAATGCTCGAACATAATCGCAATATTAAAAGCGGGCAATTGTGCATGTAACCCTAAGAACTACAAACCAAATGCCTTGTTATCCGTGACCTACAAGATACCAGAACGACTTCTTCGTAACAGAATCAGTACAAAATTACTTGGAGCAATACAAAACTTGGAGCAACATAAAACATTGCAAACAAACACCTAGAGCATAGGTACAATCTATCGACTCTGAAGCAGCCAGTAGGCAGTATAAAGTCATCTAGTCTACCACCCACATGTACTCGTCAATTCTCAGCACGGTGTGTGGCGGAGGGTACCTAGTATTCTTTTCCTATGATGTTCAATTCGCAAATAGAGTGAGAGAAAAACGGTTGTTTATATAGATCCATACAAGCCCTTATTTCTCTTATGTTTGAGGTCCTTAAGTGAAATGTACGTTGACGGCAGTAGACATGTACTGCAGTCAGTTCAAATGCCGGTACTCTAAATTTTCTCAATAGTTTTCCTGGAAAAGAGTGTCCCTTTACCTCCAGGAATTCCCATGTGAGTTCCCAAAGCATCTCCGCAATACTGAGATTATTGGTAACAAATCTAGCAGCCCGCCATTGAATTGCTTCAAAGTCTTCCTTTAATCCGACGTGGTGCGGATCTCAAACACTAGAGTAGTACTCAACAATGGGTCGCACTAGTGGTTCGCATGCTGTCTCCTTTATTGATAAAAATCATTTTTTTTTATAATTCTCATAATAGACCGAAGTTGACTATTCGGCTTCGCTGTTGCGATCCTTACATGCTCGTTGGATTTTATGTCGCTTTGCAACGTTACGCCCAGATACTGAATCGACGGGACTGTGTCAAGCAGCACAGTACTGACGCTGTATTAGAACATTATCTGTTTGTTTTTCCTGATCCTCTTATTCTTTTTCTCTTACGTCATCTTGTATGCTCCTACAGTCACTCACGATGACACCTTCCCGCACAGACAGCATCATGAGCAACAGATTGCTGCTAATCCCGTCCGCCAGATCACTGACATATATAGAAAATGTCAGTGGCCTACCGCACTTCGGTGGGACAGTCCTGGCGCTACCCTACTTTCTGATGAACATCATATGATCTTGTGATGCATTCTTCCGTCTCGTCGACTGCGATTCTCCGCAATCTCAAAATAGGGATGGCTGCTTATCCATTTATGAAAAATTATGCGCATGATTGATTCTAATTCCGTTTAGCATTGACCATGTTTTGCGTGGCAAGTTAAATTTCAGTGGTTTCTTGGTGATACACGGCATAGTATTATTTTGTTGTCTAGTTCATGCTTCAGGCCATGCAGTATTAAAGTTGAACTTATCTTTTATAGCGATCTTTGCTCTTTTCGCTGGAGATCATCTAGAGCAGAGCCAGTTGTGCTTTGCTTCATCAGTCTTTTGATGAAAAGGTGGATTTGTTCTCGTTCATGAGACCATTTTTGTGTCGTAGTTGAGGCGGTGGAATGTGGCTTAGTACTGGTAGCCATTCCGTAGGTGTTGATTTCGTAACACCAGCGATCATTCTCATGGTGTTGTTTAGCTGGACTTTTTATTTGTGCGTGTACACTGTTTAGTCAGACTGGGGTACAATATTCAACAGTCGATAAGACAGGATTAAGAGCAGAGAAACGTACGCTAGGTGCTGATGGTCCCCAGGTCGTAGTATATAGTTTTTGTGCGATGTTTCTGGTTCTCAATTTTTGGGTTATTTTTAATATTCTCTGAATGAAAGAGTTTTATCTTGGGTAACCTCTAGGTGCTGTGGTGTTTCATTGCAAATAATTGCAGTGTTTTCAAACTCTATATTGAGTTTTTTTCTAGTGATTTTGGTATTGAGATGTAAGCATGAAAACTCTATTTTGAGGACGTTTAGTTGGAGCCTCCAACTGCGAAAGTGCTTTCCTGCTGCTTCTAGGTCCTCTGCTAGGATTTATTCAGACTCTTCAATTGAGTTACACTTTCTTGCTAGTACCCAGTCGTCGGCGTAACCAGACATTCCTGGTTTTGTTTTTGGTGTATCTGCAATGTACAAGCTCAAGAGCAGTGGACTAAGGATTGATCCCTGTGGTAGACTTTTTTTATTTTTCTTCTGCAGCTGATATCCGATACAAAAACTACTTGGAACACTCAGCTGTTTAGCACATGGTGATTAGTCGAGCTATTGGATTGCAAGAGATTAGACGAAGAAGCTTGTATATCATACCTTCTCTTCGAACTGTATTACAGACCTCTGACAGGTCAATAAATGTAGCTGCACTTTCAAGTTTTCCTTCAAATCATGCTACGATGTAGGTGGTGAGTTACAGAACTTGGTAAAGGCAGCTCCGTTTATACTGGAATCCTGCTTGTTCAGTCGGAATTGCTCCAAGGAATTTTGTACTGATTCTGTTATGGAGAAGTCGTTCTGGTAATTTGTAGGTCACTCGATTTGTAGTTCTTAGCGAATTGCCCGCTTTTAATATTGCAATTATGTTCGACCTTTTTAATACTTGGTTTGCATAAGATCTCTGAAGAACTGAGCTATCGATACTTTTTTGCGTTTGATACCGTTTATTAAGAATCAGGATGCATATTGACAAATCCGCAAGCTTTTCCTGGCTTCAACTGTTTAAGCGCTGTTGGGATCGCTTCACAAGTGAAGGGACGGGATTGTTCAGTCTCTGAGGCTTCAGCTCTTAGGATTTTGAGCTGTCGTTTCGCCTTGATTGTGAGCGTTTTGTCTGTTACTGCTCTGGATGTCGCTGATAGATGTGAGGCAAGGGTACTTGGGTTAACTGTTGCCTTCTTGCTTTGTGTAGGAGCCACACTTCCTAGTTTCCTTAACAAAATCCACGTTTATATCCTTGATATCCGAATATTCAGGCTTCCTCTTGTTTCCGTCCACTTTTGCGTCTCTCCGCATCCAGACAGTAGCTAGTCTCATATTCTGGTAAAACTCTTCACTATTTTGGGACCAACCAGGGATGTATTCTTTTTAGTAGCCTCTTGGGTACGCCCCTTGGCTCTACTAATTATGGCCCCGGCAGATCTTTTGTAGTTTCTGCTGGTAAAGGGTATCAGCCCATGCATTTCCCTAGCTCCGTAGAGAACTTCGTCGAGCTGGTTTTCATTAGATTCTGTCTTGTGTGAGGATAGGCGCTGGGGTTCATAGATCGCACACTCCAGGTTAGTCAGTTTAATCCTGGCAGGCGCCGCTAAAAATGTGTGCTGGCAGACAGGGCTGAAAATGTGGACGAATTATGGGAGGCGTCGACAAACATATGCAAATATACCCTCCAAAACTGTAAATGGGGAAACTTACGACTATTAAATGAAACGAGGGTTATGATGATTTTGATTTATTACAATAAAGATGACTGCTAAACACATCGTAACCCTTGGTATCATTAACATAATAAAACCATAGATTAATGAATGCCTACCTGTGGTAACATTAAATTCTTGGTATACATGACATCGTGGGTCGGAAGAAAAGATGCTAATAATCGCGCAAAAAATTACTTATAATCTCTCAATGCCAAGTAATTGTCGTAATGTTAAGGAAATAAACAGTATTACAGAAAGGAATACGTCGCACCTGTGGGTGAAGTTTAAACCAAACTGTTCATTACTGTAAAAATTCGAGACTTCAGAACGATGCTTGATGTAATCGGATTACAAAAAAGTGACTCTGATTTCCTTGCACCTCTTCGGACAGTTATGGCACAATCTCACCATAATATGCAGGTGGTGGCTGAAGTGGTTGCAGTATCGATCATTCGTGGAACCAACGACCCTCGCCAGCGGCTTAATCGAGATTAGCCTAAAATGTTTCTAAGTCCCCAACCAACAGTCGGGCGGCTCTGTGGAGGCTCTCACCGTTGAGATCTGGCAGTACACAGGAAATCTCACATTGCCACCTGTTTCATTTCTCACTGAATTTTGATTGGCTTTACTCTGGATCTTCTGAGCACTGACCCATCAAACTGCTCCCTACAAAACACTTGTGTCCTTCCTCTGATTAACCAATGACTTTGTAAGTAGGCTGTTTAGGTTTTTATGTTGGTAACGCCACGTATCGCTCTATATGAAAATCAGTGGCTGTGCTGTGTGCAGTCTGAGGCTGGTTGGCATTGTTGGAATATTCGCTATTGTAGTGTTGGGCAGTTGGATGTGAACAGCGCGTAGTGTTGCGCAGTTGGAGGTGAGCCGCCAGCAGTGGTGGATGTGGGAAGAGAGATGGCGGAGTTTTGAGAGCGGATGTTCTGGACGTGTGTCCATCAGAGAGAGTAAATTTGTAAGACTGGATGTCATGGACTGATACATATATTATGACTAATAAGGTAAATACATTGTTTGTTCTCTATCAAAATCTTTCATTTCCTAACTTTGCCTATCAGTAGTTAGTGCCTTCAGTAGTTAGAATCTCTTATTTAGCTGGCAGTATTGACGCTCGCTTTATTGCAGTAGTTCAAGCAACGAAGAGTTTTGTGAGGTAAGTGATTCATGAAAGGTATAGGTTAATGTTAGTCAGGGCCATTCTTTTGTAGGGATTATTGAAAGTAAGATTGCGCTGCGCTAAAAATATTGTGTCAGTTTAGTGTTGATCAGAATAATTAAAGTGAGTACGTTCAGTTCTGCTCAGCTGTTTGAAAATCAAATGACGTAAGAGGTTTATTAGCACTGTAATTCATAAATTTTTCTAAGGGGACGTTCAACTTGCTCCCTGCCATCCTGTACTGAAAAAAGTCGCCTTTCTCTGTCTGTCTCTTTCTATGGGCAATGAGGTGCTCTGTCTCGTCACCATCTGGTGTCTTCTTTTAGCTGAGAATTTATTTACGTTAGCCAATATCAGCATGTTTTACTTTGAGCAAACACTGTTTTTTGCTAAGTCAAACCGCTCTGAGGTCTCTCCCGTTTACAAAGGCCCAGGACCCAGCGTCCCCTATCCATCATTTATTTACTTTTAGTTTTTTGTGCTTTTCTGGGGGAAACTGCCAGTTTTCTACATCTCAAGTACAAAGGTGCCTTCCCACTAAAAAAGCGGTCTCCTCACTCCATTTCCTGGTCGTAAAATGTTTTTGCTAGGTGTATACGCTATGGTAGATGCTATCTGTGTGTCTGTACAGTAGCCTGATGTCCTGCTGGGGTTCCACATAGCAAAAGCTGCTAGTCAGTGGCTGGTGACCCTCGACACATCCCCTCGAGCCTTCCAAGAATCCGCCACTCTATCACTGAGGGTGGCTCCCTCTTATGGTTCCTAGTGGATCCGTGCCCCTTCTTATCACCCATAGTGCTTCCAACATTTTTCCACAGCTGCATTGCACGCAAATATGAATCAAATGAAAGAGAATAGCAAGGCTGCATAAATTATTTACCATTGATTACTAGTACTGTGGCATATCATGTCTATCGATGTAAACTAGGTATTCCAATCAAATAGGAGTTTCTTTACTCATCTGCAGATGTTGCGAGACTGTTTCTTTAAAACTGTCACGTAACATCACCCCTTCCCTCTGGCTTTAAATTTAAGCAGATGTAGTCCTGCTTACTACTTGTTAAAACACAAGAGCAGCAAAGAAATTTACATCGTACGTGGCACTGGGATTGCGTGCACAGTTGAGATACTGTTGGGGATATGGATAGTGCTAAGGTAACGTAATTCATATTTTATTATGTCATCTCTATTTAAGCTGCAAACCATCGTTCATTCATTCATCAAATTGCTGGTAATCTAAATTCTTTCTTTATGTTATTTTGTCAGCTTCCCTGTTCATGTATCTTCAAAATATTCTTTACAGTTAGTTCTTAATTACTCCTTATTCAAATCACAGGCTTTTTAAATCATGTAACCCTCAAATTCATGATCTGAAACTCACTCACTCCTATATTTTTAAACAATTATTAACTTTTATTCACACTACAAACAATTTAATATTGACGCCATTCACACACTCACAATACACGCTACAATATTTAATGCTAAAATAAACTTTTAAAACTTTATACAAACATAAGAAACATATAACCTTCATCAGACAAAATTGGAAGTATAAAATACATGAATATTTAACGTATATCATCATAAACCAATTACAGTTTTAATCAGACCTATAATATAATATTTACAAAAATGTGTACACATCGTAAGATAAAACTGTTATTACAAAATACAGTAAAAAATAAATCATTACAAAACAAATCACAGTATCAGCTAAGCATTTAGAACAATGTTTGTACATTGTAATATTTATGTTGAATAGTACCTCATGAAAATAATGTTTATTCAGATCAAATGTGAATCATCATTCTACACAAAAATACACTATAGTCGCTGTATGTCATTAAATGTACAAATATGTAAATACAATTTGCATTTTAACTACTGCTCGTCATCACTCATACTTCAGGCCGCGCAAGGTAGCCGTGTGGCCTGAGGCGTCTTGTCACGGTTCGTGAGGCTCCCTCCGTCGGAGGTTCGAGTCCTCCTTTGGGCATGGGTGTGTGTGTTGTCCTTACATTAAGTTAGTTTAAGCTAGATTAAGTAGTGCGCAAGCCTACGGACCGATGACCTCAGCAGTTTGGTCCCACTGTCCTTAGCACAAATTTCCAGTTTTTATAATTCAGTCCTCTAGAAATATTGTTGTCGAGCTAAAACTACAACACAGTTGATAAAACACAGTAAACTTTATTGTCCCTGAAAAACATCGAACAAAAGATAAATTACTCTGGTTGGACCTCACTTAGTTCATCAGGAAGAAGCAGAATGTCACCGCCTGGGTTCGAAGATACACAATTAAGACACAAGGCGACCTGGTTCCAGTACACAATCGCCCACAGTACAATGTTTGTCCTTGGTCCGTTGCACACATATGTATACTTGAAAGGGTACAGTACCGCCCGACATTGAAAATAGGTACAACATTCTTCGTTATTCTTGTCAGTACAACATATTTTTTTCTAATAATAACTCAATTTCAATTAATACAGCAAAGCCGGATACCAGTGTGGGAAAGAACGACAATTTATTTATTTAATTGATCACATGTGCACTCCCACAAAAAAAAACCCTATATCCAGTTTGGTGAGATCTGTGAAATGAATGAATGTATGGTTGTCTGCTAACCGCAGATAGTGAACGTGAATATATGATCATCTTTGAGACGATCCTTTGGCCACCTTTGGTGGAACCAAAGAGATGAAACTTA
The DNA here is from genome assembly GCF_023864275.1 of Schistocerca cancellata. Taxonomy (NCBI): domain Eukaryota; kingdom Metazoa; phylum Arthropoda; class Insecta; order Orthoptera; family Acrididae; genus Schistocerca; species Schistocerca cancellata. The sequence goes on along the minus strand of NC_064630.1, from coordinate 689,955,924 downwards.
CCGGAGCTTTGAGCGCCTGAAATGTGGCTGACCAATACGGTAGCATGGTCTTCCCCCACCTCGACAGAGGTGCGAGATGACCTGAAGAACGGCCATGTTTCAGCACTCTGCCGCTGGATCTTGTGCTGTTAAGACCTGTCTTAGTTGTGCTCCGTAAAGACAAAAGAGTGGAGACATGGTATGCATGTGGAATATTTAAGAGTAGTTTGAATTAATAATTTCTCTATTTCAGGAACTTTTGTGGGGAGAATTAAATGTCAGGCAGGTAATATTAATGGGATTGTAGTAATCTTCAGAAGTGACCAACGGTCACAATGAAACCACGTGTAGCAATAAGTTGAAATACTTCCGTGTGCTTAAGTTAAGCTGAATTACTAGCGTGTATACAATAAGTTGAAATATTTAAGAAATAGCGTGTGTACCATAAATTGAAATATTTAAGAAATGGCGTGTGCAGGACTTGAAATTAGAGACGAGTACTTCCACATGGTGAGTACTGTGTGAGTCTCAAACTGTGTATGAGACAAAAGATAAAGAGAAGTACTCGTCCATGGTATCAGTTGAGGACTCGCGAGTGTGATGAATACGTTCTTAATATTACTTTGCGTGATATGATTCCGTGTGATGCTAGATTCAAACTCTGAGAGAGAAGCAAGGTGAGTCGGCCGTCTATCCAGCAACGCCACTTGGCTTGCATTGCACAGGAAGACGTGCATATATCTCCAGAGTTCATAGTAGGAAAGTAGAATTACGAAGTGGGGCAGTGTCGTGTGAAACTGGGATAAATATTAATTGAAGTGGGAAAGCTGAAAGTGATAATGTTGTGACTATTCCCTGTGTAGTATTTCATATTGTAGTGTGATGTATGTCATGTAATTTGGGTATGTGTGGTTTGCATGGGAGAGTAGCAAGGTAGTTTCAAAAGATTAGTGGGCTATGCTTGTTCCTTCGGTACCGCTCAGTCTGGAGGAAAGTTTCGTGATGATGATTGTGAAAGTCGAAGTGTGAGGTATAATAAAAAGATCCACCATCCTATCCAGAAAGTGCACTGTAGCGTTAAATAATTTCGACCCTGCCAGGATATTTTGCCAGGATATTTTGCTGTTAGGGTTTGCTGTTAAAATCTTTTTTATTTGATGGAATATATTGTGATAGCGCTAAGAAGTAAAAATTTTTTTTGTTTGCAATTTCTTTCTGGATTCGTGAGGATCTTTTATTTTTTTTATGTAATTAATTGCTATATCGCCCAAGGCTGGAAGATCGTTGTATAATTTTTTTTGCGTAATGTCCATAGTAACTAGATCACAGTCGAAAAGTGCAGTCACCATGGAGAATAGTGATTCTAGGGTGAACGTAGCAGTGCAGCAGGAAGTAGCTGTTGACCATGGGTTAATGAGCAAGAACGACAAACACTCGGAAGGGGCTGAATTTTTCAGCGGACCGCGGCTAGGTGATCCTTTATGCGGCGGGCTTTGTCCACAAACGGGGGCTTTTCCCGACGACACGGGCGAGCCGGGACTAGGTCAGGTATGCGTGAAAGTGAAGCTACCCTTAGCGAAGCTACTGCTTCTCAGGCGAACGAGGTGAGCACGTCGAAAGTAGCAAATGACAATGTGCTACTGCAGTTTTTACAGAGGATGGATAAAGATAATAAGGAAAGATTGGAAGTGATGGATAGAGATAATAAGGAAAGAGATAGGGAGTATAAGGAAAGATTGGAAGCAAATAAGGAAAGATTGGAAGCAATGGATAGGGAAACTAAGGAAAAATTGGAAGCGATGAACAGAGATAATAAGGAGAGAGATAGGGAGATTAAGGAAATATTGGAAGCGATGGATAGAGATAATAAGGAGAGAGATAGGGAGATTAAGGAAATATTGGAAGCGATGGATAAAGATAATAAGGAAAGATGGGAAGCGATGGATAAAGATAGTAAGGAAAATATGGAGGCATTGGATAAGGGAAATAAAGAGGCAATAAGGAAGCTACACTCAGTTATCGATGAGCGTCTGCCCGCAGTTAATAATCGGTTAGATGAGGGGGAGAAGAATCTGGGTGCGTTGAAGCAAGTATGTGACACCGTGAAAGAAAAAGCCAATAATTTGGAGGTACGAATAATTGCAATAGAGAGTGATATTACAGAACGTAGGGACATGTTGCCATATGAGCGAATCAAAGAGGTAGTGGTCAGAATGAATACGATAGGCGCAGATGTAGAGAAGATCAGTATAAGAGGCGAAACAGGCTCTGACAGTACGCAGCGAGAGGTTTATGCCGACCAGGAGGAGATACAATCACTATTACAGTTTAAAGAGGCACAACTAGAAACAAATAGGAAATATAGGGAAGAACTAGCACAGTTGCAATTAGCGTGCAGAAGCGAAGGTGAAACACGACCAGGTAGACTGCAGAGGGAGAGTGAGATAAATTCAAAAAACGAAAATAGGCAGAAAGAGGAAGACGAACTCAGAGAGTTAGAAGAACGGTTGTGTTGGATAAAACAGGTGGCAAACCCAACTGGGAATAGTCCACGGTCGGAAAACATAAATGCGGAAGAAGAATGTAGGTGGCACTTCGTGTCGGTACAAACGTTCGCTTGTTTTCCGGATCCTGATAACTACCAACATCCATGCCTGTGACTGTCTCAATTTCAAGATTCATTACCTGCATCGTGGGGACCGCTCCTCAAAATGAAGTTTGTGTGTAACCATTTGAGGGTCGAGGCTAGAGCGAAAATGCAGGAAGTTATTAAAGACTGTAGTAGCTGTGACTACGTAGGCTTTCCCGGCGTAATAAGTCTTGAAAGTCTCTTCGGGTTTGCTGCCGGATCCTAAAATCAACTTGACTCGATATTTCGGCGATCCAACTGTTCGCCATCTTCAGGAAATGCTGCTTCTGCTGATGAGTCCCGCTGAGAACTGACGCAAGATTGCAATTCGACGTCCTATATACGCCACCGTTCAGTACACGGCGCATGCGCCGCCCATCACGGTTTCTGGCTTCCAAAACAGGGAGGTGGCGCCGCCCTTAGTGAAACACTGCTGGCAACGATATATCGCAATCAAGGCCGCATCAAAGAACGTTCAGTTTTGAAGCGAGATAACACAGGATTCCACGTTTTGCTAAGAGGAAACCCATTGTCCCTGTCGATTAAATTATCAGCCAACCTAATTTCAATCGCCTCTTTATACACACTATTCCAAAAACCGGAAATGTTGGCAATTACAACAGTTTCCTCAAATTTCATTTTGTGCAATATATGGAAAACACTGACAATAAGAAGTGATAGAATGGTAGGACGTCTGTTCAGACATCACGGAATAACTACCATGGTACTAGAGGGACCTGTACAGTGTAAAAACTGTAGAACAAAACAGAAATTGGAATACATCCAGCAAATAACTGAGGACATAGGTTGTAAGTGCTATTCTTGGACGAAGAGTTTAGCGTAGGAGAGGAATTCGTGACGGGCCGCATCAAACCAGTCAGAAGAGTAATAACTCTTAAAGAAAAAAAATAATAAGTTCTTGGTTTTAAACGATTGAGTTTTACACAAGAATTTGGGTGGGGTCACTTTCAGTATCAATTCAAGTTAAATGAGGCACTGTTAAGCAAACACACACACACACACACACAAGCTACGAAGCAAGTGGTCACAGATATGTATGCATAGAACTGACAGAACCCCACCGAAAAAATGTTAAAGTAAAATCAATAGAGCACTACTGCACCGGTGTATCTACCACCTTCTAGGTTCAAATGGTTCAAATGGCTCTGAGCACTATGGGACTCAACTGCTGTGGTCATTAGTCCCCTAGAACTTAGAACTACTTAAACCTAACTAACCTAAGGACATCACACACATCCATGCCCGAGGCAGGATTCGAACCTGCGACCGTAGCGGTCGTGCGGTTCCAGACTGTAGTGCCTTTAACCGCTCGGCCACTCCGGCCGGCCCACCTTCTAGGTGTTGTGGATGAACAGAGTTCGACACAATCGACATCTACAGAATACATGTTGTTATTCGTTCCCTAGAATGTGCATCAGACATTTTCCAAAACCGAATAGGCGACTAGCGATACAGACCTTTGGTTGCATTCAAAATGGTTCAAATGGCTCTGAGCACTATGCGACTTAACTTCTGAGGTCATCAGTCGCCTAGAACTTAGAACTAATTAAACCTAACTAACCTAAGGACATCACACACATCCATGCCCGAGGCAGGATTCGAACCTGCGACCGTAGCGAACGCTCGGCTCCAGACTGTAGCGCCTAGAACCGCACGGCCACTCTGGGCGGCTTTGGTTGCGTGTAACAACGCGATGATACATCGCATAATACATTTTACGTTTGTACTATAACTTTGAACTCATAGAACAGGTGTAATTCTGACATAGGGTAGTACTATCCACTGAATTATCACGTTAAGGTATTCGCATTTCTACCACGGACACGAAACTGCCAAAACTTCGAAGCAGAACGTTCCATACACATTTCTGACGAACAGTGCAATTTTTGAAGCAGTAGATCACTTTTTTGTCTTTCCTGAGAAGCAGGGGTATGCACACACTGTGGGAGAGCAGGACACACACAGTGTGAAGATGCTGATGGTGACCGAACGCCATCCAACAGTCCTTAAACAACCATACAGGTAGCAAGTTGCACATACTATGGACCCAAACTTTAAGAGGGTGAAATATTGTCTTGGACACCAGATACAACATTGATTCTGCCTGACACTAGCCGTTTATAGATTCCCGAAGATGTATAATATCACTTTCTTTTCGAAATTGACCTCCGATTACGTTAGGAAATTATGGTATGTTTATTTCATTCCTGTAAAATGATCGTCAGCGACGTCTTATGAGAGTAATAGTCCATCACCTCCATATCCATAACAAATGGCTCTGAGCACTATGGGACTTAACATCTGTGGTCATCAGTCCCCTAGAACTTAGAACTACTTAATCCTAACTAACCTAAGGACATTACACACATCCATGCCCGAGGCAGGATTCGAACCTGCGACCGTAGCGGTCACGCGGTTCCAGACTGAAGCGCCTAGAACCGCACGTACACTATCCATAACATTTCGACATAGAAAACACTAGCCAGTCTCACGCACCAGACCACAGTGCAGCCTGTATTTAACACCAGCCGGAAGCCAGGAACTTTATGTTCCAACACATTCTTCACTACACACTTGAAGAGCAAATCCGACATATCCATCATAGTTTCAGTCGCTCCATAGCGATCCGTATTGCACAGTACAAGTCGCTCATGTTCCATACACTTAACCGCTTAAAGTTACTTGGTAGATGAATATATTCCTCCCCCTCCCCCCCCCCCTCCCGCCCCACCGCACCGCTCCATATGCAAGTGGAACAGCAAAACGGATTGACTGGCAGCGATATAAGATATTCTTCTCTGTTCGACACATACCTGCTTAGTTCCGATTGTATATGACTGTGATTCATCATATCACATGGTGTAGGACACACATCAGATGGATATATAAAAGATCAATTATCTACCATAGGAGGTGTTGTCATCTTGGAATTTCAAGTGTATGTAACAAGCCTTTAACTATGAATACACACTTTGCTTAGTCTAATAAGAAGAAGCAAAAAGGGCAATTTGCAGAAGAATGAGAATGTGAGACAGTTTACAGTTTAGTTATTTGGGATTTTGCCTATTGTGCTGCTTGTATTGGTCCATGGGAACTTGCAGCCTAGTAGCTTCCATAGATATACCAAAGACCTGTCCAAAATTTTTTCATCTGTACTGAATCAATGCAGTAGAAGTCATATATGTAGTAAATTTCACGAGGAAGATTTTTCATAGATACTACATGCTGGAATAAAGATGTTTAAATTGCAGCAGGGGATACATCTGAACTGGTATATGATATATGGATATGATAATTGCTTTTTATATGCTTTACATTCAGCATGTATTTCATGTAATCCAACTGAAGCACTGATACGCTTAGGAATACCTTCTGTAAACTCCACTTGTATGGAATTTATGTTTTTACGAGTAATACCAACAAACTTAGGTAGAGCACATGTGATGCTACAGAAGAATGTTGAAAATTAGGTGGACTGTAACGAATGAGAAGGTTCTCTGTAGAATCGCCGAGGAGAGGAATGTACGGTAAAGACTGACAATAAGTAGTGATAGAATGGTAGTACATCTGTTCAGACCTCACGGAATTACTTCCACGGTACGAGAGGGAGCCGTGGAGGGGAAAAACTGTATGAGAAATCAGAAACTGAAATACATCCAGCAAGTAACTGAGGTTGCATGTGCCACTCTGGGATGAAGAGATTGGCATAGAAGAAAAATTCATGACGGGCCGAAACAAACCAGTCAGAAGAGTGATGACTCGAAAGAAAAAAACGTTGTTGTTTCTAAGCGACTGAGTTTTACGCAAGACATTTGGGTTTGGACACCTTCAGTGCCAATTCATGTCAACTGAAGCTGGACCTTGGCCAGCGGTTGTTATAGACTCACTTGTATTTCTGTCTCGAAATTTTCTTATTATTAGTATTCCTATTGTTTGAACATTAGTTTGGATATATTATGTGTATTTGTGAGTTGAACTGGGTTCAAATGGCTCTGAGCACTATGGGACTTAACATCTGAGGTCATCAGTCCCCTAGAACTTAGAACTACTTAAGCCTAACTAACCTAAGAACATCACACACATCCATGCCCGAGGCAGGATTCGAACCTGCGACCATAGCGGTCACGCGGTTCCAGACTGGAGCGCGTAGAACCGCTCGGCCACACCTGCCCGCAGTTGGACTGGGCCTCACCCTCGGTGAGTGGACGTTTTTTTCCTTTCGATGGCCTTTTCGAAAATAAGGTTGTTTTTGAAAATATTCACGCTTCTCTCAACCCAGCACCACTGTGGTGTGCGTACTGTAAGACCTTCGGTACACACACCATCAGATTATTTGACTTGTCGCTCTAATGAAGTAGGCGAGTGTCAGCAATATGTCTCGTGGTCTTATCATGGCGTGTTTATCTTCTGCCGTTAGGTCAGACGATAGAAATGCTACTTGCACGCTTAGAGTAGCAGATTGATGGTGACCAACTTTAAACAGAACTTGATTAATTTTCACACACATTTATTAAAATAATAAAAAGCATGGATATACGTAACTTGATTCTGGATGCTGTTTACAATTGACAATCTGAAGTTCCTTTGGTCTTATTGTCACATATCTCTGATACTTGACAAAGTGTCTATACATTTATCTTCATGGCTACGTACAGGAATATGATAATCTTATTAGGCGCAGACAAAAACTAGACTACAGACTAATGCAGACTGACTGATCGGAGGTCTGTACACTCGTTATAATACCTCGCGCGTTCATGTATGACTGCGCGAGTGTGATCCGCGAGGGGAAAAGGTTCTACGTTAGCAGCAATCTCATTGGCTGCGTTACATATTAATACGTGGATCGGCGGAAGCAGAATTTGGTCCGTCTCTAAGACAGCGCCATCTCGTAGTGCGGAGACGGACGACCGCTGCGCCTGCGCTGTTGTGCTTAGCGGGACGCGCTCTAGTGGGAAAGTTGTGTACGCGCTACTACGCGGAACTATGTACACAACAATCACCACTTCCCAACGACCAGCTTCGCTGCAACTACCTCCACTTGACACTTAAACACACTTTCAGGTGTCGCGATTAAACACTGCAGGGGTGGAATACAATTGAAAAAAGCATTTGCTGTGTACTTTGGAGTAACTTCAGGCCCTGTGATGCCGCGTGGCCGCAAACCCGCCGCAGTGTCAATGGCGGTGCTCGCTGTCGGCAGCAGTGAGGGACGGTCCAGGCCAGGAGTGTAGGCGAGCGATGGGCGGTGCCCGGCTGATTGTGTTTACCGTGGCGGCGCCGGCCGCACGCTGGGTCCCGCGCGTTGAACCGCGGCCTAATTAATCACCCCTCAATCGCCGGCGGTGGCCGCCAGGGGCGCTGCCGTAGCACTGGCCCGCGCCCCTAATGACCCGGTCAGCTCTCTGCCCTGCCGGCTGTCGCACGCTCTCACGCTCACTGCACCCAGCCGAGGTCAAGTCAAACGCACGAGCGGATCCAAGTGAAATGTAATAATACTATAACAACAGTCGTTATATTAGCCAACCAGTTTCGACGTTCCAGTCACGTCGTTTTCAGGCCTGTCACATTAATGACACCAACTACGACTCGTGCATATACAAGAGAAGGTACCAATACTCTTTATGTCGTCCCGCAGATATATGGACTTCATGAGCATATATGCTCTTCACACCTATGACAGAAACTGACACATGTGTTAAGAGCACACATGCATATGAAATTCAGCTATCTACGGAATCAGATACGAGTATTGGTGCCTTGTCTTACACATGCACGAGTGGTACTTAAAAAGAAAAAAAAGACGGTTGTTGTCGCATGTGTGAAGAGCACACATGTACATTGTAAGTAGGCAGTTTATATTTTCTTATTGGCAACGTTACGTAGCGCTCTGTATGAAAATCACTGGCTGTGCTGTGTGCAGCCTGTGGCTAGTTTGCATTGTTGTCTGCCATTGTAGTGTTGGGCAGCGGGAGCTGGATGTGAACAGCGCGTAGCGTTGCGCAGTTGGAGGTGAGCCGCCAGCAGTGGTGGATGTGGGGAGAGAGATGGCGGAAGTATTGAAATTGAAGAGAGATGGCGGAAGTTTTGAAATTGAACTGCTATATATATTATGATTATTAAGCTGGCAGTAGTGGCGCTCGCTGTATTGCAGTAGTTCGAGTAATGAAGATTTTTGTGAGGTAACTTATTTGTGAAAGGTATATTTTAATGTTAGTCAGGGCCATTGTTTTGTAGGGATTATTGAAAGTCAGATTGCGTTGCGCTAAAAATATTGTGTGTCAGTTTAAGCACAGTTATGTGTAAATTGTTCTAAGGGGACGTTTCAACATGAAGTCCAGATATCTACAGAACCAGATACACTATGTGATCAAAAGTATGTGGACACCCCAAAAACATACGTTTTTCATATTAGGTGCATTGTGCTGCCAGCTATTGCCAGGTACTCCATATCAGCGACTTCAGTAGTCATTAGACATCGTGAGAGAGCAGAATGGGGCGCTCCGCGGAACTCACGGACTTCGAACGTGGTCAGATGATTGGGTGATACTTGTGTCATAGCGAGATTTCCACACTCCTAAACATCCCTAGGTCCACTGTTTCCGATGTGATAGTGAAGTGGAAACGAGAAGGGACTTGTACAGCACAAAAGCGTACAGGCCGACCTCGTCTGTTGACTGAAGGAGACCACCGCCAGTTGAAGAGGCTCGTAATGTGTAATAGGCAGTCTTCTATCCACACCATCACACAGGAATTCCAAATTGCATCAGGATCCACTGCAGCTACTATAACAGTTAGGCGGGAGGTGAGAAAACTTGGATTTCGTGGTCGAGCGGCTGCTCATAAGCCACACACCATGCCGATAAGTGCCAAACGACGCACCAATTGGTGTAAGGAGCGTAAACATTGGACGACCTATCAGTGAAAAAACGTTGTGTGGAGTGGTGAAGTAGGGTACACAATGTGGCGATCCGATGGCAGGTTGTTGGTATGGCGAATGCCCGGTGAACGTCATCTGTCAGCGTGTGTAGTGTCAACAGTAAAATTCGGAGGCGGTGGTGTTATGGTGAGGCCGTGTTTTCATGGAGAGGGTTTGTACCCCTTGTTGCTTTGTGTGACACTATCACAGCACAGGCCTACACTGATGTTTTAAGCACCTTCTTGCTTCCCACTGTTGAAGAGCAATTCCGGGATGGTGACTGCATCTTTCAATATGATCGAGCACCTGTTCATAATGCACGGCCTGTGGCGGAGTGGTTACATGACAATAACATCCCTGTAATTGACTGGCCTGCACAGAGTCCCGACCTGAAGCCTATAGAACACTTTTGGAATATTTTGGAACGCCAACTTCGTGCCAGGCCTCACCGACCGACATCGATACCTCTCCTCTGTGCAGCACTCCGTGAAGAATGGGCTGTCAGTCCCCTAGATACCTTCCAGCACTTGACTGAATTTATGACCGCGAGAGTGGAAGCTGTCATCAAGGCTAAGTATGGGCCAACACCATACTGAATTCCAGCATTACCGATGGAGGTCACCACGTACTTGTAAGTCATTTTCAGCCAGGTGTCCGGATATTTTTTGATCGCATAGTGTATGAGTATTGGTGCTTTGTCTAATACATGATGCACGAGTGGTAGTTGGTGTCATTCATGCAACAGGCCTGAAGATAACGTGACCGGAGCGTCGAAACTGCTTGTCCAATAAAACAGTATCAATATAATGGCTGCTGGCATAGTATTATTGCATTTTATTGACCATTCGCTGTCTCACACTCCTGAACACATGATGGAGTTACATTTACAGATCCAAAAAAAAATATGTTTTTGGTCAAATGTTTGAGCGAAAAAATGTTTAAAAAATCACGCGATGGGTTTTTGTCCGAATTTTCATAGCTGAAAGACGAGAGAGAAATAGACAGATAGGGTATCAGACTAACCAGCGTCAGTTCCAGTTTCGCAAAAACATCCAATTGCTTTGAAGCATACATGAGAGTCAAGATAAACTTAATTAGTGATTTGAGCTGTGTAAATGAAGTGTCAAAAAATTCATCTTTTCAAGCCTAGCTATTTCACGGATAAAAGTTACATTGGTTTGGTATTGAACTGTCAAGAAGCCTACCTTCTAATCAAGTACTAAATTTAGGATATTTCGAGAACAGAAGGCCTTCGGAAGACAAATGTGCAGACCGCCGTGGCCGAGAAACGGAGACTAGGAATACTGGCACTGGCTCTATGATGCCACAATCCAGCTCAGACCCGCTGGCGTATTTACAAGTTCAGAAATCCAGCATGCCGGCCTAGACTTGAAATACTGGGTTACAGTCTACGACGTCAAAATCCAAGTTCTGGAGTACTAGAAATTCTTAGATAAATGATGTTTGTGCAAAAATGGTTCAAATGGCTCTGAGCACTATGGGACTTAACATCTGTGGTCATCAGTCCCCTAGAACTTAGAACTACTTAAACCTAACTAACCTAAGGACATCACACACATCCATGCCCGAGGCAGGATTCGAACCTGCGACCGTAGCAGGCGCGCGGTTCCGGACTGAGCGCCTAGAACCGCTAGACCACCGCGGCCGGCGATGTTTGTGCAGCTCCAGTTCCGTCTGTTGACCTACTTGACATGTTTTCCACAAGCTATACTCATTCAGAGGTGAATGGTCACTGCATACTGCTTCTCCTACCTCTAACTTTGGATCTCTCAGCTTGCAACTTCATTTAAACAAACGCCAGGAGAGACAGAGCCACCCAGACATGCCCTCCCCTTCCGATTCTGGACCCTACTTATTCCATGAAGTTAAAGTCCAAACTGTATGCCATGTAGTATTAACACTTGAGTCTTGATTTGCAAAGGAGAGCTTCCTAAGTCGCAGTCACAAAGTTCTTGATCAACCAGACCAGCTGGGAAGCCCACCACCACCCCTTCGTTGGTGTACTGGTGACAGCTCCATTCAGAGAAAAACCACATACATACTACAAGAAATGGAGTATAGAAGTTCCACTTGCCAACAGTAGTATGCTGTTGTGAGAGAAATGCAGCCACAGCCCACGTGACTCAAGCTAAAATGACAGGAAACATGAAAAATTTAGGAACCACACATGTACTCTATCCTGAATGACAGGAAGTCAAAATTCACGTATGTTGAAAATAACCTATAACCCACCCATGGGAATTGAAAAATCTAGATATCGACATTTGTCTTCCTACTAGTAGAGACTTATGCAGTGGCTCAGAAGCAAGAAAAAATTGGTTGAGGTACTATACTTTCAAAATTCACCTTAAAAAAAAGAGGGGAATGAACGGATGGCGGCTATTTACTGATAGTAACATAACCTACCATCATAGACCCCTCTTTGTTTTTTTTTTCTTTATTGCATTTCGATTCCTCCTCCCGAGGCGATAAAACAGTGACATAGTAAAAAAGTATAAAATGGCAGAAAGTTGTGGTATTTAAAATATAAAAACATGGTGTTGATGATGCAGATGAAGACACACAGTAAGGAGACAGCCACAATTAAAAAAAAAAAAAACATGGCGACAGTCTGGTTTCTGTTTGCATACGATAAAAAAGACAACTAGCGACAGTATGGTGGCTGCTCGCAACACTGACAACGCTGAACATTCACTGAAAACAGCACTATAGGCGACACAGCGGCAAATGTGTACGGGGTGAGGACCTGGACCGATGAGGGGGAGAAAAGGAGGGGGGGAGGAGTGGAATATCATCAATACCAGTTGAATAATTACTCTACAGTGAATTAATTGTATTTAGAAGCTCTGTCGGGCCTATTGGACTGAGAAACATGGATATATTATTTATTTCAGTAGATGAAAGTTCTTTCCATGTCGTATTAGGTGGATTACCAAATTTTTCCTTCACTAATTTTCCAGCAACAATTGCATAATAAGAATTGAAAATGTTTGCAGCTCCCCTAGCGTCAGTAACAATCTTGCCCATGTGTGATATCACCATATTTTTGTGAGTTGTTTTCTTCCCTGTAAGATCCTGAACAGCTTTCCACATGGACTTAGTTTTATTGGATGATATCATAATATATTTGTCATTTTCCTTAATTTTTGCCTCTTTTATGACACATTTCGAAGCTAGCTTGCATTTTTTAAATAACTAGGAAATTCTGGACTGCTGTCAGTTTTTGACTGCAGAAAAAGTTCCCACTTCCTTTTACAAGATTGTATTGTATTGTATCTTATTCGGAGGCCTAGAAACGATGGGAGACTCTAACGCCTGGTGTAATCCAGTTTTTTAGTCTATCTGTGCTTCTGGAAATCACTTTCCTTTGTGGAAAAGCAGTGTCAAAGCTATGCTTGAAAATATTCAAAAATTTTCCATCTTTTCGTAGGTAATAGACGTATCATACACCTCTCTACAAGACTGTTCGCCGATCAGATACTGAAAGTATTCAATATTTTTCTGACTATAAATATTTTTATGGCTAATTTTTTGTACACTCGTAGAAATGTGATTTACAGGTATGTTTAGTAATTGCGAAAGGTTTCTGATGTACACTTGTCCATGTTTACACATACCTGATCAAGGAGAGTGACACTAGTTTTTGTTACATGTGTTGGAGAGCTAATAGTCAGACAAAGATTATAGGCTTTTGTAATACCTCCTGGAAATGGAAAAAAGAACACATTGACACCGGTGTGTCAGACCCACCATACTTGCTCCGGACACTGCGAGAGGGCTGTACAAGCAATGATCACACGCACGGCACAGTGGACACACCAGGAACCGCGGTGTTGGCCGTCGAATGGCGCTAGCTGCGCAGCATTTGTGCACCGCCGCCGTCAGTGTCAGCCAGTTTGCCGTGGCATACGGAGCTCCATCGCAGTCTTTAACACTGGTAGCATGCCGCGACAGCGTGGACGTGAACCGTATGTGCAGTTGACGGACTTTGAGCGAGGGCGTATAGTGGGCATGCGGGAGGCCGGGTGGACGTACCGCCGAATTGCTCAACACGTGGGGCGTGAGGTCTCCACAGTACATCGATGTTGTCGCCAGTGGTCGGCGGAAGGTGCACGTGCCCGTCGACCTGGGACCGGACCGCAGCGACGCACGGATGCACGCCAAGACCGTAGGATCCTACGCAGTGCCGTAGGGGACCGCACCGCCACTTCCCAGCAAATTAGGGACACTGTTGCTCCTGGGGTATCGGCGAGGACCATTCGCAACCGTCTCCATGAAGCTGGGCTACGGTCCCGCACACCGTTAGGCCGTCTTCCGCTCACGCCCCAACATCGTGCAGCCCGCCTCCAGTGGTGTCGCGACAGGCGTGAATGGAGGGACGAATGGAGACGTGTCGTCTTCAGCGATGAGAGTCGCTTCTGCCTTGGTGCCAATGATGGTCGTATGCGTGTTTGGCGCCGTGCAGGTGAGCGCCACAATCAGGACTGCATACGACCGAGGCACACAGGGCCAACACCCGGCATCATGGTGTGGGGAGCGATCTCCTACACTGGCCGTACACCACTGGTGATCGTCGAGGGGACACTGAATAGTGCACGGTACATCCAAACCGTCATCGAACCTATCGTTCTACCATTCCTAGACCGGCAAGGGAACTTGCTGTTCCAACAGGACAATGCACGTCCGCATGTATCCCGTGCCACCCAACGTGCTCTAGAAGGTGTAAGTCAACTACCCTGGCCAGCAAGATCTCCGGATCTGTCCCCCATTGAGCATGTTTGGGACTGGATGAAGCGTCGTCTCACGCGGTCTGCACGTCCAGCACGAACGCTGGTCCAACTGAGGCGCCAGGTGGAAATGGCATGGCAAGCCGTTCCACAGGACTACATCCAGCATCTCTACGATCGTCTCCATGGGAGAATAGCAGCCTGCATTGCTGCGAAAGGTGGATATACACTGTACTAGTGCCGACATTGTGCATGCTCTGTTGCCTGTGTCTATGTGCCTGTGGTTCTGTCAGTGTCATCATGTGATGTATCTGACCCCAGGAATGCGTCAGTAAAGTTTCCCCTTCCTGGGACAATGAATTCACGGTGTTCTTATTTCAATTTCCAGGAGTGTATTTAAGAACTTTTCCCTGTGAAGGCTTCTACGGCTCAGAAAGTCAGTATTAAAATCTCCACACAGTACCACTGTTTTACCAGTTGTCTTGAGTTTGCCTAAAGCAAGGTCCAGTTTTTTGAAAAAAAACACTTCAAGATCTGGCCTTAAATTAGTATTCTATGAATATTCTACAACTCCCTACCTATTGCTCACACAGGGATCGTGAGGATAAGATTAGAATAATTACTGCATGCTCAGAGGCATTCAGTCAATCTACCCACGCTCCATACGTGAATGGAACAGGAAGAAACCCTAATAACTGGTACAATGGGACTTATCCTCTGTCACGCACCTCACGGTGGTTAGCTGAATATAGATATGGATGTAGATGAAATCGGGACAAAGCAGATATGCCGTCGGGACACGGGACAATACCATGAAAATCGGAACTGTTCCGGGTTGGGGTTGGGTTGTTTGGGGGAAGAGACCAAACAGCGAGGTCATCGGTCTCATAGGATTAGAGAAGGACGGGGAAGGAAGTCGGCTGTGCCCTTTCAAAGGAACCATCCTGGCATTTGCCTGGAGCGATTTAGGGAAATCACGGAAAACCTAAATCAGGATGGCCGGACGCGGGATTGAACAGTCGCCCTCCCGAATGCGAGTCCCTTGTGCTAACCACTGCGCCACCACGCTCGTGGGACTGTCCCGGCAAAATAGGGACAGGTGGGAATGGTGTCCGGAAATTCGCACCCAGTGAAATTCGCACCCAGTGAAATTCGCACCCAGAAAAGGTCGAGGAAAGGTCCTCTAATCTCTCCGTCCGATCTCCGCCCGACAGGTAGAATCGCCGCTCGGCAGGTAGGAGAGCCGAAGGACTTATTTTACGGCAATATGTGTCCACAATAGTGTCGCCAGCAACATTGCTGCAACACGTCAGTGCCCAGGCCATATCTGTCTCAGTTCTTGTCTGTATGTGTTTGCCTTTATCTCTCAGCCTCGATTCTTCTTCCTCAGCCGCCAGTGCTGCAGTGTCAAGTCACGCGAAACAGCATTATTTCGTTCTTGGAGATTAGACTCGTCTGATGAATTACACGAATCACTGCTCTAATAACCCAGAAGTAGCTACAGATACGTAAAATTGGGCAAACGAGGCAGCCAACGAGAAAGCCATTAACGTGATAAATACATCTACAACTAGAGCGAAAGAAACGGAATGTAATGTATACAAAGAGCGAATTCTAAGAAAGGACGTTTTCACCGTTATTTTTTTCAGAAGATCTGCAGTACTGAGCAGAAATTTTATTCTACATCGGTCATTAAGACGCCGGAACATTTTGAAGCTTCATCAAAAAATGGTTCAAATGGCTCTGTGCACCATGCGACTTAACTTCTGAGGTCATCAGTCGCTTAGAACTTAGAACTAATTAAACCTAACTAACCTAAGGACATCACACATGCCCGAGGCAGGATTCGAACCTGCGACCGTAGCGGTCGCTCGGTTCCAGACTGTAGCGTCCAGAACCGCACGGCCACTTCGGCCGACAAGCTTCATCAATATGCCAACTGTTATTATCTTACTGCGATGGTTGCATACATTACTTTGCGCTCCATGTAACTCTGGTCAACTCTGGTCTACTACTTTAATAAATTCTTTGAGCCTTCCACCAAAACATTGCAAATTCCTTGTACCAGGAAGCTTATGGATCAGAAACGGACTTTAAAGATATAAAATTTTTCAGTGCGTCGCGCCTGGTAGCTCAAAAATCTGGAAGAAAAGACATTTTTAAACATTTACAACAAATTTACTAATTAATTATTTAGTGTTGGTTGACTAGTTTCCGACTTCGCCCATTTTCACGAGCCACTTCTTACACAGAACAAAATCTGTTGCGAGTGGATGCGTTGATCGTAGATAATAAAGGTATCATAAATAATATGGTTCATATGGTAACTAGTTACGTATTTTGTATTTATGATGTGTTTAGTGGGGACAGTTCTGTTTATGTCACCACACTTGAATGTATCTCACATCTGCGTTCGCAGATGCCACAGTTGATCTTATTGTACCGTATCACGCTAGCTTTATTTGAGAAACAAGGAAGCCAGTCACAAGTTGAAAAGAGTATGATCGGGGGACGAACTGGAACGCCACGAGACTCTAAAATACCTAGGAGTGACGCTTGACAGATATCCCACTTTCAAAAAGCAGTGCATGAAATCCAAGTCGAAAGTTTCTGCCAGGAACAATCTCCTACGGAAACTGACCGGATCGCAGAGGGGTAGTCAATCTTTAAACAATCCAAACATCTGCAATGGCACTATGCTATTCTGCGGCAGAGTATGCCTGTCCTGTTTGGTATAATTCAACTCATGTCAAACAGGTGAATGTAGCTCTCAACGAAATCTGCAGAATTATAACAGGTTGCTTGAAATCCATTCCAGTCGAATGGCTTTACTACCTTACAGGTACAGCACCACCATCTTTTCAAAGAAAGATAGCTGCGAACAAGGCAAGAAACTCAGTGGAACAGGAAATTACCCATCCTCTGTAGGGGCATGAACTGCATCCGCAACGACTGAAGTCGAGGAAGAGTTTCCTTAAAAAATCATAGGAACTTGGAACCACCGATGAAAAAGCTAGGTTATAACTATGAGGGCAACGACGTACCTTCCCCCTGGTTGTAAAAGAGTTGTTGAAGCTTTATCTCCAAGCCATGACGGAGAATGGACAACTTGGAAGTCCTTGAATAGACTGGGATCCAGAGTTGGAAGATCAAAAGTTAACTTGGCAAGATGGGGACACACTGATCCAAATGACATTCGGTGTGACTGTGGAGAAAAACAGACAGTCTGACACATGCTTCGGTGTCGATTGTGCCCAGTCTCCTGTACAGAATATGATCTTCAACAAGCAACAGAAAATGCACTGGAAGTGGCCAAGTTTTGGTCAAAAGTAATTTAATCATAACTGTGTAAAATTTATTTATATGTGCCTCTATGTTTCTGACACGAGAATAATAATAATGTATGTGCAATATGATATACAGGGTGGTCCATTGATGGTGACCGGGCCAAATATCTCACGAAATAAGCGTCAAACGAAAAAACTACAAAGAACGAAACTTGTCTAGCTTGAAGGGGGAAACCAGATGACGCTATGGTTGGCCCGCTAGATGGCGCTGCCATACGTCAAACGGATATCAAATGCGTTGTTTAAAAATAGGAACCCCCATTTTTATTACATATTCGTGTAGTACGTAAAGAAATATGAATGTTTTAGTTGGACCACTTTTTTCGCTTTGTGATAGATGGCGCTGTAATAGTCACAAACATATGGCTCACAATTTCAGACGAACAGTTGGTAACAGGTAAGTTTTTTAAATTAAAATACAAAACGTAGGTACGTTTGAACATTTTATTTCGGTTGTTCCAATGTGATACATGTACCTTTGTGAACTTATCATTTCTGAAAACACATGCTGTTACAGTGTGATTACCTATAAATACCACATTAATGCAATAAATGCTCAAAATTATGTCCGTCAACGTCAATGCATTTGGCAATACGTGTAACGACATCCCTCTCAACAGCGAGTATTTCGCCTTCCGTAACGTTCGCACATGCATTGACAATGCGCTGACGCACGTTGTCAGGCGTTCTCGGTGGATCACGATAGCAAATATCCTTCAACCTTCCCCACAGAAAGAAATCCAGGGACGTCAGATCCAATGAACGTGCGGGCCATGGTATGGTGCTTCGACGACCAATCCACCTGTCATGAAATAAGCTATTCAGTGCCGCTTCAACCGCACGCGAGCTATGTGCCGGACATCCATCATGTTGGAAGTACATCGCCATTATGTCATGCAGTGAAACATCTTGTAGTAACATCGGTAGGACATTACGTAGGAAATCAGCGTACATTGCACCATTTAGGTTGCCATCGATAAAATGGGGGCCAATTATCCTTCCTCCCATAATGTCGCACCCTACATTAACCCGCCAAGGTCGCTGATGTTTCAGTTGTCGCAGCCATCGTGGATTTTCCGTTGCCCAATAGTGCACAGAAATATGGTACGGGTGCTATCGATGTTGATTTAGCGTTCTCAACACCGACGTTTTTGAGATTCCCGATTCTCGCGCAATTTGTCTGCTACTGATGTGCGGATTAGCCGCGACAGCAGCTAAAACACCTACTTGGGCATCATCATTTGTTGCAGGTCGTGGCTGCCGTTTCACATGTGGCTGAACACTTCCTGTTTCCTTAAATAATGTAACTATCCGGCGAACGGTCCGGTCACTTGGATGATGTCGTCCAGGATACCGAGCAGCATACATGGCACAAGCCCGTTGGGCATTTTGATCACAACAGCCATACATCAACACGATATCACCTTTTCCGCAATTGGTAAACGGTCCATTTTAACACGGGTAATGTATCACGAAGCAAATACCGTCCGAACTGGCGGAATGTTACGTGATTCCACGTACTTATACGTTTGTGACTTTTACATCGCCATCTATCACAAAGCGAAAAAAGTGGTCCAACTAAAACATTCATATTTCTGTACGTACTTCACGAATATGTAGTAAAAAATGCGGGCTCCTATTTAAAAAAAAAACGCAGTTGATGTCCGTTTGACCTATGGCAGAGCCATCTGGCGGGCCAACCATAGCGTCACCAGGTTTCCCCCTTCAAGCTAGACGAGTTTCGTTCTTTGTAGTTTTTTCGTTTGATGCTTATTTCGTGAGATATTTGGCCCGGTAACTATCAATGCCCCCCCATGAACCATGGACCTTGCCGTTGGTGGGGAGGCTTGCGTGCCTCAGCGATACAGATAGCCGTACCGTAGGTACAACCAAAACGGAGGGGTATCTGCTGAGAGGCCAGACAAACGTGTGGTTCCTGAAGAGGGGCAGCAGCCTTTTCAGTAGTTGCAAGGGCAACAGTCTGGATGATTGACTGATCTGGCCTTGTAACAATAACCAAAACGGCCTTGCTGTGCTGGTACTGCGAACGGCTAAAAGCAAGGGGAAACTACGGCCGTAATTCTTCCCGAGGGCATGCAGCTTTACTGTATGGTTAAATGATGATGGCGTCCTCTTGGGTAAAATATTCCGGAGGTAAAATAGTCCCCCAGTCGGATCTCCGGGCGGGGGACTACTCAAGGGGATGTCATTATCAGGAGAAAGAAAACTGGCGTTCTACGGATCGGAGCGTGGAATGTCAGATCCCTTAATCGGGCAGGTAGGTTAGAAAATTTAAAAAGGGAAATGGATAGGTTAAAGTTAGATATAGTGGGAATTAGTGAAGTTCGGTGGCAGGAGGAACAAGACTTTTGGTCAGGTGAATACAGGGTTATAAATACAAAATCAAATAGGGGTAATGCAGGAGTAGGTTTAATAATGAATAGGAAAATAGGAATGCGGGTTAGCTACTACAAACAGCATAGTGAACGCATTATTGTGGCCAAGATAGATACGAAGCCCACACCTACTACGGTAGTACAAGTTTATATGCCAACTAGCTCTGCAGATGACGAAGAAATTGAAGAAATGTATGATGAAATAAAAGAAATTATTCAGATAGTGAAGGGAGACGAAAATTTAATAGTGATGGGTGACTGGAATTCGAGTATAGGAAAAGGGAAAGAAGGAAACGTAGTAGGTGAATATGGATTGGGGCTAAGAAATGAAAGAGGAAGCCGCCTGGTAGAATTTTGCACAGAGTACAACTTAATCATAGCTAACACTTGGTTTAAGAATCATGATAGAAGGTTGTATACATGGAAGAACCCTGGAGATACTAAAAGGTATCAGATAGATTATATAATAGTAAGACAGAGATTTAGGAACCAGGTTTTAAATTGTAAGACATTTCCAGGGGCAGATGTGGACTCTGACCACAATCTATTGGTTATGACCTGCAGATTAAAACTGAAGAAACTGCAAAAAGGTGGAAATTTAAGGAGATGGGACCTGGATGAACTGAAAGAACCAGAGGTTGTACAGAGTTTCAGGGACAGCATAAGGGAACAATTGACAGGAATGGGGGAAAGAAATACAGTAGAAGAGGAATGGGTAGCTTTGAGGGATGAAGTAGTGAAGGCAGCAGAGGATCAAGTAGGTAAAAATAAGGAGGCTAATAGAAATCCTTAGGTACTGGAAGAGATATTGAATTTCATTGATGAAGGGGAGAAAATATAAAAATGCAGTAAATGAAGCAGGCAAAAAGGAATACAAACGTCTCAAAAATGAGATCGACAGGAAGTGCAAAATGGCTAAGCAGGGATGGCTAGAGGACAAATGTAAGGATGTAGAGGCTTATCTCACTAGGGGTAAGATAGATACTGCCTACAGGAAAATTAAAGAGGCCTTTGGAGATAAGAGAACCACTTGTATGAACATCAAGAGCTCAGATGGAAACCCAGTTGTAAGCAAAGAAGGGAAAGCAGAAAGGTGGAAGGAGTATATAGAGGGTCTATACAAGGATGATGTACTTGAGGACAATATTATGGAAATGGAAGAGGATGTAGATGAAGATGAAATGGGAGATACGATACTGCGTGAAGAGTTTGACAGAGCACAGAAAGACCTGAGTCGAAACAAGGCCCCCGGAGTAGACAACATTCCATCAGAACTACTGACAGCCTTGGGAGAGCCAGATCTGACAAAACTCTACCATCTGGTGAGCAAGATGTATGAGACAGGCGAAATACCCTCAGACTTCAAGAAGAATATAATAATTCCCAATCCCAAAGAAAGCAGGTGTTGACAGATGTGAAAATTACCGAACAATCAGTTTAATAAGCCACAGCTGCAAAATATTAACACGAATTCTTTACAGACGAATGGAAAAACTAGTAGAAGCTGACCTCGGGTAAGATCAGTTTGGATTCCGTAGAAATACTGGAACACGTGAGGCAATACTGACCTTACGACTTATCTTAGAAGAAAGATTAAGGAAAGGCAAACCTACGTTTCTAGCATTTGTAGACTTAGAGAAAGCTTTTGACAATGTTGACTGGAATACTCTCTTTCAAATTCTAAAGGTGGCAGGGGTAAAATATAGGGAGCGAAAGGCTATTTACAATTTGTACAGAAACCAGATGGCAGTTATAAGAGTCGAGAGACATGAAAGGGAAGCAGTGGTTGGGAAGGGAGTAAGACAGGGTTGTAGCCTCTCCCCGATGTTATTCAATCTGTATATTGAGCAAGCAGTAAAGGAAACAAAAGAAAAATTCGGAGTAGGTATTAAAGTCCATGGAGAAGAAATAAAAACTTTGAGGTTCGCCGATGACATTGTAATTCTGTCAGAGACAGCAAAGGACTTGGAAGAGCAGTTGAATGGAATCGATGGTGTCTTGAAGGGAGGATATAAGATGAACATCAACAAAAGCAAAACGAGGATAATGGAATGTAGTCGAATTAAGTCGGGTGATGTTGAGGGTATTAGATTAGAAAATGAGACACTTAAAGTAGTAAAGGAGTTTTGCCATTTGGGGAGCAAAATAACTGATGATGGTCGAAGTAGAGAGGATATAAAATGTAGACTGGCAATGGCAAGGAAAGCGTTTCTGAAGAAGAGAAATTTGTTAACATCGAGTATTGATTTAAGTGTCAGGAAGTCGTTTCTCAAAGTATTTGTATGGAGTGTAGCCATGTATGGAAGTGAAACATGGATGATAAATAATGTAGTCAAGAAGAGAATAGAAGCTTTCAAAATGTGGTGCTACAGAAGAATGCTGAAGATTAGATGAGTAGATCGCATAACTATTGAGGAGGTATTGAATAGAATTGGGGAGAAGAGGAGTTTGTGGCACAACTTGGCTAGAAGAAGGGATCAGTTGGTAGGACATGTTCTGAGGCATCAAGGGGTCACCAATTTAGTACTGGAGGGCAGCGTGGAGGGTCAAAATCGTAGAGGGAGACCAAGAGATGAATACTCTAAGCAGGTTCAGAAGGATGTAGGCTGCAGTAAGTACTGGGAGATGAAGAAGCTTGCACAGGATAGAGTAGCATGGAGAGCTGCATCAAACCAGTCTCAGGACTGAAGACCAAAACAACAACAACATACCAAATGCCGCTCAGACCACAGTGCCATTGCATCGCTTGCATCAGAAAAATGAACCTTTTGTGTGGGCTGAAGACTCTCAAAACGCATTTCAGAAAATCAAAAAGGCTTTGCTTAGTGATAGGTGTTCAGAGCATTTTGACCCTGCCAAGCTAGTAGTTTTGGAAGTCGACGCTTCCTCCTATGGAATCGGCACTATGCTTTCACTCATAATTAGTGCACAAGACAGGTGTATTGCTTTTTCCTCAAAGTTTTTAACTCATACTCAGTACAATTATTCTCAAATAGAAAAAGAGGCTCTCGCTATTGTGTATGGCGTGACCAAATTCCATCACTATCTGTATCATCACAAGTTCTATTTAGTGACAGATCACAAGCCTTTTCCATCCCTGTTTAATCTGTCAAAGCCATTCCTACACACACTGCTCAAAAATTGCAACGATGGGCTTTGTTGCTTTCACAGTATCAGCACGAAATTGTGTACATATCTACGGCAAAGCATGGCGATGAAGATGCCCTATCTTGCCTTCTGATTGGCCCAGACTCTGATTTTGATGCATCTGCCACACCTTGTAGCCAGATCGGTGCGCAGGATTCTGAATTGCAGGAATCTTTTCCCTTGCTCTACAGAAGAATTGTAAGGGCCACAGAAGCAGACCTACACCTCTAGATTTTGTTGCATTTACATTCACACATCTTAGCCTCGCTCATTGAACAGTATCCAGAACTCAGTTGTGCACTGATACTTTGCTCATCAGCATAATCTTTCAGTACAACAAGGTGTGATTCTATTTCAAAATGACAGTGGACAATCACGTGTGCTTATTCCCAAAGTGTTGCAAAAGGATGTGTTGTGATTCTTCCACCAAAGTATCACTTTGCGTCGTGTGATCTTGTTCTGTTCAAGGTTTATGGCAACCATGGGCGCTGGGAAAGAGACATGATCTAGGAACACATTTGGTCTTTCATATATTTGATTGCAGGTCCCCATGGTTTGCACTGCCGCCACTAGAACCAAATACATGCCCGTTATTTGCTCCATGATTCTGTTGCTTTTCTTCCCCAGATTCACGGCCTCACCGGACTGTGCGGCCTTCACAGCTGCCCACTGGTGCCACAACGACACCCCAGAAGAAGCAGACGGACAATCCATCCTCCCCCCTGCCATCCTCATTCGCCAACCCAATGCACCTGCACCCGCCATCGCTATCACCGTCATTGCTCCAGGACATGCCCTCAAGACTGGAAATGTGCCCTGGTAGCAGTTTTCCATGCCAGATGTTGGGGTACAGTCAGGAGTGTGCCCTCATTGACAGCTATAGCCCCTGTCTCATCTCTACGTCCATAGTCCTGCCACACTCCCCATGGTCATTCGCAGCCTCACTAAACAAGAACAGTCCAGCATCTAAGGGGGGAAGAATGTTCTGGCACAAGCTGTCGCCAGCACACCGGTCAACAAAGAGGTTGCAAAAAGATCGATAATATATGCTGAACCAAGCGCAGCTATCAGGAGAGAGGCCAAAGACAGAATCACAAGCGAAGTGCTGCCAACACCCTCATGACTGCCAGTATTTAGATGACAACTGGAGACAGGAGGGCCCAGTCAGTCACAATTCCAGTCAAAGTCAATAGTTCAGATTCAGTTGCAGCCCAGTCACTTGGAGTCGCAGACAGGGTCTCAGTCTCAGGCAGCACATAGCGACCAGAGTAGTGTGCATAGCGGGACCTGTACTTCACCAGCTGTGAGGCTAAAGTGGACTATAATGGAAGAGCTTGTACCACAACACATGGAGTAGCTTAAATATAAGTAGCTTTCTGTTCTGGTCAATAAAGAATCCTGTAAATACATGTGTACAGTTTGTAATGTAGAAAGAGGATACTGCCCACCAAACAACATCCTCTCCTTGCTTCCACTGGCACAAGACTCTACAGTGTCAAAAACGACACCAAAATATTAGATTACGTTAGGTTAGGTTAGGCTACATTCATTGATAGCCATGGGTGACTGGAATTCGAGTGTAGGAAAATGGAGAGAAGGAAACGTAGTTGGTGAATATGGATTGGGGGTAAGAAATGAAAGAGGAAGCCACCTGGTAGAATTCTGCACAGAGCACAACTTAATCATAGCTAACACTTGGTTTAAGAATCATGATAGAAGGTTGTATACATGGAAGAACCCTGGAGATACTAAAAGGTATCAGATAGATTATATAATAGTAAGACAGAGATTTAGGAACCAGGTTTTAAATTGTAAGACATTTCCAGGGGCAGATGTGGACTCTGACCACAATCTATTGGTTATGACCTGTAGATTAAAACTGAAGAAACTGCAAAAAGGTGGGAATTTAAGGAGATGGGACCTGGATAAACTGAAAGAACCAGAGGTTGTACAGAGTTTCAGGGAGAGCATAAGAGAACAATTGACAGGAATGGGGGAAAAAAATACAGTAGAAGAGGAATGGGTAGCTTTGAGGGATGAAGTAGTGAAGGCAGCAGAGGATCAAGTAGGTAACAAGAAGGAGGCTAATAGAAATCCTTAGATACTGGAAGAGATATTGAATTTCATTGATGAAGGGGAGAAAATATAAAAATGCAGTAAATGAAGCAGGCAAAAAGGAATACAAACGTCTCAAAAATGAGATCGACAGGAAGTGCAAAATGGCTAAGCAGGGATGGCTAGAGCACAAATGTAAGGATGTAGAGGCTTATCTCACTAGGGGTAAGATAGATACTGCCTACAGGAAAATTAAAGAGACCTTTGGAGATAAGAGAACCACTTGTATGAACATCAAGAGCTCAGATGGAAACCCAGTTGTAAGCAAAGAAGGGAAAGCAGAAAGGTGGAAGGAGTATATAGAGGGTCTATACAAGGGTGATGTACTTGAGGACAATATTATGGAAATGGAAGAGGATGTAGATGAAGATGAAATGGGAGATACGATACTGCGTGAAGAGTTTGACAGAGCACTGAAAGACCTGAGTCAAAACAAGGCCCCCGGAGTAGACAACATTCCATTGGAACTACTGACGGCCTTGGGAGAGCCAGTCCTGACAAAACTCTACCATCTGGTGAGCAAGATGTATGAGACAGGTGAAATACCCTCAGACTTCAAGAAGAATATAATAATTCCAATCCCAAAGAAAGCAGATGTTGACAGATGTGAAAATTAATAAGTCACAGCTGCAAAATACTAACACGAATTCTTTACAGATGAATAGAAAAACTAGTAGAAGCTGACCTCGGGGAAGATCAGTTTGGATTCCGTAAAAATGCTGGAACACGTGAGGCAATACTGACCTTACGACTTATCTCAGAAGAAAGATTAAGGAAAGGCAAACCTATGTTTCTAGCATTTGTAGACTTAGAGAAAGCTTTTGACAATGTTGACTGGAATACTCTCTTTCAAATTCTAAAGGTGGCAGGGGTAAAATACAGGGAGCGAAAGGCTATTTACAATTTGTACAGAAACCAGATGGCAGTTATAAGAGTCGAGGGACATGAAAGGGAAGCAGCGGTGGGGAAGGGAGTAAGACAGGGTTGTAGCGTCTCCCCAATGTTATTCAATCTGTATATTGAGCAAGCAGTAAAGGAAACAAAATAAAAATTTGGACTAGGTATTAAAGTCCATGGAGAAGAAATAAAAACTTTGAGGTTTGCTGATGACATTGTAATTCTGTCAGAGACAGCAAAGGACTTGGAAGAGCAGTTGAACGGAATGGATGGTATCTTGAAGGGAGGATATAAGATGAACATCAACAAAAGCAAAACGAGGATAATGGAATGTAGTCGAATTAAGTCGGGTGATGCTGAGGAAATTAGATTAGGAAATGAGACACTTAAAGTAGTAAAGGAGTTTTGCTATTTGGGGAGCAAAATAACTGATGATGGTCGAAGTAGAGAGGATATAAAATGTAGACTGGCAATGGCAAGGAAAGCGTTTCTGAAGAAGAGAAATTTGTTAACATCGAGTATAGATTTAAATGTCAGGAAGTCATTTCTGAAAGTATTTGTATGGAGTGTAGCCATGTATGGAAGTGAAACATGGACGGTAAATAGTTTGGACAAGAAGAGAATAGAAGCATTCGAAATGTGGTGCTACAGAAGAATGCTGAAGATTAGATGGGCAGATCACATAACTAATGAGGAAGTATTGAATAGGATTGGGGAGAAGAGAAGTTTGTGGCACAACTTGACCAGAAGGGATCGGTTGGTAGGACATGTTCTGAGGCATCAAGGGATCACCAATTTAGTATTGGAGGGCAGGGTGGAGGGTAAAAATCGTAGGAGGAGACCAAGAGATGAATACACTGAGCAGATTCAGAAGGATGTAGGTTGCAGTAGGTACTGGGAGATGAAGAAGCTTGCACAGGATAGAGTAGCATGGAGAGCTGCATCAAACCAGTCTCAGTACTGAAGACAACAACAACAACAAACAACATTCAATTCAGTTCAGTTCAGTTAAGTTTGGTTAGGTTCACTTTGGTTCAGTTACATCAGGTTAGGTTAGCTTCGGTTAGGTTAGGCTAAGTCTGGGTCAGGACGCGCCGGGTCGGGTTGAATACGGTCGGGTCGGGTCAGGTCGGGTTGAGTCAGGTCGGGTCGAGTCAGGTCAGGTCAGGTCAAACTGAAGACACTAAATTCGTTTTCTGTAATGACCTTGGCTTTGTCCAAACTGCAGTACATTGTTGTGTTAGGATGTGTAACTGTACAGAAAGCAGGTCGAAAGCTGAAATTGATAGCAGTGAGAGTTTTGAAGATAATTTAAGTGAATATCATAAGGATAGGCAAATGTAAAATAGAAGTATTATCTTTGTCACAGTAGACAAGAAACTCAAATCCACCAAGAGAGAAATTGAAGCTGCATATGAGATTGTTTGGGCAAGACGTAGTATGAGGCACGATCATAAAATGATGATTGGATCCTTGTATCATCCACCAGACCCATCTCCTGATGCAATCAAACACTTTAGAGAAAATCTCAGTTCACTAGCATTTAAATTCCCCAATCACACTGTAATCATCAGTGAAGACTTTAATCATCCGACAATCAATTGGGAAAATCCCAACTATATTAGTGGTGGGCATGATAAGACATTCTGTGGAACATTACTAAATCCCTTCTCTGAAAACTACTTAGAACAGAGACTTCAGAACCTCACTCAAATACATTCGCTTTAATGGCAACAAATAGACCTAACGTCTTTGAGGGTGTCCACATCGAAACTGGTACCAGTGACCATGAAGTGATTGTAACAACAATTATTACAAAAGTACAAAGGACAACTAAAACAAGCAGAAAGATATACATGTTCAGTAAACCTGATATAAGGAAGTCAGTAGTGTCATATCCCAATGAGGAACATGAAACTGTCAGCACAGGGCAGGAGCATGTACAGGAACTATGACTCAAGTTTAAAAGAGTAATTGGCCATGCACTGGATAGATATGTAACCAGTAGAACACATCATAATGGGATGGACACTCCATCGTACACTGTCACTGCAAAGATGCTTCTGAAGAAACAGTGATTACTGCATAATAGTTGTAAAACAAAGCATGGGGCAATAGATAGAGGGATGCCGAATGAGACACATTTGACTGTGAGGAGAGCAATGCATGAAGCCTTCAGTGACTACTGTAGCAGAATGTTGTCAATAGATCTTTCACAAAACCCAAAAAATTTTAGTTGTATGTATAGGCTGTTAGTGGCGCAATAGTTAATGTCCAATCCTTAGCAAATGAGACAGGAATTGAAATTGAATGTATCAAAGCAACAGTTGAAATACTTAACTGTTTTCAAATGTTCCTCTAAAAAGGTAAACCCACGAGAAGTGTCTCAGGCTAATTCTTGTACCACTGGAAAGATTAGTGAAATATGTGCTGAATTTGTGGCCGAGCTCCCCTTCTCACTATAATCTATCATATATCCCTCAGACAAAAAAACATGCCCACTTCTCTGAAAAAAAAGCACAGGTCAGATCTGTCTACAAGAAGAGTAGTAGAAGTGATCTACAAAATTACCATCTAGTGTTTGATTTTTTGTAGAAGGTTAGGACATATTCTGACCTCAAACATCTTGAACAGAATGCCCTCCTCCATGTCAACCAGCATGGCTTTCGTAAACATCAATCATGTCAAGCACAACTCACACTTTTCTCACATGACATACTGAAAGCTTTGGATCAACATAGTCAGGTAAATGCAATATTTCGTGATTTCCAAAGAGCATTAGATTCTACACCACACATATGCATATTGTCAAAGGTATTTTCATATGGGGTATCAAGTGAAATTTGTGACTGGATTGAGGCCTTTTTATGGGGAGGAGACAGCATGTTATCTTGGATCAAGAGTCATCATCAAATGTATTAGCAACTTTTGATGTACCCCAGAGAAATGTGCTGTTCATGTTGTATATAAATGACGTTACAGACAATATTAAAAGTAAAATCAGGCTTGTTGCAGATGATGCAGTTATCTATAATGAGGTACTATCTAAAAGAAGCTGCATAAATATTTAATCAAATCTTGATAAGATTTCAAAATGGTATAGAGATATCGATGAGTCACTATTGGAATTAGCCAACTCTTACAAATACCTTGGTGTAACACATTGTGGGGATATGAAATGTAATGACCATGTAGGTCCAGTGGTGGGTAAAACAGGTGGTAGATATTGGTTTATTCGTAGAATTCAGGGGAACTGCAATCAGTCTACAAAGGAGACTGCTTACAAGTCCCTCATGCACCCAGTTCTAGAACATTGTTCAGGTGCTTGGGACACATACCAGATAGGTCTAACAGGGGATATTGGACATATACAGAGAAGGGTAGCACAAATGGTCATATTTTAATCCATCAGAGAGTGTCACAGAGATACTCAAGGAGTTGAATTGAAATGCTCTTAAAGATATACGTAAACTATCCCAAGAAAATTTATTAAAAATTTTCAAGAACAGGCTTTAAATGATTTCTCCAGGACTATACTACAACCGCCTACGTATTGCTCACATAGTGACCGTGAGGGTAAGATTAGAAGAATTACTGCATGCACAGAGATATTGAAATAATCATACTTCCCATGATCCGTATGTGAATGAAACAGGAAGAAAGTCTGATGAATGGTACAGTAGGATGCATCCTCTGCCATGCACCTCACAGTGGCTTGCACAGTACCCAGTGTAGATGCAGATGTAGATACACACATTATTTCATACTGTACCAGTACCACATTCATTATCGGCTGGTTCAGGACCATAACAACAGTATTTCATTCTAAATTTAAAGGACAGCAGTCACTTGTAAAGCTTGATAATTTATTCAGCTAATCTGTATCATATGTTTATGCTCTGATTCCATACAGCCCATATCACTCCTTGGTAATGCACCAATGAGGACCATCTTACACTCAAACTGTAGATCTGCTGCAATGGACTATGGATTTTTTGTGACTGATTAACGTCCTTTTTTAAATTTATATAATGAATGCTAATTGAGCACAAAGGCATCTATTGATTTAGTTTCTATTTTGTGTGGCCCAGCTTCCCATTTGTTAGCCAGAAAAACTATGTCAGCATCCCTTTATAAAGAGTGAGGTGTTGAGCTCAGGAAGTGGATAAGGTGTTAGTATTATACATCACATACCTTTGGGAGTAAGGTTTTCCAGAAAAGAAAGAAAAAAGGAAAAGAAAGAGTCACTGTTCTTTGTTATCTAAGTTACCCTTCATTGTGTAGA
The DNA here is from genome assembly GCF_023864275.1 of Schistocerca cancellata. Taxonomy (NCBI): domain Eukaryota; kingdom Metazoa; phylum Arthropoda; class Insecta; order Orthoptera; family Acrididae; genus Schistocerca; species Schistocerca cancellata. The sequence continues at coordinate 689,925,441 of NC_064630.1, read as the reverse complement.
ATGTTTTGTCAACAGGCACTTTTTAACTGTCATTTTAAATAAGTTTGTATTAGTAATCTTTTTACTCTCATTGGCCAATTTATTGTATATACACTGGTGTGAATAATCATGCTGTTTTGAGTTTTAAATTTATTCTTTCTTGGTAAATCGAAGTTCAGTCTAGATCTTGTTCAGTGACCATGGACATATATATATATATATATATATATATAATAGAGGGAAACATTCCACAAAATATATATATATATATATATATATATATATATATATATATATATATATATATATATATATTTGCAGTAATGATAAGTTATTAACTATCAATTGTTAATATCAGTTATTAATAATTATAATTGTTGTTTTTGATGTGGTTAAGTAAGTGGTAAATACACTCACATTATGCAGTTAAAATAGATCTTAACAATGAGCTTGACTATCATTTTTGCTTATTATTCTTATGGTGCTTCTCTGAAGTCTGAAAACTGTGTTCACATTTTGTGCATTTGTTCCCTGGAGAAGAATTCCATAGATGACTGCAATTCATGGCAATTTTTTTCTTCACGTTCACTGTCACTTTATTGCATACTGACCAATTATAAATTTCCTTCAGAGCTTTTTATTTGCTTTCTCAGCAAGGAGTTCTCGTTTTCTAAGTATTATGAGAACCATCCATTCCATATGAAGTATTTGTATATGGTAAGCTGACTTGATGTTTTAATGTATTGGTAGTTATGAATTAGGATCTCATGATAATGTAATTTGTACTGTTTGAACGCAACTACAATAAGTGTTGTTTCATTCTTTTACATGAGCAACATGGTGTAGTTAAAATATGTAGTGCATCATCTGCTATCAACACTACAAAGTTGGTCCTTATTGGTGTAGCATTGAGATGCAAGTGATAAGACACACCCACAGAAGTTCTCCATACCAAAATCAGTGCCCTATCTTGAAAAAGATCTGCACACGGTCACCAGCTCATTTCTATACCAGGATATGGCCTGGTCAGTGCCTAGTCCAACAGCAGGCAGTGAGAAGAGTATTGTGTCCAGTGAAAACAGAATTCTAGTAGTCAGTTAGACTCTTTGAGTGAATCTGTAAGTTCATGTGTATGTTTGTAAACTTTGTCTTCGAACAGTGCTACAAGAAAGAGTTTCTAATGAACAGTGCTTCGAGTTGTATAACTGATGGCAGTCTATTTCAGCCCAGGTGTTAACTGGTTCTTTCTGTGTGTATACACTGAACTACCAAATTAACTGGTATGGGCATGTGTATTCAAATACAGAGATGTGTAAACAGGCAGAATCTGGTGCTGTAGTCATCAGCGCCTATCTAAGACAAATGTCTGGAGCAGTTGTTAGATCAGTTACTGCTGCTACAATGGCAGTTTTTCAAGGTTTAGTGAGTTTGAATGTGGCATTATAGTCAGTGCATGTGTGATGGGACACAGAATCTCCAAGGTAGCAACGAAGTGGGGATTTTTCCATACGACCATTTCACGAATGTACCGTAAATATCAGGAGTTCAGTAAAACATCAAATCTCTGATGTTGCTGCAGCTAGAAAAAAAACCTGCAAGAATGGGACCAGTGATGACTGAAGAGAATCATTCCACATGACAGAAGCCCAACCCTTCTAAAAATTGCTGCAGATTTCAATGCTGAGACATCAACAAGTGACAGCATGTGAACCATTTGACAAAACATCAACAGTATGGGCTTTCGGAGCTGAAGGCCCACTCTTGTACCCTCGATAACTGCATAACATAAAGCCTTACACCTTGCCTGGGACCATCAACACTGACATTGTACTGTTGACTGGAAACATGTTGCCTGGTTGGACGAGTCTCTTTTCAAATTGTATCAAGCATATGGATGCATACGGGTGTGGACACAGCTGCATGAATCCATGGACCCTGCATGTCAGCAGAAGACTGTTCAAGCTGGTGGAGGCTTTGTAATAGTGTGGGATGTGTGCAGTTGCAGTGCTATAGGACCCCTGATAAATCTAGATACGACTCTGACAGGTTTCATGTACTTAAGCATCCTGTCTGATCACCTACATCCATTCATGTCCATTGTGCATTCTGACGGACTTCGACATTTCCAGCAGGACAACGTGACACCCCACAAATCCAGAATTGCTACAGAGTGGCTCCAGGAACACTCTTCTGTGTTTAAACACTTCCGCTGGCCACCAAACGCCCCAGACATGAACCCTATTGAGCATACCTGAGATGCCTTGCAGCATACTCTTCAGAAGAGATCTTCACCTCCTCGTACTCATGGATTTATGGACAACCCTGCAGGATTCATGGTGTCAATTCCCTCCAGTGCTACTTCAGACATTAGTCGAGTCCATGCCACATTGTGTTGCGGCACTTCTGCATGCTTGCGGGGGCCCTACTCATACTAGTTTGTTTGGTTTTTCAGTGTAAATTTACCTATGCTCTGACCCACAGTCACAGCAAAGAAAAAGTTGTGTAACAAAAAATAAGTGTTAATTTTTACTGTAAATACATAATTCTCACATTTCAAATGTGCTGTAATCTTATCATTTATCACCTGTTGTGTACCAAAATCATTTACAGTAAACTGCCACAACAGTGGTGATGAGCATTCCCATCAACTGTTTTTCTGTTTTGTGTACTGGTCTATACAGTGTGTATCATGTCTCTCCTTGCTCAAGTGCCAGTCTTGTCATTGACACAAATTGTTCAGTTAAAGGGCCAACATACTGACTAGCTGCTACAAATGCTGCAAAGAGTAATGCACCTTCTTTCCATGCCACAGCAACAGCCACCCCCAATCTCAATGCAGCCAGTGCATGATATGGCCCTTGCACTGAAATTCAGATCATATAACAGTAAAGAGTATGACTGAGTGGAATACTTGTCTCATCTTACAGTGCATTTCCATCCCTACAACGTCACAAGTGACTAGTGCTTTCTTCATTATCTTTCCACAGTAGGCACGAAAGTGTACACGGTAACAGTGAAACTTTTCCCTGATGCCCAGACATAGTACTATACAATGACTTAGAGCCTAAATTGTCAGTATTTTGATTCTCAAGCTCATGTGGCAGCTAGTGTGTACAAGTGTTTTTTTTTTTTTTTTTTTTTTTTTTTTTTTTTTTTTTTTTTTTTTGCCCCCGTTTAAAGCAGCAGTCTGGTAAGTCATATAAAGAGTGGGTAGAGTGGGTCAACTAATTGCATCAGTTAACAAGAAAGTGTGAGTTTAAGTGTTCATGTGGTTTAAGCTACAGTGATATCCTCAGAGACAGTATTACTCAAATGTGCTGAAGCACACATTCATGCTTCTATTCTCAAATTGCTGAATCTGGACTTGCAAACTGTTTTGTCTAGTTGATGTTACAGAACTTGATATGCAAGCTCCAGCAGTTTCAATTGTACAAAATAAAATAAACTGAGGCACAAACCTTGCCCCTTCCCCCCTCTCCCCCCCCCCCCCGCCCCCTCCCCCTCTCGCAGGCAGAACTGGTATAGCTCAAAGTGTTAGCTTTGTGCTAGCAAGTCATATAGTTCACATAAACAACCAGATGGTCGTAAAAGTAAATCTTGCCCTCACTGCTATAGTGAGCATAAAGGTGCAGTGTCCTTGTTGCAAGGTGACTTGTTTTTCCTGCAGAAAATGATGCCACAAAAATATAGTGTGCAGACAGTCCTTCAGGAACAGGAAAATCTCTAATCTGAACTTTGTCTTGCAGGAAGTGAACATTGTTTGTGCCATGCCTTTGCACTCAGACAATTCACTGGCTCAACCCAACCCCATAAAAATAGCTTCTCAGTGGTTAAATGACAGGCAAATAAACTGTATTTACACTTAGGTACGGCAAATCACAATATCAAATTACAGTTCTACACTGGTGCTTCCATTACACTGCTGAATCACACAACATATGAATGTTTAGGTAGGCCACCACTACAGCAGACACTTCCCATAGTTACAGCATTAAATGGATGATATATCTCTGTGTTAGGTTGTGTAGTTTTCCTACTACTATTTGGGACACTCAAAAAACAGTTCTTTTCCTGTCTTGTGCTCACATTACAGTACTAATATTTTTGGTTTCAGCATTCATGACAATGTGTTGCAAGTTAATTTGGTTGTGCCATTTGACAGTTTTAATGCTTTGTGTGACAAGTACAGTTCTCTGTTTGAAGAAGAATTGGGAAAAGTTTTGGGGTTTGAAATCAATGTTTCATTAGCAGGCAATGCAAAGACTAAATTGTTTCATGCTCAGCCTGCTCTCATGCTTTATGGTAAGCATTAGCTCAGGAATTACACCAATGGCAAGACTGTGGAGTGCTTGAGCTTGTATCTGCAAGTCTGTGGACATTACCTATGATCATTCTCAGGAAACCATTAAGAGGTCTCAAACCTTTTGCACACTTTGAAGCAACCATCAGTTTGAAAAATGTTGTTGATTCTTTTCAGTCCCACCTCCAAAGGAATTGATGGACAAATTAGTACAAGGTAATTTTTTCTCAAAAACTGACTTGCATGAGGCAACTGCTGTTAGATGAAGAATCAAAGAAATTTTTTGTAATAAACACCCATCAGGGTTTGTTACAATCTCAGTAGTGGATCACTTCCCACTGTTTTTCAATGTTCCTTGGAGCAGTGGACATCAAAAGTGTCACTGTGTGTAAGTCACTTAGATGACATGGTAGTCTCTGCTCATATGCTGGCAGAACATTTTTGGCAATTGGAAGTTTTGTTTAAAGTGTTTTAAGAGGTTAGTTTAAAATATAATACAGGGAAATGTTCTTTGTTCAATTCAGAAATAGAGTACCTTTGACATGTGATGAAGGCGCAAACTTTTCATCTGCCTCAATTCCATTTGACTTCCATTCGGACTTTCCAGCCCATATAAATATCAAAGATTTATAAGTCATAATGTGCAATCTGATCTATTACATCAGGTTCATTCCAAATTCCACTCTGATTGTGACACCATTGAACTGCTTGCATTGCAAAGACATTCCCTTTACATGGAGCAAGGGATGTCAATCCATTTTTCAATATTTGAAAGAGGCACTCTTAAATGACTGGTGTCTATTTCACTTCAACTCTCCAAGCCTGTCACTGTGGCAGTGGACACCTCTTCTCATGATACAGATGCGGAATTGTTACACCACGTGGGCTCCATAGAGAGGCCGGTTGCACTTGCATCAAACATATTCACCAAGGCACAATGCAACTATAGTCAGCTGGAAAAGGAAGCACTTGCTACCATTTACGGGATCACAAAGTTCTATCAGTCCTGTACAGATATCATTTTTTCTCCTTAATGGACCATAGGCTTTCAACAGCTCTGTTTGGCTCCTCTCACCCTGTCCCAGCCCAACTAGTGCAGAAGCTACAACAGTAGGCTCTCTTATTGTCAAATTATCAGTGTGATTTGACATATCAGTCTAAAATGAAGCATTCCATGCTGACTCACTATCATGGTCCTCATTGGGATGTGATGCAAAGTCTGATTCATTTGAAGACTCCTGCTTCTACATTGCTTCACAAAAAATGCATGTGTTGGAAGAATATCATGTAACTTTTTGTCATGTGGTGCAAGAAACTACATTTGACCCAGCTTTGAGTGTTGTTTTGTATTTTGTTCACCACAGGTGGCCTTGTAGTATCAAAGACATCCACTATCCCATGGTACACTGCTTGTTAGCACATTATTGTACCATCACAGTACAGATGGATGTCCTTCGTCTTCATTCAGAAAATGACCCTTCAGCAAAAGATGTTAAACTTATCACATCAGAGCCACTGGAGTATTGTATGCTCTAAACAGTTAGCAAGATGCCATTGTACATGGCTGAGTATGAATAGACAAAGAGAACAGATGAATTCACAGTTTGGTTTCAGACCCGGCAGAGATACAGAAATGGCAATAGCACATTTCACTAAAGTGGTTTTAGAAGCACTGGATGAAGGCAACTATGTATCTGGCATATTCCTTGACCTGTCAAAGGCCTTTGATACAGTTGACCACCAGAATCTATTACTTAAGTTAGAAGCACTAGGAGTAAGAGGGGTAATCAACAAATGGTTCCATTCATACCTAAAAAATAGAGTACAGTGGGTAGAGATCTCGCATGTCTCCAGTAGATCAAAGTTCATAGAAAAACACCTGTCAGATCCACAACATATTAATATTGGGTTCCCTCAGGGAAGTGTGCTGGGTCCGGTGTTGTTCTTGATTTATATAAATGACTTTCCACAATATATCCGACATGGAGAGAAGATATTGTTTGCCGATGACAGCAATATTATAATCACCAGTGAGACATCAGCACAAATGTTGGAAAATTGTAATGAATCACTGAAAGATGTCTACAAATGGTCTACAGAGAATAAAGTGACCTTAAATATTAAGAAAACAAATAGCATACGCTTTAGAATAAACAGAAAAAACAGTCCCCTAAAGTTAAAGCTACATAACACCTCTGTAGACGAAGTGCCCACCACAAAATTCCTAGGGTTGCATATTGACAGCCAGCTTAGGTGGAGTGAACATGTTAAAAAACTCACAAAGAAGATATCTACAACGTGTAATGCACTTAGAGTTCTCTCCTCAGTATGCAGCGATGAATGTCTAAGAACTGTATATTTTAGCTATGTACATTCAGTCATAAGCTATGGGATAATTTTCTGGGGAAATAATGTACTCAACTTACAAACAGTTTTTAAAGTGCAGAAGAGAGCAGTGAGAATTATAACTAAAAGCAGTAAGTGGGCTCACTGCAGAGAACTATTCAAAATACTTGGTATTCTAACTGTTCCCTGTTTATGTTCCACACTATAGTATATATAAAGAAAAATATAGTGAATTATAGTACAAACAGCATTTTACACAGCTATAGCACAAGAACAAGCCACTGCCTTCATCTAGATAGGAGAAATAAGCATAAGACCCAAAAAAGTTTCTTGTATCAGGGTGTAAAATTGTATAACAAGCTGCCACAGGAAATCAAAGAAATTAACAGCATGTACTGTTTCAGAAAAACTCTTAAACTGTATTTTCAGGAACACTGTTTTTACACAGTAAGTGAATATTTAAATGTTTGAATGTAATTTAAGTGACATAATGACATTGTATTGTATATTCTGTAAATGTATAACAAGCTGCACAGGACATCAAAGAAATTAACAACATGTACTGTTACAGAAAAACCCTTAAACTATATTTTCAGGAACACTGTTTCTAAACAATAAGTGAATATTTAATTGTTTGAATGTAATTTAAGTGATAAATGTCATTGTATTTGTATACTCTGTAAATGCATATAAAAGTGTCAATGTATCTGCAAAAATCACTGTATCCAAACTGACAACATCCATACCTTGCAAAATGTCTACGGATGGCTAATCAAATAAATAAATAAATAAATAAATAAATGAAGAGCATCAGGCCTCTCCCACACAAAACTACTTTGACTAGCCATGTTTTGCAGGCAGTTATGACAGTGGTTGCACATTGACTTTGCGATTCCACACTGGAATATGCAAGCCCAGATATGAGAGGGGGGGGGTAACTGGGATATTTGCCCATGGTGTCAATTTCTCGGGGTGCCAAATTCATATTCTAGAAAAAAACCTTGTTTCACAAAGCACCTACCATCAAGAGCACGTTAGTCTATCAATTATTCATATGATTTTGAAACCCATCCCTGTTGGTTTCTGAACACATTTTAAGTTGATTTCTGAATGAATCATAAGTTGATTTCTGAATGCATGCATACTGTATGTGATGTCTCTGCCAGTGGAATCCCTGATCTAGAAATAAAAAACCTCCCACTCAGACCAAAGGGGACAGGGCTATATGAGCTGAGCCAAACAATCCCAAATGCGTGAATGCCAATTGCTGTTTGTTTATGAGGTTGGTTGGGTACTGATAAGCATTATTATAGTTGTTAGTGAAATCCATAGGTTCAGACTACCAGAGCAGAAATAAACAACTAACAGGAATAACAGGTAAGAAATATTACATATCATCTTCTTGGTGTATCCAAGAAAATGAAATTTTGACAAAAAGCTTTTGCTATATCACTATATTACTAGGGCCAGTTGTACAGCCCCTCATAAGCAGCTGCTACAGTTCTATTCTCAGAATAGCATGTAAAACACATTGTATGCCTAACCAGAGAATAAACATGGGATAACTGAACTGGGGATTCTGGCAGGGTTAGTGAAGTTAACTAGAGAATAAGTTTTGACAATTGCAGGAATAGCTACAAAATTAGTGAAGACAAAATATATATATATATATATATATATATATATATATATATATATATATATATATATATATATATATATATATATATATATATATATATAATAGAGGGAAACATTCCACGAGGGAAAAATATATTTAAAAAGAAAGATGATGAGACTTACCCAACAAAAGCGCTGGCAGGTCGATAGACACACAAATAAACACAAACATACACACAAAACTCTAGCTTTCGCAACCAACGGTTGCCTCGTCAGGAAAGAGGGAAGGAGAAGGAAAGACAAAAGGATTGGGTTTTAAGGGAGAGGGTAAGGAGTCATTCCAATCCCGGGAGCGGAAAGACTTACCTTTGGGGGAAAAAAGGACAGGTTTACACTTGCACACACACACATATCCATCCACACATACACAGACACAAGCAGACATTTGTAAAGGCAAAGAGTTTGGGCAGAGATGTCAGTCGGGACGGAAGTATAGAGGCAGAGATGATGTTGAAAGACAGGTGAGGTATGAGCGGCGGCAGATTGAAATTAGCGGAGATTGAGGCCTGGCGGATAGCGAGAAGAGAGGATATGCTGAAGGGCAAGTTCCCATCTCCGGAGTTCTGACAGGTTGGTGTTAGTGGGAAGTATCCAGATAACCCGGACGGTGTAACACTGTGCCAAGATGTGCTGGCCGTGCACCAAGGCATGTTTAGCCACAGGGTGATCCTCATTACCAACAAACACTGTCTGCCTGTGTCCATTCATGCGAATGGACAGTTTGTTGCTGGTCATTCCCACATAGAACGCTTCACAGTGTAGGCAGGTCAGTTGGTAAATCACGTGGGTGCTTTCACACGTGGCTCTGCCTTTGATCGTGTACACCCTCCGGGTTACAGGACTGGAATAGGTGGTGGTGGGAGGGTGCATGGGACAGGTTTTACACCGGGGGCGGTTACAGGGGTAGGAGCCAGAAGGTAGGGAAGGTGGTTTGGGGATTTCATAGGGATGAACTAAGAGGTTACGAAGGTTAGGTGGACGGCGGAAAGACACTCTTGGTGGAGTGGGGAGGATTTCATGAAGGATGGATCTCATTTCAGGGCAGGATTTGAGGAAGTCGTATCCCTGCTGGAGAGCCACATTCAGAATCTGATCCAGTCCCGGAAAGTATCCTGTCACAAGTGGGGCACTTTTGGGGTTCTTCTGTGGAAGGTTCCGGGTTTGAGGAGATGAGGAAGTGGCTCTGGTTATTTGTTTCTGTACCAGGTCGGGAGGGTAGTTACGGGATGCAAAAGCTGTTTTCAGGTTGTTGGTGTAATGGTTCAAGGATTCCGGACTGGAGCAGATTCGTTTGCCACGAAGACCTAGGCTGTAGGGAAGGGACCGTTTGATGTGGAATGGGTGGCAGCTGTCATAATGGAGGTACTGTTGCTTGTTGGTGGGTTTGATGTGGACGGACGTGTGAAGCTGGCCATTGGACAGGTGGAGGTCAACGTCAAGGAAAGTGGCATGGGATTTAGAGTAGGACCAGGTGAATCTGATGGAACCAAAGGAGTTGAGGTTGGAGAGGAAATTCTGGAGTTCTTCTTCACTGTGAGTCCAGATCATGAAAATGTCATCAATAAATCTGTACCAAACTTTGGGTTGGCAGGCCTGGGTAACCAAGAAGGCTTCCTCTAAGCGACCCATGAATAGGTTGGCGTACGAGGGGGCCATCCTGGTACCCATGGCTGTTCCCTTTAATTGTTGGTATGTTTGGCCTTCAAAAGTGAAGAAGTTGTGGGTCAGGATGAAGCTGGCTAAGGTAATGAGGAAAGAGGTTTTAGGTAGGACGGCAGGTGATCGGCGTGAAAGGAAGTGCTCCATCGCAGCGAGGCCCTGGACATGCGGAATATTTGTGTATAAGGAAGTGGCATCAATGGTTACAAGGATGGTTTCCGGGGGTAACAGACTGGGTAGGGATTCCAGGCGTTCGAGAAAGTGGTTGGTGTCTTTGATGAAGGATGGGAGACTGCATGTAATGGGTTGAAGGTGTTGATCTACGTAGGCAGAGATGCGTTCTGTGGGGGCTTGGTAACCAGCTACAATGGGACGGCCGGGATGATCGGGTTTGTGAATTTTGGGAAGAAGGTAGAAGGTGGGGGTGCGGGGTGTTGGTGGGGTCAGGAGGTTGATGGAGTCAGGTGAAAGGTTTTGTAGGGGGCCTAAGGTTCTGAGGATTCCTTGAAGCTCCACCTGGACATCAGGAATGGGATTACCATGGCAAACTTTGTAAGTAGTGTTGTCTGAAAGCTGACGCAGTCCCTCAGCCACATACTCCCGACGATCAAGTACCACAGTCGTGGAACCCTTGTCCGCCGGAAGAATGACGATGGATCGGTCAGCCTTCAGATCACGGATAGCCTGGGCTTCAGCAGTGGTGATGTTGGGAGTAGGATTAAGGTTTTTTAAGAAGGATTGAGAGGCAAGGCTGGAAGTCAGAAATTCCTGGAAGGTTAGGAGAGGGTGATTTTGAGGAAGAGGAGGTGGGTCCCGCTGTGAGGGAGGACGGAACTGTTCCAGGCATGGTTCAATTTGGATAGTATCTTGGGGAGTTGGATCATTGGGAGTAGGATTAGGATCATTTTTCTTCGTGGCAAAGTGATATTTCCAGCAGAGAGTACGGCTGTAGGACAGTAAATCTTTGACAAGGGCTGTTTGGTTAAATCTGGGAGTGGGGCTGAAGGTGAGGCCTTTGGATAGGACAGAGGTTTCGGATTGGGAGAGAGGTTTGGAGGAATTCAGTAGTTAACCTCTCCTCCAGGGTTACAGGACTGGAGTAGGTGGTGGTGGGAGGGTGCATGGCACAGGTTTTACACCGGGGGCGGTTCCTGTAACCTGGAAGGTGTACACAATCAAAGGCAGAGCCACGTGTGAAAGCACCCACGTGATCTACCAACTGACCTGCCTACACTGTGATGCATTCTATGTGGGAATGACCAGCAACAAACTGTCCATTCGCATGAATGGACACAGGCAGACAGTGTTTGTTGGTAATGAGGATCACCCTGTGGCTAAACATGCCTTGGTGCACGACCAGCACATCTTGGCGCAGTGTTACACCGTCCGGGTTATCTGGATACTTCCTACTAACACCAACCTATCCGAACTCCGGAGATGGGAACTTGCTCTTCAATATATCCTCTCTTCCCGTTATTCACCAGGCCTCAATCTCCGCTAATTTCAAATTTCCGCCACTCATACCTCACCTGTCATTCATCAACATCTTTGCCTCTGCACTTCTGCCTCGACTGACATCTCTGCCCAAACTCTTTCTCTTTAAATATGTCTGCTTGTGTCTGTATATGTGTGGATGGATATGTGTGTGTGTGCGAGTGTATACCCGTCCTTTTTTCCCCCTAAGGTAAGTCTTTCCGCTCCCGGGACTGGAATGACTCCTTACCCTCTCCCTTAAAACCCACATCCTTTCGTCTTTCCCTCTCCTTCTCTCTTTCCTGATGAGGCAACAGTTTGTTGCGAAAGCTTGAATTTTGTGTGTATGTTTGTGTTTGTTTGTGTGTCTGTCGACCTGCCAGCACTTTCATTTGGTAAGTCACATCATCTTTGTTTTTAGGTATATTTTTCCTTCGTGGAATGTTTCCTTCTATTATAACCATACCATTAATTTGAACCCAACAATTACGTTTGTTATTGTCTTCTTTGCATTTCGAAATCTTTCCTGTCGTCTTATTTCTCTTTTTTCTCTTTATTTTCTCTTTCTGTTTTTACCAGTAGTTTCACTTTGTATTCACCTTCCCCTTTTACCGTAATCTACTATACAATTTTATCCCGCCTATATATGCTCAACAATACGTAACCCACTTCCCAACCATAACCAAAAATTTTATTTTCCGCCTTCAACACTACCGCTGCTATAAAATCCACCGTTTCTAGTTCAATAACAGCTGCTTTCACGTATTTAACAACCATTTCGGCTAGTTCTAATAACTTTAACTTTATTTCCACTTCCGTTTTTCGCACTTCACTGTTCATTTTAGCCGCTCCCCACAGGTTTTAACGTCATTATTTCTACAATTGTTAGCCCCATTTTCGTAATCTTTCACCACAACACCACTCCTTTAATACGTTTTTTCGAAATTTTCTCGAAATTTTCCCGAATTTCTCCGTCCTTTAACGTGATTTAGCGGCAACACAACCACCTAACCTTTTTGCACATCGCTGTCTACCAACACAAGTTCACCACAGGATCAACTTAACCAACACTTTTTCGTCTTTTTTCATACCAGATCTCCAATTACTTTCTAGTTCACCTTTATCTCTCCCCATATATTTCTATCTTTCTTTTTCATTTCAACCTCATGTTAAACTTTCCACCTTCTAATACCATGTCACTCTCACAACACCCCCACAATAACCCCATTAAGTTTTATTTACATTCCCTCCGCAAACATGCCTTCACCCTAGCCAGATTACGCTCACATATTTTATTTTCTCAGGCTTGTCTGAAATTTGGCATAACCCCCAAAGGCCTCACACTTAAAGTTCCCATCTCTGGCTGCAACCCTTCTTTCCATCAGTCCCTATACCAGTTCCAAACTGAACAATCCATTGCCGTCACCCACCTAATCCTTCACCTACACATCAACTCAGCCAATGAACACACCCGTCAACTCCTATCCTTAATAAAAGTCCTCAATCTTTCCTCTCCCACATCCACACCGGCTATTCAGAGCATCCTCCTACAGGCCAACCGCCAATTAGAACAGCATGCCACCCTTCACCTCAAAAAACTATCCAATCTCCTGGTTTCCCACCTCCGGAAAGGCAACTCACTCACCCCTCACAACCTTTCCAGCAAACCTCAACCACCTCTCATTGCACACAAACCCAGTCTCTCCCATCTACTCAATCTCCCACTTCCAGCTCCACTCCCTCCAAAACCTCAAAATTCCGATCAACACAATCTGGCACCACAACACCCTAATTCAGTAGTTAACCTTTCCTCCAAACCTCTCTCCCAATCCGAAACCTCTGTCCTATCCAAAGGCCTCACCTTCAGCCCCACTCCCAGATTCAACCAAACAGCCCTCGTCAAAGATTTACTGTCCTACACTCGTACTCTCTGCTGGAAGTATCACTTTGCCACGAAGAAAAATGATCCTAATCCTACCCCTAATGATGCAACTCCCCAAGACACTATCCAAATTGAACCCTGCCTGGAACAGTTCCATCCTCCGTCACAGCGGGACCCACCTCCTCTTCCTCAAAATCACCCTCTCCAAACCTTCCAGGAATTTCTGACTTCCAGCCTTGCCTCTCAATCCTTCTTAAAAAACCTTAATCCTACTCCCAACATCACCACTGGTGAAGCCCAGGCTATCCGTGATCTGAAGGCTGACTGGTCCATCGTCATTCTTCCGGCGGACAAGGGTTCCACGACCGTGGTACTTGATCGTCGGGAGTATGTGGCTGAGGGACTGCGTCAGCTTTCAGACAACACCACATACAAAGTTTGCCAAGGTAATCCCATTCCTGATGTCCAGGCAGAGCTTCAAGGAATCCTCAGAACCTTAGGCCCCCTACAAAACCTATCACCTGACTCCATCAACCTCCTGACCCCACCGACACCCCGCACCCCTACCTTCTACCTTCTTCCTAAAATTCACAAACCCAATCATCCCGGCCGCCCCATTGTAGCTGGTTACCAAGCCCCCACAGAACGTATCTCTGCCTACGTAGATCAACACCTTCAACCCATTACATGCAGTCTCCCATCCTTCATCAAAGACACCAACCACTTTCTCGAACGCCTGGAATCCTTACCCAATCCGTTACCCCCAGAAACCATCCTTGTAACCATTGATGCCACTTCCTTATACACAAATATCCCGCACGTCCAGGGCCTCGCTGCGATGGAGCACTTCCTTTCACGCCGATCACCTGCCACCCTACCTAAAACATCTTTCCTCATTACCTTAGCCAGCTTCATCCTGACCCACAACTTCTTCACTTTTGAAAACCAGACATACCAACAATTAAAGGGAACAGCCATGGGTACCAGGATGGCCCCCTCGTACGCCAACCTATTCATGGGTCGCTTAGAGGAAGCCTTCTTGGTTACCCAGGTCTGCCAACCCAAAGTTTGGTACAGATTTATTGATGACATCTTCATGATCTGGACTCACAGTGAAGAAGAACTCCAGAATTTCCTCTCCAACCTCAACTCCTTTGGTTCCATCAGATTCACCTGGTCCTACTCCAAATCCCATGCCACTTTCCTTGATGTTGACCTTCACCTGTCCAATGGCCAGCTTCACACGTCCGTCCACATCAAACCCACCAACAAGCAACAGTACCTCCATTACGACAGCTGCCACCCATTCCACATCAAACGGTCCCTTCCCTACAGCCTAGGTCTTCGTGGCAAACGAATCTGCTCCAGTCCGGAATCCCTGAAGCATTACACCAACAACCTGACAACAGCTTTCGTATCCCGCAACTACCCTCCCGACCTGGTACAGAAGCAAATAACCAGAGCCACTTCCTCATCCTCTCAAACCCAGAACCTCTCACGGAAGAACCACAAAAGTGCCCCACTTGTGACAGGATACTTTCTGGGACTGGATCAGATTCTGAATGTGGCTCTCCAGCAGGGATACGACTTCCTCAAATCCTGCCCTGAAATGAGATCCATCCTTCATGAAATCCTCCCCACTCCACCAAGAGTGTCTTTCCGCCGTCCACCTAACCTTCGTAACCTCTTAGTTCATCCCTATGAAATCCCCAAACCACCTTCCCTACCCTCCGGCTCCTACCCTTGTAACTGCCCCCGGTGTAAAACCTGTCCCATGCACCCTCCCACCACCACCTACTCCAGTCCTGTAACCCGGAAGGTGTACACAATCAAAGGCAGAGCCACGTGTGAAAGCACCCACGTGATCTACCAACTGACCTGCCTACACTGTGATGCATTCTATGTGGGAATGACCAGCAACAAACTGTCCATTCGCATGAATGGACACAGGCAGACAGTGTTTGTTGGTAATGAGGATCACCCTGTGGCTAAACATGCCTTGGTGCACGACCAGCACATCTTGGCGCAGTGTTACACCGTCCGGGTTATCTGGATACTTCCTACTAACACCAACCTATCCGAACTCCGGAGATGGGAACTTGCTCTTCAATATATCCTCTCTTCCCGTTATCCACCAGGCCTCAATCTCCGCTAATTTCAAATTTCCGCCACTCATACCTCACCTGTCATTCATCAACATCTTTGCCTCTGCACTTCTGCCTCGACTGACATCTCTGCCCAAACTCTTTGTCTTTAAATATGTCTGCTTGTGTCTGTATATGTGTGGATGGATATGTGTGTGTGTGCGAGTGTATACCCGTCCTTTTTTCCCCCTAAGGTAAGTCTTTCCGCTCCCGGGACTGGAATGACTCCTTACCCTCTCCCTTAAAACCCACATCCTTTCGTCTTTCCCTCTCCTTCCCTCTTTCCTGATGAGGCAACAGTTTGTTGCGAAAGCTTGAATTTTGTGTGTATGTTTGTGTTCGTTTGTGTGTCTGTCGACCTGCCAGCACTTTCATTTGGTAAGTCACATCATCTTTGTTTTTAGGTATATTTTTCCTTCGTGGAATGTTTCCTTCTATTATAACTATATATATATATATATATATATATATATATATATATATATTTTTTTTTTTTTTTTTTTTTTTTTTTTTTTGAATAAGCAAGGAGAAGAAACAGGGACATCACACAAATTATATGGAAAAATATGATGAGGCCAAATTTATACAAAATTTTCATAGTACTACTACTACTACTTTTCAGTCTCACATTTGAGAAACTGGAGCATATGTAAAACTATTTCCTAGCATAAAACTTTTTGCTTGTAGCAGGCCTAATAGGTATTCTATATTGGTACTGTGTGAATTATATTCTGTCATTACTTATGTATATGAGGTAAATAAAAATGACTATTTGTTCCAAAACAGTGTTGCTTATTTGGCATATGTTACAGCTGCTGCAATATTACAAAGGCCTATTTCATTTTATCTAGCAGAGAGTGGCATAATAGACATAATCAGATCGAGAAACCATGCCAGTCTTGGGTACTATTCATATTAACAGCTTTTTCAGTATAAGACATGTAGCAACATGTTTGATGAACTTTGATGAGGCACTAGATTCTTTTGCAGAAAGGAAAGCATACTGTGTGAAGCTGTAACAAGATTAGAGAGCAAAAGATACTGGGATCTAAGGATTGAAGAAATGTGTACTGTCTTTCTTGTCTCTTGTCTTTACTGATTTTACTTTTCCTATGTTTAATTTTATGTTACACAAAAGAGAAAGTTATTAGCTAATAAGTAATAAAGAGTGCAAATTTTCTGAAGAGTTCTTATTCTCCTAGTCACAAACAATCCCATCCACTATCAATTGTGAGTTTTTTTTAAGGGAGGGTATGATGTAAAACCAACCAACTGGGACCAAGAAAGGCACCACAGGACAATTTCATTTCCACTATCCTGAATATAGGTTTGATGGCTTCCATTATAAAATATATATGTTTGAATTCCACAGAGAAAAATATAGTGATGTGCAATAGAAGAATGCTGTGTGAAGAGGTGCGGCACTGCACTTTGTCACACTTAAGACCAAATAACATCTCGTACATTTCCTCGACATATATGTTTTATATATCAAGCTCTTCACAAATATGTGCACTACAAAATGAATGTATTTTTGAAAAATTGATTTTCTTTCATTTTTTATGTCCTGTCTCAAACGCTTGAATGGAAGGGAGGGGGCCACAATCAAGTTTTGCCCCAGTTCAGAAATATCAGCAAGATTCCATTCATTGTCCCAATGAACTCTACTATGTCTACAAGTACTGTGTCTGCTTTGACTTTAGCTTTTGTATCAGAAGGTTGCCATAAATGATCATGTTGTACACTGGACCACAGCTCACATGCAGACAGTTTGTACATTTTGTAGTTACAATGGTATATGTTACATTCTCCTAGTCTCAAATGGACAAGTTACCGGCCACCCACTAATGGAAAGAGGTTTTATTACTGTATCACTCATTGCCATGAGACAGCAAGTCATCAGCGGAGCTTCTTCATGGATGTTGTGCTGCAGCCATTCCTGTTCATACTGTATGGAGCCAGACGCAGATGGGAGCATGGCATAATTTATATCACTGTTTCCAGTTCAACATACACCATTTGAAGCTTGACCAGACTACATCAGATTCAACAGAACCAATTACAACCTGCCCATCCCTGAGATTCTGCTCCCCCTTCTTCGTTCACAGACCCTGTCTGTTGCCAAAACCTGCAGCAGCCACCTTTACAGCCACAGTCACCTCTTCCTGCAGCAAACACTGTCCCCATGGGCAGGGACATACACAGATGTCCACCTGGAGCCACCTCCAGCTGTGCAGCCCATCTAGCAGCCGACATCACCAACCATGGAGGAGCAGCATCTGATCATCCAGCTGGGTACCACAGAGGTTCTCACAGTGGTCATCTCCATCCCAACTGCATCAGCTTTGGTATGTGCACCTACAGAAGCCAGTGTCCACCCTAAGCCTGTTTCTTGGGTTGGCATTTCCAGGCATGCTCAGAGCAAATGCTGGTGTGGTTGAAGGTGCTCGGTGCTGACCAAAGTTTCGGCACCCACCCCATTCAGTTGTGCCAGTGTACTATTGTCCTCCCTGTCATAATGCTCCACATTCTTAACCCTCAGTGGGTTGAATGTTTGAGTGGGAAGGTGAAGAAGGGGTAAGTGGGAGGGCAGTGCAGTGAAATAGATGTGGTGTTTGTGCCTGCTATTGACACCACAAAGATGCTCCTTGCTATCATACAATGTCTGTCCACACCAATGAGACAGAAGTGGCAAGACATGCCCACAGAAGTTCTCTGTGCCACCAGCAGTGTCCTTTTTTGAAATAGACCAACATAGGGACATGAGATCAGCTCTACACCAGCTACATTCCAGTCAACACCTAGCTCACATCAAGCAGCAATAAGAGTGCCATGTCCAGCATCAACTGAGCTAGAGACAATCAGTTAGACTCTCCTAGTTAATCTGCAAGTCCTTTCATATGTTTGTGAACTTTGTTTTTGAAGAAGAGTGCTACAAGATAGAGTTTCTCTTGAACAGTGCTTTGAGTGTTGTATAACCAATGACAGTCTATTGCAGCATAGGTTTTAGACTTGTTCTATCTATGTATACACACTCACTACACAGACCCCAGAGGGCCCAATGGCACTGACTGACTGCCATGCCATCCTCAGCCAAGAGGCCTCACTGGATGCTGATGGAAAGGGGCATGTGGTCAGCGCACCATCCTCCTGGCCGTTGTCAGTTTACATAACAGAGTCACTACATGTCAATCAAATAGCTACTCAGTTGGCCTCGCAAAAGCTGAGTGCACCCTGTTTGCCAACAGCACTCGGCAGATGTGGATCGTCACCCATCCAAGTGCTAGTCAAACACGACAGGGCTTAACTTCAATGATCTGACGGGAACTGGTGTTACCACCGAGGCAAGGTCTGTCTAGTCTATGTATACTATGTGTGTAAATGTACCTTCACTCTGGACCACAGTCACAGTGAAGAAGAAGTTGTATAATGAAAGATAAGTGTTCATTTTGACTGTAAATATATTTCAATTCTTAACAATGTATAAAGAAGAAAGATATCATTTGTAGTATAAAACATTCAACCTGTTTTGAGATCTTGAAATGTCAAGAGTTGTAATGTGGTTTATGTACTGCTGTAACAGTCACAAACTATTTAATAGTTTACAAAGATGTTTAAAAAGTTGTTGTGTGGCAATACAATGTGCATAGTGTAGTTTTGCAGTTAAGCTTTTGTGAAGTGTTGAAATTAATTTGAAGATCTTGGTGTTCTTTTGTTGTTGTGCCTGTCTGCAACTTGGCATCTCTGCTGTATGGTGAGTAGCAACTATCCTTTTCATAATATTGTTACATTCCATACTGAATTTTTCCATTTTTTGTAATTAAAGATGAGACTGGTATTGAAGCTAATGAGAAAGGGAAAATTATCTCTGAGTAATAACAACTTGTGCAAGTTTTTGCTATAACTTTACTAGTCTGATTTGCGCTAGAAGATAGGATCAAAATGATAACTGATACTGAACTATTCATTATTTAGACCATTTTAAAGGGTTCACTGAAGTGAGTGCTTAATTTCAAGGCTAATTTACATTTAATTTCATAGGTAGATATTATGTATTGGATACTATATCATTCAACTGCACAGAGGTAGCTACAGTCTCTGGTGAAAATCAACTATGTGGATTATAAATCAGAAGTCCAAATGTTTGAAGCTTCCTCAAATTATAAGCCCATATAGCTTCTATAAGTGAAAAATATTGAAAATAAAATATTCATTGTTTGTAAAGAAACAGATAATAAGGTAAATGAGCTTTTATTATTATTATTATTTCTTTCTATTCTCAGACATTATGTCTGGTCAAAAATGGACAGTGATGCGGACCTTGATCAAGCGTGACTTCCTTTTAACTGTACGGTATATTTATATTGCATTTAGGAACTTTCGGGTCATTGAACATGTATCAATAATTACAGATTTTTGTAGTTGTATATATATGTTTGGATGTAGCTGTATTGCATTGATGTACTGGTGGATATTGTGAGGTATGACTCCTGTAGTTGATAGTATAATTGGTATAATGTCGACTTTACCCTGATGCCACATGTCCTTGACTTCCTCAGCCAGTTGGATGTATTTTTCAATTTTTTTCTCCTGTTTTCTTCTGTATATTTGTTGTGTTGGGTATGGATATTTCAATTAGTTGTGTTAATTTCTTCTTTTTATTGGTGAGTATGATGTCAGGTTTGTTATGTGGTGTTGTTTTATCTGTTATAATCATTCCGTTCCATTATAATTTGTATTCATCATTCTCCAGTACATTTTGTGGTGTGTACTTGTATGTGGGAATGTGTTATTTTATTAATTTATGTTGTATGGCAAGTTGTTGAAGTATTATTTTTGCTACATTGTCATGTCTTTGGTGTATTCTGTATTTGCTAGTATTGTACATCCGCTTGTGATGTAATCTACTGTTTCTATTTGTTGTTTGCAAAGTCTGCATTTATCTGTTATGGTATCGGGATCTTTAATAATATGCTTGCTGTAATATCTGGTGTTTATTGTTTCATCCTGTATTGCAGTCATGAATCCTTCCGTCTCACTGTATATATTGCCTTTTCTTAGCCATGTGTTGGATGCATCTTGATCGATGTGTGGCTGTGTTAGATGATATGGGTGCTTTCCATGTAGTGTTTTCTTTTTCCAATTTACTTTCTTTGTATCTGTTGATGTTATGTGATCTAAAGGGTTGTAGAAGTGGTTATGAAATTGCAATGGTGTAGCCGATGTATTTATATGAGTGATTGCTTTGTGTATTTTGCTACTTTCTGCTCGTTCTAGAAACAATTTTCTTAAATTGTCGACCTGTCCATAATGTAGATTTTTTATGTCAATAAATCCCCTTCCTCCTTCCTTTCTGCTTAATGTGAATCTTTCTGTTGCTGAATGTATGTGATGTATTCTATATTTGTGGCATTGTGATCGTGTAAGTGTATTGAGTGCTTCTAGGTCTGTGTTACTCCATTTCACTACTCCAAATGAGTAGGTCAATATTGGTATAGCATAGGTATTTATAGCTTTTATCTTGTTTCTTGCTGTCAATTCTGTTTTCAGTATTTTTGTTAGTCTTTGTCTATATTTTTCTTTTAGTTCTTCTTTAATATTTGTATTATCTATTCCTATTTTTTGTCTGTATCCTAGATATTTATAGGCATCTGTTTTTTCCATCGCTTCTATGCAGTTGCTGTGGTTATCCAATATGTAATCTTCTTGTTTAGTGTGTTTTCCCTTGACTATGCTATTTTTCTTACATTTGTCTGTTCCAAAAGCCATATTTATATCATTGCCGAATACTTCTGTTATCTTTAGTAATTGGCTGAATTGTTGATTTGTTGCTGCCAGTAGTTTTAGATCATCCATGTATAGCAAATGCGTGATTTTGTGTTGGTATGTTCCAGTAATATTATATCCATAATCTGTATTATTTATCATGTTGGATAATGGGTTCAGAGCAAGGCAGAACCAGAAAGGACTTAATGAGTCTCTTTGCTATATTTCACGCTTAATCTGTATTGGCTGTGATGTGATATTTTTTGAATTTGTTTGAATATTAAGAGTGGTTTTCCAATTTTTCATTACTATGTTTAGAAACTGTATCAATTTAGGATCTACTTTGTATATTTCCAATATTAGTAGTAACCATGAGTGGGGTACACTATCAAAAGCTTTTTGGTAATCAATGTATGCATAGTGTATTGACCTTTGTTTAGTTTTAGCTTGATATGTCACCTCTGCATCTATCATCAGTTGCTCTTTACATCCTCATGCTCCTTTGCAACAGCCTTTTTGTTCTTCATTTATAATTTTGCTGTGTTGTATGTGTCATTAATTTCTGTGTAATGACTGAAGTTAATATTTTGTATATTGTTGGTAGGCATGTTATGGGGTGATATTTTGGTGGGTTTGCTGTGTCTGCTTCATCTTTAGGCTTCAGATAAGTTATTCCTTGTGTAAGTGTATCAGGGACTGTGTATGGGTCTGCAGTGTAACTGTTAAATAATTTAGTTAGATGTGAATGTGTTGAGGTGAACTTCTTTAGCCAGAAATTTGCTGTTTTATGTTTTCCAGAGGCTTTCCAATTGTGCGTAGAATTAATTGCTCAGGTGACTTCATGTTGGAAAATTATCACTTCAGGCATTTGTGGTATCATCTTGTATGTGTCTGTTTCTGCTTGTATCCACCATGCATGTCTGTTATGTTGTATCGGGTTTGACCATATGTTGCTCCAGCAGTGTTCCATGTCTGTTATGTTTGGTGGATTGTCTATTTTAATGTGTGTGTGTTATCTATTGTCTGGTAAAATTTCTTTTGGTTTGTGTTGAATGTTTGGTTTTGTTTCCTTCTATTTTCACTTTTTTTGTATCTTCTAAGTTGTTTGGCCAATGCTTGTAATTTCTGCTTCTTTTCATCTAATTGTTCTATTGCTTCTTGTTGTGAGATTTTACCAAACATTTCTCGTTTTTTGTCTGATATTTCATTTCTTATAAATTGTGTTAGTTGTCTGATGTCTTTTCTCAGTTTTTCTATTCTGATCTGTAGCCTGTGTTGCCATGCTGGATTTGTGGGTTTCTTTTGTGTGTTGGTTGGTTCTGATCTCTGCCTAGTGTGTATATTTAGTGTAGTGAGTACACCTATATAAACCAGTAGTTGTAACTCTTCCATAGTTGTATTTTCATTTATTTTGTTGTGTATGATTGTGTTGATAGTTGTTATTGTTGTTTCGACTTACGGGTTATTTGGTGGTCTATGCAAGAAAGGTCTAATGTATGTATTTGTGTCTTTGTATTCTATATGTGTCAGCTGAAATTTTTGTTCTATATCTAACATGTGTGTCACTTTGTGTTCTATTTGTGCTTGTTCTGGTGGCTGTCTTAAGATTTCGTTTTCCTCTGATTGTTTAATTGATGCATGTTTTTCTCTGGGATGTTAGAGTCCATTGTATTTTCTTCTTCTTCTGATTGCACATTATTTTGTTCCAGTATTTGTTGTACTCGTTGTTTGATGTTTTCTAATTCTGACTGGAGTATCCTGTTATTTTTTATTATTACACGGATCTGATCAGCTAGTCGTTGTTCTGTTGAAAATTTTAATTCTGGGTATCTGGTAATAAATGTTGCGTATACTTGTGATCTGTATCCAGTTGTGTTGGTTCCTAAGTTTGTTGCTTGGTAATAATAGAGCATGAGGTGTCAGTTAACTTCACCTGACCATCTCATCCTCTGTCTTTGTTTTCATTCTAGAGTGGTTGCAGGAAGCATATCCTACAAAACATCTCTATTTGGATTTAAATCATTTTCCGTGTGGCTAGCAATGTCGTTACCATTGTGGACGTGCATAGGGTTCAAGCGTTGTCCCCGACCATGACAGCGCTTTTTTGAGGCTTCATTAGTTCTGTCCTGAACCAACTAATCACACTAAAAGGGGGGTTAGCCCTATTAGTGGTTTGTTCTTTTCGTCGCCTTTTACGACTGGCAGAACATACTGGAGGCCTATTCTTTACCCGGGCCTCCACGGGATTTATTATTATTATTATTATTATTATTATTATTATTATTATTATTATTTCTCTTTCCTGTCTCAGACGTTACGTCTGGTTAAAACTAATTTGTATTCATCATTCTCCAGTACATTTTGTGGTGCATACTTGTATGTAGGAATGTGTTGTTTTATTAGTTTATGTTGTATGGCAAGTTGTTGATGTATTATTTTTGCTACATTGTCATGTCTTCTGGGGTATTCTGTATTTGCTAGTATTTTACATCTGCTTGTGATGTAATCTACTGTTTCTATTTGTTGTTTGCAAAGTCTGCATTTATCTGTTATGGTATTGGGATCTTTAATAATATGCTTGCTGTAATATCTGGTGTTTATTGTTTCATCCTGTATTGCAGTCATGAATCCTTCCGTCTCACTGTATATATTGCCTTTTCTTAGCCATGTGTTGGATGCATCTTGATCGATGTGTGGCTGTGTTAGATGATATGGGTGCTTTCCATGTAGTGTTTTCTTTTTCCAATTTACTTTCTTCGTATCTGTTGATGTTATGTGATCTAAGGGGTTGTAGAAGTGGTTATGAAATTGCAATGGTGTAGCCGATGTATTTATATGAGTGATTGCTTTGTGTATTTTGCTACTTTCTGCTCGTTCTAGAAAGAATTTTCTTAAAATGTCTACCTGTCCATAATGTAGGTTTTGTATGTCAATAAATCCCCTTCCTCCTTCCTTTCTGCTTAATGTGAATCTTTCTGTTGCTGAATGTATGTGATGTATTCTATATTTGTGGCATTGTGATCGTGTAAGTGTATTGAGTGCTTCTAGGTCTGTGTTACTCCATTTCACTACTCCAAATGAGTAGGTCAATATTGGTATAGCATAGGTATTTATAGATTTTGTCTTGTTTCTTGCTGTTAATTCTGTTTTCAGTATTTTTGTTAGTCTTTGTCTATATTTTTCTTTTAGTTCTTCTTTAATATTTGTATTATCTATTCCTATTTTATGTCTGTATCCAAGATATTTATAGGGATCTGTTTTTACCATCACTTCTATGCAGTTGCTGTGGTTATCCAATATGTAATCTTCTTGTTTAGTGTGTTTTCCCTTGACTATGCTATTTTTCTTACATTTGTCTGTTCCAAAAGCCATATTTATATCATTGCTGAATACTTCTGTTATCTTTAGTAATTGGCTGAGTTGTTGATTTGTTGCTGCAAGTAGTTTTAGATCATCCATGTATAGCAAATGTGTGATTTTGTGTTGGTATGTTCCAA
Source organism: Schistocerca cancellata (assembly GCF_023864275.1). Lineage (NCBI taxonomy): Eukaryota > Metazoa > Arthropoda > Insecta > Orthoptera > Acrididae > Schistocerca > Schistocerca cancellata. Next base: position 689,900,715 of record NC_064630.1, on the reverse strand, counting down.
TAATATTGTATCCATAATTTGTATTATTTAGCATGTTGGATAGTGGGTTCAGAGCAAGGCAGAACCAGAAAGGACTTAATGAGTCTCCTTGGTATATTCCACGCTTAATCTGTATTGGCTGTGATGTGATATTATTTGAATTTGTTTGGATATTAAGTGTGGTTATTATTATTATTATTATTGTTGTTGTTGTTGTTTTGTTATAATAAGATAAGATAATATAAGATATTGTGACTAGCTATACCTTATACAACTACTTTCCACATTCAGACAGTGAGAGCATACAAGAATATGTCTGTAACCATTTAATTATCATTGGATGCATGTGAGATGTGGCCTTTGTAGGGGTAGTTTACTATCAGGAGAAGAGTGGATATGTTGCCTTAAATATGTACTGCCAGGGCATATTGTACTTGACTGCAATGCATACTCTGTTAAATATACAAATCATTAAGCCACAGATACTCCATTTGTATTACTGAAATCATTATATAGGGTTCGTTAAAAAGGAATCAAACAATGGAAAATCCAGGATGGAATGTAACAATATTGTGAAAAGGAAAGTTGATACTCACCATCTCACCATATAGTGGAGATGCTGAGTTGCAGACAGGCACAACAAAAAGACTGTCGCAGGAATTCACAATGGCATCAGTTGCTAGAGACTGCAGTCACATGTGTGTGAGTTGCATTTGTGTGAGTGTGTACCTGTGTGTTTGTCATCTAATTTTGACAAAGGCCTTACTGGCTGAAAGCCATATTTGTGAGTCTTCTTGTTGTATCCATCTGCAACTCAGCATCTCTGCTGTATGGTGAATGGCGACTTTCCTTTTCACAACATTGTTTGTTAAAAAGGATTTTGCAACTTTGAAAAATCATATAGACTTAATCATATAGCTTACAGACTTTGTCTTACTGTCGTCTTTAAGGAAAAAATATCAATTTTTGGGTCATTGAATATGCTAGAACAGAATCATGCCACCACAAGCATTAGTGGCAGCAGCAGCAACTGAGGGAGGTCACTGTGTTTTGGTCTGAAGATATGCTGGGAAAAAACTTTCCCCCGAGATTGATTATGATGACCAAGAATGCAGTGAGCAGTTTGGCGAAGTTGGCACACCACCACACTGCCTCTGTGGTGTCTAGGGTTTTCTAAATTTCCACTTTCCAGGTAAGGCGATGGACTGAGCAGCACCAATTGCATGGCCTCGTCATTCACTGGACCTGGCACCTCTTGACTTTTTCTTTTGGTGGTTCACCAAGGATAATACGTTTTTCCACTCTTTCCCACCTCTCTACCAGACTCAGAGCTAGAATTTACCTCATAACTGAACAAGTCACATCTGAGATGCTGCACAGCAAGTTAGGTAAGAAATCGGCTTCAGATGGGATGTGTGCCACATAACTATAGAAATACTGTTTAGATACAAGGTACAAAACTTGATGTGTTTGCTAGAAAATGAAACCTGAACCATGGCTAAATGGCCTTATTCTAAAGCAGACAAAAAACACACATTCACGCAAGCACAACTTACACCCACGTGAACACTGTCTCTGGTCACTGGTGCCAAAGGTCTGGCCTTTTGACTGGAAGCTCACAAGTTTAACAATCTTTTTGTTGTGCCTGTCTGCGACTTATCATCTCGTTTGTATGGTGAGTAATAACCTGTCTTTGTCATAGTATCTTCATTACTCCATCATGGATTTTCCATTGTTCAAAGCAAGTTTTCAAAGTTGTAAAGTCCTCTTTGATACACTCTCTTTAATACCTTCTTCACAGCCCATATTTTCTTTCCTTTGAACCAAGAGTCAGTTTCTGTTGTGTACAAGAAATAGTGCACCTGTGTGGGCATTTCCTTTTGCAATAGCCCTTGAAACTTATAAGCAAGGCGCTACAGTATGTAACAATTCATGTTGATTGTTACTTAAGTTACTTCTGCCTGGTCCATTGATGAATGAATGGGAAATTTTCATGCTTCACAAAATTCATTCACATTAATTGACATCCAGACTGCACACTCGTCATATAAACAAAATACAGACAGACCTCACTGATCTCTTTAACTTCAAATCTGACGTGTTGCAGCATTGCTGCATCACTTTATACAGAATTTTAATAATAGCTTCCAAAATAAAGCATTATTAATTTTGTACAATTTTGATGTTACAATTAAAATTTACAAAATGGAAGAAACTGATGTTATAGCTGAATAAGGTATAAAATACAATATTGAATGACAATCTTTTATAGTAATATCTTTAGTTTTCCATAAGAAAATCATTCTGAACTTTAATTACAATAATGTCTCTCATATTATTTTAGTTACATAATTAATTACAGTTTGGATTTGGTTACTAACATGTAATGTTAGTACAGAGCTCGTGTTTTATCCAATTAAATACACAGAATGCACCAATAAGGCCTTAAAATCTGGAAATTGGAAAATGTGAGATGTAAACAATTGGAGAGTTAATTAGAAATGTAATTACAAAGAATATTAATTACAGAGGAAAACATAAAAATAAATAACAAATGAAATACATCGCTTGGTAATAACATTTAAGCTGTTTATCAAGATAGTGATGTCTAAAGTTACTGGATTTTTAGATTACGATTTTGTTAATTAGAAGCATTGATTTTTTATGCTAACATCTCTGCAGTCTCTAGTTAATTATTTCGAAGGACTTATTACTTCAATTTCTTGATTAGTTATTTAATTTAGTATATGTACCAGGTGATCAAAATGTCAGTATAAATTTGAAAATTTAATAAACCACAGAATAATGTAGATAGAGAGGTAAAAATTGACACACATGCTTGGAATGACATGGGGTTTTATTAGAACCAAAAAAAAACAAAGTTCACAAAATGTCTGGCAGATGGTGCTGGACAGCAAAACGTCAGTGACTGCACATGACAATCGTGTATAAAAGGAGCTGTAATGAGAGAGAGAATCAGATGCACCAGCAGTCGCAGCATGTTGACGTTACCTGGAAAGGTGCTTTTAGTGAAGCTGTAGTGTCAGAATGAGGAATGTGCTGCTTCAGCATTATGATCCTATCACCGTAGGAGGGAGATTCGAATGGGTAAAGATCCATTGACAAATGCAGCTATGGCGAGAATGATTTCGAAGCCACGGGTTGTTTAGATAATACCACCCCATAGTGGCCGACTGAGCACAAGGCGTAATGCTGCCACAGTTCAGGAAGAAATGGAGACAGTAGTGGGTTTGTCTATGCATGGGGATGTCAGCACTCATGCAGTCACATGTCGCACCGGCATTCCTCACATTACTGTTTGGTTGGCACTGAGGCGTACCCTCCGATGCTATCCATACAAAATCCATCGGCATCATGAACTGTTACCTGGCGATTTAGTGAAGCAGAGGGCATTTCAAAAGATGGCGGAAGATGACGATTGGTTGAGTAACGTGTTGTGGACCGACGAAGCTCATTTCACGCTCCGAGGGTCTGTCAATGCCCACAACTGCAGAATTTGGGCTACCGAAAATCCTAAAACTGTCACGGAAACTCCAGTGCATGACAAGAAAGTCATGAGGAAATGTGTGATTCTGGTTTTGTAACTGCTACCGTGACAGGTGAGAGGTACACCAATATGTTACAGAATCACATCATCCCCAGCCTGGCTGATAAACACCTGTTGAAACGTACGTTGTTTATACAGGATGGTGCTCCACCCCATATTGCTAGATGCGTCGTTTGGTGATGATCGTGTGCTCAGCCACCACTTTTGTCATGCTTAGCCGCCCAGGTCCCCAGACCTCAATCCGTGCGATTATTGGCTTTGGGGTTACCTGAAGTCGCAAGTGTATCGTGATCGACCAACATCTCTAGGGATGCTGAAAGACAACATCCGACGCCAATGCCTCACCATAACTCCGGACATGCTTTACAGTGCTGTTCACAACATTATTCCTCGACTACAGCTATTGTTGATGAATTATGGTGGACATATTGAGCATTTCCTGTAAAGTACATTATCTTTGCTTTGTCTTACTTTGTTATGCTAATTATTGCTATTCTGATTAGATGAAGTGCCATCTGTCAGACATTTTTTGAACTTTTGTATTTTTTTGGTTCTAATAAAACCCCATGTCATTCCAAGCATGTGTGTCAATTTGTACCTCTCTATCTACATTGTTCCGTGATTTATTCAGTTTTCAAATTTATACTGCCTTTTTGATCACCCGGTACATAATTTTATCAGTGACAACAGTCCACCGATAATTACAACAATGCATGTCCTTCCAGAACGTCCCACACACCTTCACAATGATCAACAAGTTTTTTATCAAATAGGACAGAAAAATTGTCTGGATGCATAAAAAAAAGGTGGTATTGGTCATTTCATATGAGTCCTGGGGGGAGGCTGCACCGTAAAAAGTAGTCTTCATTCCCATTTGGCCATTTGTGATGTCACACTGTAACAAAGCAGGTGAACCCCTGCCAGCTTTTATGTTTCTCTTCCCCCAGTGTTTCCCTTTTAATTGTGGTATCTTTGAGCTAACTATTTGTAGTGTCATTCCCAGAACCAATTGCGGTCCTCTGGTTAGGAGCCGAGTAGAAGACTTAAACCAGAGGCTCAGACGATTCTGTGGAGGTCTGGGGTGCAAATTTCTTGACCTCCACTATCGGGTGGAGAAATTTAAGGTCCCCCTGAATAGGTCAGGCGTGCACTACATGCAGGAAGTGGCTACAAGGGTAGCAGAGTATGTGTGGAGTGCACATATGGGTTTTTTAGGTTAGAGAATTCCCTCCCTAGGCCCGACAAGACACCTCCTGAAATACGACAGGGTAGTAGTAGGCAAAATGCAACAGAGAATAACAATATTAATGTGGTAATAGTAAACTGCAGGAGCGTCTATAGAAAGGTCCCAGAACTGCTCTCATTAATAAACAGTCACAATGCCCACATAGTACTAGGGACAGAAAGTTGGCTGAAACCAGATGTAAACAGTAATGAAATTCTAAACTCAGATTGGAATGTATACCGCAGAGACAGGCTGGACAGTGAAGGGGGAGGCGTGTTTATAGTGATAAAGAGTGCAATGGTATCAAAGGAAATTGACAGAGATCTGAAATGTGAAATAATTTGGGTGAAGGTCACGGTTAAAGCAGGCTCAAACATGGAAACTGGATGTCTCTATAGGTCCCCTGGCTCAGCAGCTGTTGTGGCAGAGCACCTGAAGGAAAATTTGGAAAATATTTTGAGTAGATTTCCCGACCATGTTATAGTTTTGGGAGGAGATTTTAATTTTCCAGATATAGACTGGGAGACTCAAATGTTTATAACGGGTGACAGGGGCAAAGAATACAGTGAAATTTTTTTTAAGTGCATTATCTGAAAACTATCTTGAGCAGTTAAATAGAGAACCAACTCGGGGCGATAACATATTAGACCTTCTGGTGACAAACAGATCTGAACTATTTGAAACAGTTAACACAGAACTGGAAACCAGCAATCATAAAGGGGTTACTGCATCGATGATTTCAGCCATAAATAGATATATTAAAAAAGGTAGGAAGATTTTTCTGTTTAGCAAAAGTGGCAAAAAGCAGATTTCAGAATACTTGATGGCTCAACACAAAATTTTTGTCTCAAGTACAGATAGTGTTGAGGATCAGTGGACAAAGTTCAAAACTATTGTACAATATGCATGAGTATGTGTCAAGCAAGATAGTAAGAGATGGAAAAGAGCCACTGTGGTACAACAACTGAGTTAGAAAACTGCTGCAGAAGCAAAGGGAACTTCACAGCAAACATAAACATAGCCAAAGACTTGCAGATAAACAAAAATTACACGAAGCAAAATGTAACGTGAGGAGGGCTATGTGAGAGGCGTTCAATGAATTCGAAAGTAAAGTTCTGTGTACTGACTTGGCAGAAAATCCTAAGAAACTCTGGTCTTATGTCAAAGCAGTAGGTAGATCAAAACAAAATGTCCAGACACTCTATGACCAAAATGGTACTGAAACAGAGGATGACAGACTATAGGCCAAAATACTAAATTTCTTTTTCCAAAGCTGTTTCACAGAGGAAGACTGCACTGTAGTTCCTTCTCTAGATTTTCACACAGATGACAAAATGGTAGATACCGAAATAGATGACAGAGGGATAGAAAAACAATTAAAATCGCTCAAAAAAAGAAAGGCTGCTGGACCTGATGGGATACCAGTTCTATTTTACACAGAGTATGCGAAGGAACTTGCCCCCCTTCTTGCAGCGGTGTACCGTAGGTCTCTAGAAGAGCATAGCATTCCAAAGGATTGGAAAAGGGCACAGGTCATCCCAGTTTTCAAGAATGGATGTCGAACAGATGTGCTGAACTATAGACCTATATCTGTAACGTCAATCAGTTGCAGAATTTTGGAACACATATTATGTTCAAGTATAATGACTTTTCTGGAGACTAGAAATCTACTCTGTAGGAATCATCATGGGTTTCAAAAAAGATGACCATGTGAAACCCAGCTCGTGCTATTCGTCCACAAGACTCAGAGGGCCATAGACACGGGTTCCCAGGTAGATGCCATGTTTCTTGACTTCCACAAGGCATTTGATACAGTTCCCCACAAAGTAAGAGCATATGGACTATCAGACCAATTGTGTGATTGGATTGAAGAGTTCCTAGATAACAGCATGCAGCGTGTCATTCTCAATGGAGAGAAGTCTTCCGAAGTGAGAGTGATTTCAGGTGTGTCGCAGGGGAGTGTCGTGGGACCATTGCTGTTCACAATATACATAAATGACCCTGTGAATAACATCAGAAGTTCACTGAAGCTTTTTGCAGATGATACTGTAGTATATCGAGAGGTTGCAACAATGGAAAATTGTACTGAAATGCAGGAGGATCTGCAACGCATTGACGCATGGTGCAGGGAATGGCAATTGAATCTCAATGTAGACAAGTGTAATGTGCTGCGAATACATAGAAAGAAAGATCCTTTATCATTTAGCTACAATATATCAGGTCAGCAGAAATGATACATAAACTCTAGTGGAAGACTCTGCAAGAGAGACGCTCAGTAGCTCGGTACAGGCTTTTGTTGAAGTTTTGAGAACATACCTTCACCGAGGAGTCAAGCAGTATATTGCTCCCTCCTAAGTATATCTCTTGAAGAGACCATGAGGATAAAATCAGAGAGATTAGAGCCCACACAGGGGCATACCGACAATCTTTCTTCCCATGAACAATACGAGACTGGAATAGAAGGGAGAACCAATAGAGGTTCTCAAAGTACCCTCCGCCACACACCATCAGGTGGCTTGCGGAGTATGGATGTAGATGTAGATGTAGATGTAGATGTAGATGTAGATGTAGCACAGCCCTGGATCTACAATATTTCTGAACCGGGGCAAAAATTTGATAATGATGTCCCTTGCCCCTGCCTCCCCCTCAAGCACTTGAGATGGGGTGCCAAAAACTAAAAAAATCAATTTTTCAAAAATATGTTCATTTTGTAGTCTGAGGAATTTGATATGTATAAAACATATATGTTCAAGGAAATATAAGAGGTGTTATTTGGTCTTAAATGTGCCAAAGTGCATTGCCATGTGTCTTCACACAGCATTCTTCTATTTTGCTCTGTAGAATTCAAAATATATATTTTGCAATGAAAGCCATCAAACCTGTATTCAGGATGGTGGAAATTAAAATCTCCTGTGATGGCTCTCCTGCACCCAGACAGCCGGTTTTACACCCTAACCCCTTTAAAAACACTCACAATCAATACTGGGTGGGATTATTTGTGACCAGCAGAATAAGAACTCTCCAGAAAACAGGAAACATAAAAGCAGTAAAGACAAGCAGGACAGTATACATTTCTTCAATCCTTAGTTCCCAGCATTTTTTTCTCTCTAATCTTGCTACTGCATTATATGGTATGGTTTCCTTTCTGTGAAAGAGTCTATTACCTCAAACTTCATTAAACGTTTTGCTACATGAAAAATCAAAATGTCTTGGCCTAATACTGAAAATGCTGTTAATATGAGTAGTATTGAGGGCTGGTGTGGTTTCTCGATTTGATTATGTCTATTTTGTCGATGTGTGCCAGGTAAAATGAAATAGGCCTGTCTAATATTGCAGCAATTGTAACACACTGAAAATAAGTGAGACTGTTTTGGCACAAATGGTCGTTTTTATCAGACCTCATTTACATAAATAATGATGGAATATAATTCACAAAGTTCAAATATCAAATGCCTGTTAGACCTACTACAAGCAAAAAATTTTATGTTAGGAAATAGTCTCACATTCATTCATATGCTACAGTTTCTCAAGCATGAGATCGAAAAGAAGTAGTGGTATGAAATTTTTATGTAAATTTGGAATCATAATATTCTTTAATAAAATTTGTGTGTTATCCCCATTTCTTCTCCTTCCTCAATCTAACAACCACCCTTGTCATCACTAATTCTGTAACAATTCATGCCATTGTCAAAACTGGTTCTCCAGTTAACTTCACTAACCCTGCCAGAATCACTGGTTCAGTTATCCTGAATTTACTCTCTGGCCAGGCATTATTATGTCTTCATACAAAGTTTTTCCCATGCTACACCAAGAACAGAGCTTAAGCAGCTGCTAAATGGAGACTGTACAACTGGCCCTTAGCAGTATAGCATTCTGGCATAAATTTTCTGTCAAAATTTCATTGTCCTGGACACACCAAGAAGATAATATGTAATCTTTCTTACCTGTTATTCTTATTAGTTGTTTATTTCCACTCTGGTAGTCTGTATCTGTAGATTTCACTAATAATTATAACAATGCTTATAACTGGCACACCAAATCAACCATGTATACAAACACACAAATTCAAAAATCAACTTATGATTCATTCAAAAATCAGCGTAGAATGTGTTTAAAAATGTTAAGAAACCAGCATGCATTTCAAAATCATATGAACAATTGATAGACTGACGTATGCTGGATGCTAGGCGCTTTGTGAAACAAGGTTTGTTTCTTCAAGAATATGAATTTGACACCCCCTGAGTTTGCTGTGCAGGGCAGATACCCTGGTTTGCCTCCTCCCCCCCCCCCCCCCTCCTGGATCTGGGCCTGCCTTAGTGTTCCTCCATATCAACTCCTCACATTACCAAGATTCTGCCTTGCTGACCTTCTGAAGTTAACACATTCCCCAAAACTGGCTAACAACACTCCACCAAATCCAGAGCTGAAACATTCCTATAAAAGTGCCTTGCCACCAAAATCCTGAATCCACAGAAGTTTCAGTATTACCCAAAGGCCTCACCTTTAGCCCTACACCCAAATTTAACCATGTTTGCCTTGTCAAAGACCTACTCTCCTTCTCCCGATACCTCCAATACTGACACTTATTTGATACCAGTCCCACCAACCAAAGCCAATGAAATTGCAACATTGAACCCTGCCTCTCCCAGTCCATACCACCAACAAATTGCAGTCCTCACACCTAACAATCCCTGGTTTCCTTCCAGGAATTACATGTTTCCAACTTAGTCTCACCATCCCACACCAGGTCCATTCCTCAGAACACAAACCTTTCAGTAGGAGAAATGACAGCCATACACAACCAAAAAACAAATTGTGACCTGGTCAACCTACCTGAGACAAAGGGTCTACAACTGTTCTTGTGAACTACCTGGTGGACGGCCTCTGCCAATTATATGACTCTTCGACCTCTTAACTATGCCAGAGCTATCCCATCCAAGAAGTCCAGCATAGCCTTCAATCCCTGCTTAAAGCTTTAGGAGCTTCTGAGAACCTCTCCCCTGGATCCATTTCCCTCCTCACCCATATAACACTCTGCACAACTTCTACATACTCCACAAAATCCACAAACTCAGCAATCCTAGGTACCCCATTGTAGCTGGTTATTGTGCCACCTTCCCTTCCAAATTGAAAGAATTTCAGGCCTCATTGACCAACATCTCCAACCAATTTGCTCATAACCTAGCCTCCTACATCAAAGATACCACCTCATCTTTCACCGACTCTCTGCTATCCCCACCCCTTTACCTCCTGCACCCCTACTCATCACTGATGATGCCACTTACCTGTACAACAGAATCCCTCATACCCATGGTCTTACTACTATTGAACACTACCTATCCGAACAACCTTCATATTCCAAACTCACTAACTCATTCCTTTTACACCTTATTAATGGCAAACCCTTAGTCTTTCATATTCATTGATGATATCTACATGATCTTGGTGCAGGACCAAGGCAACCTATCCTCATTTCTTCACAAAATCAATATCTTCACTCCTAACTGCTTCACCTGGTCCTCCTCAAGCCAGTGTGCCATCTTCCTGGACATTGACGTTCTCCCCTCTGTTGGCTCCATCCACACTCCTGTCCATATTAAAACCACCAACCAACAACAGTACCTGCATTTTGACAACTGTCATCCCTTCCACAGCAAAAATCCCCTTCCATACAGCCTGGCCACCTGGGAATGGCATATCTGCAGTGACAAGAACTCCCTTGCCCAGAATGCTGAGGGTCTCACCAAGGCTTTCACAGACAGGCACTATCCCCCAGATATAGCCCACAAACAGATCTCCTGTGCCATTTCTCCATACATCCTCAATTCTCTCATCACCCCCAAGAACCAGCTATAAGGGAATGCCCCCTTTGTTACCCAATACCACTCTGGACTGGAACAACTGAACCACATCCTTTGTCAGGGCTTTGACTACCTATCTTCATATTCTGCAATGAAGGACATCCTACCCATAATCCTTCCCACCCCTCCTAAAGTATTGTTCTGTTGTCCACCCGATGTCCACAACATCCTAGTCTGTCCTACGCCACTCCTCACCCCAACCTCTTATCACAGGGATCATATCCCATAGGATGAAAGGTCAACACCAGACTGTGGCAAAGAGAAAAGTAGATCATCATGTGGCACAAAAGCTGAATGTAACATACTTAATTTCAGTGACTGTTTCACTATCCAAGCCCTCCCATCCTCAACCAGCACACACAGGAGTTATCCTTACAACACATTCTCTCCTCCCGAAATTATGCTGGTTTCTATCTGAGGCAACCTACTGTCCGCACACCCTCCACTCAACAGTTTCCATGCTCCTCCATCCCATCACCTCCTCTTTGATTTTGTCCCCTGCTCCTCTTTGTGTGCTGCCCTGTGCCAACAAACCCACTGGTCTTTCATCTTCCCCACTTCTCTCCTTTTTCTCCCCTTCCCCTGTCCCCCTCCCATTTTTTTGCCTCACATCCTTCCAACACTGCACCTGTTGGCAGACTAGACCCTGCATGCTCTGACGGACAGCACTCTTCTCTCCCCACATCCATAACCTGCTATACTTTTCCCTTCCCTGCCCCCCCCCCCCCCCCCCCCGCCCACCTGCCCAGACTGCAGCTGATTTTCTATGTGACAGTAGCATTTCAGTCCAAGCAGTCAAAGATGGCAGTCATGTGTGCATGATGTGTGCTTTCTTGTGTGAATGAATGTGTGTGTGTGTGTGCGTGTGTGTGTGTGTGTTTCCTTTTCTTTTCCTACATTGGTGATTTTCCACACTGGAGATTCCATTGTTTGAACATTTAATGTTGATATTTACAAGAAAACAATTTGGTTATGCAACAGTGGAACATTGTGTAAACTCTTCTGTTGGAAATGTTTGACAAATCTCCTTGGAACAGTGAAGATTGTTGTTATTTGGACCTTATTAATCTGTACTCTGCAATTTTAAGTCATGAAAACTCAAAATCTCATATCCATGCATGGATCTTACGTGCTTGTGTGAGCAAGGGTCTCTTGCAAGATGACTGACTCCAAATGATTGTTGCATTTAGTTCCCATTGCAGTGTCCTTTCACTAACAGATTGGGATGGACCTTCATTCACTGCCTGCAGCAATTCCTGTTGGGTTTGGATGTGATTTTGACTCACAAGCCATGAAACATGTCTCAGGTCCCTCTAAGTAAGGATCTTATTCAGGCCATAATTTGGGTGTCATGTTTCATGGCCACACTTGTTACACCACTGCTTGTAGACCTGTTGAACGGTCAATCATGAATGCCAACGAATCCAGCAACTTCACACATGGCATGGCTGTGGCACAGCCAAAGTTGATTGCCCCTTTTTGTCACTTTCACATCCTTATAATACCCATGTTTATGTACAAAGTCTGCCTGAAACATAAATTTATCACTGATTCTATTGCCATATGTTCATGTACAGGCAGTGTGCATGTGGCTGAGCATGTGACTTGATCACTGCACCACCTGTGCTTGTGCACTGGGGCAACTAAATTTTTGTCCAGTGAGCTTATCTACATGAGAGGAAGATGCCAGTAGATTGTTTCCTAATGTGTAATAGTAAGGGGTAACAACATCTTGTTAGGAATGGGGAGAAAATGAATTGGAAATGCATTGAAATTATATTTTCATTTTAAGAATGCTTGTTGACATAAGAGATGCCTCATTTATGTTTGATAAAGCACAGTTGTAACGTAGCTGCTTCTACTTGTGTAATATAAAGAATACTAAGAGAGTTATATATGCCATACTTAATTTATTGTTATGATTAGATATAGTGTGGTATCAAGAAAAGAAATAAATAGAAAGTTGACATCTTGATGTGCTGCCAGACTCAGTGTCAGTCTTGCACAATATTTTGACAACATGACTTGTTATCTTCATTAGGTGCTACTTGAGACTGCTCAGGAACTGGACACATTCCACTTGACAGCAGTCTCAGCTAGCACTTGAAGAAAATAACAAGTCATGTTGTCGAAATATTGTGCAAGATGATGCTGATATCCAGCAGAATACCCAAAACCTCAAGATATCAACAGATCACTGGGAAAGTATGAAGAATTACAGATAGAAAGTTATTACCTGAAATACTGTTAATGGTAAAGTTAAATCAAAATTGTTAAAGACATTTCCTTGTGTAGAGCAATGTTGATTGGTACATAATCATCAGTGTAAGTGTAAACATTCACTGTTAGTGTTGTAACAGCCAATAAGAGAGAAAAAAAGAAAATAACAGCATTTCCTCAAGACTAAAGAAGAGTACACATGCATTTGACACATATTAATAAACATACAGTTTTCTGCTGAAAGTATAATCTCATCGGAAAGAGTTTCAGTAAAGAGCAAGATTGGAAGCAGTGGGTATTAAGCATGTGGCATAAAATAAGTCAATCAAATGGACAAACCTTTCACACCTAGCATTAAATGTGTGGTAAACACAAATTACTCTGAACAGGAAAAGAAGGTAACAGAATCAAGTCAACGCTACTCTGGATTATTACTTAGGATGACTTGGTATTAGAATAGTTTATACGGAAAGAGTGGTATTGGAAGGCAATAACAGAATCACAGATGGAATGATCATTACTATGTTATTAGTTGCTAATAGATTTAAAAAAGGTTGTTGCTCCCATATATTGTTGCTCTTGAGGGTGACTAATGCAGTGATATGAAATATTCAGCCATATTTTTCCAGGAGCTAGTCAAATTGATGTTATAGTGTATTTATGACTTATGATTTCAAGATAAAATAATTTTTACTGTTTGCATGAACAACAAAAGATGTTTTATTCTGTTCCGTGTGCAGTGCAGCAAGAAATTGACGGCAATGATGGACCACCAGATATATTTCCCATCAAGTCAGCAGCCAGAGAGATGAGAAAAATGAGAAAAAATGTCGAAAGTGTCAAATTCTTGCTATATCTATTATTTTTAACAATAAATGAAGAAAGAAGATATTATTTGTACTGTAAAATTGTCAGTTAGTTTTGAGATCTAGAAATGTAATTTTTAATCCAACTGGATAAAGAAAAAGTTACTCACCAAGTGGTGGCAGGAGAAAACACACAAAAAAGTTAAGGAACTGTGCAAGCTTTTAGAGACAATGGCTCTTTCTTCTGATAGAAGGGCTTAAGGGGAAGGAAGAGGGATAAAGGAAAACGACTGTCGAAATTTAGGAAATGGGGAGACTTACAGAAAAGCCACCCAGAACCCAAGGTCAGGGGTCTTTTCTTCTCATCCCACCTGGTAAGTTCACCCTGACTTGGGGTTCTGGGTGGCTTCTCCAGAAGTCTCCCCATTTCTTGAACCTCGCCAGACCCTTTCCTTCATCACTCTTCCTTCCCCTTCAAACCTTCTGCCAGAAGAAGGAGCCACTGCCTCTGAAAGCTTTCACATTTCCTTAAACCTTTACGCCTGTTTTCTCCTGCCACCACATGGTGAGCATATTTTTTACCTATCCAATTATATTTTCAAGAGTCGTAACCTGGTTTATGTAATGTCATAGTAGCCACAATCTATTGAATATATTAAAATATATGTGGCAAGGTACTGTTTACACTGTTGCAATAAAACTTTCATGAAGTGCTGAATTAATTTTAAGATCTTGGTGTTCTGATTTATTCGAAGAAGGTAAATTAACACCATTTTAAGAAAATAAATAACTACAGATGCAGTTCATATTGATGATAATTACAGTGTGAAAATTATCTTTGATTGATAAAAACTTATGCAAGTAGCTCACTATAACATTAATAACCTGTGTATATGGTTCTCGGGCGAGACGTCGGATGTCATAGTGAAAACTCCACAATGTTTCATCAGCGCAACTGGCCAACATCTTCAGGTGCGATGAACACACTGCTAAGGCAGGACCAGAGCCCCCTATTTATGCCAGTCCTAGGCAGGAAGTGCGCATGTGTGGAGGCGACAAATTCGATGGCCAGTAGCAATGATATCAACCGATAGCTGGAAGGACAGCAACGCCACCTACAGGATGAAGAACCAAAGACTTCAGCACACGCGCGGAGGCTGCTGCCGCTACTCTGCGCTGCCATTGGCCACCCCAGCGACCTCTGTCAGAAGTTGCAAGCAAAAATGCGCGTCCACGTAGGTGCCTTGTTTATCCTCCTGTTGTCAACAGAATATTTATGTTGCTGGTGAATCGTCATCCGTCGTATGACCAATAGTACTCCTTTCTGCCCGAAGAGATTTCAATATGGCCAGTGCTGGACCTCGAGCTTTACTGAGCTGAAAGCCTGTGTCTCTGTTTACAAGATTCGTCGAGCTACGTATTTCCACTGCTTCCTTAATAACACTGTCCCAGTACGAACTCGTCGATGCGAGAATTTTAGTATGTTGATATTTCATAGAATGGCCTGTACTGAGACAATGCTCGGCCACTGCAGACTTTTCTGGTTGCTCCAGATGAGTGTAGCGTCGGTGTTCAGTACATCTCTCTTCTACAGTGCGACAAGTTTGTCCGATGTACAACATGCCGCAGCTACAAGGCATCTCGTAAGCACCGGGTCTTCTTAGGCCAAGGCTGTCCTTAGAGGAGCCCAAGAGAGCTCTGAGTTTTGCTGGTGGACAAAAGACACATTTAACTTCATGCCTCTTCAATAATCTTCCTATTTTTGGAGAGACACCACCGATGTATGGCAAGATGACCATTCCCCTTTGTTCTTTGCCTTCTTCCACTTCCTCACATGGGTAACCTGCTTCAGGTGTAAGGCACTGCGAATCTCCTGTTCGGAGTATCCATTTTGTTGGAAAGTGGTACGCAGATGGAGTAGCTCATTGGATAAGCTGTCTGAGTCTGATATGGCTCGTGCTCTGTGGACCAACATCCTCAGTACACCACTTCATTGTGAAGGAGGGTGACAGCTGGTGGCCTGTAAGTATAAGTCCGTGTGGGTTGGTTTACGGTACACTGCGTGACCTAATGTTCCATCTACTTTTCTCCATACCAACACGTCCAGGAATGGAAGTTCACCATTTTTCTCCATCTCCATAGTGAACTTGATGTTGGGATGAAGCGAGTTGATATGCTCAAGAAAAACATTCGAAAGTCTTTGGCGCATGCGCAGAGTAGTGGTGGCAGCCTCCGCGCACGCGCCGAAGTCTTTGGTTCTTCATCCTGTAGGTGGCATTGCTTTCCTTCCAGCTATCGGTCAATATCGTCGCTATTGGCCATTAAATTTGGCACCTCAATGCATGCACACTTCCTGCCTAAGATTGGCATAAATAGGGGACTCTGATCCTGCCTTAGCAGTATGTTCGTCACACCTGAAGATGTCGGCCAGTTGCGCTGATGAAATATTGTGGAGTTTTCACTATGACATCCGACGTCTCGCCCGAGAACCATATATACAACATGTCCATCGGGAAAGCATCAAGCAACACATTAATAACCTGATTTGTGTTGGGAGATCAGGTCAGAGGGGTAACTGATACTGGAATATTCATTTTTATAATATTACAAGAGATTCAGTGACGTGAGTGCTTAATTTCAAGGCCAATTTACATTTAATTTGGAAAGCCTCAAGCAACACATCCAATACCTGTACGGGGAGGAGATGGTAAAAGAAGTTAATAGTTTTGATAAACTACGGAATAAGAAGAGCAGACTGTTATGTGCCCTTACATTTTTATTAAGATGCCGAGATAATCGAGTTATTCCAACGTTCACTAAGGTGATGCACTTCATAACCTC
The DNA here is from genome assembly GCF_023864275.1 of Schistocerca cancellata. NCBI lineage: Eukaryota > Metazoa > Arthropoda > Insecta > Orthoptera > Acrididae > Schistocerca > Schistocerca cancellata. The sequence continues at coordinate 689,884,215 of NC_064630.1, read as the reverse complement.
TGCAGCTGCCAAAAGGATAAAAAGTCGAGCAGGCCATGCACTGGTAAGAGAAAGGATTCACCATACTCGGCAAGAACTGGACTTTGTATCCAGAGAGCTCTTGGCACTTCATTTGAAGATATCGTCAAGGCTGTCCGCAGATTCTTGGACATGGGTTGACAGCGCTACTTGGGCGTTCTCAGACTGGAAACAACAACAAGATGCAGCATGTCAAATTGATAAGTTTCATCACTTCAGAGACAGTTTACCACAAGAAGAGAACAACGAAGTTCATAGATGAACTGTATACAATCTAGCGGACAAACCTTTCCCTAACGTGGCAGTATCGGTCTTGGAGAAGGAACTGAACTTCGCACCCACTCCGAGTACACCACCTGTTCTGGACAACATTAGCTCCGTCGAACAAGGCATCCTAAAACTTCCCAGGGAATCTGCCGAGGAGATCCGGCAGGAAACTTGCTGTGCTCTGATGTGGGCTCAAGTGCCTAAGAACAATATAACAGCTGCAGAGAGGTCAGTGGTTCGATCCCTACGAGAAGATCCTGATATTGTGATTTTACCGGCAAATAAGGGAAATGCCACTGTTATCCTCCCCATGTCAATGTATCTGAGCAAGATGCACCAGCTTTTGGACAACTCTGCATATCGCACACTAAATAAGGACCCCACAGCCAAAATTCAGCGAAAAACTTGGAGCTCCTCAAAAACAGCACAATCTCCAATGTGGTTGCTAAGAGACTACGTACATAGGTGCCCGTATCTCCCAGGCTACACGGATTGCCCAAAATTCACAAGGATAATGTGCCACTGCGGCCTATTGTGAGTAATATTGGGGCACCAACGTATAATCTCGTGAAACATCTGGCAGCGCACCTGACCCCTTTAGTAGGAAAGTGTGAGCATCATATGCGTAACTCACAAGACTTTATTCGTTGACTCAAAAACTTACGACTCGCATCATCAGATATACTCGTAAGTTTTGACGTAGTCTCACTTTTTACTCGAGTACCATTACAGGAATTGTTGTTGCTCATTAGCGAGAAGCTGGATGGGGAACTTTTAGACTTATTCCAACATGTGCTCACCTTGACGTACTTTTTATTTAATGGACAATACTTTGAACAGACTGACAGCGTCGCAATGGGTAGTCCCTTGTCACCCATTGTGGCTAATCTTTTCATGGAAGACTTCGAGGAGAGAGCACTCCAGACATCAGATTTGAAGCCTACGTGTTTTTGGCAATATGTAGACGACACCTTTGTTATCTGGCCTCACGGCATTGCATTGCTGAATGTCTTGAGCATCTTAATTCACTTCATCCAAACAAAAGTTCGCTATGGAGATGGAGAAAAATGGCGAACTTCCATTCCTGGACGTGTTGGTACAGAGAAAAGAAGATGGCACATTAGGTCACGCAGTGTACCGTAAACGAACCCACACGGACTTATACTTACAGGCCACCAGCTGTCACCATCCTTCACAATGAAGTGGTGTACTGAGGACGTTGGTTCACAGAGCACGAGCCATATCAGACTCAGACAGCTTATCCAATGAGCTACTCCATCTACGTACCACTTTCCAACAAAATGGATACTCCGAACAGGAGATTCGCAGTGCCTTACACCCGAAGCGGGTTACCCAATGTGAGGAAGTGGAAGAAGGTGAAGAACAAAGGGGAATGGTCATCTTGCCATACATAGGTGGTGTCTCTTCAAAAATAGGAAGATTATTGAAGAGGCATGAAGTTAAATGTGTCTTTTGTCCACCAGCAAAACTCAGAGCTCTCTTGGGCTCCTCTAAGGACAGCCTTGGCCTAAGAAGACCCGGTGCTTACGAGATGCCTTGTAGCTGTGGCATGTTGTACATCGGACAAACTTGTCGCACTGTAGAAGAGAGATGTACTGAACACCGACGCTACACTCATCTGGAGCAACCAGAAAAGTCTGCAGTGGCCGAGCATTGTCTCAGTACAGGCCATTCTATGAATTATCAACATACCAAAATTCTCGCATCGACGAGTTCATACTGGGACAGTGTCATTAAGGAAGCAGTGGAAATACGTAGCTCGACAAATCTTGTAAACAGAGACACGGGCTTTCAGCTCAGTACAGCATGGGATCCAGCACTGGCCATATTGAAGTCGCCTTTGAGCAGAGAGGAGTACTATTGGTCATACGACGGATGACGATTCACCAGAAACATAAATATTCTGTTGACAATGGGAGGATAATCAAGGCACCTATGCGGACGCACATTTTTGCTTGCGGCTTCTGACAGAGGTCACTGGGGTGGCCAATGGCAGCGCAGAGCAGCAGCGGCGGCCTCCGCGCTTGCAGCTTCTGACAGAGGTTGCTGGGGCGGCCGATGGCAGTGCAGAGTAGGAGTGGCAGCCTTCATGCACGTGCTGAAGTCTTTGGTTCTCCATCCTGTAGGTGGCGTTGCTGTCCTTCCAGCTATCGGTTGATATTGTCGCTATTGGCCATCAAATTTGGCGCCTCCATTGCATGCGCACTTCCTGCCTAAGACTGGCATAAATAGGGGGCTCTGATCTTGCCTTATCAGTGTGTTCGTCACACCTGAAGATGTTGGCCAGTTGCGCTGATGAAATATTGTGGAGTTTTCACCATTACATCCGATGTCTCACCCGAGAACCATATATACAACATGTCCATCAAGAAAGCCTCAAGCAACACATTAATAACCTGATTTGTGTTGGGAGATCAGGTCAGAGGGGTAACTGATACTGGAATATTCATTTTTATAATATTATAAGAGATTCAGTGACGTGAGTGCTTAATTTCAAGGCCAATTTACATTTAATTTGGAAAGTGAATATTATATATTCAACTGTGCAAAGGTATTTATAGCCTCTGGTGAAAACAAGTTACATGTATTATAAACCAAAAGTGCAAGTGTTTGAAGTTTCATGAAATTATAGGCCCATATATCTTCTATAAGAGAACAATATTTCAAATTAAACATTCATTGTTCATAAAGAAATTGACACTAAGTAAGCTATTATTACTTAGAACAAAGATAGTGCAACTAACCAAGCAACCATTTCATAAAAGAAACTGCACTTAACAGTTTGAGATAGCAGTGGAAAAAATCTATGAATCCCCCTGTAGCTGATTAAAAAAACTGGATTTGAACATAAAAGTATTTGCTTGGTATCCTTAAGAACCAATTCCCACATTCAGGCCTTGAGAGTGGGCAAGAACCTGTCTGTACTCGATGAATTTTCTTTGGATGCATGTGAGATGCAATCTTTGTGGGTGTAGCTGGCTGTCTGATGAAGAATAGGTACATTGTCTTAAATACATACTGCTGGCTGAATAACGAGGTTACCCCACATTAAGAAAGCCATATCACTGCAACCAGTCATTAACTATTCCTTTTATTCCTCATCAGGAGTATCAAGAGCCTTAGAAAGGCCTAAAAATATGGCTGTGACACACTCATCCTTGTCAACAGCACCAAGGACAGAACCACTTCTGTGAATTCTGCTATAGCTGAGTCTGTACTTCTACCACTTTGGACTCGGGCTATGATTTACTTAGAAGGTTATATTTACTCAAGTAGTTCATTAATCTGTTTTCATAACTGAATCCACTATTTTTGGAATCGATGACAAAGAAATGGGCTGGTAGTTTACTCTGTCTTTTGCATCACCTTTCCTTAGCAAAGGCACAACTCTTGCCTATTTTAAATGCTCCAGAAATTTTCCAGCTGTGCAAGACTCATTTGTTAAAAGAGCTTGTATTCTCTGCACACATTGCTTCAGCATACATACTGGTACTTCATCTAAGCCTAATGACTTACACTTTTTAGGTTTTGTCAAGTTTTACTGACTTCATTCTCTGTGGTTGATAGTAGTATCATTACATACGGTGCATAATTATTTGCGGGTTGAAAGATTAATGAAAGGTTTCCATAGGCTGTCATCAAACACTTGAAAGTCAATTAATGCACAGTACTTAACAGAGTTACTGAATTTAGTAATGCTGTAATAGAGGTTCTTGAAGCTATCAGTTAATTTTTAGTATCTGCAGAAAATGAGTCAGTGAGTGAATTCATTGAACATATACTTAATTCGAGTTATATGCATTGTAGAGTTGATTTGCTGCTGTTTCTGTAGAAAAGAAAAAAAATTAAACGCCTGGTATAACAACATCAACTGATATAAGTGGGCAAAATGCTCACATTAATTTGATGAGACTGCCTGTTATGGTCATGTTTGCTAAAATTCAACCTCCAAAGGAGCTGAGTAATCCATTGGAAAGTATTCCAAATGGAATTAAGAACAAATAACTGTCTTAGTGTATGGAAATGCTTCAAGTGATGACATAATGCCTTTGTGATTGGGAAATATCAAAAGCCTAGACCTCCAAAAAATATTACACATATACCAGTTATTAATGGTGCAGTGACTGATGCCTAGATGAAAGGCACTTTGTTCACAGTCTACCATAGTTCTTTCACCATTTTTTTCAGCTGTGAAAGAAAATTTGAAAACATAGGACTACCTACAAATTCTAAGGCAGTTCTCATCCTCAACAATATTGCCAAGCTTGCCGTCCATAACTGGATTTTGTCACTTAACATGTATTGCACCTATCTTCCTGCCAATGTTATGGTACTGATTCAACCAATGGATCATGAAGTCATATGAAATTTCAAATTGTGGTATGTAGGAAAATTTCCTTGTTGTTGTTGTTGTGGTCTTCAGTCCTGAGACTGGTTTGATGCAGCTCTCCATGCTACTCTATCCTGTGCAAGCTTCTTCATCTCCCAGTACTTACTGCAACCTACGTCCTTCTGAATCTGCTTAGTGTATTCATCCCTTGGTCTCCCTCTACGATTTCTACCCTCCACATTGCCCTCCAATGCTAAATTTGTGATCCTTTGATGCCTCAGAACATGTCCTACCAACCGGTCCCTTCTTCTTGTCAAGTTGTACCACAAACTCCTCTTCTCCCCAATTCTATTCCATACCTCCTCATTAGTTATGTGATCTACCCATCTAATCTTCAGCATTCTTCTGTAGCACCACATTTCGAAAGCTTCTATTCTCTTCTTGTCCAAACTATTTACCGTCCATGTTTCACTTCCATACATGGCTACAGTCCATACAAATAATTTCAGAAATGACTTCCTGACACTTAAATCTATACTCAATGTTAACAAATTTCTCTTCTTCAGAAACGCTTTCCTTGCCATTGCCAGTCTACATTTTATATCCTCTCTACTTCGACCATCATCAGTTATTTTGCTCCCCAAATAGCAAAACTCTTTTACTACTTTAAGTGTCTCATTTCCTAATCTAATTCCCTCAGCATCACCCGACTTAATTCGGCATTCCATTGCCCTCGTTTTGCTTTTGTTGATGTTCATCTTATATCCTCCTTTCAAGACACTGTCCATTCCATTCAACTGCTCTTCCAACTCCTTTGCTGTCTCTGACAGAATTACAATGACATCGGCGAACCTCAGAGTTTTTATTTCTTCTCTGGGGATTTTAATACCTAGTCCAAATTTTTCTTTTCTTTCCTTTACTGCTTGCTCAATATACAGATTGAATAACATCGGGGAGAGGCTACAACCCTGTCTCACTACCTTCCCAACCGCTGCTTCCCTTTCATGTCCCTCGACTCTTATAACTGCCATCTGGTTTCTGTACAAATTGTAAATAGCCTTTCGCTCCCTGTATTTTACCCCTGTCACCTTTAGAATTTGAAAGAGAGTATTCCAGTCAACATTGTCAAAAGCTTTCTCTAAGTCTACAAATGCTAGAAGCATAGGTTTGCCTTTCCTTAATCATACTTCTAAGATAAGTCGTAGGGTCAGTATTGCCTCACGTGTTCCAATATTTCTACGGAATCCAAATTGATCTTCCTCGAGGTCGGCTTCTACCAGTTTTTCCATTCGTTATTTTGCAGCCGTGACTTATTAAACTAACAGTTCGGTAAATTTCACATCTGTCAACACCTGCTTTCTTTGGGATTGGAATTATTATATTCTTCTTGAAGTCTGAGGATATTTCGCCCGTCCCATACATCTTGCTCACAAGAGGGTAGAGTTTTGTCAGGACTTGCTCTCCCGAGGCCGTCAGTAGTTCTAATGGAATGTTGTCTACTCCCGGGGCCTTGTTTTGACTCAGGTCTTTCAGTGCTCTGTCAAACTCTTCACGCAGTATTGTATCTCCCATTTCGTCTTCATCTACATTCTCTTCCATTTCCAGAATATTGTCCTCAAGTACGTCGCCCTTGTATAGGCCCTCTATATACTCCTTCCGCCTTTCTGTTTCCCTTCTTTGCTTAGAACTGGGTTTCCATCTGAGCTCTTGATATTCATACAAGTAGTTCTCTTTTCTCCAAAGGTCTCTTTAATTTTCCTGCAGGCAGTATCTATCTTACCTCTAGTGAGATAAGCCTCTACATCTTTACATTTGTCCTCTAGGCATCCCTTCTTAGCCATTTTGCACTTCCTCTCGATCTCATTTTTGAGATGTTTGTATTCCTTTTTGCCTGCTTCATTTACTGCATTTTTATATTTTCTCCCCTTCATCAATGAAATTCAATATCTCTTCCAGTACCTAAGGATTTCTATTAGCCTCCTTCTTTTTACCTACTTGATCCTCTGCTGCCTGCACTATTTTATCTCTCAAAGCTACCCATTCTTCTTCTACTGTATTTCTTTCCCCCATTCTTGTCAATCGTTCCCTAATGCTTTCCCTGAAGCTCTCTACAACCTCTGGTTCTTTCAGTTTATCCAGGTTCCATCTCCTCAGTTTCCCATCTTTTTGCAGTTTCTTCAGTTTTAATCTACAGTTCATAACCAATAGATTGTGGTCAGAGTCCACATCTGCCCCTGGAACTGTCTTACAATTTAAAACCTGGTTCCTAAATCTCTGTCTTACCATTATATAATCTATCTGATACCTTCTAGTATTTCCAGGATTCTTCCATGTGTACAACCTTCTTTCATGATTCTTGAACCAAGTGTTAGCTATGATTAAGTTATGCTCTGTGCAAAATTCTACCCACAGTGGAGACATGAATGGCAGCACTGACACTGCATTTGCCAGTCATGTGAGGGGGTGGACACTTGGAGTGACTTTAGGGACCAAATGTGAAGTAGGCAGGATGGCTGGCTGTCAGCAGTGCTGGTTCGCTGCATGACAGCCAGCGGCAGCACGGTACCGGCAGCCAACACAACCAATGAGTAAGCTGCCAGGACACAGAGTGGGGGGAGCCAGACCACATTGCCCTGGTCATTATTGCCAGCACGAGGCTGAGGAGGCAAGGACACAGCATCGTTGTTAGCTGCGAGGAAAGGTTGATGGCCTGGTGTCCACGTTTGACTGCTGGAAGTGGTCACACTGGGCACTGCAAGTGTGAATAGCTGGTGCCTCCGGTGTGAGGAGGGGCGAAGGCATCTCTGGGGAATGGCATTGAGAGTGTGTGAAATAAAGCTGTTGTGGGCATTGTGGGGGCTACAATGTGGTGTCAGTGCCATAGCTGCTTGCTGTTGATGACAGTGGAAGAGAATTCACTGTGTCGGGCATAGGTGGTACAGAAACAGGGCCATGGGCATCGTCCATGTTAGAGGGTTGGTGCCTTTGTTGTCAAAGGCCACTGAGTCGGGATCAATGCTGCTACAGCATGGTGGGTTTCCCATGGTGACTCTGGTTGTAGTGTGGTAGGCTGACATAGCATGGTGGGTTTCCCATGGTGACCATGGTTGTAGTAGGACAGCATCAAGAGAGCTTCAGTGGCTAGGGTGCTTGGCGCACTTTTGGTGATGGTTGATGCCATTGGAGGCACTGGCAGCCACTGTATCACCCAAGAAATAAAACTCTTGTTGCACCTAGTGAATGACAGTGGAGCCCATCCCAATCCAGAGAAAGTAAGAACAGTTGTATGTAGATTTTCCAGCTACTCAACATATTAGAGATGTGAATTTTTCTTACCATGGGCTCAATACTATCAGTGATTTGTAAAGGACTAAACCAAGACATGAACCCTGCAAGAACTACTGCAGTGAGATGCCAAATTTTCCTGGAACAAAGTGCATTAATGATCTTTCCTTCCCCTTAAGGAGGCACTAACATCATCTCAAGTTCTAGCATTGCATGATAAGAATACTGAGATAGAAATTCAAACTAATGCCAGTGGTTTTGGAATAGGTGCACTACCAATGAGCATTGAGGAAAGTGCTGAAAAGGTGGTAGCTTAGGCTTCCAGAGTACTCACCAAGTCTCAGATGAACTACCCTACAGCTGAGAAAGGGTGCATTGCATTGTTTCAGTCATATTTAATTGGAAACCATTCACCATTATGACAAGCCACCATTCTCTCTGCCTCAAGATGATTGGGTGTTTGTGTAGTCTGGATCATTTCATCATCATTCATCAAAGTGGCAAGACTAGAGTGAGCAAAGGTTGGAAATTTATACGGGTGCTGATGACCATGCAGTTGAGCTCCCCACAAACCAAACATCGTCATCATCATCATCATCATCATCATTCTCTCTGCTGGTTTACTAGCCTCAAGGATCTGGCATGTCGTCTCACGAGATGGATACTAAGGCTTCAGGAGTACATCGTCACAGTGGTATACAAAAGTGGATGTAAACACAAGGAAGCTGACTGTCTTTCAAGGAATGCTTTATCAGAACACAGCAACATGGATTAAATCTCAGTCATCACTGCATTAAATGATATTCTTGCTGGACAGGGGGAAGATCCAGCACTGCTGAAAACCATAAAAGCCTTGAAGAGAGACGAACTGACCAAAGAAGAATTCCAATTAATTAACAGAGCATTGAATAAAAGGAACTATGATCCAATGGGGCAGAAATGGTTGCTCGTCATCCTGGCTCATCTATGGGTACTTATCCTGAAGTATTTCTACAATGCTCAAACATCTAGTCACCGTCGATTTCTGAATACTTTAGACTGAATCAGAAGCAGGTGTCACTGGCCAGGTCTCTACTGATCCATTAGATATTGTGAGCCATTGTAAGGAATTCCAATGACAGAATTACATGCTGCAGTTATCTCCATGGCACTTGGTACCTATTCCATCTGCAACAGCATCATTTCACTGAACTGGAATTGACCCCTCTTCAAGTTTCCCAATTTCAGCAAATGGGAATCAATGGATAATAGCCTCTACGACTACCTCATCTGCTAAGCACTCACTAAAGCTGTTCTGACTGCTGCAGCTGCAGAAATCCCAAAGTTCCTTGAAAAAGACACCATTTCAATGCACGGAGCATCCCATGAGGCGATCTCTGATTGCGGAAAAGTTTTCCAGTCAAGACTAGTGTGGGCTGTAATGTCACATTGCAATCCCACCCACAGGATGACAACTGCCTACGATCCACAGACAAATGGCCTCACAGAATGCCTTTCTAAGATGTGGCAGATATGTGCTCAATGTACATTGGTGCTGAACAGGGAGACTGCAATACCATAATTCCCATTGTGGCATTCACATAGAACACAGAAAAGCAAGACATCAAATGCTTCACACCATTCTTTCTGCTCCATGGTCACAAGGCTGAAACTATAATGGATACAATTTTCCCTTTTCAAATGGATGATACTCAGGATGACTACTTGAAACATCTCATCATCAGGACTAAAGAAACCAGACAGCTGGTTCGCAGACAGACCCATGATGCCCAGGAGAAGAACCAAAAGTGCTACAATGCCAAGAACTGACCAGTGAGATATAGCCCCAGAAATTTAGTTTGGACATTCACATGGGTGTAGAAACTAGGACTACCAAAAAAGTTACTAAATCAGTTCTTTGGGCCATACCATATCCTTTGTCACTTGCTGGACATTACATATGAAATCAAAGATTATGACACTTCATTAAGAAGACGAAAGCACAGAGAGGTCACTCTTACACTCCATACAAAGTCCTGTTACATTCCATAGGCACAGATAGATGATGGGAGTTTCAGGGAAACTGAAGCTTTGACAGAAGGGGCTACCTTTGATGCTCAACATGGGGAAGAGGGTGTAACAACATGAGCAGAATGTGGGGATCCACCAGTGCCACCATACAAAGTATTATTGACAAGATTTGGATCCAGAATGTGATAGTCGGCTACAGTGAGAATTTCTAAAACTGCAAGCCACTGTTACTTTCCAGCCACTATCAGTTATTCATTATTTAGTATTTATTATTTCTAGAAACCTCTTGAAATATCTTATGTTTGTAGTGCTTGTATATTCTACACTCCTGGAAATGGAAAAAAGAACACATTGACACCGGTGTGTCAGACCCACCATACTTGCTCCGGACACTGCGAGAGGGCTGTACAAGCAATGATCACACGCACGGCACACGCACGGACACACCAGGAACCGCGGTGTTGGCCGTCGAATGGCGCTAGCTGCGCAGCATTTGTGCACCGCCGCCGTCAGTGTCAGCCAGTTTGCCGTGGCATACAGAGCTCCATCGCAGTCTTTAACACTGGTAGCATGCCGCGACAGCGTGGACGTGAACCGTATGTGCAGTTGACGGACTTTGAGCGAGGGCGTATAGTGGGCATGCGGGAGGCCGGGTGGACATACCGCCGAATTGCTCAACACGTGGGGCATGAGGTCTCCACAGTACATTGATGTTGTCGCCAGTGGTCGGCGGAAGGTGCACGTGCCCGTCGACCTGGGACCGGACCGCAGCGATGCACGGATGCACGCCAAGACCGTAGGATCCTACTCAGTGCCGTAGGGGACCGCACCGCCACTTCCCAGCAAATTAGGGACACTGTTGCTCCTGGGGTATCGGCGAGGACCATTAGCAACCGTCTCCATGAAGCTGGGCTACGGTCCTGCACACCGTTAGGCCGTCTTCCACTCACGCCCCAACATCGTGCAGCCCGCCTCCAGTGGTGTCGCGACAGGCATGAATGGAGGGACGAATGGAGACGTGTCGTCTTCAGCGATGAGAGTCGCTTCTGCCTTGGTGCCAATGATGGTCGTATGCGTGTTTGGCGCCGTGCAGGTGAGCGCCACAATCAGGACTGCATACGACCGAGGCACATAGGGCCAAAACCCGGCATCATGGTGTGGGGAGCGATCTCCTACACTGGTCGTACACCACTGGTGATCGTTGAGGGGACACTGAATAGTGCACGGTACATCCAAACCGTCATCGAACCCATCGTTCTACCATTCCTAGACCGGCAAGGGAACTTGCTATTCCAACAGGACAATGCACGTCTGCATCATGTATCCCGTGCCACCCAACGTGCTCTAGAAGGTGTAAGTCAACTACCCTGGCCAGCAAGATCTCCGGATCTGTCCCCCATTGAGCATGTTTGGGACTGGATGAAGCGTCGTCTCACACGGTCTGCACGTCCAGCACGAACGCTGGTCCAACTGAGGCACCAGGTGGAAATGGCATGGCAAGCCGTTCCACAGGACTACATCCAGCATCTCTACGATCGTCTCCATGGGAGAATAGCAGCCTGCATTGCTGCGAAAGGTGGATATACACTGTACTAGTGCCGACATTGTGCATGCTCTGTTGCCTGTGTCTATGTGCCTGTGGTTCTGTCAGTGTGATCATGTGATGTATCTGACCCCAGGAATGTGTCAATAAAGTTTCCCCTTCCTGGGACAATGAATTCACGGTGTTCTTATTTCAATTTCCAGGAGTGTAGAATACTCAGTGTTTGTATAAATACCTGCTTTCTGGAAATTTTGATGTTTGTATAAATAACTGCACTGTCCAGCCACGACTTAAGTGTTCTAACTAAACATTGGTGTCTGTAACAAATGTGCTTTAAGTTGTAAGTGTTGTGCTTCATAGATAAACCTGCCTTCAGATGTGGACTTTATTGTAGTTTCAACATGACTATTATTTATAATTACTTTACATCTTTCAGTATTATTTGAGCCAATTCAAGCTCTTTCATTCTTGAAGCATGTGCTTCATGCACGATAGTTCTTTAACTTATTATTTAATGTCCGACAGAAGTCTCTGGAATGATCCTTTGTCAAGTTTTCTACCATTTTAACAAGCTGTGATTTTTCCAAAGATCTTCTGATTCTCCATATTATCCTACGAGCTGCTTTTCTTTGCTGTTTAAATTACATATAGTGTTCAGTGGTGCCAGAACGTTCCCATGAACTACTTCTCTGTTATTTTGCTGTGATTGCTTTTTTACACTCTTCATTCCACTATATTTCCTCTTTATTTATTTATTTTTATTCTTTAGCCCAAGTGTTTAGTTCACTGCCAGTGCTGATTCACCTAAGTAGCTCTTACCAGTTGGCAGGTTTAGTAACTTATTTCATTCTTGAAACTGTTTCATTGTTTCTTGTGTTGCACAAGTCTGTCTGTGTTTTATTTGAAATGATTAATTGAAAATCTCATATAAAGATGAGAAACAAATACTAACAAAGAGATAGAGGGGCTGGCGAGTACGTACCTCAGCTCAGTACAGCCGAAAGATACACAAAACAGAACAGAAAGTTTTTATCCTAGCTTTCGGAACTTTGTTCCTTTGTCAGGGAGGAGAGAGAGGGGGAAAAAAGGGCAGGAAGGGAAAATGGATTCAGTTAGTCACAACCCAGGTTATGAAGCAACAGGGAAAAGGTAAACAGGGAGGGTAGCAAAGATGGAGGCATGGGTGTCAGAGGGAAGCCAAAGATATTCTACTGTAAGTACTGTGCCAGCTTCAAACCCAAGAGGATGCATACAGAAGTGAAGAGGTATATAGTATAAAGATGTGTGAATGGCTAAAGAGGAAAGGGAAAGAGGAGAAGATTGAAGAGTAAATGGGAGTGAGGTTGGTTAACGTAGGTTCAGTCCAGGGGGATGGCAGGATGAAAGGATGTGTTGGAGTGCAAGTTCCTGTCTCTGCAGTTCCGAGGGACTGGTGTTGGGTTGGAGAAGCCAAATGGCACATACGGTGTAGCAGGCTCCTAGGTCCCTCTACAATTATGCTGGAGGGTATGCTCTGCTACTGGGTATTAGACATCTCCTAGGCGGACAGTTCGTCTGTGCCTGTTCATGCGCTCAGCCAGTTTAGTTGTCGTCATACCAATGTAAAAGGCTATGAAGTGCAGGCATGTCAGCTGATAAATGACATGTGTTGGTTCGCATGTGGCCCTGCCTTGAATTGTGTATGTTTTACCAGTGGCAGGGCTGGAGTATGTGGTTTTGGGGGACGCATGGGGCAGGTTTTGCAGCGGGTTCGGTTACAGGGGTAGGAACCGCTGGGTAGAGAAGGTGGTCCGGGAATATTGTAGGGTTTGACAAGGATGTTACGGAGGTTAGGGGGGCGATGAAAGGCAACTCTGGGTGGTGTGGGGAGAATATTGTCAAGGGATGATCTCATTTCAGGGCTTGACTTCAGAAAGTCATATCCCTGGCGGAGTAATTAGTTGATGTATTCGAGGCCAGGATAATACTGGGTGACAAGAGGGATGCTTCTATGTGGTCTGGGGGTAGGAACATTACTATTAGATGAGGAGGAATGTATTGCTCGGCAGATGTGTTTGTGGACAAGGTCTGCAGGATAGTTGTGGGAGAGGTAAACACTGGTCAGGTTATTGGTGTTATTGTTGAGGGATTCGTCGCTGGAGCAGATACGTTTCCCACGAATATCTAGGCTGTAAGGAACACTGAGATGCAGAAAATCCTAAAAATCCAAGGTCTCTCACAAGGCCTGACAACAGCTTCCATAGACCTACTCACTCCACCTGAGCCACGTACCCCTACCTTCTACCTATTACCCAAAATCCACAAAGAGAACCATCCTGGCCGTCCTATTGTGGCAGGCTTCAAAGCCCCAACAGAACGTATCTCAGCTCTGGTAGACCAACACCTCCAACCTATCACCCGCAGACTCCCATCCTACATCAAAGACAAAAACCACTTCCTAGAACACCTCAAATCCGTTCCCACTCTCCTCCCACCTGAAACCTTTCTTGTCACCATAGATGCTACATCCCTTTACACAAACATCCCACATACCCACGGTCTCTCTGCCCTTGAACACTACCTCTCCCAACGCCCACCCGAAGATCTTCCAAAAACCTCGTTAATTATCACACTTACCAACTTCATCCTCACCCATAATTACTTCACTTTTGAAGGCCAGACCGACAAACAAATCAGGGGAACGGCCATGGGAGCCAGGATGGCTCCATCCTATGCCAACCATGGACCGCATGGAAGAGGCTTTCCTGAAGACCCAACAGCTGCTTCCCCTGGCCTGGTATAGGTTTATAGATGACATCTTTGTGGTCTGGACTCATGGTGAAGAAACACTCCTTAATTTCCTCCACAACCTCAACTGGTTTTCAAATCTGAATTTCACCTGGTCCTTCTCCAAAACCAAAGCCACCTTTATGGATGCTGACCTTCATCTTGTTGAAGCTCACATCCACACCTCTGTCCACATAAAACCCACAAAAAAACAACAGTACCTTCACTTTGATAGCTGCCATCCATTCCACATCAAATGCTCCCTTCCCTACAGCCTAGGTATTCATGGCAAACGTATTTGCTCCAGTAATGAATCCATCAACAATTACACCAATAACCTGACCAGTGCTTTCCTCTCCCACAACTATCCTGCAGACCTTGTCCACAAACACATCTGCCGAGCAATACATTCCTCCCCGTCCAACAGTAATGTTCCTATCCCCAGACCACACAGAAGCATCCCCCTTGACACCCAATATTATCCTGGCCTCGAATACATCAACTAATTACTCCGCCAGGGATATGACTTTCTGAAGTCAAGCCCTGAAATGAGATCATCCCTTGACAATATTCTCCCCACACCACCCTGAGTTGCCTTTTGTCGCCCCCCTAACCTCCGTAACATCCTTGTCAAACCCTACAATATTCCCGGACCACCTTCTCTACCCAGCGGTTCCTACCCCTGTAACCGAACCCGCTGCAAAACCTGCCCCATGCATCCCCTAAAACCACCTACTCCAGCCCTGCCACTGGTAAAACATACACAATTCAAGGCAGGGCCACATGTGAAACAACACATGTCATTTATCAGCTGACATGCCTGCACTGCACAGCCTTTTACATTGGTATGACGACAACTAAACTGGCTGAGCGCATGAACAAGCACAGACGAACTGTCCGCCTAGGAGATGTCCAATACCCAGTAGCAGAGCATACCCTCCAGCATAATTGTAGAGGGACCTAGGAGCCTGCTACACCATATGTGCCATTTGGCTTCTCCAACCCAACACCAGTCCCTCGGAACTGCGGAGATGGGAACTTGCACTCCAACACATCCTTTCATCCTGCCATCCCCCTGGACTGAACCTACGTTAACCAACCTCACTCCCATTTACTCTTCAGTCTTCTCCTCTTTCCCTTTCCTCTTTAGCCATTCACACATCTTTATACTATATACCTCTTTACTTCTGTATGCATCCTCTTTGGTTTGAAGCTGGCACAGTACTTACAGTAGAATATCTTTGGCTTTCCTCTGACACCCACGCCTCCATCTTTGCTACCCTCCCTGTTTACCTTTTCCCTGTTGCTTCATAACCTGGGTTGTGAGTAACTGAATCCACTTTCCCTTTCTCCCCTTCCCCCCCCCCCCCCCCCCTCTCTCCTCCCTGACGAAGGAACAAAGTTCCAAAAGCTAGGATAAAAATTTTCTGCTCTGTTTTGTGTATCTATCAGCTGTACTGAGCTGAGGTAAGTACTTGCCAGCCCCTCTATCTCTTTGTTAGTATTTGTGTTTTATTTTATTAATTTGTGCTGCCTTTTGTGTTTCTATTAGATAAATTATTGTAATTAACAAATCATTGCTGGCTGCCAGAAAAAATAAAATAATGTAGGTATTAATGTTAGCAGTAAGCAAGATAACTTAGATGGAGACATACAGTGCAGTGGCTATCACCAGTTCAGTATGAGGTCACACACATTAATAAATTGCGAATTTCACGTTCATGGATTGTGATTTTGACACAAAAGGCGAAGCAGTCATGTATCATCTATAAGCAAACAGCCTCAAATGCAGTATGAAAGGCCACCAACCAAGATGTGGAGGAGAGTTCCAGCCATCAGCAACGTTTCACCATTTTGTCTATCGAAACCATCAGTTCAGATGATCACCAGCCAACAGCAGAAAACACATGAGTGAGAATTATACCCAATTAAGCTGTTACTGTTTGTACCTTCAGACTATGATTAGTGGTTTCTTTTGCACATTTGCCTGTATGTATCTGTATCTGTTTGTGACTTCCACTCAGATGTGCAACTTAGCCCAAGGGTTTGATTAAAGCAATAGGAACTTACTCCTTTTCATGATCCATGGTCTGAAATGCCCTCATTAGACATTACTGTGTGCACCCTACTCCTGATACTGTGTCATGCTGATATGGCCATTTGTTTTGGTGGTTGGCTGAAGCATCTAACAATAGCATGAAGTTACAAGCCACATTTGCATTTTATGTTTATGTTAAGTGGGTTTTAGGTCTCAAGTGACTATGCAGTGTCTGTGATCTTTGGCATGTTCAAGTAAAAAGATGAACATGAATTAAAAGCAAAGCAAAAACAAATCCAGAGTCTCATTTCAATAATGGAAATGCCCAGTAGGAATTTCAACAATGTACAAAAATATGGATTGCTACCTACCGTAAAGAAAACACATTAAGTTGCAGGAAGGCACAATTAACAACACTCACATAAAGCTTTTGACCACAGACTTCATCAGTAAAAAATGAGGCACATCCCTTTCACACCAAAAAATTCCTCCCTTACAGCCTTGCCACATTGGGACAGCATATCTGCAGTGACAAAAACTCCGTTGCCCAGTATGCTCAGGGTCTCATCAAGGCACTATCTCCCAGACCTAGTCTGCAAAACAGATCTCTCATGCCATTTCGACTCACAACCCCAATCCTCCTACCACCACCAAAAATCAGCCACAAAGGAATATCCCCTTTGTCACCCAGTACCACCCCGGACTGGAACAACTGGAACACATCCTTCACCAGGGTTCTGATTACCTATTTTCATGCCCTGAAATGAAAGACAGCCTATCAAAGATATTTCCCACCCTTCATGAAATGGTGTTCCGTAGCCCACCCAAACTCGACAACGTCCTAGTCCATTCCTATGGCACTCCCAATCCCTACGCATTGCCACAAGGATCATATCCCCGTGGAAGACCCAGATTCAAAACCTGCCCAGTCCACCCATGCAGTACTACTTATTGCTGTCCTATCACATGTTTATCATACACCATCAGGGAACGAGCCACCTGTGAAAGCAGCCATGTCATTTACCATCTCTGCTGCAATCATTGCACACCTTTTTATATTGATATGAATACTGTCATGTAGAAGAAGGTGTAATTAGATGAACGACAAACACTAACTTCACTTAACGAAGGTTTATTCAGCACTTGCACATACAAGAGCACGGAGCAAACTGTCTCCAGCCAGAACACATACAGTATATACACAGTTACAGAACATTCCAGTACAATGATTCTTGACATTTGTGGATACTTATAGAATGTACTCAAACCGAAAATAGAAATTAAAATTTTACAGTTTGGGTGAGTTTTGAACTCATGACCCTCCATGCAACAGTCTAGTATCATAACCACTACACAACAGTGACAGTGCTACTCAGCTTCTTCTGTGACATTGCTCCCTCCTTAAGAGAACAGTGTCTCAGTGTTACATCCTCCTAGTCTGGAAACGAGTCATTGGTCCTGCATACTCCGACTCCCAATGACTGATTCTCACCCTGGCGGTGATCTTAGAACTTCTTTTGCCACTATGCTCTTCGTCACCTTTCCGCTTGTTGCCTGTTGCTGGAGCTTCAAATTTACCCTGGGCGGCAGGATCCTTGTAGGGCTTCATTCGAAGGACATAGACCGTATCTCTGATCTTTCGCAATCTTGTGTCGGGTCCAAATCTTCAATTGCATAAATAACATCAGATAACGGCCTTACAATCTTAGAAAGTCCAAAGTAGCGCCTGAGGAGCTTCTCAGAGAGACCAACCTTCCGAACAGGAATGAAGATCCAGACGAGGTCACCAGGCTGGTAGACAACAGGGTGGTGGCTCGCATCATACCCTCTGTGATCATTTTCTTGAGCCTGTGGCGTGTGGAGTCGAGCTAACTTGCCAAGCTTCCTCACCTCTGGTTAACACCTGGTTGATGTAGTCATCATCCATGTCATCAGGATGTAATGGAAACACAGTGTCCATCATCGTAGTCGCCTCACGCCCATGCACAAGGAAAAATGCCGTAAATCTTGTGGTGTCTTGTTTGGCAGTGTTGTAGGCAAACGTCACGAAAGGTAGCACCTCATCCCAGTTGCTCTGCTCAACATTGATGGACATTGATAGTGTGTCTGCCAAAGTCTTACTAAGGTGTTCAGAAGCCCGTTAGTTTGCGGATGGTAGGCAGTTGTCATGTGGTGAGTAATGTTGCACCACAGTTTATCTCTGTCACAAGATTCGATTGAAAACCTTTCCCTCGATCTGTAATCAATGACCTTGGGGCACCATGTTTTAATACAATCTCTTCCATGATGAATTTGGTTACCTCAGATGCTTCAGCTGTTTTCATGGCTTTTGTAATGGCATAGTGTGTCAGATTATCAGTGCAAACAATAATCTAACTATTGCCACTAGCATACATTGAAAGTCATCCGAGGAGGTCAATCCCTACACGCTAGAAAGGCATTTCAGCTGGTGGAATTGGTACGAGTTGACCAGGTGGTTTCTGAGGAACTGCCTTTCTCCTCTGACACTCTTGACAGTGCGACACATAGTGATGGACACTCCTAAATAGACCTGGCCAGAAAAATCTCTTGCAGATTCTACTGTGCTTAAAAATCCTAATTGTCCAGCCTCAGGTGTGTCATGGAATTTCTGTAGAACATCTAAGCGTATGTTTTTAGGAATCACTGATAGCTACCTCTTCCCAAACGGATCGATGTTTATCTTGCAAAGTAATCCAGTAACTACCTTAAATTGTCCTTTTACATCCTCTGACCGACTTAAGGCAAGCATAATTTGAGGTATCTTCGCGTCCTCCTGCTGCTCAACAGAGAGATCCTGGAGAGCAGCAACACAGTCACTTATCTTCATCAAAGTCTTGATGGTCTTGCGCAGGGTTTCTTGAGAGACAGTCAGCATCTTGGTGTTTTCTCCCACTTTTGTACACTACAGTAACGTCATACTCTTGAAGACGTAGAGCCCACCTGGCGAGTCGTCCTGTTGGATCCTTAAGACCTGTCAACCAACAAAGATGATTGTCTGTAACAACTGTCAATGGCCTTCCACACAGAGACTGTTGAAATTTGCATATGGCCCAGATCACAGCAAGACATTCACTTTCTGTAGCTGAGTAGTTTCTCTCAGCTTTTGTAAGTGTCCTAGAAGCATAGGCTATAGCCGTCTATTTTCCATTCAAAATTTGCACCAGAACATCAGCAATCCCATACCCGCTGGCATCTGTGTACAGTTCTGTAGGTGCTCTCTCATCATACAGACCAAGTACGGGGTCAGTAGTCAGAGCTTTTCGCAGAATCTTGTTGAGCACCACTAAAGATAAGTTTAGCATTGGCTTTTAACAACTCTTTGAGTGGTCTAGCTTTGATGCAAAAGTCTTTGATAAAATGATGGTAATAAGAACATAATCCAAGGAAGCTTCTGACATCTCTAATACTTTTAGGAATACGAAATTCCATTATAGATCTCACCTTTTCTGGGTCTGGCCGCACACCTTCGTTTGACACAAAGTATTTTTATTTCTTTTGCTCCAAAGAGACACTTTTTTGGATTAAGTTTCAGTCCACCTTGTTGGAGACACTTAAGAGCGGCCCTCAGTCTTTTTGTGTGTTCATCAAATGTCTCTGAGAACACTATAATGCCATCTAAATAACAAAGACGTCGCCTACTTCAGGTGACAGAAAATTATCCATCAGCCGATCGAAAGTTGCTGGTGCATTACACAAACCAAACGGCATTACCTTAAACTCATACAGGCCCTCAGGCGTAATGAATGCAGCTTTCTCATAATCAGCCTCATGTACTTCGATTTGCCAGTATCCCGAGTACATGTCCATAGCTGAGAGAAACTTAGCCCCCTTCAGACAATCTAGTGCAGTGGTCATCAAACTGCGGCCTGCATGCAGCCCAGATCATGTTTTCGTGCAGCCCGCAACACTCCTCGGCTTCGCAAGGATAGCTTTAGTTACCTACTTGTCTGATAATGATGTTTTGTTTATCGAAACTGCATAGAATTTTGATTAAAGTTGGTGAAGTAATTAGGTAACTGAAAATCATCCACCACTTTCATTTAACGTGCCACTTGCCGGTGTTCCGCAGCGCTAAAGGCGTGAGCGGCCTGCTAGCCAACAATATGAGCCGTGCTTCAAAAGCGATGCGTGCCCACTGTCGCTTGTTTTTCGGCGGCGAGCTTGTCCCGCAGCCGCCCCACTGTTAGCGTTGTCGTGTCAGTCATGAACTAAGTTTCAGTGCCCCTGAGTGTTCATTGCGTATTGAGTGTATTTGTGCTTGTATTTGGTGATATAAATATTAGTGGAATGAATAATGTCTGATGCACCCTCAAGATCAGTGACTAAGAGGAAAATATGTGAAGAGAAAAGAAGTTTCCAAGAAATATGGGAAGGAGAGTTTTGCTTTATAAGTGGACACAAAGAAGGTACTGCTACTTGCTGAATATGCCAGGATACGATTGTGGGACTAAAGAGATACAATTTTTTTTGCCACTACACAGTTAAGCACAATTCATTTACAGTAGCTTTTCCTTTGAATTCAAATGAAAGAAAGGAAAAAATTGCTCATCTAAAATTTACCATTCGTCATCAACAAAACTTTATGTTCGCAGCAGTTAGGCAAAGTGAGGCTGTCACAAGATCACCATACAAAGTATGTAATATTCTTGTAAAAAATATGAAAGCTTTCACTGATGCTGAATTAGTGAAGGAATGTATGATGACTGTTTCTGAAACCTTGTTTCAAAATTTCTCCAACAGTAAACAAATATCAGCTGAAATAAATAAGCTTACACTTTCAGAATCTACCTGTTGACATCGTATAGAAGATATTTCAAAATATATGTCTGAAGCAGTAATTAATAAAGTCAAACTATGCAAATACTTCAGTCTTGCATATGATTCCAGTACAGATTTAGCTTCAGTGGCTCAGTTTTCATTATTTGTGTGTTACTGCTCAAATGATGGGGTAATAGAGGAAGATTTTTTAGCAATTATAACCATGAAAGGTCACACAAAAGGATGTGATTTTGTGGATGCAATTAAGGAATTTGTATAAAAAATGACTTATCTATGAGCAAATTAATATCAGTATGTACAGATGGTTGTCCATCAATGATGGGCGTCAACAGTGGTTTGATAACACTGATTAAGAAGGAATGGAATGTGCCAAATTTACTCTCCATTCACTGCTTACTGCATCAAAGTTTGGCATGTCAAATTTTAAATAACAAATTGAAGAATGTTATGCAAACAGTTATAAGCGTTATAAATTTCATTTGTGCCTGTGAACTTAATCACCGAAAATTTAAAGAACTTCTGCAGGAATTGCAAGCTTGTTACAGTGTTGTTCTCCTACATACTGCTGTCAGATGGCTAAGCAAAGGAAAAGTGCTGGAACGGTTTGTTAATTTGAAAAATGAAATTATTTTATTCTTATGACAAAGTAGCAAAAATTATCTTGAACTTGATGATGATGAATTGTGGATACTTACAGCTTTTTTGACCGATATTACACAAAAATTCAACACACTTAACTTGGAATGACAAAGACCAAACAAGATAATTGGGCAAATGACTAAATATTTGCATTTGAAGCCAAACTGCAATTATATATAAATGAACTCGAAGTAAAAGATCTGTCTAATTTTCCAAGTGTTGCTATGCTCCGATCAGGCTCAACTATCACCAAAACTATTTACCAAAACATGAAAGAACATTTGGAAGCCTTTTTGGAATAAATAAAAAAAAAATGCAGATGTTCGAAACATTCGAAGCTGTTTCATTCTCACAGAGAACCCTAGGCATGTTGGACAAGATGATCTCAAATTATTCTGCCAATATGGATTTTCTAAAACTAATTTGCTAAATGAAATAATCAAACTTCAGCATGACACACAGTTTAAAGCTCTTTGAAACACAACAGTACACTGAATTTTGGAAATGTCTGTGTAACAATTATAAAAATTTATGAGACTGTGCACAGTTCATTTTAACACTGTTTCCTTCAACTTATCTTTGTGAAGCTTTATTTTCAAAAATGAAGTACCTGAAAAATAAATATCATAATCAGTTGTCCAGTCATTTAGAAGATGCAATGAGGATTGCATGCAGCCCAAACGACGCAGATATAGATGTCAGTCAAAAAAGTTCAGCATCACAAGTCACATTAATGAAAAATTATATATTTGTATTCAGATTTGTTTTGCAATTATGATGAATAAAAACCAGATTCAATGAGACACCTGTAGCTTTCTTATATAGCCTGTTCCATGTGCAGTGCATCTGTCCTTTTCCTATTTTTTTTAAGTTTCTTATTTATTTCTACATTTTTTTGAAAGTTTGAGATTAATGCAATTATAATAAAGTTTTTGTGGCCATTTGAATAATGTAATATAATATTTTAATAATACTTCTATCTCATCTTGCATGAAAGTACTTTAAAATAAATTTTAGGAACAAGATACACTGATCCCAGATTTGCTTTTGGTAGTGGCTCAAAATTACTAATGATTCCCTTCCTTCCCTTCACCCTTCATATGCTCCTGCCTAGTTACATGAATATTGTAAGATTGTGCAAATCATGTGAATTTTATTTTCACAGACATAATTAAACTGGAATGGATTAGTCAGATGCACTGTATGCTTTTTTCCAGTTTATTGAAATTTGATCAGCAGCATTTTATGCAGTTCTCAGCACTCCTAAACATGGTGAGTGTCATTCTGTGAAAGTCTGTGAATGGCACATGTCTTCATTATTCCAGTCGGTCTTAACACTCGACTCCTGTGAAGACCGACTGAAAATGTAATTGTTGACAACGTGACAACTGGTCGTATGTCTCCTACGAGTATATCCCTCATAATCTAATAGTTGTCACCAGAGGACGAGTATTTAAAACTCTTTTTCCCTGTATTGCAGAATTTCAGTGTCATAAACATGCCTTATTGTTGTAAGCAACTGCACAGCAATGTTATTTGGCGAAGGAGTCGCATACATTCAACAGTTGCGAGTGGTTTGTTTCTGAAAGAACTATTTCATTTTAACAGGTGTTATGTTTACAGTTTTTGAAGAACAATAAATGATACATATCCAAATCCGGTAAAGAAAAAATGGTTTGCAGCTGTCGGTTGTACCTGTCTCCTTCGTCAAATGAAAAATATTCCAGGAATGGTAAGTAGGAGCGCATAAAGTTGTTCTGTCACCTTTACAGGTGCCACTTGGTACAGGGGCAGATAGATTTGTCGTTGCGGTGGGAGGGGATGTAATAATAGAAATGTTTTCTTGTTTGTTTCTCAGCATTGACAACAAATGGGTGCGTTTCCTTTGTACCAATTATCTGCTATTGTATCAATCTTAAATGAAAGTGCGTTGGGTTCATGAATATGCATTATAGAGATGGCCATTTGCGGTACATATTGTCTCATGTTACATAATACATTAAGTATAAGTCCATTTGCTGTTATTAACCACCTGTTCACAAAGACAACGCAGCAACATTTCGTCGTGCAATTACAGTGTTACAATTTACGGGTCATTGAGGGTGGCAACAATCTGAAACAGAGAACATTCTACACATAGTGGTCTGGATGGCATCGACTTTAATGATAAAGTGCTACAAAGTCAGAGGTAAACCTCTCACTTCTTTACTATAGCTAGTCTATTGGAGGTTCATAACACACCATTTAAATTGTTTCATAGTTAATAAAGACCTGGAACTCTGCGACGCTAGGTGCCATGTCATATTGTTAGTTTTGGCCCTTGAGCAAAAAAGTTTGATGACCACTGATCTAGTGCATCATCAATTCGTGGAAGAGGATAAACGTCCTTTTTAGTTATCTTATTAAGCTTTCTGCAATCAATACAAAAGCACCAACTGTCATCGTTCTTCCTGATGAGGACCACTGGTGAAGACTATGGGCTCTGCGAAGGCTGAATGATGTCATTCATTATTATTTGCTCGACCTCATCCCCGAACTATTCGACGTTCCATTTCCGACACACGGTATGCTCTCTGGCTTATTGGTTGACAGTCTCCAGTGCTAATCCGGTGCTTCACCATCGATTTGTCTAATTTGCTCTTCACCTGTGGACTGAAGAATTCAGACAACTCTTGAAGAAGGCAAGTAGCTGCTTCTGTTGTTCCTTAGTGAGATCTGGTGATAGTCGAGCTAGAAAATCTTGTCTTGTAGTGGTAGCACTAATTTCGTCCACAGACTCAGCATGGGAGGTTTCTATGACGCTAATTTGTTCTGCAATTTACAGCTCAGCTTTTGTTACCTACATGCATCTTGGAAGGATCTGCGGTTCTTGGCGACAAACTATCCACAATTCACCAAATCCGTTCTTAAACGAGACGACAGAGGCTGGGATGACTAAGATATTCTTCAGTGGTATGCTTCTCTTACATTCCACTACAAGATCCATGGGTTGATGCATGGCACGACACGTGACAGTTACCTTTCTAGCGCTGACTGCAGGAATGATCACTTCATCCAGCACACAGTCTCCACACACTCGGATGTGTCCTGTCCACAGTATCACATTTCATCTAGCATAATCTTAGAGTGACCACAATCTATAATTGCCTGAGAAGCTTTCAAAAAGTCCCATCCGAGAAAGATGTCATGACTACACTCTTGTAAGACGATTACTTCTAACAGCTGTGTATGGCGACTTACACCCACACGAATGGTCCATCTTCCCAAAGGTTTTACATATTTCCCATTAACCAGCTTCAGCAGAGATGTTTTGTTGTTGATGAATAGTTTTCTGCAACTGGCGACGGTACTTCTCTGAAATGACTGAATATGATGCTCCAGAGTTCACAAGAACTTGGGCTGGTTGGCCATCCATGAGGATATCGAACTATTTTCCTATCATTTTTGTACTGATCAACGGCGGAGGATTTTTCTTTTCGGCGGCCTCACCTCCAAGGAAGGTCTCATTGTTTAGTTTTCCAGGTTGCGAAGGCTGGGTGATCGGCTGGAGCTTCTAAACAGCGATGGAGATCTTGATCGGCTAGCTTGCAGTGACGGTGATTTACATCGTCCTGCACCCACATTTTCTTGTTCGTCTTCGTCGTCCCGTAGTTGGCATCAGCTAAGATCGGTCTGCTGTCTTCTGGCGCAGACGTCATGAAATATCTGCCACCTTTCTCGACAATAGCGCACCACATGTCCCAGTTGTCCACAGAGGAAACATACTGGTTGGTTATCCTGGGTCCTCCAGATGTCAGTCTTCCTTGGTGACCAAACAGGTTCCTCATGTGGCATTGTAGGAACATAGCTTCGCCTGGGTCCCGACTTTTTTACCATTTTGAAGGGAAATTAAGGACAAGAGATTGGGTTCAATGTCTGTTCCACTTCCTCCCTTATGACCTCTTGAAGCGTCTCTGTTTTTTGCTCGCTGTGTAATCCAACTGGCTTCTGAACTTCCTCTCTCACTATCTGACAAAGAACACTTGTGGAATCAGTTGCTTCCGCCATCACAGACATCGATACAATGTTTGGAAGCCGATCAAACTGCTTGCATGTAATTCTTTTTTGATGCATTGTCTCAATATACTGACACCATTTTATGAAGTCATCTGCTGTCGAAACCTCTTTCAGGAGTAGGGCTTGATACATGTCCTCAGCAACACCCTTCATGAGATGTGCAACCTTATCTTCCTCCTTCATTCTAGGATCCACTATTTTACACAGCTCCAAGATGTCTTGAATGTAGGATGCTGTCGTTCCTCCTGAACACTGTGCCCTGCACTTTAATTTATCTTCAGCTTTGCACTTCTGCCATCATGTGTCACTGAAATACTTGCGCAGTTCTACCTGGAATACTTCCCAGCTTGTGAACTTCTCCTCGGTGTTCTCATACCATTGCTTGGCAGTGCCCTCAAGTAGAAAAATACGTTAGCCAAACTCACGGTGTCATCCCATTCGTTAAATCTGACTATATGCTCATTTACCTTCAGCCACTTGTTTGCATCTTGGCAATCACCACCAAAGTACCCGGAAGGATGTCTCATGTGGTGACAAGCAGTTGCCGTCATCGTAACGTCTTCTTCTTCTTCTGTCTCCGATAGATTGCAATCTGTTGAATATGGCTCGAACTCTGGTTTCTCGCCATGTAAACGGTGGCTGCGTCATGGCCTGATGGGAGCCACTGTGTTGTCGATAATGTGCGCTATCACAAGTTCCAGTACCCATCAACTCCACCAGAATAATGTCACGTAGAAGAAGGTGTAATTAGACGAAAGATGAACACTAACTTCACTTAACAAAGGTTTATTCTGCACCTGCACATACAAGAGTGTGGAGCGAACTGCCTCCGGCCAGAACACATACGGTATATATACAGTTACAGAACATTCCAGTACAATGATTCTTGACATTTGTGGATACTTATAGAATGTACTTGAACCGAATATAGAAATTAAGATTTTACAGTTCAGGTGAGTTTCGAACTCGCGACCCTCCATGCAACAGTCTAGTATCATAACACTACACAATAGTGACTGTGCTACTCAGCTTCTTCTGCGACAATACCAACCAACTGTCCATGACAATGAATGGCCACCGCCAAACTGTGGCCAAGAGCAGAGTAGACTACCCCGTGGTACAGCATGCAGCTGAACGTAAGACACATTATTTCAATGGCTACTTCA
This sequence comes from Schistocerca cancellata, assembly GCF_023864275.1. Taxonomy (NCBI): domain Eukaryota; kingdom Metazoa; phylum Arthropoda; class Insecta; order Orthoptera; family Acrididae; genus Schistocerca; species Schistocerca cancellata. The sequence goes on along the minus strand of NC_064630.1, from coordinate 689,857,276 downwards.
CTACCCAAGCCATCCGAATACTTCCCTCCACCACTGGCTTTTCTCAACTGTGCAGATTGGAGTTATCCTTACAACACATTCTCATCTCCCTTAATTATTCTGTCCTCAATCTACAATAACTACCATTCTCATCTCCCAACCTGTTTATTTGTCATCCTCTGCCAATGCACCCAGCCATCTTTCCCTGCTCCTCTTTTTTTGTTCCTTTACTCCACACCTTACTGCCCCACAAACTTCCTGATGATGCACCTATCGATATTCTAGTCCCTGCACACTCCACCAGACAGAGTTCATCTCTCTCCCCACCCACATCCCTTCCCCTTCCCCATCCCCCCTCAAATTGCTGCTTGCATACCATGTGATAGCTGCATTCCGGCTCGAGACCTGGAGTTGGCAGTCGTGTGCACGAGGTGTGCTTGCTTGCGTGTATGAATGGTGTGTGTGTGTGTGTGTGTGTGTGTGTGTGTGTGTGTGTGTGCGCTAGTGCCTTTGATTGTGTCTGTCTGCAATTTAATACACTCTTTATGGTAAGTAGCATTCTGTCTTTCCTAGAGTCTCATTTGCTTATTAACATACTATGTACCTTGCTTGACATCTGAGTAACTTTGTGCTGTCTCCAACAACAGAGCCACTTGTCTGAAATAAATAAAAATCAGTAGAACAAAAACAGTGGACTTGTTATTTGGCCTTAAATAACTAATCAGCGATTTTTTCAGGCATACCCATCATTGTCTGAATGGTTAATCTCTTATGTGGTGTACATTTGACAAGTGCAGAGTGATAATTTCCAGAACATGAAAGTATTGTTTACTGCGTGGTATTGTTAAGTGGAAGAAGGTCCCCTGAGTAGCGCAGATGAAGATCAATAGATACAGTGAGGAGCTTGAGAAAAAAATTTAAGCACCTACAGTGATTTAAATCATAAAGTCAATGATTATTTAATAAATTAATTTGAATAGTACTAGATGCTATTTTTTTATTGCAGGAAAAGTTCTCTAAGTAATCACTGAAAAGAAAATAGTGCTGTTGTTCCTACCATATTTACTCAAATCTAAGCCGCACCTGAAAAATGAGACTCGAAACCAAAGAAAAAAAAATTTCCCGAATCTAAGCCGCACCTGAAATTTGAGACTCGAAATTCAAGGGGAGAGAAAAGTTTTAGGCCGCACCTCCAAATCAAAACAAAGTTGGTCCATTGTAATATGAGACACAATTTAGGTAAAATGAATGACGATACAGCTACAGTAGTTTGGTTCGAGTCTTAAGCTTAGCGGTTAAGCTTTACCAGGTAGCCATTGCTATGCGTCAGGTGCTCCGTCCGTATTTATGCGGGTACCCTTCCTTTTTCACGTGCTTCGTCTGGTTTGAATCGATTGCTTATTTTTATTTGATCTGATAAGTGCCGTTCTCTTTGTTGTAGGTGTTTACATCACTCTAAGCTGAAAATGCATTATTGTACTGTGTCATCCATTGTTTGTCGCATTCTGATAGTGTGTGTTTACGACCTGTCGCTGCTCGTGGCATGGCTTGCTTTTGTTTGCACTACCGCCGCTTACAATATAAAAAGAGAGGAATTGTTTCATAAGCGAAACAATGGCAAGAGACTGCTATTTATTGTTACTTACACTGCTGCTTTCTTTGATAATGATCAACAAGAACCAAATAATAGACTCTGTATGATAGAAGATGTTCTGAACGAGAGTTTAGCTAAAATATTTCTCCATTTGAAAATCTTTGCAGATGCCTCTTTTGTACGTTACATTCTGCACAGAAATTAGAGTTATCTTAGATTTAAAAATCTAGTCAATTGCCATGCTTCATTTCTGACTGTATCGCTATTAGGCATAATAATAATAATAATACAAATACAAACATGGCATGATATGTATATTCTTCCGCGTTTGCTGTTGTCTCACACCATTTTCGTTGTTTATTAGGCAGACAGGATTTAAATGAGATAGCAGCAAACACGAAAGAATACATGGCAAAATGTTTATATTCGTATTATTCTTATGGTAAAGATAATACTGCACGTGATTCACAATTCATAAAATTTCCTATCAGCAACCATCTCTTCTCACAGGTAGGAAAAAATTCAGAATGTAGAGTTGGCCATATTGCCAAACATCCCAAACAGTCTTGCCAGTCGGATTTCCGTAGTACATTCAAATTCTCCTACATTCGAAGATGAACAATACTGAATTTGTATTTACTTCGTTGAACAATGTATGAAAATGCAGTTGTCGAAACTCGGGGTGGAGAAAGAAGCTCGTCTTCCACCTTTCATTTTAATTTATTTAGTGACGCAGAGGTTTTGGTGCCAGTATTTATCTTTGTGCCTGCAAAGCATGCCTCTGTAGCGCTACATATATTCGATGGCAGAAGTTAGTGGTGGCAGCACCTACCAACATTTTTCAGAACTTCCGCTTACTTTGCACTCTATTCTAAGCTGCAGGCGGTTTTTTGGATTACAAAAACCGGAAAAAAGTGCAGCTTAGATTCAAGTAAATACGGTAAATATGTGGTTCTCTACTCTGTCTGTCTGTCTGTCTCTCTCTCTCTCTCTCTCTCTCTCTCTCTCTCTCTCTCTCTCTCTCTGTGTGTGTGTGTGTGTGTGTGTGTGTGTGTGTGTGTGTGTGTGTGTGTCCAGTAGTCTATTTGTACATTCAGCTTCACTTACACAACAATAATTAAAACTATAGAAGACATTGAATCTCACACAAGCACAACAAGAAGACTGCCTCATGTTTAATCTTTCAGCCAAAGGGCCTTCTTCCAAAATAGGTAACATAAAAAACAAATGCATACAAACACAGCTTCCATACACACATGGCCAGTGTCTTCGGCCGCTACTGTTATTGCATCCTGATGTTTCCATTGTTTAATGAACAAAAGTACGTGTCTAGTCCACAAGCTTATGAACTAAATGATTGAAAGCATACAGAAATTTGGTCTGTAACTTTAAATCATGAATAAATTTGTAGCCCTAAATTTAAACATTGTAGTGTCTTAACTTTCGAAACAGTTCCACCATGAATTACACCACAGTCACAATACATGGTACAGTATTGTTATGCTATTTTGTTTCAATAAATGGTTAATAATTTTATTACATTTTTATTTTATTACATTTAGACATTTCTCAAATGCTACAAAATGTTTTTCTGTCAGTTTCATACACGACATGTAGACTTGATGTCAGCATCCGACACTCTACCCATGCACCACAAAGTACTTCCCCATAAGAATAGAAATAAATCAGTATGTTTTATGTTGCAAACATATATTGTTAATTATATTCACTACATCTTCAGCCACATTTCACTGCACACCTGTCTCAAGTAACGTAACATATTACGTGGCCAGTAATGTGTGTAGTGCAAACAGGCAATTAAAAGTTATGATGTGTTAAACATTATTTAGCCATCCTAAGTTGAAATCTTATTGAAGACTTTTACTTGAAGCTGTCAATAGTTATCAAAAAAGAGAATATTTTTGGAAAGCAGTATAAGACAAGAATTGAAACTTATATGCAAATAATATGGAGAAATACTGCAGTCAAGTGATCTTTGTTCTTCTGGAAGTAAAACTATTGATTTACGTGAAAACTTTTTTCATTAGTTTTGAGCTAAAAATATCTATGAAATAACAGGTTACAAGAAATACAACATTTAATGATTAGTAACTAATTGTGAAAGATAGTTATGCAAAAGTGGAAAAATTAAATACTTTCAGTAACCAAGTTGAGTCCCATAGACAATTATGAGTTACTACTTAGTAGTTAGTGATTATCTCTGAATTTCTTCGCTACATAATGAACGACACCTTATGTGTCTTTTATGGAAAATTTTAATTACCAGATATCAAGACTTCAACATGCCATTCATTCGAGAAAATTTATATCAATTCGATCCTGCATCTCTCTCGTACTTCCGTGAGGGTTAGGAAATGGGCAGTAAGGGAGGGAGAGGTTGCCTATATATCGATGAGTTGTATTTTTGGACCACTGAAACACTCTATCCATGTGAAGAGGACCAATAAGAAAACAGACAACCTGTAATGTCCCCACAGAAAATACCCTTTACCACGCACCAATTAATCGTTTTCACTCAAACCATCCACATTCATTCACTTTGGAAAAGTTATCTGATCTGATTTTCTCGTAATATATGCGGCGACAGCTCGACGACGCCAAAGTATTTTTTAGTGCGTTTATTCTTTGAAATAACAGAGATGCATATATGCATTCTCCATAGTTGTTAGAATGGTAACTAGGACAGCTTCTGTAGTATCTGTTGAAGGATTGACGTGTTTCTGAGAGATACATATTCTGCTTTTCTTCTCGCTAAAGTGAGCCAATTAACATTTGTGCCGCTAGCGGTTTGTTTGAGGAGAAAGAGACTGAAAAGGAAAATAATCAAGGTGTGGAATCACCGGAGATCTGGATATGTAATGGAGATGGATTTAATACACAATTTCCTCCATAAATAAGGTTCGTGACTTTTTTGTTCTGGAGTGAACGAACGAATGAGGTTTTTCTGAAGCATTTGATGATCACATTGGCCCTGTAATTAGTGGGGAAGTTTCAGCTGTGTCGTAGAGAGCCTGCAATCACTGAGTCTGTGTTAAATCGTCCAAAAAGGCTTCGTACACATCTGGAATTCGCAATCTTTCGTAAAAGGAACAAATTGTCCAAATGATTGATTCTCCCGACTGACTGCAGTGTTTAACAATAATAATAAATGTAAAGATCTCTTACAGCAAGCCAGCCGCCGATTATCAAGACGAAGGACTCCACCAAAGATCCTATTTGGCTGATTTCACGTAATGAAATATTATATTAAAAACTGTACATAGATAAAGGAGAGAAAGAGAGAGAGCGAATGAAAATAGAGATAATACTAATAATCCTCCATTAGTCTAATTTTTCGCCTGTCTTATCCCGGATCAGCCAAGAACTGGGAGTGCCTTACTTTACTGTATAGATTTATGTGTGAAGGTGAAGGGATCTTAAAGGCAACAGATACACATCTGTACAGACAAGACATTACACAGAGATAGCGGCTAGCTGCATTCATCATCTATTCTTAGATAAAGGAGACGGCAACTTATTATCTGAACATTTAAAAATGTTAAAAACCTTGAAGCAACTAAATGTCACATTTGCATGCACAAGTAAAACCAGCAACACATCTTAGAGATCAGAAATAGCAACACAATAGTGTTTACCTTACTACAGGCAAGTGGTAAGAATAAACAGCCCTTAAAAAATACATTTGCACCTTTCTAACTGTCCTCACACGACCTCATCTCTTCCATGATAAATTATTTTATGTACCGAGTCATTGCTCCTGCACTCAGAAACAGTATCCTGACAATCATACAATAGCTATTCAGAACCCAATTTTCTTTTGGAAGCTAAGTATTATCTGTAGCCTCTTCTCTTTGGTAGGGCGAGTTAAAAATTTTGATGAAGGTGTTTTTACCAACAGCATCATATCTAGTTAAATATTTCTCACAAGTTGTGACAGTTTTCTCATATCTTGTTTACTTCACATATTGTCTTGCTTCTGAAGCACACCAGATTTTAGTTCACCAGCATTTTCTGACAAACACACAATGGGCACACTATTAGCCATCAGAGACAGCAGGTAAGTTGTTACCTGGATTGTAACTAGATACAATGAATATAAAGTAAGAAAGATCATGTCCTACTGGCAACAATTTCATTCAAGATATCGTAAGCTCATACTGGACAAGGTAAAACCTAGCATATCCTTTGCAGAGTAACTACATTGCCATTTGCTGTAAAGCATTTACGGAAAACCTAAATCTGGTTGGCCAGCAGTGAATCTGAGCCCCTGTCCTCCAGAATGATGTCTGAACCACTGTCACACTGCTCTGTTGTAATATATACATCAGTACGACTGACTTTATGTCATTTGGGTGTAACATGATGCTTGAAAGCATAATAAGGAGTGGCAGTCAAATGAAAAACTTCCACCACAAGACCAAGGAATGGTTCCATTCAAAAGTAATCACTGCACTCATGAAGACATTCATTCCACTGGGAGACGAGACAATCAATTCTTGTTTCATGCAACATAGTCGACCACTGATGGATCCATAATTGCACACAATCTCGTTCTTTCTCATCCAACTGCAACCGATGCCCATACATCTTTCGTAAGGTCACCAAAGACATAAAAATCACACAGAGAATGACCAGGGCTTTATGGAGGATGCTGCTGTATTTCCCAACCGAAATGCTGACACCTAGCCTTTGTCCAATTGGCAGTGTGGGGGCAGGTATTACCTTGCAACAGGATGATTCTGTCCAACAGCATTTCTGGTTGTTTTGACTTCATGGCACATCTCAGTTTCTGCAAAGTGTCTCCATACTGCAGCACATGTACTGTGGTCCCATGATTAAGGAATTCTATAAGCAGAGGGCCCCTGCAGTCGAAGGAGGTCATCATGGTCTTACTGGAACTTGTGAGAACAGCTTTTAATTTCTTTGGCAGTGAGATGTGGTAAGTTTCTCATGCTGGCTACAGTGTTTCCCTTAGACTAGAAATGGAGGGATCACAAAAGATAATGATGAGGTCTTTCTTCAACTGCAGGAACTCTCTGCTCATCGAGTTCCTCAGGTGTGGAATCACAACCAATGTGCAGGGCTACGAATACACTTTGCAGAAACTGCTATGTGACAAAACCAAAACGACCAAGAACACTGTTGGGTGGAATCATCCTGTGGCACAATAATGTACACTCCAACACTGCCAGTCACATAAAGGCTATACTTCAGTGATTTGCTTGGAAAACACTGCAACATCCTCTGAACAGCCTAGATCGTACACTGCATGATTTTCATATCTTTTGTGACCTGTAGAAAGACATGTATGGATGTCAGTTTCAGTCATACAAGAAAGTGCAAGAATGGTGCAGTTGTGGACCCATCACTGGCTGACTACATTCTAAAAAGCAGGAACTGATCATCTCTTCTACCAGTGGGATAAATGTCTTAATGCATGTTATGATTACTTCTGAATGGAATCATTCCATGGTCCCTTTGCGGGAAGTGTATAGTTTTCACTTGACTCCCCTTATAGAAACGCCAACAAACAATTAAGAAATGTAGGAGTCACAAGGTCACACACACATAAGAATTATAACAACAAGATCATTTTATTTCGAGTTATTTCATAATGTCACCATATGCGACTAAATTTTTATAACAAAAATAACGTTGATATTTATATCACACACATACATTACATAATGTATCGAGGTATTACAAAAAAAAAATATGTACAATAGTTACAAATGTTAAAGCTATCCATTTTGACATGAAGTATGATGATTCTCGGCATACCTCCACAATTATTTTACTGTGATTCCACTCTCATAAAAAGGCTCAAGTTTTCACAGAAGTATGTATTGGATGCAACCAATTTAAAATCAACTTCTGCACCACACTGTCACTTTCAGTAATGTTACGTTACATAATCTGCATTGGTTGGAAACAAAGTTACCAGTGGGAGCATAGAGATAAATACTTTTTTTGCTTAATGACCAGGAAAACTTGTGATACGGTTGTGTTGCATTATGTAAGCATTACCAAGAAATCAAATCCCTTTCTCTGAATTAAAAACAATACACCAGAACTACAGAGACAACATTGCACATATTCCCTTCAGTACATTCACTCTGACACCAAACAAAATACCTTTCAAAATCACTGTTCAACTGCATTGAAACACAATAAATACTGCACACAAATACTGTAAGCCTAGCAACTCAACAACAAACTGTACAATATTTTACATGAAAAATAAATATTAAAATTTGAAATCCCACAAAGAGACGAAAATAGCTTAACACAGTATTTAATTATGTATACAAGACAGCATCACCATTTTGTGCAATATATACTTGTGTTATGTGCAACATACTTTACACGTTCATTGGCAAATATTTCAGCAGTCTGCAATAAAAACTTGTACGTTTATTTTCTCACAAAACCTGAAATTGGTGGTGGCCCTAAATTCTTATTTTCTGTCAGTGGAGCTGTTGGGTCCATACCTACAGTTCTCTCAGGCTCATTTTGTTGGGTGGATGGATACATAGGGTGGCTAGAAACTTTTGGCTGAAGTCCACCTGGATGTGAAGGATTTGGGGTACTGAACGAAGCTGAGGTACCACTGGCAGATGAAGCAGATCCTGTTGGTGGTTCTGAGCCATCAAAATATGATAGTTCATTATAAATATCTGGGTCTGTGTTAGTTTTTGGCTCCCTGTCAATCGGTATGTTTTGCTGTATTGAATGGCTGTCAGGTGGTACTCCCATTGTAGCATAGATCTCTTTCAAAATCATAAGTATCGTGTCTTCAGATTCCCTGAAACAAGTAAGAAAACATTGAAACAGTTGATATTACAATATCAAATATTTCAGAAAATTATTCTCCAAAATTTACATTAAAGGTATTATTTTGGAAATTGTATTGTGGAGTTAGCATTGAAGAATTTCACTTCTGCTCATTTTCCCAAAGCAGAAGCTACATAAAATACCCAATAAACATTAAATAGTCTACTGCTCTCTTTCAGAAAGGTAAAAAACTCTCTGAAGATGAAGTAATCACCTGTCAATTTAGTTCAAAGGTTTTCTTAACTGCTTACAACTTGTATTTGAACAGTTGCACATGTTTGTAATATAGTTATGAATTTAACAATATTATGAAAAGGAAAGATGCCGCTCACCATATAGTGGAGATACTGAGGCGCAGATAGGCACAACAAAAAGACTGTCACAAATTAATACATCTTTCGGCCAATAAGGCCTTCATCAAAAACAAATATCTCTCTCACACACACACACACACACACACACACACACACACACACACACACCACACACCACACTCATGCAAATCCAACTCGCACACACGACTGCAGTCTCAGGCAACTGAAACCACACTGCAGTTGGCATTTGCGTGAGGTGTCCATGTGTGTCTCTGTCGTCTATTTTTTTATGAAGGCCTTACTGGCCCAAAGCTTTAATTATTTGCGACAGTCTTTTTGTTGTATCTATCTGCAACACAGCATCTCCACTATATGGTGAGCGCAACTTTCCTTTTCATAATATTGTTACATTCCATCCTGGATTTTCCATTGTTTGATACTTATGAATTTGTAACTTTTCTTCTACATGCACTGCATTATTCGTGGTCACTGGAGACTAGTCTTTGTAATCACAACATCCTTACATTATGTGCTGTCTGTTAGCATTCTTTGGTCACTGGTTATTTTATTATATTCATTATGTTTCATCGACACAAATACTTGCCATTGTCAAAAATTACAAAAGCCTCCACGATTGTGTTTAGCACCATTGTAGTTATTGTCTGTGAGAATAATATTTTTGTTCACATATTTTACTGTCTCCTGTTGGTTTTCACATTTCCAAATTCCAAAATTTCTACATGTAAATTACTCCTGCACAATCTGATTGAAACTGTAGTTGCATTATTCTACATAAAATGTCAATGTGCACAAAGAATTTAATATGAAGGGTACCTCTACCACTGTGAAATATTTTACAAATGCTTTCTGAATACGATTCTACTGAATTACATTCAGTGGAGATGTCTGTCCAGCCTGACGCTTTTTACGTTAAAAACCAGAATGCTAAATTTTAGGCACAGTCAAATACAAATTCGGTAATTCCACTAACAATAAGATGAAAAGCAACCAATGTTTTCTTATTTTAGCATGTTATGTTAACCTTATGATGTTCACTATTGTAACAATATATTACTGTATATCTTGAACCATTGCGACAAATCTGGTTACCGTCTCTCTGTATTGTACATCTATACTGTTAAATACATACAAGTCACTGTTTAAAGTTCTTACCAAAAATCTTGGAAAGTGCAATATACAGATGGAATTAGGCTGCTATTTTTTTAATACATAATGTTTATAAATATATGTATATATTTATGTACTCATTTACTTATTTCACATTTTCATGTGATACCCTAATAAATATTCAAACAGAAATAAGCTATATATAGTTTTTAAACATCAATGTACAAGTTTTCCATTTAAACTAACTGCAAGAAAGAAAATGCTGTGCTGTGAAATTGTGGGGTTTCATTTTCTTTCTTGCAGTCAGTTTTGGGTCATTCCATTACAAAGGAACCAGAAAAGTGACAAAATGCAACCCATCAACTCAGATTTTCATGAAATTTGGTACATATGAATTGTTTACATACACATAATGACTGGTTTAATATTTGTGATCTCCATCTTAAGCTGTTTCAGAGCCAGAGCAGCCTGATTTTTCAACCTAAAATAACAAATTTCATCCATGGCTGCTGTGAATGTGACAAGTACTTTTAAATTTATTTAACCTCTCCTAAAATTGAAGTAGAATGATTTGAAATTTTCCATACTTTTCTGCAGAATTCAAATGCTCTATCAGATTTGTTGTAATCAAATTATGAAAGATCATTTGCATTCCAAATAGATATCTTACTTTCTTTTAAATGTCCGCAACTTAAATTGCAAATTCCAGTGTACAGACTGTAGTTATATAGTACCAATATTATTGCTGATATCATTGGAAAGAGAAGAAATTTTCCTTTAAAACAGACTGAAAATCATTAGGGAAATGACAACTACACTAGTAGTCATAAAGAACAGCATTTAGGGCATATTAACAAATTAATCCACATTTATACACAGAAACAAAAATTTATTCTATTGATTATCTAAAAATGCAGTTTAGGCTACAAAGGATTCTAAAAATATAAATCAGTTACAAATTATTCCATTCCTCATTTATCAATTTTTGGCACTCTACAGAAATTTTGTATTGTATACCTATCATTATTGATTGTTTTATAGTAAAAAATATGCTTTCAAATGGAACCCAACAAATATCAATCCTTTCTGACCAATAAAAAAGACACCGATGGACCTGCTGGATGCATAAATCCATAAATACCATTCCCCTAATGAAAATGTATAGCAATAGGTATCTCCATACGAGAAAATTTAAACTGTAAGGCACAGTTTTTGTACTGCTACCTCTTTTTGCAGCCAGTATATTAGCTGATAGAGGTATTAATTTCTGGAAACTTCTGGTACCAGCCACAGTTTTTGATTTTGCATATCACTGCTGCCTATTACTTCCCCCCCCCCCCCCCCCCCCCCACATAACTCTCTTCTTTTTCTTCTATATAAAAATGGGATTTATGAAACTTTCTCCCTGCAAAACTCCCAACATTTTCTTAGGATCAGAAATTTACTCTTTGTATGGCCTCTGTAAATTGGCCTATGTCACAATCCATTTCACACTGCCCCAACACCATCGCAGGGCGTTTTTCCATGGCTTGTTGAAAAGAAAGACCATGTGGCTGTGATTCCTAAATCATCCTCCTGATGGCACAAATTTAAAAAAAATTGCAATTTTTGCATTAAGCACTGCATGTAACTGTAAATTACTCTATTAACAGCAAGACAGTGATTCTTAACCAATTCTCCAGTTTTTTACCGAGTTTTATAGACAAAAGCAACGTCATGACTTAAATCATCACAAATAAAATGATAAATGGAACAGATCTTCAGTATCAGGGTTTCTGTAGTATATAACAGCATAATCTAGTATACGACATGCGAGTCCAATGGTAGCTTTGTGCTGCATCACAAACCCATAATTTTAAGCAAAATCCATTTACACTTTGTGGTCTAACTGTGAGTTACGCTCGCAGTCCCTGCACTAAGCATTGCCGACTAGTGACAAGCTATGCTCACAGTGACGTAACGAAGTGCACACAAAGTGAACTACGCATGTTTCGTTGTCCAGCTTGATGGTTTAGTTATGTGAAAAATCCACCTGATAGCTACACCAATGAGAGAAATGTTCATGTCTTTAGATTCTGACACATCCATGCTTAAGCAGTGCCAGCAAGACGTCACAGTATAGACGATCGCTTACAGATCAAGAAATTTTGGATGTTCTATTCAATGATTCGGGGTCTGAAGCACAATTTTGTGCTGATTCTGAAGATAACAGAGATATTGCAGGTAATTACAACATATTTACTGGAATTTAGACTTTGTGGTATGTTGAAACATGTAAGAAATAGTAGGCTGCTTGGACATGTTTGCTATGTATATTCCGTGTAATATATTTTAGTCTTCTAACGATAATACAGTTTATCCAGTTGAACGTATGACTTATTTATTTACAGAAGAAGAGCTTCAGAATGATATTGACATGATGTCTCAACAGGAAATGCGCCAATAGATTGCAAATTTCGGAATGGTAATTACTCTCAACACCCTCTCTATGATTACAGATAATATATAGACCATAAAAAAGTAAACAATTTTGGGCAGTGTTATCTAATAACTTGTTTATGTATTGAAGTAAAGTGTGAATTTCATTTTCAATTATTTGCTACTTGCAAAAATAATTAGAAATTGCCAATACCTAATTCAAACAAATAATTCGTTCACTTGTCTGATGTACCAGACTGTAAATAATACACAACATGTCAGCGTGCCCTACATATGACTGACTTATTTACAGGGAATGAAGATCAAGCTGGTGATGTGGAGACAGCCCAGCATGTATAGCACGCTGCTCTTGATCATGAAGTTGAAAAATGGTAATTATTCTCAACTTCATCTTTCTCATTATCAATATGAATACCATTGATTTAGAGCAAAATTATGATACCTAATTTTACAAATATTCTTTCACATTGTCATTTTAGTTCATCAACTGAAATCTCAACCTGCATGTCGTGTACGTCTAGTAAGAAGACCCAGGGCAGACAGCAATGCTGACTTGGGATGGGACGACATTCCTGTGTCTGCACCTCCTGTAAGGGTCATTGTTTACGGATAAGTTCCGAGAATTACAGTTCCACTTGCCACATCAACTAAATTTCACTTTTTTGAAAATAATTTCAACAGGAATATGGTGAAGCTTGTGAAACAAGAAACAAACAGGTACGCTGCAAATACCATTGCAAAACTGAGGTGTACCAATCAGATCAAGGAACACAGTGTGTAGTCGCATTGGAAACCTGTTATCTTGGCAGGATTTATAAATTTTTTCCATAGTAATTCCCATGTGCCTGATAAAGAAGTCATCCATAGTACATCACTGGTCCATAGCTTCCACTCTTCACTCCACAATTTCAGCAAGACTGATCGAGATGCAAATGCAACTCACGCAAACACAACTCACACACACGACTGCAGTCCCAGCCAACTGAGGACATACTGGGTATGCATTAGTGTGTGTGTGTGTGTGTGTGTGTGTGTGTGTGTGTGTGTGTGTGTGTGCGCGCGCTGTCTAATTTTAATAAAGGCCTTACTGGTCGAAAGCTATATTTGTGACAGTCTTTTTGTTGCGCCTATCTGCGACTCAGTATCTCCGCTATATGACGAATAGCAACTTTCCTTTTCACAATATTGTTATATTCCATCCTGGATTTTCCATTGTTTATTGCTTTTGTATGTCTTTTAAATTGATCAGAACAATGCGCATAAGTGTAATTTTCAGGTATTCAATTTTATGGTGCTTGCACACATAATTTAAATCGGGATGAGGAATTCTGCCTTATGCAAGACACCTTTTTTCTGTTTTGCTTCATCCAGACATGTTTCAGCACATTTTGTGCTATCTTCAGCGGGTTATTTTTTATTTTCTAACTTACATGATACTATTGGATATTATTTTGGTAGTTATTCTGTTACACAATCTACAACTTCCCATGGTTTTGATATTGTGGTGCTTTCTCTTATGTTGTTGGCGAATAGAATAGGCAGATTTCGTGACCTACGGTCACTTGAGACTGCACTTTCTTCGATTTTTCAAAATGCAGGGTGAGTTTTCGCCATCATTACATGTTGTTGCATAAGGCAGAATTCATCTTCCCATTTCGTAGCAACCACAGACGTAACAAGAACTACTGCAACACCACAAGATGATTATAATTTAAATCACTATGTTGCTTAATGCCTGTTAACCAACACGACCGGTTTTTTTTTTTTTTGTAAATCAGTGAATGAGGTAACCACAATGTTGGTCACAACAGGTGAATAAAAAGTCTTATGGCACTTAGCTCGCAGAAAAGTATCAAAGCTGCAGGTCGGTAATTTGTGCCATCTACAGGTCTACTTGCCATACTCCTGCACATAAGTAGTTGTAGTAGTTTTTTTTTTTTTTTTTTTTTTTTTTTTTTTAAAAAAAAAAAAGGAGAGGTTTACTTCTCCTATAAAATGAACAGCAGCAAATTAATGCTGCTGCTTGAAGTATTCAATTGCAACTTACCAATATTAATGAAAACATAACACTATAATTGTGCACTAACCACACCAACTGCAATTTCCCATGACAGACATTTCGGAAGATGTGTAATCAGTAGTGACACTTGGTGTGGGCCAGAAAATTGAAAAGTATTCTACAATGATGTCATTTTTTGACACTTATCCTATTTATTTGTATCACTGTTTTAGTTGTGTCCCCAAAGATTTTTTTCAGTCTGTTTTAAAGGTAATTTTCTCCTCTTTCCATAGTTTTGCGACACTAACTACAGCCTGTACACAGGAATTTGTATTGTACATTGTGTACATTTAAAAGTAAAGTAATAGTTCTATTTGGAAGGCCCAAATGACCCTTCATAATGTGATTACAACAAATCTGATACAATATTAGAATTCCACAGGAAAGTATGGAAAATCTCAAATTTAAAATTACTTATTGAAGTCGCAACAGCCATGGATGAATTTTTTTTAGTATTTTATGCTGAAAATCAGGCTTCTCTAGTTTCTCTAGCTTTGAAATGGCTTAAGATAGAGTTCCAAAATTTTAAACCAGTTATTACATATGCAAATGAACCATGTGTACCAAATTTCATGAAAATCCGAGTCAGTGGGTTGCATGCTGTGGTTTAATTGGTATGGAGTGACCCTTTTATGTATAACAGCAAGACATTTAAACCATTAGACAAATTGTTTCTCCCATATATATTCGTTTTCCTTCTATATAATTTTAAACATCTCTCCATTTTCAGGATTTTGTCGATTCTGTTTCTCTGGGTGACTTTGAAAAGAGTTTCACTTCTGTATGCCATCTCTGGTTGAACAGCCGTCATGTAATGTTTTAGTTTAGTTTTCGAACAACGAGAAGTCCAGGATGGAATAGTGACAGTATTATCAAAAGGACAGACTGCTATTCGCCATGCAGCAGAGATGATGAGTCACAGAAAAGCACAACAAAAAGACTACTAAACAAGTCAGCTTTCGGTGTTAAGTCTTTCTTTTGAAACAGATAATATATATAAGCCATTCATGCAAATGCAGTTCACATACATATGACTACTGTCTCTGGCTGTCAGGGCAATTGGGTCTGACCCTGGAAGCCACCAAAAGTGGTCATGTGTGTGAGCTGCGTTTACATGAATTTGCGTTTATATGTTGTCTATTTTGGAAGAAGGCCTTATAGTCGAAAGCTTACATGTTTAGTCATCTTTTTGTTGTACCTGTCCGCAACTAAACAACTCCACTATATGGTGAGTAGTAATCTATTCTTTTAATTTAGTTTTGATTAATAGATATTTTTATTGGACAAAGACTAAGTTAATTTTTGAGCTTTTATCATTTTGGTAATTCTTTTGCCATGCAGATTTCTCATCCAAGATGTATGTTGTAATTTCTCCTAGGTATATAAACTATTTCACTAATTTTACTTTCCAGTTATTTACTGTGATGTGGTTGATTACAAGTGGATCTACTACCATCATCTCAGTCTTCAAATCATATCTGGAGTCCCATTTTTTGTGCTATGTAGACTTGTTATTTGATTTCTAGCTTATGAATGTTATCAGTAAATAATCCTAAGTCATCTGTGAATCCCAAGCAATTCAAGTTCATTTGATGTTAATTGGTCCAGTTGTTATTTTTTTAGGATTTTTCTTGTACCACAGCACAGTTGAAAAGTAATGACAGTAAATCATCTTCCTGTCTTAACCCTGTTTTAACCTTAAATGCCTCAGATATTTCTCCTCTGAACTTTACTTTACATCTGGTATTTGTTGGAATTACCATTTTTATTGATTTTGGTTACAGACTGAAATTCCTTAGTCTCTCCATCACTGAAGATCTGTGGATACAACCGTAAGCTCTTTTTTGTGATCTACAAAAGTTATGACTTTTTGTTCTTTTCTCCTTCTGTGGTAATCCATTACCAATTTCAAAGCGATTATCTGTTCTGGGCAGCTTCTCCAGGGCCTAAATCTGTGATATTCTCAAAGGGTTAGTTCCAGTTCAAGTTGAACTTTACAATGATTGTATACAAATCTTGACTTTATATGCGATATCCAAAAGAGAAATTCCTCTATAGTTGTCTGGATTTGACTTGTCTCTTTTTGCAGGTGGATTATAATGGTAGTCCAATGTTCTGGTAGTAGTTCTTTGTTCCAGGTTTTCAGTAGGTTTGAACTTCTCCACTTGCTTTAGAGTTTTTGAGCTCTTTCAAAGCTTTGTAGACTTCCTGGACTGCATCTGCTGGTGTCTTAATGTAAGTATCTCTCTTTATTTGAAGTAGCTTTGCGGATCTTCACAATTTAGTAATTTGTTTAGCTGAAGTAGCTTTGGGGTTCTTCACAATTTAGTAATTTGTTAAATGTTTCTGCTGAAATTTGCGTATTTTTTTTTTTCTACTGCTACAGGCCATCTTATTATTTTCATCATCTAACATTAATGTTGAAGGGACACATCTTTGTAGCTGTCAGCTAAATATACTGGGAGGGAAAAAATCGCAACACCAAGAAAGAGTTGTGTGATATAAACATAAGTTGGTACATGTGTTTCTACATCTGAAAGATGCCTATTCAAATTCTGCACCAGTTGCATAAAAATGGTGTTATTAGTGCCACTTTGAGGATGCAGCTTTGGTTTAAATACATGCTGTAGTGGTTATGAGCATAAGTTACCTTTCAGATTGGACATTGTGAGTTGATGTTAGTCAAGAGTGACAAAGATACCAATATCAAAACCTCACCGAGTTTGAACGTGGTCATGTAACAGGATTAAAAAAAGCTGGATGTTTCTCCTGCAATATTGCAGAAACACTTGGCAGGAATGTGGCCACTGTACACAATTACTGGCAGCAGTGGTCACAAGAATGTACAGTGGCAAGACGACCAGGCTCTGGACGGTTGGTTGGTTAAAGGGACCAAAACAAGGCCATTAGTCCCTTTTTCCTCTGAACAGACACTTCTGTGATGATGTAGATCAGAGATAGCCTACTGTACAAAACACAGGTGAAGAAAACCCCAAGGCCTACCAATGTCAGCAAAGCTGAGGTAAAGGACAAACAGAAGACTTGGAGACAGAGGAAGAAAGGCAACCAAGGTGCCCCATTTAGGGAGCAGCTGGAAGCCTCTAAAAGCAGAGTGCAAAGAGGGAACATACAATCCCCCATCCCCTGCCACTTCCCAGAGGCACTCTACTCCAAATCCGAGGGCAAGAAAAGCCGAGAGACAAAAGATGAACAAGTCTAACAGACCACACCAGAGGGGGAAGGGGCAAGAAGAGTAAAAAAGCAGGTAGGTTGAGGACCAAACTGGACAGCCCAGCCATGGGAGATGTAGCCCAGTCTAGGCAGAGGAGGCAACAAAGAGTTCTGCCAATCCCTCAGTTAAGTGGCCCTCCCTTAAAGAGAGTGGTAAGAGCCCACATCACAAATAAAACATAAAACTAAGCCAGCTGCTGGGGCATATTCTCCTAACATCAAGGAGATTAAGAGTCCACCACAGCTAGGTTGGGGCAGTCCAGTAAAATGTGGCCACCATCAAATGGGAGCCACGACAATGGGGTGGGTCCTCACTACAGAGGAGATCGTAAGTCAGCCAAGAAAGGCCAAAGCGGAGTCACAGAGGATGGTAGAGACCTTGCAAGAGGCCTGCATGGAGGATCTTCACAGATTCGTAGTCTCCTTTATCACCAGCAGTTAGTTTGGTGAAAGAGTAAGCCATCCGATATTCCATGCACCTAAAACTCGACAGCGTAATACCGAATGGAGGTCTGTTTCTGGAATATCAATCCCAGGAGCCAGTTTACTTGCAGCCAATTTGTCCAGGCTATCAGTGAATTCATTCTCCAGGATCCCGACATATGTCACTAAGCATCCACACTGTTCAAAGCCATACAGGGAATCTTGGATATTAACAACCAAGGGATGGCTGGTCGAGAGCTTGCAAATGGCTCGAGGAGTTGCTACAGATGAGAAAGGACCCCACAAGTGCAGGAATGGATGCGCTCAAGAGCACAAGAGATGGCTACCAACTCCACAGAGAAAACACTATAGCCATCTGGCAAGGAGAGCATTTCAATATGTACTGCATGGGTATAAGCAAAGCCTACATGACCAGCAACCATTGAGCCATCAGTGTAGACTACTACTAAATCCTGGGATGGGACAAGGATGGATAAAAACCAGCACTGGCGGGCCTCGGATGAACCAAGTCTTTCGGACCTTGGTAAATGTCAAGATGAAGCTGTGGCCAAGGGATGCATCACAGACTTGTATGTGAGTGGTTCCAGAGGAGATGGTGGAAGAGGAAATAACTGAAGTTCAGAGAGGATAGACTGCATGCGGTTTGAAATCGTAATCCCTGTCCAGGGCCATCATTGCAGGATTAGCATGTTTGGAAAGAGAAAACAGTAGTTTGAATGCTTCAGGGAGCTGCTAATGTGGGTAGCACAATTGACAAGCTGCTGTTGGCACCTGATTGACAATGGAGAAGCCCTAGCCTCCAGGAATTAGCTGTTCACTGAGCTAGTTCGAAAGACTTACATCGCAAGCCTAACCCCACAGTGGTGTATGAGATCCAGTATTCCCAATGCTGAGGGCAATGCCAAAACATATGCCAGACTCCCATAATCCAGGCGGAATTGTGTCAGAGCTTTGTAAAGCTGCAGAAGGGTAGTGCAATCTGCACCCCAGTTGGTGTTACTCAGGCAGCAAAGTGTATTAAGGTGCAACCAACACTTTTGCTTAGGCTGGTGAAAATGGGTAATCCACTTCAACTGAGAATCAAAGACCAGTCCCAAAAAGCAGTAAGTCTCCACCACACTGAACAGTTGGTCATCAACAAAGTTCTGGTTGTGGCTGAATGATACGAAATCAACAGAAGTGCACAACACGAGTCTTTGCTTTCCGAAAACTCCATCCCACAAACTGACATCCAGCAACCTGCATGCACATTTACATGTTTGCATTCAACATTCTGGTGATTACACTGGTTATTAATGTAACAGTAATTCACATTTGCAATGACTTATCTCGTGCTTACTTTACTGTGCTATCTTGCAATGTTAATCATTTCAATATTTTACTTAGATAAATGTATTCCTGGAATTTCATTACTCTATATTATTTTTTGGTGTTGTGATTTTTTCCTATCAGTGTACTTTGGAGTAATCCCATTGTTATTTGATTCTATCATTAGTAGTAGATATTTTTGAAACTGGTGTTCAAACCTTTTTTCCTTTTTTTTTTCGTTGTTCTGAGAGTTCCAAATTTGAGTCTTCTGTTTTATGACTGATACCCTAACCAGGCTTGGTGTCTATTTACCACTGTTTTATCATGCTCATCATTCCACCATTGGTGGTTTTTTCCTTGGATTTATTGGGCCTACCTGTTCAGCTAGGGCACTATTTCCTCAAGATCATCTGTTATCTTTATATTTCTTATTTATTCTTTGTGTTATTTGTTGCTTTTCAGTTTATGAAGGTCACAGGTTCTCTTCTTTTTGGTGTGGGATTTTGTTCTTTCTCAATGGTATAAATTTAATATTATAATTTTTTTATCATGCAGTGAACTGATCCAGTATCTGTCCCTTTCAGAACTTTCACACTATAGATTTTTATCCTTATAGACATGATCCAGTTGCCTTTCTCCTTTTCCCCAGTCTGGATGTTCTCAAGGCTTGAGCTTATTTGGTCTTCTCTTGAAGTATGTGGACTATGAGATCATGTCATGGTTTCCGGAGAATTCCACCAGTCTCATCTATTCCTTTTTTTTTTCCCCCTTCCTATATTACATTTCTGCCTTTCTTTTCTCTTTGTAGCTTGGTGTTAAAATTTGCAGTTAAAATTTTGGTGTGATTTTTATTTGTGTGTGTTACCTGATCTAAAAGCTCCCAAGATCTGTCCATATCTCGTGTGTGTTCTTTCTTATTAGTTGGACCACATGCAAGTGTTATTGTCTATATTTTATTTGTAGCTTTTATAGGCATTGTTGATAGCCAGTGAGATGGTGAATTAAATTCTATTACAAATTCAAGTATTTTGAGATTTACCACAAATCCCATTCCTAATTGTGGACATTGCTTCATTATTCTTTTTCCTGGTATTCCCTTATAAATTCTATTTCCTTGTGATGCTATTGGTTACTGGTCAATGTTTCTCATTTCTTTAATGGCAAATGTGAATTGACAACTGTAGACTCATTCTGCAGTCAGCTTCAAATGCTGGTTTTCTAAATTTTCTCAACAGTGTTCTGCAACAAAGAATGTTGTCTTCCATCCAGGAATTGCCATTCAGAGTTCACAAAGCATCTCTGTAACACAAGCATGATGATCGAATCTCCCAGTAACAAATGTAGCAGCATGCTTCTGAATTGTTTCGATGTCTTCCTTTAATGCAACCTGGTGGGGATCCTTAACACACTAGAAGTACTTAAGAATGTGTCACACTGGTGTTCTATATGTGGTCTCCTTTACAGATGAACCATACTTAACCATTCTTCTTCCCTACTACCATCCTTATATGCTCATTCAATTTTGTATCATTTTGCAACATTACGCCTAAATATTTAACCGATACGACTGTTCCATGCAGGTCACTACTAGTTCTGTATCCAAACATTACAAGTTTGTTTTTCCTAGTCATTCACATTACATTACATTTTTCTACAGTTACACCCATCTGCCATTTGTCACGCCAACTAGAAATTCCATCTAAATCATCTTATATCCTCCTACAGTCACTCAAAGATGACACCTTCATGTACACTACTGCATCGTCAGCAAACAGCAGCAGATTGCTGCTCACTCTGTCTGTCAGATGATTGGCATATGCGAAGTAAGAGTGGCCCTTTCACACTTCTGGAGAACACTCCTGACGATATCCTCATTTCTGATGAAAACTAGCGATCAAGGACAATGTACTGTGTTATATTATTTAAGAAGCCTTTGAGCCACTCACATATCTGGATACTTATTCTGTACACTCATACTATTGTTAACAGTCTGCAGTGGGGCACAGTGTTGAGTACTTTCTGCAAATCTAGGAATATGGACTCTTGCTTATTGCACTTCACACACAGTTCATAGGACATTGTATGAAAAGGGCACGCTGAGTTTTGCACGAGTTGGACACACTCATTTAGGTTACCATTAACATCAACCAGAATGCTTATTCCAACATTCTACGTTAACATCCACATGATACTCTGCTACTGGTACCATTACCTGGTACCGCGCCCACACACACACACACACACACACACACACACACACACACACACACACACAAACGCAACTTGCACACACGACTGCAGTGTCAGACAACTGAAACCACACTGCAAGCAGCAGCACCAGTGCATGATGGGAGTGGCAAATGGGTGGAGGTAAGGAGGAGGCTGGGGTGGGGAGGGGGAGGGATAGTATGGTGGGAGTGGCAGACAGTGAAGTGCTGCAGTTTAGACGGAGGGCACGTGAGAAGGGGGGAGGGAGCAGGAAAGGGGGGGGGGGGGGTAAGTAGTGGAAAGAAGAGAAATAAAAATAAATTAAAAGACTGAGTGTGGCAGTGAAATGATGGCTGTGTAGTGCTGGAATGGGAATAGGCAGGTGGCTGGATGGGTGAGGACAGTGAGTAACAAAGGTTGATGCCAGGAGGGTACTGGAATGTAGGATATATTGGAGAAAAAGTTCCCACCTGTGCAATTCAGAAAAGCTGATGATGGTGGAAAGGATCCCTATGGCACAGACTGTGAAGCAGTCATTGAGATGAGGGGTATCATGTTTGGCAGCGTGTTCAGCAACAGGGTGGTCCACTTGTTTTTTGGCCACAGTTTGTCGGTGGCCATTCATGTGGACAGATAGCTTGCTGGTTGTCATTCCTACATAGAATGCAGCACAGTGGTTGTAACTTAGCTTCTAAATCAAATGACTGGTTTCACAGGTAGCCCTGCCTTTGATGGGATAGGTGATGTTAGTGATTGGACTGGAGTAGGTGGTGGTAGGAGGATGTATGGGGTAGGTCTTGCATCTAGGTCTATTATAGGCGGATGGGCTAATGGATTGCGAGCAGGGTTTATACAAGGATGGACGAGTATATCGCGTAGGTTTGGTTGACGGCAGAATACCACTGTACGAGGGGTAATGGACAGGACATTTCTCATTTCAGGGCACGAGGAGAGGTAATTGAAACCCTGGTGGAGAATGTAATTCTGTTGCTCCAGTCCCGGATGATACTGAGTTATGAGGGAAATGCTCCTCTGTGACCGGACTGTGGGACTTTGGGAGGTTTTGGGAGACTGGAAAGATAAGGCACAGGAGATTTGTTTTTGTAAAAGGCTGGGAGGATAATTATGGTCAGTGAAGGCTTCAGTGAAACCCTCAGTATATTTTGAGAGGGACTGCTCATCACTGCAGATGCGATGACCACAGGTGGCTAGCTTGTACACAGCCGCCATTTCACCACCACACCCAGTCTTTTGTTGTTGTTGTTGTTGTTGTTGTTGTTGTTATCTTCAGTCCAGAGACTGGTTTGATGCAGCTCTCCATGCTACTCTATCCTGTGCAAGCTTCTTCATCCCCCAGTACCTACTGCAACCTACATCCTTCTGAATCTGTTTAGTGTACTCATCCCTTGGTCTCCCTCTACGATTTTTACCCTCCACACTGCCCTCCAACACTAAATTTGTGATCTCTTGATGCCTCAGAATATGCCCTACCAGCCGATCCCTTCTTCTAGTCATGTTGTGCCATAAATTTCCCTTCTTTCCAATTCTATTCAATACCTCCTCATTAGTTATGTGATCTACCCATCTAATCTTCAGCATTCTTCTGTAGCACCACATTTCGAAAGCTTCTATTCTCTTCTTGTCTAAACTATTTATCATCCACGTTTCACTTCCATACATGGCTACACACCCAATACAAATACTTTCAGAAACGACTTCCTGACATTTAAATCTATACTCGATGTTAACAAATTTTTCATCTTCAGAAACGCTTTCCTTGCCATTGCCAGTCTACATTTTATATCCTCTCTATTTCGACCATCATCAGTTATTTTGCTCCCCAAATAGCAAAACTCATTTACTAATACAAGCGTCTCATTACCTAATCTGATTCCCGCAGCATCACCTGATTTAATTCGACTACATTCCATTATCCTCATTATGCTTTTGTTGAAGTTTATCTTACATCCTCCTTTCAAGACACTGTCCATTCCATTCAACTGCTCTTCCAAGTCCTTTGCTGTCTCTGACAGAATTATGATGTCATCGGCGAACCCCAAGGTTTTTATTTCTTCTCCATGGATTTTAATACCTACTCCGTATTTTTCTTTTGTTTCCTTTACTGCTTGCTCAATATACAGATTGAATAATATCGGGGAGAGGCTACAACCCTGTCTCACTCCCTACCCAACCACTGCTTCCCTTTCATGCCCCTCGACTCTTGTAACTGCCATCTGGTTTCTGTACAAATTGTAAATAGGCTTTCGATCCCTGTATTTTACCCCTGCCACCTTCAGAATTTGAATGAGAGTATTCCACTCAACATTGTCAAAAGCTTTCTCTAAGTCTACAAATGCTAGAAACATAGGTTTGCCTTTCCTTAATCTATTTCCTAAGATAAGTCGTAGGGTCAGTATTGCCTCACATGTTCCATAATTTCTGCGGAATCCGAACAGATCTTCCCCGAGGTCGGCTTCTAACAGTTTTTCCATTCGTCTGAAGAATTCGCGTTAGTATTTTGCAGCTATGACATATTTAACTGATAGTTTGGTAATTTTCACATCTGTCAACACCTGCTTTCTTTGGGATTGGAATTATTATATTCTTCTTGAAGTCTGAGGGTATTTCGACTGTCTCATACATCTTGCTCACTAAATGGTAGAGTTTTGTTAGGCCTGGCTCTCCCAAGGCTGTCATTAGTTCTAATGGGATGTTGTCTACTCCTGGGGCCTTGTTTCGACTTAGGTCTTTCAGTGCTCTGTCAAACTCTTCACGCAGTATTGTATCTCCCATTTCATCATCATCTACATTCTCTTCCATTTCTATAACAATGTCCTCAAGAACATCGCCCTTGTATAGACCCTCTATCTACTCCTTCCACCTTTCTGCTTTCCCTTCTTTGCTCAGTACTGTGTTTCCATCTGTGCTCTTGATATTCATGCAAGTCGTCCTCTTTTCTCCAAGGTCTCTGTAATTTTCCTGCAGGCAGTACCTATCTTACCCTTAGTGATATGTGTCTCTACATCTTTACATTTGTCCTCTAGCCATCCCTGCTTAGCCATTTTGCACTTCCTGTCGATCTCATTTTTTTGCCTGCTTCATTTACTGCATTTTTGCATTTTATCTTTCATCAATGAAATTCAATATCTCTTCCATTACCTAAGGATTTCTATTAGCCTCCTCCTTTTTACCTACTTGATCCTCTGCTGCCTTCACTATTTCATCTCTCAAAGCTACCCATTCTTCTTCTACTGTATTTCTTTCCCCCATTCTTGTCAATCGTTCCCTAATGCTTTCCCTGAAGCTCTCTACAACCTCTGGTTCTTTCAGTTTATCCAGGTCCCATCTCCTCAATTTCCCATCTTTTTGCAATTTCTTCAGTTTTAATCTACAGTTCATAACCAATAGATTGTGGTCAGAGTCCACATCTGCCCCTGGAAATGTCTTACAAATTAAAACCTGGTTCCTAAATCTGTCTTACCATTATATCAGAAATGTTCTAGCATCTCCAGGCCTCTTCCATGTATACAACCTCCTTTTATGATTGAGTTATGCTCTGTGCAAAATTCTGCTAGGCGGCTTCCTCTTTCATTCCTTACTCCAATTCCATATTCACCTACTACGTTTCCTTCCCATCCTTTCCTACTCTTGAGTTCCAGTCACCCATGACTATTAAATTTTCGTCTCCCTTCACTATCTGAATAATTTCTTTTATCTCATCATACATTTCATCAATCTCTTCATCATCTCTGGAGCTAGTTGGCATATAAACTTGTATTAATGTGGTAGGCGTGGGCTTCGTATCTATCTTGGCCAGATTAATGCATTCACTGTGTTGTTTGTAGTAGCTTACCTGCACTCATATTTTTTTTCTTCATTATTAAACCTACTCCTGCATTACCCCTATTTGATTTTGTATTTATAACCCTGTATTCACCTGACCAGAAGTCTTGTTCCTCCTGCCACCAAACTTCACCAATTTCCACTATATCTAACTTTAACCTATACACTTCCATTTTTAAATTTTCTAACCTACCTGTCCGATTAAGGGATCTGACATTCCACCCTTCCAATCCATATAATGCCAGTTTTCTTTCACCTGATAACAACGTCCTCCTGAGTAGTCCCCGCCAGGAGATCTGAATGGGGGACTATTTTACCTCCGGAATATTTTACCCAAGAGGACACCATCATCATTTATCCATACAGTAAAGCTGCATGCCCTTGGGGAAAAATTACGCCCATAGTTTCCCCTTGCCGTTCGCAGTACCAGCACAGCAAGGCCGTTTTGGTTAGTGTTACAAGGAAAGATCAGTCTATCATCCAGACTGTTGCCCCTGCAACTACTGAAAAGGCTGCTGCCCCTCTTCAGGAACCACACGTTTGTCTGGCCTCTCAACAGATACCCCTCCGTTGTGGTTGCACCTACGGTATGGCTATCTGTATCACTGAGACAAGCAGGCCTCCCCACCAACGGCAAGGCCCAGTCTGGCTGTTCGCAGTACCAGCACAGCAAGGCCGTTTTGGTTAGTGTCCCTCCCCACCTTCTCTCCTGCCCTCCATCTAACCTGCAGAACTTCATTGCCCACCACCCCCATCCTATTATCCCTCCCCCTCCCTGCCCCAGCCTCCTCCTTACACCACCACCACCACCACCACCACCACCACCACCACCACCAGCACCCAGTAGCCACTCCCATCACGCACTGGAGCTGCTGCTAGTAGTATGGTTTCAGCTGTAAGACTGCAGACGTGCGTGCAAGTTGCATTTGCGTGAGTGAGTGTGTGCGTGTGTGTATGTGTGTTTATTGCTGACAAAGGCCTTAATAGCTGGAAGCTGTAACTGTGTGAATCTTTTTGTTGTGCCTATCGTGACTCAGCATCTCCACTATATGGTGAGTAGCAACTGTCCTCCTTTAATATTGTTACATTCCATCCTTGATTTTCCATTGTTTGATTTTTGCCTGACGGCTTTTCTTCGATCCTAATCCTGTGCTGTTTTCCTTTGTTACTACTTTCTCTTGCATCACTATACTCAATGTGCATCCTTCCTTCTTTTCTTTTGTGTTTTTCTCTTGTTGCCTTACGAACCACACTGCACAATCTACTTACGAGCCACACTGTATCAACCATCTCTGTCGCGTGCAACAGACAGCCTCAATACCACACTGATTGTTGGTGCAACATCTTATGTGCCGCATTACTCCCGCCGATATAATTAATCCTACACTTGGAAACTGATCACTTTAATGCATCAGTTATCCTATTTTTGCATGTTATCGCCCGCACCTTTCCGGTGCCACACAATCTCGTATTACGACCCCCCCCCCCCCCCCCACACACACACACACTCACACACTTTCTCCATTCTATCTGTGTTCGCACCCACTAAATGGACCTCATCCTGTCACATCTGCCGTCCCCCTTCCTCACACTTATCCAACCTCCAACCTGTTACCCACAGTAATATACATACATTTATTAATTATTAGTTATTCTCTAGTTTGAGCCTTGTGACTTCGCCAATTTTAGTGAGTTTTCGCCTGCCGCTATCGTCGTCTTCCTCAGATTTCATCTTGTTTTTTCCCCTTGTGCATCCATTTTGCTCTTTTTGTATTTCTCGCACATATTTGGGTGTATTTTTGCGTCATATTTTAGACGTAATTTTGCTTTTTAACATAATTTTTGGCATTTTTTGCACCACCACAGATCCTTGCTCCTTCCATCTGCGTCAATACAGAAAAGATTCCTTACCCCTAGCCAGATCCCAGTCCCTGCATTGTTGCTTAGCTCATGAAATCCCCCCTAATGGCCTTACCATCAAATTACCCATCCCTGGTTGTCACCCCTCCTTCCACCTGTTCAGATTCCGCCAATCCTTAGCCCTCACCAACATAGTCCTGCAAAAGCATATCAACCCAGCCCAGTCCTCCTTGCAGTACATCTCTCCATCCGCAAAATTCTCCAGCTATGTAATCCCAAATTCCTGGAATCCATAACACACATTGAAACTCTTGCCCTGCAGGAACTTTAGCAACATGCAAAATGCCACCTCAAAAAGTTCTCCATCCTGCTCACTTCCTATTCACACCCCTGAGTACCACTGTCCACCACCTCTACAACAACCTCCAAACCACCCCGCCCATGTACCCTCACAGCTGACAAACCCTATCTTGCAGACCTACTACACTTACCCCACCCTCCAAAACTCACTCCCACCACCACACAGAACCCAGAACCTAAACAAGACCCGCAACACAGTCATGAACCTTTCATACAGAAGTCTTAGTCCCACAGAAATATCAGTCATTTCCAAAGGTCTCACCTTTTGCCCCACTCCCAAATTCAATAATGCAGGACTAGTTAAAGACCTTCTCTCCTCCTCGCAGTCCCTACAGTGGAAACATTTTTTCACCACCAACCCAACTAATCTGACTCAACCAAAGAACAATATTGAACCTTGTCTAACTCAGTTCACTCCACTATCCAACCCCACTGCCTTCACACCATCCCCTGTTAACTTTCCAGAATTTCTTAACCTCGAATCTTGCCTCACCATCATTCCCCAAATCCCTCAACATGCAAACTAACCTTACATACGCAGAAAGAACCGTGGCCCACCATGTAAAAACTGATCCCGGCCTTATAATCCCACCGTTGTTTTGAACCGCATGGATTATGTGGCAGAAGGACTTCGTCAGCTGATGGATACTTCCACCTACAAACCTTACCACAGTGACCCCATTCCATAAATCCAGCAGGATCTCCAGTTACTACTCAAATCCTTAGGTCCATCCCAGAACCTCTCCCCATCATCCATCTCCCTAATTACCCCTACCACTCTACTACATGGTTCCTAAAGTCCATAAACCCAACCACCCAGGCTGCCCCATTTTGGCTGGTTACTGTGCCCCCACTGAGAGAATCTCTGCTCTCATAGACCAACACCTTCAACCTATTACCTGGAAACTATTCTCCTATATAAAAGATACCAACCATTTCCTCCACTGACTCTCCACAGTTCCTGTCCCTTTACCACACAGTGCCCTGCTTGTCACTACTCATGCCACCTCCCTGTGCACTAACATTCCTAATGCCCATGGCCTTCCTGCTGTCTAACACTACCTTTCCAGACACCCTATGGATTCCAAACCAACAACCCCCTTCCAAGTTGCCATGACCAACTATATCCTCACCCACAATTATTTCTCCTTTGAAGGCATTACCTCCAAACAAATCTAGGGTACGGCTCTGGGCACCCGCATGGCACCATCCTATGCCAAACTATTCATGGGCCATCTAGAGGAATCCTTCCTAAAAACCCATAATCCTAAACCCCTCACCTGGTTCAGATTCACTGATGACATCTTTGCTATCTGGATTGAAGGTGAGGACACCCTATTCACATTCTTCCAGAATCTCAACAACTTCTCCCTCATTTGTTTCACCTGGTCCTACTCAACCCTACAAGCCACCTTCCTAGATGTTTACCTCCACCTCAGACATGGCTTTATCAGTACCTCCATCCATAGCAAACCTACTAACCACCAGCAGTACCTCCACTTCGACACCTGCCACCCATTCCATACCAAGAAGTCCCTTCCGTACAGCCTAACCACCCATGGTTGTCACACCTGCAGTGATGAGCAGTCCCTCTCAAAATATACCGAGGGTCTCACTGAAGCCTTCAATGACTTTAATTATCCTCCCAATCTTGTACAAAAACAAATCTCCCATGCCTATCTTTCCAGTCTCCCACCACCTCCCAAAGTCCAACAGTCCAGCCACAGAGGAGCATTCCCCTCATAATTCAGTACCGTCCAGGACTGGAGTAACTGATTTACATTCTCTGCTAGGGTTTCAATTACCTCTCCTCGTGCCCTGAAATGAGAAATATCCAGCCCACTATCCTTCCCACCTCTCCTACAGTTGCATTAGGCCGTCCACCAAACCTACACAATATATTTGTTCACCCTTACACAACCCCTGCTCCCAATCCCTTGCCTCATGTATCATACCCCTGTAATAGATCTAGATGCAAGACCTGTCCCATACATCCTCCTACCACCTACTCCAGTCCAGTCACTAACATCACCTATCCCATCAAAGGAAGGGCTATCTGTGAAACCAGTCATGCGATTTACAAGGTAAGCTGCAACCACTCTGCTGCATTCTATGTAGGCATGACAACCAACAAGCTAGCTGTCCACATGAATGGCCACCGACAAACTGTGGCTAAAAACTACGTGGACCAACCTGTTGCTTAACACACTGCCAAACATGATATCCCTCATCTCAATGACTGCTTCACAGCCTGTGCCATATGGATCCTTCCCAACAACACCAACTTTTCTTAATTGCGCAGGTGGAATCTTTCCTTTTCCCTGCAATACATCCTACATTCCCGTAACCCTCCTGGCCTCAACCTTCGTTAGTCACTGTCCCCACCCATACATCCACCTGCCTGTTCCCATTCCAGGACTACACAGCCGTCATTTCACCAAGACACCCAGTCTTCTAATTTCTTTTTATTTCTCTCCTTTCCGCTACTTAACACCTCCTCCCCCCCCCTGCCCCTCTCCCCACCTTCTCTCCTGCCCTCCGTCTAAACTGCAGCACTTCACTGTCCACCACCCCCACCATACTATCCCTCCCTCTCTCCTCCCCAGCCTCCTCCTTACCCCCACCAAGTCGCCACTCCCATCATGCACTGGTGCTGCTGCTTGCAGTGTGGTTTCAGATGTCTGAGACTGCAGACATGAGTGCAAGTTGTGTTTGAGTTTGAGTTTGCATTTGCATTTGCGCACATGCGCTCGTGTGTGTGTGTTTGGAGGGGGGGGGGTTATGTGTGTCTATTGCTGACAAAGGCCTTAATGGCAGAAAGCTATATTTGTGTGAATCTTTTTGTTGTGCCTATCACTACTCAGCATCTCCACTATATGGTGAGTAGTAACTTTCTGCTCTAATATTGTTACATTCCATCCTGGATTTTTCATTGTTTGACATACTCATGATGAGTATGCTGGGACACACTTCTCTTCTAACATGACAACAGCAGCATTCACAAAGTTGCATTCATGCATTCCTTGTCTGATGACCATCCAACCACCCTGTCACACTGTCCGCCCACTTAATGACCCAGGTGTGACACCACAGAAAATGTCTGGGGCTATTTGGAACAGCAGGTGAAAAGTAGTAATCAACATACCCGCAATTTGGTACTTTACTGAATCTAATCATCAATGACTCACTTTAGCTGGATATGGTACACCTGAAGATGCTTGTGGATGCTCTTCCTCATCAAACAGAGTCCATTATGAAGGCTAGTGGTGGTGTTTTACAGTATTAGGGTGGTGTAACCTGAGGGTGACTAATTTTTTGTTCAGTGTGCTTAGATGGCCAATACATTCCCATAAATGAATTTTGTCTTCAAATCGACACAAACAACCAGGGGAAAATGAGAAGTACCTTTGAGTGCTCATGTATTAATTAAATAAGTAAGTGAGGTGGGTGAAATGTGTCACTTTATTGGGAGATTATGTGGAAAAACTGTAAGATGTAATATTTTATTTTGTAAAACATGGTCAGTGCAAAATTTGGGGACTGGCTTTTATAGGCTCTTTTTGTCAGTATAACATGGGATACAACAAAATAATTTAGGACGAAAGATATAAAGAGAGCTTACCAATAGCAAACATGGCTGCCCATAGCAAAAATATATTCATTGATACTCTCAAAAGGTGCCTCCTGCAGTACATAGTCAACTCTTCTCCCACCATTCAGCCGGCCAATGCACAGATTTGCTGCCTCCGCATCAGCTGCCTGTGAAGTTTCAGTCTCCTTTTTCTTCATCTCCTCTTCTAAGACCTATAAAAAGTGTCAGCAAAAATTTCAGCACCAAATAAACTTAGTGTATACATGTATTACACAAATATAGTGACTGACAACACAGTAAATACCTATTTCAGTATGAAGTTTCTTATTCTTTAGTGGGGAGTACATACTGCACAGATATTGCAGGACAACTTGAAATATTCTGTTAACGGAGACACAAATCAGCCGGCGATCTTGTAACAGAATTCAATCAGAAGAGAACTGCATGTAATACATTCAATCACATTTTACCCCTATTGAGTACATAGTTTTAACTCACTGATTTGATCAGTTGTACCATGCATCCCCAAAGACTCTCCATAGGGGCAAGCCTCGCATGTCTCGCCTTGTGGGGCACATAAGGTTGGCAGCACATTCAAGTCTCACTTGCACAAGTTCCGAGGACCTGCTGTGGTAGGGAGGGAGCAGCGTGTGTGTGCTGTAGTAGTTAGTTGTGTTATTGCCTAGTTCTTGTAGAAGCTGACTCCTAGTGAGAATGCTTCCTGTTGCAGAAAAAGCGTTTTTAGTGGAAGAGGTTTTCTGTGCACGAACACATTTTATGGAGCACGCGAGATGGCAATTTGGATTGCCTTTTCCTGCTTTGAGGTGTCCACATCATGACAGGTTCTGTTCAAGATGCACCACAAAGTGGTAGGCCCACAATTTTAACAGAACGAAAGCTTGACGACATTTTGGACATCATGTTGTGGAGTCCAACAAAATAAGTCAGGAGATTATAGCAAGAGGCAACTATCTCTCGTATGACAACACAGAAGGCCGTAACCAAAGAACTGGGGATGTACCCACACAAAATTAATGCTGTACAACAACTGCATTGTATAGACCATATGAAGTGAAAAGCATGTTGTGAATGGTTTCAGTGATCTGTTAACTGACATGGGAGTTGGTGTTTTAGATAGAAAATCCACATGCCTTAAAAGGAACACCACTGCATACAAGTGCAGTGTGGGTTGCCATAACATGAGCGGGAATTATAGGGCCGATCTTTTCCAGGACTACCATTATTTTCTATGTATATTGTGCCCATATAATTTATCCATTTATTGCCCTGCTGAAAGAAAATGAAATCATTCATTCATTCATTTTCCAACAAGACAGTGCTACTCTGCTCATACAGCACATAAGTCCCTTTGGCTTTTAGGTGAAATCTTTCTGTTGGGGTGTGGCTAAAACCATTTGTATGTGAAAATAACTCAATGCCAATACATGAACTGAAGATAGCAATAATTGATTATCTGAATTTGATTACACATAAAACATTGGTAAAGAGTTCACAAATAAATGTAAATGTGTTGAACTATGGCTTCAAGAAAGAGGAAACATTGCCAGCAACTACTGTCATATTGGTAAGTACAGTGTATTTAGTTGTAATTAATTTATTTAAATACTTTCATTGTTTTAACTATAATAATCTCCCAAAGTGAGTGCAGCCATTAGTAGTGAATCCCGCCATATAGCTTATACAGTGACATGAATGTGCTGCCAACCTTACATGCCCCGCAAGCCAAGACACACGGAGCTTGCTGCTACGGAGAGATTTTGGATGCACTGTATTAGTCTGCTGGCTGACGCTCTTTTGAGTCTGGAAATGCACTGCCCTGCAACACAAATCTGAAGTAGAACCAACATCCCACAGCACTATGCACAACGTCTCACCCCCAGTCAATCTGCCCAACTGCATCCCAGTATTGTGTATTCAGCTGGCGAAACGTGTTTGATAATCAACAAGTCACTGCTTCTATTACTTATGAATTGTTTCCTTTACTCCTAAATTAAAAACTATTGTTTGGTATTCACAATACATGGTCACCTTTTGATGGAAGGACAGACATGAGTTTTGTTCATTTCTACTCAGTTTGTGAATACAATGGTAGAAGTGTTGAATACATGACAAATTATCTCAGTATCTCTCTAAATTGTCAAATACAACCTCTCTTAAGACTTGGTTTCTTTCTGTCCTCCCTACCCTAAAAAAGGGTCTTTTCTGACTGGTAGTTTATCACTCGTGGCAGTGCCTCCCCCATTTAACTTTCCTGCTATTTTCCCAGCCAGTTTACCCTTCCCTTTCCTGTTGCTGTGAAGGCCATGCCTAGTATAATCCCACCTATTGAGAGAATCAACAGGAACCACACCAATGTGTCAACCTGCAACTGACATAAGCAGCCGTTCCAACTCCAAATTAACTCTCTTGACAAAACAGGATCAAATGAGGTCGGTCATGATGCCCAAGAACAGATACAAACTCAACACTAGGATGCTTCGATACTGATGCAATCTATGCCAGGTCACACACTCTACTGTACCCAGGATCTCTGTCAATACTATTACCTGGCCCACCCACTATAACCACAGTGTCTTCCTTAGGGAAATCGTTGCAAAGTGATCCTAAATCCTATGTCATCTGCTCTAGACCAGCATTACATTTTTAAAAAATTGGTGACCTGGTATTCTGATCCTAAGTTCATCCTGCAAAAGTTGGCCAACACCTCTTCCAAGGGAACTACCTAACAACAACACTTTCTTACTCTTTATTGATTTCCCTACATTCTTAGTTTTCAATTTGCTGCTAAAAGTGTCTAGTAACTTGTCAACACCTGCAACTGCTTCAGGCTCACCAGCTTCTAACTGAAGCAACAGGTCAAATCTATTTTCCACATTCACCACAAAGGTGTCAGGCAACTGGAAATAACAATGAGTATTTTCTTCACTTTAGATCTGCTCGTTGTTGCCTTTTGAGGCATGGGAACTGTGCCATATGACACTCAGAGCTGTGCCTCTGTCTCATAGTAATATTTCAAAACCATGAATCATCTGCCATTATCAACATCGATCAAAAATGTACTGTAATTTCTATCCAATTCCCCAAGTTTTGGATATATTCAGAATCTGAGTTATCAGACAAACACTCATTCTGAAGTCTGTTTTGAAATGTCACACACAAGAGTCACACTTGTCATAACCTTTTGACGTTGAAGAGCATTCACACACTGAGTTTCATAATCAGTGACATACCAGCCATCATGTTCCCAAACAATGACTGAATTTTGATGAATGACAATGCGCCACATCACTGGCCCACAACTGTTTGCGATTGGTTTAACGAACATTCTGGACAATTCGAGTGAATGATTTTGGCAACCCAGACAACTGGACATGGATCATATGAAACATTTGTGAGATAATCAAAATGACAGTTTGTGCACAAAATTCTGGACCAGCAACACTTTTGCAATTACGGACAGGTACAGAGGCAGCATGGCTCGATGTTTCTGCAAGGGACTTCCAACGACTTGTTGGGTCCAGGCCACATCAAGTTGCTGCACTACACTGTGCAAAAGGAGGCCCAATACAATATTAAGAGGTATCCCACGACTTTTGTCACTTCTATGTACTAAACAGTGAACAACTGGAGTACAGTTGCAGGGAGGTTATAAACCTAAAAAGGCAGTCATACAAGAATGATAACTGTTGGAAACTTCTGGTACATTTAAACTGGGTAGCGGACCACGATTCAAACTCATAATCCTGACACATGCAGATAATGCTCATACCTATTAAGCTAGCAACTCATAGCTCACAGCTAAGATGAAAGAACAGACTTAGGTCTGGATAACTCATTAGAAGAGTGCTGGCTGTGAAGGCAAGATTCCTAGTTTGAGATCCAGTCCAGTACACAGTTTTTATCTGCCGATAGGTTTCATAACAGTGTATGCACTGCTGCTAAGTGATGGATTTGTTCTGAATGATACCATTTTTGATGCAACAAAAAGAGTGAAATAAAGGGAGAAATGGAAGAAATATGAAAACATATGTATAAAACAGTATGCCGGTGTTTCAAAAATGAGAAACATAGGGAAACAAGATTAGCAATGTTAAAAGATTGATTCAAGGAGGCTAAAGACAATCAAGAACAACAGAAAGTTATCACTGCCCTGTATAATAAAACAAGATATCATTATTTTATTGAGAAACACTATATCTAACAAATAATTTTCCTACCACTACAAAAAAAACTGAAAATTACTTTATTCATCTCCTGCTCCAGGGCTTTGTCATCATTTTTGTGAAACATTGCCAGTTGGTAGACAGTATTCCATGTACTGCGAACAGAGTCTAGCAACATTTGTTTTAAGTCGGCCCCCATGCGGCTCACAGTCTCCTTCAGCTCTAGAGAAAATAAGCACATATAAATGTTAGTTAGTTACAATATGCACTCTCTCTCTCTCTCTCTCTCTCTCTCTCTCTCTCACACACACACACACACACACACACACACACACACACAAATGAAGCGAATTAGAGGAAAATAGAAAATTGCACTTTCATTTTGTAAAAACTTTTTGCAAAAAGAATGTATCCTGAATTTATGGAAAGTTAATGTACTGGTAACACATGCCAATTATGAAAAAAACTTTTGCAACAGAAATGGTTTCTCTTGGTGTTTTCAGTGTGTTGAATCATAACACAATAACAAAAATACAGCAAGACATTTTTTACAGTTAATGTTTAACATTTAAAAATATGTTTTTACAACTTCAGTTGATCACATTGCACATACTATTTCAAGTTTTTGTTTCTCATGTGCATATGATAGGAGAGCAAGAAAATTTTTAAAAACTGGAGAGAAGAATGTTCTGTGTATGAAACTTATGGATCTGAAAAAAAAATCTGCTGACATCTGTACTCAATAAGTTGGACCTAATAAGTCAGCTCGTGAAAGTCTTATTCAAATATTAGGAGTGTTTAAAGTATGTCTGTGAGAAGTTTCCTTATACAGGGTAATTCAGCTAGCCCCATTGGTTCATTTTACACAACCTGCACTATGTCTGTATCAGGAATGGGATCCAGACAGGCAACAGACCCGTAACAATGTAAGTTCCCTCTCAGAGATTTGGGTGACTGTTAGCAAATAGACTCATACTGTAAAAAATACAAGTGAGGATTGGCCATGAGTTATATGGTGTTTTTGACCCAAGATATGCCTTACTTCTGCCATACTGATGAAGTGTCTCCCAACCTGCTTTGTGTAATTAGCATTGTAATCATAGAAGTTTTTGACATCTCTGTAAGTTTATTCCATTTACAGCACTTAATATTTTGTAAATGGTTCAGACACGTTGTCTTATGAAGTGTGTGTCATCACAGGAAACAACAAAATTAACTGGAGATGTTAAATGGGGAGCATGGAAGTAACAACTTTCAGGTAAATAACCCGTGAAATATATATGAAAGGTTAAGTACTATAAATTGAATAAATTTACACAGACATCAGACATCGGAAACCTGTATGACTACACTGCTAATTACACAAAGTAAGATGGGAAACACTTGGATAAGTATGGCAGAAGTAAGGTATATCTTGGTTCAAAAATAACATGTAACTTGTGGTCAATGCTCACTTTTATTTTTTACAGATGATTCTGGTTGCTAACAGTTGCTCAAAGTGCTAAGAGGGAACTAATACTGATTATGTGGCTGTCACCTGTCTGCACACTGTTCCCAATACAACAGTGTGCATTGCATAAAACTAATTGGAAGCAGCAGCTGACTCACCCTGTATATCACATGTGAAACAAAAACACACTCATTTGTTGAACCCAACATTCGAAAAATGATGTTCCAGTCCAACTTCGACTAAAAAATGACTGAGTGACACGGAAGCTTGGGTACGATTCAGGGATAGTATTATTAAGTTCTTAGGCAACAAAAAAGACCCCATTAAGTTTCTATTGTAGCTAACATGCTGTAAAAGTAAGACAAGTTAGTCCTTTTAATAAGCCTCAAAATTCACTTTCTGAACAGTCACCTTCATTTTTCCCCACCGAAAATTTGAATGATGTTATTCAAACCAATGTGCGCACATAAATCAAGACAATGAAGTGATGAAAAGACAGTATCAGGGCAACTGAAATATCAATATCAAAGATGACTACAGTTAGTCATTTGAAGACATATAACAGACACATAATGGGAGAAAAAACTATATTATATGCTTTAAGGAAAAGAGAAAAAGGAAATATAAGCCAATAGATACAAAATTCTTATCTAATAAAAAGAGGTTTTCATCTTATACTTCAATGTTACTATTCATTCAATGGGGCACTTTTTGCCACCCCATATGGAAGACGTGCTTCTTTGTGCTCAGCAATTTCAAATGCTTTGAGTGAGATAAACTGACATTACTGTGTTCATCTTTGGTAGACTAGTGGAAAAGGTATCACTAAATTAGTTAAGCAAAAAAATCCATGCACTTCACACCTATATATACATATATACAACAAATGGTATGATTTCTGTTGAATATAAGTGGGATCTGATACAGTCAATCCACTTCGAAAATCTGGATCATAATGTTTTGAGTACAATTTAAAGGTGCTGTTCATATTGTTTCCCCATTATCTTTTACTGGTTGTATCGAAATTTTTGCTTGTTGTTGCAGAATCTGATAGTGAGATACGGAACCGGTATTCTAGCAAGGAGCTGTCTTCGGGAAGCAGTGGATGCATCTGCGTAATCATTTACTCAAACAGCATCAGCCTGTTGTCGAACAATCTGCAGAGTACACACACATGACAATGCCAGTGTCCACCGAGCATGTGACTCCAGTCCCGTAACAATCCTCATCACAGAGGAGGATGCACCTCTTGATCTTAAGATTCAGGCAAGTGACTGCTATATACATCAGAGGGAATCTTCCAGAATGTGCCAACTGCTATACAGGGAGGATCCGTCCCTAGTAACAAAGAACACAGTTTGATAGTTGTCTGAAATGCTGAAATGCTACCCGTGTTGGTCAGTGCCAGGGTGTGGATTTACAATAGTGGGAGAATGTTGACAAAATATCATTACTGAGAAGACAGACGTGTTCGCGAGGTTGATGGCAGCTGACTAGCAGAGCTACCTAAGCCAAAGACAGTGACAGGGTTAACTGAGTTAGAGTAACTCCATTCAGTAGTGCTGAGAATATACTTCCATTGAAACTAAGCTACTCTGAGTTTCATTGCCCTTGAGCTTCTTTGAGAATTACATCAGGTTATGTGTTTATGAACATCCTTCTAGCCTGTAGGTGCTATGCAACTGAAGTCCTGCAAGCTGCCCATGTGATAGTGTTTCATCAATTGCATCAATGAAGGTAAGCCCTTGTCAAACTTTTGTGTGTCTTCCTTACTCCATCTCAACAGTTTTCATTAAACATGGACAGGTAACATGTGAACAGTTTCAAGACCGAGGGCAGCCACCACCACCACCACTACTGCCACAGCTGTGTATACGTGAAAAGAGAGGCAGGCCAGAGGGCTGCCACCAATGCCACCACCGCAGCCATGTAACGGTGACCAAGAGGTAAGGTTACTGAACATGAGTATACCCACTGAGTCTGACAGTGTGGATTCATAACCTGGGAATCGACAATTTTTAAGCTACAGCAAAGCAACTGAATTAGCACTACAAAAGGCTCATTGTAACCAAGAGCAGTTATCTGAATTTATAAATAATTGTGACAATGCTTATGAACTGGTAGATCGTAGCTCTAAGAAAGTATTTTTAGAATTTATAATAGGACAAATCAGAGTGTCAGCTCATAGCAAACTACTAGTCCATTATAATATGGAAACCTGGTCCACAGCGCATGCGATTTTGATTGAAAACTGTGAGAATAAGCGAATGTTAGATTATTATGCTTTAAAATTGTTTGGCAGTGGGCAAGCAGAAGATGAGAGTGTGGCTCAATGGGGTACAAGAATAGACACAATGCAATTCCACTTCATGGAAGTAGTGAAACAAGTAATGAATGAGGAGGATGTTCCTGGAAGTAACGCATTAATCAGAAAACTCAGGTGCGCTGTTTACATTCAGGGACTTTATGAGGACCAAATAAAGATGATCGCTAGATCACAAAGACAATGTCTAAAATTATCTGAAGCTATTGATTTTGCTTCAACTGAAGGGAGTGCCATAAGCTCTAATCAAAAGGAGTTTAAGGGATCTGTCAATCCAAGGCAAGGCGTGGTGAGGCCATAGATCAAGTGCAAAGTCTTTTAATTGTGAGAAAGTCACTTGGCATGCAACTGCATAAGCAGGTGTCAAGTATGAAAAATTAATTATACACAAGTACTTCCACCAAGTAAATTGCCTACAACAGAGATCAATGTTCATCACTTCAGAGGGAATAGCCTCAGATCACATGGTCCACTTCCAGTGAGGTGCAGTCAGTGCAACCTAATGGGATGTATGTATGCGTGTATACAAGTAAAATCACGAACATGCTTCAAACGTAATCGCTGAGGGCACTCTACTAGAAACTGGTTGGAGAGCAGAGGGTTAAATATCCATAAGAGGAATACTCTGGGAAATGAATGCAAGGCTTAAGGACACAGTCAAATTTAGGCTGTGTCCAGCTTTACACGTACTGCGGACTGCACCAGCAAGAATGATTTTATTCAATCACAATGCACCAATTCACGTAAGTCCCAGATAAAGTACTAATAGATAGTTGTGTACATGTGAGTTTAATAAGAGAGAGTGGATTGAAGCTAGGGAAACATTGGGATTCTAGGAGAGCTGACACCATTGACAGTATTGCAAATGAGGAGGTCCAAACTAAAGGTAGAGTGAAGATAGTCTTTTACAAGCTGCAGGGAATGGAATGTGTGAAGAATTTTTGGTTAATACGGGAAAGTATAGACTTACCTTTTGATGGTTTATTAGGATGAGACTTCCTAGACCAGTACCACTTAATTATTGACTAAGCATGTGGAAGACTTCAAATATGGGACGAGTAGGTCAAGTTGCAAGAGGCAGACAAATGTGCAACAGTAGCCAAATTGAGAATGGTGACACACACAAGCACCAACAGAAGATATGCGTGATACAAGATGGGAACAAAGAGTTGAGATCCAGTGAAATGGCATCTCAAAGAATTATGAGACCTCAGATGCATGCAAACTCAGAAGCAACAACTCAACACCGGCAGCTGCACACACACACACACACACACACACACACACACACACACACACACACACACACACACACACACTGGAGTGAGGTGTACCAAGCCAAGTAAACTCAAGCAGAGCTATGCATAAGGGTCCCAGACCAAGGCAACCGCCCCAGGTGTTATCAAGAGCTGCACTTTACTGTCAGGTGCAATCAGCATAGCAAATAAAAGAGAATTGTGGGAAAGAATTTTCCCAGAACAAAGCATCAACAGAATGTAGAGGACAAACAGTAGTCAATAGGCAAGATTCCAGCCACATAGGCAACAAGAGGTTAAAACAGAAACTTTGATAGGTCTACAAGAAGAATTTTTTGTGAAAGTATGACTAACAAGACTTCCTAGACAAGAAATCTGACAAGGTGTATTCATCCCAGATGCAATAGTCACAGCAGGTGGTGGAACATATATTACCAGCATGATAAATACTCATGAGGAAGAATTGCAAATACCAACACCCAAGGTACTTGCAGAGCCTGTGCTTCCACCAGACATGTGTAAAATCACTTATGTAAGAAGAGAACCAAAGAAATGAACCAAATGCTGCAATTAAATCTAGAAAGAGCCTTTTGCTAGATAACTTGTGAGTAGACCATTTGAGCAAAGAAGAAAAACAATCTATTGAGAAATTGTGCATCACCTATAACAACATGTTCCATTTACGAGGTGATCGACTGACTCACATGACGATAGTGGAGCATCAGATACCATTAATACTGAGGCAGAAGATAAAATCATCAGTCAATGACCATACACAATCCCACATACCCAGCACAATGCACCAAAGAAAGATGTCTACAGTATGCTACCTGACAGAATAATATCGGCCAGCAAGAGAGCTGGGAGCTTTCCTTTAACAATGCTGCCAAAAAATCAGATGCTAGTGGACAACGTAAGCGAAGAATGGTAGCAGATTATAGAAAGTTAAATGAGATATCTCTCTCTATAGTGTACCCCTCTTCCCCACATAGTTTAGGTAAAGCAAAATACTTTTCAAAGTTGGACCTAGATAAAGGATACTACAAGTACTGACAGATGACAAAATCAGGTGAAAATGGCATTCATCACTCCCACGGGGCATTCTGAATACAATAAGATGGCCATGGAGTTAATGGCAGCTCCATCCACATTCGAAAGATCGGCAGTGTTGACTGGAATACAGGGTAACCTAATTTTTACATATTTAGACAATGTCACTGTTGTGGGAGCTTTACTCAAGGAGCATAATGCCTGACTCAAAGCAGTGTTAAAACATTAAGACAAAACAATGTAATGATGGACAAGGGTGAGTTTTTGAGAAAGGAAGTCACCTCTTTGGATCATGTGTTGACAGCTAAGGGACTTCAGCCAGATACGTCCGAAGTTGAAGCCATCAGGTGATATCATCAGCCGCATACAATGACACAAGTAAAAGTGTGTTTAGGCCTCATCGGATACTACATGTGATTTTTTAGCAACTTCAGTAAGGTTGGCAAACCAGAGTTGTTACGAGTTTCCCCAATTGAAATTCTCTTGTATTTCCCTGATTTCCTGACAAGTTTTAGCACTTTTCCCTGACAAATTTTGAGACTTCAAGAGTGTGTAGAGATACAAGCTGACAAGAAAATGTAGGGACTTCTGTATTTCTAAATGTGTGAGCAAAAACCTTAAGTACTAACATCAACATATTTTGTAATGAACTGTTTATAGACTGAGAAAGCAAGCCAATATGTGTGTTTCATGAAGACCGCTGACATTGTTTTATTTCAACAAAAATACGCATTTCCTTGGAGTCGCAAGACAGATTTAAAATGCCTTTACTGATTTCAGAAATAATCTCAGAAAAAAAGTAAACTTCTTGAAAGAAGTGTATAAGGCATGGAAGAGTTGTGTAAACCAACACTATAGGTGACCACCAATAGAATATTGGTTCTACTATGTTCATTTTGTCAGTTATTACCCACTGTGTTATGCCCATTATTTTAGAAGTATTGTGTAACCGCCTGCTAAGCTGAGTGGTAATGCGTTTGGCTAACATGCAGCGGGCCTGGGTTTGATCCCCAGCCAGACTGGGGATTTTCTCCATTCGTGGACTGGATGTTGTGTTATCCTCATCATCATTTAATGATCACTGACACACAAGAAGGCCAATGTGGCATCACCTGAACGAAGAATTGCAACCCGGCAATCAAACTTCCCTGGATGGGGCCTCATGGCCATCAATGCCACACAATCATTTCATTTTACAGGTAGTGTGTGCTTTTTCTTTCAAGAAATATATGAGTACATAGTGCACAAACTACCAGCGACTAACACAATTTTCTTCTTTTTATTGTCCATACTTTCTAATATATGAACTACTTTCAAAGTGCCAAAATGTGCTAGAATAATAAAATGTCTATGAAACGCCACACTGTACAATGTACTTGTGGCGAGACAGTTGCAATTCCTGAAATCCATTGACTGTGGGCTCTGGCCTGCTGAGGAGCACCGCATTCCTGGGTCCACGATGAAAATCTGCCGCATTACACCACACACAAACAGACCCGGCCTGCAGGCAGGCTGGTGAGACTAGATCCTACAGGCAGGACCTGCACATTACTGGGAAACGATGGGCTTCAGATCAGCAGGCCTCTTCAATTAGAGATACCTGCTGAAATGGCCCGTCATTGAAGTACACTCGTGTCCAGCTGTTCACGAGTCACAGACACCATGCTGATGAAATGAGACTGCAGTGACCAATCCAAGCAACAGATAACGTGAGAAAATACTCTGAGAATCAATACTAATGATCACTGAGCTGCTGACAGGCATGTAGAGAAGACAATCACACTCTTACAACTAAATTTTCGGCAATAGCCTTTGTCAGAAAACGAGAGCACACACACTTTCACATAATAACTCTGACAACACATGCATACATGACCGCTGTCTCCAGTCACTGTGTCAATAATCTCTCAGAATCAGATTCACACAAACCACTCCTCTCACCAGCAGCTGCTAGGCTAGCAGCAAGAAGTGGTGGCAGCACTGACTGCAAGCAGAGGGGAATGGCAGGAAGGAGAGAGGCAGTAAGAATGAGGGAGTTGGGAAGCAGTGCATATACTCAGCTGCACCCAGCAAGGGACGATGCACGACATCTCAGTAAAGAAACCATTTCATCTACTAAGACAAAAAAATGAGATTTTTCCAGTGTTTTTTCCTTTTCAAATTTCCCTGATTTCCCCGACATGTTTGAAATTCGCTGATTTTCCCTGATTTCCAGAACTTGAGACAAACCTGCAAATCCTTGTATGAATTATTGAAAAAGGGAGTTCCTTACAAGTGGGAGCTCAAAAGGAAGAAGCCTTCCAACAACTAAAAGAGAAAGTTATCCGTCTGCCAATACTACAATATCCCAACTTTGAACAAGAGTGCATAGTGACTATGGATGGTAGCCAGTATGCCATTGGTTTGAATGGTGGCCAAGGAAATACTGGTGGCCTTTATCTCCCACTTTCAACAAAAAAGAACAAAATTACAGCACAGTGGAGTGGGAAATACTTGTCATAATGTGGGCATGAAGTACTTCAGAGCTTACCTGTACAGCAGACACTTCAAGATACTGACAAATCACAAGCCACTCACTCACATGGTTATGCAATATTTCGGATTTGTCTTCTCGTCCAAAGAAATTAAAATTAAAATTAGAGGAATATGATTAGCAGATTTTATACAAGGAAGGCAAACAGAATAAGACAGAAGATGCATCATCACACTTATGAATGCATGTGAAGTAACATGTCATCCAACAACTAGTGCGACAGGAACCACAGTGTGTGCTGAAGATTATGGTGTAGACACAAGCAGCACAGCTGAGGCAGTAACCAAGGGTGCTTGATATGAACCACAGATAACACTAATGGACAACAAGGACCTCCTAATGTCAGAAGAGCCATTGGGAAGTCCATTGAAGGAAATGCGTAATGTCAAATTAAATAACAAAGAGAAGTTAGCAATTCTGAAGCCACAGCATTCCTTTGATTGGAGGACATCAGGGTTTGGGTAGAACATATGGGAGAGTAAAACAATTTTGTAGCTGGCTGGAGATGAAGACAGAGATGTTTATTTGTGTGAAAGTTGTCAGAAAAATAAGATTACCCAAACTAAAACCGGGCAACACACACCCAAGAGAGCTAACATAACACAGAGCTCACACACACCCCAGAATTTATATTCGAGAGTATAATGTCAGTCTCTTATCACAAACCCACACAGGTAACAAATACATTTTGACTTTTCAAGATTCGCTGACGAAATTTGTAGTGGCACAACCGCTA
Organism: Schistocerca cancellata; assembly: GCF_023864275.1. Classification (NCBI taxonomy): domain Eukaryota; kingdom Metazoa; phylum Arthropoda; class Insecta; order Orthoptera; family Acrididae; genus Schistocerca; species Schistocerca cancellata. Next base: position 689,812,530 of record NC_064630.1, on the reverse strand, counting down.
GACAGGCATGATATGGATAACACTGTATGGAAGTTGGTAGAGAACATTGTACTGAAATTTGGTTTATTTATGTCACTGCAGATTGGGACATGTGGGTGCTTTTTGCAATCTTCATATACAACACAACCCCTAGTAGCACAAGAGGGTATACACGGTTCAGGTTATTCTTTGGCAAAAAATGCAACCTACTGGGACTTCTGCAAAGAAAGCCTGAAACTGTTATTTATAACTGACATGGTTATGACACAGTGATACACCAGATGATGTAACTGTTACATCAAGAGACCAGTGTGAACATGCAGGAGAGCAAGGAAAGGAATAAAATTCACTATAGAAGAATGATGAGAGCATAAGAAGGGGCAGACAGAAGTAATTAGACAGTCAGTGGAAAGGACCCTGGCACACAGTCGAAGTGGACAGACGCAGTGTAGTAATTAGGATAAAAGGAGAGAAATTTACCAAGGTACATGCAAACAGTCTGAAAAAATTCTCTTAATTGCAGATGGCAAGAGTACGGGATTGCTAATCAGCAGTAGTATGGTAACCAGCATAACCAGACAGACATCTACATCTACATCTACATCTACATCTATACTCCGCAAGCCACCCAACGGTGTGTGGCATAGGGCACTTTACGTGCCACTGTCATTACCTCCCTTTCCTGCTCCAGTCGCGTATGGTTCGCAGGAATAACGACTGTCTGAAAGCCTCCGTGCGCGCTCTAATCTCTCTAATTTTACATTCGTGATCTCCTCGGGAGGTATAAGTAGGGGGAAGCAATATATTCGATACCTCATCCAGAAACACACCCTCTCGAAACCTGGCCAGCAAGCTACACCGCGATGCAGAGCGCCTCTCTTGCAGTGTCTGCCACTTGAGTTTGTTAAACATCTCCGTAACGCTATCACGGTTACCAAATAACCCTGTGACGAAACGCGCCGCTCTTCTTTGGATCTTCTCTATCTCCTCCGTCAACCCGATCTGGTACGGATCCCACACTGATGAGCAATACTCAAGTATAGGTCGAACGAGTGTTTTGTTAGCCACCTCCTTTGTTGATGGACTACATTTTCTAAGGACTCTCCCAATGAATCTCAACCTGGTACCCGCCTTACCAACAATTAATTTTATATGATCATTCCACTTCAAATCGTTCTGCACGCATACTACCAGATATTTTACACAAGTAACTGCTACCAGTGTTTGTTCTGCTATCATATAATCATACAGTAAAGGATCCTCCTTTCTATGTATTCGCAATACATTACATTTGTCTATGTTAAGGGTCAGTTGCCACTCCCTGCACCAAGTGCCTATCCGCTGCAGATCTTCCTGCATTTCGCTACAATTTTCTAATGCTGCAACTTCTCTGTATACTACAGCATCATCCGCGAAAAGCCGCATGGAACTTCCGACACTATCTACTAGGTCATTTATATATATTGTGAAAAGCAATGGTCCCATAACACTCCCCTATGGCACGCCAGAGATTACTTTAATGTCTGTAGACGACTCTCCATTGATAACAACATGCTGTGTTCTGTTTGCTAAAAACTCTTCAATCCAGCCACACAGCTGGTCTGATATTCCGTAGGCTCTTACTTTGTTTATCAGGCAACAGTGCGGAACTGTATCGAACGCCTTCCGGAAGTCAAGAAAAATAGCATCTACCTGGGAGCCTGTATCTAATATTTTCTGGGTCTCATGAACAAATAAAGCGAGTTGGGTCTCACACGATCGCTGTTTCCGGATTCCATGTTGATTCCTACATAGTAGATTCTGGGTTTCCAAAAACGACATGATACTCGAGCAAAAAACATGTTCTAAAATTCTACAACAGACATACTCAATAAGAGACATACAACAATTCCACTCTGCACCAGGGATTTATCATGAAACTCAAGGAATGGTTAGTCTGTATAGTATTACTTGCTGTATTATAATTTACTTTAATGTGAAGGAATTGCAAGGTAACACTGACAAAACCCACCAAGCCACGAATCAAGCTGTGTTGCACTGCATAGTGAGATTGGATTCAGTAAAGTTGGTCACAGTTGACAGCAAGCATGCACAGCAAGACATAACATGGCATGCAGAAAACATATGTTGAGCTAAAGAACGGATAGGGTAGTTAGCTAGACATGAATCCATTGGACCAAAACGAGGAATTTTGAATTTTAAGATCCAAGTAAAATTCTGTTTGACACGCTAGATGAGGATGATGTGTCATTTTTCAAACATAAGATGGATGTTCTGGAGGAGGAACAAGGAGAATTATTAAGGCTATAGAGGGAACAAGGGACGATAGTGAAGGCCTCGCTAATGAATTTCAATCAGACGATTAATGCTGTTATGAAGAGTGGAAAGATAATCGCTGACAGTACATGCAATTTAAGTAGACACGTCAAAGAGTATGAAAATAGTACGATCAAGAAGCTGCATTTAGCACTGATTCTGGTAACAGTAACAGAACAGCTGGTGCAGTTAACAGCAATTTTCAATGATATAAACAGAATGTATGATTTGCTAATCATGGGCACAGTGAATACACAGGAAGGCTTGTTGGTGCCTCGCTTAATAAACCCAGTACAAGTGACATGATACTTGCAGTTGTTCAACAATTGTTTGATTGCAGTTGTTTAAAGATGATATGAAGGACAAAAGGTTTCCAATTGAATTCACCAAGAACAAGGGATACCAACCACACTGTATTATAGATTTAGATGTCTTCTTTGTCAGTATTATTTTAAGTTATGTTTTAAATGCACAACTAGTGGACAGCAATGAAAGTACTATAGGGTCATTCCATGTCATGGGGACCAGGGGTCCCCACTCTACCATCTCCAAATCTAATGAAATTTGGTGTGAAGGTTCTACATGGTCTTTGATGCTAATATACCAAATTTTTAGTTCAGTATCTTCATTAGTTGAATTTTTTTGGGCTTTTAAAGGGAGGCTACTCATCTTCACATCACATACAAAGGTGCAAATGTGCCAAGTTTGCTACACTTTTTTAAAAGTTGTAGCACACATTTGGTCATTTGCTTTAATATACGAGGGTCACTCCAAAAGAAATGCACACTTTTTTTTTTAAATACATCTTTTATTCTACATGTTTGAAAGTTTTACAGTGTGTAGATACATCCTTTAGGAACAATATTTCCATTTTTCCACATAATTTCCATCCCTCTCAACTGCCTTACGCCATCTTGTAACCAGCCCCTGTATACCCGCACCGTAAAATTCTGGACCAACGTGTTGGAGCCACTGCTTGGCAGCGTGCACAAGGGAGTCGTCATCTTCAAACCTTGTTCCACGAAGAGAGTCTTTCAGTTTCCCCCAAAGAGTTGATAGTCACATGGAGCCAGGTCAGGACTGTAAGGCGGGTGTTTCAGTGTTGTCCACCCGAGTTTTGTGATCGCTACCATGGTTTTTTGACTAACATGTGGCCGCCCATTGTTGTGCAACAGCAAAACATCCTGCTTTTGCCGATGTGGTCGAACACAACTCAGTCGAGCTTGAAGTTTCTTCAGTGTCATCACATATGCATCAGAATTTATGGTGGTTCCACTTGGCATGATGTCCACAAGCAAGAGCCCTTCGGAATCGAAAAACACTGTAGCCATAACTTTTCCAGCAGAAGGTGTGGTTTTGAATTTTTTTTCTTGGATGAATTTGCATGATGCCACTCCACTGATTGCCTTTTCGTCTCTGGTGAAAAATGACGGAGCCATGTTTCATCACCTGTCACAATTCTTCCAAGAAATTCATCTCCACCATTCTCGTACTGTTCCAAAAGTTCGCTGCAGACAGTTTCTCTAGTTTCTTTGTGAGCCACTGTCAACATCCTGGGAACCCACATGGCACAAACCTTTTTTAATGCCAACACTTTCAGTATTCTGCAAACACTTCCTTCCCCTATCTCAACGTAGCGTGACAATTCATTCACTGTGATGCGTCTGTCAGCAGTCACCAATTCGTGAACTCTCTGCACATTGTCTGGAGTGTGTGCAGTATGAGGCCTGCCACTGCGAGGACAATCCTCAATATTGCCATGCCTGCTTTCATCACGTAACCTGCTTGCCCACCGACTAACTGTACTGCGATCGACATCTCCATACACCTTTTTCAACCTCTTGTGGATGTTTCCCACTGTCTCGTTTTCACAGCACAGGAATTCTATGATAGCACGTTGCTTCTGACGAACGTCAAGTGTAGCAGCCATCTTGAAGACATGTTGTGACGGCACCACTCACGGGAACAGGTTGAACTAAGTTTGAAAACAAGCGGGAAGAATGCATCTACACACTGTAAAATTTCACACATGCAGAATGAAAACTGTATTTTTACAAAAATAGTGTGCATTTCTTTTGGAGTGACCCTCGTACATAGACAACTTTTTATGCTGAATCACACCATGGCAAAAATTTGGGATTTAGTCACACCTAAATATAGTTACAAGCCTCTAAACTGGTTAAACAATTCGTCATGTTACTCTGGGAGCCAAGATTTGACTGACCACTGCCACTTTTCATATGAACCAATCACACAAAAACATAAGAAGGTTATTCCTATGTATGAGGTCTATACATGGATCAAATTTAACTAACATTGGATGCCTAGAATAAAATATCTGTGTCTGCAAAGTTGTTCAAAATTTTCTACGTGCAAATTTTAGGGTAGTTTTGGGGGAAATATCTAAACTGTGTCTTGTTCAATCCTCTTTTTCTTGCCACAGCTTGAAAGAGAAGGCTTTAAGCTTTCAAATCTATTTTTTTAATTTCTGGATCCAGCATACTGATGAGTAAGAATACATTTCAAAAGTTCATCGGGTTACCTTCCATTCGGAAAGCGGTTGCACTCAGCGACTGTTATATTTATTATTTATCACTTTGAGAAGATTCAAAAGTGAAATTTTTGTTCATAAAATCTCACAATTTTTTTAGTGTATGAATGAGTTTCAAATGTTAATTTAAGATGCGCCATAAAACAAGTATAATACACAACAGTGCAAATTTGCAAAACAAAAACACTAAATAGTAAGTTCCATTTCTGGTTAAATAGTTCTACAATTTTGTTAAGGACAGATTGAGGAAAACTGTATTGTCTTCCTGATGATGATGGTGATGGTGCTTCTAAAGTCATGAAAATATGTTGCTCAGGAATTCAACAGGTGTCTTTAGCTGTTGGCCAGTGGAAGGAACAAGCAGGACCATGTGGGTGCATAAAGATGATGAGCACATCTTGTTCATGTGAAATATGCTATTAACCTTATTTGAAAGGCATGGACAGCAATGGTATCATGATGGTGACAGTCACTGGTCATACAAATGCTAATATTCTGACATTCTTTGTCATCAAAATAGATAACAAATGGATGTAATGTGGCCAGACTGTTCTCCCAATGAAATCCTTGCACAGCATCTTCAACAACAAATGAATAATTCTCAGCAACATACATGATTAGATTAGTTTTTTGTTCCATAGATCCATGCTGAGGAGATCCTCTTGGATGTGGAACATGTCAATTTTTTTTAAGCTGAAATAACAATACTAATAGTATGAGTATATACAATACATCATTTTTAAGCTGAAATAACAATACTAATGGTATAAGTATATACAATACATCATTTGTTTCTATTAAAAAATTCATCAATGGAGTAGAAGGAGTTGGCCACTAGTAAGTCTTTCAGACTCCTTTTAAACTGATCTTTATTTGTAACTAAATGTTTTGTGTGTGCTGGAAAATTACTGAAGATAAGTGTTCCTGAGCAGTGAACCCCTTTTTGAACTAAAGTAAGTGCTTTTTCCTTGTGCAGATCATTTTTGTTCCTGGTATCGAATGTATGAACTGAGCTGTTTGTTGGAAAAAAGAGATATTATTTAGGACAAATTTCATTAAGGAGTAAATACATCAATATACTTAATTCATTTTCTGCATGATTTCTTTTTAGTTGTTCAAGATATAAACTTTAGTGATTTGTCACAAAGTGATGGTTTCTTAAAACGATAATTTCAAAATCAGTGTCTCCAGACCTTTGTTGGTTTTACACTGTTTCATAGTCTTTAAAAGCATCTTTGAGAAAAGCCTCTAGTTGTATTTTTCCTAGACATTCCTCACAACATTGCAGCATACAATCTTTTGATTCCAAACTCCATACTACTTTTTTCCTCAGAAACCTTGTAGTCATCTTGGATGGATGTTTCTGAAGCCAACATTAATTTGACATTTTGATGAATTGCACACACGCATACTGACTGTGATCCAGAAGCACCAACTGTAGTAAACCATTTCAGTGTGAGCTCACAAACTTTTGAGAAGCTCAGTTGATTTCCATGAACATTTCTTTCTGGTTTCAAAGGAACAGATGTTTCTGCTTGTGAATCTTTTTCCCATTTATTTTTACTGCAACACAATCCTTTTAGCTTACGCAGAAACAAGAAAACTTATCAGCTCCAAAAAAAGTAAGGATATTTCATTTTACTTCATTGTTGAGCTTTTTCCCTTTTCAGTTTGCATATATTGTCAAAATCCCATCTTCTATCTTTAGTTTCCTAGACTACTACTCCTTTGAGTCGAAACAACAAATTCTTTAGCAGTTTTCTTTTTTCAATAGTCCAGCTATTTGGGGCCAGGGTCAAAATTTGAACTTTACTGCAATTTCTTGAAGCCTGAAGCATAAGTTCTTCAATTAAGATAACCATATCTTCAAATTTTTGGCACTCTTCGATTTGTATTTGAGCATTATTTACTTGGCTCACACCAGCAGCTGTGGCAATTATCTTAGTAATGCTAACTTGGACCATCAGAACTTTGTGCTTCATGTATCCCATTAAATCCCTTTTGCTGATCCATTGAACCGTTAATGGTACCTCTCCAAGTAATGATAATGAAATATTAGCAGTACAGCAAGCATCAACGACATCCATGTCTTCAGTGGATGGTGATTCTCGCTTATCCTGGTGGGATGATTCTTTTTGGGCCACTCTTTTCTAAATTTGGTACAAATTTTCTGACCAGGTAGAAAACCATTAGTCAATAACTTCAACCTATCAGAAATTGCAATGGTCACTGCTATTAAGTCTTCTTGGTTACGTGTTTTTCTTTGCCAAATAGGTTGCAGCATGTCTTCTGTAGGAACTAAAATATTGTCATCAACTAGGCATTATGGTATGGACAAATTTGGGCATCTTGAATAAAATCAAGCCAGGACCTACATCGTAGAAGCTCCTTGTCCATTGGTGACATTTCCTTAACTGATTGTAATTGACTTATGTCATAACAGAATGGTGATGACTTAGGACAGTCAGCTCCATCTGATCCACCAAAGCAGGTGGGTGAAACGGTCTCTTGGTTCATTTTATACAGTAGTTTATTAACCTATAACAAGCAATTTTGAAAGCTTATGAATATGCAGGTTTGATACATAGACGATTCAGTCTTGTTTACATATAAAATATACAGATTAGGCCATCAAAATATATTGTTTCAGTGCTTACCTTCAGCTACATTAAGACTGCACAATGTCAACAACAAAGGTAACACCTAACAGAAGACTGATACAGAGAAAATTGCCAATAATGAAAGCAAAAGTTGAAAGCGGTATTTCAGCAATGTATAATTGCTGTGAGGATAGAGTCTTAAAGAACTATTGCTGCTTTATAATGTAGATGGAAACTGAGTGACAATGTATACACGCAACATCACGCATTGTAGGGTTAAAACATTCCAAACGACATAACATTCCATTCCATTATGATCATCTAGATCTTATGATCTTAAGAGCATTTCCCATGGTTTTATTACATTTATATTCTATACTGTAAAATAATGTAAAAACACTTACTAGCACAGTTGGATTCCCTGACCTGCCGGCAAATCTTATACTATTAAAAGACACTACAATTACACATTTTTTGATTTACAACTTCAAATTGTATTAATTTTTTGTATTTACCAATAATCCATCTTCCCTAATTTTGAATAGGTAGTCTTACTCATCAATATGCAAGGTCCGGAAATTGAACAACATAGCTGTGAAAGCTTAAAGCACGCTCTTTCCACCTTTGGTACGTAAAAGAGGATTGAGCAAGACAGTTGAGATATTGTCCTCCAAAAATACCCTAAAATTCGCATGTAAAAATTTTGGCCAACTTTGCAGATGCATATCTTTTCTTTTAGGCATCCAATGTTTGTTAAATTTGATTCATGTATAGACATCATAGGTAGGAATAACCTTCTGAAGTTTTGGTGTGATGGTGCATATGAAAAGTAGCAGTGGTCGGTCAAATCTTGGCTCTCAGAATATCATGGTGGATTTTATACCCACTTTAGAGGCTTGTATCTATATTTAGGTGTGGTTAAATCTCAAATTTTTGTCACGATGTAATTCAGCATAAAAAGCTGTCAATGTATGTTAAAGAAAATGACCAAATGTATGTTAAAGAAAATGACCAAATGTATGTTAAAGAAAATGACCCAATGTATGTTAAAGAAAATGACCCAATGTATGTTAAAGAAAATGACCCAATGTATGTTAAAGAAAATGACCAAATGTATGTTAAAGAAAATGACCAAATGTATGTTAAAGAAAATGACCAAATGTATGTTAAAGAAAATGACCAAATGTATGCTGGAACTTTTAAAAAGAACCTAGCAAATTTGGCATATCTGCATCTTCGTACATGATGCAAAGGTGAGTAGCCTCTCTTTAAAAGACCCTAAAAATTCAACCACTGCAGATACTGGACTGAAATTCGGAATATAGCCTTCGAAGACCATATAGAACCTTCACACCAAATTTAATTAGATTTGGAGATGGTCGAGTGGGGACAATTTTTTAATATTGTATTAGCGTATTTGATGTAGAATGACCTTATATATAAGATATGGCCATTACCAACGGAAGTTAACGAAACTAGAAGAATGTTTACCTTTATTGCTCCAGTAAGAACTCTTACTAAATGATGAGACCAAAGGGTAGTATATGCAACTGTCCCTTGAACAGTTTACTTATAATAATATTAAGATCAAGCTTCAGAAATGTACACACAATTTAGTGCTCATGTCTACCTTTGATAATGACAGATGTGGAGCATGAATGCTGCAGACTGCAATGTAAAATACATTGTGTTACATGAAGGTATCTGGATGCAGACATGGGGCAATTAATGGTTATTTAGCTCCAAAGTTTGGGGGATTAACAGTCCTGTGTAATGAGTTATATCCAACTGATATAATAGTATGTAGTACCAGCAAGTTGACATTTTTGGGGAAAATGCAAGGACTATGGAGCTCAGATCAGGCTACAATTGAAACAAGTTATCATAGGGGATGAGAAGCAGAAAATCTCAGAAATACCTGTAATTTTAGCTTTAAAGCATGCAGTTCACCTGTTGGACAACTTAAAAGCCACTGGGCATAAGAGACTGATAAACTACAAAAGGTCAGGAGATGGTCACTGAGCAAGTATTTCACAAGGGGATACTCAGGATCTGCTATTTTATGTCTACTAATGATCTTATTGCCTATGTATATACTGTAAATGTTGACGAAATTGTGGTCACAGAATGTGTCACATAGTGAGTTCAGACCGCTGTGCCAGAATTTGTGTGGCAAATAATGTTGTGAATGAACGTGCCCCAAGTACACTTGTTAGATAAACCCCAGTTCACCAAACTGATACAGACTATGGTGAGAAAGAGCTGTGCCATGTATTAATTAAGATCAATAGAGCATTCCCCTATTGATGTCCGGAGACTGCGGAGGACTAAGAGACCTCTACCCAGGAGAACTAGGGACACTGAATCCCTCTCTCCAATACCACATTCCCCACAATTACGTACTGATAAACAATAAGTTCCCAGCAAGGGCTGGAAAATAATGAAATGTAGTGTTAAACTGGTGATATTTTTGTAAATATACATATGGCTCTTAGACCGAAAAGTATCAGAGTATTAAAATACTAATGAAGTCATATTGGAGACCAAATGTAATGTTGTAAAATTAATATAATTCTGATGGAAATGAAGAATTATGCTAGTAACAATTTTGTGAAGTACCGTAAGATGTAACAGTGTAAAATGAATGTAATAAACAGGAATAATGTTCCAAAGGCACCAATATCTATTGATAGGATGAGGAAATTTTGTATTATCTGAGGGAAGAGTTCGTGAAATTTCGCCTGGGTGATGGGAGATGACATGGAATCGAATACTGAGAGATGAAAATGGCATTAAATTCCCTTTGTAGCTAGGAGCTGTCTTAAGAAGGCAATGGATGCATTTGCATAATCATTTACTCAAACAGTGTCAGTCTGGTGCCGAACAATCCACAGGCTATACACACATGAGGGGGGGGGGGGGGGGGGGGGGCAGCATACAAAAGTGCAAGACTCCAGTCCCATAACAGAGACAGTGGAAGATGTGCCTCCTAATCTGCACAAAACATGTAAGGTTCACGCAAGTGACTGCTATGTATGTCAGAGGGAATCTTCCAGAACATGGTAAGTGCCAAAACGTAGGACCTACTCTGTGTAAGGAACAACACAGATCGGTGATCATCTGGGACACTACCCCTTTGTTGGTCTTCAGCAGGTTGCGGACCTAGGGTAGTGGGAGAATAGTATGCTCGTTGAGGCAAATGTCCCCCTGTCATTTCAGTGTATGAACTTCCAGCATGCTGGAATAATTGCAGATCAGCAACTTCTGTCAACCAGTGTAACAAAAAACCAGCCAATACAAATTTCAATTATTTTTTATTCACTCAATGAATAGTTTTGGGCCAGGACCCTTTTTCAACTCACTGATATCAGATAGTCAAAATAGTATTTCCAAAAACACAAAACCCATGGCAAAAATATATACATATTATGAAGTGCAAATCAACAGTTACAGTGCACACATCTATTTGTATGATAATGTAACTATTCATTTGCACTTCATAATAAGTATATATTTTTGACATGGTTTTAGTATTTTTGGAAATATCATTTCGACTGTCTGGCATGATGATCTGAAAATGGTTCTAGCATGAAACTAGTCATCAAGTAAACAAAAAAAAGCAAAATTTCCAGCTTTGGCAGGTTTTTCATTGTACTGATTTTAGGGTACATCCACATGAATTACATTGTACTGCTGTGACTTTTTTGGGGTTTGAATGTCATATGTAACATTTTCTATGTAATTCTACAAATTTTGGCAGCAGTATCTGTTTCAGATAATCATTTCCACTTAATTGCATCATATGTGCTTATACAAATACTGCAATATTTCCACCTACTGTTTTTTGGAATGTTCATCCTACGGAAGAGTTTTAAGGTTTACAACTGCAACTGAAAATAGCTATATTTTGAAACAATTAGCAACCACCTGCGTAAAAGAAATTTTATTTCTTAACTGCTTTGGGCAATTAGTGCCCTTCTTCAGAAGGTTAAAACTATCACATTATTTCCAAGTGACAACAATAAGATGCATGTGGCATATTGCTATGGTCATGTGGTTTACAGTGCCTGTCCAAAACTGGCATAAAGAAGTCAAACAACAAATGTATACATCATTACAAAACTGAAGCTAATCAGCTCACCTGATGTTTGACTTTCAACACTGTGACCAAGTCCGCCTGAATGCGGAGTTACTGATTTTTTAATTTCATGTTTGAAGTCAAGATGACAAATGACAAATGAAATACTTTTTGTGTGTGATATAACTACAGATTAAAAATTTTCAGATTTATTCCTTTACTTGTACCACGAAACCTTACTTTTTACCGATAGATGTGTGGCGACTTAAAAAACAGTTGTTCTGTTTCTGAAAGAATAAATTTTTATCTTTCATGTTGTCACAGAAGAAGCTGAGTAGTAGCACCGTGGTGTAGTGGTTATGATGCTAAACTGTTGCATGGAGGGTCATGACCTCAAAACTCACATGAACTGTAAAATTTTAATTTCTATATTCAGTTCGAGTACATTCTAGAAGTATCCACAAATGTCAAGAATCATTGTACTGGAATGTTCTGTAGCTGTACATATATTGTATGTGTTCTGGCCAGAGGCAGTCCACTCCGTGCTCTTGTATGTACAAGTCTTGAATAAACCTTCATTAAGTGAAGTTAGTGAACACCATTCGTCTAATTACACATTCCTCTACGTGACATTATTCTGGTGGAGGCAATGGACATTGGAACTTTTGATAGCACACATTACTGGTGACACAGTGGCTCCCATCAGGCCATGACAGAGCCGCTGTTTACATGGCGAGAAACCCGAATTCGAGCCATATTCAACAGATTGCAATCTATCGGAGACAGAGGAGGAGGAGGAGGACATGACAATGCAGCAACTGTGTGCCACCACACGAGATATCCTTCTGGGTTCTCTGGTGATGATGGCCAAGATCCAAAAAAGTGGCTGAAGGTATGTAAGCGTATAGCCAAATTTAACAAACGGGATGACACCCTGTGTTTGACTAACACATTTTTCTACTTCGAGGGCCCTGCCAAGCAATGGTATGAGAACAACGAGGAGAAGTTCACAAGCTGTGAAGTATTCCAGGTGGAACTGCGCAAGTATTTCAGTGACACATGACGACAGAAGTGCAAAGCTGAAGAGAAATTAAAACGCAGGGCACAGTGTCGAGGAGAAACGACAGCATCCTACATTCAAGACGTCTTGGAGCTGTGTAAAATAGTGGATCCTAGAATGAAGGAGGAAGATAAGGTTGCACATCTCATGAAGGGTGTTGCTGAGGACATGTATTGAGCCCTACTCCTGAAGGAGGTTTCAACAGCATATGACTTCTTAAAATGGTGCCAGTGCATAAAAAAAGAATTACACGCAAGCAGTTTGATCGGCTTCCAAACATCGTATCGATGTCTGTGATGGCGGAAGCAACTGATTCCACAAGTGTTCTTTGTCAGATAGTGAGAGAGGAAGTTCAGAAGGCACTTGCATTGCACAGCGATCAAAAAACCAAGACGCTTCAAGAGGTCACATGGGAGGAAGTGGAACAGACATTGAACCCAATCTCTTGTCCTTCATTTTCCTTTAGAATGGTGAAAAAGTCAAGGCCACGAGGAATTACGTTCCTACAATGCCGTATGAGGAACCAGTTTGGTCACCAGATCTGACGTCTGGAGGACCCAGGATAACCAACCACTATGTTCCCACTGCGGACGACCGGGACATGTTGTGCGCTATTGTCAAGAAAGGCGGTAGATATTTTATGATGCCTGTGCCAGAAGACAGCAGACTGATCTCAGCCGAGACCAACTATGGGACGACGAAGATGAACAAGAAAATTTGTGGACGATGTAGGTCACCATCGCCGCAAGCTAGCCGCTGGAGAGGACGTTACCCAACACGCCAATCAAGGTCTCCATCGCTGTTTAGAAGCTCCAGCCAATCACATAGGCACCGCAACCTGGAAAACTAAAGGATGCGACCTTCCTTGGAGGTGAGGCCACTGAAGAGAAAAATCCTCTGCCGTCGATCACTACAAAAAGGATTGGAAACTACTTCGATATCCTCATGCATGGCCACCCAGCCCAAGCTCTTGTGGACTCTGGAGCATCATATTCAGTCATTTAGGAGAAGTACCATCACCAGTTGCAGAAAACCGTATTCGTTGGCAACAAAACATCTCTGCTGAAGGTGGCTAATGGGAAATATGTAAAACCTATGGGAAGATGTACCATTCGTGTGGGTGTAAGTGGCCATACACAGCTGTTAGAAGTCATCATCTTACAAGAGTGTAGTCATGACATCTTTCTCGGATGGGACTTTTTGAAAGCTTCTCAGGCAATTATAGATTGTAGTTACTCGAAGATTATGCTAGACGAGATGTGATACTGTGGACAGAAAGATGTGCATCCGAGTGTGTGGAGACTGTGTGCTGGATTAAATGATCATTCCTGCAGTCAGCACTAGAAACGTAACTGCCACTTGTCATGTCATGCAGCAACACATGCATCAACACATGCATCTTTTAGTGGAATGTGAGAGAAGCATACTACTGAAGAATAACTTAGTCATCCCAGCCTCTGTCGTCTCGTTTAAGAATGGATTCGATGAATTGTAGATAGTTAACTGTTGATGAGAACCGCAGATCCTTTCAAGATGCATGTGTGTGGCAAACGCTGAACTGTTAATTGCAGAACAGCTGAGTGTCATAGAAACCTCCCATGCCGAGTCTGTGTGCGAAATTAGCGCTACCACTACAAGACAAGATTGTATAGCTCGACTATCACCAGATCTCACTAAGAAACAACAGAAGAAGCTACTTGCCATTCTTCAAGAGTTGTTCTGAATGTTTCAATCCACTGGTAAAGAGCAAATTAGACAAAATGATGGTGAAGCACCAGATTAGCACTGGAGACCATTAACCAATGAGTCAAAGAGCATATCGTGTGTCAGAAATGCAATGCCGAATAATTGGGGATGAAGTAGAGAAAATAATGAAGAATGACATCATTCAGCCTTCGAAGAGCCCATGGTCGTCACCAGTGGTTCTTGTCAGGAAGAAGGATGGCAGTTGGTGCTTTTGTGTTGATTATAGGAAGCTTAATAAGATATCTGAAAAGGACATTTACCATCTTCCACAAATTGATGATACACTAGGTTATCTGAAGGGGGCGAAGTTTTTCTCAACCATGGACATGTACTCAGGATACTGGCCAATCGAAGTAGGTGAAGCTGATCGTGAAAAAATTGCATTCATCACCCCTGAGGGCCTGTAAGAGTTTAAGGTAATTCCGTTTGATTTGTGTAATGCACCAGCAACTTTTGGACAGGTGATGGATAATCTCCTAAGTCACCTGAAGTGGACGATGTGTCTTCGTTACTTAGTTAACATTATAGTGTTCTCAGAGATATCTGATTAACACGCAAAAAGACTGAGGGCCGCTCTTAAGTGTCTCCAACAAGGCGGACTGTAACTTGATCCAAGAAAGTGACTCTTTGGAGCAAAAGAAATAAAAATACTTGGACAAAGGTGTGCGGCCATACCCACAAAAGGTGAGATCTATAATGGAATTTCCTATTCCTAAAAGTATTAGAGATGTGAGAAACTTCCTCAGATTATGTTCTTGTTACCATCATTTTATCAAAGACTTTTGTATCAAAGCCAGGCCACTCTAAGTGTTGTTAAAATCTGATGCTAAATTAATCTTGGGTGGTGCCCAACAAGATTCTTTCAATGTTCTGTGAAAAGCTCTGACGACTGACCCTGTACTTGGTCTGTATGATGAGAGAGCACCTACCGAACTACACACAGATGCCAGTGGGTACGGGATCGGTGCTATTCTGGTGCAAATTTCAGATATTTGCAAAAGCCGAGAGAAACTACTAAACTACAGAAGGAGAATGTCTTTCTGTGATCTGGGTCAAGGCAAATTTCAACAGTCTCTCTATGGAAGGCCATTAACAGTTGTTACAGACCATCATTCATAACCATGAATTTTATCACCTCAGTGTATATCAAACCTCTTCATGTTATCCTCAGAGCTAGCTATCTCATCATGCCCAATCTTATATTTTTAAACAAATGCCCCTTATTACACATTTTATGTACCTTGAACAGCAATAGCTTAAATGAAACTAATGAACTAAAATGTAATGTTATTGGTAAGCGTGCTTACTTTGTCATAAGTCATTGCTATCATACTGATAATTTCAATAATATGTTGATCTACCTGATCCCCCCCACCCCTCTCTCTCTCTCTCTCTCTCTCTCTCTCTCTCTCTCTCTCTTCCTCCAACTCACTTTTCTTACCTAAGTGCATTCTCTTCCTTCCTTTGTGATGAGGAACCAGCACAGGTTTCTGATTTTCAAATTCTGGATTGATTAATGTCTCTATACGATATGCAACTGGATCAAATGGATGGAATATATTGAAAAATGCTGGGCAAGTTGGAAAATGAAAATCTTCTCCCAGTGCATCTATGCCTCTCACTGTTACAAACATTCCTATAAGAAAAAAGAAATGAGACTGTGTTACATGCTTGAATACTTTTCACTATAAAGTCTTCATTTCATAAACACTTACCAATTGGAGATCCAAGTGCAAAAAATGCCGTTGGGGTAAACTGTAAATGGGGATATGAGATGTATGGTTGCCCTGTACCAGCATTTCCCATAACATAGCTTATTCGTCTACTCAACCTCCTCTGCAGGAGCGAGTGGTTTGGTTCTGAGACAGGAGTTGAATTACCTTGTCCTTCAGTATCCTGTAAATTCAATAATTTTATGTTGTAAAATTATATTCATCTAGACTTTAAATATTATAAACTGATAGAATGTACGTCATTTTTTTTCATACTTGTCTTTGTTAGTGATGATAAATGATTTTCTACTGTGAGTCATACCATTTCACTGCAAAAATTAAACGAGTATTGGATATGAGGAGTCACCTTAAAACTACTTACTCCTATTTAAAAGACAGGAAATGGTGTGTTAAGCTAACTTATAAAAAGAATGTGCCTGAAGGAAGTACAGTGGGGCCTTTTCTGTTCCTTGTGTATGCTAATGCTTTAACTGAACCTTTAAGACTTCATGGTCATAAGCTATGGAGATGGCTTATCCTCTGTCAGTTGGGGCAGTGATATGCAAACTGCTGCCAACAGCAGTGAAATCAATTACAACACTCTTAACTTATATTAATGTAAATAAGCTCCTTCTAAATACACAATAACTATAATCAAAATAACTACACTCAAGATATAAATGTTATTACAGTTACACTGGTACTTAGTTATACACAAACTTTTGGAGATTAATGTGGATAAACATCTGTCATCAAAATAGTACATAGATCATATTTATAAGAAAGTCAATATATTTCAGTTTGATCATCCACATCTTTGATATGATATTGAGATCTGGGTTGGGGCACCTGCACTCTATACAGGTAGCCTTTTTGGATCACAAAAACGAGAGAGAGAGAGAGAGAGAGAGAGAGAGAGAGAGAGAGAGATGATGGGGAGGAAGGAAGGAGATAGAGAGGGGGGATGGGGGGACAGAGAGAGGAGGGGTAGGACACGGTATGATGGGGTAGCACACGGGATCATGGGGTAGGACAGGGAGGGGGAAGAAGAGAGAGGATGGTGAGGAGAGGGCGAGGATGGCGAGGAGCAGGCAAGGATCAGGCGAGGAGTGGGGCTTGGGAGTGGTGGTGGGGACAGGGGGTGGAAGGAGGTCAAGGGGTATGATGAGTGAGGAGAGTATGGGATAGGAGGGGAAGCACTAATAGTGATAGCTGATGTCAAAAAGAAAGAGCATTGTAGAGAAATTTTCAGAAAATATAAAATACTTACCATCTACTCTACATACACCTTGCAGGCAATCATGTTTATGAAAGTAAGTTCAGAACATAATTTAATGGACAGTAATGTACATAACTGTAATATACGATGAAGGGAAAACTTCCACAGAATTACAAGTACCAAACAGACCGCAGACCACAGTTCGTATATGACAGAAACAACTTTTTACAACAGACCTTAAGATAACTGATCTAAATGCCTTAAAGAATAAACTTAAGTATTTATTAATACAGTGATGCTGTTATTCAATAGACGATTTCAAATTGTAAGGTCTCCTTGTAAAAGTGTTAGTATATATAGCCACTGGCTTGTTTTTGCAACAAAACACTGATAAATTCTGATCTTCACTTTTTTATATCACTGTAGGCATTTATCTTTCACTGGTAAGAGAAGTTCAATTAGTACAACCTTCTATCTCAATGAGTTGTACCTCTATGTATACGTGAACTAAATAGATGACAATGTCTAAAAAATGACTGTTATACGGAAAACAAGCAAGTAAATAAATAAATAGACATCCATGATGATTCAAATATGTCCCTCAAAGTACTTTTCCACGTAAATCACAATGTGCAAATACTGCAGCATTAACTTACACAGTTTCTGCCTTCTGATCCTTCCCTTGATTCAGAGTTGGGTTCTTCTGTGTTTCTGCCTGAACGATCCTTTTGGTTGCAAAGAAGATCAAACAATATTACAGTCCCAAGACTGTGGCCTCCAACTGAAACTCCACCCTTGAAGTTAGGATTTCTTTCTTGAAATAAATCATACAAACGGTTCAGCTCTTTTCCTACAGTATCCATGATAGTCTGAAATCAAGAATGTAATTCTATTTTACTTGTACTCCTTAGAGAAAGGAGTGTTAAACTTAATTTATTTAATCATTTGAGATAATGTAATTACCCTGCTACAATCAAATTAACAGCAAACACATTGTTTAACCTATATTTAATGCATTCATTTTATGATCAAGGCATTTTTAGTGCTTTGACATACTACAGCACTTTATTCAGGCTGATCCAAAAATATTGCACACAAATTGAAGGAGCTAGCTGATGAGTCAAAAGTCAACAACTTTGGAATAGGAACTTAGCATCTTGGAAGTAATCCTGAGCCAGTGAAAGCTTTGGAATGTCGGGAATGACGAGGGAAATAAATGAACACACATTTTAAATTCAGCAAAGATAATACACTGTTTGCTCAACAACATTGTATATTACAGATGGTATTCAAATATTGGCCACGTAGGGGTAGGACTCAGGTCCTGAGGATTACGAACAGACTTAATTACATATATGACAGTTCATCCATTCCACTAATCAAGAATCTCAACAATTTTTGCCTGTTATTGACACTGATACTTGCAAGGTATCATTCCAAGACTTTCAAGAATGTTTTAATTTCAAGTTTGAAGTTGGATAACTAATGACACAAGAAATATTTCTTGTGCATGACATAATTACAAATTAACACTTTTCAGATTTCTTTTCCATTGATTCTACTGTGAAACCTTGCTTCTCACCATTTCACTGTTTTAGGTCATTAGGAAGTACCCTATAGGTTTCAACACGTGAGTTTGCATGTCTCAAATTATGTGATATAAATGTCCATATTTGTTGGTTGCATCGACTTAGAAGCGTACATTTATTATGCTGCCATGAGACTAAGGACCTTAGTATGTGACATCCTTTCCAACTTGATATGTCTATCTATTCCTTTTTTAAAAAAGTCTTAATAGACAGATGGGCATTCGGATAACAAATTACCTTTTTTGTGTGATGTAATTACAAATTCACAATTTTTTGATTGTTTCCTCTGGCTGTACTTTTAATCCTTACTTCTTACTTCTTGACAAATTTCATTATCCTATGTCAATAGAAGTATCTTATAGTTTTTGATGAGCTAGTTTGTAAGTATCAAAATTTGTAACAAAAATGACCGTATCCTTTGGTTGCACTGAGAAGCTTCAATGTTTACAATGCCAAGGGACCATAGATATTAGTATGCAACACTAATTTCAACTTGATACGTGTACCTGTTCCTAAGAAGAAGGGTTTTTGAACACTCTGACAGACTGACACATACAAAAAACAAATAATCCTATGAGGGTTCCATTTTTACTGATGGAGGTACTGAACCCTAAAAATGGCGACCACCACATTCAATACAGACATAAAATCTTTGTAGAACATTCTTGCACACACTAGCAAGTATATCAGGCATCACAAGAATCTCATAAGACACTGCAAGTACCATGGAAAAAGTGTTGGTCAGAAACTGGTGTCATGCACATAAGGTTTGAATGACAAGCAATTGTATGAACATAGAAACAGTACATTATCTTTGCTGAACTTATGGCGCATGTGCACTGATTGTTCTTGTTGCTCCTAGCATTCCAAAGCCTTCCCCGGCTCAGAATTTATTCCAACACAATTAACTCCTATTGCTAAGTCGTCGTGTTTTGATTCCTCTATCAGCTCCTTCAATTTACATGTAAACTTTTTAATCGCCCCATATATCACTGATATCTGCAATCTTGTAGACACATTTCTCTCAGTGTAAAACAACATGTAACATCAGAAATATCAAAACCTTTCATCAAACAAATTTTCTTGAAAATTAATTTACCATATGCTGAATACAGAAAAAGTCTCACAAATGTCCAGAAAAAAAACCTGTATTCAAATAACCACACTTGAATTTAAAAATAATTTTTCTTTAGGCCACATTCAGTTTCAGAAGGGTTACATAGAGAAAAAATTAACCAGAAAGACAGCAAATGATGGGAGGGAAGAAGAAAAAATAGGGTTTAGCATACCATCAATGACAGTGTAATTACAAATGAAGCAGTAGCTCAAAATGCAGGAAGATGGGAATTGGCAATGTCCTTTTTTTCAAAGGAACCATGTCAGAATTTACCTTCAGCGATTGCTGGCCACAATATTATCACAATCAATTCTTCTTTAAGGTTATTTACAGCACAATATCAAGCAAAAGCAGCTGAACAGGTATATTTTGTTATAACTGTACTTTCATCAAGACACAGAGAAATATAAGGAGAGAACTTGAAGTCATTTTTTGTTGTTCCTTTACATTTTCCATTGCTTTTAGGATTCTGTCTTTCAATTTGCTTCTAAATAAAGGAATGTCTTCGATACACTCAGATATCTCACTTCTATTTCCAAAATCTTCCAAAAGTCATGGGGCACACGCTAACCAGATTTGTTTTAAAAGTTCCCCGGCGCCAAAAGACATTGACATTTGCTGTCAAGAAACTTTTGGCACTGGAATGACAATCCTTGCTAACACACTTAATCATAGATGTCGACTGTCAATTCCCATCTTTAACAGCAGTACACACAATAAAGTCCTTTTGCTATGATTCACTTTTTTGACAAAGAGATTTGTAATTTGTCATCGTTATGTTGCCTTTTGAGTGTAAGGGCACTCTACAGTGATGTTATCCATGCCCTTACAAATATTAAAAGAAATGAATATGGATGAAAGGGCTAAAAACACATTGGCGCAAGCATGCATGTTGACCCACAAAAATCACTCCATATCACATGCTGTAAAACATGGAGAAATAGTGTGAGGTGCAACACCTGGGATGAAAAAAGAATGAAAAACGATAAAGGAGTAAAAGAAAGGCACAGGAAAATTTCACTTGCTGACCACTTACAAAAAATCATGGGTGAGCCAAAAAAATCATGGGTGAACCAGTCACCCTGTTAACACATTAAGAGTATCTCCCCATAATTTTTAGAAACAAGTTGGATAAATCACAGAACCTTAATAGTCTCACCACATTTGTTTGAACATCACTTAAAACACAGTGCAGATCTGCCACTGCCCTCTGGTTCAACACATTCTAATTCAATGTGATCTACAGTGATCTGAACACCACAAGCGCCACACATTGACAACAGAACCTCCTCCTTTCTGTTGGACTTTGCAACTGACCTTGGTCTCCTAACTGCTGAGGACTGCTACATGTTCCCTACATCTACAGCTACAAGAGGCTCCTCTCCACTCAACTCTGACATATGGCCAAATCCATTGCATATACGCAAAGTATAACTGTCTGAATACCACCTCCCCCTAGCTGTCTTCTCGCCAACTGCCAGTTCCCATTCCCCACCACCCTTCACGCTCCTCAACCTATCTAGTTCCTCCTTTGCACATTGTAACTGCACCTGAAGGACACAGATCTTACACGCCTGCTATTCTATCAACTTAATTCTACTACAGATTCTGCAATCCCAGGAGAAGATCTCGCTAGAATGCCCACTGGCTTCCCCAATACATTCCCCCCCAATGAATATACTTTGAACAAATCCCACACCGTAACCCACTACTCACAAACATACAACAGAGCCCATAATTCCCACTCATGGTAAAACTTTACAGTTACTGAAAAAAAAAAAAAAAAAAAAAAAAAAAAAACTATACATCTACGTCACCTAAGATCAGTTACACCAGTAGAACTATTTACAGAACTATCAATGGCAGTCTCGAAATTCTCTGCCTATTAAGAAAGCAACTACTTGTATTAAATACTACTACACCACAGCTAATACCAATACCAACAAAACTTCACAAAATTATTAGCTAAAACCAAAAATTCAAGCGCCCACTGGAACACTCAACGAAGTTAAAACACTTAGTGAAAATTTCACTGAAATATTTCACTAGAAACAATATGAAACATCAGCTGAAAATTAAAGCACAAAATTGACTAAACAACTTCACCACACAGGTAACTCTAAAAAAAAAACACAGCGAGGGAAGTTTCCAAAAGTTTATTAAATCGTTTAATTGCCACAAACAGCATGAAACATTGCTGAAAACTATTAAATTTAATAACTACACAACAGCGCACAAATAACTTTGTCAGTACTTAGCTTTATAACCGTTACAGCTGCAACTGCACACTGCAAAATGTAAACACACTACTGAGGCTTGAGGCTTGGACGAACAGTGTAAACACACTCCAAAGATGAATAAGAGAGACCTTATCCAAACTATGTGGCTGGAAGGAGGTATGCCCACAGCTGTGCAGTGGGCTTTACTAGATGCAGTTTATTATCAGTCACTTCCAGCCACTTGACTTCCCACTGACCCAACACACTGCATCTCAACAGCAAGGCAATATTCTGCAGGAGGATGGCACACTGTCATTAGTTTGGCACACTACTTTGGCGGCCATGTCTGCCCTTTCATTCCCTGCAATATCCATGTGCACTGATACCCAGCAGAAAGACACCTACTTCCTCAGCTGTTGTAGTTGCAACAGGATGTCCTGGACATTTCTGGACTATTCTACCGGCTGGGTACAAGCATTGCAAGAGTGAAGGGCACTCAGAGAAATGGAACAGACAAGGAATTTTGCACTTTAAGCACATCTCATCTGCTCCAGTGCCCACAAGATTGCTTATAATTCCATATCGAAGACAGTGAAGTCTCACGGCAGTCACACCATAAGCACACAATCAGGAAAAACAACAGAGCAACCAATGGAGCCCCTATTTCAACATATCCGTAAAGACATCATAGAATAATGCATTAAAAACATATGCTGGAATTCAATCTCTCTTGTACTGCACCAGATCCAAAACTACTCTGGGCCCCTACAATAACCATGGTGGCAGGCAGTGAAAACCTTTTATTTGTGGCTGCACGTGCTCCATACCAAGTGACTCCAGGACAGGCTGCACACAGATCCCAAATAGTATTGTCACTCGTGTATGATTGGAGAAAAGGGGTTCCAGAGGTGGACGAGCAACAGTATATTCAGGTAAAGTCGAAACTAAGAGGAACTTACACACTTAACACACAATGAGGAGCTGCCGCCAGATGGTGAGTGGTGGTTCCCCAGTGCCTCAGCAGAGATATTGAGTATTGGGCTGGTCCTGTAAGCACCTGTGGCCAGCCTAATCACATCTACATCTACTCTCTGCAAACCACTGTGAAGTGCATGGCAGAGAGTATGTCACGTTGTACCAGTTATTAGGGTTGCTTCCCATTCCATTCACATATGGAGTGCGCGAATAATGCTCATTTCAATGCATCTGTGTGTGCTGAAATTATTTTAATCTTATATTCTCAGTCCTATGTGAGCAACATGTAGGGGCTTGTAGTATGTACCTAGAGTGTCGTCATTTAAAGTCAGTTCTTGAAACCGTGTTAGAGGACATTCTTGGGATAGTTTACGTCTATCTTCTAGAGTCTGGCAGTTCAGTTTCTTCAGTATCCCTGTGACACTCTCCCACAGATCCAACAAACCTGTGGCCATTTGTGCTGCCCTTCTCTGTATATGCTCAATACCCCTTTTAAGTCCTATATGGTATGGATCCCACACACTTAAGCAATATTCTAGAATCAGTCACACGAGTGACTCGTAAGGAATCTCCTCTGTAGACTGACTACACTTCCCCAGTATTCTACCAATACACCAATGTTTACAACCTGCTCTACCCACGACTGAGCCTATGTGATAATTCCATTTCATATCCCTACAAGTGTTACACCTAGATATTTGTACAAGTTGGCTGATTCTGACTGTGGCTCATTGATATTATAGTCATAGGATACTACGTTTTCTCATTTTGTGAAATGCACAGCTTTACATTTCTAAATATTTCAAGCAAGTTGCCAGCCTTTGCACCGCTTTGAAATCTGATCAAGATCTGGATAAATATTTATGCACCTTCTTTCTAACTGTACTTCATTACAGATAACCGCATCGTCTGTATAAAGTCTGAGATTATAATTAAAACTGTATGCAACATCATTAATATACAACATGAACAGCAGGGATCTCAACACATTTCCCAGCGGCACAACCAAAGTCACTTCTACAAATAACGATGACTCTCCATCCAAGATAACATGCTGTGTCCTCCCTACCAAACCGTCCTTCATGCAGTCAGTCCCAAATTTCACTCAACACCCTGTATGATAGTACTTTTGAAAATAAGCATAGGTGTTGTACTGTGTCAAATGTTTTTCAGGAATGAAGAAATACTGCATCTACCTGATTGCCTTGAACCAAAGCTTTCAGTCTGTCATGTGAGAAAAATGCACGTTGGGTTTCACGTGATCAATGTTTTCGGAATCCATGCTGGTTGGCATGGAGGAGGTCATTCTGCTCAAGCTGTTTGAGCTCAGAATATGTTCTATGCTTCCACAACAAATCAGTGCCAAGGACACTGGACGGTAGTTTGGTGAATCACTTCTACTACCCTACCTGTAGACAGTGGGCCCTGTGCTTTTCTCAAAGAAGTGGGTATGGTTGGTTTGTTTGTTCGGCAGATCTATGATAGATTATAGTTAGAAGAGGGAATAAATCACTCACAAATTCAGAACAGAATGTGATACAGATTCCACTGCGTACTGAAGCTTTGTTCAATGTTAATGATTTCAGCTGTTTCTTAACACCACTAACACTCACTTCACTCATCTTTTTAGTGATATGAGGATTAAACTGGGATGAGTCTCCTGGGTTTTCCTTTACACAGGAACATTTGAAAACAGTTCACCACTTCAGCTTTTGCTTTGATAGCCTCAATCTCAGTTCCTATCTCGTTCAAAAGGGGTTGGACATTGACTAATGTGCCACTAACAGCCTTTACAAATACCCAAAATTTTTTGGGTTTCGTGAAAGATCATTTGACAACATTCTGCCACAGAAGTCACTGAAGGCTTCATGCATTCCTCTCCTCACAGCAAAACATGTCTCATTCAGCATCTCTCCATCTACTACCCTATGCTTTGTTTTACAGTCATCACGTAGTAATCTCTGTTTCTTTAAAAATTTCTGTACAGTGACTGAATACCATGGACGATCTATCCCATTATGAACGGTTTTACTAGGTACACATCTATCCAGTGCACGTCGATAGACACACAAACAAACACAAACATACACACAAAATTCAAGCTTTCACAACCAACAGCTGCTTCGTCAGGAAAGAGGGAAGGAGAGGGAACGACGAAAGGATGTGGGTTTTAAGGGAGAGGGTAAGGAGTCATTCCAATCCCGGGAGCGGAAAGACTTGCCTTAGGGGGAAAAAAGGACAGGTATAGACTCGCGTGCACACACACATATCGATACGCACATACACAGACACAAGCAGACATTTGTAAAGGCAAAGAGTTTGGGTAGAGATGTCAGTTGAGGCGGAAGTACAGAGGCAAAGATGATGTTGAATGACAGGTGAGGTATGAGTGGCGGCAACTTGAAATTAGTGGAGGTTGAGGCCTGGTGGGTAACGAGAAGAGAGGATACTGACGGGCAAGTTCCCATCTCCCGAGTTTTGACAGGTTGGTGTTAGTGGGAAGTATCCAGATAACCCGGACGGTGTAACACTGTGCCAAGATGTGCTGGCCGTGCACCAAGGTATGTTTAGCCACAGGGTGATCCTCATTACCAACAAACACTGTCTGCCTGTGTCCATTCATGCGAATGGACAGTTTGTTGCTAGTCATTCCCACATAGAAAGCTTCACAGTGTAGGCAGGTCAGTTGGTAAATCACGTGGGTGCTTTCACACGTGGCTCTGCCTTTGATTGTGTACACCTTCCGGGTTACAGGACTGGAGTAGGTGGTGGTGGGAGGGTGCATGGGACAGGTTTTACACTGGGGGTGGTTGCAAGGGTAGGAGCCAGAGGGTAGGGAAGGTGGTTTGGGGATATCATAGGGATGAACTAAGAGGTTATGAAGGTTAGGTGGACAGCGGAAAGACACTCTTGGTGGAGTGGGGACGCAGTCCCTCAGCCACATACTCCCGACGATCAAGTACCACGGCCGTGGAACCCTTGTCCGCTGGAAGAATGACGATGGATCGGTAATCCAATTCCTGATGTCCAGGCAGAGCTTCAAGGAATCCTCAGAACCTTAGGCCCCCTACAAAACCTTTCAGCTGACTCCATCAACCTTCTGACCCCACCAACACCCCACACCCCTACCTTCTACCTTCTTCCTAAAATTCACAAACTCAATCATCCCGGCTGCCCCATTGTAGCTGGTTACCAAGCCCCCACAGAATGTATCTCTGCCTACGTAGATCAATACCTTCAACCCATTACATGCAGTCTCCCATCCTTCATCAAAGACACCAACCACTTTCTCGAACTCCTGGAATCCTTACCCAATCTGTTACCTCCAGAAACCATCCTTGTTACCATTGATGCCACTTCCTTATACACAAATATTCCACACATCCAGGGCCTCGCTGCAATGGAGCACTTCCTTTCAAGCTGATCACCTGCCACCCTACCTAAAACCTCTTTCCTTATTACCTTAGCCAGTTTCATCCTTCCTCACAACTTCTTCACTTTCGAAGGCCAGACATACCAACAATTAAAGGGAACAGCCATGGGTACCAGGATGGCCCCCTCGTACGCCAACCTATTTATGGGTCACTTAGAGGAAGCCTTCTTGGTTACCCAGGCCTGCCAACCCAAAGTTTGGTACAGATTTATTGATGACATTTTCATGATCTGGACTCATAGTGAAGAAGAACTCCAGAATTTCCTCTCTAACCTCAACTCCTTTGGTTCCATCAGATTCACCTGGTCCTACTCCAAATCCCATGCCACTTTCCTTGACATTGACCTCCATCTGTCCAATGGTCAGCTTCACACGTCCGTCCACATCAAACCCACCAACAAGCAACAGTACCTCCATTATGACAGCTGCCACCCATTCCACATCAAACGGTCCCTTACCTACAGCCTAGGTCTTCGTGGCAAACGAATCTGCTCCAGTCCGGAATCCCTGAACCATTACACCAACAACCTGAAAACAGCTTTCACATCTCGCAACTACCCTCCCGACCTGGTACAGAAGCAAATAACCAGAGCCACTTCCTCATCCTCTCAAACCCAGAACCTCCCACAGAAGAACCACAAAAGTGCCCCACTTGTGACAGGATACTTTCCAGGACTGGATCAGATTCTGAATGTGGCTCTCCAGCAGGGATACGACTTCCTCAAATCCTGCCCTGAAATGAGATCCATCCTTCATGAAATCCTCCCCACTCCACCAAGAGTGTCTTTCCGCCGTCCACCTAACCTTCGTAACCTCTTAGTTCATCCCTATGAAATCCCCAAACCACCTTCCCTACCCTCTGGCTCCTACCCTTGCAACCACCCCCAGTGTAAAACCTGTCTCATGCACCCTCCCACCACCACCTACTCCAGTCCTGTAACCCGGAAGGTGTACACAATCAAAGGTAGAGCCACGTGTGAAAGCACCCACGTGATCTACCAACTGACCCGCCTACACTGTGATGCATTCTATGTGGGAATGACCAGCAACAAACTGTCCATTCGCATGAATGGACACAGGCAGACAGTGTTTGTTGGTAATGAGGATCACCCTGTGGCTAAACATGCCTTGGTGCACGGCCAGCACATCTTGGCGCAGTGTTACACCGTCCGGGTTATCTGGATACTTCCCACTAACACCAACCTATCCGAACTCCGGAGATGGGAACTTGCTCTTCAATATATCCTCTCTTCCCGTTATCCACCAGGCCTCAATCTTCGCTAATTTCAAGTTGCCGCCACTCATACCTCACCTGTCATTCAACAACATCTTTGCCTCTGCACTTCTGCCTCGACTGACATCTCTGCCCAAACTCTGTCTTTAAATATGTCTGCTTGTGTCTGTATATGTGTGGATGGATATGTGCGTGTGTGCGCGGTGTATACTCGTCCTTTTTTCCCCCTAAGGTAAGTCTTTCCGCTCCCGGGACTGGAATGACTCCTTACCCTCTCCCTTAAAACCCACATCCTTTCGTCTTTCCCTCTCCTTCCCTCTTTCCTGATGAGCCAACAGTTTGTTGCGAAAGCTTGAATTTTGTGTGTATGTTTGTGTTCGTTTGTGTGTCTGTGTCATGATCACTGATACCAGCTTCAGTGTGGACATCCTCAAAGAGGTCAGGACTATTTATTTACATTAGATTCATTATATTTCCATCATGAGTGGGATTCCAAATTACGTGTTGTAGGTAGTTTTCAAAGAACGCATTTAGTAAATTTTTATAGGATGCCTTTCATGCCCACCACTAACAAAACTGTAAACTTCCCAATTAATTGTTGGATAATTAAAGCGTTCACAGACGATTACAGTGTGAATGAGGAACTTATTTAAAATGTGAATTGAGGTTTTTGCTGAAGTGTGCAGTTAGGTCAGGAGACGAGTCTGTTGAGTGATAGAAGGATCCATTATCATTTTATGATGACCCCTCATATTGGTCTTGCCCAAACAATCTCGCATGGAGCTTCAATTTCTATCTCAGTGGATTTGAGTTTCTTGCCCACTGTGACAACCACACCACTTTCACTTCCCATTTGCCTGTCCTTTCAATAGGGATTCAAATTTTCTCCAAAAATCTGACTGCTATCAATTTCAGGTTTGAACCAGATTTTTGTACCTAGTATTATGTGAGCTTCACTGCTTTTCAGGAGTGCTTAAAGCTCTGGCATTTCGTTGTGAATGCTTCTGGCATTTCGTTGTGAATGCTTCGGCAGCTAACGATTAGGATTTTAATACTCTAATCTGTGAGAGGCATTTCTTTTGATCTTAGCCGGCCGCAGTGGTCTAGCGGTTCTAGGCGCTCAGTCCGGAACTGCGCGACTGCTACGGTCGCAGGTTCGAATCCTGCCTCGGGCATGGATGTGTGTGATGTCCTTAGGTTAGTTAGGTTTAAGCAGTTCTAAGTTCTAGGGGACTGATGACCACAGATGTTAAGTCCCATAGTGCTCAGAGCCATTTGAACCATTTTTGATCTTACACTGATATTTCTGGGTTTACTAGAGCTATTGTTATCTGGATTGAATGGAGGGTCGCCTAATCTAAAATCACCTCATGTGTACACCACACACGGTCATATCAGAGTAGCATCCTCTGTTGCGTACTGCACACCCGACCCACTTAGGGGGACCCTAAAGTTCTCATCCCTATGGCAAAAATCCAAAAGTCACAGTCTAGCTTGTTACAGGATCATTGAAGTTTTTGGTTCAGTCCTTCTGCTCAACACGGAACCAAAGGGCCATGGCCAGTTTTGGTACAATGCTCCAAATTGTGAGCTTCATTGAAACTCCATGCACAAGCTGGTCTTCTCAACCTTCTCTGCCAGTAACTGGAATGACTCAAATATGGCCTCAGAGCCCAGAAGACAGGCATCATTTGTTCAAACATGCATCCCAATCTGCTTTAGGTTGAACCCTATTCCCTCACTGGCTGTTGGAATAGCCTCTTCAACATGTTGAGGGAGGCCCCAAGGCATACACAATGAGTGCACCTGGTGTCCTTTTCTGTCCTTGCTGCCATTTCCCCAAGGGGTACCATCATTCACCATATGTTTGAATTGCTGACAATCAACAGATCCCTATCCTTTTGTGTTTGCTGCCTCCTGGCACCAGACAAAACAGTTTTCCCCCCAAAAGGTGAAGTGAATCCCACCAGATCAGTTTCAGTTTCAGTGAAAGACAATACCTCAAACTTGTTGGTTAGGGGAATCGGTACAACACCCTGAGTCCTCCCTGGTCCCCATCCACGCTGTTAAGGACACCTAGCTCTAACTTTGAAACACCACTCACAGTCAGATGAATGAATAATGACGGATCTCTTACTTTCTGCAGAGCAGACAGGAGCCACGGGAGTAGATAATACTTGAGGTACTTTTGGTACTGGTACCACAAGTACACGAGTCTCAGAAGCTCTTCCAACACAATGACATGCACCAGATACCAATCATTTGATAGTGGTCAGGGAAATTTCCAGCTGTATATGACTTAACCAACTCGCTGCTTATGACTGTTAACCAACTCATTCTGTGTTCAAGAATAGCATTCACAGTGGGGCTGCATTTTAATTGGTGCAATTTATTACAGGACAGTGAGCAAATAACTGTAAGTCTGCTGATTATCTTTTAATCTCTTGAGCTAGGAAGTTGATAATTTTGCTATAAGAAATGAAGAAAATACACAAAACAAGATTTCTATTATGGAAACAGAAAAACCTGTGGTAAAAATTCTAGTTTCCTAAAAACCTTTGAGTTTAAGCACAATTGTTAGCAAACTCGAAAACAAAGTTAATTTATGGTAAATGTTGATAATATATAGGGCTACTCCTCTTTACGGGAAATCTAGATGTAACACAACATGTCACTCAGCACTTCTGCTACAGTAAGTCACAAACACCGATTTACTACAAATTAGATTATGTACAGGACAATAGCAGCTTCCAAAAATTCTCAAAAATGCATGTTTATCTGCACTGATATACAATGAAATTTAGAGGTGTTCTGTGACCACAAATGCTGATTCAATACGAAATACATTATGTATCCAAAGTACTCATACCAGTAACTTACAAAAATATAGGTTTATAATCATCCAAAAATTCTAAAAAAAAAAGAAAAAAGAAGAAGACTATTTCTCATGTTATTATACAATGAAATTAGAGAAGATTGTTTTGAACGAGGATAGGCCTACTGTTCTCAAAAATTTTAAAAGAGCACAAATAAGTTCAAGTCCACAACTGATGATGAGAGTAATGTTCAAAAATTCACACTATATCACAATCAATGAAAGCTTATGCAGAAGTGGTGAACAGTGAAACATGCAAATCTAGAATTTCAAATCAGCACACAAGTCTTGTACATCTGGTCTCCCACAAAACCTAAGTTGGCTATTATTTATAAATAAATGTGCAAACTACATGGATTTTTTTTTTTTTTTTCATTTAGCTGTTTCTGTGCCAGTTTCTATACTGCTGTGCCGAAGAACATCACCACAGTTTGAGTTTGTATTGGTCAAAATCACTGAAGTGTGCAGCACCAACAAAGCATTTTTTCTGCCTGTTGCAGCTAACAATGTGTGTGGATAGTGTCAACAAACTTAAGGAAAAAAGTCCTCAATGACCAGTAGACTGTGCATCCACAGTCTAGCCATGAACACACAAAACAGCTATAAAACTGGAGCAGACACACCCTTCTACTCCCCAAGACCTGTGACTATGACACTTTATGATATTTAGTGCATTCTGGGCTCAGCCATAGTAACCATGACAATTTGGAGTTAAAAATGAGACCCAAAAACCTCACTGAGTATTTTTTAAAATGTAGCATGGTGTCCCTACACATGCAAGTCAGGTAAATTAAAAATTTAAAATAAAAAAACACACACACACACACACACACACACACACACACACACCACTTCTCTAATGACTGCAGTGTATGTTGCAACTGACAGGTCGACTCTGCAACACTGGTTGGAGGAACAGAAAACAGCAATGCACCTGACTCCTTACCGCAGACATGATACTGTTTATGGCTATGGCAAAGAGAGTAACAATTAAAATACTGACCTGAGAAACACCATTCTCCTGCTCAAAATGATCTGACTGCATGTCAACAACTCGGGACCTAATAAAGCACTTACACCTAGAACAATCTGTTTGAAGATGAGGAGGTGGCAACGAAAGCCCCACTGATGGAGTTAAGCGAGGATACTATGTCAGCAAGCAGTGTCATAAACTTCACTGATATCGAAGAATATACCAACACAGTGATATTTACACAGGAAAGCCTGCTGAATAGCTGCCTATAATAGGATTAGGTTGTCGACAGTGGATCAAAATCTTCAGAATCCACACTGAGAGAGACTAAGAAGTTGCTTGGTCTCAAATGACCAGACCAGATGACGGTTAACCACTTGTTCCAGGGTCTTTCATACACACCTCGTAAAGGTGACACACCACTAACTACTGGGATATGTGCAGTCCTTTCCTGGTTTGAGGAGAGGTATCAAAATTGCCTCTCTTCTCAAGTTGGGAAAATAACCTGTTTGCCATATATAAAAAAAAAAAAACATTTGAGGAGGATTTCCTTTGACACTGCTGGCAAATGTCGAAGCATGCAGTAGTAGATTTGGTTGTGACCGCGTGATGTATCAGGAATCTCAGACAGTGCTGATTCTAGCTCCCACATGGAGATATGACAGGTGTAAGACTCCGTATTGTCAGCTCAGATTGTGGGATATGATGTCCAACTTGCCCCTTTCTGCAGTTGCATGGCATTAATCACAGTAAAATGTTCTGCCATCATACGAGCGATGTCTCCAGGCATTCTTCCAGGGTATATACGACCCGGGAGATCCGGGAAAAACCTGGGATGTTTTTCATCCAGGAGAAAACTGGGAAAAACCCAGGAAATCTTTAGACTTCACGAAATTTTTCATTGTTTTAGTTTTCTGTTAAATTTTTGTAAGAACCGATACTCTAACAAAGGATATTACTGTATCCCACTACTGCAGAATAATACTTAAACAATGAAACATAAACGAGAGAAAAAAACAAAAATAACTTGAATTGCAAAGGAAATGCTGTAAACAACAACGACACACGGTGCTCATGCAAGCATCTGCCGACAGCAAAATGTGTCAAAGGCTTTAGGAAGACTACGCAACACTTCATAACAACAAATTGCCTCCAATGAGCATGAAGTCAACTGTTTACATTAGATTTGTTTTAGCAGCTACGAGTGGGCTCATGCGCATGCGCAGTTGCATCTTGTTTGATTAGTAGATTCTCCCGCTTCTGGATGCGGGAATGTGGCTGTTGGCTGTCCAAGCAGTCGCAGCAAACAGCTAGATGCTGTGGGCAAAGAGGGCGCCAAATTCATATCCTTGAAGAAAAAAAACTTGTTTCACAAAGTGCCTAGCATCCAGCACACGTTGGTCTATCAATTGTTCATATGATTTTGAAACGCGTCCCTGTTGGTTTTTGGACATGAACACATTTTAAGTTGATTTCTGAATGAATCATAAGTTGATTTTTGAATGTGTGCATAGTTTACATGATGTCTCTCTCAGGAGAATCCTCATCACATCTAGAAATAAACTTTCCGCAGACAAAAGGGGACAGGGCTATACTAGCTGAGCGGAGTAAAGCCGAACGGGTGAATGCCAATCGCCATCCGATTATGTGGTTGATTTGGTTTGCGAATGATCAGCATTGTTATAATTACCAGTGAAATCCAGAGATTCAGACTACCAGAATGGAAATAGGTGACTAACAGGAATAACAGGTGACAAAGATTACGTATTATGTTCTCGGTGTATCCAAGAAAATGAAATTTTGACAGAAAACTTTAGGCCAGATCGCTACACTAGTGAGGACCAGTTGTACAGTCCCCGGCTAGCAGCCGCTTAAGTTCTATTCTGGAAGTAATGCGGAAAACATGTTGTATGAACAAGTAACAATGCCTAACAGGAGAATAATCACGGGATAACTAAACCTTAGATTCTGGCAGGGTTAGTGAGGTTAATTGGCGAACAAATTTTGACAATGGCAGGAATAGCTACAGAATTGGTGATGACAAGATTGTTTGTTAGAACGAGGAAGGAGAAGAAAAGGAGACATCACACAAATTATGGAAGATTTTTTTTTTTTTTTTTTTTTGTGGTTTTAGGGCGCACAACTTCAACTGTCATTAGTGCCCAGACTATGTTAGGAATGCACCGCGAGTCACAAGTTTAAAACAGCAACGAAACGGAAAACACGATAAAAGACAGACTGAGGCATAGGATTAAAAAAAAGAAAACAGCATAATCAAATGTCCTTAGAGAGGGTTGTCAAATTGATAAAATGAAGAACGCGAGCAGCTGCTCATGGGTCATCCGCTAAAAGGGCTTCTAGAGTACATGGCAGGCCAAGATCAAGACGCAGTGCGTTAAAATCCGGACAGGACATTAAAATGTGGTGGACTGTCAGCAATTGCCCACATGGACACAACGGTGCCGGCGCAGCCGTCAGCAGATGGCGATGGCTGAACCGGCAGTGTCCAATTCGTAACCGGGCCAAAACTACCTCCTCCCGCCGAGAAGGGCGTGAGGAGGACGTCCAAGCCACGGGAAGAGGTTTCAAGGCCCGAAGCTTGTTGTCTGTAAGTGCAGCCCAATCGGCATGCCACAGCGATAAAATGTGCCGACAAATGACCCTGCTAAAATCTGACGAAGGGACACAACAAGAAGCTGTCCGAGGCTGGAGGACCGCAGCCTTGGCCGCGGCATCTGCAGCTTCGTTCCCAGGGATACCGGCATGGCCAGGAACCCACATAAAGCTAACCGGAGAACCGACGTCCACCAGCTGCTGAAGAGAGCGTTGGATCCGGTGCACGAAAGGGTGAACCGGGTACGGATCACTGAGGCTCTGGATAGCGCTCAGGGAATCGGAGCAGATGACATATGCAGAATGTCGGTGGCGGCAGATGTAAAGAACAGCCTGGTAGAGGGCAAAGAGCTCAGCTGTGAAGACCGAACAATGGCCATGGAGCCGGTATTTGAAACTTTGTGCCCCGACAATAAAAGAACACCCGACCCCGTCATTGGTCTTAGAGCCATCTGTATAAATGAAGGTCATATTAATGAACTTCGAACGAAGTTCGACAAAACGGGAGTGGTAGACTGAACCGGGGGTAACCTCCTTCGGGAGCGAGCAGAGGTCAAGGTGGACGCGAACCTGAGCCTGGAGCCAAGGTGGCGTGCGGCTCTCGCTCACTCGAAAGGTTGCAGGGAGTGAAAAATTAAGGTGTTGAAGGAGGCGACGAAAGCGAACTCCAGGGGGTAGCAGGGCAGAGACATACAACCTGTATTGACGGTCGAGAGAGTCATCAAAATAGGAACGATAAGACGGGTGGTCAGGCATTGCCAGTAGCCGACAGGCATACCGACAAAGCAATATATCGCGCCGGTAGGTGAGTGGCAACTCACCAGCGTCAGCATGAAGACTCTCTACGGGACTAGTATAAAACGCGCCGATCGCAAGTCGTAAACCCCGATGTTGTATGGAGTTGAGGCGGCGTAAGATGGATGGCCGTGCAGAGGAGTATACGAAGCTCCCATAATCCAGCTTGGAGCGGACGATCGACCGATATAGGCGAAGTAGGACGGTTCAATCCGCTCCCCACGACATACCACTGAGAACACGGAGGTCATTTAAAGAACGGGTACAACGGGCAGCCAAATATGACACATGTGGAGACCAACTAAGTTTCCTCTCAAATGTAAGACCTAAAAATTTTGTTGTCTCCACGAATGGGAGAGCAATGGGACCGAGTCGTAAGGACGGTGGGAGAAACTCTTTGTAGCGCCAGAAGTTAATACAGACCGTCTTCTCGGCAGAAAAACGGAAGCTATTGGCGACACTCCAGGAGTAAAGACGGTCAAAAGAACGCTGAAGACAGCGCTCCAGGAAACACGTACGCTGCGCGCTGCAATAGATGGTAAAATCGTCCACGAAAAGGGAGCCTGATACATCAGCTGGGAGGCAATCCATTATTGGATTGATCGCTATGGCGAAGAGAGCGACGCTCAAAACTGAGCCCTGTGGCACCCCATTCTCCTGGCGAAAGGTGTCCGACAGGACAGAACCCACACGTACCCTGAACTGTCGATCCATTAAAAAGGAACGAATAAAAAGAGGGAGGCGACTGCGAAGGCCCCATGTATGCATGGTGCAGAGAATGCCCGCCCTCCAACAGGTGTCTTAAGCCTTCTCCAAATCAAAGAACACAGCCGCGGTCGGGCGCTTCCGCAAGAAGTTATCCATAATCAAGGTCGACAAGGTAACCAGATGGTCAACAGCAGAACGGCGCCTACGAAATCCACATTGTACATTGGTAAGTAGGCGTCGAGACTAGAGCAGCCAAGCCAATCGAGAGTTAACCATTCGCTCCATCACTTTACAGACACAGCTGGTAAGCGAGATGGGTCGATAACTGGAAAGCAAGTGCTTGTCCTTCCCCGGCTTAGGAATCGGGACAACAATAGACTCACGCCAGCATGCGGGAACATGTCCCTCAACCCAGATGCGATTGTAAGTACGAAGAAGAAAACCTTTACCCGCAGGAGAAAGGTTCTTCAGCATAAAAAAAAGGGAGGAAGGTTTATCTGTTTAGCAAGAGTAATAGAAGGCAGATTTCAGACTACCTAACAGATCAAAACGAAAATTTCTGTTCCGACACTGACAATGTTGAGTGTTTATGGAAAAAGTTCAAGGCAATCGTAAAATGCGTTTTAGACAGGTACGTGCCGAGCAAAACTGTGAGGGACGGGAAAAACCCACCGTGGTACAACAACAAAGTTAGGAAACTACTGCGAAAGCAAAGAGAGCTTCACTCCAAGTTTAAACGCAGCCAAAACCTCTCAGACAAACAGAAGCTAAACGATGTCAAAGTTAGCGTAAGGAGGGCTATGCGTGAAGCGTTCAGTGAATTCGAAAGTAAAATACTAGGTACCGACTTGACAGAAAATCCTAGGAAGTTCTGGTCTTATGTTAAATCAGTAAGTGGCTCGAAACATCATGTCCACACACTCCGGGATGATGATGGCATTGAAACAGAGGATGACAAGCGTAAAGCTGAAATACTAAACACCTTTTTCCAAAGCTGTTTCACAGAGGAAGACCGCACTGCAGTTCCTTCTCTAAATCCTCGCACCAACGAAAAAATGGCTGACATTGAAATAAGTGTCCAAGGAATAGAAAAGCAACTGGAATCACTCAACAGAGGAAAGTCCACTGGACCTGACGGGATACCAATTCGATTCTACACAGAGTACGCGAAAGAACTTGCCCCCCTTCTAACAGCCGTGTACCGCAAGTCTCTAGAGGAACAGAAGGTTCCAAATGATTGGAAAAGAGCACAGGTAGTCCCAGTCTTCAAGAAGGGTCGTCGAGCAGATGCGCAAAACTATAGACCTATCTCTCTGACGTCGATCTGTTGTAGAATTTTAGAACATGTCTTTTGCTCGAGTATCATGTCGTTTTTGGAAACTCAGAATCTACTA
Source organism: Schistocerca cancellata (assembly GCF_023864275.1). Taxonomy (NCBI): domain Eukaryota; kingdom Metazoa; phylum Arthropoda; class Insecta; order Orthoptera; family Acrididae; genus Schistocerca; species Schistocerca cancellata. Next base: position 689,775,344 of record NC_064630.1, on the reverse strand, counting down.
TGTAGGAATCAACATGGATTCCGGAAACAGCGATCGTGTGAAACCCAACTCGCTTTATTTGTTCATGAGACCCAGAAAATATTAGATACAGGCTCCCAGGTAGATGCCATTTTCCTTGACTTCCGGAAGGCGTTCGATACAGTTCCGCACTGTCGCCTGATAAACAAAGTAAGAGCCTACGGAATATCAGACCAGCTGTGTGGCTGGATTGAAGAGTTTTTAGCAAACAGAACACAGCATGTTGTTCTCAATGGAGAGACATCTACAGACGTTAAAGTAACCTCTGGCGTGCCACAGGGGAGTGTTATGGGACCATTGCTTTTCACAATATATATAAATGACCTAGTAGATAGTGTCGGAAGTTCCATGCGGCTTTTCGCGGATGATGCTGTAGTATACAGAGAAGTTGCAGCATTAGAAAATTGTAGCGAAATGCAGGAAGATCTGCAGCGGATAGGCACTTGGTGCAGGGAGTGGCAACTGACCCTTAACATAGACAAATGTAATGTATTGCGAATACATAGAAAGAAGGATCCTTTATTGTACGATTATATGATAGCGGAACAAACACTGGTAGCAGTTACTTCTGTAAAATATCTGGGAGTATGCGTGCGGAACGATTTGAAGTGGAATGATCATATAAAATTAATTGTTGGTAAGGCGGGTACCAGGTTGAGATTCATTGGGAGAGTCCTTAGAAAATGTAGTCCATCAACAAAGGAGGTGGCTTACAAAACACTCGTTCGACCTATACTTGAGTATTGCTCATCAGTGTGGGATCCGCACCAGATCGGGTTGACGGAGGAGATAGAGAAGATCCAAAGAAGAGCGGCGCGTTTCGTCACAGGGTTATTTGGTAACCGTGATAGCGTTACGGAGATGTTTAGCAAACTCGAGTGGCAGACTCTGCAAGAGAGGCGCTCTGCATCGCGGTGTAGCTTGCTCGCCAGGTTTCGAGAGGGTGCGTTTCTGGATGAGGTATCGAATATATTGCTTCCCCCTACTTATACCTCCCGAGGAGATCACGAATGTAAAATTAGAGAGATTAGAGCGCGCACAGAGGCTTTCAGACAGTCGTTCTTCCCGCGAACCATACGCGACTGGAACAGGAAAGGGAGATAATGACAGTGGCACGTAAAGTGCCCTCCGCCACACACCGTTGGGTGGCTTGCGGAGTATAAATGTAGATGTAGATGTAGACATCTGAATATGAATAGAATCAGGCCCTGGAGCGGAGGCCCGTGATCGGCCAAGTGCGTTTTCGAGTTCCCGCATGGTGAATGGGGCATTATAACTTTCACAATTCGAGGAGCGGAAGTTAGGTGGCCTAGCCTCCTCTGCCTGTTAGCGGGGGAGGAAGGCAGGGTGGTAATGAGCAGAGCTCGAAACCTCTGCGAAAAAGCAGCCGAAGGCATTGGAGACAGCCTCAGGGGCCACAAGGACGTCATTCGCGACCTTCAAGCCAGAAACTGGTGAGTGGACCTTAGTGCCAGATAGCCGGTGCAGGCTACCCCAGACAACAGAAGAAGGAGTAAAACTGTTGAAGGTGCTTGTGAAAGCAGCCCAGCTGGCTTTCTTGCTTTCTTTAATAATACGACGACACTGTGCACGTAATCGTTTATAATTGATACAATTCGCCACTGTAGGGTGGCGTTTAAAGGTGCGTAAAGCACGTCGACGAGCACGTAAAGCATCTCTACATGCTGCGGTCCACCAGGAGACCGGTACGTGACGTGGAGAAGAAGTAGGGTGAGGGATGGAATATTCAGCAGCAGTGAGAGTGACTTCCGTGAGGTGTGCGACCTGACGATCGCAGCTTGTGAAGGTGTGATCCTGGAAGGTCGCCCTGGAAGAGAAGAGCCCCCAGTCTGCTTTGGAGATGGTCCAACTAGATGAGCACAGAGAGGGGGTATGCTGCAGGAGATGGATAACACACGGGAAGTGGTCGCTCAAATATGTATCAGAAAGTGCATACCACTCAAACCGGCGTGCAAGTTGGGGAGTACATATAGAGAGGTCTAAATGGGAATAGGTGTGAGATGTGTCCGAAAGAAAAGTAGGGGCGCCAGTATTGAGGCAGACAAGATCGAGCTGGTTAAAAAGGTCTGCTAACAGGGAGCCCCTCGGGCAGGATGCTGGAGAGCCCAAAAGGGGATGGTGGGCATTGAAGTCTCCAGTTAACAAAAATGGTGCAGGTAGCTGAGCAATAAGTTGCATCATGTCTGCCCTGGTAACGGCAGACGACGATGGAGTGTAAACGGAACAAATGGAAAATATAAAAGTGGGGAGAGTAATGCGGATGGCAACTGCCTGCAGGCCGGTGTGCAACGGGATGGGATCGTAGTAAATATCATCCCGGACCAGCAACATAACCCCTGCATGAGCCGGGATACCTACCACAGGGAGTAGGTCAAAACGCACAGAGGTGTAGTGTGCCAAGGCAATTTGATCGCATGGGCGTAGCTTCGTTTCCTGGAGGGCGACGACGAGCGGACGGTGCAAGCGGAGCAGCAACTTCAAGTCCTCTCGGTTGGAGCGAATGCTGCGAATATTCCAGTGAATAAGTGCCATCGTAAGAAGAAAAGGAAGATGAAAGAAGTGGTCACCTCGAAGGCCGCTGAGGGCCTGACTTCGAGTGAGCACTGCCGCCGCTATCAGTAGGCGGACAGTCATCGTCCATTGGGTCTATAGGTTCATCGGCCATCTCGGGAAGATGGCCGGGAGGGGAAGCCAGGCGAAACGGTTGACGGTCTGGGGCGGCAACCGCTGGGTGGCGCAGGAGAAGAAATGCGCCGTGGCAGAGAAGGAGAACTGTGCTTCCTATGAGCCTTCTTGGAAGGTCGTTTGGTGGAAGTACCGGTCGAAGGCTGCGAGGTCGAGGGACGTAGGAAGTCTGCACGGGACGGTTCCTTCTTGAAGGCCCGTGCATCTGACTTCGGCGTCTTCGTCTTAGCAGAAGCTGATGAAGGGGCTGGTGTCTGTGGGGTGATGGGAGGAAGAGGAGACGTCGACCGCGCGATCTTAGCACTGGCCGAACGGACGACCGTGGTGCTGAAGGTCAGATCGCATGTCTGGGTTGCCACCTCCCTGGTAGTCCGAGGAGAGGCGAGGACAGTACTGTATTTCCCCGCTGGGAGCAGCGTGGGCTTCCTACTAGCCAATAGCTTGCGAGCAGCCGAGGTGGACACTTTTTCTTTGACCCGAATTTCTTGGATACAGCGTTCTTCCTTATAGACAGGACAGTCGCGGGAGGATGCGGCATGGTCACCCTGACAGTTTACACAATGAGGAGACGGAGGTGGACAGTCACCCTCATGGGCATCCCTGCCACAAGTGACACATTTAGCCGCATTGGAACAAGACTGTCGAGTGTGATTGAAACGCTGACACTGGTAGCAGCGCGTAGGTGTCGGGACATAGGGGCGAACAGAAATAACCTCGTAGCCCGCCTTGATGCGCGATGGCAGCTTAACACTATCAAAGGTCAAGAAAAGTGTCCGGGTCGGTACAAGGTCATTGTTGACCTTTGTCATGACCCTATGGACAGCCGTCACGCCCTGCTCAGCGAGGAAAGATTGAATCTCCTCGTCAGTCAATCCGTCGAGGGGTCTAGTATAGACCACACCACGAGACGAATTCAAAGTTCGGTGAGCCTCCACCCGGACAGGGAATGTGTACAGGAGTGTGGCCCGAAGCAGTTTTTGTGCCTGAAAGGCGCTCTCAGTTTCTAGTAATAAGGTACCGTTACGCAAGCTGGTACAAGATTTGACAGATCTGGCTATGGCATCTACGCCCTTCTGAATAACGAAAGGGTTGACAGAAGAAAAATCCTTTCCGTCCTCAGATCGAGAAACGACGAGGAACTGTGGGGCAGGTGGTAGTACTTTTGTCACTGGTGGCTGGTCATGTTTCCGTTTTTGGGCAGAAGTCGAGAGAGATGGAGTGAAATCCATTGCGGAGGAATCCCCCATGATTGCCAGCGTCTCCGATGGCGCGTTCCTTCCTTGTGGGGACCCTCTCAGAGGGCACTCCCGCCTTAGGTGAATGTTTACACCTCAGGTCACACCTCCCGAGAAACAGACGGAGGGACCAATTGGCATGGTCAGAAGGTATCAGCTCAGGCAATCACCCCTCCCTGGGCCTGGCCTTTACCAGGGGGTACGTGCGTGCCTTACATGTCTACCCAGGGCGGGGAATTACGCGTTACCCCGTCACCGGCTACGCGTGCGAACGCGTGGGTCGGCCTTCAGGCACGCACAGGGAGGAAGGAAGAAGAGGAAAAAGAAGAGAGAGAAGGAGAAAGAGGACAGACTGTCTCAAACGCCGAGGCGGAGACCAGAGAAGGCAAGGAGAAGAAGGCAATGAGAAGGCAAGGAGAAGAAGGCAATGAGAAGGCAAGGAGAAGAAGGCAATGAGAAGGCAAGGAGAAGAAGGCAATGAGAAGGCAAGGAGAAGAAGGCAATGTGAAGGCAAGGAGAAGAAGGCAATGTGAAGGCAAGGAGAAGAAGTCAAGGGAAAGAGTAAGGAAGACAGTGAGGTGGAGAAGAGCAAAGAAAGGAACCAACCAAAGGAAGGAAGAAACGAGAAGTGAAAAACCAAAAAGACCACAATCATAGGTCGTGGAACTGTCCGTCTCCGGACGCAGGCGCTAGCTACCCCTGTGAGGGGGATGGACTCCTTTTAGTCGCCTCTTACGACAGGCAGGAATACCTCGGGCCTATTCTAATCCCCGGACCCGCAGGGGGGCAAATTATGGAAGAGTAAGACGATTCCAAATTTATATAAAAATTTCGTAATACTACTTTACCTCATGCTTGAGAAACTGGTGTGTATGAATGAAATGTGATACTATTTCCTAACATAAAGCTTTTTGCTTGTAGTACGAAACAATCTAGTTTATTTGGTGTGTGTTACAAAATTGCTGCAATATTAGAAAAGCCTATGTTGTTTTATCTAGTAGACAGTGACAAAATAATTGTAATCAGATCGAGAAACCACACCAGTCTTGGGTATTATTTGGATTAACAGCTTTTTAAGATTTACATTGCGACATTTTGATTTTTCATGTAGCAAAATGTTTGACGAACTTCGATGAGGTAATAGATTCTTTCGCAGAAGCACGACATGTAAAGCTGTAGCAAGATTACAGAGAAAAAATGCTAGGACCTAAGGATTGAAGAAATGTGTACTTTCTTGCTTGTCTCTTGTCTTTATCAGTTTTATGGATCCTAAATTTAATTTTACATCACACAAAACAGCAAGTTATTAGCTAATAGGTAATAAAGAGTGCAAATTCTCTGAAGAGTTCTTGTTCTCCCGATTACAAATAATCCCATCCACTATTAATTGTGAGATTTTTTTTTTTTTATGTTTTTAAGAAGGGCAGGTTGTCAAACTGGCCAACTGGGAGCAGGAGGGGCACTACAGCATATTTCAATTTCCACTGTCCTGAATATAGTTTGATGGCATCCATTACAAAATATACATGTTTCAATTCCACAGAGTGAAATACAGTGACGTGCGATAGAAGAATACTGTATGAAGAGGCGTGGCACTGCACTTTGGCACACTTAAGACCAAATAACATGTCTTACATTTCCTCGAACACATATGTTTTCTGTTTCAGATTTTCCAGAAAGATGTGTGCTACAAGATGAACATATTTTGAAAATTCGATTTTTTTTTTTAGTATAGACCCCGTTAGCAAATATCATAGATCCGGGCCTGACGCGCAGAGCAATAGTGGGTAGTCTCTACGTGAACCGTGTTTACATTTAGTGATTTTGCTGTTTCCCCTTCGTTTACTCGCAAGTCAAATGAAAACAAAATGGATATCTGTGGCCGGGAGTTTTCAAGTGAATTAAAATACATTCACATAATTACGGAAAGCTAAAATATGTTGTTAGTTGCAGATTTGATTTTATTTCCACCTTATAGCCTTGCAGAACAATAAAGATATTTTTGTCTGTTTGCTAAAGAAATTTGACTTTTATTAACGTTTTCCACAGAGGCAGTCAATGTATTTAAAACGAAATGTTTAATTCCACAGTACTGGTTAGTTTCAACTGTTCACTGCATTTCAAGTGCACATTTTCATCTTCTAGCACGTGTGGCATTATGCCATAATAAAGAACCAAACATGAGATAATACAGTACTGGTGCTGCAAGAAAATTTACATCCCAAAAACCACACTGAAAAGCATATCAGGTCGAGGTCTACTTCATTGGGAATCTGGACATACAAATGTGCACTTTAAGAATGCATTTTAAATGTGCACAGTTTAGTATGGTTCACGAAATTCCAATGCTCTGTGAGCATCCTCAGATGTCTTGTTTCTTTTATGACACAATGTATGATCTTTCAACGTTTTACACATACGTACATACGGGCTTCCTACATCTTGGTCGCTGCGGAAGCGTGGTGTCACCTGTTATCTGCCATCTCTGGCAACTGCTGAAACGAACCTATTTCTAACAGGTCGCGGGAAAATATTGCAAATGGCAGTTTGAAAAGTGTTACTTTCACAGTAAATATCCTTTTACGTAAGTTGAGCTATGTGCAAGAATGTACCATGAATTTCTTAAATCACAGTGCGTTCGACTTTCATTTAAAAATCAACTCGACGAGCGATTTACAAGAATTTCATCCCAGATCAGACATTTATGTCATTATCAAAAATTTTACTGGCACATTTGTGTGATAGATCTTAAAGTGTAACACACGCAAGAAAGATCAACATTATATGCGAAAGCTTAGCTTCTCTTGCAGCTTATTAACCTCAGAGACCAATATTATGTATGAAAGCTTTGCTTTTCTTGTAGCAACACTATGTATACTAATTTCAACTATTAACTTTCACTGTTTGTGTATTCACGCTACTTAACAGTGATGTTGCTGCTGGCTGACTACATTATGTGTTCTATGTTCTGAATATCCGCTCTCATTGGCTGGCGAAATCACGTGACATGAGCTATGACTTGCTTACAAAAGCGCATCGCAATCTCGATTTCAATTATTCAGAAAGTAACATGCGGTGTTTGGTGGAATTCCACTGTATACTTTCATAATACGAAAATATGCAGCTTACATATTGCTGCGCATCAAAGATATTTCCAAAACATGTCTTTTTCCCTGAGTTACACTGTCTGAAGTGCTGGGAAATTGTATGCCCAAGTATAAAACTATAACCATTCAAAGGATTGATAAGTTTCACAGTTCCAAGGGAAAATACACTGTCACTTAACACGGACAAAGGGTGTTTTCACCTGGGAGAAAGTGTATTTTTAACCAGGAAATTCGAGAATTTTTTTTCCTTGTCCACATATACACTCTGTGTTTGAAGTCACCCCTGTTTCAGCACTGCTGCTATTGGTAGCAAATCACTGTGTTTACCATAAATCCTCCAGGTGGCTTCCTATACTTTTACAAAACAAATGGAGTGGTTGATGGAGTCCAGGAATGCTTGCCATGACCTTTTCCTACTCTCCTTAATTATGTGTCAAGTCTTGGCTCTTGCAACCCAAGAGGCTGTGGGTGAGGTTGGCTGGTGCTGGGCAGTACTTAAACCATCGAAGAGCCTGTCCCAGACTGCTGAGTGGCACTCACTGGTCCACCAAGGTACAGACTGCCTCCCATATGACCTTAGGACATTGGGATGCATATCATAAGTCAACAACATGATTGATCACTCATGTAATGTGGTCCCCCCATTCCTCGACACTGTTGCAGTGTTCAAACACAGCCAGCCAAATGAACAGCATCCAATTAGTCCTGCTGGCCATCTATTTTAGTCACTTCAGTTCAGGTAATTCGAGTCCACGATGGCTGAAAGGCAGAAAGAGATGTTTATGGCTGAGAATGACCCAGCAGCAGAAGCATAGAAAAGAGTAGAAGTACTTGTGTTTGAGGATACACAGCTTGTGAGACGTCATGAGGCTCTCCGAAACCAGACCCCTGAGGGCAAGCAGAGATCAAGTTCCACGAGATATGATGGGCACCAAAGTCTCCCAGTACGAGAATTGGTTGGGGGGGAGTTGCTCTGGAAGATGAAGCCTCAGAGTATACTGCATCTTGCAGAGGTAAATACAGCGATCCTCTAAAACACATGAATTTTAACTGCAACTGCTTGCAACAAGTCAGTTGCCAGTGGGAGAGCAGAGGAGTAGTGCACATTTTTTACGAACACAGCAACCCTTCCCTTGGCCATTTCCCCATTCAGGACATCCTTATGACAGAATGTATAGCTGTGTAGTACAGGGACATCAACACTTTAAAATGTTTCCTGCAAACACAAGCACAGGGGGTGTTCTTGAGCTAGGAGTTTCGGCTCCTCCATGTGTCCCAAACCCATTAACGTTCCACTGTTGGACGGGATGCATCTATTACAGGGGTAGCACTTTCATGCTGACTTTCTGCCAGGATGGATGGAGGCTCAGTCTTGGGGTGAGGTAATCGCCCCAGTATGACGACAATGCCCATTAACTCTGAAGTAGAGTCTAGAGACACGTCAGAGAGCATGACATCAATATTGTCAGAGTATGTACTTCCCATCTCAGTCAGTGGTTGAGTCTTCACCTTCGGTTTTGATTTTTTGGCCTGAGGAGGCATTGGAGCTACAACCACAGAAGTGGTAGTGGCAGTCCTGGACAGTGGACCAGAATGAATCTTCGGGGGGGAGGGGGGGGGGGGGGGGGGGAATCCAGCAATGTCGGCAACCATGGCCTTTTCTGAAGTTCTGGGAGGAGGGGCAAGCTTCGAAACAACTGCAGCAGCACACACGCACTGACAAATGCAGGTACTAGTCTGACATTAGCAACCTCTGTTTGTGTAGCAGCGTCTGCTTTCTGCACTGGATGTTTAAGAACAGAAGCAAAGGAGGTAGCAAACATTGTGAATAGCATGACCTTATACATATTTTTGGTCTCACCATATGGGCTGTGCTTCATAGTCTTAAGCTCACATATCTTCCGTTCATCAAGATATACACTACAGTCCCAACTCCAGACAGGGTGGGCCCCCGAGAAATTCACACACTTCAAAGGGGGATTAACAAGCAACACCTTCGTGGATTACCTTACCACATTTGCCGCAAGTGACTTCTCCGTCATATAACCAAAACAATGCACTGGGTTGGGGACAAAGGCAACATGCTTGCACAAAGGACTTGCCTTAACATGCTCAGGAAGTTTTGTGCTACTGACTGTCAGGACAAAGGAGACAGATTTTATAAAATTTCCATCTGCCCTCTTTATGATGTTTTTCATCTTCTACAGTCCATTCATCCTTCAGTTTCTCCTTTGGAATGTCCACCAAAGCCCTGCGTGTCACAACACCTTTGTTGTAATTCAAGGTAGTGTGTAGCTCAGTTTTTTGATGGCATGTTCCACGAAGTACTGAGCTTTCTGGAGGTTGTTAACTTGTTGGTAACTAGAAGTTTCCACCAACAGTGTCCCATTATGCAATCACTTGACTGATTTTAAATTGCCAGCAATACCCTCTAAGCCTTATTGGATATAGAAATGCTACACTTTCTCTTCCCTTTTCACTATTAAAAACACATTCTGATTACCAGCATGAGTTCTGAGATTTTGAGTTCTTTTATTTTCCCAGTAGGACATAAAGCTGGGACTGCAGTGTGGCAGGAATACTAGGGTGGAATGGCGGCACTGTTGAGTGAGATGGGTGGGGGGAGAGAGGTGGGAGGTAGGAAGGGTGTTGTAGGTGGGTTCTTAGTGACTTGGGGGAAGACAGCAGGTTTATTTCCCTGCTGGCTAGGACTGTGGGGAGGGAGGGGTGGCAGGTGCACAGGCTAGGCATGTGACACGTGAGTACCAGAGCTGATGAGGTGCGGTGCACGATGAAGGTCATACGCAGACACACATTGGGTGATTGTGACAGGACAGAGGAAGAGGAAGTTGTTGGGTAGAGTGTGTGGGGACAATGGATTAATGGAGATTCAGCCTGAAGAGTTACACGAGTGAAGGATGTGTTGAAAGGATAACTCCCATCTGAGTAGTTCAGTTCAGGAAAGCGATGGGTCCAGATGGCCCAGGTTGTGAGGCAGCGTTGAATTCCAGCATGATGCAATTGACTTCAGGTTATGGCACTGGGTAGTCAACTTTTTTCTTGGCCGAAGTTTGGCAGCAACCATTCGTTGTGGTGGACAGATGGTTAGCGGTCATACCAACATAATAAGCCAAGAAGCAACTGCAACAGAGTTGGTATAATCTACTTTCACATGTGGTTCTGCCTCTGATGGGATAGAGTGAGCCAATGATAGGATTGGAGTAGTAAGAGGTGGGTGAGTGGATTGGGCAGGGCTTGCAACTGGGCTTTTCACGGGCCTTCCCCCATCTTACAGTTATTTTCAGTTATCAGCAAATCATTCAAAAATGTTCATACGAGTTAACAGTTGTATACTGTAAAACTACCTGGCAGTAAACAGGACTTGTGTAGAATAACACATCCAATATTGTATCATTTGTAAAATTCCGCAGTTTTGGAATACTTGGTAGAGTGATACTCTTCAACTTTCTGTCAATACCAGTATCTTCACTATGCAGACTTGAATGCCAGGAAACAGGGATTATTTCTATGCGGTTGACAATCCCTTGTTCAGAAGACGATTTAAAATGAGACTGGAGCAGTTGCAGAGCAATACACCGAAAATCATCAACTGTAATCAAAAAAAGCAAAAGTTATATTACAGATTGTAATTAGCTATGCAAACTTAAGCATGGAAAAAGACCAAACAATACATATTTACTCACCAACTTCTACCACAGGTCGGAACCTCAAATCACACACTGATCCTATTCCGTGAACAAGAAACAGAAGATGGTCTATTCTGTCAGGTTCTCCTTCATCAATTTCAAATTCATCAACGCCTCGTTTCACTATGCGAGGTTTTGTTGGTATTTGCTGGAGTGAAAATTTTTATCTTTGTTAAGAGTTCATCATCAGTACAAATGAAAGGAGGTTCCAGAAACAGCACAAAACACAGAAATTTTATACTAACAGGTGTGTTGCCCCAAGCATCAGGTGATGTAGCTTGAGGAAACTGAACCATTACATTAGGCCCATGAAAAATAATATGCTCCCCATTCGATAATTCCACACGATGATGCCAGCTGTTTGTCACTGTGGCTACTTTATACTCTTCTTCCAACCTCGCAGAAACATTTTCATCGTATGGTATATATCTACTATCAAGAGAGCCCTTCGAAAACCATGAACAACGACGGACTTCTGTGGGGTTCTCTTCCCAGTAAACAGCCATTTTCTGCCGCCTCAAAATGTTGACATCATATCGGCCTCCATCTGTTGATACCACTGTCTCTGGTGAAAGATCAGCTGAAAAAAAGTTGTTATTACTGTGATTGCTATGTCCTTATTCTTTGCATTTAATGAAAAAAGGGTAAAGGGGGTGAACAAAACATTTTCCTGATTTCTGCAATAATATCCTCAGTTCGCAGAGCATCAACAAATATTCCTTTTTAGTCTTATCAGATTTGGGCAAAGTAACAATGTAGAATTCAATTAGAGCAGCTTTTCAAGACATCTTATTTATAATATACTTTGTGTACACAGTGTGTTTATAAATAAATGGTGTGCTTTTAAAATTAATAATAAATCTATTTATTGATTTATAGGGGCAAATCTTACAGCACTGGAAGTGGCAACTGTCCAAGTTTTTGATACATTAATCACTCTCCTTCAATATGTGCACCCTTGGTCACATGACACACATCTACATGGAAACCAAATTCTTTCTGTACTCCGTGTAGCATGTCCTGCATGATGGTCTGCAATGCATGCTTTATCCGATAACACACTTCCTCAAGGGACACAGACACTGCAGTACATAAATGCAGTCTTCCACAAAGCCCCATATAAAGAAAACACAGGGTTTTAAATCCAGCAAACAGAGTGGTCAGGGTAGAAACTGGTTGTCTGTTGCAGCATGCCCAATCTGCATTGCTGAAGAAAATGACTGACAAGCTCTTGTATATTCCTGTGAAAATGGGATGGAGCACTGTAAAGTTGCAAAATGTAATTGTCACAAGCTAGTGTTCAGCTGGACCAACAACCGGGCTTCCAACACATCTTGAAATGAGTTGCTCTTCACCGTTTGATGTCTGAAGAAGAATGGGCCATGCACTCCATCACAGGACACTGCACAGAAAACTTTCACTTTTTGAGAGTCATGTTGATGCTCTATCAGTGCATACGGTTTATCACTTCATCAGATAAGGGCACTGTGTGTGTTCACCTTGCCACTTACATGGAAAGTGGCTCTATCACAGAAGATGAGCCTTTCTACAGAACTGCCATTCTCCATTTTTAACTGCAGCTCTTCACAAAAGTCATACCTTTTCACTTTATCTGCTGGTGTAATGGCCTGCGCTAATCCCACTTTAAAACATAATGACTTACGCAAAACCTCCCACACAATAATATTTGGCATAATCAATTCCCTGCTTGCTTTACTAAGTGACATGTGAGGTATTTTAGTGACACCCCATGCACTCTTTCTACATCTGCATCAGACACACAGTGTTGACCAGGACTTTTCCTCTTACAAAGACATCAAGCTGCCACAAACTGTTGGATCCACCTACCTAAGTTATTCTTGTGTGGTGGGTCTTTCTTAACCCATGCATGAAACTCACACTACATTGTAACTACAGATCTGGACACCTCAAAATGGAGTACACAGAAAGCCTTTTGCTCTTGTGATGCTCTCTTGGAAACAAATGCTACGCCTGTGCAGTAAGCATTACAAGCGAACAGTCCGTAACACATCAAAAACTGAAAGTTACCACTGCTCATGTTGCAAGGTTTGCCCACATAAATGAATAAATGTATTTACTGTTAATTTTTTAAACTGCACATTTCATTTATAAACACACTATATTTGGGACTGCAGCTGAATTATTGTGGAACATGATGACAAATATTTCCAGCAGCAACTTTGCTCTAACACTTTATTTAAATGGCTGGAGTGAAGTGTACGATCCCATTATCAAATACAACGAAACCTTGAAACCCGTAATTCATCAAACAAAAGCTGAAAGTAGGGTGACAGCTAGAAAGATTTTTCACTGTATTTCCATGACCTTACTTATTCATCGTTTCACTTACCTATCCATAAAACCAACTGTACATTATTACTGAAATGACACCATAACCAGTTACAACTGTAAACTTCTCTGTTTATTCTCAGTGTACCTCTAAAAATTTTCTGATATAAATTATGAATGTGGAACCATCTGTGGCCGTTTCATTGTATATAAATCCATTCTAAAGCACAGTTTACACAGTTAAAATTGTCAGCTATCACCATTAGTTATGGTTAAATTTACACTTATTTCCACATAACTCGGTGAAAAGGGCATATGGTTGCTCACCACAGAGGAGGCACTGAGTGGCAGACATGCACACTGACTAAAGACCACTAGATACTATTTAACTATTGGAATAAGTCCTTCATCAGATGTAGACAAAACACATATACATTCACATACGAGTAGTGGCACGGGATTGAACAACGGCCCGATGCTGAAATCTATGTGCTTGGGACGTCTGCTGGTTCAGTTGGCATGTTGGCAGCCCTACAACTAAAACTCAGATGCTGTGGCAATAACTAGCATTTCAAAATATTTTTGCAGCACTCTGAGTGCCATATACATGACCTCAGCCACAGAAAGGCCTACCTTATTGTGTATAAAAGCTAGCCATGAAGCCTGGAGGACAAGTTGAGAAGGCGGGCTTCAAAATGGTTCAAATGGCTCTGAGCACTGTGGGACTTAACATCTGAGGTCATCAATCCCCTAGAACTTAGAACTACTTAAACCGAACTAACCTAAGGACGTCACACACATCCATGCCCGAGGCAGGATTCGAACCTGCGACCGTATCGGTTGCGCGGTTCCAGACTGAAGCGCCTAGAACTGCTCGGCCACAAGGCGGGCTTCAAATTGGTGTTCACTGTGTGTTGGTTTCTGCTGTGAGACCACCATGTTCTTCTCCCTTCCCACGAGGACCACCGCCCAGGGATCCTGCCACTGCCAGACTGGCCAAGGGACAAATCATTACCCTTCTAGGCACCAAGCCACTGGGCACCTGCCAGTAACTGGCACTTGCCTCACCTGGGTCTGGCACAACCGCCCACCAACATCAGGCTGCCCCATGCGACGCAGCACTATATAGGTATACCTACCTTGCACGGCTTTGGAACTCTGAGGACAGCAGCTACTGTTGTCCTCTTGCCGCTGCTGCAAATGCCTGACCAAGTCAGGGAACCAGGGAGACACGAGACAACTGAAGGCCACACAACCAGATGAGAATGAGCACCTGTGATAGCTGCTGCTGACTGTAGCTCGTAGTAAACAATTTCTGTGAAACCTGATTGTCTTGCTACAGCCACCTTCTCCTCATGCTGGGTTCCCACAGCCCTTGCCAAGCCATCAACACCCCAACACTCAGAGCGGAAGAATCCCATTATCTACACAACCAAAAGAATGGCTTTTCCACACTCCATCCCTCTCCCTGTAGCAGTAATTGCACGCCCAACCTACTACATTTGGAGTAAGAAGCAGAACTGACAAAGGTGCTATGGTCGTCAGCAATGTAAGTGAGCAACAGCATGTGCATTTTATAACCAACTGTGGATCATTGAATCTATTGTTCCTGGCTTTATACTCTTCCCACTATTCTGTTTTACAATATGTTTGGTATAGAATCAGTGCTAGTACCTGGGAGGGGCCCAAGGAATGAGCCAATGAGACTGGTTGTACATACGCAATGTAACCTACCAGGTCATAAGGCCTCATGCACTAAATCACACAGTGTGGTGTGCTGAATATGTTGAAGGAAAAGGTATTTTAGCAGGCAACACGGAGAAAGCGCATGGTTGAGATGAGGAAGGCCATACGTGCCTGGGAAGTGTAAGTCAGGTAGGTAGGTAGTACGTGACCATAGGCACAGTTTGCTGTAAGTAGAGAAGCAGGAATTTGCAGTCTGTAGTAGTGTGCGTGATATGTCCATATGTAGTGGAGTGCAAAATGTAAATAAACTTGCGTTTTTTCTTGTTATTTACTGAGGATAGATGTACATGTACATTACAGTTATCTTTAAGTTTGTGTTGCATTTATAAGAAAGGATTACAAGTAAGTGTAAAAGAGATGAGGCAAAAGTTTAAAGGAACTGTGAGACAACATTTTCTGTTTGCATTGTTGAGTACTGCAATATGTTAATAATTTTGTGAAGTGTGTACCTCTCATGCAAACAGTGATTTGTGTAGAAGTAGTGGTGCAAACTTGCAACAGAGGTAGGTTGTGAGTGAGTGTTGTAAACAGCAAAGAGTGTACGAGGAAATAGAGTAGCTATTAGTTCAGGTACAGAAGTGCCCAAAAGTATTTCGAAGAAAGCATTATATACAATTACTAAAAGTAAGTGTTAATAGAAAAAATTACCAGCAGGTAATTGAGAAGTATGTAATTGTAATCCATTTAATGCACAACTACGTTCAGTTTAAACAGTTATTTGACATCAAAACAAAAAATGACAATTCTTCTGGCTCAAAAGTAATTTGTAGGTCTAAGGACATAAGAATCAAACAAAACTATTATGGAATATGAGGAAAGTATCAGTATTTCATTGTATACCCACTGACATTGCTCACAGCTGCACATGTATCTGGCACTGAATTCACAAGATTCTGTAATAGATTAAGTGGGAAATTTGACATTCATCAAATAGGGCAGCAGGAAACTGATCCTGTTTTGTGAAGCTTCTATGTGAAAGGTGTCAATCCAATGCATCCCAAAGGTATTTAATTGGATTTACACCCAGGCTCTGGCTTGCCCGCACCAAAAGTTTGAATTTTTTACCTGAAAAGAATTTTTTTTTTAAATATCCAAAAGTGTATTTTGAATTAGCATACTGCTGAAATATCCAATTATCTGGCATATGCTTTCTCCCATATGTACCATATTCTTTTCTGAAATGACATTGTACAGGAAACAATCCATTTTTCCTTCTATTTGGACTATAAGATGAAAATAACCCCAAGAAAGACGGCCCCACAGCATGATGCTGCCGCCAGCATGCTTAGGGGTCAGTACCCGGTACTTTTTGTTGTACCTTTGGGTTTCTGGTCAACATATATGAAGTAATGAGCACACACTTGAAAGTCGCACACATTAGCAGTGTGTTGTCTTCTGCAAGAGTGTGCCGCGAAAGAGCAATACCATGAACTTCCGATAGAGCCCGCCACAGGCAAGTGCCTATTTAAACCCTGCCGCATTATGCACTAGCTCAGTTGTTATGTTATTACAGCTTGTAAACATTTGCCTTATCTTATTGTGTTCAGTGTATTTTATGGTGATTGATGTACATGCCACAGTCTAATAAAGTTGTACTAACATTCTTGGTCATGTTATGTGTCCAAATTATAGCAGTATACACTGTACACAATCAGAAGAAAGTATACTAATTTCACTTTTGTTACTCCATAAAATCTGTAGCATTCCAAGTTTGATGTTTCTTTGCAAACTATCCTGGTTGTTATTTTTTGAATTTAGGAGTGGTTTACGTAATGGTTGTCTACCATTTAAATCACCTGCTACTAGGCAACTTTTTCATTAGACACATGTAGGTCCAGTCCATGATGCTATTCGAAACATCCCTAACCTGTTGAGACGATTCTCTCGGATCAGCAGCCTACTGCTTACAACTCATTCTGTTCTCCCTCGTCATTTTTTTGAGGATGACCTGACATTCGCAGAGTTTATTGTACCGTTGACGAGTTCATTAGAGATGGAGCACAAGCTCAGATGAGGGAAGGATAGGGAAGGAAATCAGCTGTGCCCTTTCAAAAGAACCATCCCAGCAATTGCCTGAAGCAATTTAGAGGAATCACAGAAAACCTAAATCTGGATGGCTGGACAAGGGTTTGAATTGTCATCCTCCCGAATGCAACTCCAGTGTGCTAACCACTGTGCCAGCTCACCTGGTTTCCTGTTTTTGCCATTGACACACACACTTATAGTAGTCGTGATAAGCCAAAGTCTCTACCAATGGCAGACGCTGACTTTCCCTCCCACAATGCATGTAAAACAGGTAAGTCTCACATCAGCCAATAATTCTTTGCATTTTTGCATGCTTCTAGTTGTACCTACAAACAAACGAACACTGTCTGAATGACTAACTGTGATGCCAGAATATTGAGTGGTTAGGGTTTCCAGTCTTCGCGAGACTGACTCTAAACAGCAATAGACAGATTCTACATGCATATGAGATGATTGTCAGACATTACATCATCACTAAACCACTCAAGGTCCTTCAGGATACAGTGAGTGCAACAGCAAAAAATCCACCTACAAAATCTGTCCTAGCTAGAGAAATGACATCATGGGAGAATGTATTGGGTACTAGTGAAATTTTTTTGAGGTATCACTGGTGCACTAAGGGCACCAGGAGGACAACTGAAAAGTGACTGTGGCCCAGGAAGTCTATCAGTGATATCCCGGAGCTCATGGAGTGTGATACACTGGACTACTTTCTCGAGATGTAATTTTGAGTTGAGATATTGAGGTTTATTATGAAATATTGAGGATTTGATGTGAAAACAATGTGTTAGGGTCATGATTATGTTGTATTATGGTAGATAATGAGGTATTGTGCATATTACTGAAGTATTCTGAGTCTGATGAAGTTAGTACATGGAATTGTGATAGTTCTCTAGTCATTATGTCTGAAAATGCAGTCACAGCCATGCTACTACAGACTCTCATCTTTTGTAAACAGTTTGCCTTATTTCAGAGTGATAAGGCAACAGTTAGTATGCATACAGTTCTGTAAGTTTGTACAGGTCTAGAAGCACCCGATTTTAATTTTGAGCATGTAATGCTGTTTGTGTAGGATAATGCAGGGCATGACCCAACAGTACACATGAGAACTTATTCACATTTTCTTATATATTAGGTGAATGCATTTGCTGTGTATTTATGGAAAGTTAGTAGTATTAGCATATGAGTACTATTACCTGGGAAAGACTAGCAATACAATGCCTCCTAGATACCTACACCCTTATTCCTATGAGACAGTTTTGCACTGCTGCAAAAATGGACAAGTCACAGCTAAAGATTAAAAGAGGTTTACTGACTCCTCAGTGAGGCAGCTTGAGTGCTGCAGAAAACAGCAAGAGGACCACAGAAAGGGATTTAAGTGTGAATAATGGAAATGAGATGCACATAAAACAAGAAGCAAAGACACAGTTGCTGAGCCCAGGTAAGTGGAATGTTGTAAACAGTGTAAATATAAAGAGGGAATGAAAAGTAAAGGCATACAGCAGCTAATCTAGAATCTGTTCTCTTGACTTGTATTTGGATGTAGAGATTGAAAAATGTAAATTGTACACACAATAGCCCCTCCATTTCAGCCAGACTTTAAGCAGGAATTCCATGGGCCGAGTTATTCCAAGAGGGGACGAGTGTAGTGGAGTGAGATTGAGCCAGGACTCCATTCTGAAATTCAGGCAACTCACACCATGCCTGCTGTTCTGCAACTACGACAAGGGCACTGCAGCAATAACCGACATTCTGGGACATTTCGTTAGTGCTCGCCAGGTCATGTGCATGACCTCAGCTACAAGACCTGCTTTGTCACGTATAAAAGCTGTCAGTCTGGCCAGTCTAGTTATGTCGCAACAGCTGGGCTTAAAGTCAGGCAGAAGGCCATCAACATTCTTCCGCAAACCCGCAAGGAAGGCCTGCTGGGGGTCCTGCCACTATCGGATGGGCCAAAGGATGAACTGGTGTCCTCCTAGTCACTGAGCACCTGTCAGTGCCCGACACTCACCTCCACTGAGTGCAACACAACTGCCTGCCAGCAGCGTAACACCTCCATGTCGCCTCACCTGATGCAGCACTACCTAGTTATGCCTACCTCGCAAGGCCTCAGCACTGTTGGGGCAGTAGCTACTGCCATCCTCATGACACCACTTGCTGCCACCATGGACTGCAAGATCGATGCCCGACTGTGTCAGGCAAGCAGAGGCGCATGGGATGATGCCAGGCTGTGCCAGTGGATGAGAGAATGCACCTGTAACTGCTGCAGCTTGTTGAAGCAATAAAGAGTTTATAGCAAGCATCTGTCTTGCTTCTTCCTGCAGGGATCTCCTTGTCTGTCAGAGTAGGCTGCCACAGTTTTTGCCAACCCGTCGAACACTCTATGCCCAGATTGGAAGCCCCCACCATTTTGACAAAACACTCTCCCCCCCCCTCCACACACACACACACACACACACACACACACACACACACACACACACACACACACACACACACACACACACACACACACACACGGGGGGGGGGGGGGGGGGGGGGGGGGCAATGCACGTGCAGGATCTATAGTCTCTGGGTGTTATGGACCAACTCTCTATTCAATCTATTCAATGTGCCTGTCTGCCACTTAGTTATTCCATCCCAGGTTTTCCACTGTTTGATATATTCAAACCTTCTGTTCACTACCTGTGGGCTCATGTTTGAAGACAGTTATTTTAAATAATTATTTCATTCTATATATATTTTTTATTTGCTTCATCATTACTGGTAGCTACTTTTTAATTAAATAATTTGAGACTTTAAATCCTGTATAACATCTGCTTTATTCTTGTTCATAAGGCTTCTCCTCTCCTACAAATAAGGAACTCCTTGTAGTCATCATCTTACTATGAATTAAGCAAACACTTAACAGCAGCAGGGTAAAAGCTTTTCCTGTTTTACTAAGGTTAAGTTGTCCATGATGCAGTACTTACATGAAGTAAAAGCTTCCTCCAATGCAAGAGAATCTGCCATGCTGAAAGGTTTCCATACAACTTTTGTCTCAACTTCCTTTTTGAAAAACCAGTGATGATAAACTTGTCTATAGACTGAACCTGCATTCATCTAAATATGGATAAAATGTTTTTTGTAAAAAAATGTGCCATCAATGTGGATAAGTGACTGCAGATCATTAAATGAAATAATAATTGAAAGCATTTATTGCACCATGAATTAAATTATTAACAAATCTACTCAATTTGCAGTGAGTTTCATTGTAATGAAAAAGCATCTCGTAAACTGTATTAATCCACATCAAGACTGCATGAAACTTAAATAAAAACTTTGATTTGGTACAGTGACATTTCTTACTTGCTGCTTCATTTTAAAATTAGTTACTCGCTTGACCCTTTTATCAAACAAGATTTATTACTGTCACTGAAAAAGAACATTGTATGACAATGGACAAAATGTATTACTTCCTGTTTACAGGTGAAACAACAGTTTTGGTTCATTTCTCACAGTAAATTTACTTTCATAGTCTATTGTTGTTCCCATAGTAGTTTAAGGCACAAAGTATTGACGAAGAAGTATCAGTAGAAAGATAAACAAAATAACTATATTCAAGTTACATACTTGTCCAGTAAATGACTGTGGTGAAACAGTAGGTGCTCCAGAACCGTTAGTAATTGGAGACTGATACTGAACGGATCCAACAGAGGCTGCAACCGGCTGAGGTTCGTTTGGAGTAGCCATTTTCTCATGTATATGAATAGGCTGAAATATTTGAGCTGAATGTGTGACTGACTGTGTAAGTGGCGGTAATGGTGAAGTATTTGCAGTCACATGAGGTGCAGAAACCGGAGACCATGAAAGTCCGGGTGGTTGAGCATACACTGGTCTCTTCTGATGACCTAGGCGAAATGTATTTGTCCCAGCTGAAACAACAGAAATATGCCAATGCTAAGAATTCACAGTTAAAAATCCCCAAGCAAGACCAGTTCGTTATTACTAGTATTATTGACACACTATATATATCAATGGGCATAAGTGGAGGAGGAAGAGGACAGAATGTTGCTCAATACTGCCCTCACATCAACATCATAATTTTCTTAAAAAGGAAAAAAAATTAATGCACTGAAATTAAAATAATAGCCTCTTACTGTGATTACATGTAACTTTAGCAGTACAGGAGAAACTAACAATAAAAAGATATGCACACCAGAAATCTTAATAACATTAAAATTATCAGTTCCAGGCCAGAAACTTTAAAGCAAGTAATCCAGACACAATTCACAAAACGTAAAACATCTGATTACCACGCACCTTACTGGGAACAAAGTGAGATGGAATGAAAATTATTTTTCTTAGTCCATTTTACACAGAAAATAAAATTTATGCATAATAATAAGTAAAGAACTAAGCCTGTTGTGTGTTATGTAGGATTATGAGAAGTTCACAGCACAAATGACACATTTAACAGTTGCGGGGGGAGGGGTGTCTATAATTATTCAGTACTAATAAATCTCAAGGCTGCTTCAGTAATTTAGAAGCAAATACAAGTAAGTTCATTCATGAGAATACAAGAAAACATATCAATGTTTAAAGAGTGACAACATTATTATTGTTTCGAAAACCTCTGGCAAAGAACTGACAAAGCTGAGTGACAAATATAAAAAAAACTCCTCTGGTTTTTCAGATGGAATCTAATATTTCGTTTCAGAAACAAAATACACACTAGTGATAGACAAGCAAAAAATAAATTACTTAGCTTAGTAACAAAGTACACAAATGCTTTCAATAATAAATGTCTGATAATGTTGTGGAGACACTCATTAGTGCACCATTTACCCATC
Organism: Schistocerca cancellata; assembly: GCF_023864275.1. Taxonomy (NCBI): domain Eukaryota; kingdom Metazoa; phylum Arthropoda; class Insecta; order Orthoptera; family Acrididae; genus Schistocerca; species Schistocerca cancellata. The sequence goes on along the minus strand of NC_064630.1, from coordinate 689,753,658 downwards.
AGTGCAACACCTTCAGCCTTTCCCCATGTACCTCTCATTAAAATTAACTTTCTACTTCCACTCTTGACCAATTTAAAATGTCTCATTTGCCTTTTCGTTTCTTTGTGAGGAGAACCTCTTCATGTGCATGTGTGTGCACATGGTCTAATGTTTAGAAACCAAGTGTCCTCTAATCCCTCCCCCTGCAGTTTATAGGGACTGCAGTTCAGAAACCATGAATGCTTCAAATTTTTCTACATGTATTATTACTTTTAATAATCAAAATTATTTTCCACTGCCTAAATGAAATCTCTCTCCATAACAGTGCCTCATCCAACAATTTCCCCATAATCAAAGTATACTCTGCAAAAATGAGGATGTTTTTCTACCAGAGAAAAAGTAACACACTTGTATGGTCTAGAGTTCTGGTGACTGTCATTGGCTCATTGGATGTAAAAGCAAAAACATTCTGAATCACTCACAAAATGTTATATTTGTGGATGGCAATTTATTTCAGAGGTGCAGCTTCAACTAATTTTGGAAATTTCAGAGTATGGCCTGTCAGATCAGTTTTCAGAAATGTGATGTCACTGCTACAAAAGTACAACTTTTACAGCTAAGATTATGTGAAAATCAAGTACATTATATGTGAACATAATCTATAATAATGACCCTCACTTACCTTAGTAAAGAAAGGCGAACCTACATTTAGAGCATTTTCAAATTGGGAGAAAGCTTTTGATAAAGTACCAAGTATAAAATATTGGGAGTGAAAAGTTATTTAGAACTTTTACATCAATCTTACTGCAGTTATAAGAGTCAAAGACATGAAAGAGAAGCACAGTTGAGAAGGGAGTGAAACTGGGTTGCTGCCTATCTCCAATGTTATTCAATCTGTACAATGCACAAGCACCAATGAAAATCCCGAAAAAAATTAAAGTTCACACAGAAGAATTAAACTTTGCAGGTTTGCCAATGCCACTGTAATCTGTCAGAGAGAGCAAAGAACGCGGAAGTGAAATGCGGTTATAGGATGAACATCAACAAAAGTAAAACAAGGGTAATTCTAATTAAATTGTAACTCTGAGGGAATCATCATCATCATCATCATCATCATCATCATTTAAGACTGATTATGCCTTTCAGCGTTCAGTCTGGAGCATAGCCCCCCTTATACAGTTCCTCCATGATCCCCTATTCAGTGCTAACTTTGGTGCCTCTTCTGATGTTAAACCTATTACTTCAAAATCATTCTTAACCAAATCCAGGTACCTTCTCCTCGGTCTGCCCCGACTCCTCCTACCCCCTACTGCTGAATCCATGAGTCTCTTGGGTAACCTTGCTTCTCCCATGCGTGTAACATGACCCCACCATCTACGCCTGTTCGCCCTGACTGCTACATCTATAGAGTTCATTCCCAGTTTTTCTTTGATTTCCTCATTGTGGACACCCTCCTGCCATTGTTCCCATCTACTAGTACCTGCAATCATCCTAGCTACTTTCATATCCGTAACCTCAACCTTGTTGATAAGGTAGCCTGAATCCACCCAGCTTTCGCTCCCATACAACAAAGTTGGTCGAAAGATTGAACGGTGCACAGATAACTTAGTCTTGGTACTGACTTCCTTCTTGCAGAAGAGAGTAGATCGTAGCTGAGCACTCACTGCATTAGCTTTGCTACACCTCGCTTCCAGTTCTTTCACTATGTTGCCATCCTGTGAGAATATGCATCCTAAGTACTTGAAACCGTCCACCTGTTCTAACTTTGTTCCTCCTATTTGCACTCAATCCGTTTATATTTCTTTCCCACTGACATTACTTTCGTTTTGGAGATGCTAATCTTCATACCATAGTCCTTACATTTCTGATCTAGCTCTGAAATATTACTTTGCAAACTTTCAATCGAATCTGCCATCACAAGTAAGTAGGATTGGATTGGATTGTTTGGGGGAAGAGACCAAACAGCGAGGTCATCGGTCTCATCGGATTAGGGAAGGAAGTCGGCCGTGCCCTTTCAGAGGAACCATCCCGGCATTTGCCTGGAGCGATTTAGGGAAATCACGGAAAACCGAAATCAGGATGGCCGGACGCGGGATTGAACCGTCGTCCTCCCGAATGCGAACAAGTAAGTCATCGGCATATGCAAGACTGCTTATTTTGTGTTCACATATCTTAATCTCACCCAGCCAGTCTATTGTTTTCAACATATGATCCATAAATAATATGAACAACAGTGGAGACAGGTTGCAGCCTTGTCTTACCCCTGAAACTACTCTGAACCATGAACTCAATTTACCGTCAACTCTAACTGCTGCCTGACTATCCATGTAAAGACCTTTAATTGCTTGCAAAAGTTTGCCTCCTATTCCATAATCTTGTAGAACAGACAATAACTTCCTCCTAGGGACCCGGTCATATGCCTTTTCTAGATCTATAAAGCATAGATACAATTCCCTGTTCCACTCATAACACTTCTCCATTATTTGCCGTAAGCTAAAGATCTGGTCCCGACAACCTCTAAGAGGCCTAAACCCACACTGATTTTCATCGAATTGGTCCTCAACTAATACTCGCACTTTCCTTTCAACAATACCTGAGAAGATTTTACCCACAACGCTGATTAAAGAGATACCTCTGTAGTTGTTACAATCTTTTCTGTTTTCATGTTTAAAGATTGGTGTGATTACTTCTTTTGTCCAGTCTGATGGAACCTGTCCCGACTCCCAGGCCATTTCAATTATCCTGTGTAGCCATTTAAGACCTGACATTCCACTGTATTTGATGAGTTCCGACTTAATTTCATCCACCCCAGCCGCTTTATTGCACTGCAATCTGTTGACCATTTTTTCCACTTCCTCAAATGTGATCCTATTTCCATCATCATTCCTATCCCATTCTACCTCGAAATCTGAAACATTACTGATCGCATTTTCACCTACATTGAGCAACTCTTCAAAATATTCCCTCTATCTGCCCAAGGCATCCACAGGATTCACCAGCAGTTTTCCTGACCTGTCCAAAATACTTGTCATTTCCTTCTTACCTCCCTTTCAAAGACTGCTAATTACACTCCAGAATGGTTTTCCAGCAGCTTGACCCATAGTCTCCAACCTGTTTCCAAAGTCTTCCCACGATTTCTTCTTGGATGCTGCAATTATCTGTTTGGCTTTGTTTCTTTCTTCAACATAACTTTCTCTGTCTACCTGGGTTCTGGTATGTAGCCATTTTTGATACGCCTTCTTTTTCCTTTTACAGGCTGCCGTGACTATCATTCCACCAAACTGTTTGCTTCATCCTACTTTTACACACTACTGTTCCAAGACATTCTTTAGCCACTTCTAGTACTGTGTCCCTGTACCTTGTCCATTCCTTTTCCAATGACTGTAATTGACTACATTCAACTAACTGGTACCTTTCTGAGATCGCTGTTATGTACTTGTGCCTGATTTCCTTATCCTGAAGTTTCTCCACTCTTATCCTCCTACAAATGGACCTGACTTCCTGCACTTTTGGCCTCACAATCCCAATTTCACTGCAGATTAAATAATGATCAGTGTCTGATGGAATTCGATTAGGAAATGAGATAACAAAAACAGATGGGTTTTGATATTTAGTAGCCAAAACAAATATCAATGGTCAAAGTAGAGTGCATATATAGTGACCGATAACAGCAAGAAGAGCCAATCAGAAGAGGGGAAATTTGTTAACATAGAATATAAATCTAAATGGTATAAAGACTTTTCTGCAGGTATTTACCTTGAGTGTAGCCTTGTACAGAAGTGAAACATGGATGATAAACAGTACAGACAAAAAGAGAACTGAAAACTGAAGCTTATGAAATGTGATTCCACAGAAGAATGCTGAAGATTGGACAGGAAGATAAGGTAAATAATGAAGATGCACTGAATTAAATCAAGGAAGAACAAAATTTATGGCATAATTTGACTAAATAACTAAGAGTGTGAGAGTGAGTGTGAGTGCGTACAGACAGACCGAAGATGATGGCACCAAGTTGCATACTACTTTTCTCCATACAAGCTATTTTCCTGAGACTCTCCATGAAAATGTCATGAGCATTTATCTATGACTGATTCATAAATCAGACAGTGACTGGTGACATAATGTTATGGAGAAGAGGACAAAATGAAAGTGAGAGGAAGGATTGTGAATGGCATGGCTAACATCCTTGGGTTTGGCAGGCTGGACAGTGCATCCCAAGTCCAGACACAGATGGGCACATTTGCTATAACGTAGAGTGATTGAAATTTTACACTGGAGCAATTGGCAGGATGGACCAACTATGAAGTAAACTGCTGCTGTCAGAAGGTCATCAAATAATATGAAAGGCTGCAACTGTATGTTTTTACCCCAAAGTGAATGAACATTGCCATGATGGATACTCAAAGGTCACAATAAAACCAGTACCAAGAAAGCTGCACAGTAGGTCACAGAATCATGTGAAAATTAAAAATGAGGTGAAGAAGCATTTTAAAACTCACGCTGGCACTGAGATTGTGTTTCTCGGTGTCGGGCAGCATGCGTATTCATGCTTACCTTCAGTTTCTCCTCATGGGGCATGTTCACATTCACACACCTCTAAAAACTTACATTTCAATATGCCACAGGTATCAGCATGTAAGCACTGGTTATTGGGTACTTTAATTAATTCTTCTGTTCACTGGACAAAAAATATGTTTGTTTTAATAGAATGGTTTAATATCATCTATTGTAAGTAGTGTCCTTTGACAGCTACAATCTTTTCGCTTTTCAGAAAACAAATGGAAACTGTAATAAAAAATGGCAGGTTCTGTTGAGGCGATAAGACTCATAGAACCAGTTTTTGAGATAGCTAAAAGAGTATTCAAGTCTAGTTCAAAAAGGACCGAAATGAACAGTAATCACAAGGAGCCATGTGAGAGTTAGTCTCTAAGTGCATGATTCAAACTGGGTAATTGTGCTTCAACGCAGTCCTGAAGAGGATGCAGCTCGATTTTCAGTAGTTGCAAGGGCAACAGCTTGGGTCATTGACTGATCTGGACTGCTAACATCAACCAAAATGACCTTGCTTTGCTGGTACACAAACAATTAATGTCGGTTAATTCTTACAACGAAGAAGACAGCAACCAGCCACGATTAATACTGCTGTTTATTTAGGTAAACAGTGTCGTTACTGGTTTTGAACTGGCACGTTCATCATCAGACAGCTGTTCACATGATTTGCAAGATACAATTTACATTATCATCAGTTTTCGATTTTTATTCTTCCACTGTGGCGAAATATTTTTGGTGGCAAATTCTTTTTGGTGTGTGTGTGTGTGTGTGTGTGTGTGTGTGTGTGTGTGTGTGTGTGTCCTGCAACTTCGCAACAAAATAGCGCAGAATTTTCGACGGCACCAACACACCAAAAATATTTTGCCACAGTGGAAGAATAAAAATAACAAACTGACAATAATGTAAATTGTATCTTGCAAATCATGTGAACAGCCGTCTGATGATGAACCTGCCAGTTTGAAACCGGTCTCACCATGTCAATTTTAGACAAAATAGCACATTGTACACAAACAGCTTAAAGCAAAGGGAAACTACTGCTGTACTTTTTCTCGAGGGCATGCAGCTCTACTGTATGGATAAATGATGGCATTCTCTTGGGTAAAATGTTCCAGAGTAAAATAGTCCCCATTTCGATCTCTGTGTGGGGACTACTTCATAGGAAGAAACGAAACTGGGATTCTATGGGTCAGAGCGTGGAATGTTAAATCCCTTGATCTGGCAGGTAGTTAGAAAATTTAAAAAGGGAAATGGGTAGGCTGAAGCTTAATATAGTGGGAACTGGTGAAGTTCAGTGGCAGGACAAATAGGACTTCTGCTGAAGTGAATACAGGGTTGTAAACGCAAAATAGTGTAAGGGTTTAATAATGAGTAAGAAAATAGGAATGCTGGTAAGCTTCTATGAACAACATAGTGAACCCATTATTGTAGCGAAGTCAGATCTTAAGCCGAAAACCCATCACAGTAGTACAAGTTCATATGCCAACTAGCTCTGTAGATGAAGAGACTGAAAAAATGTTCAATGAAGTAAAAGAAATTTATCAGATAGGTAAGGTTGACAAAACTTTAATTGTAATAGAAGACTGGAATTTGATAGCAGGAAAAGGAAGAGAAGGAAAAATAATAGGTGAATTTGGACTGGGGGAACGGAGCAAAAGTAGAATCCACCTGTTACAATTTTGCACAGAGTATAATTTGATCATCACTGACATTAGGTTTAATAATCATGAAAGGAGGCTGAATACATAGAAGAGACCTGGAAACACCAGAAGGTTTCACATTGATTACAAAATAGTAAGACACGAGGGTGGTTTGAAAAGTTCTCTGAACAAAACAGAAAAAAAGTACTTCCGTCACTGAAACTATTTTTATTTTTCAATGTAGTCTCCTTGTAGATTAATGCCCTTGGTCCAACGATGTTCCAGTGCCTTGATCCCATCTCGAAAAAGAGTTTCCTCCAGGCCTGCAAAATAGTTGTCAACTCCGGCTATCAATTCTTTGTTTGAACGTTTGAAGTGATCTTAGTCCACAAAGAAAAACTTTCAGTTTTGGAAAGAGATGAAAGCCTGACAGAGCCTATCAGGTGAAGAAGGCAGGTGTGGTAACAATTCATACCTTAGCTGGTTTAATTTTGCCATGACAATGGCACATGAGTGCGGGTGCGCACTGTCTAGCCTTTTTTCGCTTATCTTTTGTTGGAATTAGTCCAAGAGGTTAGCATAGTATTCTCCAGTAATTGTTTGCCCAGTGGGGAGATCTATAAACAGAATCCCCTTCGCATCTCAGAACACTGATGTCATGACCTTTCCCGCCAACGGAATTGTCTTTGCTTTCTTTGGTGGCAGAGAATCATCATGTTTCCACTGCTTTGACTGTTTTGTTTCTGAGGTATAGTAGTGCACCCAAGTTTCATCTGTGGCCACAAACTGGTGCAAAAAAATCTTGTTCGTTTCTCCTAAAACGGACCAAACATTGTTCCCATTCTCAGGCGTTTTTGATCCAGCGTCAAGAGTCGTGGCACCCCATCTTGCAGATAACTTTTTCACTTCTAATTCTTCAGTTAATATGTAATATACACTTTCAGATGACATCTAGCAAGCGTGAGCAATTTCATGCACATGCTATCGGTAATCTTCCATGTCTATTTTGTGCACTTTTGCAATGATTTCTGGAGTAGTGACACATCTTGGGCGACCACTGTGCGGATCATCATCTAAGCTCTCCTGACCAGATTTAAATTCATTTATCCATTTGGCAACAGCTGAATATGAAGGAACAGAGTCCCCCAGTCTATTCTGGAAATCAGAGGAATGTCCTTTGCTTTCATACCTTTCTTTACGAAGTACTTAATCACTGCTCGCATCTCGATTTTTTCCATCTTCGCAAATCGCTACATGGGAACAACAACAGAACCACGTCACCACCACAGGTCTCTGATGTGGCACATGTTTACAGGTAAGAGTCCAATGAATATCACTTGAACAACTCGTTGTGCTAGCGATGACCTCTCGTGATGATTCTGAGAACTTTTCAAACCTCCTTGTACATGTTTTGGACCCAGATTTTAAATTGAAAGACATTTGCAGGGGCAGATGCAGACTTTGATCACAATTTATTGGTTCTGAAGTGTGGATTAAAACTGAAGTAATTGCAAAAGGTTAGGAAATTAAGTAGATGGAGCCTAGATATGTTGAAAGGATGACAGGTTGTTGAGAGTTTCAGAAAGACCATTAGGCAATGACTGACTACCACAGGGGAAAGAAACACAGTATGGGTAGCTTTGAGAGATGAATTAGATAAGGCAGCAGATGGCTCTGAGCACTATGGGACTTAACATCTATGGTCATCAGTCTGAAGGCAGCAGATGATCAAATACATAAAAAGACAAGGCCTCGTAGAAATCCTTGGATATCACAAGAGATACTGAATTTAAATGATGGAAGGAGAAAATATAAAAATACAGCAAAAGAAGAAGAAGAAAGGGAAAACAAACATCTAAAAAATAAGATTAATATGAAGCATAAAATTACTAAGCAGGAATGGATCGAGGACTATGTAAGGACTTAGAAGCACACTTCACTATGGGAAAGATATACACGAAAAAAAAAAAAAGGCCTTTGGAGAACAGAGAAACAGCTGCATGAATATCTAGAGCTCAGATGGAAAAGTACTAAGCAAATAAGGCAAAGCTGAAAGTTGGAAGGAGTATACAGAATGTCTATACAGGGGCCATGAACTTAAAGCAATATTATAGAAAGGGTAGAGAATGTAAATGAAGATGAGATGGGAGATATGAGATACAGCAAAAATAATTTGACAGAGTACTCAATAACATAACTCAAAACAAGACCCCTGGAGTAGGGGACATTCAATCATAACTACTGATAATTTAGGGAGAGACAGGCAAGACGAAACTATTCCATCTGGTGCACAAGATGTATGAGACAGGCGAAATATCTTCAGACTTCACGAAGAATGTAGTATTTCCAACCGCAAAGAAAGCAGCTGCTGACAGGTGTGGATATTACAAAACTATCAGTTTAATGAGTCACGGTTGCAAAATGGTAACACGAATTCTTTACAGAAGATTGGAGAAACTGATAAAGCCAACCCCAGGGAAGATCAGTTTGGATTCTGGAAAAAAGTAGGAACATGCAAGGTGTTACTGAACCTACAACTTCTCTTAGAAGATAGGTTAAAGAAAGGCAAACCTATGTTTATAGGTAAAGAAATATTTTGACAATGTTGACTGGAATACTCTCGTAGAAATTCTGAAGGTAGCAGGAGTAAAACACATGGATCAAAAGGCTATTTACAATTTATACAGAAACTAGATGACAGTTATAAAAGTCAAAGGCCATTAATGGGTAGCAGTGGTTGAGAAGGGATTGAGACAGAGTTGTAACACAACCCCTATGTTCTCCAATCTGTATCCTGAGCAGCAAGCAGTAAGTGAAACTAAAGAAAAATTTGGAGTTGGAATTAAAGCTTAGAGAGAAGAAACTAAAACTTTGAGGTTTGCTGATGACACTGTAATTCTGTCACAGAAAGCGAAGTGTCTGCAGGAGCAGTTGAACAGAATGGACAGTGTTATTGAAAGGATGCTATAAGATGAACCTCAACAAAAGCAAAACAAGGATAATGGAATGCAGTTGAATTAAATCAGGTGATGCTGAGAGAATTAGATCAGGTAATGAGACATTTAAAGTAGTAGTTGAGTTTTGTTATTTGGGCAGAAAAATAATGGCTGATGGCCAAAGTCGACAGGATGTAAAATATAGACTGGCAATGGCAAGCAGAGAGTTTCTGAAGTAAAGAAATTTTTTAGAATCAAATATAGATTTAAGTGTTAGGAGCTCTTTTCTGAAGGCATTTGTCTGAAGTGCAGCCATGTACAGAAGTGAAACATGAATGCTATTAGACAAGAAGAGAAAAGAAGCTTTTCAAATGTACAGAAGATTAGATGGGTAGATCATGTAACTTATGAGGAAGTACTGAAGAAAACTGTGGAGACAAGAAACTAGTGGCACAACTTTATCAAAATAAGCTCTCATATAGAACACATTCTGAGACATCAAGGGATCACAAATTTAGTGTTGGAGGTACGTATGAGTGATAAAAACCATAGAGGGAGATCAAGAGAGAAAAACAATAAGCAGATTCAAAAAGATATAGGTTGCAATTATTCGGAGATGAAGTGGCTTGCACAGGATAGAGCAGCATGGAGAGATGCATCAAACCAGTCATCAGATTGAAGGTCAGAAGAACACAACAGCATTCAGTATTCACCATCTGACCAGGTTGCAGCAGCAGCTTGTAGCGACAGCAACCAGTACTGCACAGTTCAGTCAGCACAGTACTACACTCTGCTGGAAAAGTTGCAAACTTACAGTGTAGGCCAAAAGATGTTACTGCTAGAAAAGTCCAACTGAGAGCTTTTAGCATCGGTCACCGTGTGGTGTTGCAAGTATGTGGACATGCCAGCCCACATAAAAACATAATGGGACCCCAATGACAGAGGCTGCAAATTTGATATCCAATTTATTTCAACAGCATTTTTGTCCCACTGTGTGCCCATTTTAAAGGGGTCCAGCAGGATTGCAGACCAGAGGTTTCAGATGTGTCTCCACTGCTGCAGTTTTATTAGACCTGCATGTAATGTGTACTAACATGGACCCAAGACAGAGCGCAGTGGTTTGTTGCATGTGCTGCGATAGTGTAGTGATTTCACTGGTCACTTGTGGGACAGGATTTGTTGCAATTTCAGTGGCCACCTGAGTGACAGATTGTGTAGTGTAACATTGTTTGCTTATGCAACAGTACATGCTGTGGTTTCAGTGGTTATCTGAGCAACAGGTTGTGTTTTTCATTAGTGGTCACTTGTTTGACAGGGTATATCAGGAGAGCAGCCATCACCTGAGCAATGGATTGTCCACAGTATTCTTCAGTGTACTATCCTGCGATGGGCCCTTTACAGTGGCTAAGTGGTCGCCCCTGAAATAGGTGTTTCCTGTTACTTGTACCAATATTTGTAAACTTAGTGAGCAATTCTATCTTTTGTGCTAGAACAACTGTTTCACTTCCTCTATAAATTATCCTGAAGTGGTGACCTATCTGGCAAATACCAATTGGACTGCTTGTTGACGTACATCATAATTACCTCCAACTAAGTGCTTCCCACTTACTGCACCACCACTGCTGACATTGTTGCCTCATCAATGGCCAGCAAGCTGCCACCATGGTCTCCCACATTGCCATCTCAGTACTACCTTTCTCGCCTACAGGACCAGCCCACTAGTTCAAGTAGGTCGAGGCCAGCTTCTATTGCACTTGGCATCGATGTGCCACCAACCACGAGGCTTTCCAGCACCTCAAGAGGGAGCTCGTATGCTGCCTCTCTGTGGCCCCAGCTATGAAAGTACATTAGCTGATTACTGGCAATGACACTGATATCAGTGTTCTGTCACAGTTCCTGTGCCACCTTCACAGCACAGCCGAGATCGACAAAGTTATAGACAAGCTGCTGTGTGTGCTTTGCCTGAACCGACTGCCTGACCAGGCACATGCCATCCTCGCAATTCAGCAGACACTTTCACTGCAGTAACTAGTGCCCCTCGCTGACACCATGGTCAAAACACTCACTGCAGCCCCTTGTTCTGGCCCAGCTCATGTTGCTGCTACCAGCCTAACTAACTCTGCCTCTAACACAATAGCTACACCATTCACCACACAGTGGAATGCAACACACTGGCACCCACTTTGTGCCCAGCCAGCTGCTATTTCCACACCGCCAAACACCCTTACCAGCACACTTCTTGAATGATGCTGCACCAAAGTCAAATCCACTATGTGCTGGAATCACTTCACATTTGTAGAGCAAGCTTCCCATTGTCACCCAACATGCAACCAATCAAATGCCGATGGCATATGCCAGTGAGCAAACATGGTTGTCATGGTGCATCTATATGCCTGTCGATCTCATGTAGATGGTCTGGCCAGCATTTCCTTATTGACACCCTCTAATCTGGATGCTTACCCTGGTGCACAGATCCCTGGGTGTTGTAATGTAATGAACTGTCGGAGATAAAGTTTATCTCATGCGAAAAGTACTTTGCCCACAGTAAAGAGTTAAGGTAATTTCATTATGATGCCAGAAAATATGTTTAATTTATTTAATTATGAATATTTTCTTTTATGATAAATAATGGACTCGTTTAAGATGTTAAATGCTGTATATTTATATATATTTATTTATATGCATCTTTGGAGTTTATTAAGGTCAGTAGACCAAAGAATCTAGAATGCCTGAATGTCTGCAACTTCCGGGCACATGTTGGCTTGCCTGCCACTTCTTTGTCTGTATTGGAGGGAGATGGACATGTTTATGCGACAAGTGCAGTATAATGGATTTAGAGTATCAATGTTCATAGTGAAAATGGTGTAGTTACTAACAAAAAGTACGAATAAACATAATTTTTAGCTGAAAGTATTTCGGATCCGGTGTTTTTGTTTCAAACAAGAAGAAAAACGCAGGCCACACTTGTTGGAATGATTATTTTGCAGACAAAACTTCGAGAACCCCCTAGACAAACGAGATCTGCTGTGTGTAATCTTTCAGCAGCTACTAAAAAATAAGGCTTGCTGTGATTATGCTCGAACTAGTTGTATTATTCTCATTCAAAAACACGTGGTGAGTGTGTGGTCCTACCACAATATCCCACTTAAGATTCCACAATTTTTCAGTTATCTAAGAAATGAGATAGATAACAACCAGTACAGTGTCAACCAGCAACACCATTTCGGCTGTCAGCTGCCAACAACTTCTCCATCACCATCTATGGTGTCTACCCAATACAACTGGATCTAGGTCTGCACCACAGACTTCACAGAACCAATCTTTCGTGCCAATTTCTTAGCACGTTTCTGCAATTTCTTAGCACATTTCTGCCTTCTCCATGACAGAGCCAGTTCTCATCTCATCAACAAGGTTTTCTGTCATTCAGCTGTTGAATCCCGTCATGTTGCGCAAAACTTTGTGCTGAAGCTCACCCATGCCATTGACACATGGCAGTACCAGGAAATTCTCACGTATTTCGTAACCATCCTACAAACACACCTGGGACCTAGGAAGTGCAGAACAGCACAGTCCATCATATCTGCACCATACCTTGTCCTCCAGCTTTCAGAAAACCATGACTCCTCACAATGGAGCGACCTGCTGCTAAAGCTGAACTTTGGGTCATGCTTCAGGTTGACACCATTTGCCATTTGGACGGCCCCTGGTCCTCTCCTCTCCAGCTCGTACCAGAGAAGGGTGCCACATGGTGACCATGAGGTGCCTATTGTGCTCTTAATGCATGCACCATTCTGGACAGATATCAGGTTCCAAACCTTCACAACATCAACCATGCCCTCAGCAGCATTTTAGTATTCACCATCCTTGACTGCATGAAGGCATGTATGCAGATACCATTGGCATGGAAGACATCCCAAACACAACCATCACCATGCCCTTTGGATTCTTGGATCACTTGATACGACATCTGGTCTCCGAAATGCTGCACAGACAAGGCAGCAATTCATCGAGAGTGAGCTACATGACCTACCCTTTTGCTTCGCCTATCTTGACAACATACTAGTTTTTCTCTCTTCACTGCAGCAACAGCATGAACATGGCAGAAGCGTTTCAACAGCTAAACGATTTTGGGGCCGTCATTAATCACCCCAAACGCATCTTGTTACCTCCCACAAGACCTTCCAGGGCCACCACATTTGTGCAGAGGACATCCCTCCATGAAAAATTTCAGGCTATTCAGGAAATTCAGTGTCCATGAACTTTCTGAAACTCAGAATAATGAACTTCTACCGTTGTCATCTCCCCAGTAGAGCCTCCATTCAAGAGCCACTAACAGGTGCTCTTGCTGATCGTAAGGCTAAGGGCAACAATTTGGTTCCTTGGACAAACCAAATGGATGCCACCTTCACTGCTGCCAGAAACAGTTTTGCTGATGCTGCATTTCTGTCTCACCCAGCACATGATGCCCACTTGGTACCGGTGTTCAATCCCACCAGCATACTTGAGGTGCAGCCTTGCAGCAACACTTCAGTAGTTCCCGGCAACCTTGACCTCCTTTTCAAGGAGACTTACACCTACACAATGCCAATGGAGTGCTTTGACAGGAAGCTGCTTGCCATCTATGAGGCGATCCATTACTCTGGAGGCCAGAACCATGCATAAGTGATGCAAATTACCATAACAGGAAAACCTGGACTATGGAACGACAGAAGAATGTCATTTGGTCAGCTGAATCTTGTTTCACATTGTTCCCAACTTCTGGCCGAGTTTATGCCCCAATAATGAAACATGGCAGGGGTTTGATGGTGGTTTTGGTACCCATACTGAGGTACTCCATGAACCAAATGGTTACTCTGCAAGGTCACATTACTGCCACACATTATGTGACTCTTTTGGCTGATCATGTCCACCCCACAGTAAAATGTTTCTTCCCCAACGGAGATGCCATGTTCAAAGATAACATTCTGAGATGACTGGAAATGTTCTGAATGCCAACTGTTTTCTTACACCATACTATCAGTCCCTTCCTATCTCTGACAGCAGCAGTATCTTTTAAATATTATCAGTCTTTTCACTTGCCAGTCAGAGGTGACAACTATTCCTAACATATCAGCTGAAACTGTGGCACAAGCATTTGTGAGTAAATGGATTGTTCGTTCTGGACTTCCACTCCACAGCATCATGGATCGCAGATTGCAATTTGAGTCCCAGCTATTCAATGAGCTAGCCCAATTCTGTGGCACTCTTTGTCACTACACCACCACACACCAGACTGTCAGCAATGGTATGATCGAGTGATAGCATTGCACTCTGAAAGCAGTTCTACTTTGCCACAACACAACATTGACTACTCAATCCCCATCATCCTCCTCAGTCTCCACACCAGTTTCAAGATGGACCTCAATACCTCAGCAGCTGAGCTGGTCTAAAATCAGCCCCTTCAGATACCTGTCCCAGTACATCACATATTAAATTCCTAATAAAACACATTGAATACCCACAAAATTTTACTAATATTTGATTGTTGGATTGGGAACATAATTCATCAGCAGTCAATGTTAATGCCAACTGTTTCAATTAAGCTAAATAGTTAGCATAAACAGAGCATAATTTTTTTAAAAGAAAGTAAAATGTTTTGTGAAATGATTTGCCTAAACATAATAAATATTCAAAGCCCCCGTCAAACATTTCTCTAATCTATTTTTCTTCTTTTAGGCAAATCATTTCACAAAATATTTGACCATTTTTAAAAATTTTTTTTTTCTTATTTTCAAGCTTTACTCAGAATGCGTGATCTTACCGACACCTCAAGATCTTCCTAGCGTGTAATGTTCTCGAAATGTCCCAAACTGAGTACTTGATTCGAAGGAAGCCTTTTTGACAAATATCACACCAATATATCTTTTTATGCATAAAATAGCTATGCCTTGAAGAGATGAACTTTTTGAAACTTCACTTACAATAAACTATCAGCAACTATTCACAAAATATTTGTTTTCCCCTCAACTCTCATATTTTCCTTAATTGCCCAATTACATTCAAATAATTAAATATTTGTTTGCAAAGCTAGACTTCACGGAGTTTGATTTGTATAGCATTAGTCTACTTCTCACTCTTTATTTGGCTATGAAAATTCGGATAAAAACCCATTATGTAATTTATGGGGAGTCTTGTTTTCAACCAGCTCAAACATTTGACCAAAACCTTTTAAGTGTTAATCATATGACTAAGTATTTGGTTGCTGTCATTTGCAAAAAACCTAGTTTCGATATCTTGAGCTGTTTCTAAAGTATGACAATTTTTACAACCACCTGCTTCTCTATGTGCATAGAAGGAATTGGGCATGCCACACATAACCAGTATGCTAGGTATAAAAACCAATATCCAGAGAAAGAAATGACATATCATTCATCTCTCAACTTTAAATACAATTTCGATATGTTTGCTACATTTTATATGCATTAATGTATGGCCTAAAATCAACTATAAACACCTTCTACACAATGCATTTTTACCTCTGAAAACAAAAATTTTGTGCAGTCATTTACTTACTTTCATGCACCACAGCAACTATGACTAACAACAAAAAGAAATTCAGTCCCTTATCGAGCAAAGTTATCAAGCTGAAGAGATGCGAAAGAATCAAATTTTTTCACCAAACAGTTTTCTTAAAACTAGACGTTAAGTTCTTCATAGCAGCCAGCACGTCAGCTCCAGTACTTCATTGAGAATACATAACTGTTGCCATCCGTCAAGTGTGCTGCAGCAATGAGATTCAAACACTTCGAATTCAAATGTCGCCAGTTAGAATGGATAACCAGCAGTGGCACGGATGTTGTCAACCTAGGCCACTTCCTTAGCTGTACCTGTGGTAGCGTTCTCTCTCCTGAAGCTGTTGTGTGCTGTCAACACTACGTCCTACATCAGCAACAGAGTGACTAACAGCGCAGGACAGACTTGATTCTTTCGCCTCTAAGAAACTGATACGCTGCTTGATTAAGGGCTGTATTTCCTCTTGTTATTCATCATAGTTACTGTGATACATGAAACTACGTATAAGACAGCATGAAATTTTTAAGAGTTTGCAGAGGTAAAAACACATTACGTAGATTTTGCATACAGTTCATTTCAGGTCATAAATTTCTACTTACGGAATGCACTCAACATATCAGAATTGTATCTGAAGTTGCTTATGTCACTCACATAGGACATGGGCATAGTGAATGCAGTGGTCGGGTCAGAGGTGGATTGTTTACTGCGTTTTTAAGCAGTTGCCCCAGCGATGGGTGCTGCGTGACATTGTAATCATTTCTGTGATTAGTTTCTTGTACCAACAGTGCTGTTAATAAATGTTAACTTCGTGAGCAATTGTGTTCCTTATGTGATAGAACATACCCGTTGTTCTTCCTGTGTAAATTATACCAAATCTCATGGTACGTCACACCGACTAGGACACATTCTGTCACTCGCCTCTAAATCATTCTTTGATACATCAAGACCAATACCTGCATGTAGTTTCTAACAGTATCTTATCCATGTGCTTCCACTAGCAAAAGGTGGCTTTCTGCAGCAGATTTTTTTAGATGAAGGAGAAAGAATAACGCCTCCCACACATCCTGTTTAGTAGGTAAAAAACCCAACACGTTCAAGGCAGTAAATAGGTACATTTTTTCCTCTCCACTCTGAAGTTACACACAGATCTGAGAGTCTGGCGTTTCTACAGCGAAGTAAGTCCCATATCACTGTCCACTATGCAGCACTAAAAACATAAAATGTTTGGACATGCAGTTTTAGTTATAACACGAATATGCATTTTTGTGAATTTTGAAATGTCAGATGGTAGCTTTTTGGCCTGGGGCTGTTGGTTGTACAAGCTCGTTGAGGAAGGACATATGCGGATGTGTGGCATGTCAGTTGTGGCCAAAATTGTTTGAAATTTTCAAGTAATAGGAATATAAGCTTCCAAAATTTCTCTACAGGTTTATGGGTTTAGTAAAGTTTTCCACAGTTGATTTCATAGGCTTCAAGTCTGAACAGCACCTTGAGTTTCAGGATTTAATAAATTCATTACCACGCTAGTGGGCCAACCTGTATCAGCACTCGTGGCATTAAGCAAGGGTGAAATAAACATTTTTTTGTTTACTAAACAAGACTGCTGTGTTAAGGGCATTTTTATTTCATTACCAATATCCTGCCTGAAATTTAGTCAATTACCATGACTTTAATAGAACAGTTACTGGAAACTGCAACGAGTGCGAGGTCATCCCCTAGACCCTCATGCGAGGTCATCCCCTAGACCCTCATGTAGTCAATAAACTTCAAAATTGGTCACATACTTCATTAAGCTCTTTTACATGAATTGTGATTATAGAGAGAGGGTAACAACACATGAAGGTGTCTTCATAAATAACTAGAGTAACTAGGGCAATAGCCTTATATGTATTGGCACAGAAAGTGGCAAAACATAAATACTTACTGTAAAGTGGTGTACTCTGAGGTGGACGATCAGGAATATGTACTTCTTGCTGAGGTGGGCTGGTCAACTGAAATGGTGCCACAGGTGCAGGAAACGATGTCTGACTAGCAGGCTGTGCAAGAGAATGTGCTGGCGAACCTCCAGAAGGAAGACCAACTGTTTCCAGAGGCTGTGGTGCAGGTATTGCTTGAGGTAGATCCTTCACGACAGTTATACTTCCGTCAATTTGCTGTGCTGGAGGTGAAGGAGGCTTCAGAGGTATGTTTTGCACTCCAGGGGATGTTCTGCTACTGTCAATGCTTGTTGTACCTATCAGGTGAAAACTACTTGAGGGAGCATTTTGTTGCTGATTGTTCAGTGGTGAGAATAGTTTTGGGACACTGATGTTAGGTACTCGTGGCAGCCCAGTTGCAGATGTCTGTGGTTCTTGCCCAATGAAACTATCAGCTTCAATATCTGCAACATTTAAAACAGAATCAGAATTTTATTGTCTCATAATGTACAAGTAAGTTAAATCATTGATTTTATGTACAGGAGACTCATCAGATGTTATATATTACTGCAAAGTACATTGGTTAAGTCAGCGGCCAGGCCTAAAATGATTTTTTTGGATTTAAGACTGATAATGTTGAATTTTGATGGGGAAAGGAAAGAAGGAACAATAATCTGAAGATCCGAGACTTCACATTTTTAGTGGACTTAAACTGCACACTTGAATGCCCATTGAAACATGAAAATCAACTTACTTATTATTTGATGGGGAAAATGTAAGCACTTTATAAGAAAATTGCATTGTGGCAGGGACAACTTCTGACAAAGAACAATGCCTATTTCTTTAGTCTACCTGGTGATAAGGAAAATGTGAATTTTGACTAGTTCATTGCAATGTTGAAAGAATTACAATGACAGTTCTCTAAACATTTTCATGATACTACCAGTCTCACGTTTGTATTTGACCCTTTGCCGTCTCATTTGAAGGCACCCCTGTGCATGTGCTGAATGATCTGCAATTTATGCATCTCATTTAAAAGACAAGTTATTTTATGTCAAACTTCCCAGGAATTCTAGGAAATTTTCCTCAGGGCGCGTTCCAAATCTCCCTAATGGGACTTCAAAAACGATAACAGTGTTTTGATCACTGTATGTATCAAAGTGGTTCCCCCCCCCATAATGAACCTAAATGTGCCACATTTATCTGGCAACCTGAGTTACAAGAAAAACAGAGAAACTGTTTGTACCTGTCTGTGTGCTTACAGTTTGGGCCAGAAGTAAATTTCATTATGTCTTCAGCGAACCAGAAATAACACTGAGAATTGTTCTTATTTGTGTCAAATGTTGCCGGGAAATGTAGCCATTGGAATGTTGGCAGAGCAAATCTAGACGATAAAATTTGATACTCCCTACAGGTGGAAGTAACATTTACTCCGCCTTTAATGGCGTTCTATAGAGACTATTCGTTCTTCCTTTCTTTCAGTATTTAAACTTGAAGGTTTTAAGAATTTTACAGGGAACGATGTGGCATGCACAGTATTGCTGATGTAATGTGGTTGTAAACCAGCTCTTCTCTCTCTCCTCTCCCTCCTCCCTCCCCCTCTTCTGCATTTGCCTTAAATATTCCTGATCTTAACCTATTTTCTGTTATATGCAAGAATGGTTGATCTGTTCCCTAAATTCCTACTCTCATGTTACATTCACAAAGAAAGATACATTATTTTAAATAATTCTCCCTCTTCATTATGTAGAGTTTACTCTAACTCTTGAATATGAAAAGGTTTGCAAATACTGCTACCAGTCACAAAATTTGCTGATACTAAATTATTTATTTAGTGACATGTTCCAAGGTGATACCTTCTCATGAGGCTATAATTGCATTACAGAAACATTTAACATAATTGTATACAGATATTCGAGGTTCTTTACATGACTGCTGTGATCGTCTTGCGAGAGAGAGAGAGAGAGAGAGAGAGAGAGAGAGAGAGAGAGAGAGAGAGAGAGAGAGAGAGAGAGAGTGTAACCTAGCAATGACACTTTGTATATTGATCTGCTCTTCACACATAAAAATTTTCAAGTGAACAGCAGACCAATATACAAAGTGACATTGCCTCTTACTAGGTTATCCTTTCCCCTCTCCTCAAGATGATCACAGCAGCCATGTAAAGAAACTTTAATGTCTTTATACATTTATGCTGAATGTTTTTGTAATGCCACTATAGCCTGATAATGAGGTATCACCCCAAAACATGTCGCTAAATAAATAATTTACTAGTCAACAAATGTCATGAGTAGTGTTGGTATCTGAAAACCTTTTCATATTTTTGAAACAATCGTGGGTGATTAATGGACAATATAGCTTCCACTTACTCGAACTCTTGCTATGTCATTCAATCTTTGACACTCAAAGAAATCTTCATTGTCCCCAGACACTGTTCACCGTGAAGCTGTTGTGACCTACTGTCTGCATTTATATGTTACAAGCTCAATAACTGAAATACATTGTAGTTGCTTGTACAACGCTATTATATTAAGCAGCATTTTGAATACCAATGAACAAACGTAACAAATATGTAGTTACCCCCATCCAAAAATAAATGTGGACAATTACACAAGCATGAATCACACAAAATTAGCTGTTGCTGCTCAAAGTTCTAAAACCATGCTGCTGGGAGTATACTGGAGAGATTTACTCAAGAAAAGTCACAGCCTTAAAATACTGGTGTGTGTAGTTACTAGAAATCACCCCAAGACCTGGCATTGCAAGATACTGGAAGACTGGATCATTAACAGAAAGTAATGTAAACAAATATAACTAACAACCTACAAAACATTGCTACAGATATTCTCAGTGCCTTAAGTGCAGTTCTCAATAATATTTTGCTGTCACCAGTCTATCTGCTAATAATTACAATAATGACTAACTCAAAATTGGAAAAAAGCTATTTATTAACAACTGCTGACCTGTTACATAGATCTGCTGATAAACACATTCAACCATTATATTTGAAATGTGAAATTATACAGTTATCTCTAAATGGAACAGAAATACACTGATATCAACTAAGCTTGTCCACATCCTTACTGACAGTATGCACCATAGTTAGGAGAGAGTTCTACTGCTGTTACGAGTGATCATTTTAATTTCCTCAGCAGAATGTGATTCATTCAACTCTTGCATTAACCTCTTTTGTATAGATTGAAGAATACTATTATGAAGAAAAAAATGGTTTGTTATTTGCAACAATAGTTTTGTATTCTTTACTAATTATTCTGTGAATATAATAGAGGGAAACATTCCACGTAGGAAAAATTATCTAAAAACAAAGATGATGAGACTTACCAAACAAAAGCGCTGGCAGGTCGATAGACACACAAACAAACACAAACATACACACAAAATTCGAGCTTTCGCAATCCCCGGTTGCTTCGTCAGGAAAGAGGGAAGGAGAGGAAAAGATGAAAGGATGTGGGTTTTAAGGGAGAGGGTAAGGAGTCATTCCAATCCCGGGAGCAGAAAGACTTACATTAGGGGGAAAAAAGGACAGGTGTACATTCGCACATACACACATATCCATCCGCACATACACAGACACAAGCAGACATTATCTATGTGTGTGTGCGCGAGTGTACACCTGTCCTTTTTCCCCCTAAGGTAAGTCTTCCGCTCCCAGGATTGGAATGGCTCCTTACCCTCCCCCTTAAAACCCACATCCTTTCATGTTTTCCTCTCCTTCCCTCTTTCCTGATGAAGCAACCGAGGGGTTGCGAAAGCTCAAATTTTGTGTGTATGTTTGTGTGTCTATTGACCTGACAGCACTTTTGTTTGTTAAGTCTTACTAATTATTCTGTTAGTAGTTAAACAGTGGTTCTGTGGCTAGGCAGATCACTGTGGGACTACAAATCCAAAAGCTTAAGGTTCAATACTCAGTGTGAGATCTTTTCCATTTTCTATTACTTATTTAACCTCTGGCAAATGTTTACTTCAGAGGCCCTAACAACTGGCAAGTAAAGTGTGTGTGTGTGTGTGTGTGTGTGTGTGTGTGTGTGTGTGTGTGTGTGTGTGTGTGTGTGTGTCATGCCTAAACACGAAACATATTGTTTGCAACATTCTTACTCTGATGCAAAACCAATTAAGTACATTACAGATTTTGTTGTTGTATCAAATGTTTAAAAAAATGCTAGAGAGATTTCAGTTTAGTTGTTGACTTCATCATTAATATAACACTATTTAAGTCACCATATGAATGCTAGTGCACTTGTGGTTAGACCCTGCTATTATTCTGTGATTTTTTACCAGCTCTTAAAAAAAGGAAATATATTTGTTCTAATTTTAGACGTAGGATATTACAAGGACACCACATCTAAATGCTAAGAGGTGTGAAGAACAACCAGTCCTGTTAAACATACAACTATTGGTGTAAACTGTCATATCAAGTAGGTTACTAATTAACCTTTATACTACAAATAAAGCACATGACAAAAAGCAAACAATCAGGATTACAGATTTGTACATAATCTCTGGCTTTGAGAATGCTGTATAGTATGAAACACCCATACCCGGCAAATCCACTTAACACTGTAGCTTAGAATCACAATAACAGACGCAAAAATAATTTTCATGTGAATTTTCCCTTCATGTGCATGGCTCAGAATGTAGTTATGTACTCTGGTGTTGAGATATTCAACAAGCTGCCATCTAACATCAAGTGAGAAACTGTGAGTCCCTACCAATACCACATTAACCACTCTTTCTACAAATTATGTGAATATCTAGATTCATAGATAAAAAAGTTCTGTTATTACATGTCATGTAGTAGGGTTTGTTATTAAACTGTATGACTAATAGTAACGTGCTGTGAATAGGACACAGAGCTTAAACAGCAGATACAGAGTAAAACTGAGGAGGTAGCAGCTTTTTTTTCCTAATACACCAGCTTTCTTAATAATTTACTCAATTAAATTTAAATGGCAGAAGTGTTAACAGCATTAGGCAGTATAGTGATAGACTACTGTTAAAACAGTAAACAGGTCAAGTTTTAATATCGTTGTCTTATGTTAATGAATATCTCGACTCTCTCCGCATCACTGAAGATTCTCCTTCTTGATGGGATCCACGGAACATAGTGAATGAACGAACAAACAAACAAACAAACAAAAATATGGCATAGATATGTGCAAGGATAATCTCTCTTCACTCTGTTTGCACACAAATTCAAGAAGCATCAACACTGGTTGCTGGAGCACAGTAACAATAGCTTGCCAATCAACCACATCCCAGACATTTTTGAAGGAACACACATCAGACAAATTGCAGACTATTAAAGCAAGGGTACTTCTTCAAAGCATGCTTCCTCATTCCCTGTAATTTTTGGCTGGGCAATGTTCTGCTAAATACTGT
This sequence comes from Schistocerca cancellata, assembly GCF_023864275.1. Taxonomy (NCBI): domain Eukaryota; kingdom Metazoa; phylum Arthropoda; class Insecta; order Orthoptera; family Acrididae; genus Schistocerca; species Schistocerca cancellata. The sequence continues at coordinate 689,730,687 of NC_064630.1, read as the reverse complement.
GAGTGGAGTTGCCTGAAGAAGGGTACCCTGGACTTAAAATGTCCCTGATGCAGCAGTTGCTGTTCACATTCTTCTCATTATGTAAGGACTGGTATTACTTGTTGTATTCCATGACACATGGGACTGCCAAACTTGGTGACTGTCCACTTAGCTAATCAACAACGCAGGCTACTCACTTGTTATCAGCATCTTGGCATCTAAAATACATGCAGTCATTACTGTAGCATATGTTTAAGACAGCTCATCCAAAGAGAGTATGTTTAGCCACTCAGCATGTCACCAATAAATTTCATACGGCCAATTCTGTGAAGTATTTATGGTTTGTCAAAAATGGAAGCTGATGCAACACCACACATGCCACCACTCCAGCCCTTAGTAAAAGGTGTAAAATAATTTGCACAGAGAGATCAACAACTGGTACAACACTCCAGCACTGAAACAAGACTTGGGACAAACATGAAGAGCATATTACATGCACAAGGATAAGATGGCAGCACCCTATGTCATCATCACATTGCATAATGCAGTAATCACTTCCTGGTGTGTACAACCCTATTTACACTGGTGATCGAAAGCATTATTATCATAAAAAAATAAAAATTAAAAAAAAATGTGGCACTATAGCTAACATGAAATGGTATAACGAACTCATTCTCTGAAGACTAGTTATTCAGTAATGTATGAATTAATTTCTGTACTGAAACTGTGCCCTTTGATGTTCACTAGGAATACTGACACTTGCTATCACCTATCCGCTTTGTTTAGTGGCTATTAGATGACTGATCTTTTTGTAACTTTGACATTTCCATTTACACAAGACAGAATGCTGTTTTATCTATTTGTATGAAATTTCTCTGCTATCTTAATCGCTCCCTACTATTCTACACGTTCTCCAAGTTTGCATTCATTCAAAGGCTATATTACACAGCTGAGAGACTTGTGGTGAAATCTCAGTTAAGACAATGAAACTGTTGGTAAAGTGTAAGTTTTAGTACCGTAATATTCATTCACATGAAATTCCTCAGCATTTTCATACAACCAAGGTAGCTGACGAACACCATTCAACAGTTTTGCAGACCTTAAGTAGTTTATGTATTCATAGCCAGAATTTGTGAAGATGCCACTCATACAGAAGAGAGATGTGTAGCATGAAGGGTGTCTGAGAAAATTCATATATATCTTCAGACACAAATCTAAGAATATGCTACTCTATCTTACATGTATTATATCTCAAGGACTGCAAGTCTTTGTACTCTCCCCCACACTTCTGGCGGAATATGTTTATGATAGAAAGTGTCAAAAACTGCATTTGCTAATGCTGTCACAGACGAACTGCTCCAAACGAGTTTCATCATCATGATGTATTTCACAAATATGGTACAGTAAGTGCTTACTGCTCTGTTTCCAAGCACAATCATTGATCAATTTGTCGATTCATGTCTGCTCTCTAAGACTGTATCTGATGAAAAAAATTGATACCTGTATCTGAGGGAACACACTTGACTGAAGTAAGGAAACTACAATCAAGTTGATGGCGACACTTTGAAATAAAGCATAACGAGTTTGTCTGAAATAAATATTTACTGTAGATTAGGAAAAGCGTAGATTTGTAAGAAAACAGAAATCATCATCATAAACAAAATTTTCATAAAATTGTGGCTATGGTTTTCTGCCAATAAAAACAAATAAGCACTAATCTCAAACTGACCAGCAGTCCAGTATTCCTTGGAATCATGACTGTAACAGAAGCATGTCTGCCGTGATACGGATAAAGAAGAAGGCAGTTATTCTAAGAGCAGTACTATGAAATCCGAGATGTTCACAGCGCGAAATCTCTGCACGTTAACGTCACGCCATGTGCGCCATATTTCCCATATTTCGAAATACCTGAAAATTTTACGGATTTGTTACATGAAACCCGATAATCCGATAGCTTGACTATGAATAAAGGACAGCGAGAGGAATATTTATTCTCATCATTCCACAATTCTCAAGTGGAAGAAGAGTATTTGAATAAGAGTATGTCGAAGAAATTGACAGCTATGGCGTCCTCTAAATTAGGGGTGTACAAAATTGCAGACTCGCGAAAAAACGCCCTAATTTGTTCACATCACTTACTTCACAAACATTCTCATTATTTAACAAATATGGTCAAAACGATGTTTTGTAAAAGTACTATGTTCTACAAGGGCCGCCCTTTGCTTTCGCAGGGAACAAAAGACGAGTAAAAGAACAACTAAAGGTTAGTGGTGGATATCGGTATCAGATTAATAGCGAGCCGTACCCTGTGCATCGCTGTTCAAACACACATGCAAATCTCTTACGCAAAATGTTACGTTAAAACACACGAAGGATAGAGGCGAAAGAAAAAGGTCTGACTGTACAGCGCAAAGAATGTTCGGAAAAAAAAGCGAATAAGTCGGCCTACCAAGTGTAACGAATGAGATGATACGAAGGAAACGGCGTTTTAAGTATTGGGTCGTCGCTACTTATCACATGCCTGTATTTCCTACTTTATATGCTGGTCTACGCCGCCATACTTATCTCGCCAGTAAGGACCACGATAAGCTTATAACCACTACGAAATTGGTTTTCATTTACGGTACTGTTTTTTTAATCAATTAGCTGCGTCTAGAACAGCGATCGTATGACGATTTGGCATCAGTTGTCTGTTTCTCAAGACGAAAAGTCCCAGATATCACTGTTCTGAAAATGTTTCGGATTTGTGTGTCTTGCGTCCATTTTCTCTACATCTTTTTCGGTGTTCACGAACCAGGATATTATCCTGTTTCGAATCTGTTGAAGGCCCGTTCCAGCCATCTGGAGTCATTCATTCTTCGTAAGTGACCATAAAGCCGTCTGCGTGTTCAGTCCACCTAGTAAAAACTATCAAGTGATTGCACTTCCACCTACCTGAAACTCGTATCTGTACTGCGGAGCTATTGGCCAAATGGGAGGCAATTTTGCTATGGAACCAATTCGTTTATGCTCCATATTGTTACTTATCTCTCCCAAAGCGTTATGCAGAAATCACAAAATCCAAAATCTGACGAGCAGATTAACATATATATTTTCGGATATATTGGAGTAACACAGAAGCACGGAAAAATGACATAGATGTCCATTTGCAATGGGTAAGAGGATGTGATGGAATTTTTTACAACGAAAGAGTCTACCACCTAGTAAAGAGGAGCATTAATGAAGGAAAGTTCCGTCTAAAACCAATCCTTCATACTGATTTCGAACAACGATCAGTAAAGCTGCTTACCATGATCGGAACCGCGAATGTCATGTGACTCAGCAATGTAAGGGCCGACATCTTAGGTACCATACAACTGGACATCTCTCCTCGACCGTGTTTCGACTATGTGACATCCACCATTCGTACGAGGCTGGGATCCGGATATTCCTCCTCCGTCACCACCACCACCCAAATATATGTCTAATAAAAATTCTAGTTTCTGAAAGTTATGATCAGGACCGAACTGACGTGAACGATCTGGATCATGTAATACTGTCACGTACGAAGTACAAGGAACCACGAGAAGTACTGCACAGGAAGCTTTGTGAAAGGAGTTTTCCCCTACCTACAAGCGTCACCTCCTTACCCTACAGATTCGATTTAAGTAAATAAATCTTGATAGCGGAATACATGAAAGGCGCTGATACATCGATTTAAACTTGGTATTGTAAGTCCGCGTGGCTCAAATAATCTTATGGAGACTGTTCCAATACACTATGGTGTTGAACCTTTATGTATATCTATTCAACTTACGAACTTATATTTGCCTACTCCACAAAATTAGTCCAGAAGTTTGTGGCAGAATTAAACGATATGACACATTTTACACCAAACAAAACCGTAAAGGACAGCGAGAGATCGGGATGTTGATAGGGGACGAGAGAGGGGTGTTGAGGGTTGCGGGTGCGGTGGGCGGGGGGGGGGGGGGGGGGGGGGGGGGGGAAGGCTTCAAGTCGCAGCTTATATTTTTGTGTCCAATTCAAGGGCATATTTTTGAAATTACTTAAAAGTCTTAAACTATATTTTGAATCATATAATTCACAGCGAAAAGGTTCTGAATTAATTTTAACGTTTCATAACTGGAGCAATTGTCCCAGGCACAGACATTGCAAACTCAACCATTTTAGAAATATTGCAACATGAAATACAAGCCTTCTGCAGCACCTCAAAAAGCTGCTGAAACTCTTGTCTTCAATAGTGTCTGATATTTTTTCAGAATCTGAATCACAAACAACACTGGATAAATACAGCTCCTATGTTCAATTGTTTTCACGTGGTCTGTAATGTCGTCCTTTGCTTTATGTACAACAGAGAGTTCTACAATTCGTAGTGTGCAATTAACACTTTCACTGTTACTGTCATTAGACAATTTAAAAAAATTGTATTCCTTTTGCAGGGTAACACAGACTTGCTTTTGGTCAACGTTGAGCAATGAGACAAAAAACGAGAAGAGGTAAAATGATCCAAAACGAAAAGAGGTAAAATGATCCAAAACGAAAAGAGGTAAAATGATCCAAAACGAAAAGAGGTAAAATGATCCAAAACGAAAAGAGGTAAAATGATCCAAAACGAAAAGAGGTAAAATGATCCAAAACGAAAAGAGGTAAAATGATCCAAAACGAAAAGAGGTAAAATGATCCAAAACGAAAAGAGGTAAAATGATCCAAAACGAAAAGAGGTAAAATGATCCAAAACGAAAAGAGGTAAAATGATCCAAAACGAAAAGAGGTAAAATGATCCAAAACGAAAAGAGGTAAAATGATCCAAAACGAAAAGAGGTAAAATGATCCAAAAGTGTCGACGAGTTACTTAGCACACGAAAACAACATAACCGCACTGTCCCTCTTGTGTTGTCAAATGACTAATAGAGAGTGAAAAATTGTGACGGAACCAGTAGCCACGCCTCCCCATCGTCGTCAGCGCTTGATCTACGATCGGCTAACGTCCCTAACATACGTCTAAAATTTTAAAAAATCTTGCCCAGTCTTAAAATTCTCAAACCTTTGGCATATTTTGCAAATCCAGGAGATTACACAGGGCAGCACTAAAAAACCAGAACTGTCCGGGATAATCCCGGACATATAGTAGCCAAAGTACTCGTATATCCCAATCAGCAAAGCCAGGTGCTCAAAATGTGAGTCACATCGGACGGTTACGTACTATTGTCTGGATGAGGCTCCAATCAGCTCGCGAGAATGTTTCCTGCCGAAAGGAGGCCACGTAAAGGAGGTGATGACGTGTCTTGACACACACCCTCTAAACTAAACACGGGAACCTCTTCCCCGGAATGACCTGATTACCAAGACGTTCACCGCCCTTTTCGGTGCCGATAAGAAAGGCTGCAAGTGTCTCATTAAATGGCAGTCGCTCGTTCGTCTGTGGAGGAAGAGACAAGAGATCTGTAGTTCCGTTTGTGAGACTCCAAGCAACGCGAGAAATGACGTTATGCTGTATGAACACCCTAACGTTCATTCTCTACGCTCTTGTATGGGCATCTCGTGGGGCAATTGTCATACCTACCGACGAAAACATTGCTGATGCAGCATGGAGAAGAATCAATTTACCTTCCGTAATGTCTGAGGAACTGCAAAGCATCGACGAAGATCTGACTGGGCACCTGCCGGCAGAGATGATCCCAGGTAGGGCTACAAATACTTTCTGTTCGTGTATTTTAATTTTCTCGTAAGTTTATTTTGAGGTTAGGTATTAGCGAATAAGTTATATACCGGACATTTGTGTTACATCTTTCACTTCGGTCAATAACGCGGCACCCTCGCCCACGGCAAAAATTTTTGCCCTCTGTCGTTCCGGCAGATTTATGAGGTTGGCAGGAGCATTATTCACATGACACAACCATTCTGGCTGGCGGATGTAGCGATGTATTCCCTTTGCAGAGACACAGGGTGCACTGTGTTCTCTTCGTTGGTCACGCTTTAACACGTGGGTCACGAACCAACGAATTCGTCGTCAATGAACTGAGAGTGCAAGTGTTTTCGTATGAAAAATGAGAGCAGAATTGAAAGTGTAAAGTGCTAATTATGCTGGCGGAGGAAAGACCAGTCGTGAGAGATGGAGCACCTGAATATTAAGGATGTCAGATCAACTTCATTGATAGTTTACTTAAATTACACATGGTGCATTAATACACCGGGCGATCTTATTTGGCTAAGTGAATTGATACTTCCAATTTTCGCAGAATCTTCACTTCGTATTGCTTCTGAATGAGTCGGGTATGTCTTAGTTCTGACTGTTAGGCCACATTTATAATCTTAATGACACGCACTAGACTCAAGTCATTAACCTAGCATTCGTGAAGTTGTCCTGTCACCCAAAAGTCTGACGAAAACCCACCATTTATCGTCCATTATTCCACGTGCATATTGTACTAACACTCTTGCTCTAAACACGTAACATAGTAAACGATTACTATAGGCCGTTTCACTTACGAAAATTTCTCTCTGGGAAAAGATATTCACAGTGTGTTTTCTCTCTGGTTCACACTTTAACCCATCAGTCTGTTCACAAACTAACGGGCCTCGTTGTCAATCAAATGCGTCTGGGCAACAGAGAGCGAGCTGCGTATTTCCAAATAAAAATGGCAGCAAAACTAAAAGTCACTTTTATGCAAGTATGAACAATCACGTAGGATAATACAACTGAATATTCAAGAGTATCAGATCGCCAGTTTTACTGCTTGTGTACTTTTAACTACGCGTAGCGCATTTTCACTCGGCAGATGAAAATAAAATGTCTTTTTGTCGTGAACGTGTGGCCTTCGAATAAATTCACGCCTTTTTTTGTCTTTTTGAGTTAAATCAATTTCTACCCTCTTCGAATCCATCAACGTTAAAGTTCAAAAAGGTTCCTCGTGCAAGTATTTTTAAATATCTCTGCTTGATAGTTATCTTATGTGTATCAAACTGTTTTGCTGTTGTCTACAGCCTTATTTCACGCACTTAACTACACTACTGTTTCAAGATAGCGCAGAATTCAATATATTACAGCCTATTTAGTGTTACTACATGATATAAGCTTTATAACGAATCGAAGAAGATTATGGCTTAAGGTCTCTTCGTCAAGAGAGGTCATTAAGAGACGGAGCACATGTTTGGGTAGGTGAAGGATGAGTAAGGAATTTGGCTATAGCCTTTTAAAGGGAACCATAACAGCATTACGGAAAACCAAAATCTGGATGGCTGAACGGGCATTTGAATCGTCGTCTTCCCAAATGCGAATCCATTGCCTAACCACAAAGACATCGCGCTGAGTGAATGTGGCCACAAAGATACGATTTTAGAGTTATTTTAATAATCCATTGATCGCTTTAATGGTTCTTGTTTAAAGATAATTCATCAGCGTTTCCCAGCATATTAAGTTGTAATAGCGACGCAAAAGGCTGAAAATAAGTAATAATCTCGGAATGCTTCCATCAGCGAAAAATTAACACAAGTAAAGGCCGATAAGGCACTAGACAGAAAAGATTTCACAACATGCAACAACCAGCAAGTAGATACAAAAAAAGGAACTACGTTCTTTAGATCCTGCAGCCTAGGTGGTGTCGTAATTAAAACAGCGTTTATATTAATAATTACAAAAAATATGCCAATAATTGTTTTCTAAGTAGTAGCAGTAGTAGTAGTAGTAGTAGCAGCAGCAGTAAGTAAGAGTAGTAACGAACTTATATACTTCTCGTTAATTAACAACAACTTGGCTCACACAGTGTTCTGCTCCAGCATCTGGGATCTAGGTTCAAGCAACGAGCGAGTATTACAGAAACTAAAATGAGAATCCCTGGAGGGAAGGCAACTTTTTTTTTTTCGCGAAACACTGAAATACAGACCGCATCGCGAAGGCAAGACAAAAAAACCTAGGGCTCCTACGGAAGTATATCGAACAGCAGTTCCTTCCTCGCACCTTCGTGAGTGGAAAAGGAGAGTGACTGGCAGTGGTACCAGGTACCCTCCACCATGACCGTATGGTGGCTTGTGGAGTACGCATGTGGATGTAATGCTCATTCTGCATGAAAGGTACTCAAATCCCCGTACGCCCACACAGAGTTAGGTTATTCATGGTTCTCTTAAATCAGTGAAAGAGAATGCCTTGATGGTTTCTGTGTAAAGCTGTCAGGTTTCACGCTGTGTTCTTGTCAAATCAGAGCTGCTGCCGGTTTCTAATGACCATAAACCAACTTTTCCTCCTTTATTTCCAGTTAATAGGCCACATACATTAGGGTCCAAATAATGATCGATTTTACATCTTCACTAACGTCGACAACAAATTTGCAGGAACTCGTGCCGTGCTAACCTATTACTAACATGAAAAGTATTATACGGCGCTGTTGATGCAGGTTCATTTGAAAATCGTGCAGAAGATGCGACGTGATAAATTACGATACCTTTAGCACCTCCACCTCTAGACCTCCCCCCCCCTCTACCTCTCTCTTTCTCTGCGTGGGCTAAATTTAGTCTCCAAGACGAAGCCAAACTATCAGCTGATTTGCTAAATTCGACCTGCTCCGACGCGAAGAGATTCTTCGCTGACGCAAGTCGAGTTTCGCCATGACGGTGCAGGTGTTCCTGCTAGCGAAGGACACACTTCTCATCAAGGCTCTCTCAAAATTCGACAAAGTTTTCACTCGTGTAATCCGAAGCGATTACAGATAACGAAGATGCGAAATTTTCTAGTTTTTTAATCGCTGACTAATCACAAAATTAATATGTTTAATAAAATATTCAACTATCATTATGGAATAATACGGAGAAATTCATGATCACCAATTAACTACTCTTTAGGTTCGTTTTCAGCTTGTCCCTTCGTTAATTCCGAGTCGTAGAAACACAAGCGCTTTTTCCCTCAGAGCCTGAGAATCAGACACTTATGTCATCTATGGAAGCAATGCTTTAAGAAGAGCACAATTTTAGGCGGTAAGGAGGAATGAGTTTGGAAGTTTCGGCGAAAGTAGGGCAAAAACTCACTTCAAGAATGTGGTTACACCATTCGACCTAGATGAGAGCGCGACGTGTTTCACGCTCATGCTGTGCACGCACACACACACACACACACACACACACACACACACACACATCCGATCACATAGTCGCTTACACAAGGACGTGACGTAACATAAGGGGCAATAACAAATGTCTTTATGAGTAACATACAAACAACCCTGAGACCAAATAAACATTCATACGAAACGCTGGAGCCGAGGTCTGTGTGGGTGTGAAACTTGGGCACTGAAGAAGACGGAAATGCCACAACTAGAAGCCTTTGAGCTATGATGTTGCAAGACTGTTGAGATGGATTGATCGAGTAAGAAACGCAGGCCAGCAACGAGTCAACGAGAAAAATTGCTAACAAATAATATAAAGAACTGAAGAGAGGGACTGGATGGGCACATATTAGGACAAGAGACGATTCTGAAAAAAAGGTATCTGAAGAAAGAATCACAGGGATAAGCCAAGCCTAGCATAGGTGTGAGTGCATATGGTAGATCGTGGAGGTAGAGCGATACTTTAGTTATGCTGGAATAAAATGAGATTGGAGAACAGCATCAAATTAGTTTTAGTGTTGATGACAAAAACAATTGGCGGCCAAACGTAACTGGCAGACACTTTAAGATAGACACTTTGAAAGTCTACTTACAAAGTTTCAATAACCAGCTATACACGGTCCGCCGTGCACAGAGGCGTTTAAGCAATCATTTATCCCGATCTCCATATGTCAATGGAACGGGAAGAAATTAATAACTGGTATAATGGGAAGTACCATCTGCCACGAGCTTCATAATGGTTTGCAGAGCACGAAAGTAGACGCAAATTATTGCTCATGAAACCGAACGTCAGCGTTACCATTTACCTCCTTTCCGCTATGGCTTCCAACTGGTTGCTTCAACCATGTGCGCAGTGCAAGTCACGCCGCAACGAAATTCAGGGGGCCAAAAAAGCTCTAAGCGGCCTTGGCAGCCAGCTGGTGACTCAGCGTGTAATAACTAGTCGGCGAAACGAGCTGACAATGAACAGCAGAAGCAAACCAGTAAAGTTTGCTACCTAGTATGAGAATCGTTCCCAATACAATCAGCCGCAGTGTTTTGAGATCGCAGTGTTTTGAGACAAACTGGCAGTAACAGTTCTCTTTCTAGTGAATTACGCAATACCGATCGACCGCCTGACGTCACTAACAAATGAATGTGCGCTGCGTTTACGTCGGAGGAAAGAAAACGGACGACGCCCTATCAAAATGTTTGATCAGCCACGGGCGTACGAAAACTGTGGATACTTCTGAAACCTCACAATCTTGGCCAAACATGAAATATCTATGGCGAAAGGGCGTTGCGTGTTTAGCTTCCGGCTCCACCGATACACGTCTGATTTCACTCGTTCAGTATTTCCGCTGGTGTGCCGTTATTTCAGTGTCCTTCGTGGAACCCAAACCAAATGTGCTTCTGTCCTTCTGAAGCGCTGATACGTATTAAATTACGGACAAGCAAAATATGACTTTATTAAACGACCGCACTCCTCGGCAAATAAAACTTTCGTTTCCTTTCGGATAACTTAGAGCGCCAGTCTCGCCGCTTTTCAAATACTTGAATCAGGTAACATGTCGCAAGTGTGCCATCATGTCTTTTTAAATCAACGTCGTATTTGTTTCTACCCTGACATACGGTTTTAATGCACAAGGAAGAAACAACAATTTAACGTCCCGTCGACCTTTAAGTCATCTGAGAAGCTGCTCAAGCTCAACAGCACAAGGGGGTAAAAGAGTCTTCGCTACAATGATTACATCTCAGCATTAACCTGGAGCGGAGAGAGAAAGAAAGAAAGAAAGAAAGAAAGAGAGAGAGGAGGGGGGGGGGGGGATCTTCAGGTGCGGCTCCTCATATATGAATCAGCAAATGTGAATTGCAAATCTGACGTTCTCCATGCTCTGACTCCCTTATGAGTTCAGACTGAGGCACAACATTACTTCTCACCACCGGTCATTCAGCGCTGCTCCGATGCAGTCCATTATCATTCATATAATAATTTTCAGATAACGTGCTATTAATAGCGTTCAGTGTGACTGCAATAGGTCGCAGGTCGTTCCCATTTTTAAGAAAGGTCTATATGATAGCGCCGTTACTATTATCGTAAGCTCGCAAATGGTACGAGAGCAGCATTTTCATACTATGGTTATGTATGAAGCAACGGTGTAATCAAATTGCGAATTTCGTTTCTTTCACAGTTCGTGGCGATTCTGTTACCTCTATTGCGTACCTGATTTGCCGTTGTGGTCCATATGTAAGTTTGCAGTGCTGCTAAGCTCGAAAAGTGAGATCCAAACGGTCTTTTCTATTCCCAATTTCAGGCACAAAACGAAAAATAACGGCAACACTCTTCTGATATAGTAAAAATGTTGACCGAGGAAAAAGTGGCGAATAGTGTCGACAGTTTGAAGAAGTAAGCCGTGATCGTTTGTAAGGGGAAAAGAGGAGAGAAGGTATCCTTATTCAGAGCTGAAAATATTGGAGAATAAATCAACTGAATTATCAACGAACTTACTTGAAAATGCTCAGAAATATCAACGATTGTTCTTCATGAAACGATTAGACAATTTAGATTATCGTTAGCGCTACGGGTGCACAGACCACAAATATTAAATGAAATACTTAAAAGCAAATAATTCTCACGAATTAGTAAAGGGAAGAATGTTTTGGTGGCAAAGCGAAGGGCGATGAGACACATTAGATCACCAAACGCCTGTGAATACGCGATAATCGATGGAAAGCCCGAACCCGTCCCCGCCCTCTCCCTTAAAATTAATGACGATGGACGAAATAAAAGGTTATAAAATGCAGACTGGCTATAACAAGACAAGCACTTCTGAAAACAAGGAATTTACAACTTACATCAACTCAAGAGCTACATTCTTTTCTAATGGTATTTTGGAGTAGCATTGTACGGAAGTGAAACGTGGACTTCAGCAGCACAGACATGAACACAATAAAAGTTTTTGAAATGTGGTGCTACAAAAGAATGCTGAAGATTATATGGGTAGGTCGAACAACAAATGAGGTGGTACTGAATCGAACTGGTAAAAACAGAAATTTAGGGCAGAACTTGACTAAACGAAGGGACTGATTGAAGGGACATATCACGAAACATCAAGAAATTGTCAATTTGATAATGAAAGAAGTGTGGAGAGTAAAAATTTGTAGAGGGAGGTCTAAGTTTGAGTACAGTAAGTAGCTTCAAATGGATGTACGTTGAGGTAGTTATGCAGAGATGAAGATGCCTGCACAGGATATGCTAACATGAGCAGCTTCGACAAACCAGGCTTTGGATTCAAGAATACAACAACAAGCCATCACTGGCTATGTCCATCGTAAGACGTTCTAGAAAATGCGTCGTACTGTTTATAACAAATGCTGCTACATCGGAACTATTTCAATACACTGTGTGGAAAGTTTTGATGATTCCATTCAACTGTCAAGGTCTCATAAGGATGTTAGTGTAATATATTTACAATCTTGGTCAAGTATCTTGGCATAAAAACTTCTGCAGATGAGGCTGAAGTGTGTGTTATGCTGTGATTAAAGATCAGGCAAATAACTCATGTCAACTCATTCGCATAGAATATTTTTAAGTGTAACTTCAGCAGAGGCTGAATGAGCACGTAAATCAACTCGCCAAGAAAACAAATGGCCAATGGAGCGTAACTACATGAAATACTAGCAAATTAATCAATTTTGGAGTATTCTTTCCCTGTCTTGTATCCTTACAAACGAATGTTCGGAGACGAGCTGCGCGCTTTGTTTAGTCAGAGCGACACTGCCATTGATTAGAATCTACTTTTGTATTTGCTGCAGTGGGTGTCACAACGAAGATGTCGTGTATCGCGAAAGACGACATAAATAAGAATTCGGGCTCTTACAGACGTACTGCTCCTCTCGCGTTTTTGTGTGAAGTAAAGACACAGAAGATTGTCAACACAATTTTTCAAACTTCGTCTGTTTTTCAAATTACCCGGCAGTGAACTGATTCGTTTGACGTGTTGCTCGGACTGTATTTGACGTACGTATCGACTAGCAGCTGATTTGACGAACAACTTTGACGGCTTACGCATGCGTTTGTCAAACAGTTAGCAGTTGCTTGCTGGACTATTATCTATAACTGAGATATCTGTAATTGGAGCAGATATCAAAGATTTAAAGTTTATATCCTGCACTGCACCTCGTACACTGCCCGCTAGTATCAAAATACTTCGCGACACGATACTGCGTGTTAGCTTCTTCAGTAGAGGGGTTAAGTCTGAGAAACTTCGTTAGTAGTTTGAGAAACCCGTGGATAGCAAACAACGAATCTGATAAACTAGTCTGATCGTTTATAGGGGCCTTAGGAGGGAGGATGACGGCAAATCAGTGCGCGATGTGTCTTTTGCAACACAACGTTCAGTATGCCTCTTTTATACTGGGGAGTGGTGGGGTGGGGGAGGCAGCGTGCATCCAGATGGACAGAACAGAAGCACTTCCCTTTACACTGACCCTTACGCGCCCTTTCACACGGGAGACGTGTATAGCTCTGCCTTCGGCTCATTGCAGTCGTCGTATAGGGTAGTCTACTACATAGTGAATCGCCGCTGCAGTGTGCCGCTTGCCGTTCGTTGATTGCCCCACTGATAATCGGCTTTAGTATGCGGTTTCAGCACACACTGTCAATAAAACAACTTGTTTTTTATCACTACTGATAAGTAATATATCGTATGATAAAGGTCTTTTGCACTTGTCTGACACAATGAAATCAGCGACTGTATTCGATGTAGTGAGTCTCATTGCGAAAGTGTAGAGGATACCAGTAATGGGGCGGGGAGGCTGTTCCAGACCAGCCGACTCAATCGAAGCTTGGCATAAAAGAAGTAGAATATATAAAAAAGGGGTTTATCGCTTTGTCTCCACAGTAGAACAAAATCACAGAAGAACAAAGTCATCCGATTCCTCCCCTTTCGCCCTCAGACATGGGAAACAGCACTTCAATTTTCCTCTCAAGCCACTCCAGAAATCCTACAACTCATCAGTTCATTGCCGTTGAAAAAAATTATTTTCCCATGTTGCTGATACAATACTTCGATAGCCAGAAAAGTTTTGTGAACTCAATCAATCGACATATTTGTATTCACAGAGTGGGCTACATAAAACCGGCCATGACCGCCGTTGCAGCGATGAAGCGCTGCGCTAGATCTGTCAAACTAAGACCGAGTAGCAGTTCTGCCTCGGAGATTGTAGCGTTTTCCAGGTTCTGCTGTAGATACTCCACTTTGTATTATTTGAGTATAACTGACGCTTCAATTTGTCCCAAAGATGATTATACAAGGAGGAGGGATCAGGGCGGCCACGAGATTGCATTACCTCTGCTGACAGTCCTCCCCTCACCGAAAACCTCTGCACTTAGGACAAAGTTTCCAAGGAGGCGTGTGCTATTGCTCCGTCTTGCTGAAAACATCAGTACTGTAATTCATCTTCTGTGAGTTAATCCACTTATGGAGTAAACAGTTGATGAACATATGGGTTAACCTCAACACTTTGGTGAAATAAACCTGTTACAATGAGAACATCAGAAATTTTCGCACCAAACACCAATCTTGAGATTATACAACGGTTCTTCAAAGTACTGGCGAGGATTTTCTGACGCATGATTGTGTGTTCATACACGCTGACAGGCTAATCCAGGCCTCATCAGAAGAAATGAAAACCTGAGGATCCGAAAGCCCTGACTTCACTCAGAAACCACCGGCAGAACACTACACGTGAAAGTTCATCTGGATGCATTAATACACGCACAACAAATTTATAACGATGCAGATGCAGGTCCTCTTTAATAAAGTTTCCACACGACGATTTCGCAATTCCCACTGATGTATACAAACGGCCCCCCCTCCCCTCCCCCGCCATGTACCATGGACCTTGCCGTTGGTGGGGAGGCTTGGGTGCCTCAGCGATACAGATGGCCGTACCGTAGGTGCAACCACAACGGAGGGGTATCTGTTGAGAGGCCAGACAAACGTGTGGTTCCTGAAGAGGGGCAGCAGTCTTTTTAGTAGTTGCAGGGGCAACAGTCTGGATGATTGACTGATCTGGCCCTGTAACAATGAACAAAAACGGCCTCGCTGTGCTGGTACTGCGAACGGCTGAAAGCAAGGGGAAACTACAGCCGTAATTTTTCCCGAGGGCATGCAGCTTTGTTGTATGGTTAAATGATGATGGCGTCCTCTTGAGTAAAATGTTCCGGAGGTAAAACAGTCCCCCATTCGTATCTCCGGGTGGGGACTACTCAAGAGGACGTCGTTATCAGGAGAAAGAAAACTGGCGTTCTACGCATCGGAGGGTGGAATGTCAGATCACTTAATCGAGCAGGTAGGTTAGAAAATTTAAAAAGGGAAATGGATAGGTTAAAGTTAGATATAGTGGGAATTAGTGAAGTTCGATGGCAGGAGGAACAAGACTTTTGGTCAGGTGAATACAGGGTTATAAACACAAAATCAAATAGGGGTAATGCAGGAGTAGGTTTAATAATGAATAGGAAAATAGGAATGCGGGTAAGCTACTACAAACAGCATAGTGGACGCATTATTGTGGCCAAGATAGTCACGAAGCCCACGCCTACTACTGTAGGACAAGTTTATATGCCAACTAACCCTGCAAATGATAAAGAAACTGATGAAATGTATGATGAGACAAAAGAAATTATTCAGGTAGTGAAGGGGGACGAAAATTTAATAGTCATGGGTGACTGGAATTCGAGAGTAGGAAAAGGGAGAGAAGGAAACATAGTAGGTGAATGTGGATTGGGGGTAAGAAATGAAAGAGGAAGCCGCCTGGTAGAATTTTGCACAGATCATAACTTAATCATAGCTAACACTTGGTTCAAGAATCATGAAAGAAGGTTGTATACATGGAAAAAGCCTGGAGATACTAGAAAGTATCAGATTATATAATGTTAAGACAGAGATTTAGGAACCAGGTTTTAAATTGTAAAACATTTCCAGGGGCAGATGTGGACTCTGACCACAATCTCTTGGTTACGAACTGTAGATTAAAACTGAAGAAACTACCAAAAGGTGCGAATTTAAGGAGATGGGACCTGCATAAACTGAAAGAACCAGAGGTTTTACAGAGTTTCAGGGAGAGCATAAGGGAACAATTGACAGGAATGGGGGAAAGAAGTACAGTAGAAGAAGAATGGGTAGCTTTGAGGGATGAAGTAGTGAAGGCAGCAGAGGATCAAGTAGGAAAAGAGACGAGGGCTAGTAGAACTCCTTGGGTAACAGAAGAAATATTTGAATGTAATTGATGAAAGGAGAAAATATAAAAATGCAGTAAATGAAGCAGGCAAAAAGGAATACAAACGTCTCAAAAATGAGATCGACAGGAAGTGCAAAATGGCTAAGCAGGGATGGCTAGAGGACAAATGTAAGGATGTAGAGGCTTATCTCACTAGTGGTAGATACTGCCTACAGGAAAATTAAAGAGACCTTTGGAGAAAAGAGAACCACTTGTATATCAAGAGCTCTGATGGAACCCCAGTTCTAAGCAAAGAAGGGAAAGCAGAAAGGTGGAAGGAGTATACAGTGGGTCTATACAAGGGCGATGTACTTGGGTACAATATTTTGGAAATGGAAGAGAATTTAGATGAAGATGAAATGGGAGATATGATACTGCGTGATGAGTTTGACAGAGCACTGTAATACCTAAGTCGAAACAATTAGACAACATTCCATTAGAACTACTGACGGCCTTGGGAGAGCCAGTCCTGACAAAACTCTACCATCTGGTGAGCAATATGTATGAGACAGGTGAAATACCCTCAGACTTCAAGAAGAATATAATAATTCCAATCCCAAAGAAAGCAGGTGTTGACAGATGTGAAAATCACCAAACTATCAGTTTAATAAGTCACAGCTGCAAAATACTAACACGAATTCTTTACCGACGAATGGAAAAACTGGTAGAAGCCAAAGTAGGGGAAGATCAGTTTTGATTCCGTAGAAATATTGGAACACGTGAGGCAATACCGACCTTACGACTTATCTTAGAAGAAAGATTAAGGAAAGGAAAACCTACGTTTCTAGCATTTGTAGACTTAGAGAAAGCTTTTGACAATGTTGACTGGAATACTCTCTTTCAAATTCTAAAGGTGGCAAGGGTAAAATACAGGGAGCGAAAGGCTATTTACAATTTGTACAGAAACCAGATGGCAGTTATAAGACTCGAGGGGCATGAAAGGGAAGCAGCGGTTGGGAAGGGAGTGCGACAGGGCTGTAGCCTATCCCCGATGTTATTCAATCTGTATATTGAGCAAGCGGTAAAGGAAACAAAAGAAAAATTAGGAGTAGGTATTAAAGTCCATGGAGAATAAATAAAAACGTGACGTTCGCCGATGACATTGTAATTCTGTCAGGGACAGCAAAGGACTTGGAAGGGCAGTTGAACGGAATGGACAGTGTCTTGAAAGGAGGGTATAAGACGAACGTCAACAAAAGCAAAACGAGGATAATGAAATGTAGTCGAATTAAGTCAAGTGATGCTGAGGGAATTAGATTAAGAAACGAGACACTTAAAGTAGTAAAGGAGTTTTGCTATTTGGGGAGCAAAATAACTGATGATGGTCGAAGTAGAGAGGATATAAAATGTAGACTCGCAATGGCAAGGAAAGCGTTTCTGAAGAAGAGAAATTTGTTAACATCGAGTATAGATTTAAGTGTCAGGAAGTCGTTTCTGAAAGTATTCGTATGGAGAGCAGCCATGTATGGAAGCGAAACATGGACGATAAATAGTTTGGGCAGGAAGAGAATAAATGCTTTCGAAATGTGGTGCTACAGAAGAATGCTGAAGATTAGATGGGTAGATCACATAACTAATGAGGAGGTATTGAATAGAATTGGGGAGAAGAGGAGTTTGTGGCACAACTTGACGAGAAGAAGGGACCGGTTGGTAGGACAAGTTCTGAGGCATCAAGGGATCACATATTTAGCATTGGAGGGCAGCGTGAAGGGTAAAAATCGTAGAGGGAGACCAAGAGATGAGTACACTAAGCAGATTCAGAAGGATGTAGGCTGTAGTAGGTACTGGGAGATGAAGAAACTTGCACAGGATAGGGTAGCATGGAGAGCTGCATCAAACCAGTCTCAGGACTGAAGACCACAACAACAACATATACAATCGACACTGAGAGTTCGTCGGACTTCGTTCCTGGCTTCCATTCATTCGAGCATTGTTTTCTGATGCTCGGCCTCTTTTCGGATAGTTACGGTTTTTTTGTTTTTCGCTACGAAGCCCGTTTTGCACCACTTTACCTGTAAGTTTTCCACTGCCGGAAGTTTTGCCAAAACACAGTTTTAAAAAATTGGGGAAACAGTTACGCACATGTTTTCCACGGATTGTGCTTCACGTAACATTCATGAACGGACTTACGATTTTTAGAGTGAGATCATTTCGTGTTGCATTCAATTGGTAATTAACGACACCTGTCCTCCCCCCCCCCTCTGCACACCCCCCCCCCCCGCCGCCCCCCCCCCCCCCCCCGACTCAAACGCGACAACACAGCGAAGTGCTGTGATAGAACGCATGCGAGATGCGCATGCGCAAACATATGACAGCAACTGATAGGTGCAACGAAATCACTGTTTCCAGCATTTTCTGTGATCGACAGTTAACCTAATCATTAAGAAGGACCACTTCTGCATCAGCCTCATTTTCCTGGCCTTTATTATTTTGCCGCCGACCCCTCTCCCGTATAATGACATAATTCAAACATGTTTACCCCTCTCCCGTATAATGACATAATTCAAACATGTTCCATGTTTTTGCGACAAACAAATTTATTTGTACTCACTCCAGAATCACAGTCTCTCTTCCTCTCTCCCTCATATACAGGGTGAGTCACCTAACGTTACCGCTGGATATATTTCGTAAACCACATCAAATACTGACGAATCGATTCCACTGACCGAACGTGAGGAGAGGGGCTAGTGTAATTGGTTAATACAAACCATAAAAAAATGCACGGAAGTATGTTTTTTAACACAAACCTACGTTTTTTAAATAGAATCCCGGTAGTTTTGTTAGCACATCCGAACATATAAACAAATACGTAATCAGTGCCGTTTGTTGCATTGTAAAATGTTAATTACATCCGGAGATATTGTAAGCTAAAGTTGACGCTTGAGTACCACTCCTCCGCTGTTCGATCGTGTGTATCGGAGAGCACCGAATTACTAGGGATTCCAAAGGGAACGGTGCTGGACCTTAGGTACAGAAGAGACTGGAACAGCACATTACGTCCACATGCTAACACCTTTTTATTGGTCTTTTTCACTGACGCATATGTACATTACCGTGAGGGGTGAGGTACACGTTCGACGGGCGTTTCATAGGACGTGGAGGACGCATAAATTGGCCAGCCCGTTCTCCTGACCTTACACCTCTGCACTTCTTTCTGTGGGGTACGTTAAAGGAGAATGTGTACCGTGATGTGCCTACAACCCCAGAGGATATGAAACAACGTATTGTGGCAGCCTGCGGCGACATTACACCAGATGTACACCGGCGTGTACGACATTCATTACGCCAGAGATTGCAATTGTGTGCAGCAAATGATGGCCACCACATTGAACATCTATTGGCCTGACATGTCGGGACACACTCTATTCCACTCCGTAATTACAAACGGAAACCAAGTGTGTACGTGCACCTCACCCCTCATGGTAATGTACATGTGCGTCAGTGAAAAAGACCAATAAAAAGGTGTTAGCATGTGGACGTAATGTGCAGTGTAGGAGCAGTTTCAGTTCCCGAGAAGCATACATTTATGATTTCCCAGATCTTTAGGTTCTCTAACTGACTTGTTAACAAAAGGAAGGAACGAAGATTAAGGTTTAAAGTTCCATCGACGACGAGGCCGTCAGAGCTCGAATTGGGGAAGGGAATCGGCAGTGACCTTTCAGAGGAACCATCCAGGCATTCGCCTTCAGCGAATTTTTGGAAATCAGGGAAAACCTAAACGTGAATTGACAGAAAGGGATTTGAACCGCCGTACGCCCGAATATATGTCCAAAGTCTTCCCACTCCGCCACTTGACTCGTTCACAGTAAATACAACCCATCTCTTGCTGCATTGACCAGTAACTGTGGCAGGTTCTCTTTTCTTATGGAGCATCTAAATGACAAATTTTGTAGACCTAAAGACATGTCTATCACTCCCTAATACAGCAATCTGTTTGTTCTTCCTGGATTTTCGTGTCTTGTGTTACGTATTTACCTAACATATATTTAACTCCTATGTCGTAAAGTACCCAATGATTCAGCAAGTAATCTTAAAACAATTTAAATACAAGTTCTTAACGGAGGACCCGTGTTCTCCTTCGTACTCTGTATAATGTGAGGCTCAGACAGACAGAGAGAGAGATATTTTCACTTCTGCTGACAGTTTTCTTCGGAAGTGCCGCGACTGCATGCAAATCCTTTTGGATTTGCATGGGTTACATGGAAATTTCGAAGCTTGCGACAAAACTAAAAAATGGTTCAAATGGCTCTGAGCACTATGGGACTTAACTTCTGAGGTCATCAGTCCCCTAGAACTTAGAACTACTTAAACCTAACTAACCTAAGAACAACACACACATCCATGCCCGAGGCAGGATCCGAACCTGCGACCGTAGCGGTCGCGCGGTTCCAGACAGAAGCGCCAAGAACCGCTCTGTCATACCGGCCGGCGACTAAACTAACAGCCGATATAAACAAACTCATGAAACATTTTTCTCGCTTATATACTTACATGTCACTTAAAATAATTGAACTATGATGACAGCGAATGGAAAGAGGCCGCTCACAAACTATAGCGAGATAGGAAAGGTTCTCCACTATCAATTATTTAAAGAGGTAGATTGCTCGACAACATGCAAGGCTGCGTCGCTGGAGCTAGAAAGTGAGCAATCTACGAGTTTGACAGTATTGACGCAAGGAATTAATACGGTAGAAAAAAAGTTAAGCACTTCCAAGCAGAGCTTTTCTGTTATATGGGGTGGCTTGAAATGACAGTTAGCTCAGGTTACATTATATAACCTCATACTTGGAAAAAAAGGCCACTCACTCAAAGTGCAAACTATAATCATAGAATTTCTTATTTATACTGGATAGTTGTCGGTCTCTGTTGACACGCTTTAAGGATATCCTCGTTTGCCGATCTCTCCGTGGTACAGCACCATATCGAAAGCTATTTTAATAACTGTTTACTTCCGATATCAGACCTTCAACAAAATAAGTACCAACCAAACGCAACGTCTCACAAATTCAAACTCCAAAGAAACGTATAAGCCTTATCGAAATTTTAAGAATGCCTGCTTGTTCAATGAGTTATTTTATTTCTTGTCAGACTTCCAGTCAAGTGCACGGATATTTAAATTTGCCACCTTTTTCTACGGGCACACTCACGTCCTAGTGTTTGTACGCAAAAAACTGGAATAAGGTAGAACTGCCCATGTTTCGGCGGTTTTTAGAAGTACAGGTCCCATTACAAAAAGGTGAAATGATCTTACAAAGCTAATGAAACTGTGGAAAATGGAAGTCATGCCAGCTGAAAAATTCATAACCAATTATACCGCATCTTATCATATAATTTACTTATCACTGCTCTAACTGCGAGTCTGTTTACGCATTTTCAACCCATCAAGATAGTATCCAAACGATTGACACAAATCTCGTTGGATTCATCGCCATTCTTGTTCTCTGGCGCACTTTTCTGAAAAATGTGGAGCTTGAGTACCGGTTCAGCTTTACAGTTGCTGATACGTCAGACACTGTTTAATCTGAATTTAGCAATACAACAAGAAACGTTTGCTGTTGCACGTTGTAATTCACATGTTCCAATACCAAATTTCTGCTCCGTGACATAATGCCATAATGAATCTAGAGTTGTGTAGTGACTGACCCACCTTTGGTGACTGGACTTAATTGTTTTCTTTGCAGTAGCGTTCGTCAGAGGCGTTCAGTTATAAATCTTGGTACTTTAGTCGCATGCCAAATTTCAAAAATGTCTGCCGCTAAAGGAGTACAAATGTGGAATCCTCGCGATTTTGCGTGTCATCTCTGAGCATAAGACCATGCTAATGTTCTCTGTATCGTTCCAGTTTAAGTATATCTACAGTCGAAGCGAAGATCACAACTAGACAAAGTTTCAAATGGTCGATCAGTTACTTCACAAACTCCGAACAGGCTCTCATGCTGAACTTGTTCATTGTGGACAATGGCGCAGTCACAGGCGGAGGTATTCTTTGCATTCTGGAACTTGCTTTCTTTAGCAGCAGACGAAATACAATTCATACAATTCTGGTCGGGCCACTCCAACCCAGGTAAGACCACTTGTGGAATTATTTCAATGATTATGTGTATTAGCGTGCATGCATGTAAGTAGCCAATGTCTTCTATACTATCTACGCTTATACTGTTATTCGGATAGTAATAAAAGCGGTCTTCACTGTATCACCGTATGTGCCAACGGAGAGTGGCATTTCATCGCAGATAATTAGACTAAAAATCACAGTGAATGTTCAAATAAAGTCATGAGCACACTCGCGTTATAGAGCTGAAGCAGAAGACTTGAGTTGCAGCTATCGGTGACCCTTTACTTAATATTTGCCCGACCCTACCGGGCGGCTCTATCAACACGCGTGTGCCCCTTCACAGTTGTGCAAAAGTATCGGTGCGAAGTTCAAGTTCACTCTGCTGAAACAGTACCGATTTAATACTGATGTTCCTATAGAACGGATGCTCTTGTATAAACACAGCTTTAATGTGAATTTCATAGTTTCTGAATACAGACATTCTGTAAGGACAAGAGCAACGTTCATTAATTAATACAGTTAACATTGCTGATGACGTGCTGTATGAGAAAAGCACAAAAGACTATCCAAGCAAGTGGCTTAGCCAAAAGTTTCCTCGGACGCTCGTCATTTTCTATCCGCAAACCTCTGGCGGATAAAGTTTCACAGCTTGCGTGATCCAAACTGGTTAACGAAAGTTTGCGGAAGGGTGATACGTCACACGAACAAACCCTTACTGGCTCAGTGGTCGTTAATCCCCTCTTTGTGATACCATTTTGTTGTAAAAAGCTTTCTTTACCAATACGACACATTACTGCGACAGAAGCAGCAAACGAGGGCTATAGTCACTTGTTCTGGCGTTGCTTCGGGTAGCTTTAATATAACGCGAGTTCACAGCGGGGTTTACCTGGTCAGATAAATCAACAGCATTCTTCGTTTTTTTTTCCGAATAACTGTCATGAAGCTACTGTTAACGAGTTACGCCTGCAGCCTAAACCGGGAAAGCGGGTAGGGGGGCAGGGGGTGTTCAACCGATAATCTTGAATTTCCAGCGCACAGCTCCTTGACAGAACTACTTGCTTAGAGACAGATGCCGGTACTACAATACGTAACTATATCTTTAAGCTTTCAGACCCATTAACTGAACGTGAGTTTTTATTTTGCTAATATCGATTCCTTCTTCAATGCTTAAATGCATTGATGTCAATAGCGCATCATCAAACTTCGGCTACAAATGGTTACAATATTAACAGTATCTTACTGCTCATTCATATGAAGAATAAAATGCTTATTACAATCACTGTAAGGACAACAGGCATAATCTGCGCCTTCGACTCATCAGAGAACAATCTATTTCGCTCTGCTATTTGAAAATTATCAACCGCAATTTAATAAACTGTTTCAGTATGGCATGTGTGTCTCAATAGACTCACGCTCTAACGACTTTTGAATTTTATAAAGTCTTTCGAAATTTAAAGTATGAACATTTATTAAAATAGAGCTATTTAGAATTATTAACAGCTAAGGCCATTAACAAATTTTATGCGTGAATCAGAAGCATACACAGCTGACAAAAAACCACCTTTGTGCACGCAAAATACGGAAAGCAATTGTGAAATTCAAACAGCTTTTGGTGTGTTGTACAGTAGCTGGAAACTCATCGTTCCGTTGGCAGTTTCATCGAAAAACATGAAAATACAATATATATCAAACCACATTAAAATTCCAAATCTGGCACTCTCAGTATGGCAATGTACAACAGTAATCAGCAACATTTCAGGCTTTCTGATAGGAAATAATCTAAGAACTTTTTCGTGAAACGCAGGTGTCACCTGCATTTGCGCCAGCGATTAAATGCAAATTCTCGCAGGAACATGTTAATAGCATGCCACCGCTGAACATCGCATTATTACAGTCAGAAGAAAGACTCTAGGGGAAAGAATGTTCCGCTCCGTCAAGTAAATCCTTTTGATATAATATTTGACATTACGTAACTAGACGAGACGGGTTAGTCGAACTGTATATAGTCCCTCAGGTAATACGGAAAAGTCACTGCTTCCGCAGGTCTGCTGTTACGCAGACGGTAAAACAGGGTTCTTGTCCATACGGAAGATATGTATCGCGTTAGCTTCTTCAGCGGCTGAGCCAATAAAGCATCGTGGCGCAACATCCAGTGCAGTCATCCGCGTCTTAGTTCACAACCGAAATTAGAGCGCTACTGCTGGAAAAGAAGCCTCGAATCTCTCTGCACCCTCGAAAACACAGTTCTTGAATATTTGACAGTTTCACTAACAGTGTAAAACTGGAGTACATGCAACCCTACGGCTGATACTAAAATAGAACACGTAGATACAACAACCCTGACCCCTTCCACAAGCACTATTTCGTCAGACGGAGCACGGGGTACAGGTGTACAAACAAAACTAGTGGCAATATGACAATAACAATCCAATGGTGGGGTAGGAAAAGTAGTGTTAGTTTAACGACTACTGGCACTATTTAGGCACGCTATGGAAAAGACTCTTAACCAATGTGTTATCACTCGAAACTTGCGGTTACTGACTAGGGAATCCTTATTACAGAAGTCACACAGCAGAGGCAGAAAGCATCATTCCACCAATCTCGCCTCTGATCATCTGGGGAAACCCACACTATCAAGCGCGGTCTGATATTCTTTTGTAAATAAATCGACGTAGTTTGGAAGCCAATACTTCGTTCTATGCGTAATTCATACAGCTCCCGCTTTTTGGGTCCCTAAATATTCGCCTGCAACAAGAGATCCAAATCTGTGTGTGACAACAAATATGGAACAACTACACAACAGACTCTGTTTAAGGCAAGCTACTTGCCGAAACGGTCAATTTCAAACGCGCTGTTTTTCGTCGTCGTCCTCCATGCTCTCCGTATAGATAATAAATTTACAAAATGCGTTAAACAACGATTATGTTGTCTATCACGACATAAATGAATAAGACATCGAAGTACTTACTCAGTTAACTGGAATAATGACGTAAATTCAGCGACGTAACCACCAAGTCGTGTTAACACACGCGCACTTAGAAACACACACGTCACGAAAAACTGGCTTAACTACACGGAGTCGTGAGTACCAAACATCGGGCTGTAGCCGCGTACACACGACGAGCATAGCGCGGCTCAATACCCACAGCTCGGCCTTCCAAGCCAAGCGCTGCCAACTGCTACGCGCTTCCCCCGACAACCCAGCCAAATGAACCGAGGCCCATCTTCAAGACGGGCGAGAAACAAAATCCTTCCGCTTCGTACACACCGCACAAGCAAAACCACTTCTACACATCCAGCACTGTTCGAAATACATGTTTCACATGTGTACTACTATTTACAATCTGAAAACAGACGCAAGCGGAACTACAAACAGGCTTGCCACAATTATATTTCCCCCATCCTGCTGCTGTTGATGTGAATAAGTAAAAGGTCCGGTGACAAGTAATGCGTATGTCGGTATTTAGTTTGTATCAGTAATGTTAAAATAACTACCATTAAAAAATGATGCATTTTCAAGGCACACACCAATATCTTTCGAACCTTTATACTTATAGTGTTGGCTACACCGTAACACGAATCATTTGTGAAACTTCTCACGTTACAAATTCATGCCATCGAGCTTAGTGGCATGGCACTCCAGAACCGCCAAACAGATGTAATGCTGCTAGATTTCTTCTTCAAATGTCTTACTTTCGCCCTTTGTATGCTTAATATTCCAAGACTAGTCCTGAGATATGTCCGAGAATATCTGGTGGTAGTCCATGTAAATAATATTTCTCTGACAAAACTTTTTCAGTTGTTAGTTGCAAATATATTTTTTATACGCCTTAACAGTTTTGACAAATTAATTTGTCGTATTCTGAAGCCTACAAAATTAACTCTTTAGATCTTGACTATACATCTATGTGAAGTATAAAAAGTATATTACGGAAACTTACTTAGTATTGGTTTAGCAGATGTCAATATCTTCTTCATAGAAGCATAATGCCATAATATGTCCAGAAATGTACATATTGTATGAGATTATTGTAAACACAGACTGACTATTTACAGTAACTGAATTACATCTATGAATATGTCAAGCTTTTGTGCTAGCAGCAGGGAGTATATAAAAGCATATAAAAGTATAACCAAGGTATATAAAGAAGTTATGCATAACACATTTGAAACAACATGGCACGGTGTATTACGTAAAAGGAATGGGGCCATGTCCTATCAAATATATTATATATAACCTCTTTATATGCCTTGGTTTTTTTATATGCGTTTATATATTTCCTTGCTGCTAGAACAACAGCTTAACGTATACATAGATGTGATTCAATTACTGTAAATTGTCAATCTATGTTTTACAATAATCACATACAATACGTACATTTCTGAACATGTCATGGGATTATGCTTCCATGAAGAAGATATTGACATCTGTTAAACTAATACCAAGTGAATTTGTGAATTTATGTGGTATACTTCTTACACACACACACACACACACACACATTTAAATTTATAATATCCCTAATTCTGTACGCTTCTGAAGACGACTATTTAATTTGTCGAAAACGGTAAAGCGAATTAAAAATATATCTGCAACTGATGACTGAATTTTATTCTGAGAAATATATTAAACAATTCCTGAAAATTATAGCCATGAATAAAATAATACTGTATCTTCCACAACAAAGAAACGTGTGGGTTTGTACGAAGTCAAATGTGGGCGCTCAGACAGGAAAATGTTACTCAAGTGCGGCTGAAATCAGATTTCGTAGTCTAGCGAGCGAGCCACGCTTTTTTCCTTATTTGTCCGTCAGTGGCTGCTATCTGCTTTAGCGAACAAACTGTAACTAATAGTCACACAGCACCATAATTTACGAGAAGTGAGGTTTCAGCTTAATAAAGCAATGACCATTACAGTTCAAGGCCAGATTAGTATGTAGTGTACACGTCGGCCACCAAACTGTAACTCATTGTTTCCACGTGGAAAAGCATAACCATCAAGAACAGCAAGGCGATCTCATGAAATTTGAATCTGAGCAAGTTGTGAAAATTCTCGACGTGTGTGAGCAGTATGACTGCGTCTGATTACACGGAATTATAATTCGAACAACATAATTCTGACTGTGATATAACCAAACAAAGGACTATGTTGTTGGAAAACATCTTCCTCGGCTAGGGTCAATGCCTCGCAATAGATATTAGGAAATGTCTATAGACCAGACTTATCGGAAAAGAACGGTCAATAAGAAGCGTTGTGAGTGTTCTGCATAATTCTCACCCAAAGACGACCATGTTTAACATGACTGACGCTTTATGGAAAAATGTATTCTCTTCAAAGTTTTATAACCGATGGTACTACGTCTTTCACTGATATGCTCTCGTTAGTAAAATGATACCCTATAACATGAAGACAACTTAAAATTCCTCTAGACTCAGCCTGAGGCGACCCATCTGCTTGTGATTGGCTTCTCATCTGCAAACTACAGGAGCGTACATTTTCACCACGGGCTTACAACCAACCATGATTACACAAAAAAATGTTCAGCATGACTACACGCTGAACCTAATTAAGTAACCAGCCCTGTGGTACCACCAACTTTTTCGTTAATGTCGATCTGCAGCACATTCAGAAATAAACACCGTGAAAATGTAGCTTCAGAATCAATAAGCACTGAGGACTAACTTAACGACACTTTCACACTTCTGCTGCCCTTACCTGTTCGTGTTTTTTTCGAGGACAGAGTGTAGGTAGGCACAATTCAGAGTCACTGCTCGTGGTAAATGACAGCAATGCGATATACACTACAGAACGAATATATACAACCCTTCCACACGTTGCTGCTGAGAGGCTGCAAGAAATGTAAATGAAACTGGCATTGAAACTAGTCTTGAAAACTGACCAATGCTGTGGTTTCGTTGTGCAGGATGCGAGTAAGAATTGCGCACACGGAACTTCACTGGCGTAATTGCAACGGCATGCTATCCGTACTCGAGATGACGCACGCACACCGTCGAAAACAAAAATGCAGTCTAAGGTCACCCAAGAACGATAATAGTCTATCAAAATACTGGTGTTTATTCAGCTTCCGGTATATTAAAAAATAAAGCAGAAATTTACTTTGAACTTGTTTCACAACTCGTGACAACAGTAGTCGCGCTGACCAACTTGCATCACAAAGAAGTACATCAGATTGGTTTTTTGTTAGAAGAAAAGAAGGGTTTTTATCCATTTATCGGCGCAACACCACCATTATTTAGTCGCAGTTGTTGGATGCAATCCGACAGGCAAGCGAGAACGAGGGGGCTTTGAAGTATACCGTTTCTGCGTCTGTGTCCTACCTCAAATTCTACATATTTTCACAAGAAAAGAGAGACGGCCTTAAGAGTCTGATTTCTCCCCCTCCTCCCCTCCTAGACAAAACGTTACCCCTCAACTACTTTTGTTACATACACGTCCAACACACAAATACGACGGTGCGCCGCACAAAGATTCATTTCGGTCCTTCGCGTTTAACGTGTTATGTGAGAAGATGACAATCTTAAACATTATCACATCAAAAATTTTTTTTTACAAAATCAACACAGCACTCCAGTGTTGGCCCCATAGTTCATTAGTAAACTGTGATTTCTCACTCGAGAATAGTCGAATCGAAACTGGGTCTCATGGGCCTGAATAAAAATCCAGCACACCAGGTTGGTTCAAATGGCTCTGAGCACTATGGGACTTAACATCTATGGTCATCAGTCCCCTAGAACTTAGAACTACTTAAACCTAACTAACCTAAGGACATCACACAACACCCAGTCATCACGAGGCAGAGAAATGCACACCAGGGGAAAAAAATTATGCGATAATACTCAAGCAAAAAAAGAACAATGTCACTCGTATAACAACAAATACTAAACGTTTCTCAGTTTAGAAATAGTTGCGGTTGTTTTATCAAATTAACTATTCCTTTATGCCTCAGGACCAAGCGATCCCTAGTTTTAGTCACGTTTAGCCATAAAGGTACTTTCTCTCCCATTCCATTCGATACCGAGCGAGGTGGCGCAGTCATTTAGCACGCTGGATTCGCACTCGGGAGGTCGACGGTTCAAACCCGCACTGACCATCCTGATTTAGGTTTTCCGCGATTTCCCTAAATCGCTTCTGGCAAATGCCGGGATGGTTCCTTTGAAAGGGCACGGTCGACTTCCTTCTTCCTTAATACGATGGGACCAATGAGCCAGCTGCTTGATCCCCACCCCCCCCCCCCTCCCCCCCGAATCAACCATCCAATCCGGTGCCCGTTCATTAGTCACTCGATACACTCATCTAGTACTTAGCATTCTTTTATAGCAACACATCTCATACTCTTATCTTGTCTACTATTTACCGTCCACGTTTCACTACCATAAAGTTTACACTCTAAACAAGTACTTCCCGAAATGACTTTTTAACATCTAGATTTACATTCTCTTTTTCAGTACAGTTTTTCGTGTTATTGCCAGTCTACATTTTATATCCTCTTCACTTATGTCGTGGCCAGTTCTTTTGCTGCTCAAATAACAAAATTCGTCTACTACTTTTAGTGTCTCGTTTCCTAATCTCCTCCTAATCTCATTCCCTCAACTCAGCCTCGTTTTATTCCACTACACATCGCTATTATTGATTGACTTTTATTCATGTTCGTCTCATAACCTCTCTTTAAGACAACGCGCATTCCGTTAAAGAGACCTTGTAAGTGAACTACCGTCTCTGACACAATTACAGTGTCATCTGCGACCTTAAGATTTTAATTTCTTCGCCTCGAACTTTAGGAAAAGTGTATCGGCTTTTATCAAAATCAATAGCACAGAGATGAACATATTCCATGAAGGTGCCAAATACACATACTTTAATAATAGGTGATTTTTCTGTAATATATCTGCAAGTTTTGACATCAATTCGTAGCAGGATGTATCCTGGGTTTCAGCGACACCAGAGGAGACGTGAGTATGGAGTAGAATCGTCAACGCGAATTTAAATTTCGCGCGTGCATAAAATCTATGGGGCCGTGCTGAAAAGCAGTGCTTCTGAATTTTTTATTCAGCGCTCAATATCGGTTGAGGTATTACATGTCATACATATTAAACAGTCGACGTTTCCGCTTCGATGGAGAAAGTTGCAACCCTCTGCAGCTAGAGAGTGTTTCCAATTGAAATCCATCTCCTTGTGCATGTCAATAGCAGACTACACAAGCGCACTACAACTTTAGCAACAATCCGACGCACTGGGTCCATTGACATCTATAATCCTTCATACAGTCGCGACTTGGCCCCATCTGATTTTCATCTACACTCCTGGAAATGGAAAAAAGAACACATTGACACCGGTGTGTCAGACCCACCATACTTGCTCCGGACACTGCGAGAGGGCTGTACAAGCAATGATCACACGCACGGCACAGCGGACACACCAGGAACCGCGGTGTTGGCCGTCGAATGGCGCTAGCTGCGCAGCATTTGTGCACCGCCGCCGTCAGTGTCAGCCAGTCTGCCGTGGCATACGGAGCTCCATCGCAGTCTTCAACACTGGTAGCAGCCGCGACAGCGTGGACGTGAACCGTATGTGCAGTCGACGGACTTTGAGCGAGGGCGTATAGTGGGCATGCGGGAGGCCGGGTGGACGTACCGCCGAATTGCTCAACACGTGGGGCGTGAGGTCTCCACAGTACATCGATGTTGTCGCCAGTGGTCGGCGGAAGGTCCACGTGCCCGTCGACCTGGGACCGGACCGCAGCGACGCACGGATGCACGCCAAGACCGTAGGATCCTACGCAGTGCCGTAGGGGACCGCACCGCCACTTCCCAGCAAATTAGGGACACTGTTGCTCCTGGGGTATCGGCGAGGACCATTCGCAACCGTCTCCATGAAGCTGGGCTACGGTCCCGCACACCGTTAGGCCGTCTTCCGCTCACGCCCCAACATCGTGCAGCCCGCCTCCAGTGGTGTCGCGACAGGCGTGAATGGAGGGACGAATGGAGACGTGTCGTCTTCAGCGATGAGAGTCGCTTCTGCCTTGGTGCCAATGATTGGTCGTATGCGTGTTGGGCGCCGTGCAGGTGAGCGCCACAATCAGGACTGCATACGACCGAGGCACACAGGGCCAACACCCGGCATCATGGTGTGGGGAGCGATCTCCTACACTGGCCGTACACCACTGGTGATCGTCGAGGGGACACTGAATAGTGCACGTTACATCCAAACCGTCATCGAACCCATCGTTCTACCATTCCTAGACCGGCAAGGGAACTTGCTGTTCCAACAGGACAATGCACGTCCGCATGTATCCCGTGCCACCCAACGTGCTCTAGAAGGTGTAAGTCAACTACCCTGGCCAGCAAGATCTCCGGATCTGTCCCCCATTGAGCATGTTTGGGACTGGATGAAGCGTCGTCTCACGCGGTCTGCACGTCCAGCACGAACGCTGGTCCAACTGAGGCGCCAGGTGGAAATGGCATGGCAAGCCGTTCCACAGGACTACATCCAGCATCTCTACGATCGTCTCCATGGGAGAATAGCAGCCTGCATTGCTGCGAAAGGTGGATATACACTATACTAGTGCCGACATTGTGCATGCTCTGTTGCCTGTGTCTATGTGCCTGTGGTTCTGTCAGTGTGATCATGTGATGTATCTGACCCCAGGAATGTGTCAATAAAGTTTCCCCTTCCTGGGACAATGAATTCACGGTGTTCTTATTTCAATTTCCAGGAGTGTATTTCCAAAACTTTAAGATACCTCCGAGGTCTTCACTTTGACGTTTATGAAGTGGTGCAAGCAGTAGTGAGGTTGTGGCACCGTCAACAAAGTCTAACATTCTACTGTGACAATATCAACAAACTTGTCTTTCGTTGGGAAAAATGTGTTCGTTGCCAGGGTGACTATGTTATGTTGAGAGATAAATATGTAGATATAAAGAATAAAGCCCCCCCCCCCTCCAAAGAACCATGGACCTTGCCGTTGGTGGGGAAACTTGCGTGCCTCAGCGATACAGATGCAACCAAAACGGAGGGGTATCTGCTCAGAGGCCTGACAAACGTGTTATTCCTGAAGAGGGGCAGATGCCTTTTCAGTAGTTGCAGGGGCAACAGTTTGGATGACCGACTGATCTGACCCCGCTGTGCTCGTACTGCGAACGGTAGAAAGCAAGGGGAAACTACAGCCGTAATTTTTCCCGAGGGCATGCAGCTTTACTGTATGGTTAAATAATGATGGCGTCCTCTTGGATAAATATTCCGGAGGTAAAATAGTCAACCATTCGGGTCTCTGGGCGGGGACTACTCAGGAGGACGCAGTTTGAAGAAAGAAAACTGGCGCTCTACGGATCGGAGCGTGGAATGTCAGATCCCTTAATCGGGCACATAGGTTAGAAAATTTAAAAAGGGAAATGGATAGGTTAAAGTTAGATATAGTGGGAACTAGTAAAGTTCGTTGGCAGGAGGAACAAGACTTCTGATTAGGTGAATATCGGGTTATAAATACAAAATCAAATAGGGGCAATGCAGGAGAAGGTTTAATAATGAATAGGAAAATAGGAATGCGGGTAATCTCCTGCAAAAGGCATAGTGAACGCATTATTGTGGCCAAGATAGATACGAAGCCCACGCCTACCACAGTAGTACATGTTTATATGCCAACTAGCTCCGCAGATGACGATGAGATTGATGAAATGTATGATGAGATATAAGAAATTATTCAGGTAGTGATGGGGGGCGAAAATTTAATAATCATGGGTGACTGGAATTCGAGAGTAGGAAAAGGAAGAGAAGGAAACGTAGTAGGTGAATATGGAATGGGAGTAAGGAATGAAAGAGGAAACCGCCTGGTAGAAGTTGTGCACAAAGCATAAGTTAATCATAGCTAACACTTGGCACAAGAATCATGAAAGAAGGTTGTATACATGGAAGAACCCTGGAGACACTAAAAGGTATCAGATAGATTATATAATGGTAAGACAGAGATTCAGGAATCAGGTTTTAAATTGTAAGACATTTCCAGGAGCAGATGAGGACTCTGACCACAATCTATTGGTTATGAACTGTAGATTAAAACTGAAGAAACTGCAAAAAAGTGGGAATTTGAGGAGATGGGACCTGGATAAACTGAAAGAACCAGAGGTTGTAGAGTGTTTCTGGAAGAGCATTGGGGAAGGATTGACAAGAATGGGGAAAAGAAATACAGTAGATGAATGGGTAGCTTGGAGAGATGAAATAGTGAAGGTAGCAGAGGATCAAATAGGTAAAAAGACGAGGGCTAATAGAAATACTTGGTTAACAGAAGAGATATTGAATTTAATTGATGAAAGGAGAAAATGCAAAAATGCAGTAAATGAAGCAGGCAAAAAGGAATACAAACGTCTCAAAAATGAGATCGACAGGAAGTGCAAAATGGCTAAGCAGGGATGGCTAGGGGACAAATGTAAGGCTGTAGAGGCGCTTATCACTAGGGGTAAGATATATACTGCCTACAGGAAAATTAAAGAGACCTCTGGAGAAAACAGAACCACTTGCATGAATATCAAGAGCTCAGACGGAAACCCAGTTCCAAGCAAAGAAGGGAAAGCAGGAAGGTGGAAGGAGTATATAGGGGGTCCATAAAAGGGCGACGTTCTTGAGGACAGTATTACCGAAATGGAAGAGAATGTAGATGAAGATGAAATAGGAGATATGATACTGCGTGAAGAGTTTGACACAGCACTGAAAGACCTTAAGTCGAAACAAGGTCCCCGGAGTAGACAACATTCCAATAGAACTACTGACAGCCTTGGGAGAGCCAGGCCTAACGAAACTCTACCATCCGGTGAGCAAGATTTGTGAGACAAGCGGAATACCCTCAGACTTCAAGAAGAATATAATAATTCCAATCCCAAGGAAAGCAGGTGTTGACAGATGTGATAACTGCCGAACAATGAGTCACGGCTGCAAAATACTAGCACGCTTTACAGACGAATGGAAAAACTGGTAGAAGCCGACCTCGAGGAAGATCAGTTTGGATTCCGTAGAAATGTTTTGGAACACGTGAGGAAAAACTGACCTTACGACTTATCTTAGAAAATAGATTAAGGAAAGGCATACCTACGTTTCTAGCATTTGTAGACTTAGAGAAAGCTTTTGGCAATGTTGACTGGAATACTCTCTTTCAAATTCTGAAGGTGGCAGGGGTGAAATACAGGGAGAGAAAGGCTATTTACAATTTGTACAGAAACCAGATATGGCAGTTATATGAGTCGAGGGGCATGAAAGGGAAGCAGTGGTTGGGAAGAGAGTGAGACAGGTTTGTAGCCTATCCCCGATGTTATTCAATCTGTATATTGAGGAAGCAGTAAATGAAACAAAAGAAAATTCGGAGTAGAAATTAAAGTCCATAGAGAAGAAATAAAAACTTTGAGGTTCGCCGATGACACTGTAATTCTGTCAGAGACAGCAAAGAATCTGAAAGAGTAGCTGAACGGAATTTGACAGTGTCTTGAAAGAAGGATATAAGATAAACGTCAACAAAAGCAAAACGAGGATAATGGAATGTAGTCGAATTAAATCGGATGATGCTGCGGGAATTAGATTAGGAAATGAGACGCTTAAAGTAGTAAATTAGTTTTGCTATTTGGGGAGCAAAATAACTGATGATGGTCGAAGTAGAGAGGACATAAAATGTAGACTGGCAATGGCAAGGAAAGCGTTGCTGAAGAAGAGAAATTTGTTAACATCGAGTATAGATTTAAGTGTCAGGAAGTCGTTTCTGAAAGTATTCGTATGGAGTGTAGCCATGTATGGAAGTGAAACGTGAACGATAAATAGTTTAGACAAGAAGAGAATAGAAGCTTTTGAAATATGGTGCTACAGAAGAATGCTGAAGATTAGATGGGTAGATCATATAACTAATGAGGAGGTATTGAATAGAATAGGAGAGAAGAGAAATTTGTGGCACAACTTGACTAGAAGAAGGGATCGGTTGGTAGGGCATATTCTGAGGCATCAAGGGATCACGAATTTAGTATTGGAGGGCAGCGTGGAGGGTAGAAAGAGGGAGCCAAAGAGATGTATACACTAAACAGATTCAGAAGGATGTAGGTTGCAGTACGTACTGGGAGATGAAGTAACTTGCACAGGATATAGTAGCATGGAGATCTGCATCAAACCAGTCTCTGGACTGAAGACCCCAACAACAACAAAGAATAACGATGTATAATTGTTAATAAAGTTTGTTTTATTTCAAAATATTTCAGAGTTGTCACATAAAAAACTCGGATGCATTACTTTCCAGCACGCCCTCGTTTACAGCAACAATGTTAGAGAATTCAACATCACATCTTCATCGAAGGTGACAACGGCGAACCGAAACGGAATTGGACGAGGATGCCGTTAGGAATCGATCGTTTCTTCACTGAAGGAATTCATCTGCAGTAACTTAGGTAAATCACTGGAGGGGGAGGGGGCGGAGATCACGCGATCAGTAGCCATAGAGGTACACTGCACACTTCGAGCACGTCAGCAACTTTATTTTATGTACGCACAAACAAAATTTTATATCCAAGAGGCTTTCAGTTTTTTGTTTGGGTCATATTGTGCCAGAATTTAACTAAACATACTGTCCCCGCCCGGTTCTCACCAAAGTTTTCGAGGTTTTCCTTGATAGCAAGGCAAATGCAGCGGATGGAAATTCGTTCCCAAAAATTTCCAATTGGTTCTTTCTCTTTCACCAACATTTCTTGTAAGTCCTACACTCTCCAATGGGTCGTTACTCGAACGCCCTATTCCACCTTTTGTGGTAGGGAATGAAAAGTACACACCCAATAAAACCCATGCACCGTGAAGGAATTATCCGCATAGAGCAAAATCGGTAGGTGTGATGTACATGTGCAGATAAACAAATGATTACAATTCCAGAAAGCCGGCCGGAGTGGCAGCGCGGTTCTAGGCGCTACAAATGGCTGTGAGCACTATGGGACTTAACATCTGTGGTCATCAGTCCCCTAGAACTTAGAACTACTTAAACCTAACTAACCTAAGGACAACACACACATCCATGCCCGAGGCAGGATTCGAACCTGCGACCGTAGCAGTTGCGCGATCCCGGACTGTAGCTCCCAGAACCGCTAGACCACCGCGGCCGGCTCTAGGCGCTACAGTCTGGAACCGCGCGACCGCTACGGTCGCAGGTTCGAATCCTGCCTCGGGCATGGATGTGTGTGATGTACTTAGGTTAGTTAGGTTTAAGTAGTTCTAAGTTCTAGTGGACTGATGACCTTAGAAGTTAAGTCCCATAATGCTCAGAACCATTTGAACCATTTTTGAACAATTCCAGAAAGAAAGGACGATTCAGAAGAAAGAGCTTCGCAAATTGAGCAGGTCAATAATTCGTTGGTCCACCTCTGACAAACAGTTATCCGGCTTGTCACTGGGTGACTGAGATGTTGGATGTCATCCTGAGGGATATCGTGTCAAATTCTGTCCAACTGGCGCGTTAGATCTTCAGAATCCCGAGCTGGTTGGATGGCCCGATGCGGCGACGTTGTTCGCCAAGGTAGGGTTTGGCAAGCACGAAGACAAGCAGCAGAAACTCTCGCCGTGTGCAGGCGAGTATTATCTTACTGAAATGTAAGCCCAGGATGGTTTGCCATTAAGGGCAAAAAATAAATAAAATAAAATAAAAAACAAACGCGGATGACACCCAAAGGGGTCCTGATATGAAAGGAAATGGCACCCCAGACCATCACTCCTGGTTGTCGGGTCGTGTGACGGACGACAATCAGGTTATTCCATCGCTGTCCGGGGCGTCTCAAGACACTCAGTAACTCACTGACTGGAGTAGAACAGTCTTCAGTGACGAATCCCGCTTCGAACTGATCCCTGCTGACCAGCGAAGACGTGTCTGGAGACGCCCAGAGTTTACGTTTCTGCAAGATAAATCCCGCCCACACACGGCGAGAGTTTCTACTGCTTGTCTTCGTGCTTACGGTACTTAATCCTACCTCGGCCAGCAATGTTGCCGGATGTCTCCCCAATTGAGAACGTCTGGAGCACTGTGGGCTGAGCCCTCCACGCAGCTTGGGATTTTGACGATCTAACGCGCCAATTAGACAGAATTTTTGCACGATATCCCTTAGGAGGGCATCCGCCAACTCCATCAAATCAATTTCGAGTCGAGTAACTGGTCGGATATGGGCCAGAGGTGGACTAACGCGTTACAGACTTTCTCAATTTGTAAGGCTATTTCTCTTGAATAAATCATCCAGTTTTTCTGAAATTGTAATAATATGTGTCTGTGCATGTACACCTCATCTACCGATTTCCATTCAATTTAGATGTTGTGTCTTTTTTGTCTTAGAGTGTATTTTAACAAAATGCGAATCTGCAGTCCTTCCTCTATCAGTACTAAGAGTCCAGTGTCTTAACAATGAGCAACCTTGCTTCATTTCGTAACAATAAATTCCCTCTCCAATTCTTGAAAAATCGAAATACCATGTATAAAACAGCTCCAAACGCCTGATTACAAACGAATTAATTTGTTAAATATTTGACATTAAGCATGCAAGCGAGAAAATGTTTACATAGCTTTGAAATAAGTGTTTCCATTAAAAAAAAAACACGGGATTAGTACAGTCTGGGTAATTTGCGCTCAGTTTTAAGAAAAAGCTAGCCTCTAACGTATCTCAATATTTATGACTGCGTATGTCTTGAACTCTAGATTAGATCAAATACTTGTTCAATACATCATGAATACGACACTCCGTTATGATGTGGAAAGTGTTAGATTAACAAAAAGTTTCTTTACATGACATAATTCAATTATTTTTCAATATAATTTTACAGGTACCGGTGCACTCAGTAGTATATGTGGATACAATCTGCAAAATGTGTTGCGCAAGAGGTAATGAATTAAAGCGTCACGCACGAAGCTGAAGTTTTACTGCATGAACAGCTAAAACGCAGTAAGCGATGAACTTTTTCCTTTCATCATTTTGTGGATGTCAAATACTGGGTGAATATAGTCCGGCTAATTTGCACGCCGTATGTTAAGCTCCTTCAATATATATACACAGTTTCTAACTTGAATACTTATTGTGCTAAACCATAAAACGTCCTTTAACACAAGTTAACCGAAGAACCATACGTCGCATTTTCATTAAAAGTGGTATCAAGTTTTTAAGTCAGTTCACCACGCAGGAAATGGCCGCCGTGCTCTAGGAAGAGACGATGAGGTTGCTGATGAGAGAGAACGCTGTGCCTAAGGCGTCTGCCTCTACAAAAGCAGAAGTACACGGAGTAAACGGTCGCTGAATTGTTCTATGCGTCTGAGTTTGATATAATTTTATTTTTTGACATGTTAGACCCACATTAAACGCAGTGTCGTCTGCTAGCTGGAGTCTGTGGCGACCGGGAAAGAATAAATACCGGCCAAATGGATTCGATCTGTATCGATTCAATTACTTGCGTCAGCTACCTAGCCGAGTATTCTGGTGCAGGTACAGCAAAAATGATTTCCCGCTGCCTCCTTCCGACTTTTCCTGAAGTGTCAAATTTGTATCTAAGTCGTGTGCATGTTTGTGATAAGTGAGGTAGAGAGGGAAACCCTGTGTCTACTACGGTCATCTTCACGATATTGCAGCTTTTCGTGTTTCCTGTGCTTGTGCAGAAAAACTGAAGAGAACTTCCGCCTTATGCAAAGCATAGTTTACTTCTTTACGCAAATCACTAATAATAATTAAATGAATATTAAGTTAAATAAGCAAACTGAGTCTTGCATTCGACGACAATATTCTCGGACTTAGCTAAGCTTCTCGAACAGCGTCAAGAGCTTACCGTCCCCGAACGGAGGGACGGATAATAAGCAACTGTTAACTTTCCTGCCGGATTGAAACTATACATAAAGCTGGGAAAAGTACGCAGAAACTTACCTTTCGCGAACTTTCTCTCAACCGCTGAGCTATCGAGGCACGTCCCACACTTCCTCGCAACTTAATTTCTGCCAAAGCCTCTCCCCAAATTGCACAGATGTTTCCCCCACACTGTATTGATTTTAATCTGCCAGGAAGATTCCGAACAGTGCATTCTCGACTACATAGTGAAAGATTCATTTTCTGAAATCAGCAACAGTGTCACATGCTCTTAAACACACGTGACAATGCGTACACTTGTGCAAAGTTTTGTGATCAAGAACTTTTCGCCACTATTTTTCCTCCTCTTGCCGGCGAAATACTATCGGCGAATACTTCTTCCACCATCGGGATACGAACCGAGTACTTACAGAATCGAGCGTCACCGCTCAGGTGTGCGCTACCGATCAGGGCAACAGAGGTAAGTATACACTAACGGGGAAAAATCACAGCACCACGAAATAATCAACAGAGAATAATGAAATTTCTGGAATACATTTATCTAGGTAACATATTTAAGTAATTAACGTTGCAAGTTCAGAGGGTAATGTAATCAAGAAAAAAGCCTTTGCAAATGTGAAATGCTGGTACATTAATAACAGGTGTGACCGCCAGAACGTTGAATGCAAGCACGCAAACGTGCATGCATTGTGGTGTACCGGTGTCGGTGTCAGTTTGTGTGATGGGGTTCCATGCCTTTTGCTCTTGGTAAGTCAATACAGGGACGGTTAATGCTGGTTGCGGATGAAGCTAGAGTTGTCGTCCGATTATGCCCCAAGTATGATCGATTGGATACAGATCTGGTCACCGAGTAGGCCAAGGTAACACATCGACACGTTGTAGAGCATGTTGGGTTACAACAGTGGTATTTGGGCAAGCGTCGTCCTGTTGGAAAACACCCACTGGAATGCTGTTCACGAAACGCAGCACAACAGGTCGGGAAAACACCCACTGGAAGTTGTTCATGAATAGCAGCACACGTCGAATCACCAGAGTGACGAACAAAGTTGCAGTCTGGGTGCGTGGATAACCACAAGAGTGCTCCTGCTGTCATAGGAAACCGTAATCCCAGACCATAATTCCAGGTGTAGGTCCAGTGTGTCTTGGCCCCAGACAGGTTAGTTGCAGGTGCTCACCGGGCTTATGCCTAACCCCACAGCACCATCCTAGGCACCAAAGCAGAACCGGTTTTCATCAGAAAACGCAACAGGCTTCCGCTCTGCCCTCCCACTGAGCTCTCGCTTGACACCACCGAAGTCGCAAATGGCGGTGGTTTGCGGGCAGTGGAATGCACCCTACTGGGCGTCTGCCTCGGAGCTTTAAGTAACCGATTTGTAACAGTTCGTTGTGCCAATGTGGAGCCAACTGCTGCTCAAATTGCTGCTGCAGATGCAGTGCGATGCGCCAGTCATATGCTGAACACGATGGTCTTCCCCCTCGGTAGTGCCACGTGGCGGTCCGGAGCCCGATCTTCTTGCGACCGTACCTTCTCGCGACCACCGCTGCCAGCAATCGAGTACAGTGGCCACATTTCTGCAAAGTCTTCCTACAGTATCGCAGAAGAAACTTCCAGCTACTCGTAGCCCTATTACACGACCTCGTCCAAGCTCAATGAGTTGTTGTTAATGGCGTCGCCGTCATTACTGACATCAGCTCACTACGTCCAATCTCAAAAGTAACTAATGCTCACGACTGTTGCGCGTAGTTAAAGTAAACCTAATGTACCGTCATAGTGGCTCTACTAGCGCCGCTACTATGCGACTGGTACGAAATTTGAATAGACGTCATCATTCAGATGTAAAAACACACTACAAACTTTCGTTTATCTTGTGCTGGGACGTTTTTCCCCCTCAGTGTCTACAGTGAACATACTGAAACTTTTGTTTTCATTAACCGAGGAGGGCCTTACTTGGAGAGTAATGGGATTGCTTTCGAACATCTCAAAAGTAACTAATGCTCACGACTGTTGCGCGTAGTTAAAGTAAACCTAATGTACCGTCATAGTGGCTCTACTAGCGCCGCTACTATGCGACTGGTACGAAATTTGAATAGACGTCATCATTCAGATGTAAAAACACACTACAAACTTTCGTTTATCTTGTGCTGGGACGTTTTTCCCCCTCAGTGTCTACAGTGAACATACTGAAACTTTTGTTTTCATTAACCGAGGAGGGCCTTACTTGGAGAGTAATGGGATTGCTTTCGAACATCGTCCAAGAGGAAGAATAAGCGCGAAAAAAACCTTGGTCCAACAAAGCACAGTATAATTCGAATTGGATCGTAAATACGGCGTAATCAAGTGTATTGATGAGTAAATAATCCACATGTTTATCCACGTATTTAAGTGAAAAAGGAAGGCAGTTTACCAGGAGT
This sequence comes from Schistocerca cancellata, assembly GCF_023864275.1. NCBI lineage: Eukaryota > Metazoa > Arthropoda > Insecta > Orthoptera > Acrididae > Schistocerca > Schistocerca cancellata. Next base: position 689,689,026 of record NC_064630.1, on the reverse strand, counting down.
ATCATGATTAGGCACTTATGACGCCATAGCAAACGCGCAACGTATTCGACTGTGCTACGCCCCTGCACCGCCAACCTCCTTAGACATTATCTGCGATTAGTAGCTCTAACATAGTGGAGCATTTGACTTTTAACAACATAAAACTGCCCACACTTTTACCGACGCGGAAACGCTTACCTCTACATCGTTCTTCCGCAACAAGGGACACAAGAAAAGTATCTGAATGTCTCCCGCATTCTCCGGATTCAGCACTACTCTATGCTACCTCTATACTACTACCTCTGTAACACTGGAACGCTAAAGCACAAACGATAAAGGTGTTACACTGGCAGGGCTCGGGGGATAAACAGAAAATGCAGTCACACTTTCACGAATGTCACTCAGGCAACAATTCGTCACAAGAAGGTCTACCTGCACGTTTTCAACAGCCATTTTGGGGAAGGACGGTAACTTTGTCTTACTTATCAATTTAGCATCATGTTTATAAAGTACCAGGGGACCTTTGCGAAACTTTCGTACTTTTATAATTTTAAATAATGACACTATTTGGAATAAGTGTAGTCGTTGGTATATGGGTAGTTGTGGAAATGAAGAAAATGTCAGAAATGGTTTTCATTTCAAGAAAATTGATGTCAATAAATTCTGCTCAGAACAGCACTTAGAAGCTTGTACAACAGAAGTGAAATTTCATAATAAATTCTTTATACTGAAGTGTATACAGAGCACCTTTAGGAAACTTTAACCTCTTCAAAAACAATCTGGCAGTTCTTTTAGCTCATCTCAAACTAAAGAACAAGGAAATAGTGGTTGCTGGTGACTGTAATGTGGATTTATTCAAAAACTCTGTCAGAGAACAATTATCGCAACCATTAACACTGTCATTCAATTTAATTCCGACTGTGAACTTTGCAACTAGGGTATGTAAATGCTCTGAGACTGCTGTTGATAATATCTTTGTAGAAAAATCTAGGGGGAAAAGTCATTTCACAAAACCAATAGTAAACGGGCTATCCAGTAATGACGTGCAGCATCTTATGTTAAATGTTGAAACTTGTCAGGATATAAAATCTATTACTGATCAGAGGATGGTAATAAATCAGTCAAAAGTTGAGAACTTTAGGAGAGTGCTCAAGGACATGGACTGGACAGATGTTTACAATAAATGATTCAAATGGCTCTGAGCACTATGGGACTCAACTACTCAGGTCATCAGTCCCCTAGAACTTAGAACTACTTAAACCTAACTAACCTAAGGACATCACACACATCCATGCCCGAGGCAGGATTCGAACCTGCGACCGTAGCAGTCACGCGATTCCAAACTGAAGCGCTTAGAACCGCACGGCCACACCGGCCGGCTTGTTTACAATACTTCTGTTTCAAATGGAAAATACAAAGTATTTATTTGATAAAGTTACTGCCTCATTTGAAAATCGTTTTCCCCTAAAGATAACCTAAAGTAAACAGAAGTCGAAAAATAAACCATGGATTACACAAGGAATAAAGGTATCATGTGGGATAAAAAGGAAAGTGTATCTATTATCTAGGAACAGCTCTGATGTTAGCATTGTAATATATTACAAAGAATATTGTAAAATATTAAAGCAAGTAATCAGAAATCTTTGTAGCTTCATTATGAGAAAAAGATAATTACATCAGGTAACAAAATAAAAACTATATGGGATACAGTTATAATAGACAGGTGTGACCAGAAAGGAAAAGGAACAGCTAGCTATAAAAATAAATTAGACATTGATAACAAGTGCATGTAGTGTTGCAAACCTCTTAAACAAGTACTTTGTTTCTGTCACTAACAGCTTGGGGTTATCAGGTTCGGGAGTATCTGAGACCAGTCTTTACACATAACTTCAGTAAAATGGAAATGACAGTCACTCCTCCCAGGCAAGTAGCATCCATCATAAAATACGTAAAAATCAGAGTACTCCAGAGGTTATGATAACATATCAACGAAGTTAAGCAAAGACTGAGTTGAATTCTATCTTAAGTTATTTGTGTAATCAATCTCTTATCAATGGAACATTTCCAGATTGACTTAAAAAAGGGGGGGGGGGGGGGGAAGGGGTTAAGCTATTGACCAGTTTCACTTTTCCCAGCTTTTCCAAAATATTTGAAAAGGTTGTGGTCAAGCGTCTTCTTAAGCATCTGACTGCAAATAATTTATTGTCCAAGCCACAGTTCACGTTTCTTAAAGGTTCTCACAGAGAGAAAGCTATTTACACAGACATTGAGAATGTATTTAATTCATTAGATAAAAAATTGGAGGCTACTGGCATTTTCCGTGATGTATCAAACGCCTTTCACCATGTGATCACAGCTTTCTCTAAAGTAAATTGGAATATTATGGTGTCACTGGCAGTGCTCCACAATGATTCAAGTCTCACCTAACTAACAGGAAATAAAGAGTGCCTGTGTGAAATACCTATGGAGTAAGTAATCAGTTTTCATCTGACTGGGAATTAATTACATATGGTGTTCTTCAAGGTTACAGCTTGGGTCCACAGCTTTTTTTTGTGTAGATTAATGACCTCTGGTCTGATACATTGCCAGATGTTAAATCTGTTTTGTGTGCAGGTGATACAAACATTGCAATAAATAGCAAATCAAGATTTAGAAATGGCTGCTAACCAAATTTCACTGACATTAATAACGGTTTAAAGCTAATTCACTGTCATTAATCTTTGAAAAGACCCATTACATGCAGTTCAGAACCTGTACAAGATTTCCTTCCAACATCTGTATAACACATGAAGACAAGGAGATAGAAGAGATTGACAGTGTTACAGTTATAGAGTTACAACTCGATAATAAATTCAGTTGGGAACTGCATGCCACAGAACTGCTGAAGCGGCTAAACAAGTCTGTACTTGCTATGTGAATGACATCCGATGTAGGAGATATAAATATAAAAAACCTTACATACTTTCATTCTATTATGTCATATGGGCTCATATTTCAGGGTACCTTATCAATCTGAGCAAAAGGTTCTACCTTGGTCCAAAAAGGGGTCCAATACTCAGGAACACACATTTTCAACAAATGCCAGCAGCCATTAAAAACTTGGTTTCAGATAAAGCACAGTTTAAGTAGAGTTTTAAGGACTTTTTGGTAGGCAACTCCTTCTACTCTAGAAGTGAATATCTTAACCGGAAGTTTAGGCCAGCTTAAGTAAAAACTGTCAGTTGGATTTCAGTTTTTACTGCACTTGGTCGCAACAGTCAAGATTAGGTAATTTGTGTATGATAAATTTATTATAAATGCATACTAGGTTTCATTCTGACAATATATTAATTCTGTAGATATTAGCATTTCCAGTTTACTGTAGTGCACCCACATATCTTGACAATCTCCTGACAAATAATCAGAGAAGTGAGTATTACATTCAAATGCTGTTCTTTATATCATACTTTGTCAATTTCCACAACCACGAGAATCATCTCATTTCTGGGTCTATGGAACGAAAACTGAATCTAATGTAATGTAATGTAATCAAGAGAAAACATCTTTAAAAATGAACAGAACGAAGTGAAATAATAATCAAGAATTTATGATAGTTACCTAGTATATCACGAAGGCCCCTATAACCTCCAAATTTATTTTGATATTTAAGTTGCACTTCGTACTTTGAGGAAGCACGTTAGGCCGTAGTAGCAATATGTAAATCACAATTCAAGGCGACAATGGCAAATATGTTTGTCGTTTCGGAAAATAAATTCGTTTAGAAAAGTCAACTTGGACAGCGGGTAGAGATAATGAACCAAAGCAGTGGTCACGGTTATTATCTATGGCAATGCTGTATACAAATTATTAACTTAATAAGTATCCTTTAAAAAAAATAAAATGGTATTTGTAATAATATGAAAATGGAGTCTCTTATTCGTGATTAATAAGTTATCTACGTAAAATATACGTATAAAGCTAGGCACAGATGATGCCCTTTTGCCTATGACAGTTAAAAGTCAGTCTTATGTTGTAGCGACCGAGCTACACTGCTGTATCAGTGTAGTGTGAGTTACGTTGTGCGCGATCGTGTGTTTATTAACGTTACGATGCAGCTGTCACACCGCTTTCCGCGCCAGCCGTCAGGGGTGATAGCATCGACAACGGATTACTTCGATCTTTCACGAAGTTTTTATATTGATATATTTATTCTCTTGTGTATTATTTTCTACCATTAAATAGTTTAGAGCTGAAGGATATGTTTTGTCTTTTGAGTAAATTGTGCTTCACCAAGCTATTTACTACACTTTTCTACAAGGCATTGCAGTCCGTACAGAAAATAACGATAAGACAGTTCACAACTGCGAATATTCGGTTTCACGCGCCTCAGACTAGACGACACATCGGTCGACGACGATTAACTCGGTACGATCACTATGTTAAAATTTTCCACAAATAGTAAGTTGTGCAAAATCGGTATGCAAGCTAAGAAGCCGTTTAAAAAGCCTTTCTACCGACACTTCATTTATCCCTGTACAATAGTATGCGTTGAGGAAAAAAGGATGTTTACTTGAGAAACAATATACTACATACTGTCATTCTCTACTGAAGCGTGTACGCCATTTTAGCACCCTCTGCATACACTAGAATGACTCTTTCAACAGTCACTTCTTGGAAAATCTCTTACAAAGTCGGAGGTCTCAAACTCAGCTGGCACCGTGCAGTCACAGTAACCAAACACCACATTCCTATCTCCATTATGTAAATGGTTCATAGTACACGTTCAAAAGTAAAAACTTATGTGAATCAGTCAACGAATGAAGTCTTGCAAAAAAGTTTCTGGCATTAGGTATTAATATTAGCTATTACTCTTATTTTTAAATGTTGTGGAGAGGTTCTATTGATCTATGTCAATATTAATGACACTGAACAATGAATAAAGTATCCACGTCCTTCAAAAATTTCGCTATTTCCTGGTGCACGCGGAGAAACGTATGCACTGAAACACGCCTTAGCCCACGGCCTATTGCTCAAAACTGCAGTCACCAATGATATAAATCCCGGCCACGAAAGCTCGTATTGTGCGGTCAATGTTCGTAGTGTTGGATGGTTAACAGATGAAGCAAGTTCCGCGATGACGCGCACCATACAGCTACTAGGCGCTTTTCAGTATCACTATCTCTGGTCAGACGCAACGACACACGACAGATACGACTAGATGTGCGCGCGTAGGCTACTTTCAATGAATATTTTGACGTTACGTGGCCATAGGCTATCTACGCCTAGACGCTATCATCGTTGCCCAATGTTAAGGCGGAAACAACCTAACGGCTCCGAATTTATTACACTATTTGGACTAGTACGCAGAAACTTCATGGACCCACGTGTCAGAATGAGTAATTAAAAAACGAATAACATAAATACGTTTCCGTGATGACAAATCCTCTGGCGAAAATCGCTGGCTTACTCAGGTTCAATCGTTCATTGCAACTTCCAGGCATTGTCAGTTGATGAATGTTGTTCCATTTCTGCTGATCAATCCAAGTTCGAAAGAAAGAAATAAGGCATCTTGAACATAATGACCACAAACTGGTGAAAAGTCTGAACACATTTTTTTTACGGAAAAGAATTGCCCGCGTTTTGTATTTCAATCAAGTCGCAGCAGGCGCCAGGTATGAAATTAGTCTCGGAACCTTTTGGACGGACAGCGTACCTGCGAATGTTGTGACCTATGTCGGTCCTTGGTTGAATCTTCCATCGACGACATCATACAATGGTGGGCCACTTTCCCTAACCGTCACGACACCAAATGCCACCCAATTATTAAAAATGCAGTTGTCTTCATCGTTTCCATGTCGCAAGCGGACTGCTGCGTTAGCAGCTACGTATGTGATGGTTTTGTGCAACGTTAGTACGTTGTTTTGAGAAGTAATCGCTGCTTTCGTGATTTCTGGCTAAATTATAAAAAAGTACAGGGTGACAATCATTGACCTATATGAGCCGCGCGGGATCAGCCGAGCGGTCTACGGCGCTGCAGTCATGGACTGTGCGGCTGGTCCCGGCGGAGGATGGAGTCCTCCCTCGGGCATGGGTGTTTAAGTTTGTCCTTAGATTAATTCAGGTTAAGTAGTGTGTAAGCTTAGGGACTGACGACCTTAGCAGTTAAGTCCCATAGTATTTCACACACATTTGAACATTTGAAATATATGAAAAAAAACGTAAAGTAGTTACAAACTACGGCGTGCACATACTTTATTCAACAAGTAAACGTCACTATAGATATTCGGATTTAGGTTATGACATGTTCGATATCTCTTCCATCATTGGCGATGATGTGGCGCAGACGAATAGCGCAATTTTGCTTGACCAGCTGAAGTGTCGGAACATCGATACTGTGATGACCTTCTGAAAGGCTGTATTCATCTCCAATGGTTTTGGGGTTATTGCTGTTCACATTATCTTTAATATAGCCCCGCAAAAAAGGAGTCGGACGTGTTCAGATCTGGAGAATATGGTGGCCCATGCCAGTGGCCTCTGCGTATGTCAGAGCCAGAATATGGTCCACCAAATGTTCCTCCAGGACATCAAACACTCTCCTGCTTCGATGGGGTCGAGCTCCATCTTGCATGAATCACATCTTGTCAAAATCAGGGTTTCTTTGGATAATGAGTATGAAACCATCTTCCAAACCTTCACGGACCGTTCGGTAGTCAACGTGCTATCAAGGAATATCGCACCAATTAATCCGTGACTGGACATTGCACACCACACAGTTTCCCGTTAGGGTGAAGAGATTTCTCGATCGCTAAAATGCGGAGTCTCAGTCCCTCAAATAAGCTAATTTTGCTTGTTGACGAACCCATCCAAATGGAAGTGGGCTTCGTCGCTAAACCAAACCATGCATGCGGATACCAATTTCCATCACGTCCCGCGGCCAACCATGCAGTTTGAACGTCCTAATGCAAACCGTTCAGAAGTTATGATGATTTTATTTCATACAGTTCGATAATTGTCACCTTGTAATTATTAGTTTAAACTTCCTAGCAGGTTAAAACTGCGTGCCGGACCGCGATTCGATTCTTGCCTCTCGTAGGTAATATTCTTACCGACTGAGCTATCCAGACGCGATCACGACCAGCTCAGCCTCTGCCGCTACCCATCTCGTATTTATTTAGGAAACTATTAACGCGGGAGAAACATTAAGAGAAATGCACTTCAACGATAGAGAATGTACTAAAAAAAATGAAGTGACGTGATCCGGAAATATTACCGTAGACATTAGTCTGGAAAAAGTGTTCGACAGTGTAAAATGGTGCCAGGTGTTCATAGTTCTGGGAAAAATAGCAGTAAGCTTTAGGGAGAGACGGAAAATAGACATGTACAAGAACCAAGACTAAAGTGCTCGGATTAGAAATGGTGTAAGGCACGGACGCTGTATTTCGCCCTTAATGTTGAATCTATATATCGAAGAAGCAATGAAGGAAATAAAGGAAAGGTTCAGGAGTGGGATTAAAATTCAGCGTGAAAGGATACCATTGATAAGATTCGCTGATGACCATGCTCTGCCAAAGTGAAGCAGAATTACAGGACGTGTTGAAAGGAGTTAAGTATAATGAGCACAACATATGAATTCAAATGACTAGCATAAATGAGATTAGCGATCAACTTAAAGTGAAAATTGGGGAAACAGACGAAGTTAAGGGATTCTGCTACCTACGCAGCAAACTAGTGTATGGCGGACGAAGCAAGGAAGGCATAAAAAACAGACTAACAATGGGAAAGAGGGCATCCCTGGCGAAAAACACTGATCTCAATTGCAGGGATAAAACTGTGAGAATATACGTCTGGGACAAAGTACTATATGGAAGTGAATCGCGGACTGTGGGGGAAACGGTGAAGACGAGAATCGACGCATTTGAGATGATGTGCGCCAGAAGGATGCTGAAAATTAGGTGGGTTTGTAAGGTAATAAATGAGGTGGTACTTAGCAGAATCGGCGAGGACAGAGATATGAGGAAAACATTGGCACGAAGGTGGGGCAGGATGACACGACATGTTAAGACATCAGCAAATAACTTCCATGGTTTCAGAGGGAGCTTCAGAGGGTAAAGGCTGTAGGGAAGGACCGAGATTGTAATACACCCAACAAATAGTTAAGAGCGTTGAGAGTAAGTGCTACTCTGAAATGAAGATGTCACCATAGGGGAGAAAATCGTGGCGCGCCCCGTCAAACCACAGAACAAACACAACGGCCTACAGCGTTTGAAAAAAGGAAGGAAAATTAGGGCTTAACATCCCGCCGATGATGAGATCATTAGTGACGTATCACAAGTACGGATTGGAGAATAATTGGGCAAGGAACGTCGGATGTTGACCATTTGAAGGAATCTACCCCACATTCCACATAAGCGAATTCATGCCGCATTGCAATTTGAACTGCCGACTTCCCGATCACAAATCCAGTGTCTTACGCCTGCGCCAACTAGCTCGGTATCGCATTTCAGTCGTGACTGATTTGGCAGGTTCCCGCTTGCTTTTTAAAATGTCTGTGAATGTGGACGAAATGATCTCAGTGGAGTGGAAGAAAAGGAATGGTAATACTGTGGATTACCAGGAAACTTTTCATTTATGTAAATGATATAAGGAGGAGGCCATATTTATACGAGGCTTGCCCAAAAAGTAAGTTCCGATCAGTCGCAAAATGGAAACTACATTGAAAATCAGAAACGTTTTATTCGGGACAGTTGGCTCCACCTTCCAGCTAATTCTCTACATAGTTGGCGTTCCAGCTACGACACCTGTCGCATCATTATACCAACTTTCCCATACCCTCGTCATAGAAGGCAGCCGCCTCTGTTTCCCGCCAATTCTCTGCGGTCATCTATAGCTCGTTGTCTGTGCGAAAATGTTGCCTTCATAGCCAGTGGTTAATGTGAGCAGAGATGAAACACAGTGAGAGCCAATTACCGGCAGTAGTGCGGGTGATGAAACACTTCCCATCGAAAACGCTGCAGGAGCATATTCATTGCTCCTGCAGATTGCGACCGAGAATTGTCACAGAGGAAGAACCGTATGTAATGTGGGTTGCATAACATCAGGCGAAATCTCTCACCAGGTCCTCATAGTTAGCGGAGACATTACTCTATACGCATCTTGTATGTGCTCACCATGCGCCCAGAACCGAAAAGAGCCAAGTGATGCAACTGACAGGGCTACTAAAGACACTGTCGAACACACATGCGCCAGGTTTATTCAATTTTCGATGGAAAGAGATAAAAAAATACTGATATAATTGCTAAATTATATAAAGCACGCAAGCTGGTAACAAGACATTCACTGATTCTGGGCATGCTGTATAGGAATTGGTACATATCTTTTCTCATCCAGCAGGCTTCTAGTCATTTTGAGTCTCCCAAATGCTAGACCAGAATAACATTTCATCCGTGATTTTTTTCGCACTTTCCAAGCACGCGCGAGTGCTAGCTGAGTGTAGTAAAACACTTTTGTACCCATTAATTGATGTGTATACGGTTTTCAAAAATTTCTTCCATATATTATTCTCGACAGCCGTACAAATTTGAAGACATCTGTAACGGAATCGAACTCCACCTTTATTTATTTATGGTTCAGCTAATTAAGCCTCCACAAGCTGTACCCTCTCTCATCTTAAGGTAAGGAATACGCCTCTCTGTCTTCTGCTGTCCTCTAGCAGCTGAAGCCTGCGACTTTTTTATGTTATTGTCTCAGCGGTCGGGTGGGTGCCTTATGGTGTTCACCTTTCTCTAGGAGTCACTCTAGTACTACCTTTGTCTATACACCGTCAATTTTTGGTGCGGTACGCTCTGCCAAGATCTATTTTAGAGACTCTGCCCTTTCTACGACATCCTGAACTCTTGTTACTGCTTTCGTGTCTTCGCTTCTTTTCCGATTTTTCTTCGTGGGAGTTAGGAGTCACCTTCCCGTACCTCCCTGAGCTGTTAGAAGTTTTCTTTTGAAAAACTCGTTTAAAATCTAGTATCACAGCCATATGTTGGTACAGCAAGAACACAATGTCCGATAACTACCTTTAAGTTTGTTGGGATATTATGTACAAAAACGGTTGCGTTTCTTCCATAAGCTCTCCAACTTGCACCTTAATTGCACGTAGCCGTGGTAACTGTTCGTAGGAAGGAGTGACAGACAGAAAAAAACAAACTACGATCACAAATGCATTGCACACAAGCGATCATCGCCATTTACGGACACCGTGAGCCTTCATATTACATATGATCAATAATTAGGAAAACTAGTGATTCTACGAGTTTCTTTTTAAGCTCAAGAGGCGACACAGAATCTTTGACAACTTACAGACTGCAATAGTGCGTTCAGTCCTGGCTTGTGATGGCTCAGAATTGTCCCCAAATCCCTTGCAGAGAAAGAAAAAGTTAGTTCTGCACTGTTCAGGATAATAGCAGAAACTGATTCTCTGAACTGAACAAGAAGCAATTTGTAAACGACTAAAAGTGCTTGCGTTTTAGGCGTAATAAGTTTCAAACTTCTATTTTGGGCACCTTGCGATAAGTCGATTAACTGAGCGTTTATATGCTGGGTGTCCGTGGACTGATTTGTTGACTTGCATCTTGCTATAATTTAAACTCGTCAGCATATAGGTGACACATGCAGTGGAAGAGAACAGTTGAAACATCAGTAACATATAAAGAGAAAACTAACGGATCTTTCGCGTCCCAAAACACTGATGCCGTACTTCATACTAATTACATCATCTTCGCCTGAAGAATCGTCTTTTGTCCAGTGTTTCCATTTTTGTTTTGATACTGGTATACAGTGCTGAATCCAACTTTGCCAAGAGATATGTTACTGTACACCATGAACCGCATGCAAAAATATGACTGCAAGACCGGTTTTTTGTACAGAGACCATCCATCGTCAACTGCGTATATTCTGTACGTTTGTATAAAATGACGTTTGTATCAAATATGAAATATTTGTGATTTAAACTTTATGTGGATCAATGTGATGTACAGGTAGTCGTGTGTACGTGTTACATCTGTAAAACACTAAACGGCCATACTTTGTGGTCGTACAGGACAATACTGTCACGGAGAGAGAACACAGAACTGGAAACTGGAAATTTGTGGAAAGGTATTATGGAACCAAACTGCAGAGGTCATCGGTCCCTAAGCCTACATACTACTTAATCTAACTTTAACTTACGCTATGGACAACACACTCACCCATGTCCGAGGGAGGACTCGAACCTCCGACGGGGGGAGCCTGAGCTACAAATATATATTTTTTTTTAAATGACAAATTTAACTGTTGCCAAGTCAGGGGATACAGCTCATATCTCTACTAACGAAATATTAACACCATGACAAAACAATTCATTCACAGAAGCAGAATAACCTTCATCGTTATTGGCGAAATCACTTGGGAAATACTGTTATCTTGCGCTTATTTACAGATCTAATGATGTTACTGACACTGGAATAGTCCTCAGAAGAATAAAGACATTCATTCGCACAGTCAGCCGGATGTTCATTCTCACAAGCAAAATCTGAATAATCAGCAAGAACCAAAGAAACTATTTCAGATTCTTCATTTTTCGAACAGGACAGTCTCTAAAAGAAGGAAGAACTTCAAGACGAAAATATTAAGTTTTAAATATCAAAATACAATCAAAATACTAAATATGCGAAATGCACATGAAGAGAATCAAATTTGATACATTGACCGATGGCCTAAACACCGAAGCAGTTAAAATATCAAGCATGTCCAGGAATAAGTAACGTTTTAGTAAGAAACTCATAAAAACATCTTTTTCGCACCAAAATTTACTCTTACAAGAAAGAGCACTGCTTAAGCTGGTTTGCTACGCAGTTACCATCACTGCTCAGACATTCGTAATAGCGGGAAAACAACTCCTTTTGTATGCCGTCAAACCAAATTTTCTATGCCCTTTTCACAGAAAAGGCCATCAGTGAAGACAGTCACTGCTAACCGCTGTTTTTTGCGTCATCTTCTCAGTCAAAGCGTCTTCCTGAAAAATCACGCTTCAAGTTCAGCGTGCAAAATCGGCGCTGTACGGGACAGATGATCGAACTGCTCCCGGCCGAATTGTTGAATAAGGTTTAAACTGAAAGCAGCAGAATGGAGACGTGGTTGTCATGAAGCAACACAATGTCTTGACTAAACATTCCAAGCCTTCTGTTTTGAACTGCGCGCCGAAGTTTTCTCACTATTTCACAATAACGAACGGTACTGAAGATTTCGTCTCTGCGAAGGAACTCAACAAGCAGAATGTCCTGTCTGGCCCACAACACAGTGCATACGGTTTTTTTTATGCTGATAGCGATGTTTCGATTTTTATTTTTTGGGGGGTGGGGAGTGGGTGGGGGGCCGTGAGCGCCTCCACTCCGTCGACTGTTGTTTTGACTCCGAAGTGACATGACGAACCCAAGTTTCATCACCGATCACAATTCTGTTTAAGAATTTCTCCCCCTCACCACTGTATCGGGGTCGGGAAAGCAATGTCAAAGTACTCCACAGTCGCTTCGTTTTGTGGACACCCGTAGGCGATTTGGGAACCCAACGGGACTGAAATAGGAGGGAGAACTGATAGAGGTACTCAAAGTACCCTCTGCCACACACCGTCAGGTGGCTTGCGGAGTACGGATGTGTATGTAGAGAACACAATTTGCGAAAATTTGAGCGACCTGTGACAATCTCGTACAAAACAGTTTTTGAAATTTTGGAAAACTCATCACATAGTATTCTTATTATGAACCGTCTGACTTCACGAATCTTCTCATTCACTTTCTGAACCAGGCATCATTGACAAGAGAAGGCCGTCCATACCGTACTTCTTCATGAACACTGGTTCGTCCATCACTGAACTGTTTCATCCACTTTCTCACCGTTCCATCAGTCATTACCTTTTCACCATAAATCTCTACTACGATCAATTTCAGCTGGCTTAAAATTATTTGCGTTCAAAAAATTTATTACACAATGGACTTCACAGCCGGTGGGCTCAGAGACTGTCTTAAACTTTTTGAACGATCACTAACAAATATACTTACAACACAATTGGGGTGTAATGACGTCAGTGGAAAGACGACGAACCAGAGACACGATTGCGAACGAGCGAAACTGCGACTCTAGTGCAGCGGTGGCGGTAGAACGAAACGCCACTCACTTTTCAGACACGCCTCGTAAATCACGCCAGATGGCATTTACAGACAGCGTGCAGAAGACACGAGTTATTTCGAGGTCCGTCCGCAGTGGCGCACTAAACAACAGTAAACTCGGGATCTGTCCGCAATATGTTAAGGAAAGGTGCGTAGCTCCTCTGGCGGTCGGAGCCTGGTATTGTGACTTACGGTAACAGCAACATGTCATGAACCGCCCGACACTTCGCTTGGGGAATCTTAACAGTTCCTGTTCTTGTCACAGAGTCACGACCGAAGAGAGAGCAACGCCAGCAGTGGCAGGATGAGCTCGTCACTGTCGAGCTGGACGACACGTCCGCACTGAGAGCTCTGCCCGGAGAGACGGCCCAGGTCCGGCTGCGCTTCATCAACCAGAGGAGCGTCGCCGTCGCGCTCTACCTCACAGTCGCCGACACGCACAACTTCATTACAGCCGGTGTGAGACGGTAAGCAAGAAAACGTGTGGGAACAATTCAACCTATCCTGCAGTATCAATTTTAGCTCTTTCCCAATTTACAAACAAACACTGAGGTGACAAAAGTCATAGGATGCCTCCTTTTCACCGGCGCAGTGCAGCAACTCCACTTGGCATGGACTCAACAAGTCGTCGGAAGTCACCTGCAGAAATACTGAGAAACTGTTGCCGATGCAAGATTCTGTGCACGAACTGACCTCTCCATGATGTCCCATAAATGTTCGATGGCATTCACGTCGGCGATTTGGGTGACGAAACATTCGCTCGAATCGTCCAACTTGTTCTTCAAATCAATAGCGAACAATTGTGGCCCAGTGACATGGCGCATTGTCGCGCACAAAAAGTGTATCTGTTTGGAAACATGAAATCCTTGAATGGCTGCAATTGGTCTCCAAATGAGCGAACATGACCATTTCCAATCAATGATCGGCTCAACTGCACAGAGGACTCAGTCCACCACATGTAAACACAGTCCACATAATTACTGAGCCACCATCAACTTGCACAGTGCCTTGTTCACAACTTGCGTCCATGGCTTCGTGAGGTCTGCGCCACTCACTAACCCTTTCGTCAGTTCTTACCAACTGAAATAGGGACTCATCTAACCATACCACTGTTTTCCAGTCGTCTAGGCTCCAACCTACATGCTGACGAGCCCAGGAGAGACGCTGCAGACGAGTAGTGTTGTTAGCAAAAGCACTTATGTCGGTCGTCTGCAGCCATAGACCACTAACGCCAAATTTTGCCGCACTGTCCGTTACGTTCGTCGTACGTCCAACATTGATTTCTGCGGTTATTTCGTGCAGTGTTGCTTGTCTGTTAGCACTGACAAAACTAAAACGCTGCTGCTCTCGGTCGTTAAGTGAAGGCCGTCCTCTCACTACGTTGTCCCTGGTGAGAGATGATACCTGAAATTTGGTATTCTCAGCATACTAATGACAATGTGGATCTAGGAATATTGAATTCCCCAATGTTTCCCGACACGGAATGCTCGATGAGTGTAGCTCCAACTATCAAAAAATGGTTCAAAAAAATGGTTCAACTGGCTCTGAACACTATGGGGCTTAACATCTGAGGTCATCAGTCCCCTAGAACTTAGAATTACTTAAACTTAACTAACCTAAGAACATCACACACATCCACACCCGAGGCAGGATTCGAACCTGCGACCGTAGCAGTCGCACGGTTCCGGACTGAAGCGCCTAGAACCGCTCGGCCACCACGGCCGGCAGCTCCAACTATCATTCCGCATTCAAAGTCTGTTAATTCCCGTCGTGCGGCCATAACCATGCCGGAATTCTTTTCACATGAATCACCTGAGTACAAATGATAACTCCGTCAATGCACTCCCTCTTATATTTCATGTAAGCGATACTACCGCCATCTGTATATGTGCATATGGTTATCCCATGACTTCTGTCACCTCAATGTAGCAATTTTTGTACTATATACAGGGTTAAATAAATGATTCACTCACTTTCTAAGCTCTATATTTTTCCAAAATATTACATGTAGAAGCATGACTGACGCATTAATAGAATCATAAACTCACCAAGTTAGCATTTTGCACTCTTCAATTTTTTATAAGTGCCCCTCTGGTCGCAATATACACCTTCAACCGGTAGTCAAGTTCATTCCATACCTTATGTAGCAACATCCTGTCAATGGTTATCACAGCAGCACTGACGCGTTCTCTGAGCTGTTCCTGTGTTCTTGGCAGTGGGAGTAAGTAAACACGGTTCTTAATGTACCACCAAAGGAGACAGAAGGCGTTAGGTCAGGCGATCTTTTGGGAAGGGGAGAGGCAAAGGAACTGAGCTACGTCGTCTTCACCACTAAGCTCAATCGAGCAATGCAGAAATTCGTCATTTAGATAGCGACAAACATCGATGCTCCAATGAGTGGGTGCCCCGTCTTGTTGGAAGATGAAATTCTCGGTATCAGCAGTCAGTTGTGGAAACAAAGTTGCAACTTACCACAGTACGAGATACCCGTCACAGTCTTCTCGCAGAAGTAGTACGGCCCGTACAGCTTCGTCTGTGACATTGCTCAAAAAGTAATAACCATCGGCGAATCTCATCCATGCGCCACAAGTTCATGAGGATTTTCAGTGCCCCACCTCTCACATTGCAGCGGTTAACCCTTCAAGGCAAATAGAAGGTTGCTTTTTCACTGAATATCAGCTTGGGGGCGAAATGGTCATCCTCAAGTGAGTCCTGCATTGCGATGCAAAACTGAAAGCGCACGCCATATTTTTCCGGATTTAATTATGGCACGAGCTGCAGATGGTACGATCTGAAATATAACTGCCGTCGCAAAATTTTCCACACAGTTTGCTGCGGAATTCCAAGTTCGTGGCTTGCGCGGACCGTTCATTATTTTGGTCTAATTACGAAACTTTCCCAACATGTATTTTTCTATTTACGTGGGGGTTCTTTTCCATAATTCCTTCTGAATGCATGCTGCACTGTTTTAACAGATAAACATCTCGCGTATTCCAACACACAAAATCTCCTTTCTCCCTTTGTCGCCATTCCATCCAAGTACTGCTCTCATAACGCCAATTGAAGGGCACAATTTCAAATCCGTGAGTTACGGTTCTATTCTTGCATCAGTCATATTTTTACATGTAATACTTTGGAAAACAGAGAACTTTGAAAACGAATGAATCATCATTATAGCCCTCTATAATTGAAGGGTATGACCATAACCTGTTTTTCTATCATAATGTCAAGTATTACATTAACACGTTACTAATATAAAGACAAGCTTTATTCTGTGGGAAATCTGACAATCAATTTTTCTGTTTCCAGAGTTTATGTTGGCCAACAAGACGTTGAAACGTTATCAATTACTGTTACTATACCAGGAGACACGCCTCTGAGAACACTAGACTTAATAACCATCAGCTCAGCAGAAACACAAAACTTCAGAGCAATAAATGCAACCGTCTATTTTTACGTCACGGAAGAGGTAATACATATGACCATGTATAGCTATATTATACATGAAATGCGTTTGAACCACTGCCACAGCATTCTAAAGGATTATGACTTCTAGTCGCCCGCATGAAAGGTGACCAGTTAACTGTAGCCAGAGGCCAACCAGACTACCATACTACTTAGCATGCTGCACAACGCAACAAGATTGACTTCAACAGCTCTTTCAGAACAAAAGTCATTTGGATTCTCCTCATCACCACAAGAGTTCTCAGCTTCACAAGTAGGAATGCATCCTGCAATGTATGCTTAGACCTCAGTTCCTGTCAGCAACCCCTGATTCCCCTGTGGTCTCATCATACTCTTACCACCCCCTCCCCCAATTATTTTTTTCCCCTCTATTTCATTCCAAGTTTTTTCTTGAAACCTTCCCCTACATGTTTTCACTATTCTGCAACCCTCCTGTCACCCCCCCCCCCTCTCTCTCTCTCTCTCTCTCTCTCTCTCTCCCGTGTGTGTGTGTGTGTGTGTGTGTGTGTGTGTGTGTGTGTGTGAGAGAGAGAGAGAGAGAGAGAGAGAGAGAGAGAGAGAGAGCACATGCTTGCATTCCCCTTCAACATTTGTAGCTCTGAGGACGGACTTGTCCAAAAACACTTTTCCCCTTTTTTAATGTTCTGTACCTGAACCTGTGAAAATGGAACCCTTATATGGTCACTTTGTTGTCTATCTAACTGTAATGACCCCTTTTTCTCATAATTGGATAGAGGTATCAAGTTGAAAGTAATCTGACACACTAAGGTGTAGGGTTGCTTGGCAGTGTAAACAGTTTAAGCTTGTAAGTCAACGAAATCAAAAGAAATGGTCAGTTTTCTCAGATATTTTGATACTTGCAAACTCACCCATCAAAACCTACAGGATACTCCTCGTTTACCTAGAATCATACAATTTGGCAAGAAGCAACATTTCACAGTACAAGTAAAGGGAAAAAATTGAAAATGGTTAACTTCTGAATATATCATTTTTTTTAATTTGTTGTCCGTCCTTCCTCTGACTGACTGACAGACAGACAGACAGTCAATCTGCCTGTCTGTCTACCTGTCTGGCTGTCAAGACCCCTTCTTCTCAGGAATGGGGTAGAGATATCAAGTTGAAATTTATGTCAAATGCTAAGCTCTATGGTCCCTTGGCTGTGTAAATAATTTAAGCTTCTAAGTTAACGCAATCAAAAGACGGGGCCGTATCTTTCACATAGTTTGATCCTCATAAACTCACTCATCAAAACCTATAGATATAATATCGATATACATGTCGATCCTCAAGGTGTAGTGATAAAGTGTGTTCTTGTAAACAAGAAGGTCATGGGATTAAATTTCTGTTGGCTGATGGGTTTTTCCCTGTTTGTTTAAACCTAGCCTTCGTCTCTCAGCAATATGAAGAGTCGTTAGAAACCACATGCAATTCAGACTCCATGTTAAACTGTGCATCCAATTTCCTCAGTTGGATAATTGGCGTTAGTTGGGAAAACACAGGTCACCAAAGTTGTGTCCATCAGAAAGACATGCACCAGGCAATCTGAGCCACACTAAATTATTATTATTATTGACATTTTTTTTCTCAGACTGTTAAGTCTGGTTAAAAATGGAACGTGACGCGGACCTCGATCAAGCGTGACTTCCTTGTAACTGTATGGTATATGTTATATTGCATTTAGGAACTTTCGGGTAATTGAACATGTATCAATAATTACAGATTTTTGTAGTTGTATATATATGTTTGGATGTAGCTGTATTGCATTGATGTACTGGTGGATATTGTGAGGTATGACTCCTGTAGTTGATAGTATAATTGATATAATGTCAACTTTATCCTGATGCCACATGTCCTTGACTTCCTCAGCCAGTTGGATGTATTTTTCAATTTTTTCTCCTGTTTTCTTCTGTATATTTGTTGTGTTGGGTATGGATATTTCAATTATTATTATTATTATTATTTCATTCCTTTGTCAGACGTTATGTCTGGTTAAAAATGGAAAGTGACGTGGACCTGGATCAAGCGTGACTTCCTTTTAACTGTACGGTATATGTTACATTACATTTAGGAACTTTCGGGTAATTGAACATGTATCAATAATTACAGATTTCTGTAGATGTATATATACATGTGGATGTAGCTGTATTGCGTTGATGTACTGGTGGATATTGTGTGGTATGACTCCCATAGTTGATAGTATAATTGGTATAATGTCAAATTTATCCTGATGCCACATGTCCTTGATTTCCTCAGCCAGTTGGATGTATTTTTCAATTTTTTCTCCTGTTTTCTTCTGTATATTTGTTGTATTGGGTATGGATGTTTCGATTAGTTGTGTTAATTTCTTCTTTTTATTGGCGAGTATGATGTCAGGTTTGTTATTTGGTGTTGTTTTATCTGTTATAATGGTTCTGTTCCAGTATAATTTTATTCATTATTCTCCAGTACATTTTGTGGTGCGTACTTGTATGTGGGAACGTGTTGTTTTATTAGTTTATGTTGTATGGCAAGTTGTTGATGTATTATTTTTGCTACATTGTCATGTCTTCGGTGTATTCTGTATTTGCTAGTACTGTACATCCGCTTGTGATGTGATCTATTGTTTCTATTTGTTGTTTGCAAAGACTGCATTTATCTGTTATGGTATCGCGATCTTTGATAATATGCTTGCTGTAATATCTGGTGTTTATTGTTTCATCCTGTACTGCAGTCATGAATCCTTCCGTCTCACTGTATATATTGCCTTTTCTTAGCCATGTGTTGGATGCGTCTTGATGGATGTGTGGCTGTGTTAGATGATATGGGTGCTTGCCATGTAGTGTTTTCTTTTTCCAATTTACTTTCTTCATATCTGTTGATGTTATGTGATCTGAAGGGTTGTAGAAGTGGTTATGAAATTGCAATGGTGTAGCCGATGTATTTATATTAGTGATTGCTTTGTGTATTTTGCTAGTTTCTGCTCGTTCTATAAAGAATTTTCTTAAATTTGTCTACCTGTCCATAATGTAGGTTTTTTATGTCGTTAAATCCCCTTCCTCCTTCCTTTCTGCTTAATGTGAATCTTTCTGTTGCTGAATGTATGTGATGTATTCTATATTTGTGGCATTGTGATCGTGTAAGTGTATTGAGTGCTTCTAGGTCTGTGTTACTCCATTTCACTACTCCAAATGAATACTGGTATAGCATAAGTATTTATAGCTTTTGTCTTGTTTCTTGCTGTTCAATTCTGTTTTCAGTATTTTTGTTAGTCTTTGCCTATATTTTTCTTTTAGTTCTTCTTTAATATTTGTATTAACTACTCCTATTTTTTGCCTGTATCCTAGATATTTATAGGCGTCTGTTTTTTGCCATCACTTCTATGCAGTCGCTGTGGTTATCCAATAAGCAATCATCTTGTTTAGTGTCTCTTTTAACTTTTTAGTGTCTCCATGCTACTCTATCCTGTGCAAGTCTCTTCATCTCCAGGTAACTACTGCAACCTTCATCCCCCTGAATCTGCTTATTGTGTTCACCTCTTGGTTTCCCTCTAAAATTTTCTATGATTTTTACTGCCCCCCTTCCCTCCAGTACTTAAACTGGGGACCCCCTAATGCATGAAAAGGTGACCTACCAACCAATCCCTTCCTTTTGTCGAGTTGTACCACAAATTTCTCTTCTCTCCAATTCTATTCAGCACCTCCTCATTCATTACATGATCTACCCATTTAATCTTCAGCATTTTTTACAGCACAACGTTTCTTCTTGTCTAAACTGTTTATCGTCCATGTTTCACTGCTATACATGGCTACACTCCATACAAAAACTTTCAGAAAGGACTTCCTGACACTTAAATCTACACTCGATGTTAACAAATTTCTCTTCTTCAGAAAAGCTTTTCTTGCCATTGCCAGGCTACATTTTATATCCTCCCTACTTTGACTATCATCAGTTACTTCGCTTCCCAAAAAGCACAACTCATTTACTACTTTAAGTGTCTCACTTCCTAATCTAATTCCCTCAGCATCGCCTGATTTATTGTGACTACATTCCATTATCCTTGTTTTGCCTTTCTGATGTTCAATTTATATCCTCCTTTCAAGATATTGTCCATTATGTTCAACTGCTCTTCCAAGTCTTCTGCTGTCTCTGACAGAATTACAATGTCATAAGCAAACCTCAAAGTTTTGGTTTCTTCTCCCTGTACTTTAACTCCTACTCCAAATTTTTCTTTTGTTTCCTTAATTGCTTGCTCAATATACATATTGAATAACATCAGGGACAGGCTACAGCTCTGTCTCTCTCTCTTCTCAACCACTGTTTCCCTTCTGTGCCCCTCGACTCTTATAACTGCTGTCTAGTTTCTGTACAAATTGTAAATAGCCTTTCACTCACTATATTTTATCCTTGCCACCTTTAGAATTTGAAAGAAAATATACCAGTCAACATTATCAAAAGCTTTTTCTAAGTCTACAAATGCTGGAAACATAGGTTTGTCTTTCCTTAACCAATCTTCTATGTGAAGTCATAAGGTCAGTATCGCCTTGCATGTTCATACATTTCTCCAGAATCCATGCTGATCTTCCCTGAGGTCAGCTTTTACTAGTTTTTCCATTCTTCTGTAAAGGATTGATGTTAGCATTTTCAAGCCGTGACTTATTAAACTTATAGCTCGGTAATATTCACACCTGCCAGCACCTGCTTTCTTTGGAACTGGGATTATTACAGTCTTCTTGAAATATGAGGGTATTTCATGTGTCTCATATATCTTGCTCAACAGATGGAAGAGTTTTGTCATGGCTGGCTCTCCCAAAGGTTATTAGTAGCTCTAATGGAATGTTGTGTACTCCTGGGGCCTTGTTTCAACTTAAGTCTTTCAGTGCTTTGTCAAATTCTTCATGCAGTATCATATCTCCCATTTCATCTTCATCTATGCCCTCTTCCATTTCCATAATATTGCCCTCCTTAACATCTCCCTTGTATCAATCCTCTGTATACTCCTTCAATCTTTCTGCTTTCCCATCTTTGCTTAGGACTGGTTTTCCATCTGAGTTCCTGATATTCATACAGGTGATCTCTTTAATTTTTTGTAGGCAATATCTCTGTTACCCCTAGCATTTTTAGACATTTGTATTCCCTATTGCCTGCTTCATTTACTGCATTTTTATATTTTCTCCTTTCATCGATTAAACTTAATATCTCTTGTGTTGCCCAAAGATTTCTACTAGCCTTTGTCTTTTTACCTACTTTATCCTCTGCTGCCTTCACTATTTCATCTCTCAAAGCTGCCCATTCTTCTTCTACTGTATTCCTTTCCCCCATTCTTGTCAATCATTCTCTAATGCTTCCTCTGAAACCTTCTACAACCTCTGGTTCTCCTAAGTTTATCCATGTCCCATCTCCTTAAATTCCTGCCTTTTTGCAGTTTCTTCATTTTAATCTACAGTTCATAACCAATAAATTGTGGTAAGAGTCCACATCTGCCCCTGTCTTACAATGTAAAATTTTGTTCTAAAGCTCTGTCTAACCATTACATAATCAATCTGAAACCTTCCGGCGTCTCCGGGTCTCTTCCACGTATACAACCTTCTCTCAT
Source organism: Schistocerca cancellata (assembly GCF_023864275.1). Lineage (NCBI taxonomy): Eukaryota > Metazoa > Arthropoda > Insecta > Orthoptera > Acrididae > Schistocerca > Schistocerca cancellata. The sequence continues at coordinate 689,666,841 of NC_064630.1, read as the reverse complement.
GATTCTTAAATCAAGTCTTAGTATGATTAAATTATGCTCTGTGCAAAATTTTACCAGGTGGTTTCCTCTTTCACTCCTTTCCCCCTGTCCACATTCACCTATTACTTTTCCTTCTTTTCCTTTTCCTACTATTGAATTCCAGTCCTCTATGACCATTAAATTTTCAGCCCCCTTAACTATCTGAATAATTTCTTTTATCTCATCATACATTTTCTCAATCTCCTCCTCACCTGCAGAGCTAATTGATATATAAACTTGTGCTATTGTGGTGGGTGTGGGCTTCGTGCCTGTCTTTGCTACAATAATGCGTCCACTATGCTGTTTGTAGTAGCTTATCTGTGTTCCCATTTTTTTGCTCATTAATAAACCTTCTCCTGAATTACCCCTAGTTGATTTTGTATTTATAATCCTGTCTTCACCTGACCCGAAGTGCTGTTCCTCCTGCCACTGAACTTCGCTAATTCCCACCATATCTAACTTTAACGTATCCATTTCCATTTTTAAATTTTCTAACCTACCCGCCTGATTAAGGGATCTCACATTCCACGCTCCAATCTGTAGAATGCCAATTTTGTTTCTCCTGATAACGAAGTCCTCCTGAGTAGTCCTTGCCCACAGATCCATATGGGGGACTATTTTACCTATGGAATATTTTACCTGGGAGGATGTCATCATCACTTAACCATACAGTAGAGCTGCAAGCCCTCGGGAAAAATTACAGCTGTAGTTTTCCCTCACTTTCAGCCGTTCGCAGTACCAGCACAGCAAGGCAGTTTTGGTTGATGTTACAAGGCTAAATCAGTCAATCATCCAGACTGTTGTCCCTGAAACTACTGAAATGCTGCTGCTCCTCTTCAGGAACCACACACTTGTCAGGCCTCTCAACAGATACCCCTCCGTCGTGGTTGCACCTACTGTATAAGCTATCTGTATCGCTGAGGGATGCAAGCCTCCCCACCAACAGCAAGGTCCTTATATATACTATATAATATAAAAGTTGTATCAAAGTTTATGGTTTTCAGGTTGTAGACACAACTCAGCCATCCGTAAGTCACAGAATCACCAAAAACTGTGATGGAGCACTAGAACCTACTACATGCTCTTACAGAAATTGGACTTTTGAAGCTACAGTGAAGGATGACAGTTCTGGTAAGGATGAACAATGTAATTTATTATTTCTTTCACTAAATAAAACGTCCTGTTTATGCAATGGGACATTTAAATTTACCATCATCTTCTACAGTTTCCAGCCACTGGCTGAGTCTATTTAGAACATAAGCTTCCCAATTATTTCCCTGTCCTCCCACCATGTTTACCTCTCCATTCCATCCAAATCTTCATCCCTCTCTTCATCAAACATTCCTTCACTCCAACAATCCGTCTGTCTCTTGGTCTTCCCCTAGGTCTCTTGCCTACTATCATCATTTCGTAGGCACATCTCAGTATCCTGCCAACTCCCATTCTTTTAACATTCTCATACTGTCTTAAGCTTGTCTTTTCTGCAACCTCTTACAGGGGCTTCTCTTTCACTATTTCTCTCACTGTCTCATTTCTTACTGTATCCAGTATTCTAAGCCCTTAAGTCCTACATTTGAAATTTCATCTCACAAACATGTATCCTGCTTGCCTGTCTCTTCTTTTTTGCCCACATTTCTGATGCAAGTAACCTGGGCTTGCCTTTTCCTTACATTAACCTTGTTACCATTCCTCCCATTGTCTTTTATTATGCTCCACACTTACTTGAAGCTTTCTGCATTCCTCAGTACTTTTGCTCCAATACTTACCTCCACTGCTAATCTCCTCTTATTCCTCATTGTTGCCATCACTTCACATTTCTTTGGATTAAATTTTCAATTCACACTGTCCCACATTTTTCTCCTATGTACTGATTTAGCCTTTCTTCCACCCCTCCTCTTCCATTTTCTCAGACCACTAAATCATCTGCAAACATCATATTTTCATCTCCTATTCATGATTCCACTCCTGTCATTACCTCATTCATAATAGTGATGAAAAGTATAGGGGATTCTGCATTTCCTTGCTTTAGTTCATATTTATGTTCAAACCGTTGTCTTATCTTCTCCTACTTTTACACAATTCACACTCACTTGATAAATTTTCTTTATTCTTCTCATCATCAACCTTAAAATTTCTCTTTTCTGAAGGGTCTCAAAGTCCTTGCTTCTATTTACACTATCACACGCCTTCTCAGCGTCCAGCACCACTACTATATTCTTACAATATTCATAGTTTCTCTCTTAGAGCAGCCTTACCCTAAAAATGTCAACTTTCCTAGTCAAAAAACAACATTGTTCCTCTCTCAGTGATCTCCCCCCCCCCCCCCCAAAACACTATATTCTATATTTTCTTTTCCTGGAACTTCTCAAATACCTTGACAGCATGACAGAAAAATGATTCCACAATAATTTTAACAGTTTACTACAACCCGTCTTAGAAATTTGCACTATGGTTCTCTTTTTCCAGTCTTCAGGTATCTTCTTTCTTTCGATACTGTTCCCATACCCCGACAGAGCCACTGCTCTTCAGCAATGCCAACTACTCTCATCATCTCCACACTTATTTCATGTAGTCCAGGTGCTTTTCCTCCTTTCATGGTTTTATCACTTGCTTTACTTCTATCCCGGTTACGTACATCTCAGCATCCACTACATTCCCTCGCTCCTCATTTTCCTCTTCCATATTTACACTGGGGCTCAGTAACTCTTCAACTTATTCACTCCACGTCTCCTTAACATTGTATACATTCCCAACTTCTTGTTCTTCTTTACTGATCATCCTGACATTTTCCATCTAGCTTCTCTTCTTAGCCTTAACCATTCCATAGTGGGTATTCTTACTTCCCTCACTGTCCTCTTTAATCATTTTTGTCCACTCTTCCATCTATTTCCTCTTCTCACCTGTGACTGTTCTCTTTGCCACTTTCTTCTCAGTGTATTCATTTCTTGCTTCCGCTGTTCTCTCCCGATGCCATATACTATACGCACAAACTAAGTTGATACGTGAAGCGGTGGCTGATGGGAGTAGACCGTAAGACATCTCCCATCTATAGTCACTCCCATCAGCCCCCACAAGAGGGATAAGGGACTTTCTGCAGAAATCTGGCTACACAACTAAACATATTTTTGCCCATCTGTCAACAGACACTTTAAATGAAAATCTGTCATTTCACTGCTGATCTCATTTACTTATCAAAATAATTTAAAAAATCAGTGATTACATGTGACACAGATGACAATTTTAAGACACAAAAGTTATCTTTACTTTATTTGTGATATTATTTTGTTATTATTGTGTGTGTGTGTGTGTGTGTGTGTGTGTGTGTGTGTGTGTGTTCACTGAATATTTGCATTTTTTTTTTACCAGGAATACGCAAAATAACAACACAGCCTGTTCAACTACAAACATCAGACCACTTAGTGATGGGCATCAGAGGCACAATAACATACCAATATAGTGTTAGTTGCTGCATTAATGAAGTCGAGATATTAGTCACTGACGTAGCTGGAAATTTTGTGAGATACAAAATAAATGTTTCAGGTAAGACAATTGGTTGAAATTATACAATACTATATTATGCATTTTTGTATTCTCACACTTTTTTCTCGGTTTTATTACAGGATTTACCCTTGGAATTGGTGAAATTATAGCTATTGTGTTGGCTGTTATAATTATTATATTGTTAATTGTTTTAATAATTGTTTGTGTACATCAAAAGAAGAAATCTCATAGTTTTCCCATGTCAAGAGACTGAACAGAATCACAAAGACTTTTCTAAGAAAGAAACTTAAATAGGATTATGTGAACTTTTTACACATATGAGACTCAAAAAATTTCTAGAATCTTCACAGTGCAGCAGCTGTCTATTGCGTACATTAATGTATTTTTGACAGACTAATTTTCTGTAAACATTTTTCATTTAATTTCAGTTTGCTGATTTGTTCATGGTCCTCTACACCTACAACAATGGGCAGGACTTTTTTGATTGTGCAAAAGAAGATACAAAATTTTAACTTATACTAATTGTAACATGATTTAGCTGCTTTCTTCATTATTATTATTATTATTATTATTATTATTATTATATCTACCATTAGATATTATTCAATTTGCATGAAGTACTAACATCAATAGTGTGCAAAATGTTTGAAGATGAAATAAATAAATATATAAATAAATAAATAAATAAAAAGAAAATGCACTGCTAATGCCCCATTCAGTCTTCCCTGACATCCCCTAACATATGATTCACATCATAATTTCTCATTTCCATTAAAAATCCACCATCGCAAAACTTCCTTATTCCAATATCTGCCCCCCTATCCTGAGGAAAAATTATGATAACAGCAACACCAAAACACACACACACACACACACACACACACACACACACACACACACACACACATTTGGCAACCCGAGACATTTACACAGAAAATACTAACAACGATAATGTGCATTATGAAGCACCTGAAGAAAAGAATGTGTGTGAAGCAAACAGTTGTAAAGGAAATGACTTACCTCATTTTATCATGTGAACTGACATGAAGACAGTCAATAATGAAAGAAGAATTGATATGAAATCTAACATTGCAAAAGGAAAAGAAGATCAGCAGAAGTCATTAAGAGCATGGGTAGAACTAAGATTCAGGAAAAGAAATGGTGTGAATGATGGGTTAAGAAAAGAAGATGTGTGAGAGATAACTGCATAAGCTATGTGTAAACTTGTGTACAGATACCTAAAAATCTGTCTACGACCTATAAAATTAGAATTTATTTTGATTAACACGCATCTGAAAATAAACTTTCCCTTCAGGGATGTTTAAAGATGAACTTTCCCTTTCTTGTCCTTGTGCGCAGATTTTATGCTGGTCCCACTCTATTTAATATATGTATTTTCACATTATTTTATATAAGTTATAAATATCTGAATAATTGCAATGAGTGTATTACTGCTATCCACACTTCAAAATTCACAATTCAAAATTCGTGGATGAAAGAACCACCTGTGAGGCAGTTCATTACATACAGCACGAGTTGCGGAAGACTTTAACAACTCAAGATGTCGAAACAGTGATTTGGCAAATGATAGTAGCACTATTTTCAGAATAGCATGTAATTTTGTTGTCTGGTTGCTATTCTTAGCTCTTGTACCAGCTGAGATACTAAAGCTAATATATTTTTAATGAAATAATACACATTTTATAAGAGGATCTGACAACTCTTATAAAACTGATTACAATGATTTTTCACAAAACTATCCAAGAAATATGTTAAACTTGAAAGGCAAGACACCCAAAACCTGTTATTGCAGTGTAAACACTGTCAAATTATTGTAGTGTAAACACTGCCAAGTTTGGTTCTCATAAGTGGTTGCAATATAACATTAAGCCTTTTGATTCTTCACTTGTTTCCATAAAATCTGTTCACTTGAACAGAAGTATGCACATTTGAAATAGTTTTGATGAGCACCTAGAATTGCGCAAACATTGTCAAGCAACCGTAGGTTGGGAAAGCAATGTTTTTGGAACTATGGACACAGAGTGCCTGGCAGTTGGTGATGAGAATGTAGAACTTTGTACAGTAAGCAGAAAAGCTTGAGTGTTTTCAGTAGTGTTGTGCTGTCAGGCAAAGCTACTGTTGTGTTGTGCTGTATGACAGACTCTTGGCATCATGTGCCGTGTAAAGCCAGAGTCAAAAAACATCTCACATATTGTAACAGACCCTGCATATGAGTTTATAACAGCTCACAGCTCTCACTTATCAACTCTAGGAGTTAACATGTGATAGTTTAATGTGTGTCTGCACTGAACAGGTACTAACTGGGGAAATTTGAGATAAAAGTACACATCTACATGCCTGCCACAGATTGGTCGTCCTGTTATTGTTTTGGTCTTCAGTCCAGAGATTGGTTTGATGCAGCTCTCCATGCTACTCTATCCTTTGCAACCGTCTTCATCTCCGAGTAACTGCTGCAACCTACATCCTTTCAACTCTGCTTAGTGTATTCATCTCTTGATCTCCCTCTAAATTTTACCTTCCACACTTCCCTCCAAAAATAAATTCACAACCTGTTGATGCCTCAGAAAGTATCCTACCAACTGATCCCTTCTTCTAGTCAAGTTGTGCCACAAATTCCCTCTTCTCCAAATTCTACTCAGTACTTCCTCATTAGTTCCATGATCTAAACATTTAATCTTCAGCATTATTCTGTAACACCACATTTTGAAAGATTTTATTCTCTTCATGTCTGAACTATTTAATGTCCATGTTTTACTTCCATAAATGGCTACACTTCATACAAATACTGTCAGAAAAGACTTCCTGACACTTAAATCTACACTCGATGTTAACAAATTCTTCAGAAATACTTTCCTTGCCATAGCCAGTCTCCATTTTATATCATCTCTACTTCAACCATCATCACTTATTTTGCTTCCCAAATAGCAAAACTCATCTACTACTTTAAGTGTCTCATTTCCTAATCTAATCCCCTCATCATCACCTGGTTTAATTCAATTACATTTCATTATCCTCATTTTGCTTTTGTTGGTGTTCATCTTACATCCTCCTTTCAAGACACTGTTCATTCCATTCAACTGCTCTTACAGGTGGTTTGCTGTCTCTGACAGAATACAATGTTGTCAGCAAACCTCACAGTTTTTATTGCTTCTCTATGGATTTTAATTCCTACTCTGAATTTTTCTTTTGTTTCCTTTACTGCTTGTTCAACACACAGATTGAATAACAAGAGGGACACGTTACAACTCTGCTCATTCCCTTCTCAACTGCTGCTTCCCTTTTGTGCCCCTCAACCCTTATAACTGCCATCTGGTTTCTGTACAAATCGTTAATAGCCACCTGCTCCCTATATTTTACCCCTGCCACCTTCAGAATTTGAAAGAGTATTCCAATCAACGTTGTCAAAAGCTTTCTCTGAGTCTACAAATGCTAGAAATGTAGGTTTGCCTTTCCTTAACCTATGTTCTATGATACGCTGTAGGGTCAGTATTGCCTCACTTGCTCCAATATTTCTACGGAATCCAAACTGATCTTGTCCGGGGTCGGCTTCTACCGATTTTCCATTCGTCCATAAAGAATTCATGTTAGTATTTTGCAACTTTGACTTATGAAAGTGAATTTTGCAACTTTGACTTATGGAAGTGATAGTTCGGTACTTTTTCACACCTGTCAACACTTGATTTCTTTGGGATTGGAGCCTGTCTCATACATCTTGCTCACCAGATGGAAGAGTTTTGTCATGAGAGGCTCTCCCACGGCTATCAGAAGTTCTTATAGAATGTTGCCTACTCCCAGAGCCTTGTTTCAACTTAGGTCTATCAGTGCTCTGTCAAATTCTTCACAAAGTATCATATCTCCCATTTCATTTTCATCTACGCGTTCTTCCATTTCTATACTATTGCCCTCAAGTACGTTGCCTTTGTATAGACCCTCTATATACTCCTTCCATCTTCCTGCTTTCCCTTCTTTGCTTAGGGCTGGTTTTCCATCTGAACACTTTATGTTCTCCAAAGGTTTCTCTAATTATCCTGTAGACAGTATTCATCTTACCCCTATTTACATATGCTGCTACATCCTTACATTGTTCTCTAGCCCTCTCTGCTCAACCATTTTGCACTTCCTGTCAATCTCATTTTTGAGACATTTGTATTCCTTTTCATCTGGTTCATTCACTACATTTTTATATTTTCTCCTCTCATCAACTAAATTCAATATCTCTTCTGTTACCCAAGGATTTCTACTAGTCCTTGACTTTTTACCTACTTGATCCTTCACTACTTCATCTCTCAAAGCTACCCACCCTTCTTTTACTGTATTTCTTTCCCCTTTCTTGTCAATCATTACCTAATGCTCTCTCTGAAAGTCTCTACAACCGCTGGTTCTTTCAGAACGCCAGTATTGTTTCTCTTGCTAATGATGTCCTCTTGAGTAGTTGCTACCTGGAGGTCTGAATGGGGGCTATTTTACCTCCGGAATATTTCACCCAAGATGATGCCATCATCATTTAAGCATACAGTAAAGCTCTTCTACTGTGACCATAATTCTGTAAAAGTGGATTTCTGAGGTGTTTTTGTTCAATTAATCTCCTACCCCTCTTACCCTGCTCTGATCTGAATATTTATTCCTCCCATACCCTAGCATGACTTCACATTAATATTCCCCCCCCCCTTCTTCTGGCACTAAATATTCCATGAAGTAGTAAGTGCGGACAATATTACGAAAAAAGTGACCTGCAAATTTATTCCTCATTCTGTTCTGGTACACCAACTTATAATTCAGAATAAACGGGTACAGAAAACTGTCTACACTGACAACAAGCAGTTATATACTACGAAGCATGTTTAACAACTTGTGAAACTTGTTTCATACAAAGACCATTTGCATCTCCTCCGAACAGCAATGCTGTCATGTTCTAGAAATGAAAATTGGCCTATGGTACTTGTTTGACTCTTGCCATCCACGTGATTCTCCTGAAATTATCTAACTTTCATTCACTTTCTTCAGCTGTTCTCTGTCTTTCACCCATCTCCTATGGCATCTGTCATACTTTTTGAATAATCACGTTCTATCTTTTGTATAGTTTCTCTTATATTATGTCAGTAATCAGTAACTGTGTCATTATACTTTCCCTATTAGTTCCTTCTATCCTCTGCTCCCTTAGCCATTTCTAGTTTTCTTTGTTTTTTATTGCTGGCTTCACTCTTATGTTTCTTCTACATTTTATCATTACAGATCCAAAAACATCCTGTAGGCTACCTTGGAGTTGTTGTTCTCGAGTTTAAAACCTAGCTGTTATGGTTCACTATTAACTCCTCCTCTCTGTAACTTGTTCTGGTGTATGGAGAAGCTTTTCCTTTCTTCCATTACAGTAACTTCCACCATTACATTTGCAAAATATGACTGTGCCAAAAAGTATCACTACTACTACAAATATGAAAAAAACTTGCTAGCTTCCATAAAGTGTTATCTTTGAAGTATAAATTGATAATGGAAAGACATTGGTAGAATACAAATAATTTAAGGAGGAAATGTAACAACTCATGAATAGTTGAAGCACTGAGTAATCAGTGGCACATAAACAAGACTGAGAATGCAGCTAGCTTTCACAAGAATCCCTCTTCAGAGCTGTAGAGTACCCTTATGTCAAACGAAAATAAGACAGATGGACAAAATGTAAGTAAACTGTTTATTGATTCAAAATTAACCTATATAACAGTTAATACATTTATTCCAATGTGAGATAAGAAGATTAGAGGTGCTCTACAGGCTTCGACCTCAGCCTGCCCTGAACCAATGTCTTCTGCCTCTTCTACCATTGGGATGCTATTACCATCCTCTTCCACCATTTGGACCGTTGATATCTGGTTCAATAGAAACTGAAACTGAATGGCTCCCTCAGGCCTTGAACCAAACAGAAAACAGAAACATAGGCACAACTGTCCCCAAGAGTGCAGCTCTTCATCCGAAGCAAATCAACGGGCATGGACGTCTCTCTTCAGGGCTCCAAAATCGTATTGGGGAAGATCAGGGCACTACGTATAATTTTTAAGGGCTTCCCAGCAAAAATTCTGCAGCAGGTTCACATGTTGTCAAGATTGTTTTGACTATGCTACATGATTTTTGCTGGGAAGTCCTTATACATCTTCCAAATAGTCCCAATCGCTCCCCATGTGATTTCCATATTTCTGGAGCCCTGAAGAAGGGCATTCGTGGCCATATACACTCCTGGAAATTGAAATAAGAACACCGTGAATTCATTGTCCCAGGAAGGGGAAACTTTATTGACACATTCCTGGGGTCAGATACATCACATGATCACACTGACAGAACCACAGGCACATAGACACAGGCAACAGAGCATGCACAATGTCGGCACTAGTACAGTGTATATCCACCTTTCGCAGCAATGCAGGCTGCTATTCTCCCATGGAGACGATCGTAGAGATGCTGGATGTAGTCCTGTGGAACGGCTTGCCCCACCTGGCGCCTCAGTTGGACCAGCGTTCGTGCTGGACGTGCAGACCGTGTGAGACGATGCTTCATCCAGTCCCAAACATGCTCAATGGGGGACAGATCCGGAGATCTTGCTGGCCAGGGTAGTTGACTTACACCTTCTAGAGCACGTTGGGTGGCACGGGATACATGCGGACGTGCATTGTCCTGTTGGAACAGCAAGTTCCCTTGCCGGTCTAGGAATGGTAGAACGATGGGTTCGATGACGGTTTGGATGTACCGTGCACTATTCAGTGTCCCCTCGACGATCACCAGTGGTGTACGGCCAGTGTCGGAGATCGCTCCCCATACCATGATGCCGGGTGTTGGCCCTGTGTGCCTCGGTCGTATGCAGTCCTGATTGTGGCGCTCACCTGCACGGCGCCAAACACGCATACAACCATCATTGGTACCAAGGCAGAAGCGACTCTCATCGCTGAAGACGACACGTCTCCATTCGTGCCTCCATTCACGCCTGTCGCAACACCACTGGAGGCGGGCTGCACGATTTTCGGGCGTGAGCGGAAGACCGCCTAACGGTGTGCGGGACCGTAGCCCAGCTTCATGGAGACGGTTGCGAATGGTCCTCGCCGATACCCCAGGAGCAACAGTGTCCCTAATTTGCTGTGAAGTGGCGGTGCAGTCCCCTACGGCACTGCGTAGAATCCTACTGTCTTGGCGTGCATCCGTGCGTCGCTGCGGTCCGGTCCCAGGTCGACGGGCACGTGCACCTTCCGCCGACCACTGGCGACAACATCGATGTACTGTGGAGACCTCACGCCCCACGTGTTGAGCAAATCGGCGGTACGTCCACCCAGCCTCCCGCATGCCCACTATACACCCTCGCTCAAAGTCCGTCAACTGCACATACGGTTCACGTCCACGCTGTCGCAGCATGCTACCAGTGTTAAAGACTGCGATGGAGCTCCGTATGCCACGGCAAACTGGCTGACAGTGACGGCGGCAGTGCACAAATGCTGCGCAGCTAGCACCATTCGACGGCCAACACCGCGGTTCCTGGTGTGTCCGCTGTGCCGTGCGTGTGATCATTGCTTGTACAGCCCTCTCGCAGTGTCCGGAGCAAGTATGGTGGGTCTGACACACCGGTGTCAATGTGTTCTTTTTTCCATTTCCAGGAGTGTATTTGCTTCAGACAAAGATGTGTTTGCCTGGGTACAATCATGGCCCTGTATCCAACCACAAACATTTTTCCATGAAGGAATTGACTGTTTTGTCTCACAGTGGGATAAATTTATTAACATTTATGGCAATTACATTTGAAATATCAACATATTATTGATTTTTCTCCACTTGTTTCATTTTCATTTAATTGCCCCTTACAAAAAACACATTTGCATGCACAGCTACAATGTCCCGGCTGACTATATTGTCCTGACTACATTGCCCCAGCACTACTAGTCCACTGGGCTTAAAAATACATAGATACTCTCTGCCCAGCAAACATTCATCAAAGAGGACTAACCAATATTACTAAGCAAAGGGCATCTCAAAAGGACATTTCCTTGTGAGTGTAGTCTTGAAGTACATTATGCTTTTCAAGAGTGCAATTGTCACTTTGCTAATATTTTGCCATAATGGAGTTACATCTATGTAACATACCTATTTAACAAGGATATCTTTCTACATTCCACACTTTTTGTATTTTCTTCAAAAAATAAAATAAATCAAATCTGAATTTCGTAATGTAATGGCATCCAACCTAAAAAGAATAATGGCATGTGGGTCAATGCTGGCAATATCCGCTGTGGCTGAAAATTCCCACTCAAGAGCGGCAGTTCCCATGCAGTTATACCAACTAACTCTGTCCACATCTACCGACTGCACCACTGTCGGTGGCTCGGACAGACATGGAATGCCCACCCTTGCCAATCTCCCACCCGCATGAGTACAACTTGCTGCCCAGGTCACCAGAGGCAGATCCACTGGATGCGGGCATGAAGGTGGAGTCCTCACTGCTTCCATCCAGTCAATGGCCTTTAGTGCCACGACTCTTCCTATTCTGCCATTTCGCCTTCCCATGCATTGTCCTGGGCTCTTCCAGTCCTAAGTGCCCATTTCAGGTAGGAAGGATCAGATATACCACCCCGGAGAGTTTGAAAGCCTGCTGTAAGGTGTGGACCTTGATGATGGCTACTAGACCGCACTACATTAATCCAACAGCACTTCTGTCAAAACTGCAGTGCTGTCTATGAAGACACGCCCAGCCTGCTGACTTGTTAGCACCCATGGCCAATCTTTAAAGCACGCATTGCAGCCACTCAATCAGTCAGTTGTAACTTCCCTGCAATATTATATTGATCTCGCAATGTATCGTTGCCTTGGTTCTAAATTCGCTATGTCTTAGGTTTCAATCTTGGTTAACTCACAGGACTTGTTATTCTGTCATGTCATCTCCAGTGTCTGTCTTTCTCTTATTGTTATCCATCTGTCTATTCTCTGGCAGCTCACCGTTGACACCCATGGCCCGTCGGCCCCTCACTGCAGGCTCTCAAGTCGTTTCCAGTTGCTTTTAATTCCGGCCACTATAGTGCACTGATTCTTCTTCTTTTGCACTGTCTGATGTTACTGCCACTTACTTGTATCAGACATCATCTGTATTTTTTTCCTCTCTCTACAGCCTACTCTTGCTTTTTTTTTTACCCCAACAGCATCAGGTTACAAGGCCCAAGGGTCTTGTCCACTAGAGAAGACGTCAATGCTTCAGATGGTGGAAGAGGATGTTACATAGCATTCCAATGGTAGAAGAAGCAGAAGACATCACTTCAGGGCAGACAGGGCACAAAGCTTATAGTGCACCTCCAGGACACAAAAGTGTAGTTTCCTAGGACTATAGGATTACTGAGGGCAACTATTAAGTCATATCACACACATATTTGGGCATAACCATGCTTAGATATGAAGGAAACAATCACATCACAGGTAAAGGCAGTCTATCTACAAAAGAGATTGCATTCAAAATGCTATGGCCCATACTGGATATTGCTCTAGCATATGAGACCCAGAACAGAAGAATATTCAGGAGATGTAGTCCATTAATAAAGGAGGTATCTTACAAAACTCTCATTCCATCAATATTTGATAATTGCTAATCAGTCTGGGATCCACACAAGATAGGATTGACAGAGGAAATAGAGTCGTCCAAATGATAGCATCATGTTTTGTTACAGGTCTGTGAGATTCTCAGCCGACTAAAGTAGGCGATGCTGCAAGATAGGCATTCTGCATCATGGTGTGGTTTACTGTTCACTACCAAATCGCATACTTTTCTGAAGAGTCAACCAATGTGTAGTTTCCCACTCTATATTTAACAAAAAGACCATGTAGATAAAATCAGAGAAATCTGAACCCACTTAGGGGCTCACACCAGCAATCATTCTTCCCACGAACTATTCGCAATAGGAACAGGAAAAGGGACAAGTACTTTCTGCCACACACCATAAGTGTCTTGCAGAATGTATATAGACATCAGAGGACTAGCAGAAGACATGAAGCATATACAAAGAATAGTGGCATAGTTGGTCACAGACCTTTTCGATTGGCAAGAAAGTTTAACACCTTAACACCCTGAGTGATACTACACATTTCACAATTTTAACAGCAGAAACTATGAATATTCCTAAACATCTAACTTGTAGATATCAAGCCAATACAATTAGACGAGTAACAGTTCACACCGAGGCATACAAGCAGTCACTTCTCCCAGGCTCCAGCCTTGAATGGAATGCAAACAAATCATTTACCAAGACCTGTAGTGCATGATAGTAATGTGTTGTCATTTTCCCAAGTTCAACATCTTTACCAGTCTGGAGGCAGTTTGCCAAGGAGACTGGAGTTATTGCAAGTGGCATAGCACATTTTCTTGGTTCAGGAGTTAGCAGTGTGTTTTCAAAAGTGTACAGCAATGAAGAGCAAAACTACATTATATTATTATTATTATTATTATAAGTTATCAGAATCAACCTGTGTATAAATCAAAGAACACCTTACAACAAGGACTATCCAAAGGATGCACTGCAGTTGCTAAGACACTGACCTCTTATCGGGAGAATGGAGTTTACTCCGTTCGATCACAAGTTTTCTCTGTTCAGCCATTCTGATTTAGATTTTCCATGTTTCCTAAATCATTTCAGGCAAATGCCAAGATACTTCCTTCATCAAGTCTTCAGCTGACCATCAATTCTATCCTCACAAAAGCATACTTATGTATTCTGTATGTACGCATGTTACTGAAATATTTATTTTTATTTTATTGCAGTGATGAATCCTGTATCATTGTCACATGATCCCTAGGTGAATAAATAAAACAAACACAAAGAAATAAAATGATAGAAAATATCCTACACCATGAAGCTCACAGTGCCTCAAAGAAGATGTACATCAGGAGTCTTCCCACACTCTTCTTATATTGCTATTGCTTCTGATACGCATTCACAATCCAAAATAAAATACTTGGTTAAAATCATTCAGAGCTGTGTGTGCAGCTCACCAAAAATTCATTAAGGCAGTCTGCATCTGCAAAGATATTCCATATTCTCATATGTTTGCAACTGATTGTCAGTGTGGTATGATTTTTGCTTTCTATGTACAGCTTCATACACATCTACACATATTTTCTGCTACCTACTTTAATGGTGTGTGGCAGGATACTTCATATACCACATTCAAACCTCTCTTTTCTATAGATATATTATATGTCTTAGCCTATAGTTGCAGTTTAAAAAAAAAAAAACACCTACTAGCTACCAGCTTTGGGACATAATACTATCCTTTCAGGAATAGGGTGCACAAAGAACAACTATATATAAACCTCCGTACCAGTCCAAACATATTTGATTTTACTGTCATGTTTTTTCACAAATGTATGTCTATGTCTTGATATATCACAGAAAAAACATTCAAAACACACAATTATACTGTTATTCCCCTAATATAATACAAACAAGAAGAGGTCCCAGATTGAAGAACAACATTCAAGTATCAGTTGAATCAGGTTCTTTTAAGTTGCAGCTCACACACATCCTCACAATTCTTCCACTGAATCTCAGTCGGGCACATGCTCATCCTATTAGTTTCAAGTTGTCGCTCCACTTTGAACTGCTCCAGACACTTACACTGATCAGCCAGAACATTATGACCACCTACCTAATAGCTGTATGTCCACCTTTGGGACGGATAACAGTGGTGACGCATCATGGCATGGAAGCCATGAGGCCTTGATAGGTCACTGTAGTGAGCTGGCACCACATGCGCACACACAAGTCATCTAATTCCCATAAATTCTTGGGAGGGGGCAATAAGCTCTGAAACCACATTCAATCTCAATCTGGTGAGTTGGGGGAGGTAGGGGGGGGGGGGGGCAGCAGAACATCAACTGGAACTCGCCACTGTATTCCTTGAACCACCCCATCACACTCCTCACACTTCTGGCCTTGTGACATGGTGCACTACCTTGTAGAAAAATGCCACTGCCATTGGAAACATGATTGTCATGAAGGGATGTATGTATTTTGCAACCACTGTACCATACTCCTTGGCTGTTATGGCACCTCGCATGAGCTCCACTGATCTAGTGGGGGTGACTGCTCCCCAGAGCATAATGGAACCGCCACCAGCTTGTCTCCGTCCCGTAGTACAGGCATCAAGGAGCTGTTCCCCTGGAAGACAACGGATTCCCAACCTCCCCTCGTCATCATGAAGAAGGTATCGGAATTCAACAGACTACGCAATGCTCTGCCACTGTGCCACTGTCCAGTGTCGATGGTCACATGCCCACTTCAATTATAGTAGTCGATGTCATGGTATTAACATTAACTAACACGTGCGTGGGTCATCATCTGCCCATCTTTAGGAGTGATCAGTGAACTGCATGTTCTGACACACTTGCACGCTGCCTAGCTTTAAAGTGATATTAGTTCCGCCACAGTTGCCTGTCTGTCTTTTTTTACCAGTCTGCGCAGCCTATGGCATCCAACATCTGTTACCAGGGTTGGTAGCCCAATCCCGTGATGTCTGGATGTGGTCTTGCCACATACTGAAGACACTCACCTCAGCACTCCTCCAACATCCAACAAGTCGTGCAGTTTCCAAAATACTCGTGCCAAGACTCCGGGCCATCACAATCTGCCCTCAGTCAAACTGAGATAGACAGTGCACCTTCCCCATTCTTCACGTGGACAGCATGGTCTCTGATACTATATGCACCGTGCGTGTGTCTGACTAGCAGTCATTCCTTGCCAGGTAACGCTGCTATTGCCTGGACAGGTTTATACGGATAGTAGGTCAGTGGTCATAACGTTCTAGCTGATCAATGTATTCCTGGCCTTTCCACTGTTGGACCTGTTTCCAATCATTGGTCATCAATCGTATAACTGTACATTTGCTTACCAGGTGTACCGGTATGAAATGAGCATTTATTTGTGAAAATGAAACACTAATTTTGAATTGAAAAGTAAAAACATTTCATTCAAAGTACTGACCATTGCTTTCTATACATTTTGACCACCTTTCTGGCAATTTGTGGACCCCATGCCAATAGAAATGTTCGCCTTTTGAAGCAAACCAATCAGACACCCAATTTTCGACTTCTTCGTAGGAATCGAAGTGTTCCTCAGCCAACGCGTGTCCCACTGGTGAAAACAAATGGTAGTCGGAAGGGGCCAAGTCTGGTGAATACAGCAGGTGGGGTAGCAGCTCCCAGCCAAGTGTTTTGATTGTATCCTGAACCAGTTTTGCTTTGTGTGCAGGTGAATTGTCATGTAAAAAAATTACTTTGCCACGTCTTCTGGCCCATTCTGGTCTTTTTTCAGTCAATGCATAGTTCAAATTGATCATTTGTTGTCTGTAGTGATTAGCATTCACAGTTTCACTGGGTTTTAGAAACTCATGATACACCACCCTTTCAGATCCCACCAAACACAGAGCATTGTCTTCTTGCCGAATCGATCTGGTTTTGCAGTCGATGTTGATGGTTGTCCCGGATTAACCCATGATTTTTCCCGTTTAGGATTCTTAAAATAAATCCATTTTTCAACACCAGTAACAATTCGATGAAAAATTGATTTTCTTTCATGTCTTTGAAGCAAAATTTGACAAATGGTTTTTCTGTTTTCCATATGTCTTTCATTCAATTCATGTAGCACCCATTTTCCACACTTTTGGATATTTCCCATAGCTTTCAAACGGTCAGAAATGGTTTGTTGTGTAACATTTAGCATCGCTGCCATTTGCTTCTGACTCAATGTATCATCTTCATCCAATATTGCTTACAATTCAACATCTTCAAACTTTTTTGGTGGTCTTCCACGTTCTTCATTTCTTACATCAAAATCATTATTTCTTAACCATTGAATCCATCTTTAGCATGTTGCTTCTGATAGAGCATGATCACCATATGCGTCGACAAGCATTCGATGCAACTCTGCAGCACATTTTTTTTTTCAAATGAAAACAAAAAATTAATGCTTTCCGCAAATCATCACTTTCTGGTAAAAAATTCGACATTGTTAACACGATGAAAACATATGATGTTGTTTGTTCCATGACTTGATGTATACTTAATATCTTTGACAGATGTCATACCAACCAAACAAAAAAAAATTAAGGGTCGTTCACAACAAATGTTCCCTATCGTCACATTTGTATCTTAAGGCTCATTTCATACCAGTACACCTGGTATTTTAAGGGTAAATTGCTAGTACTAGCAGCAAGTTTCACTTCTCTGCAGGTCTTCCTGTTATAATATTCTTCACCTCTACTTCCATGGGGGCACAAAAAAAAAAAAAAAACTGTAAGGAGTCCTACGGAACTTTCAGATCATTTATGTACATTATGAACAGCAATAGTCTTAGATCACTCCCTCGGGTTATAATTGCAGATTTTTGCCTCCCCTTGTTTTCAAAACAGGTGTACCCACCTCATCCCAGGTGCAAATTGATGTGTTCCTCTCATCCCGTAGGCCAAGTCACCTGCTCTACCTTTAAACCTTCCAACCAATTGCTCTCTCCTCCTCAAGGAAAGAATCAGTAGTTCTGAAAGCTAGGATACTGTTGTGTATTTTTATATGTGCATATCAGCAGTACTAAATATTTCATCTCCTGAAGGTAAGCCAGTATGTTTAATTGTCTCTGCAGCCTTTGTTCAATTTACATGTTCACGTTTATTGCGAAAATTATCTATGGAACATGGAACAAACTAGTCAAAGAAGCCACAATATTGACAAGAACGTCTGTCTTCCACCCAACAAATGAATTTCAAGAATTATGTCTGTTCCACACCACTTTATCCTGCTTTACCTGGCTGACAAATGTATGCATTTTTCTGTGTAACAAATAAGTTCAGTTAACTTTAGATTGGAAAATCCAGTTGAAATACTGACAGTATAATGAAACAGATAGACTGCTTCTCACTGTACAGATGACACACTGAGTTGCAGACAGGCACAGCAAAAACACTGTTACGCATAAGCCTTTGGCCAAAGCCTTGTTCAGAAAGGAAACACACACACACATTCACACAAGCAAGCACACCTCGTGCACACATGACCACTATCTCCAGCTGCTATGGCCTTAACTTTAAATCATAATATAGAGAATTTAACCATTTTCTGCATAGGCCTACTCCAGAAAAATGTGAATGTAAAACAATGGACATTATGCTGCCCTTCATATTACATAAAGGATATCAATGGTGACTGGCACTACAGAGACATTGAGAAACAAATAAAATTGCTAAAATCAAGAAAGGACCTTGGGACCAATATAATCCCTGTCACCATTCTATACACAATGCAAAATTAACCAGAATCTTAACCATAATACACCATAGATCTCTTGAACAAAACCTACGCACAGTGCTTGGAAAATTGTGCAGGTCACTTGTGTGTGTCTATGAGATGCACACCAGAAATGATACACAAAATTGTTGTTCACTATAACTGATAGCTATGTGTTGTAGATCCTTAGAATACATTCTGAGCTCAAACATAATGAAGTATATTGAAAAGTATTATCTCCTCAATACCATCCAGCACAGATTCCAAAAACATCAGTAATGTGAAATTCAGGTGGAAAAGTAAGTAAAAAGGTTCTGAAAAGTAAGTAAGATGGTCAAGTTTTGCATTCTGTCCCTAGAAGGGCCAATTAGACCCAACCAACCACCATGTCATTCTCTGCCAGTGGCATCACTGGATGCAGTAGGGGCATGTGGTCAGCACACTGCTCTCCCAGTTGCCATTCGGTTTCTTGACCTTGGTACTGCTACTAATCAGTCAAGTAGCTCCTCAGTTGGCCTCTAGGCTGAATGCACCCTGTACCACTCCTCCCACCTAGAAAAAAATCCTTTGTTACAGAGGGAATCAAACTCGCAGTTTCCATATGGCAGTCAGTTGCGCTGATCTGTCAGCTATGGAGGTGGACAAAATTGGCACTAAGGGGCTGAATGCAACCCAGTCCATCCTCCCACCACGGACAAATTCCTGGCAGTACCGAAAATCGAGCCCAGGTCTGCCACAGGGGGGGTACGTCATGTTGACCACTTGGCTTCAGCGGCAGACTTCTGAAAAGTACCTACATACATATTCCGCAAGCCACTGTACGGTGCATGGCAGAGGGTACCTTATACCACCACTAGCTATTTCCTTACCTGTTCCACTCATAAATGGAGCAAGGGAAAAACTACCATCTATATGCCTCCGTAAGAGCACTAATTTCTCTTATCTTATCTTTCTGGTCCTTGTGTGAAATGTACACCAGTGGCAGCAGAACTGTTCTGCAAGCAGCCTCAAATGCCGTTCTTTTTTTTTTCTAAATTTTCTTAATAGAGCCTCACAGAAAGAACGCCTTGCCTCCAGAGATTACCATCTCAGTTCATAAAGCATCTCTGTAATGCTTGCATGCTGATCAAATGAACCAGTAACAAATCTAGCAGCATGCATGCCTCTGAATCACTTTGATGTCTTCCTGTAATCCAAGTTGGTGGGGATTTCACACCCTCAAGCAATATTCAAGAACGGATCGCACTAGTGTGCTACATGCTTTCTCCTCTATAAATGAACTACACTTTCCTGAAATTCTCGCAATAAACTGAAATCAACCATTCATCTTGAATACTACCGTACTACATGCTCGTCCCATTCATGTCACTTTGCAATGTTACACCTAGACATTTAATCAATACAACTGTGCTGTATTAGAACAAAAGGATTTTTCCCCCACTCATCTGCATTAACTTTCATTTTTCTGCATTTAGAGCAAGCTGCCATTATTCGCACCAACTAGAAATTTTGTCAAGTCATCTTGGATCCCCCTACAATCATTCAACAACAATACATTCTTGTACATTACAACATCATCAGCAAACAGCCAGAGACTATTGCTCACCCTGTCCATCAGGGCATGATCACATTGAGAATTCGTGCAAGGCAAGATGAAAATGTTTTCTTGAATAGAGAACTAAAGAGGGGTACAGAACAACAGTAGTAGTTACACAGTGCCCCAAATCTCTGAATTTTTCACAGTTTATGTGTCATGGGACCTATATGTATGTAGCATCAACCAAAGTACTCACTGGATACTTGTCTATTACCTAATACAACTTTTCTGAATGTAGCTTGCAGTTTTGGTTTTGTGACTAAAAGTGGATTATATACAGCAAAGAGCAGTTGACTACATATAGTGTGAACATAGATATCAGGATCCATAAAGATTATTCTGTCACCAACATCAATATTTCAGGTGCTGGTCACTATCACACTCAAGCTCGAATAACCTCAGGCATGCCTCAAAGAAGCGTTAGAACTCTTGTTCAAGCTGTATATTAATGACTTGGTAGACAATATTAATGTAACCTCAAACTGATTTTCTTGATGATGTAGATATCTACTCATATCTGAATAACATTCTACAAGTATCCAGGAAGAACCTGGTATGTTTTCAAAGTCGCAAAGACTAGTAACTTTTCGCCTACAATATTAACGACCAACAATTGGAATTACGCAAATCCTACTAATATCTGGATATAACAATTTGTGGAGATACGGAACGGAATGATCACATCGACTTAACTGGAGGTAAAGTAGGTGGCAGACTTCAATTCTACAGTTAGGCTTACAAATCACTTATATATCCCATACTAAAACACTGAAGGATAGAACTAAACAGGTATACTGCATGTAGGCCTATATAAAAAAGGGCAGAACAATGCCACCTAACTGCAAAAACCTACTAACAAGACTTTGAGAAACAATGTTAAGTGTTGGATCTGTGAAAATACTACAGCCCCCCAATGTATTTTTTCTGCAGGATTGGTACTATCTGTACAAATATAGTTTATACTCAGCACAGTGACTGATGGGAGCAACCTTAAACAGGAATTGCCTTTAGAGTTACTTCCATCAGCAACTGCACCGTATGTCAACTTGGTTTGCATGGATAGTAAAGACAAACAAAGACTAATTACAGCTTGCGCAGAGTCATATAAGAAATCTTTCTTCCTTTGCTACGTATATGACTGGAATAGGAAGAAAATTTAAAATGAGGTACAATGGTGTACAGAGCATAGATGCAGGTTATGTTGAGAGGCACAGCCTGGACCTCGTGTAAAGCAGTTTTTTCTACTCAAACAATCCTGATAGTCACATTTTAATCTTGAAATCTTTAGAAATAGGTAAGTAAAATAAGTGATGATACAGGTTTACAGAATTAATGAATTACTTAAAACCAATTTTATATTTTGGGTTCTTATTGATAAAATGGAAATAACAGTACTGGATTCTGCAGATAGTAACCCACATTAAATGGAATTGTTAATGCTTACAGACTAACTGGTGATTCTATCTCCTTTCAACCCTGAGGAGAAGTGCCAATCTGAAACTGTTAATTTTCTTACAAAAAATTTCAAAAAATGTTTTAAACACTTGGATCCTGCTGTACACTTTCATTCAAGTCAAGTGGCAGCACTTCACCGAAACTGAAGCAGTTCTCTACCCCTGTTGGTCTACGACTATGGTGTGACATATCAGCTGAAACCATTTGTCCCTATATTCTCAAACAATTCAGCATGGCAGTTTTTAAGCATTACAACAACATGGTTCATACAAGTGTTAGATCTTCAGTAAAGCTCATATTATCCAAGTTTGTTCTGGCTAGGCATGAGGAGGGGTGTGTAATAATAGGGTAATGCATGAACAGACCAGCAAAAGGGCAAAATTACAAGGCATTCTAAATTGCCTATTGGAAAATTCCCCATAGTTAATAAACATTTTTACGTGTGTACATACTGACCTGGTGGATCCTCTACCATCCTCCATAGATTTAGTTACTGCTTAACACATATTGGTACATTTATCAACTGGATAGAAGTTGTACCCTTTTGAAACATTGAAACAGAGACAGTAGCAACAGCATTTTTAAATCCTGGATTACAACTTCTTGCGAATACAACAACAGATAATTACAGATCAAGGAACACAATTTCAATCTAACACATTCTGAGCCTTAGCAAATATCTGTGGCAGTAAAATGACTAGAATGGCTGCATACTACCCACAAGCTAACAGAAAAGTTAAAAGGCTTTGCTGTACACTGAAGAGTCCACAACTAAATGCTGTAACATGTTACCCACAATATTAATGGGCTAAGGGTACACATTCTGGAATGCAAGCAACACTGCAGTGGCAGAAATGTAGTACACTGAAATAACAAGGAGAATTCTTCTCGGAACTTCATATTACAATGGACATTGATTTCCCAAGTTTCATAATTGAACTGAAGAAAAGAATAAATCACATGAAACCTACAGAGAATTCCCACAAGGACAAAGAAACTCATTTCATCCCCATGGTTCTTGAAAGTACAAGTCAATTGTCCTTGTTGCAATTGATAAGTTAAAGAGTGGGCACACACATCACGCACCACCAGAGGGCACCATGAAACACATCAAGATGACACCTACGAACACAACCAACTCATAAACACTGTGCCTTAATGACATCATAAATCACAACACAACACCCTTATGTCAAAGGTCAAAGCAGATGGGTGAAATTGGGCACTTCCATTGACCCAGAATGAGGACTATAAACAAATATGAGAAATGACTTGTAAAATAAAAAGTGTTGCTACAACTGAAATAACTGTTTGGTTTCATCTGATTTTGTATCAAACATAAGTGATATGAACCTTCAGGGTTTGGCTTAATTAGAATGCCTACTAAACAATAAGAGATAAGACCCCGTAGTTACGCATTTCTGGCCTTTTCCATAAAATGATCTATGCTTATTGTCAAAAGTACAATCATACAGGCTATGAACTGAAATTTGTGACTGGACTGAGAACTTTTTGGTACGGAGGATACATGTTATCTTGGATGGAAAGTCATCGTCAGATGTAGAAGTAACTTTAGGTGTGTGTGTCAGGGAAGTGTGTTTGGACCGTTGTTGTTCACGTTGTTTATTAATGACCTTGCAGACACTATTAACAGTAACCTCAAATATTTTGGAGATGATAAAGTTGTCCATAATGAAGTACTATCTGAAAGAATCTGCCATAAATATTCAATCATATCTCGACAAGATTTCAAAGTGGTGCAAAGATTGGGAACTTACTTTAAATGTTCAAAAATGTAAAATTTTCTATTTCACAAAAATGTAGTGTCCTATGACTGCAATAATGCGCCATTGTTGGAATCAGCCAACTCATACAAATACCAGGCTGCCTCGTAAGGTTATGAAATGGAAAGATCACATAGGTTCAGTTGTGGGTAAAACATGTGGTAGACATTAATTTATTGGTAGAATACTAGGGAAGTGGTATCATCTACAAAGGAGACTACTTACAAATCACTCATGTGTCCAGTTCTAGAATAGTGCTGAAGTGTGTGGGGCACATACCAAATAGGACCAACTGGGGATGCTGAATGATACAGAGAAATGCAGTACGAATGGTCACAGGTTTGTCTGATCCATAGGAGAGTGTCACAGAGATACTGAAGGAACTGAACTGGCAGACTCTAGAAGACAGATGTAAACTATCCCACGAAAGTCTATCAACAGTGTTTCAAGAACTGGCTTTGCAGGATGGTTCTAGGTTCAAATGGCTCTGAGCACTATGGGACTTAACATCTATGGTCATCAGTCGATGGTTCTAGGAATATACGACAATCACCTACATATCGCTTACATAGGGACCATGAGAATAAGATTAGAACAATTACTACATGCACAGAGACATTCAAAGAATCATTCTTACCACACTTCATAAGTGAATAGAGTGGAAAGAAACCCTATGAACTGGTAGAAGTGGGACGTACCCTCTGCCATGCACCTCACAGTGGTTTGCAGAGTGTGGATGCAGATGTAGTTACAGGATGAATGACGCACACTACGACAGCATCATTTGAAGGATTTTTGAGATGTACAAATGAGACTAAAGTAAAACATCATTTAGATTTTGGTTATTATTTACGGTGATTATGTGTTGACAAACGGTAATATTGTAATAAATTTCAAGGACATGGCAGACCTCAAACTTGACATTCCTGTAACGGCCAATTTATAAAAAATCGTCGCACATACGAGTGTAAAAGGATACATACGAAGTAGGTTGAAAGTAGAAAGGCTTTTGTTTACTAACTTCTTGCTTCAATTGTTAACATACTTTCAAAACACCTGAAAGTAATTCTCGCAATTTCATCCACCCACACAAACTAGTTTCGCTAAAGCCATCACCTGTGAAGTAAAAGAGTCAGTTTTAAAAAACTTAACATACCATCTGGCAATACAGGATCCGCTTGAGAGACAGGCACTAGAAGAGAATTTTCCGAAAAGTTTTCGAATGGAAAGCCACTCCCAGCAGCAAATAACAAAGGGTTATTTACGACTTTTGGGTTGTCACGTCTCGCTCTATCGCCCATTTCCAAACAAAAATACCTAACCAAATCCTCTCAGTCAAAACAACTGTATAAACAAGTTCGATTCCGGAACATCTAAGATTACAATTTAAAGATATTCCTAATCAACAGTATCAAAAGGACTAAGTGATTTCGAAGACTCGAACCACCTCTGACTGTCTCGTGAGAGACTTTACTTATTTATTTATTTAATAATTTATTCCCAGTCATCACAAATTCGAAGATTTTACAAATACATGAAAATAATAATTTGACCACCATTGTAGATACTTTTTATGGCACATATAGGTAGAAGCACAATATCGGCCATACAGAGTCACAGACTATGACAATGTTCATAAAAGCGCTACTTGAAACTTTTGACAAGGATGACTGCGTCCAGGTAGACTTGTACAAGGTTTTCACAATGATGAGTTTTGACCATGAAATGGCACTATACACGCTGGAAGCACTAGGCGTAAGAGGAACAGCAAACAAGTGACTTTAGTCTTACCTGATAAACAGGAATCAGAAAGCAGAGATAGTTTCCATGTCAGATAAAGACAAATTTTTAGTAAAGCAGTTGTCAGACAGGAAACATGTAACCTATGTGTTCCTCATGGTAGCGTACTGGGTCCAATTAATGTTTGTTGGAGACGTTCCAAATAACATAATGGCCGATTCGCACAAGACGTCAACAGTACGGGACGTCAAATCATGTCACGCCAACATCATAGTGTATTAACACTCGATGGAACGTCACGTCAATTAGCTTAGCTCAGTACCAGATGGTGAAACTAGTGAACATAAAGTAGTAAGGATGGTTAAAAGTCTCAAATGAAAAATGTCAGCAGGTGTAGATGAAGTGTCACTGTCACTTATAATCCTTACTCCTTCACAACTTGCAAAGTACTTGCCTAACATTGTTAGTTTATCAAACACTGAGCGAGTAAGATTAAAAATATGAGAGTGGTACTTTTATTCAAGAGTGGTAATAATGATAAAGTTGAAAATTATCAAGCTATTCCATTCCTCTCACCATTCTCTAAAATAGTGGTCGGCAAACGTTTTTGCTCGAGAACCAGTACTGACACTGTGGGTGGCACCTGGAGCTGCATACATAACGATCTTATTATTAATTCGTAAACACTTAAATCAGTGTGTTGTGAGCCCCAATAGCATAGCTATAGCAAAATCACAATAGTTTGGTGGCTGGACCCCAAGTATTGATAGCTAAAAATCGGCACCATTCTGAACACTTCATATTAACTGTTTTTTGTTTCAGATTGCTACCATCCTCAGCAGTTCCAAAGCTGAGACATTGTACTTGCCTGATGAAGTGTTGTTTTTTTGTCTACATAAACAAATAATTTATTGGATAATAACAGTACTTGCAATTATATTCAAATGCTTTATGCAATGTAAGACATGATCACAACTGTTTACTAAATATTTTTAATGTCATTTTTCTTCTAGTGTTGTATTACAACAGCCTTAATTTAGTTTCGTATTATTTGTACAAATGTGTACTGCATTTTAACCCTCTATTGCCCAAATTATTATTTCCTGTAGAAAAAAATATTTATATGCACAGAATGTTAGAGAATAATGTATTTAACACATATAAGGTGAATTTTTGTTTTTAAAATAATTTATTTTTTAAAAATAGTTCTGTGACTCTGAGGTCACAGTGGGCAGTTACATTTTTTGTTCAGTCTTGTACAAATAATTTAGTATTTCTAATTCGAGACAAGAATGGAGCTGCATGTTACGGTAAAATTTGAAGTAAGTAAAGAATAATGAGATAACAATTAATTACAGATAAAAACATATGCAATACAATAATTTAAAAAATACAAACTTAAAAATTGATTTTAATGTCAGCAATTTTCTGGTTATTTTTAGTTTCTGAGATGAACTACTGAGTATGAAAATCAAAAAAACAGTTAGAATTTGGTGTGAAGCAAAGATGCACTTTACATTTTGTGCAAAACACTTTTGGTGCACCATTACATCCTGGTTTTTTGCAACGACCTCTTTTTTTCATAAAATAGAGGCCAGTGGCCAATTCCTTCCTTCCTCACTTCTTTTTCAGGCAGTGGTGCTGCTGACCCAGTCTTCTTCTTCAACTGAATTGCAGTTTCCACTGACGAACTACTAGGTCTTCCCCTTTTTTTCTGTCCATCCTTATTCTGTTTGCAAAGACAAGCAGCAACAGTAGCTTTGAAGTCCAATAGGCTGAGCTGATCTAGTTTTCTCACGTTACACTCTGTACAATCTCTTCTGTATAGTAGCCGAGCATTGACTACAGTCAGATCAAGCAAGTGAAATACAATTCTCAAATACCATTTCTTCGACCGGATCTTGATGCGATACAATACTGGGGCATTCAACATTTATTTTTTCTTTCTTTGTACGGTCCCATCTCTCCACTGTTGATGTTGGATGAGCACCAGCAAAAGTACTGAGCAAATGAACAGGCTTGTTATCATACCATTTTACTGCACTCAAAGTAATGCCATCAATTTTAGATAAATGTTCCTCATAACTCCCTTGACCCTTCTCTTTCATGACTTTGTCAGAAGTGAACATACAGCCTTTGAGCCGATTAGGTCTCACAGTTCCTAAAGACTGAATACCCATCTTTTCTAGTTCAACTTCTAACCGAACTCCTGTGAACCAATTATCAAAATACAGTTTGTGAAACATGTGTCTAGGTATTACAGAAGCCAATCTGAGAACAACATTTTCACTCACACCTACATCAGGTAAGGATGGGTCATGTTTCACTTTCTCTGAATATACCTCTAAATTATGTGCAATTCCATGTGAATCACACAAGACAAATGCTTTGTAAACCCATTTTTTAGGTTTATTTTTGACATAATTCTTCAAGGTGTGTCTTCCCTTGAAAGGAATCATCTGTTCATCCACTGACAATTTTTCACTCATGGGAATTCTTCGAAAATTTTCAACCAATGGCTCCAGAAAGGGTCTGATCTTGTACAATGTGTCAGCTTGATCTATCATCGAAATGGAGTCCTAATTTTAGCTGCTCCCACCTATTGCGGCTCATTACATCAGCAACAGCTGGAATCCAAGTAGTAGTTTTCCAATACATACGAGACGATGGAAGTCCATAAATGGACATGTACATACAACAACCAAAAAATTGTTCAATCTCATTTTGATCAGTGTTTATTGGTTTAGAAATGTCTTTCTGTATTGCATATAAGTTGGTTTTATCTACAGCATTTTCCATAATTTTATCGTCTAACAACTGCCTAAAATAGGTCATAGGTAGATGAGGTTCTTCCGGTCCACAAGGGAGACAACACTTCCATGGTTGAACAGGACGAATAATACGATTGCTAGAACGTCTCCAATCATAATTGACTTGAAATTCATCACTAACAATCTTGTTATCATTTTCATTATTCACAAGTACAGCATTATCACCATCCTCGGCACTATCATTATCACTCTCACCTATAATTATGTCACCTTGACGCCTTTCTACTATCTTAATATCATCCTCACTATCTGAATCTAAGACAGAATCTTCTGATTCATACCCAGGAATAGTTCTAACTTCATATTCGTCACCTTTCTTACGTTTTCCATAAAACGTATTGGGCTCCATGACTCCGTAACAAAGTGAGGTTATGATTCCATTATTGCCCAACGTGACTTCAGAGAAACAGACCCAAATTCGCTCATAGCACATGAAATATTTATAGTTACGTGAAATGCAGTGTTTATAATGAAGAATGATACTTACATTTCTAACTAAGTATTTTTGTTTCTTGAAAAATGACAATAGCATCACTGTAAATAATAGCTAAACTTGCACCAACACAGGAAGACGACAAATGACTGCAGTCCAACATTCAATGCTACCTACCAAAGATAATATTATTCTGGTGCCAGTGCAAACAACCTAAATATAAAGCAGCCATATTCTAACACTCAAGTCACACTGGTCAAGAAAGAAATAACGATCCTAATGCGAAATATAACGATAAAATTTGACGTGACTTCAGAGTCATAGTGGGCAGTAGAGGGTTAAAATGACGGTCTCTGTAATGCTAGTTCGCAAATCTATATTACTTCTGTCTCAAAATTTATACTGGCATAGCAGCTAATTTCTACTAGTCATGCATACCCCTAAGTTGTCATTACTGAAAGGCAAACAATAAAACATTCTCTAACCTCAAATTGGCCACGCTACTTATCCATCTGCACCTTAGGTAAGCAGCAGCTGTATTTAGCTCACAGCCGAATTCACCAGCATCAATTAACACTGAGCATATCCTAAAACATTATTGTCTCTTAACGTATTTTTGTTTGTTGCTGAGAGGGAAAACTACACTCCTGGAAATGGAAAAAAGAACACATTGACACCGGTGTGTCAGACCCACCATACTTGCTCCGGACACTGCGAGAGGGCTGTACAAGCAATGATCACACGCACGGCACAGCGGACACACCAGGAACCGCGGTGTTGGCCGTCGAATGGCGCTAGCTGCGCAGCATTTGTGCACCGCCGCCGTCAGTGTCAGCCAGTTTGCCGTGGCATACGGAGCTCCATCGCAGTCTTTAACACTGGTAGCATGCCGCGACAGCGTGGACGTGAACCGTATGTGCAGTTGACGGACTTTGAGCGAGGGCGTATAGTGGGCATGCGGGAGGCTGGGTGGACGTACCGCCGAATTGCTCAACACGTGGGGCGTGAGGTCTCCACAGTACATCGATGTTGTCGCCAGTAGTCGGCGGAAGGTGCACGTGCCCGTCGACCTGGGACCGGACCGCAGCGACGCACGGATGCACGCCAAGACCGTAGGATCCTACGCAGTGCCGTAGGGGACCGCACCGCCACTTCCCTGCAAATTAGGGACACTGTTGCTCCTGGGGTATTGGCGAGGACCATTCGCAACCGTCTCCATGAAGCTGGGCTACGGTCCCGCACACCGTTAGGCCGTCTTCCGCTCACGCCCCAACATCGTGCAGCCTGCCTCCAGTGGTGTCGCGACAGGCGTGAATGGAGGGACGAATGGAGACGTGTCGTCTTCAGCGATGAGAGTCGCTTCTGCCTTGGTGCCAATGATGGTCATATACGTGTTTGGCGCCGTGCAGGTGAGCGCCACAATCAGGACTGCATACGACCGAGGCACACAGGGCCAACACCCGGAATCATGGTATGGGGAGCGATCTCCGACACTGGCCGTACACCACTGGTGATCGTTGAGGGGACACTGAATAGTGCACGGTACATCCAAACCGTCATCGAACCCATCGTTCTACCATTCCTAGACCGGCAAGGGAACTTGCTGTTCCAACAGGACAATGCACGTCCGCATGTATCCCGTGCCACCCAACGTGCTCTAGAAGGTGTAAGTCAACTACCCTGGCCAGCAAGATCTCCGGATCTGTCCCCCATTGAGCATGTTTGGGACTGGATGAAGCGTCGTCTCACGCGGTCTGCACGTCCAGCACGAACGCTGGTCCAACTGAGGCGCCAGGTGGAAATGGCATGGCAAGCCGTTCCACAGGACTACATCCAGCATCTCTACGATCGTCTCCATGGGAGAATAGCAGCCTGCATTGCTGCGAAAGGTGGATATACACTGTACTAGTGCCGACATTGTGCATGCTCTGTTGCCTGTGTCTATGTGCCTGTGGTTCTGTCAGTGTGATCATGTGATGTATCTGACCCCAGGAATGTGTCAATAAAGTTTCCCCTTCCTGGGACAATGAATTCACGGTGTTCTTATTTCAATTTCCAGGAGTGTACATTCTTCAGAACGCTGTAACGAGAGCTGAAGTTTTGGATTTGTCTGTTAGTTGCTAGTTGCATATGGCTGAGGAACTGCAAATCATATGAATATTTGATTTTAGCTGCATGATGCCCATGGTCTGCAGTTCGACAACCACTGCTCCAAAGTAATTGAGAAATTAATGAATCAACGAATCACCAAGTTCTTAAATGACCACAGTCTACTTAATAATAATCAGCATGGCTTTTGAAAACGTACAGGAACAGAAACAGTGATAATGTACTACACCAGTGACATAGTGAGCATCTTGGATAATAATAGTCGTGCTGTAGGAGTTACTTCAGATGTTCATAAAGCTTTTGGTACTGTTAGTCGTGAAATTCCTTTAGATATGTTGGGATCAGTAGGGATAAAAGGGATAGAAAACAAATAGTATGAATCATACTTGCAAAACCGATCACAGGTTGTGGAGCTCACATCAGCTCAGATTAGTATCTGATTGAACGAACATCGAAATAGATGTAGCCCAGGGTAGTGTGTTAGCCCCCCTTCTGTTCCTTTTTTATATGACATACACACCTCAGAAACTACAGCCAAGACCATGTAGTAGCAGATGACACCGATGTAATAGTGAGTGATGTTAAGGAATCTCTGCTACAACAAGTGATCAAGTCCCCATGTCATTGCAGTCCTAGTTCAGTGCCATCTGGCTTGCTCTTAATGTGAAGAAAACAAATAATATTCAGTTTGGAGAGATGAATGAAAATCAAGGTCTCTATCTGATACTGTATGGAAATGAGTTAGAAAGGGTATGATGCAAAAAACATTTACGGAATGTGTGTTTATCATGACCAAAACTAGAAAGACGACTTCTCTAAACACTCCCAGTTACTCAAGTTTTGCATGTTTTTCTCAGAATTATTTCTAAAGTTTGCTCCTCAGGTAATGCTAGAATGGTTTATTTTGATTATATCCTGTCCCTTGTAGCATATGGAATAGTTTATTGGTGTAAAATTAATAGCTACTAAAATGAAATTTTTTATTGCAGTAAAGTATTATTTCTATTTAGCCACATAGCTCTTCTAGCACTCACTGCAAACTCCTATGTAAAAAGTCCTTTTTACTAACTGTACCCTCCTTGTATACGTAAAAACGTGTGTTGCTGACAAGAGCCAGATTAAGTGACCTGCAAATCAACACCAGTTACCACAGCTGTAAATAGTACTCACAATTGTAGATCCATATGTATAGAACAAGTTAGAACAACTTGTACTCAGAGACATGTGAGCCACTTTGATACAATTCTTTATAATATACTATCGACTTACACAAAGAGGTAGGAGAAGGAAACGGCTTTTAGAGCACAGTTAAATACATTTCTTCTTGAGAAATATTTCTATAATGTAACTGATTATATTAGTTTATAGGAATACTGCATCCTTGTTTATTGTTGAGTTCTTTTGATTCTGATGTACCACCTATGCTGTGTTTGTGTTTGCAAAAGAATTTTTCTGCTGTAGGTTTTCTGTTTCCTCTTTCAGATACAGTGCAGTACCTCCACTGAGAAGGAATCTGGCGTTAGACCGGTTGTTATGGAAATAGTATCAGCAGGTTATCATATGTTTGTGCACTACACTTCTCAGCAGTGTTCCATAATGAATTTTTATTTTTCAGAGGTTTTTAATATCAGAGTTTCATGTTTTAGTTATATGACTGATATACTCCTTAAGTATGTTGCACTTTTCAGAAGTCTTATGTAATGTATTCATGTCTTTTCACTTTTTGAGTAGTGTTTTTACTATCAACAATTCATGTTCTAGTTGTGTCACTGACTTACCTCTTGTGCATGCTGCAGTTGCAGTCTGTGTTGATGACAAGACCTACACTAGTCCACAGGATCTGTTGCTAAGCCACCTTGGAGTGTACTCGATGTTGTGGATCCTTGTTGTAGGAAATTTAAAAAATTTAGAAGGCTTGGAATGTTTATCAGAAGGACAGATTGTATGCCATAGGAGGGGGAATGTTCATTACTGCCAACAAAAATATTGTGTCTACTGAAGTCGAAAGTCAGTCTGATTGTGAAGTTATCTGGAACCAGTAGCAAGCCTAGGTGTATTAAAATTAATTATTGGATGTTTGTACCAGCCACCTGATTGCATGATAACAGTTGTCAAATCATTCAAAGAGAGTCCACACTCAGTAGTGCAGAAATACCCTGATCATACAATATTAGTTGGAGGCGACTTTACTGAATATTGACTGGATTCGTTGCATAAGGTAAGGACAGACAGTTTTATGAAGTACTTTTGAACATGTTTTCTGGAAACTGTCTTGAACAGCTAGTTAGACAACTCACATGCAATGAAAATATTTTAGAGTTTGTAGCTACAAACATGTGACTTCATCAGAATTATAGTGGTTGCTAAAGTTAATAAATTCACTAAGAAGGCAAGGGGACATTTATGCCAGAAAGAGTAGATAAGCAGTTATTAGCATCCCATTTAGACAATGAATGGGCATAATTTAGTTCCAATACGATGGAAATAGAGTAATTATGGGAAAATTTAAAATGATTGTAAATCATGGCAGGGACAAGTATGTGCTCAGTGAATGGATTAAGGATGGAAAAGATCTACCATGATTTAATAAGAAAATTCTGAAAATTCTGAGGATGCAAGGACTGTTATACTCTTGATGAAAAGAATAATGTACAAATGTCAGTAGTGGAACAAGGCCAGCGTCACCACACATTGTGGGTGCCTATATCAGGGGCAAATATACATTCAGGGTCAAACCATTGTTCACTTTTAATTGACAGGTCCTTAACCTATTTTTGTGCTAAGAGGATTATGATCCCCTGGGGATAATCCGCAGTTTGGATTGGCAGGTCCATAACCTACTGTTCAATAAGTGATTTTCAAAGAAACCCCATCCCCGCCTCCTCTCTCAACCCCTTGTCCAAGCCCATAACTCTGGAAACTCCCCTTGCTGATACAAGCGTCTTTTGATATCAATTTGATTGACTAATTAATTAAATCGATAGGTTAATTTACCCTCCCCTTGTGGGAAAGCACATCCCTCCCCCTCCCCAGCTGTAAATTGGTGGGAGAAAGACTTGCTGATACGCCGTTTGGCGGGAAATCGATTGTATGCAATATTATTTAAACAATTTAGGCACTGTATGGACTATAGTTTATTAATACAATTTATGGGATGCTAGGCAGTGTGTGGAATATAGCTTATTTATTTATTTAAAGAATTTGATGGGAAATCGATTGCATTGTAAGGACTTTTGTTTAAAAAATTTCTGGTGCACAAGGCAATATGTGGAATATCAATTATTTAAACAATTGATGGGATACAAGGCAGTGTTTAGAATATATTTTATTTAGTTAGTTAAAGAATTGGTAAGGAAATTGATGCAGTGTATGGAATACAGTTTATTTAAACAATTTGTGGGTGACAAGGCAATATGAAATAGTTTAACAATTCAGCGCTTTTTTATTCTGATCATTCATGAAAGGCTGATTAGGGTTAGCTTATATCTGCTGCCAGAGTCAGGGATATTAGGGCACCTTTTTTTCCTCCACTTTTTGAAGCACACTTGTGTCTAAGCACAGATGAGAAAATCAGAACAATTACATATCCAAGAGTTCATGACATACAAGGTGCATTCAAGTTCTAAGGATTCCGATTTTTTTTCTCCGGACTGGAAAGAGATAGAAACATGCGCATTGTTTTAAAATGAGCCGCGTTCATTGTCAATACGTCCCAGAGATGGCAGCACCGTACGGCAGATGGAATTTTACCGCCAGTGGCGAGAATGAGAACTGTTTTAAATACTGAAAATGGCGACGTTTTCCTTACTTGAACAGCATGCAATCATTCGTTTTCTGAATTTGCGTGGTGTGAAACCAATTGAAATTCATCGACAGTTGAAGGAGACATGTGGTGATGGAGTTATGGATGTGCCGAAAGTGCTTTCGTGGGTGCGACAGTTTAATGAAGGCAGAACATCGTGTGACAACAAACCGAAACAACCTCGGGCTCGCACAAGCCGGTCTGGCGACATGATCGAGAAAGTGGAGAGAATTGTTTTGGGGGATCGCCGAATGACTGTTGAACAGATCGCCTCCAGAGTTGGCATTTCTGTGGGTTCTGTGCACACAATCCTGCATGACGACCTGAAAATGCGAAAAGTGTCATCCAGGTGGGTGCCACGAATGCTGATGTACGATCACATGGCTGCCCGTGTGGCATGTTGCCAAGCAATGTTGACACGCAACGACAGCATGAATGGGACTTCCTTTTCGTTGGTTGTGACAATGGATGAGACGTGGATGCCATTTTTCAATCCAGAAACAAAGCGCCAGTTAGCTCAATGGAAGCACACAGATTCACCGCCACCAAAAAAATTTCGGGTAACCGCCAGTGCTGAAAAAATTATGGTGTCCATGTTCTGGGATAGCGAGGGCGTAATCCTTACCCATTGCGTTCCAAAGGGCACTACGGTAACAGGTGCATCCTACGAAAATGTTTTGAAGAACAAATTCCTTCCTGCACTGCAACAGAAACATCCGGGAAGGGCTGCGCGTGTGCTGTTTCACCAAGACAACGCACCCGCACATCGAGCTAACGTTACGCAACAGTTTCTTCGTGATAACAACTTTGAAGTGATTCCTCATGCTCCCTACTCACCAGACCTGGCTCCTAGTGACTTTTGGCTTTTTCCAACAATGAAAGACACTCTCCGTGGCCGCACATTCACCAGCCGTGCTGCTATTGCCTCAGCGATTTTCCAGTGGTCAAAACAGACTCCTAAAGAAGCCTTCGCCGCTGCCATGGAATCATGGCGTCAGCGTTGTGAAAAATGTGTACGTCTGCAGGGCGATTACGTCGAGAAGTAACGCCAGTTTCATCGATTTCGGGTGAGTAGTTAATTAGAAAAAAAATCGGAGGCCTTAGAACTTGAATGCACCTCGTATTTCGAAACCCATCGTCACTTTCTGCAGATGGACTAATTGCTAGATTCTCAGTGGCAAACTACTTTGTACAGATCGAGAAACATACAGCAGACATTTAAACCCTGCAAAAGTGGTCCACAGATGGTGAATGGAAAGAAGTGCGGTATAGTATCCATCGTTTGGGTACTCCTATGCGTGTCTATCGTCAGGGGCCACCACGAAGGACAAAACTGCCCAATGTCCCAATTACGGCTCACGTTACTAAAGACCACCGACTATGGACAACAAACTGGCCTTCTTTGATCTCGCAGCACCCAAATAAGCATCAAGTGGTGGCATTTTGTTGATCAGGAAGTTCCACATTTCGCTTCCTGTCTCTGTCTTTCTCAAGACGCCAGTCCCTGTTTGTCTGTGTGAACCTACATCTAGAAACATGCAGATGGAGCTTTTCATCTCTTCTCAGACTACAGTGTATTTATTGGCTAATGTCGCAGAGAAAAGGAGAACTGACGCAGTTCCGATATCAGAAATAGAGTGAAATAATCCATTTGCACTACCTTATAAAATTAATTGTTTAACAGATTACAGGAGTCAAATAGATCGCTTAGAACACTCACTCCACCTTTTGATGATCCTTCTTTGTAATAAAACATATTTTTAATGTTTGAGTACCACGCACAAACATTATTCAAGCAAGTAACGAAATTTACACAACAAGTAGGTCGTAATGCTAAATACACTCCTGGAAATGGAAAAAAGAACACATTGACACCGGTGTGTCAGACCCACCATACTTGCTCCGGACACTGCGAGAGGGCTGTACAAGCAATGATCACACGCACGGCACAGCGGACACACCAGGAACCGCGGTGTTGGCCGTCGAATGGCGCTAGCTGCGCAGCATTTGTGCACCGCCGCCGTCAGTGTCAGCCAGTTTGCCGTGGCATACGGAGCTCCATCGCAGTCTTTAACACTGGTAGCATGCCGCGACAGCGTGGACGTGAACCGTATGTGCAGTTGACGGACTTTGAGCGAGGGCGTATAGTGGGCATGCGGGAGGCTGGGTGGACGTACCGCCGAATTGCTCAACACGTGGGGCGTGAGGTCTCCACAGTACATCGATGTTGTCGCCAGTGGTCGGCGGAAGGTGCACGTGCCCGTCGACCTGGGACCGGACCGCAGCGACGCACGGATGCACGCCAAGACCGTAGGATCCTACGCAGTGCCGTAGGGGACCGCACCGCCACTTCCCAGCAAATTAGGGACACTGTTGCTCCTGGGGTATCGGCGAGGACCATTCGCAACCGTCTCCATGAAGCTGGGCTACGGTCCCGCACACCGTTAGGCCGTCTTCCGCTCACGCCCCAATATCGTGCAGACCGCCTCCAGTGGTGTCGCGACAGGCGTGAATGGAGGGACGAATGGAGACGTGTCGTCTTCAGCGATGAGAGTCGCTTCTGCCTTGGTGCCAATGATGGTCGTATGCGTGTTTGGCGCCGTGCAGGTGAGCGCCACAATCAGGACTGCATACGACCGAGGCACACAGGGCCAACACCCGGCATCATGGTGTGGGGAACGATCTCCTACACTGGCCGTACACCACTGGTGATCGTCGAGGGGACACTGAATAGTGCACGGTACATCCAAACCGTCATCGAACCCATCGTTCTACCATTCCTAGACCGGCAAGGGAACTTGCTGTTCCAACAGGACAATGCACGTCCGCATGTATCCCGTGCCACCCAACGTGCTCTATAAGGTGTAAGTCAACTACCCTGGCCAGCAAGATCTCCGGATCTGTCCCCCATTGAGCATGTTTGGGATTGGATGAAGCGTCGTCTCACGCGGTCTGCACGTCCAGCACGAACGCTGGTCCAACTGAGGCGCCAGGTGGAAATGGCATGGCAAGCCGTTCCACAGGACTACATCCAGCATCTCTACGATCGTCTCCATGGGAGAATAGCAGCCTGCATTGCTGCGAAAGGTGGATATACACTGTACTAGTGCCGACATTGTGCATGCTCTGTTGCCTGTGTCTATGTGCCTGTGGTTCTGTCAGTGTGATCATGTGATGTATCTGACCCCAGGAATGTGTCAATAAAGTTTCCCCTTCCTGGGACAATGAATTCACGGTGTTCTTATTTCAATTTCCAGGAGTGTATAACTGAGATCTTGTATGCACTGAGGTTTGAGAGTACAAACAGCCACCTCCACTACAACATTTCCACTAAACATATCTGGTTAAAAAAGAAATCCTACCTATCACACAAACTAGCGATCGCAGGGCGTGTGCTGTCTGCTGACCACAGGGTAGCCCCATCTGCACAGGCCAGGAGAGAGACTCACAGGCATGCCTGCCTGTACTGAATGCATGCATGTCCACAATATAACTACCGGAAACAATAAATTGAACAGTCGGGAATCTGCCGTTGCGATTGGGTTTTTAAAGCATTATAGAATTCCTAAGTTGGTCCTTTCTGCTACACTTAGAAAGAGGAGGAAGGGTCTACCACGTGATGGTATAGTAACAACAACAAATACCTCTGCATGACAGAGTCCACTGCCACATACTGAGAAGCACTAAATGCGACACATTAAACTGGGAGCCAGTACGCAGTAATGAGTTGTCATGGCTAGATGTCAGAGATTTCTATCAATCGGGAATTTGAAGCCGTGACTGCGTTTTTAAAGAACTGCAGAATTTCTAAATTGGTTCTCTCCACTCCATTTATAAGGAGCGTGAGTCTACTGCGTGACAGCATAGAGACAACAGCAAATACCACTGCAAGACAGAGTCCACTGCAATGTATTGAGCAGCACTAAATATGACACATTTAAACCACGATCCAGTTTGCAGCAGTTGTCATTACCAGATGTCAGAGACTGCTGAAATACTCGCAAATCACACATACTCATGACCCGATCTGCCGGCCGCGGTGGTCTAGCGGTTCTAGGCGCGCAGTCCGGAACCGCGCGACTGCTACGGTCGCAGGTTCGAATCCTGCCTCGGGCATGGATGTGTGTGATGTCCTTAGGTTAGTTAGGTTTAAGTAGTTCTAAGTTCTAGGGGACTGGTGACCACAGATGTTAAGTCCCATAGTGCTCAGAGCCATTAGAAACCTTTTTTTTTTTTTTTTTTTGACCCGATCTCCATACACAGCGTGCCACCGGGGCCCACACACAGAGCTCGGTGAATGCTGCCACAGTCGACGACCCTCGTGTATGACAGAGTACTAGAACCCAAGCCATGGAGGACATCTGGGGATGACTGGAGTGCTAGGAATTTGGATGCTATCAGTATGTCCTGCGCAAACACGTGTCAGTTTGAATCTTCTCTCGCACAACACACACGTCTGCTTCTATCGCTGCTCACCCAGCACCCTGGTCACTCCGCTAGCCCCTGCTACCGTGAGCAAGATCAGACAGGTCAGAGCATTCTTGGTAAATAAGCGCCTGTCACAGGCTGAGCTAATCCGCAACATCCGGCCGCCGAAGCTTAGTGACCAAATCTACCAACAGTCCCGATGCACAGCCAAACAAGCGCCGCCGACGGCCGTGCATTGTGAAACAAACAGCTGCAACTCGAATATATACAGTAGTTCTAACCAATTCCACCACGACATAGACCCCCTAGTTTACAAAATCCACTTTACGCAATCCGAGACAGTGATGCTGTTGGCCCTACACACTGAATTTCTGACGCTAAGTGTGGATTTTTCCCTTTTACACAAGATATTTTCGAAGGCAGAAGAAATCAGGGCATACACGCTTTTTCACATCCCTAAAGTATCATTACTTGTTTTGAAAATCCTGTAACAGTATAGCATACGCTACATTTCCTCTAAGTATTCTCTCATCAGCTAGAAAAAAATTTTGTTCTAATCAGCTTAATATCTGTTACGTCTTGCACGACAGGACTAGAATATTAAACTCATTCTTGGCTCAAAGGGAGTGCTAAGATCATTCTATGTCACACGATGCCTCCTCACTTTCAATTTCCCTTAAAAAGTAACCAAATGCTTCACCACATATGAAGTCTCTTAATGTAATAGCACAGAGATGTTGTAAATATCAGGTTATACTACACATCACTTTATAAATTCGGTAATAAATCTGATTTTATTGCAATGGTCATCTCTGTCTGTGTAGGCAGAAAATTGAAATTTCATTAAAAAATATTGGCACAACGAAAAAATGCCTGATTACTGCTCCCACTCCTGAATCACATCAGTGGTACACTAGCCATCGCTTTCATGCTCCAGGTGGCACATCATTGATATCAAATTGATAGGCTAATTAATTAAATTGATCATGAGAGTCACTTTGCATGCTGCGTAATATTTTTCCAGCAGGTGGAGAATACTCACCAGATGGCTGAAATGTGAATCCTTGGTGGGGGGGGGGGGGGGGAAGATGATGTTCTTCTCGGGGAACACTACTGAGAACCTACAGTTTAAGCTGACCGCAGGAGGATTCTGCCACCAGCAATATACATTTCCGTAAGGACCATGCTATTAAAAACACTATCATGACGACTATGTTACTGTCATCCTGCATACAAAGTGGTCCTGGTTCTATGGGCACATACAAGAGTCACTGATAGTGTTACGCCTTCTGGAAGAAATGCTGTTTGTGGTTTGGAATCAAATCTATCCATTCAACCCCATACTTACAATGGGTCTTATGGAGACACCTCTTAATGATTACAGTTACAGATAAATGAAATTTGTGCCACTCTCATATCTCTAAACAAGCCACGTTTCCTTTTTTGAATGTGTCTGCTAAGGATCCCATACAGCAAAAACTCCAGAGTTGTTTTATAGACAGTCCCTCTGCGTTTTGTAACTGCTCCTCAGTCTCTGCCCCACCCTCCCTTCAGCTTCATCCATGTGACCGTTCCAGTTAAAGTCGGAGCTGAACATAAGTCGGAAAGCGTTATATCTAAGCCGTCCTGCACCCTGTGGAGAAACAGGATGAGATGAGTTAACACGACAGGACAGTGTTTTGACCACAAGGTGGAAATGGGAACACGTTTTGTAGCTCCATCAAAAAGAAATTAATGTATTAAGCTCTCTCTCTTTCTTTCCAAGCATTAATCACGACTTGTGGGGTCTGCCGATTAATCAGATGTGGCATGTTAATTTGAAGGGGTGGCCGGATGCCTTTCCTGTCGCCACCCTGTATCTCCGGGAAGGAATTAGTGTACCCCAACAGTCTGCATCAAGTGGAATCCATGGAATAGTGAGATGGTGTTCAGATGTCTGCGAGCTGTGTAACTGAGGCGGAACGTGGGGACCTTCCCAGTATTTACCAAGTGGGATGTGGAAAACCGCCTAAAAACCACATCCAGGGTGGCCATCACACCGGCCCTCGTCGTTAATCCACTGGGCGGATTCGATCCGGGGCCAGCGCGCCTACCTGAGTCCAAGATGCAGCGCATTAGTGCACTCGGCTGCCCTGGCGGGTCAAAATTAATGTTTTTAAGCTGATAATATTAAACTCGTTGCTATTGGACTAGTGTGTGTAGTGTCTCTGTTTGTATCTCTGTGAAGGACAATAACTTACGCCACAGCTTACGTAATTTCGTACACGTATACACATTACTCTCGTGGTGTACTAGCAGCTGTCGACTCTGACGGTTGCCTGTAAAATCCTTGAAATGTAAGAGAAAAAAAACTTCTATAGTGTCTTCTCGAATTGGAACACCGCCATTCGCATTTGGTCATTCGATGATTGTCTGCGAGTGAAATGAGTTCCTTTTAGCAGAGAAAACTTTGTCTATGCTTGTGACTGTGTGTTTGAAGCAGGTTCAAAAGCAAACATCGACCAGCAAATGTTCGAAGTCCTAGACAAGCTTGAAGTACATAATAGCTCATCACAGAATCCTTTGATCAAAATTAAATACGCTCAATTACCTTTGAAATGCAACAGACTGTATTCTGGCCGTTACTAAATTCCACATTAACATTACATGTTGTTGTTGTTGTTGTTGTGGTCTTCAGTCCTGAGACTGGTTTGATGGAGCTCTCCATGCTACTCTATCCTGTGCAAGCTTCTTCATCTCCCAGTACCTACTGCAGCCTACATCCTTCTGAATCTGCTTAGTGTATTCATCTCTTGGTCTCCCTCTAAGATTTTTACCCTCCACGCTGCCCTCCAATGCTAAATTTGTGATCCCTTGATGCCTCAAAACATGCCCTAGCAACCGATCCCTTCTTCTAGTCAAGTTGTGCCACAAACTTCTCTTCTCCCCAATCCTATTCAATACCTTCTCATTAGTTACGTGATCTACCCACCTTATCTTCAGCATTCTTCTGTAGCACCACATTTCGAAAGCTTCTATTCTCTTCTGGTCCATACTAGTTATCGTCCATGTTTCACTTCCATACATGGCTACACTCCATACAAATACTTTCAGAAACGACTTCCTGACACTTAAATCTATACTCGATGTTAACAAATTTCTCTTCTTCAGAAACGATTTCCTTGCCATTGCCAGTCTACATTTTATATCCTCTCTACTTCGACCATCATCAGTTATTTTACTCCCTAAATAGCAAAACTCCTTTACTACTTTAAGTGTCTCATTTCCTAATCTAATTCCCTCAGCATCACCCGACTTAATTCGACTACATTCCATTATCCTTGTTTTACTTTTGTTGATGTTCATCTTATATCCTCCTTTCAAGACACTGTCCATTCCATTCAACTGTTCTTCCAAGTCCTTTGCTGTCTCTGACAGAATTACAATGTCATCGGCGAACCTCAAAGTTTTTACTTGTTCTCCATGAATTTTAATACCTACTCCGAATTTTTCTTTTGTTTCCTTTACTGCTTGCTCAATATACAGATTGAATAACATCGGGGATAGGCTACAACCCTGTCTCACTCCTTTCCCAACCACTGCTTCCCTTTCATGCCCCTCGACTCTTATAACTGCCATCTGGTTTCTGTACAAATTGTAAATAGCCTTTCGCTCCCTGTATTTTACCCTTGCCACCTTTAGAATGTGGAAGAGAGTATTCCAGTCAACATTGTCAAAAGCTTTCTCTAAGTCTACAAATGTTAGAAACGTAGGTTTGCCTTTTCTTAATCTTTCTTCTAAGGTAAGATTACATATCGCTTGTGAATGTCAAAAAACACAAATTATATAATATGGTGGCTAACTATGACTGTTACATTGCACACACTTCATACACGTCTTCGCGTTATCCTGTCACGTAACAAAGTCGTCACATTCCGATTTTCTTACTCTTCTTCGCTCGCCATGGAGCAACGGCAAGTCAAGGAACAACTATCTCGCTCGCGCAGACGAAACGCACCACTTCGCGATATACTAACTTTAGACTAATCGCTATAGGAAGGTCGTTGAACTTAGGTTGTCGAACCGATCAGCTAGTACGGGCCAAGGGATATCATAAGATGAATCATATTTGCGCCACTCTCTATCTCTAAACAAGTCACCCTTTCTTTTTAGAACCCATCTGCTAAGGATCCCGTACAGCTAAAGCTCCAGAGCTATTTTTTTAGACAGTCCCTCTGCATCTTGTAACTGCTCCTCAGGCTCTGCCCCGTCCTCCCTGCACTGTGTTCCAACTCCAAACAACATACAGGCACTGCAGTCCGAAGGAGATCTGCGTCTCTCACGATACATTCATGTCTGTCACATTCTCTCTATCCTCGTTATTTTCTACCATCCAACAAAGAAACCTATGAACTACAAAAATTCCACTAACGTCACCCGATAAAGAACTCGACAAGATATTACCGCATCTCTGT
This sequence comes from Schistocerca cancellata, assembly GCF_023864275.1. NCBI lineage: Eukaryota > Metazoa > Arthropoda > Insecta > Orthoptera > Acrididae > Schistocerca > Schistocerca cancellata. The sequence goes on along the minus strand of NC_064630.1, from coordinate 689,623,385 downwards.
TTTCTGATATATCGAAAACAAATACCGTGTGCGTGCTGGCATTAACCATATTCAATGGTCCCATTAAATAAACATGTATTGATCCACTGGGGCTGGCGACTAGTGATCGAAGTCGCTTCCACAAACCATTATAAAGTTTGTCGCCCGTACTGTAGAAGGACCATATCCCACAGACTATCAGGTGCAAGGAAGGGTCCCTGTGTTGCTCTTTCATAAGCAGTATGATGCATTTTTTTTTTTTGTTATAACACATTGAAGTAGTGCAGCTGTGTACACAGCCATACATTCTGTTTTTTGAGGTCTGTTTCAGGTGCTAAATTGACAGCAAATTTCGATCCAGAAAAATAGACATTGTACAGTGTAAATTATGGTACTGCTGCTCTCACAACACACAGGATGATTGAAATAAAAGACAAAGACTGTTTCATATTGACAAAAATGTGGAATACATCAAACATATAGAAACTGGAATAATTTGCGGCATTATGGAGCGATTCCAAATAGCTGCCCAAAGGTGACTGATGACCTCTACATTTAATCTCATCTTTCATAGTGATGGGGTAGCAAATGTCTCTTGTGTTCTGTTTCGATTGATTCCTCATATTCCCATCATGTACGCGGTAACTGTTTCGGTGCCACTCCCATCGAGACTCTGTTTCCATCTCGAATAAGTGATGTCAGTCAATCATTATGTGGTGATCAACAGCATACCAGTGGATGGATGGGATGGAAAAGACGCCATCAATATGGGGTGATGTACTATAATAAGCAGCATAATTGAAAGTGTGATCAATTTTAGCAAATTTTAGCAAATTATATATATATATATATATATATATATATATATATATATATATATATATATATATATATATATATAAGAAAGTATCCAATACAAAATTGCATATTTCTAGCACTTCGTAAATTACCACTACTACTGCCCGTTCTCCCCTACATGGATGAGAGTCACAGAGCATTCTTGCACTCTTAGGATAAATTTGGAGATTGAAAGCTCTCCCTCCATTCTCTTTGACCAACCTCCCTGCAACACGGTCACCGATTTAATTAGCAGCTGATGTGAAGTAGGAATGTACTGTATCCACACCAGTCTTACTCACGGCGCCCGTCCAAGTGTGCGAGATCCCTCCAGATGCGCACATGTCGAGGAGTTAGCACCCCTTATCGATATACAGTAGATACGAGAGTGTTGTGGCGATATAACAGACGGTTACTAAGAAAGAACATGTGGTTTATGCATGATAGAGCTCCGGACGGACGTAGTTGGAAACGTTTTATGTTAGTGAACTGTACTGTCAATTCTGAAGTATTGTTCTAGTGTCTGGGGTCTGTACAAAGAAGGTATTGGTGGGAGAGAAATGATCGTGGAACATAAACAAATGCACTCCCAAGGCTAGATGGTTTTGCTCTTAAAGCAGATTATATTGCTAGAGCGGTGAGGTTTCCGACCTATTAGTTATGTTGGAATGCCATGGCGTTAATATCCCAACATAAGAAATATTTGTCCAGCGCATGACATACATTCTCCCTGCAAGTTTGTGTACGATAAACTATGGTGACAAAGTGCAAAAACATTGGTGCTTTGTAACACAAACACTACACAGGAGTACAAGTCCGGCTACAGTTCGGAAATTATGAATTGTTCTCAACAGTCCTATAATATGATCGCCGACAGCCGAAAATGCATATGGAGAAACGCTGATATCTTGCGAGGAAACAAACACGACAATCAGCAGCCAGAGGAGCTGTAACAGTCTTATCGCAGTTTACCATCGCCTCAAGTAACATTCCTCTTGCACATGGTTCGATGTTAGGCTGTCCTGCTCATGTGCGGGATAATATTGACATTTCGCCTTGGCGCCAAGTCAAAAATGACTCCTCTCACCACTATTAAGGTGTGTATATGTCTGGTACCATTAGTCTACTCTCCGACTTCAGACCATGCAATTTTATTGATTTTGCTCAGTACTCATTTCATGGTATTTCTCTCTAATTTTATGTATTTCTCAGTCAATTTGCGCAATTTTACTGGGTTTTCGCGATTTTACATGTTTCATGGTATTTCCCTCAAGTTTTAGGTGTCTCACATCAATTTTTCGTGATTATACCAGGTTTTCCTCGAATTTTACGGACTTTATATCATTTTTCATATTTTTATACAAGATGAACATCAACAAAAGCAAAACGAGGATAATGGAATGTAGTAGAATTATCGGGTGAGGCTGAGGGAATAAGATTAGGAAATGAGACACTTAAAGTAGTAAAGGAGTTTTGCTATTTGGGAAGCAAAATAACTGATGACGGTCGAAGTAGAGAGGATATAAAACGTAGACTGTCAATGGCAAGGAAAGCGTTTCGGAAGAAGATAAATTTGTTAACATCGAGTATAAATTTAAGTGTCAGGAAGTCGTTTCTGAAAATATTTGTATGGAGTGTAGCCATGTATGGAAGTGAAACACGGACGATAAATAGTTTGGACACGGAGAGAATAGAAGCTTTCGAAATGTGGTGCTACAGAAGAATGCTGAAGATTAGATAGGAAGATCACATAAGTAATGAGGAGGTATTGAATAAAATTGGGGAGAAGAGGAGTTGCACAACTTGACTAGAAGAAGGGACCGGTTGGTAGGATATGTTCTGAGGCATCAAGGGATCACAAATTTAGTATTTGAGGGCAGCATGGAGGGTAAAAATCTTAGAGGGAGACCAAGAGATGAATACACTAAGCAGATTCAGAAGGATGTAGGTTGCAGTAGTTACTGGGAGATGAAGCTTGCACAGAATAGAGTAGCATGGAGAGCTGCATAAAACCAGTCTCAGGACTGAAGACCACAACAACAACATTTTTTCCACGGTTTTCCATATGTATATGGTCAAATTGCTGACAAACCCATGTGCTGCTTGATGTCCTACGAGAATATTTGCGCATCTTATACATCAACCTACTAAAAAATCCAAAGACTTGCTCTCTCCCCAATGATCCACATCCATGCATTTTGGATAGGCTGAATATGAAAAGTATAGTAACAGTCGCTCCATACCTATATGAAAATTAAGTCTCGATTTATGTCCAAGGTGTGACAGAGAAATGGAGTACTTTGCATACATCTTCATTCGTTTCAGAGGAGGGTAGCGAAACAGGTTTTCCAGCGATGAACATGTTTCGTCATCACACATCAGTTGGAAGTCCTCTGATGACTGTGGTATGGAGAGGTTTGCTGTTAACGATCGCAAGTAGATGGTGCTCCATGTCACACACAGAATATGCAGTTTTATACGAGTCGATCGCAGGTTATACCACACAACTGATTCACCCTGATAGAACAACGGAAAAGAATGATACGTACTTGATGAAAGACCTGCAACATCTCTCTTTCTCCAGAATGCATCATCAGTCTACCATTAAATTATATTTCGTTCCAACCCCTCTCAACCGATCGCTCCATCTACTTTATCTCGTCCTTTAATACAGATCTACCTGTATGTCAATTTAGAGGCTGATGGCTCACTTTTCAGGAAAGCATCAAAGACAGTAGTCATCTTGCGTGTATCACTATTAACTCGGAAGGCATACGGTAGAACGTTGTTACAAAAAATTACAATTGTTTGTAAGGTGCTTGTTAGCTGACACGTCATGCTTGTGATTGGTGCAGAGTAGAGAGAAGTACATTGTAAATACTGATTTTTAATGTTTAAAACACTTAAAAAGTCCTGCACAGGTTCAAAAACACGATCCGTTCTATAGTTGTATATTTCAGTATCCCCAGCTGGTAATACAACGCTCTTTAGCTAAGAACACTTTATAAAAAATTGTAAGGCGGTTGCCGATAACTTTGGGGTCACACCAGGACTTGAGAGCCGACGTATATAAATTTATTACTCTAAAGGTGGCAGTGTTCGCCGACCTCTGAGTGTTGGCACCGGGGGAACATTGTGTGTGGACATCGGGATATGAGTGTGTGGGATGTGTGAATGTTTCAGGGATCTCCGACATCTAGCCACGACAACAACTGCCACAAACTGAATAGTGGTTTAAGTGTATCACGTTTAGTGCTTCTCAATACATTGCAGTGGACTCTGTCTTGCAGTGATATTTGTTGTTTTCTCTATGCCGTCACGCAGTAGACTCACGCTCCTTATAAATGGAGTGGAGAGAACCAATTTAGAAATTCTACAGTTCTTTAAAAACGCAGTCACGGCTTCAAATTCCCGATTGATAGCAATCTCTGACACCTAGCGATGAAACTCGTAACTGGGTACTGGCTCCCAGTTTAATGTGCCGCATTTAGTGCTTCTCAGTTCGTGGCAGTGGACTCTGTCATACAGAGGTATTTGTTGTTGTTGCTATACCATTACGTGGTAGACCCTTCTTCCTCCTTCTGAGTGTAGCAGAAAGGACCAACTTAGGAATTCTATAATGCTTTAAAAACCCAATCGCAACGGCAGATTCCCGACTGTTCAATTTATTGTTTCCGGTAGTTGTATTGTGGACATGCATGCATTCAGTACAGGCAGGCATGCCTGTGAGTCTCTCTCCTGGCCTGTACGGATTGGGCTACCCTGTACTCAGCAGACAGCACACGCCCTGCGATCGCTAGTTTGTGTGATCGGTAGGATTTCTTTTTTCGCCATATATGTTTAGTGGAAATGTTGTAGTAGAGGAGGCTGTTTGTACTCTCAAATCCCAGTGCATACAAGACCTCAGATATATTTAGCACTACGACCTGTTTGTTGTGGAAATTTCATTACTTTATTTGCATAATGTTTGCGTGTGATACTCAAACATTGAAAATATGTTTTATTACAAAGAAGGATAATCGAAAGGTGGAGTGAGTGTTCTAAGCGATCTATTTGACTCCTGTAATCTGTTAAACAATTAATTTGGTAAGGTAGTGCAATGGATTATTTCACTCTATTTCTGATATCGATATTGCGTCAGTTCGTTCTTTGTCTCCAGCATTAGCCAATAGGAACACTGTAGTCTGAGAAGAGATGAAAAACTCCGTCTACATGTTTCGAGACGTGGGCTCACACAGACAAACAGTGAGTGGCCTGTTAAGAAAGACAGAAAAGGAAGCGAATCTGGAATTTCCAGATCAACAAAATGCCACCACTTGATGCTTATTTGGAGGCCACAGGATCAAAGGAGGCTGATATGCGGTCCGTAGTCGGTGGTATTTAATACTGTGATCTGTAACTAGGACTCTGTGCCGTTTTGATTCGTGGCGGCGCTCTGACGATAGACCTCAAAGATGGCTGGCTACTGTACGGCACTGTATTCCATTCATGATATGTAGACCACTTTTGCAGAGTTAAACTGTCGGTGCAATATGACTGCTGTATGTTACTCTATCTGTACCAAATAATTTGCCACTGAGAACCAAGTAGTTTGATCGTTTGCAGAAAGTGGCGGTGGGTTTCGAAATACGTCTTGAACTTTTACATTCGTAATTGTTCTGATTTTCCCATCTGTCCTTCGACACCAGTGTGCCTCAAAAAGTGAGAAAAAAATAAGAGCCTTAACGTCCCTGACTACGGCAGCAGATATAAACTAAGCCCACTCAGCAATTCCATGCGCGATCAGAATAAGAAAGCGCCCCAATTGTTTAAATATTCTATACTGCCTTGTCACTCACAAATTGTTTAAATAAACACTATTCCATAAACTGCAGTGATTTTCCCGACAAATTCTTTAACTAAATAAATAAACTATATCCCAAATACTGCTTTTTCCCATCAACTAGTAAAATAAACAATGTTCCTCGCAGTGCCTTGTATACCAGAGATTGTTTAAACAAAATTCCACACACTGCAGTCTATTTCCCCCCAAATTCTGTAAATAAATAAATAAACTATATTTCATACATTGCCTTGTATCCCTTAAATTGTTTAAACAAACAATAGTCTGTACAGTGTCTAAATTATTAAAAAAATATTCCATACATTGCAATCGATTTCGCGCCAAATGACCAGTCAGCTGAGTCTTTTTCCCGCCAAATTCCAGTGGGGAGGGGAGGGGTATGGCTGGGGGTTTCTCCAGAGGGGGAGGGGTTAATTAATTGATCGATTTAATTAATTAGCCAATCAAATTGATATCAAAAATATGCATGTATCAGCAAGGGCAGTTCCCAGAGGGATAGGGGAGGAGGAAGGGGAGGGAGAGGAGAGGGAGTTCCTTGGAAAACCACTTTTTTTTGTCGTCAGTCTTCTGACTGGTTTGATGCGCCCACCACGAATTCCTCTCCTGTGCTAACCTCTTCATCTCAGAGTAGCACTTATTTCTTCTGGATGTATTCCAATCTCTGTCTTCCTCTACAGTTTTTGTCCTCTACGGCTCCCTCATGTCGTAACAGATGTCCTGTCATCCTGTCCCTTCTCCTTATAAGTGTTTTCCACATATTCCTTTCCTCTCCAATTCTGCATAGAACCTCCTCATTCCTTACCTTATCAGTCCATCTAATTTTCAACATTCGTCTTTAGCACCACATCTCAAATGCTTCGATTCTCTTCTGTTCCGGTTTCCCCACAGTCCATGTTTCACTAGCATACAATGCTGTACTTCAGACGTACATTCTCAGAAATTTCTTCCTCAAATTAAGGCCGATATTTGATATTAGTAGACTTCTTTTGGCCTTGAATACTTTTTTTGCCATAGCTAGTCTGCTTTTGATGTCCTCCTTGCTCCGTCCGTCATTCGTTATTTTACTGCCTAGGTAGCAGAATTCCTTAACTTCATCTACTTCGTGACCATCAATCCTCATGTTAAGTTTCTCGCTATTCTCATTTCTACTACTTCTCATTACCTTCGTCTTGCTTTGATTTACTCTCAGCCCATACTTTGTACTCATTAGACTATTCATTCCATTCAGCAGATCATGTAATTCTTCTTCACTTTCACTCAGGTTAGCAATGTCACTAGCGAATCGTATCACTGATATCCTTTCACCTTGAATTTTAATGTCACTCCTGAAACTTTCTTTTATTTCCATCACTGCTTCCTCGATGTACAGATTGAGCAGTAGGGGCGAAAGGCTACATCCGTGTCTTACACCCTTTTTAATACGAGCACTTCGTTCTTGGTCGTCCACTGTTATTATTCCCTCTTGGCTGTTGTACATATTGTATATGACCCGTCTCTCCCTATTATCTCCCTATAACTTACCCCTACTTTTTTTCAGAATTTCGAACCATTTTCATTGTCGAACGCTTTTTCCAGATCGTCAAATCCTATGAACGTGTCTTGGTGTTTCTTGAGTCTTGCTCCCATTATTAACCGCAACGTAAGAATTGCCTCTCTCATGCCTTTACTTCTCCTAGAGCCAAACTGATCGTTATCTAGCGCATCCTCAGTTTTCTTTTCCATTCTTCTGTATATTATTCTTGTAAGCAACTTGGATGCATGAGCTGGTAAGCTGATTGTGCGTTAATTCTGGCACTTGTCAGATCTTGCCGTCTTCGGAAATGTGTAGATGATATTTTTCCGAAAGTCAGATGTTATGTTGCCAGACTCATACATTCTACAAACCAACGTGAATAGTCGTTTTGTTGCCACTTCCCCCAATGAGTTTAGAAATTATGATGGAATGTTATCGATACCTTCTGCCTTATTTGACCTTAAGTCCTCCAAGGCTCTTTTAAATTCTAATTCTAATACTGGATCCCCTGTCTCTTCTAAATCGACTCCTGTTTCTTCTTCTATCACATGAGACAAATCTCACCGAAGGTTCTTTTGACTTTCCTGTGTGCTGAGTCTTGCCATCCGACAATCATTTCTTTTTCGATGGCTTCACATTTTTCCTGCAGCCATTTCATCTTAGCTTCCCCACACTTCCTATTTATTTCATTCCTCAGCGACTTGTATTTCTGTATTCCTGAGTTTCCCGGAACATTTTGGACTTCCTCCTTTCATCAGTCAACTGAAGTATTTCTTCTGTTACCCATGGTTTCTTTGCAGTTACCTCCTTTGTACCTATGTTTACCTTCCCAACTTATGTGATGGTTCTTTTAAGAGATGTCCATTCTTCTTCAACTGTACTGTCTACTGAGCTATTCCTTATTGCTGTAACTATAGCCTTAGAGAACTTCAAGCGTATCTCGTCATTCCTTAGCACTTCTGTATCCCACTTCTTTGCGTACTGATTCTTTCTAACTAATGTCGTAAACTTCAGCCTATTCTTCATCACTACTATATTGTGATCCGAGTCTATATCTGCTCCTGGGTATGCCTTACAATCCAGTATCTGATTTCGGAATCTCTGTCTGACCACAATGTAATCTAACCGAAATCTTCCCATATCACCTGGCTTTTTCCAAGTATACCTCCTCCTCCGGTGATTCTTGAACAGGGTATTCGCCTTTACTAGAAACTTGTTACAGAACTCAATTGGTCTTTCTCCTCTCTCATTCCTACAGAACTCAATTAGTCTTTCTCCTCTCTGATTCCTTGTCCCAAGCCCACATTCTTTTGTAACCTTCTCTTCTACTCCTTCACCTACAACTGCATTCCAGTCCCCCATGACTGTTAGATTTTCATCCCACTTTACATACTGTATTATCCTTCCAATATCCTCATACACTTTCTCTACCTCTTCATCTTCAGTTTGCGACATTGTCATGTATACCTGAACTAACGTTGTCGGTGTTGGTTTGCTGTCGATTCTAATTAGAACGACCCTGTCACTGAACTGTTCACAGAACCCACTCTCTGCCCTACCTTCGTATTCATAACGAATCCAAATCCTGTTACGCCATTTTCTGCTGCTGTTGATATTACCCTATACTAATCTGACCAGAAAACCACTTAACTGGACAATAACTTAAGGACCTGTCAATCAAAAGGACAGTTGATCTCCAGAGAGTCATAATCCTCTTAGCAGAACAATAGGTTAATGACCTGTCAATCAAAAGATTACAATAGCTTTTCCCCGGAATGTATACTTGCCCGTGGTGTAGGCAACCTGCGATGTATGGTGATGCCATCCTTGTCCCACTACTAGTTGACAGGCAAACGTTAGTAGAAATTTGTGCGTCTGTGCGAAGACCAATCCACGAAGCATACAATAACTTCCACTATCGTTCCTTAGCCAAAGGTCTTGCTGAGAACCTGGGAAAATTCTGGTCTCATGAGAAATCGCTAAGAGGATCGAAAGCTCCACCCAGTCACTCCATGATCAGATTTGTGTGGCAAAAGAAGACTGCAAAAGGAAAGCTGAAGTTTTAAATTTCGCATTTAAAAATCATTCATGCAGGAGGATCGCAGAAGCATATCATCGTTTGACTGTCGTACAGACTCCCCTATGGAGGACATTGCAGTAGGCGTGGATCCTAGATAGACGGAATAGCAGTTCGGTTTTACTGAGTACACTGTGGCATTGGCCCCTTATTTACGAGTATCTTGCTTCATATACCACGAGTTTTCTTGCCCAGTGCACACTCCCAACCGACTGGAAAAAAGAGCAGGTGATACCCATATATAAGAAGAGTAAAGCAATCGGCCTGCATAATTACAGACCGATATCCTTAACACCATACTACTGCAGTATTCTTGAACATATTCTGAGTTAGAATATAATAAATTTCCTTGAGATAGAGACTCTTTTGTCCAAAAATCAGCACAAATGTAGAAGGCACTGCTCGGCAGAAACTCAGCTTACTCTTTTCTCTGAGACCTTGAGAACATGGATGAAGGACAACAGCCAGATTACGTATTCCTAGATTTCCGGAAAGTGTTTGACACAGTCCTCCAATGAAGTCTATTAACGAAGTTGCGAGCATATGGAGAGGTTCCCAGATATATGAGTGGCTCGAAGGCTTCTTAGGTGATAGGATCCAGTACGTTGTCCTCGGTAGTGAGTGCTTATCAGAGACAAGGGTGTCATCAGGAGTACCACAAGTAAGTATGACAGGATTACTCTTATTCGTTCAATGAGTAATGCAACATATTTTATTTTCGGGAAATTGCGGATGAAAAAAAGAGGTATTTGTTGTGGAACATCGTGGATTGTTCTGCTTCAGCCCCTATGAAGTTCCAATTAGGTGGCGGCGCTATAATAGCCTTTGAAATGGCATCTGCAATGGAAGTGCGTTCCAAGCAAAGTGCTGCCATTGAGTTTCTTTTAGCGGCAAACCAGCGCATCACAGACACTCTAAGACCCTTGCACAAAAGTCTACTGAGACCTGGCAGTGAACAAAAGCTCAGGCGATGCGTCTTGTCATCATAGTAATAAGAGCGCGAAAATCTGTCCGATCTCTTGAATGCTAGCTGGCCCTCAGGAAATTAAAGAAACGACTTAAGCCCGTGCATCGTCACAAAAATGCAAACGAACTCCTCCTTCCCCAAAACGGGATCGTTTAGATGGCAAGAGGGCGTTACAAGAGAGATGTTGTGCATCACAGAGAGATTTACTACTGAAATTTGAGGACAGGACTTTTCAGGAGGAGTCAGACAATGTGGTGTCACCGCCAGACACCACACTTGCTAGGTGGTAGCTTTTAAATCGGCCGCGGTCCGCTAGTATACGACGGACCCGCGTGTCGCCACTGTCAGTAATTGCAGACCGAGTGCCACCACACGGCAGGTCTAGATAGATCCTAGCACTCAGCCCAGTTGTACAGCCGACGTTGCTAGCCATGGTTCACTGAGAATTACGCTCTCATTTGCCGAGACGATAGTTAGCATAGCCTTCAGCTATATTTGCTACGACCTAGCAAGGCGCCGTATTCAATTGATATTGAGATTCTATTAATGTATCATCAAGAGCGATGTTCTACAAATGTGGATTAAAGTTAAGTATTCCAGAAGCTACGTACTTTTCTTTATAGCATTCATTACGTATTCTGTTTCAGACCTCACGCCAGCCTGCGTGAGTTTAAGCGCGTGCCTTTCGGCTTCCTCTCATTGTGTCTAGGCTGTCTTGTCTAGACACAACAGACAACATATTACTACCCACAGATACATCTCGCGTATTGATCCCGAGGAGAAAATTCGAGAAATTAGAGCCAATACAGAGGTTTACCGACAATCATTCTTCCCACGCACTATTCACGAGTGGGACAGGGTTGGAGGGATCAGATAGTGATATCAAAAGTACCCCCCGCCACTCACCAATAGGTGCCTTACGGAGTATGATGTAGATGTAGTTTCAAGGCCCCACTCATGCCTGCTCTACCTAGAGGAGCTCACGAAACTTTATTAGACAGTTCTTCCTCATTCACGCTACAGCTCAGATCTCGCACCTTCCGTCTTCCGTCTGTTTGGCCTAATGAAGGATGCACTTCGTGGGAATCAGCAAGTGGATGATGGGGTGGTTATTGTTGGCTCCGACATCGACCAGTAGAGTAGTACTAAGCAGTCATACAGGCCTTTCCAGTAAGGTAGCTTAAGGCACTCCCATTGAGCAGAGATAACGTTGAAAAATTGGATTTGTTGCCAAAAGAGTAAGGAATAATGTGGCGCATTGGAATCTTGAATAAAACGAACCTGCTCTCAGGTTAAAAGTGATGCATTACTTGTTGAACGCCCTTGTATACGATCTGACTGACAGGGTGAGCAGCAGACTGTGGCTGTTTCCTGACGATGCTGTTGTTATACAGGAAGGTATAGTTATCGAGTGACTTTAGGAGGATGCAGTATCTCTAGCTTGCTCTCAAGGTGGAAAAATAAAAGCTAATGCAGATGATTATGAAAAAATATAGCATTAGTAGTGTGCTGCATGGTACAGTCACTTCTACGTGCAAGGTTGCAGAGCTATATGAAATGGGAGGTGCACGTAAGGGTGATAGTATGGAAAGTGTATGGTCGATCTGGTTTATTGGGAGAATTTTAGGAAAGTGTAACTCATCTATACAGGAGACCAGCATAGAGAAACACTAATGTGACACATTCTTGAGCACTGCTTGAGTGTGTGGGATATCGAACAGGTCGGATGAAAGGAAGACATCAAAGCAGTTCAAATGTGTGCTGCAAGATTCATCACTGGTAGATGCGAACATGCTTCCTGAGCTCAAATGGGAATCCCTGAATGGTAGACGGCGTTCTTTTAGTAGAACGCTGCTGAGAAAATTTGGAGAACCGGCAACTGAAGCTGACTGCGTAACAGTTCTGTTGCAGCCAATGTACATTTCCCGTAAGGACCACGAAGATACGATTAGAGAAATTAGGGCTAGTACAGAGGCATAAAGACATTCGTTTCCCCTCGCTATATCTGACGTGTCAGAGTGGAGTAGCAAAGGATATGCCTAGTGGTAGTAGTACAGAGTACCCTCTGACACGCTCTATACAGCGGCTTGCAGATGATGTTTGTATGTATGTGGATATAGATGTAGACTACATATTTGTAATTCTCTTTCCCATCATGTAACGAGTCAGGTAGCTATGCGAGCCTTGATTCGCGGGACTGACGTTCAGGAGGAACGGAGCCTACAAACCATATGGGTATCCTGACTTGGATTTTCTATGGTTTTCCCAAGCTGCTAACGTTAATCTTGGGATGGTTCCTTTGACTAGGTCATGGCCGGTTTCCTGTCCTGCACTTGTCTAATCCTAACCTACTTTGTTAATGTTTTATATAAGTATATATTATTTCTGTATTGTATCTAACATGTCCAATACTGATGTAGTGAGTATATCAATAAATAAATAAATAAAGTGACATCTGAGATACAGTGTATGATACAAGAAGTCGTAGTACAACATCGGAATTGAGTAACGAAGTAAAATTTCATAGAGTAGCTAAGACACTAGTTACAGCACTCCTTGCCGCAACCAGTACCAACTTGGACGCTATGTTTCTCGTAGTGAAGACATTGCCAAGATCCGGTCTGCTGTTTGTATTCGAAATGTCAGCTGTTTTGTTTTTCTATGAGATTAGGGTAACAAAATATAAGTGGAACATGTCTTCAGTGTGTTCAGCATTCAACTGCACGGATCGAAACTATAAAACAACATATATTTCACATTACTAGTAAGTGTATTAATCTAACTAATGTTTATTAAGAGTCAATGACTGTACTGCAATTATGTAGGAAAGCAACTAGGTTTCCGTAAAAAGACATCTAACAAAATGACGGGTTGTAAATATGAAACGAGATAACTGTTTTCTGACTACAGACAGTTATCTCCACTCAATCATTCTGAAGAGAAATATATGTATCAAACAAACGACCTGAGACGCCTTTAGTGAGCTTTCGCTAGTTTTCAAGACAATGTCATTAATTATTTCTTTTCAGTTATAGATTTACTACATTAGTATCCAAAATTGAAGCAACAAATCACTATTTCTCCGTCCTCTGTCTGATTCACGATGTAATCATACGAACTGCCAATCATATGTCTGTACGATCGTGTTCTGCACTGAAGATGGCATTCCAGTCAACGGACGATCATGCCAACGATGACGTCAGGGTACCTATGAGACGAGATAGTGTTTGCCAGGTAGCCTCACGTCCACAATCGCTGTGTACACAGTCACAGACGGTGCAGTATGGCACAGAGAAGATACCTGCCAGACTCTCTGGGGTGGAAGGCCATAGAAAGAAAGCAGGACAGTCGCAAATTGATTTGGCCCAATGGCTTAATGTGAATCGGTGTGTTGTTTCTCGGATGTGGCGACTGTTTACAGAGACCGAAACTGTATCTAGAAGATCAGGGCAGGGCCGACCACGTGTGACTTCAGAAGAGAGGACCGTTACTTGGCTGTAAATGCACATACACTCCTGGAAATTGAAATAAGAACACCGTGAATTCATTGTCCCAGGAAGGGGAAACTTTATTGACACATTCCTGGGGTCAGATACATCACATGATCACACTGACAGAACCACAGGCACATAGACACAGGCAACAGCGCATGCACAATGTCGGCACTAGTACAGTGTATATCCACCTTTCGCAGCAATGCAGGCTGCTATTCTCCCATGGAGACGATCGTAGAGATGCTGGATGTAGTCCTGTGGAACGGCTTGCCATGCCATTTCCACCTGGCGCCTCAGTTGGACCAGCGTTCGTGCTGGACGTGCAGACCGCGTGAGACGACGCTTCATCCAGTCCCAAACATGCTCAATAGGGGACAGATCCGGAGATCTTGCTGGCCAGGGTAGTTGACTTACACCTTCTAGAGCACGTTGGGTGGCACGGGATACATGCGGACGTGCATTGTCCTGTTGGAACAGCAAGTTCCCTTGCCGGTCTAGGAATGGTAGAACGATGGGTTCGATGACGGTTTGGATGTACCGTGCACTATTCAGTGTCCCCTCGACGATCACCAGTGGTGTACGGCCAGTGTAGGAGATCGCTCCCCACACCATGATGCCGGGTGTTGGCCCTGTGTGCCTCGGTCGTATGCAGTCCTGATTGTGGCGCTCACCTGCACGGCGCCAAACACGCATACACCATCATTGGCACCAAGGCAGAAGCGATTCTCATCGCTGAAGACGACACGTCTCCATTCGTCCCTCCATTCACGCCTGTCGCGACACCACTGGAGGCGGGCTGCACGATGTTGGGGCGTGAGCGGAAGACGGCCTAACGGTGTGCGGGACCGTAGCCCAGCTTCATGGAGACGGTTGCGAATGGTCCTCGCCAATACCCCAGGAGCAACAGTGTCCCTAATTTGCTGGGAAGTGGCGGTGCGGTCCCCTACGGCACTGCGTAGGATCCTACGGTCTTGGCGTGCATCCGTGCGTCGCTGCGGTCCGGTCCCAGGTCGACGGGCACGTGCACCTACCGCCGACCACTGGCGACAACATTGATGTACTGTGGAGACCTCACGCCCCACGTGTTGAGCAATTCGGCGGTACGTCCACCCGGCCTCCCGCATGCCCGCTATACGCCCTCGCTCAAAGTCCGTCAACTGCACATACGGTTCACGTCCACACTGTCGCGGCATGCTACCAGTGTTAAAGACTGCGATGGAGCTCCGTATGCCACGGCAAACTGGCTGACACTGACGGCGGCGGTGCACAAATGCTGCGCAGCTAGCGCCATTCGACGGCAACACCGCGGTTCCTGGTGTGTCCGCTGTGCCGTGCGTGTGATCATTGCTTGTACAGCGCTCTCGCAGTGTCCGGAGCAAGTATGGTGGGTCTGACACACCGGTGTCAATGTGTTCTTTTTTCCATTTCCAGGAGTGTATTGCGGCCTTAGTACTGCACGGCAACTGACATGTTAGTTCGCAGCATCCACTGCACGTGTTGTATCAAGGCAAACGGTGTGCAGAAGATTTCAGCAGAGTGGCCTTTATTGTTGGAGATGTGCTGTGTGTATACCTCTTCACAGAAGGGAACGTCTGAGTGGAGTCAGCAACATGCCACGTGGATGGCGGAACACTGGGCCAATGTTGTTTTCACATATGAGTCCCGATTTAGTCCATAGAGTGATTCTCGATGGATTCGCGTCTGTAAGGAACGTGGAAAATGATTTCGGGACCCAAACATTGTGGAAAGAGATCGAGATCGAGGATGATCCCTAATGGTGTGGGCAGGGATTATGTTTGCTACTCGATCTCTTCTTCATGAAATTGTACGGGTGAATTGGCAAGGTTTAACTGCTGTCAGGTATCGTGACGAGATCTTGGAACCTTATTTGCGGTTGTAGCGAGATACTGTGGACCAGACGTCGTACTGATGGACAATAATGCTCGACCTTGTAGAGCACAAGTGGTTGATGTTTTCTTGGGCATGGAAGATATTGCACACATGGCTGGCCCGCTCATTCTCCCGATTTGAATCCCGTAGACCATCTCTGGGATGCACTAGGGAGACGGCTTGCTTCATGTCAGCACAAACCACTATCCAAGACTGCGAGCAACTCTGCAGGAAGAATGGGCGTTACTGCTTCAACAGGTCCGCCGCTCGTGGTCTCGCGGTAGCGTTCTCGCTTCCCGAGCAAGGGGCCCCGGGTTCGATTCCCGGCGGGGTCAGGGATTTTCACCTGCCTCGAGATGACTGGGTGTTTGTGTTGTCCTCATCATTTCATCATCATCCAGGAAAGTGGCGAAATTGGACTGAGCAAAGCTTGGGTAATTGTCCGGGCGCTGATAACCACACAGTTGAGCACCCCACAAATCAAACATCATCATCATCAACTGCTTCAACATGAGACTATGACACAATTCACAGCATGCCCCGTCGTTGTCAGGCCTGTATTGTTGTCAGCGGTGGTCACACCCCATACTGAGCACATTAACCAGTTGTAAAAATCTGTGTGCAAACCCATTAACTTGGCGCGCTCTATAGATTGTTTCTATTTTACTGTATCGCCTGTTTATACTGTTTTGTGGCAAAATAAACGCAGCCTTGCAAAATTTCCTTTTGTTGCTTTAATTTTGGACAACAATGTATGTGCTACTGACGTTGCACATGGTAACTCCATAATTTAATTGTACTCCATGTCCTACCCATAATGATATCAATAAATTCTATTTTTTTATGCTGTAAAATTACTATTCTAATCATTTGGTGGAATGTCAGGCCCAAGCTGTCGCCTGGCACACACCTGCAGAGGGTTAAGTTAGGTATTTAGCTATTCTGTGTTTTCTTAGAGCGTGTTTTTCTGTTTAAGAGGTGTAATCTCGCGTTTTTGTAACTGTAAGTATACATTCAGGCAGTCTGTAGTGCACTAATTATTCATTTTTTGTTTTGAAGAGCCAGGGACCGTTCGTTTCAGCCTAGAAAGCCAGTCAGTCAGGAACCAACTAAGAAGTGTAATCTTCTATTTTTGTAAAAGTTAAGTGTAGAGTTAGGCAGCCTGTAGCACAGTTGTGATTTTTTCTGAACAGCTAGCCACACAGCTCATAAGGCGTTACCCTCCTGACACAGCAGGAGGGTAACAAGTTGCATATCTTGGTTCCTGTTTGAGCTTTAACTGTCAATTCTTTTGTTAGTAATAATTGGGGAATAGGATGTGTGCATGCTGTGTGCGCGGACACAGGAGGAGAAGCTAGCCGCAGTTCGCGAACAGCTGAATGTGCTTCTTTTTGTGGTCAGTCGTCCTCAGGCTGCTGCCCCAGGGTATAGCGGTGACAGAGAATCTGGTGCGACACATGGGGCACCTCAGATATCGCTTATTTCTCCTATGGGCTCTGATCGAAGGCATTTCCTAGTGTATCTAACGTGGCGAATGTGTCCTCGCGGCAGGAAGAGTGGCAAGTGGTAAAGTGTTTGCGTCGCTCGACGCGGAGGGCCAATGTGAAGACTGCCTGTCTATTATCCCTGTCAGTGGACAGACGGTCGTTCCTTCAATAGGGTCCGAGCAGGCGTACTGGAGCAGGGGTTTGCTAGTTATTGGTAGCTCTAATGTTATGCACTTTATGGAGCCCTTAGAGAAATAGAATTCAGGCCAGAAAGAAAGCCAATGTACATTCATTACGTCTGCCGGTGTCATCATATGAGATGTCGAGGAGGCTATCGAGTGAGCAGGTTGCAGCGGTTTTGCAAGTTGTGGCTGATAGGCCAACCTCAGTTCACACAGGCAGCTGGAGGAAGTGGTGAACACTGCTGGCCACGCGTGTGGAGTGGAGACAAAAGTTCGCAATTTGCAGCATTGTTATCAGAGTTGATCACGTCCTTTTGTGTGGAGCTGAGTGGAGGTCTCTACCAAAGGTTTCGTCGATTGTGTGACCGTCTTGGCTGCAGATTTCTGGACGTGCATTTTAGGGGGGGGGGAGGGGGGAGGGGCATTGCAGGGTTCCCCTTGATAGCTCAACGGTACACTACGCTTAGGAAACAGCTACTCAGGTAGCAGAGTAGCTGTGGAGTGTGTAAGGTGTCAGGCAAATCCAACACCTTCCATGAAAACCCTGACATGATAAGCAAATCCAGTAGTATGTCACACAGCTTCGAATAAATCGTGACATTAAATTAACCAAAGTAATACGAGTAACGAGTGAGCAAATGGAATACCACAGACTAACACAAGAATGCCTAAATGAATGTCATACCTTCCCACCGTGAGACAGACGCAGTTCCGAGGGGAGAAGCGAGAACAGAAGCCGAGAGCAGAACTGTGTTAAGCTGGAAGGCCCTACGATAAGGGACGGACGGACACCCACGTCGCCAGCTAACCGCTAGGACGACACCACCCGCAAGTTTTAGCATGAGATTTTTTCACGTCTCTGTTACGTCAAGACCACCCCCCCCCCGCACCCCCGCACCCCCCCGCCCATGTTAAAAGCTAGAGCCCTCCAGAAGAACAGTATAGATCTTACGATAACACAAACAGGGCTACACCACCCGCAAGTTTTAGCGTGAGACCTTTTTCGCGTCTCTGTTACGTTAGGACCACCCCCCAGCCCGTGTTAAAAGATAGAGCCCTCCAGAAGAATAGTATAGATCTTACGATAACGCTAAAAGGACCACACCAGCTGCAAGTTTTAGCGTGAGACTTTTTCGCTTCTCTGTCACGTTGCAAACTTTAAAAACATTGCCCCACCATGAAAAGTATAACGTTTCTCATTGCATAGACAGAATTTTTGTAGGCGGAGCTTAAGGTTAACATTGAGACCCTGATTGGTCAGATGAAAACACAGCCAGATAGTTTTTTTAACCAACTTCGGTAAATTGTAGTAAGGAGAAGTTAGAAAGGAGTTGCTTTCAAGAGGGCGGGCTGGAGGGAGCTGTTCCGGCCGCCGCCCCCTGACGAACACCGACAAGGTAATGAACGCACGCGATGCCGCATTTTTGAGCGCATAAGGCTTCACTCAGAACTGCAGAAGTGTCATCTGTTACATCCCCTTTTTGCGTAATACTAGTGTCGATCGTCAATTAAAGCTCATGGTGTTCACATTTGCCACTTGAAGTAAAAATCTGAAACTCGATGATTTTTCTGTTATATAGTTATTGAGAAGCCACATCAGCCATTGTAATTTACGACAAGTTAGATAAGTAATTAAAGATAATTGAGGGTCACTGTAGACCATTTTGATAGTTTTCTCTTTTGTGAAACTTAATTTAAACCTAGATTATAGATGTGATATGGCATAGGTCATCCTTCGATCCATTGTAGAACTTGGAAACCCATTCAGGGAATATTCGTTCACATTTTTGTTGAACGCAGTTGGTTTTTACCATCCTGTATTAAAAAATTTCCTTTTATCAATAGTGCAATTTATAAACGATGTTTTGTGAGTAGAATAAAATTTGCAATGGTAAACTTAACTGCTTTTTCGACGTTATTTTGCCAGCTAACTAAAAATAGGAAAGCCTTGAACCCATTCCACTAAATTTAGTTAGTATTAAGATTCCTTTACAGGGAGTGCAGTGGAGCTGACGCTTAAATAAGTAAGTATTTGGTTATATCATCGCTAGTCCCACTGAACTCTTCTGAATTCTACATGTCATGTGTGGTCTGACGTCTCCTTACCAGTAACAGGTCGCAGGTTCAAACTAGTCAATTCCCTAAAAAACACGCTCAGAGCGTCGTTGCGCGAAAGTGGTAGGGAGACACGATATAGAACAAACAGACACCACGCAGAATGTTTAGAAGTGCACATGAGGTTTTTTATTGGATAGGCAGAAGCTTGGGGTACTCAGACGAAAAAGCGGCAGACCGACACACAGATAGCGAAACCAGACCGTGTTCGGAGTAACGACACTTCGACTGCCAAAATTTTATCAGTAAATTATCGAAGAGTTCATAACAGAGTTCCTGAATTTACTGTCCTCCAGGTAATGTCTCATGGTGAAATTATTGAGGATAGAGACCTGGCTGAAACCCGAAGCAGAAAACTCTGGAATATTTAGTGACTCATGGAGAGCATACCGAAAAAGCAGATTAGATGCCATAGGAGAGGGAGTGCTCATTGCAACTGACAAAAATATTGTCTCTGATGAGATCGAATTTGAGTGCGACAGTGAAATATCTCGTCAAGCATAACAGATCTAAGTGAAATGATTCCACTGCGTCAGTTGTAGAGTGTAAATACCCAGATCATGCAGTGTTAGTTGGAGGCGATTTTAACAAGAGTGTTGTATTCCTAACAAAAATAGTTGGTGGACTCATCTAAAGAAGATCTCATATGGTGGAGAACCGGTCAGACTGCTGCACCTGTATACTCCGTTCATCATAAAAATAAACCTGATGTAAACAAACACAAACGCGATGATTGGTCAGAAGTCGTAGCACATGTACGCTGGTGTTGTTACGCTCTTGAAAGTAGGTCTTACTTATGTTTAGATATATTCAAGGGCGTACCCAGGATCTGAACTAGGGGGGGGGGGGGGGGGCAGGTCATATTAGTCTCAGGAAACAAGGACTCGAGACAACATACAGCACTACTTATTAAATAAAACAGTAAACTAGCGAAAAACTGCTTTTAATAAACATTTTAAATACAAGAATGCACTTGTACAATCCGAGAAAACATGCAGCATTTCTTATTAAATAAAACAGTAAACTAGTGAAAAACTGCGAATATCTTCTAGGAGGAGGGGGGGGGGGGCAGCTGCCCCCTCCCCCCCCCCCACCCTGCCCCTCGCTACGTTAAATGAAACTTTAAGATATTCAAATCTATTAACAGTCATCAACGTTTTTCTTAATCACGCTTTAGTTATGTAGTTTTTATTTGAAAAATGGGGTATAGTCACAGACTCTGCGGTGTTGTGCTCTGATTGTCGCGTGTTCAGACGTAGTATGAAAATGGCTGAGGCTGCTTCCCGTTCCGTAGTGAAGCACGAATGTGGAACACGGTTAAAATGCCGAGAAATAGGTTATTCTTAATGTTTGTCATAAATTTAGAGAGATAATCGGCTTTGAAGTTTTCCGAGCGGCTATATTAGATATAGTTGATATTGTACAGCGGAATCGGTAGCGTAGTAACTTGATGTAGTACATGTCGTTGGTTCAAGTCTCGCCTGTCCGGTTTTTTTCCTGGCTCAATTTGAAATACCTGCATCTCGTAATAGTAAAATTCATCATCATTTTTTATGAGTAATGCACGTCTTTAGTTACAATATGACACGCGAAATTATTATTTTCATTTCAAATATAAATTATCAATTATCGATATTTTATGAAAGACTGTTAATAAAGGTTGCTTAAATTAAGAAAACATAACAGTTTAATTTTTAAAGCATAAATGAAAAACTAAATACTCTTTTATTTGGACTAAGTCCATTGTTTTATAACTCAGATGTAGATATGTGTCGTAGAAACAGGAAAAACAACCGTTTCCACAACATCGAACACACCATACAAATGCCACATTTTTACGTTTGCCACTGTACCATTACAATATGGAGCCAAAAGAACTGATCTGGAGCCAAGTTGAGGGATTTGGCCCGAGAAATTACAAGACTGTTAAGCTGCCAGGCGTACTGGAACTAATCCACGCAGCTTTTTCACATGCCATTGTCAACTTTGGCAGGATTTAGAATAATACGTCATTAAAAGAAGAAGAGAAAATGCGACGCCTGGGTGGCTTCGTGGATTATGTAGTTTGTCGACTCGTTATCAAAGTAGCAGATGGCAGGTCCAGTACTGAAATGTATTTTGCCGTTCGGATAAGAATAGAGCTAAGAGATTACCAGACGACTGACTGTAATTACTACCTTCAGTGGCTTCAGTATTCAAGAGCACGGTGAAATCCCTGCAGTATGCTTTTGCATCACATATAGCTCACTCAGAAAAATTACCCTGTGTTTAAGTTAGGAATTTCCATTACTCTTGTTTGTGATTAGGATAACATGTCAGGCGATAGCGATAACATTTTATCTTAAGATGCTGGTCACCTAAGAAGCGCGCGGTAGTGCTGGTGTTTTGCCGAATATTATTTCAGTCTCTTTAAAATTAAATGACATTCGAAGCAATATTGTTTCTTTGCCCGTCTCTTTTTACTTCTGAGCTGCTACTGCTCACACTATTGCAGGCTAATTGGACCGCTGGTTGGTCAGTGCTGTCCAAGTTTAATGCGCCCGTAAAGCTATTGTCCCGCACATTATCACTCAGTCTACGTTCGTGTAACACAGCATAAAACGTATCCATATGATAGTGCGTGACTGGACTGGTCACGGCTTGCGCTCCACGTGAAACGAAATCCAGCCTTCTTGCATTCGTTGCCCTCGACATGCTTGTGGGTTTTTATCCATACTTTGATGTAATCCCTGAGGTTCCAATGCAGCGGAGGCCCCGCAATTGAAATAAACATTAAGGATGAGAGACGACAAACAGAAAGCTAATTCCGCAGTGTTTTCATTACTAAGTTCATTGTGCTGAAGCCTCTTTCACGTCCGATGTGCTGACAGTGAGTATATCAACACAAACAAAAACTGTCTTCAGGTTTTCAGGAATGTCCTCTCCCTTGGAGGTAAGAATAATCCTCCATGTTCCCTCCACTCGTGTCTATACAATCTCTGAAACCTTCTCTTACATTTGGATAGCAAGGAAGGACACGGTCAACATTTTTCTTGATTGTCTTTCGCTTCTAACCATCGGCTCACAGTGGCATAGGGCCATTCTTTACTGACCAAAATATCGCTCTCTTTCAGGAAGGAATTGAATTCTTCACTGTCATTCGAAATTAGCCTTTGTCTCAAATTTCGCTAAGGCTCTGACAGAACTGTTTCTTGTTATTTTGGGTAGCCATTCTGCTTGATTCTCGTCTGGGAACCAGCCCCAAACGTCTTTGAAGCACCCTTTAGAAATAGCTTTCTTTGCTTCATTCATGCAAGCAGCTGGCATTTCCTTCAGTTGTTCAATGACTCTTATCGACCTCCTAATTGCTACATATGATGAGGGAATAGGAACACTGTCCGTTTGGAGGTGCTGTGAGGTGGTTCAAGAACATCAGAAAACAGTGCAATGTTGCTCACAAACTCAGGGCTCGATAGTGTTTTCTGCAGTCCCTTGAACTCTTCCCTTTCAATTATTGATTTTCTGGTCATGTCATTCGAACACGTATTGAAATGAGGATTCAGAGCCTGTTAGACTTCCATACTGCTTGCACTGCTCTAAAACTTGAGGCCACTCATCGCATTGAGAATACTTCAGATATCTTCTTAAGTTCTGCAACTAAGTCGTGTGCAACAGCTGACACTTCATGCAGATTCTTTGGAGATTGATGATATAATGCATACAACTTGTTAAAAAGAATGTTAATACGATTCACACCAGGAACCTCTTCGATTGCATTAGCAACCACGGAAGCGCGAACAATGCTGTTTGAATAGTTTGTTGTACTTGTTCTCAAGTCGTTCTAAAATACCTGAATTCCTACCTAGCATTACACTAGCACCATCACTGCGTGCTCATATCGAATTGTCATTCAAACAACTTGAAGAAAAATCATGCTGCGAGAGATGTTTTAGAACTTCTGCTTCTACGTTTTCTGCATCAGTTCTTTTAGGTTCAATAATATCCACGAAGAAGATATTTACAAAAAAAAGTCACTGATTTCAGACCTTAAATACACTATTAAAACTGATTGTGAAGCAGCAGATCTAGACTCATCAATGAGTTCAGATACCTTGGAATTCTTCGACATTACGGATGAATAGAGCCAATAGCCTTGCCGCAGTGGTAACACTGGTTCCCGTCAGATCACCGAAGTTTGGGGCTGTCGGGCATGGCTAGCATCTACATCTACATTTATACTCCGCAAGCCACCCAACGGTGTGTGGCGGAGGGCACTTTACGTGCCACTGTCATTACCTCCCTTTCCTGTTCCAGTCGCGTATGGTTCGCGGGAAGAACGACTGTCTGAAAGCCTCCGTGCGCGCTCTAATCTCTCTAATTTTACATTCGTGATTTCCTCGGGAGGTATAAGTAGGGGGAAGCAATATATTCGATACCTCATCCAGAAACGCACCCTCTCGAAACCTGGCGAGCAAGCTACACCGCGATGCAGAGCGCCTCTCTTGCAGAGTCTGCCACTTGAGTTTGTTAAACATCTCCGTAACGCAATCACGGTTACCAAATAACCCTGTGACGAAACGCGCCGCTCTTCTTTGGATCTTCTCTATCTCCTTCGTCAACCCGATCTGGTACGGATCCCACACTGATGAGCAATACTCAAGTATAGGTCGAACGAGTGTTTTGTAAGCCACCTCCTTTGTTGATGGACTACATTTTCTAAGGACTCTCCCAATGAATCTCAACCTGGTACCCGCCTTACCAACAATTAATTTTATATGATCATTCCACTTCAAATCGTTCCGCACGCATACTCCCAGATATTTTACAGAAGTAACTGCTACCAGTGTTTGTTCCGCTATCATATAATCATACAATAAAGGATCCTTCTTTCTATGTATTCGCAATACATTACATTTGTCTATGTTAAGGGTCAGTTGCCACTCCCTGCACCAAGTGCCTATCCGCTGCAGATCTTCCTGCATTTCGCTACAATTTTCTAATGCTGCAACTTCTCTGTATACTACAGCATCATCCGCGAAAAGCCGCATGGAACTTCCGACACTATCTACTAGGTCATTTATATATATTGTGAAAAGCAATGGTCCCATAACACTCCCCTGTGGCACGCCAGAGGTTACTTTAACGTCTGTAGACGTCTCTCCGTTGATAACAACAAGCTGTGTTCTGTTTGCTAAAAACTCTTCAATCCAGCCACACAGCTGGTCTGATATTCCGTAGGCTCTTACTTTGTTTATCAGGCGACAGTGCGGAACTGTATCGAACGCCTTCCGGAAGTCAATAAAAATAGCATCTACCTGGGAGCCTGTATCTAATATTTTCTGGCTCTCATGAACAAATAAAGCGAGTTGGGTCTCACACGATCGCTGTTTCCGGAATCCATGTTGATTCCTACGTAGTAGATTCTGAGTTTCCAAAAACGACATGATACTCGAGCAAAAAACATGTTCTAAAATTCTACAACAGATCGACGTCAGAGATATAGGTCTATAGTTTTGCGCATCTGCTCGACGACCCTTCTTGAAGACTGGGACTACCTGTGCTCTTTTCCAATCATTTGGAACCTTCCGTTCCTCTAGAGTCTTGCGGTACACGGCTGTTAGAAGGGGGGCAAGTTCTTTCGCGTACTCTGTGTAGAATCGAATTGGTATCCCGTCAGGTCCAGTGGACTTTCCTCTGTTGAGTGATTCCAGTTGCTTTTCTATTCCTTGGACATTTATTTCGATGTCAGCCATTTTTTCGTTTGTGCGAGGATTTAGGGAAGGAACTGCAGTGCGGTCTTCCTCTGTGAAACAGCTTTGGAAAAAGGTGTTTAGTATTTCAGCTTTACGCTTGTCATCCTCTGTTTCAATGCCATCATCATCCCGGAGTGTCTGGACATGCTGTTTCGAGCCACTTACTGATTTAACGTAAGACCAGAACTTCCTAGGATTTTCTCTCAAGTCGGTACCTAGTATTTTACTTTCGAATTCACTGAACGCTTCACGCATAGCCCTCCTTACGCTAACTTTGACATCGTTTAGCTTCTGTTTGTCTGAGAGGTTTTGGCTGCGTTTAAACTTGGAGTGAAGCTCTCTTTGCTTTCGCAGTAGTTTCCTAACTTTGTTGTTGTACCACGGTGGGTTTTTCCCGTCCCTCACAGTTTTACTCGGCACGTACCTGTCTAAAACGCATTTTACGATTGCCTTGAACTTTTTCCATAAACACTCAACATTGTCAGTGTCGGAACAGAAATTTTCGTTTTGATCTGTTAGGTAGTCTGAAATCTGCCTTCTATTACTCTTGCTAAACAGATAAACCTTCCTCTCTTTTTTTATATTTCTATTAACTTCCATATTCATGGATGCTGCAACGGCCTTATGATCACTGATTCCCTATTCTGCACTTACAGAGTCGAAAAGCAGTTGGATGGGTCATCATCATCTGGGTCAGCGGAGTGCTGTTGGCAAGTGGAATGCACTCAGCTGTTGTGAGGCCAATTGAGGAACTATTTGACCGAAAATTAGCGACATCGGTCACGAAAACTGACAGTGGCAGGGAGAGTAGTGTGCTCACCATAAGCCCTTCAGTATTCGCATCTGGTGACGCCTACCGCCTGAGGATGATGCGGCGGCTGGACGGTACCATTGGACCTTCACGGCCTGTTTATTGGTTTTTTTATGGATGAACAGAGCTTCTTCCTCATAGTGTCCACAATGCAGTCTACGATGTTGCACAACTGAGTTTACTAAAAAATGGTTCAAATGGCTCTGTGCACTATGCGACTGAACTTCTGAGGCCATCAGTCGCCTAGAACTTAGTTCTAATTAAACCTAACTAACCTAAGGACATCACACACATCCATGCCCGAGGCAGGATTCGAACCTGCGGTTGCTCGGTTCCAGACTGTAGCGCCTAGAACCGCTCGGCCACTCCGGCCGGCTGAGTTTACTATGCATTGTTTTGCCCTTTTGGAGACCATTTCTAATTTGCAAATCCATAAGCTTCTGAAAGTCTAAAAATGGTTTGCTATTCTTTGCTGCAAAATATGCTGTGTGAAACACTTTCCTTGTGCTTTCAAAAATGTCTTTCTGCTGTTCAACTATAAGATCTTCTAGAACATTGTCTTGCCTTTCTTTTCGTTGTCTGCATACAGTTAAATCAGATTCGAAGTTCCTATGTTTATGACTTTTTTTTCCTCAATAATGGTAACTGACCTTGTTTACTTTCATAATCTGGACCCTCCGAAATACTATACCATACTTTAGAAATGTGTCTCCCTGTGATTTACGCACTCCTGTATTCTGCACATCTTTACACAATGAACAACTTGTCTTTCCTACACAATAACCACTCACATTTCGTCTTAAAACCTCTCCATCTACTGTCGTTCCTACAAACAGGATAATTAGATATGTTTTGTGATTCCAAATAACAAGGAATTACTCCACATGATTGGCTATTATCTTCAACAAAGTCTGTTCCGGTGCAACTATTCGTATATGAAGTAGATGGGAAATTATCATCCTCACGCTTTCTCGAACCAAACGGACCATGTTCTTCAGTTGAAACCCCAGAACTGAATAATCTACTGTACAACGTTTCATACTAAAAAATTACACCTTTCAGTTACTAGCACAGTTTATACACTTTTCAGTTGAAACTGTAATATGCCAGCCTTAAAAACGGCGAAGTAATACGTAGAACCGAAGGAGTCAATGGAGCTATCCACCACAACGCCTATAACTTCACTGAAAAGAAAGCTGAACGACAATACCCGTGCCGGTCGTGTAGTGGTTATCGATTAATGCTGTTAACAGTCGGACTGTAGACGCAGAAACGAAAGGCACGGCTATTACTCGAAATAATAAATAGGTCTACTGTAATAACGTCATAGCAAAGGGTCAAGTCCAGAGCCGACATTCGATATTGTCACTGGATAACTGACAATTGCAATATTACCACAGGGAAGCGGGAAATGTTTTTATTTTACTTATATCTTATCTTACAGATTAGGTTTCAGATAGGAGTCAGGTTTTGTTCCATTATTAACCTTCAGACGCTCGCACGGAGGTATTTACACGGCAACGAATTGGTTTTCGATTTCGAATGCCCATTCATTATTTCATCGGGCTGTAGTTTCAAATCAATCACTTTCAAGGTCACGCGCCATAAGGCGAGCGGATTACCTGAGAATCAAGCACGTAAATAGTTACATGTTCAAGAGGCGGTGTAAATGCCGCCCACGCGAGCGCCCAAAGATTAAAGAACACAGCATCAGCGTGCCGAAGAAGGGACTTAAGTGTTTTCAAACATTATTACACGTCACGCGTTGTAAGCCACTAAAGGTGAGTCGACATCAGATGTGCAATTTCGCACATCGCTGCTCAGGCCGGCACAGAGCAGTCCAAGACGCCCAGAACTGCCAATAATGGAGGAATTTCTTTGTACGGAAAACGAGAAATCCCGTCCAAACAGTGCGCGCATTTTCTTTGACGTTCCGACAATGCACAGAACTCTTCATTGTTGTGCAGTGCGGCGCGGTTTGACGTTCACACCGACCACGCTGCACGTAACCTTTTTCTGGCTTTGCGGGGATGCTCAGCCCCACGTGCCAGATGTTCATTCTTCTTTTTTATTGCGTTGTTTATGTGAGATATTTACCAATGCTCAGTTGACTTCACAGCTAATATGTTCTATGAGCTATAACCCAGCATTGACGACATTTAATTCATAGAGACGATGAAAGAGAATTACTGCAATAAGAAAATATTCTCCACGTTAAAGATTAAGGGGAAGGTGTATCACTCGAAAAAAAAAAAAATGAGGAGACGTCGCCCAGCCGCGTTCCCCCTCCAATACAGCCCTGGACTGGAACGTCTAGGGATTCATTTCAGGAGGTACAGACAGACAGTCTTGCGATGTACTTTTCAATAAAGTTTCTGAAATCCGTCTTGAGCAGTTAGGTTACCACTCCCAATGGAAATATTTTAGACCTTGTAGCAACAAACAGATCTGACCTTATTGACGGCGACAATAAAGAGGCAGGGATTAGTAACTATGATGTTACCACAGTGATTATGGTTATTATTATCAATCAAGTAACTAGATGAGTTTTTCTGCTAGAAAAAGCGATAAGCAGTTGTTAGCATCCCACTTACGCAGTAATTATACACAATTTATTTCCTGTATGATGACTCTAGTGGAATTACAGGCAAAGCTTAAACGGATTGTAAATCATGCTGTGGAGAGATATGTGCTGAGTAAGAGTGTTCAGGACGGAAAAAATCTACCGTGGTTTAAAAACGAAATTCGGAAAACACTAAGGAAGTTGTACTCTCAGTTCAAAAGAGAACGCCCAAATGACAACAGGCAAAACGTATTGTTAGTAGAAATTCGTGAGTCTATACAAATATCGATGCGCTAAGTATACAACAACTACCACCGTCATACCTTAGCAAAAGATCTTGCAGAGAAAATTCTGGTTATACATAAAATCATTAAGGCTTGTATGAATTCACTCGTTGACCAGTCTGGTGTGACTGTGGATGACAGCAAAAGAAAAGCGAAAAGTCTAAATTTAGCATTTAATAAATCGTTCGTGAAGGAGATCGCACAAACATATAATTGTTTGATCATCGTGCAAACATGTAATAAGCATCTGATCATTGTGCAGACATGTAATAAGCATCCCCGACGTAAACAAGCAACTGAAAAGAGTTGAAAGCAAATAAGTCGGCAGCTCCAGATAGAATCGCAGTTCGGTTTTTGCATCTATCACGAATCTCTCGCCCATACCAAAGTCCCACCCAACTGGAAAAAAGCGCAAGTGACTCCTTTATATAAGAAGAGTAAAAGAATGGACCAGCATAATTACAGACCAATATCCTTATCATCGGTTTTCTGCAGAATTCTTGAACATATTCTCAGTCTGAATATAAGAAATTTCGTTGATACAGAAAACCTTATGCCCACGAATTATCAAAGTTTTGGAAGCATCTTGTGAGAAACTCGGCTTGCCCTTTTCTCACATGATATTGTGAGAACTATGGATGAAGAGCAACAGGCATACTTCCGAAAAGCGTTTGACATGGTGTGTCACTGCAGACTGTTAGTGAAAGTACGATTATATGGGTTAGGTTCTCAGATATGTGAGTGTCTCAGAGACTTCTTAAGTAAAAGAACCCGGTATGTTGTCCTCGACGGCGAGTGTTCGTCAGAGACAAAATAATCGTTACGAGTGCCCCTTGAAAGTCTGATAAGAGCGCTGTTATTTTCTGTATTCATAAATGAACTGGTGGACTGTGTGAGCAGCAATCTGCAGCTATTTTTTGCTGATGATGCTGTGGTGTATTGGAAGGTGTCTTCGTTAAGTGAGTGAAGGAGGATACATTATGACTTAAACAAAATTTCTAGTTGGTTTGACGAACGGCAGCTAACTCGAAACATATAAAAATATAAAGTAATGCAGATGAATAAGAAAAGGAAACGCCTAATGTTCGAAAGACCCGTCGATAAATATCTAGGCACAATGAAAGCTATATGAAATGGAACGTGCCTGTCAGGAATGTTGTAGGGAAGGTGAATGGTCGACTTCGGTTTATTCGGACATTTTAGGAAACCTTTTGTATGTCGATCCTTTTAGCAGGACGTCTCTGGGACGACAGCTGTTTACTATCGTGACCAAAAATAAAATCACCTACAGCTGTCTTTAAGATTTTGTTTATTTTGTCGCTACCAGTTTCGACGCTTCATTGCGTCTTCTTCAGGCTGTTTTGAAGCGGTACAGGTTGATACGATCCCCTTGCATAACCCATCACTTGCCAGCATTACTGGATTCCCAGATAATCTGAAACTTACGTGTCAGCCGAGTAAAGAATGTTCAGGACGGAAAATACCTACCGTGGTTTAAAAATGAAATTCGGAAAATGCCGAGGAAGAAGATTATCTGCGAATCCAGTAATTCTCACAACTGATGGGTTATGCATGGGGATCGTATCAGCCTGTACCGCATCAAAACAGTCTGAAGATGACGCAATGAAGCGTCAAAATTGGTAACGACAAAATAAAATCGTAAGGATGGCTGTAAGTGTTTTTACTTTTTGTCACAATTTCAGGAAAGTGTGGTTATTCTGTAAAGGTGACCGCGTATAGGACACTAATGCGACCCATTCTTGAGTTCTTCTCGAGTGTTTAGGATCCACAGCAGATCGGATTGAAGGAAGACATCGAACCGGCTCAGAGTTGGGCACCTAGATTTATTACTGTAGGTTCGAACAATACCAAAGTTGTTAGGGAGACGCTTCAGGAATTCATATAGGAATCCCTGGAAGAAAGGCAACGTTCTTTCTGAGGAACACTACTGAGAAAATTTTGCGAGTGGAATAGGAAAGGAAACGACTAGTAGAGGCACATGGTAACCTCCACCATGCACCGTACGTTGGTCTGCGGATTATGTATGTAGATGTGGATGTACATTCTTTCAGTACCTAGTACATGTTTATGATGACCTCATTTATTGTCTTCCAATTACGATAAGCTGAAGGCACAATGTGGCAATGTACAAGCAGAGATAGTGCCACACAAAAGAAGAATAGTGAACTTAGAAACTTCAGTTAGTGGTTTCAGTTAAGAGTATGTACTTTAGTTTTTTATATGTTTCACATTAAAAATTGTAATGGATCTATTGAAGGTGCTTGCGGGAATTTAAGCTAGTGGTAAAGTGTCACAATGTTCTCGGCAAATAAGGAAATCTGATCTCACCCTATACTTTTACCTGCCAAGGCATATAGCAACTAACAAAAGTTCATGAATTGTTGAGAAGTTCTTATTTATAAACAGTGACCATCTTTTCACAGCTGAATTTTGAGAAGAACCCTATTATGTGAAACTTATAGAACTGCTCCTCAAGCATTATTTTATCTACAGAATAAATCATTACACAAATCTAAATCTTTTGAGCAGAGAGGTAAAGTTGTAAAACAGCAAGGTTTTTTATTTAAAGCCAGTAAAAAGGTGCAACAATTTTACACCTGAGTCTGTACACTAATTTCTGTTAGCGATAACATTTCCTTTATTGGGAGTGTAGTGGAACTGATATTGACATCATTGTCTGACTACATCACTGCCTGTACTGCTGCACTCTTCTGAACTCTGCAGAGAGATGGTATATTCCTACCTTGCAGGCTGTAGGTTCAACACCAAATTCCTAAAACACTCACAGAGCGTCCTTGTGCAACTGTGGTAGGAAGGTAGATGAGAACCAATCTCACACATGTTAGACTCTCAAGTCTTTACACGTTCTATAACATGAGTTCTCTATATACAAGTATACATTTCAACAAAGTTATTTTGTTAGTGTACATTTTATCTCACCATAATCTACTTATCTACCCATTTTGCTTATTCATGTATTGCAATAGAGTTTCTCTTGGGACAGAGGATTCGGCTCAGCTCATGTTTAACTTATTCTTTAATGTGTAACCCTTTAATACACCCCATACAAGACAACTTAATAAGTGAGTTAAAGTACTGAAATTGTGCTCTCTGTTTCTGCAGGGAGGAATCGCGATTCATGCTGCCAATCACTTTGCACGCAACATGATGCGCTCCTGAAACAAGTTTGAGATCCGATCAGTCTGCAACTTCATCAGACAGCCTTGAGAGAAGGAAACTAAACACATGTAGTGGTCAGGCTACAGTTATAGCAACTCGAACAAAAGGATTTACATGCAGTAAATTTTACAAGTGAAGTGAAACACATTAATACTACAGTAAAAGGATGGATCAAGAGAATAAACTAAAATATACAGCAAAACTATGGCTTCTCACTGTATCTCCATTCTTTCAAATTAGTGTGAAGTTGTTGGTACTCCAGGTGTATCTATTTTATTCACGTTTGTATTCCATTAGAGAGATCATTCTAAATTACTTATAGCGTTCCTTCTATATTTGATTCCAGGAATATATAGGCCTACATATATACATACAAAAGTTCTTATCAAGTGATATCAGTCATACAGGATGATTCAGCTGTCCCTACTGTTGTCGCTTTATGCAACCTGCAATGTTATATCTTCGCTTCATAAACCATGTGTGAGAATTTCATATTTTCTTGCTTCCTGCTTGCAAACTACTAGTCCTACAGAAAAAATGAGCAGGTCCTTTTTGTCAGAAACTGATTATAGTTAAATTTGTACTGGGATACGTTTTTGCTAGAGGCTGTAGTTTTCAAGGTAATCAAGAAAAACGTACAAATGTGACATTCAAATTTACCCCTACTGCCAAACTCAGCTACCACTGGCCAGGATTTCTAGTATGTAGTTCATGGCAGTTCCTCCTACCACTGTACAAATATTTGTGACTGCATGAATTATATCCCACATTCGATGTTTTTAGTCCTTATTGACTGGTCTTATTTCGCCATCAGCATAGTCGACCACTTACAACTCGTAAAACTGTATGAATTTTAACTAACAATGTTGTGAATTATAACAGCATAAAATAAACAATTAAACCATTGCATTTGTCAGGCCACATGACTATGAAACTACTGTGCTTGTAAGGGCTATATTTAGATCGAACTGTAAAAGTAATTAGTTTTAGCATTGTTGTTGTTGTGGACTTCAGTCCTAAGACGGGTTTGATGCAGCTCTCCATGCTAATCTATCCTGTCCAAGCTCCTTCATCTCCCAGTACCTACTGCAACCAACATTCTTCTGAATCTGCTTAGTGTATTCATCTCTTGGTCTCCCTCTACGATTTTTACCCTCCACGCTGCCCTCCAATGCTAAATTTGTGATCCCTTGATGCCTCAGGACATGTCCTACCAACCGATCCCTTTTTCTCGTCAAGTTGTGCCACAAACGTCTCCTCTCCCCAATCCTAATCAATACCTCCTCATTAGTTACGTGATCTACCCACCTAATCTTCAACATTCTTCTGTAGCACCACACTGCGAAAGCTTCTATTCTCTTCTTGACCAAACTATTTACCGTCCATGTTCACTTCCATACATGGCTACACTCCATCCAAATACTTTCAGAAACGACTTCCCGACACTTAAATCTATACTCGATGTTAACAAATTTCTCTTCTTCAGAAACGCTTTCCTTGCCATTGCCAGTCTACATTTTATATCGTCTCTACTTCGACCATCATCAGTTATTTTTCTCCCCAAATAGCAAAACTCCTTTACTACTTTAAGTGTCTCATTTCCTAATGTAATTCCCTCAGCATCACCCGACTTAATTCGACTACACTCCATTATCCTCGTTTTTCTTTTGTTGATGTTCATCTTATATCCTTCTTTCAAGACACTGTCAATTCCGTTCAACTGCTCTTCCAAGTTCTTTGCTGTCTCTGACAGAATTACAATGTCATCGGCGAACCTCAAAGTTTTTATTTCTTCTCCGTGGATTTTAATACCTACTCCAAATTTTTCTTTTGTTTCCTTTACTGCTTGCTCAATATACAGATTTAATAACATTGGGGAGAGGCCACAACCCTGTCACACTCCCTTCCCAACCACTGCTTCCCTTTCAAGCCCCTTGACTCTTATAACTGCCATCTGGTTTCTGTAAAAATTGTAAATAGCCTTTCACTCCCTGTATTTTACCCTTGCCACCTTTAGAATTTGGGAGAGAGTATTCCAGTCAACATTGTCAAAAGCTTTCTCTAAGTCTACAAATGCTAGAAACTTAGGTTTGCCTTTCCTTACTCTTTCTTCTAAGATAAGTTGTATGGTCAGTATTGCCTCACGTGTTCCAATATTTCTACGGAATCCAAACTGATCTTCTTCGAGGTCAGCTTCTACCAGTTTTTCCATTCATCTGTAAATAATTCGTGTTAGTATTTTGCAGCTGTGACTTATTAAACCGATAGTTCGGTAATTTTCACATCTGTCAACACCTGCTTTCTTTGGGATTGGAATTATTATATTCTTCTTGAAGTCGGAGGGTATTTCGCCTGTCTCGTGCATCTTACTCACCAGATGGTAGAGTTTTGTCAGGACTCGCTCTCCCAAGGCCGTCAGTAGTTCTAATGGAATTTTGTCTTCTCCCGGGCCTTGTTTCGACTCAGGTCTTTCAGTGCTCTGTCAAACTCTTCACACAGTATCGTATCTCCTATTTCATCTTCATCTACATCCTCTCCCATTTCCATAATATTGTCCTCAGGTACATCGCCCTTGTATAGACCCTCTATATACTCCTTCCACCTTTCTGCTTTCTCTTCTTTGCTTAGAACTGGGTTTCCATCTGAGTTCTTGATATTCATACAAGTGGCTCTCTTTTCTCCAAAGGTCTCTTTAATTTTCCTGTAGGCTGTATCTATCTTACCCCTAGTGAGATAAGCCTCTACGTCCTTACATTTGTCCTCTAGCCATGCCTGCTTAGCCATTTTGCACTTCCTGTCGATCTCATTTTTGAGACGTTTGTATTCCTTTTTGCCTGCTACATTTACTGCGTTTTTATGTTTTCTCCTTTCATCAATTAAATTCTATATTTCTTCTGTTACCCAAGGATTTCTATTACCCCTCATCTTTTTACCTACTTGATCCTCTGCTGCCTTCACTACTTCATCCCTCATGCTACCCATTCTTCTTCTACTGTATTTCTTTCCCCCATTCCTGTCAATTGTTCTCTTATGCTGTCACTGAAACTCTGTACAACCTCTGGTTTAGTCAGTTTATCCAGGTCCCATCTCCTTAAATTCCCACCTTTTTGCAATTTCTTCAGTTTTAATCTACAGTTCATAACAAATAGATTGTGGTCAGAGTCCACATCTGCCGCTGGAAATGTCCTACAATTTAAAACCTGGTTCTTAAATCTCTGTCTTAACATTATATAATCTGTCTGACACCTTTTAGTATCTCCAGGATTCTTCCATGTATACAACCTTCTCTTATGATTCTTGAACCATGTGTTAGCTATGATTAAGTTATGCTCTGTCCAAATTCTAACAGACGGCTTCCTCTTTTATTTCTTAGCTCCAATCCATATTCACCTACTATGTTTCCTTCTCTCCCTTTTCCTACTGTCGAATTCCAGTCACCCATGACTATTAAATTTTCGTCTCCCTTCACTACCTGAATAATTTCTTTTATCTCATCATACATTTCTTCAATTTCCTCATCATCTGCAGAGCTAGTTGGCATATAAACTTTTACTAGTGTAGTAGGCATGGGCTTCATGTCTGTCTTGGCCACTATAACACGTTCACTATGCCTTTTGTAGTAGCTTACCCGCACTCCTATTTTTTATTCATTATTAAACCTATCCATTTCCCTTTTTAAATTTTCTAACCTACCTGCCCGGTTAAGGGATCTGACATTCCACACTCCAATCCGTAGAATGCCAGTTTTCTTTCTCCTGGTAACGACGTCCTCTTGAGTAGTCCCCACCCGGAGATGGGGGACTATTTTACCTCCAGAATATTTTACCCAAGAGGACGCCATAATCATTTAACCATACAGTAAAGCTGCATGTCCTCAGGAAAAATTATGGGTGTAGTTTCCCCTTGCTTTCAGCCGTTCGCAGTACCAGCACAGCAAGGCCTTTTTTGGTCATTGTTACAGGACCAGATCAGTCAATCATCCAGACTGTTGCCCCTGCAACTACTGAAAAAGCTGCTGCCCCTCTTCAGGAACCACACGTTTGTCTGGCCTCTCAACAGATACCCCTCCATTGTGGTTACACCTATGGTACGGCTATCTGTATCGTTGAGGCAGGCAAGCCTCCCCACCAACGGCAAGGTCCATGGTTCATGATTTACAAAAGGCATTTTTCGTTCATTACCCTCAAGGATACCTTTAACCCTCGAGTGGGCTCGCCTATTTTCGTTAACTTGAGCGGGCATGCGGCGTACTTTGTACACATGTAAAGAACAGCTGTATTTATGTTACAAAGGTAAGCATGTATGAGTAAAATCACAGTTTAATCTCATTTTAACTAAACATCAATAAAATTAATGCATGTTGTATGAGCTAAGTCGATTTTAGTTAAACAGTCATAAAATAAACTTTCATTGATATCACTATGTTGTTGTGTGCAACTGTTGCCTCACAGTAATGATCCACTCTGAGCATGACACAGCATAGTTGTATCATAAGGCAGTGCCAGAACCAAAATATGTATTTTGATTATCCTGAATTAACTGTTCATAAACTTTATAATGGCTTTAGGCAACATTTTTATGAGTTACATGGGAAACCACTTGAAATCAAGTAGAGTACTTACCACAGATATTGGAAGGAAGAAAATCAATATTCCTTCAGGCAACCAAGATCAGATAGGTGTGATTTTTGTGCTGGGTCTGATGTGCTTTTGGCAAAAACTCCTGATGACCAATGTAAAGTTAACTATAACTCACATAAGGCATGTGCCAAAGCACATCATTCTTTGAAGGCAGATTTAATGAGAGAAATTACATCTATCTCTGACAGTAGGATCCTTTTTCTACAATTTGATTATGCTCAGAACTTGCCTATATCAAAATTAAATGTAACGTCACAGTTTTATGAATGAGTTCCTTGGTTGTATAATTTTAATATTGATTGCCATAATGATTGTACCCACTCTTTCTACAATTTCTTGGAAACAGAAGCAAAAAAAAAACCCACAGTCTGTCTGTTCATGTTTGTATCATTTTATTCAGAAAATGTTGGACATTTATATGAATGTGAAGAAAACTGAGTGTTTTTCTGATTTGTGTGGTGGACAGAACAAACATACTATTGTTCTTATGTTTTTATCATGGCTGGCCCACCATCTTAAAATTGAAACTGAACATATCTTCCCTGTTAGGTGTCATTCCTACAACAAACGTGACTGAAATTTTGGAAAATATGGTATGGTGGTAAAGAGGGTTGAAAATATTGAAGTTCATATTGAAAATGCGAAAATGATGGAAGAATGTCGAGTGTAACCCAAACCATTCAATGTCATTAATGCTGATTCCCTGATAAAAGGCTGGTCAGGGCTCCTGCTCCAAAACCTTTTCTGAGACACTATGTGTCGACAGTTATAGATTCAGAAATATTGTCATGTACACTACTCTCCAAAGGGTGTGGTATCAGGATATCGACCATTTACTATTGTCGATCATAGTTCACCTTTCCTAAGTTCCACTGATCTTAATTTGAGAAATGAGGCTAAACCAGGAGTAAGTGTTATGAAAAAAAGAGATCTATTATCATCATGTAAAGTTTTGAAACCACAAAATGCTGAGTGGCTTACCTGTGTCCTAAATATGGAATGTGTGATTAATGATGCCGCAAATAACATGTTAGATGTTGAATCAGAATCTGAGGAATAAAGATTGTGAAGTAACCCTAAAAATATTAGAACCAGAACATTTTTAAAACAAAGAGGCTGAACAGTATACATTCTATGCAATAAAAGAGTTAATGAGTTCCTATAAATGTCAATATTTATATTTGTTGCATATATTATTCTATGTAATGCAAAAACATTAGACATTTGCATATTCTTGATAATAAACCTGTCTCTCAGTGCATTAGTGTCATATTAAATGATTCCTACTCTTTCAAAACTTCGAGGCCATTTATCTCAATATGGCTTTTTGCCACTAACGCTCATGTTGCACCCAAATACTCAATTTTGTGATTATTTCCACTCAGAATGAACGCTACAGTGATAGATGTTTGGAAGTTCCCGTGGTATTTGTAATAGATACTTTATTTCCTTTTGTGAAATATAGATATAAATTTTTAAGATAGACAAAATCTGTGCACAATTTTTACAGTACTGTACTTTACAAACAAAACTTCCAGTGAAAGTTACAGTTTTGTTAATGGTGGTTGTGATAAGACAACCTGTGAAACCTTACTACATA
This sequence comes from Schistocerca cancellata, assembly GCF_023864275.1. NCBI lineage: Eukaryota > Metazoa > Arthropoda > Insecta > Orthoptera > Acrididae > Schistocerca > Schistocerca cancellata. The sequence goes on along the minus strand of NC_064630.1, from coordinate 689,585,170 downwards.
CCTTCTTTGAAAACTACCTAGAACAGATAGTTAGGAACCCCACTCATGGTGGAAATATATTGGATCTAATGGTAACAAATAGACTTGATCTCTTTGAGAACATCCATATAGAAAATGGAATCAGTGACCACGATGTGATTGTGACGACAATTATTACCAAAGTGTGAAGGACAACTGGAATGAGCAGAAAGATATACATGTTGAGTAAACTAGATATAGTGGAACTATGGCTGAAGTTTAAAAGAGTAGTTAACCATGCTGTGGGCAGATATGTACCCAATAGAACAGTTCATAATGGTAGGGAACCTCCACAGTATACAGTCACTCTAAGGAAACTTCTGAAGAAACATAGATTATTGCATGACAAGTATAAAATAACGTAGGGCTGTAGATAGAGAGATGCTGAATGAAACATATTTGGCTACCAAGCGAGTAAAACATGATGCCTTCAGTGTCACCTGTACCAGAGTACTGTCAAACGACATTCCAGAAAACCCAAAGAAATTCTGGTCATATGTAAAGGCTGTTAGTGGCACCAAAGTTAGCGAATAAGACTTAAATTGAGGATAGCAAAGTAAAAGCTCAAATGCTTAATTCCGTTTTCAAATATCCCTTTGCAAAAGAAAACCCAAAAGAATCGCCCCAATATAATCCTTGTGCCACTAAAAAGATGAAGGAAATAAGTATTAGTCTCAGTGGTGTTGAGAAACAGCTGAAATCGTTAAAACTGAACTAAGCTCCAGGGCCTGATGGAATCTCTGCCGGATTCTATATTAAATTTGCGACTGAAGTAGGCCTTTTTCTAGCTATAATCTAGTGCAGATCCCTTGAAGAAAAAATCATGCACAGTTCTTGGAAAAAAGCTCAGGTCACACCTGTCTGCAAAAAGGATAGCAGATGTTATCCACAAAACTACTGTCCAATATCCTTGACATCGATTTGTTGTAGAATCTTGGAACATATTCTGAGGTCAAATATAATGAGGTATCTTGAACAGAATGGCCTCCTCAATTCCAACCAGCATGGATTCCGAAACCATTGTTATTATGAAACCCAATTCTCACTTTTCTCACATGAAGTAGCGAAAGCCTTGGATCAAGGCAGTCAGGTAGATGCCATTCTTTTTCATTTCTGAAAAGCATTTGACTCAGTATCACACGTACACCTATTGTGGAAAGTATGATCATACTGAGTATCAAGCGAAACTTGTGACTGGATTGAGGACTTTTTGGTAGGGAGGACACAGCATGTTATTTTGGATGGAGAGTCATCGTCAGAAGTCAGATGTGGCCCAGGGAAGTGTTTTGGGACCCTTGCTGTTTGTGTTGTATATTAATGACATTGCAGACACTATTAAAAGTAACCTAAGATTTTTGGCAGATGATGCAGTTATCTGCAATGAAGCACTATCTGAAAGAAGCTGCATAAATATTCAGTCAAATCTCGATAAAATTTCAAAATGGTGCAAAGGTTCACAACTTGCTTTAAATGTTCAGAAATGTAAAACTGTGGACTTAACATAATGAAAAAACATAGACTATAATATCAATATCAAGACTGTACAATAATATCAAGACTATAATATCAATTGTCAGTGTTGACATCAGCCAAGTCATACAGATACCAGTGTGTAACACTCGGTAGGTATATGAAATGGAAATATCACGTAGTCCCATGAGTGGGTAGAGCAGGTGGTAGACTTCAGTTTATAGGTAAATAATGGGGAAGTGCAATCAGTCTACAAAGGAGATCACCTTCAAAGCACTCGTGTGACCAGTTCTAGAATATTGCTCAAGTGTTTGGCACCTATACCAAATTCAGGGAATATGGAATGTATACCGAGAAGGGCAGCACAAATGGTCACAGGTTTGTTTGATCCATTGGGAGTGTCACAGAGATACTGAAGGAACTGAACTGGAAGACTTTTGAAGATAGACATAAACTACCCCAAGAAATTCTATTAACCAAGTTTCAAAAACCAGCTTTAAATGATGATTCTAGGAATATACTACATTCCCCTATGTTTCATTCACATAGGGGTCATGAGGGTAAGATTAGAATAATTACTGCATACAGAGAAGTATTTGAACAATCATTCTTCCCGTACAGCATATGCAAATGGAATGGGAAGATGCACTAATAACCATTACAGGGGCATGTACCCTCTGCCATGCACCTGGCAATGCTTTGCAAATTATAGAGGTAGTGGAGATGTAGAAAGGACACTTTTTCGGTATCGCCAGACATGAAGACTGTTGTAACCCCACTTCAATATTTGCATTGTAAATTCCATTTCTAACACTGTATTTGCACTCCTCACACACATCATATCACCTCTGCTGTCACCTTAGGGTGGTGTGGATCAGCTGTTGCCGTCTGCTTCATGTTTACTTCCTCTGGAAAACACTGTTCCTTCTTTATCACAGCCTTCAGATGGAATACTCACTTGTCAAAGATGACAGCTCTTCTCCAAAGGATTTGTCTCTGTCCAAGGCTCCACAGGAGAAATCCTTTTGATTCTGCTTCTATTCCAAGATAAACACATTCTTCTACTCCTTCCCCGAGTTTGTCAGATGCCAATGTGCTTGTCCCGGCCCTGTAGCCAAAACACTTTGAGTATTTTCAATCTTCTTTAACAAAAAAAAAATGGGTACTCAGAGTGGCAGATTCAACGTGCTCTCCGCCCAACCACTGCAGCACAACCTGTTGAGATGGATGAAGTCACGAGGGAGGAGGTAGGCACTGCATTTATTCCATACACAGGCGCACTCTCGGGGAAAATCGCCCGCATTCTGAAGAAACACCAGGTCGGAACTGTGTTTTGTCCTCCAAATAAAACTCGTGCACTGGTGGGGAGCGCCAAAGATGACCTCGGTTTGAGGAAGGCCGGCGTGTACCAGATTCCGTGTCAATGTGGCAAGTCGTATATTGGTCAGACGACGCGTACCGTCGAGGATCGATGCCGTGAACACCAGAGGCACACTCGACTGATGTATCCCAGCAAGTCGGCGGTCGCTGAACATTGTTTGTCGGAAAATCACGCCATGGAGTATGACCGCACGAGGATTCTGGTACAGACGTCGAGATACTGGGACAGCGTTGTTAGAGAAGCCATCGAAATTCGCACCAATGACGACCTCATAAACCGTGACTGTGGCTATAATCTTAGCAAGGCTTGGGAACCAGCGATTGGGTTAATCAAGAGTAAATCGAGCAAACGTATAGTTGTGGCGACCACGGCGGACAGAGCCATCACACCGACGTCATCTCAGAAGCCGTCGCAATCTGTTCCACCGCGCGACCGTGGCGCGTGGCGCGGACGGCGGAGGGAGCGCGCCGCGGGCGGAGGGTATTTAAATCGGCCGCCGCCGCGACCGAACCCAGTTGCCTCTGAGCAGCCATAGCGTACGGATCTCCGTGCCAGCACGTTCACAGGAGCTCAGTCCGTCAGTTCACCTGATGATGGCGACATGTATGATCGCCGAAATATTGTGCCCGTTGGACACTATAGACCGGCAGCACACCCGTGGATATTTTGATTATCAAATACGCCGGGAGAAACTCAAGAATCACTTCTTTAACAATCTTGCTTTTCTGCTTCCAGACTTCATATGGGATTTTCACACCAAAAGGTTTTGTTGAGCATCTATTTCGAATGTAGAAGGCCAAATGCAGAGCTCCCCCTCCCCCCCCCCAAAAAAAAGCTGTTGAGCAAAGCACACTGGCTGGAGAGACTAAACTGTACTGTTTCAGTGTAACATGCCCTCTACCTTGAAAAACTGTGCAGATTTGCTGTTGATGCACGCAGTCCCATTTTCGGATTGGGAACTTAGCAGTTTTGTCCCTGTCTCACACTCTGTATATACCTTAACTCTGCAACAACTCAAACACATCATTTTTCTGCTTTAGCACTTCCGCTACCGAGTGAGCATCCAGGTAAATTGCATAGTACTCGTAACATGCTCCACCCTAGGAGGTCTGTCTAATATAGTCTACATCACTTTCACCAATTCTAGAACGTTTTAAGTAGTAGTTTGTCTTTATTTGGAAGAGAGTATTTTTATTTTTCCTTGTACATAGACTTCACATTTTTCTGAATAGCTCCTCATACTTTGGGTAAAACTTCTCTGTGTCCAAGACAAAAGTTCGGCCTGTCTGGCTGTTGCTTCATTTTCCACTCGTTGATGTGTTTTGTTGTTGTGGGGCATCACTGAACTATCATACACTTTGCAATAGACATCACTTCTTGGTGGTCTTCCTATAAGTACTTCCCTCTCACCGAGAGACAGAATAACATCAATATTTTTAACTCTAATGCAGATTCCTTTCTTGTCCATTTCTTTAATAGACAACAAGTTCCCCCCAGTTCTTTCCCTAGAAGCACCTCTGTTAACTGGATTGACTCACCACAGCATGATATTATTGCTTTCAGGGTAATGCTTCCCTTACCAGTCTCTTTAGTAACTTTACCATCAGCCAATGCCCCTTCTCCAAAATTACTTATCTGTAAGTCCTGTAGTATCTCTTGGTGTCTAGTCATATGATGTGATGCTCTTGAATCCAGAACTCACAGCTTTCCATCACGCACCTCCTCCACCTTTTGTCACTGTTGTAGCCTCTATTTCAACATCCTTCTTTGTATTTGCACTTTTTGAGTCTTTGCTCTTTGTGTAACCTTTAGCACTGTTCAGCTCACACCCAATCGCATTTGTATGCTGATTTCTTGGAAATATTTTGCTTGCTCGGAGCACCACCTGCTGGCTTTTCATGGCAATGTGAATGTGGGCATTCCCTAGTGATGTATCCTACTTCACAACAGAAGAAACAGTCTATTTCAGCTGAATGTGTATTCTACTATCTTGGTTTTGTTGACGATGTTTGTAGTGGCTCTGGGCGAACTTGTTCTTTTTCTACCTCTGCCTTGTGCTGCATATGGTTTAGCTTCTTCTCGACTCTTGATGGACATGGAACCTAGTTCTAATCTGTTGAAGACAATGACTGTGGTCAATGGGCGCTGATGACCACGCTGTTTAGCGCCCGAAAACCTCAAACCACACACACACACTGTGGTCAATCTGTCTTCATCTCTTTCTAGACTTACAATGAGGCTTTCATACTTCTCCATAGGCAGCCCAAGAAGCATGAAGCCTGCAAATGTTTTGTCACCAAAGGTGAAGTCTCATTGCTTCACTAATCTATTAGCAGCCAGTATCTTCGTCACATGTAGACATATCGTCTTCTCTCTTGATATTGACCAAGTCTCTGTCTCATCTTGGATATGGTGTTAATTAGTGTATTTCCTCGAGCTTCTCCCACACCTGTTTCTCTAGTTTAAGATTACCAGTCACCTCTAGGTGGTGGTCATCGACAAATATTAGTATGATGGAAATGCCCTCTCAATTTTCTTCTTTTTCTCCAATTCCAATTCATCAGAATGTGTTCCAAAGCAGGTTTCTATGGCATCTCATACCTCGTGATGCTTAATCAGTGAATGAACACGAATAGACCAGGTGAAATGATTATTGCTGAACAGGTGGTTCCATCATTCTGAATTGTTTTCTTCAATGTCTACTACTGTAGAACATCAGATTCGTCGTCTTCATCAGTTCTTGAACCTCATGTTCTTTGTTCTTGTCAAACTCACACACACACACTAACTTCACTCATACACTGAGCCCATAACCTGCTTTAATTTTAAAGTGTGCGACGTTATTGAAAAGTAGATGAGGATAGGTAGTTGAATTAAAACATAGGCATCATCACTGTTTCTGAATGTATTCCAGATAAAGACACTCATACACTGTACTGAACAGCACTACCACCACATTATAGGACATACATAGAGATGGTTTTGGCGAGAATTACACAGCTACCCCAAAGAGCGCATAGAGAAAAGAGAAACCTAAGCTAGAAATCCCTTTGATTTCCGAGTACACTGGAAATGGCGCTGAATCCAAATGATGGCCACTGCATTAATGAGATGTAATTACGAAACCTTCACAGTACTGATTGGTCAGTAATTATATGAACCTCAACAAGTTCACAATCTCAGTTACAATATTTTTTAATCCATTTCATCACTTCAAACGATGCTTTGTACCTCCAGTACAAATAAGATATTATAAGAAGTTGCTGAATGCTAGAATAATATTCCAATTGCACTGTTTAAGAACTTTTGTACCACTTTAGAAAATATTTATTTACTTAGTTCACGATTAAACACATTATTCTGTTATGAGGCTACCTTTCCTAGTAAATAAACAAGCAATTCTAGATGTGTGCTGGTGAATGAACCAGAGCAGGATGAGAGCAGATCCATCTATTGGTAGTTGCTGAAGCTTGCCGGCGATGGTGAGGGAAGCAAGAGTGTACAAGAAAATTAAGCGACTTTTAAATTTTTTAACTTATGCGTAAGTTGTTTGACAGTGTGCAACTAAAATGTTTTCTGTGGAGGTATGACAATAGGAGTTGTCATGATGTCATGAACTTGAAGCAGACATCCTACATGAGTAGCAAGAATCAGGAGCTTGTAGCTCAGTTTTTGTGAGCTAGCTCACTCTATCATTTCACTCGCTCATTCAATAACTCACAGAAACGTACCTACAACCTACTGAATCTTGCTGTGATAGTCCACATTTTTAGGTATAACTCACTTATTTCCATTAAAAAACGTTTGTTTTATAATAAATTACTTAGAAAATTAAGAAAAATAAATATTTTTCCTTATCATACTCACTCATTACAAAAAACCATTTTTTCTCACAAAAGATTAACACAAGAAAAAAATTTAATATTTTTTTTATAAAAGGTTTACATAAGAAAAAAATTTAATTCATTCTTACAAAGAATAATTCATATAAAAATTGTACTGCCTCACTAGTTCAGTGTATTTTATTATAAAAAGTTAATGTAAGAAAATGACTCCAGTAGATTTCTTCTCTATTTTATCACCAACTTTATAAGCATTCATTTTTTTATCTGAACCCACAGAATTTTTCTATTCATTCATGTTTCATTTATCATGAAACTTTCCTTTTTACTTGTGGAAATCCATAAATGTTTTCTATTGAATAATTACTTTTATCAAAGTAATCAATCAGCGATTTCGTATCTTTATAAAAATGTGGACTTTTTATATTGTAAATGTAACTGCCTGTGTCTTGATAAGGCAACTTATTGTTTCCTCCATATTGGGGTGTCATTATTTTACAGTGAAAATCATACATCAGTTCTTTAGATAAATCAAGTATACTCATTCCAACATAGATGGGTTTATTGAACACAATTTTTGTTTCTTCATATCAATAGCAACATGATTTTCATTTCATATAGTTCTTCCTTTAAAGTTTGATTTAGCTATAAGTTTATTGCACTTTTTCGATCTGAAACAAATTTTATAACCAGTCTGTTTCCGACATATTCAATCGTTTTTCCAAATACTGAATTATTCCTCAAGTAATAGATTTCTTCAAAATAATTTTTGGTTTTAGTTACCATAGTTGTATTTAAGTCTATATTTCTTCAATCAAACTGATTAACTGAATTTTAAGAGTCTATTTATTTTTATTTTTTTCATTCCAAGAGACAGATACTGTTTAAGATTTCTATAGTGAACTACTTAAGTATGTTTGTCTTTCAGAATAGTCAACAACTTACTTTCTTTAGTTCCTGGTACAATTTTTTTTTTCAGGAACTAATAGCGAATCTTTATGCAAATCATGTAATACTTCTGGATATTCTAGAGCTACTTCAAATACATATCCAATTTAAGCAGTATCTGAAATTTCAATTATTTTTGGACAATCAGACTTATTTGGTTCAACCCATTCAAATCCAGAATATGCTAAATAGTGACTCATAGCATAACCATATAAATTATTTGCATCTAAATAAGACAGTTAATTCCATAATGCTTCACATATTTGTTTTTAATATATTTAGTATTTGACATATCTCTTACAACACTGAGATATAACACTTCTTATTCCTTTTTCTACCATTGAAATCATATAATAATTGTGTTATAATTGTAGTGGTTGTTTAGTCATTTTCAACATTGCATCCCAAGACAAACCAGGTGCAATAAAATACAAAAAAGGGGTCGAAATCATAAGCTTTAATACAAGTTTTTCTAAAAATTTAAAACATTTCAGCTAATAACAATGCATTAGTTTTAAGATACAGATCATGATATTCACCAAGATTTTTCGTATTAAATTTTTCCCAAACTAATTTTGCATGTTTATAATCTTCATCACCTATTTCACAGTCGTTCAGTTCATAGGTAAAATTTTTCTTTTGGTGTTTCTTCTAATTTATTCCAAGAATCCATATAATCATATGGATGTACATCTTTTCTGATCACTAGATCGAATAATTCTTGTGAGAAAAATTTTCAAATGTTTTTCATTTAATCCTTTTTTAAATTTGATACAAGCCATAAATTTAAATGTGCCAATAAATCTTATTTTCAAACTTTCTATCCTCTTACCAAAACTAATATATCTGTCTTCATTATTTGGTATTAAATCCATTTTTCTATCATAACCAAGTTCTTTCACAAACAGACGTGGATCATCTCCTGTTAAATTATGTAAATAAACTGCTACAAAACTCGGATGTTTCAACTATAAATTACAAATAACACATAATGGAGTGATGTAGTTTCCAGTCAAATGATCATAAGGACGAACTTTTTTATTATTTCTTGTATAATGATATCCACACAAAGCACAAATTTTAGATTCATTATGTCTTGATTGTTCTGTGGCTGTTACTGGTCTCATTTCTTCAGTCTTAGAATAAATTCTTCCAATTTCTTCTACTTCTTGTTCTATAACTTCAATAAATTTTTATGACAATTTGGTCCTCTGTATAATGATCAGTAATGTATTTTATATACTAACAAAATCCACTTAGTTCATGTTTCTGATATTTCATTCTGTATGAATTTTCTGTATTTTGTTGACAGTTGTACATCTTCAACAGTAAACCTTCAAAATCAGCATAAATAACATTTTGAGTCTGTTGATGAAACGTCCCCTTTGAAAAATTATACAAGACTATGCTTAAACTGACACACAATATTTTTAGCGCAACGCAATCTGACTTTCAGATATCCCTACAAAGGAATGGCTCTGACTAACATTAACCTGTACCTTTCACAAATCACTTACCTCACAAAAATCTTCGTTACTCGAACTACTGCAATGCAGCGAGCGCCACTACTGCCAGCTAAATAAAAGATTCAAACTACGGAAGGCACTAACTACTAGTAGGCATAGTTAGCAAATGAAAGATTTTAATAGAGAACAAACAATGTATTTACCTTAATATTCATAATTGACATCCAGTCTTACAAATTTCAAAACTCCGCCATCTCTCTCCCCACATCCACCACTGCTGGCGGCTCACCTCCAACTACGCAACGCTACGCGCTGTTCACATCCAGCTGCCGCTGCCAAACACTACAATGGCAGACAACAATGCAAACTAGCCACAGACTGCACACAGCCCAGCCAGTGATTTTCGTACAGAGCGCTACGTAACGTTGCCAATAAGAAATCATAAACAGCCTACTTACATAGCCCCTATGCTCCCCACAAAAAATTTTACAAATTGTTTTGGGCAGTGGCCAATAATGATTTGATAAATTTTTTCATAATTACAATAACAAAGATATCAAATGCACACACTTATTGATACAATGTTGGTCAAAAGCTAAGATTTTCTCACAGTCCCATAAAGACAGTCATGATCATTCATCACAGTATTAACTACCATTATATGCACAAAGTCTGAGCAGTAAAAGACAATGCACACGGAAGTAGTGGATTTTCATGCAGTCTTGAAGAAGTAGTATTGTCCTTCTAACAGAAAGACAGTGCTGACTCTTGACATGCTGACAGGTAATGGGCCACAACAGAGCAAACCCACAGCAGAGTCATTCGACGTTTTGAAGAATATTGGTAGGTAGGTCATCACAGAGCAGACCCACTGTAGTCCTTGTAGAGATTGTGATATTGGTAGGCCACTAGAGGTGCAGACCCACTGTAGTCCTGGTAGAAATAATGGTATTGGTGAGTCATCAAAGATGCAGACCCACTGTAGTCCTTGTGGAAATAATGGTATTGGTGGGTCATCAAAGATGCAGACCCACTGTAGTCCATGTAGAGACGGCCAGCAGCCATCTGTTGCGACTGTGCAGGTGCACATTCACCATCGAAGAGTCTTGCGGAGAATATAGCAAGTCCATAAACCACCACTTGTGCACTCACAAAGTTTTTGGAATTGTCCTTAGAACCAGCAATGCTGTTATCCAGTCCCTTGCTGAACTATCAACACACGTGCAAACACTAACAGTCCCTACTTCTCACATATTGTCCATATACTATGACCAACTTAAACGTGTGCAGTGAAATGAATGCTTACAAGTTACTTAATTTGATGAACCGGTGTCAATTACAGTATTATAACATGAGAAAACAATTACAAAGGTACAAAATACATCATTAAAACATAACAATACAGATAACATTTGTAGTACATGCTTTACAAAAGAATCGAAAGAACATATACATCAGTGTTACAGGAATTATGACATGAGTACATACATAAAAGATCAGAATAACTTTTGAAACATCAACTTTACACAAGAGCATTAAAACAAAACAGAATAAATAATGTCTAAACATCTTTACAAAGAAAATAACATATTATTAATGCCAATTATATTTGAGGATAACAGTATTCCTCATCATAGTGAATGTAGCTTAGTATTAGAAGAGAAAAAAATTCTATGAAACTACACAGAGACAGGAAGAAAACAAATACACAAGGGTACACAAACACATAGTGGGATAACACAAAAGGAAAGGACAGGGTTTGTTTTCAGTGTAATATTTGGTACTGCAGTCCAACCCAAAACTTCATTCCATAGATCTTTCGTCTTATTTCAACCTTTGTTTCCACCAAAAAAATCCTATCCAAGCATGCTTTCTGTATTTTTCTCGTATAACCTCTCAGTGCATTTCTTCAAATTCATCGCAACTCATTCTCTTATAGGCTACCCCCTCTTAAGCTAACTTAAATCTACTGAGCTCAGATGCTAAACTAAGGGACGAGGCAATGCAGCAGCACAAAACAATTAACACGAACAGCAATGACAAAAAATTCAAATTGGCAGCAGCAGTAAATCTAAATTAACAGAGAAAATGCAACATTACAACTAATATGAGCCAATGTGCAGCAACAAGAAAAATAAATCAGTAGTAAAACTAGCTTAACAGAGTAATACAAAGTGAAATTTAGTAGCACTATGCCTGGCAAACAGCAGCAGCAACTTATATCTAAACATGACATAGCTCAAGCAAAAAAAAAACAAAAAAAACATTACACTAAAGACAATAATCCCGAGGGGGAACCTGTTCCCCTACCGGGCGCGTCCCCAGGTGGCGGATAGGGGAAAGCTCTACAGATATGTAGGGTAGGTGGGAAATAAAATACCACCCGTGGACCAACACAGGACCAGAAATCCAAAGGCGACTCTCTCACATTGGGCGGTCTTTGGTCAGCATCTGTTCCCCAGGTTAGGGGCGGCTGGGAAAAACCTCCAGGGCTAACAACCGTGGTTGTAAATTTGTGGCTCGAAGAGTCACCCCTTACATAATACTATCAATCATGGAAGAGTGTAATGTGAAACAAATTACCCCAGGTGGACAATCCACCGCACCAAGGTGCGCAAGCAGACTATCGGATTCTGGGGAGTCTGCAGCATTGCACAGAGATGAATCGGGACATGATAAGACATCAAGCAAATTGAAATGTAAAAAAACAAGTTACATAGCTACTTTCAATGTAAACTCTCTTTTAAAAACAGGAAAATTAAAACATCTTACAGATACCCTCAAACATCATAGAATACTCATAACATCACTACAAGAAACTCGATACGTAGATGAAAACAATTTTGATTCCGGAGGTTTCAGAATATACAAAGGAAAGGTAGGCAAAAGAATAATGAAAAACACACCCCACCTCGGAACGGGCTTTATAATAGATAAAAGTATTTTAGACTCCATTATCAGCTTTCAATCACAATCGGAAAGACTCTCCACACTCACTTTTAAATCTGCTAATAGAGTATACACAATTGTGAATGCACATGCCCCCATAAATGAAGACAATAGGAAAAATAAGGAAAAGGTGGAACGTTTTTGGGAACAACTAGATGACGCGGTGCAAAAGATCCCAGACAAACACAACATCATACTTACGGGGGACTTCAATGCTCAAGTAGGAAAAGAGAAGAAATACAAAAATATTGTTGGAAACTACCCAGCGCACAATAGAACTAACCAAAATGGAGTCAGATTAGTAGAACTCTGCCAAGCGCATGGCTTGATCCTGAAATCCACAGCCTTTAAGAGACTACCCAGAAAACAGAAGACATGGACCTCACCAAACCCACACTTGGGTGAATTTCAACTTGATCATGTGGCGATAAAATGGAAACACCATACAGAAATACAAAATGTCAAAGTACTCAGAGGAGCAAACTTGGATTCTGATCACTATCTTTCTAAAATAAAACTCAAAATTATCCCCAAAAGGAAAGATAGAAACAGTAAACCCAAAAGCAGAAGATACGATCCAGAAAAGATAATGAATTCGAAGGAGTTTCCCCTCGCGACTCAAGATATAAGGAACCAAAATTGGGATCAAATGAAGGAAAGCCTACTAACCAAAGCTGAACAAATAGCAACTATAACCAAAATCAAAAAACACGCATGGTGGACAGAGGAATGTGACAAACTTATTGAGCAAAGAAAGAAAGCATGGCAACAGATACAATCTCAGAAAAATGAATATAATAGGCAAAATTTCCTGAGTGTAAGACAACTAGTGAGTAAAAACCTCAAAAGAATTAAAAAAGCACAAGAAGATCAACTCCTTTTGCAGATCAACGAAGACTTCAACAAAAACAAGACTAGGAGCTTTTACAGAACTTTTAAACAAAAAATAACCAAGTACAGCCCACCGACACTCCAATTACAAGATAAAAATGGTAATATTGCACACAACAACAGGGATAATTGCAAAATTTTGAGGGAATATTTCAGAAACCTTCTCAACTGTAAAGAACCAATTGAAAAAATGGATTTCAGCAACTCAACTTCAACAAGTCCTAACTCAGAACCACCCACCGTCGAGGAACTACAATCAATCATTTTGAATCTCAAAAACTATAAGGCTTCGGGAGAGAACCAAATTACAGCTGAACTGTGGATAAATGTCAATAGAAATGCCATAGAATCTCTCCAAAACATATTTGAAGAAATATGGAAAACAGAAAGAATTCCGGATGAATGGAAGATGGCCCTCATTCACCCAATTCATAAGAGGGGATCCAGAACAGACCCCAACAATTACAGAGGGATTTCGCTCCTTGATGTAACATACAAAATACTGTCTAAAGTCCTTTTGAATAGAGCAGAACCCCAGCTAGACTGTCAACTTGGAGAATACCAGGCAGGCTTCAGAAAGGGAAGATCCTGCCCAGAACAAATTCTAAACCTCAAAAATCTTATGGCCTACCAAAAATCGAGAGCAAAAGCGTATGTCATCACATTCATTGACTTTCAAAAGGCGTACGACTCCATAGACAGGGAATCTCTAATCTCCATATTAAAAGAATTGAACCTAGACAATAAAACTACAAACCTAATTAGAGAAACCATCACCAACACATACTCCAAAATTAAATTTATGGGAGAACTCTCAGACCTATTTGAGATAAAAACTGGAGTACGACAAGGTGATGGACTCTCTCCATTGTTATTTAACTGTGCCCTAGAAAAAATAGTAAGAGAATGGAACAAGAAAATCAATAGTGGAATCCGACTAGGAACAAAAAACAAAGGCATCAAGGTTAATTGCCTAGCATTTGCAGATGATATGGCCCTACTAGCTGAAACATGGGAAGAAGCCAAAGAACAGATCCTCGAATTACAGAAACAAGCAGAGAAAATAGTCCTTAAAATTTCTTTTGAAAAAACCAAAATAATCACAAATATAAAAAAGCCAATGAAATATTTTAAAGTAAGAGACCAAAAGATCGAAATTGTTAAAGAATTCAAATATCTTGGTGAATGGATTAGCTGGAACGCCCTTGAGAAAAAAGCAATAGAATTAAGAAGAAACAAAGTTGAACTAGCCTTTCAGCTTACTAAAAATACTTATAATAAAAAGTCCCTCTCATGGAATTCAAAAATAAAACATTACAACACTGTCATTAAACCAGAAGCACTATATGCAGCTGAGACATTATCTATCACTAACCATAGCCCAATTGAAAGGCTAGAGATCAAAGAAAGAAAAATATTGAGAAAAATTTTAGGCCCCAAATTTCATAACGACAAACTAATTCATACCAAAAATGAAACACTCTACAAAACCACAGAAAAACTTTCGGATACAATGAGGAAAATAAGAATTGAGTTTTATGGGCACATTCTCAGAATGAACCCAAATAGACTTACAAAAAGAATGTTTGACTACTTCAGGAATAAAAAATCCAAACCAAATTGGTTTATCCAAACAGAGAAAGACTTAAGAGAACTACACATCACAGAAAAAATGCTCACAGACAGGACCGCAAAAATGATAAGCAAAGACAGAAAAGAGGGATTCCAGCTCCAAAATAGAAAGAAAAGAACGATTGTCATCTCTGATGAGGAAAGAAAAGCAAGATCAGAAAGAATGAAACAGTACTGGGCGAAAAGAAAAGCACAGAACACACAGAAGTGATTGATTCAACGTACCCCAAAGTTGGGTGAAACGAAGAAGAAGAAGAAGGAGAAAGACAATAATGCAGATAAGGGAAATGTATATTCACATCTTAATGTCTATGTAATTAAAGTGGTGCACCACAAAAACTAATTCTACAAAAAATTACCAAGTACTTGAAAAGAAAATTATGTATGCAGTTACTGTTATTAGTCCCTTCTTATTGTTCTTTCCATTCCAAGAGCTCCTTTTTCGAAGAATGTGGATCAGAAAATAATTATTTAATACATCTGTTGACAGAAAGTGTTCACATTAGCAGATGCATTTAAGTTTATTTTATAAAACCAATGCTGCAACACAGCTGGAAAACACATCAAATGAAATAAGCAATTATGAAAAGCAAAGCATAAAAATATCATTCAATAGTCATGTGACATTTCATAAGTTATTAGAAATTCTCTCAACTCTCGTAGAAAGACGCTTGTCATAATCAGGTGTGCAGATGTAAGTATCTTTCCAAGTAATGAGCGTGTCGTATTTGCGATGCTTTCTCTAAAGGAATGTCAATTGCGAGGATAATGGCCCCTTTTTTTCTCCACCTAATGGCTTTCTTTTGTCAGACGACTACTTCTCAGCTGGGCGCCCAAAACGCATTACATCAAGGTCACTTACCTTTCTTAGTGAAATATTTACCACAGCAGTTTCTGCTACAGTGGCAGTCTCATAAAAAAAAATCCACAGGTTGAGAATTTGCGTTACAAATGTGTAGAAACAAAATCCTATTGATATAACAGTATCCAAAAAATTTTCGTCGGCATTGTAATACATTCACGCATTTACATACATTTCATAACTCTTAAAGTATGATTCTTGGTTTCCAACAACCTTTTTCACAAACCAGAGTCCCTAACCACTACTCATTATTCCTTACCTTTTTACACATATACATATTTGTCGACAATTCTTCAATATTTCATCATAACAGATACGTAGCATAATCAAATAACTCATATAGCATCAGCTTATTAATCATAAACATACCTCAGCAGCATAATACACATCGTCGTCGTAATAATAACATCATAACACCTCAGTCAAACCTCATAAACGTCGTAGCTTCCTACAATAATGTCAAAACCTAAAAAAAAACTCTCTGCTCATTTCAATAGTGTCATCTACCTCAAACGTACTTTAAAATCATGCTCCATTACCAAATACATCATTCAACGCTTTCATAGTATCACAATGGTTCCGAAAAAATATGAACAGTTCACAAAGTACAGACAAAATACAGTTTCATAAGTGTGACATTATCCAACGGTGTAATTATGTAAACATGTGTCACTGATGTAGTAAAAAAAATGTTTATCTCTCAGTTAAATGATCAGATAGCTGTGTAATTTGTGTGTTAGAGAAATATGGTACCGATGTGTAAAGTTGTATAAGTAAATACCATATTAGCTAGGGCTCCTTGTCCTTGCCAAACACATGATACACCAAGTAAACGTGTACCCCTCTGAGGATTAATGTAATTATACCCTCAGGTGTTACAGATTACAGCAATGGAATGAAATGTATAACGGAAAACCTTTGTGTCATTGTACTTCAAATTTCTTTAATAATAAATGTTTTAAGTATAAAATTAATCACTCAAATACGTGTACTGTAGCGCTAAACTGTGCGTCTTGTTGTAAGATAATCTCTGTGGAAGTGTCATAGTTCTCGTCCTCCGAAAGCTAAGTTATGCAGAAGTCAATGTACTTACCTCATGATAAACAAAAGTGAAATGCTTTGCGTATAGATATCTTAGTTATTACGCTTATTGTTGTGATGAAGAATGTACTGCACTGTAACGTATTGTTGTCCTACGGAAAAGGCTGTCTCCTTGTAGCCATAGCACAAAAGTCACCACTAAAACATGTCTCACTTTACAGAAGAATTCAGAAAAAACTGTGCAGATATAAAACAGAAACACCGCAAAAGCAACATTGTAAATTGTCACTCATTAGTAGTGTCGTGATAAAATCTTGTAGCTGTCAGATATACCAACCACTGAGTCATCTGGCATTTCACAGAAAGCACCTCAAATCCGGAAGCCACTCTCAAGCAAACCAAAATGTTGCATGAAAATCTCATTAGCAGTGCCGGTATATGTTCCAAGTATGTGAGCCTCATAGTC
The DNA here is from genome assembly GCF_023864275.1 of Schistocerca cancellata. Classification (NCBI taxonomy): domain Eukaryota; kingdom Metazoa; phylum Arthropoda; class Insecta; order Orthoptera; family Acrididae; genus Schistocerca; species Schistocerca cancellata. Next base: position 689,568,204 of record NC_064630.1, on the reverse strand, counting down.
GTTACGCGATCGTGCAACTAACAAGCAAGAATGTACAAACAACAACACTGCGTCGTCCATTCACTACAACAATGCATTCGTAATTTCTGTTTAAATAAGTTCTCTTGGTTCTTGACTGGATATTTAACTTCAAACACTGTTGCATGTTAACAGATACTAAGTCTGACAAAGCATACTGGTAATGTAAAGTGAAAAGTTATATGGCAAAGACAAAGTTAAAAAGCAGATTATCTTTCAATAAACGGTTTTACATGTGAAATGTGGTGTAAACCTTTACTCTTCCTAGTACGCAGAGTTTCAACTTGAATGCAATTATCATGCGGTATTCGCCCGTAAAGAATACTGGAATTTTGCTCAAGGTAAGCGTCTATGTTATTTTTCCCTGAGCCAGGGGGCGCAGGTGGCTGCCTGCGGTGCGAGTCATTGTCTGTTTCTTTGTTGGCGCGCGCCGTTACTGGGATTAGGAGAGCTAACTTCTACAAATTCGCCTTGCCGAGAAGGCCCTCCCCTGTTTGAAGCTCGCCAGTTCTGATGGAATTCAGGTCTGTCGTTACGATCATATCGTCTGTCGTAATGTCGGTAGATTCCATAGTTTCTTTCTTGTCGGTCACGTGGTGGAGAATTTCTCCCTGAGTCGTAACTGCGCGCTGGACCGTTGCGTCTAAAGTTATTCTGTTTCCCTTGATAATAATTATTTTGGTTCCCATATTGTCTGTTTCTCTGATTGTCTCTGTGATAGTTATTACCGCGGAGAGCTGATCTTTCCCTGTAATTATTAATACTCTGCCAACGGTTGTCATACGGGTGGTGTCTGTTTTGGTCACGATTTACATTATAAGAATAGCCTTGTCGTGTATTATTTCTGTCATCGCGGAATTGTGACAAATGTGACCTGTAATTGTTGTGCTCCTGTTTTCGCGTTCCGCGATTGTCAGTGTCAATTTCCAGTTCTTGTAACAGTCCCTGAAAAGCTTCAATGTCGTCTTTGCAACGTCCTGCTAAAATAATATGTCATAAATGTTCAGGCAGTTTGATTAAGCAAATGCGGATGAGTTCTGAGGGACTATATGGGTTTGAAAGATACTGATTCTTATGCAACATGTCTTCAAAATATTTCATAAGACTGGAAAATTCAGATTGTTCGAAACGTTTCATCATTATGATGCTATGTTTTACTCGGTCTTGTGTAGCTTGAGACCAATACACTGAGAGGAAGGCATGATAAAATTCTCCTTCACTGTGACAATCGTGAATGACCGATCGCATTCTTACAGCTGGTTCATTCTCCAAGTAGCCACACATAAATTCTAATCTGTGCTCCAATGACCAGTTGGGAGGAAAACAATGAGAGAATTGATGGAGCCATGCTTGTGGATGAATGTCGTTGCCAGAATTCTTAAATGTTTTGAATTTACGTGTAGTAATGAACAGCTTATAGTCAAAATCATCATGTCGGCGAGTCGCATGTCGGTCATTGGTACGTCGTTTCGGCGGTTCCATCTCAAAATTCGGTGTACCTTGCCAATTTCTTTCATAATTTCCGAAGTGCCCTGAGTTATTATTTTGTGGCTGTTCCGTATTTCTATGTCCCTCTTCCCATATTGGAGCGCGAGTGGCCTCTGAAATACATAATTCTCGTATTACCTGTGTCAGCTGATCTTGTACTTATCGGATTTCTCTTTGGTGTTGCGTATTATTTTGATTTTGATTTTGTTTGAATTTTCTAATTTGTTCATACTCATCTGTGTCAGTAAAGGCTATGGGTTTTGTGTCATTCAGATCATCATCTACCTTTGTAGATAAGTTAGTGACCTGATCCGAAAGTTCAGCTACTTTCTCCGATAGTGAACACATTTCCTCAGTGTGTTTTTCTGAACCAAGTTTCAGAGTGTCCATTTGTGTTGAAATCGAATCTACTGTGTCCTTTAAGTTTTCCTGAGCTTTTGCAAGTTGCGTAACCAAATCGGTAGATGCAACTGAGTCAATTTTAGCCCACAAGGTCTCATGATTTTCATGAACAATGGTTTGCAGTTCTTTTATGGCTGCTTCGTGATTTCTGTAATGCATTTTCATGCCGCGAAAAAATAGGTTGAAAATGCTCACAAATTTGTGTTTTTACGTAATTACAGACTTTTTGACATTTCGATTCAATGTTATGTAACTCAGTAGTTAAATCTTCACGTGTTCGTTCAAGCTTGGTGTCTAACTTTTGAAGATTTTGTTCCATTGTGTCTAACTTTTGAAGCTTTTGCTGTGTTTGTCGCCATTTGTTGCATTAATTGTAATAACAATGCATTAGTGTCTGGAATCTGTTCCTATACGCTTTTTGGCAGTGCATTTGTACCAGCAACATTCACATTTCGACAAGCAGAAAATGTGTCTTGACTTATTTGAGAAAACGGTGAGGACGCAAAACCTGAATCTACAGTATTGTGTCCTATCATTTCGGATTGCTGAGGCGAGCTGTTGCCGAGCGATCGATAGATAATGCTTCCCTGTTCACTACCTGTTTCACTGTCTACACCATTATTTGCCGCCCGTTCCATTTCCCTATGCACAATTACCAAATTACTACTTCGAATGTCTGTTAATTCACTACACAGTGGTGCTAATAAGCTACGCTCTTCGTCACTGTTATTTATCAGTTTACTTTGGAGCCTAGTGTTACGTTTTTCACACGCCATTATTGTCACAATATTTCACACGACAACACAGAAAAACACAATGTGAAGAGCAAAAATAAGAGAACACATTAACATGGCACTGAAAATAATATCTAGTTAATTGCAAGCGCAGCTGCGAAATACTTGGTGCAAATCTACATGCATGCCACAACTGTTTTTCTGTACAAGAATGAAAAACTACAACAACAAAGGAAATTCTCTCTACAATTACGTGCTAGCAATAAACAAAACCTGCACTAATTACACAAACTACAAGAAAAAATCAGAAGATTCCAGTGAGGTGTCCTCGGCTAAGGGTCGACATATGAAACGTCCCCTTTGAAAAATTATAAAAGACTATGCTTAAACTGACACACAATATTTTTAGCGCAACGCAATTTGACTTTCAGATATCCCTACAAAGGAATGGCCCTGACTAACATTAACCTGTACCTTTCACAAATCACTTACCTCACAAAAATCTTCGTTACTCGAACTACTGCAATGCAGCGAGCGCCACTACTGCCAGCTAAATAAAAGATTCAAACTACGGAAGGCACTAACTACTAGTAGGCATAGTTAGCAAATGAAAGATTTTAATAGAGAACAAACAATGTATTTACCTTAATATTCATAATTGACATCCAGTCTTACAAATTTCAAAACTCCGCCATCTCTCTCCCCACATCCACCACTGCTGGCGGCTCACCTCCAACTGCGCAACACTACGCGCTGTTCACATCCAGCTGCCACTGCCAAACACTACAATGGCAGACAACAATGCAAACTAGCCACAGACTGCACACAGCCCAGCCAGTGATTTTCGTACAGAGCGCTACGTAACGTTGCCAATAAGAAAACATAAACAGCCTACTAACATTGATAACTTTTAAAATCTATATATGAACCTTTCTCTAGCATTCCTACCTTTAATGGTTTGTTAATTAAACAATTCTTTGTGTCATCTTTTTTTCTTTGCTAGTGAAATGGAGTAAACAAACATCAGAAATAAATTTTACTTTTCCATGTTTACTATTTGACTCAAAACAAGTCAAGATGAATTTTTAGACAACAATAGTGTGAATTGATTTCGTTCTTGAAATAACCGTGTTATACATGTCTCCCTTTCTTACTTTTCGGAGCTTTGGATGGATAAATTTGATATTTTTCATCAAACGGATGAACATTAAGAGATGTAATTATTAATTCTACTCTCAATTTTCGGAATATTATTGGCACTGCAGGAAATTCAAAATTTTCAAGTTTCTGATTGAGATCAAGACCAACATGTTTATATTTTGTAACTCGTTCTGAATTTTTATCTACAGGATATAATGCAAATTTTATAGCCCAGAGAAAACTTTTTTGATCTTTATTTCCTACATTAATACATCCTTATTTATTTTATCTGATAATTAGATGTAAGATGATCCAGTCAATAGAACATATATTATAATAATTACTTGTAGACCAATAATTCTATTTAATGACCATCCTGATCCTTGTGCTTGAAAATTGGACATTAATGATAAAATATTTTGTTTACCATTCTTAAATTTTTTTATTAAATCCCCTTCATTTGTGATTCTATAGTTTTCTGTTTGAAAGTGAAATTCCATAATATTTATATTTGTCTACATTTGGTATTCACAAAAGTGTTTAAAAGTTACTTTCAATCCATGATTTATTCTTAGATATCTTTTACCATTTTTATAATTATCGGTTTTACTGCAGTCAAGAAATAATGAACTTCAGTTGAGTTTATGTTATTTTCAAAATTTACAGTTTGTAATCTATTTGGAAATCCAACTAGATAATCATAAAATGGTCTCCTGTCTCTTGGTTTCTCAAATAAATTAGTATAAAAAGGAAATAATTGTTTATCATTATTTCTAGTTTTTGTTTCGCAAACACATCTGTAGAAAACAGAAATATTTCTTTCAATGGAAAAGTTTCATTATTTTGAAAAATTTCATATTTGCTTCCAATTCCATAATAAAACTATTGTGTCCTAACACTTTCACCTTGTGTTCAATTATGTCTATTATTAAATATAATTATATCAGCTTTATTTTATTTACCATAACTTTGTAATTCATTTTTTACAATAATCATGTAGTTGAACAACTGTGAATTTGTCCATTTGGCCTTCCTGCTTTATATAAAATAAAATTTAGTAGATTTGTAAAAATAAAATTTCAAAATTTAGCAATTCAGAGGTTTCTTAGTTAATAGATATTTTTAATTAAGTATGGGATGATTGTTCTTTCTCATTTATCATATATTCTAAATTAAAGTTTTACATTTGTTATGACAATTATCTTTATGTAACTGGTTAACATAGAAACAATTTAAATTTTAAACTCTTGACAAGCTTTACATTTTTTTAATTTCTGTCATTTCGTGATTTTCATCATTATTCGTGGATAATAATATTTTCGACTGTTCTTTACTCAGAATTCATTCTAAGTCGTTTTTGTAGTAATACTTAGAAATATTTTTTCCACATACACAAGGAACTTGTTTACTCTCTTAATTTCTTACATGCTATTTGCTGTATTGTCTGAACAAGACACAGCCAAGGAAAAAGCACCACAGGCACAAAGATGGGAGGTGGTGTCAATGCCACAGAGACTAGCCACTTGTGCGACTTTCACCAGTGCCACAGGCGGCGCTGAGGATGATGATATCGACTTCTCTTTGTCCAATTTCCGGCCGAGTACAATTCGCCAAAATGACTGGACGACAATGGACAGAAGCCTACTTGGAAGATAGAAGAGCAGCTCTCGCCCACTGGGTTGTAGATCATCGCCCAGGGCTGACTTACGCAGGGAACATTGTTTGGTGAACGCTTAGGAGTGAAGAGACAATTGTTGTAAATTGAATTTGCTATGTAATTTGAAGTTTACCTACGATTATTTGCACTTAGACATTGAGGGTCTTTTTATGTTATATTACATGCAGTGTTGCAGACTTCATTATTCAACAAGTCACAAAGATAAGTAAACCTTTTTAACTCATTTGTGTTACTTGGTTGCTAGTTTGTTGGAGTGTTGTAGAAACTTCGTTCTCCTACCCTGTTGCCTTTCAGTGGGGCATAGCTGTGTAATAGAGGCAGGGAAAAATTGTCTTATCGGTGTACTGCACCAGAAACCATTTCACGAACTAACAAACTCGGCATCCATAGCAGTAGTGACGATTCCTTTACAAAACTGGCAACGAGGGTTTATCATAGCTGTGGCGACAATGGCTGGCGTGACTTTTGCTTTGAGTTGAAAGTGTTCGTATTTGCCTTTTCTCTTCTAACCCAATTCAGTTCATTTGTGCCATTTTTTGTTCTACTTTTGGGAGCAAGTCGTATATGTCACACCTTTTTCTTTTGGGACATTGCTATTATCTAACTAGTTACTATGTCAATCCAGCCACTACCCAACCACAATGGATAACTCATTATCCTGTGACGCAATCATCATCTATGCCTGCACCAACCCCAGCTCCAAATCCGCAGCATCCACCCTTTCTATCTGTTCCTACCGAACCGTTACCTAATGTGGATGTACAATGGTCGCAGGATCTTAATACGTTCCTTTGGTTCCAGATGCAGTCGCTTCAGAAGCGGACTGAAATCATGACACAATTCGTCACACATCAACCAGCAGCTCAGACAGTAAACAGCACGTCAGCAGCCATGGCTGCAGCTTCCGTGCCACAGTTCCTGCAAATGTAGCGCCCCTTTGGCTTAAATGCAGAAGACTGGACAGAATGTGTTGCACAATTCAGGGCACACCTAGCAGCCCACCAAATATCAAGTACTGTACATAAGCTTACTTCCTTTCCGTCTTTGGTGTATCAGTGTATAGGATTCTTACAGAACTCTTCCCTACATTATGGATGGAAGACATCCCTTTTTGAGACATTAGTAAGTGCATTAAATAAATACTACGACGACGGTGGCAACATTGTGGCTGCCGGGTTAAAGTTTTTTTCGTTGAAAGAAGCAGCCAGGACAAACATACTTTCAGTGGGTGACTGAATTACAAGGCTTAAAGCGGAAATGCTAGTTCCATTGTGAATATGGAAAATAATACAGTGACTACATGATCAGAGACGCAATCACACAGAATGTGTCAGACAATAGGATCAGAGAACAGATTCTGAAATATTACGATCCTATTCTTGAGCAGGTATTGCAGATCATCGATTACCAAGACTCTTGCGAATTTGCTATAGACAGTTTTCAGCAGGTTGGTACTGTAACACTTGTGCTGTAGCACAGAAACCCGAAAATAGCTCTAGTGCTATGCAGTTCTGAAAACAGCCACACAAACAGCCTCACGGACAGAAAAAATGGTTCTGAGCACCATGGGACTTAACTTCTGAGGTCATCAGTCCCCTAGAACTCGGAACTACTTATACCTAACTAACCTAAGGACAGCACAGACATCCTTGCCCGAGGCAGGATTCGAACCTGCGACCGTAGCGGTCGCGCGGTTCCAGACTGTAGCGCCTAGAACAGCTCGGCCACTCTGGCCGGCTCACTGACAGAACGCCATAACACGTTAATCGCTTAAGTACAAGCTGTGCTTTGCTCACCAACAGCATGGTGCAAAATCGTGCCCCCAATGCTATACAGCACATAAACGTAGACATTGCTCGTCACACTATGCCACTTGCTAGTCCTGCCACTGAAGTAGACATGTACAATGTGTGTGCTTAAAAATATTAAATTCCCCAGATCACAATGTGAAACAATTGCGCTCTGCTATGGAAGTGCATGTCGTAACTTCCGACCAGGTGCTCCAACAGAGCAATCTTGTGCAATTATTCAGAACACTACTTCCCCTGTGGAAATTCTCCCTAATCAACTGTATGTACCTTTAGTGTTTGCAGGAAATACAGTAAAACTTCAATTAGATACAGGTGCATGAGTGTCCTTCTTAAACAGTGAAACTTAAGAACTGTTATGGAAACCAAAACTTTGTAATCTACAAATATACTTAGCCAGAACATTCCAGTGATAGGAAGACTTAACATTATGACTACGTATCAATATCTGCAGTTGACAATTTCTTTTCAAGTCCAATGAAGCCGACAAACCGTTAATGTTTTTGGTCTCGACTTATTCGATTTGTTTAAACTAAACATTGTGGGCAATGTGCTAGCTGTGTCTCGTTTCAATTCAAGTAAAAGTGTTGCTAAGCTCTGTGACGAATTTCAAGAATTGTTTGCTCCTGGCCTAGGTAAAGCCAATAACACGTTATGCTTAAAGACAACACGCAGCCGCGCTTTTTCAAAGCACATGCGATTCTATTGTGCTTCGTGAACAGGTTGCAAAAGAGCTGCCTCACTAGCAAGAAAATGGCATAATCGCGCCAATCACTGAAAGTCAGTGGTCTACTCCAGTAGTTAATGTTAGAAAACCATCTGGAAAAAATTAGGATTTGTGCTGTTTTCAAAGCCACTGTCAATCCTCAGACAGTTGTGGATATTTATCCATTGCCTCGACTTGAACTCTCATGGCTTAGGCAGAGGTCGTTATTTTTCCAAAATTGACCTTCTTGATGCCACCCTTCAGATTCCTCTTGATGAATCTTCGCAAAATATGTTTGTCATCAATACACATTCAGGACTTTTCAAGGTCCTTCGTTTGCCTTTCGGTAGCGCATCAGCACCTGCCATTTTCCAACACTACCTAGAACAGCAGACTACTTCTGTACCTCCATGGACAAATTACCTGGACGATATTGCAATTGCTCGCCTCACAGCAGAAGAACATCTCGTCAACTTGCGCACTTTGTTTCAAGATTTGTCAGCGGCCAGACTCAAGTGTATCAAGAAAAATCTGCCCTTTTCCAGATGGAAAAAGAATATTTAGGACATTATCAATTTTCGGGGTTTCATCAGACACAGGCATATTTGCAAGCAATAAGTGATCTCAAACCGCCTAAGATTGCAATCTGTCCTAGAGAAACTCAGTTATTACATTCGCTTAATCCCTAACGCAGCTCATATAGCAGCTTTCTTGCATCGCCGTCGCCACAAAAACGTTTCTTTTGTTTGGTCCCAAGATTGTGAAATAGCCATTCAGAACTTGAAAGTGGCGTCGCTCAGTGATCGATGCTTGGTTCCTTTTGATCCAAACAAACATGTCATTTTGGCCACGGACACATCGTCCTATGGAACTGTTGCTGTTTTGCCCTTGCTTCCAAGCTTCTGAACGAAGCTCAGCAGAACTATTCCCAAATGGAAACGGAAGCTCTTGTCATCATTTTCGGAGTGACTAAATTTCACCAGTACTTATATGGTCGAAAATTCTATTTGGTCACGGACCACAAGCTGTTTCAGTCTTTCTCCAATCCTGCCAAACCGATTACTATTCGTACTGCTCAGAAATTGCAATGTTGGGCTCTTCTTCTCTCCCACTACCAGTGTGAGATCATTTATCGGCCCACTCCTAAGCATGCAGATTCTCTCTCATATCTCCCTATGGGATCTGATACTGTGTTCAACATTTCTGAAAAAGCGTGTTTCAAACTGATGCACAAGAAACTAGCACTGTCGAGCAGTTTCCCCTGGATTTTCGCAAACTAGTGCAAGCCACTTCTTTTGCCCTCGATTTGTGAATTTTGCTCTGATACATTTGTACCGGATGGCCACCTTCTATTAAGCACACCGTTATCCCCAGCCGGCCAGGGTGGCCGAGCGGCTCTAGGTGCTAGAGTCTGGAACCGCGCGACCGCTACGGTCGCAGGTTCGAATCCTGCCTCGGGCATGGATGTGTGTGATGTCCTTAGGTTAGTTAGGTTTACGTAGTTCTAAGTTCTAGGGGACTGATGACCTCAGAAGTTAAGTCCCATAGTGCTCAGAGCCATTTTTCGTTATTCCCATTGTTCGTCGATATTTTGCACGTCGACATGATCTTTCTGTTTTTCATGGCGTCATTTTGCTTCACACAGAGTCAGGACATTCGAGTGTGATGATACCGAAACTTCTTCAATGACATGTGCTCAGCTTATTGCATCAAGGTCATTAGGGTGTTGTCCACACGAAACAAGTAGTGTGCAGACATTGCACATGGTCTGGCAAGGACGCGCAAATAGAAAGGATGTGTGAATGGTGTCAAGCGTGTGTAGAACATCAAGCAGCCCCGCCACAACATTTTTTTGAGTGACCGAAGGGAGAATCGTCTTGGCACTATGTGCACGTAGACTTTGCTGGCTCTTACTGGAACACATGATCATTTGCAGCTGTTGATGCATATAGCAGATTCCCCTTTGTTGTTCTCATGTCATCGACAACATCTCGCTCCACTTTGCAAGCGCTTCTGCATCGAAGGTCTGTCTGAATTGCTCATCATGGACAACAGACTTCAATTTGTCTCTGCAGAATCTGAAGATTTCTGTACAGCAAACTGCATACACCATCTTACCGCAGCAGCATTCCACCCACAGTCGAATGGTAGGCTGAACGTTTTGTTCACACATTCAAACAGCAAATGGCCAAACTTCGCTTGGTTCATCCACATAAACAAGCAACAAGCCTTGCTTCACTTCTTGTCCACTTATCGTTCCCAGCCCCACAATGGCCCTTCACCTGCAGTATTGCTACATGGCGGACTCCACCACATGCCCTTGCACTTGCTCGATCCCCTGCTACAATCGGCGCCTACAGACTCAAGCCAGCCAACATATCAGATTAGCCAACCTGTTTTTTACAGCTGAAAGATGTCATGAGAGCACAGCATAATTACTAATTCAATTGGTTCACATATGTTTCAAATTCGAGGTCCCGGTGGATTGCAGGAGAAGAACCTAAATGAAATTCGCCCTTGTCGCTTCCAGAGTTCTGCCACTTCTCGTATGTTCACAGATTCCTGGCCTTCCCAGCCTACACAACCCGGGCGCCATCCACCAGAATGGGGTCACACGACACTGCTTCCGGACCTAGAGCAGATGGACCTCGATCCAACGCCACATCCATCCACTAGCAGACATCTGGCAGCACATGCCATGAGACCACTGCTGGATCAAGCCCGCGCTGAGCCTACTGAGAGGCCTCCAGTAAACGAGATGCTGTTGCAGAAGCATGCCATCAACAAGATGTCCTGCTGATGGGTGCTGCGACCCACACTCTGTGTCAATTTTTGGCCAGTGTTCCCTCGCAGTCTCAAGATGGATGTTGGGGTGTGAGCAGCAACTCGGTATTGGCTAAAGCAGCAGCCGCCGTTCCAACAAAGGTTCCAACAGCCACGCCTCCTCCTCACCATCGGTATGATGCTCGGCCGTAAGTGACGACGGTGTAGCGGTTTGGGGACGGGGGAAGAGTGCTTTGTCGTCCAAACAAGACACAAACAAGGATAATACACCACAGTTGCAAAGATACGAGCTGGTGCCAGAGCTATGGAGACTCCCCACATGTGCGAGTTCCACCAACGCCACAGGTGACACTGTGGATGAGGATATCGACTTCGCATTGACCAATTGCCTATGACAGGACGACATTGGACTGAAGTCTACTTGGAAGATAGAAGAGCAGCTCTCACCCACTTGGTTATAGGTCACCGTCCAGGGCTGATTTAGACAGGGAGCATCGTTTAGTGAACTCTTAGAAGTTAACAGATACTTGTTGTAAATTGCAGTTACTATGAAATGTAATGTTTACCTACGATTATTTGCACTAAGTCATTGAGAGCCTTTTTTTGTGTTATATTACATGCAGTGTTGCAGAATTCATTATTCAACAAGTCACAAAGGAAAGTAGACCTTTTTACCTCTTATGTGTGACTTTGTTAATAATTTATTGGAATGTTGCAGAACCTTTGTTCTCCTATCCTGTTACCTAACCCTGTGGCATAGCTGTGAAATAGATGCAGAGAGAAATTGTTTTTGCAGTGTACAGCACCAGAAGCCATTCCACAAACTCACAAACTCGGTCTACACAGCAGTAGTGATGAGACATTTACAAACTAGCGATGAGGGTTTGGCAAAATATTCATTTACACATTGTCTACACATTGTCCTATAACAATCTTTTGTGTATTTTTGCTAGGTAAAATTATCAATTGACATCGCCTTGTTACAATATTTACAGAATTTGGATTTGACACAACACTTCTCTTGCTTATACAATGTAGGCTTTCATGGCCGGTGTTGTCTTCAGTTAAAACTTCCGGGCTGAGAGGCCGTGGTCGATGTATAAAATTTCCACCTGACGTTTCATCTCCATGTGTGGGAGACATCTTCTGAGGTCGTCCGGCCGGAAACACGTTGGATGTGCTAATGGGAAAGCAATGAGGTGAGTGGCTTAGGTGCAAAAACGTAACCTCGGACCACAAGAGAAAGTTGTGGATAAAATCATTTATGCCTAAGGTATGTACACAGTTCCTGATAACAAAAAAAGTTCAAATGTGTGTGAAATCTTATGGGATTTAACTGCTAAGGTCATCAGTCCCTAAGCTTACACACTACTTAACCTAAATTATCCTAAGGACAAACACATACACACCCATGCCTGAGGGAGGACTCGAACCTCCGCTGGGACCAGCTGCACAGTCCACGACTGCAGCGCCCTAGACCGCTCGGCTAATCCCGTATGGCAATAACATTAATATCTAAAACTTTAAAGAAAAGCATCAATACATTCACCGTTATAATCTACACCTAAAATCATTGGTGTGAATTATTCATGCAACTGTTGTTGCCTGATAACTGATCGCAATAACTCGTGAAGCGGTACACATTTCGCAGTACACCCGCGTGCCCATGTGGTTTGTGGAGACGCAATTTCTAGGTATTGTGGCCAAATTGCAACAATATCACATCACACAATCATGAACAGTTAACATTTCTTCAAACAAACATGAGATCGGACAGTTAGTGATGACGGTAGCCCAACAAACTCTACTTTTCAACCACGTGGTTGGTTCCCCACAGACAAAAGATACATAAAACAAGGAAAATTTATGAGAAGGCAAAGCTATTAATATTTAGAAAAATAAAAGCTTATACGGGCACAGATGAAGGCAATTATACATTCATACAGAAGCTAGTGCTCACTTCTTATCCACTCCTTTGCGTGGCGCTCTTCTGGCGGATCCAAGTCTGCTATAGAAATTTACTAAAAGAAAAGTCTGCCAAAGTTTTGTATTCCTTACTGCGACAAGGTAAAGCAATCTTTCAGAGTTGAAAAGTGAGACCAGAAGCTAACAGCTCTCCTCTCGCCAAGTAACAACGCGCCATGCGGTCAGTCTAACTCACCCTTCTTCGACTGGAGCGCACCTGTGGACACTTCCTGTGCCGGCGGCAGACTGCCTCCCTTTTCCTTATCCAGCCTCTTCAAAGCTCTGCATGCCCCGGAAAACCTAAAGATACTATTTCCGCCACCAACCTAAAGCAGGTGGATTTCATACCAGTAGTGCAAACCTCTTTGTCTACTTGACCACTACAAGAGTTGGCTATTCTGTACAACTGCTGCTGAATCTGTATGACTATCGAAGACTTTTTGCAGAAGACTACACCACCGTCTAGCAACGTAGCACACAACCACACTCATTCAATCACACCACTATGAGAGTTATGAGAAAAGAGAAATGAGGTAAAGAAAGAGAAAAGCTAGTGAAAATGGGCTCCTGGACTAATGAAAGGTGGCTACAGGACCCTTTCACTTGTTCCTAATTAATCTTATCTTCATATTCTGTAATAAAATCTTTAGGTACTTCTTGAGGCATTGAAATACTTTTACAGTTAACTTTATTTTGAAATTCTTTAATTTTTTTTTCAGACAATATTTTTTGTGTGATGTATCATTCCAATTTAATTTATCTTGCAATTCTGGCGTAAAATCTTCAGATAATTTTTGAAGTGATGATATATAGTCCCAATTTACTGTATCTTGTAATTCTCTTATAAGATTGTCATATTATGTTTTTGGATCACAGACAAGTGATTCCAGTTTACTTTATCTAGAAATTCTTTTATAAAATTTTCTGAAGTATTGTAATGTATTGAAATCTTATGTTTACATTCATATTAAGAAAACGGATTTTCATTTTTGATAGTCGTCAACCATTTCCCAAACATAACATTTATGAAATACAAGTTGTGTAATTCATTAAAGTTTAAATTTTTAACCATAAGATGAATTATCTGAATAAGTTGTTCTTCTCTAGCTTTTAGTTCAGTCAACTCGTTGTTATTATTATTGTTATAAGTAAATTATTTCTGTTAGTATTAATAAGATCAATAATGTGTTTTTTCAGTTTAGAATAACCTTTAAATCCTAATTCTATTCTTCTGCTTTTTAATTCATTTATTTTGAGACAGTTTAAACTCGCTATGTATTACAGATAATTTTTATTACATTTAACAAAATTAAAAAAAGTCATTTTCCTTTCAAAAATTTACTCCATTCTCTGAACAAACAAATCTGCTTGTTAGAGATGATATTTTAAACTATATTCATCATGAAATATTAGCCAATGTGGGTCCATTGGCTGAAAATTATTCGATTACTGAAAGAAATTTAGTACTATCTTTAAATAAATATAATCTTGATTATACAGAAATAAATTTTATTAATCCATTAGCTCTAGAGTAAAACTGTATTTATCAATGAATCTAGATTATAGTCTTTAATAAAAAATTGTAAAAAAAATTATTTTAATGATGGCGAATATTGTAATTACTTCTAATTCAGAATCATCTATGATAAATAATTTTGAATTTATTGAGATAAAGGAATATCAACTAGATTTAGGAAGGATTTTTAAAGATATGTGGCTTCCATTGTTTGAGAAAAAGAATGTTTTGATTACAAATTATATTTTACCTTTTCTGTATGGAATTAATGGGTCAATTATTTGATCTCTGAATATGTTGAGCAAATTAAAAAAGATTATGGTAAATTTATGAAAGATAACACTACACAATATATACAGAAATTAAATATGATAATACCTTGGCTTTAGAATACAACTACTTTCATCAATGAAATTAGACTATATTCTTTAATGCAAAACTAAAAAATCTAATAAAAATTATTTTTAATAAATAGAAACAGTTTCAGTTGTCACATCATTAATGAACATATTTCAGAATAACAACTGAACTGTATATAACAATAAAGAAGTTCTTGTGATAATTGATGAAGAGACTAATCCATGGTTTAAAGCAAAAGATGTATGTGATATATTGGAACATGTTAATTTGAGACATGCCCTGAAGAATAATAAAAAAAATATAAGTACAAACTATAAAGATCTGAAGTATAGCAAGCAGCTACACTTACATACAGATACTAATTTTATAAGTGAACCTGGATTCTATTCATTAATCATGAACTCAAAAAGGAACAAGCTGAGCAATTCCAAGATTGAGTTTGTGATGAAGTTTTACCATCAATCAGAAAACTTGGTGTCTACAAAGTACAATCAGGAATTGAAACTTTACAAGAAGAAATTGAAGAGTTACAAATTGATAAGGAAATAATCATGTGTGTTCTGAAGAAAAGAAGAGACAAAATTTGCAACTTAAGAGAACAAATTAATAACAAAGATGAGATAATTATAGAAATAAAACCAAATGTTGTTGCACTTGAGAATACTGATACTGTTACAACTGAGAATACTGACTTGAGACATGTTTTTTATTCTAAAATTATCTTATGATGATTGTGAATATAATTATTACATCATTAGCATACAAAGAAGAATTTTTACGAAGACAGCTATATGGAATTGTAGATAGACATCCAAATTGCGAAGAACTGTTAAGATTTGAGTAGAATTTTAACTGAGCGAATTTATACCAAACAATGAAAGAAAATTTGAGGATTGTCTGTCAACTAAAGTATTTTAACATTTTGGATAACTATACACAAGTACAATTGATCACTCTTATAATAAATCTTCATCAGACTGAGGATTTATAAAATTACATTATTTTTATTTATCCAACTATTATGTGAATTATCAAATCCTAACCATTTAACATATACTTTATTATCTTCGTTTTTTAAAGCTTTTTCAACTAGATAGACATCAGAATATTTTGTCTTTTGTAATTCACACTCATCAAAATTTGCTTTTACTTCCAGAACGAAATTTTCGCTCTGCTGCAGAGTGTGTGCTGATATGAAACTTCTGGACAGACCAAGACTCGAACTCGAGACCTTTGCCTTTTGCGTGCAAGTGCTCTGCCAACTGAGCTACCCAAGCACGACTCACGTCTCGTCCTCACAGCTTTAATTCCTCCAGTACCTAGCCTCCTACATTCAGAACATCACAGAAGCTCTCCTTTACTTCTTCGGCATTTAAGTCTCTTAACTTGTATGTTATTGGATTATAACGAATAAGAGATTCGATTTCAAAAATTTCGACTTACTGTTAGATACAACAGAAGTTAGTTTATAATTCTTTTCATTAATTTCTATTGGTTTCATTCTTATACATGAATGTCTTATATTGTTGTATTCGTCAACAAATTTCGAGAGTAGATCAGTCCAATTTTAATTTGTAAGTCAAATTTTGTCCATAAATTTTCTTTAACTATTCTGTTAAATCTTTCAACCACAAATGCTTTCACTTCAGTAAAAGTTGAGTAGTGATTAAGGTTGTATTTATTCATTAATTTTTGAATATCTTTATTATGTAATTCTTTGATATTATATGTATGTAAATTTCTCGGAGTTCTCAACATCAATGTTTTTTTCAAAAACATCATTTACATTCTTACCTGTTATATCTTTAGCTGAAATAGCTCAAGCAAATTTTGAAAAACATCTATAATAGTTAATAAATATTTATATTCTGTATTGCTTTTGAAATTCCTTTCAAATTACCTGAATCCATTTCTAATTGATTTGCTTGCCACAAATCATCAGTAACAAGAGAAATTTCATTTCTTATTTAAAATTTTTTTGGTCATTGATTTACATATTTCATTAATAATTTCTTCACAAGAGGCTAGCGGTGTGCTCACCTTTCACTTAAATTTTTTAACGAATTTACTCCTTTAAGTTAAACATATTGTACCTTTGATTCATTGTTTTCCATTTTTAGTTGTTACTCTACGAGGATGATGTGTTCAGTATATTTTTTACACTTCTTAGCTTAGAACTGGGTTTCCATCTGAGCTCTTGATATTCATGTAAATGGTTCTCTTGGACGATAAATAGTTTGGACAAGAAGAGAATAGAAGCTCTCGAAATGTGGCGCTACGGAAGATGCTGAAGATTGGATGGGTAGATCACACAACTAATGAGGAAGTATTGAACAGAATTGGGGAGAAGAGGAGATTGTGCCACAACTTGACTAGAAGAAGGGATCGGTTGGTAGGACATGTTCTGAGGCATCAAGGGATCACCAATTTAATATTGGAGGGCAGCGTGGACGGTAAAAATCGTAGAGGGAGACCTAGAGATGAATACACTAAGCAGATTCAGAAGGATGTAGGCTGCAGTACGTACTGGGAGATCAAGCAGCTAGCACAGGATAGAGGAGCATGGAGAGCTGCATCAAACCAGTCTCAGGAGTGAAGACCACAACAACAACAAAAAGTATCTGAATATACTTTTATGACAAAAATACATTATTTTTAGGATATATTTACCTTTAAAAAGTTATTGTCATTGGCAAAACCATAGAAAAAGATGTATGTTTTAAAGATTTCGATATTTCGTTATGTATGTTTGATAATTAGTAAGAAATAATTAATGATAAGCAATAAATAATAATATTAGATAATAAAATTTTATAATAGTAACATTAAAGGATATAGTAAAATTATATTTGGAGGAATAATTTAAATCTTAAATGGAGAATCATATTTACTGCTTGAAATGTAAAAAATTTACTGAACACGTAATCCCACTTCTAAGCAAAGAAGGGAAAGCAGAAAGATGGAAGGAGTTTATAGAGTATCTATACAAGGGTGATGCTTCACTTCCATACATGGCTACACTCCATACAAATACTTTCAGAAATGACTTCCTGACACTTAAATCTATACTCAATTTTAACAAATTTCTCTTCTTCAGAAACGCTTTCCTTGAGATTGCCAGTCTACATTTTATATCCTCCCTACTTCGACCGTCATCAGTTATTTTGCTCCCCAAACAGCAAAACTCCTTTACTACTTTAAGTGTCTCATTTCCTAATCTAATTCCTAGGTTTCCATCTGAGCTCTTGATATTCATGCAAGTGGATCTCTTTCCTCCAAAGGTCTCTTTAATTTTCCTATAGGCAGTGCCTGTCTTAGCCTAGTGAGATATACTGATGACCTCAGATGTTAAGTCCCATAGTGCTTAGAACCATTTGAACCATTTTGAACCCTAGTGAGATAAGCCTCTACATCCTGACATTTGTCCTCTAGCCATCCCTGCTTAGCCAATTTGCACTTCCTGTCGATCTCGTTTTTTAGACGTTTGTATTCTGCTTCATTTACTGCATTTTTATATGTTTTTCTTTCATCAATTAAATTCAATATTTCTTCTGTCACCCAAGGATTTCTACTATCCCTCGTCGTTGTACCTACTTGTTCCTCTGCTGCTTTCACTACTTCATCCCTCATAGCTACCCATTCTTTTTCTACTGTATTTCTGTCCCCCATTCCTGTTAATCATACCCTTATGCTCTCCCCGAAACACTGTACAACCTCTGGTTTAGTCAGTTTATCCAGGTCCCATCTCCTTAAATTCCCACTTTTTTGCGGTTTCTTCAGTTTTAATCCACAGTTCATAACCAATAGGTTGTGGTCAGAGTCCGCATCTGCCCCTGGAAATGTCTTACGATTTAAAACCTGGTTCCTAAATCTCTGTCTTACCATTATATAATGTGTCTGAAAACTGTCAGTATCTCCAGGCTTCTTCCATGTATACAATCTTCTTTTATGATTCATGAAACAAGTGTTAGCTGTGATTAAGTTATGCTCTGTGCTAAATTCTACCAAGCGGCTTCCTCTTTCATTTCTTCCCCCCAATCCATATTCACCTACTACATTTCCTTCTCTTCGTTTTCCTACTATCGAATTCCAGTCACCCATGACTATTAAATTTTCGTCCCACTTCCCTATCTGAATAATTTCTTTTATCTCATCATACATTTCTTCAATTTCTTCGTCATCTGCAGAGCTAGTTGGCATATAAACTTGTACTACTGTAGTAGACGTGGGCTTTGTGTCTATCTTGGCCACAATTGTGCATTCACTATGCTGTTTGTAGTAGCTTACCTGCATTACCCCTATTTGATTTTGTATTCATAACCCTGTATTCATCTGACCAAAAGTCATGTTCCTCCTGCCACCGAAATTCCCTAATTCCCACTATATCTAACTTTAACCTATTCATTCCATTTTTAAATTTTCTAACCTACCTGCCCGATTCAGGGATCTGACATTCCATGCTCCGAACGCTAGATTTCTTTCTCCTGATAACGATGTGCTCCTGAGTAGTCCCCACCCGGAGATCAGAATGAGGGACTATTTTACCTCCGGAATATTTTACCCAATAGGACGCCATCATCATTTGACCATACAGTAAAGCTGCATGTCCTCGAGAAAAATTATGGCTGTAGTTTCTTCTTGCTTTCAGCCATTTGCAGTGCCAGCACAGCAAGGCCGTTTTGGTTAGTGATGCAAGGCCAGATCAGACAATCATCCAGACTATTGCCCCTGCAACTACTGCAAAGGCTGCTGCCCCTCTTCAGGAACCACACGTTTGTCTGGCCTCTCAACAGATACTCCTCTGTTGTGGTTGCACCTATGGTACAGCTATCTGTATCGCTGAGGCATGCAAGCCTCCCCATCAACGGCAAGGTCTATGGTTCATGGGGTTTATTTAAGGTTATTTATCTTGTTTAACCTTGGAGTTAAATCTCATTTTGAGATATAATGTGAAAAACCATTTCCAATTTCATGTTTTGTAAAGTAATTAGTTAAAAGTATATCAATCTTTTCTTTAAAATCTTTTTTATTGTTTTACAATACTTGTGTGCTTAGCGTTCATAACAAGATTTTTTAATTCCATTACTAGATACTGTTTATTCACAACATTTTTTTTATCAATTCGATTACTCACACTTACTATACTTTAACCACCAAAAGTAGCTCTACTCTTACTAACATCAATAATTACTTTCACATCAATACGAACTTGCTTGATTATATAATTTATTTTTGCAACTACTACATTTACATCTACATCCATACTCCGCAAGCCACCTGACGGTGTGTGGCGGAGGGTACCCTGAGTACCTCTATCGGTTCATCCCTTCTATTCCAGTCTCATATTGTTTGTGGAAAGAAGGATTGTTGGTATGCTTCTGTGTGGGCTCTAATCTCTCTGATTTTATCCTCATGGTCTCTTCGTGAGATATATGTGGGAGGGAGCAATATACTGCTTGACTCTTTGGTGAAGTTATGTTCTCGAAACTTTAACAAAAGCCTGTACTGAGCTACTGAGCGTCTCTCCTGCAGAGTCTTCCACTGGAGTTTATCTATCATCTCTGTAACGCTTTCGCGATTACTAAATGATCCTGTAACGAAGTGCGCTGCTCTCCGTTGGATCCTCTCTATCTCTTCTATCAACCCTATCTGGTACGGATCCCACACTGATGATTTTGGTTCTGTAACTGTTTTAAAATATCATCTCATTAATAAGCTGACTGGTTAAATTTGATTTTTAAACTTAATTCAGTCTTATAATTTCAGTGTTGCAACAGTTAAATATCTTCAGATTGAGTATGATCTGTAAAATTTAATTTTCCCGAAAATGTTCCTTTATTAGATTCAAAACATCATTAAATTTATAGTTAATTGAACACAGTTTAAAAAAAAAGGACACAAATGACCAGAAATTACTTCATCAAAGTTTTGTATTCTCTCAATATTCTATTATAGATAACTTTTTGCCAATAGTTAACTAGATGTTTAGCTATGTTTCCTCCACATGAATCAGAAACAAATTTCACATTTTTCCGTTGATACTAACAAGCCCACTGAGTACCAACATGACCAGACATATCTAAATTATTATTCCAGATTCAAATTTTTTGATTCATTACGTAATTCATCAATCATATATACTCAATGAAAATTTATTTGTTTAGCAACTTTATCTGGGCCAATCATGAAATCTGAATTTTTAATTGTTTAGCAAGTTTTTCATGATCAAAATTACTTAATAGATTAGTTTATGTCTGGATGACATTTTTGCAATTTTATTTGTTCCATTTCCTTTCGTTTCCATTGCTGAATTATGTTGTTTCTGTTCTTCTAATTCTGTATCAACTCTCTTTTTATTTTGACTGCATTTGCAACAACAACTGCCCAGCAGCTAATGGACCAATAGTTGTTAGACTGGTAATGCAGCTAATAGTAATGGAAGAAGTCCACCTGAACCTTCTTTCTTTTTTGATAGATATACTGTACTTTTTTCCAAAACTGATTTTCTTAGTGTTATGAATTAACTGTTATTAGCTTTTTCTCTTTTGTGCATCAGTTAAAAATTGACCTATACTTTCTGGTGTAATACTAGATTTAACATTAATTTCTCTTACTTTAGTGTTGCCACTTGGTAGTATAATCAATGCCAAAATTATTAATTTCGGTTGATAAAAATTTTTTGAGGATTAATAATTTTTACAGACCCCATCCATTTTCGTCTAGTTCAATACCCATACCTAAATTTCGTTTTCCATACATTATTCCTGTAATTGCTGTTGCTTCTAATTTTTCTACAGACTAAGCATCTTTAGCATACATTCTGTTTTGAAGTTTTTTATCAGCTCTATGTCTAGATTCTAATTTTTATGATCTTAATATGCAATATCCCATGTTGGTTGCATGCTTCATCTAATGTATTTATTTCTGGATCACCAAGAGCTAGTCTTTCTTCTAGCTTAGTGAAAGGTCTACAGTATGAATATCGTGGTAGTTGCATCTCAGGAACAGGCAAATTATTTAAAGCCCAATTTACTAAACTGTTTCCATATTTTTCACTTTTCGAAAATGTATATCGTAAATTATTCATAAACCTCATTAAAGACGGTATACCTTAAGGTTTTGATAATGAAGTCAAAAAATTCATCTGTTAACATTTTTTATTATTGCAACTTTTCATTATGGTAGTTATTTTCGGCTACTTCTCGATGAATTACTAATAATCTGTCCATTAAATCTCTAACATAATTCATCCAAACATATTCGATTTCTTTTTCTGAATATGTCTTGTTAAAAACTTCGTCCAGTTTCATTTTGGCCTTGTTGATTTTCTTATTTTTGATCATATTAGAGTGATAAATGAATTACCTTTCTCACTCCTACTTGATTTAGGAAAATAGTACAATGAACTTCAGTTTGAAAACTAGTATTTGGTGACATTAACATGTCTTTATAGTTATTTAAAGCATTCTCATCATATTTATCTTCAACATTACTTTTAGTCAAGAGTTTCATTAAATCATCATTTGTTTTGTAATTTTTACCTTTGGTTAAAATGTAATCATTGTTAAATTTAACTTCAGAATCCAAAATATAATGTTTACCATTATCAAAAAGCAAACCAAAAACTTTATCGTTGAAAGCAGCAATACATTTAAATGTTATTGGAGCATTATAGGTAGTTTTAGGTAATATTTGTTTTTCTTTCTCCATTTATTCTACTTTTTCAGCACTTCTTCAAGACGTTTTCATACTTGTGGTGATGGACTTTCAGTATGAAATAAATATCTTCTCCAATGAAGATTCTCATGGTGTTGATGAAATAGGAAACATATCAGAATTTTCTTTATGGTGATAAGGAAACATTTGTTTCTCAACCTCTCTGTTTTCTTCAGCATCTTTTAGTACATTATCACCTAAACCTTCGAATCCTTGTTTAACTTGTTCGATTGCTACTATAACAAGTTGATCTTCGTTTTTATATTTTTCATATTCTGTTCTTGGTTCTTTGAATTCTTCAGCTTTCTTTTTATTTCATTTTCCTTTTTTTAACAAGTTCTCGGTCGTATTTTGCAAACATTTATTGGAGATAAAAAAGGGCAAATCAATTATTTTTAAATTAATCAATTATTTTTTAACTTTTAATGTTTTTGTTACCTTTGTTTTGTTATAAAACTCTATATTTTACTTCTGAACTTAGCCTTCATTTGTTTTCTAGTCATGTCTATTATAAAAAATCCAAACTGGTCTATCCAACATTTAATACATGTTCCTGAAAACCATCAAAATTTAAACCACTCTTGATAAATGTGACTTAAATGTGTACCATCTTGTCTGAAAATATTTAAAAAATTTAGGTTATCTCTGATGGTTTTGATAACTTCAAGTAAGTTTGTGCCAAATAAAAGCAATCTATTCCTTTATGACTATCTCTAGTAAAATATTCTAATCCAAATCTCGATTTTCAAGAATGAAATCATCAAAGACTACTAGGGAATTTTCTTGGCATTAGTTTAGTGGAATAATATCATCATTATTTTCGATAAAATTAGTTATCTTATTATAAATTCTGATAATTTTGGTTGATCTAAACTTTTGTAGTAAATATACAAATTATTAATTTTATTCTAATTCAACCAGCCTGTCAATCATTAATGTATTTTCCCACAGCCACTTGGTCCTATTATTACATACCAAATGGAACTGGGCAAACGTTTACCATGTTTATTTTTTGATTTCTTCTCTGGAATTCTTATATTTGGTTTTCAGTCAGTTTTCATTTATTAATAATTTTTTTGTAGTACATGGAATGCAGTCAAGACTGCTTCAGCTGTCACAGTAGATTATTTCACTTAGTGGTAAGTCATCTGTTCACAAAAGAAGTTCGAATGTACCTAAATGAGAAAGTTATAAAAATGTTGCACTTATACAACTTTTTTAACTCCTAATATTACATCAAAAAATAGTAACCTATATTGCGATGGAGAAATGATAGAAATTCCTGTTGGTCAGTACGGTTTAAAAAATTAGAAAAATTTATTTGTACTTAAAAGCAGATGAAATTTTAAATAGAATTAAAAGTGAAGTAAAATTGCATATAGATATAAAAGATAGTATTGGAAGTGTGCTTGGATTAGTGGACAAACTGTTGAAGCCAATAAAAAGACTGGTGATAGCAATGTTCCTAAAATTATTCTATTGGAATTAATTAATATAAATTTTCACCTAGTTGATGGAATGTTTGTAAAGCATATGGATCGTTTTCATAGAGAAACTAATATTATTGCTTCATTCAAGCCTAATGCAGAATTTGGTGCACCAATAATTCATGAACGACATTATCTTGTAAATATTCCTATTTTTGATCCTAGTCAAGATTTGGAAATAACTATAACCGACAAAAATTATAATTTGATTGACTTTAATGATGCTTGTGTAACAGCTGTTTTAGAAATGTCTTAGTCAAATTTATCCTTAACAAATCATGAACAAAATCGAGAGTTATCAGTTTTACTCATTTCCTATGAATGAGAAAACCAAAAACAATTTTTACTACACCCAACAAGGATAGAGTTTGAAAGAAATATTGGTGATATTGGCTTCATCCTAGTCTTGCGCAGTTATACATGAACCTCAGAACTGTTGTAGCTAATCTTGATGAATCAGAATCAGAGTATCAAAGATATGATGGAAAATCCAACAAATAAATTAATCGATAATTATGTTGCAAAACTGTTTGATTTTATAACCATACAGAAGGGAAAGAATATTTTATCTAGAAAAGAATTATTTCTTTGTCAGTTTTGTTTAATTTATCTTCTCTTCCTGGTAAAATAAACTTGGAAGGACATATTCTTAATAATGGAAAAATAAGGAGTAAGAAGATTAAGGTACTTTATACACTTGGACTGGTTGGTGGATTTTTTAAAGATTACGAAGACATTATGTGGGAAGGAGATTTTGCAGCAATTTTTACAAGATCTTCTAGTTCTGGAGATGCAGTTCTAAGATGACCAGATAAAAAATTAGTAAGTTAACATACTTTGCATGTGTTCACTCTCTGATGTCATACAGAATAATATTTTGGGGTAACTCAACATTTAGACAAAAAGTATTCACTGCTCAAAAGAAAGTGGTTAGAATAATGTGTGGGGTTCACAGTCGCACATCTTGTAGGCATCTTTTTAAAAGATTAGGAATTTTTACAACAACCTCACAGTACATTTACTCACTAATGAAATTTGTTCTCAACAACTTGGACCAGTGTAAAAACAACTGTGACATTCATGAGTATAATATCAGAAAAAAGAAACTCTTACACTATCCTTTACTGAGCCTATCTTTGGCACAGAAAGGGGAGAAATATGCTGCTATAAAAATTTTCGACAAATTACCAGATGAAATACGAGGGCGGTTCAGAAAGTAACCTCCGATCGGTCACAGTGCGGGTTGTGGGGGGAGTAACGACGCCATCTGTGCGTTCACGCACTCAACAGGTCAGTCGGCATCAAGCCGTGGTCGAGTGAACGTCATACCTGCGGTAGTTTAGTTTTTGTGGCGGTTTTAAATGTGTGCTGCAATAGAAAACCCCGCCAAATGTGAAGTGCGTGCTGTCATAAGGTTTTTTATAGTCAAAGGATATTCTGCAGCAGCTATTCATCGTGAGCTTTGTGCCGTGTACGGACCAAGAGTTATGAGTGAAGGAGCTGTCCGTGAATGGGTACGTTTATTTAAAAGTGGACGAGAAAACGTTCATGATGAAGAGAGGAGTGGTAGACCATCATTGGTGACTGACGAACTCGTTCAGACAGTTGATGCAAAAGTTCGTGAAAATCGACGTTTCTCAATGTCGGACTTGTCTACTGGTTTTCCACAGATTTCTAAGACTCTCTTGTACGAGATAGTGACAGCAAGATTGGGTTACCGTAAGTTCTGTGCACGATGGGTGCCCAAAATTCTTACCGACCACTACAAAACTCAAAGAATGGCCTCTGCATTAGACTTTCTGTCACGTTATGAGGACGAAGGAGAACCATTGTTAAACAGAATCGTGACCGGTGACGAAACCTGGATTAAGTACGTGAACCCTGAGACAAAAGAACAATCAAAGATGTGGGCACATTCAAATTCGCCTACCAAACCAAGAAAAGCCTCGCAAGATTTTTCTGCCAGAAAACTGATGGCAACGGTGTTTTGGGATGCCAAAGGGGTGTTGTTGGTTGAATTCATGGAACGTGGTACGACCATTAATCAAGACGTGTACTGTGAAACAATAAAAAAGTTACGACGGGCTATACAGAACAAACGCCGTGGTATGCTGACTTCTGGTATCGTTTTTTTTGCACGATAACGCCCGTCCTCACTCTGCTCGCAGAACAACGGCCCTTCTTGAGTCCTTCAAGTGGGACGTTATCAACCATCCACCTTACAGCCCAGACCTGGCGCCAAGTGATTATCACCTCTTCATGCATTTGAAGAAATGGCTCGGGTCACAGCGGTTTGATGACGACGAAGAGCTCAAAGATGCGGTCACAGGCTGGCTCCAGGCACAAGCGGGTGATTTTTATGCAGAAGGAATTTCAAAGCTTGTGAAGAGATACGATAAGTGCCTCAATCGCTATGGAGACTATGTAGAAAAATAGTGCAAAGAGGTAGTTGTAAGATGTATATATTAAAATATTTTTATTTAACTTGGTGTATTTTTTTAAATCAACCGGAGGTTACTTTCTGAACGGCCCTCGTAAAATGTCTGACAGACAGCAGTAATAGCTTCAAAAATAAATTAAAATCGTACCACCTTGACAATTCCTTCTATACCATAGATGAATCCTTGAATAGGAATAAATAAATCTATAAATATAGTATATGCATTTTGTGCCACTTAAAGGAATGGGATTTCATATGTGCATTTCTTGTGCACTTAGCAAGTTCCAGATGATAATGGCTACCATACCGTGTGATTGGTCAATGGAGCACGCAACCAACTAACTAAGTATAATATTGCCAAACAGTCGATATATCTGCTGACCATGGCGCATATTGACGTATTGTCAGTACCAAAAATATTGATGAGCAGCACTAATGGCCCTAAAAATATTCTCAGTATTTCCAGTACTTGCTGATCATGTGAGGTCAAATATTGATGATTTGGCAATATTGTTCTTTCAGATACTGGCAAAGCTTCATGAACCACCCACATGGTGTTAGTATGCATTGTTTGACTGTATCCTACCTCATATTGAATTTTTAAGTCGTCTTTTAACACAAAAAATTTTAATAGGCTTATGCAAGGGTAATCATTGTATATTCCAATTTATTGTAATCATCAGAGGATTCTCTGTGAAACTACTGACTTTATGAATTTCAAAATATAGTAGGCCTATAGGTTGGTTGATTACATAGCTGTTTGGAAAAAGTCTTCCACTTCTAAAAATGCCTCGTATATCTGCAATGACTAGTAAGAGGTCTGCAAAATGCATAACAGTTTTATCAAATTATCACAAAGCGTAAAAAATCTTTTACATTAGAGCATATCTCTGTCAGGCAAATATAATTGCTTCTCCACTTTCCATACAATTTTATTTAATGTGTTTGTTGATATTACAGAAGTAAACTTTAAGCATTCAATTTACCTCCATGTCGCCAAAAGCTCGAAGTTGCTCCTAAATTCTCGTCGACAGCGATCCAGGACTGGTCCAAAAATAGTTTATGAAATTTTTCAGGAACGTGATTCTGACTTCAGTAAGTTTACACGTGACAAGTTGCTCCTCTTTGTCTTTCATTATCTGACCAATTTCCTCCTTTTCGTTATTTTCTCTTCTTACAGCAATATAATTTTGGCACACGCTTTCTTTTGGGTGTTCGACACCTTAGCGTTGTAAAATCGCTTTGCCAGCTGACTATATTGACAATAATATTGATGGTAAGTGGCTTGCTGAAATATGTTGAAGGTCTGTCAAATTAATATTGTCAATAAATATTGAAAGCGCGCTGGCTGCGTAACCGGACTATTTGAACTGACCGCCTCAACATCTTTGGTCGTGCCACAGAGCAGGTGAATCTGTGGTATACCTCCTGAACAACGATACGAGAGGGGGGACAGTGGTTGTTGCCTTGTTTGAAAAAGGGGGAAGATTGGCGGCATGAAGTGTGGTAATTGCATGTGTTGTAGAGATTGAGGTGATGTGTAACAGAAATTGTGAGCTGTAAGGCGTGGTGGAAGCCCTGTAAAATATTTTTTCGTTGCACGTTGTTTTTGTGGCGAAGGTAGATGTGTTTACTGCGTAAGTAAGATTGTATAATTTAATATACAGTGTTTTAATATTGCCCCTCTCGTATCTAGAAGACATGGACGATTGGGACCCAATGTCTCATGACTTCACTGATGGCTCTTTCAATACATACATCGATGGACCGGGGGCGAGGATGGACCATATCCAGCAACCGTGGGCAAGGTGAAAAAACTCAGTATTTAGATTTATGCCTTGTACAACGTGTGAAGAAAGTGCAGTTACTGTTACGGTCGCTTTTGAGCACTCCCGCTTGAGGCTGGCTAATAGTAAGAGAGATTTTGACCACTTCGTAATTATTTTGTTTCTTCACCTATTGTGGCAATGACAATAGAGAAAGATATGAGGGGCAGGGTTAACTTAAGTTCTAAGTATTACAAGTTATAAGTAGTACATTTCACAATACATTTAGATGCTAGTTTACTACGACTGTGTTGTTGTGACCGCCTGATTTGTAGTATAGCCCAAGGCCTTGGTTAGGTTGGAAGTTGAGTTTGGTTGTGATGTAGCAAAACTATTGAATGCTTCATTTAATCCTTGGCTTTATATATGTAGATCTCTGTAGTTCATTTTGCACACTAGACCTATTAGCTGAATTTGTGGCATTTGAATGATGGAGGAAGAGGTTAATATTCTAATTTCCAAATGATACTACTGAGAGAATTAAAAAGAATGTATTTAATCTGTTCATAGTTGTTTTACTGTTTCAGAAGTACCCGCAGTAAAGGACCGTTCAAGGTCTACGTTGGCAGTGTACCGGTGGGGATAAATAAGGTATTAATTTTTGTTGTTGACGTGTGAACTTCAATTTGTTGTAGTTTCACAAACAGTAGTTATAAGTCTTTTATTGGCAAGTGTCTCATTGCTGCTAAAATTGGGAACTTATAAATATTTGAGATTTTACAGTAAGAACTGCAACCAGTTACCTTTTGTTATGATTCAATTCTTATAATAACATGACCACTTTCAAATTGCCTAGTGACTTGTTTTCAAATAATTAACATTTACATTAATTGATTGTAGCATTGTGGAGGCCATTTAAGGCACTGGTATCCATAAGTTTAATTCAGAGTCACATAATACTGTGGGAAACATAATTTGTTTTCTAGTCATGTCACAGCATTAACTAACTTGCCAGCAAGCAGGAATTGCTGCTTGTGGCATTTTGTGTAGTGTCGTGATGTGGCTGGAAAACATAAGTGAATTACGATTAAACTCATGGATGCCATTAACTTTACATAACCTCTCTAATGCTACAATCAACCAACAAAACTGTGTACCATCTTAAAATGAGTCACTAGATGATTTGAAACAGATCGTAGTAAAATAAAAATTTTGAACCAGCATAAAAGACGACTGCTCGCAGTCCCTGTACCCATCAGGCAGTGTTCCACACTCGTAATGTATATAATCTGTTCATCATAAGAATAAACCTCATCTGAACAAACACAAATGCAATGATTGGTCAGAAGCCGTAGCACACGTCCGCTGTTGTTATGTTCTAGGAAGTAGGTCCTACTTATGTATTAGATACCTCATTTCTAAGTTACGGTAAATGAAACTTCAAGGTTAATTTTAAATTAATAACAGCCGCAGTTGCTGTTGGAGAGAGTTGCTGACAGAGCCGCGAAATGTTGAAAATATTAAACTTCAAAGTATTCTAGTCACTGTCTCTACGCTGTTGTGCTCAGATTGTTGCACTGTTAATATGCAATGTGAAAATGGCTGAGACTGCTTCCTGCTCTGTGGTGAAACACGTGTGTAGAACACGGTTAAAAAGTTCCAAGAAGTAGGTTGTTTTTAATGTTTTCATAAATTTACAGAAAAATTACTGAAAAAATCGGGTTTGAAGTTTTTCGAGGGACAGTCTTCAACACAGTTCAGATTCAAATACACATGGATGTATAGCAGAATTGGTAGCATAGTAGATTGATAATCTGGTGCAGTTCATGGCTCACTGCTTAAAGTCCCGCCTTGGTCATAGTTTTCTTGTTTCTAGTTCCATAGGCACACAGAATTCCTGTTTTCATTTCAAATATAATTTCTTCATTATCGATATTTAATGAAAGATTGTTAATAATGGCTTCTTACATTAAGAAAATGTTCTTGTTGTTGTAAGCTAGGCAGAGTGGCCGAGCGGTTCTAGGCGCTACAGTCTGGAACCGCGTGACCGCTACGGTCGCAGGTTCGAATCCTGCCTCGGGCATGGATGTGTGTGATGTCCTTAGATTAGTTAGGCTTAAGTAGTTCTAAGTTCTAGAGGATTGATGACCTCAGCAGTAAAGGTCCCATAATGCTCAGAGCCATTTGAACCCTTTGTTGTTGTTGTTGTCTTCGGTCCAGACGCTGGTTTGATACAGCTCTCTGTGCTACTCTATCCTGTGCAAGCTTCATCATCTCCCAGAACCTACTGCAACCTACATCCTTCTGAATCTGTTTAGTGTATTCATCTCTTGGTCTCCCTCTATGATTTTTACCCTCTGCGCTGCCCGCCAGTACTAAATTGGTGATCCCCTGATGCCTCAGAATATGTCCTACCAACTGATCCCTTCTTCTAGTCAACTTGTGCCACAAATTTCTCTTCTCCCCAATTCTATTCAGTACCTCCTCATTAGTTATGGGCTCTACCCATCTAATCTTCAGCATCATATTTCCAAAGCTTCTATTCTCTTTTTGTCTAAACTATTTATCGTCCATGTTTCACTTCCATACATGGCTACACTCCAGAATGGCTTTCAGAATAGACTTCCTGACATTTAAATCTATACTCGATGTCAACAAATTTCTCTTCTTCAGAAACGCTTTTCTTGCCATTGCCAGTCTACATTTTATATCGTCTCTACCTTGGCCATCATTAGTTATTTTGCTCCCCAAATAGCAAAACTCATTTACTAGTTCAAGCGTTTCATTTCCTAATCTAATATGCTCAGCATCACCCGATTTGACTACATTCCATTATCCTCATTTTGCTGTTGTTGATGTTGTTCATCTTATATCCTCGTTTCAAGGCACTGTCCATTCCGTTCAATTGCTGTTCCAGGTCCTTTGCTGTCTCTGACAGAATTACAGTGTCATTGACGAACCTCAAAGTTTTTATTTCTTCTCCATGGATTTTAATTCCAACTCAGAGTTTTTCTTTTGTTTCCTTTACTGCTTGCTCAATACACAGATTGAATAACATCAGGGTGAGGCTACAACCCTGTCTCACTCCCTTCCCAACCACCGCTTCCCTTTCATGTCCCTCGACTCTTATAACCGCCATCTGGTTTCTGTACAAATTGTAAATGGCCTTTCGCTCCTTTTATTTTACCGTTGCCACCTTCAGAATTTGAAAGAGTATTCCGGTCTAGATTGTTAAAAGCTTTCTCTAAGTCTACAAATGCTAGAAATATAGGTTTGCCTTTCCTTAATCTATTTTCTAAGATAAGTCATAAGGTCAGTATTGCCTCACGTGTTCCAACATTTCTACGGAATCCAAACAGGTCTTCCCCGACGTCAGCTTCTACCAATTTTTCTAACAATTTCATTTTTAGAACAAAAGTGAAAAACCATATACTCTTTCTTTGGACTATGTCCATTATTTTATACGACAGATACAGTCCCTCTTGATCCAGTGTGATTTCGTATAAATATGAAAAACAATCATTTTCACAGCATCTAGCATATCAAACAAATGCTGCATTTTTACATTTGCCACTGTACCATTATAATATGAATCCAATGGAACTGATGTGGAGCCAAGTTAAGGGATCTGTCGAGAGAAATAACAAGACTGTTAACCTGCCAGACATTAGAACTAATACATGTAGTTTTGTCACTTTGTCACTGCCTAATGCTGATGGAATATAGAATGACATGTCATAAAAGAAGAGGATATAATGTGGCACTTGGGTGGCTTCCTGGATTCTGTTGTTGATCAACTCATTATTGATGCAGCAGATGACAGTTCCAGAACTGAAATGTATTTCTTGGATTCAGATAAGGAATGAGCTAAGAGATTACCAGGCAACTTACTGTAATTAGTACCTTCTGTGTCGTCAGTATTCACTAATATGGGGAAATGCCTGCGGTATACTTTTCATCCTACATAGCTCACTCAGAAAAATTACACTGTGTTTAAGTAGGGAATTATCATCACTCTTGTTTGCAATGAGACTACAATGTGAGGTGAGAAAAAGAGCATTTTATGCTTTTTGTCTGGCAGCCTAAGAAGCATGCAGTATTGGTGTTTTGATGAATATTATTTCATTTGTTTTAAAAGTGAAATGATATTCGAAGCTGTATTGTTGCTGTGCTCATCTTTTTTACGCCTGAACTCCCCAACTGCTCACATCATTGCAGGTTAGTGTGTCCAGCTGGCTGGCCAGTGCCGTCAAAGTTAAATGCGCTGGTAAAGCTGTTGGCCTGTATTATCACTGACTGTGTGCATGCAACACAGCATAAAATATATCCTTATGATTATAGTTGACTGTACTGGACATAGCTTGGCTATCGCTCCACGTGAAACGAAATCCAATGAGATTCAAGCAAATGCTGAAGAATACATGGTGTTTAGTTTACATCAGGTTTATTCTTATGATAAACTTATTATAGTAGTTCCAGATATTGTTCCTGTTAAATGGAAGAAAGTGATATGTTGAAGTTGTGCTTGAAGATTGTGATAATTATTTTGCTAGATATGTCAAAAATATACTTCCACTTCCCTTTTGGCAAGACTGTATATAAAACTTACTCCATTTGAATTTGTAGATAAGTCCATGTCAAAGTGCAGTTCATTTTTTCAGGAGGGGCTAACAAATATATTCTCCAATTACGGAGATGTACAGAGTGTGTACATTCATGAACCACTCCCTGGTCAGCATGTGACTTGGGCGTTTATAGTTTTCCCTAAACACAGGTATGTTTCACATCTCTGTAGTTCCTTAACATGTGTTACATCTACATGGTATGCACCAGGCCAAAATATGTTTTGTAGCTTTGCCTTGTAAATGTGGTGATCTATTGGTTGAGAATATATATTTAGCTGTGGTTTTTATAGGAACTAATTTCTTTTGTTGATTTAATTTTTTACAATTAATTTGAATTTGAAGAACACATTTTTGTTGGCAGTGCAAAGAATACAACCATGATCAACATAACATTGTGACTGTTTAGAAACTAAATTTCATGCTGTGTTCTCTAGCCAAGCTGAAAGAGCCATCAGAGAACTGAACAATAAAAAACCATTGAATTTGAAAGTGCAGTTTGCACTGTCGGATGGTGAAAAGCAACGAATCCGTTCAGCAACGGAAAAGGCTGCTATTTGGGGAACGGTATCTGAATCTTTGGCAGAATCTGATGATTTTGCAATGGAATTGCCATGTAGAAGGTATGTATTTTAAATTAATTTAAGTCGACGACTCTTTTTCATCCAAATATTTCCCAGGAATTTAGAAGTGTTTCCAAAGTTCAAATTATGAATTTCTCTGCACCAATTTTTATTGCATGAGAGCAAGTTTTACTTTAAATAAATCACTTATTAATGATCATGCAAAGTTCAGCTAGGTGAGAAAATTACATATTTGGAAGGCTTATAAAACTTCATTTACACTGAGAAAACCTAAGACTAGATATACAGTCTGTGTTATTTTATCATATGGGCATTTTAAAATTTGTCTAAAAATAAGTACAGAAGAATATTCATATCACAGCAGTGTTAATTTTGTAATCAGGAATAGAAACTTCAGGCATTGGTAACACTTTTATGTACTGGTAAATGAGTTACCTGTAATTCTTTAATATTGTCAGCTGGTCAATAAAGAAAGTGCTATTGTAAGGCTTTGACATTGCAAATAAATGTTGTTAAGTCAAAACTGCTATTATAAAGCAGCCAGACTTCAACATGATAGATAAAATTTCTGCAATTTGTACTTCGAAGTGGATACAAAACATGTTACATTATTTCTTTCTTAGTGACTGATTTTAGGTTATAAGTACTACAGAGCAGTAGATGGGCCATAAAATGAATTCCATAGCTATTTCTGAAGCCAGAGCAGTCTTTTCCAGGCATTCCAGACAAGTAGCCATGCTGTGGTTTTTGTGTGATGTCTCGCTTTCAGTTGTTATAAGGTTATGAGAGATATTTTTAAAACTTTAAATTTATGTGGTCGGCCTTTTCAAATTCATTCTTGTATTCTGAGAAGAAAAGATCACACATTTCGGGTTATGAAAATTATTGTTACAAGAATTCAAGGCTAAATTTTACAAAGGATCACCTGTGCGCTATGCTAATTTGAGGTAAATAACAAATGTGGTATTGAGTAGATGTCTGTAATGCGCCTCAATGTTAGGTGGAGCCACCCAGTTGAAGAATAGTATGTTTTAGCCATATGCAACTGTTAACAAGTTACCTTTCTATGCTGTTAGCATATAAATAACTCGCATTGTGTGGATGACCCTTCCTCATTGCCTACTTTTGTCACATACATGCATTTGTGGTAATGAAGCAGAAAGTGAAAGCAGGGCAGTCCACCCAAAGTGAGTAATTCATATCAGTCTGTCACTATTATCAAGATTAACATATCAGACAAAATTGTTAACAACATACCATGAAAACAGTCCTACATGTATCATGTATCAGTAGGAAAATAGCCTGTGTGTGTGTGTGTGTGTGTGTGTGTGTGTGTGTGTGTGTGTGTGTGTGTGTGTGTGTGTGGGGGGGGGGGGGGGGGGACTGTTCACACAAAACAAGTAATTCATATGAATCTTACATCTTTTATTTAAAACTCTGTGATATGTGATAGACCGGAAAATGTGGCATCTGTTTTTGGCAGAGTGCATATTTAATTTTTTGTTTAATTTTTAAAAGATTAGATACACAAATTTAAACGGTTGTCATTCTACATATGTGAAGACAAAGCCTTGGTGCTTTGAAATTGACTTTTACTGGAATGGTTGCTGCAAAAACTTCGACAGATTTTTCCAATATGACACTTATTTTCTTCTTTTAGCTGTTTTTATACTTCAAACAAATGATTTTTCTGCTAAGAAGCAGCAACATTTTATCGCTGTTGAACTGATTTTAAAAGTTTCTCAACATTTTCTTTTCCTGCCCAATTCGATAATTACAAAATATACAGAATATTAATTTCGTCCTTTTGTGGGGCGTTCATAGCCATGTGACGCATACTTCCCACTGCTACAGATAGAACTGTCAAGGTACTTGGAGTAGACTTAGACCTGAAAATAACTCTACTCTCTTGTTTTCTTTTCCATTCTTCAGTGTATTATCCTTGTCAGCAACGTGGCTGCATGAGATGTTAGGCTGGTTGTGCAATAATTCTTGCATTTATCTGATATTAATGTTATAGGAATTGTGTGGATGATACTTTTCTGAAAGCGCGAGAACAGCACACCAACTTGTAAAGTCATTTGATTGCAAGTACCCATGATGATGATAGAAATACTGAAGGTCATTTGACTGCAAGCCTCCCAAGGTTCTGTCAAACACTGACTACAATACTGTCTCTACATCTGCATATATACTCATCAAGCCATCTTAAGTTGTGTGCCAGAGGGTACCCTGTACCACTAGTAGTCACTTTCTTTCCTGTTCCATGTGCAGGGAGCATCAGGGAAAAGTGACTGTTTGTGTCTCCTTATGAGCCCTAATTTCTCATATCTGTTTGGTCTTTACATGAAATGTGTGCTGGTGGCAGTAGAATTGTTCTGCAGTCAGCTACAAATGCTGCTTCTCTAAATTTTCTCAGTGATATTCATCAAAAAGAATGTTGCCCTCTGTTAGGGGTTTCCAAAATTTGAGTTCCCGATCCATCCGTATTATTTGTGTGTTGTTTGAACTAGCTGGTAATAAATCTAGCAGCTTACCTGTGAATTGTTTGGTCTTATTTTAATCCAACCTGGTGTGGATCCCAAACACTCGAACAGTACCGTATTTACTCGAATCTAAGCCGCACCTGAAATTTGAGACTCAAAATTCAAGGGGAGAGAAAAGTTTTAGGCCGCACCTCCAAATCGAAACAAAGTTGGTCCATTGTAATATGAGACACAATTTAGGTCGAATGAATGACGATACAGCTACAGTAGTTTGGTTCGAGTCGTAAGCTTGGCAGTTAAGCTTTACCAGGCAGCCATTGCTATGAGTCAGGCGCTCCATCCGTATTTATATGGGTACCCTTCCTTTTCCACATGCTTCGTCTGGTTTGAATTGATTGCTTAATTTTCTTTGATCTGATAAATGCCGTTCTCTTTGTTATAGGTGTTTACGTCACTCTAAGCTGAAAATGCATTATTGTACTGTGTCATGCATTGTTTGTCGCATTCTGATAATGTGTGTTTACAACCTGTTACTGCTCGCGGCATGGCTTGCTTTTGTTCGCGCTACCGCCGCTTAAAATATAAAAAGAGAGGAATTGTCTCATAAGCGAAACAATGGCAAGAGACTGCTATTTGTTGTTACTTACACTGTTGCTTTCTTTGATAATGATCAACAAGAACCAAATAATAGGCTGCGTATGATTGAAGATGTTCTGAACGAGAGTTTAGCGATAAATTTTCTCCATTTGAAAATCTTTGCAGACGTCTCTTTAGTACATTACATTCTGCACAGAAATTAGTCATCTTAGATTTAAAAATCTAGTCGATTGCCATGCTTCATTTCTGACTGTATCACTATTAGGCATAAGAATAATACGAATATAAACATGACATGATATGTATATTCTTCTGCGTTTGCTGTTGTCTCACTCTAGTTTCGTAGTTTATTAGGCAGACAGAATTTAAATGAGATAGCAGCAAACACGAAAGAATACATGGCAAAATGTTTATATTCGTATTATTCTTGTGGTGAAGAGAATACTGCATGTGATTCACAATTCATAAAAGTTCCTATTAGCTACCATCTCTTCTCACAGGTAGGAAAAAATTCAGAATGTAGAGTCGGCCATATTGACAGTCGGATTTTCGTAGTACATTGAAACGCTGCAAAATTTGAAGATGAACAATACGGAATTTGTATTTACTTCGATGGATAATGTATGAAAATGCAGTGGTCGAAACTCAGGGCGGAGGGAAAAAAGCTCTTCTTCCACCTTTTTTTTTATTTATTTACTGACGCAGAGGTTTTGGCGCCAGTATTTATCTTTGTGCCTGCAAAGCATGCCTGTGTAGCGCTACATATATTCGACGGCAGAAGTTAGTTGTGGCGGCACCTACCAACATTTTTCAGAACTTTCGCTTACTTTGCACTCGATTCTAAGCCGCAGGCGGTTTTTTGGATTACAAAAACCAGAAAAAAAGTGCAGCTTAGATTCAAGTAAATATGGTACTCAAAAATGGGTGTCACTGGTGTTGTATATGCAGTCTCCTTTACAGATAAATCACACTGCTAAAATCCTCCAAATAAATTGAATTTGACCATTCACCTTCCTTATTAAAATCCTTAAATGCTCATTCCATTTCGTATTACTTTGCAACGTTATGGCCTAATATTTAATCAGCATGTGTCTGTTGATCAGCACACTACTAATGCTTTATTCGAAAGTTACGAGATTGTTTTTCCACTTGTATGCATTACCTTGAAATTTTTTTCACATATCTGCCACTTGCCCTTCACCCATTGTTCGCAGGATGTCGTGTAAAAAAAGGGCAAGCATAGTTTGGCACAAGTGATGCTTTTCTAAAATTGTGCTGATTTGTTGACAGAAGCTATTCTGTCTCAAGGAAATTTGCCCCCAGAGGCTCAGCATTTGGTTGCAGGGTATGGGCTTGCCGACTCCAGGTTCCTGAGCTTGGGGCTGGGCGCCATCAGTCCTCTGTTACCATAAGCACCGGGCTTCACCGTGTGGTGCAGTGGTGAAATGTTGTGTGTTTCGGAGAACGGGGGGCCTTGGCTTCACCACCTGGACTGTGGGGAGGTACACCTCTATAAAAAGCCCATCAACCTCAAGTTGTGCTATGTGCTGATGAGGTGAATGGCTGTTGAAATAAAACAGTCTGTAGCCAGCAACCTTTGGGGCACCTTTGAGGTCATCTCCCCTTTCTATATGCAAAAGGGATTGAAGGTATTGTTGGGTCCCTAAAGTGTCAAACGACTTCCTAATGGAACACTTCTAGTTGAAACTGCTAATTCAGACCAAGTATTGAAGCTTCTAGGATGTAAGGCCTTAGGTAACTACCCAGTTGAGACTGTACTTCATAACACACTTAATTTTAGCAAGGGAGTGGTTCCCTGCTTATATAGTGGAGGTGGACATGGCAGAGTTATGTGAGCAATGGAAAATATCAGTGTCGCAGAAGTGCTGAGCTAACTAAGGAGAGGCAACGGCAAATTGTAAAAATCTGCAACTCCAGAATTACCTGAACATATCCTTGCAGGCTATATACATCTTAAGGTTTACTTGTTTGTTCCTCATCCAGTCCAACGCTTCATAAGTCAAAGATTTGGCCAAACTGTATGGGAGGATTACGTGTGGCCATTGCGGAGGCTCAGCTTACGAATCGGGCAATTCTTGTACACATCCTCCGAAACATGTAAACTGCTCTGGGGATAACCCAGTGTGTAGCAAAAAGTGTGAGGTTCGTGAGGAAAGGAAAATTCAGGAGTAGGAAGTCAGGAGACGCATAACCTATGGTGAAGCTAAAAAAAAAAGCTTTCAAAGCTATGTAACCTCTGATTTTCGCTGTTCGTTTTGCATCAGCCCTTAAGATGCCAATCACCCAGTGTGATGCTTCCACATTAACTCAGATCACAGATTAAAGTAAGAGCACATGCACTTGTTGGTGTACCTGAGGGGGAAACACTACACTTGAAAGAGAAGTCATTCGGAAGCTGTCGGCAATGGGCTTACCACCAAAGCAACATACCACTGCCCACCATCAGAAGCCTACTAAGCCATCCCGTTAATCCAAACAACCAACTCCTACCATTAGTAAATAAAAATGTCCTTTGAAAAGTAGTTCCAAGTCGAAGAAAGTGGTAGTTAAACCTTCGGATTGGCAAGCTCTCTCCCTCTATGATAGGGACTGTGCTCTTGAGGATATGGACTTCAAAATTGGTGGAACTGGAGAGCCGGGAACTGGCTAACGTTCCCCCTGACCTCTCCTGTAAATCATCTTCTCTGAGGGAGAAAGAAAAGAACAACCATCACTAAACAATGGCTCCCACAGGGACCTCTGTGTTGCAGTGGAATTTAAATGGGTATCGCTCACATTTGGAAGAATTAGCTCCTGGTCCAGGAGAAACTATTCAGAGTGACTTGTCCATTCTGAGAATATTGGCCTTCTGAATGTGGGTCAGATACCACACGCTTCAACAGCTACAGGGTTTTTCAGCCATTGACTTTTGTTTTTGTTCCCCAGCTATTGCAGACTGGTCGGCCGAGTGGTTCTAGGCGCTACAGTCTGGAACCGCGCGATCGCTAGGTTCGTTAGGTTTAGGTAGTTCTAAGTTCTAGGGGACTGATGGCCTCAGAAGTTAAGTCCCATAGTGCTCAGAGCCACATTGCAGACTGAGTTCAGTGGGAAGTGGCTACAGATTTACGTTCTAGTGACCACTTCACAGTGTGGATCCCTGTGCCACCTAGGACGGTGCCTTGACAGGAGACCACAAAGGTGGAGGATACAAAGGGCAAATTGGTTGCAGTACAGTAGAGAGGCTGTTTTTGAACAATAGAATTGTGGACAGGAGACAGTGGCTCACATCACTTGTGAGATCCCACAGGCTGCCACAGAGTCCATCCCCTGGTCTAGTAGCCACCTCAGACAACGGCCTATATAATGGTGGAATGATGACTAGTCTGGCATTCAGGGCCAGATGAACAGCTCTGCGGAACTTCAAACACCATCCAAATACAGAAAACCTTCATGGCTTCAGATCTGTGAGAGCACATGCAAGGTGAAGAAAGAATGGAAAAGGGCTTCCTGGAAGGAATTAAAGACATCCATTAATTGGACCACTTGCACTGTGAAAGTTTTGGACTCAATAAGGCGGATTTCAGGCAAGGGCAGTACACGTCCCCTTATGGCCCTGTCAAATAATGGGGTCTTGGTGAACACACCAGAAGACATGGCTCAGATTTTAGCTGAACACTTTTTAACTGTCATTACTTCACCCAGACAGGCTCCTGCTTTTCAGGTGTTCTGTAGGACAGCAAATACGAGGAAGCTCAATTTCTTATCGCATAATGAGGAAGTCTACAATGTTTCATTCTTCATCTGGGAATTGGAATCAGCTTTGTATGCAGCCAGAGACACTGCTTCAGGACCGGTTGAGATCCGTTAATGCTTAGTCATCTGTGCCCTGAAGTGAAAGGACAGCTCCTCTCTTGTTTCATTCAGATCTGATTTGCTGGACAGTACCCCATGACTTGGAAGGAGGCAATATTAATTCAATTCTGGAAACGAGGCAAGGACCCTAGTGCCTCTAACAGTTACCAGAGCGTAGCTCTTACCAGTTGTATGGGTAAGGCTCTTGAACGCTTGGTCAGCCACTGCCTCATCTGGCTGCTCGAATCCTGATGTCACCTGAGCCGCTCCCAGTGCAGTTTCAGGTGTTACCGTTCCACCCTTGACAACTTAATTCTAATGTAGACGGCAATACAGGCTAGTCCTTCTTATGCCGAAACCATTGGTTCGTGTGTTTTTGACATTGAAAAAGCAAATGACACTACTTTGAGGTACACCCTTTGCCAACTTCATGAAGGGGGACTATGTGCACCCCTGCCACTTCTTATCCAGTCCTTTCTTGAGGACCAGCCTTCTCTGACTGCTATTTTCAAGAAATAGGGTCCCCCAAGGCAGTGTCTTCAGTGCCACATTGTCTGCCGTTGTTACCAATGGCAATTCCTGTGCAGTTAAGAGCCCTGTCAAATGCAATCTTCCCCACAGGGGGTCCACAACTCTTTTGTGGATACGTGCGTAGCGAGCACGGGACCCCGAGCTAATATGGCCCTCCTTCCTTTCCGGGCTGCATACCTTCCTTTTCCGCATCCTTCCCTCTCCCCCATCTTCGCCCCTCCTCCCCTCACCTCTGGCTCTTTCCTTCCCTTTCTCCCCTTCTGGGAGTATGGTTTGTGCCTACGTCCGGAGACGGATGCTCGTAAATGTACCGCATTCTTCGCCTTCTCTGCTTGTATGTCTTCATCCTTCCTTTGTCCTTCTCTTTTCCTTACCTCTTCTTTTTACCCTTTTCTCCGCTGTGGCGTTTAAGACCTCTCCTCTTTCCTTTCCCTTTCTTTGTTTTTCCCTTTCTCTTTCTTCCTTCCTGTACGTGTCTGAAGGCCGACCCACGCATTTTTGTGCGTAGCCGGTGATGGGGTAACGCGTAATTCCCCGCCCCGGGTAGACAGGTAGGACACGTACGTATCCCCTGGTAACGGCCAGGCCCAGGGAGGGGTGATTACCCGAGCTGATACCTTCCGAAAGTGCCGATTGGTCCCTCCGTCCGTTTGTCGGGAGGTGTGACCTGAGGTGTGAACAATCACCTAAGGCGGGAGTGCCCTCAGAAAGGGCCTCCACAAGGGAGGAGCGCGCCATCGGAGACGCCGGTAATCATGGGGGATTCTTCCGCAATGGTTTCCTCACCTTCCACTATGTCTGCTCACAAGCGTAATTTCACTGAGTCTCAGCCACAGACAGTTCTTCCATCGTTGCCACAGTTCCTTGTTGTTTCTCGGTCTGACGAAGGTCACGACTTCTCCATGGTCAACCCTTTCATTATTCAGAAAGGTGTCGACGCAATTGCAGGTCCTGTAAAGTCTTGTTCCAGATTACGGAATGGCACCTTGTTGTTAGAAACAGTCAGTGCCCTCCAGGCACAAAAATTGCTGCGTACTTCATTGCTCCACACCTTCCCTGTCCGGGTTGAAGCGCACCGCACTTTAAATTCCTCGCGTGGAGTAGTTTATACATGCTCCCTCGATGGATTGTCTGACGAAGAAATTCAGCACTACCTGTCTGACCAGGACGTAACGGCTGTTCATAGAGTTATGAAAAGGGTTGGCACGAACATCATTCCGACCCGCACTGTCTTCTTGACATTTGACAAAGTTCAACTCCCATCGAAAATCAAAGCAGGCTGTGAAATAATTTCCGTTCGCCCTTACGTCCCAAACCCTACGCATTACTATCGGTGTCAGCGGTTCAATCATACCAGCCAGTCCTGTTCCAATCCGGCCAAATGTGTTACGTGTGGCAAGGATGCCCATGAGGGTGCTTGTCCACCTCCATCCCCTCGCTGCATCAACTGTATGGGTGACCAAGCTGCTTCCTCTCGAGATTGCCCCGTTTTTAAGGACGAAAAGCTCATCCAGGAAATCAGAGTCAAGGAAAAGGTGTCGACCTTTGCTGCTCGAAAATTATTCGCCAGTCGACAGCCCACCGTGCCTCAGACAGGAAAATACAGCACTGTCCTTGCTTTTCCTCGGCCAACAAAGGAGGCGGCCACGCAGACTTGCGACCTCACCTTTAGTGCCACGGTCGTCAGATTGGCCAGCGCAAAGATCGCCCGTTCGACCTCACCACTTTCGCCTGCCCATTCTATGGCTCACCCTTCATCGGGTTCTGCTAAATCTCGAGCCCAAAAAGTCAGACACAAAGACTTCGAAAAAAGAGCATACTCGAAGATTTTTTTACGTACCCCAACTTCACAACCATCGGTTCCTCCTTCATCTAAACATCATATTTCCAAGAAGGCTACAAAGAAACCCAGTTCATCTCCTTCTCCGCCAAGGCGTGTTCCATCTACAGCACCACCTGGCGGAAATTGCCCTCGGCCGTCTGCTGTTTCGCTGAGGCGCACTGCTGGCGCCGTCCGTCTTTCCCTTTCTGGATACACGTTCTCTCTTTGTACTGTATACATTCCATCGTCCACACCAATGGCACGAGCTGATCTCCTTCATCTTCTTGGTCAGCTTCCACCCCCCTATTTGCTGGTTGGGGACTTCAATGCCCACCACCCGCTTTGGGGATCTCCACATCCTTGTCCACATGGCTCACTATTGCTAGACGTTTTCCACCAAGCGGATCTAGTTTGCCTCAACACTGGGGTCCCTACATTTTTGTCTGCCTCCACGACAAATTTATCGCATTTGGACCTTGCGGTCGGTACTGTTCCGCTAGCTCGGCGCTTCGAATGGTTCGCCCTTGATGACACATACCCGAGTGACCACTTTCCATGTGTCCTTAGACTGCAGCATCAACTGCCATATATGCGCCCGCGACGCTGGAAGTTTGCCCAAGCCGATTGGACATTTTTTTCGTCTCTAGCGACATTCGATGACTGTCACTTTCCCAGCGTCGACGATGAGGTCACACATATTACCGATGTTATTCTTACAGCTGCGGAACGTTCAATACCACGCACCTCCAAATTGCCCCAGTGCCCCCCAGTTCCTTGGTGGAACGAGGCATGCCGTGACGCAATACGTGAGCGGCGATGTGCTCTTCGCGTTTTCCGCCACCATCCTACTTTGGCCAACTGTATCCGCTATAAGCAGTTCCGTGCACGGTGCCGTCGTGTCATCTGTAATAGCAAGAAGGCAAGCTGGAAATTCTTTATTAGCTCATTTAACACCTTCACTCCCTCCTCGGAAGTTTGGAGTCGGCTTCGACGGTTCTCAGGCGCGCCTAGTTTCTCCCTGGTCTCTGGGCTCACTGTCGCGCATGATACATTAGTGGACCCCGTCGCAATTTCTAACTCCTTGGGTCAGCACTTTGCTGAGATTTCGAGCTCTTCAAATTACCGCCAGCGTTTCTCCCGAAGAAACGTGCAGCAGAAGTGCGACCACTTGCTTTCTCCTCTCAAAATCGCGAAAGCTACAATACTGTTTTCTCCATGTGGGAACTCCAACATGCACTCTCTTCTTCTCGCTCCTCCGCCCCAGGACCGGATGGTATCCACGTCCAAATGTTGCTGCATTTATCAACCCATAGTCTGCGTTACCTCCTTCGCCTTTATAATCGAATTTGGACCGACAGTACTTTCCCCAGACCATGGCGGGAAGCTATCGTCGTTCCTGTTCCGAAACCTGGAAAGGACAAACATCTCCCCCCTAGCTATCACCCCATTTCTCTCACGAGTAGTGTCCGTAAGGTTTTGGAGCGTATGGTGAATTACTGTTTAGCTTGGTGGCTGGAATCCCGCAGTCTTTTAACACCTGCCCAATGCGGATTCCGAAAGCATCGTTCTGCAGTTGACCATCTTGTTGCTCTCTCCACTTATATGATGAACAATTTTCTCCAGAAACGCCAAACAGTAGCAATATTTTTTGATCTGGAGAGAGCATACAATACCTGTTGGAGGACAGGTATCCTCCGCACACTGTTCTCTTGGGGCTTTCGATGTCGGCTGTCCCTTTTTCTTCGCGAATTTATGGCAGAGCGCACATTTAGGGTGCGGGTGAACACTACTCTCTCCCATACATTCTCCCAAGAAAACGGGATACCCCAGGGCTCCGTGCTAAGTGTTGTACTGTTTGCCTTTACTATAAATCCAATTATGGATTGTCTCCTGCCTGATGTCTCGGGCTCCCTCTTTTTGGACGATTTTGTGATCTTCTACAGCTCTCAATGGACCAGCCTTCTTGAACGACGTCTTCAAGGATGTCTCGATCGCCTCCACTCTTAGAGCATCGAAACCGGCTTCCGTTTTTCTCCCAGTAAGACCGTTTGTGTTAATTTTTGGCAACGTAAGGAGTTTCTTCCACACTCCTTACATCTAGGACCTGTCAACCTTCCGTTTTCAGACGTCGCTAAATTCTTGGGTCTTATGTTTGACAGAAAACTGTGCTGGTCCTCCCACGTTTCCTATCTTTCGGCTCGCTATCTGTGATCCCTCAACACCCTCTGTGTCCTGAATGGTATCTCCTGGGGAGCGGACCGAGTTGTCCTTCTCCGCCTCTATCGCGCCTTAGTGCGCTCGAAATTGGACTATGGAAGCATAGTCTACTCATCTGCTCGGCCGTCTATTCTTTGGCGTCTCGACTCTATCCACCACCGTGGATTACGTTTAGTGTCTGGAGCTTTTTACACCAGCCCTGTGGAAA
The DNA here is from genome assembly GCF_023864275.1 of Schistocerca cancellata. Lineage (NCBI taxonomy): Eukaryota > Metazoa > Arthropoda > Insecta > Orthoptera > Acrididae > Schistocerca > Schistocerca cancellata. Next base: position 689,523,277 of record NC_064630.1, on the reverse strand, counting down.
GCCTTTATGCTGAGACTGCTGAACCTCCGCTGTCCAATCAGCGAGCAGTCCTTCTGAGTCGTTATGCTAGCCATCTGTCTTCCATGCCTGCTAATCCAGCCCATGACATTTTTTTCGATGCCTCCTTTGATGTAGGGTATGCAGGCCGTCCCTCCTCCCTACTACCACCGGGAGTCCGCTTCCGTCAACTGCTCCATTCTCTTTCCTTCCACTTTCCTAAAACCTTCTTGACAACTTGGGGTACAGCACCGCCTTGGCTCCGTCCCCGGATCTGCCTGCTCCGTGACTTTTGTCGATTTCCCAGGGATGGTACCCCTTCACTTGTTTATCGTCGGGCATTTGCTGCTCTATGTGCACAAATGACGGAAGCCACATTTATTTACACCGATGGCTCGAAAACACCGTTAGGTGTAGGGAGTGCCTATATTGTTGGCGACACCCCAAATCACTTTCGGCTTCCCGACCAGTGTTCGGTCAATACTGCGGAGCTTTACGCTGTTCTCCAGGCTGTCCACTACATCCGCCGCCATCAGCGGATACAGTACGTTATCTGCTCAGATTCTCTCAGCTATCTCCTCAGTCTCCAAGCTCTTTACCCTGTGCACCCTCTGGTCCACCGGATTCAGGACTGTCTGCGCTTGCTCCACTTGGGGGGCGTCTTGGTGGCGTTCTTCTGGCTCCCGGGACACGTTGGTATCTGTGGAAATGAGGCGGCCGATATTGCGGCCAAGGCTGCAGTCTCTCTTCTCCGGCCAGCTATTCAATTGATTCCCGTCGCCGATCTACGGAGCGTTTTATGTCATCGTGTTGTTCTTCTATGGCACGCACATTGGTCGACACTTCCCCATAATAAATTGCGGGACGTGAAAGCTCTTCCTTATGCTTGGACCTCTTCCTCCCGAACGCGTCGTTGCGAGGAGGTAATTTTAACTAGACTCCGGATAGGGCACTGTCTTTTTAGCCATCGACATCTTTTAAGCAGCGATCCTCCCCCACTCTGTCCCCACTGCTCTCAGCTGTGGACGGTAAGACACCTTTTAATTGAGTACCCCGATTTTAATCCGTTGCGCTCCCGTCCACAGCTGTCGCCTGATGTATCGTCGATTTTAGCAGATGACACGTGCTCAGCCGATTGTGTTCTCAAGTTTATTAGTGCCAGTGAAATGACGTCAGTCATTTGAAGCATTTTTGGGGACAACCAACCCCTTTCTGTAGTGGATTTTTAAGCCTTCTTTCTGCTTTTAGTTTCTCCAATTTTATGACTTTCGTTCCCATTGCTGCTGGTTTCCATTTTCGGTTTTTTACCGTTTCCTAAGTCACGGACCGGGCGCTAATGACCATAGCAGTTTTGCGCCCTAAAAAAAAAGAAATGCAATCTTCTTCTCTTTGTTTGTAATCTTCCTCTCTTCCTGTGATCTTATGATGATGGGGCAGCTACAGCTGGCCATTAAGAGGCTGCAAAGTTGGGCCAGAACAACTGGTTTTCGGTTCCACCAGAGAAAACTGTATCAATTTTAACTATGCTCGTCAAAGTTTTAACCAACCAGTGCCGACAATGGGAACAATATTTTCTGTTTTCAAAAAACTATGTGGTTTTTGGGTTTATTATTTGACTCAAAATTAACTTGGCTCCCACATCTATGAACAAAGGATTTCCAGTCATTGAATATTTTGAAATGCCATAGTGAAAAGACGAGGAACTGACAGGCCCCACGTCTTGCAGTTTTATAGGGCGTTCGTTCGATAACGTTTAGACTATGGTAGCGTGGTCTATGGATCTGCCCGTACTTCCTACCTCACGATGTTAGACGCTGTCCACCATGAGGGTATTATGATATCAACTGAAGCTTGTCGGAGCAGCCCTGTACGGAGTCTGCATGCAGAGGCTGTTGAACCACCACTGTGGATTCGGTGGTGTATCCTTCTGGCTTGACAGGCACTGAAAATCTCAGTATCACCTCAGTCATTGGCATTTAGTGCAGTGGTCCAACTGACCTTTGAATGGCTGTTCAGAAATTGGCCACATGTGACCCAGCCATGTAAGATGTTGTTGTTGTGGTCTTCAGTCCTGAGACTGGTTTGATGCAGCTCTCCATGCTACTCTATCCTGTGCAAGCTTCTTCATCTCCCAGTACCTACTGCAACCTACATCCTTCTGAATCTGCTTAGTGTAGTCATCTCTTGGTCTCCCCCTACGATTTTTACCCTCCACGCTGCCCTCCAATACTAAATTGGTGATCCCTTGATGCCTCAGAACATGTTCTATCAACCGATCCTTTCTTCTGGTCAAGTTGTGCCACAAACTTCTCTTCTCCCCAATCCTATTCAATACCTCCTCATTAGTTACGTGATCTACCCATCTAATCTTCAGCATTCTTCTGTAGCACCACATTTCAAAAGCTTCTATTCTCTTCTTGTCCAAACTATTTACCGTCCATGTTTCACTTCCATACATGGCTACACTCCATACAAATACTTTCAGAAATGACTTCCTGGCACTTAAATCTATATTCGATGTTAACAAATTTCTCTTCCTCAGAAACGCTTTCCTTGCCATTGCCAGTCTACATTTTATATACTCTCTACTTCGACCATCATCAGTTATTTTGCTCCCCAAATAGCAAAACTCCTTTACTACTTTAAGTGTCCCATTTCCTAATCTAATACCCTCAACATCACCCGACTTAATTCGACTACATTCCATTATCCTCGTTTTGCTTTTGTTGATGTTCATCTTATATCCTCCTTTCAAGACACCATCCGTTCCGTTCAACTGCTCTTCCAAGGCCTTTGCTGTCTCTGACAGAATTACAAAGTCATCGGCGAACCTCAAAGTTTTTATTTCTTCTCCATGGATTTTAATTCCTACTCCAAATTTTTCTTTTGTTTCCTTCACTGCTTGCTCAATATACAGATTGAATAACATCGGGGATAGGCTACAACCCTGTCTCACTCCCTTCCCAACCACTGCTTCCTTTTCATGCTCCTCGACTCTTATAACTGCCATCTGGTTTCTGTACAAATTGTAAATAGCCTTTCGCTCCCTGTATTTTACCCCTGCCACCTTTAGAATTTGAAAGAGAGTACTCCAGTCAACATTGTCAAAAGCTTTCTCTAAGTCTACAAATGCTGGAAACGTAGGTTTGCCTTTCCTTAATCTTTCTTCTAAGATAAGTCGTAAGGTCAGTATTGCCTCACGTGTTCCAGTATTTCTACGGAATCCAAACTGATCTTCCCCAAGGTCGGCTTCTACTAGTTTTTCCATTCGTCTGTAAAGAATTCGTGTCAGTACTTTGCAGCTGTGGCTTATTAAACTGATTGTTCGGTAATTTTCACATCTGTCAACACCTGCTTTCTTTGGGATTGGAATTATTATATTCTTCTTGAAGTCTGAGGGTATTTCGCCTGTTTCATACATCTTGCTCACCAGATGGTAGATCCCCCTGCGGGTTCGGGGGTTAGAATAGGCCCGCGGTATTCCTGCCTGTCGTACGAGGCGACTAAAAGGAGTCTCACATGTTTCGGCCTTATGTGATGGTCCCCTCTCGGGTTTGACCTCCATCTTTCTAAATTATTCCGAAGAGCGAGCCAATTGGGGAAGGGCGCCTTACGTGGTGCACTGTATCCGTCGTGCATTGAGACCTTTAGCCGGCTTTTTCGTCGTTGCAATGGTGTTCCGCTCGTTTTCCATCTCTTGGGCGAGGATACGTCCCTGGATGTGATTCCCACGCTGCACTCTGCAGTGTTTCTTTTAACTGCGACGACGACCTTGGACAGTTTTGCACCTAAGATCCAGCACGGTAGCCAGTCCGTTGTGGTGGGGCCGCCATGTACCCTCTTGGTTGTAGCCCCCTGACAACACAGGGATCGCTCTACTGATGCCTGCGCCGTTAACTCCCCACGTATGCCAAGGAGTAGATGCCCGTCTCCCTGGGGCATCAGGACTCCCGGCAATGGACATCCTGCCAGGTGGCTATTGCTGCGGCTGGGTGGCGCCCGTGGGGAGGGCCCTTGGTCGGAGTAGGTGGCATCAGGGCGGATGACCCGCAATGAAGCGTGGTACATCATCTCTCGCTGGCGGCCAGCCGCCAGCAGTCTCTAAGCGTTCTCGGGCTCAATTTAATGCTGAAAAGTACAATCCGAAAACGTTCCCCTCTCTGGCCACGCCGTGGGAGGAGCGTAAGTCTCAGGATGGAGGTAATAGTTATTCGCCCCGATTCTTGGTTTGTACGAGAGCTGATGGGGAGTCTTTTCTCTCCACAAAGCCTCAGTTCTTCGTCGAGCATTTAGAGGACAAGTTTGGGGAGGTGGAGGGCTTGTCTAAAATGCGCTCTGGCTCAGTACTGATACAAACGGCATCCTCCGCCCAGTCACGCAGGTTACTTGCTTGTGACAAGTTGGGGGATGTTAACGTTATTATTACTCCACATAAGAGCTTAAATATGGTCCAGGGTGTTATTTTCCATAGGGACCTCCTTTTGCAGTCTGATGACGAGCTGCGCGCCAACTTAGAACGTAGAGGTGTTCATTTCGTCCGGCGCGTTCATCGGGGTCCGAGGGACAATCAGGTTGCTACCGGTGCCTTCATCTTGGCCTTCGAGGGTGATACGTTACCGGAAAAGGTCAAGGTGATGGTCTACCGATGTGACGTCAGGCCCTATATTCCTCCCCCGATGCGGTGCTTCAAGTGTTGGAAGTTCGGCCATATGTCTTCCCGCTGCACTTCCAGCCTCACATGTCGAGATTGCGGACGCCCATCTCATCCCGATACTCCATGTGCCCCGCCTCCCATCTGTGTCAACTGCGGGGAGCACCATTCACCTTGCTCGCCTGACTGCAAAGTCTTTCAGAAAGAGCGCAAAATTATGGAATATAAGACCCTGGACCGGCTGAGCTATACTGAGGCCAAAAGGAAATATGACAGACTCCATCCGGTGAGAATGACATCTTCTTATGCAGCTGCTACGACAACTGTGCTAGCCCCATCAGTTTCGAGACTTCCAGCCAGCTCGATAAGCAGTACGACTCCTCCTGCCCCCTTGCCTGTGGGGGGCTCTACCCAACCGGTTGCTCCTGCACCACCTACCTCAGGAGCAACCTCCTCCCACCCGTCGGGGACGTCCGTTCCCGCTTCTCAGCCGGAGAAGCGTCTAACTTCTTCGGCTACTCTCGCCCGTAAGAGTTCCCTTGGGACCCTCCCTTCCCAGGGTTCCACCAGCGGGAAGGATGACGGCCGCCAGTGGCATAAGTCCTCACCAGCGGCCGGGCGTAGGGCTTCACGATCCTCCTCTGTCCCGGAGACTGAATCGGTGAAGCCTTCCCAGCCGGTGCAGCCCAAGGTTCAGCGAGAGAAGTCCAAGAGAAAGACCTCTAAGGCCAAAGAACTTGCGGTGGCGCCAACCCCACCGCACCTTTCGCGCTCTGCGTCTGAGGATGCAGTCGAGATTCTAGCGTCCGCTGAGGACCTTGATCTCGCTGGTCCCTCAGACGCCATGGATGCCTCTCGTACGGGTACTGAATCGGTGGCAGTGAGTGAACAAGCGGCGTAAATTGCCTTCCCAGTCCTTTCACGCCTTTCTCAGCCATGGACAATATCATCCTCCAGTGGAACTGCGGCGGTTTTTTCCACCATCTAGCTGAGCTCCAACAACTTATCAGCCGTCACCCTTTCTTCTGCATAGCTCTTCAGGAAACTTGGTTTCCAGCAATGCGAACCCCCGCCCTCCGTGGCTATCGGGGCTATTATAAGAACAGGGCAGCGTATGAAAGGGTGTCGGGTGGCGTCTGCCTCTATGTCCTTCACACTCTGCACAGCGAGTCTGTCCCTCTCCACACACCTTTAGAGGCTGTCGCTGTTCGGGTGTGGACGCCACAGGCTGTTACCGTCTGCAGTCTTTACCTTCCACCGGATGGTGATGTCTCGCAGCATGTCCTGGCTGCGCTGATAGCCCAATTGCCGCCACCTTTCTTGCTATTGGGCGACTTCAACGCCCATAACCCTCTGTGGGGTGGGTCAGTGGCAACAGGTCGAGGCGCCATCGTTGAGCATTTATTGTCGCAGCTCGATCTCTCGATTTTAAATGATGGTGCCTTCACACACTTCAGTGTGGCGCATGGCACATACTCCGCCATTGACCTTTCAATATGTAGCCCTAGCCTCTTACCGTCTCTCCAATGGAGTGTGCATGACGACCTGTGTGGTAGTGACCACTTTCCGATCTTTCTGTCACTACCACAGCGTCACTCTTCTGGGCGCCCTAGCAGATGGGCTATGAATAAGGCTGACTGGGACTTGTTCTCCTCCACTGCCGCTATTGAGCCTCTCTCTAGTGATGACATTGATGTGGTGGTTCAATCGGTCACCACCGGCATCGTTACTGCCGCCGAATCTGCCATTCCCCGTTCTTCTGGGTCCCCTCGGCGGAAGGCTGTGCCTTGGTGGTCGCCTGAGATCGCTGAAGCGATTAAAGATCGCCGGCGGGCGCTCCAGCGTCACAAGCGACATCCCTCCTTAGACCACCTTATCGCCTTCAAACGGCTGCGTGCGCGGGCCCGCCTCCTTATCCGCCAAGGCAAGAAGGAGTGCTGGGAGCGGTATGTGTCCACCATTGGCCTCCATGTCACTCCTTCGCAGGTCTGGGCCAAGATTCGACGCGTCTACGGCCATCGGACCCCTGCCAGCGTCCCTGCGCTCTCACTGAATGGAGCAGTTTGTCCTGACTCCGACGTCATTGCAAACCGCTTAGCAGAGCATTTTGCTATGAGTTCCGCTTCTGCGAATTACCCCCAGGCCTTCCGCTCCATTAAAGAGCGGATGGAACGTCGGAGCCTTTCTTTTCGCACCGACGCTTCTGAACCCTACAACGCTCCATTCAGTGAGTGGGAATTTCAGAGTGCCCTTGCCGCTTGCCCTGATACCGCTCCCGGGCCAGATCGCATCCACTGTCAGATGCTGAAACACCTATCAGTGGACTGCAAGCGACGCCTCCTCGACCTTTACAACCGTCTCTGGGTCGAGGGCGAGTTTCCGTCGCAATGGCGGGAAAGTATTGTCATCCCCATTTTGAAACCTGGAAAGAACCCTCTGGAGGTGGACAGCTACCGTCCCATTAGTCTCACCAACGTTCTTTGCAAGTTGCTTGAACGGATGGTGAGCCGGCGCTTAAATTGGGTACTGGAGTCTCGGGGCCTTCTGGCTCCGTCTCAGGGTGGCTTCCGGAAAGGCCGCTCCGCCGCCGACAATCTGGTGAGCCTGGAGTCGGCCATCCGTACTGCCTTTGCCCGCCGTCAGCACCTGGTCGCTGTCTTTTTCGACATGCGGAAGGCGTACGATACGACATGGCGTCATCACATCCTTTCTACGCTTCATGGATGGGGTCTTCGGGGCCCTCTGCCGATCTTTATCCGCAATTTCCTGTCGTATCGTACCTTCCGCGTGCAAGTCGCAGCCTCCTATAGTTCCACCCACGTCCAGGAGAACGGTGTGCCACAGGGTTCTGTTTTAAGTGTCTGCCTGTTTTTAATAGCCATTAACGGGCTCGCTGCGGCCGTGGGAAATTCTGTCTCTGCTTCCCTGTATGCTGACGACTTCTGCCTTTATTACAGCTCTACTGGCATTGCAGCTGTTGAACGTCAGCTACAGGGCGCTATCCGTAAGGCGCAGTCTTGGGCTGTAGAGCATGGGTTTCAGTTTTCGGCAGCCAAGACCCGCGTTATGCATTTCTGCCGGCGCCGAACAGTCCATCCTGGGCCGCGGCTTTATCTTGGCGACGAACTCCTTGCTGTGGTGGAAACCCACAGGTTTTTGGGGGTGGTTTTCGATGCCCGGTTGACTTGGCTGCCTCATATCCGGCAGCTTAAACAGACGTGTTGGCGGCATCTAAACGCTCTGAGATGCTTGAGCCACACCCACTGGGGCGCCGACCGCTCTACCCTGTTGCGGCTCTACCAGGCGTTAATCCAGTCTCGCTGGATTATGGGTGCCTAGCTTATGGCTCAGCATCCCCATCTGCGTTGCGGGTGCTGGACCCAATTCTCCACAGCGGGATACGCCTTGCCACTGGTGCTTTCCGCACCAGCCCTGTGGACAGTGTACTAGTGGAGGCAGGTGTACCTCCACTGCGGTTCCGGCGCCAACGTTTGCTGGCCGCTTATGCGGCCCATGTTCTAAGCTTGCCCGGGCATCCAAATTATCGTGTCCTGTTCCCGCAGTCAGTCGTCCATCTGCCAGACCGTCGGCCCCGGTCGGGTTGTCCGATCGCCGTACGCGTCAAGGAGCTTCTCTGTGGGCTTGGGTTTTTCCCTGTTCCACCTCCTTTCCGGGCGCCTCTGCGTACCCCCCCGTGGTGTGTTCCTCGCCCTTGCCTTCGGCTCGACTTGACACAGGGCTCGAAGGACTCGGTCCCTCCAGAGGCCTTCCGCTGCCGCTTTTATTCCATCCTGGCCACGTATCAGGGCTCTGGAATTGTTTACACCGACGGTTCGATGGTTGCTGGTCGTGTCGGGTATGCGCTAACTCTAGGGGACCATTCCGAACAACGGTCCTTGGCGGCTGGCTGCAGCGTTTACACTGCTGAGCTAGTCGCCATCTTTAGAGCCCTAGAGTATATCCGCTCCTGCTCAGGTGAGTCCTTCGTTATCTGTAGCGATTCCCTGAGCGGTTTACGAGCTCTCGACCAGTGTTTTCCTCGTTCTCGTCTGGTGATGGCTATCCATGAGTCCCTGTATACTCTTGCGCGTTGCGGCCGCTCTGTGGTCTTTGTGTGGACCCCCGGTCATGTCGGTATCCCGGGCAATGAACATGTTGACCGCCTGGCGAAAGAGGCCACGAGTAAACCATCTCTGGATGTTGGCCTCCCAGAGGCTGATTTGCGGGTGGTCCTCTGCCGAAAAGTTTTTGCGCTTTGGGACGCTGAATGGCGCGATCGGATTACACCCAATAAACTCCGTGCCATTAAGGAGACGACGACTGTGTGGCGGTCCTCCATGCGAGCCAACCGCAGGGACTCAGTCGTCCTTTGTCGGCTCCGCATTGGCCACTCCCGGCTAACACACAGTTATTTACTGCGCCGGGAGGACCCTCCTGTATGTCGCTGCGGGGCGGCTTTGACGGTGGCCCACATTCTGTTGGCCTGCCCCCTTTTAGCTGTGGTCAGGCAGACATTTGCGCTGCCTGATACGCTCCCTGCCGTTTTATCCGATGACCCTGTTATGGCTGCCTTAGTTTTACGTTTTATTAGGGCAGGGAGTTTTTATTCTTTCATCTGAGTGTTTCTGTTTTATTTTTTGTTTTGATTCTGGCCTTTGGCCTATGATTTTAAACTGATCTTTTAATGTGTTTCTAAGTGGTTGGCTTTTCCTTTTTTATTTCTATGGTCGGCCAACCACTGTCACACTCTGTGTGGTTTTAGTTCGTTTTGTCTTGTCCTTGTCTCCGTTTCTCTTGTTCTGTATCGTCTGTGATCTATTCTCTTCCTCGTTTTTATTCTCTGTGGATGTTCTTTGTCTTTGGAAAAAGGGACCGATGACCGTAGCAGTCTGGTCCCTTTCATCCCCCAAACCAACCAACCAACCAACCAACCAGATGGTAGAGTTTTGTCAGGAGTGGCTCTCCCAAGGCCGTCAGTAGTTCCAATGGAATGTTGTCTACTCCGGGGGCCTTGTTTCGACTCGGGTCTATCAGTGCTCTGTCAAACTCTTCACGCAGTATCGTATCTCCCATTTCATCTTCATCTACATCCTCATCCATTTCCATAATATTGTCCTCAAGTACATCGCCCTTGTATAGACCCTCTATATACTCCTTCCACCTTTCTGCTTTCCCTTCTTTGCTTAGAACTGGGTTTCCATCTGAGCTCTTGATGTTCATACAAGTGGTTCTCTTATCTCCAAAGGTCTCTTTAATTTTCCTGTAGGCAGTATCTATCTTACCCCTAGTGAGATAAGCCTCTACATCTTTAAATTTGTCCTCTAGCCATCCCTGCTTAGCCATTTTGCACTTCCTGTCGATCTCATTTTTGAGACGTTTGTATTCCTTTTTGCCTGCTTCATTTATTGCATTTTTATATTTTCTCCTTTCATCAATTAAATTCAATATTTCTTCTGTTACCCAAGGATTTCTACTAGCCCTCGTCTTTTTACCTACTTGATCCTCTGCTGCCTTCACTACTTCATCCCTCAAAGCTACCCATTCTTCTTCTACTGTATTTCTTTCCCCCAGTCCTGTCAATTGTTCCCTTATGCTCTCCCTGAAACTCTGTACAACCTCTGGTTTAGTCTGTTTATCCAGGTCCCATCTGCTTAAATTCCCACCTTTTCGCAGTTTCTTCAGTTTTAATATACAGGTCATAACCAATAGATTGTGGTCAGTCCACATCTGCCCCTGGAAATGTCTTACAATTTAAAACCTGGTTCCTAAATCTCTGTCTTACCATTATATAATCTATCTGATACCTTTTAGTATCTCTAGGGTTCTTCCATGTATACAACCTTCTTTCATGATTCTTAAACCAAGTGTTAGCTATGATTAAGTTGTGCTCTGTGCAAAATTCTACCAGGCGGCTTCCTCTTTCATTTCTTAGCCCCAATCCATATTCACCTACTACGTTTCCTTCTCTCCCTTTTCCTACACTCGAATTCCAGTCACCCATGATTATTAAATTTTCATCTCCCTTCACTATCTGAATAATTTCTTTTATTTCATCATAGATTTCTTCAATTTCTTCGTCATCTGCAGAGCTGGTTGGCATATAAACTTGTACCACTGTAGTAGGTGTGGGCTTCGTATCTATCTTGGCCACAATAATGCGTTCACTATGCTGTTTGTAGTAGCTTACCCGCATTCCTATTTTCCTATTCATTATTAAACCTACTCCTGCATTACCCCTATTTGACTTTGTATTTATAACCCTGTATTCGCCTGACCAAAAGTCTGGCCGTTTTGGTTATTGTTACAAGGCCAGATCAGTCAATCATCCAGACTGTTGCCCTTGCAACTACTGAAAAGGCTGCTGCCCCTCTTCAGGAACCACACATTTGTCTGGCCTCTCAACAGATACCCCTCCGTTGTGGTTGTACCTACGGTACGGCTATCTGTATCGCTGAGGCACGCAAGCCTCCCCACCAACGGTAAGGTCCATGGTTCATGGGGGGGGGGGGGGGGGGGGGGCATGTAAGATATGCACTACAAAATGTCTCAAAGATCTGGATCTATCAGACCTCCAAACACACAGCCAGGGATGGAATGTCTTGCCACCTTGGTGTCTTCAGAGGCCCAAATTGATTATAAGCTTGACATGGTACAAGAAAACTTTACTTCATATGTTTTTACAACTTTTTTCCATTTTAAATATGTACTGTTTTATTATTGTTTGTACAGATGGATCCCACCAAGAGAATGCCCTCAGTTGTTCTGCTGTTTCCGTGATACAGTTTTTAAACTGTGTTTCCCGCAGCATTTGGCTGTGGAATTAAATGGTATTCTGATGGCACTGGAGAGGATTCACAGACATCACTGTACTGGTTTTCTTGTCTGTTCAGGCAAGAAACCCTGTACAGTGTTTTTTGTTTTGTGGTGTGCACAATCTCACATTTCTAAATAGTTAAATGCAATCTTTGCATCATGTTGAAGTCTTGTCTTATCTGGCTGAATATTTGTGCAGCCTTTTTGATATCATTACAAGTAACTGCTTTAAATGGGGTTACTACTAATATTATCTATCTGATCATTAATATATGACATAAACAGCTTTGAGTCCCAACACACTTCCCTGGGGGACACCTGAAGTTAGAAACAACATTTGTCAATAATTCTTCTTTGAGGATGTCATGCTGTCTCTTTCCAATTTTTAGTTTCTGTCTCCTACATGAGTGTCTGGGCACTAACTTCAGTGTTATTGACAGCTTTTATATATGACAAAACATTTTATTGGTTTTGTGAGAGCTCTTTCAATAAGATGTTGCATTTTTGACAATTAGACAGGTTTCATTTTAGCTATTTTTACCTTTATTCAAATGCTTGGTTTTACTCCCATTATACAGTTGTTGCTGACACTGACGTGTTATTACTCAATGGATGAAGTCATGCAGGACAAACTTGGAAATTTGAGCTGGATACAGTGTGTTACATATTCCAAGAAATATCGTAATAGTGTTGTTATTTATTAATGTAAAAATCATTGTAACTGTGTTGTAGATTTTTGACCTGACCCCTGCACGCAAACCAAATGGATTGCAAATGTACGTCATGAGACGAATGAAATGCAATTCACAATTTCTTGGAGGTTTCTTTGTAGAGACATTATACCATGGTGGGTCCTTCTTGTCATGAACTTTTGTATTAGATGCAAATGTATCCAGCACTTCGTCAACTACTCTTCTAAACTTCAGCCACAGTTCCTGTGTATGCTCCTGCCCACAGCTGTGTGTTCAAAGGTTTCTTATTGAGGTATGACACAATTACCTCTTTATGTGGAACATGTAAATCTTTCCTTCTCATCCAATATGGTAAGTCTGCCTTGACCTGCAGTTCTGGGTCACCTTCCCAAAATCTACCCCTTCTCCTATACATCTCCAGTCGTTTTGTTTCACCCTTCTTTCTTCCCCTTCAACCCTTCTGCCTGAAGGAGCCGCTGGCTCCAAAAGCTTGCCAATCCCAACAGTCTTCTATGTGTGTGTTCTGCCACCACTTGGTAAGTAGACTTTTTATCTATCTAACTCAGTAATTTAAGGATATGAATATAATAGAGGGAAACAGTCCACGTGGGAAAAATATATCTAAAAACAAAGATGATGTGACTTACCAAACGAAAGTTCTGGCATGTTGATAGACACACAAACATACACACAAAATTCAAACTTTCACAACCAACGGTTGCTTCATCAGGAAAGAGGGAAGGAGAGGGAAAGACGAAAGGATGTGGGTTTTAAGGGAGAGGGTAAGGAGTCATTCCAATCCCGGGAGTGGAAACACACACACACACACACACACACACACACACACACACACACACACACACACATCCATCTGCACATACACAGACACAAGCAGACATTTGTCAACAGACAGTTGTCAACCCATTGTGAAAGTCTAGGAGGTGCAGCCTAGTTTGCCAGAGAATCTTCAAAGTCTCCAGTACAAGCCTTCGACTTAATGCAGAACCATAGGACAACCATCAGTTATGGGGTCAGTGCTGCAAGTATTAATTTTTGTTGAAATTTTGTGGATGAAGTTTGAGTTTGTAGCCCAGATGACAGGCATAATGTGTTTCATTGCATGCCACAATCTGCGTCAGTTGCACCATGTTCCCTCAGTAGCGCATCTCAAAGTTGTTGAATGTGGCCTACAACTATGAACTAAATACACAAACAGATCCTCCTCATCCCTTGGTGCCATTTCTGCAATGGGTGCTATTACTTGCTATTTGTTTGAACTGCCAATATTCAATAGAACCTTTCACGTTTGCATTTGCTTCCCCATGACAGGTCAGCAGGTCTCCCAACAGTCAGTGTATCTCAGTGGCTCAGTTTCAGTGGAAGATAATGCCTCAAACTTCTTGTTTAGGGATGGATATACACCCTTGCTTCTCCCTGATTTCGCCTCTTAGGTATGCCTCTCATAGTTAAGTGGATGAGTGGTGATATGTCGTCTACTTCTGGTAGAGAAGACAGTATCTGCAGGAGAGGACATTCCTTGAGGTACCTTTGATGTCTGCTAGTTAGCCCTCCTAACACATCCATTCACAGCAGTTTCCATTGTGTGATATGTGGGGAAGACTTGCAGTTGTGTATTGGTGACATCCAGCTTGTCCTGTAATTGATAACAGCATTCACAGTGGAGCATCGTTGTGGTTGATGCATTGTTTTATGAGACTGTAAGCAAATAACTTTCATCTACACTTGCTGATCCTCTCTTAATGTCTGAAATTGGTAAGCCACAGAGGTTGCAAATTCAACAGAGCCTTGTTATGACTAGAGACAAACTAGTGATAAAGTTTTCTGATTCCTTGAAGCTGAAGCTGTCTGGAACATTTTGCCAAGGCTATGCGCACGCACACACACACACACACACACACACACACACACACACAAGATATTATTGATACATGCAGACAGTATACACTCCCATTGAAAAGGACAACTAAAGTACGACAGTATGATAGTTATATTATATTGAAAAGCCTGATTTCCTACAAAATACATTATCCCTGACACATATAACGTTAATTCATGTCTTGATTTTTATAGCTCATGTTCATTTTCTTCCGAAATTGTATCATCTGCCTACAAAAGGATATTAACTTATTTATTTCTATTAATCCGTATACCCATATTTACTCCCTGTTTCCAGTTTTTAATAAAATCATTTACGCATACGTTAAACCAGGTGACATGCTGCAGCTTTGTTTGTATCATTTATTGGTTGTGATATCAAGTTTGTAATTACCAACGTCGGTTATTTTTGTGGTCATGTATAAGCTATTTATAACTTCAGTAAGATGTCTAGGATATCCATCTTCAATCACTATCTGCCATAGTTTCTTTCTGTTCACACTGTTAAAAGCCTTTTCAAAGTCAATAAAAACTGTATGTCTCTCCAAGTTTAACTCTTGTCATTTCTCTAAAATTCTTTTTGTGGTAAATACGGTATGACTGCATGACTGGCCTTCCTATTATTCACGTTGTTCTTCTGATAGGAGAGTCTCTGTTAAGATTTTTAAACAATTGATTATTTTTGAAAATGTTTTGAAGGCTGAGCGTAGGAGGCTAATTCTTCTTAAAACTTGGCCTAAAAAAAATTGCAAAAATAATCAATAATAGTAGAACTGATGCTATAGCATGAAATAAATTTTTGCGGCAATCAACACAATAAGTACACAGTACCACAACACAACTACAAATTTTGGCAAATAAAGTTTAAATTGTATGTAAATTCTTAGGGTATGGGATATCGGAGTGAATTTGAGATGTGTGATGTAACTTGGAAACGTAGTAAATTATTAAACTCTAAATTTTTTAATCAGTGACCTCTGATACCACAATAGGTTTCAATTACCTTCATTGCCGCACACAATTGTATAGTTACAAGTATCCAGAATGTCTTCAGAATGGTGGTAATCTAGTGCACATTCTAAATTGCATGTTATGACCTACAGTATTTCCAATATGTCTGAAGAGGACCAAAGTACTCTTGTCATTACCAGGAAAGTACACCAGCCAACCTATATGCTATTTGATGTTTTTTTATTTTGCCAGCAATTAAAAGAATTTCTTTGAAACAGATTATAAAATAAATAAAATGTAACAATACGAGAGAAGGAAAGTTGCTACTCTCACCATATAGCGGAGATGCTGAGTTGCGATAGGCACAATAAAGAGATTCACACAATCATAGCTTTGGGCCATTAAGGCCTTTGTCAGCAGTACACACGCGCGCACACACACACACACACACACACACACACACACACACACACACACACGCACGCACGCACACTCAAGCAAGTGTAAGCGCAACTTGCACACACGTCTGTAGTCTGAGAGAGCTGAAACTACACTGTGAGCAGCAGCACCAGCACATGATGGGAGTGGCGACTGGGTAGGGGTAAGGAGGAGGCTGGGGCGGGGAGGGGGAGCGATAGTATGGTGGGAGTGGCAGACAGTGAAGTGTTGCAGTTTAGATGGAGGGCGAGACAGATGGTGCGGAGGGGGAGGGGGTAAGTAGGGGAAAGGAGAGAAATAAAAATAAATTAAGACTGGGTGTGGCAGTGAAATTATGGCTGTGTAGTGCTGGAATGGGAACAGGGAGGGGGCTGGATGGGTGAGAACAGTTATTAACAAAGGTTGAGGCCATGAGGGTTAAGGGAACGTAGGATGTATTGCAGGGAAAGCTCCCACCTGCGCAATTCAGAAAAGCTGGTGTTGGTGGGAAGGATCCATATGGCACAGGCTGTGAAGCAGTCATTGAGATGAGGGGTATCATGTTTGGCAGTGTGTACAGCTACAGGATGGTCCACTTGTTTTTTTGGCCACAGCTTGTTGGTGGCCATTCGTGCGGACAGACAGCTTGTTGGTTGTCATGCCTACATAGAATGCAGCACAGTGGTTGCAGCTTAGCTTGTAAATCACATGACTGGTTTCACAGGTAGCCCTGCCTTTGACGAGGTAGGTGATGTTAGTGACCGGACTGGAGTAGGTGGTGGTAGGAGGATGCATGGGACAGGTCTTGCATCTAGGTCTCCTTACAGGGGTATGAGCCATGAGGTAAGGGATTGGGAGCAGGGATTGTGTAAGGATGGACGAATATATTGTGTGGGTTCGGGTACTGTGGAATAAAACGGTAGGAGGGGTGGGAAGGATAGTGGGTAGGACATTTTTCATTTCAGGCACGATGAGAAGTAATGGAAACCCTGGCGGAGAATGTAATTTAGTTGCTCCAGTCCCGGAATGTACTGTGTTATGAGGGTAATGCTCCTTTGTGGCCGGACTGTGGCATTTTGTGAGGTGGTGTGAGACTGGAAAGATAGGCATGGGAGAGTTGTTATTGTACTAGGATGGGAGGATAATTATGGTCAGTGAAGGCTTCAGTGAGACCCGCAGTATATTTAGAGAGGGACTGCTCGTCACTGCAGATGGGACGCCCATGGGTGGCTAGGCTGTATGGAAGGGACTTCTTGGTATGAAACGGGTGGCAGCTATCGAAGTTGAGGTATTGCTGGTGTTTAGTATGTTTGATATGGATTGAGGTACTGATGTAGCCATCTTTGAGGTGGCGGTCAACATCTATGAAGGTGGCTTGTTGAGTTGAGTAGGACCAGGTGAAGCAGATGGAGGAGAAGTTGTTGAGGTTCTGGAGGAATGTGAATAAGGTGTCCTCACCTACAATCCAGATAGGAAAGATGTTATCAGTGAATGTGAACCTGGTGAGGGGTTTAGGATTCTGTGTTTGTAGGAAGGATTCCTCTAGATGGCCCATGAATGGGTTAGCATAGGATGGTGCCATGCGGGTGCCAGTAGCCATACTGTGGATTTGTTTTTACATAGTTTTTCGGACGTAATTCTACTTTCTTACGTATTTTTTCACATTTTTACACCACCATGGATCCTTGCTCCTTCCATCTGCATCAATACAGAAAAGTTTCCTTATCCCTAGCCAGATCCCAGTTCCATGTACTGTTCCTGCATTATTGCTTGACTCATGAAATCCCCCCTAATGGCCTTACCATCAAATTACCAATCTCTGGTTGCCACCCCTCCTTCCACAATGACCTCCACCTGTTCAGATTCTGCCAAATCTTAGCCCTCACCAACATAGCCCTGCAAAACCATATCAACCAAGCCCAATCCTCCTTGCGGTACCTTCTCTCCATCCGCAAAATTCTCCTGCTATGTAATCCCAAATTCCTGGAACCCATAACACACATTGATACTCTTGCCCTGCAGGAACTTGAGTAACATGCACAACGCCACCTCAAAAAGCTCTCCATCCTGCTCACTTCCTACTCCCGCCTCGGAGTACCACTGCCCACCACTTCTACAACCACCTCCAAACCTCCCCCACGCCCCCTCATAGCTGACAAACCTCGTCTTGCAGACCTACTACACTTACCCCACCCTCCAAAACTCCCTCCCACCACCACACAGAACTCAAAACCTAACAGACCTGCAACTCAGTCATGTACGTTTCTTCCAGAAGCCTTAGTCCCACAGAAATATCAGTCCTTTCCCAAGGCCTCACCTTTTGCCCCACTCCCAAATTCAACCATGCAGGACTAGTTCAAGACCTTCTCTCCTTCTCCCAGTCCATACAGTGGAAACGCTTTTTCACCACCAACCTGACCACTCAGACTCAACCACAGACCAATATTGAACCTTGCCTAACTCAGTTCACTCTTCCTTCCAACCTTGATCCACCCCCACTACCTCCAGACCACCCCCTGTTAGCTTTCCAGAATTTCTTATCCTCGAACCTTGCCCCACCATCATTCCCCAAATCCCTCAACATGCATACTAACCTTACATCCGCAGAAAGAACCGCAGTCCACCATCTAAAAACTGATCCCGACCTTATAATCCTACCTGCAGACAAATGCTCCTCCACCGTAGTTTTGAACTGCAAGGATTACGTGGCAGAAGGACTCCATCAGCTGTCAGATACTTCCACCTACAAACCATGCCACAGTGATCCCATTCCACCAATCCAGCAGGATCTCCAATCACTACTCAAATCCTTAGACCCATCCCAGAACCTCTCCCCTACCACTCCCCGCACTTCCACCTTCTACACGGTTCCTAAAGTCCATAAAACCAACCACCCAGCATGCCCCATTGTGGCCGGTTACTGTGCCCCCACTGAGAGAATCTCTGCTCTTGTAGGCCAACACCTTCAGCCTATTACCCAGAACCTATCCTCCTATATAAAAGATACCAACCATTTCCTCTACCAACTCTCCACAGTTCCTTTTCCTTTACCACATGGTACCCTGCTAGTCACTATTGATGCCACCTCCCTGTACACTAACGTTCCTAATGCCCATGGCCTTACTGCTATCAAACACTACCTTTGACGCCCTATGGATTCCAAACCAACCACCTCCTTCCTAGTAGCCATGACCAACTATGTACTCACCCACAATTACTTCTCGCGCGCGCGCGAGTGTATACCTGTCCCTTTTTCCTCCTAAGGTAAGTCTTTCCGCTCCCGGGATTGGAATGACTCCCTACCCTCTCCCTTAAAACCCACATCCTTTTGTCTTTCCCTCTCCTTCCCTCTTTCCTGATGAAGCAACCGTGGGTTGCGAAAGCTTGAAATTTGTGTGTGTGTTTGTGTGTTTTTTATTGTGTCTATCTACCAGTGCTTTCTCGTTTGGTAAGTCACAGCATCTTTGTTTTTTAATATATTTTTCACATGTGAAATGTTTCTTTTTATTATATTCATATTATTTTATTCTGGTTGGCAAGAATGACCTCTGCCCATACTAACCCATAGGAACTATGTCCTTCAATTTTGCTATAAGATAAGCTACTTCTAACAGCAACAAACACACCACCAGAACACTATTTGGTTTTTCATGAAAATTTTAGCTGAACTTATTTATGGCTTTATCCAGCATTTAGTGCCTGTAACGATTTGAGCATCAGTGCTTTCTATTAGTGCTAGGAGCTCTGGTACTAAGCCAACACAGCTGCGACAATTCACAACTGTTACACTGATGGTTCCTGGATCTATGTTCTTCCTGTGTTCGACCAGCATCCTTTGAGACTGAAGCCCTTTTTGTGTTTTCCCTAGACCCTCTAACTTAAAAAAAAAGTCCAGTCCTTACTGCACAGTCTCTGCTACCAGTGTAGCTGCCTCCTGCATGTAGTGGACTCATAACCTATTCAGTGGAACCTGAAATCCAACCACTCTACGGCGCAAGTCGAGTAATCTGCAACATACGTGATTGCAGAACCACCTGAGCATGTGATTCAGACCTTCTATTCGGCTCTACCAGAGGTCTGCAATTGGTGTTGCTGCCTATGCTGCAAATGGTTTCATCTCACAAGCAAGACTGGCAGCCTTTACCAATTTTTTTAGCTACTCGAAACCCGAGAGGATCTCTTTCAATCTAAAGTGACACACATCATTGGTACCAATGTGAGCCACCACCTGCAATTCATTGGACACTATGCTCTTCATTGCATCCGGAAGGACCCATTTCATATCAGAAATGACTCTACCCAGTGTGCACACGGAGTGCACTTTGGCTTTCTTCCCCCCCTTGGTAGCCACGTCCTGAAGGGGCCCCATAATGCGACTAACATTGGAGCTCCGAATTACCAATAATCCCATATTGCTCGAATCTTGCAGACTGAGAGATTTCCTCTGAAACACGACAAGCAACTGCATCTGGTTGAGGGACAGTGTATGCCACAGACAGCACCTGTGACCTGTTTGTCAGACTAACTGAGGAGGCCTTACATGCGGTCCCCTGGGAAGTCTTTTGCCGCCTGCCATCTCCAGAGGTGACCTCCCACTCGATCCTGTTTTTTCTTTAACCCGGATTTTCTTATGCCCAGTGATATGCATTTCACAAGTTCATAACTTCTGTGGTAAATGTGACATGTCAAAAGCACAACCCTGTTGGAACTTACATACAAATGATTCATAACCAGGGGCTGACTCTTCAGAAACAGTTCCTGGATATGTGCTACATGGTTAAATCATAATTTCATTTGTTTTACTTAATGTCTTATGAAAGAAAATACTACCTGTGATGAAAACTGTGGCCATATGTCTTAAAACATGGTGATACACGTATTGTGACTGGGTGAAGTTGCACTATTTGACATTAATGTGGATGTCTTACTTTAAAATTCAGTATTTAGCTTACTACATAGCATTTTTCAGTATAATTTGTGTTTTTGCTGCACATGGGTTCCCATCTTGCAGTTTGCCGCATCACTCACTTTACAAGAGGTTTTCGTATAAACTGTGAATCCCATAATATTGTGACAAAGTTTCTGTTTTTAAATTCCAGTGGCATTCATAGCATAGTAAAAAGTGTACAGATGAGTTTGAGGCACTCTGTTCATGTCTTGTAAGTATAGTAGTTTTATTTTATTGTCTTGTGCTTTAATCTCATTACTGAAAGTGACTTCCTGCTTAATCACCAACTAGTCTGTGTGTACAAAACAGTATGACTTGTAAACACCTTTTTGTGCTGTACCATCTTGTTTCAGTAATTTTTATAATGGTTTTGCTGCCTTAGATGATGAAGTGTTTCTCATTGCAGAAAGAGTGGCATTGGGCTTGGAAGAGGCAGTTTCAGACAGGTGTACCTTCAGGAACATAGGACACCTATTGTGGGCAGAGGCAGTTTTATTGATGATTATTCTGATGATGAATGTTTAGGCTATGATGAAGTTAATGGAGTTATGTTGAAAGGAATTCATTGTAGCCTTCAGTCGGGAGGCAGCAGCAGAACTGTTTCTAAAGGGAGAGGTTTCTACAATGTAAGGTGAGCCATTTAGAAGTTATTCACATACACTTAACACACTGAGTGTTCTCATTCAGCCAAGAGATTTGCAATAGTTTTTGCTTATTTAAAATACTGCATATCTTGTGTGTGTTCAGTGGTTGTTCTTATCTTCTGCTTTGCAACTAGACTACTCTTCTTTTAGTGGTAAGAGCATAAGTATTGCCGTAGTCTGCAGCTCGTGGTCGTGCGGTAGCGTTCTCGCTTCCCACGCCAGAGTTCCCGGGTTCGATTCCCGGCGGGGTCAGGGATTTTCTCTGCCTCATGATGACTGGGTGTTGTGTGATGTCCTTAGGTTAGTTAGGTTTAAGTAGTTCTAAGTTCTAGGGGCCTGATGACCATAGATGTTAAGTCCCATAGTGCTCAGAGCCATTAGCATAAGTATAAGAAATGTTATTTGAAGGACCTGAATGAATGTTACAGACGCCAAGAATTATATATTCAGGCAAGACATTTTGTAGTTGCCCACAAAGTTCCTAGACAAAATGCTGACTGTTCCAATTCTGAATGTTGGAAATATTGCAAATATTTTTAAGGTTTTCATTCTCTTGTACAAATTAAATGTGACTTACGAAATGCGTATGAGAACTACCACCACTAAATGCTTTATGGCTTAATCTTGTGCACTGGATAAACAATTATAAATAGAGAATTCTGAGGAGACAGTGTCCTACTGTTAACTTAAGGTGACAACCACAATTTTCTATAGGTTATTATTCTTCTCATCCATCCATTTTTAAACCTTCATTTTTCCCACACAGTTATTCCCATTTTTACTGTCGTGTTCATATGCACCTTTAAGCACTCTGTACATGATCAAACAATTAGTCAAACTTTACTGGGTTTCTCAAATATGTGACAGTGTACAGCTGTCTTCACGTCTCAGAGAGAAACCTGGCACTGCCCACCTGCTCTCTGACGTGCAAGTTCCATTATTGTTTGAGTTACACAGCTATCAGTTGCTATGCTTCTATGCCGTACTGCTTCTGTCAAAGTGCAAGAGTGTGGTATTATTGCTTAAAGACAAATTTTATTGCTCCTTTAAAAAAGGAGAAACTGTAAGTCAGCGATTAAGAATGGTGAGCACTATTAAAGAGTACTGATTCAGTTTTGAAGTACACCTGCAAACTTGACAGTGAAGGTGGGAGTAAACATAGGAAAGTGATGAAGAAACTGATTAATGAACTTTTGGAAGAAGCCTTACATTGCTCATTTTTACAAAATCAATCACCTAACGTTATGTATTAACTGTAGAAAGATAACCATGACAACTTACTTAAAAGATAATAATACTTTCTAGAGTTAATAATAAAAATGTTTTTTTTTTTTTTCATACACTTACCTGAATTTTCGATCATCTGAATTACTTAAGACAACAATTATTTCGGGTAATGGTTCCCACTGCATATGTTCCCATATTTTGGAATTTTAATGAATTTCATTACAGGACCAACCAGAAGAGAACACATTTTTGCGTGCATGTATCGTCTTTTTCAATGTGAGGATGAAGTAACTTGGTTATTAGAAGCTTGACTTGACATTTGGAGGAAGCTGTCACAATGATTAGGTCCTGAATTTAATATTTCCTTCATTATGAAAAGGAAACTTGCTACTCACCATGTAGTGGAGATACCTAGTTACAGACAGGCACAACAAAAAGTCCGTCAGAAATAAGCTTTTGACCTACAAGGCCTCCCTCCCCGGCCCTCCCTCCCCGGCCCTCCCTCCCCGGCCCTCCCTCCCCGGCCCTCCCTCCCCGGCCCTCCCTCCCCGGCCCTCCCTCCCCGGCCCTCCCTCCCCGGCCCTCCCTCCCCGGCCCTCCCTCCCCGGCCCTCCCTCCCCGGCCCTCCCTCCCCGGCCCTCCCTCCCCGGCCCTCCCTCCCCGGCCCTCCCTCCCCGGCCCTCCCTCCCCGGCCCTCCCTCCCCGGCCCTCCCTCCCCGGCCCTCCCTCCCCGCATATCTATCTGTGACCCAGCATCTCCGCCATACAGTGAGTAGCAGCTTTCCTTATCATAATATTGTAACATTCCATGCAGCATCTTCCATTGTTTGATTTTTGCCTGAAGGCTTTTCTTCAATCCTAACCCAATGCTGTTTTCCTTTGTCACTATTTTTTAATGCAGTGAGACGCCTGCTAAACCCGCTGGGCAGAACAAGGTGATCAGGATTGTGGAAAGGGGCCAAATAAGGTTGGGGTCAGTTTCACCTTAAACTTGTAATTTATTGTAATTTAATAACACATTTACAACCAAAGCAGCACATAGCCGAACCTTTACATCTATGAATTTCAAACTCCTAATATTTCACAGCTGAAGGCCTCCAAACAAGAAGTCTTGACAATCAACAAGATGAAAATGCAGTCAAAATAACCACAGCTAGGCTGAAAGCCTCAAGGCAACGGTGAATAGATAAATGTAAATCAGATGCAATACAGTAAATTACCATAACCTTTCAAAAGCAGTAGGCTGCAATGTTTAATCTTGAAAGGTAATTTTAAGAACAAGGTTCCAATGCTAAAGCCCCACAATTAATTTTCGAAAATTAAAAAAAAAATATAACCATAAGCCTTAAATTTTAACTAGCTGAAACCAGTCTAAAGAAAAGACAACATAATAGAAATAACCTTTCAGCAAATATCCACTTGCCAGAATTCAAACTTACTTCTATAAAAGACAGTAAAACCAAGAATTTTTTATCATTGACTATGATAGGTTATAAACAGACATTTAAACACTGGTGAGAAAGACAGTAGACAACAGCACTCAGGAGCCTCCAGGGGGTCTGTCTGCCGTTGTTCACTTAGGTGAGACAGGTGGTGAGCCCAACCTCACTTGATCCTTCGGAATCCAAACAAGGGACAGCCACGGACCGACCGACAAACGACTTTCTTGCCACCAATCGGTACATCAGAATTCAAACACAAAATGTTAGGGCATGATTATCCACAAGAAATATGTATTAAGCTGTCAAAACTACACACCATGTTGGATAGTGAAAACAGATGAGGAAAGGACACTGCGTGAAATTACGTTAGTGGCCAGGGCAGGTAACCAAAGCACTAATGGCCACAAGGCAGAAAATTCTGCTGGTCAACTTGAATTGTAGTCAACCAATATGGTTATCAACTTTGACGTCCTGGGTCGGTGAGCTACAAAGCTTGTAGTGATCAGACAGCGCCACGCATGCTCAGACACTGCGCAGGGACCGCCAGCGGACCCAGCCAACTGCACCGTGCGGAGATATCTTCCCTGGTCCGCAGCAACCGACTGACTACCTCTGAATGCCAACAACATCTAAAATAGTAGTCAGTGGAAATAACGCCAACTACACACACAACCTGACAAACACTTGCACAAAGACCCCAACAGTAACTAAGGACGCACGAAGAAAAATCGGGAGAGTATGCACGTGCCCGCACACACACACACACACACACACACACACACACACACACACACACACACACACACACACACCTGACTCATGAACGATCGGCGAGCCATAACGCGTCGTCTGGTAGCATGACCGACTGACGACCCACCAAGACTGTGGCCTGGCTCAAGTGATGTGTGGTGGCAATGATTGGGCGAGCCATGTCGATGCAGACCTCACTGCACTAGTGCCGCATTGCAACTCCCTGACTGGCAGGTCCGGACTGCACTCGAGACGTGTTCCAGCTGACTGACTGCCCGAACTCGCGACCTGAACTCCTTATGACAGACGACAACCGGAAAGTAAATAGCAGTCGAGCGAAGGTACTACGAGTGGGGATATATCGATACACGCTGCTAGTGCCACCCACGGTCAGGCAAAGGAGCAACTCGGTGACAGTGGTAATTTAAATGAATGTAGTGAGGTGGAAGTACGTCAAAATCAGTGTGTAAAATACATGAAGGCGGGAACACGAGCCACGCACGGCTCATGCGTTACTATACTCAATATCCGTCATTCTTTCTCTTCTTTCCTGTGTTTCTTTTGTTGCCTTACAAACTGCACTGCACGCTCTATTTTCGAGCCACACACTAGCAACTATTGCGGTTGCACACAACAGATGGCTAAAAGACCACGCTGATTGTTGGTTCAGTATCTTTAAGTCCCACATTATTCCTGCTGATACCATTAATCATATACCTTCAAATTGATCACTTTCCCTGTGTCACACTCCCGTATTTTCACGTGTTATTTCCAACACCTTTCATCCTACAAACCCCTCTCCATCCCCACTCTTTCTCCGTTCTATCCCTGTTCACACCCATTAATTCTACCTCATCCAGTCACATCTGCTGTTCCCCTTTTTCACACTTACCCACCCTCAGATCTATTACCCACAGTAATACATATATTCTTTGATATCAGTGTGACTTCAAGCCAATTTTAGTGAGTTTTCACCTTTCGCCATTGTCAGCTCCTTCATATTTCAGCGTTTCTCCCTTTTGCATCCGTTTCATCCCTCTTGTGATTTTTCCCATGTATTTGGGTGTATTTTTACGAATGTTTTTGGATGAAATTCTATGTTATTTATGTAATTTTTCCAATTTTTTCCACCATCATTGATCCTTCCTCCTTCCATCTACGCCAGTACAGAAAAGTTTCCTTATCCCTAGACAGAACCCAGTGCCACATACTCTTTTTGTGTTGTTGCTTGGCTCATGGAATCCCTCCAGATGGCCTTACCATCAAATTATTCATCTCCAGCTGCCACCCCTCTTTCCAAAATGACCTCTTTGTGTTCAGATTCTGCCAATTCTTAACCCTCACCAGCATAGGCCTGCAGAACCATATCAACCAAGCCCAAACATTTTGAAGTACCTTCTCGCCATCCGCAAAATTCTCCTGCTGTGAAATTCCAAACCCCTGGAACAGGTAACACATTGAAACTCTTGCCCTCCAGGAACTAGAGCAACATGCACAATACCACCTCAAAAAACTCTCCACCCTGCTCACTTCCTACTCCCTCCTTGGAGTACCACTCTTCACCACCTTCACAACCTCCAAGTCTCTCCCACATCCCCTCATAGCTGATGAACCCTGTCTCTTAGACGTAAAACATTTACCCCACCCTCCAAAACTCCCTTCCACTACAGATTGCAGAACCTAAACAGACCTGAAACACAGCTGTGAACGTTTACCCCAGAAGCCCTACCCCCCCCCCCCCCCACAGAAAGATCAGCCCTTTCCAAATGCCTTCCTTTCGCCCCACTCCCAGATTCAGTTATGCAGACCTTCTCTCCTACACCCAGTCCCTACAGTGGAAAAACGTTTTCACCACCAACCCTACCAATCGGACTCAACCAGAGGCCAATGTTGAATCCTGCTGGACTCAGTTCACTCCTGCATCCAGCTGTGATCCACCCCCAGTGCCCACAAATCACCCCCTCTTAACTGTCCAGAACTTCTTAACCTTGAACCTTGCCTCACCATCTTTCCCCAAATCCCTCAACGTGCAAACTAAATTTACATCTGCAGAAAGAACCGCAGTCCACCATCTAAAAACTGACTCTGACCTTATAATCCTACCTGCGGACAAAGGCTCTGCCACTGTTGTTTTTGAACCGCAAGGATTACCTTGTGAATGGACTCTGCCAGCTGTCAGATACATCCATCTACAAACTTTGCCACAATTATTCCATTCCAGAAATCCAGCAGAATCTCTATTCACTCCTCAAATCCTTAGACCCATCCCAGAACCTCTCCCAGGAGTCCATCTCTCTGCTCACCTCTACCACTCTCCACACTGCTCTCTTCTACATACTTCCTAAAGTCCTTAATCCCAACCACCCAGTACATCCCATTGTGGTGGGGTACTGTGCCCCCACTGAGAGAATCTCTGGTCTCACAGACCAACACCTTCAACCTATTACCTGGAACCTACCCTCCTATATAAAAGATACCAACCATTTCTTCCACAGACTCTCACAGTTCCTGCGCTGCTAATCACTATTGATGCCACCTCCCTTTACACAAAATCATTAATGCATATGAACAATATTGAGCACTATCTTTGCCAACACCCAACGGATTCCAAACTGACAATGTCCTTCCTAGTCTCCATGACCAACTATATCTTCACCCACAATTACTTCTACTTTGAAGGCATTACGTACAAACAAATCTGGGGTACGGCTGTGGACACCCGCATGACACCATCTTATGCCAACCCATTTATGGGCCACCTAGAGGAATCCTTAAAAACACAGATTCCTAAATACCTTTCCTGGTTCAGATTCATTGATAACATCTTTGCTATCTGGATTGAAGGTGAGGACACCCTATTCACATTCCTCCAGAACCTCAACAACTTCTTCCCCATTTGCTTCACCTGGTCCTACTTAACCCTATAAGCCATCTTCCTAGATGTTAACCACCACCTCAAAGAGTGCTACGTCAGTACCTCTGTCCATATTGAACCTATTAACCATCAGCAATATCTCCACTTAGACAGTTGCCACTCATTCCATACTAAGGAGTCCCTTCCATACAGACTAGCCATCTGTGGTTGTCACATCTGCAGTGACGAGTGGTCCCTCTCGAAATATACCGAGGGTCGTACTGAAGTCTTTAGACTGTCCTTATCCTCCCAACCTTGTAGAAAAACAAATCTCCCATGGCTTATCTTTCCAGTCTCCCACCATCTTCCAAAGTCTCACACTCCGGCTACAGAGGAGCATTCCCTTTGTAACTCGTTACCACCCAGGATTGGAGCAACTGAATTATATTGTCTTCCAGGGATTAGACTACCCCTCGTCATGCCCTGAAATGAGAAATATCCTGCCCACTAATCTTCCCACCCTTCCCACAGTGGTATTCTGCCATCCACCAAACTTACATAATGTACTTGTCCATCCCTACACAGCCCCTACTCCCAACCCCTTACGTCATGGCTCATATCGCTGTAATAGACTTGGATGCAAGACCTGTCCCATACATCCTCCCACAATCACCTACTCCAGTCCGGTCACTATCATCATCTATCCCATCAAAGGTAGGGCTACCTGTGAAATCCAGTCTTGTGGTCTACAAGCTAAGCTGCAACCACTCTGCTGCATTCTATGTAAGCATGACAACCATCAAGCTGTCTGTCCATATGAATGGCCACCAACAAACTGTGGCCAAGAAACAAATGGACACAAAGCCCAATGGCTCTCCAGTCCAAACTTCCTTCAGTGAGGAGTCTCTGTTTTTACCCAATTGAAACTACCTCATGTTGCTTAGATGAGTTGATTGAAGCTAAAGGTTGAATGCCATAATATTCCAGTTTTTTAAGCAGAGTTGAAGCCTTTGCAGAGATCACAGAGTACAATTGACACTGGATTCTTACTTTCAAATGCAGTTAAAACTTTGGCTATAAACTTCAGCATCAGCTGTAGTGGTATTTTTGCTATGTTGGAATCCAAATTGTGTGTTGTGTTTTCTGAAGTAGTTATGTAGCTTGTTGTTCGTTAGTCCCAAAACCTGGGAAGATATTTGGGGCAGTAAAAATAGGTCTACATTTTGGGGCCAGATACTGATCTCACTTTCTAAAGACTGGTATCTCTTAAGCAGCTTTGAGTGCATCAGGCAGAACTCTAGGTTCTAAACACACATTAAAAATGAAAAAAAGATGTTGACAGATAAAAATGTGTTATTGTTTTAATTGTGTATAGGGAAGCAATAACAGTCCATATTTCTGCAGTTTTAGAATCTTGACACAGATTTTATAATATCCATGGGGTGACAAAATTCCAGTAGATGGCATACTTATTATGAGACTCAGCACCAAGATGATCTAAAGCACAAGCACCAGTTTGGTTGATAGTCTTTCAGCTCGTTCATTGATGGTAGAAAGTTCTTTGTGGACCAGCACTGCATCTTGTGTGTGAGTTTCAGACTTTACTTGAATAATTGTGTCCTACACAGCTTTGCATTTGTTGGGAGCACCTTTTGTGTAATGTTAACATGAAAGTTTTTTTTGACCAGAATCAGTTTGTCTTGTAGTTCTTTTTACATTGTAAATAAGCTCAGTAAGAAGTGTAATTCAGCTCAGGCCCTTCTCTACAAGAATTCTTATATTTTCTATACAGTCGGAGTATCTCTTCCGTAATGAGAGCCAACTCATCTGTATAGTATTTTAGCTGTTTCTTTTTCTATTTATATTTGGGGCTAATGTTGATAAATGGTGCACAGTAGTACCATACTTTCGTGAGTTTTTTAGGAATTTATCAAAATCTGCTTGTCTGGTACCTTTCCCACGTTTCTTTTTTTTATACAGACCTCAGACAGGGTGTATACGACCCGGGACAACCGGGAGATCCGGGAAAACCCGGGAATTGTTTCATCTGGGAGAAAACAGGGAAAAACCTGGGAATTGTTTAGAATTCTGGCAATTTTTCATTGCTTTAGTTTTCAGTTAAATTTTTGAGATTTTGACTGGTAAGAACCAATACTCCAACAAAGGATATTATTGTATCCTGCTACTGCAGAATAATACTGCAGCAACAAAACATGAAATGGAGAAAAAAAAGAAAAAAAAAAAAAAAAAACGAAAATAAAACTTAAGTTCCAAAGGAAATGCGCCGTATAAAACAACAAAACAGTGCTCATACAAGTGTCTGCCAACAGTAAAGTGTGTCAAAGGCTTTAGGAACACTATGCAAGCTTTATAACAAATTGTGTCTGATGAGCGTGACGTGTTTAAATTAGATTCGTTTGAGCAGTTGCGGGCGGGCTCTTGTGCATGCGCAGTTGAGGAGCGTATGAGTAGTACCTTATCCCGCTTCTGGTTACGGAAGTGTGGCTGGGCGCCACTACTTAATATTGCCGCTGTTCGGAAATATCATAGATCCCGAGCTGATGCACAGAGGAGTCCGAGTTGTGATGGGGAGGTGGGTCGTCTCCACGTGACCTGTATTTATGTTCAGTGATTTTGTTTTT
This sequence comes from Schistocerca cancellata, assembly GCF_023864275.1. NCBI lineage: Eukaryota > Metazoa > Arthropoda > Insecta > Orthoptera > Acrididae > Schistocerca > Schistocerca cancellata. Next base: position 689,493,353 of record NC_064630.1, on the reverse strand, counting down.
TCCTCTTCGTTTATTGCCCTCACGTTAAATGATAACAAAACGGATTTTTGTGGCCGGGAGCTGTCAAATGAATTAAAACATGTTCGCATAATTACGGCAGGCTAAAATATGTTCATAGTTGCAGATTTTATTTCCACCTTTGACGGTCAAGCATTAATCACCTTGCAGAAAAATGAAGTTATTTTTGCCGGTTTGCTAAAGAGATTTGGCTTTTATTAATCCTTTCTACTGAGGCAGTCAATTTATTTGAAACAAAGTGTTTAATTTCACACTATTGGCTAGTTTCAACTGTTCACTTCATTTCAAGTGCACGTTTTCCATCTTCTAGCTTGCATTTTTCTTTCTCAGAGAAGGAAATGAGTGGTTTGGGGAAGGTTTGAAAATGAACAGGTAACTCAGATCCCTTACTGACAAGGGAACCTCCCGATCACACCCCCCCTCAGATTTAGTTATAAGTTGGCACAGAGGATAGGCCTTGAAAAACTGAACACAGATCAATTGAGAAAACAGCAAGAAGTTGTGTGGAACTATGAAAATAATAAGCAAAATATACAAAGTGAGTAGTCCATGTGAAAGATAAGCAACAACAAGGATAACCTGAGCTCAGGAGCGCTGTGGTCCCGTGGTTAGTGTGAGCAGCTGCGGAGCAAGAGGTCCTTGGTTCAAGTCTTCCTTCGAGTGAAAAGTTTACTTTTTTTATTTTCGCAAAGTTATGATCTGTCCGTTCGTTCATTGATGTCTCTGTTCACTGTAATAAGTGTTTTGCGACTGCACCACAAAACCGTGTGATTAGTAGATGAAAGGACGCGCCTCTCCATTGGGAACCGAAAACGTATTTCGTAGGAAATATATCTCACATATTTAATGCACTCTTCGTCCAAAGTAGCGAACAGTCAACTGCCAGCCAGGGAGCCTCGTTAGCAAGAATACTCTCTCTTCAGTGCGCTGTAGTCGACTGAAGTCAAGTGTTTCGATGTTTGTTAAAGTGTAGCGTCCCCATACTATGGTGCGGTTACCTCGCATCGGACGGACGGACGGACAGATAATAATTGTCTGAAAATAAAAAAATTAAAATTTTTCACTTGAAGGAAGATTTTAACCAAGGACCTCTCGTTCCGCAGCTGCTCACGCTAACCACGGGACCACGGCGCTCCTGAGCTCAGATCATCCTTGTTGTTGCTTATCTTTCACATGGACTACTCACTTTGTATATTTTGCTTATTATTTTCATAGTTCCACACAACTTCTTCCTGTTTTCTCGATTGATCTGTGTTCAGTTTTTCAAGGCCTATCCACTGTGCCAACTTATAACTAAATCTGAGCGGGGTGCGATGGGGAGGTTCCCATGTGAGAGGAACCCACATGTTCAGGAAAAGGAGAGAGGAAAAAAGTCTATGCAAAGGCATGAAAGAGAGAGAGAGAGAGAGAGAGAGAGAGAGAGAGAGAGAGAGAGAGAGGGGGGGGGGGGGGGGTAGGTAGGTAGGTCAGATTGTTCTTAAAGCCTCTGTGGCCTCACCTTCATCTTCCCCTTCCCCCTTTTGTCGTCACAGCGGGTGGACCTCTCTCAATATAAAGTCTGTGTGGGCTGTTATTCTTTACTGTCCTTCCCAAATCTCCCAGGTCTCCTCCATGAGGTAAGAAAGAGTAGGTCTGAAAGTTTGGCAAGATTTTTTAAATGGGTGTTGGTAGTCTTCAAATTTCATCTCCAGAAGGCAAGAACTGTCCAGTCACTTTGTTTCCTCATAAGAAAGTTTACAAGTATTTTTTACCAGTAGAGGGGCTTAACATTCAGGTAGTTTTGACTCAGCATTAGTGTGTGTGCTTAAACACAAATCAGTTATGGAAGAAGGCTGTTACTTAGAATTCCGTGGTGATCTGATGTAAGGGACCAAGGGTACATGAATTATGTACATTTATTAGTGAGCTTAAAAAATTGTAATAGTTAACTGCATTTATACATACATTTACTATGCACCTATAGAGGAAATTTGAGCAGGTTATTAATTATGGCAAAATGATGATTGCATATATGTAATATATTGATTGTATTAAATTACAGTGCGGACAGACCAGGTGTAAAGAGACAATCACTGTTTCACACTCCGGAGCCTGTGGCCAACAGTTCTGATGAACTTGAAAATACAATCAGAAGACAAAGTGTATGTATGTTTTTATTATTATTATTGTTGTTGTTGTTGTTCTTGTTGTTGTTGTTTGTAAAGGCTGGCTTCAATGGGTCATTATGAAGAAACTCTTTGTGTCCGTCACTTACAATTAAAAATACAGAAATTAAGTCTTAAATGAAGCTGTGCACTGCAGTCTAGAATCTGGTAATCTTAAAATGGTGTGCTTAGTATTCTTACTTGACGTTGTATGATAACATGTCCCTTTGATGATAGCAAAAATGGTATATAAACTTGCACAATTTTTTTTTACAGGATTGCATACTGCTCAATTGCAGACAAATGTGTGTAAAAAAAAAAAAAACAGAAAAATAGTGTTACCTTTTGGACTTGTGTAACTATATTAAAAGTTTATAGATAAAAACGTCTTTAGTGAACTATAACTGATTCAACATGCTTATAATTGGTTTTGAAAAATTACATTTGCTGCCTATCAGGCATACTGTTGAGATTTTGGTGACCAGGCCTGAGCGTAACTTGGGCCATGGCACTGCATTTAAAAGACTGTGCCCTAGTATACCTTGGGCTGTGATATTTCTAGATACATGTCACCTGTTGTTCAGTAACTGGACAGATTTTGTATGAAGACAGTGTATAGACATCTCATGACCTGTCCTTTGACAGGTACTGCTCTCATTGTCAGTTTATAGAATTGCTTCAAGAAAATTAGTAATGAATGTAACAGCTCCTGTTGTGATGGGGACTGCATTTTTCTAAGATTTGTGTGTGTACTCCTTAGGTTTTGATGATTTCTGTAAGTCTGCTGCAAGCATGCTGTATCTGTTGAGTGAATAAGGAATTTTGGGAACTTTATATGATGAATTGAATGATTCTGGATTGGTGGGGAGAAACAGCTGAGTGAAAATAATCTGAAGAAAAGGGCAATTATCAGCAATTGACCTGCAGGGTGACACTTTCCAGGTAAAAGTTTTGTGACTGAGCAGCATCCAACACAGGTTTGCATGATTTGTTTTGGAGAAGACGAGACAATCTGCTGTAAAAACGGTGAGGGGGGGGCAGTGAAAGTTTGTATTTCCCTGGTGCAACATACCTCTCCGCATGTCTGAATGTTAAAAACTTTTCCTTACAAAAGCCATCAACATGTGAAATTGCCCAAGAACTTGTATCACATCTTTTTTGGAAGGTTAGTTATACTTTCTCATTATAGCAAAATTTGTAATCTATCATAGAACTACAATAAAGGTAAAGAATAATAAACCTTGGAACTTTGTCTCCAGTGATGATGTGCTGGTAAACATTTTAAGTAATGGCATAAATGCCAGGTTCTCTTAGCCAAAGTTCTTTAAAAGGGGAGGTGATGAATAGATGTATCAAGAGAGTGAACAACATATTGATCATTGGGTGGGAGGAATGCTGTAGGAGAGTAGCCTCATCTGCCTCACGCAGTACATAAACCACCTGCTGACAAAAAGAATTGTATATCATTTGAGTGATAGGTCAGAAACTGTTCCGTCAATCTCTCCCTAGATTAGAATAAACAGTTTGAATACGACACTGAAATGAAACATCACATACGGAATTGGCTACTACAGTGCCTCTGCACACTTTGTTAGTTGAAGATTGAAGTTGACTGTGAATGGACAGTATTGGACAGAAGATTTAAGTTGCTTTCATAACCAAGAAATCCATAAGTTCACAGATTATGTCATTCATTAGTCCAATTTGTTTATTTAATGCATTAGTTTTCTAATGAGTGGATGTGTATAAGAGACACAAGTAATTCTCAGTGCAGGCAACTGTGCAGTGTGAATGCTCTTTGTGGTGCAGAAGCGTCTCTCTTCTTTAGTTTCTTTCTGCCAGTCCCACATTTATAATTAACATAACTCAAGAATGGGAAACACTTGCATTCTATACACAGTCTCCTTAATGTCTGAGCTACACTTCCCAAAATTATCTCAATAAAACAGTTAAGCGTTCACCTTCCCTACTACCAACCTGATGCGCTTGTTCCATCTCATGTAACTTTGCAGTGTTACGCCTACATATTTAATCAAAGTGGCTGTGTCAAGCTGCATGCTAGTAATGCTGTGTTTGAGCATTACAAGACTAGGTAAAACAGTCATCCACATCAACTTACCATTTTTCTACATTTAGAGCAAGCTGCCAACCATCATATCAAATAGAAATTTTGTGTAAGTCACATTGCATATTCCTACAGTCACTCAATGACACCTGCTGGTACACCGCAATGTCATCAGCAGAGAAGCTGGAACTTGATGCTCATCTTGTCCGTCACATCATTTATGTAAAGAAAGAATAAGAGTTGTCCTGTCACACTTCACTGGGGCACTCCTCATATCCTTGTCTGTGAAAAACACTTCATGTCAAGGACCAAATACTGGTTTCTATTACTTAAGAAGTCATAGAGCCACTCACATATCTGGGAACCTAAACCTTATGCTTAGACCTGGTCAACAATTTGCTTTGGGGCATTGTGACAAATGTTTTCTGCAAATCTAGGATTATAGAATCTGCTGCTGCCCCCCATCTATGGTTTGAGATATCGCGTGAGAAGAAGGCAAGCTGAGTTTTGCACAAGTGATATTTTCTACATCTGTACCAATTAGTATACAGAAGCTTTTCTGTTTCAAGGAAGTTTATTATATTTGAACTCTTACTGTCTTCAAGAATTCTACAGCAAACCGATGTTAAGGATAGAAGTCAGTAATTATGAGGGCCATTCTTTTACCCTTTTTACATACAGGAACAATGAACCATGGACCTTGCCGTTGGTGGGGAGGCTTGCGTGCCTCAGTGATACAGATAGCCGTACCGTAGGTGCAACCACAACGGAGGGGTATCTGTTGACAGGCCAGACAAGCATGTGGTTCCTGAAAAGGGGCTGCAGCCTTTTCAGTAGTTACAGGGGCAACAGTGTGGATGATAGACTGATCTGGCCTTGTAACACTAACCAAAACGGCCTTGCTGTGCTGGTACTGTGAATGGCAGATAGCAAGGGGGAAACTACAGCCATAATTTTTCCCGAGGGCATACTGCTTTACTGTATGGTTAAATGATGACGGCGGCCTATTGGGTAAAATATTCCGGAGGTAAAATGGTCCCCCATTCGGATCTCCGGGCGGGGATTACTCAAGAGGACGTCGTTATCAGGAGAAAGAAAACTGGCATTCTACGGATCGGAGCGTGGAATGTCAGATCCCTTAACCGGGCAGGTAGGTTAGAAAATTTAAAAGGGAAATGGATAGGTTAAAGTTAGATATAGTGGAAATTAGTGAAATTTGGTGGCAGGAGGAACAAAACTTTTGCTCAGGTGAATACAGGGTTATAAATACAAAATCAAATAGTGGTAATGCAGGAGTAGGTTTAATAATGAATAAAAAAAAAAGTAGGAGTGCTGGTAAGCTACTACAAACAGCTTAATGAATGCATTATTGTGGCCAAGATAGACACGAAGCCCATGCCTACTACAGTAGTACAAGTTTGTATGCCAACTGGGTCTGCAGATGATGAAGAAATTGATGAAATGTATGATGAGATAAAAGAAATAATTCAGGTAGTGAAGGGAGACGAAAATTTAATAGTCATGGGTGACTGGAGTTAGAGAGTAAGAAAAGAGGGGGGGGGGGGGGGGGGGAAATGAAAGAGGAAGCCACCATTTCTGCACAGAGCATAACTTAATCATAGCTAACACTTGGTTCAAGAATCATGAAAGGACGTTGTATACATGGAAAAAGCCTGGAGATACTAGAAATTATCAGATAGATTAAATAATGGTAAGACAGAGATTTAGGAACCAGGTTCTAAATTGTAAGACATTTCCAGGGGCAGATGTGGACTCTGACCACAATCTATTGGTTATGAACTGTAGATTAAAAATGAAGAAACTACCAAAAGGTGGGAATTTAAGGAGAATGGGACCTGGATAAACTGAAAGAACCAGAGGTTGTACAGAGTTTCAGGGAGATCATAAGGAAACAATTGACAGGAATGGGGGAAAGAAAATACAGTATAAGAACAATGGGTAGCTTTGAGGGATGAAGTAGTGAAGGCAGCAGAGGATCAAGTAGGTAAAAAGACGAGGGCTAGTAGAAATCCTTGGGCAACAGAAGAAATATTGAATTTAATTGATGAAAGGAGAAAATATAAAAATGCAGTAAATGAAGCAGGCAAAAAGGATTACAAAATTCACAAAAATGAGATCGGTAGGAAGTGCAAAATGGCTCTGCAGGGATGGCTAGAGGACAAATCTAAGGATGTAGAGGCGCATATCACTAGGGGTATGATAGATACTGCCTACAGGAAAATTAGAGAGACCTTTGGAGAAAAGAGAACCACGTGCATGAATATCAGGAGCTCAGATGTAAACCCAGTTTTAAGCAAAGAAGGGAAAGCAGAAAGGTGGCAGGAGTATCTAGAGGGTCTATACAGGGGCGATGTTGTTGAGGACAATATTATGGAAATGGAAGTGGAGGTAGATGAAGATGAAATGGGAGATATGATACTGCATGAAGCGTTTGACAGAGCACTGAAAGACCTAAGTCGAAACAAGGCACCGGGAGTAGACAACATTACATTAGAACTAATGACAGCCTTGGGAGAGCCAGTCCTGACAAAACTCTACCATCTGGTGAGCAAGGTGTATGAGACAGGCGAAATTCCATCAGACTTCAAGAAGAATATAATAATTCCAATCCCAAAGAAAGCAGATGTTGACAGATGTGAAATTTACCGAACTATTAGTTTAATAAGTCACGGCTGCAAAATAATAACGCAAATTCTTCACAGACGAATGGAAAAACTGGTAGAAGCCGACCTCGAGGAAGATCAATTTGGATTCCGTAGAAATATTGGAACACGTGAGGCAATACTGACCCTACGATTTACCTTAGAAGAATGATTAAGGAAAGGAAAACCTATGTTTCTAGCATTTGTAGACTTAGAGAAAGCTTTTGACAATTTTGACTAGAATACTCTCTTTCAAATTCTGGAGGTGGCAGGGGTAAAATGCAGGGAGCGAAAGGCAATTAACAATTTGAGCAGAAACCAGATGGCAGTTACAAGAGTCGTGGGGCATGAAAAGGAAGCAGTGGTTGGGAAGGGAGTGAGACAGGGTTGTAGCCTATCCCCTATGTCATTCAATCTATATATTGAGCAGGCAGTAAAGGAAACCAAAGAAAAATTTGCAGTAGGTATTAAAGTCCATGGAGAAGAAATAAAAACATTGAGGTTCATCGATGACATTGTAATTCTGTCAAAGACAGCAATGGACTTGGAAGAGCAGTTGAACGGAATCGACAGTGTCTTGAAAGGAGGGTATAAGATGAACATCAACAAAAGCAAAACTAGGATAATTTAATGGAGTCGAATTAAATCAGGTGATGCTGAGGGAATTAGATTAGCAAATGAGACACTTAAAGTAGTAAAGGCGTTTGGATATTTGGGGAGCAAAATAACCGATGATGGTAGAAGTAGAGAGGACATAAAATGTAGACTGGCAATGGCAAGGAAAGCGTTTCTGAAGAAGAGCAATTGGTTAACATCGAGTATTGATTTAAGTGTCAGGAAGTTGTTTCTGAAAGTATTTGTATGGAATGTAGCTATGTAAGGAAGTGAAACATGGACGATAAATAGTTTAGACAAGAAGAGAATAGAAGCTTTGGAAATGTGGTGCTACAGAAGAATGCTGAAGATTAGATGGGTAGATCATGTAACTAATGAGGAGGTATTGAATAGAATTGGGAAGAAGAGGAGTTTGTGGCACAACTTGACTAGAAGAAGGGACCTGTTGGTAGGACATGTTCTGAGGCATCAAGGGATCACCAATTTATTATTTGAGGGCAGCGTGGAGGGTAAAAATCATTGAGGGAGACAAAGAGATGAATGCACTAAGGAGATTCAGATGGATGTAGGTTGCGATAGGTACTGGGAGATGATGAAGCTTGCACAGGATAGAGTAGCATGGAGAGCTTCATCAAACCAGTCTCAGGACTGAAGACAACAACAACAACAACAACAACAACAACAACAACAATATACAGGAGTTACCTTTGGTTTTTTCCATTCGCTTGATACTTTTTGCTGGGGGAGACACTCGCGTTAAATGCAAGCTACGGGGTCAGTGCTGCAGAGTACTCTCTGTTCAATCAAAAGGGACTATAGGTTGACTCTTACAAATAAGATAACAGCAACCAGCCACTCTTCACAATGCTATCTATTTATTTAAACAGTGCTGTTGCCAGTTTTGAACCAACAGGTTCATCTTCAGATGGCTAGTTCACATTTTACATTAGCTTTTGCCTTTTGTTTCACATCTTGTTTTGGTTGTAGGGCACCACCACCCCAAGAATATTTTGTCAATTGGGGAAACAAACGACGAAAGGTAATGGAAATATGTGAACTAGTCGTCTGAATATGAACCTGTTCCTTTGAAACCAGTAACGGCACTGTAAATAAATAAATAGCATTGTAAAAAGTGGCTGGTTGCTGGTATCTTCATCTTATATTTTGTTCACAGCCACAGGTCAAAATGTCAGTTTTTGACAAAATAACAAATAGGGGTACTATGTGTATCTGGTGACCTATTTGTTTTCGATTCTTTCAGTTGCTTCTCTACGCCACAAATGCAATTTCTATGTCCTCCATGCTGGAGTCTGTACAATGGTCAAACGGTGTCTCTGGTGTGAATGATTTCTTAAATGTGAAATTTAGAACTTCAGCTTTCCTCCATTGCCACTCCAGACTGGTCAATGAGTAACTGGAAAGAAGCCTTCGACCTGCTTAGCGATTTTACGTATGACCAGAATTTTCTTGGGTTCATGGCTGGCTCTTTCACTATTGTATGGTGGAGGAAGTTGTTATAGCTTCATGCAATTATCTTCTACAGATGCATGCAGTTCTACTTACTTTTACCTGTCAACATTTGTGGACTCTTTTTTTGAACAAAGAGTGAAACAGTCTGTTTCCTCAGCAATTTTTGAAATTGGTTATTAAACCATAGAGGGTCCTTTCCATACATTCACGTACTTGGCACACATGTCTCTGCAGTGGGATTTAAGATCAGTTTAAACTTTGCCCGTAATCCCTCTATATCCATCATAATGAAGCTAAATGATGTCCATTCATTATCTAAGTGGAATGCTAACAACTGCTTATCTGACTTCCTGGCAGATTAAAAACATTCTGGAAACTGCTTATCTGCTTTTTCTAGCATATACTCTCTCCTGGCCTCCTCAACAGATTTATTAACTTCAGTAACTGTCGTCACTGTGATGATACTGTTCCCATACTGAAATCGTCAATAAGATCAGGCCTGTTTGTAATTACAAGATCTAAAATATTTTCTTCAAGCATGGGTTGTCTCCTTATTCAAGGCACTTTTCGCAAAACATGTTCAGAAGTGTAGTGGCTGCTTTTGTCAGGTAGTGTGTAATTAAATTCTACACACATACCTGAAGACTCCTTCCTGATGAGATGTATGGAATATGGTAATTTATGGATGAAAGAATGACCAAATTCCTCACAAACTTCTCCTCATTCATTTTTATGAAAGTTTTAAATTTTTACTTTTTATTACAGGGTAAATATGTTTATGGTGATCCTGTACATTTAAGAGCAAGAGCTTGCCGAGCTTGTTTGGCATGTGGAAGATTAACGACTTCTGTATGTGCACGATGTGGGGATTTTTATTGTTCAGAAGAATGCCAAAGGAATGACTGGCCAAACCACAAACCCAACTGTGTAGCTCCACCGTAAGTATGAAGAATACTTGAAATGAAACTTCTCAGAAAAGTGTTCTTTTTCCATCTAAGTATGTGTATGTTCCATTAAGTGGAACACTTATTTAAATGGTTTCCTGCCCCTCACCTCCTTATTTAAATGGTTTCCTGCCCCTCACCTCCTTTCCAGCTCATGCTAATTGTCACCTGTTGGAAGTATTCTGAGATTGTTCGCTAACGTAATACAACACAAATTCAATCACTTTTCAGAACTCTGTTGAATTGCTGTACCTTAATTTGCTCATGCTTTCCTCATCCTGAATTTTTTTGTTTGTTTGAATACTGATACTTGATTTGGTTAGTGTAGTAGCGAAATAACTACTGTTTCAGTCCTCTTGTTGGATCCACCATGCTACAGTCTAGTCGACTTGGAATAGTTCATTATTGCTTGTTTAGTGGGCACTGATATTGTCTGGTTAAATAAAGGTCATAATTACGAACATGTCTTGCACCATTATTTGAGTTAAGATGCTGTTCGATATCTGCAGGAGACTGTTCCCTCTGCTGTGAACTGGATCCACTGGTACTTCTTTTCATAAAATTTTAAATTTTTGATTTAAAAACTGTTTTTGCTTACTGCCTGACGAATGTGATTGGTATACTGATTTAAGGAGCTATTGTGTAGATATCTCCAAGTTGTACTTCCGCCACCCCAAAATACCATGCTATTCTTAAAGTAGAAAGGTATGGATTAAGATCGATAACACGAGTAGCTGTACTTCTGTTCACTCTAACTCATCTTGTGACTTAACATGAATTATAACAGATTGTTAATCACCATATAGAGGAGGTGTTGAACAGCAGACAGCCACATTTAAAAATAGGCTATTGGCTATTTTTTTTAGCAATTAGGTGAAGTCCTTCACCAGATGAAGAAAGTAAATGCTTAGAAACCTCATTTGATTTACAGAGAGTTATAATTGTAACTTACATTGTTTGTGAGACTACCTTGGTCACAGGCAGCAATAGAAGTGAAATACTTATTTTTAAATAGTGGGTAAGACTTAGATGCAATATTTGCCATTGGTCAGAAAGGCGAAAAGGCCTTCAAATTCTCTTGACACTTTCATGATACAAAAGTTTGAAGTGTGTTGCAGTATTATGAACTTTTTTTATTCACTTGAACCTAGTGTATCTTCAGAAATTTTTGAATCTCAAGGCTCTATGTAATTGCATAGGTGGGTGGTGTCGGATTGAAAAACTATTCCACATGCTAACAGCAACCTCACTCAGCTAATCCTAAAACATTTCAGATGACTTTGGATGTCCAGCTGAATTCCATAAATGTTTTCGGAGACTTAAGATTCAAAGTCTGGTGATGTGAATCAGTAGGAACAACTGAGTTCTTGCTTGGTTCACTTATTATGTAGCATTACAAATGCAAATTGCATAGTTATATCAAGGTGACACGCATATCCAATAGTGTTAACAATCTAAGAAAGATGTTGAAGATCGAGAGTTTTGGCCGGTTGCATTCTTATCATAGGTTGCTTACGTAGAGTTCTTGTGCGTGTTAGTGGTGGGAGGTGCAGACAGGAGCCAGGCTGTGGCAGCCAGTAAGAAAATGACATGGATTGTAGCCCATGTGCTGTGGGTCACTGTGACCGAGCAAGGTGGCGCAGTGGTTAGCACACTGGACTCGCATTCGGGAGGATGACGGCTCAATCCCGCGTCTGGCCATCCTGATTTAGGTTTTCCGTGATTTTCCTAAATCTCTCCAGGCAAATGCTGGGATGGTTCCTTTGAAAGGGCACAGCAGACTTCCTTTCCCATCCTTACCTACTCAGATGAGATCGATGACTTCGCTGTTTTGTCTCCTCCCGCAAACAACCCAACCCCAACACCTGGGTCACTGTGATTTCATGGCTGTGGACTGCCAGTTTTGAGCAGGTTATCTCTTGTAGAACGTATGTGCCTTCCATCTCCTTTTTGGACATTATTTCATAAAATGTAGCATGCATTTGTTATGGCAATTGCAGATTGTTCTTGAAAATCCCTTCAGCGATGAAATATTGTCCATTTATTTGCAAGTGCCAAAAGTGCATTATATAAACCATCCAGTCAGACAGTTGGTAGGTAGAGGTTCTTGTATTATTTGTTAACTCCATCCTCCATAAGGAAGCATTGAATTACGAGATGTACCAAATACTCATCTGCGACAGTGGCGCATGGCAACGATACTCCCTTCTTTGGTATGGGGCGTCTAACGCCTTGGCGACTAAAGAGGGTGTGAAGTGTATGTGCAAACTCGCCACTTCTCTTATACAAGTTGACTTACTTGGGAATGCGCAGCCAATCTTCTTCTCTGGATAGCCGGATTCTGGAATCTCTACAAACTTCTTCTCCGAAGAATGATGCTAGTCACAGTAACCCTTCTCTCTCTCTCTCTCTCTCTCTCTCTCTCTCTCTCTCTCTCTCTCTCTCTCTCTGTGTGTGTGTGAAATGATGAGGTACTCGAAGAATACTTTTCAACAACTATCGGTACTTGAATTTCCATAAAGAACAAAATTCACACTTCTCACATAAACAATTGACTTCTTGTAAGTCACTTGTCGTCTCACATTAGAAACAGTTAAGTTACAAGTACAACAGAGTGGTCTTGGTAACCACAACTCTATTCCACAGGAATCATACACATGTCTTGCCTTTAAGGAGTTCAAGTTAAAAGTAACTTACGTCTTCTCAACTGAAACGTTCTTTTGTCACTAACAATAGTCACAGTTACAAAACAGCACAGAATAACACAGAAGTTCCTTGGTGCTGCCGTGTGCTTTCATTATGACTTCCATGGACCGACCGACTTTTTGGTGCCGTTTGATCGCTGTGTCTACCGTCTTCCGACAAACTTCAAAGCTGCTCACACAGACAGGTGACGCGCAGTAGATAGGGTTCATTTCTCCCACTCACATCTAAAATATCATGTGTCCGAGATGGTGAAAGGCCGAATGGTTCTAGAATTTACGCTGAAATCCTTGAAGCACTACAGGTTTTCCACCGACTTTCATAATTTTTTTATTATAAAGATTTCTATGCAAAATTGATCAGTATCTGTGTATGTGAATTTATTATATGGAGTGAATAAACAAAGTAAGAAGACAGAAAAACAATTTTTATAATTATAGTAAAGTACATTTGTTATCAGAAAAAAAGTATAACATATTTCTCATCAATTTCTCTGGACTGATCTGTTGGTATTGACCATCAGCTGGCTGCTCAACGTTGCAGCTGCGTAGTGCGTTACAGCCCATACTGCTGTGGCTGTTTGCCTAGAAGCATTTTTGTATCATTTGTTACGCTGTAAATCGGGTAAAGCTTGATGGAATCGAAGGTAGGTTTCAGCATTGCAGTGCTTTACTAGGTGTTGTGGTGCACTCTTGAATTTTTCCCATCTCTGAAGAGACTTATTCAGCCAGTTACAGTGGGATCTACATTTCAGCATGTAGTTGGAAATATGGTGCAACTTGACTTGTAATTATTGTTATTGTTAAAGGTGAAAGAGTGATATGTAACAGAGAAAATAGTAGGACCAACCGAGATTGCGCCCTAAGCCTAAGTTCTGCTGCTTGGAACTTAAACCACTGAGCCACAAAGGCACATTTCCGAACAAACCACTAATAAGTTATTTATTAAACAGAAACTGCACTGAGCTAAGCGAACCAAAACTGATTCTGTACAAGAGATAACCAAAGAAAATGTGGTGGAATTATTTGTCACTTATTTAATTTTCATGTAATTTATTAATGAAAAAATTTTAGTTATCTATTTATTTGAATAATTATCCAGACCTCCATCTGCTTATGAGCCTGCAGTGGCTTGAAAACATGTTCATGCTTCAACAAACAGTAAAAAAAAAGCTACTGGTTGCATATTTATTACAAGATAAACCACTAGTTTAAATCATAGTCGCAGTTAGTCATCCACAATGGATATATAGCAATCCATTTGAGTAATACCCATCTCCTCTCATTACTACAGCTTATGCTTCCTTTCTCTTTCTGTTCATATTATCAAGTCTGTAATAAACTGGAATAGTTGTAGGATTTCTCATATAACTAATTTTAGTTTACTTATATTTTCAAAAATTGACATACTTACTTTAGTTTTTGTTTGAAATGTTTTTCCTGTGACATTTGCAGCAATTCTTTTTGTCTTTTTCAGGGGAATTGTAAACACTGCCACTGGAGTATCACCCAATAAAACCTTATCTCTTCATTCACCACTGACGATCGCTGAAAACAAAGACAGTCACTCTGTTCTTGAACAAAGGAAAAATGTAATGGATAAGAATAAAGTTGCAGAGTGTCCAGTACTTCCAGTCAATAACAGCTATCGTACCAGCACTCCAAGAAATGGTCAGGATAGTAATAGCATTGAGAGAGATTTCACTCAGAAGAGTGATGCTCAACGTGACATACTTCACCAAGGTGAAGAAAGAATTTCAGCAAATGCAGAAGTGTTGCAGACACCACAGCCTTTACTAAGAAATAATGAAAAGAGAGATTATGGCAAAAGATCGGATATCAAACCTTCATTGCAACACGGAGAAAATGTGTTGGCTAGTGAAAATGTGAAAGGGAGGATTTTGGCAGATGCAGAAGTGTCTGGGAACTTGCCTTCACCACTATTAGGAATCAATAATACAGAAAAGCAAAATACTTTACATGATCAAATTCAAAATAATTACATGCAGAATGAGACAGCGAAGCAATCTGGCAGTCAGAAACGTAATGCTCGAGGTAACAAAACAAGCACGTCTCCTGGCTTTGGTGATGTTAATAGAACACACAGTAGTGAAAACCAGAATAGACCTCATAACAGTTATGGCCAAAATGAAGCTGGTTGGAAGAGTAATGATCATAATAAAGGGAATCGTAACAGTTATGGACAGAATGAACCTGCCAAGGGTCGTAACAGCTATGGGCAGAATGAAGCCAGTAAAAGGAATGAACACAGTCAAGGAAATCGAAAACATGGTGGTGATAAAAGTGGTGATAGAAATAAAACGCAAAATAGAAACATCCATCAGAAGAATTTTAAGTCACACAGTCAGCACAGACCTAATCATTCCGAACAAGACTTAGGAAGGCAGAAAAAGGATGTAGAGGTATGTTTTATTAGACTAAACATTTGCTCTTCTCCGACCCTCCCACAAATAGTTAATTAAATAATAGGTCAGAAAGAAATTTTTGTCAGTGAGACAAACTGTGGTCTACATACCAGCCGCCAAGATGGGGTCCCCCTCTGTTTTATATGGATTATGATTGTATCTGCTGGCATCTCTCTTTCTCAATTTTTCATTTTTCTTACTTTCACCTGCAGTACACTCATTTTCCCTCTTATCATTCTTTTATTCATTTCCAGCCACTTACCATAATCACTATCCTGAAACCAGTGTCTGAATCCTTTCCTGCATTTACTCTTCTGACCCATTAATTGCAGAAAGTTTTCACTGTCCAGTGCCACTTATACATTTTGAACTATTTTCAAAGCTTAGAAATTTGTGCTAGAGTGCTATTCAAATCCAAATCCAAATCTGAGAGGGGTGGCATGTGGGTAAGACTCTGGACAATCAGGATTCAAATCCATGTTAATGGACTGAAAAGTACAAACTTCTGTTTTGTGTCATTTATTATCGAAATATGAGTCATTGATAAAACATGCAGCGTGATCTTGACATTATGAATGGGGAAGAAGCTGCTACTTCCATAGTCATAATGGAAAATGTGGTCACTGTTGACTAAATATAGCAAGGTTACAAGTTTCTTTTGCTACAGATATAATTTACTTACATTTGATGTGCTTTCCCTTTATCAGGGTGTATACGCATTGGGAAAACCCCAGGAATTTTTTCATTTGGGAGAAAACTGGGAAAATCACAGGAATTTTTTAGAATTTTGGGAATTTTTCATTGTTTTAATTTTCAATTAAATTTTTCTAATTTTGGTTGGTAAGAACTGACACTCTAACAAAGATCAAAATACAACTTGAAGTCGCGAAGGAAATGAGCAGTTTACAACAGGGTGTATACGACCCGGGACAACCGGGAAATCCGGGAAAAACCCGGGAACTTTTTCATCCGGGAGAAAACCGGGAAAAGCCCGGGAATTTTTCAGAATTCCAGGAATTTCTCATCGTTTTAGCTTTCAGTTAAATTTTTGTAATTTTGACTGCAGAATAGATTCTCTAGCGAAGAATGTTATTATATCCTGCTACTAGAGAATGATACTGCAACAATAAAATATAAACGAGAGGGAAAAAAATAAAAC
The DNA here is from genome assembly GCF_023864275.1 of Schistocerca cancellata. NCBI lineage: Eukaryota > Metazoa > Arthropoda > Insecta > Orthoptera > Acrididae > Schistocerca > Schistocerca cancellata. The sequence goes on along the minus strand of NC_064630.1, from coordinate 689,477,147 downwards.
TTTAGTGGCAAAGGAAATGTGCAATTTACAACAACAAAAAACCATGCATGCACAAGCGTCTGCAAATAGCAAAAATATGTCAAATGCCATAGGGCGCAGACTGTAATTCTTCGTAACAATAAACTGCTTGCTATGAGCATGACGTCACAACTGTTCACATTAGGTTCGTTTGACCAATTGCCAGCGGTCTGTTGCGCATGCGCATTTGACTCGTGTATTAAGCAGTACCTTCTCCCGCTACTCGAAGTTCGGTTGTTAGCTGTATCGGTAGTAGCAGCAAGCAGCCAAATGCAAACGAGAAAAATTTTTCCGCGCGCCTTAGCTGCCAGATTCACGCTTGCACAGAGTTGTCTGAGTTGTAGTGGGGAGGGGGTTAACCTCCACGTTAGCCGTGTTAATGTTAAGTGATTTCGCTGCTTCTCTTCGTGTACAGCTCCCATGTCAAATGAAAACAAAACAGATTTCTGTGGCCGGGAGCTATCAAGCAAATTAAAATACATTCACATAATTACGGAGGGCAAAAATATATTATTAATTTCAGTTTTCTGATTTTATTTTGTTTTCAAGTTAGTAGCAGTCAAGCATTTGCAGAACAGTGAAGTTATTTTTGCAAGTTTGCTAAAGAAATTTGGCTTTATTAATCTTTCCGCCGAGGCAATCATTTTATTTGAAACGAAGTGTTTCATTCTACAGTATTGGCTAGTTCCAACTGTTCGCTGAATTTAAAGTGCAATTTCAAGTGCACGTTATCATCTTCTGCCATATATGGCATTATGCTGTAATAAAGAACCAAAAATGAGATCGTGGAGTACTGGTAATCCAAGAAAATTTACATCCCAAAAACCACACTGAAAAGCTTAATATGAGATGGGACCTACTTCATTGTGAATCTGGAAAAAGCCAATTTGCACTTCAAGCCGAATTGTGCATTTTAGTATGGTTTACGAAATTCCGATGCTCTTTGAAGTACCCTCTGATGCACTGTTTCTTTTGTGGTGTAATGCAAGCTCTCTTAGTGCTTTATACACACGAACATATGGGCTTCCTACACCACTGCAGTTGCACACGCACAATAATGCCTGTTTTCTGGCGCTCTCTGGCAACTGGTAAATCGAACCTATTTGTAACAGTCTCCAGATAGTATTACGAACGGTAGTTAGAAACGTGTTACTTTCAAAGTAAATTTCTTTTTACGCAAAATGAATTGTGTTACGTGTGAGAAAGTGGGATGGATATCTAAATCACAGAGCGTTCGAAACTGAACAGTTTGAGGACCAGCCCTTTCAAGAATTTGGAACCCAGACATTTATGTCATAATTTTAAATTTACTGGCACATTTGTGTGAGCTATCTTAAAGTATAACACATGCAAAAAAAGACCAATATTACATGTGAAAGCTTAGCTTCTGTTGTAGCGTGTTTATCTTAGAGACTAACATTATATGTGAAAGCTTAGCTTTTCTTGTAGACATACGGTACTGTGTACATTAATGTAAACCGTTAACTTTTCCTCTTGCGTGTTCGCGCAATGTAACCAGTGATCTTGCTATTGGCTGACTATAACACGTGTCCTATGCTCTGAATAGCTGCTGTCATCGGCTGACGAGATCTCGTGGCTTGAGATATGACTCGCTTACAAAAGGACATCGCAACCTCGGTTCCAACGCTACGGAAACTAACGCGCTGTGTTTGGTGCAATTCGAATTTATACTTTCGTAATACAAAAATATGCAATGTATATGTTGCTGCAAATCAAAGGTCTTTCCAAAACTTCTTTTTTCTTTTTTTTTTTATTAAAAGTCTCTCCAAAACTTTTTTGTTCCGTCTTTTCTTTTTTTTTTCCGGGAAGTTCTATGCGATTTTATAAAATGTTAACCATTCAAAGGATTGATAAGTTTTACAGTTCCGAGGGAAAATCTATGGAAAACCTACTGTCACTTAGCACAGAAAAAGTGTTTTGTTACCCGGGAAAAAGCATATTTTTTAAACGGGATATCCGGGAGAAATCTGGGAATAATCCGGGAATTTTTTTTCCTTGTCCCCGTATACACCCTGTTATATAATTGGTTGTACAAACACCACCACTCATCACATTTTTTAGAGTGATACTCTTTGCACATAAGTTTTCCTGGTTGATCACACAGTGAATGCCCCTTATTTCATTCAGCACGCTCAGTTTTTGCATTTTCTCCTTCAACAGCGCAACGAAACCTAATTTTTTCCCTGTCATCGCTGGTGCACCGTCTGTAGACACTGAAACTAAAGAATTCCACGACAATCCTATATTTTCAACACTTTCTTCAACACTTTTTTCAACACTACTTAAAATATCACCTCCGGTTGTAGTGTTCTTCATGGCTACTACATCGAGGAGCTCCTTCCTCACCTGAAGATCTCTATTAACACCTCTAATAAATATGGAAAGCTGCGCTGTTCCAGTGATATCAACACTTTTGTCCAGAGCTAGAGAATATGCCATAAAATCTTTATAGATATTTGCAAGCTGGCTCTGGATGTTGTCTGCCATGTCCTGTTTGCGACGCATAATGGTCATGTCAGATAATGGCACAATCCGAAACTGTTCAACTTGAGATGGACACAAATGTTCCGCTGCAACTACCAAACTTCTTTTATTAAATCGCCATCAGTGAAGGGACGCAGGGATTTTGCTAAAAACAAAGCAATTTTGTAGCTCACTCTGAGAGCTGCCTCAGTTGATTTTTCTTCGTCATCCAGATCTTCTTCGGATAGCTTCCTTTTAAGTTTAATAACTTCCTGTGCACGATCTGGTCCATCACATTTTCCACTTCCGTAGTCTTTCGCGTGGTACGACATATAATGTCGCTGCAAATTAAATTTTCTAAAAGAATTCAGCATTTTGTGACATACCAAACATTTTGCAACACCATGTTTTTCTGTAAACAGATACAATTCCTCCCAATGGGGGTTGAACTGCGGAAGCATGGTTGGGGTTACACAACGGCGACTTGACATGATTCTTAACCAGCGAAGTGACTGTTAGAGCTGATCGTAGTACTTTTAACGTTACACAGTTAGCGCGAATTCAATAGGCACGCTGCGGTCCTATTCATACGTGCGAGCGCATTTCCCCTCCCTCCCTACTCCGCAACCTTGCACCTGCTCGCGAGCACGTGCCTGAGCAGACGCGAGTACTCGCGCTCAAAACCGGCCAGTTGTTAAGCCCTGATCTAGATGATACCCAGAAAATTTTTTCTGGAACTCCCAGGCTACCAGATTCGCTCATGTGCTGGGCTGTATGAGTTGTAGTGGGGAGGGGTTAGTCTCCACGAGACCCATGTTTACGTTCAGTGCTTTTGCTGTTTGCTCTTTGTTTATAGTTCTCACATCAGATGAAAACAAAATGGATTTCTGTGTCCGGGAGCTATCAAGTAAATTAAAATATATTCACATAATTACAGAATATTTCCACATTTTTGGCAATCGAGCATTAATCGCCTTGCAGAACAATGAAGTTATTTTTGTTGGTTTGTTAAAGAAATTTGGCTTTCTCTTTTCCGCGGAGTCTGTCAGTTTATTTGAAGCAAAGTGTTTCATTCTACACTGTTGACTAGTTTCACTGTTTGCTGAATTTCAAGTGCACGTTTTCATGTTCTGGCACATACGACATTATGCCATAATAAAGAACCAAACATGAGATAATACAGTACTGGTACTCCAAGAAAATTTGCATCCTGTAAACCACCCTGAGAAGCTTAATATCAGGTTGAGGTCTGTTTTGTTGTGAATGTGGACATACGAATACACAGTTCAAGCTGAATTATGCATTTTAGTTTGGTTTATGGCATTCTGATGCTCGCGGAGTATCCTTTGATGCCCTGTTTCTTTTATGACGTGATGTAATACCTCTTAATGCTATATACGTACGAACATATGGGTTTCCTATATCACTGCAGCTGCACATGTGCAATAATGCCTGTTTTCTGGCACTCTGGCAATTGCTGAACTGAACTTATTTTTACAAGTCATGGGGAAAATATGGCAAACGGTGGTTTGAAGAGTGTTACTTTCAAAATAAATTTCCTTTTATGCGAGAGGAATTACGTTAAGTGGCAGAATGTGTGATGAATTGCTTAAATCACAAAGTGCTTCTCTAATTTAAAACTTAACACTTTTGGGTTCAGCCATGTAGAACAATTTGAAGCCCAGAAGAACAGACACTTATGTCATTATTTAAAAGTTTACTGCCACATTGTGTGATGCATCTTAAAATGCAACACACTCAAAAAAAGAACCAATATTATATATGAAAGCTTAGCTTTTCCTGTCAATTTTTAATGTTAAAGACTAACATTATATGTGAAATGATAGCTTTTCATGCAGCTGTACTGTGTGTATTAATTTAAACCATTAACTTTTCCTATTTGTGTGTTCGCGCTACTTAACAGTGATGTTGCTATCGGTTGACTACATCACGTGTCTTGTGCTCTGAATATCTGTTGTCATCAGCTGGCAAGATCACGTGACATGAACTGTGATTGGCATACAAAAGTGCATCACAATCTCGATTTTAATGCTTCGGAAACTATTTTGCTGTGTTCTTTGGAATTCACTTTCATAATATGAAAATATGCGGCTACATGTTGCTGCAGATCATAGATATTTTTGAAACACAATTTTTTTCTGATTTCATTTTCTAAAGTGCCGGGATGTTCTACCATTTGAAGGATTAAGTTTTACAGTTCCAAGGGAATGTATACTGTAACTTAACACAGAAAAAATGTATTTTCACCAGGGAAAAGAATATTTTTAATCGGGAAATTGGGGATTTTTTTCCTTTTTTTTCCTCTCTTCATTTTGTGGTGGCTGTCCTATACAAACTAGGGTACTTTGCAAGTAATTTGCCACAGAGTCGACGGATCAAGAGGCATATATTAAATGAAGTTTAGGTATATACGTCTCAGTATAATCACGTTAAAGAGATAGCAAGATGAAATGTTGTTGTACTTTTGATGGTGAACATAACCTACCTAGATGTTTCAGCCTTAAGTTTTTATAGAATGTGGAACAAGGGGAAAGCCACAGATCAGTAACAGAAAGGTAGAAATTCAATTTTTGAATCATAGATACAAAAGAAGGTTGAGGTAGCCTTCAGTGTCTGAAAACAGCCCATCCACAATGCTGGGTTGCCCATAGTAATTGCCTATTCTTCATATGGTTTTGAGTTTATAAAATAATAATAAAAAAAAAGTTTGTCCAGCTCGCAAAGCGTTCCGATAGGTAAAAAGTGCTCACAGAGCAGACTGTGTGCTCGCAAAATTTTGGTGATTTAGTCCAGTTTTGGTGCACATGATTTTTGGCGTATATGACTACATATTTTCATGATGCAACCTTGTTCTTCCGTGCAGTAATTGTTCTGTGCACATCTGAGTCCAGGACAATGAAAGTCAGAACGTGCTACCAGCTAAGGTGATGGCAAACTTCTCTGCCAATCTTCATGACAGATCCAAAGCCAAACAGACAAGGTGGGAGATTGCCTAAGAAGTGGTCTTGCGAATGTCTCTCTTAGTTTTATTTCCTAGGTGGTGTGTCTTCGTCAGTAAATCGTAGTCCACACAGGGGTGGCTCTGCTGATATCTCATACTGCTTTTTATGTTGTGGGACAGGGGTGACATAAAGGCTCTTAGCTTGGTTATTTTAAAGTGGTGCCACTCGAGGACTTCCTCCACACCATGTGGCTACAAAGCAAATCTTAGCCAAATGGCTCTTTTTTTTCCTTTGAGAGCCCACACATCTTAGGACATTCTCAGTATATGCTTGTCAGATATTAAAATTATTTGACCTTATTATCTGATGGTCATATGCTTCAGTGACACATTGGTGGGTCAAGAATCCGTAGCAGAATGTGAGTTTATAAGGGGAAATTTGTACACTAAGTTTTTCCCCTTCTGTCTGAATCTGATTGGATTGTATATCAGTTGAATAATTCAGTACTCTTTCTTTGTAAGGGCCGGATGAAATCATTGCTAAGACCACTCCATGTGTCACACACACACACACACACACACACACACACACACACACACACACACTTAAAAACCACGCTTGTTATTTGCAACTGATAATCAACTGTTGACTGTTGATATCTGGTGTGGTACTGTAATACAGTCCTCCTCTGTGTAGTCAGAACATGGTGTATACACCCCAGGATCCATGAAATCTGGAAAAAACCCTGCAGTTTTTTCATCCAGAAGAGAACTGGGAAAAACCTAGGAATTTTCCGTTGTTTTAGTTTTCAGTTTTATTTTTATAATTTTGACTGTTATGATCTGATACTATAACAAAGAATTTTACTGTATGCCGCTACTGTAGAATAATACTGAAGCAATAAAACATTAACGAGAGAAAAATAATAATAGTAATAATAAAACTTAAGTTGAAAAGGAAATTCGCCAATACAACAGAACACAGTGTACACATAAGCATCTGTCAGCAGTAGAATGTGTCAAAGACGAGGACTATGCAATACTCCATAACAACAAACTGATCCCAATGAGTGTGACACCACAAATGTTTAATTAGGTTTGTTGGAGCAGTTGCCATCAGGTTCATGCACATGCGCGGTTCAGTCGGGTATGGGTATAGCTTCTCCGCTTCTGGCTACTTGAAGTGTGGCTGTTAGCTGTATCAGCAGTAGCAATGTGCAGTCAGATGCTACCCAGAAAAATTTTTGCTGCCACGTCCAAGTTGCCACATCTGCACATGTGCAGAACAGTCTGAGTTGGGAGGGGTGTAGTGTCTACGTGTTTACGTTTATATGATTTTAGTGCTTCCTCTTCGTGTATAGCTCTCATGTCAGAGGGAAACAAAACATATTTCTGTGGCCGGGGAGAGATAAAGTTAATTAAAATACATTCATATAATTACAGTAAACTAAAATATGTTACTAGTTTGTTTCCAGATTTTATTTTATTCCCACATTTTTTGGCAGTCAAACATTGATCTCCTTGCAGAACAATGAAGTTATTTTTGTTGCTTTGCTACAGAGATTTGCCTTTTAATAATCTCTTCTGTAGAGACAGTCTGTTTATTTGAAACAGTGTTTCATTCTACACTATTGACTAGTTTAAACTGTTTGCTGAATTTCAAGTGCACATTTTCATCTTCTGGCACGTATGACATTATTATCAACCATGAGATAGTACAGTACTGGTACTGCAAGAAAATGTCCATCCCGAAAACCACACTGAAAAGCTTAATATCAGGTTGAGGCCTAGTTCTTCGCTAATCTGGACATAGAAATATGTATTTTAAACAGATTTATGCATTTTAAAATGGTTTATGAAATTCCGATGCTCTTGGAGTATCCTGTGATGTCCTTGTGACATTATGTAAGATTTAATGCTTCATACATATGAGCATGATGGCTTCCTACTTCATCGTAGCAACGCATGTGCAGTAACACCTGTTTTCTGGCGCTCTCTGCACCTGCTGAAATGAATTATAAGAAGTTACGGAAAATATTGCGAATGGTGGTTTGCAAGGTGAATTACGTTACTTGTTAGAATATGCTTTGAATTTCTTACACCACAGAGTGTTTGACTCTCATTTAAAGCTTTGCACTTTGAGGACAAGCCACTGAAAAGAATTTAGAGCCCGTAAGGCCAGATATTTATGTTGTTATTTAAAATTTTAGTGGCATGTTTGTGTGATGTATCTTAATGTGAAGCACATACACACAAAAAAAATATTACATATGAACACTTAGCTTTTCTTGTAGCTACACTGTGTACTCCTATATTAATTTAAAGTATCAACTTTTCTTATTTGTGTGTTCGCGTTACTTCACAGTGATGTTCCTATTGGCTGACTGCATCAAGTGTCGTATGCTCTGAATATCTGCTAGTATCGCATGACAAGATCACATGATGAGCTATGATTGGCCTACAAAAATGCTTTGTACTCTTGTTTTGAATGTGCTGTGTTGGGTGGAATTCGAGTACAGGTACATTTGAAAAATGAAAATATGCGGTGTATATGTTGTATATTAAGCCTTATAAACATTATTGGTGCCGCTACTTATCCCCTCCTCCCCTCCGCACCTTCTCTCCTGCCCTCCGTCTAAACTGCAACACTTCACTGTCTGCCGCACCCACAATACTATCCCTCCCCCTCCCCACCCCAGTCTCCTCCTTACCCCCACCCAGTTGCCACTACCATCATGCACTGGTGCTGCCGCTCGCAGTGCAGTTTCAGCTCTCTGAGACTGCAGATGTGTGTGCTAGTTGCACTTGTGTGTGTGTGTGTGTGTGTGTGTGTGTGTGTGTGTCTCTACTGCTGGCAAAGGTCGTAATGGCCGAAAGCTACGACAGTGTGAATCTTCTTATTCTGTCTATCGCGACTCAGCACCTCCGCTGTATGGTGAGTAGCAACTTTCCTTCTCTCGTATTGTTACATTCCATCCTGGATTTTCCATTGTTTGATTATTGGTTCAATGGATTGATAAGTTTTACAGTTCCAAGGGAAAATATACTGTCACTTAACGTGGAAAAAGTGCATTTGTAACCGGGAAATCTGGGAAAAAATTTGGGAATTTTTTTCCTTGTCCACGTATTCACCCTGTAGAAACAGTCAATATAATGTGAAATTTGCTAATAATAGTAGCTACAAATTGAGATCATCCTCCATTTGTAATTTGTAAATATATGGGTTATTGTGAAGAACACAGTATTGAAGTGCAGACTTTCGGGCTGCTATGACATTCTGCATCTACATGGATACTCTGCAAACCTCACTTAAGTGCCTGGAAGAGGGTTTTGGTGGCTGTGTGAGGCCCGAATAACACGAAGTGTTGTTGCATAGTACTGAAGGGGCTAGACATGTATTTGGGAATAGTGAGGTTAAAAATCCCAGTCCAGTCATACAGAATTAAATCTTATGCAGTTTCCTTAATCACTTAAATGCTCAAATGGCTTATCTCTGTTCACCTTAAATTATGCTTAATGCCTATGAACCCCATCCTCAAGATTCAACATAAACTCTAAATCTCCTTTACGAAGCAACAATATAAGAATTTTTGTAGACTTATAAATAATGTACAAAATTAGCATAATTAAACTGGTATTTGAGAAGGGCTGAAGTCTTTGGAGTTAATTGAGTAAACAATGGATTTACAGATATTTCCTTAGTGAATGCTACAATTATTGTACTTTTTAAATGGGGGTTTGTGAAGTGTTTCTGTACTAACAGGAGGATCTTATGGACTTAGATTTTCCTCATACTTAGAGATTTGAAGGTCAGTGCATGAGCTCTAATTTTCCAAAGTGATAAGATGTACTTCCTAAAAGAAAAAATTGCCTTTGACGTTTTGAAGATTTGGTAGTGCTGTTAACTAAAAAAATATTTGTGTAGAGTATTTTAACATAGTGACTGGTAGTGCAGCCAGTATTTAAAAATAGTCTTTAACATAAAGGCTTGTAATCCTAAACATTTTTTTTATTTTTTATTATCAGATGCAAATGTTTATCAACAAATATTGAATCAAAATTTTTAAATAAAGATAACATCTTTTATTACATGAAAATAAATTAATATTTGATACAGAAATCAAAATGCCTTATTTTAAATAAAAATGTACATTTTTCAGTAATGCTATTCAGTCTCTAAAAATGAAAATAAAATTACTGTTAAGTCCCTATTCTACATTTTTATGCAGTCCAGAGTTAAATGCAAGATTGAGGTAAAAGCAGAATGTAATTTGTATACAGGATTAAAAATTGTAACCGCCCAAATACATTGTGTGAAAGGAAATTAAATGTACATACAATGTTTTATACAATAATCTGTGATAATGATTTTCATCTGTTCTTAAATAAACCACAGATGTGTAACAGCAAGTAAAATGCCATAAAAAATTTGAAATTGGTATCCGGGTACAAGACAATCGAGCTATTTTCTGATGTGCTACTACAACAAGTTATATGTCGAAATACGCATTTTTGGGACATCTTTCTTATTTGCTCACCCAGAAAAAAGCAGAAATTAATGAGCATGGCAAATAAACCCAAAAAGTGTATGATACGGTGAAAGGTGTCAGAATCTAACATGTTGGAGGTATGTCTCTTCCTTCTATAGCCTATGACAGTGCAACATACTCTGCTAACATGAGCGCAGTGACCTCTAGTGTATTACTTGTTAACTTTTCTGTGTTCATTGTGTTGAGTAGTTGTGGTGGAGTGTTCTGCGGTATTGCCAGTGTGTGCCGTTTGCATTTCAAACTCTTCTCTTATTGTATTGTAAACACAGTAGGTTTCGAGAAAGCGTTTCCTTTCACCCTTGATACTTATTTATACCAGTGAACATGAAATAAGGTTAAGCCTGCTGTGATTTCAGTGTTTCTCTGTTCCAGCAATCTGTTAAATTTTAACAGTTCTCTCTGCCATCATAGTGCATTAAACACCATTGAGGACTGCAACAAAGACGAACAAGCCATCACACAACTGTTCACTGAACATGTCCTGTTAACTGTGGTGCCTCACATAGCAAATGGAGTAGCCTTTGTTGACTGCAGTTGATGGAGGCACGATACGTTCTGGCTCTGTTGACAAGCTTCAGGCAGAACTACTATAAGTAAAATTATTATTATTTTTGAGGTGAACTAGAAATGAAAGAACCCTCAAAACTGTGTGTGCAAGGTATAATTTTTTGGCATTAGTGTGTTGGGAAACAGCTCAGTTACCTCATACATCATTAGCAAAGGTGATAGTCCTTTCAGTTAGTACCCTACAATATTACCTGTGGCAAAACCCACTTTTCGTAATAGGCCTATTATATGACATAATTTTGAAATTTCTTTGTTTATGGATTTGTGATTGTCAGTTGAGGTTACAACTGTTGGTAAAATTGCTATGTAGGAGGAGGAGAACGAAATTTTCGCACAGACTTTGATTTACAGTTTCTGTGCCCACTACTTCATAATCCAATAGTTCAAGAATTTCGAATGTTTAGTAGGCTGTCTATATACGTGTGTGTGTGTGTGTGTGTGTGTGTGTGTGTGTGTGTGTGTGTGTGTGTGTGTGTGTGTGAAGTGGTTGCTCTGGCTGTTGGGTGACGTATCAGGTCACCAGTCAATTAGACCTCACTAGCTGGAATAGCCAACGTTTCTTTGATGTTGACCAAGCATATTATTTTAGAGTCAGTGTTTAAATTTAAAAGATTGATTTTGTTGCTAAATACAATACTTCGGAAATAGATGCAAAAAGACAAGATTGAGTTATAAGCGGCACAAGGAAAGGTTACAGTTTTGAACGTGAACGTGCCCACACACACACACACACACACACACACAGAGTCTCAGGCAACTGAAACTGTGATTTGCGCGAGTGTGCGCATGCCTGTGTGCGTATGTCTGTCTGTTGTTGACACGAAGGCCTTGACAGCCGAAAGCCATAATTGTGAGTTGTTTTTGTTGTGCCTATCTGCCCCTCAGTGTGTCTGCTATATGGTGAGTGACAACCATAATATTACTTTTTTAAAAGTACACAAGTTTTTCTCAATGATGTCAATGGTTGGTTGAACAGGTATGTTAGTATATAGGTTCGTAATATCTAATTAAAAACAATTTAGTATCTTGGTTGCACTACAGGTCTTTGATTTTAATGACGAGATTTTGACTATTGATGACAGAATAATTATTTTGAAAAACAAAGGACTTTTTATTTTTTTTGTGAAGAAATCTTGCTAACATATTGTATGCACTGTTCATGCTGTTCACAATCGAACAAATCGGGTGGTGATTGTTACGTACTTTCTACTGGGAATACAATTTTGGAGCCTGTAGATTCATTTTAATGAGCTGTTTTTATGAAATGGTTTGAGCAAATGCATAGTGCTGTTATCGGCTAGCCTAATTTCTTTTTGTATCATGGGGTTTGGGCCCTCACCTAGCTTTGAAACATTGTTCTCCTCAAAAAATTGTAAAGTTTTAGACACACATTCTATCTGAGTAGCAGTGATTACAGCATTCGCTTTGTCACACTTCATTATAAGGGCATTGTTTGCTTTTAGCTTGACATTAATATTTTTAATCAGTTTCTTATCACAATCATATTGACAGGAGTTTTTAACTGCATGTTTTTGACTCTATCAAGGCCTGTTTTAAGATCTACAATCGTAGTTTCTACGACATTTTTATGTGACAGGTTAGGCATTACGTTATATTTAAGTCCTTTTTCCAACAAGTAGTTTCTTCAGGTGTAGAATCTGTTTCAGTCTTAATTCAGAATTCTGTTGAAAAATTTATGCTCAGATCTTTGAAAACTACTAACAGGATTTTCTGCAGGTAAAAAGCTCTTAAGGTTAGCCAGTTTCTTCTCATGTCTTTTTGCAATACAATTCTTACAGGTACCTAAACCATCCTTAATAAAATCCCAAAATGGATGTATTTGAAAATTAAAATGTGAGTGAAAAATTTTAGTGAGCTCAAGTTATGAAACATAGGTCTCTTCTTTTAATTGGTCCTTTTATGTATAAAGCACGGATTTTGTCAGAAATAATTTTTTTAACTAGGCACTGAAAAGCTTTTGGATCTTTCATGCACTGTCTGATGTTACAATAGGAGTTAAAGTAACTTGGCAAAAGTCCATTTTCTTCACAATGCTTATTAAAATTAATAGCCCTGCCTGTGTTTAACAGTTTTCTTCTTATGCCTGTGTATTTTGATACAACCTTAGACACCTGGGCCGTTGTCTTACAGTTTTGAACATGGCTGTTATTCAGCAACCGTATACTAGTTTCAACATAGGATTAAACAGCCAATAGGATGCACATAAATGTGCAAACCTATTTCAATGTAGCTAGCATTTCATACTTGATTAAAAATGTTAATGTCAGACTAAAAGAAATCAATGCCTTTGTAATGAAGTGTAACAAGGGAATACTGCTGTAATCATTGCTACTCAGAACGAATGTGTGTGTAAAACTTAACAATTTTTTGAGGAGAGTAATGTTTCAGAGGGAGTTAAGGGACCAAACCCTATGATACAAAAAGAAATTAGGGTAGCGTTAACAGCGCTATGCATTTGATCAAACCATTTCATAAAAAAAGCAGCTTATTAATATGAATCCACAGGCCAGTTTAATGTACATAAGTCACCATCTGATATGTTAGATTGTGAACAGCATGAACAGTCTGTATGAGTCAGCAAGGTTTCTTCGCGAAAAAATAAAAAATCCTTTGTTTTTCGAAATAATATTCTGTCGTCAATAGTCAAAATGTAGTCAGTAAAGTCAAAGACCTGCAGTGCGAACAAGATAATAAATTATTTTCATTAGATATTACGAACCTATGTACTAATGTTCAAACAACCATTGACATTGTTGAGAAAAAGTTTCAGTACTTTTAAAAAAGATATTTTTAGGAGCAAATCACTGACCTGATTTGTTTACTAGGAGTAGTAGTAAAATACAACTATTTGTTTTCAATGATAAATTATAGCATCAGCTTGGTAGCTGGGCAATGGGTAACCCACTGGCAGGCATCTTGTCCAGTATTTTCTTTCATTAATTCACTGGAAGAGAGATTCTTCAAGAATTTTTCAGTTGCCCATCTAGGTATTTTGTCTCATGCTCAGTACATAGATGACATTTTGATAATACACAGTAGTTCCTGGGAAGGAATTCTGCATTTGTTTGAAATTTGTGATAGTTTCACGAAAAAATTAGCTTTACTTGTGGGTCAGAAAATAATGATCGTCAACTTAGCTAATTGGACCGCAGTAGTGCTATTGATGACGGCACTTTCTTTCAGTATTTTTCGAAAAGCCACTAATACGAATCAAATTCTACCCACTAGTTCAGTGCAGCCTCATTTCCAAAAGAAAGCATTTTTCCATTCAGACATTCATTATGGAATATCTGTGCCTTTTTCACCTGACAAGCTTAATGAAGAGGTGAACATAATAAAAACTATTGTAGTTAATAAAGACTGAGATCCCACATTAGTTGACAAGATCATCTAAGTTAAAACTGATGCTAAAGTGGCCACTTAACACAGCAGTGCTATTCCTGACAGTAATGAGTGTGAAAATGCTTTCTCGATACCATTTCTAGGCTCTATTTAGCATAAAATTCCTCATCTTCTGATTAAAAAAATATGAATTCAGAGTTGCCTTTTCCATGAACAATAACTTGCAAAAAGTCTCATCAGCAGTCTCAAGTCCACAGTTGCTCCAGTGTGTGCTCAGGAGTGTGTCCCATTTATTATATAGGATAAACTGGTATGGCTTTTAGTGTCAGGTACAAGGAACATTTGTTGGGAAAAAGAGGCTCTAATGTACATAGTTCCACTTTTGCTGATCGTCTGCTAATTTCCGAACACAAACCAAAACACGTTAAACAAATTTCTATTTTACGTAGAGAAAAGAAGGATCGTAGGCTCGATGAACTTGTAGAGCTGGAGGACTTAAAGTGTATTTCTAATAACGATGGCCTCATCCTCATTGAACAGTTACAACTACATAACATAAATTTTTTCAGCAGTTGCACTCCACTGCTCGCAGAATTTTGATTCCTCTATTTTTACTATACTTCGCGAGCTTCTGATTCAAAACATTATTTTACTGTAATCTCTTAGATACGTGCTGCTGACGTTACCTTCGCGCAAATATTTTCTGGATTGTACAGCTGTTCGTAAGATTATTTCTATGTCCTTCTGTCCTTTACGTAATAGTAATTTCTGTAAAACCTAACAGATGGCTCTGTTACACTTAATTTGCTTGACTACTCTGTATTTTCAGAAAGACATTAAGCTCTCTATATTTTTTTAAATTAATTTTTTTTTAAAGTACTTTTGTTATAATGTTTCAAATTGGCACATGTTACTGTCCGCGCTTGATAGGTGGTGCAACTCGTATTGTATTCGTGGCAGCATTGTAAGCCACTGTGCCTATCAGTCTTATGTTGATCCCAGTTGGGCACTTGTAGCAAAGGCTAGAATATTATATTTTACTTTTGACAGGAGAACAACTGCTCGAAATTCTGATTACTGTTTTTAGCAATGATTGTGCATCATAAAAATTGTCATCTTGGTTGATGTGTGTTTGGTCATATCTCATTTGTTATGTTTAGCTTACAAGATTTAGCGACATTTATTATGCTGAAGCTACCACTAGTATGTGTCAAAACCTCGATCAATGTCCCTACCATTTATGTGCAACCTGTTGGCTGTTTAATCCTTTGTTAAAATGAGGAAAGGTGGAGGCTGGGCCCCTTCATCATGTAGCGGCTCGGTCTGGAACACTTGGGGTCAACTGTCCTATTTTTCCATTACTACTGCATGCTAGCAGTGATTGCAAGATGTAACTAAACATTGTAAGTTGGTTGGGAAATGCCGATCATCCATTATGTCAGCACTTCCTTACTCACGTCTCCCGTCTCCACTGTAATGGCCTAAAATTTCCGTTAACTCCACCACCACCCGTGGCGTGAAGCCTCTGTTTCTTGTGCCACTTAATAACTCGTTCAGTCACATTATATGTCAGTAGGAAGAAAACTGGATGAAGTCAAGCGACATGTTGAGTAAGAATGTAGAATCGACATATATCTTACTAGGAAGAAACGTAAAAATCTGGGAATTTTTTTGCATTTATCTTGTGGGTTTTTCACAAGGGCTACAAATTTATGATCTAGAATCACAAAAAATGTAAAATCGGTCAACATGAAATCGAAGTTCTACTGAGTTTTGTATTTGATGTTTTACATTTTTGTGATTACTTTAATTTCCAATTGATTCGTAATTAAATAAATCAATATTTATTTATTAACACTTGCTTTTTAGTAAAAGTAAAAAAAAGAGTTGGTACTAATAGGTAGTAACTTAGCAATTACAACACATACTGTGAGCTCTGTTACCACTTTGTTGTCCACATGTCTCATACAAATTTATTCGCTTGGCGCCGGCAGCGCTAAGTCAGATTACTTAGCTTGTCACTGGCCGCTTGTCACCTTTTCGTTGATGACAAGCTTCAAACACATTGACTTTTGCGCTCTTTAATTTTCTGGAAATCCTCTGTTTTGCCGTATCATCCCACAAACTCGAATTTTCTTTTCAAGTAACTTCTCTGCAAGTTCTACACTTTTACAATAATTATCCATGCAGAGGTGATGCCACTTTCCATCAGAAGGTGTCAGCACTTCCATCACTGTTTTTGCTAAAGGCTGTCCAGTGCCAGAATATATCTTGAATGAGGAAATGTATCCCATACTCCAATCACACAGCATCCAAATGAGTATGCCGTATTTTGTAATTTTCGACAGATTGTAAACTTTAAAATTTAAGCGTCCATGCTACGTCATCATTCCTTCATCAATTGAGGTGTTTTGTCTTGGATTAAACGTTTCTTTAAACTTTTTGGAAAAATAATTAATTACGAATTGCACTTTGACAAGCTGGTCAGCATTATCTTGTTTATTGTTGCTGCCAGAAAAATGTAAAAATGATAATATTTGTCTGAATCGGCTGCGGGACATCGTTTTGCGGAATATCAGTGTGTCTATCAACGGATTCGTTGACCAGTAATCATCGATCCTTGCTTTTTTTTTTTTACAATTCCCATAAGTATAGCAAGCCCAAACCATTTTCTAAGTTCGGGTCCCGTAATGTCGACAAATTTGGCATTTTTAAAATCCAGTTTCCTTCTATTGCAATTTTGCCTATGGTACTTGTTGGTTTCGTTGCTAAAATATTCAAATAGATCATTCCCAATATATAATTCTATGATATCCTCGACCCTCTGTGTATCTTTGGAAAATAAGTTTGGACCCGGGGATCTTTCAAATTTATTATTGGTCCTTGGTAAATTAAAATCTGACCACTGTACATTGTCTTCTTCGTCTGATTCATCCGAATCAGTTGGCAACCGTAGCTTAAATTTTTGTAATTTTGACTAGTAAGAACCGACACATTAACAAAGGATATTACTGTATCCCGCTACTACAGAATAATACTTCAACAATAAAACATAAATGAGAGAAAAAAACGAAAATAACTTAAATTGCAAAGGAAATGCGCCATATACGACGACGACACAAGTGCTCATGCAAGCGTCTGCCGATTGAAAATTTGTCAAAGGCTTTAGGAAGACAATGCAGTGCTTCATAACAACAAATTGCCTCCAATGAGCCTGAAGTTGCAACTGTTTACATTCGATTTGTTTTAGCAGTTAACGCGCGGGCTCATGCGCATGCGCAGTAGAGTCACGTTTGAGTAGTAGATTCTCCCGCTTCTGTCAACTGGAATTTGGCTGTTGGCTGTGCAAGCAGCTAGATACTTCCGGGAAAAGGGGGCGCCTAATTCATATTCTTGAGAGGAAAAAAACTTGTTACACAAAGCACCTAGCATCCAGCGCACATTTGCCTATCAATTAGTCATATGATTTTGAAACGCTTCTCTGTTGGTATTTGTACACATTTTAAGTTGATTTCTGAATGAATCATAAGCTGACTTTTGAATGCATGCATAGTGTACGTGATGTCTCTGTCAGGAGAATCCTCGTCGCATCTAGAAATAAACTTTCCACAGACAAAAGGGGACGGGGCTATACGAGCTGAGTAGAGTAAAGCCGAATGGATGAATGGCAATCGCTGTCTGATTATGTGGCTGATTGGGTGTGGGAATGATCAGCGTTGTTATAATTACTAGCGAAATCCATAGATTCATACTATCAGAATGGAAATAAACGACTGACAGGAATAACAAGGTGAGAAAGATTATGTATTATCTTCTCGGAGTGTCCAATAAAATGAAGTTTTGACAGAAAATGTTTGGCCAGATCGCTACACTAGTAAGGACCAGTAGTACAGTCCCCGGCTACCAGCCGCTTAAGTTCTATTATGGAAGTAACGCGGAAAACGTTTTGTACGAACACGTAACAACGTCTAACCGGAGAATAATTGCGGGAGAACTAAACCAATGATTCTGGCAGGGTTAGTGAAGTTAATCGGCGAACAAATTTTGACAGTGGCAGCAATAGCTACAGAATTGGTGATGACAGGATTGTTTGTTAGAACGAGGACGGAGAAGAAACGAGGACATCACACAAATTATGGAAGAATAAGACGATTCCAAATTTATATAAAAATTTCATAATACTAGTTTTTGATGTCATGCTAGAGAAGCTGGTGCATATGAATGAAACGTGAAACTATTTCGTAACATAAAGCTTTTTGCTTGTAATAGGCCTAATAGGCATTTGATATTGATACTTATTGGATTATATTCTGTCGTGTTATAAAAATGACCATTTGTGCCAAAACAGTCTCATTTATTTGGTGTGTTATAAAATTGCTGCCGTATTAGAAAGGCCTATTTTGTTTTATCTAGCAGACAGTGACAAAATAAATGTAATCAGATCGAGAAACCACACCAGTCTTGGGTATTACTTGTATTAACAGCTTTTTCAGTATTACATAACTACATTTCGATTTTCCATGTAGCAAAACGTTTGACAAACTTTGATGAGGTAAAAGATTCTTTCACAGAAAGGAAAACGCGCCATGTAAAGCTGTAGCAAGATTAGAGAGAAAAAAATGCTAGGAGCTAAGGTTTGAAGAAATGTGTAATTTCTTGCTTATCTCTTGTCAGTACTGGTTTTATATATCCTATATTTAATTTTATGACACACAAAACAGCAAGTTATTAAATAATGGGCAATGAAGAGTTCAGATTTTCCGAAGAGTTCTTGTTCTCTCGATTACAAATAATCCCATCCGCTATTAATTGCGAGATTTTTTTTTAAGAGAGGCAGGCTGCCAAACCGGCCGACTGGGAGCAGGAGAGGCACCAGAGGACATTTCAGTTTCCACTCTCCTGAATATAGTTTGGACGTGCAGTAGAAAAATGCTTTATGAAGAGGCATGGAACTGCACTTGGGCATACTTAAGACCAAATAATATGTCTTACATTTCCTCGAATACATACGTTTTATGTTTCAGGCTTTTCAGAAAGATGTGTGCTACAAGATGAACATATTTTGAAAATTTGATGTTTTTTAGTATTGACCCGGTTCGCAAATGTCGTAGATGCGGGGCTGATGCGCAGAGTCGTGATGACTGGGTGTTGTATGATGTCCCTAGGTTAGTTAGGTTTAAGTAGTTCTAAGTTCTAGGGGCTGATGACCATAGATGTTAAGTCCCATAGTGCTCAGAGCCATTTGAACCATTTTATGCGCAGAGCAATCTGAGCTATAGTGGGTAGTCTCCACGTGACCCGTGTTTACGTTCAGTGATTTTGCTGTTTCCCCTTCGTTTACTCTCACGTCAAATGAAACAAAACGGATATACGTGGCCGGGAGCTATCAAGTGAATTAAAACACATTCACATAATTACTAAATGCTGAAATATGTCATTAGTTTCAGTTTTGATTTTATTTCGACCTTTCTGACTGTCAAGCATTAATCGCCTTGCGGAACAATGAAGTTATTTTTGTCTGTTTGCTAAAGAAATTTGACTTTTGCTACCTTTTCCGCAGAGGCAGTCAATGTATCTGAAACGAAATGTTTAATTCCACAGTACTGGGTAGTTTCAACTGTTAGCTGCATTTCAAGTGCACGTTTTCATTTTCTAGCACGTATGGCATTATGCCATAATAAAGAACCAAACATGATATAATACAGTACTGGTGCTCCAAGAAAATTTACATCCTGAAAACCACACTTAAAAGCTTAATATCAGGTCGGGGTCTATGGTACTTCATTGGGAATCTGGACATACGAGTGTGCCTTTAAGTATGCACTTTAAATGTGCACATTTTCATATGGTTCACGAAATTCCGATGCTCTTGCAGTATCATCTTTCATTGATGATCTTTTACACGTACGTACTTACGGGCTTCCTACATCATGATATCTACCCAAGCGCGGTGTCGCCTGTTACCTGAGCTCTCCGGCAACTGCTGAAACGAACCTATTTGTAACAGGTCACGGGAAAATATTACGATTGGTGGTTTGAAAAGCGTTACTTTCAAAGTAAATATCCTTTTACGTAAGTTGAACTACGTACAAGAATGGACAGTGAATTTATTAAATCACAAAGCGTTTGACTCTCATTTAAAAATCAGGTTTCTGATGACGAGCCATTTAGAACATTTCGAACCCTCGAACCCTGAAGATCAGACATTTATGTCATTATTAAAAATTTTACAGGCACATTTGTATGATATCTCTTAAAGTGTAACATGCGCAAAAAAGATCAACAGTATATGCGAAAGCTTAGCTTCTCTTGCAGCTTGAGACCAATATTTTATGTGAAAGCTTTGCTTTTC
Organism: Schistocerca cancellata; assembly: GCF_023864275.1. Lineage (NCBI taxonomy): Eukaryota > Metazoa > Arthropoda > Insecta > Orthoptera > Acrididae > Schistocerca > Schistocerca cancellata. The sequence continues at coordinate 689,456,851 of NC_064630.1, read as the reverse complement.
TTGCAGCTTGAGACCAATATTTTATGTGAAAGCTTTGCTTTTCTTGTAACAACACTATGTATATTAATTTAAACTATTAACTTTCCCTGTTTGGCGTGCTACTTAACACTGATGTTGCTATTGGCTGACTACATCACGTGTCCTATGCTCTGAATATCCTCTGTCATCGGCTTGCGAGATCACGTGACATGAGTTATGAACGGCTTACAAAAGCGCATCGAAATCTCGGTTTCAATGGTTCGGAAAGTAACATGTGGTGTTTGGTGGATTTTCTAATGTATGTTTTCGTAATACGAAAATACACAGCGTACATGTTGCTGCACATCAAAGATATTTCCAAAACGTGTCTTTTTCTCTGAGTTTCGTTTTCTAAAGTGCCGGGAAATTGTACGCCTGTGTACAAAACCATAACCATTCAAAGGAGTGATAGGGGAAAATATACTGTCATCCGGGAGAAAGTGTGTTTTTAACCTGGAAATCCGGGAATTTTTTTCCCTTGTCCACGTAGACACCCTGTATGATTCTACTACAGTTTCATTTTTTTGATATCCAATGTCTTCTTCCCAATCGGCCAAGTCGTCCGGAACGTCAGACAAGACGTCCGTGCATTCATTGTAAATAATCCTATTATCTCTCTCAGCTGTTATGATGAAGGGGCACAAGTACTTAAAAAACAAAACACTTGTTGACGTGTTTAACTTATTGTTACCAATACAAAACACCAAAACATTGCAAAAGATACTAAAGTGCTGTTGCCGGCCACTGCGCGATACTATTCTTGTGACAGCAGCACTGTGGTGTCGCCGGCCGTTGACCGCTATTTCGCGCGCGACACCACTGTGCTGTCACCGGACGGGATAGTGTTAAATTATCTGAATGTTTTGTGCTGAAGTCTTTGGATTTCTTCAAAGGTGGTTATTTGACTTTTTTATCCTGTGTGCATCGCACTGCTCACAGGTATTGATGTCTGGACTCTGACAAATTGAAGGGGGCTAGTCCAAAAGGTCCCTTTGTAAGAAATTGCTTTTAAGGTGACACATGAGCAAACTGTGTCCTAGAATCACAGAACTAGGAATAAGATCACTTGTGCAACTTAACAGAGCAGCAGTGTAGATTCAGAATTCAGGAGGGGTGGCTATACAACTTGTCTGGTCATTGGGATTGATTAGTCGAGCAAAATTGTTATAAACATATTAAGGTTCTTCTGGTAACATACCTTATCATGAAACATTAGATTCTGTGATAAAAGATAAAATAAGGGCTATACTACACAAGTATGGACCAAAAAAAGATAGAGAAAAGGGAATTTAGTGTGTGTTGTACTTCTGTTGTGACACCTGAAGAAATGACAAAGTTTTAAAGGAAGCCATTGTAATTGAGCCAATACAGAATTTCTCTCTTCCTTCATTATATTAATGTATGAGATTCAAGAGCACTAAACAAAATGTTAGGTGGTGATAAAATGAACTTAATGTGAGTGTCTGTATTTATAAAAGGGAGGCTGAGTGAGAAAGATATTCAGAAGCAGGTAGATTGAACAGACAAGGGTTGTGAACAGACAAGGGTTGGAGCAATGGAGAAAAGAGTGATGTGATGGTGATGTACACAAATACACACAACTGGTTTGTCATGAAAGAAAAATTGAAATATGTATGACCATTTATTTAAAATAGCTTCACCTACATATATACTATGCAAATCATTGTGAAGAACATGGCTGAGCATACATCCCACAATACCACTTGTTACGGTTGCCAGTGAACATTAGGAAGAATAACTGCGTAAATGAGTCAGTGTGTTCTGTAATTAGTCTACTCCTCTATTCAAGGTGTCTTTGGGGATACAACAGAGATAATAGTACATTCCTAGATTCCCCTCGTAATAAAACTTAGTGAAATTTTTCTAAATAAGCTATTGTGGGATAATTGATGTCTATCTTAGTCTACCAGTTAAGAATTTCTAATATTCTTGTGAAGTTGTACTGTGTGTCAAACAAAGTTGTTCCATTTGTGCCGTCCTTCTCTTCATACATTAAACGTAGCCAGTTAGTCCTTCATGGCATAGGTCTAAAGTCTTAGAGCTGTGTTCTAGGATAGTGGCATGAGTGTCTTTTTCAGCAATCTCCTTTGTAGGCTGGCTGAGAGAGACAAGAGGGCTTGTAGCTTTTTGTTTGTTTGTGTATGTGTGTACTCTGAGGAAGGAGAATGTTTGAAAGCATAGAAATGATGTGTCTGGTTCCTCACTGAGTATGTGGAACATGGTACACATGTGCACATGGTTTTTTATTTTAAGGAGAATTGAACAGTTCAGTAATTAAAATGTGGTTATTTTGTATGTTTTTGCTGTTTGACCTGATAACTAACATTTTCACTAATAAATAACATTGAATTATTTCAGTGGGGCCAGTTTTCTCATATGTGTTTAATTTTACAGTTTATGTTAGCTCCTTAAGCTGTCTAACTGGCAGGTACACAACCTCATTTCATAGCAGTTGCAGTTTTGTCTTTCCTTACTGCCTCATTTCCACACTTCGCTGCTTCTTGCCTTTTTCACTGTTCAAATTTTGCCTTGGCCAGGCTTTTGTTTTCAGTATATCATTCTCCTGTCTTTTGCCTTGAGAAGTGTAGTTCCCTGTTATGTGCAACTCTCATGCTTTCAGATTTTTGCTGTTTCTAACGATTTATTTGATGATATGTTCTTATCCTTTTCTGTGTTGTTCCATTTGATAGAGCATCTTTTATAGGTTTCAGCTTAATACCTAGCGAGTTTCCTCAAATAATTTTTCTCTCTTTTTCCAGATTAACGAAGTTGTTGATCTGTAGGCTTTATCATGATAACTTTCAATAAACTGCTTGACTTGCACTGTCAAATGTTTCCTGTTGGTTTGTTCTCTACATTAATCTCACACTTAATCTCTCCTGCATGAGTTGTCAGTAAAGGTGGCAGATCCTGTGATGTAAATACAATTCTTACATTTGTCTCGTGAAGGATTGAATGAAATTGTCAGTTAAATTCTCTTGTGTGTTCTTGCTATTATGTTATCAGTCTGCATCACTTAGAATCTGAGTTTTTTATTAAAGATGAAACAGATCCTCCCATCCCTGCCGGTCAACCACTTGCAATGTAATATTCATGGTATGCCATTGCCATTACTTTTCTGTTGAAATTCATGTATACATTGTTTATATCTTGTTTATATCTTTCTATAAAAGATGAGTTATTGCTTCATGCTTGCAGAATGTTAATGTAACTGCTTGTAGGAAAAATGTTACAAATCTTGATTTACTAGGGCAATATTTCTGGTAAGAACTGCTTACATTTGTAGTTCTTTAAGCTGAGGTAAAGCTTTTTAAGTAATTTTTTCTGAGACTTCCTCACATCGGTTTATTGATGTTATGTTTTAGAGTTTAGATTTTTGTGCACAGCATTTCCCTCTTTGATCTGTTGTGGTCTTCAGGTGCTGCAGTTGTGTATCTTGGGTGCGCATTTTAGGTTTTCTTTTGGGGAGGAATAAGTGATTCTACACTAAATGAATGGACAGCTCTTAAGGTGTAATTTTTGTGAATAATAATTCCTGTACATCTCCATTTCTCAGTTACAGCTGTAACACTTTTCAGTAACTTGTTATTTATCTGTTCTCGTGTCTCTATTTTCTCCATCATAGCAGTCTTCTGTTTATATTGGAGCTTGAATCATTGTTTCCTGTATCTCATTATTGTCAGCATTGGTTCAAATAGACATTTTGTTTTGGAGGCGTGGTTGTCGTGATTTACATGTTTACAGTTTTCCTAAACTACCTTAGGTTACTGCTTGGATGATTTTCTTGTAAATCTGTGGCAGATACATTTTGTTGTTCTTAAATTGGTCTAGTGCCTCATCTCAGAGTTTGACATAACAGTTGACCTTCCTTATTTAATTAAATCATTCACTTACAAGAAAAAAATATGAAATGGAATCACTCAGCCTTATTTTGTGATGTGGGGGAGACAGGGTAATTTACACATACCTTAGATTGTCACAGAAGGAGAGTAGGACTCTTTATGGGTTGCTTTTGTTTGATGATGACTTGCAGGGAAAGTTTGCCAAGACTGGACATCATCACTTCTGTGGATGATGCTGGCTAGACACTTCTCTCGCTGACTTGGTTAGATGATGATACTACATCCACTAACTACTAATTGCTACTGTACATTCACTAGGTGCAGCCACTGTTGTTACTGATGGACACCTCTTGAAATGCCATGTAAGACACAATTAAAGTAATTTGCTAACATTTTGGTGTGACTAAATTTTCATGACGAAGCAGTTTAGAGGACTGGTAGTAAAACATGAAATTCAGTGAAATATTAATTTTAAATAAAATTTAATATTCCTCAGTGTATTAAATTAAGGAAAATTCTCAATGGAGCAGGACATAATAAGGTAAAGGCAACAACTCACCTATAACGTATTGGTATATGGAGCGCAGTAACAGAAAACAGAAAATAGTATTTACAATAGCATTTACAATAGCTTTCAAGTGCTGCTTTTGAATTGTAATTGGTGACTTGACAAACACTTTTTTCACACCAGAAACAAGAAGACACACTTTGTTACACTGATTTCTGACAGTTTCTACGATACAGTGTAAACCGTGAATAAGGCAAGTGTAGTGAAGTTTTATTATAGTTGCCATTTAATATATGGAGCAGGTTCACTGGGAAATAATAATAAACTGTCATCCTGCATCCCTTCTGACCACAAGAAAGCTAGTGTCATTGAAAAATTTGACAGCAGTGGAATGGTTTCCTTGGTCAGTTATTTGCACATTAGGAAGAAATGTACTGCTCCCTCCTTTTGTTGCTCCAACTACAGCACTACTCTCGCTCTGTGCTGATGAATTTGGAGTTTTGTCGATAGAAATCCATACCGTATTTTACAGACTATGGTGCTACAGACTGACACACATTAAATTTTAAGCAATTAAAAAAAAAATAAGTTTTACTATTTTTGTTATTAGATTGCATAGCCAGACTAAAAAAATACTCTTTGTTTTTAAAACTGAACTGACTTTTAAAATCGCTGAAATTCCTTATCTGAACTTTCTTCTTCTTCGTCGTCGTCGTCCTCTTCATGTATAATGGGCTTCACTGTCATCAAGAGCATTACTTATGCCACACTTTTTGAAAGATTTAACAGTAATGTCTTCCCTCATTCCAGATTGACCGTTTTATCCACTAACACACTTATTTGATTATAGGTTGTTTTAAAGCTCATGTTGGGTTTCATCCATCACCCATTTCTTCCATTCCTCTCTCATATACAGTTTCAGTGGTTTACTTATCAGACATCAAGAGATTGCAGTTGTGAAGTAAGTCCTCACAGAATAACAGCAAGCTCTGTATTTCCATGTATCAATTTATCTTTCACAGAATTTTTCAGATGACTACGAAACTGATCTAGCACAAGATGAGAAATCTTCTTCAATAAAGTACCTTTCCTTCTCTTCCACACTCTGTTAATCTATTATTTTATACCAGCCTCGTCCATTAATCCCCTGTTATGTACGTGAACACCACCACCTAGCAGTATTTCAGGTTTTGGCATTGTTTTGTGCTTGAAAATGATCATTGGATTAAGTGTAGCACCATCAGCAAAGCATGAAAAGGCAACAGTGTAGTGCATTTTCTCGTGTCCACTTATTTTTATAGTTATGTTTAGTGTCTTTCATGGCAACAGTTCTGTTATTCAAATGTCAGAGGAGTTTTATCCACACTGGTTTTCTTTTGATGATGAATAATAAAGTGACAGGTAGATAATATTTTCTCTTCATACTCTTGTGGCATTTTCTGAGATGTTTTGGTTCACATGCTAAGTCCATGACGCTTCATTAGCCCGTCGCACCAACCAACTCCATCCTTAAAGTCTGTTAATTTCCACTGTACACTAGCTTACATGTGTGTATTTCAATCATTTTTTTAATTAGTTCCAATGTCTTTTGACAGTCTCCTTGAATCCATTTCAGCACATCGTCTACTAGTTTCAGCTACTTTGCATTCAGTTCTCTATTTGACATTTAGTCTTCCTCATTTTTATCCAGTTCCTTTTTACTAGCCCACGAATCATATAGGGTTTTTTCTGTTGGTGGAGGGCCAAAATGCCACTCAGCTGCTCTGTTTCCATGTTTTTCCACATATGCTATTACTTTAAATTTATAGCCTACTTCATATGAATACCTTTTATTTTTTCCCATTACAAAAGTAGCTACTAACAAAAATATTGTACTATTACCTATAATACAAACCACTTTCAGTTAAAGTTCACTGTCGCTGTAGGCTGGACCGAGCGAGGTGGCACAGTGGTTAGACACTGGACTCGCATTCGGGAGGACGACGGTTCAATCCCACGCCCGGCCATCCTGATTTAGGTTTACCGTGATTTTCCTAAATCGCTCCAGGCAAATGCCGGGATGGTTCCTTTCGAAGGGCACGGCCGACTTCCTTCCCCGTCCTTCCCTAATCCGATGAGACTGATGACCTCGCTGTCTGGTCTCCTTCCACAAACAAACAACCAACCAACCACTGTAGGCTGCAATGATGCATCATGGGCTAGACAGTGTTCTAAGTTTCTGATTGGGGGGGGGGGGGTGAGGGGGAGGGAGATAGTGTTAGCAAGCTTGTCAATTCCCGCAACTCGTGTTCGTTTCATTGGTGCACTGCTGCTGCCGCCAGCTGAGTTGAATGTTGCCAGAGACAGACAGGTTTCTCGCAGCATCGAATATATGGCCATTTTTAAGACAGGTGGGAATTTTAAATCAAACTCTGGAAATTGTTATATTAATTTAGAGTTTGACACACCTGAATTTTGGAGGCAGTTTTTCGAAGAAAAAGTGTGTCCTATAGTCCATAAAATGTTTTTGTGCTTCATTGTATTCTGAATATTACAAATTATTTCTTGAAAGCACTGTGGCATATAGATTTTGCACAATGTAGATTGTCCGGTATCCTTTTGTTTTTCTAAAATCATACGAAGCTGTACATTATTCAATCTCCACAACAGTGTGTTGGAACCCAATAATGCTAAGCACATTTGAAAAATGTATCACTAAAACTCAATTGTTTGCCAATATTATTTTCAATCAGATGTTTTTGAACTTATATTTTTAACGAAACCTCGTGTTATGCCATGTGATTTTAATGCACTGCACAATGTCATATTTTTTCTATGGAGAATCACTCTTTTTCAAACACCAAACAAAATAAGATATTGCTATCTTCACTGAAAATATTTCTTGCAAACTTATTTATGCATTTGCTTAAGAATGCTGCTTGAGGTTTTTGTGGATGACATTATATAATTATAACAGCAAGAAATTGTGCACATTTAAATCATTGAGAGTTGCACAATGGACTGTAGCTAGGAACTCGGGGATTTACGGCTCATGCCAGTGACATTATTATGATGCAATAATGGACTGATTAAGTGATGACTTATCTGACCATTCACAGCAAGTTTTTCTCCTTGCAGTATTATTTCACAATATCCTGGATGTATCTTAGCATTGCTTTCTTATGCATTTGACTGAAGTTAATTTTTATTAGCTGATAAAAAAGAGAACCACTTACTGACAAATGAGGGATAGGAGTGAAATATGGGCTCTCAAAATCAAAGTTTTCAGTAAATGTGTTGTTTTCATTAAAAAGTGATAAAATAAGTAAGCAAAACATTTTCTTCGAGAATAATCAAAAATTAGCACAAACAAACAGTTAAAACTGCTTGTCTAGGTCTGTCTTAGGAAGTATAACCTTCCTACTCATCACTAAAAATGTAGAAAAAATTATGCATTTCGCTTAGAAATCTGTGCTTTAATGATCAGCAAATCTTCATGAATGTTCTTCTTTCATCAACACACATTGGTCTACTGCTGTGATCCTGTTGCACAGAAAAATGTGGGGCCATCCATGTTGGAACTAGGATAGATGATGGACATGTATACTGCTGCCATGTTCACATTGTGGTAGTGAATCTGCGCACCCGGTTGTTGGAATGGTTCCCTTGTACTGCTCGGTGAGCACTTTCCAAGGAAGTGATACAAAAATGATCAGAAAGTATTTCGGCATTGTTCTGTTATGGACATTGACTGTAGAATAACACACAATTCTGTGCTGTGTCAAGGAATTGGTACAATTTAGTGATTACTAAAGTCAGAGTATTTTCTGTCACACTTCGTAATGTTAGATTTGCAGTTTAGTAGTGTCGCAGTCAGTTATTGTTATAAATATGTGAGAATTTTGTAATGAGCCTTATAGATTCCAGGAGGGGGCATGTGCTCCCTCTTGCTGCTACCCTGCCATCACTCACTTGTGGATGCCAATGGGTAAATCCTTGAAAGGGATGGCATACTCCATCCAAGACCAAACTGCACAGAGCCAGGAACTCCTGAAACGTCCTCCGCACTGCCGCTATATCTCCCAATGGGATTTCTGTATCTTGGTTTATAGAAAAATATCACCAAAGTGTGTTAACTTCTGAAACACAAGTGCTGGATGGAAATGGTGGAAACCTTTTCTCTGAGAGAAATTCCAGAATTCTTACGTGGCAGTCATCTCTTCCTTCTTACTTACTACAACCTGTTCATAAATAATGAAAGTCATGCATAGCTGTAGTGCTGTAAGTGATCTGTAGTTACAGAATTCTTAAATAAAAATGTTTTGTCCATGATCCTTCAGGTACCTCGTTTGCACAGATTCCATCCTGATAAAGGCTGTAAAGCAAGGGATTTAGTGACTGTAAAATGTATCTATTGTAGAACTGGCAAGCAAATTCAGTTAACCAGTGAGTAAGTTGGAGTTAGAGTAGTGCACTCGACTTGGTTACCACTGGTGCTTCTGTAGGAGACAAGCTGGAGCAGTCATTTGACCAGAGCATGGTTTGCCAGCACCTGCGGAGTTGCCAATTGGTGTGCCATGTATGTTTATCAATAAATAAAAATGATCACCCTCCTTAGATGAAAAAGAATGAAGACTTTCAAAGTGTGTGTCATGGTACACTTGTGCCACATTCTCTGAGAATACTTTTGTTTTTTGTAACAACATAATATATTGAGGTAGGTGTGGCTCAGTGCTCAAGTGTCGGACTCAGATCCATAAGATCTTGTGTTAGATTCCCAAATTGGTCATGGGGGTCTTCCTTTCTGTGACTAAAATTGCTTCTGTCACCTCTTGCCTTGGTACATAAATGTGAAAATGTCGAGTTGCAGTGTGGTGCAGAGTCCAAATTAAACTGATTAAGTCAGTTACAGAGGCGATAGGACTGTGCCTTCAGGATGAGGACAGGTTTACATTTTTATGTCAAAATGGTCAGGTGTGTAGCAGGGGTTTTAAAAAGCAGAGAAGCCAGAAGTGCTTTTCTCTGTGTTGAAATGATGATTTGTCACTGCAAGTTTAATGTGAATAAAATGTAGTCTGTAATATTATTGGCTGTAGTCTGTAATATTATTGGCTGTAGTCTGTAATATTATTGGCTGTAGTCTGTAATATTATTGGCCAAAGTTGTCTGTAATATTATTGGCCAAAGTTGTCTGTAATATTATTGGCCAAAGTTGTCTGTAATATTATTGGCCAAAGTTGTCTGTAATATTATTGGCCAAAGTTGTCTGTAATATTATTGGCCAAAGTTGTCTGTAATATTATTGGCCAAAGTTGTCTGTAATTATTAGTGGAGAGTAATTTTCCCTCATTTTATATAAAAATATTTATTTAATTTGTTCTTAATTTATATTTACTGCATTCTTTCAGAACTAAATATTCCTGTTACTTAAATTATATCATGACATTCAAACTTTTCCTTACCAGTTTACGTCTTAGAAAACAAAATCTGCTTATAGCCTACTAAACAAAAAGCCAGTTTTATACGTAAGTCACAGTTATAAATTTTCATGTTTTATTCCCATACATTAAAAAGATAGCAGTAGATTTTAAATGTTTCTTCTTTGCACTTCTAGTCCTTACACACAAAAGTGAATAATTTCTGGTAGTCTATGTGCATCAAAATTCAGGGGAAAACCGAAGGCAGTCAGTTCAATCCACCTATTTGAACTTCCCATGCTTCCTGTCCAATCAGAGCACTTAGATATGGGAGAGTGAGATAGGTCGAAACCTGTGTCTGTCCTCGGTCCACACTGTGGCCAGGATTTGTATGCAGGATCATTCAATTTGAACTGAAAAATTGATGGTTGGTGCTGAATTGTTAGAGTTGCGAAATAATGCAGTGTGTTAGTGTAATGTTTGTAAGCTCAAATTTTATTTGCAGAAACCACCAACAAAACCCATTGAAAAGAAGCCATTAGTTCATCAGCAGCATAAATCCTCGGGTGAGCAGCAACTGAAATCGACAGAAGAAGAGCAGTCTAAATTTACAGACGAAAATCTTGCTAAATCTGTTAGCGAGCAGCTCAACATTGGATGTACTAGTAGGTTTCCTGACAGTTGTGCTGTATTAGGTGAAGGTAGCCCAGATAGTAAAACAGGCCATGGTTTGGGAAAAGAAGAGATTAAGTCAGATTGTTACACAAAGGTAAGCCTGTCTCACAAACTGTATCAGTTAACTTTTTTTTATTTACTTTTTTTATTTCCTATTCTATCAAATGTGAAACACTCGGAAAAGTAAAATAAATGACCCTAGCATACAATTCATTTTGTTGTACAATCTTGCAAGCAATTCTGCTAAGGGCAGAATAATATGTTGAAATAATAATTTTATCAGCCCTTTTTTTTTAGTTTAGAGAGAGCTTGTGTGAGGAGTGTCCATTTATCTTTCGTCTGTGTCATCTGTTCGCTACAGTGGCAGCTATTGTGAATTGTACATCATATTGAAATCAGGAGAAGTTATTGTGTATTTTCAAAATGAGAGCCAACCACCACAAGTTGAGAGACAAACAAAAAGTGAGAAACTTACTCTTTGTTAGTGCCAATATGTTTGTTTTTCCTCTGTGCACACATTTACGCAATTCTGGAAATTTTGAAGACATTTCATTAGCTTTTCCACATTTAAATTTACTTATGGGCCACAGAGTAGTGTAGAAGTAAGACATGTTGTTCTGAAATAGGGTGGAAGAACACACAAATCAGTGTACTTATGTCAATGCTTCAGAAAGAACATTTCTGATCTAGGAAAAAAACTACTTGCAAAATGCTTTGCATACATTAGGCTACTATTTGTTGTGTTTACTGATGGATGATCTTGTATATATATATTTTCTCCTGTTGCCACTTGGTGAGTAGATTTTTTTTTATCTATCTAGTTACTTTCATGTCAAAAATTGATTATTTTTGTTGATATATTAGTGCCTGTTTCCTACAGAGTGAGATGGTGCAGAGGTAATACTGGTCTTGCATTTGGGAGGAGTGGGGTTCAAGTCCCTGTCCAGTTATCTAGGTTTTCATTTTCTGTGGTTTCCATAAATTGTTGAGCAGAATGCCAAGCACAAATATTAAATTTGTACAATTTACTTGTCTTTTGTTGTTGCATACCTTGACTCAACCCACATCCTTCAAGGTTCTCCTTGATGGGATCTATATTTGATGTCTGATGGATTGATTGGACACTGTCTGAACCTTCAATGGCCTTACTGTCAACAAGATTTTAATCCATAATCTTTTTTTCAACCTTCCTGTCTAACACTGAAGATTAGATGGGTAGACCACATAACTAATGAGGAAGTATTGAATAGGATTGGGGAGAAGAGAAGTTTGTGGCACAACTTGACCAGAAGAAGGGATCGGTTGGTAGGACATGTTCTGAGGCATCAAGGGATCACCAATTTAGTATTGGAGGGCAGCGTGGGGGGTAAAAATCGTAGGGGGAGACAAAGAGATGAATACACTAAGCAGATTCAGAAGGATGTAGGTTGCAGTAGGTACTGGGAAATGAAGAATCTTGCACAGGATAGAATAAATAGCATGGAGAGCTGCATCAAACCAGTCTCAGGACTGAAGACCACAACAACATCAACCTGTCTAACACTTACTCAAATAACATGACCAAGAGGAAGATAGAGAATTTATTGGTGTTCTTCCATAGAGGTTCCGTTATTCCTTTGCTAGGTTGCTTCTATTTCATCTCCATGCTTTCTGTGATGTAAATTAAAGTAGCAGTTCTACTACACTGTTGCTTCAGTTCCATTATATTTGCCTTGTGATGTAGATATTGCAGTCAATTGTTTCAATAAGTTGGGGGGTTGATATTTTAGGTTAAAAAAATAAAATAAAAATTGCATTGAAGTATAAAATTTTGGAATTAATAGTTTATAAGTCAGTTTGCCTGTGGAAGGAACCAAAAAAGAGATTGGTGTGTGCTTTTGCCAGCTGTTAAAGGTCTTTACAAATATTTTTGTCTTACACAGGATTGATCAATTCAGCTCATTTAAGTGTTCCGTGCTGTCTTATTTTGCAGGTTGGAATAGTTCATTGCTTTTGTTTGGTTTCTTACAGGTCAAGATTGTTCTGAAAATTGATAGTAGGCAATATATGGTACACAAAGCTGAAAATGAGGAAAAAATTATACAACTACTTCAGTTTCTACAGAATGAGGGCAACACGGATCCCTGTACTCCAGAAGTAGGGAAACTTTGTGTTGCATCATATGAAGGCATTTGGTAAGTTTTTCTACTATTTCATATGAACCATGAACCATTATTTTTAGCTGAACAGTAGTGTTTCTCCATCGATATTGTGAGAAAGGATTCAAGGTCGCTGTTTGTACGCAGAGATTACACAAGCCACCGACAGAAAATCTTTAAAGTTGGTTAGCAGTAAAGGAGACTCCTTACGAATTGCAGGAGTGTAGAGTCATTGATAGAACGTGCGTGTGTGGGCGTGCGCGCGCAAACACACACACACACACACACACACACACACACACACACACAAACTATTCAATTGGCACAGTGTAGGAGCACAGGCTTTGTGTGTGTGTGTGTGTGTGTGTGCGTGTGTGTGCGTGTGTGTGCGTGCGCGCTTTCTAATCAGAATTATTGAAGTAAGGCATCTGTCTAAAAAGTTAATGTTACACCTATTCTAAACTTATGCAATTGTCTACATTATTTTGATGTTACAAAAAGAAATAAAATAAACAAAATGGTATTGCTTGCATTAATTTTTATCTTCACTGCTTTTTTTTGTTTACTTAAAGTTTCATCTTGTGTATCACTATTTTGAATCATCATCATCATCACCATCACCATCATCCTAACAGGCCCGCTAAGAACTTACATCTTTGTTGTCACAAATATTTTGCTATTTCCTCTGAATATGTTGCGATTTCGGAGATTGTGGTTATGGTAGAGCCAGAGAACACAACTGTTTTTTTCTGAACACACAGCTGATTTCTTGTGTACACAAATGTGATAATGTTAGTGTCTCTTGCTTCTGGCTATATTTTCTGCTCGCTGCTCTCTCATTTGCTTTGTAGAACTGGCAGCTGACAAACCCCCTATCGTGTGTCGACAACATGGCTACACGAAATACGCGAACACACTACTGGCCCCAATCTAGACTTTTAGCCATTCCTCCTGAAATGTATGCTATTGTTGAGTAGTTATCCAATTTGAAAGTCAGTTTGATTCCGAATACAAATGGATTCAGGCAAACTGCAGTTCAAAAATGGCAGATGTTCATAAAAAGCCAAAGCACACAGTACAGATTCACATGGTTTATGGCATAATGAAATTCGCTGCCCGCTAACCACTCCCCTCACCGCAGTCATAGCAGTTCCTCCTCCAACCCTACCATACTGCTGTGCTTGAGCACTAGTGAGATGTGGACAGCAATATCTTCTAGGGTGCAAGGTTGTGTGTAACAATAGAAAATAATATACAAGTAAAAGATGGCAATCAGGATTCATTGCCATTCTCGAACTGGTGCTCATCCTGCGGTGTAGTGCCGTCTGTTGGTACTATCTCCACAATAGGTCTTTCCGCTGTAATTTATTCTTGCAATTACAGTTGCAGTCTGTGTAATGTAATTTATTTCACCTGTTCGACATTTGGTTCTGGATTAATTTTCTTTCTTATTTCATCTTGAAGTCACCATATTGTTCTAAATATGATTAAAAACTGGTGATGTTTTTCCCAAGTAGTCTAATACGTAAACAGTGATTGAATTTTTCACTTACATCCCACTTTGCAAATCACTACAGTTCCTCATAAACAAGCAGAGTACTGAATTGGGTTCAGAATCAAGTAAAGTTTTTTGAAAAAAATGATGAATGTTACCTGTACTTAAAAGCTGCATAAATGTGTGCATACGGTATCCATACATGTACATCTAAATTTACGAGAAATTTTTATTGCAAATCTGTTCAAACACAACAAAAGTTTATAAGTTGACAGAATTAATGCTATTTCCTTGTCAGTGTTTAAGCAGGGCATTAGACTGTTCTAGTGGCTAGTTCGGTTTCTTGCATATCCCTTGCATTGACATGGGCAGCTAAATGTTATATGATTGTTCAAGAAAGATTGATACTGTATTGACTGCCTTGACATATCAAGGAAATCTCAAGACCCTTAAAATGAAAGCATTGTTTGCTAAGCCCTGCCCTTCAGAACACTTCAAGATAAATTTGTACAAAACTTCAATAGCCAAAGCTTCATCTGTAAATGTAAGACAGTCCGTGTATTAATCTATTAGACAATGTAAAAATGTTGACCTCAGTAGCAATTATTTTAATCTGCGAATATAAGACTACCCCGTATTTTCTGAATGACAAATTTGGGAAAAAAACCTTGTCTTAGAGTACATAACGTATATTTCATTAAAGTGCCATACTCTCATGGCTTTTAATGTGCTGAATCGACAAAAAGCGGTATCACCCGTCATATTTTTATACGAGGGTGAGTCATATGTAAACCTTAAATTAGTAATGGGTCATTCCATGTCAATTCAACCAATTTGAGAAAATGTTCCAGCTGATAGTCTGAGATTTGGCTGAAATTTAGTGCACCAATGCTACCAAGTGTGGAACACTCACTTAAAAAATTTTAAGTTCCCCTGCCAATTAGTTCCAGATTTATGACTTGTGAAACAAGGTGGCGTGACCCGGAAATTGCAACCCGCATCTGGCAATCTATTTTCAGACCCAACTTCAGGTTTTAATAACTTTGGAACTATTCCGCACAGTCCAGAGGAATTTCTACAACCCAGTAACATCCACTTAGAGAACACACTCTATGAATCAAAACACAAACAACATATTTCTGAGGGAAAATAAAAAATTCCAAAATGTGATTAAAAAATGTAATAAGTTAAAAGGTACATATTGTAGGTGCCCCTTATGCCAAATATAATTCACTCAAAAAGGGTATAATTTTTTTGTGGTAAGCTTAATGTGGCCTAAACACACACAGAACTCATCTTGCCCATATCAGTCACACAAACAGAGTTACATGCACACGAAAATACAAAAATTTGAAAAATTACCTGAAAAACATGGATTTTCGAAGTGTGGTAGCACAAAAGGGACAAGTGATAACCAAGCCAAATTTCAAACACTGCATAAGTAGACCATAATATAATATGTGACAAAATTTCTGCATGTTATTGCAAGGCATTTGTGTACAATAAAAGTTGACAGAGATGTAAATGATGTCAAAGTTAGCGTAAGGAGGGCTATGCTAGAAGCGTACAGTGAATTCGAAAGTAAAATTCTATATACCGACTTAACAGAAAATCCTAGGAAGCTCTGGTCTTACCTTAAATCAGTAAGTGGATTGAAACAGCATATCCAGACACTCTGGGATGATAATGGAACTCAGAGGAGGATACGTGTAAAGCATCAAAAAGCTCTTCCATGTATGTCTCACCGTGAGCTATTTCACGTTGAATGGCGATTTCTAGGAACAGCTGGAAGGGGTCGCCATGGGTAGTCCTCCCAGTCCAGTGGTTGCCAACTTCTTCGTGGAACAATTCGAAGCACAGGCACTGGACTTGGCGACTTGCAAACCTAAGGTGTGGTACAGGTACGTCGGTGATACTTTCGTGGTGTGGAGCCATGGTGAAGAACAGCTCGGTGACTTCCTAAGACACTTGAACAGCCTCCATGCAAACATAACATTTACCATGGAAGTAGAAAAGGACAAGAAACTGCCATTTCTAGATGTGCTGATCACAAGGGACGGCGAAAACGTGGGACACAGCGTGTATCGAAAACCGACACACACGGACCGATACCTGCACAAACTTTCAAACCACCACCCGAGCTAGAAAAGAGGCATGATTAGTATGCTCATAACGAGAGCAGGACGAATATGTGAGCCGCAACACCTCAAAAGAGAAATGCAACACCTGGAAACTGTTCTGAGGAGCAATGGGTACTCCACAAATAACATTAGAAGTGTAACAGAGCTAAACACTCGGCGAAGTAAGGAACCAGAAAAAGAAATGTCGGGTACGGCCTTTCTGCCATACATTCCCAGAGTGACGGACAGAATCGGCCATATATTGCGCAAACATGGCGTAAAGACGATTTTCAAACAGGCAAGGAAGATAAGAGTGTCTTAGATCAACGAAGGAGAAAAGAGACCCAATTGCAATGTCGGGAATATACCGTATACCATGCTCATGCGAAAAAGTTTGTCGGAATGACTGGACGATCCGTTAACACCAGGATCAAAGAGCATAAGCGACATTGCAGGTTGGGGCAGGTGGAGAAATCGGCCGTGGTAGAGCACGCACTGAATGAGACCGACCACGTAATAAAATTCGCCAACATGGAAGTTCTGGCTGTAGAGAAGCACTATCACACGCGCTTGTTCAGAGAAGCTGTAGAAATACAAAAACACGCGAACAGTTTCAACAAGAAAGAGGAAAGCCTTAAGGTAAACAGATCCTGGCTTCCCGTACTGCAGCGAACGACCGTCGCAGGTAGCAAGAGGAGAACCGCTCCGGAAATGACCGCGGAGAAGCCCTCGGACGTTGGCGTGCCAGGTACATATAGTCTGCGGCCGCGAGCTCGGCCCCAGTTCACCACCGGCAATGGAGGGTGAAGCTTTGACAATGCCAGCCACTCGAGCTGGTGAAACGTCAGAAAAATCATTAGTTGAATGTCGGCCGAAGAACCCGAGACAGAAGCCAATAGGCAGTTCGTCAACAAGTGGCCACGAAAGCCTTAACAATTTTGTATTAGAAAATTGCAGCGAAATGCAGGAACATCTGCAACAGATTGGCACGTGTTGCAGGGAGTGGCAACTGACCCTTAACATAGACAAATGTAATGTATTGCAAATACATAGAAAGTAGGATCCTTTATTGTATGGTTATATGATAGCGGAACAAACACTCGTAGCAGTTACTTCTGTAAAATATCTGGGAGTATGCGTACGGAACGATTTGAAGTAGAATGATCATATAAAATTAATTGTTGGTAAGGCGGGTGCCAGGTTGAGATTCATTTGGCTGAGCGGTTCTAGGCGCTACAGTCTGGAACCGTGCGAGCGCTACGGTCGCAGGTTCGAATCCTGCCGTGGGCGAATACATAAAAAGTAGGATCCTTTATTGTATGGTTATATGATAGCGGAACAAACACTGGTAGCAGTTACTTCTGTGAAATATCTGGGAGTATGCGTATGGAACGATTTGAAGTAGAATGATCATATAAAATTAATTGTTGGTAAGGCGGGTGCCAGGTTGAGATTCATTTGGCTAAGCGGTTCTAGGCGCTACAGTCTGGAACCACGCGAGCGCTACGGTCGCAGGTTCGAATCCTGCCGCGGGCATGGATGTGTGTGACGTCCTTAGGTTAGTTAGGTTTAAGTAGTTCTAAAATCTAGGGGACTGATGACCTCAGAAGTCAAGTCCCATAGTGCTCAGAGCCATTTGACCCATTTTTTGAGATTCATTGGGAGAGTCCTTAGAACATGTAATCCATCAACAAAGGAGCTGGCTTACAAAACACTCGTTTGACCTATACTTGAGTATTGCTCATCAGTGTGGGATCTGTACCAGGTCGGGTTGACAGAGTAGATAGAGCAGATCCAATGAAGAGCAGCGCGTTTTGTCACAGGGTTATTTGGTAAGCGTGATAGCGTTACGGAGATGTTTAGCAAACTCAAGTGGCAGAGTCTGCAAGAGAGGCGGTCTGCATCGCGGTGTAGCTTGCTGTCCAGGTTTCGAGAGGGTTTGTTTCTGGATGAGGTATCGAATATATTGCTTCCCCCTACTTATACCTCCCGAGATCATGAATGTAAAATTAAAGAGATTCGAGCGCGCACGGAGGCTTTCCGGCAGTCGTTCTTCCCGTGAACCACACGCAACAGGAACAGGAATTGGAGGTAATGCAGTGGCACGTAAAGTGCCTTCCGCCACACACCGTTGGTTGGCAGAGTACAAATGTAAATGTAGATGTAGATGTATTTGGTTACGTTTCTTTTAACACGATTTAGGAAGTAATAGTGATGATGCAGACAGCTTGTTTCAGATAAAGCTGCAGCAATTGTTGGTAACCATTAGGCAACAGAAACTTAAACAATGGTAGTTTTCAGGGACCGAATGAGTCATTGTTAGGCAGGAACAACAAAGGAAACAAGCAACAATTACAAGTTAGTCATGTTTCTAAGATTCTAGTTCAGACTGGTCACTACTGTTGTGGAAAGTCAGTATGGAGGCAGAAGAGTGTACTAGTGGTGCTTTTGTTCAAACAAGTTGCAGTATTGGTAGAGCACAAGCACCTGAATGTCATAAAACAACATATGGAACAAAATCTGTCATTCACTTTGTACTGTATGATCTGGATGAATCGGACCAAGATTTGTTGCTGTGGAGATCTGGGATACACCCTGTGGGCAAAAGAAGTACAGTTCCAGGAAACTTTAGTGTTTGTTATCATCATATGAAAGTGTTTCTGGATAAGTATTCTTTCCTACAAAGAAGTTGTTTTGATCCATTTCGGATTCATAAGAAGACAGTGAAGTGTAGCCTCAGAGAAATTGATATAAAATCAGTATTGAAAGTGAATCGATGCATGGGACTTAACATGAAACCAGGACAAAAGTCATGTTCCAGGTGTGTTACACTGCTAAAAAATGAAGAATATTCTGATAATTTACATGACAGTGATGAAAAGTATCTGTCACCTACAACCACAGCGGATGAGCAGTTAAATACTTCAGTGACTGCTCTTGGTTTGTCTCCCATGAAGACACACAAAGTTGGAAAAGGAAGAGGCCCAGCTATGGTAGAAGAAAACTACAAGAAGCTCAAATGGAATTAAAACATAAAATAGCTGACACACTAATCTTGGAAGAGGAAGAACTATCTGCTCCAAAGGAACAGAAATCATGCCAGAAATGCTCTGATTTGGACAAAATTGTGCATGATTTGAAAGAAAAATGTGCCATATCCACACGCCAGAAAAAAGTAGCTATTCTTACCCTTGCACCTTCCAGATGGTCTATTGACTACACTGCAAAGGAATTCAATGTTTCTACATATATGGTAAAACAAGCTAGGAAAATAAAAGCAACCCAAGGAGTGCTTCCACAACTTCAGCAGGCTCAGGGTAAGCAATTGAGTTCAGAAATAAAGGTGCTAGTGTTGGAGTTTTATGAAAATAATGACTACAGCCGAATAATTGCTGGAAAAAAAAAGACTATGTAATGGTGAAAATGAGAAATGTACATGTACAGATGCAAAAAAGACTGTTGCTATGCAACATATCAGAACTATATGTAGAATTCAAGGAAAAGTATCCCAATACCAAAGTAGGTTTATCATCTTTTTTCAATCTTCGGCCAAAATGGGTTGTGCCTGTAAGTGCAAGGGGCACACACAATGTTTGTATGTGAGACCCATCAAAATGCTAAGCTGATGTTTGCTGCTATAAAGGATTCTGGTCTGGATTACAAAGGTGCAATGAAGCTGCTAGTGTGTGACTTCAGTTCCTACCAGTGCATGATACACAGGGGTGAAAAGTTGTCATGGTAAGGCAAATCTTGCAGAACATATGAATAACAAACTGTATGGTGAACTCCTTATGGATGATGATGAACTTGTTTCTTATAAACAATGGACACACATGGATCACACAAGTCTTGAAACAAAGCAAAGTACAGTGGAAGATTTTGTTGAAATGTGTTGTCAAAAAACAGACAAACTGACCACACACAGCTTCACAGCAACAGCACAATCGGCTTATCTCCAATTTTGTAAGGATAATTTGAAACATGACAAAATTATAGTAATACTAGACTTTTCTGAAAATTATGCATTCTGAAAATTATGCACTTGTAGTTCAAGATGCCATCCAAGGATATCATTGGGACAATAGTCAAGCAACTCTCCAGCCATTTGCGATTTACTATAGAGGTGAATCGGGTGATGTGTCTGTCATGAACCTGTGCGTTTTTAGTGACTTTAATTCATGCCCACATTCGCACTGTCGTGGCATATGTGAAAAACAAGCTGCCTCACATACAATGTGCGTAATACTTCAGTGATGGGGCAGCTAGTCAGTACAAAAACTGTAAAAATCTCAAAAATTTATGCATGCATTACCACGATTTTCAGATTCACGCAGAATGGAATTTTTTTGCAAAAAGTCATGGTAAAAATGTATGTGATGGTATTGGTGCTACCATTAAGCACATGCCATCACGGGCTAGACTGCAGCACCCTACAAAAGGTCACATTCTAACATCTCTTCAATTATTTACTTGGGTACAGAAAAATATCTCTGGCATACAGTCATTCTGTGCTTTGAAAGATGAGGTGAAATCAGTCAAAGAGTTGCTAAAAAGCAGACTAGAACACGTTAAAACTGTTGCAGGCACAAGGAGCCATCATCACTTCTCTCCAGCGGACTCTGACAATGTGCAGATGAGCAGACTGTCCAGTTATAACTATAGGTTCATGCACAACATGTGTCTTCACAGTGTGTCTGGCTCAGGATTCAGAAGCAAAAGCAGCAACATACAACCAGGTTGCTATGTTATTGCTGTTTATGATGACAAATTGTACTTACGATGTGTTGCAGAGTGCTGTAAAGCAGAAGGTGATGTATTTGTGAACTTCATGGCACCAGCAAGATCATTTCATTGGCCACGTTTGGCAGAGAGGTGTTGGATTCCTTGTGAACATATTCTTATGACAGTTCCAGTTCCTACCACAGTGTCAGGAAGACAGTACAATTTGCCACTCAATGTACAGAGTACAGTAGCTAAAGTGTGGGAGAACTTCTGTTCGAAGCAAAATCGACTGGTTTTTAGCAGTTAAGGTGCAGTAAACATTAATAATAGGTTGTGTTAATCTGTCTATATGTTGTTGATTAGTGATTAAACAGTTGTGGAACAGGATAAGAAGAGGCAGAACAGTTTACGATATGTTTTTACAAAATTGTATTGTGGAACAACGGCCACATCACCAAATACATGTCAACTTCCATTGTACACAAATGTCTTGCAATAACATGCTGAAATTTTGAGATATATATCATTATGGTCTACTTACGCAGTGTGTGAAACTTGGCTTGGATACCACTTGTCCCTTTTGTGCTACCACACTTCGAAAATCCATGTTTTTCAGGTAATTTTTGTATTATCGTGTGCATGTAACTCTGTTTGTGTGACTGATATGAGCATGATGAGTTCTGTGTGTTTAAGCCACATTACGCTTACCACAAAAAATTTATACCCTTTTTGAGTGAATTATGTTTGGCATAGAGGGCACATACAATATGTACCTTTTAACGTATTATATTTTTTAATCACATTTTGGAATTTTTTATTTTCCCTCAGAAATATGTTGTTATTGTTTTGATTCGTGGAGTGTGTTCTCTAAATGGATGTTACTGGGTTGTAAAAATTTCTCTGAACTGTGTTGAATAGTTCCAAAGTCATTAAGACCTGAAGTTGGATCTGAAGATACATTGCCAGATGCGGGTTGCAATTTCCGGGTCACGCCACCTTCTTTCACAAGTCATAATTCTGGAACTAACTGGCAGGGGAAACTAATACTTTGTACATGAGTGTTCCACATATGGTAGAATTAGTGTACTGAATTTCAGTCAAATCTGAGACTGAGCTGGAGCCCCTGGTTGAACTGACATGAAATGACACTAGCAACAAATAAAAATTCCACACTGTTACCTTGTAATTGGTGAGCGTGCTACAAACAGCGTGCAGAAAGGCCCGTAGGTGGCAGTACAGTGCGGATGCACATGTACCATCGCAGTATCAGTATAAAGATGGCTGCCCCACTTGCGACTTGCACCAGGGAAGAACAGCGTTCTGTTATTTGGTTTTTGCGTAGTGAAGGTGAGAAACCTATTGAAATTCATCGCCGAATGAAGGTTCAGTATGGTGATGAATGTTTTGTCACAGCAACAAGTCTACGAATGGAGTAGGAAGTTCGCAAATGGTGTGACTTCAGTGGAAGATGCTCCTCGTCCAGGTCAGGCACAACGAGTTGACTACACGGAACATTGCAGCAGTTGAAGCCATAGTGAAGGAAAACCGCTGAGTGACACTGAATGATATTGCACCATGTTTACAGATTAGTCATGGGTCAGCACACCACATTGTGCATGATGTGCTGCAGTTTCACAAAGTGTCTGCAAGATGGGTGCCATGGCAGCTGACTCCTGAAATGAGAGAACGACATGTCGATGCTTGTGAAGAGCTTCTTCGGCGCTTTGAACGAGAAGGTGATGGCTTCCTTGCAAGAATCGTTACTGGGGATGAAACCTGGGTTCACTTCCACCAACCGGAAACAAAGAGAGCGAGCAAGGAATGGCGCCATTCCTCATCACCAAAACCAATGAAGTTCTGAGCAGAACCATCAGCAGGGAAGGTTGTGCTGACACTCTTTTGGGACATGCCTAGAGGGATCACTGTTACCAGTGCATCATACTCAGATCTCCTAAAAAATCATCTGCGGCCTGCAATCAAATCAAAGCGACATGGATTGCTGTCAGTAGGTGCCCTTTTGCAACATGACAATGCAAGGCCCCACACTGGCCATACAACAGTTGCAACAATCACAGACCTGCATTTTAAGTGTCTACCTAATCCACCATACTTACTAGACCTTGGCCCCAAGTGATTTTCATATGTTTGGACCACTCGGATGCAATGGGAGGAAAGAAGTTCCGTTCTGATGAAGAGGTACGCCACGCGGTGCATGAGTGGTTGTGCGGACTATCAAAATAATTTTTTTTCTAAAGGAATTAGTGCACTTAATAAGTGCTGGAGGACTTGCATTGAGCGTGAGGGCGATTATGTTAAGTGATACAACTTTGTACCTCATCTGTACAATAAATAATATTTAAAAAAATATTTAAGGTTTTCATTTGACTCGTCCTCGTAATTTGGACTCAATATTTAAAATATATATTTTTTTTAGTGTAAAATTTTCAGTGTTGGTTATTTCAGGTGTTACATAATAACATAAGCACTATGATAAACTCATTGGTTCTTCTTTTTGAGCAAAGAGCCATGTGTATCTGTGGAGAGGAAAACTTGTTACAACCTCTAGACATTAAGTTCGGTGTAATGAAACTGTTCGTGAAAATTTTACCCAAACATGGATAATGTTTAAAGTATTTCTCCATAAAGTTTCATCATCTATCAGAAGCTAAGATGCTTGTTCATTGAATCTGACATTAGAAAAATTTCCAATTAAATTGACTGAGATAGTCTTCGATATCATTAAAAGATGTTTTTGGTATACTCTTAGACAGTAAAAGGTGCTAAAAGGTGCACCTAGTATGTTCCGATTGTAATGAAACAGTGGGAAAGTTCATGAAGTCAGGCTGTTTAATGAGTCTCAGGAGTCACTGTGAACTATAATTAGATTTCCTCGCCTGAGAATATGTGTGATACCTGTGAAGAACCAGGTTAATGCTTCTATCAAGATAAGAAAGTGATCGAAAATACAAGATCAGGGTTGTTGCAGGGTTGATGGTGGGAGACTACGGTTGATCACTTCTGTAAGACATTCATAGGAGAAAAAGGTAAATATTATGTTTTCAGAAGAAGACAGAAAGAAAATATAAGCCAATAGCTGTGCACTTCCTATCTGATGTTTCCATGTTTATAATTCAATAAAATATCTGCTGAAATTAACATAAACAATGTTCCAATTCCATGATTTTGCCAATCTTGAAGTTTATGACGAAGTCACCTTGTGACAAAATAGTTTCTGATAGAGAGAAACTGACATCAGATATGGATTCGGTGCTCGATACATCATTTGACTGATATATTACCCAGCAAAAAGTGATAATTTTTTTTTCCTGCATTGCACTTAGTCACAGAAAATTTTGTGTTGTGGTCATCCACAGATGTAGAATTGTATCATGATGAAAAAGACCATTTCAGCTGTATAATAAATATTTATTTATGAACCAACTAGTTTCACGCCATCTATTCTTGAAATCCAGCTCAAATGCAATAGATCTATTATCTGCAGTGACATTCGAAAATTTTTACTAGATCGGGACTTGAACCTGGAGTTACTCATAACTTATTTCAAGTGATGTCCAGTAGAGAAGCCAGCATTCTGTGTCCAGTTGTAATAAAAATATTCAATCATCAAGAAGTTTAGGTCTAGGGTTAGCGTCTTGATCGAAGGTTCGAACCCTGCCACCACTTAAATTTTGAATAGAAATGATTAGCAGTGGCGGCCAAAGACTTCCGGCATAAGAAGTCATCCTTTATTCAGCCAATGGCCATGTCAAAGAAGGCAGAGGAGCGGACAGAGGGTCAGGGCATTCTCTTACTTTGGTGTAGGAAACTGACACTAAAAGTGGAAGAATCGGCAATGATTAATGGAATGGGGATGCAGAAGGCAATGGAAACTACTACATTAAAGACAAATAATGTGTTTCCACAGGACGTGTGGCCTATAATCGAAAGTGTGTCATGATGATCTCGCCATTGGCAAAAGATTTCTGAACAGTCCCCCATTCAACTCTGGGAGGGGACTGCCAAGAAGGAGATGACAATGAGAAAAAGATAAAATCACCAACGGAAAGATAACGTTCTATGACTCAGGGTGTGGAATGTCAGAAGCTTGAACGTGGCAGGGAAGCTAGAAAATCTGAAAAGGGAAATGCAGAGCCTCAATCTGATACAAGTGAAATAGAAAGCAGACAAGGATTTCTGTTCGGATGAGTATAGGGTAATATCAATGGCAGCAAAAAAAATGGAAATGTCGTGTGGCTAGGGCCTCCCGTCAGGTAGACCGTTCGCCGGTGCAGGTCTTTCGATTTGACGCCACTTCGGCGACCTGCGCGGCGATGGGGATGAAATGACGACGATTAGCACAACACAACAGCCAGTCCCTGAGCGGAGAAAATTTCCGACCCAGCCGGGAATCGAACCCGGGCCCTTAGGATTGACAGTCTGTCACGCTGACCACTCAGCTACCGGGACGGACATCAATGGCAGCAGAAAACATTATAACAGGATTAGCATTCATTATGAGTAGGAAGGTAGAGTACAGTGTGTGTTGCTGTGAACAGGTCAGTGACAGGGCGGTTCTCATCTGAATCAACAGCAAACACTGACAACTTTAGTTCAGTTATACATACCTACATCGCAACGGAAGATTGAGAGATCAAATACCTGAAGATATTGAATGGGTAATTCAGTATGCAAAGTGAGATGAAAATCTAATGGTAATGGGGGACTGGAAGGTGGTTGTAGGGGAAGGAGTAGAAGAAGGGCGACAGGAGGATATGAGCTTGGTACACGGAATTATAGCAGAAAGATAGAGTTCTTCAGTAAATTTTGACAAGTAACTGCGAATACTCCGTTCAAGAATCACAAGAGGTGGTGGTATACTTGGAGAAGGCTGGGAGATAGGGGAAGATTTCAGTTAGATTACATCATGGTCAGGCAGATTCCGAAATCGGATATTAAATTGTAAGGTGTACCCAGGAACAATTAAATATATGATTTCGGAATCTCTGCCTGACTATGATGTAATTGTAAGGTGTACCCAGGAACACCCCTCCCATGAACCATGGACCTTGCCGTTGGTGGGGAGGCTTGCGTGCCTCAATGATACAGATATCCGTACCGTAGGTGCAACCACAACGGAGGGGTATCTGTTGAGAGGCCAGACAAACGTGTGCTTCCTGAAGAGGGGCAGCAGCCTTCTCAGTAGTTGCAGGGGCAACGGTCTGGATGATTGACTGTAATACGGCCTTGCTGTTGCGGTACTGCGAACGGCCGAAGGCAAGGGGAAACAACAGCCACCATTTTACCCGAGGGCATGCAGCTTTACTGTATGTTTAAATGATGATGGCGTCCTCTTGGGTAAAATATTCCGGAGGTAAAATAGTCCCCCATTCGGATCTCCAGGCGGTGACTACTCATGAGGACATCGTTATCAGGAGAAAGAGAACTGGCGTTCTACGGATCGTAGCGTGGAATGTCAGATCCCTTAATCGGGCAGGTAGGTTAGAAAATTTAAAAAGGGAAATGGATAGGTTAAAGTTAGATATAGTGGAAATTAGTGAAGTTTGGTGGCAGGAGGAACAAGACTTTTAGTCAGGCGAATACAGGGTTATAAACACAAAATCAAATAGGGGTAATGCTGGAGTAGGTTTAATAATGAATAAAAAAAAAAATAGGAGTGCAGGTAAGCTACTACAAACAGCTTAGTGAACGCATTATTGTGGCCATGATACACAAAGCCCACACCTACTGCAGTAGTACAAATTTATATGGCAACTAGCACTGCAGATGATGGAGAAATTGATGAAATGTATGATGAGATAAAAGAAATTATTCAGGTAGTGAAGGGGGACGAAAATTTAATTGTCATGGGTGACTGGAATTCGAGTGTAGGAAAAGGGAGAGAAGGAAACATAGTGGGTGAATATGGATTGGGGGTAAGAAATGAAAGAGGAAGCCGCCTGGTAGAATTTTGCACAGAGCATAACTTAATCATAGGTAACACTTGGTCAAGAATCATGAAAGAAGGTTGTATACTTGGAAAAAGCCTGGAGATACTACAAAGTATCAGATAGATTATATAATGTTAAGACAGAGATTTAGGAACCAGGTTTTAAATTGTGAGACATTTCCAGGGGCAGATGTGGACTCTGACCACAATCTATTGGTTATGAACTGTAGATTAAAACTGAAGAAACTACGAAAAGGTGGGAATTTAAGGAGATGGGACCTGGATAAACTGAAAGAACCAGAGGTTGTAGAGAGTTTCAGGGAGAGCATAAGGGAACAATTGACGGGAATGGGGGAAAGAAGTACAGTAGAAAAAGAATGGGTAGCTTTGAGGGACGAAATAGTGAAGGCAGCAGAGCATCAAGTAGGTAAAAAGACGAGGGCTAGTAGAAATCCTTGGGTAACAGAATTGATACTGAATTTAATTGATGAAAGGAGAAAACACAAAAATGCAGTAAGTGAAGCACGCAAAAAGGAATACAAACGTCTCAAAAATGAGATCAACAGGAAGTGCAAAATGGCTATGCAGGGATGGCTAGAGGACAAATGTAAGGATGTAGAGGCTTATCTCACGAGGGGTAAGATAGATACTGCCTACAGGAAAATTAAAGAGACCTTTGGAGAAAAGAGAACCACTTGCATGAATATCAAGAGCTCTGATGGAACCCCAGTTCTAAGCAAAGAAGGGAAAGCAGAAAGGTGGAAGGAGTATATAGAGGGTCTATACAGGGGCGATGTTGTTGAGGACAATATTATGGAAATGGAAGAGGAGGTAGATGAAGATGAAATGGGAGATATTACACTGCGTGAAGAGTTTGACAGAGCACTGAAAGACCTAAGTCCAAACAAGGCCCCGGGAGTAGACAACATTCCATTAGAAGTACTGACAGCCTTGGGAGAGCCAGTCCTTACAAAACTCTACCATCTGGTGAGCAAGATGTATGAGGCAGGTGAAATTCCCTCAGACTTCAAGAAGAATATAATAATTCCAATCCCAAAGAAAGCAGGTGTTGACAGATGTGAAAATTACTGAACTATGAGTTTAATAAGTTACAGCTGCAAAATACTGACGCGAATTCTTTACAGATGAATGGAAAAACTGGTAGAAGCTGACCTCGGGGAAGATGAGTTTGGATTCCGTAGAAATGTTGGAACACATAAGGCAGTATTGACCCTACGATTTATCTTAGAAGAAAGATTAAGGAAAGGCAAACCTATGTTTCTAGCATTTGTAGACTTAGAGAAATCTTTTGACACTGTTGACTGGCATACTCTCTTTCAAATTCTAAAGGTGGCAGGGGTAAAACACAGGGAGCGAAAGGCTATTTACAATTTGAACAGGAACCAGATGGCAGTTATAAGAGTCGAGGGGCATGAAAGGGAAGCAGTGGTTGGGAAGGGAGTGAGACAGGGTTGTAGCCTCTCCCCGTTCTTATTCAATCTGTATATTGTGCAAGCAGTAAAGGAAACAAAATAAAAATTTGGAGTATTAATTAAAATCAATGGAGAAGAAAACATGAGAAAATACAGTACTGGTACTCAAGAAAATTTACATTCGAATCTCGACATACGAATGTGCATTTAAGCCCAATTATGCATTTTAGTATGGTTCACGAAATTCCGATGAACTTGAAGTGTCCTTTGATGTCTTGTTTCTTTTGTGACATAGTGCAACATCTTTTAATGTTTTACATGTACGAACATACAGGCTTCCTGTGTCATTGTAGCTGTGAAAGAGCGGTGGCACCTGTTATCTGGCGCTCTCTGGAAACTGCTGAAACGAATCAGTTTCTAACAGGTCACGGGAAAACATTGCGGATGGTGATTTGAAAAGCATTACTTTCAAAGTAAATTTCCTTTTACACAAGATGAACTACATGCGAGAATGTACGATGAATTTCTTAAATCACAGAGCGTTAGACTCACAATTAAAAATCAACTCTTTGTGGACAAGAATTTCGAGCCCAGAAGATCAGACATTAACGTCGTTATTATAAATTTCACTGGCACATTTGTGTGATATATCTTTAAAGTATAACACGCGCAAAAAAGATCAAGATTATATGTGGAAGCTTAGCTTCTCTTGCAGCTTATTAATCTTAGAGACTACGATTATATGTGAAACCTCTGCTTTTATTGTAGCAACACCATGTATATTAATTTAAACCATCAACTTTCCTTATTTGTGTGTTTGGGTTACTTAAGAGTGATCTTGCTATTGGCTGACTATATCACGTGTCCTATACTGTCATCAGCTGGCGAGATCACATGACATGAGCTATGACTGGCTGACAAAAGCACGTCACAATCTCGATTTGAATGCCTTGGAAAGTAACATGCGGTGTTTAGTGGAGTTCAAATTTATATCTTCGTAACACGAAAATATGCAGCGTACATGTTGCTGCTGCACATCAAAGATCTTTCCAAAACATGTCCGCCCCCCCCCCCCCCCCCCCCCCCCCAACCCACCCAACCCCCCCCCCCCACCCCCCCCCCAACCCCCCCACCCAACCCCCCCCCCCCCCCCCCCCCCCCCCTCGAGCTCGAGTTTCGTTTTCTAAAGTGCCGGGAAATTCTATGTCGGCGTATAAAACCATAAACATTCAAAAGACTGACAAGTTGTACAGTGCTGAGGAAAAGTATACTCTCACATATCACGGGGAAAAATATATTTTCACCCGAAGAAAGTGTACTTTCAACCGAAAAATCCGGGAATTTTTTTCCTTGTCCATGTATACACCCTGTAAACGCCATGAAGAAAATGATGATGATTTTAGTTCTGACACACATTGTTGTTTGACATTTCCTCTGATGCATTGCACATCATGAGGTTGAGGTTGTGGCAAAGTTAGGAGATGGGTTTAAATTGAGGGTATTAAAACCCTTCTTCTGTCGCAATTCAGGTTGCCAATTTGTCCAAAAGTTAATGATACATTACATCTTTGTCTTATGAGTAGCTTCTTACATTTGAGACCATAGTTGATTTTTGTTGATCACAACTGTTTTCCTACCCATTATTTATTGTAACAATACAGGGTGATTCAAAAAGAATACCACAACTTTAAAAATGTGTATTTAATGAAAGAAACATAATGTAACCTTCTGTTATACATCATTACAAAGAGTATTTAAAAAGGTTTTTTTTTACTCAAAAACAAGTTCAGAGATGTTCAATATGGCCCCCTCCAGACACTCGAGCAATATCAACCCGATACTCCAACTCGTTCCACACTCTCTGTAGCATATCAGGCGTAACAGTTTGGATAGCTGCTGTTATTTCTCGTTTCAAATCATCAATGGTGGCTGGGAGAGGTGGCCGAAACACCATATCCTTAACATACCCCCATAAGAAAAAATCGCAGGGGGTAAGATCAGGGCTTCTTGGAGGCCAGTGATGAAGTGCTCTGTCACGGGCTGCCTGGTGGCCGATCCATCGCCTCGGGTAGTTGACGTTCAGGTAGTTACGGACAGATAAGTGCCAATGTGGTGGCGCTCCATCCTGCTGAAATATGAATTGTTGTGCTTCTTGTTCGAGCTGAGGGAACAGCCAATTCTCTAACATCTCCAGATACTGTAGTCCAGTTACAGTAGCACCTTCGAAGAAAAAGGGACCAAAAACTTTATTGGCTGAAATGGCACAGAAAACGTTTACCTTAGGCGAGTCACGTTCATACTGAGTTGTTTCCCGCGGATTCTCAGTGCCCCATATACAGACATTGTGACGGTTGACTTTCCCGTTAGTGTGGGAAGTTGCTTCATCACTAAACACAATCTTTGAAACGAAAAATTCATCTGTTTCCATTTGAGCAAGGATAAAATCACAGAAATCGATTCTTTTAATCTTATCAGCTGCAGACAGTGCTTGAACCAATTTCAGACGATAAGGTTTCATAACTAACCTTTTTCATAGGACTCTCCATACAGTTGATTGTGGAATTTGCAACTCTCTGCTAGCTCTGCGAGTAGATTTTCCTGGGCTGCGAACAAATGCTTGCTGGATGCGTGCTAAATTTTCAACACTCGTTCTCGGCCATCCAGAACTTTTACCTTTGCACAAACACCCATTCTCTGTAAACTGTTCATACCAACGTTTAATACACCACCTATCAGGAGGTTTAACACCATACTTCGTTCGAAATGCACGCTGAACAATTGTCGTCGATTCACTTCTGCCATACTCAATAACACAAAAAGCTTTCTGTTGAGCGGTCGCCATCTTAGCATCAACTGACACTGACGCCTAGTCAACAGCGCCTCAAGTGAATAAATGTACAACTAAATGAAACTTTATAGCTCCCTTAATTCGCCGACAGATAGTGCTTAGCTCTGCCTTTTGTCATTGCAGAGTTTTAAATTCCTAAAGTTGTGGTATTCTTTTTGAATCACCCAGTATTATGAGAAGGAAAGTTGCTACTCACCATATAATGGAGATGCTGAGATGCAGACAGGCACAACAAAAAGGCTCTCACAATTATAGCTTTCAGCCGTTACGGCCTTTTTCCACAACACACACACACACACACACACACACACACACACACACACACACACACACACGCTTACAGTCTCAGGCAACTGAAACCACACTGTGAGCAGCAGCACCAGTGCATGATGGGAGTGGCATGTAGGTGGGAGTAGGAGGAAGCTGGAGCGGAGAGGGGGAGGGATAGTATGATGGGGGTGGCAGTCAGCAAAGTGCTGCAGGTTACACTACCCCCACTACCCCCACCCAGTCGCCACTCCCATTGTGCACTGGTGCTGCTGCTCACAGTGTGGTTTCAGTTGCCTGAGACTGCAGTCGTGTTTTGGAATTACACACACATGGCCGAAAACTATAATTGTGTGAGTCTTTCTGTTGTGCCTATCTGCGACTCAGCATCTCCACTACATGGTGAGCAGCAACTTTCCTTCTCATAATATCATTACATTCCATCCTGGATTTTCCATTATTTATTATATTTGACATGTTGACATTTTGTGATACTTCTGTTTTGTTTGTGACCTATAGGTACCGAGCAGAAATAATTCAAGTAGTTCCAGAGATAAGGGTGTTTTATGTGGATTATGGAAATGAGGAGGCTTGTACTGCTGATGAACTGAGAAGCTTACCAAAAGAAGCATCAGAGCTGCCTGCACAGGTATGGAATTGATTTCTTATTAGTAGCACTTTTTTTCCTTAGTAAATTAGTGATCTGTGGTCTCTTAGTACTACTTCATTGATACATAAATGGAATTTAAATGCAAAAGTTGTTCAAAACTGAGGGTTACTCAGTGAGCAACATGGAGGTGCATTTTAGAAATAACAAGAAATAAAAAAAAGAGATTAGGTAATGGAGTGAAACAGAAGATGTATCTATGATCACGATGAAAATAAAATTGAGGTGCACAGAACATGTCGCTATGCTAATGGTTGGGAGGTGGACCAGGTGGTAACCTGCTAGATTCAGAGAGAGAAGAAAAGGTATAGATGGAGACTTAATGGCAAATGTGTAGGTGACATTAGAAGACATACAGGAGCACAATGGGTGCATACAGTTGAAGATTATACCCCAAAAAATCTTAGAGGCATCATTTATCAAACAGTACATTTAAATTGGTGGTGGTATGTAAAATAATTGTTGTTGCAATACACCAATAGCACATGGGAATGTAGCTGGGAAAAATCGTCACACATTCTCTACATTTTAACAGATAACTTTTGTCATTCTTGAAGTATGAAATGCTGTATGATTTCTTTGTGAGGCCCAGTCTAAACCCATGATTGACAGTGCTGTGCTGACATGAACAATACGAGAGAGCATGCAAGAAGATAAACTCCATACAAATTAAAGATAACTATTGTCAAAGTTATTGACAATAAACATTTGTAGGGTATAGAGGATGAAAAGACTCTTAAATGATCCATCTGTTTCATAGGAAGACAGTGAGATTGCTTGCAAGATTTAAAAAAGAATCCTGTTTATAAGGCCACATGGACAAATTGATCACTAGATTCTCTTAGCACACTGGTCATAAGAATGGTGCCTAAAATCTTCAACATATTCTCACATTAAAATTGCTTTGTGGCTGACAGATTGCAGTGGTGGGGAATGGGGTTGATGAGCCATATACAATGTATTACTTGTTCTTATCTGTAGTTGTGTGTATACAAAAAAAGAAACTAGTAATCTGCTGACTGACTTTTGCAAGCATCTTTGTACAGGGTGTATATGACCTGGGACAGCCGGGAAAGACGTGGGAATTTTTTCCTCTGGGAGAAAACTGGGAAAAACCTGGGAATTTTTTAGATTTCTGGGAATTTTTCATTGTTGTAGTTTTAAGTTAATTTTTTGTAATTTTGACTAGTAAGAGCCAATACTCTAACAATGTCTATTTCTATATCCCGCTACTGCAGAATAATACTGCACAACAAAACATGAACAAGAGAATAAAACTTAAGTTGCAACGGAAGTGGGCCACATAAACAAACACAGAGCTCATAAAAGTGTCTCCCAACAGCAAAACGTGTGAAAGGCTTTAGGAAGACTATGCAGTGCTCCTTAACAACAAATTACCTCCGACGAGTGTGACTTCACAACTGTTTACATTAGAAACCTTGTTTCACAAAATGTCTAGCATCTAGTGCACGTTGGTCTATCGATTATTTAGATTATTTTGAAATGCATCCCTATTGGTTTTTGAACACATTCCACGTTGATTTCTGAATGAATTATAAGTTGATATTTGAATATGCGTGCGTAGTGAACGTGATGTCTGTGCCAGGGGAATTCATCTACAAATAAACTTTACTGCAGACAAAAGGGGGCAGGGCTATACTAGCTGAGCGGAATAAAGCCGAATGGTTGAATGCCAACTGCTGTTTGTTTATGTGATTGATGAGGCATGCGAATATCAGCGTTGTTATAATAACTAGTGTAATCAATAGATTCAGACTACCAGAGGGGAAATAAATGACTAACAGGAACAACAGGTAAGAAAGATTACGTGTTATCTTCTCAGTGTATCCAAGAAAATGAAATTTTGACAGAAAATTTTTGGCCAGATCGTTACCTAGAAAGGGCAAGTTGTACAGTCCCCAACTAGCAGCCATTTAAGTTCTATTTGGGAGTAGCGTGGAAAACGTGTTGTACAAACACGTAATAACACCTAACCGGAGAATAATCGCTGGATAACTAAATTGGTGATTCTGTCACGGTTAGTAGAGTTAACTGGAGAATGAGTTTTGTCAGTGGTAGGAATAGTTACAGAATTGGTGATGAGAAGATTGTTTGGTAGAACGAGGAAGGAGAAGAAACAGGGATATCACACAAATTCTGGAAGAATATGACTATTCCAAACTTATACAAAAATTTCGTACTACTACTTTTCGATCTCATGCTTGCGAAACTGGATCATATGAATGAAATGTAAAACTATTTCTAACATAAACCTTTTTGCTGGTAGCAGGCTAAATAGGCATTTCATATTGGTACTTCACAAATTATATTCTGTCATATTATAAATAATGACTATTATTACCAAAACAGTCTCACTTATTTGGTGTGTGTTACAATTGCTGCAATATTAGAAAGGCCTATTTTCTTCTATCTAGTAGACAGTGGCAAAATAGACGTAATCAGATCGAGAAACCACACCAGTCTTGGGCACTATTTGTATTAACAGCTTTTTCATGTAGCAAAATGTTTGACGAATTTTGATGAGGTGATAGATAGCAGAAAGGAAAGTACGCCATGTAAAGCTGTAGCAAGATTAGACAGAAAAAAATGGTAGGAACTGAGGACTGAATAAATGTGTACTGTTTTGCTTGTCTCTTGTCTATACTGGCTTTATTTATCCTATATTTAATTTTATGCCTCACAGAACAGCAAATTATTAGCTAATAGGCGATAAATAGTCCATATATTCTGAAGAGTTCTTGTTCTTCCTGATACAAATAATCCCATCCAGTATTAATTGCGAGTGTTTTTTTTTTTATTATTTATTTATTTATAAAAAGAGGGGCAGGATGTCAAACCGGCCAACTGGGAGCAGGAGAGGCACCACAGGACGTTGTAATTTCCGCTATCCTGAAAAGTTTGATGGCATCCATTACAAAATATACACATTTGAGTTCCACAGTGCAAAATACAGTGACGTGCGGTAGAAGAACGCTGTGTTAAGAGGCGTGGCACTACACTTTGGCGCACTTAAGACCAAATAACACTTCTTACATTTCCTCAAAGTTATATGTTTTATGCATCAGACTCTTCAGAAAGGTGTATGCTACAAAATGAACATATTTTTGAAAAGTCTTTTTATTTTAATTTTTGACATCCTATCTCAAATGCTCTAGGGATGCAGGCAGAGAGGGGTTTGCCACCATCTAGTATTGCCCCGGTTCGAAATATCCTAGATCTGGGGCTGTTGTGCAGAGCAGAGTTATAGTGGGGAGGGGGGACGGTAGGGGGTAGTCTCCATTTAATCCGTGTTTACATTTAGTGATGTTGCTCTTTCCTCTTTGTTTACTGCTCTCATGTCAAATAAAAAAATGTGATTTCTGTGGCTAGGAGCTATCAAGTGAACTAAAATACATTCACATAATTACGGAGGGCTAAAATATGTTACTAGTTTCAGGTTTTATTTTATTTCACCCTTTCTGACAGTCGAGCATTAATCGTCTTGAAGAACAATGAAATTATTTTTCTTGCTTTGCTAAAGAAATTAGACTATTTATCTCAATTTATTTGAAATGATGTGTTTAATTCCACACTATTGGCTAGTTTCAACTGTTCGCTGCATTTCAAGTGCACGTCTTCATCTTCTAGCACGTATGGCATTATGCCATAATAAAGAACCAAACGTGAGATAATACAGTACAGGTACTCCAAGAAAATTTACGTCCCGAAAACCGCACTGAGAAGCTTAATATCAGGTTGAAGCCTACTTAGTTTGGAATCTGGATGTACAAATGTGCACTTTAAGGCGAATTATTCATTTCAGTATGGTTCATCAAATTCCGACGCTATTGGAGTATCCTCTGATGTCTTGTTTCTTTTATGACATAATTTTAGATCTTGTAATGTTTTACACATAGGAACATTGGGCTGCTTATGTCATCGTAGCTGCGCAAGCACGGTGATGCCTCTAATCTCGCGCTCTCTGGCAACTACCGGAACAAATCTATTTCTAACAGATCGCGGGAAAATATTGCGAATTGTGGTTTGAAAAGTGTTATTTTCGAACTAAATTTCCGTTTACGTAAGATGAACTATGTGCGAGAATATACGATGAATTTCTTAAATCACAGAGCATTTGATTCTCATTTAAAAGTCAACTCTTTGATGACAAGCCATTCAGAACAATTTCGAGCCCAGTAGATCAGAGATTTATTTCGGTATTAAACATTTTACTGGCACATTTGTGTGATGTATCTTTAAGTGTAACACGCGCAAAAAAGATCATCATAATACGTGAAAGCTTTGCTTAAATATTATATACGAAGCTTTGCTTTTCTTGTAGCAACACTATGTATATTAATTTGAACCATTAACTTTTCCTGTTCGTGTGTTTGTGCTACTTAACAGTGATGGTGCTGTTGACTGACTATATCACGTGTCCTATTCTATGAATATCCGCTGTTACCAGCTGGCGAGATCACGTGACATGAGCTACGACTGGCTTACAAAAGCACATCGCAATCTAGATTTCAGAGCTTCAGAAAGAACATGCGGTGTTTGGTGGAATGTGAATTTATACTTCAATAATATGAAAATATGCAGCATACCTGTTGCTGCACGTCAAAGAACATTGCAAAGCATGTTTTTTCCCCTGTGTTGCGTTTTCTAAAGTGCCGGGAAATTATAAGCCGCTGTATAAAACCATAACCATTCAAATGATTGACAAATTGTACAGTTCTGAGGGAAAGATTACTGTCACTTAACACAGAAAAAGTGTATTTTCACCCAGGAGAAAGTGTATTTTTAACTGGGAGATCCAGGAGAAATCTGGGAATTTTTTTTTCCTTGTCCACGTATACACCCTGTTGTAGGTAGTGGGTATATCAGTGGTGGGGGCTGCTGCTGCAAGAGGGACGGCGAAGTGTCAGCCTTAATCACATGTTACAGGTGAATAACAGGCTCATTAAATAGAGCAGTCAGTCACATAAAAGTTTCAAAGTAACAAATTATTTAAGTAAATGGAGAAAAATGTATGGGGTGAACACAACTGAATTTTTCGTAACACACTATGTCACTAATTGCTGCACATCACTTAAAACTAAAACACTTCCACTAATATCAGTATGGTCATTATAATTGCTGTCAGAATTTAATGAAATAAGTTGTTCAGTGTCAAATTCCATTGCACATGAACTGTCGCATGCTTTCAATATTAGTTCCTTTGTGTATCTTACAATATGATGCTAGTTGGGTGCCGAAGTTTGGTTTGTAGCACCTTCTCCCAATCTTTCCATTTCTGATAACATATGGGGGTTGGAGAAAAATGCAGAAACAAGCCTGAAGGTTGCACTGTTAATCTGACCATGAATGGCACCTGTGCAGTGTCCACAATATATTGCATGTGTTAATCTGGTCAGAACAGTGTTTTGTGTAGTTGTGAGTGCATTATACTGGAGCTAAGTGAGTTCACTGGAGCTAAGTGAGCTAAGTGAGTTCATTTGGTGGGTGCTTCCGTAACCAAAGTAGCTGAGGTGTTCGGTGCTTTTAGATCTATACCACATACAGAGAAAGTGAAATATCATTCTCCTCCTTAAGTCACAATATGGATGAAAGTGTGTGTTGAATGATTGTGATAAACAATCATTGAAGAGGATTGTGATGAATAATAAGTGAATGAATGACAGCTGCAGAAGTCACTGGACAACTGAGTGTTACACTCGTGGACCCTTTCAGTAACAAAGCAACATGAAGGGAGCTCCTTAACGGGGAATCGCAGGGTGAGCTGGAATTCCAAAACCACTCAACACTGATGCTAATGCTCGTAACAGGACAGCATGGTGCTGAAGCTATAAACCCAAGATTACGGAGCAATGGAAGAAACTCATTTGATCAGATGAATCTGGTTCCACACAGTCACGTTAAACAGTGTGGAACAAGCATGGTATTGATGCCTATGTTGTGCTAGGTGCTTCGTCTACAGTCTGCACCACATCAGGTGCTCTGTCTGTGATAGGCACCAATCAATAGCAGTGACTGTAGTGTTTTGATCTAGCTGCAGCTGTTCTGAATGTTGTGTGCATACTTTGTGGTTATTATCAATTGCCAATCTTGCTGTATAAAGTTTTGAATGATGCCAAAGTCGTGGTACACATTTTATCTTCAGATTTTATCATTTAAGTACTCCTGCCATCTAGGAAACCAACGGCCTTTCCGCAGTAGTGGTAACACTGGTTCCCATTACATCACTGAAGTGAATCACTGTCAGGCTTGGCTAGCACTTGGATGGGTCAAACGGCCAGGAGAGTGGTGTGCTGACTACTACCCCTCCATATCCATAGTTGGTGATGCCTAAGGGCTGAGGATGACACGGCAACTGATCGGTATCGTTGGGCCTTCAAGGCATGTTCAGGTGTTTTTTTTATATATATATTTGTTTATCTAAGACGTCCTGTTACTCTGGCATGCCATGTCAGGCATTCCATCTGAGGTACATGTACATCAGGATGGGCTGCAGTGTTATTTTCAGGCAGGTGGTGGTCAAATTGCTGCTTTAAACTCAGCAGAATGTCCTCACTTACTAGGTCCATTGTCTGAAGTAACAAAGGGCACCCAACAGACCCAGTACCTGAGGACATTCTACAGAGTCACAAACAGCCTAAAAATAGCATTACAGCTACTCCTAGTGAGCATGGATCTCAGATGAAATACCCAACACTGCATGCTATGGTAATAGAGCATCCAAGATCACAGGAGGTCTTAAATGATATCTGACAGAAGATAAAATATCTAGCACAACTTGAATGTCATTCAGAACTCCATACAGCAGGATTGACAATGGGTAATAACCACAAAGTATGTGCTCAGCGTTTAGAACAGTCGCAGCTAGAAAAACACTAAAGTCACTGCTGGAAAAACACTACAGTCAATGCTATTGGTCAGCACATACTGTGGACAGACTATCTGACATGGTGTAGACTGCAGAGTGCCTATCACAACATAGGCATAAATACCAGATTCGTTCCACACTAGGATCAGTATCAGCCAGCACCTGAAGAAGACTGCAAGTCTTGAAGTTGAAATATTATGCATGAAATTGCAAGTAACCAGCTTAATCCAGATTGTTCATGACAGTGCCTTGCTGGAAAAGCCTGAAGAATTACATTACTTCACACTGTTCCCAACTATTGGCAGAGTTTATGTCCCAAGAGTTTGGGGTTTGGTGGTGATATGTGCAGCCGTATCATGATATTCCATGGTCCCCATAGGTATTCTGCAAGGCTGCATTACTCTCAAGAATTATGCAATCATTTTGGCTGATATGGTCCATCACATAGTACAGTGTTTGTTCCCAAGTTATGATGCTGTGTTCCAATATGACAAGGCCCTTGTTCATATAGCTCGCATTGTCCAGGAGTGACTTTGTGAGCACAATGCTGAATTGTGATTGTGAATCTGACATTTTACTTTCTGCACAAAAATATTGAAAAGGATAAATGTTTATCCCTCCCCTCCCATTTGTGCGGCCTGCCCACTTGCTCACCTTCCAAACCATGCATGTTGTCACCTGACACTTGCCATATAGCGGAGATGCTGAGTCGCAGATGAGCACAACAAAAAGACTTTCACAGTTAAAGCTTTCGGTCATTGGCCTTCGTCAACAGTACACACACACCCACTCTCTCTCTCTCTCTCTCTCTCTCTCTCTCTCTCTCTCTCTGAAATGCAACTCTCACACATGACTGCAGTCTCAGGCAGTGGTTTCAGTTGCCTGAGACTGCAGTCGTTTGTGAGAGTTGCGTTTGAGTGAGTGTGGGTGTGTGCGTATGTGTGTCTGTTGCTGACGAAGGCCAATGGCTGAAAGCTTTAATTGTGAAAGTCTTCTTGTTGTGCCTATATGCAACTCAGTGTCTCTGCTATATGACGAATAGCAACTTTCCTGCTCATAATATTGTTACATTCCATCCTGGATTTTCCAAAGTATAAGACCAGAAAGAGAAATTAACATTCTCTTCAACCAGGACCAAGGTGCTCCTCGGCAGGCCAGAGGCCATGGGAATTGGATTTCAGGAATAACGACTGTCTCACTGCAAGTACATTGTACAGTGTCCAATTTTGTAGACATTTTATTTATAGTAGTATATTTTGGCACTTTGAAAGTAGTTTATATGTTACGAAGTATGGTTCATGAGAAGAAGAAAATTGTGGCAATCGCTGGCAGTTTGTACGCTGTGTACTCACATATTTCTCGAAAGAAAATGACACAGTACCTGGAATATAATAGATGTAACACAGTGGATAATAACAGACAGTAACGAACATAGTAAAACCAACATTTTATTGGCGGTCATCTTTAGCGTTGGTTTACACAACTCTTCCCCGTTTTGTACACTTCTTTCAAGAGGCTTGTTTTTTTCTGAGGCTGTTTCCAAAATCAGTGAAGAAATTTTAAATCTGCCTTGCGACTCCAAGGAAATGCTTATCACCAGATGTGTTTCGTTTTATTGATATAAAATAGTAGCAGTGGTCTTAACGAAACACCATTTGGCTTGCTTTCTCCATCTAAAAACAGTTCATTACAAAAGATGTTGTTAGTACTTGAGGTTCTTGGTCACACGGGGGAGTACTTGAGGTTTTTGGTCACACGGGGGAGAAATACAGAAGTCCTTAAATTTTTTGTCAAGTTATGTCTTTACTTACTTTTGAGATCTCAAAAATTTGTCAGGGAAAAATGGTAAAACTTACCTGGAAATCAGGAAATTTAACTTGGGGAAACTTGGGGCAGTCCTGAAAGTGTTCCATTTGACGCCATTGGTTAGTTCCATCTGTTCGCTGGATTTCAGTGCATGTTTTCATTTTCTGGCATCTGTGGCATTCTACCATAATAAAGACTCAAACATAAGGCAATACACTACTGGTACTCTAAGAAAATTGGTGTCCAAGAAACCACACTGAAGAGCTTAATATCAGGCATGGACCTACTTCATAATGACTGGACATACAAATGTGCACTTTAAATTGAATCATGCATTTTAGTATGGTTTACAAAATTCCGGTGCGCTTGAAGTATTCTCTGATGTCTTCTTTTATCACATAATGTAATATCTCTCAATGCTATATATGTACAGACATATGTAAGTGTTCACTTGAAACTGAAAAAGTGGGCAAATTTGGTTATTAGTATTGAATAAAATGATTTGTTTTGAATGTATTGACAGGCTTAGCAGAATTTTACAAGTTTTCCTTGAAACAGTGTCTTTCAATCATGAGACGTGTTTCAGCATTTGTCTGGTACCTCCTCTAGGTGCGAGATTATTTCTTAATTTATGTTGTTTACATCTTAAATTTACAGAATGCCAGTCTTCAGTAAATCACAGATAGCCAGCACTCTGTGTTTTATCATTGTAACTCGCCACAAGGCTTTATGTGTGTTCTGGAGCACAATATAAACTGCGAGTTATATAGTTTCTTGGCTCTACAGTTAACCTTGTTAATTTTTTACACAATTTGAAAAAGTTAAGTTGTGGTGGGATGTAAACCTGATTGGAAATGCTACGTAATAGTACTGCAGAGTACGAATAAAAAAAAAAAAGCTTTGTTAAAATCACTACATAGCAAAATGTTAAGGTACTTGGAGTCGTAGAATCTAGTTATGAAATGAATATTAAGCCAAGGACTGCTTTCTTATTTTGCGTTCCTTATCTGGATAGGGTATGATAAAACAATTGCCCCACATATAATAACCGAAAAAAAGAAAAAAAAGACAGTGCTGCGCAAACAGAAATGCAACAAAAGGCATATGAGTGGAGCAAACACTAAGCATGGGCTTCCTATGTCGTCGTAGCTGTGCTTGTGCAGTAACATCTGTTCTCTGGCGCTCTCTGGCAACCGTTGAAACAAAACTATTTCGAACAGGTCACAGGAAAATATTGCAAATGGTTTGTTTGAGAAGCATTTCTTTCAAAGCAAATTTCGTTTTACGCAATATTAATTTATTAAATCACAGAACATTTTGATTTCCATTACAAACTGAACACTTTGAGGGCCAGCCACTTAGAAAAAGTTTGGGCCCAGATGACGAGACATTTATGTTATTATTTAAAAGTTTCCTCTGCACATTTGTGTTTGGGTATCTTCAAGGATAAGACACACAAAAAAGACCAATATTGTATGTGAAAGCTGAGATTTTCTTGTAGCTATAGCATGCGTTTATTAATTTAAACTATTAACTTTTCTGATTTGTGTGTTCCCACTACTTAGCAGTGATGTATGCTGTTGGCTGACATCAGATGTCGTATGCTCTGAATATGTGCTGTTGTTTGCTGGTGAGATCATGTGATGTGATTGATTGGCTGACAAAAGCACATCACAATCTCTGTTTCAGTGCCTCAGAAACTAATGTGCTGTGTTTGGTAGAATTCGTATTTATAGTTTCATAATACGTACGAAAATATGGAGCCTACGTGTTGCTGCGATCTCAAATCTTTCCGAAAGGAGGTTAGGTCCCCCACCTGCCTTGTTTCATTTCCTAAAGTGCCAGGAAGCTCTATGCCATTGTAGGAAACCATTACCATTCAAGGGGTTGGTAAGTTTCCCAGTTCCAGGGGAAAGCATACTGCCACTTAACATGGAAAATGTGTATTTTCTTCCGGAGAAATGTTGTATTTTTTTTCTTTTTTTTGTCTGCTTATTCAGACTGCCTGTTATCCTTTCCCCTTGCCTCACTCTGGATTGTGCTTTTGTTACGTGGGAGAGTTGCATTCTTGCCGCAACAGCTGGAAATAGCGTGTGTGTGTGTGTGTGTGTGTGTGTGTGTGTGTGTGTGTCTTTTCCCCTCTGAAGAAGGCTGTGGCTGAGAGCTCAGTGCAT
The DNA here is from genome assembly GCF_023864275.1 of Schistocerca cancellata. Taxonomy (NCBI): domain Eukaryota; kingdom Metazoa; phylum Arthropoda; class Insecta; order Orthoptera; family Acrididae; genus Schistocerca; species Schistocerca cancellata. Next base: position 689,413,888 of record NC_064630.1, on the reverse strand, counting down.
AACAATCTTTTCATTTTACCTGTTTGCAACTCAACCTGTCTTTCTTATGGTAAGTAGCAATCTATCCTTTCCATGATAGTGTTGATCTCCAACCTGGATTTCCTATTACTTAATTCTGTGTTTGGTCATTAAGAGAATAATAGCATGTTATTACTAATCAAAAGGAACTATAATTTTATTCTTTTATGATTCAAAATAAGAACTGATTGGGTTTCCAGATGATGAAGATGTTCACGACAATGTTCATAAAATCATTGAAGCATCCACCTGCTACTTATTATTAGATTAATAGTAATTTCTGTTGACAGGCCATAAAAATCAAACTGGCAGAAGGGACGTCTAAAAAGTTTGAGGACCTGTCTGAGGATAATGAGATTATGGTGAAGTCGTTCAGAAAGGTGAGTAACATTTTGCAGCTACTGTGTGAATTGAATTTGTTAATGCGGTGTCAAATGTCGTTGTCAGTATGCACACACAGTTGTATCACCATTGTATTGATTGTACTGCAGTAAGTTTGAAATGGATCATTCAGGTAGTCGCTGTCTTATTGCATATGAGACATATCGTTTTGTTGGAGATAGTTCTGTCCATGTTGGAGTAGATTGTATTCCATAACAATAAAAGTTAAACACAAATTTAAAAAAAAATTACCATGATTTTAATTCATATTCTGGTAGAAAGAATTAGTGAAGGAAACTGGGTACTTTAATGAAATTTTGAGCCAGCATGCTAATCTTTCCTGTACAATTGTATATCTCTACAAATAGATAATCTTCCGTGTTCTAACTAGTGGGCACATTCATTGGTAAAACAAAGAACCAGTCAACATATTTTGTAAATCATGGGTTGAATGTAGCTTTGAACTGCTTGGAAAAATTCAGTCAGTACTAATATGCAACGTGGAAAAATGCTATAATATATATTTTACTCTGCAACAGTTTTATTCTTTAATGAAACTTCCTTATGGACTAGTTAGGTGATCAACTCTCTCTCTCTCTCTCTCTCTCTCTCTCTCTCTCTCTCTCGCCATTTGCTGCAATGCTGTTGTGTATTCGTCAAGGTCTATCTCAAAACTGCAATGTATCAGAACTATCCTACATATTCTGTTAGGTGTGTATAGATTTGTATCCATGTCTGTAACACATTTTTTACATGTTTGTAAGTGTAAGTATGGAAATGGTCCAATTTCATGAAGCATTTGTGTCCCATGGATTACTGATGAAATTGTTAGTTTTCACTTCGGTATTATAGAAGGTTGTGCAAATTTCTCAGTAACATGTTATACAAAGATCTGTGGTATGACAAATCATTGGTGTCATAAAAGCCCCTCACTCTGTGTGAGACAGTCCTGAAATCATATTTCAGAGTACTTACCTTTACTATGGAGTCTGCTTCAAATAATGTGAGGTATATAAAGAAGATTGGGACAAGCACAGCCACACTCAACATCTGCAACTGCACTCTGCAAGCCACTTCAGCATGTGATTGAGGATACTTCAGGAACTCATATCATTCTTTACTTTCCCATTCCATTTGCTAATGATGCGTGTGAAGATCAATAACCTGAAACCTCAGTATAGTCGTAAATTTCTCTGCTTTTCCTGTAATTGTTATTTCGTGAGACACCTGGAATGTAGTAATACTTTCACAATTTCGTGAATTTGTAACAGTAAACCTTTCTGTGATGCCCGCAGCCAGGCAATGGCCTGCAGTTGAAGCTGAGAAGGAATTTCTCATGCTCTGCCACTTGCAAAATGAACCCATTAAGAAGTATACTGCTCTTACTGTTTCCGTTGATTTATCACCAATCATGGACTCAAACAACAATGTGCATATTGGCATATTCATATGCAATATTTTACGTATCTTTATGTTGAAGGTCAGCTCCATTTTGCAATAATTTGCTGTTATTACTTGCACATGAACAACAGTATCATCCACAAGAAGCCTTCTGGATCCCCTGCAATACACCAGCAGCCCATATACATGTGCATTGTAAATAGTAACAGCACAGTAAGTCTCCATCGGTTAGGCTTAAAGCTACTTTCACTCCTGAGCATTTCTCATTGTAAAATGTGATTTGCTCTGTTCTGTTTAAATTTACTAGGAAGTCTTTAACCCAGTTACAGACACGGCCCATTAGTCTGTAATTTAGATTTAGTTCACTGGACTGCACTGTGGAACTGTGTCAAATGCTTTCTGGACATTAAGGAACAGACAATCAACTTGTGTGCCGCTATCTACTGTGTAATGGATCTTGTAGACAGACAGAGTGAGCTAAACTGGGTAGAGCCAACTGTTATTAATTGCTCACAGTGTGCCAGAATAGACAGCAAATTACCACAAATTTTTAAAGCAGAGTGAGGCTCATAAACAGCAAAAGGACACACATTATCAGGGAGACTTGTCTGCTTTAGTCTTTGAGAAAGTAGCAGGTTTGCACACATGTTTTTACAGGTATCCAGCTAACAAGAAGACACTGATATCAGAGCCTTCAGGCAGAGGTAGTATCCAGACTTCGATCCAAGAGAGTATCTGAAATCACAGAGAAGTCAAATTGTGTCTACAATAATATATACTACTACTACTGTTCATTTTCCACTGTCAAAGATTTTTCATTGAGGTGTGGCAGACTCTGAAAAGAACTCATTATTAATCTCACTTGAGTGCATCATGCCTTACAGGTACTCTGTTTCACTGGTGCAGACAGTCCTATTGATTATTGACTTGTTGTTGTTGTTGTTGTTGTTGTTGTGGTTGTGGTTGTGGTTGTGGTCTTCAGTCCAGAGACTGGTTTGATGCAGCTCTCCACGCTACCCTATCCGGTGCAAGCTTCATCATCTCCCAGTACCTACTGCAACCTACATCCTTCTGAATTTGCTTAGTGTATTCATCTCTTGGTCTCCCTTTTCGATTTTTACCCTCCATGCTGCCCTCCAGTACTAAGTTGGTGATCCCTTGATGCCTCGGAACATGTCCTACCAACTGATGCCTTCTTCTAGTCAAGTTGTGCCACAAACTCCTCTTCTCCCCAATTCTATTCAATACCTCCTCATTAGTTATGTCATCTACCCATTTAATCTTCAGCATTCTTCTTTAGCACCACATTTCGAAAGCTTCTATTCTCTTCTTGTCTAAACAATTTATCGTCCATGTTTCACTTCCATACATGACTACACTCCATGCAAATACTTTCAGAAATGACTTCCTGACACTTAAATCTATACTCAAGGTTAACAAATTTCTTTTCTTCAGAAACGCTTTCCTTGCCATTGCCAGTCTATATTTTATATCCTCTCTACTTCGACCATCATCAGTTATTTTGCTCCCCAAATAGCAAAACTCCTTTACTACTTTAAGTGTCTCATTTCCTAATCCAATTCCCTCAGCATCACCTGACTTAATTCGACTACATTCCATTATCCTCGTCTTGCTTTTGTTGATGTTCATCTTATATCCTCCTTTCAAGACACTGTTCATTTTGTTCAGCTGCTCTTCCAAGTCCTTTGCCGTCTCTGACAGAATTACAATGTCATCGGTGAACCTCGAAATTATTTCTTCTCTGTGGATTTTAATACCTACCCCGAATTTTTCTTCTGTTTCCTTTACTGCTTCCTCAATATACAGATTGAATAACATCGGAGATAGACTACAACCCTGTCTCACTCCCTTCCCAACCACTGCTTCTGCTTCCCTTTCATGCCCCATGACTCTTGTAACTGCCATCTGGTTTCTGTACAAATTGTATATAGCCTTTCTCTCCCTGTGTTTTACCCCTGCCACCTTCAGAATTTGAAAGAGAGTATTCCAGTCAAAATTGTCAAAAGCTTTCTCTAAGTCTACAAATGCTAGTAACATAGGTTTACCTTTCTTAATCTATTTTCTAAGATAAGTCGTAGGGTCAGTATTGCCTCATGTGTTCCAACATTTTTACGGAATCCAAATTGATCTTCCCCAAGGTCTACCAGTTTTTCCATTCACCTGTAAAGAATTCGCATTAGTATTTTGCATCTGTGACTTATTAAACTAATAGTTCGGTAATTTTCACATCTGTCAACACCTGCTTTCTTTGGGATTGGAATTATTATATTTCGCCTGTCTCATACATCTTGCTCACCATATGGTAGAGTTTTGTCAGGACTGGCTCTCCCAAGGCTGTCAGTTGTTGTAATGGAATGTTGTCTACTCCTGTGGCCTTGTTTCGACTTAGGTCTTTCAGTGCTCTGTCAAATTCTTCATGCAGTATCATATCTCCCATTTCATCTTCATCTACATCCTCTTCCATTTCCATAATATTGGCCTCAAGTACATCGCCCTGATAACGCCGTCCTCCTGAGTAGTCCCTGCCCGTAGATCCTAATGGGGGACTATTTTACCTCCAGAATATTTTATAGACCCTTTATATACTTCTTCCACCTTTCTGCTTTCCCTTCTTTGCTTAGAACTGGGTTTCCATCTAAGCTCTTGATATTCATGCAAGTGGTTCTCTTTTCTCCAAAGGTATCTTTAATTTTCTAGGTATCTATCTTACCCCTAGTGAGATATGCCTCCACATCCTTACATTTGTCCTCTAGCCATCCTTGCTTAGCCATTTTGCTTTTCCTGTCGACCTCATTTTTGAGACGTTTGTATTCCTTTTTTCTGCTTCATTTACAGCATTTTTATATTTCATACTTTCATCAGTTAAATTAAATATTTCTTCTGTTACCCAAGGATTTCTATTAGCCCTTGTCTTTTTACCTACTTGATCCTCTGCTGCCTTCACTATTTCGTCCCTCAAAGCTACCCATTTATTTTCTACTGTATTTATTTCCCCCCATTCCTGTCAGTCACTCCCTTATGCTCTCCCAGAAACTCTTTACAACCTCTGGTTTAGTCAGTTTATCCAGGTACCATTTCCTTAAATTCCCACCCTTTGGTAGTTTCTTTATTTTTAATCTACAGTTCATTGCCAAAAGATCGTAGTCAGTCCACATCTGCCCTGGAAATGTCTTAAAATTTAAAACCTGGTTCCCAAATCAGTCGTACCATTATATCCGAAACCTTCTAGTATCTCAAGGCCTCTTCCATGTATACAACCTTCTTTTATGATTCTTGAACCATGATTAAGTTATGCTCTGTGCTAAATTCTACCAGGCGCTTCCTCTTTCATTTCTTAGCCCCATTCCATATTCACGTACTACGTTTCCTTCTCTTCCTTTTCTTACTGTCGAATTCCAGTCACCCATGACTATTAAATTTTCATCTCCCTTTACTACCTGAATAATTTCTTTTATCTCATCATACATTTCATCAATTTCTTCATCATCTGCAGAGCTAGTTGGCATATAAATTTGTACTACTGCAATAGGTGTGGGCTTCGTGCCTATCTTGGCCACAGTAATGCATTCACTGTGCTGATTGTAGTAGCTTACCTGCACTCCTATTTTTTTTTTATTCATTATTAAACCTACTCCTGCATTACCCCTATTTGATTTTGTATTTATAACCCTGTATTCACCTGACCAGAAGTCTCGTTCCTCCTGCCACCAAACTTCACTAATTCCCACTATATCTAACGTTAACCAACCCTTTTAAAATTTTCTAACCGACCTGCCCGACTAAGGGATCTGATATTCCACGCTCCGATCTGTAGAACGCCAGTTTTCTTTCTCCTGATAACGCCGTCCTCCTGAGTAGTCCCTGCCCGTAGATCCTAATGGGGGACTATTTTACCTCCAGAATATTTTACCCATCATTAAACAAATACAGTAAAGCTGCATGCCCTTGGTAAAAATTACGGCAGTAGTTTCCCCTTGCTTTCAGCTATTCGCACTACCAGAACAGCAAGGCCGTTTTGGTTAGTGTTACAAGGCCAGATCAGTTAAATCATCCAGACTGTTGCTCCTGCAACTACTGAAAAGGCTGCTGCCCCTCTTCAGGAACCACACGTTTGTCTGGCCTCTCAACAGATACGCCTCCGTTGTGGTTGCACCTACAGAACGGCTATCTGTATCGCTGAGGCACGCAAGCCTCCCCACCAACGGCAAGATCCACGGTTCATGGGGAGGATTATTGACATAGGGACAGGAAATTCAGACCTACCTACCCTACCCTACCCCCTCTCCCCCACATGCACCTCTCCCCTACGCGCGCGCGCCTCTCTCCCCTACGCTCTGCTGGTTGTTTCAGAGATGCCATATTAGATTCCGTAGTTGGTAGTTTCTGTATTGTTACTTCTGTATTATAAAAGTATGCTGTTGCAAGGCAATGGCACATTGACAGTTTCTAAAAACAGATCATTATTGATTCTGTTTGTTTTAATTAAATTCTTGTAAATAATTTAGTGTCTCCCTTATCCGCAGCGTAGTCGATGTGAATCTGCATCTTCATCCATATTCTACAAGCCACCATTTGGTTGTTTGACACAGGGTAGCAAACATACCACAACTACTCATTTCCTTTCCTGATCCACTCGCAAATACGGCAAGGGGAAAGCAACTGGTGTCTTCTCAGCACAGTGGAAGACAGCAGTACCGGCTGCAGGAAGCAAACCCACAGATGGTGCTGATGAAACCCCGACTGCTGGGGTAGGCATGCATGATCATACCTGCTTGACCCCAAAATAACTAGGGCCAATGAAGAACAAGGTGTCATGCCCACTGGCCAAAGAGGAGCCCCTTTACCCATCCTGAGCTGCAACTGGTAATGGTGGCATGCCACGAGTTATTGTTATGAACCCTAAAGGTATGAGGACTGCACTGGGTTTTGATGATGGCGGGAATTTAATGAGGGTGCTGTCCAAATGCCCTGGCTCAGACTAATGAGCCAGGTGTGAACGTCACCAAAACCATTGCTGCTGGGAGTCTCTGCCTGACAACAAGAGATTGAGCAGCATCCACAGCTGACGGTCATGCAGGAGTTTTGGTGGAATTTTTGTCCCCAATTGATGTCATTCTGTAAGAGCATAAATTCCTCAGCCAGGAAATCTTCTGCATACTTGAGCATCTACATCTTAAACTTTTGATGGACAAGGCATTCCACCTCACCATCATACTGCTGGTGGAAGGGAGGCATTGTGACTCGGTGAATACCATTGTGGGTACTAAAATCCTTGAAAGATAGCACCACAAACTGATGACCATTCTCCAAAACCAGGGTGCAAGGCAAACTTCCATGGAGGTTACCTACAAGTCCTTGCCAGTCATGTCTTGCTGTCATAGGTAAACAACAAACAACATAAGGTAAATGACAAAAAGCATCAATTGCTAATAACCAGAAAGTCCCTAAAAAAGAAAACAGCAAAATCAATTTGGACTCTCCACCAAGGGTGTGTCGGGGCCATCCACTGCAAAAAGCTGTGTGCAGCACTGCCTTCTGATGGGAGCAAGGTGTTCCACATCCCTATTGATGTCTGACAAAACCACATGGTGCCATTCCAACAGTTTCATGTGAGAGGTCTGCATAGACTCTGATGTAATAAGCCCAGGACATCCTGCCGTGGAGCCACTGGAACCACAACAAGGGGAGTAAATCCTTTTGCTATCAGGAGAATAATGCCATACAACAGGGGGAGGTGATGGCGCAACACACACACATTCTGAATTGGGGCTGATGTTCGGCCCTGCAAACGATTGGGCCACCCAAGTTGTATCAAGTGCACGATGTGCTGGATCCCTGGATCTGCCGCCACAACAGAGGTAATACGGGAACTCGCGATGGAGAAATCATCCACTATGTACCCCACCTCAATATCCAGTTGAATACAAAGCAGTTTCTTCTGGTCGAATGAGTCAGGCTCCATGGGGACCTCCTCCTGCAGATCCAGGGGTAAGAATAGGCCTTTATGTGATGGTCCCCTGTAAAGTTTGACCTCTGTTCTTCAAAATTTTCCTGAAGACAAGCCAGGGTGGGGAAGGGTACCTTACATGGTTCATCATATACATCGTGCATTGAGATCTTTAGCCTGCTTTCTTGTCGTCGCATTTCAATCCTGCTCATTGTCTCTCTCTTGGACGAGGACACCTTCGTGAGTGTGTTTTCCACCATGCACTACGCAGTGTCACCTTCTACGTTGACGATGACCATGAACTTCTTAGCATCTCATATCCAGCATGGTAGCCAGTCCGTTGTGTTGGGGCTGCCATGTACCCTGTTGGCTGTAGCCCCCTGACCACACAGGGACCACTCTGCTGATGCCTGTGCCGTTAACTCCCCACGTATGCCAAGGGGTAGATGCCCATCAGGACTCCTGGCAATGGCAATCCTGCCAGGTGGCCTTTGCTATGGCTGTGTGGCACCCATGGGGAGGGCCCCTGGTTGGAATGGGTGGCATCAAGGGCAGATGACATGTGATGAAGCGTATTCCATCATCTCTTGCTGGTGGTGAAACACCAGCAGTCTCTAAGCATTCAGGAGCTCAATTCAGCGCACAGAAGCAAGACTCCAAATTGTTCCCCTCCCTGGCCACACCATGGGAGGAACGTCAGGCTAAGGATTGCAGTGGATCTTATTCGCCCCGGTACCTTGTATGTTAGAGAGCTGATGGGGAATCTTTCATGATGATGAAGCCTCTGTTTGGGGAGGTGGAGGACTTGTCCAAAATGAGATCTGGGTCAGTCTTGATCAAAACAGCATCCTCTGCCCAGTCACGGATGTTACTCATTTGTGACAAGCTGGGGGATGTTTCTGTAACCATTATGCCCCATAAGAGCTTAAATATGATCCAGGGTATTATATTTCATAGGGACCTTCTTCTGCATTCTGACGATGAGCTGCGTGCCAATTTAGAGCGGCAAGGTGTAAGTTTTGTCCGGTGTGTCCACCGGGGTCCAAGGGATAATCGGTCCCTTGTTCCTAATAAAGCAATGCCACAAGTGTGAGAATAAAACAGACAAGACATATAACACAAAACTGAAAGAAAGGAAAAACCACAAGAATGAAGGAAAGGCAATGAGCACTAAAAGGAACAAAAGAGGACAAGAAAACAACAGACGCTAGAAACAGATGAGAGAAAAACAAGAAAGCGTATTACAGTGGCTGGCCGGCCACGAGAACGCAAAGGAAAAGCCAGTCACTCTGCAACACATTAAAAAAAAATGGTTCAAATGGCCCTAAGCACTATGGAACTAAACATCTGAGGTCATCAGTCCCCTAGACTTGGTAGGGAGCATTTCCCTCTCTGTTGCTCCCACACCACCTACTTTGGGAGCAACGGCCCCAACCATCGGGGACATCCGTCCCCACTTCTAAGCTGTAGAAGCGTAAGTCGTCTTCAGCTTGTCTCGCTACGGAATCCATGGCTCACTCCCGTCCCAGATTTCTGCTACTGGGAAAGATGACACCTGCCAGTGGCTGAAGAGCTCAAAAGCAGCTGGGCTTGACACTTGTTCTCAGTCCTGGAGACTGAGCCAGTGAAGTCCTCCTAGCCAGGGAAACCCAAGGAGCAGCGAGGGAAATCCAAAAAGAATACCCCTAAGACCAAGGAAATTGCATTGGCACCCACACCACTGCTACCCACCAGCTCTGCACCTGAGGATGAGGTGGGGATTCTGGCGTCCACTGAGGACCTACATCTCGCCAGACCCTCAGAGACAATGGATATATACTGCTCAAGCAATAAGTGTGCGGCAGCAGGTGACGTTTGAGGTGTAAACTGCCTCACTGAATGTTCCATGTCTTAACAGTCTCACAATGATGTTATCCTCCTGTGGAATTGCGGCAGTTTTTTCCACCTCCAGGCTGAGCTACGGCAACTGTTAAGCTTTACACCTGCTACCTGCATTGCCCTCCAGGAAACCTGGTTCCCGGCAATGTGGACCCTTTGCCCTCCGCAGCTATAAGGGATATTACAGGAACCGTAGCGACTATAATTGAGTGTCAGGTGGAGTTTGCACTTATGTCCTAAACTCAGTCTGTAGTGACAATGTGCCCCTTCAAATTGCTCTTGAAGCTGTGGCTGTCAGAATACGGATGACACAGGAAATAACTGCCTGCAATGTATATCTTCCTGCAGGTGGTGCAGTACCACTAAATGTATTAGCTGCACTGATTGATCAACTCCCTAAATGTTTCCTACTTTGCGAGATTTTAACCTGTTACCCCTTGTGGGGTGGCACTGTGCTTACTGGCCGAGGCAGAGATGTCGAAACTTCACTGTTTCAGTTCGACCTCTGCCCCTTAAATACTGGGGCCACCACACATTTCAGTGTGGCTCATGGTAGTTACTCAGATATTGATATGTCAGTTTGCAGCCCAGGACGTCTTCCATCTATCCACTGGAGAGCACATAACGACCTGTGTGGTAGTGACCACTTCCCCGTCTTCCTGTCACTGCCCCGGCATCAGGCCCACAGACGCCTGCCCAGATGGGCTTTAAACAAGGTGGACTGGGAATCTTTCACTTCCACTGTCGCCTTTGAATCTCTGTCACACGGTAACATTGATGTGATAGTTGAGCAGGTGACTAGCACAATTGTTTCTGCAGCAGAAAACGTGATCCCTCGATCTTTAGTGTGCCCGAGGCGTAAGGCAGTCCCTTGGTGGTCGCCGGAAGTCGCTGAAGCAATTAAGGAGTGTGGGCGAGATCTACAGCAGCATAAGTAACACCCTTCCCTGCCCACGTTTGCCACCTTATCAAACAACATAATCAGGAGTGTTGGGAGAGATACGTCTCGACCATTGGGTGCCATATGTCATCTTCCCAAGTCTGGGCAAAGATCAAACGTCTTTTCGGCTACTAGACCCCAGCAAGTGTTCCCGGTGTTCCCATAAAAGGCGTGTTTCTACCAACACAATCGCAATTGCTGAGCATTTTGATGAGCACTTTGTTCGAGCCTCTGCGTTGGACAATTACCCACCAGCCTTTCGCACTCTCAAACAGTGGATGGAAGGGAAAGTCCTCTCATTCAAAACAAGCCACAGTGAATCCTATAACGCCCCATTTACAGAGTGGGAGCTCCTCAGTGCCCTTGCATGTTGCCCTGACACAGCTCCTGGGCCTGATGGGATCCATGCCAGATGATTAAACATCTCTCTTCAGACTAGGAGCGACATCCTCGTCATCTTCAACCGCATCTGGTGCGATGGCTTCTTTCCATCGCAATGGTGGGAGAGGACCATCATTCCGGTGCTCAAACCCGGTAAAACCCCGCTTGATGTGGATCAGCCTATCAGCCTCACCAATGTTCTTTGTAAGCTGCTGGAATGTATGGTGTGTCGGCGGTTGGATTGGGTCCTGGAGTCATGTGGCCTACTAGCTCCATGTCGGGGTGGCTTCCGTCAAGGTCACTCTACAACTGATAATCTTGTGTCGCTAGAGTCTGCCATGCGAACAGCGTTTTCCAGATGCCAACACATGGTTTCCATCTTTTACGTAAAGCATAAGACACGACCTGGCGACATCATATCCTTGGCACATTCTATTAGTGGGGTCTCGGGGGCCCGCTCCTAATTTTTCTCTGAAACTTCCTGTCACTCCGTACTTTCTGTGTTGAAGTTAGTGCCTTCCATAGTTTCATCTATATCCAGGAGAATGGAGTCCCACAGGGCTCTGTACTGAGTGTCTCTCTATTTTTAGTGGCCATTAACAGTCTAGCAGCAGCTGTCAGACCCTCCGTCTCACCTTCTCTGTATTCAGACGACTTCTGCATTTTGTACTGCTGCTCCAGTACTGGTGTTGCTGAGCGTCGCCTACAGGTAGCCATCCACAAGGCGCAGTCATGGGCTCTAGCGCATGGCCTCCAGTTTTCCCCTATGAAGATGTGTGTCATGCATTTCTGTCGGCATCGTACTGTTCATCTGGAACCAGCTCTTTACCTTAATGATGATCCACTCACTGTAGTGAAGACATATCAGTTCTTAGGTCTGGTTTTCAATGCTGTTTTGACTTGGCTTCCTCATCTTCGACAGCTTAAACGGAAGTGTTGGCAGAACCTCCGCTGCCTGAGCAACACCAACTGGGGTTCGGATCGCTCCACACTGCTGCAGCTCTACAGAGCCCTTGTTCAATCCCGCCTTGGCTATGGGAGTCTGGTTTATGGTTCGGTGGCGCCCTCAGCGTTGCGTGTACTCGACCCAGTGCACCACTGTGGTGTTCGCCTAGTGATGGGAACTTTTAGGACGAGTCCGGTGACCAGTGTCCTGGTGGAGGCCGGAGTCCTTCCATTGCAAATCCGATGTGCACAACTGCTCACCAGTTACATTGCACATATTTGTAGTTCTCCTGAGCATCCAAATTACTGTCTCCTTTTTCCATCCACAGCTGTCCATTTCATGCATTGGTGACCCAGGTCAGGGCTAATGATTGCAGTTTGTGTGCAATCCTTTCTGTCTGAACAGGAGTCCTTCCATTTACCACCTCCCATCCAGGTCTGTCTGCATACACATCCATGGTGTACACCTAGGCCACAGATTGGTCTGGACCTTTCACATGATTCTAAGGACTCTGTTACTCCTATCGCTCTCCGCTGTCACTTCCTCTTGATTTTTAAGTGTTCTGGGGCTCTGAATTTGTTTACAGCGATGGCTCGATAGCTGATAGTAATGTTGGCTTTGCCTTTATCCACAGAGGCCATATTGAACAGCATTCCTTGCCCGATGGCTGCAGTGCATTCACTGCAGAGCTGCTGGCCATATCTTGTGCACTTCAGTATATCCATTCAGGCCCCAAGGAATCGTTTCTTCTTGGTACTGACTCCTTGAGAAACCTACAAGCTTTCGATCAGTGCTACCCTCGCCATCCTTCAGTGGAGTCCATCCATGCTCTGGACTAGTCCTGTCATTCAGTGGTGTTTGTGTGGACATGTCGGCATCCCAGGCAACGAACTTACCGACAGGCTGGCCAAGCAGGTTATGCGGAAACCTGACCTGCGTTCTGACGTATGCCGCAGGGTTTTTTGGCTTTGGGAGATGTAGTGGCATTACAGTACGCACAACAAACTGCATGTCATTAAGGAGACTACTAATATGTAAAAGTCTTCCATGAGGGCCTCTTGAAGGGAATCAGTCGTCTTCTGCCGGCTCCGCATTGGTTACGCTTGGGCGACCCACGGTTACCTCTTGCACCATGAAGACCCACCTTAGGGTCGGTGCCGCACACAGTTGACAGTGGCCCATATTCTTGTGCACTGTCCCACTTTGACTGCCCAGCAATGAATTCTTGGGTTACCAGACTTGTTGCCACTCATTATATCTGACAACACCTCATTGGCTGATTTAGTTTTACATTTTATTTGTGAGGGTGGGTTTTATCATTTGATCTAAGTTTTAGCTCATGTCCTTTGTTCCTCTGTGTCCTCCACCCTAGTGCTTCCAGGGTGGAGGTTTCAATGCGTTGGGCCGACCGCTGTGACCGAGCGGTTCTAGGCGCTTCAGTCTGGAACCGCGCTGCTGCTAAGGTCGCAGGTTCGAATCCTGCCTCAAGCATGGATGTGTGTGATGTCTTTAGGTTAGTTAGGTTTAAGTAGTTCTAAGTCCAGGGGACTGATGACCTCAGGTGTTAAGTCCCATAGTGCTTAGAGCCATTTGAACCTCCTTTTTTTTTTTTTTAAAAAAAAAATGTTGCAGAGTGGCTGGCTTTTCCTTTTCATTCTCATGTGGTCGGCCAGCCACTGTAATATGCTTTCTTACTTTACTCTCATCTGTTTCTAGTGTCTGTTGTTTTCTTGTCCTCTTTTGTTCCTTTTAGTGTTCGTTGCCTTTCCTTTGTTCTTGTGGTTTTTTCCTTTCTTTCTGTTTTGTGTTATATGTCTCGCCTGTTTTATTCACACACTTTGTGGCATTGTTTTATTACGAACAAGGAACCGATGACCTCATTGTTTGGTCCTTCCCCTCCCCCCTTTTAAACAAACCAACCAACCAACCAACCAACCAACCAAGATGCTCTACCCTGGCTCCCTCTGTGTTCGCGTGTTGCGCTGTAGGATGAAAATGGATCTGGTAATTGTATCAGAACACAAAGAGAACCCAATATTGAGGATGATGAACAGCATTTTCCAGTAAGGACACCGATGGGCTCTACAGGAAAACCAAGGGCATATGGTCGGTAATTAAATTAAAGTTTGCACCACACAAGAACACTTGAAACTCTTTTAAGGCATAGACATAGGAAGAGCTTCATTCACCATCTGAGAATAATGTTGCTGAGGTGAGTTGAGTGTTTTTAATGCAAAGCTAATAGGATGTTCGGAGTTGTATGAATGGCTATGGGCTAGGATCGCCCCAGCCCGTGATTGTGGGACACATGTGGCCAGAACTGATGCTTGGCAGGTTGAAATGTTGCAAGAGACAACGCAGAGTGAAGACTGCCCTTAAGCTGCGCAGAAATGCTCTCACAGACTGTAGACCAAACAAAAGGAGTCCTTTTCTGAGCAACAGATGCAAGGAGTGAATGATGATAGTATGCCACTTTGCCAAGGAATGCCTGAAGTTCTCGTATGGATGAGACAGAGGGGGCAAAGCTGTAATGGCAACAGCATGTTATTCCATGGGTCGCACACCCAGTTGGGATATTTTGTGACCCAGATAAACAATAGAAGGTGGGGAAATGTGAGATTTCAGGAGATTACATTTGAGGCCCATTGCCTGTAGAACAATAAACAAAGAACTGAGGTTTCACAGGTGATCTTCCGTGGGAGCACCTGTCATGTCGATATCATAAAGATAGTGAATGGTTAAGGATAGTTCAGGGTTTGAGGATGATGTATGCCCACGAAATAGTCTGCATAAACTTACCCCAGGGCAAATGGATCAAAAAACTGAAATCATAAGGACTCCAAATTGTAAGGCACTTTGCCCGACACCAGATGGATGGCATCTGCAACAGAAAAATGAAAAGTAACAGATTTTCAGTAATCACATTGCTAACCACAAAGTACATGACAAAGTGGACAATGACTTGTAAACTGTGTTGGCCATGAATTAACTGAGAAGAGGAATCTGGTGTTTGTCACAACTTAAAAGCTGATACTCAACGTGTGCCAAGATTGGGCATTGGAGGTGGGTGAACAACTGTTGGTTGAGCTCAGATCATGTAGCTAACAACTTTTTCAACATAGCAGTACACACCTAGTGTTACAGAAATGACTGGAGCGAAAACTCCATACAAGAGCCGAATGGCAGAAAAAGTACAGAAAACGAAACACATGAAAATGCAACCTTCAGTGTTGCCACTTGTGTTCTACCAAGGAACACAAGGATACGTGTGGCAATAAAAGAGAGAAAAGTTATTGGGCCATGGGGTGATTTCAACAAGAATACAATTGAAAGTAGTTTACTTAGAAAGTCTCAGAGCCATTCACATATCTGAAAACATAATCCATATCTTGGACCTTCAACAGTCTTCAGTGAGGCACCATGTCATGCTTCCCAGAAATCTAGGAATATGGAATCTACCTGATGACTTTTATGTTACCATGTGAGTAAAGAGCAAGCTGTGTGTTTCCTTAACAGTGCATTCTAAATCCATGCTGATTTGTGGACAGAAGCTTTTCTGTCTCAAGGAAATTTATTATATTTGAATTCAGAATGTGTTAAAGAATTCTGCAGCAAACCAACGTTGAGAATATTGGTCTGTAATTATGTGGGTCCATTTTTTACCTCTCTTCTATATGGAAGTCACCTGCAATTTTTCAGGTTTTGCTAGGGACTTTGTGCTGGCTGAGAGATTTGCAATAAATGAAAGCTAAGTAAGGGGCAGTGCCACTATAAAACTGATGTGGGATTCAATCTGGCCCTGACAACTTATGTTTTCTACTCTTTCAGTTGCATTTGAATGTCAGGGATGCCTGTTTCTATGTCCCCCCTGCGGGCATATGTGTGACAGTCAAACGATGGTATATCTCAAAATTTCACACGTTCATAAAAAATGTAACTTCGAGGTTAGCATACCCTGCAATAACAAAACAGCTCAACTTACAGCTCTCTCTAATTGAAGTGAATGTTATTGTTTTGAGCGCCATGTTCGGTGTTCACATGTTGTGAACTGAATGATCATGACAGTAGACAGACATCCCCTTTTGTCTTTGATACACCATGTGCTGTCAGAATGACATCATGCTTTCATGAAGTCTTGTGAACTGTAGATTACCCTTTCAGAAACTGTAGCCAACATCTCCATGTATCATACAGGAAAAAATAATGTTTGAAGTTTTAATAAAAAAGGTCTACAACATCTACTGGCACAGCTATATGTATGACATTACATGCATGGTAGATGAACTCAGATAAAAACACAATAATTAAGCAAAGAATACAACTTTTACAATAGAAGATGAACAAGAAAACACTGAACTTTCTACATACAACCATAAGAGAAGAAAATCACAACCACACCTTAGGCATATAAAGAAAATGCACGACAGATGTAATAACAAATGCAATCTCAAACCACCAACAGAATTACAGACAAGCTGCAGTCATATAAATGCTAAACAGACAGCAAGATTCCTCTAAGAAGGCTTTGGCTGAAAGGTGTTGTGCAGGTGTCTGCCTGCAGCTCAACATTTTGTTTTTCCATATATTGTTATTCCAACCTGGAGTTTCCATTGTTTGATACAAAGAAACACTATTAAATAAACTTCATATAAAAATAGACACAAAAATTGAGACAGACCAGACCACACCAACACATACAAGCTGTAAAATCACAAGAAAATGGCTTACAGCGACCTAAAACAATAAACTCTTATACAAAATAGGTAACGTAACATCCATTTGAAAAGTTCAGAGACTGATTTAATTTCTGGCATGTAAGTGATATCACTGCTGTAACTGTGGTACAGCTTGAACTAACAACTGTGAGCACTGTATATGCATTTGACCAGAAAGGCAGTGTGAAGTAGTGGATGTGCGGCATTAGTGTGTCGTCGTTGATACGAATCATATTGGAGTAGCTAGCTGAACATCTCTAACTCATGTTTTCAAGATGTTCTCCAGAATGTTGTGAAGAAGAAAAATGTGTGAGACTCCCAAACAGATGATGACAGTGGACATGTGCTGTGACTTGATTCAAATGAAAAATGCAGACAGTTCTTTTGTGGAAAAAACCATCATTGGTGATGAGAATTTGTGTTATTAACGTGGGCCTGCCCCAGCATGAGACCGCAGAAACTCATATGAAGAGTCTACACTTTGCTGACATAAACAAATTCAAGCCAATGTATGTGCGAGTTGCACAGCGTGCCAAATAAGGACTTTGACAGTTTCACAAGGTTGTATGAATGTTCTGTGTGTTCTTCTCAAGTGGGGAGACACTATGTAGAACATCTGGAGCATTAAAACAACCATGTTAATGAAACTTCCTGGCAGATTAAAACTGTGTGCGGACCGAGACTCGAATTTGGGACCTTTACCTTTCGCGGGCAAGTGCTCTACCACCTGAGCTACCCAAGCATGACTCACGCCCCGTCCTCACAGCTTTACTTCTGCCAGTACCTCGTCTCCTACCTTCCAAACTTTACAGAAGCTCTCCTGCGAACCTTGCAGAACTAGTATTCCTGAAAGAAAGGATGTTGCGGAGACATGGCTTAGCCCCAGCATGGGGGATGTTTCCAGAATGGAACCATCATAATTTTTTTCTATTCTTTTATTGATTCAGTCTCGCAACTTTATGGACTGATCGGGTATATTAAAGCATAAACATTATCTACAAAATGGATGATTCAGTACAAAACCATGTCTCACAACTAAAACCACAAATACCAACTATCTTGTATCTGTCAGCTCAATTGCAGGAACTGTTACAAAACCTACATTGGGATGAACAGCAGGACATGTGAACAAGATATGAAGAGCACATAAGGCATGGAAATACAATACAAACCACTCAACATTTGCAGCCTACCTTAAATGGGAATACCATAGCCTGAGCACTGTAGAAGAAATGAGCACCATAAAAATCTGTGAACACACACACACACACACACACACACACACACACACACACACACAAAAAAAACTTTCATGAAAGCCACCACGTACACAAGGTACCAGAACACAATAAATAAACAGATACTTAATGATCATTTAAGTAGTGGAAACCAGACACTGTATGAAATCATTGAGATAGAGGTTAAAAAGTTATGCTGCCAGCCCTTTCTTTCTCTCCTATTGTACCATCCCTTATTGTTCACTTACCTTTGCCCAGGTCCTTACCTCCACCCCTTCAATCATCGCTACCCCCTTCATTTCACTTACACATTAAATAAATACATAGCAATGTAAGTACATCACACACATGATGAACCACAGAGGAAGAGAACATTTTGAGATCAAGGGATAACCAAAACTGGCAGTTAAGATGGCAACACTTCTCACAAAACACATATACACACTTGTAGCCAGAATATGCAAGTAAACAGTAGGGGTGCTACGTTGTTTAATGTTCCACATCAAGGAATGTATAGTGCTGCAAAACAATCTGGGATTAGGCAAATAAATAAATAAATAGCCAAGTGAGGGAATACCTAAAGACTGCTCAAGTAATGCCATTTCCTGATGGGATGAGAATTGAACATAAAATACCTTAAGTAAAATGTGCATCTTTTTTATCAAACTGTTTTTAGATCTAAAAAGCAAACCAGATTGTAAATATATATCATTGCAGATCACTGCTGTTTTTGTATTAATAAAATACACTCTTACTTAAAATTATACAGACATATTTAAAATACCTTAAATAATTATGAAGCAACTATGAACAATATGATCACACGAATGAAGAATACAACTACTTGAACACATCAGTCAACATTACAGTTATAACAGTATTTCCTCCTAGGTATTGCACATCCTAATACTATTAAAGACTAGCATGAAGTTTCCTTACCAGCGTGGGAACCCCAAGTATATGATCTGGTTACTGGAGGCTAGTTGCTTGAACAGAATTTAACTTGTCACAAAAGTGATGTTACTGCTGTAATACATGCCTTGTTCTGCTAAAGAGAGTATTTAATGAATACATCAATATTATTGCTCATCTTTTTATTTTATTTATAGATAATACTAGTGTGAAGCTAATTGAAAGTAAGGTAATGGCAGGTAGCATTTGATGGAATTTTTGTTTTCCAGGAGCAAATTAGGGAGGTGTATTGCACAGGTGCTCCGATACTACAAGGGTAGCTCATTGAATGGAGTCTTAATTTCAGAATAGAAATGAATTCAAGTGGGGTAGTCGTAATAAAATGAAATTTGCTTAACTTGAAACATTGTATAGAGCTTAAAAGGGAACCTACATTTGTACATTTGGGTAAAGCGATTCACAGTACTGACTGGAATACATTTAAATTCTGCAGGTAGCAGGCATAAATTATAGGGTGCGAGAGGTTACCTAGAACTTGTATGGAAATGAGACTGCAGTTACGAGATGAAGGATATGAAAGGTAAAGAGTAGTCAAGACTGATCCATAGCTAAGAAACATTGAAATAGTTATGTATCTGTGATGTTAACAGAAAGAAACAATGCACTTCTCAAGGTGCTGCACTTAACACAGAATGCTGCCCATCACAGAGGCCAGAATGCCAGGCAAACAGCTGGTGGCATATTTAGGTGGTACACTTTCAAAACAGTGTAGTCACAATTGTCTTTACAATCAATACTATAGAGGGTACATCATTCAGCTGCTGAGAATACACTGCCACCTGGGGCCAACTGTCAGGTGGTGTGGCCTATTTGACTTCGAACGCAAATTGTAGGTGGGCAACTGTGGTTTTGTGTTAAATCAGCAAAACATGAACGTTGACCATGAATCTCAAAGGCTTCCCGCGAGAGCAAAAGTTCAGATTTTAAAGTCACTGTTATTTGATGCTAAAGGAACAGAGCCTAAAGAGCGGTAGAGGTATATACATGGAGGTGACTGCAGTCATGGGATGGTGATATATACATATACTGATGATGGTAGTGTGTAGTTTATACACAAGGTATAAAAAGGCAGTGCATTGGCCCAGTTCTCACTTGTATTCAGCTGATGCATGCAGAAAGCTTTCCGACATGATTACGGCCCCCCGATGGGAATCAACGGACTTGAAACGCAGTATGGTAGTTAGAGCTCGACATGTGGGATGTACCATTTTGGAAATCATTAGGAAATTCAATATTCCTACATCCACAGATACCAGACAATGCAGTTGCCGAAGGCCTTTGCTTAATGAATGAGAGCAGCAGCTTTTGCTTAGAGTTGTCAGTGGTAACAGATAAGCAACACTGCTTGAAAGAACAGCAGAAATGATTGTGGGACATACGATGAACATATCCATTACAACAGTGCAGTGAAATTTGGTGTTAATGGGCTATAGCAACAGACAACCGACTCAAGTGCAATGGTAACAGCACATCATTGCCTGCAGTGCCTCTCCTAGCCTTGTGACCATTTTGGTTGAATCCTAGATGAAAAACTGTGGCCTGGTCAGATGAATCCTGATTTCAGGTGGTAAGAGCTGTTGGAAGGGTTTGGGACACGCACCCCACAAAGCCATGTACCCAAGTTGTCAACAAGGCAGTGTGCAAGCTGGTGGTGGCTGTATAATGGTGTAGGCTGTGTGTACATGGAATGAACTGGTTCCTCTGGTCAAACGGAACAGATCATTGACTAGAAATGGTTATGTTCCGCTACTTGGAGACCATTTTTAGCCATTCATGGACTTCACGTTTCCAGACAATGATGGGATTTTTTGCTTGACAGTGTGCCATGCCATCGGGCCAGAATTGTTCTGGACAGTTCAATCGAATGATTTGGTCACCCAGAATGCCTGACATGAATCCCATCGAACACTTATGGGGCGTAATCAAGAAGTAAATTCATGCACAAAGTAGAGCAATAGCAACACTTCTGCAGTTACGGATAGTTGTAAAGGCAGCATGGCATTTCTCTTGAGAACTTCCGATGACTTGTTGAATCCATGATGCGTCGAGCTGCTTCACTACGTCTTGCAAAAGGAAGTCTGACATGATATTGGGAAGTAATACCATGACTTCTGTCACCTCAGTGTATTTGCATTGTCAACCTTGATAGAGATGTCATCAATGCAAAAGTTGGTTTGAGCGTGACAGTAATTTAGTAAGCATGGTCTCTTTGCAGTGGACATACCCTTGCCTCCTGTATAACATTGAACAGAATGAACGAACCAGATGGAGGAGGACCTACAGTTTAATACAGGTTCCAAACTATGGTGCAGTGCTGTATTTGGCTCATTAACGTACAGTACGAGACCCCCCCCCCCCCCCCCCCCCCCCCGCCCCACCTCCCCCAGGGCTCACCGCTATTTGGCGGGTTCATGCTTGGCTACCACGGGCCCCCAGCCTATGCATCATCTTTTTCCTTCTATGCCACGTGTCTATCCTCTTGCTGTTCTTTTTCCTCCTCCCTTGGGGAACATGTCTGGGCTGTTTTTGGAAATGTATTCTGCATTTTCAGTAGTCAGTATCAGAGCACTCTCCACTGGTTTTCATTCCTCTTTTCTTTCTTCAGTGTTTGCGGTTCCTCTTTTTCTTCTGCCTCCCTGTGTGCTCCTTGAAGGCCAGCCTACATGTCTGTCGCTTAACAGGTGATTGGGTAATGCTAAATTCCCAGACCTGGGTCGACAGATAGGGTTCGCATGTACCTCCTGGTACAGGCCAGGCTCAGTTAGTGGGTGACTGCCTGAGCTGCTACCTTCCCACATTGCCGATTGGTCCCTCTGTCCGGTGTTCGGGAGGTGTGATCTGAGGTGTGAACAGTCACCTGTGATGGTTGTGCCCTCCTCCTGAAGGTGGCCCCCAGTTGCAAGGAGCATACCATTGGAGATGCAGGCAGTCATGGAGATTTTCTCGCAATGAGCCAATCCTCCTCGCAGTCAGCAGCTACGAAACGCAAATGCAATGAGGCTAACGATTGAAAGACCCTCTCAGCTACACCACAGTTCCTCGTGGTTTCACTTACAGCAGACGCTCAGTCCTTCACTACAGTAAATCTGTTAATTATTCAGAAAGGTGTTGATGCAATTGCTGGCCCTGTGAAATCATACTCTCATTTATGTAGTGGCACTTTGCTTTTAGATATACTTCAGATTCTCAAGCCCAACAACTGCCTGCAGCTTTGCTCCTCCATGGCTATCCTGTTTGTGTCGAGGCCCATTGAATGCTGAATTCTTGCTGTGGTGTTGTTTACTCTTGGCTGCTCGATGGTCTGACCAAGGCAGAAATCCAAATGTACCTTGCTGATCAGGGTGTCATTGCAGTCCATTGGTTGATGAAAAAAGTAGATAACTTCTTAGTGCCCGCGTGCACTATCTTTCTTACTTTTGATAGTGGTTCTTCCGTCAAAGGTCAAAGCAGGTTATGAAGTTATCACAGTCAGGCCGTATATTCTGAACCCGATGCACTGCTACTAGTGTCATTGTTACAACCACACTCGAGAATCCTGTCTACACCCAGCCATATGTGTAACATATGGTTGGAATGCTCACGAGGGCACCTGTCCGCCTCCTCCTCCCTGCTGCATCGACTGCAATGGTGACCATGCAGCCTCCTCCTGTATTGTCCGTGTTTCTCGATGAATGAGATCCGGATGAAGGAAAAAGTGCCTTACCCAGGCGCTTGCAAGTTGTTGGCTAGCCAGAAACCCTGTGATATGTCATCTGGCATGTACAGTTCTGTTCATGCTACATCTTACTCCACAAAAGACAAGGCCACGCAGACATCCGACCTTTAATTTAGCACTGTGGTTGTGAACTCGTCCAGTGTCATGGTAGTGTCCCCATCCCCACATCGAGCTGTGCAACACGCCACCAAACTTTCGCCTGATGGGGTGAAGTCGTCAGCTACACAACTGGCAGGCTGGAAAGGACAGAAGGAATACTTCCATGAAGACTTCCTACGCCCCTCCAGCCAACCGATGTCCGAATCTTCCTCTGCCAGCAGGAAAGGCTCCAGGAAGGCAAACAAAGACAAACGGTCTTCTCCTTCACTGACTTGACGATCCTCTCCAACGGTGTTGCCACATGATACCCTCATGCTGCCAACCTCCATGTCACCGGTGTGCACCACCAACTATTTTTCTGCCTTTGCTGATGCTTCTGTAGACCTCGTGGAAAAGATGTTCTGCCTCTGTGCCCTGTAGCAGAAAGTCTTTAAAGGCTGGCTCTCGGCAGCCACCGAGGTGACACTCCTTCCTTTCTTCCTCGTCACGACACTGCACCCATGGAACGTTCACGGTCTTTGATCCAACAGACCTCTCTGTTTACAGCTGTTCTTAGAAATGCAGTGCCCACATGTTCTATGCCTTCAGGAAACTAAATTGCATGCTCAAGACCGCTGTGGGCTCTCAAATTTCTTCTCAGTCCATTTTGACACCCCCCCCCCCTCCTCCTCTGTGAGGATGGCATTCCATTTCATGGGGGAATCGTGCTGCTCTTGCAGGTTGGGATTCATAGTCCACCCATCTCCTGACTACCTGCTTTCAGGCTGGTGTGGTTCACCTTTTCCTTCCTCACTTTTCCCTTTTTATTGTTTACATCCTTCCGTCATTTGATGTCATTGGGGCAGACTTCCTCCAGCTTACTGGGCAGCTAACTCATTCCTTTCTGCTGCTCAGTGACTTTAATGTGCATCATCTCCTTTGCGGTTCTCCCAGAACCTGTCCAAGAGGTGCCTTCTTGGTGGTTGTCTTCTCAATCAACTCAACCTCTACTGCCTTAATGCAAGAGCACCCATGTTCCTTTCAGACTCTACGCACACCTGTTCCCATTTGGACCTATCCTTCTGCACTGCCCAGCTTGCCCATCGTCTAGAGTGGTCCATTCCCTCTGACATATACTTGAGCAACCATTTCCTGTGTGCTATCCATTTGCTGACTCCTACCCCACCTGCGTGCACATCCAAATGGCGGCTTACTAAGGCTGAATGGAAGCTTTACCTCTCCCTGTCGACCTTTGATGAACTTCATTTCCCCAGTTGTGATGACCAGTTGGAATATCTTGCAAACATTATCCTTACTGCTGCAGAATGTTCCTCTTTACAACCCTGTGTCCTGGTCCCCTGGTGGACTGAGGTGTGCTGTGATGCAATTCGTGTGTGGAGATGGGATCTGTGCATTTTTAACCATCATCGTAAGATGGCAAACTGCATACATTATAAACAGTTGCGTGCACAGTGTCATCACATTCTTTGGGGTAGCAAGAAAGCTAGCTGGATTTCATTCACTAGTTCTTTTAACAGTTCCACTCCCTCTTCTGTATGTGGTGCAACTTGGGTGCTCTCTGGGACTAAGATCCATTCCCCAATTTCTGGCCTGACAGTAGCAGATGATTCATCGTGGACCCTATTGCTGTCTTCTACACCTTGGGCCGTCATTTTGTGGAGATTTTGGGCTCCTCCAACTATCACCATGCCTTCCTCCATCAGAAACAAGCAGAGGAGTCTCAGAATCGTGAGTGCTACAAAGCTGCCTTTACTGTGAGGGAGCTAGATCATGCTCTCACTTCATCCCAATCCTCCACACCAGGGCCAGATGATGTTCACATTCATAGGTTGCAGCACTTTTCTCTTGTGGGCAAGCACTTTCTGCTTCATATGTACAACTGCATATGGGGAGAGGGCCCATTTCCCAGTTGCTGGTGTGAAGCCACTGTCATACCCATATTTAAGCGCAGTAAAGACCAACCCACCCTTCTAGCTACCGCTCCATTTCTCTCACCAGCTGTGCTTGCAAGGTGATGGAACATATGATTCATGCCCAGCTGGTGTTGTGGCTCGAGTCTTGCAAACTACTAACCAGTAGAGTGTTTGGATTTAGAGCATGATGTTCTGCAGTTGGCCATCTCGTCACTTTGTCCACCCGTGTCGCGAATGATTTTGTGCAGAAATCCCGGACTGGCCGTATTTTTTGATCTGGAGAAAGCCTAAGACACCTGCTGGAGGACTGGTATCCTTCGTACTCTTTACATGTGGGGCTATTGTGGTCGCCTGCTCCATTTCCTTCAGGAATTTTTAAAAGACTGAGTTTTCAAGGTAGTTGCGGGTTATGCCTTGTTGGACACCTTTATCCAGGGAAAATGTGTGCCTCAGGGTTCCGTTCTGAGCGTCATCCTCTATGGCCTGTCTCCTCACGGGCATCTTTGGCTCCCTTTTCATTGACGATTTTACTATCTATTGCAGTTCTCCACGGACCTGTCTCATTGAGTGTCACCTCTAGCGATGTCTTGACAGTCTTTACTGATGGCGCATAGACAATGGCTGTGGTTTTCCCATTGATAAAACCGTTTGTATGAATTTCTGGCAGCACAATTCGTTTCTTCCACTGTCTTTACATCTTGAGCCTGTTGCTCTTCCATTCATTGAAACTATGAAATTCCTGGGAGCAGATCCAACCACCCTCCTCTGTTTGTACTGGTCCCTTGTCCTTCCAAAACTAGACTAAGGGTGTTTCATTTATGCATATGCTCATTCTTCCCTCTTATACAGTCTCAGTACTATCCACCATTGTGGCACCTCTTTGGCTAGTGACGCCTTTTACACTAGCCCGGTTGAGAGAGCGTTTGCATAAGCTGCCAAACTACCGCTGTCCTGCTGCTGTGACTTTCTCCTTAGCAGATACACATGCCATTTGCGATGAGTGGCCACCCATCCTATGCCTCCTTCTTCGATGACTCCTCTGATCACCAGTATGGGCGCTTCCTCGCTTCTCTGTTACCTCTTGGAGGTTGCTTTTGGCTCTTGCTCCAGCAGCTTAACTTCATGCTACCTGCAACTTTTCCAGTGGGTATAAACCCTTCACTGCCTTGGCTTTGTGTGGTGGCCGATATTCACCTTGGCCTTCATTCGCTTCCTAAAGACACTACTCCAGCCTTGCTCTGTACCCTCAGTTTCATGACCTTCACACGGAACTTTGCGGCAGTACCTTTGAGTACACTGGTGTCTCTCAGACTGACCATGGCGTTGGATGTGCCTTCATCATTGGCACCAATGTTTTTTAGTATCAGCTTTTGGAACACTGCTCCAGTATTTATAGCAGAGTTCTTCGCCCTGTATCAGGCCACACAGTACATCCAGCCACACAGGCTTTACTATTGTCATCTGCTCCGACTTTCTGTGTGGCAAAGCCTCTGTGCACTGTACGCCATCCTTACCTGAGTGCAATGGGTCCAGGAAAGCTGTCAGTTGCTCACTCTTGATGGCGCCACTCTGATTTTTTATGCGGGTTCCTGGTCACGTTGGTCTGACAGGAAATGAGGCTGCTGATGGTGCTGCCGAGCCCACAGTTCTCGGACCTCAGCACGCAAGTTCTCACATTCCCCCTGATAATCTCTGTTGCTGTCTGTCGACAGCTGATGTCACTTTGGCATCAACACCTGATCCTTCCTTCATGGAAACACTCAGGTTTATTAAGCCAGCCCCCCCCCCCCCCCCTCCCCTCCCCCAGCAGTTTGGACGACCTCCTCTCGGCCCTCTCACCATGAGGAGATCATTTTAGCTAGGTCGCATATTGGGCACTTGTCTTTTTAGCAATCACCATATGTTAAGTGGTGCTCCCCACATTTTTGTACTCATTGCTCTCAACCTTTGATGGTCCGCCATTTTCTGATGGAATGCCATTTGTTTAACCACTTACGTTCTCGTATGTGTTTCCCGTCTGAGTTATCGGCCGTTTCAGTGAACACTGCGCGGGCTGTCGACCGCGTTTTACTTTTTATCCATCGTAGGAATTTGGGGAAGGCCGTTCAATTTTTAGTTCACGACCTCTGTTTCTCTATGGCCTATTTGGTAGACCTTTCTCCATGTCCCTGTTTTTAGCTGTCTTCTCTTCCGTCAGTTGAGGTAATATGTAGTCATATTGAACTCCTCTCTTTGTCTTTGTGTTGTACAGTTTTGATGTGGGCATGTAAGACCCTAATTGTTTTTGCACCCTAAAACAAAACAATTACAAGATGGTCGAACCTTAGCTCTTTAAATCCACTGTCCAGAAACAACCTCTGAAGTACTGAGACATGCTTTCATATTGATTTTGGCTTATACATATGATATCACAATGTGCATCCAGTTTTCCTAGCATTTTAAGCACATAGGGTTATTCGGTAGTTAAATTATGGTCATCCTGTGACCACTGACTTGCTAGAATTCAGTGATAATTGTGTAGTGACTGCTAATCAATCCCTCCTGTTATACTCCGTTACCTATTGTTAACTGCAAGTAGTTTGAATTTCCATTTCTTTCTCTGCCAGTGTGTACGAAGTGCCTTTACTCTTTTCAACATTGAGTTGTCTCTGAGAATTCTTATGGGAGTAATTATTCCTTGCATTCATTACTTGCATTGCCAATATGCTCATTGCTCTAATCTTACAGAACGAAAAAATTATTTCGAATGTTGGCAGTGTGGGAGTATTAACAACTTCTTCATTATTATTTGTTTTCCAGCTTGTATTTGTGCAAAATCACGTCTTTTTGTTTGTACCTTCACTAGGTTGTGAATTGATGATTACCATTGATCTTTACTGATCTGCGAAATTTTGACACTCGAGGTTGATCAAAGTTCCGAATGAAATAATCAGTTTTAACCAGCCAGGAAGTTTCTAATCAGCGCATATTCCTTTGCAGGATGGAAATTAGCTCTGGAAACAATCCTCTGCGTTCTGACTAAGTCATTTCTCCACAGTATCCATTCTTGTGGTAGTGCTTGTCCCGCAAGGTATGCAGAGGAATTTGTGTAAGTTGAAGTGTTTGAAAGCTCCTCCCCCCCCCTCCCCTCCCAAGAGCAATCTACTAGAGTGTAGCTTGTACAGGGGTGAAACTTTGACAATAAACAGTACATGTATGGAGATAATAGAGGCTTATGGAATGTGGTGCCATGTAAGAAAACTGAAGACAGGGTGGGTAAACACATAACTAAAGAAATGTACAGAATAGATTTGAGGAGGGAAGAAATTCATGGCACAACTTTGGTAAAAGAAGGGATTGGTTGAGAAGACACATCCTGGGTTATCGAGGAATAGTCAGTTTGGTTGCAGCGAGGGGGATTGTAGTAAAGTGTGAGACCAAGGATTGATGTAGGTTGCAATAGTTATGCAGAGATAAAGAGGCTTGTACTGGATAGACTACTGTGTAGAGCTGCATCAAACCAGTCTTTTGATGCAAAATAGCAACATCATCATCTGCCAAGAAATACTGACAGTTTGTACAGTTGAGATATTTCACAGATTTGAAACAACCTGCAGTGCTTCATATACAACCTTGCCCTTGCTTTAATTACAGCCTTTCTTCAAATTTTAACTTAATAACTTATGTTAAACTATTTCACAAGAGACTTATTCTTGTTTTTTGAAATTTTGTATTTTTTTAATAGGACGACTGTGGTGTTACAATTGTCATGGTCGAGGGAGAAAATTATTCTCTGCCAGAAGTTAAAAATTCAAAGCAATCAAAACAGAGTCCAGCTGCCAACAAAGACAATGCTTCAAGGACAATGTATGTATTATTGCTGTTGTAGATTAAATGTTCACATTTATTCTTAGAGATACTTAATCAGCTTTGTTTTGTACATTTTACTCAAATGTGTGAACTTATTTTTGTGTGTTATTGTACATAATTAAAGGAATAATGCTTCTTCTCAGGTGTTCGGAGGATTCTATCATCACCTTACTTCCGACTGGTGCAGAGGCAGTCATGTGTGTGAGAGGAATTGAAAACTCAAACCAGTTTACTGGAACACTTTTGGCAGAAACATGTGTAGATATATATAAAAAACTTTTTGAAGATTTGGGTAATGCAGAAGGTTCATATGATGATGGTTTCAGGTAAGTTTGTTTTATAATATGAGGACATCAAATAAATGTTTCTTTCATAGAGATGAGCTTTATGTAAATGGATATTTTGAGGAACTCTTGCTTCTCTATTGAATCTCCTGTTTTGATATGATACATATGCGTGGATGTCCTGGTTTCCTTCTTTTGAGCTATGTAATACTGATGTGTATCAGTTTCCAGTTCTCTGGCAGTTTGTGACTGAAAATATTAAACTGTCACAAGTAAGTATTTTGTATACATAAAATAACAAAAACTTCCTAAAGTTTAGCCAGCTACTGACCTAGCCTTAGAAAGTCCTAGGGGGAATTTTCTATTAGTTCTTTATATTTAGCTCTATTGCATTAAACTGTTGTAACATTAGTCTGGTCAAAAGCTGGATAGCTTCTTCAGGACATTTCTGTTTCAACACCTAGAAATACAAATATATCTATGTGAAAAATGAGTGATAGAATTAATCTTATCTGGTGGTTTCTGTGGAAGTGCAGCTTTTTTCCTTGTATGGAGAACCCGTAATTCTATAATTCTTTTCCTTCAGTTGCCATCTACCCATCAAACTTGAACGTTCACATTCCACCTCAGATTTTACAATTAAATCCTAAGTTTATGCATATTCCTTCAGCTTCATAATTTGTTATACTGTTACTTGTTGTAATAGCCCTACAGCTTCAAAGGATTCGTACTCACATTCATTTTGCGAAGACTTATGTCTCTGCAACTGTTGGCTATCCTTTTGAGTAATAAATATTTATGTAGCTGTAGCAAAACTTTGTAAGCAGTCTTCTTGTTATGCCTGGCTATGACTCAGCATCTCTTCTATATGTTGAGTAGCAATCAGTCCTCATAATATTGTCATTAATTAGGATGTTATAGATGTAAGTTGCATAATATGCATTAACCAACACTGGTTGCCACATTGTGATGTATACCCTTTTACACACTTGAATTATCATACTTACAGTGAAGATACAACCTAGTCTTCTTTTATTACCGAAAAGCGACTGGTTTCTGCAGGCAGTAGATCGCTTCACTCCATTTTGGCCATTTCCTGAGATACCCCTTTATCTCGGCACCTTAGAATTCATCCTTTCCATATTGATAAGTAATTTCACACATGTAGAATGAAACCATTTTATTTTAACATACCTCAGTTAAGTCACTTCTGTTTCACAAAGCCACGTCAGTGTAGGTTGTTACACATTATTTGAAAGCATAACATTTATCTTCGATTTACTGAATTTCTGACAAACTTCAATTCTCAGCCTGTGTGTTGTGAAACATTTTATTATTTCTTTTGTGGTTCGCTACAAGAATTCAGTAGAAAGGTGACTATCGTTCATCCAACTATTTTGGCCAAACGCCTGTAGCAGTTGCAAGTAAACCTATATGACATCTATCAGCTTATCTATTTGCCACTGTGTGGAGTCATAAACACATGCACTGATAGGATGGCAATGAGACTCATTTTTTAATATGCAAACAAGTTGTAATTTGAAGTAACTGGTTATTTATATAAATCTACAAATGACGTATGATAAAAGAGATATTCACAGATGAGAAATGACAACAAAGATTAGAATGAATGAAATGTATGGGGCAATTCGGAAAGAAAACTTATTGAAAATGGTGACCAGAAAATGATTTACTGAAGTGGTCAAATCAGGCTGTAAGAGCTGAAGAATAAAACTCTTATTTAATCTGCTTTCCATTTAATATTGTGTATGTTCTCTCTCTGTGGTAATCGGCATTAAATTTTTTAAGATGACCAATGTATTCTAATTCCAGCCTCCCTTACTCACTCAGACTTGTTCTCCACCAACTTTTATTTTGATATAAGGTTCTGCTTGTTGCCTTCAGAACCTTTGAGCCCTTTCTCTGTCCTTATGTGCCAATAGAGAAAATATTGGTGCCCTTCATGGAATCCTATCCCACTTGCTTGCCCCCCTGCGGGTCCGGGGATTAGAATAGGCCCGAGGTATTCCTGCCTGTCGTAAGAGGCGACTAAAAGGAGTCCATCCCCCTCACGGGGGTAGTTAGCGCCTGCGTCCGGAGACGGACGGTTTCACGACCTATAATCGTGGTCTTTTTGGTTTTAAACTTCTTGTTTCTTCCTTCCTTTTGTTGGTCCCTTTCTTTGCTCTTCTCCACCTCACTGTCTTCCTTACTCTTTCCCTTGACTTCTCCTTGCCTTCTCATTGCCTTTTTCTCCTTGCCTTCTCATTGCCTTTTTCTCCTTGCCTTCTCATTGCCTTTTTCTCCTTGCCTTCTCATTGCCTTTTTCTCCTTGCCTTCTCATTGCCTTTTTCTCCTTGCCTTCTCATTGCCTTTTTCTCCTTGCCTTCTCATTGCCTTCTCTGGTCTCCGCCTAGGCGTTTGAGACAGTCTGTCCTCTTTCTCCCTCTCTCTCTTCTTTTTCCTCTTCTTCCTTCCTCCCTGTGCGTGTCTGAAGGCCGACCCACGCGTTCGCACGCGTAGCCGGTGACGGGGTAACGCGTAAGTCCCCGCCCTGGGTAGACATGTAAGGCACGCGCGTACCCCCTGGTAAAGGCCAGGCCCGGGGAGGGGTGATTGCCTGAGCTGATACCTTCTGACCATGCCGATTGGTCCCTCCGTCTGTTTCTCGGGAGGTGTGACCTGAGGTGTAAACATTCACCTAAGGCGGGAGTGCCCTCTGAGAGGGTCCCCACAAGGAAGGAGCGCGCCATCGGAGACACTGGCAATCATGGGGGATTCCTCCGCAATGGATTCTACTCC
This sequence comes from Schistocerca cancellata, assembly GCF_023864275.1. NCBI lineage: Eukaryota > Metazoa > Arthropoda > Insecta > Orthoptera > Acrididae > Schistocerca > Schistocerca cancellata. Next base: position 689,382,388 of record NC_064630.1, on the reverse strand, counting down.
ATCGCTTTCGACTTCGACCCAAAAACGGAAACGTGACCAGCCAACAGTGACAAAAGTACTACCGCCTGCCCCACAGTTCCTCGTAGTTTCTCGCACTGAGGACGGAAAGGATTTTTCCTCTGTCAACCCTTTTGTTATTCAGAAGGGCGTTGATGCCATAGCCGGATCTGTCAAATCTTGTACCAGGTTGCGTAACGGCACCTTATTACTAGAAACTGAGAATGCCTTTCAGGCACAAAAACTGCTTCGGGCCACCCTCCTGTACACGTTCCCTGTCCGGGTGGAGGCCCACCGAACTTTGAATTCGTCTCGTGGTGTAGTGTATACTAGCTCCCTCGACGGATTGACTGACGAGGAGCTTCAATCTTTCCTCGCTGAGCAGGGCGTGACGGCTGTCCATCGGGTCATGAAAAAGGTCAACAACGACCTTGTACCGACCCGGACACTCTTCTTGACCTTCGATAGTGTTAAGCTGCCATCGCGCATCAAGGCGGGCTACGAGGTTATTTCTGTTCGCCCCTATGTCCCGACACCTACGCGCTGCTACCAGTGTCAGCGTTTCAATCACACTCGACAGTCTTGTTCTAATGCGGCTAAATGTGTCACTTGTGGCAGGGATGCCCATGAGGGTGACTGTCCACCTCCGTCTCCTCATTGTGTGAACTGTCAGGGTGACCACGCCGCATCCTCCCGCGACTGTCCTGTCTATAAGGACGAACGTTGCATCCAAGAAATTCGTGTCAAAGAGAAAGTGTCCACCTCGGCTGCTCGCAAGCTATTGGCTAGTAGGAAGCCCACGCTGCTCCCAGCGGGGAAATATAGTACTGTCCTCGCCTCTCCTCGGACTACCCGGGAGGTCGCAACCCAGACATGCGATCTGACCTTCAGCACCACGGTCGTCCGTTCGGCCAGTGCTAAGATCGCGCGGTCGACGTCTCCTCTTCCTCCCATCACACCACAGACACCAGCCACTTCCTCAGCTTCTGCTAAGTCGAAGACACCGAAGTCAGATGCACGGTCCTTCAAGAAGGAACCATCCCGTGCAGACTTCCTCCGTCCCTCGACCTCCCAGCCTTCGACCGATACTTCCTCCAAACGTCCTTCCAAAAAGGCGCATAGGAAGCACAGTTCTCCTTCTCCGCCACGGCGCATCTCTTCTCCTGCGCCACCCAGCGGTTGCCGCCCCAGGCCGTCATCCGTTTCGCCTGGCCGCACCGCCGGTAGCCGTACATGTGGCCGTTCACCGGCGGAGGAAGCTCCCCCTCCCGGCCATCATCCCGAGATGGCCGATGACCCTATAGACCCCATGGACGATGACTGTCCGCCTACTGATAGCGGCGGCAGTGCTCGCTCGAAGCCAGGCCCTAAGCGGCCTTCGAGGTGACCCCTTCTCTCATCTTCCTTTTCTTACGATGGCACTTATTCACTGGAATATTCGCAGCATTCGCTCCAACCGAGAGGACTTGAAGTTGCTGCTCCGCTTGCATCGTCCGCTCGTCGTAGCCCTCCAGGAAACGAAGCTACGCCCATGCGATCACATTGCCTTGACACACTACACCTCTGTGCGTTTTGACCTACCCCCTATGGTAGGAATCCCAGCTCATGGAGGGGTTATGTTGCTGGTCCGGGATGATATTTACTACGATCCCATCACGTTGCACACCGGCCTGCAGGCAGTCGCCATCCGCATTACTCTCCCCGCCTTTACGTTTTCCTTTTGTACCGTTTACACTCCCTCGTCATCTGCCGTTACCAGGGCAGACATGATGCAACTTATTGCTCAGCTACCTGCACCGTTTTTGTTAACTGGAGACTTCAATGCCCACCATCCCCTTTGGGGTTCTCCAGCCTCCTGCCCGAGGGGCTCCTTGTTAGCAGACCTTTTCAACCAGCTCAATCTTGTCTGCCTTAATACTGGCGCCCCTACTTTTCTTTCGGACACATCTCATACCTATTCCCATTTAGACCTCTCTATATGTACTGCCCAACTTGCACGCCGGTTTGAGTGGTATGCACTTGCTGATACATATTCGAGCGACCACTTCCCGTGTGTTATCCATCTCCTGCAGCATACTCCCTCTCCGTGCTCCTCTAGTTGGACCATCTCCAAGGCAGACTGGGGGCTCTTTTCTTCCAGGGCGACCTTTCAGGATCAAACCTTCACAAGCTGCGATCGTCAGGTCGCACACCTCACGGAAGTCATTCTCGCTGCTGCTGAATATTCCATCCCTCACCCTACTTCTTCTCCACGTCGCGTACCGGTCCCCTGGTGGACCGCAGCATGTAGAGACGCTTTACGTGCTCGTCGACGTGCTTTACGCACCTTTAAACGCCACCCTACAGTGGCGAATTGTATTAATTATAAACGATTACGTGCTCAGTGTCGTCGTATTATTAACGAAAGCAAGAAAGCCAGCTGGGCTGCTTTCACAAGCACCTTCAACAGTTTTACTCCTTCTTCTGTTGTCTGGGGTAGCCTGCGCCGGCTATCTGGCACTAAGGTCCACTCCCCAGTTTCTGGCTTGAAGGTCGCGAGTGAAGTCCTTGTGGCCCCTGAGGCTGTCTCCAATGCCTTCGGCCGCTTTTTCGCCGAGGTTTCGAGCTCCGCTCATTACCACCCTGCCTTCCTCCCCCGCAAACAGGCAGAGGAGGCTAGGCCACCTGACTTTTGCTCCTCGAATTGTGAAAGTTATAATGCCCCATTCACCATGCGGGAACTCGAAACCGCACTTGGCCGATCACGGTCCTCCGCTCCAGGGCCTGATTCTATTCATATTCAGATGCTGAAGAACCTTTCTCCTGCGGGTAAAGGTTTTCTTCTTCGTACATACAATCGCATCTGGATTGAGGGACATGTTCCCGCATGCTGGCGCGAGTCTATTGTTGTCCCGATTCCTAAGCCGGGGAAGGACAAGCACTTGCCTTCCAGTTATCGACCTATCTCACTTACCAGCTGTGTCTGTAAAGTGATGGAGCGAATGGTTAACTCTCGATTGGTTTGGCTGCTTGAGTCTCGACGCCTACTTACAAATGTACAATGTGGATTTCGTAGGCGCCGCTCTGCTGTTGACCATCTGGTTACCTTGTCGACCTTCATTATGAATAACTTCTTGCGGAAGCGCCCGACCGCGGCTGTGTTCTTTGATTTGGAGAAGGCTTACGACACCTGTTGGAGGGCGGGCATTCTCCGCACCATGCATACATGGGGCCTTCGCGGTCGCCTCCCTCTTTTTATTCGTTCCTTTTTAATGGATCGACAGTTCAGGGTACGTGTGGGTTCTGTCCTGTCCGACACCTTTCGCCAGGAGAATGGGGTGCCACAGGGCTCAGTTTTGAGCGTCGCTCTGTTCGCCATCGCGATCAATCCAATAATGGATTGCCTCCCAGCTGATGTATCAGGCTCCCTTTTTGTGGACGATTTTACCATCTATTGCAGCGCGCAGTGTACACGTGTCCTGGAGCGCTGTCTTCAGCGTTCTCTTGACCGTCTTTACTCCTGGAGTGTCGCCAATGGCTTCCGTTTTTCTGCCGAGAAGACGGTCTGTATTAACTTCTGGCGCTACAAAGAGTTTCTCCCACCGTCCTTACGACTTGGTCCCGTTGCTCTCCCAATCGTGGAGACAACCAAATTTTTAGACCTTACCTTTGACAGGAAACTTAGCTGGTCTCCACATGTGTCATATTTGGCCGCCCGTTGTACCCGTTCTTTAAATGTCCTCCGTGTTCTCAGTGGTATGTCGTGGGGAGCGGATCGAACCGTCCTACTTCGTCTATATCGGTCGATCGTCCGCTCCAAGCTGGATTATGGGAGCTTCGTATACTCCTCTGCACGGCCATCCATCTTACGCCGCCTCAACTCCATACAACATCGGGGTTTACGACTTGCGATCGGAGCATTTTATACCAGTCCCGTAGCGAGTCTTCATGCTGACGCTGGCGAATTGCCGCTCACTTACCGGCGCGATATACTGCTTTGTCGGTATGCCTGTCGGCTACTGTCAATGCCCGACCATCCGTCTTATCGTTCCTTTTTTGACGACTCTCTCGACCGTCAATACGGGTTGTATGTCTCTGCCCTGCTACCCCCTGGAGTTTGCTTTCGTCGCCTCCTTCAACACCTTCATTTTTCACTCCCTGCAACCTTTCGAGTGGGCGAGAGCCACACGCCACCTTGGCTCCAGGCTCAGGTCCGCGTTCACCTTGACCTCAGCTCGCTCCCAAAAGAGGTCACCGCCAGTTCGGTCTACCACTCCCGTTTTTTGGAACTTCGTTCGAAGTTCATCAACATGACTTTCATTTATACAGATGGCTCTAAGACCAATGACGGGGTCGGGTGTTCCTTTATAGTCGGGGCACAAAGTTTCCAATACCGGCTCCATGATCATTGTTCGGTCTTCACAGCTGAGCTCTTTGCCCTCTACCAGGCTGTTCTTTACATCTGCCGCCACCGACATTCTGCTTATGTCATCTGCTCAGATTCCCTGAGCGCCATCCAGAGCCTCAGTGATCCGTACCCGGTTCACCCTTTCGTACACCGGATCCAACGCTCTCTTCAGCGGCTGGTGGACGTCAGTCCGCCAGTTAGCTTTATGTGGGTTCCTGGCCATGTCGGTATCCCTGGGAACGAAGCTGCAGATGCCGCGGCCAAGGCTGCGGTCCTCCAGCCTCGGACAGCTTCTTGTTGTGTCCCTTCGTCCGATTTTAGCAGGGTCATTTGTCGGCGCGTTGTGTCGCTGTGGCATGCCGATTGGGCTGCACTTACTGACAACAAGCTTCGGGCCTTAAAACCTCTTCCCGTGGCTTGGACGTCCTCCTCACGCCCTTCTCGGCGGGAGGAGGTCGTTTTAGCAAGGTTAAGGATTGGACACTGCCGGTTCAGCCATCGCCATCTGCTGACGGCTGCGCCGGCGCCGTTCTGCCCATGTGGGCACTTGCTCACGGTTAGACACATTTTAATGTCCTGTCCCGATCTTAACCAACTGCGCCTCGATCTTAACCTGCCTAATACTTTCGATGCCGTTTTAGCGGATGACCCACGAACAGCTGCTCGTGTTCTTTGTTTTATCAATTTGACAAACCTCGCTAAGGACATTTGATGTTGTTTTTTAATCCTATGCCTGTCAGTCTCTTTTAGCGTCTTTTCCCTTTTAGTTGTTGTCAACTTGTGCCTCGCAGTGCATTTTTAGAGTAGTCAGGGCGCTAATGACCATTGAAGTTGTGCGCCCTAAAACCACAAAAAAAAAAAAAAAAAAAAAAAAACTGTCCCACTTGCTCATTAAGTACTGTCCAATCTACAGAATCAACTCTAGTGACATGAAAATAAATTCGATACTGGGGTGCAACCTGTTGTACAGAGGCCTTCCTGTATATAGATCCAGTCAGTCCCTATTAAGTAACAATGCAGTTCTACATATTACCATGACTCGATAATCCCTGAGATGTTTGCACAAGACATCATTATTCTGTAATAAAAAATTATAATGCCCTATTATCCAGATCAAAACCCTACTGTTGCAATACTAAAAAGTCCACCTGAAAAACTATTTAACATTTTGGCCTCCTATTCAGTTTTAGAACGTTACTACAAACCAGAATCACACAACTAGTAGTAAAGAGCCATTCACAGATTCAGTAACTTGCCTGGATGACCTACTTGACATGGCTTTCCTCCAGAGAGTTATTTCCACATGCTTTACAGTACTCTCTACCTAAGCATATCTTCAACTTAGCGTTTTAAAACCTGAATTCCACAAAAAATTCTGTTCAAAGTCCTCACCTTCATACACCCCACTTCAGATACACTGGACTGGTAAAATATCTGCTTCAGTTCACCTGTTCTGTACAGTGTAGAAAACTTCTTTGCCACTCACTTTACTTACCAGGAAAAAACACAAAGCCAATAGCATACATTGCCTCCCACAGCATCATATGGCCTTGTTGAGTACTCTTGATGCATCCCACACACAGTCGGCTACTTCTCTAGTTTCCTCTGATGTGTAGTGCACACCTGGCCTATTTAGGGGGGGGGGGGGATGCTAAAACTCCCAAACCTATGGCACAAAGCCACAGCCCAGTTTGTCACAAAAACTTCATTCAACTAAGATCCAGGGAACCATGATTTAGCTTGTTAGTCTACTTCTTCCTGTTGTACAGTCATTTGCCATCTGCCCTATATTGACCTGTAACTCTTCCATCCTAAGTGCTTCTCAGTTTCATCAAAGTGAATGTTATGTCTTTCTTACATTTGGCACGATGGCTTTATTGTCTGTAAACCTTTGTTGGTATTTGACAACTTTGCATTACTCTTACGAAATTTTATTACATTTTTTTTAGATAGCTGCTATGACAGTGTGATAAGTTGAAATCTTGTCTTTCCCTGTTCTTTGTTCTTGATTTTATGTTATTCCCTCTTGAATTTTGTAGATATTGCAGATTACACTTCTCTCTGTTCTTCATCCAGATTTCTTCCAGAATTTCAAAACTCTTTCCTAATCTGACAATTATCTTAGTTCTCAAATACCATGACTTTGTGCTGGATTTTCTTTATTCATCCTTCTGTTGTTAATGTGAGATCGGAGTTGTTTCTGGTACCTCTCTATTTTCTGATGCCAAAATCTGTGTCTTGTAGCACCTTGTCAGTATTTCCTTAATTTCTTTAGGATGTTACTGTTGACATAATTTCAGAAGCTTCAAGGGACATTAATTGGGTGAATGGTGGGTCTCACATTTTTCTGCACTTCCCATTATGGTACTGCGTTGTTGTTGTTGATGCTGATAATGTGAAATTGTATTGATACATCTCTTGTTTGTAGAATTTGGATACCAGACCAAACGACACTATGCCCTATACCCGCTAATGTTTTTAATAGTCCTGAATGCATGCTATAACCGAGCGGGGTGGCGCAGTGGTTAGCACACTGGACTCGCATTCGGGAGGACGACGGTTCAATCCCGTCTCCGGCCATCCTGATTTAGGTTTTCCGTGATTTCCCTAAATCGCTTGAGGCAAATGCCGGGATGGTTCCTTTGACAGGGCACGGCCGATTTCCTTCCCCATCCTTCCCTCACCCGAGCTTGCGCTCCGTCTCTAATGACCTCGTTGTCGACGGGACGTTAAACACTAATCTCCTCCTCCTCCTGCATGCTATATAATCCTGCTTGGTTGTTTGAGCTTAAATCATTGGTTGTTCTGTCATGCTCTGGCTGCAGTACTGATCACAATTTCTTCCATATCTGTATCTTGCCTGTCTTCTGGCACACTGTATGCAAGCTATCCTTCACGCAGACTCTCACAGTCTACAGGGTTATTACAAATGATTGAAGCGATTTCACAGCTCTACAATAACTTTATTATTTGAGATATTTTCACAATGCTTTGCACACACATACAAAAACTCAAAGTTTTTTTAGGCGTTCACAAATGTTCGATATGTGCCCCTTTAGTGATTCGGCAGACATCAAGCCGATAATCAAGTTCCTCCCACACTCGGCGCAGCATGTCCCCATCAATGAGTTCGAAAGCATCGTTGATGCGAGCTCGCAGTTCTGGCACGTTTCTTGGTAGAGGAGGTTTAAACACTGAATCTTTCACATAACCCCACAGAAAGAAATCGCATAGGGTTAAGTCGGGAGAGCGTGGAGGCCATGACATGAATTGCTGATCATGATCTCCACCACGACTGATCCATCGGTTTTCCAATCTCCTGTTTAAGAAATGCCAAACATCATGATGGAAGTGCGGTGGAGCACCATCCTGTTGAAAGATGAAGTCGGCACTGTCTGTCTCCAGTTATGGCATGAGCCAATTTTCCAGCATGTCCAGATACACGTGTCCTGTAACCTTTTTTTTGCAGAAGAAAAAGGGGCCGTAAACTTTAAACCGTGAGATTGCACAAAACACGTTAACTTTTGGTGAAATTCGAATTTGCAGCACGAATGCGTGAGGATTCTCTACCGCCAAGATTCGCACATTGTGTCTGTTCACTTCACCATTAAGAAAAAATGTTGCTTCATCACTGAAAACAAGTTTCGCACTGAATGCATCCTCTTCCATGAGCTGTTGCAACCGCGCCGAAAATTCAAAGCATTTGACTTTGTCATCGGGTGTCAGAGCTTGCAGCAATTGTAAACGGTAAGGCTTCTGCTTTAGGCTCTTCCATAAGATTTTCCAAACCGTCGGCTGTGGTACGTTTAGCTCCCTGCTTGCTTTATTCGTCGACTTCCGCGGGCTACGCGTGAAACTTGCCTGCACGCGTTGAACCGTTTCTTCGCTCACTGCAGTGGCATCCAGAAGCTTTAAACTGCGCATACCATCGCCGAATGGAGTTAGCAGTTGGTGGATCTTTGTTGAACTTCGTCCTGAAGTGTCGTTGCACTGTTATGACTGACTGATGTGAGTGCATTTCAAGCACGACATACGCTTTCTCGGCTCCTGTCGCCATTTTGTCTCACTGCGCTCTCGAGCGCTCTGGCGGCAGAAACCTGAAGTGCGGCTTCAGCCGAACAAAACTTTATGAGTTTTTCTACGTATCTGTAGTGTGTCGTGTCCATTTGTCAATGAATGGAGCTACAGTGAATTTATGAAATCGCTTCAATCATTTGTAATAGCTCTGTATTTGTCATTTCTTTTGCACTTAACATACAAGTTGAAGATTAGAGTATTCTGTTGTTTTTGTGCTCTGTTTTCTTGAAATTAAATTTAATCTACTTCAACATGATGTTTCTTTCAGAAGGCCTTTTGTCTCAGTTTCTATTTACACTCACGGACTCTGATTTTCCATAACAGTCTCTGCTGATTTCCAACCTCTTTTTTTACTTAAAAGACTGTTTATAGTATCATGTTCCGGTAGCCAAGAACAAGAACTTTATTACTCCTGAGGTAAAGCTATGTAAAGATTGTCCTGATGTAATGGTTTCTCACAACACGATAACAGTTCTTGTATGTACAAGCAGAGGATTTCTGAATTTAACATTTGACGATGCTGCTATGGCTGCAGTACATTAGGACTTTGCTTTTATGAAACAGATCTGATGATGGTCATTAAAGACTGAAACCAGTAATCTGTTAAACAAAAAAGATTGTGACCATAGATGTAAATTAAAGGAAACTTACAAGCAGAGGACACCGTCAATCATTGTAGAGAAGCATTGTCATAGGCAGAGTCAGTATATGTGGTGCAGGCAATGCCCCTGGTTTTATAGGCAAGTGCTGCACTCTGATGATTAGAGTGATGGCACTTTCGATGTAGAGTAAAGACGGGCAATGGGATTTGCACTGGCTGGTGACCTGCTGTTCAGTGTCCTATAAAGGCTACCTGGCAGAGGAATACAGGGAAGTTGTGTAATGTCACATGGTTTGCAGACGTGAGCTAGTGCTTGCTATATCTGATGGATGTGACATCACCAATACTGCAGCGGCTGTTGAGGTAGCATGGCCTGTGGCTGCATCGCAGGTCCTTTGATAGGACTAAAATCCAAAACCCTCTATTTTGTGGCATATGACTGGATCATAAGGGACCGCCATATGCCACATTCCCTTTTCCTTTGGAGGAGATGACTGAGCCATCTCACTGTGTAGATGGGGCTGTGGCAGAGACGACAGTTGAAGTTACAACACTATTCACATGATTAAGGGAAAATTGTTTGTATTGTATTAGTGCACGATTATTTTTTGATTGTGAACTGTGTCCTTACACTGACACACATTGCATCAAAATTGATCAACTCACACTGTGACATATTACTTCAAAATAGTCGCAGTTGCAGCATGTGTGTTCCTCTGCTGTGCCAGAAAATGTTGTGTACAGTATATTTCCCAAGTATGTGAAAGTGTTTGCAATAACTAGGTCGAACTTTCCACACATCTATATTTGTTCTTTCCACTACTCAAAATGTTTCAGCTTATCATTTCCCGTGAGATTGCCAGGGGCTTTTCTGTCTACTGTTACAGCCAACCATGGAGTTAAAAACATGTGTGTAATAAATTGTTCATCAAAATGCTTTTTTGGGATCTTGTCATACTATAAGCACACAGAGAAGAATGAATCCCACTCTAATAAACCATACCTAAGAGTTAAAAGGGCATAAGTCTGATTTCTGCAATTTCGACTTAAGACATTAGTTGTAATGCCCCCACACTGCTTGATTTGCAGGAGAAGCTTAACTGAGTGGTTTGAGCCTCATTTTGGCAGTGGTAAAAGGGCACAAATGAAGCAGTGTGTTGGTATTATAAATATAGGGTTAAGTCAAAATTGGGGTGTTAGACTTAATGCTTCTTCACCTTTTAGATTTGGAAGTAGGTCCTTAATAACATGAGGAGTCATGTTTTATTTAATTTCTGCTACCTGAATTTCGGGTCTTGGCTTGTTCACTTTTTATGCTACATTCGCTCCCATACTAAATATTGGCATTGCAACATTTAAAAAAAATTCACACGCATGTCCTTTTTCCATATACTTCTAAATTTGTTCAGACTGTCATCCAGATGTATATCAGTGTCATATGAAATATAACACCATAAATATTGGAAAAGTATTTTACTTGTTCTGTTATTTTGTTGTAACTTATTTTGTTGTCTTCAGTAACTATTTGTTCTGGGTGGTCACTTTTCATTGAATGGCATTGTGTTAATTTCATTGCAGAAATTTCCAGATTGTGCTGTTGCTGTCTTGTTTCTAATGTAAACTGTGTGTTACATTTTGTTTTCACTATTCTTTGTAGATCATTACCATTGAGCATTGCATTTAGTGAAATACTTTCCCTATAGAAATCCGTAAGTATGTCTTTGATCTTCGTAAACATCCCATCCATGTATGTAGGGTGTCACACAGCTTTTAAGGTAAAAATTTTATGGCTTGTAGAGGATCTTTAACTGAGTCTGTGAAAGATCTCTGATGTGTCTCCTTTCTTAAAAACAGATTAATTTGCTTGGCACTGTTGTTAATGGACTTTGATTCTTCAGTCATATGTTGCAAAAGTTTAAAATAGTTACGGATGAAATGAATATTTCTGTGATCTTTGATGTGGTTTTCTTATTGCAGGTTGTGGTTGGTTTTTGACTATTCCTGTAAGCATCCCAAACCTTACAGAGTATAAATTATATTTTTTCTACGTTTTAGTACATTTCTTCTTTTCCAAGTTTGTTCTTTAGTCCTAGTGCTTCTATTTCCGCTGCTTTATATATGTTCCTCTATATCTCCACTTACATCTGTTTCTTCTGTCTTGATGGTCATCTTATATTGGTAAGGATTTATCATGCATTGATCATGTAAGAGGTGTACTTCAAAGACCTTATCAGTTTTCATGAGCTGTTTGCGTATTTTCCCACATGCTGCTGAAATCTTAATAGTGAACATTACTAAATAATGGTCCATCATACATCACATCCTCTTTCTTTATTGACTGTGAAGAAATTTTCTTGTGTATGATTGATTATGTAATCGTTTATCTTCACCATTTCGTGGCACAGGTGAAGTACTTAACTTTTATTTTAAAGAAGGTGTTGGTTTTGTTAATAGATTAAATACTGTAAATCGCCTCAGTCTTAATTTCTACAATTGTATGCTTTGTTATTCCGAACCACGTAAATTGTCACATGGTCCACTCTTATGTTCATATTCTCTGCTAGTTGAGATGCCAGTGTTGCCCAGATATGCATTTGTTTGAGTTCTAACAATTGAAACTCCAGTTCGGCATATCAACAGTGTAAGGACGAGGATAGATTGCTACTCACCTAAAGATCACATGTTTTTGCCTACGTGCAACTCAATGTGTCATCTTTATGGTAAGTAGCAAGCTATCCTTTTCATTATATTATTGTTTATTTCAATTCTATTAGCCAGTCTCCTTCTGCCCCTTCCTCTGTGCTGTATAATGTGATTTTGTAGATATATTTAGTGGCATACATGCATACTGTCTGCTTAACGTGTTGCAAATAGTTAGTATCAAAGAAATAATAAATTATAACATACTGCTTTATGCGGCAGTTTTTCATGCAGCTTAATGTTTATGATGTCATACTCCTGAACTGTGCCGTACAATGATATAACCTTGGCATGTACATTCAGTGCTACATTTGAACACAGTGTGTCGTGAATACAGTTTGTAGTAAAGAAGTGACAAATTGAAACATCAGCCTGATTTGACAGTTTTATTGCATGAACAATGAAAACATAGTTAGCGATAAACTTCTTTTCCTTTCATAATTTTGTAGGGGTTGGAAGTGACACTGAGTAAAAGTTTCAGGAAAGTTTGAAATTATGCTTAAAGTTTGTTGAAAGTCGCTAAGTGCTCTCTTCTCAAATACTGGATGAATAAAATCAGGGTATTCACACATTGTGGCCTACACTACTACTTCACCCTCACCCTTACCCCTTTGATAGGTAGGTGATTCTAACCTGCAGTGATTCTTTCCAAACAGTAAGTGATATGTGTACCAGGTTGGTTGAAACTGGTCCATTAGTTTTGGAGGAGATATGGACTATACGGATACATAAATTCATGCATTCATATTTATTATATTTATACATATCTTTTTTTCTGTGATCAGATTTTGATGAACGTAAATATATAAGATGCCCCAAGTTATGTTAAAGGTTTTGAAAACCTCATGAAAACTAGTCTGCTGCTTTTGGAGATTAGCATTTTCAAAGATGGGCAGACACGACAGATTGACAGATGTATTATTAATATACTGGTGAGCAGTACATGATGATTTTTATCAATTTGGTCCAAAAGTTTTGAAGAATTTTTAATTTTAGCCATCTCTTTACCCCAGGTTGCCTCCCTCATTATTTGTTCCTTTCTATATTCCATTTCTCTCTACTCCATCTGATAGCAGTGTCTTTCATTGAAATATTGTCACAGGTCATGGAAATATTATTTGATCCACAGCATGTACTTTTTAACTTAAGGAAACTCTTGTCGTATGTGATAGTTATTCACCTTTTGAGGATAACACATCATATCACTTTTGCTCACACTATTCCAGATTTGTTTTAACATGCTTAGCATGAGTCAAGACTAATAGAAGATTTGTTCTGTTTTCTGTAGCAGTAAGAATAACTGCAAAACTTTTTCCTCACTGGTGTGTTGCAGCAAGAGTCATGTTGGCAGTGGTTTGTTAAAACTGTCATTGAACTCTTCTTGTGGAACTGGAGTGTTGTTCTAGACTAATGAATTATAGTGTTTCTTTTTCTGTGCCAATGCTCTGCTTTAAGAAACAATATCCAGCCATCCTCCATTGCTTAGTATTGATTCCTAGCATCTGTTTATCTTATTTGGTCATGTGTGTCTACAGTATATGTATTCTGTTGTAACAATAAGAGCTCTTTAGAGACGGCTACTGAAAAAGTCCACCTTTACTTTAGGAGTATTAAATGTACTCACTCATAAATGTACTCACTCAATTCACCAGTTTTGAAGTTGTGAAATCTTCGTAGGTTTTTAGTTTTAGAAATGACAGCTCTTGGGAGTATTCATATTACTTTCTTACTGTATACAGTAAGCAGACAATGAACTTTGCTAGACTAATGGTGGTGTAATGAAATGGGAGAGGTGGAGGCATAACAGGAATATTGAAAATTACAGCTGGTAATAACTGCTGTAAAATGTTTGTTTGTGGATTTTTACCTCTTATTGTTGGTGCCTTATTGGCAGATAACTTTGCTGTGTTGGTAATCAGAGTACTTATTTCCTCCTTGAATGTATATGGTCCTGTTACTCAATGCATGACAATTGTTTCAGAAGGAAAAAAGAAAGTCATTGTCTACCTGTTCACTTACTTCTCAAAAATTAATCTTTAGAAAATGGCTTTAAGTAGAAAATAGTTCCATTTACATTTCCTTGTGTAGGAAGTTTGTAGTTATGCATGACATTTATATTAAATGGCTAATGACAGTCCTTCATGCTTCCACAGACCAGCAGTTGGTGAAATAGTAGTAGCTCAGCTTCCCACAGATCCATTATGGTACAGAGCTAAAATATTGTCAGTACTGCAGAATGGTTACCGTGTTGCTTTCTGCGATATTGGCATTTCTCAGAAAGTAGAGAATGTGAGAAGAATCCCTGAGGGATTTGTAAACTTACAACAGATGTCTGTAAGGTGTGAAATTGTTAAGTATTTCATGACGGAGAGTGAGGTGTGGGAAAACTATATAAAGGTTAGTCAAAATGTTGTTGATTCTACCATTATCTTAACTGCAAATGTTTTTGAAATGATGTCTATACAGATTCAAATATAAGTTAGGTCCCATTCATTGTAAAATTATAGTACCTAGAAATACTGAAAAAAAGTTCAGATAACAGTAAAAGGCACAGTATTGTACTGTAATTATGGCTTCTTGGTTTAACATAATAGCTTGTTGCATATTTTGAAGTAAATTTCATCTACTGATCTGTTAAATTAGTTGGTTACCACTCCACTCTGCTCTGAAATGCTCTGTAACTACGTATCTACTAATGTGAACAAATATTTGTTTTTTACTGATTCACTACTACTGCTGCTGCTGCTGCTGCTGCTGCTGCGACAGCACTCTGAGTGCTTTTGGTGATACAGTGATTTGGTGATACAGTGACTTTGCAGTATGATCAAATCCACATCTTCTACTTTCAACAAATGTACATGATTCAATATTTTGCCAAAAGTTATTTTCTTCACTTACATGTTTTTTTTCCCTTTGTTTTCGGCGTTTTCCTGATACTTCACATGTTTTTTCCTTTCTTTTGTTTTGTTTTAATGACTGCTCATGTCACCACAGTCATGTCATTTCCTGTTTTCTGCATTACCTTTTTGAAAATTTTTTTAGAACTTTATAGCATGGAGCTTTTTGTACAATTATTACTGCATTCTCCTTAAAAACATTTCAGTGTATATTTTAACATTTTGCTGTTTGGTTGTTTTGTGATCAAATAATAGTTAATTTATAAAAATATTTGACCTATTTTATGCAGTATCGAGTTTGTTTTGAATTACTTCTTCTTCACATTTGTTTGAAACAAATAAAATGTTGTATATAATTTTGGCTATTGTATAACCACTGAAAATTGTGCTTCAAAATCGCAATGTAGTGGAGGAGGAAAAGGGAAAACCAGGGGGAAGAGTGGGGGGAGGAGGAGGGAGGGAGGGGATAAATGATGACAAAAGGGAAGGATGCAGCAAAATGAGGGGGAAATAGGAAACAGATTATCCTTAGGAAGCTGTGAAATAAGTGGAAGAGAGAGGAAAGCAACAGGATAAAACTTGCAGTATGGTTGTTAGGATTTGCTGGATGGAGGTAAGCCAGATGAAATAGCTGGTTATGTGTAGAGACATTGTTTAAGAATTGACATGATATGTTACTTCCAAGAAATTTGAGTGATTTCTTGTATTGTCTCACGTGGCCAGGTCACCGTAATTACTGCTAGAGTTATGCATATTCTCTCTCTCTCTCTCTCTCTCTCTCTCTCTCTCTCTCTCTCTCTCTCTCTCTCCCCCCCCCTCTCTCTCCCCTCCCCCACCCTCTCTCTCTCTCTCCCCTTCCCCCTTCCATCCCCCGCTATCCCCTCCATCTCTCATCTATATGTTGTCGCATTGTGTTGACTTCATTGAATATCTCTGCGTGTCACATAACTTACAAATTATGAAGTTGTTGCAGAAATTCTCATTTGAGAGGATGGCCGTTCAGGGCCCTGTCCGACCACCCAACTGTATGCTTCCTGCGGTTTCTTTAAATTGCCAAAGGCTCTAGATCCATTTCTAAGAACTTTGCCATTGACTGTAGTTATTAAACAGTATGTTAAACAGTTTTCCTTTCTTTTGCAAAAACTTGTCGAGAGAATACCAGCTAATGTCTGACCTTGTGATACTGCATTCCTTTAAGCTTCAATTTGCATGACATGGTTGAATATAGAAACTAAGCATTTAAAATGTATATTTCTAAATTTACGTAGCTGGTTGGCTATTGTTTCCATTGAAAGTTTTCTTTTTCCTCAGATTGGTGGGAACCTGAAAATGACTATTGTGGGTGCTTATCCCACAAAAGTTATTGCGGATGTTGTAGATAATGTTGTTATCTGTACAGTTGAAGTGAAGAAATGGGATGCTATCGCAGAAGACAAAGGCATTAAAGTTGCAGAGTTGGAGAATAACAGCTTCGTCGTATTGTCCACGTTTAACAGTCCAAGGACAATGTTTGTAAGACCAACCTCAAAGAGCATGCAAGAAAAATTTAATAGGATCCTGCAGGATGTTGCTGGTCATGCTTTCAAAGGTCTGTAGGAAAATGTGTGAGGTCATGTATTGTTATGCAGACAAGTTGTACGTTACTTGAAATTTATTTTATCAATTTGCAGCACCACCTATGGATAGGTTGCCAATTAAAGGTGAAGTCATTGCTTGCAAATACAACAAGGATAACAACTATTACAGAGCAAAAGTGACTGGTTTTGAAAAAGATAAAGTGGTTGTTACTTATTTAGACTTCGGAAACACTGAGCGAGAAGACCTCAGTGATGTCAAAGAACTAAGTGAAGAATTGAAAAATGTATGTACTTTGTTTAAATATGTCTTTATTTCAGCTTAATTATTTCAATAACAATCTAAAAAATACTTTACTTTTCCTCTAGGTTCCTGCATGTGCTGTCAAGGTACACTTGAAGGATGTCCCGGAGCTTCCACTTAACACACAGATTGTGGAATTTCTTAGTGAAATTACTTTGAAGGAAACAGATCTCAAAGTGGTAAGACAAGATGAATAAAATTAATATTCATGTCAGATTCCTTTAGTGTAACAGAAATAAAAGTCTGGAACACTGATAATGTGGCATATTGCTCTTGACATTTCAAAACAAAACAACTAAAAACTAAGAAGATATTTGTAAGCTGTAGGTGGAAATAATGAATGAAACCATGCAAGGCAGGGAAGAATAAGGAAGTAGTAAATTCTTCTTGTCCTTTAGCATAGTTCTTAAGGTGGTAATGACTAGATGCTGTCCTTGTTCCTCTATCTTGTCTCTCTCCATCAATATGCTGGTAACTTCCTTTCAGGACTCTTAGTAGCGGACAATTTTTGGCAGTATACATGGTGTTCCAGATAAGCTGTTCACATGAAATGTTTCTGGAGCCACTTAAAATATTGTAATTCTGTTTTCTCCCAGGTAAATTGTGGAAAGTCATCACTAAACAACATATGGTCTCTCTTTCATAGTTATTAGTTACAGAGGTATCAGTAAAATCATTTGCTTTTGTATATGGAACTATGGTAATGTCTGCTGCTAGTATCATAGTTCTAAAGGAAACAAATTCAAAAGCAGTCAGCTCTTTAAAATCCAATTAATAGATTATGTCGGGCAATGAGGAAACTGCTGCGATACTACTATAAAAGGGGCACGGAGAACCTGTGAACTGAATCTATTGAGTGCTGGTCAAAAAAAAAAAAAAAAAAAAAAAAAAAAAAAAAAAAAAAAAAAAAAAAAAAAAAAAACTACAATGCCTCTGCTGTAAAGAATACCCATCTAAATTTCCTGATGCAGTTGTTGTTATAGGGGTAAGACTCCAGTTTGTACGATACAGAGTGGGAGAGCCATGTGATGAAAACTGTTGCCAGAGACTGGTACCTGTGGTGAGACTTTCCTGAATGTATGCATGGGAAATAGAGAGTAGTTACAGAAAAGAGTTGGGAGGGCAATGTATTAGACCTTCTACTAACAGACCTGTGCTTTCAGATTCAACTAACAGATTAGAGCATCAGTTATCAACAGGTTGTTACCACATCAGCAACTGCAGGAGTTACAAGGAATGCAAAGCAAGTTAGCAAAATAGTTTTGGTTTCTAAGAGTGACAGAAAACCTATTGCAGACTACCTGAGTGGTCAACATCAGAGGATAAAATTGTGGAGACCAAATGGTTAAAGTTCACAAGCATTGTACTATATGCCGTACAGCAATATGTGCCAAATGAAATTGTGAGGCATAGGAAAGAGCCTGTAGTTGGCATCATGCTGGTTCTCTACAAACTGATGGTCTAAGAAACCAAGAATTTGGGTAGATTGTCTGACATTAGCAGATGATGTGATATTGTCGTAGACCTGCTTTAGCCAATATTGGCTAAAGCAGGTCTACAGGTCTCTATTGAGAAGACACAGTACATGACAAACTTCAGGTCAGCTTCTAAATGGATAACAGCAGGAGAGAAATATCCAGAAGATGGAGATGTTTAAATACCTGGTGGGAGAGCGTTAGAAACTGGTCTGACGACAGTAAAAGAAACATTGTGAACTTAACATTACCAGACAGTGATCCGGCCTCAAGCTTTAGATGTAGCAGGAAGTATGAACATAGTTCTTAAACACGTTCATTGTAACTGACACTTATAAGTGCTACTAACACGTAAAACAGTTTCCACGAACAAGAAGACATTGTTGCAGATGCTTATAAGCATGGTGGATTATTCAGTGTAGTTCTGCAGCTGTGAACACGTGCTTGCACAAGGAACAAAGTTTCCAGGAACAATCTTTTGTGCCTACAGTTTTGTTTTCTTGTGCTTAGTTGCCTGTGACATACAGGGTACAAAATCACAGCTAATCAATGAACACCAGGATCTTCTAGCACTAAACAGAGTAGGAAGAAACAAAAATTTGCTACTGATCAGTTACTGACTGTATTAGAAAAGTGATTTTGTATTTGATGTTAAAGAATCAGAGGAAGACACCTGGAATCTTGAGAATGCATAAACTCTTGTGTAGTCACGATTGTGTGAAAGCAGACTTTTCAAGTAGTTTTGTGACAGTGTAGAATTGGAACATATGGACCTTGAAGATGATGGATTCATTGATGGTGGATACCCCCACTGGCAGAAGTTAGTAACTCAGGAGAAATGTGGCATGATGAAACACATGATTTGCAGTATCACCCATCCACAAAACAAGAATGTCTGTTTATTCATCTCACTAGAATACATGAATGGATTTTGTTTTACTATTAAATACAGATGACATGAGAGGATAGTTGAATAAATGAATGACTAGGCTGTAAATTTATTTTTAAGCAATAATACAGAGAACAAGTATACAATTTGTAGCTGGAAACATGCTTGTAAAAGTGGAATACTTGTCTTCTTGGGTATTTCATTTCATATGGGCAATGTGTCAAAGTGCAAGATTACTGGAAAAAATCCTCTGATTCAAAATAGAGGAACAACAATGCGTTTGAGCAGTCATTTTAAGCTCATTACATTTTGTTAAAAATCCTCAGCAAGGATGCACAAAACGAGATGATGAGAGTATATAAAATATGACCTAAAATAAATTATTTTAATAATAGAATGTCATTTGTATTGCCCAAGAAGAGACCTATCATTAGATGAGTTAATGATTATTTTGAGGGGGTGTTTGTCCTTTTGGCTTCATATGTGAAACTAAAGGCACAAATATGGCATTACAATGGTTTTATAAATAAGTGTGCCATGTACATTGGAATGCTTATGATGTGTTTGAAACTCTCATGCTGAAAAGGCTGTTCTACAGTTTGTTTTTATTTTTTATAGAAATACATGTTGGGCACCATATTCATATGGGCAGTTATTACAACAGTTTTGCATTAGCTAAAACCTTATTGTATCTGAAAACGCATTGCAATTGGAGACTAAGGTTATATTGGAGGAACACCTGCAAAGAAATTGAATCTTTATAGCTGCATAAAGGAATTAGATTTCGCAGTGGACAAACTGGTTTCATGCAGGAATTACAGTTGCTCTCTATATGCAAAGCATGATGATCGGAAAGTAGAAGAGTGGAGGAGAGGTTGGCCACACTTCCACTGAATTTCACATTAGAATGCTAAAAATGAAGAATTGATGCCAGCATATACTTCCAAAACCACTGCCATATGTCAATTGCAATATGAATATGCCTGGGATTGTTAGGCCACATCCTACATAAGCGACAGAAGAGGCAGACAGCACACAACAGCTTCAGATGATAAGACACCACCGCAGGAATGTTTACGGAAGTGTCCTACGTGGGTGACGTTCTTGGCGCTGCCTGTCCTCTGCTACAACTAGCGACGTTTGAATTCAAACGTGTTTGAATCTTGTTGCTGCAGCACGTGTGACATTGAGAGCAACAGCTATGTGTCTTCTCGGCAAAGCAGTGGAGAGTGGACGTGATGGCAGCTGTGAAATACTTATCATCCAGTTTTAAGCAAACTATTTGTTGAAAAAATTTGCTTCTTCCGCATCTTATAGCTTGATATCTTTGCTTGTTAAAGGTCTGAATTTATTTTCGTTATTCATTGTAGTTACTTTGCTGCACAAAACTGAGTACATGCCTGCACGCAATTTTTAAGAATGTGCAGAGCTAAAATCACATTGCATAGACTTTCCGTATAGTTCATTTAGATCAGACATTATTGCATATGAAATATAACAGATATGTCTAAACTGTATTTAAAGTTGAGACCGGAATAACCTCTCTCAATTCTTTTGGTATTGGCAGTTATATCTGCGGACAGGTCGCAAACTGTGCATCCGAATCCTTTCATGCTCTTCAGGAATCAAGTGGTTGTAAAAATCGTTGAATCTCGTATATGGGTCAAGATATCGAAATGACGTTTTTTGAAAAGGACTATTTTATTGTATGATTAACACTTGATATGTTTTTGTAAACGTGTGAGCAGAGTGTAAACAAGACTCTCTGTAAGTTACACCATAAGGTTTAGTCCAAATTTTCATAGCAAACAAAGAGAGAGAAACAGGCAAATGGGGTATCAAAGTGACCAGCGTGAGGTCTAGTTTTGCATGGAAATATTTAACTGCCTGAAAGTAACCAGGATAATTAAGGAAAACTTAATTAATGAGTTGAGGAAATATTGAAATATTTCACAAATAGTTGCTGCCAAGCTGTGTAAATTGTCAAAAGGTTCATCTGTTCAAGGCCTAGCTATTTTGCACATAAAAAATACATTGGTGCGATATTTAAATGTCAAAAAGGATTCCTTCGAATCGGGTATCAAAGTTAGGATTTTCGAGAAAAGACGATCATAGGAAGGCAAATGAGGAGTCAGTAAGATCATGCATTCTGAATAAAACTTGAAAATAAAAAATGAAAGAAATCGGTCAAATATTTTGTGAAATGATTTGTGAAAAAGAAATAAATAGATCAGAGAAATGTTCTATGTGCCTTTCAGTGGTGCTCAAAATCATGAACATAAAATGATATGCATCAAACGTTACCCTAATATTTTTTATTTCATTCTTTTACACAAATCGTTTCACTAAGCATTTGACTTCATTTTCAAAAATTTTGTGTGATTTAACTTTTACAGACTATTCAGATCAACTGTAAAACTTGGCCATAACACTGACTGCTGATGAATTAAGTTCGCAACATCAAATATCTGTAAAATTTTGTGGTTGGTCGTTGTAACTTATTAGGAATTTGTGTGTGATATACTGGGTTAGCTGTGTATACACTTAAAAATCAAATACTTAGGCAAGACCTTAAAAAAATATTTAGTGATGCAGTGTAAATGGTGTACATAAAACTTAGTGTACAGAATTGTAGCTGAATCAGTTAAAAAATAGGAAGGAGAAGGGATCGAACCAGGACCATTTCGATCGAACCAGGACCATTTCATAGCTGTAATCTATAACCTGGAACGCTACTGTTACACAGCTAGCTTTTGTTAGCTGCACTCGTTCTTTGTATTTAGGGTAGTCAGTCATTCTTCCTAATTTATTGGCTGTTAATAGTTCTTGATCATGTAAAAAAACATTTGTCTTTAATTTATTGATGAGATACTCAAATGCTCCTCTGCTCATTCACGTGTATTCGAAGAATTTGTCTGCTGATCTTCGTAGTTGATGATATAAATTATGAAATTCTCCCTGAAGATTCCTCCCTTTGTAAATTTCATGCACAGCATTCCTTTTTTGCTTTATTTTCCTAAGCAAAGCTAATTTTTGTAGCCTTACTCTCCAGCTACAGTATTCTACAGTTCAGGGGTGCCATTTTATAGAAATAGCTAGTCGGCTCAAAGCAGCCTTCTTGTAGTTTGAGATGGCTACTTGCATGCAGGACACCCGGGCTTTTTGCCTGATGCTGCTGATTGTTGCTGGAGTGTCACATATCCAGATGTTGCTTGCTGTCAGTCGCTTCTGACGCTTGTGTAGGACATGGCCTTGGGCAGATTCTATCATATTATATATGTGTGCACTGGCCTAAGAACAAAATTGACATGGTATTTTTCAGTTTGCATTACCAGTACCTGCAGTAAAATGACACTGTGTAAACTAAAATAAAAGTAATAAAGTGACTGCTGCTTATATGGAAATTCCAAGAAAGATAGATAGATAGAGAGAGAGAGAGAGGAAACTCGATGAAATATACAGTGTTTGGAAGTGCCAAACCAAATTAAGGAAAAAGCAAGTCATGAAGTGTAAAAAGTGCATTGAATGGGCAAGCATACAGTCACAACAAATGAGTGCAGAGACTGGTGAACAATCTTGTAATTTGTTGGACAGCTGTGTGATTAAACATGATTAGGGACCGTTTTGTTTTATAACATGTATTCTCAATAATTTGAAAGGATCTGTTCCTTCACCCCCCCCCCCCCCCCCCAAATATAAAATTCTTGGACGTTTTTTGTTTAATGTTTTATAATTGTTTCAGTGTTTTCAAAGCCAAGTTTTTTCTTCTTCATCAAAGACCTGCATTTGTTCATTATTTAAACTATAGTTTCTTTGCACTGGTAATAAATAAGGAACTCTAGAAAGGTTGTTTGAAGTAAAGTTAGTAATGTTTGCAAAAAAGTGCAAAGGATGCTTATGTGTGTTAATTTAGCTGTCAGTGTTACATGTAAAGAACACGAACTTCAGGGTTTTGCTAGAGTAAGATTTCAGCTAGCAGCACAAGCATAATTAAGTTACCATTTTGTGATTAATGGCTCATATTTATGTCTTCGGTGAAAGTGTTAAAAGACTAGAACTTGTGGAACAAAGAATTTCCGAGAGAATATTGGGTTCTCGAAAAACAAGAGATAGTTAATATAGAAGGTGAGTGAACCAAAAACGGTACCACCAGTTAGGGAGAGTATTGGACAGTATCAGCAAAAGGAGCAGCATGTTCTTAAGAAACTCATTTAGAATGGGACACGGGACATTAACTCGCCAAATTAAACATTTCTTACGAGTAAGAGAACCAAAGTACATTGGATCCAAGAGTTTCAAAAGGGATCAGGAAGAAATTGGAATACAGGAACACAGAGATTTACAACAGGCCGAATTTAAAATCCAGTATTCAGGCTCTCACAGGTTTCAAGGACAGCAAAATCGTCATGGACAGAAGAGTGAAGACTCCTGCAAAATATGAGGATAAAGATGGCCAAAATCAGTGTGCCCTGGAGACCAAGTCAAAACATTAAAAGAGTGCAGTAGATTTAATAAATAAGGCATGGTTGACCAGTGATTAAGACAACAAGTTTACAGCTTTTATTTGTATTGTATAGTTCAGCGATTATCCATTTTCCATATTGCCAATGAGTTTTGTTGATGCAGGTTGTGATAATTTACCAGATCTTAGTACGCACTAGCCCTCTTCCTTTTTACCCGCCTCTAACTCCCAACCACCTAAACTATTCCATGGCACTGTAGCCATTTGATGTACTGATCATAATTGATGTGTATGATGATATTTGAATTGCTGGCATTACTCCACCCTTCTAGTGTCCCCCTCTTTAGTATCAAGCTGCAGTGCTAAGAAACCATATGATCACAAAGTAACAAAGTCAATTAATATGATTTCTTGCTATATGATCACAAAGTAACAAAGTCAATTAATATGATTTCTTGCTATAAGAATAGCTGTTCAGTTTACAGTTTATTCGGATGTGCTCATGATAGTTCTGCATGTGATATAGCCAAGGTTTCAGTTATGAAGAAGTGTGGAGTGTATGTATGTTAAATGTCTTCTACTGAATTTTTTCTCATCAAGAATGGTAATTTCTGGTGACACTGATAAAATTTAAACAATTATTTATATGTCATTAAAAATGTTAATATGCTGATAAATTGTGACCCGCCCATGCCCATGCCCACGCGCACACAATAGCTGTGTTATCACGAAGCCAGTGAGAGTTTTTATGGTCTTTGGAATTACTGGTAATGGAGCATATCTTTGATTCTGTTGCAGAAATTTGGTGACATAAAAGAGGGGGTGGATTTGTTCATGGACGGAACACACATAAATGCAAAAATAAAATCCTTGTTAGACCCATCTTGGCAGCAACTTAATAAGTCAGATACGCCAGGTAAGTTGAGACTTCACTATGGGATTAGTCTTGTTTCATAAATCTTTTCGTATAATGTAATATTCTGTAGATAGTTAGTGTTTTTTTGACACCACAGTTTATTTTTCTCTATAAAATATCCACCACAGGGAGATGAGATATTAGTAAACATTAGCACATGGCAAGTAGTGTATTGTTAGTACTGTTCCATTTATATTAATATTGTAAAATTTCAGTGAGAAGTATTGAGACTAATTTCAGCAGCTGTTCAGATTAGCTGGGTATACAGTAAATGTGTGCTGTGTTATTTTGATATTTAATGGAAGAGTAGCATATGACTGTATCAGATGAGAAATTCACTTGAGAAAATATGGAGACAGAATTGCTGGACATTGCTTCATTTTAAGAGGCAAAATTTTTAGTACTACTGGTGGACTCATTGAAACTCCACAAACCCAGCCTTGCCATTCTTACTTATCCTCCCAATACCAGCACACCTCCCATCCAAGCACAACCTTACCCAACTCACTCTAACACTTCACAATCTTGACCAACATTCAGTCCTAAATCTCCCATCTAGATCTCTCTCTGATCCTTGGACATAAATTGTTTCCGAGGGCTAACATTCAGTCTCTCACAGGGTGTATACGGCCCGGGACATCCGGGAATTCCGGGAAAAACCCGGGAATTTTTTCATCCGGGACAAATCCGGGAAAAACCCGGGAATTTTTTAGAATTCCGGGATTTTTCGTTGTTTTAGATTTCAGTTAAAGTTTTGTAGGTGTGACGTGTAAGATCTGATACGCTGACAAAGAACTTTAGTCCACTACTGCTAAATAATATTGCAGCAATGAAACACAAATCAGAGAGTAACACCAAAATAAAAGTTTAGTTGCATAGAAAATGGGTAATTTACACAATGCAAAGACCAGCTTACCGACACCGTTAAGTGTCAAAGGCTTTAGGTCGAAGATTATGCAGTACGTCCGTAACAACTAACGTGCATTCGATGTGTGTGACGTCACAATTGTTTACATTTCTAACAGATCACCAGAAAATATTACGAATAGTGGCTTGAGATGCGTTACTTTCAAAGGAAATTTCCACACAAGATGATTTATGTTACGTGTGAGAATGTGCAGTGAATTTCTTAAATCACAGGGCGTTATAACTCTCATTCAAAACGTAACACTTCGAGGATCAGCCATTTGAAAAATGTCGGGCCGAGAAGATAAGTCATTTATGCCACTATTTAAAATTTTACTGGCACATTTGTATTTGATATGACTTAACGTGTAACACACGCTAAAAAAAGACCTAGCTTCAAGTTAGTTTTCATATTTAATGTTGTTTTTACATAGATAAAAATTATGCGATCGATGGCAAAAAGTGTAATTGATCTTCAAAAAAATGTGCATAATGTGTTACTGGGTAATGTCACAAGGCTCTTCATGCCAGAACACCTCGACTTTTCTACGCAACTGATAATCATTTTGGCACGATTTTAATTGCCAAATTAGAGCCTGTTAGTAGGCCTACGGACTTCCTATCATTGTAGGACTAACATCAGTGGATGCCAATAGACGATGCAATTCTCGTTCGTACATACACATCTACTTACGAGTTAAGCGCTGTAGAAAAGCACTTTGCTGAGTTGAGCGAGCTCGGCCCACGTTCGTAACGTACGCGCCGCGGCCTGTCTTTCGTGTAGGCCTCGTGCTCTGAATAACTGCCGTCATTCGCTAGCGAGATCACGTGACATGAACTATGACTGGCTGACAAAAGTGCATCGCTCAACGCAATCTCTATTTTAGAGTTTCGGAAGCTACCGTGCTGTAATTTGTGGAATTTGTGTATACACTTTAGCAATACGAAAATAAACCCTGTGCATATTGTCTCGCATCAAACGACTTTCCAAACGCATTGTTTTTCCTAGATTTCGTTTTCTTAAATGCTGGGACGTCCTCCGCCGGTATAAGACCTTTACGATTCAAAGGACTGATAGGTTTTACAGCTCCGAGGGAAAGTATACTGCTACTTAACACGGATGTATTTTCACCCGCTTTATACGTAATTTCATCCGGGAGAAATTGTGTTTTTAACCGGGAAATCCGGTAAAAATCCGGGAATTTTTTTTTCTTGTCCACGTAGACACCCTGCTCTCACCAAATGGAAATACCATTTCACCGCCCACTCCCAACCCAAAATCAACAAGGTTTGTATCAAACCCTGCCTGAAACATTTCCAGTCCAGATCTCAGAGGAATCCTCCTCTCTTTCCCAAAACCATTCTCTCAAGGCATTGTGCACTGCACATTCATTTCTGAAAAATATCCCTGAAACCCCAAACCTTAGAATAGTCTGCCTTGAGGTCACGATTAGTTACTCAACTTTACTGTCATCCTTAATGTGAACAAGTTTTCATGACGAGGGTACTTAATCATGTTGAATGTATGGCAGAGGGGTATCATTAGCCCTTGGACACCATGATACAGATAATATTCCTACTGACCCCACTCCTTTCATGCACACTGAGCTGGCATAAAATCCGTAAAGCGCTAGGTTCCTCATAAGGCCCCATAACTGACTATAGAATTCCTTACATCTCCTAATTCATGCAGTGCCACCTTGTATCTACTTCCCAAAATACAAACCATCTTGTGCATCCTATATTATCTGGCTCCCAGGCTGCCACTGATTGTTGACCAGCACTTGAAGTCCATCACACACAGCCTCGGTATGTCTCAAATCCATTCCCATCCCTTTCCGACATGTAACTCTACTTGTTACTGTTGATACAGCCTCACTCTACGCAAACATCCTGTATATGCGCAGCATCTCAACCCTAGAATACCATCTATCCAACCTGAAAGTTTTCCTAAAACCACATTTATCAACCTATTTAACTCCATTCTGACCAGTAACTACTTCACCATTGAGGTCCCAAACCTACAAACAAATTGGGGGCTTCTACGGAAACCAGTATGGCCCTGTCCTGCACTAACATTTTCATGGATTGCAAGGAAGAGACATTCCTCAAGATTCAGAAACAGGCCCTTGGCTTAGAACAGATTTATATATGATGTATCCATAGTCTGGACTCAGCAGTGTAAGGGGGGGGGGGGGGGGGGGCTCTTCTAGTTACCCAACAGCTTAACTCCTTTTCCCTGCACCTTTTTTCAAATCCAGAGCCACCTTCCTCAACATTGACCTTGACCCCACTGAGGATGACATCCAAATGTGCGTCCACATAAAACCAACCATTGAGAAACATTACCTACAATTTGACAGTTGCCACTACTTCCACATCAGACACACCCATCCCTACAGCCTAGGAGTTTATGCCAACTGTATATATTCCACCACCAAATTGCTCAATACTATTTTCCAAGCTTTCCTCTTCTGTAACTGCCATAAGGATATTATTCTCAAACATATCTCCCGTGCACTATTCCTCTCTTCAACTGTCTAATAAACGATATGACTTTGTCAGGTGAAGCCCCAAAATGAGATCTTTTCCCAGATGCCCTCCACATGCCACCTACTGTTGCCATCTTAACCTCCTAGTCAAGCTACTTGACATTCCAGTTATAATAATATCCCTAACCCAAAGATCCTACCCCTGCAATTATTTTCACTGTAAAACCTGCTTCACGCATCCATCTGCTCCATCCCCTTCACAAGTAAACCGTACAATTCTTGAGAAACCACACATTGTTGACCTACTAATTTGCATCAATCACACAGTCTTCTACGTAGGAATGATTATTGCTACATTAGCTTACTGCATACACAGCATATAATTAACTGTCCATCTTGACACAAAGTACACAGTTGTTCAATATGTTCTATAGCATGACTCAGGTGATCAGTGTGTCTGTTACCTCACAGGGGCTATTTGAATCTAGTTCCCAGAAACTCTGGAAAAGGAAACTTGCTCTCCAACATACAGTTGTATCCTGACTCTCTGGGACTTAATATTTATTAACATACAATCTCCCCTTTTCTCTCTTCTTGTCCATCTCCTTTTCCTCCTACTTTTAATTGCATTATTATTTTCATTTCTCTTCCTCTTAATCCATCTTCATTTCTCTCTCTCTCTGTCCTCAAGTACAGAGAGGTTGGCGCAGTGCGTACCAATGAATGTATTATCATTGACCCCCCCCCCCCCCCAACCCCCAAATGCCCGCCCTTTCATCATTGTCCCTCCTCGTCCTTACAGGAGGGCAGTCTGTCTCATCCTGGCTGACACGCCCTTTCTCGTTAGCATTTCCATTTTTCCTCAATGAGGAAGGAACTGACAGTTCTGAAACTAAGATAATTTAATGTACTATTGTATATGTTTGTCAGTAGTATCAGAACTTTTGCCTCTAGACGGTAAGTACTAACCATCAGTTCTCTTGTCGTTGTATAATATGCAAAACTGAGCATTTAGTGCTCCGTTTCATTAAATGCATTCATTGTACGAGAACAGCTGTTCTTGTCATCAGGTACCAACCTGGTACGTGTGCCAATCACTCTGACATACGTATTTGCAGCCTGTCGTATTTTAATGAATAGTAATAAGGCAATGAGAACTTGTTTGACTGAATCATTCGAGCTGGAAAAAAAAAGGTAGTCACTAGAGTAGGGCCATCTTCAATCAACAAAAAAGAAGACATTCAAGGCAGCTGTCTTCGATAAAAGGTCATTGTGACAGTCCTTTTGGGATAAACAAACTCAAGAACCTTTTCCAGTGTGTTTGGTCTGACAAGAATATCTGACAAGAATACAAAAGAAATCTTGCTCCAACATGACAATGCGTGCATATGCAGAAGTCTCAGAACCCGGGCACTCGGTCATGACATTGGGCTGCACATCATTGCATCATCCACCATGTTGCCAAGACCTGGTGCCCTTCAGTCTGGTTCTGCCACTTAAAGGATTCTCTGCACGGAACAAACTTTGAAGATTATGAAGCGTAATTCATGCTGCGAAAATGTGGTGATGAGCACTGAACAAGACCTTTTACCAACAGGGAATACATACTTTTATACAACTCTGGCATAAGGTCATAGAATGTGATGGAGACTGTGTTGGAAAATAGTACATGTAAGAGAAATGTTGGTTAATATTGTCATCAAATTGTAACTATCGGAATAAAGATGTTCTGAGGAAAAGAAAGTGAAATTGTCTCGTACATCCAGGCAAGGCCGATGACCATTTTAAATGCATTCACATGTATAGAAGCATAAGATAGTGATTTGGATCCACATAAAGTTACATAGCAGTCTCCTGTTTGCTGCATCTCAAAGAAGATGAACAGTGGAAGATAATCGCTTCTTTGATCATGTGGATTTAAGGAATGTTCCTTCAGTGAGAACAAACGTAAAATAATTATTGCGTCAGATGAAGGCAAGGAAACAATACTTGAAATAGGAACATACCTAATAAAGCTATGCGTCATTCAAACGACTATCCAGATTGATAACTACTTGCAGTGTTAATATATCTTTTGTAGCTTTTACACCTTGAAAACTATACAGCTCATTTTGCAGGTGAGTTGAATCCATACTTGGTGTGTTCTATTTGTGTTTTAATTACAACAGCAATTTTTAACATGTTTAATCTTACTCATTATCAATCCATCTGTGCCACATGACTTGTTTTGGTATCTGTTGCAATCATTATGTACATTAGGTTTTTTTTTATTTTTCCAGCTCTGTACTTCTATGAAAACTTGAAATTTGTTGAGTTGAATGTTGGGGAAGAAATAAGTATGGCAATTTGTCATGTGCAAGCTCCCGACATAATTTTTGGTTTTAAAGAAGGCAGTTCTGTTATGCAGTATATCATGACAGTTATGCAAGAAAAGGTGGATGAGTATTGCAACCAAGTAGACAAAGAAAGTTTCCTACCCAGGAAATATGAAATGTGCTTGGCACAGTACGAAGGTAAGAGGAAAAAGTATTTGTATACAAAATGGTCTTGTAAAAATGATGCTATCTTTCAGAAAGATTCTTAGAAAGTTATCGAAAATAGACGTATTCCTTTTACTTGCAAAAAGAGTTACCTACATTCACCATATCTACACTGAGGTGACACAGATCATAGGATTACAGTAAGCACATGTACAGATAGCGGTGGCATCGCATGTGCATGATATAAGAGGGTGGTGCATTAGCGGAGTTGTAATTTTGTAGCCAGGTGATTCACGTGAATAGGTTTCTGAAGTGATAATGGCCGCACAACAGGAATTAACAAACTTTGAACATGGAACGCTAGTTGGAGCTAGATGCATGGGATATTTTGTTTTGGAAATTGTTAGGAAATCCAGTATTCAGAGATTCATAGTATCAAGTGTGTGCCGAGGATACCAGAATTTACTCATTACCTCTCACCATTGACAATGCAGTGGGTGATGGCCTTCACTTAACAACAAAGAACACTGGCATTTGCGAAGGGTTGTCAATACTAACAGACAAGCAACACTACATAAAATAATGCCAAAAATCGATGGCGGACATACAGTAAACATATCTGTTAGGACAGTGCAGCGAAATTTGGTGTTAAAGGGCTATGGCAGCAGAAAACAGACAGGCAACAAAAATGTTATTTTCATATACACATCAAATTACAGGGAAAAAGGCCCTATGAACATGTCTGGAGTTGGACAGTGTGAATGCAAGAACAAAAAATTACCCTGGAACACAGTACAGAGCTGTGTCACATCCACGTCACAACAAATGTTCAAAGTGGCCTTCATGGATGCAGCGTATGCATTCACACATCTCATCATAGATTGCTGCACTCTTTTGCACATTCCGGCATCTCTCCGAATAGCGTCACAGGCGTTGTGAACATGCTGATGAAGTGTCTGCAAATGAGGAACTGGTTCAGGATATACAACAACGTTCAGATGCTCCCAGAGATAAAAATCCAAGGGGTTTAAGTCTGGTGATCTAGCAAGCCATGCTACAGGGCCTCCTTGTCCTATCAAATGTCCAGGGACGATGATGATGATGATGATTATGATGATGATGATGATGATGATGATCTGTTGGCAGACTTTAATGCAGAAAGGGGGTGGTGCTCCATCATGCAGAAACCACATAACCTGTCTTACTGGCAAAGGCAGATACTTAAGTAGCTCAGGGAGAGCATTCCACAGGAGGTCCAGGTACATTCCTCCATCAATGCTGTGTGGAATAATAACTGGTCTCAAGAATCCCATTGATGCTGAACCGATGCTGATGAAATGCCTCAATCATTCTCCAAGGATTGTCTGTAGCCCACAGATGATAATTCTTTAGATTAATAATGCCAGTTCTGATACAGGTTGCTTTGTCGGTAAAGAGGACTGATGACAGAAATCCCGTAATTGTGATGGTCTGGTGCAAAAACTATTGATTAAATCCCACCTGTAGAATGAAATTGCTGCTGATAATCTTTGTATGGTTGTCATACAGGGTACACATATTCGTACTTTGGGTACACCACATTGGTGGGCTACTTGCATGGAACTAGTACTAGATTTGTCTAAATGTCCTGTAGGACCCCGTCCTCCAAATTGGTTTAAGCACAGTCTGCCACCTACCTGCACATTTGTCTGTCTGAAAGGACCACACAAAAGCCCAAAAAGGGCTTTAAATGATGTCTGATGTGGTTGGTGTCTGTGAGGGTGCTTGTTTTGGTACAGCTGTACTGCACCTCAACCAGTTCCATCTGCTTGCCTGTACACAAATGCTACCTTGACTTGTTCCCGATATGTATACTGGGCGATACTGCTGCTTACAGCAAGGTGCATCAATCACACAGCTTGCAATACACAAGGAACACATGGCACATGGCCAGAGAAACATGCATTCATCGGCACCATCTACTGTGGCAACAATGTATTTCTGGACACATGTTTGTAGGATCTTTTTTTGTCCATTTCCAGTCAGGAATAGTTTGTCATTTATTAATGTTCGTTATATGTATATGAGGATTGTCAGTGAAAGAAGGAAGAAATGATGTGAAAGAACACCAGCAAGGAGTAGTATGTTGCATTGGTTAGGGAGTGGTATGATAGTAGAAGAGATAGTGATCATGGAACAAAATTGCTTAATCACAGAACTTGACTGCAACAATATCTGGTGTCTGTTACCTGTAACACTGAAGCTGTACAAGTAGATTTATTGTAAAGTAATGCGCAAATATGCAAATGTATCAGCAAAAAAATGTGAGAAATGTTCTATGGAAAGATTGGTGTTTGATTCGACCGAAGTGTAGATTTGAATTATTTTAGTAAAATACAGACTGCTGGTGCAAAATGCCACCAGCAACAAATACTTTTTAAAATGCTTTATTCCTGAACAGTAACTAGTTTGGCACTATAATGGCCTCATTACATTAATGTTTTTGTCAGTGGCATTTTGTTCACTCCTGCATTGCTCAAGAATATTTGAATATTTAGCATCGGTTTGTATGTTGTTTTGATAGTGTAAACATGCTAATGTGCTTGCATTTGGTTAGATATAAGGCAAAACACTTCTTTACATTTAAATGTGTTCAGTGGATGGCACTTTATATTGTTTGGTCCTTGTGCTCTTTCTAATCAATTCACAGACAATTGCAGTGCAAACAGCACACACATTTTGAATAAATCACATTGATGGTTTTGTTTACAATCTAAATTTAATATTTAAGAACTATAGGACAAGTTGTTTTCAGGTGGTGTTTTATTGCGTACTATAAATTGCACGCGCACACACACACACACACACACACACACACACACACACACACACACATTTGCATGCTAGACCATAACAAGCTTTGCTATAATGTAGCGTGGACAGAGATACCATTAGACAAAAAAATTTAAGTAAATTTGCAATTGCCACACAGATGGATAAACATGAACACACTGGTTCTGATATGGAAGATAACTTAGTTCCTACATACCACTAACAAAGGTAAGAAAATGGACCTCTAGAACGACTATAAACATACATTGTCACCCTCAGTTCACCCCAGTTATATTCTAAATGAGCAACTGGAATTACCTAACAAACGATTTCTACATATATTTCTTGGGATCTTCACACAAGTTGCACACAACATGGAAGGAGGACACACACCAGTCAGAAATCTGAACTAGAATATCCACACTGCAACAGAAAAACACATAAATTACTTAATACCCTATCAATGACAATAGAAGAAAGGAAACAGACTCCAAACCCAACACACTAGATACACACACTGTGTAGCCTAATGACAAATATTTTTAACATTTTATAAAATACGCTGTAACTTAGATACATTTATATGGGAAATAACCTGTTTATATTGTCAGTATTATCAGTTTGAGGTTAACTAAATCCAAACTCTTAATAGATAGAAGTTTCCTCCTCCCTGTCCCCACTTTTTTAATTATGTGTTTTCTTCAACATACTTCAGCTGTAATGAGGTTACCCCCCCCCCCTCTCCTTCTCCAGTCTCTAGTGTAGACTGTTCCATGTATACCATGGCCCCCATATTTTCAACCTGTCAGGAAAGTAGAGTATGTCTCCTGAACGGTGTCATGGTTCATTCTCCCACTGCTCCCTTCTTGCAGTTTTTATTTTGAAAGGTTTATTGAAGCACCTGGAAGTTACTGTATTGTCAGCTGGCATTTTCTTGACCATTCCTATATTTATTGTGCTCACTGTATTGGTGTGAGATTATGGATATGTAAGAGGCATCCAGTTATTTCCAGTTCTGATGTGATGGGGCATGTCCAGCATGGTCTCTATCCAAGTGACGGGTGTGCTGCCAATTCCCGGAGACTCTGTTAATAACTTTCCCATGTGCCATGCATCTCTTGGTACAGATGGCGTCTTATATTGGATTGGGTTTCTTTGCTTAATGGGTTCTCTTTGGATTGTAAACAATGATAGGATGTAAAGCACACCTGAGGCTGAAACTGATGAAGAATAGAGTGTGTGTGAGTGTGTGTGTCACACTGCCATATTTGTAATGTGTGTGCTGTTTTCCCTGCAACAGTTTGTGCATTGTCTAAAAAGTGCATAAGGACTGAACGAGACAAAGTGCCATACACTGTATCATTGTAAGTGTATACAACTGTTTCACCTTGTATCTATTCAAATCTTCATGTGCAGTGTAAGAGTGGAAAATGTGCTGCTGATGAAAACATTAATGTAATCAAAAACATTAGCCATATGAAGTTGGGCATGATACCCTGAATCTGGTTATGTCATTAAAGAATTTTTAAAAGTATTTGTGACTGACTGAGTGCCAACAATCCTTAACTTCTCCAGAATTCACAAGATCAAGCATGGCCAAAATAATATACACATTAGTTTGTGGAAGACGTGCGTGATCAGTGTCAGAAAATGTAAAGGCATGTGGGAAGCAGTTCTGCAAGACAAATTACAAAAAAGCAAAAACCTTATGGGGTATCTTTATAGTGGAAAGTATTATGGAGTGTAAATTGGAAAAAAAATTTCCTTATTTGGAGAAGAGCAAGAATGACGAGCAAGAATACTCTCAGTAGGTAGCCGTGTATGGGATAATGAAAAGAAGTCAAAATTGTGTTTAAGAAGGGAGGAGATACAGCTGCAACTGAACACCAGTGCTATTAAACTTTTGTGTTAAAGAGACAACGAAGGAAATGAAGATGAAGACGAAGATGAAGAAGAAGGAGAAGAAAAAGTGAATCCAGAGAAGAAATGGAAGTGTAAGGGAACAGTGTTGGCTGTGAGTAGGATTACGTAAAAAAACAAACTATCAAATACAACGAACAGGTAGCTTGGCAGACCCAAGAAAAGTTTACGTAATATTCAAAACTGTAAAGAAATTTATGAATGCTATATCTGTTGTTATGAAGCACCTTGCTACATTTTTTGTCATACAAAGTGTCTGCTTAATTTATAGGGCACACACACAGTTACAGTTTTGAAAGTATTGCACTCCATTACAAGTTTATTATTTCTGAAATTTTTGTCTTAGATACTTGTTACTTCACAATTATGACTAATAATTATTATTTGACCCAAAAAGCCGGCCGGAGTGGCAGAGCGGTTCTAGGCACTTCAGTCTGGAACTGTGCGACTTCTACAGTCGTAGGTTCGAATCCTGCCCAAGGCATGGATGTGTGTGATGTCCTTAAGTTAGTTAGGTTTAAGTAGTTACAAGTTTTAGGGGACTGATGACCTCAGCTGTTAAGTCCCATAGTGCTCAGAGCCATTTGAACCATTTGACCCAAAAATCTTCGTACTCTGTATGTAATTGTTATTGAGTAAAAAGTAACTATTTGGCATTTAATCATATAATGCTAGAACATAGTAAACAAGATTTTGATACACACAAGTATAATGTAAGAAGAGGCAAAACTTCATGAAAGTGGCTTACTTTGAGGTTATGTTAGGGTTATAAATTTATTATTACTTTAAAGTGAAAGTTGCCATCAATCTAATAGTAAAACTTCCATCAAATTCTAGGTGCATGGTACAGAGCAGCTTGTTTAGATGTAGAAAGAAATCTGGTAACAGTTATCTTCATTGATTATGGCAACACAGAGGAAGTGTCCTTCAAAAACATCAGGAAAATGCCTCCAGATTTCATGGATACCCCAGTAGCTGTTGTTGCCTGTACAATTAAAGGTGAGATTATAATTAATATCATGGAAATTTTCAGTTTATTCTCTTAAAATTCTACATTATTTTTGTAATAGAGGGAGTAGGTTAAATGTGAGTAGCATTTTAGATCAAAATGATAAAACTTAGTTATGGAATAATAGACTTAGGAGAGGGAATTCCCTCCACCCACCACCTCTCTCTCTCTCTCTCTCTCTCTCTCTCTCTCTCTCTCTCACACACACACACACATCCATCCACACATACACAGACACAAGCAGACATTTGTAAAGGCCAGCCTTTACAAATGTCTGCTTGTGTCTGTGTATGTGTGGATGCATATGTGTGTGTGTGTGTGTGTGTGTGTGTGTGTGTGTGTGTGTGTGTGTGTGTGCGCGCGTGCGCGAGTGTATACCTGTCCTTTTTTCCCCCTAAGGTAAGTCTTTCCGCTCCCGGGATTGGAATGACTCCTTAACCTCTCCCTTAAAACCCACATCCTTTCGTCTTTCCCTCTCCTTCCCTCTTTCCTGATGAAGCAACCGTTGGTTGCGAAAGCTTGAATTTTGTGTGTATGTTTGTCTTTGTTTGTGTGTCTATCAACCTGCCAGTGCTTTCGTTTGGTAAGTCACATCATCTTTGTTTTTCGATATATTTTTCCCACATGGAATGTTTAGAGAGAGAGAGAGAGAGAGAGAGAGAGAGAGAGAGAGAGAGAGAGAGAGAGAGAATATTCTGTGAGAGGATAAGTCATTTTTTGTACCAACTCTAGCTGTCCATTCAGTGTTACAGATAACTTTAACATGTCCGTGACAGTTTAGAATGCTAACATTGCTCAAATTCTACGTGTCTCAATGATGGGACCACGTTGAGACAGGTATTAGAGTACTACATCCGTTTGATGAACCTGCCTGAGTGGCATTCATTCCCACTGACTGACTTTGCACATGGGGTGGAAGCATTTGGGTGGTAGTTTACTCACTTGGGTTCACGCAGCCATACCCTTGCTGACAGTAGATGAGTGGCCCCGCAACATGGCTAGTGGAACAAGGACTCCATACAGCTTTTTCACTATGTAGTGCCAGAAATAGAACTGGCATTACAATATTGGAAAGAAATTGGTATTAGAAATCCCTTTGTCTGTCAATTTAAACTAAAATCACACTGACAATGAGACATACTGTGGACAGATCAAATGAAGGTTTACATTGAGGTACACAACAACTGATTACTATTATAAATTCTGTTTATGATTAACAAAAAAACTTCAGTCCAGCTATACAGTAGGCTCCTTTGAGTAAATTGAACAACTGAACTACCGTATTTACTCGAATCTAAGCCGCACTCGAATCTAAGCTGCACGTGAAAAATGAGACTCGAAATCAAGAAAAAAAAAAATCCCGAATCTAAGCCGCACCTGAAATTTGCGACTCGAAATTCAAGGGGAGAGAGAAGTTTTAGGCCGCACCTCCAAATCGAAACAAAGTTGGTCCATTGTAATATGAGAGACAATTTAAGTCGAATGAATGACGATACAGTTACAGTAGGTTCGAGTCATAAGCTTAGCAGTTAAGCTTTACTAGGTAGCCATTGCTATGCGTCACGCGCTCCGTCCGTATTTATACGGGTACCTTTCCTTTTTCACGTGCTTCGTCTGGTTTGATTTGATTGCTTATTTTGCTTTGATCTGGTAAGTGCCGTTCTCTTTGTTATAGGTGTTTACGTCACTCTAAGCTGAGAATGCATTACTGTACTGTGTCATGAATTGTTTGTCGCATTCTGATGATGAGTGTTTACAGCCTGTCCCCGCTCATGGCATGGCTTGCTTTTGTGTGCGCTACTGCCGCTTACAATTACAAAAAGAGAGGAATCGTTTCATTAGCAAAACAATGGCAAGAGACTGCTATTTGTTGTAACTTACACTGCTGCTTTCTTTGATAATGATCAACAAGAACCAAATAATAGACTGCTTTTGATAGAAGACGTTCTGACTGAGAGTTTAGTGAAAATTTTTCTCCGTTTGAAAATC
This sequence comes from Schistocerca cancellata, assembly GCF_023864275.1. Lineage (NCBI taxonomy): Eukaryota > Metazoa > Arthropoda > Insecta > Orthoptera > Acrididae > Schistocerca > Schistocerca cancellata. The sequence goes on along the minus strand of NC_064630.1, from coordinate 689,344,502 downwards.
TTTGCAGACGCCTCTTTAGTACATTAAATTCTGCACAGAAATTAGTCATCTTAGATTTAAAAATCTAGTCAATTTCCGTGCTTCATTTCTGTCTTTATCACTATTAGGCATAAGAATAATAAGAAAATAAACATGACATGATACGTATATTCTTCCATGTTTGCTGTTGTCTCACCCTAGTTTCGTAGTTTGCAGACAGGATTTAAATGAGATAGCAGCAAACACGAAAGAATACATGGCAAAATGTTTATATTCGTATTATTCTTATGGCGAAGAGAATACTGTATGTGATTCACAATTCATGAAAGTTCCTATTAGCAACCATCTCTTCTCACAGGTTGAAAAAATTCAGAACCTAGAGTTGGCCATATTGACAAACATCCGAAACAGTCTTGCCAGTCCGATTTTCGTAGTACATTGAAATGCTGCTACATTCGAAAATGAACAATACGGAATTTGTATTTACTTCGTTGGATAATGTATAAAATGCAGTGGTCGAAACTTGGCGGAGAAGAAGGCTCATCTTCCACCTTTCTCTTTTACTGACGCAGAGGTTTTGGCGCCAGTATTTATCTTTGTGTCTGAAAAGCATGCCTGTGCAGCGCTACATATATTCGATGGCAGAAGTTAGTTGTGGCGCCACCTACCAACATTTTTCAGAACTTCCGCTTACTTTGCACTCGATTCTAAGCCGCAGGCGGTTTTTTGGATTACAAAAACCGGAAAAAAGTGCGGCTTAGATTCGAGTAAATACGGTAATAAGACTTGTTACAAGTTGATAATATTTGCACTGACTGTAAAGAGGAAGTGGAAGGGGTAATGGTAAGGGAAACACACTGTGAATCTGCACACTACCAGTTCCAGCGTGTGTGCAAGTGAACGTGAGTACGTGACATCCTCATGGCTGTGGACAATGTTCACTCAGCGGTTTCACTTCGAGAGGTACATGAGTCATCTACTGCCCTTACCCCAGGGGGCTCAAGGTGGTTCTTACCTCCTCTGACTGTCCTTGATTGTCCTTTTCTTGTAGACACTACTTAGACTTGTTGCACGATTTTGGTCTCACTTTCCAGTTTCACTCCCTGTGCTATCTCCATGTTCCATTAATGATTATCTAGTCCCTATTGTTGAGTTTGACCTGCCATCTTTTCCAAATTTTATAGAAGTATGTGTCTTGCAGAGAAGGTCTTCCACTGTGGTTTACGCTCTGCCTCTGTGCACTTCCACCCTGGCACCCTTCCTACATGTTGTTGTAGTACACCCAACTTAGTAGCCATCCCATTGTGTGGGGGGGGGGGGGGGGAGGGGGGGCAGGGTCGGGGTCGTTACGTACCTGCTTAGTGGTAACACTTTGACCATGCAGGGATTGCACTGTTGGTGCCTGCACTGCACATTCCCTATGTGTGCCATGGAGAATGAGCCCATCATGACTGGGCCAAGGGGACTCCCAGCAATAGATTACAGGCAAGGTAGCTGTTGCTGAGGCTAGGTGGCGCGCGTGGGGAGAGCCCCCATTTGGAGTGGGTGGCACCATGGCTGATAGTTCACACATGAAGCGACTTAAACTTTCTCCCACAGGTGACCACATTGTCACAGCAGTATCTTCGAATGGGAAAGCCCTGTATGGTACAACAAAATACGATCCCAACGCGTTCCCTGGCCATGGTGTGGGAGGGGTATAGGACCAGACTACAAGTAGAAAGAGACCTCCCCCCAGTACCTGGTCCAGGACTGACAGGGACACCTTTTTGGCCACAAAGCCGTTATTTTCTGTTGAACATATTGAAGTCAAAACCAAGGAAGCTGCAGTAATCCCTAAAATGAAGATCAGATTAAAACATCACCTGTCCAGTCACAGAAGCTGCTCTCTTGTGAAAAGTTCGGTGACATTCTCTTGACTGCCACTCCCCACAAGAGTTAGGGCAATGGGATGTGCACTTCATCCGTCGTGTCCATAGGCTACACCTTACAACTTTCCAATCCGAGCTATTCATTCTTGGTCGTCCACTCTTATTATTCCCTCGTGGCTTTTGTACATCACTCCCTACAGTATACCCCTATTTTTTTCTCAGAATTTCAAACATCTTGCACCATTTTACATTGTTAAACACTTCTTCCTATGAACGTGCCGTGATTTTTCTTTAGTCGCACTTTCATTAACTACAACATTAGAATTGCCTCTCTGGTGCCTTTATCTTTTCTAAAGCCAAACTGATTGTCATCTAGCACATAGTCAATTTTCTTTTCCATTCTTCTGTATATTACTCTTGTCAGCAACATGGATGCGTGAGCTGTTAAGCTGATTGTGTGATAATTCTTGCACTTCTTATCTCTTGCAGTTTTCAGAATTGTGTGGATGATATTTTTCCGAAAGTCAGATGGTATGTTGGCAGACTCGTACATTCTACACATGAATGTGAATAGTTGTTTTGTTGCCACTTTCCCCAATGATTTTAGAAATTCTGATGGAGTGTCATCTATCCCTTCTACCGTATTTGGTCTCCTCCAAAGCTGTCTTTAATTCTGATTCTAATACTCTATGCCCTATCTCTTCTGAATCAACTCCTGTGTCTTGTTCTATCACATCAGATAAATTTTCCCCTTCATAGAGGCCTTCAATGTACTCTTTCTACCTATCTGCTCTCTCCTCTGCATTTAACAATTAAGTTTCTTGTACTCTTAATGTCACTGAAGATTGTTTTGACTTTCCTGTATGGTGAGTCAGTCCTTCCGACAATCATTTTTGGATTTCTTCACATTTTCATGCAGCCATTTTGTCTTAGCTTCCCTGCACTTCCTGTTTACTTCATTTCTGTGATTTGTGTCTCTGTAATTCTGAATTTCCCTGAACATTTTTGTACTACCTTCTTTCATTGATCAGCTGAAGTATTTCCTGTTACCCATGTTTCTTTGCAGTTACCTTTTTTGTACCTATGTTTTTTCTTCCCAAGTTCTGTGGTGGCCATTTTTAGACATGTCCATTCATCAACTGTACTGAGCTATTCCTTATTGCTGTATATAGCCTTAGAGAACTTCCAGCAGATCTCGTCATTCCTTAGTACTTCTGTATCCCATTTTTTTGCATATTGATTTCTTGCAGCCTAATCTCTTAAACTTCAGCCTAATCTTCATTACTACTACATTTTGTTCTGAGTCTTTATTGCCTCTGGGTACGTTTGACAATCCGGTGTCTGATTTTGGAATCTCTGTCTAGCCATGATGTAATCTTTGAAATATTCCTGTATTAACCAGCCTTTTCCAAGTATACTTCTTCCTTTTGTGTTCTTGAACAGAGTATTCAGTGTCATTAGTTGAAATTTATTACAGTACTCAATTAGTCTTTCTCCTCTCTCATTCCTTGTTCAAGTCCATATTCTCCTGTAACCTTTTCTTCTACTCCTCCCCCTACAACTGCATTTCAGTCCCCCATGACTATTAGATTTTCATCTCCCTTCATGTGCTGTATTATCCATTTAATACCGTCGTATACTTTCTCTACCTCTACCTCTTCCTCTTCCTCTTCAGCTTGTGATGTTGGCATGTATATCTGAACTATCATTTTCGGTGTTGGTTTGCTGTCGATTCTGATCAGAACAATCCTATCACTGAGCTGTTCACTTTGACACACTCCATGTCCTGCCATTCTATTCATAATGACTCTTACTGCCATTACACCATTTTCTGCTGCTGTTGATATTACCCTGTACTCATCTGACCAGAAATCCTTGTGTTCTTCCCATTTCATTTCACTGACCCTTACTCCTTTCGTTGACTATTCAGTCTTTTTCCTCCCTCTTGCAGTCCCCTCCTGGAGATCGGAATGGGAGGCTATTCTGGAATCTTTCACCGATGGAGAGATGATCATGACACTTCTTCAGTTACAGGCCACATGTCCTGTGGATACATGTTGTGTGTCTTTAATGCAGTGATTTCCATTGCCTTCTGCATCATCATGCTGTTGACTATTGCTGATTCTTTCGCCTTTCGCCTTCAGGCAGTTTCCCACCAAATGACAAGAGACTGTCCTGAACCTCCGCCCACTCCTCCACTCTCCTTGACAAGGCTGTTGGCAGAATGAGGGTGACTTGTTATGCTAGAAGCCTTCAGCCCCCGATGCTGATTATTAATCAGCCCCCGCCTCTTACCCTCCCCCCGCCTGCCTCGCCCCCGCCTCTTACCCTCCCCCCACCCCCCACCTCGTCCCCTCCTCTTACCCTCCCCTGCCCCCCACCTCGTCCCCTCCTCTTACCCTCCCCTGCCCCCCACCTCGCCCCCACCTTGCCCCCACCTGTTCCCTTCTCTTTCTCCCCCTCTGGGACTATGTTCAGTGCCTACGTCCAGAGACGGATGCTTGTCTCTGTAAAACGGTCCTCCCTATTCTCTTTCTCTGCTGGCAAGACTCTGTCCTTCCTTTGTCCTTCTCTTTTCCTTACTTCTTCTCTTCACTCTCTTCTCTGCTGTGGTGTTGGAGACCTCTCTTCTTTCCTTCCCTTTTCTTTGTTCCTCCCTTTCTCTTTTTTCCTCCGTGTGGATATCTGATGGCTGACCCACGCATTCCCTCGCGTAGCCGGTGGCGGGGTAATGTGTAATTCCCCGCCCCGGGTAGACAGGTAGGAAACGTACGTACCACCTGGTAACGGCCAGGCCCAGGGAGTAATTATTACCTGAGCTGCTACCTTCCGAAAGTGCCGATTGGTCCCTCCGTCCATTTCCTGGGAGGTGACCTGAGGTGTGAACAATCACCTAAGGCGGGAGTGCCCTGAGAGAGGGCCACCACAAGGAAGGAGTGCGCCATCGGAGATGCCGGTAATAATGGGGGATACTTCCGCAATGGTTTCCTCATAATCTACTATGTCTGCTTACAAGCGTAAGTTCAATGAGTCTCAGCCACGGACAGTTCTTCCATCGTGCCACAGTTCCTTGTTGTTTCTCAGTCGGATGAAGGTCAAGACTTCTCCACAGGCAACCCTTTCATTATTCAGAAAGGTGTCGACGCAATTGCAGGTTCTGTAGGGTCTTGTTCCCAATTACGAAATGGCACCTTGTTGTTGGAAACAGTCTGTGCCCTCTAAGGCACAAAAATTGCTGCGTACTTCACTGCTACCCACCTTCCCTGTCTGGGTGGAAGCGCACCACACTTTAAATTCATCACGTGGGGGTGGTTTATACATGCTCCCTCGACAGATTGGCCGATGAGGAAATTCAAAACTAGCTGTCTGACCAGGGCGTAACGGCTGTTCATCGAGTCTTGAAAAGGGATGACAAGGACTTGGATCCAACCCGTACTATCTTCTTGACATTTGACAGAGTTCAACATCCATCGAACATAGAAGTGGGCTGTGAGAATTTCCATTCATCCTTACATCCCAAACCCTAAGCGTTGCTATCAGTGTCAGCGGTTCAATCATACCAGCCAGTCATGTTCCAATCTGGCCCAATGCATTGTGTGTGGCAAGGATGCCCATGAGGGTGCTTGTCCACCTCCATCCCCTTGTTGCATCAACTGTATGGGTGACCACGCTGCTTCCTCTAGAGATTGCCCCATTTTCAAAGACAAACGGCTCATTCAGGGAATCAGAGTGAAGGTAAAGGTGTCGACCTTTGCTGCTAGAAAGTTATTCGCCAGCCGAAAGCCCACTGTGCCTCATGCAGGTAAATACAGCAATGTCCTTGCCTCTCCTCGGCCTACAAAGGAGGCAGCAATGCAGACTGTGATCTCACTTTTAGTGCCACGGTAGTCAGATGGGCCAGTGCAAAGATCGCCCGTTCAACCTCCCCACTATCACCCTCTCACATGTTCACCCTTCATCGGGTTCTACTAAATCATGAGCCTCAAAATCAGACACCCGGCATTCCAAAAAAAAGAGCCTACTCGTGAAGATTTTTTTATGTACCCCGTCTTCAGAACCATCGGTTCCTCCTTCATCTCACCATCCTGTTTCCAAGAAGGCTAATAAGAAATGCAGTTCCTCTCCTTCTCCGCCACGGTGTGTCTCATCTACAGCACCACCTGGCAGTAACCGCCCTCGGCCGTCTTCTGTATCGCCGAGACACACTGCTGCCAGCCGATCAACCGGCAGATCGCTGGTGACAGGAGCTGCTCTTGAACAACCTATGGATCAGGATCGTCTGCCTTCGGCTGCCTGCCGTTCCACACTGTCAGTCGCAAGCTCTTAGCAGTCGTTGAGTTGAGGGCAACCTTGGTCACATTCTTCCCTTTTCTGTCCACCCTATGTCCATTATCCATTGGAATATCCGTGGCATTCGAGTCAATTGGGATGAATTCTTGATCCTCTTAGGATCCTACTTGCCGGTCATCTTCTGTCCTCAGGAAACAAAGCTGCGTCCCCACGATCGCTTTCTTTTCCCTCATTTTCAGTCAGTCCCATTTTATCTCCCGTCTGTTGATGGCACTCCAGCACATGTAGTACTCATGTCCATTATCACCCAGTTCACTTAAACAGTTCCTTCCAAGCTGTTGCATCCATCTTTCCCTTTGTGGATACACCTTCTCTCTTCGTACAGTATACATTCCATCGTCCACACCAATGGCAAGAGCTTCATCTTCTTGGTCAGTTTCCACCCCCCTATTTGCTGGATGGGGACTTCAATGACCACCACCCACTTTGGGGACCTCAGCGTCCTTGTCCGTGCGGCTCACCATAGATAGAAGTCTTCCACCTAGCGGATCTTGTTTACCTCAACACTGGGGACCCTACATTTTTGTCTACCTCCACGACAAATTTCTCTCATTTATACCTTTCCGTTCGGCTCTGTTCCACTAGCTCGGTGCTTTGAATGGTTCGCTCTTGCTGATACACACTCGAATGACCACTTTCCATGTGTCCTTAGGTTGCAGCCACAACTGCCATATATGGTCCCGAGATGCTGGAAGTTTGCCCAAGCCAATTGGACACTTTTTTCATCTCTAGTGACATTCAATGACTGTCAGTTTCCTAGCGTCAACGATGAGGTCACTTATATTACAGAAATTATTATTACAGCTGCAGAACATTCAATACCTCGCACCTTCGATCTGCCCCAGCACCCCCCAGTTCCTTGGTGGAACGAGGCATACCTTGATGCAACACGTGAGCGGCAACGTGCTCCTCGCGTTTTCCGCCACCATCCTACTTTGGCCAACTGTATCCGCTATAAGCAGTTCCGTGCGCAATGCCGTCGCATGTGAAATAGCAAGAAGGCAAACTGGAACTTCTTTACTAGCTCATTTGACACCTCTCCTCGAAAGTTTGGAGTCGGATTTGACGGTTATCTGGCGCGCCTAGTTTTTCCCCGGTCTCTGGGCTCACTATCGCGCATAATACCTTAGTGGACCCCGTCGCAATTTCTAACACATTGGGTCAACACTTTGCTGAGATTTCGAGCTCTCCTCTCAAAATGGCGGAAGCTATAATACTGTTTTCTCCGTGTGGGATCTCCAACACGCACTCTCTTCTTCTTGCTCTTCCGCCCCAGATCCGGATGGTAACCACATCCAAATGTTGCTGCATTTATCATACCATAGTCTTCGCTATCTCCTTCACCATTATAATCGAATTTGGACTGACAGTACTTTTCCCAGAAGATGGCGGGACGCTATCGTCATTCCTGTTCCGAAACCTGGAAAGGACAAACATCTCCCCTCTAGCTATCGCCCCATTTCTCTAACGAGTAGTGTGTGTAAGGTTTTGGAGCGTATGGTGAATTGCCATTTAGCCTGGTGGCTGGAGTCCCGAATTCTTTTAACACCTGCCCAATGTGGTTTCCGAAAGCATCGTTCTGCCGTTGACCATCTTGTTGCTCTCTCCACTTATATCATGAACAATTTCTCAGGAAATGCCAAACAGTACCAATACTGTTTGATCTGGAGAGGGCATAGGGGGCATACAATACCTGTTGGAGGACAGGCATCCTCCACACACTGTTCTCTTGGGGCTTTTGACGTCGGCTACCCCCTTTTCTTTTTCTTCATGAATTTATGGCAGAGCGCACATTTAAAGTGCGGGTTAACATTACTTTCTCCCGTACATTCTCCCAAGAAAACAGGATACCCCAGGGCTCCGTGCTAAGTGTTGTACTGTTTGCCATTACTATAAATCCAATTATGGATTGTCTCCTGCCTGATGTCTCGGGCTCCCTCTTTTTGACGATTTTGTGATCTTCTACAGACCAGCCTTCTGGAACGACGTCTTCAAGGATGTCTCGATCACCTCCACTCTTGGAGCATTGAAACCAGCTTCCGCTTTTCTCCCAGTAAGACTGTTTGTGTCAATTTGTGGTGTTGTACGGAGTTTCTTCAGTCTTCCTTACATCTAGGCCCTGTCAACCTTCCGTTCACTGACGTTGCTAAGTTCTTGGGTACTATGTTTGACAGAAAACTGTGCTGGTCCTCCCATGTTTCCTATCTTTCGGCTCGGTGTCTGCGATCCCTCAACACCCTCCATGTCCTGAATGGTACCTCCTGGGGAGCAGACCGAGTGGTCTTTCTCCGCCTCTATTGCACCTTAGTGCGCTCGAAATTGGACTATGGAAGCATAGTTTACTCCTCTGCTCTGCCGTCTATTCTTAAGCGTCTCGACTCTATCCACCACCGTGGATTACGTTTAGCGTTTGGAGCTTTTTGCACCAGCCCTGTGGAAAGCCTTTATGCTGAGACTGCTGAACCTCCGCTGTCCAATCGGCGAACTGTCCTTCTGAGTCGTTACGCTAACCATCTGTCTTCTATGCCTGCTAATCCTGCCCATGACATTTTTTTCAACGCCTCCTTGGATTTAGGGTATGCAGGCTACCCTTCCTCTCTACTACCACCGGGAGTCCGTTTCCGTCAACTGCTGTGTTCTCTTTCCTTCCACTTTCCTAAATTTTTGTTGACAACTTGGGGTACAGCACTGCCTTGGCTCCGGCCCCGGACCTGCTTGCTCCATTACCTTTGTCAGTTTCCCAAGGATGGTACCCCCTTCTCTTGTTTATCGTTGGGCATTTGCTGCTCTATGCGCACAAATGAAGGATGCCACATTTATTTACACTGATGGCTCAAAAGATCGTTTGGTGTTGGGAGTGCCTATATTGTTGGCGACACCCCCAAACGATTTCGTTTCTCGACCAGTGTTCGGTTTTTACTGTGGAGCTTTACGCTGTTTTCCAGGCTGTCCAATACATCCGTCGCCATCAGCAGATACAGTATATTATATGCTCCTATTAGCTCAGCTCTCTCCTCAGTCTCCAAGCTCTCTACCCTGTCCACCCTCTGGTCCACCGGATTCAGGACTGCCTCCACTTGCTCCACTTGGGGGGGCATCTCTGTGGCATTCCTCTGGATCCCAAGGACATGTTGGTATCTGTGGAAATGAGGCAGCTGATATAGCGGCCAAGGCTGCAGTCCCTCTTCTTCAGCCTGCTGTTCGAATTGGTTCCCTTCGCCGATCTATGAAGTGTATTACGTCGTCGTGTTGCTCTTTTATGTCACTCACATTGGTCGTCACTTCCCAATAAACGTGACGTGAAAGCTCTTCCCTGTGCTTGGACCTCTTCCTCCCGAACTCATCGTGGGGAGGAGGTAATTTTAACTAGACTCTGGATAGGGCACTGTCTTTTTAGCCATCGTCATCTTTTAAGTGGCGATCCTCCCCCGCTTTGTCGCCACAGTTCTCAACTGTGGACGGTGAGACACCTTTTACTTGAGTGTCCCTGTTTTACTCCGTTATGCGCCCGTCTACAGCTGTCGCCTGATATATCTTCCATTTTAGCAGATGACATGCGCTCAGCTGATTGCGTTCTCAAGTTTATTAGTGTCAGTGAAATGACATCAGTTATTTGAAGCTCATTTTGGGGACAAACAACCCCCCTTCTATAGTGTTTTTTTAAGCATTCCTTCTGTTTTTAGTTTCCCCACTTTTTTTGAGTTTTACTACCATTGCTGCTGGTTTCCAGTTTGGTTTTTTTACCTTTTCCTAAGTCACAGACCAGGCGCTAATGACCATAGCAGGCTCTCTAGAGATGGGCAATTATCACTCAATCTGCCTTACTGGTGTTTTCTGTAAGTCGCTCGAACTTGTGGTGAGTAAACAGCTGTGTTGACTCCTTCAGTCTCAGGGCCTTTTGGCTGCATCTCAGGGCGGTTTTTGCAAAGACTGAGCCACTGCTGATAATTTGGTTCCCCTGGAATCAACTATCCGGACGGCCTTTGCATGCTGTCAGCATTTCATTGCAGTCTTTTTCGACCAACAGAAGGCTTATGACACATGGTGTCACCACATCCTTGCTACATTAAATGACTGTGTTTGTGGTGGTCCACTCCCAGTTTGGTCCACTCCCAGTTTGGTCCACTCCCGGTTTTTTTCCAGGTTCAAGTGGGTGCTTCACTCAGTACACCCCCCCCCCCCCCTCCCCTCCATATCCAAGAGAATGGGATCCTGCAGGGCTCTGTGCGGAGCTTCTCCACCACTCTTGTGATGATAGATGGTCTAGCGGTGGCTGTGGGGTCTTTGGTATTGCCCTCTTTATATGCAGGTGACTTTTAATCTTATTGCTGCTGCTCTAGTGTGGGTGCTGCTGAGTTGTTTACAGAGTGCGATACGAAAGGTGCAGTCATGGGCTGTTACTAATGGCTTTCGATTTTTCGGCTGCCAAGACTCGTGTCATGCACTTCTGTCACAGTCTTACTGCCCACCTACACCCAGAGCTTTATCTAGATGATAAATTACTTCTTGTAGTTGAGACGTACCATTTTTTGGGAATGGTCTTTGATTCCTAGCTGATGTGGTTTCCCCACATTCACCAACTTGAGTGAAAGTGCTGGTGACACCTCAGTACACTTTGCCGTCTCGGTAACATTAGGTGGTGGTCAAATTGGTGTACCTTCCTGTGTCCCTACAGAGCCCTGATTCTGTCACGTCTTGATTCTTGATTATGGGAGTCTTGCAAATGGTTCAGCGTCATCCTCAGCATTGCAGATATGGGAACCCATTCTTCATTGTGGGCCTCGACTTGTGACAGGAGCCTTCTGAACTAGCCATGTGAACAGCCTACTAGTTGAGGCTGGAGTCCCTCCATTACCTATTGTGCGCCGACAACAGCTGATGAATTACTCTATATGTGTTCATAGTTTCCTTGAACATCCCAACTACTGTGTCCTTTCCCTGAAAAGGATCTGTATCTCCCACAACAGTGATCTGGAACTGGCTTTACAATTGCAACATGTGTGCAGCGTCTCTGTTCGGACTGCAGCTTCTTCCACTATCGCCTCTGGTGAAGGAGATTTCGCCTCTGCCCCTTTGGCTTGTGCCCACACCTCGGATTAGTCTCAATGTATCCTTTGGTCCAAAAGATTCCGCTGACCCCACAATTTTTCGCCACATGTTGTTGGCTGTCCTGTGAGACATATCTGGGTGCAGAAATGGTATTCACTGATGACTCAACAGTTGACAGGTGAACAGGTTTTGCATACACACATACACCGTGTATTGAACTCCCTTCTCTGCCAAGCGGCTGAATTGATGGCCATTAAACTAGCCATTAGCCATTTTCATTCTTACGCTGGCAAGAGTATCCTAATTTCTAGTGACTCGCTTAGCAGCCTTTGTGCTATAGACCAGTGCTACTCTCGTCACCCACTGGTTATATCTATTGAGGAGTTTTTCTGTGACCTCCATAAAGTTGGACGGCCAATTCTTTTCATTTGTATCCCCACTCATATTGGGATTTTGGGAAATAAATGACCTGACCGGTTGGCCAAGCTGGTCACCAGGATGCCAATTGTGGGAATCTGAAACTGGACCTGAACTTGGAGTGGTCTGCCCTGATCCACCCCCCACCCTAACAAACAAACTGCAAACAATTAAGGAGACCACGAACATGTGGCAGTCTTCCCTGCATGTTACTTGGCTGACTCCTGGCCACATTCTCCAAAAAAGGATCCCTCTCTCTGTCAATGCAGAGCCTGCCTGATGGTGGCCCACTTACTCATAGATTTCCCTAATTTTTCACTGTGAAGTGACATCTTAATCTTCCCGACACACTACCTCTGGTGCTAGCAGACACACCAACGCAGCAGGTAGTTTTTAATCATCCTTGTAAGTAGGGCTTTTTTGCCTCATTGACCACCCAATAGGTTGGTGACACCCTCCCTCCTGGTCCTTTAGCGATCTATGCTTGGTGGTCCAGCCTGGCCCCCACTCTTCCCACCTTTATATTTCCTTTGACTTGTGTGTACTGTCTTTGTTCTGAGCTTTCAAGGATTTACCTTTCGCCTCTTCCCTTTGACAATTACTCCTGATTTGCCACTTAATGGATGAGCATGCAATTTAATCCCTTTCACTCCAAACCAGCTATCTACAACAACTTGTGCCAGACTATGCGAAATGTTCTTGCACTCTATCTTGCACACTGCACACTCAAGCTGACAACTTGAATGAGCCACACGCCTGAAGGGCTTTAGCAGATACCATTGTATAGCTTTCGATTCAAAAGGGAGTCAGATGTGTGAATTTTGAATTGATGATATCAATTGCTTTCAGAATTGTCAAATGCTTCCTAGACTATGATGCAGAGTTGGGCTGTTTGTGGTTTGATGACTAAAGCTGATGATATAATTTCATTATCTATAAGTATATCATTAGTAATAGGTCTGCTCATGACTTTTGCTGATTTAATATTTGTATCTGTATTTAAGGGTAGCAACAGAATTACTCACACTAAATTTCCTTGCAGATTTTTCAAAGAATGGTGCCAAAACAGAACTTAAGTTACAAGAACTTATGAATAAGGTGAAAAAGGTGAAAATTCTGAGCATGGCAAAGCAAGGACATTGTGAAGTTCAAATAATTCAGTAAATTTGACGACTTATTGCGGTGAGTATTCTTGAGAGTTAGCTGTGTGTACACTGTATCTGTCCACTAGTTATTCATCATATCTTGTATTGTAAATAACATGTGCAAAACAAAGGTGGTGGTCAATTTGTAATCAGAGTATTTGATTCCATACTTTCGTTAAGTAGTGAGCTTTAATGTTCTTTTTTTCTGGTTTTCATTGGTTTCACTAAATCAGTTATGGCAACTGGAATAGTACCTTTGAAAAAAAAAAAATGTTTAATTTTCTTCTCCATCTTTGCACAATACGAGTTTCTGATCTACTTCTGATGAACTAGTAAACATGGTGCTGCTCTAATTAGTACAAGTAGAGCAAATAATTTATGAAGAAACCTAACAACTGGTCAAATAGTAGAGGCATTGAGGTATTAACAGCTACATAGTCAGCACTGAAAATTTTGCTACCTTTTGAACATACCGTTTTCAAGCTAAAGCTGGAATGAGCAGTCTCCCCTTCCACTCGCGCACGCACAATTAATTACAATGTACATGTGTGTGGGGAGGGGGAGCTAGCAAAGTTTTCAGTCTTATATGTCTCTTGATGACTCCACACCCTTATCATTTGGCGAGTTGTTATCTGTACTCATAAATTGTTTACATTCTGTCAGAACTTTCCGCACCGTATTTAAAAGTAAAGTTGTCATTAACATGAAATAGTTTGAACACCACAGTGCTTTACTAGGAATGGTCTTATTATAGGTGATTTGCTGTTGCCTTTCTTTGAACTTTTGAACTAATCTAACCAGCTGCTTAGATATTACTTCCTTCTTAGTATGCATGGGATTACCTTCTGTGATGACAGGTGTGCAGTCACTTAAGTGACTTTTTCATTAATGGAATAGGAAGAACATTGTTAGACCTATCTGTAAGTTGTGCATAAGTTGCCTAGTATCTCTAGATTATTAACAATGTAATAGAAATAAAAGCAACCTGAGATAGGGCCTGGATCTGTCAGATCATCACACTTCTGGTGTCTAAAATGTCACTGTACTTAGATTTAAATAACTCCGTGACGTTTCAGTTGGTGGACTGGTAAATACCAGCTGCCAGCCAACCCCAAATCTTTTTATAGTGCTCACTGTGTAGCCTATTTCGTAGGTAGGTAGGTAGGTCGGTCGGTCGGTCTTGTTGAGTTAGGATGGCTGCATTTCATTTGGAACAATAAAAACCAGTGAGAAACTAACTCAGAAGTATTTCATTGATAGATGAATTTTAATCATCATGATCAATTATTGGTAACAATGAAAATGATTTTACCAAATGTTTACTATCTCCATTTACAGTTAACTTAATCTTCACTTTTTTTGGCAGTGCTTTTATGTGCTCGTGGAATACTCAGAATTTATTATATGATTCTGTCTTTCATTCTGGTTTTTGTTCTACACTTAGGGAATAGTAAATCAGTTCTGTATTATAATTAATAATGTAAATAACAACTCTATTTCTTTCTTCTTCCTATTCCTCACATGAAAACCTTAAAGCCTGGGATGCAGGCAGTAAGGTGGATGCAATATTAATTGACTGACAGACAGCATTTGACTCTGTACCAATCCAACGATTCTTAACAAAAGTAGTATTATATGAAGTATCAAAGTAAGTTCGTGACCTGAAAATTTCTTGGTAGGGAAGACACAGCGTGTTTGCTTGCATGGTGAGCCATTGACAGAATTGTATCAGGATTTACTTTGTTCATGTTGTATTTTAATGACCTACCAGACAACATCGATAATAATCTTAGACTTCTTGAAGATTCTGCAGTTATCTATAAAGAAGTAACACCTGTAAAAAGCTGCACAAATATGCAAACAGATATTGATGAGAGTTCAAAGTGTTGCAACAATTAATTTGTTTTATCATTCAGAAATATTAAATAGTGCATTTCACATAATGCAGAAAAGAACTATCCTGTGACTGTATCATCAGTTGTGCACAGTTGGATTCTGTGGACTCTTGGAAATACCCGGTTTTAACAGTTCCTAGGAAATGGCATGAAATGATCACATAGGCTCAATTGTAGGGAAAGCGTGTGGTAGACTTAATTTCATTGTTCGGGTATCATCTAGGAACGTTACTTAAGTGTATGGGACACATTCTATTTAGTATTAACAGGAGATATTGAACACATACAAAGAATGGTGGTACAAATGGTTACAGTTTTGTTTGACTCGCGGGAGATATTTATAGTAATATTGAAGATACTGAATTGATAGCCGCTTGTGTATGGTCACTGATTGCCCCCACGAAATCCTGCTTACAAAGTTTCTTGAACCAGTATTTAGCGAAGGATCTAGAAATGTTCTTTACCCACCTATGTATTGCTCATATAGGTGCTGTAAAGACAAGATTAAACTAAATAGTACATGTGTGCCTTCACCCCCCCCCCCCCCCCCCACACACACACACACACACACACACACACACACACACAGTGGTTTAGAGAATATGTATGTAGCTATGTTAGACTGTTACCTACCTGTTATATTGTCTTTACTTGTTACATAATGTAAACTTCGTTTTTGTTTCAGCAGAGAGGTACACAGCATCACATCAATGAGTGTCTTATATTTTTACCCAAGAATTGTTGTATAGTATTTCTAATAAGTGTAATCATGTGATTTTTTTATGCTCTGATTTGCTGTGTGATCTGAGAAATGACACAAGACTGAAATATGTAAGAAGTTTATATATGTTCATTTTGTGTTGACATTTAATAATAGTGGTTATCACAATGCTCAGACTCAGAAAATAGATGTGTTTGCATTATTTTGCAATAAAAAGTAGACAATTTATTTCATTAAGACTTGATTGTGCCAGTTAATTAGTGCACAGGGAACGCTTTCATTTGCACTATAGCAGTCAACGTGCTAAGTCACACATGCGGAAAACTCTGAATGACAAACTGTTCAGTGAATTGATGCCTTACGAAGATGGTAAACTGAAGAGAAGAAAAGTTTGTAAGAAGGCTTTTAATAAATAGAATACTGGTTTTAGTAACTTACAATACTGTGTTAAATCATTCATTTGGAAACCTTATTAAGCAAGGACAGGAGAAAGAGAAAGTTAACAAGTAATAGGATTGTGAGGCTAAATAAAAATTGTTGATATGTAATGCCATTTTAATTGCATGTGCATTCTCATCAATTTATTCAAGGGCCCAGTGATGAGGTAGTCAGGGATCTAAGGTTGGTAAAACCATCATAAGTAATACAGATTGTTTAGTAATTCAGTCATATGGATGTACTCTAATCTGATGCTTCTCTATGGTGATTTATGACAAGTTCAGGCTGCTGTCATTAGCAATTTTCCTGTTGCCTGGTTTCTTGTATAGCACTTTGTGTTTGAATAACATGATGTCCTGTTTGTACAGACTTATTCTTTTTTTCTGTATGTTGTGTAACACCAGTGATCTTTGTGGTTTGGAGTTGATCTTTCTTCTTCCACTTACGTGAACTTTTAATTTGAAGGAGATGTGTGGTTGCTGTGTAGATGATAGTGGATTGGATAACCTCATTGTCTGCCTCCTCTCATTTTATCTGAAACATTTCGCTCTGTGAAGCACATAAATCTTGTAGTGGTTTGTGATCTGAACTGTGGTGACAGTCACAGGATTTGCTTTATCAGCCGTGTTTTCTCCTATGCACAATTTGTTCAATTGACAAAGGCCTTGTTAAATTGTGGTGGATAGAAGCAGCAGCCAGTGCTGTATAAAGAGGCTAAAGTGTTTCCGGATTGATGGCTGGCAAAATGTATGATGAAAGACAGTTAATAAAACCGACAATGCAGCTGATAGAAAGATAAGAAGAAGAAGAAGAAGAAGAAGAAGAAGAAGAAGAGCAGCAGTGTGAATTTTGGACTTACAGGTTCCTTATTAAGAAAAAAATTTCGTTGTCTGGTAAAGATAAATCATGATTCCGGCAGTAAGGAGCAGAGCTTCTCTTTTGATTCATGTTTCCAGAATTATATATTCTTGTACCATAGCATTTACTATGTAGGGGCACCACAAAAGTCGGACATTGTCTGTAGGGAGTTAATGAAAACATAAGACACATTTAAAGCTTCTAGATGTCTTTATGCATCTAATGACCATTAACTTCATTGACTTCACGGAATAGAGATGCCTCTGCAATTCTTATTTTGTGGTAACGTAATATAAAAAAAAGGCGTATTTGTGTTGAGAAAGTGTGGTTCCATGTCAGCATTCAGATGAAGTTTGATGTACAAGTCTTACTTAAGATAGAGCATCTTATCAGAATGTTGAAGAAAATTATTTATAAGAATATATGTACTGCCTTTATTAATGAACAAGGATGGCATAGACACAGGAGAAAATCTGAAACTTTTATGTCAGTAGATTTTCCTTTACCATATCTGCAACGTTAATGTACATTCTAATAATTTTTTATTGAATTAATATAAATACTGCACTAATTCATAAATGTAATTCCCAGTTTTCACTTTCGTGTTTCATCACTATACATCGCCTGACAGGCTATTCTGTTCATTATGCTTCTCTTACAACCTGCAGCCATATTGAGCTTACGATGAGCTTACGATTGAAACTGAGCAATACACATGTGGAAGATATTGTCTGTTCTAATCTTTGCCCATTAAATGCACGAACACACACAAAACTAGACATTTGATGAGCAGATTCCTTTTCTTTCAGAATTTGTACTTCAGCAAATTTATTTGCAATAAGTATGCTTAATTACAAAATTAAACCAGATATTTTCACATGATTGAGCTTAAATCATGCTGAGCTGTGTTGTTGGAGTTTATTGCACTTAGTTGTTCTGTATGTACAAAATACAATGTCTACCGCATTGTTGCCCCCCCCCCCCCCCACCTCCTCCTTGTGTCCTACCACCAAACTGCCTGTAGTGCTTTAAAAGAAACCATGAAAGGCATAGACAAAGGTGGCTGAACCTTGATTTACACTATAAACCTGATTTGTTTTTATTGCTGAGTCACTCGATTTAGTATGTCAAGCTATAACCAGCTGTCCTTCGTAAACTTCATGAAGAAATAGTTAGTGGTAAGCTTATAATCAGTTGCCAGTTTGATGAAGCATTCTTTGATGTCCAGTGACTGCTTGCTACATTTAATATTGAGAAATGTTGGAACATTTCCATGAGAGATTGCCTTTTTGACACAGGTAATAAATTGTGAGACAGAATTCCTGGTCAGTAATTACCTTCTGGAGGTGAAATGTTTTGTCCTGCTGATAGATGTGTGTAGAAGAGAGAAAGGGATGATGCCATCCTAACTTTCAAAAGTGTCAGCTTCTTCCTTGTCCTCACTATGGGTAGGTCCCTATTGTCTTGGGGTCTGAGTGGTGTGCCCTCCCTTTTTAACTTTGCCACTCTGTTCCCCTCATCTCTCCTTCCTGAGGTAAATAAGTACTGAACAGAAATTCTGTCTCTTAATTTATTGTGTTTTCTTGGTAGGATTTTGCTATTGCACAGACATTAGGACAAGTACAGTGATGTAGTTTGGAAAGAAAAGGTGCCAACAGGAAAAATTGAATATGGATGGCACTTGTCATGAAATATGCTTTCAGAATACAAATTGTGATGCAATAAGTACATATACTGACACAACCAAACTAAATGGAGGATGAATTGCTATTGTATCTACCACATGCTGAAGAGCACTACTGTTTGGCCAGATCCTACCTTCACTTCGATCTAGCTTAAATAATTATGTAAATACTATTGCCCAGAACATTGATAGGTATGACTTGCTTTATGCATTAAAAAACTAAAAATAAAATAAAGCTTGTATCTAACGGAGTCTCTGAAAATTTCAGAGCACATAACAAATGATTAAACAGTAACAGTCACATTTTATTACATATATTGCCTTAAATATTCTTTGATACTGATCAAAAGTTAAGCTATTGTAAAACTATTAATATTTGGAAGTGTGGCATATGGGCAGACAAGTTGTACACTGTCCACTTCCTCAACATTACTGTTTAAGGAACATCTGGGTGCGAAAAATTGTGATTGCCTTACTATATGTGGGGAAATCAATGTTTTATGGCACCTAACTAAACCTTGAGAATATCTGTGTGATTCTTGAGAAAATGTCATGTTTGTTTATGTCGGCAGGCTCTGATGAGGAGGAGGAGACTTGTATTATTTTGAAATGTTGCTCATCTTTAGAGAAATCACAGATGAAAAGCTGATATGCTTACATTAACTATGATTTGAGTTACTATCTCAATACAGTTCCATGACACTTCCCCAAGTTACTATATGGTGCATGGCAGCGTAGATAATGGATCAGCGATAATTGCCTGTCCCTGTCCCCCTCCTGGCATGGTGATTCAAATGTGCTGTGTAGAAAGCGTTTTATTGTAGAGGTATGTGTATATGAGGAAATAATGGTTTTAAGTCTGCACAGATTTTTGGAATTTTAAGAACAGTTGTTCAAGTACCACTTTTCCGTAGAGTCCAGACAATGTCATTAGTGTGTACTGAGAATTTCTGTGACTTGACTGACAGATAAATCTGTCACAAAATGTGCAGGTCTTCCTTGAACTTTCAAGGTCCATAAACTGTACATCTTGATATCAGTTAAAGGAAAAAAACACTATACTCAAGGGTGTCTTGCAAGTACTTTGTTTTTAATTGCTTTGTCTTCAGTTATATTTATTTGAAGATGCCAATGGTCATTCTAAATATCCTCATAAAGGTGTTCAGTGCCTTAATCTGATCCTGCAAGTGAATTGCAGCCATGGTGTTTCATTCATAATATAAGGTTCACGTGGATGTTCTGATTTATAACATTCTACATTGTAACGTCAAAGTATTTTATATTTTGCAGACATTATATTCAAGCAATACAGAGGACTTTTGTCCATGTGTGCTAATTACTTTGTATTTGATTAAATTAAAAGGAAACTGGTGGAACTATATATATGCGTGGTTGTTCTGCAAATGTTTTTGTATGTCAGAATACGGACTATGGGTGTTAACCATACCTGTATGTGGTGTATCATCCACCAATCTTCTAGAGCTACTGATTTTATCAATTGAGTCTTTTATGTGTATTGTATAGAATAGCAGCTCTCTGACATGTCTCTAAGGCACACTCTTGTTGCGTTTGCACTCACTACCAATTTACCCCAAAATAAATACCCCACAACCATTGTGTTATGTGGCACACATTGATCATCAGTCTAGTTAAAGTGATATGTGTATCCATGACCAAGTAGCTTTGGCTCAGATGGTCCCATAGATCATGAAATGAGAAAAAAGAAATTTGCAACTGTTTCAGTGACGCTGTTCATTGCAATCAAAAGTTATCTGCTTAGAATGGTGTATTGACATAGCATTCTTTTACTACTCGTCTGTGGAATGTCAAAGGAGAAGTTCTAGAGAATGACTACATGCCGTGGACTCTCTCAGTAACATGGCCTTAAAAGACATTATTCATTCATCTACAAAGGGATAAATAATTAACAATTGTTGCTAAAAAAGTGGCAATTTAACACATCTTATGTCAGAATGCTCTTTTCTGTGTGGTTTATATGTTGCCAGGGTCAATAATAATGAAATGCTGATTATTTCTTCAAGTGCTAACTAAATATTTTGTGGAACAGTGTTACTGTTCACCACTTTAGTGTCATTATGGCACACCTTTCTCTTTCTCATACTCCACGTTACAGTGACACAAGAGTATATTGCATGACAAAACTGTCATTATTAGTCATGGTTTTTATATTATGTTGATCTACTTTAAAGTAGAGGACATGTTTTATGACTTCATTGTTTGATACGCTTTCATCAGCACTTTCATAATATAATTCGTTGAAGAATGTGTGGCTGTTGATGAAAATTGGGTCATTAATATGCCTAACCCAAGGATGAAATTTGCTAGAAGAAATGATGTAATGGATGTTCTTTGAATTGAATGAAAGGTTTAATGTTTCGACATTTTAACTTCAGTGGCAAATAAGAGTTACTTTGTTTCCATAAAGCGCTAATTGCACGAGATATTTTATGTTGCTGAAGCAAAATATTCTATGTAATATCCAAATACAGAGTACATTCATATGTTTACTATTATAGTGACAATTACAGAAGTAGGTTTGGGACTGCATATGTAATTGTAAATAAAATGGCATGCATGTGCAAAAATGTTGTTTCAGAAAATTTCTTTCTGAGAATTTGTGTAAATATCTGACTTTTGAAACTATTTTTGTGAAAGATTTGAGGAATGTTCATCTACTACTTGCATTAACTTTGGACCACTATTTGTTAAAACAATTTCTATAGAAGTGACATCCAGAAATGCACGTAGGATTAATATATCTTATTGAATGGTACTGCAGATGTCACAACAAACTTGAGTGCAGACTGTGGCACTTTGCCTTCTTTTGGCACTCTCAGTATTTGTTATTCACATTTAATTTTCAGTTCTGAAAAAAGCATTGTTACTCTGTGTTCTGTTTAAAGTTATTGATTGTAAAAATATTGTAAATTTCTTTGTAACACTATTGAGAAAATAAAGTTAGTTAATATACGTCCTGTGGTTTGTTTCTGCTCTTGAATTTACGAGGTACTCCAGTTGTATTGTGAGCTATACCATATGTTGAAACTTTGGAAAACTGTGTGCCAGAGCAGAACTCAAACCCGAGACATTTTGTCTTTGATGGACAAAGTACTCTTGTCCATGAAAGGCAAAAGGTCCCAATTGAAGTTTTGGTCCTGCTCACTGCTTTAATCTGGCAGTAAGTTCCAGATTGGTAAACACTCATCTGCAGAGTGAAAATTCATTCTATGCCACATACTTAGGTAACCGTACTGTTTAAAGGGTATAGGCAGTTGTTGCCTCATTATTTTCTATTTTTACTCTATATCAGAAATTAGTTAAATCTTACACTTACTCTCTATTAACAATTAGTCAAACCTTACACATGTTAAATCAGTTGACATGGATGGAAAGAGAGGAAGAATGTGTGGAGGAAGATAGGGGTAATGTAGTGGTTGAGGTCACAATTCTGTTGATGGGCCCTGGCAGATGATCTAGACACGTTTTTTTTATCATTATAGCAATATAAGAACAAAAATGGTCAACCGAAATAAAACCCAGAAAACTAAGGTAAATCAATCGTTTTCTTAACTATAAAATTATAAAAATTCATTTGTTTTCTGTTTACACTTTGATATCCTGGAAAAGACATAACATACGAACTGAAAGTAATATTTACAGAATACATTTAACACTATCACAGTTAAGCATAACTTCCGAAATCCAAACCATTTGATAATATCAAGTTGGCACAATATATTGAATTATATTTGCTTTTATAAACTTCCTGAAATATCGTTAAGAAAGAGCTCAGTTGTAGGATCTTTCCTTATACATTTTTAAAATGTGAGTGAAACACCACGTTTTAGAGCTCTATCAGTACATTATTTATTTTAAATAAAGCATTAATTATGTGAGAGAAACTTAAGAGTTTTCAATTGGAACTACTTGATTTTCTCCTCCAGGGGGCCGCCACTCTGTGGCGGGTTTGTGCTTGGCTACCACGGTGCCCCAGTCTTTGCAGCATTTTTTCCCTTCTGTGCTGCATGTCTATCCTCTTGCTATTCTTTTTTCCCCGCTTGGGGAACATGCCTGGGATGTTATTGGGAATGTTCTGCATTGTCTGTTGCTGGTGTAAGAACAGTCTCACTTTTGTTTTTTGCTCCCTTTTCCTTTCGGTGTTTCTCTTCTCCTTTTGTTCCTCTGCTTCGGTGTTTGGGTTTCCACTTTTTCTTCTTCCTAATTGTGCGTTCCTGAAGGCCGGCCCACGTGTCTGACGCGTAACAGGTGTCTGGGTAACGTGTAATTCCCAGCCCCAGGTTGACAGGTAAGGTTCGCACGTACCCCGTGGTACAGGCCAGGCCCAGGGAGGGATGATTGCCTGAGCTGCAACGTTCCCAAATTGCCAATTGGTCCCTCTGTCAGTTGTTCAGGTGTTACCTGAGGTGGGAACAATCACCTAAGGTATGTGTGCCCCATTGTGAAGGGGATCCCAGGTGGAAGGAGCGTGCCTTCAGAGATACTGGCAATCATGGGAGATTTTCTCGCAGTGAGTCAAATATCTTCCCAATCTATGTCTATATAACATAAAGAGGCTAATGATTCAAAGACCCTTCCTGCTGCATCTCAGTTCCTTGTGGTCTCATACTGAAGACAGTCAATCCTTCAGCAGGGTAAATCCGTTAGTTACTCAGAAAGGCGTTAATGCAATTGCTGGCCCAGTGAAATCCTGCTCTCATTTAAAAGATGGCACTTCGCTTCCTTTTTCTGACCCTCAAGCACAACTACTGCTTGCTGATACACTTCTTCACGGATACCCTGTTCGTGTCGAGGGCCATAGAACTTTGAATTCTTCCCGTGGTGTAATTTACACCAGACTGCTCAATGGTCTAACGAGGCGGAAATCCAGTCTTACCTTCCCGATCAGGGTGTCACCGCTGTCCATTGTGTAATGTAAAAGGTAAATTCCTCCTTAGTACCCCACCTGCAATCCTTTACTCACCTTTGATAGATTTTTGCTTCCGTCCAAGATCAAAGCAAGCTATAAAATTATCAGTGTCGTGAACCCGATGTGTCATCGTTTCAACCTCACTGGAATGCCTTGTCGACACCCAGCCAAATGGGTCGCCTGTGATAGGAATACGCACGAGTGCGATTATCCACCTCCTCCCCACTGTACCAACTGCGATGGTGGCCATGCCGCCGCCTCTTGGGATTGTCCTGCATATCTTGACGAGTGGGCTGTCCAAGAGATCTGGGTAAAGGAAAAAATGTCTTACTCAGTAGCTTGGAAGTTACTGGCTAGTCGCAAACCCTGCATTCTCCTGTCTGGCACATACAGTTCTGTTCTTGTTATCCCTTGCTCCATGAAGGACACGGCCATACAGACTTCAATTCAGCTCTGAAGTTGTGAAATCACCCAGCGACAAGGCAACATCGTAGCTGTGCAAGAAGCCATCAAACTCTCGCGTCAAGGGGCGAAGTCACCAGCTACACAAGCGGTAGGCCGGAAAGAACAGGAGTACTCCTGTGAAGACTTCCTCCATCCCTCCAGCCAACCAACATGTAAATCTTCCTCTAACCGGAAAGGCTCGAAGTAGTCCACCAGATCCAAATGGCTTCTCCTTCGCCAACTTGGAGATCTTCTTCGAGAGCGTCACAATGCGATACCTTAGACTGGCTGGCCTCTGTGTCGTCAGCACCCACCACCAACTGTTTTTCAAGAGACCGACTGAACAACCAAGCCGGTGCTTCTGTGGACCCCATGGAGCAGAATCCTCCTGCTCCTGGGCCCTGCAGTAACAACTCTTCACCAACTGTCACTTGGCAGCTGCTGTTGCGGGGTGTCGGGATTGTCGAACCTGGGACTCCAGATGGCCGAACTGAAGCTGGGACCCACCACCGTCTTTCGTCAGGAGGCCGAGCAAGTTAAAGAGCGTCAAGGGGCAGTGCAGAGTGATACAGCAGTTACTTTATTCTCATAATTTACAGTGCTTCAATAAGTGCAGCATAGTGTCGGCGGCCGCCCACACACTGTGCCGCGAGTCCAGATGGCTCAGCAACTCCTGGTATGCTGACACCGCTGCTGCCGTCTGCAAGGCCCTAACTCAGCCACGCTTGCCCGGTCAGCCTTGCCTACCACGGCGTAGCGCCGCTGCCCGCTATTTCGGAGACTGCTATAGTCCCTGGTCCTCGCTGCCCTCCACCCTGTTTGACCTGCTCAGTCCGAACATGGGACAAAGGTGGATGTACTGGTCACCCGTAGCCCTTGGCCACTGCTGCTCACAGGACAGGACCGTACTGGAACCTGCACCCTCCTGGACACTGTGCCGCAACTTGCCGCTAGTGGTGCTTGACGGAAGGCAACCCCCGCTACTGTCTCTGGTGCTGCTCCAACACTGCTACGCCTGCCATAGTGTAGGCCTCGTCTGGACCTTGGAATGCCAGGTGGGAAGTGGACGTGGCCTGGCCTGGATGCTGCAGACCGCTGCCAGAGCCCTCCTTCAGGCTGACCGCGCAATCTCGAAGTACCTGGCTACTGTTCCGTTGTGCCCCTGTGTTGTGTCCCTGGAGGCAGAATAAAGCCTGAACAAGTACATAGAAATAAAGAAAGGTTTACACAGAATATTTACAACATTGCTGCCAGACTGGCCCCTATAAGTGTGGACCAAGGTAAAAGTACCTCACTATTTAAACTGCCTTTCCCCTCGCCCCTGACGTAGTGTCAGAGAGAGACAGAAACTATGGCAGAGACAAATTCCCGAACGTCAGCCATCTAAAAGTCTCGACTTGGCTCTGGCCTAGTTCCTCACCTCTTATCACAATAACTTCAAGCAACACTGCAGTTTTCTGCCACATTGATGCTTCACACAAAGCAATTCGTGCGCACAATAGTGCCGTCGCAGCACTGCGCTCGCGAGTGCCATTTTTGCATTTCCTGCCCTACTAGCTGTTAACTGTTTCAACACTGCCAGTGGCCCCAGATTCCATCGTCCAACGTTCACTGACTTTTAATAAAATTTCCTCTTTCCTGGGGGACAGACTAATACTAGCGCATCACACTTCCCTCCATTCAACAAGATTTGTCCCAAATCGAAATATAACAGACGTGGCCTGTGGTTGCGTAACACACCTTGATCACAAAACTTACGTTCTACGGACTAAAGCTAACGAGAACATCAAAACATTAATTATACACTGTTCACACTGATTACCCATGCCGTAGGCAACTGATGTGTTGGCACCTCCTCTACTGGTGCACGTCTCCACTCTCTCCACAAAGCTACACTCAAGAAAAAATAGAAAAACAGCACACCCTGTGGCTGAAATGCTCAGTCATTATCCTGTTGCTCCAATGCTGTTCTAATACTTTATTAACCGTGATAGATCCTTCTTGTGCATGTGAAATGCAAAGTTTCCAAAACTCTGGATTTAATGTGGAGTTCAAATATGTCAGATTCTGCATTGGTAATATCTCCAGAACCCCTCCCGGATAGCTATCCCCATGGCTATCATCCAGCACGTCCACATACGTAGACCCTGCGAAGAAAAGGAACGAACATGCTTGTACCACCTCTTTTCCACTACAAGTTACTACAACATCGTACGACATCCTCGAAAAATTCCCGTTAGTACACTAAAAAAAAAACCGCAACTATTATCTGATCCACCAAAACACAAAAAACGCATATTATCCCTTGATACAAAACACAAAATGTAAACAAGGCTTACAATATTACACATACAATATTTTACTCCCTCCGTGACCGTAAAGCATACGGAACGTTATGTGTCTGCTGTTGTCCCTCCACCGCGACACTCTCCTTCCGTTTGCTTTGCCTAGCCTCTGCAGTTGGGTCACTTCATTGTAAGTGAGGTAATCCGTCCACCATTCCTTTAAAAGGCTTTACCCTACTCACATGGATGATGGATGTTTTTGTTGGCAGCTGCACTTTAACATTTACAGGCGAAGTCATGTCCACGACCTGGTATGGTCCGTGGTACGTTGTCAAGAATTTTTTCGTCTCTCCCTTAGGTGTTTATGGATTCGTAATCAGTACCAATTGACCTATCCTGTACTGTGGTAAAGGTCCCAACCGCTAATCGGTTCTTCCTGCCTTTCGAATGCCTTTGTATTGGCCTTCTGTACCCTATTCCAGACTTCCCGTATTGTCCGTGTAAATATCCTCACTGTGTCCCTTTAGCTCCCGATTTTGGACATAGAAAGTCAAATGGTGATGGCATCTTTCTTCCATAGACCGTCTCGAATGGTGACATTCCGACCCCGAATGTATTTTGGTATTATAACTTGATACCACGTACGGAAGGTAAACGTCCCAGTTATCATCATGGTTTCCATTCATATAATAAATTAGCATATTTGAAATTGCCGTATGTACTCGCTCCGTTCTCCCATTCGCCTGCGGATGAAATGGTCTGGTCCATAATTTTTTAATTCTCAATAACCGATACAACTGTGACACCAATTCGGACATGAAGTTCATTCCCTGATCCGCAATTATGGTATCAGGCACCCCAAACTTCAATGACCAGTTACTGACTAAACATTATGCTACCGTACTTGCCTGTTGGTCTGGTATTGCGACCATGGCTAGAAACCGCGAAAAGTGGTCAATTATAATTAAAACGTAACGATTCCCTGTCGGTGTTTTGTTATATGGCCTGCAGATATCAAGTCCGATGAACTCTGAAGGTTTCGAAGCCTCTGGTAACTGTTGCAATGGAATTCTTGCGCGCGTCACATCCACTTGTCGCGTACACGGTACACAATTTGCTACGTATTGTTCCACATCCTTTCTCCGAGTGCACAACCAAAATCGTTCTACTCGTTTTTCCGTTGCTCGACGACCCCCATGCCCTAAAAGCACATGATCATGGGGCTGCTTTAAGACTCTCTCTCAAACTCTTTGGTACCACTACCCGTGGTCCACACCTGGTAACTCTACACAACAAATTTCCCTCCACAATGAAATGTGGTTGAGTTCTAAAACCCTGGCACTCCTCATCCTCTGCTTGTGCTGTTTGCCTTTCCGCGACACTCTTACCCACTCTTTCTAATGCGTCTAACTTGCAGACTTAATGCATCTGCATTCCTGTGTTTCTTCCATGGCTTATGAATTACTTCAAAGTCAAACTCACTTAATTTTAGGGCCCACCGTGTTAACCGACTAGAAGGATTCTTGAGTCCCAGTAACCATCTCAACTCTGCATGATCTGTCACGACCTTAAACTTCCTACCATAAAGGTAACAACAAAAATACGTTACTCCATATATTACAGCCAAAATCTCCTTTTCCGTTGTGGAATAATTCCGCTCTGCCGTATTTAATTGTCTGGAAGCATACGCCACCGGATTTTACTGTCCATTCACCATTTGTCCCAAAACACATCCTACTGCGCCATTGGAAGCGTCACATGATAAGATGAAGTCTTCTTCAAAATTCGGAAACACCAAGACCGGACCAGAAACTAATCTCATTTTTAATTAATCGAAAGCTTTCTGGCATTCCTCCGTCCATTGACACTTAACACCTTAAGCTTTGTTAACGGCTCGCCTATTTTAGCAAAATCTTTTACAAATTTACGATAAATGAACATAAACCAATATACGATTGTAACTGCTTCGTGGTACGTGGTGTTGGGAAATTTTGAACTGCCTTTGTTAACCAAGGATCGGTTTGAACCCCTTGTTCACTAATTGCATGACCTAAATATTTGACCTGCGTCTGCGCAAAATTACATTTTTCTAAACTTAATGTTAACCGTGCCGACCGCGTTCTTCTAAAGACTTCTCTTAACCGTGATACATGTTCTGGTATATCCTTTGAAAATACTATGTCATCTAGGTAAACCATACATGTCTTTGGTTTCAATCCCCTTAAAATCCCATGTAATAATCGCTGAAAAGATAGTGTCTCCCGGAAACAGTAAAAGCTGTCTTTGCCCTATCCTCAAGCGCTACTTCCAACTGATGGTATCCTATCCTCAAGCGCTATTTCCAACTGATGGTATCCTGTCCTCAAGCGCTACTTCCAACTGATGGTATCCACTCCGTAAATCCATTGTAGTAAAATACTTACGTTGACCCAGATTATCCCATGTGTCCGTGATATTTGGAATCGGATATGCGTCCAAAATGGTTTTCTCATTCAGAAACCTATATTCACAACAAAACCTATATTTCCTTGTACCATCCACCGACTTCTTAGTTACTAGAACTACATTGCTTGAATACGGACTATCGCCATGCTCTTTGATTCCATCCCGTAGTCGTTGTTCTATAAACTCCTCTAGTAGCGGTTGCATATGACGTGCTACCCTATATGATTTCCTAAACACTGGTGTATTATCCTCCGTTGGTATGTGATGCTTGGTAATCGGTGTTGCCCGTAACCTACCCTGTGTTTAGAGTAACTCGCTAAATGTCAATAACAGTTCCTCCAATGCGGCCCTGTCGTCTCCCTGCAAATGCTTTAATTTTCCCCTCAGTTGCGCTGCATCGACGTTTTGCTTATGGCTCGCCTCCAAATCCTCCCTATCGTGGTCATCTTCATCAAAAACCCCCAATGTGGCCAATAACAACCCTTTCGACAAGCTAAAATCCGCTCTGCCGAAGTTATCTGTACTTACAGGAATCCTATAATCTCCTTCCACACAACTTGCGTGAGCTAAACTCCGCACAAAACAGCGCGCATTATCCAACTCCTCATTACTCGAGAGTGGCTCCACCATGTACAAAGTTTCCCTTGGTAAGTCCGTATTTATCGAAACCCAGACTACCTTCCCTGTACCTGCCGGTATGTTATCCTGCTGATCGACCTTTTAACACTTTTGCTGCGGTATCGGTGCGGCCCGGCAACGTGCGAGTGCGGGCCGGTAACACTCTGAAACGACAGGTACCGTGGGAGCCGACGCTCCTAAGCGCACCTGAGCGGCAGGCTGACGTCAAGACCTTGTAAGATCTGTAGGATCATGTTCTATACTGACTTAATGATGACACCTTAGATGCATTGCTTCAAATAAGCTTCGACTGTATTGTGGTCATGTTTCAAAGTCTGTTTGCTGTCTGAGACCTATAGGAGTCACAGGCGTCATTCGAATGTTCGTGATTTGTTGATAATGTAACAAAAATACAATTCAAATAAGCAATAAATCCACTGCATTCAGGAAAAATTTGGATTCCGAAAGGCAAATTCTTAAGACGGAAAAAACGGAAAAAGGAAACTGGATTCACTTGAAATTATATTTACTTCAAATGCGCATTTTTAAGATTTATCCCTGATAGACGTCGTCAATTTAGTAGCGTGTTTGGTCCTGGTATGAGAGAATTAGCCGCCCACATTAATCATAGAAGCACAGGGGACGCCCGGATGTGTATAAATTAGTAAGCGAAACACACCCTACGTGGAGGCTTCTCTCGTGTCCCCCAGCACTTCAATTACGGTGCTATTAAAATAAATTTAGCACAACAGATGCTTTCGCAGAAAACTGAAGTGAACGCTTTACAACGCAATAGGAAATAAGTCGACTTAACACAAAAGAAAACCTCATTTTCTGAGTACTCCTGAAAAAAGTCCTAACGTTTCATGTCATAAAAAGAAACCATGCAATGTCAAAAGAAATAAAAGAAGTTGTCTTTAATAATCTCAATTTCCCCGATATTATCGCGTTTTTGCTACTTATGGGAAATTATACAGCAGTTCAAGCAGTATCCAGGTTTGTCTGGGCAGGTTGTACACTCGTATGGTGTATCAGTGCGCTTGCCTTGTTCCGCGCACTTCTTACAACGTTTCCTCATAACTTGCTTCTTCCGTGCAGTAACTTCCCCCTTTTGCACATCGCGTGTTAGTGATGTTTCTTGCTCACATTTCGTGGAAAGTCCATTGGTGGAAGGAAGCCCCTTATAATGTTCATTCTGTAATCGTACAACGTTATTTTATTTCGTGAGTATTTGTTGTACAGATAGAGAGAATTGAAAACTAACATGCCAGTGATATGAAAGTGTAGTTTTTTCTGCCAGCGGATAGTCTTTCGTTCACATAAATAATATGATAACATCTGATCTTGTTTATCAGTCCCAGACATACACGCATTGTACCTAATAATAGGCAAAGGTTTCGTGACTATTTGCTGGCGCGCATTCGTCACTTGCTCCATAACATTTAGATGTTCTGTAGAAATGTAGGAACCCTCTCGTCGATCCTTCCATTTTCCAATCATAACTCCATTAGAATACCGCTCCTCTCCCAAGTTTTGCCGATACAACGTCTTCGGGGGTATATTTCCTATTTAATTTCACAGTACCTGTGGAAAGTGTTTTTAGGTTCAACAGAGTTGTAGCTAAATGAAAACTGTTATAATAATTGTCAAAGTAAATTTGATGACCAACATGCAGATTTTCTGCCATCAAATGCAGAACGACCTTTTCAGCATGACCTTTTTCCCCATATCTCCACTACTTCCCGTGTACACAACGCACTTATTTATGAAACCTTCTGGATTGTTGAACATGTACATCTTAATGCCATATTTATTACGTTTGCTTTTTATGTATTGTCTAAATGACAACCTTCCTCTCCAAAGAATCATTGATTCATCTATTGATAAATCTCTTCCCGGGTAATACACTTGAGACATTCTCATGTTAAAATAATTCAATCTCTGTGGTATACCTCGGCCTCACTTCACAGAAAATCACTGTCGTCTAGTAACTGTTCCTTTGTCAATTTAACACTTTTGCTGCTCCTTTTCACATTTTAAGGTCCAGGTGTCGGTTCATTACCCGCCATTACGAACAACATACGTTCGATAACTGACCACAAAAACAAAAGTTTACATGCTTTGATGGTAGCTTAGACGCTGCAACTAGACTGAGTAATCCGACAGTTAGCGCGGACGCTTACAAGAGTCAGCCGCACTGGCTTGTAGGTTGTTGTGACGCTTGTAAGTGTCAGCCGCAGCGAAAGTGTTAATGAATCCGTTCGCAGTTTAGTTGGCATCACCTTCGAGTTAAGTACGCGTTGCGACATTCGTCCATTTGCAACCGTTTCCCCCATGCAAAACATTGTTCCACTGAGTTCCACAATTTGTTGCCGAGGATCTATCTTCGCACGATGTTTGTCAAGGAAGTCCAGTCCGAGAATCACCGAATACCCCTCACCCACACATGGTGACACTTCTACCTGCTCACTAAACTTAGTTCCTGCGATCAAAAATTGAAGTACTGTTGTACCCAATGATTCCACTTTATTATCCCCCAACCCACGTAACCTATAACGTGGTGGCTAAAGCCTTCTCCTGCTAACCAGGTCTAGACTAATAAGAGACACGTGTGCCCCCGTGTCAACCAGAAACCTCTGTTCCCTTCCGTTCACCAAGCCTAATAAGCAGCATTCTGTCTTCGCACCTACAAGCGCATTACCTAATTTCGCTGGGACCACCCTCCGACGGTTGAAGCAGTCCCGTTCTCGCTTAACGGCCGCTGTCGCCGAGGTTCCGCCCTACTTTTATTCCTGCAGTTCACTGCCCGGTGACCCATTTTCCCACATGAGTAACACCGCAACTGACACTGACATTGCCTACTAATGTGTCCTACCTGGCCACATCAAAAACACTTAATTTCTGCTGCCAGAACTTTATGATCCACCCTTTGCTTCGTTGCATAATCTACCTTCTCTAAGTATGTAGCAATACTTAGAGCCGCCGCAAGATCACTGGGATTCTACATTCTCACCCAATGTGACATCTCTGGCAGTACCCCCCCAAAAACACATCTAATGTCCTGTTATCGGCCTCTTGCAAGAGCACTTTATTAGTCTCCCCATTCTGTGACAGTTCGTACGTTTGTGTATTCAGCTTTCGTATCCTGTCTGAGAAAACCTCCACAGTCTCATTTCTTCTCATAACTAACACACTTAATTTTTCCCGAAAAAACCTGGTACTATTCTGTTTTTGGTACCTCTGGTGTAAACCAGCCTCAGCTCTGCAAACGTCCCCACATTATTCAACAAGTCATGGTACAGTACATACAACTTGGCATCCCGTATCAAGCGTACCTTCGCCACTCTCAACATTACAACATCCGACCACCCATTGACCTCAGCTATTGTGATGTCATTAAGGAATACCAACACATCCTCCATTGTATTACCCGAAGAGGGGTTAATTGATGCCGCGATTGCTGGGTCAAACGGTCTATGCACTCCGCGACCTTCAATTTACTTTCACCCGACGTCCCTTCCCCTACTTGCAATGCCTCAAATCTGCCTGCTAATTCTTAATATTTTTCTGTGTCATGTATCCTCACCTCTGACAATACCCAAATTTGCTCTGTTAGAGCGGCTACAGCTTCTGCTGTAGTCACTGCCGCTGCTCACCGTGTTTCCATTATTCTTGCTTACAGATCCACTGTTGCCATTAATTTCACTCTGACACTCTTTAAACATAGTCCTCGCGGCGAATCATCGCCCATCTACATTCTGAACAATTACGCACCAAATGACCAAATCTATCACAAATAAAACAGTGCCTTGGCAGCCACTTTGTACACGGTTATCCGAGGCCTGACAGGTTACAAAAATTACGTCGTTTAGAATCCAAATAAATCTAAACCCTCTTCAGGCCTTACAAAAGACACCTTCAAAAAGTCAATTAGAATGGTCACTTAACCCCTTAAAACACAAAAAAGACACACAAACAATAGATCAAACGTCACTCACCTGTCTCCATCGTGTCCGTGTGCAGGTGACAGTCCTGCTTTCCTTCCTATCATGGTATGGACGAACACTTCCTGAACGACAAGATGTAACAAGAAGTGTACGACCACCTGTCACAAATGCAACCAGACACCTCAACTACCCCTCTACACAGACACACCTCAACATTATTTGCTCGACATAAAATGTGGAAGCGGAAATCCGGTACTAGCGTCGTAACCATCACCACTCCTGGCAACACTGTTGTGGGGTGTCAGGATCGTCGAACCTGGGACTCCAGATGCCTGAGCTGAAGCTGGGTCCCATCACCGTCTTTCGTCAGGAGGCCGAGCAAGTTCAAGAACATCAAGGGGCAGTGCAGAGTGATACAGCAGTATTTGATGGCATTACTTTACTCTCATAATTTACAGTGCTTCAATGAGTAGTCTCGGCGGCCGCCTGCGCGCTGTGCTGCGAGTCCAGCCGGCTCAGCAACTCCTGGTACGCCAACACCACTGTTGCCGTGTGCAAGGCCGCTCAGCTGGAACCCAGCCGCGCTCGCCCGGTCGGCCTTGCCTACCACGGCGTAGCGCCGCTGCCCGCTATTTCGGAGACTGCTATAGTCCCTGGTCCTCGCTGCCCTCCGCCCCGTTTGGCCTGCTCTGTCCGAACATGGGACGAAGGTGGATGTACTGGTCACGCGTAGCCCTTGGCTGCTGCTGCTGCTCACAGGACAGGACAGGACCGGACTCGCACCCGCACCCTCTTGGGTACTGTGCCGCAACTTGCCATTAGTGGTGCTTGCTGGATGGCAACCCCTGCTGCTGTCTCTGGCGCTGCTCCAGCACTGCCGTGCCTCTCATAGTGTATGCCTCGCCTGGACCCTGGTATGCCAGGTGGGAAGTGAACGTGGCCCGTCATGGATGCTGCAGACCGCTGCCACTGCCCTCCTTCAGGCTGACCGTGCGATATCCAAGTACCTGGCTGCTGTTCTGTCGCGCTCCGGTGTTGTCCCCGGAGGCGGAATACACCCTGAACAAGTACATAGACATAAAGTAAGATTTACATAGAACATTTACAACATTGCTTCCAGACTGGCCCCTATAAGCGTGGACCAGCACAGGTCCGTCCTGATGCTTGACTGGCCTAGCATACCCTGTCCGAAGGTAAAAGTACCTCACTTTATAAACTGCCTTTCCCCTCGCCTCTGACATAGTGTCAGAGAGAGAGACAGAAGCTATGGCAGAGAGAAATTCCCAAACGTCAGCCATCTACAAGTCTCGACTTGGCTCTGGCCTAGTTCCTCATCTCATATCACAATAACTTCAAGCAACGCTATGGTTCACTGACTCGTTCTTGCTTCACACAAAGCAATTCGTGCACACAACAGTGCCGTCGCAGCACCGCGCTCTCGAGTGCCATGTTTGCATTTCCTGTCCTACTAACTGTCAACTATTTCCACACACTGCCAGCAGCCCCAGATCCCATTGTCCAACCGCACGTTCATTGACTTTTAATAAAATTTCGTGTTTCCTACAACTAAGACTAATACTAGCGCAGCACTGCCAAGGTGACACCCCTACATCTCTTCCTCATCATGACTCTCCTCCAATGCAACGTTTGCTGCCTTTGGTCCCACAAAGAGGATTTACGGCTGCTTTTAGCATCGCAGTGTCCACTTGTACTCTGCCTTCAGGAAACGAAAATGCACTCTCACGACCGCTTTGAGCTTTCACATTTCCTACTGATTTGTTTTGACCTTGCCCCTGAGATCGGCATTCCATCTCATGGGGGGGGGGGGGGGGGTGTCGTGCTGCTCATATGGGTTGAGATTCATAGTCAACCCATCTCCCTGACTACCCATCTTCAAGCTGTTGCAGTTTGCCTTTTCTTTCCCATTCCTACTTTTTCCCCCTGTACGATTTATGTCCCTCTGTCATTCGATGTCATCAGGGCAGACTTTCTTCAGCTTATCGGGCAGCTACGTCCCCAATTTTTGCTACTCAGTGACTTTAATGTGCATCACCCCCTTTGGGTTTCTCCCAGGCCCTGTCAGAGAGGTGTCCTCTTGGCTGACCTTAATTAACCTCTTCTGCCCTAACACCGGAGAACCCACTTTTCTGCCCAACCCCTCGCACACCTATTCCCATTTGGACCTTCCTTCTGCACTGCCCAGTTTGCCCATTGTCTTGAGTGGTCCGTTCTTTCAGACACCTACTCGAGCGACCATTTTCCGTACGCTATCAGTTTGCTGACTCCTACCCCATCCGCATGCATGCCCAAATGGCAGCTTACTAAGGCTGACTGGCAGCTTTGTTCCTCCCTGGCGACCTTTGAAGAATAAGATTTCTGTAGTTGTGGTGACTAGGTGCAATATCTCACAAACATTATTCTTACTGCTGCAGAACATTCCTTCAAAAAATGTTCAAATGTGTGTGAAATCTTATGGGACTTAACTGCTAATGTCATCAGTCCCTAAGCTTACACACTACTTAACCTAAATTATCCTAAGGACAAACACACACACCCATGCCCGAGGGAGGATTCGAACCTCCGCCTGGACCAGCCGCACAGTCTGTGACTGCAGCACCTTAGAACATTCCTTCCTCGCACTTCCTCTTTACCATGTCATGTCCCACTCCCTTGGTGGACTGAGGCATGCCATGACGCAATTCGCGCATGGAGACGTGCTCTCCGCATTTTTAACCATCATCCTACGATGGCAAACTTCATTCATTATGAACAGATGCATGCAAAGTGTGGTCGCTTTCTTCAAGACAGCAAAAAAGCTAGCTGGATTTCATTCACTAGTTCTGTTAACAGTTCCATCCCTTAGTCTGTCACATGGGCCAACCTCTGACGGTTCTCTGGGACCAGGATCCATTCCCCAATTTCCGGACTGAAAGTAGCAGGCGATGTCTTTGTGGACCCTATTGCTATCTCCAACACCTTGGGGCGCCATTTTGCGCAAGTTTCGAGCTCTTCTCACTATCACCCAGCCTTCCTCCACCGGAAACGAGCGGAGGCGGCTGAGGCTATACCCTTCTCTTCTCACAATCGTGAGCACTACAATGCCGCCTCTACTACGAGGTTGCTAAATCATCATTTCAATTCATCCCAATCCTCCACCCAAGGGCCAGACGACATCCACATTCACTATTGTAGCACCTTTCTCTTGCGGACAAGCACTTTCTGCTTAAAATCTACAATCGGATCTGGGCAGAGGGCACATTTCCCAGACACTGGCATGAAGGCACCCATACTTAAGCCCGGTAAGGTGAAAAACCTTCCTTCTAGCTACCACCCCATCTCTCTTACGAGCTGTGTTTGCAAGGCAGTGGAACCTATGGGTCATGCCCAGCTGCTATGGTGGCTCAAGTCTTGCAATTTACTGACGAATGCACAGCGTGGATTTAGAGTGTGGCGTTCTGCAGTTGACCATCTCGTTACTTTGTCCACCCATGTCATGAATGGTTTTCTATAGAAAGCCCAGACTGTGGCCATGTTTTTCTATTTGGAGAAGGCCTACGACAGCTGCTAGAGAACTGGTATCCTACGTACTCTTTACACATGGGGCTTCTGTGGCTGCCTGCCCTGTTTCCTTCAGGCATTTTTAACAGACCGAGTTGTCAAGGTGCGTGTGGGTTCTGCCTTGTCAGACACCTTTATCCAGGAAAATGGTGTGCTTCAGGGTTGCGTCCTGAGCTTCATCCTGTTTGCTATCGCCATTAACCCCATAATGGCCTGTTACCTGCTGGGAATCTCTGGCTCCCTTTTTGTTGACGATTTTACAATCTATTACAGTTCTCCACGGACCTTTCTCATGGAACGGCGCCTTCAGCGATGTCTTGATCGTCTTTACTCCTGGAGTATCGACATTGGCTTTCGATTTTCCACTGACAAAACCGTCTGTACTAATTTCTAGCGACGTGATTGGTTTCGCCCACCATCTTTACATCTTGGGTCTCGTGCCCTTCCATTCATTGAAACTACGAAATTCCTTAATATGAAACACTCTCGGTCCTCCCATGTGTCTTACCTGGCAGCCTGCTGTATGCAGTTCCTCCTCCATTTGCACCTGTCCTTTGTCCGTCGAAGCTCGACTATGGGTGCTTTGTTTATGCGTCTGCACGTCCATCCATCTTACGCCGTCTCAGCACTATCCACCATTGTGGCATCCATTTGGCCACCAGCGCCTTTTACACTAGCCTGGTTCAGAGTCTGCATGCTGAAGCTGCTGAACTACCACTGTCCCACCACCATGACTCTTCTCACCAGGTATGAATGCCGTTTGTCTGCCATGTGTGGCCACCCATCCTACACTTCCTTCTTCAATGATTACTTTGATTGCCAGTACGGGGTGCTTCCCTCTTTCCTGTTAGCTCCTGGAGTCCACTTTAGGCACTTGCTAAGGGACTTAACTTCACACTACCTGCACTTTTCGCGCTGGGTGTGAATCCTTCACCACCTTGGCTTCGTGAAGTGACCTATGTAAACCTTGGCTTTCATTCGCTTCCTAAGGACACTACTCCAGCCTCAGTCTATCGCCTTCAATTTCATGACCTTCACATGGAACTTCACGATGGTACCTTTGTATACACTGATGGATCTCGGACTGACCATGGGATCAGGTGTGCATTTGTCATTGGCACCCATGTCTTTCGATATCAGCTACAGGCACACGGATCAGTATTTACAGCCAAGTTCTTCACCCTATATCAGGCCAAGAAGGACATCCGGCGACATAGTCTTTTCAGTTGAGTCCTCTGCTCAGACTCACTCAGCGCCCTTCAAAGTCTGTGTGTGCTGTACACTGCTCTGCCCTTAGTGCAGCGGGTTCAGGAAAACTGTCACTTGCTCACTCTTGGTGGAGGCATTGTGATGTTTCTGTGGGTTCCTGGTCATGCCAGTCTGCCAGGAAGCGAGGTTTCTGATGCTGCTGCCAAGGCTGCAGTCCTTGTACCTCAGCCCGCGAGTTCCTATATTCCCTCCAATGATATCTGTGTTGCCATCTGTCAGGAGGTGGTGTCCCTTCACTTCACGGGAATAAGCTCCGGCTTATTAAGCCTCTTCCAGTGGCTTGGATGACCACCTGTCGGCCCTTCCGTCAGGAGGAGGTCATTTTAAGTAGGCTGCGTATTGGGGACTTCCTTTTTAGCCATCAGCATTTGCTAAGTGGAACTACCCCACCACATTTGTACACATTGCGCCCAAGTTTTAATTGTCCGCCACTTCCTGACAGAATGCCAATTTTTTAACCATTTACATTCCCATTTGGGTTTCCCATCTGAGTTATCGGCCGTTTTAGTAAATGACGCATGGGCTGTCGACTGCGTTTTACTTTTTATCTGCCAGAGCAATATGGCGAACGCGATTTAATTTTTAGTTATGGACGTCCGTTTCTGTATGGTGTCTTTTTCTAGCCCTTTTCCTACGTGCCTGTTTTTGCTATCTTATATTAAGTCAAATGGAGCTGACGTATAGTCGATTTTTAACTTCTTTTTGTCCTTGTGTTCTACAGTTTTGACTTGGGCGCGTATGACCCCAGTTTTCTGCGCCATATAGCAAAACAAAACCAAACCAACTTGATTTTCTTGTTCAGAAATGATAATGGGCAATACTCAATTTGTTTACAATTTTTAACATTTTTATGCAGCGACAGCAACTGATATTGTTTATATAAGAATATACAGCCTACAGTTGCAGGTTAACTTTATCGTTTACCTAGGTTTCAACGTTAGTAATAACGTTTTCTTCAGAACATTAATTATTATTTAAATGTGACAAAGTGACAAAACCTTATGGTTATGCATAAAGTTTTATGAAGTTGACTTAGGACATGGCCTGTTTTAGGCAAACATTTAAATCATAATTTATGTTCTGAAGAAGACGTTATTACTAACGTTGAAACCTAGGTAAACGATAAAGTTAACCTGCAACTGTAGGCTGTATATTCTTATACAAACAATTTGTTTGTTTTATTGAAAATTACTTTTTCGAGTTATTAACTAGTTTGTCTTTTCTTTCTGTTTTTGATGGTTTGATTGACTTTTGTTCCACATTCCATTTATCGTGTATTTAATCCCTCAATTGGTCTCTGGGTTTCTTACTCATTTTGTCCCTTGGAAGGTGTTTCTAAATATTTCTGTAATATTACGAATTAGCCTCACTTACTTCCTTGGAAGCTCCTGCATAGGTCTTAACTGTATGTTGTTTTCCTTAACTGTGATACACTGATGAGCCGAAACATTATGACTACCTATTTAATAGCGTGTTTGTCTGTATTTGGAATGAAATAGAAATAAACGTTGATTCTGCATATCAGGGATGCGACAGTTTGTTGGTAGGTTTGTGGAGGCATGTAACTTTAGATGCCTATGCACAGGTCATGTAATTCACACACATAACAAGCCGCTGATTTGTGTACGTTGTATTGGCACCCGATAGCAGTGCAGGTGAATTTAGTAACCTAGGCATCAATGTGAGTTCACTATAATGCTCCTCAAAGCACTGTAGCAATGTTCTGGCTCCTAGGCACAGACAAGTATACTACTGAAAGATGACATTTCTTTTGGGGGAAGACTTCAGGAATGAAAGGATGGAGGTCGTTCACATCTGTCAGCATGTCTTCGATGTTGTTGGGTGAACATTAGGGGTGGTCTGCTGCGGAGCTCTTTGTTCATCAATGTACGATGAATGGTGTACTCCAAAACACGTGTAAGTGAACCAGCATTGTGCTCTTTCGGCAGGGATGCCACATCTGTCTTACTTTACAGAGCAGACAAGCCTCTGAACCACTTGTTCTGTGAAGAGTCGTGTAAGTCCAACCATTTAGCACCTAGTGGTAATTTCACTGTCCTACTTCTTTCTGTAGGTGGTCACGACAGTAGCACGTGAACATTTGACCTGCTTCGCCAGCTTCGAGATGCTCTTTCACAGGTTCTGCGTAATAATAAATAATAATAATAATAATTTGCACTTTGACGAAGTCACTATTCTCAGTGGATTTCCTCATTTGTGGCATATATCTTTGCTACGGTGATCCCCCTTCCGCGTCTCCTCCTGTTACATACTTTTTTTTACCGCATCGCTTGCTCGCAGTATCATCAGGAGGCATCCAGTGTCATGGTGGGCGGTGGTTTTAATGTTTTGGTTTATCAGTGTATAACTGACATTTACTTTCTTGCACATTGTACAAGCTGTCATGTTTTAGGTTCTCCTAAATTGCTTAATTTTAATGCAGATGATACTGGGCACAAGGCCATTGTCCAAACAATGTTTGTGATACCTTAACATCAGTAGAACATCGTCTTCACCAGACATAGCATAGAGAACAGTGTAAACATATGCTTGCTTTGAGTTTTATCGCTGAAGATGTTATCAGTGAGGGTATTTTTGTATTGTTCATTGTGTTGAGAACTTTATTTTTGAAATCAAATGTGTAGGATCCCTCCTCCTATTTTCGTAGTTCATTTTTATATATGTAAATAATAGGCATCAAAATACTTGTTATGAGCTTGTTTAATATCCACGAAAGGATAACTGAATTTTCTGTTATGTTTACTGACTGATGTACGTGGATCTGGTTAACTGTCTGGGAATTTGAAACATTTGATTTAATTTCGGTCACCATAATCAACGTTTTTCGAAAGCCTCCAATTGTGTTAATCATTATTTAAATAATGAAACATCACATCAGTTATGTATTTTTTTATGCTTAGCATGAGGCTTTCTGAGAATTTATTCACAGTGTGAAGCACAAATATTTACATAAGCATTTTGTGTGATGTTTAAATTTTTGTTGTGCTGCTCTCACCTCCTTGACGTTATAAGGTACTGTGCCACCTCCCCCCCCTACCCCTCCCTTTCATTGTGTATGTGCATCTGCGCTTGCGCTCGCGCGCGTGCGTGCACACACGCACTCTCTCTCTCACACACATACACGCATTGTGTGTGAAACATACAACGAAGCACACTAAATTTGCGTTTGAGCCGTCATGAAGAGTGCAGTAGAGGCATGAAAACTTGTGGTTGGTAATGATTCGAATGAACGTAGTAACTCCTATCTGCCACCATGCCTTGTAGAGGTTGGGAATGGAAGGAGATAGGCATAAACTGTTCTGAAACTTGACGCTCTGTGGCGTGGACTGGGCGTTTTTTTTAGGTTAGAGGGTCTCGGGAAAACACAAGAAGGGCTTCAGTCACAAAGGGTGCAGACCGGACACAGGAAGAACGCAGATACAGGAACTATCGGTATAGCAGTTGTAAATTGTCGTAGCTATGTTAGGGAAGTACCAGAGCTCCAAGCGCTAATAGAAAGCACTGATGCTCAAATCGTTATAGGTACTGAAAGTTGGCCCAAGCCGGAGGTAAGTTCAGCTGAAATTTTTGCGAAGAACCTAATGGTGTTCCAAAAGGATAGGTTAAACACAGTGGGCAATGGCTTGTTTGTTGCTGTTAGAAGTGGTTTATCTTGTCGCGAATTTGATGTAGATAGTTCTTGTGAGTTAGTAAGGGCAGAGATCATTGTCGGCAACCACAATAAACTAATAATTCGATCCTTTTACCGACCACCCAATTTAGATGATACAATTGCTGAAAGGTTAAAAAAAACTTGAGTTTTATTTCAAACATATACCCGACTCATACAATTATAGTTGGTGATGACTTTAATTTACTGTTAATATTTTGGCAAAAATACATGTTTTGATTCCACAAGTACGCTTGAATCATCATCCGACATTGTGCTAAATGCATTCTCTGAAAATTATTTTGAGCAGTTAGTTTGAGCCCACTTGAATAGTGTATGGTTGTGAAAACACACTTGACCTCTTGGCAACAAATGATCCTGAGTTAATAACGAACATCAAAACGGATACAGTGATTAGAGAACACAGGGTTGTCGTAGCAAGACTGAATATTGTAACTCCCAAAACCTCCAAAAATAAACGAGACATATACCTATTCAAAAAAGTAGATAAAAATTCACTTGACGCCTTCCTCCTCCACTGCTTCTAAATTAACGATAAAAGTGTAACCAGATGTGGTCTGAATTCAAAGAAATAGTATCGGCAGCAACTGAGAGATTTATACCCAATAAATTAAGAAACGACGGAGCTGATCCTCCTTGGTACAGAAAACCGGTCAGAACACTGTTGCAGAAACAACGAAAAAAACTAGCCAAATTTAAACGGACGCAAAATCTCCAAAATTGTCAATCTTTTACAGAAGCTTGAAATTTAGTGCTTATAATGGTTTCCACCATGAAACTTTGTCTCAAAACCTGGCAGAAAATCCAAAGAGATTCTGGTCGTATGTGAAGTGTGCTAGCGGCAAAACACAATCAATGCCTTCTCTGCGCGATAGCAATGGAGATACTATCGAAGACAGTGCTTCAAAAGCAGAGTTACTAAACACAGTCTTCCGAAATGCCTTCACAAAAGAAGACGAAGTAAATATTCCAGAATTCGAATCAAGAACAGCTGCCAACATGAGTAACATAGAAATAGATATCCTCGCAGTTGTGAAGCAACTTAAATCACTTAATAAAAGCAAGTCTTCTGGTCCAGCCTAAGTTCCTTTCAGAGTATACTTAAAAATCATATACAACCGATCGCTCAACAAAAGATCCGTGCCAAAAGACTGGAAAGTTGCACAGGTCACACCGATATTCAAGAAAGGTAATAGGAGAAATCCACCAAATTACAGGCCCAAATTATTAACGTTGATATGCAGCAGGATTTTGGAACAAATATTGTGTTCGACCATTATGAATTACTTCGAAGAGAACGGTCTATTGACATGCAGTCAACACGGATTTAGGAGATATCGTTCTTGTGAAACACATGTAACTCGTTGCTCACATGCAGTGTTGAATGGTATTGACAAGAGATTTCAAATTGATTCCGTGTATCTGGATTTCCAGGGGGCATTTGACTCTGTACCACACAAGCGGCCTGTAGTGAAGTTGCGTGCTTATGGAATATCGTCTCAGCTATGTAACTGGATTCGTGATTTCCTGTCAGAGACGTCTTAGTTTGTAGTAAATGACGGAAAGTCATCGTGTAAAACAGAAGTGATTTCTGACGTTCCCCAAGGTAGTTTTATTGGCCCTTTGCTGCTCCTTATCTATATAAACGATTTGGGAGACAATCTGGGCAGCCGTCTTAGGTTGTTTGCGGATGACACTGTCATTTATCGACTACTAAAGTCATCAGAAGATCAAAAAAAATTGCAAAACAATTTAGAAAAGATATCTGCATGATGCGATAATTGGAAATTGTCTCTAAATAACGAAAAGTGTGAGGTCATCCACATGAGTACTAAAAGGAATCCATGAAACTTCGGTTATATGTTAAGTCAGTCAGATCTACAGACCGTGAATTCAAATGTGGGAAGGGCTAACCAAAGACTGAGTTTTTTTTTTTTTTTTTTTGGCAGGACACTTCGAAAATGTGACAGATCTACTAAGAATACTGCTTACGCTACACTTGTCCGTCCTGTTTTATAATACTGCTGCGTGATGTGTGATACTTAACAGATAGGGTTGGCGGAGTACATCAAAAGAGTTCAAAGAAGGATAGCACATTTTGTATTATCGCGAAATATGGGAGAGTGTGTCACTGTAATTATACAGGATTTGGGAAGGGCATCATTAAAACAAATGCGTTTTTCGTTGCGGAAGAATCTTCTCACGAAACTCCAATCACCAACTTTGTTCTCCGAATGCGAAAATATTTTGTTGACGCCGACCGACATAGGGAGAAACGATCACCATGATGATATACTTCCGTTCGCTATACGAGATAGGAATAATAGAGAATTGTGGAGGTGGTTCGATGAACCCTGTGCCAGGCACTTGAATGTGATTTGCAGAGTATCCAGGTAAATGTTGATGTAGAATGGCGACAGTAGTCGGCGATAGGCGCAGGCGCCTTGGGTCGCGTATTCGAGCACCAGCACCTACCACTGCGAGGTGGGAGCAATGACAGGCAACTACTACTGAGTCACGTTTCTTCTTTACCTTCGCTGTCCCATCGACTTTTTGTCACAGACGTGCAATCTGACCGTGCGTGTGTAGTCGACTCAGGTTCGGACGTTACTGCATTGCCTGTTAGAAATTGCGACGTGAAGCTT
The DNA here is from genome assembly GCF_023864275.1 of Schistocerca cancellata. Taxonomy (NCBI): domain Eukaryota; kingdom Metazoa; phylum Arthropoda; class Insecta; order Orthoptera; family Acrididae; genus Schistocerca; species Schistocerca cancellata. The sequence continues at coordinate 689,300,245 of NC_064630.1, read as the reverse complement.
CCTCCATCTCAATCAAAGCTCACAGCAGCAAACCAGACTTCATTAATGACTTCTGGAAAATGCCAGATAGACGTAGACCTTGGTTTCCAAGAACGTTTACCATGGGTTTTCGTGATAGCCGATGTGTCAGACGCAATATTGCATTCTGATTTCTTGTTTCATTATGCATTTAAAGTAGATATTGGCTCGTCGAACATCCGCTGTGGTACACAGTGCATTAAAGGCACCCTAGGACGAGTTTCTCTGCCTACATTTGATGACAGACAGGGACTGACACAACACATAGCAAACTACAAACCCGAGTTGTGTGTGCAGATAGTTAAGCACAACATGGTCCATCACATCAAGACTACAACCAGTCAACCAGTGTTTCAGCACCTGGGCTGCTTAGCTCCTGATCGTTTCGCTGCAGCGAAGGCAGAATTCGAAGGACTGTTGCGCTCGGAAGTCGTCCGTAGATCCGACAGTCCGTGCTAATTACCACTTCATCTAGTAAAGAAGAAAAATGTGCTTTGAGACCATGTGGAGACTACCAGGCACTCAATACCCATACTATTCCTGATCGCTATCCAATACCGCATATTAGGGATTTTACGCGTGTGCTGGTAGGTGACGATTTTTAGTGTCATTGATTGCCGGGAAGCATATCACCAGATACCGGTAGTGCCTGCTGATATACTGAAGACAGCTGTCATGCCACCATTCGGCTTACTCGAATACCTCTGTATGCCATTTGGTTTGATAAATGTGACACTAACGTGGCAACAGTTTGTCGATGAAGTACTAAGAGAATGAAATTTTCACTCTGCAGCAGAGTGAGCGCTGATGTGAAACTTCCTGGCAGATAAAACGGTGTGCCGGACTGAGACTCGAACTCGGGACCTTTGCCTATTGTGGGAGACGAGATACTGGTAGAAGTACCTAGAGGTTTACCATACTGCTTCACATACCTCAATGACGTTCTGGTCTTTTCAGCGTCTAAGAAATTGCACAAATTGCATCTAAAGACTGTTTACCAAGCAGTGAAGCAGCCAGTATCAGCCCACTGCAAGATAAACTTGCCTTTATCGCAGAAAAGGCTCGCCCCAGCGATTATCACCAACTAAGTCGGTTCCTAGGAACAGTTAATTTCTACAGTCAACTTCAGCATAATATGGCAGCCATCCAGGCACCTTTGATGTCAGCACTAGCCGGCAAGGACACAGTGGGCAAACGACCTTTGCATTGGACACCGGAGATGTTGATGGCATTCGATAGGATGAGGTGTGTCTACACCCAGTTCCTCAGGTGCGACTGGTAATTGTTGTGGACGGTAGCCAACAAGCCATTGGCGCAGCTCCACACCAGGACGTCGAAGGCCACTGGAAGCTCCCAGGATTCTTCTCCCATAAGCTTATGTTGCCACAAGTTAACTGGAGTGCTTACGGCAGGGAATTGTTCGTAATTTACGAAGCTGTCAGACACTTCCGACCACAAATGGAAATCAGGCCATTCACAGGTTTCACAGACCCTAAGCCATTACATTTGTCGTCATGAGGAACATGTATAGCTGCTCATCATGACCATTTACACAACTGGAATTCATCGCCCAATTCAAGACAAGTCCGCCGCTCGTGGTCTAGTGGGTAGTATTGCTGCCTCTGGATCACGGGGTCCTGGGTTTGATTCCTGGCAATGTTGAGGATTTTCTCTGCCCGGGGTCTGGGCGTTTGTTCTGTCCTCATCATTTCATTATCATTCGTGAACGTGGCGAGATTGGACTGTGTACGGATTGGTACTTTGTACAGGTGCTGATAACTGCGCAGTTGAGCGCCCCACAAACGAAACCAAACATCAATTCACGACAGACCTACAGCATATAAAGGGAGCTGAGAATTTAGTGGCGAATTTCCTGTCGCTTTTGAAATCAGTCTCTCAGGCTATTGACTGCAAGGAGTTAGCTGCTGTGCAAGAGACAGACCGACTCGCGAGTTCCATTGTGACAATACATCTATGCTATGTCTGCAGCAAATAGAACCTGCTGATGAATGTTTCCGAGTTTGGTACAAAGTATCACAGGGAAAACTGAGACCTTTTGTACCTGAGAAATTGCGTTACCAATTATTTGACAACATCCATGGGCTGCTCACCCAGTAATAAATGCCAGGGTCTAGCTGATGACAGATTCGTGTGGCCCAATATAATGGAAGATTGCCGTAGTTGGGCGAAAACGTGCTTAGATTGCTAGAGGGCCAAGGCTGGACTACACATGCACAAACCAGTAGGAAACTTTCCATGTATGACACAACGCTTCACACATGTACACCTGGACGTTGCGGGACCTCTATTGCTATTGGAAGGGTACCATTACCTCCTCACAGCAGTGGACCGCCTCACCAGATGGGCGTTGGCAACTCCATTATCGGAGATTTCCACGGAAACGGGGAATTTCATAATGAATCGCACATTTCGGCTGCCCTTTACATGTCACCACAGACCAGGGGCATCAGTTCAAATCAATGCTGTTCTCAGAAATGGCCAACCTCTGTGGTTTCCACCATCATAATACCATGGCTTACCACTCAACAAGCAACAAAATGGTGGAACGCTGGCATAGAACGTTTGAAGTCGCGTTAATGTGCCACTTGCAGTATTGGTCACCAGCTTTGCCACTGATTCCCTTGGGCCTTCATACAGTATTGAGAGCAGATTTAGGAGTATCCACTGCAGAATTGGTTTGTGGTGAACCCATACGACTGCCTGCAGAATTCTTCGCTGATCAAATATGGGTGTGACAGAATGAATTGCCTTATGTACTGCAAATGGTGCATGAGAATATGGTCAGACTTCACCCACCAGCTGTCTCGAGACCTGGGACGATAGCTACGTTCGTGCACAAACCTCTTTAGTCATGTACACGTGTGATTCAATGGATGGACGCTGTCAAGTCGCCACTGCAGCACCCATGTTATGAGCCCTACAGAGTGCTCTCCTCAGATGACATGCCCTGTATATAGATCAAAATGGGAAGAGCCAAATGGTATCTTTGAAATGGGTCAAACCTGCACATATCTTACCGACTGAAGAGGGCATACAGACTGGAGATGAACTGACACCTTCCACACTACTGGACATGGACGACACCATCTTGGTGCCACAAGAGGAAGTAGAACCGTCACTGCCAGCACCGGAGGCTGAAGAAGTTCAAGCAATGCCTTCAGTACACACGAGAGCTGGAGTTCGGGTGAAATACAAATACCCCTACATTCCCAGAGCTCCGCTCTGCCAGGGAGGGGATCTATTTGGGACGAACATTTGTGAATGCATAGTCAAGGACGGCATTATCCTGTGGTGATGAGCGCACGCACAATTTGATGTACTCTTCGATTTTTATGAGTATTCTTTGTATTGACTTAGATTTTTCAGTAGATTGGTTATTTCTTTAAATAAAACGTTATTGCCCGAGTACTTCGTTGGATTTTTTAGCAGACACAGATAAAGTGTAGTTGCCCAAAAGCTCGTTGTTTGTTTGTGTTATAGGTACGCACATTGTACATGGGAACCCATACAAGACTAAAGGTAAAAACCATAGTATAACCAATGTAGAAAATGTAACAAAATAAGGAATAAAAGCTCCGCGCGTCACGAGCACAAAACACAGCGCCCCTAGTGTAATGCGCGCCCCCAGATGGCGACTGTAGTCGCTACGGATCTGTTGCTGACAAGTACAGTGAGTGCTCGGCAAATGCCATCGCCAATCTTATTTCAGCAGCTTTGGTGTCATCTTTGAACTTAAGATTTATGGTGCTTGTAGTAAGCTGATGCACCTATAATGAAAGCATTGATCGCTTATTAAATTGTGACACTCAACTTTTGTGCGAATCGCGATTTGCGTGTTTCGGGATTTCGCTTCTTCCGTCACACAAACTAATATCACACACCCTGCAGTTAACCACCTTTTAAACTGTTCTTCCTCTTGCTGCACTTCCGTTTCTGGCTTTGACTGGCTCTGTTTAGTAAGTAACTCTCTCTCCTTTTTCAGTGCTGGAACCATAACAAACACCCCAAAAAAGAAACTTTAGAAGATTATATTAACACTAAAGGAACTGAATCGATGTACACGAGCTGTTTATCCTCTATTTTCAACCTGTGAACATACAGTAGTCACCACGGAAGTTAAGAATATAACAGTGGAAGTAACAATGGCGCAGAAATTACATTAGTCACGCTAAAAATTGCCTGATGGCCCCCTGGTTTCAGTCGTCGCTTGTTGGCTCTATTCGGAGCACTTTGCATTGACTGTCATATAGTCATGATTTTTCTTTGCGTCGGGGTTTCCTCAACAGTGGACTTTTTGCTTCTAATCATTGTGTTGTATTGCAGCAATTTTAGTTTGATGTACGTTCGTTGTAATTTACGTTCAAGTTTGGCAACTTTTTCTTTTTTAGTTCTTAATTTGTAATCTTTATTTTGGGGACAAAAGGTCCTTACGTTTTTTTTAAAAAAAATAGTGTGATCTGAATTCCGTCCCTACATTTTGGGATAAAGAGCCGAAAGTCTCTATGCAATGGGGCATGTTCCACAATTAAAATGACCATGACTCCCAGGTTGCTGCACGCTTGAGGTAGCGCTAACAGCCGCCAGGGAGCGTCACACTGACCTAAAAGCGCCCCTCATGGGAGGTGGCGGGGTGTTCCAAGTGCACGCAAGGTGGGGCCACGAAGCATATAACACAAGTATTCTAACAAAGGCCTCGTCAAAACTATAGATGTCTGTAATTGTTTAGCGTTTATTTGTTATCCGGAGTTACAAATTGGCTTCTTCCACCAGTGGCATGAGACCACTTGGGCTCCCAGCTGAACTTGCTGCACCAGAATGTTTCTTCCCTGAGATGACTCATCTTCCACAAATATTAATGCATTATGCACAATCTCCTGAAACTGACTATTCAGTTTTCTGTCTTTCAATTGTGAATTACTAAAAGGTCTCATAATTTCAGTCTGAAGTCACCTGTGCACTCATAATACAAACACGGAAAAACACAGAAGAATAGAACTTGTACGGTACAAATAGGGACACGTCTAGCAAACTGAATGCAGCTAAATGAAATAGTTCTACATAGTACCTCTCCGCACGTGCACAGTGGACAGCTGGCAGTTACATTGTAATGGTCGCGAAGCTTTCAGATGTCTGGCATGGATTGTGCCCTGCGTTGCCCAGTTAAGTATTGAGTACAATCTTCCTTTAGTTCATTTCCTCCTCTCCCCTATTTCTGTGCATTTCCTTTCTGCTCTCTTCTTTCTCTAGGTTATCACTCTCACCCCAGTAGAAGGCTGGTGGTTCTTACCCCCACACTATTTCTTTCCAGATCGAAATTAATTTTGTTGTTGTGATCTTCAGTCTGAAGACTGGTTTGTAGCAACTCTCCACGCTACTCTACCCTGTGCAAGCCATCAATGAATAACTACTGCATCTTACATCCTTGTGAATCTGCTTACTGTATTCATCTTTTGGTGTCCCTCCACAATTTTTACCCCCCCCCCCCCCCATACTTCCTTCGAATACTAAATTGGTGATCCCTTAATGTCTCAGGCTGTGCCCTATCAACAGATCCCTTCTTCTAGGCAGATTGTTCCACAAATTTCTTTTCTCCCCAATTTTATTCAGTATCTTCTCATTAGTTACTTGATCTACCCATCTAATATTCAGCATTCGTCTGTAACACCACATTTCAATTTTCTTGCCTAAACTGTTCATTGTCTACGTTTCACTTCCATACACGACTATATTCCAGACAAATACTTCCAGAAAAGACCTCCTAGCACTTATATCTATATCCGATGTTAAGAGTTTTTTCCTTGTTATTGCCAGTCTACCTTTTGTGTTCTCTCTATTTCAGCTATCATTTATTTTGCTGCCCACATAACAAAACGCATTATTGCTTTAAGCGTCTGGTTTCCTAATCTCACGCCCTCAGCATCGCCTGATCTAGTTCGACTGCATTCCATTATCCTTGTTTTGCTTTTGTTGATGTTCACCTTACATCTTCGTGTCAAGACACTGTCTATTCCGTTCAAATGCTCTTCAAGTCTTTTACTGTCTCTGACGGAATTACATTGTCCTCAGCAAACCTCAAAGTTTTCATTTCTTCTCCCTGGACTTTAATTCCTACTCCAAATTTTTCTTTGCTTTCCTTTACAGCCTGCTCAATATACAGATAGAATAAGATTGGCGATGAGTTATGACCCTATCTCTCTCCATTCTCAACCTCTGCCTCCCTTTTATGCCCTTCGGCTCTAACTGCCGTCTGGTTTCTGTACAAGTTGTAAATAGCCTTTCGCTCCCTATTTTTTCCCTTCTACCTTCAGGATTTTAAAGGGAGTATTCCAGACAATATTGTCATAAGATTTTTCTAAGTCTACAATTGCTATAGATGTAGATTCGCCTTTTCTTAACCTATCTTCTGAGATAAGTTGTATGATCAGTACTGCCTCGTGTGTTCCTACATTTCACTGGAACCCAAACTGGTCTTCCCCAAAGTCGGCTTCTACCAGTTTTTCCGTTCTATAAAGAATTCTTGTTAGTATTTTGCAACCATGACTTATTAGACTTATAATTCGGCAATGGTAACAGCTTCCAGGACCTGCGTTCTTTGGAACTGGAATTATTATATTCTTCTTGAACTCTGAGGGTATTTCACCTGTCTCAAACATCTTGCATACCAGGTGGAAATGTTTTTTAAGGCTCGCTCTCCCAAGGCTATCAGTAGTTCAGAGCCTATTGCGACTTACGTCTTTTAGTGTTCTGTCAAATTCTTTGCGTAGTATCAAGCTCCCATTTCATCTTCACCTACATCCTCCTCCATTCCTGTAGTATAGATTTCAAGTTCATCTCCCTTGTATAGCCCTTTGTACAATCCTTCCACCTTTCAGCTTTCCATTCTTTGCTTAGGACTGTTTTTCTATCTTACCTCTTGACAATCATATATCTGCTTCTCCTTTCTTCAAACGCCTCTTTAATTTTCCTTTAGGCGGTATCTGACTTTCCCCCAGTGAAATATGATTATAAATTCTTACATTTGTCCTTTAGTCATTCCTGTTTAGCCATTTTTCACTTCCTATCGGTCACATTTTTGGACGTTTGTATTGCCTTTCGCATGCTTCATTTGCTGCACTTTTACATTTTCTCGTTTCATCAGTTAAATTTGGTATCTCCTGTGGTAATCAACGAGTTCTATTAGGTCTTGTCTTGTTACCTATTTAATACTCTGCTGCCTTCATTATTTCGTCTCTCAAAGCTAGAAACAGTATATGCCGTAAAATATCTAGGAGTAAATAACCAGAGCAACCTTGAGTGAATGACCACATAAATTTGATTGGTTGATTTCGGGGAGAGGGGGGGGGGGGGGGGGGGGGGGGGGACCAAACTGCGAGGTCCCGGTCTCATCGGATTAGGGAAGAATGGGGAAGGAAGTCTGTCGTGCCCTTTCAAAGGAATTTGCCTGAAGCGATTTAGGGGAATCACGGAAAACTTAACTCAGGATGGCCGGACGCGAGTTTGAACCGTCGTCCTCCAGAATGCGTATCCAGTGTGCTAACCACTACACCACATCTCTCGGTAATGACCACGTAAGACAAATAGTGAGAAAAGCAGATGCCAGACTCGCATTAATAGGAAGAATCTTAAGGAAATGTACCTCATCCACGAAGGATGTGGCTTATAAACCGCTTTTTCGACCGATTCTTGACCGTTATTCATCTGTCTGAGATCCCTACCAGACAGGACTGTCAGAACAAGTGGAGAAGATCAAACGAAGAGCGGCACGTTTCGTCAGGGGATCGTTTAGTTGGCACGAGAGCATTACGGAGTTGCTCAACTACTGAAATTTTGAGAGAGCACTGACCGGGAAGAGTCGGACAACATATTACTATCCTCCACGTACGTCTCGCGTGATAACCATGAGGAGAAAATTTGAGAAATTCGAGCCGATACAAAAGCTTACCGACAATCATTCTCCCCACGCGCTATTTGAGAGTGGGACTGGGTTGGAGGGCCCAGTTAGTGGTACTAAAAGTACCCTCCACCACACACCATTAGGTGTCTTGCAGATTATGATGTAGATGTAGATATAGATGTAGATTACCATAAAATGACATGGTCGATTTCGTTCCGCAGTTATGCCTTATGCATCTTCTCTGAGGACCGCAATGTCGACGGAACTTTACGCACACAATGCACCCCTGAATCACCTTAATCTGAATTCCCCATACTCAGTTTCACTCTAACCATCTGTACGAAGCATAGCTTCCACACGTCGTTCAAATATGTGTGAATTCCTAAGGGGCCAAACTGCTTAGCTTATCAGTCCCTAGACTTACAGCCGGCCGGGTGGCTGAGCGGTTCTAGGCGCTGCAGTCTGGAACCGCGCGACCGCTACGGTCGCAGGTTCGAATCCTGCCTCGGGCATGGATGTCTGTGATGTCCTTACGTTAGTTAGGTTTAAGTAGTTCTAAGTTCTAGGGCAGTGATGACCTCAGAAGTTAAGTCCCATAATGCTCAGAGCCATTTGAACCTAGACTTACACGCTACTTAAACTAAGTTAAAGTAACTTACGCTAAGAACAACACATACACCTAAGCCCGAGGGAGGACTCGAACCGCTGGCGGGAGGGGCCCCACACCTCGTCCTCTGGCGATTTCAGTGTATAGAGTGGTGGGAACAATGTTTAGGCAGATTACAATACACGGTTCTTAACGCGAAATAAATAACTGCTTCACAGCTGAAGAGAGTATCTCTTCATGAAAACAGTACGTTTCAATTTATATCTGCACCGCGTAATTTAAATCAAATATTACTGACACAAATTACAAGCTGAACGTCGTGTAATGCATGTCAGGCATCGCCAAATTTTTCCCCATTTTCCCATTTTTCCTGCTCATACAATCGCTTCTTCGTGTGACTACCAGTGTGTAAAGTCAACATTCACGGCATCTGGAAATGTCAATAATTAACTAATTACTATTTACATTGAGGTAACAAAAGTCGTGGGATACCTCCTAACATCGTGTCGGAAATCCTTCTACGCGGCGAAGTATATGGACTCAACGCGACGTGGCATGGACTCAGCAAGTTGTTTGATGTCCCCTGCAGAAATATTGAGCCTTACTGCCCCTATAGCGACTGCGAAAGTGCTGCCCGTGCAGGCTTTTGAGCACGAACTGACCTCTCGGTTATGTCCCATAAATGTTCGATGAGATTCATATTGGGTCCACGAACTGTCCAAAATAGCCCTCAAACCCATCGCAAACAATTGTGCCCTTGTAAAATGGCGCGTAATCATCCACAAAAATTCCATCGTTGTTAAGGAAAAAGAAGTCCATGAATGTCTGCAAATGGTCTCCAAGTAGTCGAACATAACATTTCCAGTCAGTGATCGGTTCGACCAGAGGACCCAGTCCATTCCATGTAAACACAGCCCATCTCATTATGGAGCTACCACCAGCTCGCGCAGTGTCTTGCTGGAAATTTGGATCCATGGCTTCGTGGCGTCTGCGCCGCACTCAACTTTCACCATCTGCTCTTACCAACTGCAATCGGGGCTCATCTGACCAGGCAGTGGTTTTCCAATCGTCTAGTGTACAATGGATCAGTCACGAACCCAGTAGAGGCGCTGCAGCCGATGTCATGCTGTTAGCAAAGGTGCTCACGTCGGTCGTCTGCTGACATAGCCCATTAACGGCAAATTTCGCCGCACTGTCCTAACGGATACGTTCTGCGGATTTTTCCAGGCAATATTGCTTGTCTGTTAGTACCGACAATTCTATATAAACGCCGCTGCTCTCAGTCGATACGTGTAGGCCGTCGGACACTGCGTTGTCCGTGGGCAGAGGTAATGCCTGAAATATGGTATTCTCGGCTCGCTATTTACACTGTTGATCTCGGAATACTGACGCCCTTAACGATTTCCAAAATGGAGTGTCCGATGCGTCTGGCTCCAACTATCATTCCGCATTCAAAATCTATTAATTCCTGTTGTGCCGTCACAATTACGTGGGAAACCTCTTCACGTGAATCACCTGAGTACGAATGACAGGTCCACCAACGCACTACCCTTTTATATGTTGTGTGCGTGATAATATTCGCTGTCTGTATATTTGCATATTGCCATCCCATGACTTTTGTCACCTCAGTGTAGGAGCATATAGTTCTATAATAAAGTTAGTAATTCGCGAATAGGGCTGTTCCAAGAACATTTTTCCACACAAGAGACTTAGCGTATGGCGTCCCTCCTCCCTGCCTCCTCCCCCCATCCCTCTCTTTCTCTCGTATGTTTTCATCCATGCCAATTTTCGCTGGTAATTGCCATACGCGCTGAACACAAATCTTGCACTTGGTCTCTATTGCCCTCCCCCCCCCCCCCCCCCCTACCGCCCCCTACCGTTCCAAGTGGGCGCTACTAATTGTGATACCTCCTGTATAGAAATCTTACAACTGTGACGTCTCTGGCGCTCCTCTCAACTTGGCGTGTTAAACTGGCACTATCCGTCAACGGGAAGCTATCAACTAAGGACGTGTATGGCATTGACTCAAAAGAGGATGTGTTGTGCTTTAGGTACTCTAAGCTACACAGATATGGCCTGGGATATAGGTAACACGAAGTCGAATATAGCGAAGTCGAATATAGCGAAAAGAAATCGCATTCCATATTTTTTCTGAGCAACATTACTACATGATCGTTCATGGTTACATGATGTGTGGACTGCAGCTTTCGCACAGATCAAATTCTTACGACGTACTGTTGAACAAGACTGAGTCGTTTCAAATCCTTATCTCTTCAGGACTCAAAGCAACAAGAAAATTCTATCGGGACATTCATCCCTAGGAAGATAAAAAACTGTTTGCTAATATTTTGTGTGGGACAGTGAAAGTCTTACATAATAATTTTTAATATATTCCTGACATTGTCAGCATGCTTGCGATCTTCATGTATAGTAACTGTAGAAAACTTCACACGCCAAGATCACTAAAAAATGCATTTCATTGGATGACTGATTTCGACAGAGTTATGCCGTCATCACTGGATCTGCAAGAAGATTAACAGAAACTGATAGAAAAAATATTTGACAATCACGATATCATTACTCGATAAATTGTCTTGTAACAAAACCTGTGGAACTGTATAACGTAATATATCTATAGCACATTTTTACGCTATAAAATGTATCAAAGTTATTTATACACAAAAATTTTTATGTTTCTCTGATTTGTATTGCTTATTAATGTAAATAAAAATGGTCTTTAATAATGTATTAAGGGAGGACGTTGATGAAAAACATACACTATTTAAAAAATGCAGAAATCCACAATTTTGGAGGTATGGCAATGGAATTTTGTACCACGCTTTACTTGAAAGTAACGCATTTACATATCAAATCCTTCGATTATATATATTCCACTTCTTTTTGAATGAAATTTGAAGTTTTATTTTCAAAAAATAATGTATGTTTCTTTTTCTCACGAAGTATTCAGAGATTTCTACAAAAATTTCTCGGTTTCATCTTTCTATATGTTGTAAGCTTCTCTCACAAGGTTTTTGGAATAGGTCAAATAGGAGAATTTTCATAATTTTTTAAATTATAATTCCACAAGTGCAATTTTAAATTCATGCAAAATTCCAAGCACTTTGCCCCATATCTCAGCTTGCAATCAGAATTTCAAAAGTTGCTCTTGCGACAACGTTTATTAGGTTTACAGAAATAAGTGTACAAAATTTCATAATACTAGCATTCATCGAATCTGAGGAAAAGGTATATAAACTTTAAGAAACAAACTTTTCAGGTAACGCAATTTAAAGTTCAACCTACCTTTTTTCCTTAAGTCACTTCTTCAGAGGGCACCACATTTGTACTATGCGTCGTCTTTCCCTTCAAGGCTTCTGGTTTCTTGTTGTCTGTCTTCTTTCCTTTAACAGGTCTTCAACTGACTTTTCAGCTGCAGAGAGGCGCTGTAAATCTATTTTTCTCAGGATGTCTTGAGTAAAATTTCCTTTCTCGAAGCCCATCATTTTTAATACCTTAATCCTCCCGACGTTCCCATCATTAAATACAATAACTGCATCATAAGTTGCAATTCTGGCAACTGTAGTAGATGCAGATGTGTTTTTTAGGGCATCGTTTCCACATGAGTGAATTTAGAGACTCATTTGGATTTTGGGTTTTGCCATGAACACATCTTTTTGAGAAGATGATCTATAAAACCAAAGAGTATGTATCACGGCCTTCTAGATGTATCCCGCACACGTCTGGTTGAAAGTAATACCACTCTCTAACATAACAGTCGCGACACTCACTGCTGTGAAAGTTGTTGCCGTTTGACAGATGGAGCGACACTAGCGCTCCAAGAGGCAGGTAAGGTGAACGTCAGACGCGTCGTAAGCATAATGTTTATTTCCATCCATTTCCTACGTAATTTACGAATTATTTGAGTTTTTTCTTGCCTCCAAGGGTTTGTGTAGTATCAGAAGGCATATATGTTTCTAAAAATGATTCTAAAATAAGCGCAAGTATGGACAAAAACCATGAATAGAGTGGCAAGCTACAATACATTCGTGAAGAAACACTTGTGACATTGGACAGAATTGCAGCTTACCACGTTGATATCAAAAGAATATAAACACACAGATTCACATGTAAGAAGCACAGACATGTACCTCTACATGCAAAAGCGATCGACAGCTCGTTTATAGTTCTGTAGGCCTACTGTGTTTGACGTTGTCACCTGTTGCCACAGGTACGACTTTCATCTTTTTATTATTCTAAGTGAGACAAGCAACTGCCAAATAGAGGGAGAAATATGCTGAAAACATTATAATGAGCTGATTACATTACATTTCACGAAAAACCAAATATTTGAATAATTTTCAAACAATCTGTCAGTGAACAAGGTGCTAACAAAATAATATCATCACACGAAAGAAGCAAGGAAAATTCAGTGACTAACAACAGAAGTGAATGCAATACATACCAAAGAAATCAGCAGCCCAAATGAGCCAACTTCTTCAGTTTCTTATTTTCTTTCTTGTTGTTAGAAACTAAGTCTTGGTTCCAATATTTGAGCCGACAAACGAGTCTCACTTTAACAAATATCTTGATCAACAGCAGCTTAGTTTCTTCACGACATCCAGGAGGAAAACTTGGAATAGCCATCAACACAGTTTTCTTGTGAGAATGTTCATCAAAAACTGAAGCCACCTGATTTTCACAATCTCTCAAAAATAAACAAACATTTTCACTGGAAATAACCAAGCTTCCAAATTTGTCTTCATAACTTTTGAAATGTCAATAAAAACTGTCGAATCTTTGTGGCAGTTTCCTCTTAATTGTCAGTTGAGGTGGCTTATTTGGAATGTCAAACAATGTGGGTACTGCATTTCACACGAGTTTGTTATTGTCTGCGTTCATGAACTAGTTTTGTTCGAAATGTAGCGAACAAACATAATATTATTATACAGGTAAACTGGGTCTTTCTTCGTAAGGTCATCTCGTCTGCTATTAACGAACCATTTTCTGCTCCTAAAACGAAACATTCATCATTTATATACATATAATTTGCAAGTGAATCCTGACGATACAGTTTAGTAACATGATGGTATATACCTCTCACGATCCTTAGGAAACCTAAAAAAGACAGCAATGGTGTCTTCTTCCTGTTGTTGCTGCAATTTATTGCGCTACAAACGCTCCCGATGGTAAAAACTATTGTATAAATCAAAATAAACAACCACTATTCGCTTTCACGATCGCGCCGAACTCACAGTTTAATCTACCGGCCGCTTGGAGCGCTGCTGCTAGGCTACAAAATCGAGGTGAAGTGTCGCGACTGTTAGGCTAGGCGAAAATTGAGACGTGTATAGCACGTGACACGACACTACAGCGCGAGAAGCAAGTGCCGCACGGGTCGCGCGGGTGCAGCGCATATTGCGACGCGTACACCATACTTCGCACGTGCCGTCTGGCGACGTTCTGCGCTGACAGAACCGAAGCGCGCGTAACCTGTTACCTTTCTCAAACGATTTTACAGAAACTATTCACTGAAAATATTTGATTTTTGCCTTACTTGTAACGTTACATGTCAGCTTCGTGGTCAAGTGCCCATCATCTCGATAATGACCATGCTTATTGTGATGTACACATCTTAGTAAGACACTACGCCAAACTCAAAAAGTTTGTAACGAAAATTAGGGGTCGCTATGATTTTGCGTTTGGTGCGTATTATACCATATGTTGCTACGTATGAAATTTAGCTAACATGTTGAATTTTTGTTTAGACTTGGGAGAAGGTCTGTCTGCCTCCGCTCTCGAGAAAATGGATCCCACGTAGCGCACTCACTTCCGATCTCACGCCCGCGTGACTGAAATACTCGCAACATCTCTCATATCTCCTAAACTGCTCGAGACATCGAAAGGAAAGTTTGGCGAGTGATAGCAGACAAGAAGGAGAGTGTTTTGCCAATTCTTAAACACCCGGAACTTTCTTATCTATGGCGAAATATCAGTATTTATACTTCCCGTTTTATTTATTTTACTCCAGTGACTGTAATTTTTTAAGAGTTATCGACAGCAATCGAATCAAGAGCTTCCTAGTATGAAAATAAACTTGAAATTTCTTCTTTTATGTTACTGCAAAACGACACTATGAAGTTTTTTCGTAAGCTATTGAACTCTGTGATTGCCAATTACTTGTTTAATGAGGCACTCCGTTTCGGAATTCTGTCGCAATGGCTGCTGTGATATGAGTTTGACAAATTACACTGTGACAAAGCAAGTACAATTAAACCAGTTACCAAGAGAACTGTGGCCGTTACTCACAAACGGTGATGCTTCTTCGAATGAGAAAAGTTACCAACTCACGCAAAAATAGATTGCCAATTCTGTTGGCATTTTGGTGGAATCCCCGTAACCCACCGTATTTTTAACAATGAGCGTCTGGAATGGAAACTTAACAAAGGATTTTATTCCTTCACAATGGTCAGTGTATTGTCAGCAGCGGAGGATAATGCGCGCGACAGGAATGCACAAGGTAGCCATGTGTGCCTTGTGAGTTGGAGTTCGAAAAACATTGTCATCAAAGTAGATCTGCCTTTGTCAGCAGTACGTTTCAACAAATTAAATGTATCTAATCATAACACTCTTAGGATATTCCTACTATCGTAATAATACCGACCATTTTCTTCATTTGTGTAGCCTGTTGTATAATTAGTTTATTAATGCTGATAATATGCATGCAACAATTGAAATGCTTTTTCTCATCATGGCGAACCAATTAAAACATGGTTATTTGTGACTGCTTTTCGATTGTTTCTAGCTTGCAGTGGAAATGTGATGTTCACATGCATGTAGTACAGTGTGTCGTATTACATTATTACATCCATATTAGAGTAATCACAGTGAGACTTATATACTTCAGATCTTGGACGCTTTTTACCAGGAGTACAAAGGGATCACACCTGTGGAGATTATCGCTTTCTAAATTTTTGTAACAGATCGTACAGATACGCCAGCATACTAGGCAGCGAGAAGATAACCTTGTTTTACTTTCCTACCGTGATTCTGTTCACATGATTTTATAATATTCCTTACTTGCTTATTCACTACCCTCTGTCCCTTCGTGCGATCTGAAAACATCGCGGAGGCATATGATACAATTCCAGCGGCCAATGGCTCATCAATTACTGAAGTATGCATTTTTCTTGGCAGAAGAAAAACAAAACAAAACTATACAGATATAAATAACAGAAAAGTATAATATACTAAGGACGATGTTGGAGCGCTTAAATGGCGAAAAACGAAACACTACCCAAAGGTAGGGTGACCAAACGTGCCGGAAAACCGGGATTGTCCCCGTTTTCATCCCTGTGTTCCGGTGTCCCGAAAATTTGTTTCGGGACGCTCAAAAGTCCCGGAATTCAGTTTTTAAATACATTTCGTGAAACTTTCTCAAATTTTTGGGATTTTGCTATATTAAAGGAAATACACTCCTGGAAATGGAAAAAAGAACACATTGACACCGGTGTGTCAGACCCACCATACTTGCTCCTGACACTGCGAGAGGGCTGTACAAGCAATGATCACACGCACGGCACAGCGGACACACCAGGAACCGCGGTGTTGGCCGTCGAATGGCGCTAGCTGCGCAGCATTTGTGCACCGCCGCCGTCAGTGTCAGCCAGTTTGCCGTGGCATACGGAGCTCCATCGCAGTCTTTAACAGTGGTAGCATGCCGCGACAGCGTGGACGTGAACCGTATGTGCAGTTGACGGACTTTGAGCGAGGGCGTATAGTGGGCATGCGGGAGGCCAGGTGGACGTACCGCCGAATTGCTCAACACGTGGGGCGTGAGGTCTCCACAGTACATCGATGTTGTCGCCAGTGGTCGGTGGAAGGTGCACGTGCCCGTCGACCTCGGACCGGACCGCAGCGACGCACGGATGCACGCCAAGACCGTAGGATCCTACGCAGTGCCGTAGGGGACCGCACCGCCACTTCCCAGCAAATTAGGGACACTGTTGCTCCTGGGGTATCGGCGAGGACCATTCGCAACCGTCTCCATGAAGCTGGGCTACGGTCCCGCACACCGTTAGGCCGTCTTCCGCTCACGCCCCAACATCGTGCAGCCCGCCTCCAGTGGTGTCGCGACAGGCGTGAATGGAGGGACGAATGGAGACGTGTCGCTTCTGCCTTGGTGCCAATGATGGTCGTATGCGTGTTTGGCGCCGTGCAGGTGAGCGCCACAATCAGGACTGCATATGACCGAGGCACACAGGGCCAACACCCGGCATCATGGTGTGGGGAGCGATCTCCTACACTGGCCGTACACCACTGGTGATCGTCGAGGGGACACTGAATAGTGCACGGTACATCCAAACCGTCATCGAACCCATCGTTCTACCATTCCTAGACCGGCAAGGGAACTTGCTGTTCCAACAGGACAATGCACGTCCGCATGTATCCCGTGCCACCCAACGTGCTCTAGAAGGTGTAAGTCAACTACCCTGGCCAGCAAGATCTCCGGATCTGTCCCCCATTGAGCATGTTTGGGACTGGATGAAGCGTCGTCTCACGCGGTCTGCACGTCCAGCACGAACGCTGGTCCAACTGAGGCGCCAGGTGGAAATGGCATGGCAAGCCGTTCCACAGGACTACATCCAGCATCTCTACGATCGTCTCCATGGGAGAATAGCAGCCTGCATTGCTGCGAAAGGTGGATATACACTGTACTAGTGCCGACATTGTGCATGATCTGTTGCCTGTGTCTATATGCCTGTGGTTCTGTCAGTGTGATCATGTGATGTATCTGACCCCAAGAATGTGTCAATAAAGTTTCCCCTTCCTGGGACAATGAATTCACGGTGCTCTTATTTCAATTTCCAGGAGTGTACAACACAAGAAATAAATATATTTTAGCTTATCTGTCCTAAACCTCCATTGCCCCATACTAGTAATCACAGTATCAGTATTGATACACTCAGGCAATAATTTACTTTGAGCGGTACTTTGGCCAACAAGTAGTAAGTTGTGTTATTGTAACAGAGCTATGAAACCGTCCGATTGTCGCGCCACTTACTCACACACTCATTGTCAGAACAGTGTAGTAGTTCACGTTTTGTCAGACAAACTGCAATAGTTTTTTCTCATATGAGTGGTATTATTGCTGCAGTACTGTGAAACGCAATGCCGAAACGTGCCTGCAAACTCAGTGACTGTTATTCCAAGGAAGGGAATTTCATTAAGAAAGGTCGTTTTGATTACGAAGCAGAGTTTTCCGTATGTAGCTGTTTTATTAAGTCACGAATCCTGGAGATACTAAAAGCTATCAGATATATTATATAATGGTAAGACAGAGATTTAAGAACCAGGTTTTAAATTGTAAGACATTTCCTGGGGCAGATGTGGATTCTGACCACAATCTATTGGTTATGAACTGCAGATTGAAACTAAAGAAACTGCAAAAAGGTTGGAATTTAAGGAGATGGGACCTGGATAAACTGAAAGAACCAGAGGTTGTAGAGAGTTTCAGGGAGAGCATAAGGGAACAATTGACAGGAATGGGGGAAAGAAATACAGTAGAAGAAGAATGGGTAGCTCTGAGGGATGAAGTAGTGAAGGCAGCAGAGGATCAAGTAGGTAAAAAGACGAGGGCTAATAGAAATCCTTGGGTAACAGAAGAAATATTGAATTTAATTGATGAAAGGAGAAAATATAAAAATGCAGTAAATGAAGCAGGCAAAAAGGAATACAAATGTCTCAAAAATGATATCGACAGGAAGTGCAAAATGGCTAAGCAGGGATGGCTAGAGGACAAATGTAAGGATGTAGAGGCTTGTCTCACTAGGGGTAGGATAGATACTGCCTACAGGAAAATTAAAGAGACCTTTGGAGAGAAGAGAACCACTTGTATGAATATCAAGAGCTCAGATGGAAACCCAGTTCCAAGCAAAGAAGGGAAGGCAGAAAGGTGGAAGGAGTATATAGAGGGTTTATACAAGGGCGATGTACTTGAGGAAAATATTATGGAAATGGAAGAGGATGTAGATGAAGACGAAATGGGAGATAAGATACTGCGTGAAGAGTTTGACAGAGCACTGAAAGACCTGAGTCGAAACAAGGCCCCAGGAGTAGACAACATTCCATTTGAACTACTGATGGCCTCGGGAGAGCCAGTCATGACAAAACTCTACCATCTGGTGAGCACGATGTATGAGACAGGCGAAATACCCTCAGACTTCAAGAAGAATATAATAATTCCAATCCCAAAGAAAGCACTTGTTGACAGATGTGAAAATTAGCGAACTATCAGTTTAATAAGTCACAGCTGCAAAATACTAACGCTAATTCTTTACAGGCGAATGGATAAACTGGTAGAAGCCGACCTCGGGGAAGATCAGTTTGGATTCCGTAGAAATGTTGGAACACGTAGGGCAATACTGACCTTACGACTTATCTTAGAAGAAAGATTAAGAAAAGGCAAACCTACGTTTCTAGCATTTGTAGACTTAGAGAAAGCTTTTGACAATGTTAACTGGAATATTCTCTTTCAAATTCTGAAGGTGGCAGGGGTAAAATACAGGGAGCGAAAGGCTATTTACAGTTTGTACAGAAACCAGATGGCAGTTGTAAGAGTCGAGGGGCATGAAAGGGAAGCAGTGGTTGGGAAAGGAGTAAGACAGGGTTGTAGCCTCTCCCCGATGTTATTCAATCTGTATACTGAGCAAGCAGTAAAGGAAACAAAAGAAAAATTCGGAGTAGGTATTAAAATCCATGGAGAAGAAGTAAAAACTTTGAGGTTCGCCGATGACATTGTAATTCTGTCAGAGACAGCAAAGGACTTGGAAGAGCAGTTGAACGGAATGGACAGTGTCTTGAAAGGAGGATATAAGATGAACATCAACAAAAGCAAAACGAGGATAATGGAATGTAGTCAAATGAAGTCGGGTGATGCTGAGGGAATTAGATTAGGAAATGAGACACTTAAAGTAGTAAAGGAGTTTTGCTATTTAGGGAGTAAAATAACCGATGATGGTCGAAGTAGAGAGGATATAAAATGTAGACTGGCAATGGCAAGGAAAGCGTTTCTCAAGAAGAGGAATTTGTTAACATCGAGTATAGATTTAAGTGTCAGGAAGTCGTTTCTGAAAGTATTTGTATGGAGTGTAGCCATGTATGGAAGTGAAACATGGACGATAACTAGTTTGGACAAGAAGAGAATAGAAGCTTTCGAAATGTGGTGCTACAGAAGAATGCTGAAGATAAGGTGGGTAGATCACGTAACTAATGAGGAGGTATTGAATAGGATTGGGGAGAAGAGAAGTTTGTGGCACAACTTAACTAGAAGAAGGGATCGGTTGGTAGGACATGTTTTGAGGCATCAAGGGATCACAAATTTAGCATTGGAGGGCAGTGTGGAGGGTAAAAATCGTAGAGGGAGACCAAGAGATGAATACACTAAGCAGATTCAGAAGGATGTAGGTTGCAGTAGATACTGAGAGATGAAGAAGCTTGCACAGGATAGAGTAGCATGGAGAGCTGCATCAAACCAGTCTCAGGACTGAAGACCACAACAACAACAGTATAAGTCATGGTGGACGTTCCGACATAGTTGATCATATCAGGTCAAAGAAACACATTAACAGATACAGTGCACCGAGCTGCAGTAAAACTCTACAAAATTGTGAAACATCAGTCAAGTGAAGAGACGAAAGTTCGAGCAGCCGAGCTTATACTAGCCTACCACACGGCAAAACATCACCAAACTTATAGATCTAGTGATTGTACTAATAAGCTTAACAGCATTATGTTTGATGATTCTTCCATTGCAAAAACATTTAGTTCAGCAAGAACTAAAGTGTCAGCCTTAGTGAAAGGAGTTATTGCTCCCCAGAGTGTAAAGGAAAGCCTTGAATACATCAAAAAGTCTTCTTTCTATGGGATATCCACTGATGCCAGCAATCATAAGGCCACTTAAATATTTCCGTTTGTTGTTCAGTTTTTCGATATTAATCAGGGAATTCAGATCAAACTTTTGAAGGTGAGTTCCCTACCTAATGAAAAATCTGACGATATTTCAAGATTTAGTATGAATACTATCGAAATGTTTTATCTTGAGAAAAATAAATGTATGGCATTTTGTGGACACAACACCAACACAAACTTTGGTGGTTTAAAAAGACAAGGCAAATGCAACGTATTTACCAAATTAAAGGCAACATTGCATGAAAACATTGAAGGCATAGGGTGCCCTGCACATGTTTTACACAATAGCGTGCAGCCATCTGCTGACAGTTTATGATGTTGAAACTATCGTCATGAACGTATACTCACTCTTTTACATATATACTGTTAGAACAGAGAGGCTTAAGGAATTCTGTGATTATGTGGGAACTGAATATATGAATGTAATGTGTCACTCGAAAACTCGCTGGTTATCACTGTTTCCAGCAGTTGAAAGAGTAATCCGCCTATTTGAACCGTTAAAAGATTTTTTCCTAAATGAAGACAAAGCCCCCAAAATATTGGTTCAGTTTTTCAATAACCCTTTAAGTGAAGCCTACTTATGGTTCATTCACAGTCAGCTTAGCACTTTGCAGCATGGGATTAAGGAAATTGAGGGAAGCACGAAAAGTGTAATAGAGGTAAATGATGTTTTGAAAAATACTCTGGAAACTGTTACTAAGAGGAAAGAACAGCAGTTCATTTCTTTTAATGTAAATCTATCCTTAAAAGAGCAGAAGTATCAGAAGCAGCGGAAAGGAGTTTTAGAGAAGAAGTTAATAAGTTTTATGACACTCGTGTAGAGTATTTCAGCAAGTGGAGCGCCTCATATTTACCCTCATTGCCGGTGTTTGATTGGATGTTACTGAAGAGAGTGCCAAAATGGGAAAGTGTTGAAAAGACAGTTTCTTATTTGAAGAGTAAAGAGATTGAAATCGATGATTCTTCAACAAAATTTGTCAGTATGCCGAACTGATCAAAGCTGTGACTGTCTTCAGCATTACTCTGAGTGGGTAATAATTGCAAGGTATTTATTTGCAATCCCAGCCCATAATGCCAATGTGGAAAGAATATTTTCGTTCATGAATATCCAGTGGACTGATGAAAGAAACAGAATGGAGGTGGACTCTCTTGAAGCAATCCTGCAGATCCTGTACAACTACAAAATGGATTGTGCCGAGTTTTATCACTGAGTCTCAAAGAACAAAGACATGATCAAGAAGGCTGGAGGCAGTGAAAAATACCCTTTTCTCCAAGGACAGTCAATTCCATCTACAAGTGCTCAATAATATTAAAGCTCATGTTAATATTAATTGACTAAAATTTGAATGGCTGTAAAATTTTGTAAAATCGTAATATGTTTCTTTACTACTGTATACGTTTATTAAATGTCATTAATTATACAGGTAATCTAGATTATATCAATCTTTTGTATCCTCTTATTAGTTATAATAATTGGGTTAACAAAATGTATCAGCAAAACACTAATAATAAAATTAAGGAACCTGGGTACATGTGGAATGAGGTGTTTATTCGCACCAGGGGTGAATGTGTTCCGGTTTTCACCGAAAATAATTTGGTCGCCCTACCCGAAGGCAATAAAATTTAGTATACAGTAAGGCAAAATTTATCGTATGGGCAATGCTACCACTGCTCATAAGCGCCGTTCCGAAGTGAGCATATGGCCGGGCTACTTATCCGCTCCCCGCCTCAAATTTCCCACGGTGCTAGCGAGGCACGGTTGACGCGCGGCGCGGGAAACTGTGCCACAACCACAACGCCGCGCGACCTGGCGCAGGCGCGTGTCGCGTCCCAGTCGCGTCGCGTCGCAATTTGCGCGGTCGCATTTGAATCAGTGATGTTACAAAAACGCGCGCTGCGCTGCGTCGCGCCACACGCGCTATACGCGTCTCAATTTGCGCCTAGCCTTATGTTAGACTGTGGTAATACTCAGAATCGTTGTTCACTGAGCTGTTTCAAAACATGGGCATGGCAGGGAGGCGGCGTCACACTTTTCATTAATTTTCAGGCACTTTTGATGTGATTTCAACATTGAAACTTTGGGAACTTATTTATTGTCCTTGAGTTGAACTAAGAAATAAAAAGTAAATCGAAAATGGATATTTTTGGTCAATTTCATCAACGTACCCCTTAAAGATGATATGAATTTGTTTATCTATGTTTAATGCTGCTTTCAAGATGATAATCCATTCAACCGCCACAGCGCCACCTGGTGGACGTATGTGGAGGTCGTTTCGTTTACACTACTTTCTCTGTCAGTCATCAGCTGTTGGTGAACATGAACATTTGTAATCGGTGCAATACAGTTATGTTTATGTTTCTACATACTAATTTTATGATAGTAGAAGTTTACAGAGTGTTTACATAAGAACGTGCAAAAATGTAAGGGGACATAGAGATTGCTCCACTGATAGACAACTGGGGCCGGAGAAGCCAACTTGGTGAGGTATGGAAGTAAACTTGTCTACCGCTATGTCTAGCATTACTGTTTTCCAGTTTATTTACAACTAACATGTGTACAAGTTTACACGTGGTGGTGGTGGTAAGTTCCTATGGGACCAAACTGCTGGGGCATCGGTCGTTTACACGTACTATGCTGTTGACGGACATGTACATTCTTTATTTCCTGAAAGGAAACAAAGAGCTGCCAGAATTGCAGCTGTCTGTGGTGTGATTAGAACCACGCCAGGGATATTTGTCAGGGCGCGTCAGAATCTTGTTCGCCGATCTCATGCTTGGATTGAGGGTGATGGCCGTCGGTTTCAGCACATTTTGTAAGTATAAATGGTACGTTGACTGAATCAATGATGGTATTTTCAGTTAACTGTAACTACTGTAAATAAAAAAGTACACAATAATGTGATTTTATTCTCATTGACTGCTTAAGCTGGCGTCTCCGACCCCCAGGTTCCCCACCTTTCAGTGGAGCATCCTCTACGTTCAGTTACATTTTTGCACGCTCTTGCGCAAACACCCTGTAAACACCATGTAAAACGACTTCCAACACTGATGGCTAATGTGATGTAATATTATAAAGCACAAAGTATGTTATAATTCCATACGGTGTGTTACAAGACGGTTTATCGAGCTATGATATCATGATGGTAAAATATTTTTCCTATCGGTCTCTTGCAGATCAGATGGTGACAGCATAGCTCTGTAGAAACCGGTCATCCAATGAAATGCTTCTTTTGGTGGTCTTGGCTTCTGAAGTTATCTTCAGTTACTGATAACAAAAATCTCCACATATCAATCTAATCTCAAATCTTATGATTTGGTACTCCAGACTTTTTCTGCTTTTAAGGTTCTCGGCCAAGGGATAGTGCTATTAAAGATGTTCTGCAAATAATGTCGGCAACGCAATTTCACTAAACTCACCATACCTATTAAGCGAAATAAAATACAAAATGCCAAGTCGTTTCTCGTTTGCATCAGCTTTTCTTGTCGGCTTCCAGAAGAATAGCGAACTCTGAGAATTTCATTTATTTTGTGACAGGTCAAAATATCTCTGCAACAGAGACATAATGTGGCTCAAGTTCGGCCTAATCGATAGCAAAAGAATCATGAACAAGAAAATTATAACGAAAACGCTACGTTATAACCGTGTAACTACAGGGACTG
Organism: Schistocerca cancellata; assembly: GCF_023864275.1. Classification (NCBI taxonomy): domain Eukaryota; kingdom Metazoa; phylum Arthropoda; class Insecta; order Orthoptera; family Acrididae; genus Schistocerca; species Schistocerca cancellata. The sequence continues at coordinate 689,276,078 of NC_064630.1, read as the reverse complement.
TGTTACGTAGCAAGTGGGGTTGGTATAAAATATTACAAATGGTAGTGTTTCTTATTGATAATCATTGTGCATAGTACTGAAATGCCCTAAGGAGTACTACGCAGTATGGCGTGTTTCAAAAGCCCGGGAACATTTTAAAAACTTTACTGTAGCCGAATGAGAAGCATTACAAAGTAACAACATACATAATTTGACAGAGAAAACATGTGCGTTTTTTTCAACAACATTCACTTCACATGCGCTCCATTTGGGAATCATGTGTGATCCTATAAACGTCAACGCGACGACCAGACTCTTGCCACACACCGTCCAACATTTCTTCTGAAACAGTGGCTGTTGCTTGTTCAGTTCTCTTTTTCAGCTCCACAACGTCACCTGGAAGAGAAGGGACATAAACGAGTCCTTTACACAACCCCATAATAAGAAACAGAAGGGGGTAATATTGGTGTGTTACTCCAGCATGACCAATCCAACGCTTGGACAACACTGTGTTCAGATATGCCCGAACATGACATTGAAAATGTGGGTTCACCACCTAACTGAAGAACAAAATTCTCGGACTCCGTTTACAACAATGGCATTAAGCAGTTCTGCAACATCTAAAGGAAGGACTCTTACAATAACAGTTTGTTTTGCAGAGAAGAAAGGCGCATAACGTTTCTTATGAGATACGGCACAAAAAACAGTGACTTTCGGAGTATCCCACTCGTGTTGAACAATGTTATTTTGGGTTTTCTGTTCCCAAAATCCTACAATTATGCCTGTTTAATTTCCCATTTGTATCAAATGTTGCCTCGTCCGAAAAAAATTATCGAGCTCACAAAACCATCATCTTCGACCTGCAACGCAAAGCAAAACTCAACTCGAAGCGCTGGTCTTTGTCTTTAGCATATACCTCATGCACTTACTGTAGTCTGTAAGGTTCCATTTTTATAATTTCTTACGCAAAAAAGGCCACACAGTGTTTTTGATATTTCCATCTCACGTGAAGGTCTGCCAAGAGGTTTTGCCGGACTCCTTGAGAAAGCTGCTCTCACTCATTTAGTGTCATCTGCATTCACACCTGGCCGATCATTTCTCTTCTTGTCACATTAACACCCACTTTCAACGAACTTTACATGCCGACTGTAGATTGCCTTTCTTGTTGATGCTGCTTTCCCGTACCTCGTTCTAAATTTTTGTTGGAAATCCGTTGCATTCTTTGTTTTATCAATTTCCAGCACACAGACAGGCTTTTCAGCTCCAGAAAGCGCTATCTTGATCATGAAATCACCTAGCGACCATACACGGAACTAAATGTCACATCCGCAAAGAGAAAGAAAAAACTTAAAAGTTTACTCTTACAAATTAGGTATATTATTACTTTGTAATGCTACTCATTCGGCTACAGTAAATTTTTATAGTGTTTGCGGAATTTTGAAACATGCTGTATATTTAAAAATCAGGCAAATTTGCAACAGCGCACCATCTTAATGTCTGTTATTTGAAGAGGTTTTTGATTTCAAGAAGTGATATTTTGAAGTTTACTTTTGATCGTGATATGTGAAATCTAGTGCATTTGCGTTTCACGGTTTTGTAGTTTGGAATTCCTTCACGTGACATTACTGGTGTACACCTTTTGCTATTGTCTACTGTTGCTCACGTGATACTTAAGGATTCAAGAATTGCAATCGTATTATTGAAGAGGCAGGCAGGTCTATGGAGTTTACAGATGCAATCGGGAGTATAAACGTGGTATCGTCCACAGATCGCCGTGCCACACCGAAGTCGGCAACCCCTATCGCTACAGCCGAAGTTAGTAAGGGCCGCTGCAGTCCACTACGACGAATGGGAGGCGCTCCTGGGGAGCACACTTCGCCTCCGCATTGTACTGCCCTTGCACTGACAAAGAATTCAGTATACACTGAGGTACTGAAATGCAGGAGGATCTGCAGCGAATTGACGCATGGTGCAGGGAATGGCAATTGAATCTCAATGTAGAGAAGTGTAATGTGCTGCGAATACATAGAAAGATAGATCCCTTATCATTTAGCTACAAAATAGCAGGTCAGCAACTGGAAGCAGTTAATTCCATAAATTATCTGGGAGTACGCGTTAGGAGTGATTTAAAATGGAATGATCATATAAAGTTGATCGTCGGTAAAGCAGATGCCAGACTGAGATTCACTGGAAGAATCCTAAGCAAATGCTATCCGAAAACAAAGGAAGTAGGTTACAGTACGCTTGTTCGCCCACTGCTTGAATACTGCTCAGCGGTGTGGGATCCGTACCAGATAGGGTTGATAGAAGATATAGAGAAGATCCAACGGAGAGCAGCGCGCTTCGTTACAGGATCATTTAGTAATCGCGATAGCGTTACGGAGATGATAGATAAACTCCAGTGGAAGACTCTGCAGGAGAGACGCTCAGTAGCTCGGTACGGGCTTTTGTCAAAGTTTCGAGAACATACCTTCACCGAAGAGTCAAGCAGTGTATTGCTCCCTCCTACGTATATCTCGCGAAGAGACCATGAGGATAAAATCAGGGAGATTAGAGCCCCCACAGAGGCATACCGACAATCCTTCTTTCCACGAACAAAACGAGACTGGAATAGAAGGGAGAACCGATAGAGGTACTCAAGGTACCCTTCGCTACACACCGTCAGGTGGCTTGCGGCGTATGGATGTAGATGTAGAGGTGACAAAAGTTATGGGATAGCTATATGGATGTACACAGATGGCGATAGTATCCCGTACACGTGTTAGAACAGGCCAGTGCATTGGCAGAGATGACATTCGCACTCAAGTGATTCATGTCAAAAGGTTTCCGACGTGTTTATGGACACACGGTAAGAATTAACAGACTTTGAACGCCGAATGGCAGTTGGAGCTAGACACATCGTTAAGGAATTCGGTATTACGATATCCACAGTGTCAAGAGTGTGCCAAGAACACCAAATTTCAGGCATTGCCTCTCACCACGGACAATGCAGTGGCCGACTACCTCGACTTAACGACCGAGAGCAGCGGCGTTTGCGTGAAGTTGTTACTGCTAACAGACAAGCAACACTGTATGAAACAGCCGCAGAAATCAATTTGGGACGTATTACGAATGCATCCGTTACACGACATTGTGTAGCGCCTCTCCTGGGCTCTTGACAATATCGGTTCGACCCTAGGAGCAGGAAAACCGTGGCCTGGTCCGATTTCAGTTGAAAGACCTGACAGCAGGGTTCCAGATCCCACTAAGTTGCCAACAAGGCGCTATGCAATCTTGTGTTGGTTCCATAACGTGCGGCCTGGGTTTACATGGAATGGACTGGGTCGTCTGGTCCAAATGAACTGCTCATTGACTGGAAATGTTTATGTTCGGCTGCTTGGAGACCATTTTCAGCCATTCATGTGCTTCATGTTCCCAAACAACAATGAAATTTTTATGGATGACAAAGCGCCATGCGCCACTACTTTGAAGAACATTGTAGACAGTTCGAGCAAATGATTTGGCAACCAAGGCCGCTCGACATGAATCCCGTCAACATCTATGTGACATAATCGAGACGTCAGTTCGTGCACAGAATCCTGAGCCGGCAACACTTCCGCAATTAGGACGACTATAGAGTTAGCACGGTTCAATATTTCTACAGAGGACTTCCAACGACTTGTGGAGTCAATGCTATGTCAAGTTACTGTACTAGGTTCAAATGGTTCAAATGGCTCTGAGCACTATCGGACTTAACATCTGTGGTCATCAGTCCCCTAGAACTTAGAAGTACTAAAACCCAACTAACCTAAGGACATCACACACATCCATGCCCGAGGCAGGATTCGAACCTACGACCGTAGCAGTCGCGGCACTAGGCCGGGTAAAAGAAGGTCCGACATGATATTAGGAGGTATCCAATGACTTTTTCCACCTCATTATGTAATGGGAAAAGGAATGTTATAGCTATGAATGGAAATAAATAAACACTATAACAAATAAATTTATTGACTTTGAACATGGAGTTACCCACTGATGTCTTAAAGAGAACCGGTAGCAGTCGGTTAAGGAAATACAGCTCAAAGTATAACCTTGACACAGGTGGATGTGAAGGATAACACAGTTCCGTTACTATCCAAAGTGCGGATTGGGAGTAAAAAGCTGGATGTGTGACCTTAAGACCTCGGACTGGCCGCTTGACGGGATGAGGGGAGCAAGACAGACTCGTTTCTTGTGTGTTGGTAAGAAGCTTAGTATCAGTCCCTAACTTTTTCATTGGAGACACTTAGCGTGACATATGCGCGAGAGAGTAATATGTTTGCTCACAACAAATGTCAGTTTGGTTTCCAGAAGCGTTTTTCAACGGAAAATGCTATATATACTTTCACTAATGAAATATTAAATGCTCTGAGTAACCGGAAGTCACCCGTTGGGATTTTTTGTGATCTATCAAAGGCTTTTGATTGTGTAAATCATGGAGTACTTCTAGATAAGCTCAAGTATGGTGGTATGAATGAGACAGTGCTCAAATGGTTTAAATCATACCTAACTGGAAGACTGCAGAAAGTTGAAATAAACAGTTCACATAATATGCAAAAAACTGCTGATTTCTCAAACTGGGGAACAATCAAGAATGGGGTGCCGCAAGGTTCGGTCTTGGGTCCTCTGCTGTTCTTAATATATATTAATGACTTGCCATTCTATATTCACGAAGATGCAAAGCTGGTACTTTTTGCCGATGATACAAGTATAGCTATCACACCCAACTGACATGAATTAACTGGTGAAATTGTAAACGATGTTTTTCAGAAGATTATTAAGTGGTTCTCTGTAAATGGGCTCTCATTAAACTTTGACAAAACACAGTATATACAGTTCCACACAGTAAATGGAATGACACCATTAATAAACATAGAATTCGATCAGAAATCGGTAGCTAAGGTAGAATATTCAAAATTTCTAGGTGTATGCATTGATGAGGGGTTGAACTGGAAAAAACACACTGAGGATCTGCTGAAACGTTTGAGTTCAGCTACTTATGCTATTAGGGTCTTTGCAAATTTTGGCGATACACATCTGAGTAAATTAGATTACCACGTCTTTTTTCATTCTCTGCTTTCGTATGGCATCATATTCTGGGGTAACTCATCATTGAGTAAAAGAGTGTTCATTGCACAAAAGCGTGTAATCAGAATAATTGCTGGAGCTCATCCAAGATCATCCTGTAGACACTTATTTAAAGAGCTAGAAATCCTCACAATAAATATAGTCCCTTATGAAATTTGTTATTAACAATCCGAACGAATTCAAAAGTAATAGCAGTGTACATTGGTACAATACTAGGAGAAAGGGTGATCTTCACTACTCAAGGTTAAATCTAACTTTGGCTCAGAAGGGGGTAAATTATGCTGCCACAAAAGTCTTTGGTCACTTACCTAATAGCATCAAAAGTCTGACAGATAGCCATATAGCATTTAAAAGGAAATTAAAAGAATTTCTTAATGGCAACTCCTTCTACTCATTAGATGAATTTTTGGATATAGTAAGTGGGTAATTTCCCAACCCCCGCAAAAAGTATATATTGAGTGTCATGTAATATTTTGTGTAATGTAATATCTTGTATAGACACCTTTAATTAACCTGATACGTTCCACATCATTACGAAATGTCGTATTCATGATCTATGGAAGAAGTACTATTCTAATCTAAACTTACAAGAAGTGGCATAGAGTTCACCTCACACCACCGCTTTCGTAATAGTACAGCTTACCCCATCCCCCCCTCCCCCCCATATCCTCACGAACCTTCCAGTCTTCGATATATGTCATTTGCATCTATCTAATTTTTATGACTAACACTGGCTCCGGATGACCACAGCGAAGTCACAAAGTTCTTCTAATTCTCTCGAAACGCCATCATGCTGCGACAGCACTATTCCGTTAGTCTGAAGGCTGTCTAGACCTCTACCCGTTGCTGGCTGTGTGAAGACCTATCACAGCGAGAAAAATAGCACACTAACATACAGGAAGAAATTCAGCACCATGTGAGTGCTTACGCCCAGTTACTTCATGATTGGTGCTGCTTCTAGTGACATGTGGTCAATGACGCAATGGAACAGTAGCACCTCCGTTTAACTATTTAGATTCAATATCTACATTTATTTACAGTCAGTCCTAACGCCAACCAAACGGCAATCCTCTGCAAATCGCTATAGCCAACCAGTGTCACAGCCCACCAATAGATAAGAGCCTACATCTAAATATATATTCCGCAAACTACTGCAGGCTGTGGACTATGTCGCAGCGGTATTATCGCTTTTTTTCTATCCCACGCTAACATAATTATCAGGAGAAAACAAAAAGGCAGAACTTTGGCTACTGAATGTCTCCCAGTAAAAACCATTGCATTAGCCCCTAATTTTTTCACCGTAGTCACTTTGTGAGATATGTGTGAGAGGGAGTATTGTGTTTGCTCACAACACTTAGAAGAAGAGGTAAAAATTACACCACTCTCTCTCCCTTTTGTCAGAATATCGTTTACCCTTCCACATTCTTACGAATCTCCCAGTCTTCGATATGAGACATTTGCATCCACCTGATATTGATGAGTGAGGCTAGCTCTAGATAACCTCAGCCATGTCAGAGACTCCTGCTAATTCTCTCGAAACTCTACAACGGCGTGACAGCGTTGTTCCACTAGTTAGAAGACTGTCTAGGCCTCTGCCCGTCACTGGCTATGTAGTTAGCTGTCACAACGAGAACAAATGGCACATTAACACAAAGCGCGAAATTCATCACCATGTGGATGCTTACGTCCAGGTATTTTACAATTGGAACTGTTTGTAATGATTCGCTCTCAAGGTCGTAATACAACAGTAGCAGGTCTCTTTGGCTGTTTTAACTACAATAATTACATCTGTCTACATCAGCTCTAACTCCCACCAGTCCTGAATCCTCTCCGAATCATTCAGCCCACATTTAAATACATATTGCTGGGAACGTCCCGTAACTAAAGATATGGCAAGGACTTTTGGCAGGTTTCAGTAGGTAAATCTGTTTACATGGAAGGTAGGACATGTACTGGCGGAAGTAAAGCTGTGAAGATGGATCGTGAATCGTGTTTTGTGGCTGCTCGCCTGGCATTCATAAGTCGACTTGTAAGTTGCTAGTGTTTGGGGTACTTCGCTTAAGATTCTAGCTAATTTATCTGAGCCCAACATATGCATTTTTCTTGAGCTGGCTCCAGATGCTTACTGCTAGGCACTTTATTGCAGTTAATGCTTCTGATGACTGTATACGGGATTTGTAGTCTTGTTAATGTGTAATAGATTTAATTACGTTCAGTTCAACTACAAGCACCACCATAGGTTCAAAAATGGTTCAAATGGCTCTGAGCACTATGGGACTTAACATCTATGGTCATCAGTCCCCTAGAACTTAGAACTACTTAAACCTAACTAACCTAAGGACAGCACACAACACCCAGCCATCACGAGGCAGAGAAAATCCCTGACCCCGCCGGGAATCGAACCCGGGAACCCGGGCGTGGGAAGCGAGAACGCTACCGCACGACCACGAGATGCGGGCACCACCATAGGTCTTCCCGTATGCTTGTAGACAACTCCATCACCTACAAACATCCTTCATCTAAAACAAATACGCCGCGAGCGGCTGTACAATGCATGGTGGAGCGTGTATCAATTACCCTTCCATCCCACTATCACATGCTAATCGAATAGAAAATTAATGTCAATATACCTCCATGTATACACTAATCTACCCTTACGTTTCTGGGAGAAATACGTCATCTTTCCCAGAGATTTTCTTCCACTGCATATTCGGGTGGAGTATGCCGACATATACGGTCCTAGCAGCATTCACATTACGCTTTTGCTTCGCTGATCACCTGCGTAACACGAACAGTTTTAATTGAAACGTAGGTCTGATGAGTATTTTCTTGCGAAACAAAGATTCTTTAAAGATAAATACCCGTGTAATTTATTACATTACAACGATGTTGTGACTGTTTGACCAATATTATAACGTGTGACTTTCTGAAAAAAAGTAACTATTTGTGGAGAAAGACAATAATATTTTAAAGTAAAACTCATATTTACATGTGTCGTCTTAAAAAATCGCTAAAGTTATAGGTATTTGCGGAATACTGGGGGGAACATCAATAAAATTCGCCTAAAAACTGTAAATTGTGTCATATGTTGATGGTGTTAGTTATTAAACAGGTAAAGCTTTTTATCTTGCGTGTGTTTCCTGAGAATCGATAAAATGGCAGCGAAATACTTATTTACCTGTTCTGTCTTAAAAATAGGGTAAAATTAGTCGCGTCGCCCATGTTTGCATGCATCTTCTTATAAAGTAGGGAAGAATAGCAGCGAAACAAATATTTACGTGTATCTTTTTTAAAAGTGGGGTAAATCTGAAAAATAGCAACGAAATGTGCATCTTGTTAAAAATTAGTCGGAAAACAATAAATAGCGTCGTGTGTCACAGAAAATAGCGTGGGTGCTGAGCATCCACGGAAACTAGGCCAATACTGCTGAGTGTTAAGCAACGCAGGAAATTTGCGTGATTACAACCGCTGCTCCAGTGAGATCCACATGAAGAATAACGATCTTGGGATGACGCTATAGAGCTGTGGGGGCGGTGGTGGGGGTGTGACCAATAGCAGCACAGTGGGGGAGGTGGGGCTGTATTTTTTTTAGGTCATAAATAACCGTAATTAAAAATGACACTTTAGTGAAAAGCTTGAACACCTGAGTAAACACGAACCCTATTGGCTGCCATCGTGCCCAAAATTACTGTAATTATCGCGGCAGTTACTGACCATTAATTCCTATTATCATGACAGTTATTACCCATTAATTATGACCTAAAGAAAGAAAACGTGAGACCAAGTAAACAGTTTGTTTACATAAGTCTCATTAATTTAGGCTAGCGCAAGTGGCTGGTTTATTTACTTAAGGGGGAATGTTCGAAAATGTCAGTCTTCGGTTTATTTTTTATTTCTTAGCAGAAATCGTTTCAGTGATAAAATCGCGTTCAAAGTGCTTGAAAAATAATTAAATGTGTGACACGACTTTCTTGCCACACCCTCTTTTTGAAGCAACCCTTCATTACTAGGTCGGTGACCAACGATTCTGTGGATTACTTTCAAGTATACTTCCGTGGGATACATCTAGAAGGCTGTGATATATACTCTTCGGTTTTATGGATCATCTACTACTTCTAAAACAGTGTGTTCATCGCAAAACCCAGAACACAAACGAGTCTCTAAATCCACTCAGACATAAATGCTGTCCTAAAATCATATTTTCATCTGCTACAGTTGTCAGTATAGCAACTTATAATGCAGCCCTTGTATTTAATGATGAGAACGTAGGAAGGATAAAGGTATTAGAGAGAATGGAATCAAGACCAATTGAGAAAAATAGATTCACAACTCCTCTCTGCATCTGAAAAGTTGAAGACCTTGTAAAGGAAAGAAAGCAAAACACAAGAAACCAGAATAGACGCATTGAAGCGAAAGAGCACTCTGAGTACAAATCTGGGGCATTCTGAGGAGGTGATATAAGGGATAAACTTTAGTTTGAACATTAAATTGCATTTGTTGAAACTTATGTTTTTTTAAAAAGTTTGTTCTTTTCTCACAGGATCTATGAAGGCTAGAATTATGAAACTTTGTACGCTTATATCTATAAACTGAATAAATGTTTTCTCAAGAGTAAAGTTTGAAATTCTGAGTATAAGCTGAGATATGGGGCAAAGTGCTTGGAATTTTGCATGAATTTTATATCATATTTACAGAATTACAATTGAAAAATAATTAAAATTCTCCTGTACGACATGTCCAAGAAACATAATTAGAAGAGCTTACTATATGTGAAGGGATTAAACAGAGAAATTTTTGTATAAATCTCTTGAATAATTTCTGAGAAAGAGGTACATATATTATTTTTTGAAATTAAAATTTTTAAATTCTATAAAAAAGTTAAATATGTATAATCCAAGGAATTTTACAGTAAATGTGTTAGTTTCATGTAAAGCATGGTACAGAATTTCATTGCCGTGTCTTCAAAATTGTGGATTTGGTGCATCTTTTAAACAGTGTGTGTTTTTCATGAACGTCTCCCCCCCCCCTCTCCACATGAGGAGAACAATGTCCCTTTTGTTCCAGAACCTGCCCGTACACATCACTGTCCAATACTTTTAATCACATAGCGTATATCAATTCGATCTGTGCGATTAACGTGTAACTAGTAAGAACAAACAAATCACTTTGTAGTGTACACCAAAGAAAAGTATTATATTAAAGTCATTAGATAATTACATTCAGTACCACAATCTATGTAGGCGTCACAATTGTCTGTGATCCTCCGTAACTTCTGTATCGCTGACGATACGTCACCTGCGATTCTTTTCTTCAGACTCCAACTGCAGGTTTCAGCAAAGAGTCATGTCGCAAACTGCTTTCGCCAGAACAGTCTCTGCGATTCCTTGTGTGCTTGATTAGGCAATTTTTTCTTTGACTCGCTTTGATCTTCAAAAGTTTACTACATTTCAGACGCTTCCTGTCGTTTAGTTTTTGTCTTCATTAATAATCTATAAAATATTCTATAAATAACCGAATGAACAGTCAATCAATGCATTTTTACTCTTATAAGGCTAGCCGCTGTTGGTTCATCCTTTCTATTACGGCATGTCGTCACTCAAGGCGCACATTTTTTTACACTAACCGAAAGGATAAACCAACGTCGGCTGTCCATTTGATTGTTCGGGTCATACATTTCGCCTCATTCAAAGACCGAAGTAAATTGTGTATTAAGAAATCTGCACTTGATGATGGATCCACAGTGTCCAAAATGCATCGTGTAATGTAATAATTGTGACTGACGGCATTTTTACTTATACTACTACAAGGTTTATGTTCCTGCATGCACGCAGCTGTTTATTTTTATAGAAAGATTTTAACTTGCGTAATTCTAGCTACAATATCTCTTATGCATCTTCCTTTTTATGTATTCTACTTCCAAGAAAGTAAAATTTGCTTACCTCTTCAAGGGTCTCATGATCAAGATCGACGTTTAGTATCGTTCCATAGGACGCAGAATTATTACAAACTAATTTTGCAGGTTGCAGTAGTTGCCAGTTGCGAATTTACGTAGATAATCGCAGCAAAAACATTGTAAAATGTATCTTAAATAATGCCTACCCCCTCTCTCCTCGTGCATCTCGTGTGAAAGCGGATGCAATACCAAGAGGTGTGAGTAATGGGTCGCATTTTGGCCGAACAATGTTACCAACCGCCAAGAAAGAGCATTAGCAACGTAATACCATTCACGAACGGAGAGCGGCGAGGTAAAAGGCATTTGCAGCGGTAATGAAATGGCCGGATGAGCGAGGTTTAGAGAGGGCCTTTCGGGGAGATGATGGTCTCCCACTTGGCAGGAGCGTTTAAGGCAGCTATGTGCGGCATTTATAATTCCCTCTGCGCCAGCTGCGGCGCTAGCAGAAGCGGCCGCCGCATCGTTGCTCATACCGCGCGAGGAGCTTAATGTGTTACGCGCGGATAATGAACTGGGAGAGACAGAGGAGGTCGGGTCACGCTGCCCTTATCTTTCAGGCACACAAATCTGGTGGACGCGTGGAATGCCGTCCTCCACGGTGCCAGGTGCCGCCAGACTGCAAGCAGTGTGTGACACAAGGTCTCATTGGGCCACAGAAAAAGATAAGCTCACAGCAGATCAGCCGCTCCGATTTATAAGTGGATTAAATTAAGAATAAAAGCACGTGCTTGTAGCCCGAATGCTTCGGAAATACTTTTCTTTAATCTTCTGATATACACTACTGGCCATTAAAATTGCTACACCACGAAGATGACGTGCTACAGACGCGAAATTTAACCGACAGGAAGAAGATGCTGTGATATGCAAATGATTAGCTTTTCAGAGCATTCACACAAGGTTGGCGCCGGTGGCGACACCTACTACGTGCTGGCACGAGGGAAGTTTCCAACCGATTTCTCACACACAAACAGCAGTTGACCGGCGTTGCCTGGTGAAACGTTGTTGTGATGCCTGGTGTAAGGAGGAAAAATGCGTACCATAACGTTTCTGACTTTGATAAAGGTCGGATTGTAGCCTATCGCGACTGCGGTTTATCGTATCGCGACATGGCTGCTCGCGTTGGTCGAGATCCTATGGTTGTTAGCAGAATAGGGAATCGATGGGTTCAGGAGGGTAATACGGAACGCCGTGCTGGATCTCAAAGGCCTCGTACCACTAGCAATCGAGATGACAGGCATCTTATTCGCATGGCTGTAACGGATCGTGCAACCATGTCTCGATCCCTGAGTCAACAGATAGGGACGTTTGCAAGACAACAACCATCTGCACGAGCAGTTCGACGACGTTTGCAGCAGCATGGACTATCAGCCCGGAGACTATGGCTGCGGTTACCCATGACGCTGCATCACAGACGGGAGCGCCTGCGATGGTGTACTCAACGACGAACCTGGGTGCACGAATGACAAAACGTCATTTTTTCGGATGAATCCAGGTTCTGTTTACAGCATCATGATGGTCACATCCGTGTTTGGCGACATCGCGGTGAACGCACATTGGAAGCGTGTATTCGTCATCGCCATACTGGCGTATCACCCGGCGTGATGGTATGGGATGCCATTGGTTACACGTCTCGCTCACCTCTTGTTCGCATTGACGGCACTTTGAACAGTGGACGTTACATTTCAGATGTATTACGACCCATGGCTCTACCCTTCATTCGATCCCTGCGAAACCCTACATTGCATCAGGATAATGCACGACCGCATGTTGCAGGTTGTGTACGGGCCTTTCTGGATGCAGACAATGTTCGACTGCTGCCCTGGTCAGCACATTCTCCAGATCTGTCACCAACTGGAAACGTCTGGCCATTGGTGGCCGAGAAACTGGCTCGTCACAGTACGCCAGTCTCTACTCTTGATGAACTGTGATATCGTGTTGAAGCTTCATGGGCAGCTGTACCTGTACGCGCCATCCAAGCTCTATGCCCATGCGTATCAAGGCCGTTATTACGGCCAGAGGTGGTTGTTCTCAGGATCTATGCACCCAAATTGCGTGAAAATGCAATCACATGTCAGTTCTAGTATAATATATTTGTCCAATGAATACCCGTTTATCATCTGCATTTCTACATCTACATCTACATTTATACTCCGCAAGCCACCCAACGGTGTGTGGCGGAGGGCACTTTACGTGCCACTGTCATTACCTCCCTTTTCTGTTCCAGTCGCGTATGGTTCGCAGGAAGAAGATGCATCGTCTGAAAGCCTCCGTGCGCGCTCGAATCCCTCTAATTTTACGTTCGTGATCTCCTCGGGAGGTATAAGTAGGGGGAAGCAATATATTCGATACCTCATCCAGAAACGCACCCTCTCGAAACCTGGCGAGCAAGCTACACCGCGATGCAGAGCGCCTCTCTTGCAGACTCTGCCACTTGAGTTTGCTAAACATCTCCGTAACGCTATCACGGTTACCAAATAACCCTGTGACGAAACGCGCCGCACTTCTTTGGATCTTCCCTGTCTTCTCCGTCAACCCGATCTGGTACAGATCCCACACTGATGAGCAATACTCAAGTATAGGTCGAACGAGTGCTTTGTAAGCCACCTCCTTTGTTGATGGACTACATTTTCTAAGGACTCTCCCAATGAATCTCAACCTGGTACCCGCCTTACCAACAATTAATTTTATATGATCATTCCACTTCAAATCATTCCGCACGCATACTCCCAGATATTTTACAGAAGTAACTGCTACCAATGTTTGTTCCGCTATCATATAATCATACAATAAAGGATCCTTCTTTCTATGTATTCGCAATACATTACATTTGTCTATGTTACGGGTCGGTTGCCACTCCGTGCACCAAGTGCCTATCCGCTGCAGATCTTCCTGCATTTCGCTACAATTTTCTAATGCTGCAACTTCTCTGTATACTACAGCATCATCCGCGAAAAGCCGCATGGAACTTCCGACACTATCTACTAGGTCATTTATATATGTTGTGAAAAGCAATGGTCCCATAACACTCCCCTGTGGCACGCCAGAGATTACTTTAACGTCTGTAGACGTCTCTCCATTGATAACAACATGCTGTGTTCTGTTTGCTAAAAACTCTTCAATCCAGCCACACAGCTGGTCTGATATTCCGTAGGCTCTTACTTTGTTTATCAGGCGACAGTGCGGAACTGTATCGAACGCCTTCCGGAAGTCAAGGAAAATAGCATCTACCTGGGAGCCTGTATCTAAAATTTTCTGGGCCTCATGAACAAATAAAGCGAGTTGGGTCTTACACGATCGCTGTTTCCGGAATCCATGTTGATTCCTACAGAGTAGATTCTGGGTTTCCAAAAACGACATGATACGCGAGCAAAAAACATGTTCTAAAATTCTACAACAGATCGATGTCAGAGATATAGGTCTATAGTTTTGCGCATGTGCTCTACGACCCTTCTTGAAGACTGGGACTACCTGTGCTCTTTTCCAATCATTTGGAGCCTTCCGTTCCTCTAGAGACTTTCAGTACACGGCTGTTAGAAGGGGGGCAAGTTCTTTCGCGTACTCTGTGTAGAATCGAATTGGTATCTCGTCAGGTCCAGTGGACTTTCCTCTGTTGAGTGATTCCAGTTGCTTTTCTATTCCTTGGACACTTATTTCGATGTCAGTCATTTTTTCGTTTGTGCGAGGATTTAGAGAAGGAGCTACAGTGCCGTCTTCCTCTGTGAAACAGCTTTGGAAAAAGATGTTTAGTATTTGAGCTTCACGCGTGTCATCCTCTGTTTCAATGCCATCATCATCCCGGAGTGTCTGGATATGCTGTTTCGAGCCACTTACTGATTTAACGTAAGACCAGAACTTCCTAGGATTTTCTGTCAAGTCGGTACATAGAATTTTACTTTCGAATTCACTGAACGCTTAACGCATAACCCTCCTTACGCTAACTTTGACATCGTTTAGGTTCTGTTTGTCTGAGAGGTTTTGGCTGCGTTTACACTTGGAGTGACGCTCTCTTTGCTTTCGCAGTAGTTTCCTAACTTTGTTGTTGAACCACGGTGGGTTTTTCCCGTCCCTCACAGTTTTACTTGGCACGTACATGTTTATTACGATTGCCTTGAACTTTTTCCATAAACACTCAATATTGTCAGTGTCGGAACAGAAATTTTCGTTTTGATCTGTTAGGTAGTCTGAAATCTGCCTTCTATTACTCTTGCTGAACAGGTAAACCTTCCTCCCTTTTTTTATATTCCTATTAACTTCAATATTCAGGGATGCTGCAACGGCCTTATGATCACTGATTCCCTGTTCTGCACTTACAGAGTCAAAAAGTTCGGTGTGTTTGTTATCAGTAGGTCCAAGATGTTATCTCCACGAGTCGGTTCTCTGTTTAATTGCTTGAGGTAATTTTCGGATAGTGCACTCAGTATAACGTCACTCGATGCTCTGTCCCTACCACCCGTCCTAAACATCTGAGTGTCCCAGTCTATATCTGGTAAATTGAAATCACCACCTAAGACTATAACATGCTGAGAAAATTTATGTGAAATGTATTCCAAATTTTCTCTCAGTTGTTCTGCCACTAATGCTGCTGAGTCGGGAGGTCGGTAAAAGGAGCCAACTATTAACCTAGCTCGGTTGTTGAGTGTAACCTCCACTCATAATAATTCGCAGGAACTATCCACTTCTACTTCACTACAGGATAAACTACTACTAACAGCGACAAACACGCCACCACCGGTTGCATGCAATCTATCCTTTCTAAACACAGTCTGTGCCTTTGTAAAAATTTCGGCAGAATTTATCTCTGGCTTCAGCCAGCTTTCTGTACCTTTAACGATTTCAGCTTCGGTGCTTTCTATCAGCGCTTGAAGTTCCGGTACTTTACCAACGCAGCTTCGACAGTTTACTATTAAAATACCGATTGCTGCTTGGCCCCCGCATGTCCTGACTTTGCCCCGCACCCTTTGAGGCTGCTGCCCTTTCTGTACTTGCCCGAGGCCATCTAACCTAAAAAACCGCCCAGTCCACGCCACACAACCCCCGCTACCAGTGTAGCCGCTTGCTGCATGTAGTGGACTCCTGACCTATCCAGCGGAACGCGAAACCCCACCACCCTATGGCGGAAGTCGAGGAATTTCTTCTTGGTGTAGCAATTTTAATGGCCAGTAGTGTAATTATGCAGTGTGCAACTGGCGTAAGTCAAGATGTTTCTGCTGCTGACTGAGGACAACTTTGTATCAGTATTTGCCGGCCGCGGTGGTCGCGCGGTTCTAGGCGCGCAGTCCGGAACCGCGCGACTGCTACGGTCGCAGGTTCGAATCCTGCCTCGGGCATGGATGTGTGTGATGTCCTTAGGTTAGTTAGGTTTAAGTAGTTCTAAGTTCTAGGGGACTGATGACCACAGCTGTTAAGTCCCATAGTGCTCAGAGCCATTTGAACCATTTTTTTGTATCAGTATTTACGTGATTTGCAGATTAATAATTCGACGGAGTTAGGCAACTGGGAATCAGCTGCCATTTTTCAGACATCGCGTTCTCTGTTGCATATTGTGATGGAATAAATGTAGTATGTGATGCAAAATAGAACCAATTCCATTCTACAACGTGCTGCTCTCTAGAGAAGGCTGAACCAACTACCAGTTCTTTCCACCACACAATTCAATTAATACAAATAAAACAATAATGTGCCCAAAATAATTTTCATTCAGTTATAGCCAGTCAGACGGGGATACATCCGTAATTAGAGTGTGTGTATAATGAAGCAGAGATGAGAAGCTACAACCTGACTTTGTGGATCGCTGCTTTAAGGAAATAAAGCAAATAATTACAGCAATTCATAATTTTTTTTCAGAAAGAAGTATTGCATTACATACTCAACACTCCGGGTGTTTAATATTTCAACAAACGCTATTGAATGAACTAAAATCAGACGACTTTCGTCAGATTAAAATTTTTCCAAGAATGTTATATTCAGGTTTCGTTAATCTCATGTATATTGCACGTCAAAATATTCGAAAAACAGGATACAAAAATTTTTTAAGCTACATCACCAAGACATCGCCTTCTAAGCACTCTTCGATTTTTGAAAACAGTATTTATTACAAACGTGATGCATTTTTGGTTACGCTAAGAACAAAAATCAGTTAAAATTTAAAGACTTCTTTACTGTCATTGCGCTTCTCTTTCTGGAAAACAAAGTAATTGGTAAATTCATTTCGCCATTCTTTGCCTGACGGCGGCCAGTTGTGTATGGCTACGGCTTCCCAAGGCACATATGTTTCGAAAATGGTTCAAATGGCTCTGAGCACAAGTCATCAGTTCCCTAGAACTTAGAACTACATAAACCTAACTAACCTAAGGATATCACACACATTCATGCAGGATTCGAACCTGCGACCGTAGCAGTCGCGCGGTTCCGGACTGAAGCACCTAGAACCGCTCGGCCACACCGGCCGGCCACATATGTTTCGGTCCCTCTGTCTTCGCGACATTCTCCTTATCGATACTGACATTTTCCTATTGACAGTGAAGTCACAAAACTTCTGGAAGTTTGAGAAAAGCTTGTAGCAACTGGAAAGTTCTGCAGGTACTTTCAGCAAGATAGGAGAATTCGTTTCCACTAACTTGCTGAAGCCACAGTGCATCCGCAAAGTCTCTCCGCAACTGCGAGTTCTGCGTGTCTAGCCGAGTGGGGCACGTGAGGTTGGCAGCAAATTCACGTCGTTGTGTCATCTAGGGACCAGGATTCGCTGCTAGTTGGTTGGTTGATTGGTTGATTTTGCGGGAGGGACCAAATAGCGAGGTTATCGGTCTAATCGGATGATGGAAGGATGGGGAAGGAAGTCGGCCTTGCCCTGTCAAAGGAACTATCCCAGCATTTGCCTAAAGCGATTTAAGGAAATTCCGGAAAACGTAAATCAGGATAGCCGGACGCCGGTTCGAACTGTCATCCTCCGGAATGAGGGTAAAGTATACTAACCACTAAGGATTCGTGCAAAAATTATATCCAGCGTCTGTAGCCGGCCGCTGTGACCGAGCGGTTCTAGGCGCTTCAGCCCGGAACCATGCTGCTGCTGCGGTTGCAGGTTCGAATCCTGCCTCGGGCATGGATGTGTGTGATATCCTTAGGTCCATGCTGTTAGGTTTAAGTAGTTCTAAGTCTAGTGGACTGATGACCTTAGATGTTAAGTCCCATAGTGCTTAGAGCCATTTGAACCATTTAAAAACACTACTCATTCTACAAGCTGTTCTACGGCTTTTAGGTTTACAACATCAGAAAATGACACTAGCGTTTATATTCACTCAGGCTGCCCAGCGCAGATCCACGTGAAGTACAGTTACCAAAGAAATTTAAAAACTCAAAAAAATTCTAAAAAGTGGTACAACTTCTGTGGTTAATCAAAAACGTTCCTAGTACTGGCTATTGTTTTAAACCGGAACTCCGACACAGCGGCTGCACTATGCTACTACTCAGACATCATGGGATGCGGAACTACACTACTGGCCATTAAAATTGCTACACTAAGAAGAAATGCAGATGATAAACGGGTATTCATTGGACAAATATATTATACTAGAACTGACATGTGATTACATTTTCACGCAATTTGAGTGCATAGATCCTGAGAAATCAGTACCCAGAACAACCACGTCTGGCCGTAATAACAGCCTTAATACACCTGGGCATTGAGTCAAACAGAGCTTGGATGACGTGTACAGGTACAGCTGCCCATGCAGCTTCAACACGATACCACAGTTCATCAAGGGTAGTGACTGGCGTATTGTGACGAGCCAGTTGCTCGGCCACCATTGACCAGACGTTTTCAGTTGGTGAGAGATCTGGAGAATGTACTGGCCAGGGCAGCAGTCGAACATTTTCTGTATCCAGAAAGGCCCGTACAGGACCTGCAACATGCGGTCGTGCATTATCCTGCTGAAATGTAGGGTTTCGCAGGGATCGAATGAAGGGTAGAGCCACTGATCGTAACACATCTGAAATGTAACGTCAACTGTTCAAAGTGCCGTCAGTGCGAACAAGAGGTGACCCCATACCATCATGCTGGGTGATACTCCAATATGGCGATAACGAATACTCGCTTCCAATGTGCGTACACCACGATGTCGCCAAACACGAATGCGACCATCATGATGCTGTAAACAGAACCTGGATTCATCCGAAAAAATGACGTTTTTCCATTCGTGCACCCAGGTTCGTTGTTGAGTATACCATCGCATGCGCTCCTCTCTGTGATGCAGCGTCATGGGTAACCGCAGCCATGGTCTCCGAGCTGATAGTCCATGCTGTTGCAAACGTCGTCGAACTGTTCGTGCAGATGTTTGTTGCCTTGCAAAAGTCCCCATCTGTTGACTCAGGGAGCGAGACGTGGCTGCACGATCCGTTACAGCCATGCGGATAAGATGCCTGTCATCTCGACTGCTAGTGGTACGAGGCCTTTGAGATCCAGCACGGCGTTTCGTATTACGGTCCAGAACCCATCGATTCCCTAGTCTGCTAACAACCATAGGATCTCGACCAACGCGAGCAGCAATGTCTTGATACGATAAACCGCAATCGCGATAGGCCACAATCCGACCTTTATCAAAGTCGGAAACGTGATAGTACGCATTTTTCCTCCTTACACGTGGCATAACAACAACGTTTCACCAGGCAACGACGGTCAACTGCTGTTTGTGTATGAGAAATCGGTTGGAAACTTTCCTCGTGGCAGCACGTTGTAGGTGTCGCCACCGGCGCTAACCTTGTGTAAATGCTCTGAAAAGCTAATCATTTACCTATCACAGTATCTTCTTCCTGCCGGTTAAATTTCGCGTCTGTAGCACGTCATCTTCGCGGTGTATCAATTTTAATGGCCAGTAGTGTAAAATCATTTTATTAGCATATTCAAGCCCCACTGTATTTCAGCTTCTTCAGAAATTGCCACCTGCTTGTGAACATGCGATTCTCTCTTACGTTGGATTGGCATTACAGAAATGCTTATGAAATACAGTGAGGTGACAAAAGTCATTGGGTAGCAATATGCACATGTATAGGTGACGGTAGTAGAGCATGCACAAGATAGAAAAAGCAGTGCATTGACGGAGTTATCATTCGTACTCAGGTGATATCATGTGAAAAGGTTTTCGACGTGATTATGTCTGCACAACTTTAATTAACAGATTTTGTACGCGGAATTGTAGTTGGAGCTAGGCTCATGGGGCATTCCATTTCGGAAATCGTTACGGAATCAATATTCCGAGATCCACAGTGTCAAGGGTGTGCAGAGACTACCACTCTTCAGGCGTTACCTCTCACCAAGGACAGTGCAATGGTGACGGCCTTCACTTAACGACCGAGAGCAGTGACGTTTGCGTAGTGTTGTCGGTGCTAACAGACAAGCAACACTGCCAGAAATAACCGCAGAAAGCAATGTGGGATGTTCGAAAAACGTGTCTGTAAGGACAGTGCTGCGAAATGTTGGACTAATGGGCTATGGCAGCAGACGGCCGACGCGCCTGCCTTTGGTAGCAGAACGACGTCCCTGCAGCGCCTCTCCTGGGCTCATGGCTATAGCAATAGGACCCTAGGGGACTGGAAAACCACGGCTTTGTCAGATGAATCTCCATTTCTCTTGGTAAGAGGTGATGGTTGTGAGGTAACGGGCGAGTAGTGGCGTCCTGGAAATATTATATGTTCGGAATTGGGGCGGCCGCACAGGACGCTTGTCAAAGCCGGGGCCCGGCGGCAGACACGTGGTGGAAAACGTTAGCCGGACGACAGGGGTAGCCCCAGCGCATGGTCCAGCCGCGTGGCTGGGAATTCTGCTGTGACGAGAACGGTGCTTTGTGTCGATGAAGGAGATGTTTATGCCGGGAGTGCCAAAGATGGCGGACTTTGTGAAACCTTAATGGCAGACATTTCACAGTTCGAATAGAAATTAATAGTAGCCAGATGAATCATGATACCTCAAAAAGAAACATGTACATTACTATTATTTGCACGACGATTCTGATGGTGTAATCAGATTTTCTATGGCTTTATTAGTTTAAAGTTTAGTGTCTGACGATAAATTGTACAAGTAACACCCCGGAACGAATTTCCAAAATATAAACGCTTCATCCGATTTTGTCGATCGCCGTGTATTTAGAAAGCTATTAGTGTAAACCTAAATTGGTATGAATTACAGGCATGTAACTTAAATAGTATATGAGTTATTGGAGGTCAAAGTGGCCGATTACTATCGATCGCGTCAGGCCATAAGTACTCCACAGTTACACGAATAAACGGTAGCAGCATGCTTATAAATACCGGGTGATCAAAAAGTCAGTATAAATTTGAAAACTTAATAAACCACGGAATAATATAGATAGAGAGGTAAAATTTGACACTCAGGCTTGGAATGACATGGGGTTTTATTAGCACAAAAAAACAAAGTTCAGAAAATGTCCGACAGATGGCGCTGGACAGCAAAACGTCAGTGACTGCGCATGACAATCGTGTATAAAAGGAGCTGTAATGAGAGAGAGAATCAGATGCGCCAGCAGTCGCAGAATGTTGACGTTACCTGGAAAGGCGCTTTTAGTGAAGCTGTATTATCAGAATGGGGAATGTGCTAGTTCAGCGTTACGATCCTATCGCCATAGGAAGGGGAATCGAACGGGTAAAGGTCCGTTGACAAATGCAGCTGTGGCGAGAATGATTTCGAAGTTCGAAGCCACGGGATGTTTAGACGATGGACCCCGTAGTGGCCGACCGAGCTCAAGGCGTAATGCTGCTGAGACAGTTCAGGAAGAAATGGAGACTGTAGCGGGATCGTCCATGCACGGGGAAGTCATCGCTCGTGCAGTCGCACGTCGCACCGGCATTCCATACACTACTGTTTGATTGGCACTTAGGCGTCCCCTCCGATGCTATCCGTATAAAATCCATCGGCATCATGAACCGTTACCTGGCGATTTAGTGAAGCGGAGGGCATTTGCGGTGTGGGCGTTTCAAAAGATGGCGGAAGATGATGATTGGTTGAGTAACGTGTTGTGGATCGACGAAGCTCATTTCACGCTTCGAGGGTCTGTCAACGCCCAAAACTGCAGAATTTCGGCTACCGAAAATCCTAGAACTGTCGTCGAAACTCCATTGCACGACGAGAAAGTCACGGTATGGGTTGGACTTACCACATCTACCGTTATCGGGCCTTTTTTCTTCGAGGAAATGCGTGATTCTGGTTTTGTAACTGCTACAGTGACGCGTGAGAGGTACGCGGATACGGTATGTTACAGAATCGCATCATCCTCAGCCCGGCTGATAAACACCTGCTGGAACGTACGATGTTTATGCAGGACGGCGCTCCTCCCCATATTGCTAGACGCGTGAAAGATCTCTTGCGCGCGTCATTCGGTGATGATCGTGTTCTCAGCCGCCACTTTCGTCATGCTTCCCAGGTCCCCAGACCTCAGTCCGTGCGATTATTGGCTTTGGGGTTACCTGAAGTCGCAAGTGTATCGTGATCGGCCGACATCTCTAGGGATGCTGAAAGACAACATCCGACGCCAATGCGTCACCATAACTCCGGACATGCTGTACAGTGCTGTTCACAACATTATTTTCGACTACAGCTATTGTTGAGGAATGATGGTGGACATATTGAGCATTTCCTGTAAAGAACATCATCTTTGCTTTGTCTTACTTTGTTGTGCTAATTATTGCTATTCTGATCAGATGAAGCGCTATCTGTCAGACATTTTTTGAAATTTTGTATTTGTTTGGTTCTAATAAAACCCCATGTCATTCCAAGCATGTGTGTCATTTTGTACCTCTCTATCTACATTACTCCGTGATTTATTCAGTTTTCAAATTTATACTGACTTTTTGATCACCCGGTATATTGATTCATCTATGTTTTTGTTAATATCCGATATATGCTATTCATGAAGAAACTGGTCAATTATTTACTGTGTTTTAGAAAGCACAGAGACATTAGGCTCCTGGCCTACCTTTTGCTTCTTTTCTTTTGATATATGTTTATTTAATTTGTTTATGTATTTAATAATATGTGTTAGAGGGTGTTTATGGTCCAGCCGTAGGAATATTTATTTAATTTCAAGTATTTACATGTAATTCCAGTTTTTCGTATGTGTTTCATTATGTTGTGAGTGTGCACTGGTTTGAAGACATGGCGCGTGCGCTCTAGCCAATCACAGACGCTCGTGAGTGGGGAGACTGACTGGAAGTGGGAAAAGAGCATCGTTTCGAGAGAGGACACGGGGCAGTTCTGGACGGTACGGCACAGGACACGGGGATTAGTGCTGGACGAGGACAGTATAGCGCGACGGACGTACAGTCGGCGGAAAGACTTGGACAGTGGAGCAGTTTGCGCGTGGTCGCGGAGGATAGAAATATTTCGGAGTGCCGACCTGTGCTCTTGTGTGATTTCCGTGGCTTCTGCAGTGAAGACGTAGTGTGCGTTTAGGAGCAAATATCGCGCGAGTTATGTTGTTGTTCATAACTAACTACGTGCAGTTGGAATCTATTGTTTCCCTGTTATTCAGCTTATATTTTATTTAATTGCTGGACCATCGACACCGATAAGTGTTTTGCAGAATTCTCAAAAGTACTTATACTATTGTACTCATCATTTAAAGTCATCAAGATAGAACCTGCAGATGTTATTTAACTGCAATCTTTCATTTATAAATGTCTATATTACGTTCAAAATTCGCAATTGCCGAGTGATAAGGACCTTCGACTATTCGATTCATGTGTCTATTCATATTGTATACTGTAGACTCAGCAGTATTTGGCTTGTAATGCGGGAACTACGTATCCCAGCCCCTAGACAACGAAACCAGCCAAAACTTTTAATATTGCAACTCTGGGTCTGAGGGAACATGGTTGAGGGCCATTTCATCTTTCCATATTATTGTTGAAAGCCCGCGTGGTAGAGTTCGAGTGTCGCACAGAACCCTCCAAGCCATGGACCGAAGTTGTCAACAAGGTACCGTGCATGGATCCATAATAAGGTGGGCTGTGTTTTCGTGGAATAGACTGGGTCCTCTGGTCCGCTGTAACCGATCAGTGACTGGAAGTAGTTACGTTCGGCTACCTGGAGAACACTTGCAGCCACACACATTCCCAAACAACGGTGGAATTCTAAGGATGAAAATGCATCATGTCACTGGGCTACAATTGTTCACGATTGATTTGAAGGACACTCCGGACAGTTCGACCGAATGATTTGGCCACCTAGGTCGCTCGACATGAATCCCATCGAACATTTATGGAAAGTAATCGGCCCATTTTGTGCGCAAAATCATGCATCAGCAACTCTTTGGTAGTAATGGACGGCTATATTGGCCGCATGAATCAGTATTTCTGCAGGGGATAGCTAACGACTTTTTGATTCTATGCTATGCCGAGCTGCTGCACTACTCCGGGCAAAAGGAGGTCCTTCACGATATTAGAAGGCAGCCCATGACTTTTGTCACCACAATGTATTTTGGCTCACAAGTTCACATTGCTGCTACCAGGCATAGATATTTTTCAGTGTTTCAAGAAGTCTTATCAAAGGTATAAAGAGTGGATTGCTCAGTTACAGGTCCTGACTTAGGAATGTAAATTTCACTGTGAAAATGATCAGTGTAAGAAATCTTACGCAGACTCACAATTCACGGTATGCTTATCATGCACTCTCTTGATAATAAGTTAAAGAAGGACCTGGTTAGTCTAACACACCGATCTCGTAAAGATGTCTACCGTCGACTTGGGCTTACGATCATACCCATGTCTCTGCGAGAATAATACAGTGCGACGATGCTGACTTATTCATCATGCATAAACAGCTAGCATGGCAAAGCAAACAGCAGGGCCAGACCTGGAAAACACGTGGTACTCACACTACTCTACTGAAACAGTCAGTAACAAACATAGAAATAATAAATTACGATCTCGTTCACTCTGCGGCGTAAACTACCAAAGAGACAATTGTTTCTATTGCAACGTACTTGTAATTATTCTAAAAAGACGGCACATGGGGATAAGGTGTACGGAATGAAGCACAGCAGACAAAACAGGCAGACACTCAAATGAACTCCAGTGGTTAATAACGTAAGGTCAAACAATGTTCATTACGAACATGTGCAAAATCCAAACACCTTCACAGACGAAACATTACATGAATGCAGTCTTTCCTAGCAATAACAAATCATTATTTGTAACTCTTCGAGTTAACTAAGTGCCAATCAGTTTTTAAACAGACACATAGTGATCAGTTTCAATCAATAATATGGAGGCATACTGAAAGACAGAAATTTTGAAGTTAACGGACTTTCAAAATTCGCTGTTAATTTAGAGCAATCAGAAGATTCTAGCAAAAGGACAGTTTTCAACAGGTGTTATGTATAAGCAATTTTCTAAACAGTCTACATTAGTAGTAAATTCAAATAGGGCAACGAGTTTACTAGGACTGGATCTCTTCAATGCTTTGGGCTTCACTATTCACGAATAAGCATATCAATTTCTAACTGATACTCTGAATGGAAACTTAAAGCAGCTGTTGCAAAAATGTGATGATTTTTTTTTCTGAAGCAACAAGCAGTATCAAAGTTTGCAAGGCACACATTACGCTGAAACCGCATGCGGTGCCGAAATTGTGCAAAGCACGCAATATTTTTCTTTGCATTGAAACCTTACCCATCCACCTTCAACAAAATTAGGTAATCCAAGCATTAACCCCGTAGCCAATGGGCAACGCCGATCGTAGTTGCATAGAAACTGCATGGATCACTTCACGTCTACGTAGATTGCAAAGCGACGGTTGATTCTCAATCTTTTGTTGATTCGTATCCTGTTCCAAGCCGGAAGAACTGTCAAAATTAGCCGTGAGTGTGTACATTGCCAAACTGGATCTTAAAGAAAAATGTTTGTAAATCCCTGTGGACCAAGACACACAGAGGTTATGGTTATAGATTCTCCATTTGGTCTTTACCGTTACTTACCCTTCGGAATAACTAGCGCACCATGTTTGGTTTGCATCATGTTTGTTTCAGCTCTATATAGAACAACTAATTTGGAATGCTCTGGACTACCTTTACGACGTAACTGTCTCAGTCACTGCTCCACAGGAACTGTTACAGAATTTGGAATCTGTTTTCATAATTCCACAAGCGGCAAATCTGAAATGCAACAAAGACATCTTCTTTAACTCAAAGTGTAATGCTTAGGGCACACACTTTCTGCACACGGTATCAAGCCTATGACGCAGTATCCTGACGCCATTAGAAAGCTTCCTGCTCCTAAGGACATCAAGCAGTTACGTCCCATATCAGGACAAATAAATAATTATTGGAAATTTTTTCCTTATACAGTTTCTGCTAGTAAACCATGGCACAAGCTGTTACGTAAAGGCACCAAATGCAACTGGAACAGTGGAATGCAACGTGCATTTAACAAAATTAAGTTAATGTTTGCTTGACGCCGAACGTCTTACGACATATGATCCGAGCAAAATGGTAACAATTGCTGGACATGCTTCAGACTATGACATAGGCGCCGTTCTGTCGCATCGACATCATGGTTTTGAATGACCAATTGTGTTCACTTCAAGGGCTCTCAAAATGGCACAAATTAATCCCACTGAGAAGAAATGTCACGATTACCTTTCCGAGGTAAATATCTCCTCCTCACAAACAGTAAACCTTAAGTGGCTATCTTTGGACCGAACAATACTGTTCCTACATGGGAAGCTCAACATTTGCTATTCCGTTTGACAATTGGACAAGACAAAAACTGTGACTCGTCAGTTGATGCATGTTTTTTAATGGATATCAAAAGCTTTACTGTATGGTTAAATGATGATTGCGTCCTCTTGTGTAAAATATTCCGGAGGTAAAATAGTCCCCCTTTCGGATCTCCGGGCGGGGACTACTCAGGAGGACGTTGTTATCAGGAGAAAGAAAACTGGCGTTCTACGGATCGGAGCGTGGAATGTCAGATCCCTTAATCGGGCAGGTAGGTTAGAAAATTTAAAAAGGGAAATGGATAGGTTAAAGTTAGATATAGTAGAAATTAATGAAGTTCGCTGGCAGGATGATGATGATGATGATGTTTGGTTTGTGGGGCGCTCAACTGCGTGGTTATCAGCGCCCGTACAATTATCCAATCTTTGCTCAGTCCAATTTCGCCACTTTCCTGGATGATGATGAAATGATGAGGACAACACAAACACCCAGTCATCTCGAGGCAGGTGAAAATCCCTGACCCCGCCGGGAATCGAACCCGGGACCCCGTGCTCGGGAAGCGAGAACGCTACCGCGAGACCACGAGCGGCGGACCGCTGGCAGGAGGAACAAGACTTTTGGTCAAGCGAATACAGGGTTACAAATACAAAATCAAATAGGGGTAATGCAGGAGTCGGTTTAATAATGAATAACAAAATAGGAGTGCGGGTAAGCTACTACAAACAGCATAGTGAACGCATTATTGTGGCCAAGATATACACAAGGCCCACGCCTACTACAGTAGTACAAGTTTGTATGCCAACTAGCTCTGCAGATGACGAAGAAATTGAAGAAATGTATGATGAAATAAAAGATATTTTTGAGATAGTGAAGGGAGACGAAAATTTAATAGTCATGGGTGACTGGAATTCGGTAGTAGGAAAAGGGAGAGAAGGAAACGTAGTAGGTGAATATGGATTGGGGCTAAGAAATGAAAGACGAAGCCGCCTGATAGAATTTTGCACAGAGCACAACTTAATCATAGCTAACACTTGCTTCAAGAACCATAAAAGAAGGTTGTATACGTGGAAGAAGCCTGGAGATACTGACAGGTTTCAGATAGATCATATAATGGTAAGACAGAGATTTAGGAACCAGGTTTTAAATTGTAAGACATTTCCAGGGCAGATGTGGACTCTGACCACAATCTATTGGTTATAAGCTGTAGATTAAAACTGAAGAAACTGCAAAAAGGTGGGAGTTTAAGGAGACGGGACCTGGATAAACTGAAAGAACCAGAGGTTGTACCGAGTTTCAGGGAGAGCATAAGGGAACAATTGACAGGAAAGGGGGAAATAAATACAGTAGAAGAAGAATCTGTAGCTTTGAGAGATGAAGTAGTGAAGGCAGCAGAGGATCTAGTAGGTAAAAAGACGAGGACTAGTAGAAATCCTTGGGTAACAGACGAAATATTGAATTTAACTGATGAAAGGAGAAAATATAAAAATGAAGTAAACGAAGCAGGCAAAAAGGAATACAAACGTCTCAAAAATGAGATCGACAGGAAGTGCAAAATGGCTATGCAGGGATGGCTAGAGGACAAATGTAAGGCTGTAGAGGCTTATCTCACTAGAGGTAGATACAGCCTACAGGAAAATTAAAGAGACCTTTGGAGAAAAGAGAACCGCTTGTTTGAATATCAAGAGCTCAGATGGAAACCCAGTTCCAAGCAAAGAAGGGAAAGCAGAAAGGTGGAAGGAATCTATAGAAGGTCTATACAAAGGCAATGTACTTGAGGACAATATTATGGAAATGGAAGAGGAGGTAGATGAAGATGAAGGGCGATACGATACTGCGTGAAGAGTTTGACAGAGCACTGAAAGACCTGAGTCGAAACAAGGCCCCGGGAGTAGACAACATTCGATTGGAACTACTGACGGCCTTGGAAGAGCCAGTCCTGACAAAACTCTACCATCTGGTGAGCAAGATGTATGAGACAGGCGAAATACCCTCAGACTTCAAGAAGAATATAGTAATTCCAATCCCAAAGAAAGCAGGCGCTGACAGATGTGAAAATTACAGAACAATCAGTTTAATAAGTCACGGATTCAAAATACTAACGCGAATTCTTTACAAACGAATGAAAAAACTGGTAGAAGATGACCTCGGGGAAGATCAGTTTGGATTCCGTAGAAATATTGGAACACGTGAGGCAATACTGACCCTACGACTTATCTTAGAAGCTAGATTAAGGAAAGGCAAACCTACGTTTCTTGCATTTGTAGATTTAGAGAAAGCTTTTGACAATGTTGACTGGAATACTCTCTTTCAAATTGTGAAGGTGGCAGGGGTAAAATACAGGGAGCGAAAGGCTATTTACAATTTGTACAGAAACCAGATGGCAGTTATAAGAGTCGAGGGGCATGAAAGAGAAGCAGTGGTTGGGAAGGGAGTGAGACAGGGTTGTAGCCTATCCCCGATGTTATTCAATCTGTATATTGAGCAAGCAGTGAAGGAAACAAAAGAAAAATCCGGAGTAGGTATTAAAATCCATGGAGAAGAAATAAAAACTTTGAGGTTTGCCGATGACATTGTAATTCTGTCAGAGACAGCAAAGGACTTGGAAGAGCAGTTGAACGGAATCGACAGTGTCATGAAAGGAGAGCATAAGATGAGCATCAACAAAAGCAAAACGAGAATAATGGAATGTAGTCGAATTAAGTCGGGTGATGCTGAGGGAATTAGATTAGGAAATGAGACACTTAAAGTAGTAAAGGAGTTTTGCTGTTTGGGGAGCAAAATAACTGATGATGGTCGAAGTAGAGAGGATATAAAATGTAGACTGGCAATGGCAAGGAAAGTGTTTCTGAAGAAGAGAAGTTTGTTAACATCGAGTATAGATTTAAGTGACAGGAAGTCATTTCTAGAAGTATTTGTATGGAGTGTAGACATGTATGGAAGTGAAACATGAACGATAAATAATTTAGACAAGAAGAGAATAGAAGCTTTCGAAATGTGGTGCTGCAGAAGAACGCTGAAGATTAGATGGGTAGATCACATAACTAATGAGGAGGTATTGAATAGAATTGGGGAGAAGAGGAGTTTGTGACACAACTTTACTAGAAGAAGGGATCGGTTGGTAGGACATGTTCTGAGGCATCAAGGGATCACCAATTTAGTACTGGAGGGTAAAAATCCTGTTTTGTCTCAGATCAAACAGTATATTCAAACAGTTTGGCCAGATGATAAGAAGTTACTCAACTAGAGATTAAACCTTACTGGAATATGCAGGACGCACTCACACTGTACGACGGTGTCATTATGGTGCACTCGGAATCAGCCAAGGCGGGAGTGGTTCGGTTCTTATGCATTGATGAGCCATGACATTACAACCACCTGAATAATAGGGTGTTTGCTCATCTATGGAACGAAATACAGCACTGATTCTGCGTATCAGGCATCAGACAGTTTTTTGGTAGGTATGCGGTATTAGATATCTACGCACAGGTCACGTAATTCGCGTACGCGTAAATAACGGGCCCCTGATTTGCGTACGCGCGGTGATGGCGCCCGATAGCGACCAGATGGGTTCCACAGGATTTATATCAGGCGAATTTGGTCCCCGAGACATCAATGGGAGTTCACTATAATGCTCCTCAAACCATTGTAGCACGGTTCTGGTTCCGAGACACGGACAATTATATTGCTGAAAGATGAAATCGCCATATGAGAAGACATCAAACATGAAAAGATGCAGATGGTTCGCAGCTGTCAGCGTGTCTTCGATTACTACCATAGGTCCCATGCAAGCGCCGGAGAATATCTCCCATGTACAATACAGCTCCCACCAGCTTGCGTCCATGACGCGTTGCACGTTGCGATCCGCCGTTCACGTCCGCCGTTCACGATTGTGGAGACGACCATCGATCTAGTGCAGCAAAAGTGCGATTCATCAGTAGAGCCGACACGTTTCCATTGGTCGACGGTCGAATCCCGATGGTCCACTGCCCACTGCAATCGCAGTTGACGATGTAGGTGGGTCACTACGTGAACACATAGGGGTGGTCTACTGCGGAGCTCCATGTTCAACAATGTATGATAAACGGCGTGCTCAGAAATGCTTGTGCGTGCACCAGCATTGTGCTCTTTCGACAAGAATGCCACAGCTATCCTACTTCACAGAGCAGGCCAGCCTCCGAACCCCACGTTCTGTGAAGAGTCGTAGATGTCCAGTCATTTAGCACCTAGTGACAGTTTCACTATCCTACCTCTTATCGCAGATGCTCACGACAGTAGCACGTGAACATTCGATCAGCTTCGCCGTTTTCGAGATCATCGTTCACAGGTTCTGCTTAATAATATTCTGTCTTTCGTGAAATTATTTCCGCATTTGCAGCCCACATCTTTTCTAGGGTGATTCGTACTTGTCTGCTCCACTTATATACCTTTGTCACCGCGTCAGATTTTCTCTGCCTCGTGATGGCTGGGTGTTGTGTGCTGTCCTTAGGTTAGTTAGGTTTAAGTAGTTCTAAGTTCTAGGGGACTGATGACCATAGATGTTAAGTCCCATAGTGCTCAGAGCCATTTGAACCATTTTTGTCACCGCGTCACGTGCCCGCAATGCGACCAGACGGCATCCAACGTCGCCGTGGGCAGTGGTCATAATGTTTTGGCTATCAGCGTATCTACAGTACTACAGATGCTACATCAGTGCCACTGGACCATAGTTCGTACCAAACACACTGCCAGAGAACATTGCCACAGGAAGAGTATTGACGAAACATTGATGTGATGGTGGTTAAATGCTACTTACGTCAGTCATATCAATCAGCTCCGCCTTGACAATATTTTCCGGGGTCATTGGCAGCACAACCATATCACGTCTGCATATTAATTTTTCAGGACCGTTTCTCGGGAACTACTGGCTGTTCGGCATTGATGCTTTCTCCATATTTCCATTTTTGATACATATGCCACTGATATCTTCAACAAAAACTAATCACTCTCTGCCAAAGACCTTCAATATTGAGGGACTATCGAAATGTTTGGCCACTGAAAGTGGCACACAACGTTCTTATCATGAATTTAAACTATTTTGTTAACCCAACGGCATTTCACACTTTTGGACTGCCCCGTTTGATCCTGAGGCCTATAGATTAGCTGAAAGACTCGTACAAACTTTCAAGTCACATATGACGAAGCTGGTTCAACATTACAGTAAAGACAGTGCTTTGTTGATCTTTCTCTCTCAGGACAGAATGCACAGTCTCCCACAGAGAAATTGCATGGAAGACTGTCACGAATATTAATGCCGATTTCAGAGCCAGTTGTGTATCCACATGTCGAGCCTCGACAGCAGTTGAAACAATTTTCTTTAACTGAATGATCAGGCACTCATTTCAATTTACGAGTTTGGGGAAAAGACACGGGTACCAGGCATAGTCCTAGAGCAGCTCGACAATGTTATGTTTAAGCTTAAACGTTCACATGGAAGCGCAATGCGTCTCAAAATCAAATCAGGTCGCACTGCGCCCACATGCATACAGGCAGAACTCCTAGACGGTTTTGTTTTGCAGAGCCAGAAGACCCCTACGCAGCCAACTGTCAGACGGACCTTCCTATCCCCACTAGCGCCTCCATCAGCGAAATGGTGACTGCTTGACGACAGCCCTCTCACAGTGCTTTTGCGTGGGTTTCCCATGGTGCTGCGAGCAAATGCCAGATGGAGCAACATATATGTACCCACCATGGTGTATACAGCAGCCTTAGGGAGCTCTGTCAACCGCAGACTACATTGCTTCCGCTTGTACTGGCGGACGTGGAAATCCTGCCGCCGACGGGTACCGAAGCACAACACATTGCAGACACTCACGTACTTGTGAACCAGCAGTTAGACCACTTCAGTACAGCACTCTGAAGACAACCTTCTGTCTTAGCAGTCGCTATTTACGGAATTGGACTTTGAAGAGCGTCTGTAATCAATACTATCAGTTACAGTGACAATATCATCGATTTAGAATTCATTGCATTAGCTTCAATGGCTCTGAGCACTATGGGACTTAACTTCTGAGGTCATCAGTCACTTAGAACTACTTAAACCTAACTAACCTAAGGACATCACATACATCCATGCCCGAGGCAGGATTCGAACCTGCCGACC
The DNA here is from genome assembly GCF_023864275.1 of Schistocerca cancellata. Taxonomy (NCBI): domain Eukaryota; kingdom Metazoa; phylum Arthropoda; class Insecta; order Orthoptera; family Acrididae; genus Schistocerca; species Schistocerca cancellata. The sequence goes on along the minus strand of NC_064630.1, from coordinate 689,243,179 downwards.
GTAGCAGCAGCGCGGTTCCAGACTGTAGCGCCCAGAACCGCTCGGCCACCTCGGCCGGCATTGCATTAGGCTTAGGAAGTAACCGCCACACTTGAAATTGTTCTAAAGTATCATTTTGTAATATGATCTTCATGAAGTTGTTTGTTATTTATTGTCATAATAGCCGACATATTCGTCTCCAGAGAATAAGCAAGTGCACTGATAATTAAAATAATTCTGATTTATTCTTCAGCCTCAGACCCAGGATAAGTTGCCATGTTTCGGTCACTCTGGATCATTTTCAGATCTAAGTAATTGCGCCTGAAACCCGTCTTGTCTGTTCGCAACCTCATACCAGAGTACTCTGATATCAGGTTCTGAATAGACAGTGCGGGTAGCTGGCGCAACTTTTTAGACCTGAAGATGATCCATCGTGATAGAAACGTGCCAAATATTAAAAAAATCTGCAACTGAGACTGAAGAGTAAATGAGAATTGTTTTAATTTCCTTGCTGTGTTACCACATTTATGTAATAGTGCTGCCCTCCAAAATAAGTGTTATTTAGCAAGATTGCTGTCAGCCACCATTAAGGAACTACAGCAAGGACACACTTTTCTGTTACCGTGTATGTTTGGGCTGAATTAATAGTAGCTTTCAGTTTCTACGTTTACAATACTCTGTAATCCTACAGTTATTTTTCATTCATCTTTTATTACGAGGTGCGTTCAATAAGTAATGCAACACACTTTTTTATCGGACATTTTCGGTTGACAAAATGCGGAATTTGTTGTGGGACATCGCGGAATACTCCCGTTTCAGCCTCTATAGTTTCATGAAGTTAAAATAGCTGGCGGCGCCATACATGATCTTCAAAATGGCGTTCGTAACAAAGGTGCTTTCCAAGCAGAGAGCTGTCACTGTGTTTCTTTTGGCGGAAAACCAGAGTATGGCAGATACACATAGGCACTTGCTGAATGTCTACAGAGACCTGGCAGTGATCTAAAGTAACATGAGTCGCTGAACGAGGCGTCTGTCATCATCGCAACAAGGTCGTGCAAACCTGTCCGATCCCCTGCGTGCCGGCTGCACACAACTGTGACACCTGCGATTTTGGAACGTGTGGACACTCTCATTCGAGGTGCAACGCAAGGCATCGCACAGATCTGAGCACACGAGAGGAGCTCACAAAACTACATTGGACTGTTCTCCCTCATCCCACCCTACAGCCCCGATCTCGCACCTTCCGACTTCCATCTGTTTGGCTCGATGAAGGAGCCAAAAGCAATTCGTGGATGATGGGGAGATTATTGATGTAGCAAGGCGTTGGTTCAGATATCTACCAGTAGAACGGTACTGGTACGAGCACGGGGCTCACAACCCGAACCACACGCCACTGTTAAGCACTAATGAAGGACTGGGTCCCTTACTTCGATTGCACATAATTCATTAAGGTTAATCCAACACATTTATTTCAAATAACATAAGTGAAATTACACTTGAATCTGTCTGACATTAAACAGGAATAAAAGAAACAATTTCAAAAACAGCTGATTTAATGCGTGAAGCGCGAGTTAAGCCAATAACAAGATAAACTAAACAATTCACCGTAATACAAAGAAAGAGAAAAACAAAATTGAATCAATACACCACACTGACAAATATCCAAAAAACCTTACAATACTACTCAAAAGAATACAATGAAGTGGGGAGCAGTCGTTCACCCAACATAGCACTTCAAAATGAGTTGAATAACACAGCTGCGTGCCCCAGAAAACAGCCAGACATTACATACTCTTCATTTGACAAATACTCATTAACATTACGCCACTCCTGTTTGAACTTCAGTGTCCCAAAGAAACAGGCGCTTATTCTGAAAGAACATTTTTTTATATATGTTTAAATTACAGCATTAAGGAATTCCAAATCTTCCCCCTTGCTAGGCGGAGGCTGAGCCAGAAACACAGAATGCCACAAAAACACAGTTTTCCTGTGAAATCTTACAGGACACCCTTAAGCAGTAACAGACAAGGGGTCGGCACCCACAAATAACACAGGCTAAGAGTCAGGCTGGGAGCACATCCTACGAGAACGTGTTCACACTATGCTCACCACAAACTGTAGACATTCCGGCCGAACATTCGCTTGCGGTGGCTGCCAGAAGGACGAAGCAACCAACAGGCTCACGCCGTGCTTCTCACACAGACACCTCAATTTGTACAAACATCTAGGCCAACACCAACTCCGGACTCCCCTTTCACTGCCAGGCTTGGCACAGTTTATATCAAATGCCTTCCAGGCAACCAGTAACCGCAGCAGGAGTTTCACGATCAGCAAACAGCCCCAGCGTAACAGACATCACACATGTGCTTACGCCCGAGCATCAACTCCGCCTGTCTCACCGGCCGCCCCAAACCGACCGCCTCTCGCCGTCCCGCGCGCCCCAGCCGAAAACGCAAAGATGCACATGCCCAGGGACGCGCCAAAGATAACAAGCCGATCGCTGATGATCGACCAGCGATCTGACTCATGTACCATGCGGACATACAGGTCCTCCCATTAATGGGGCGTAAGGCCGTCGCATTGCACGGAGATTAAATAGTCAAATAGGTTTTTTTGTAGCCAAAAGAATAGGGAACAATACGGTGTATTGGAATCCTGAATAAAACCAATCTTCTCTCACAAAAAATGTGTTGTGTTACCTATTTGAACGTCCCTCATATGTTTATTTCTAAGTAGGTTGACGAAACTATGTGGCCTATTATAATTTTAAATTTGTATGCTCGCAGAGAGAACGATTTTAGTAGTCAGTGGAGATATTCACTTGTTTATTTATTAACCTGTTTTCACTATCCAATACAGCAAAGTAGGCCGACGGAATACAGGATAACATGGCGAGTGGAGCGTCCTGGAGCTTTTAGCCAAAACTTCAGTTCGGAGTGACACAAGCGGGAGAAAAAAGAAATACAGCATAGCTTGTCTGGCACGAGATTATGCCACCTGTTCCCACTACCAAGGGAAATTCATCGTGAAAAACGAAATATTGCATGTGATGGAAACCATCGTTTCCACTACACGATTGTATTACGATACACTATTAAATGTTTAAAAGTACAGAAGAGAAAATAATGTGAATGTGACTATGGTGGCTGTATCAGCCCTATCGGGAGGATGAGACTGAGCGTCGGCGAAATGCATTGTACTTCTAACGCTAGCGGTAATCATCACCCCATGTCTTCTGCCTACATACGGGACGAACACACCAAACATCTGGACGTCCGTTTGCCAGCTACAGATTTCGCTATAAACACACGAGGAACTGATTTTGCGCACACTTTCAGTATCGGCCACACATGATGGTCGAGTGGCTAGGATCGAGGGCCGTGACCAGCGTGTGTGGGTGGGGGCATTTCAGCCAAGGCTGGAACTAAAATGTTTCAATTTTCCGGCAGAATTCACTAGATCCGCTTCACAGTAGCTCAGAAATAGGAATTCTCTTTCTTCTAAGCACGGTGGCGTGAGTTCTCACTTCTGTGATCTTTGTATCGCACTCGGCAGCCCACAACTCACTGTGTGACGTTCCACTATGGTGTGATACTTAAAAGGCTGTTTAGGTTTTTATGTTGGTAACGCCACGTAGCGCTCTGTATGAAAATCACTGGCTGTGCTGTGTGCAGTCTGTGGCTGGTGGGCATTGTTGTAAAATTCGCTATTGAAGTGTTGGGCAGTTGGCTGTTAACAGCGCATAGCGTTGCGCAGTTGGAGGTGAGCCGCCAGCAGTGGTGGATGTGGAGAGAGAGATGGCGGAGTTTTGAGAGTGGATGATCTGGACGTGTGTCCATCAGAGACAGTAAATTTGTAAGACTGGATGTCATGAACTGATATATAATGACTTTTGAACACTATTAAGGTAAGTACATTGTTTGTTCTCTATCTAAATCTTTCATTTCCTAACTATGCCTATCAGGAGTTAGTGCCTTCAGTAGTTAGAATCTTTTATTTAACAGGTAACATTGGCGCTCGCTGTATTGCAATAGTTCGAGTAAAGAAGATTTTTGTGAGGTAAGTGATTCATGAAGGGTATAGGTTATTGTTAGTCAGGGCCATTCTGTTGTAGGGAGTTTTGGAAGTCAGATTGCGTTGCGCTAAAAATATTGTGTGTCAGTTTAGTGTTGATCAGAATAAGTAAAGAGAGTAATGTCTGAGTAGGTTCAGTTTTGCTCAGCTGTTTGAAAATCAAATAACGTAGAGGTTTACCAGCACAGTAATTCATTAATTTTTCTAAGGGGACGTTTCAGCACTTTGTAATATTTTCGCTTTTAGGGAATATGTGTTTAGTGACATTGTTAAATGAATGTCCATGCAGTACATAAACTTCTACAAAATTTCTCTAGCACTGAAAAAGGCATTATGGCAACCATGGAAACATCACGTTGCGTTAGAAATCTGAAAACGGGAGTGGTGCCATCTGGACAACAAACCTTCGCCGTTGAACCTGTTATCGACGTTCAGTCGAGATGGCGTCGTAAACAAGTGAAAAAAAATGGTTCAAATGGCTCTGAGCACTATGAGGCTTAACATCTGACGTCATCGGTCCCCTAGAACTTAGAACTACTTAAACCTAACTAACCTAAGGACATCACACAAATCCATGCCCGAGGCAGGATTCGAACCTGCGACCGTAGCGGTCGCGCTGTTCCAGACTGAAGCGCCTAGAACCGCTCGGCGACTCCGGCCGTCTAACAAGTGAACAACGCGCTGTTACCATCAAGGCGTTTCACAAAAACAACGACAGCTGCGTGTCCGCGCAGCGCGTATTTCGTGCAATTAAAAATCTCGCGCGTCAAGCCCCAGTTCCGTCGGTACTTGCCATCAAAGTGTTGGTACCGTACCTTGAGGAAACGGATGATACGGTGCGAAAGAGGGGTACAAGTGCAAAACGTGGGTGCACAACAGAGTGTGTTGCAAGTATAGAAGAAGGCTTCAGCCGAAGTCGCAGGCACTTCTGCAGGCAAGCATGCGCTGCAACTTGACATATCAGACTGCAGTTTCCGGGGAGTATTGGACAAGTAACTGCAATATCACACATACAAAATTCAGATAGTGCAAAAACTGACTGCGGACGACCTCCCAAAGAGAGTACAGTCTCGCCAGGGCTGTTGGAGCGCATGAACGACACGAAGATCTGTGCGACAATCTGATCATGTGCAATGATGTAAATTTTTATGTGTCAGGCTTTGTTAACAAGCAAAACCTTAGATACTGGTCACACGAAAATCGTGAAATGCTTCATGAAACGTCACTTTACAGTGATTTGGAAACATAGGGCATTTTTTTCTGTTTCAAGACGATCGCAGTAACTAATACAGAACGTTGCGTTCTCATGTTGAACCATTTCCTAGCGCGAAATTTCGCTAATATACCAGTAACAGCAAACACATTCATTCTTCCAGCAAGACTGGGCCACATGCATTCCATGAATGCTCAGCAGAACATGTATCCTGGTGAAATAATATCCAAGAACGGGGACATTTACTGGCTTCCAAGATTGCATGACCTTTTTTCCTCTGAGGTCATATAAAATCTCAAATCATTCGGTGTGACCCACCATACACCATCCAGGAAGTGAGAGATAAAATACGGGAAGAAGTAAATCTAATTCCAGTGTCAGTCCTGCACAATACGATGTCTAGCTTCTGTAAAAAACTGTATGTGAAGGAAAATGGCGTATGTCATTTTCAAGTGACGGGTGTTTTAAATTGCCTGCATTGTAAATTTACGTTGTATTCTCTATGTATACCTGTGCCGTTGGCGGAGGCTTCAAAATTGCCCGTTTCACGGCCGCAGCTATTATTAGGAAACGTGACCGCCGCTACTGTCTTCCGCCAGTGCCTGGTAAGTCTACAAAAGTAAGCTAAGAGCAGCGTCAATATGCAGTACAGTTAATACTGCATAATACTGCTGTCGCTGCCCTGGTTTCATAACTGGCCAAAGCTTACAGAGGTTGGTGAACGATCAAGTATGTCCCAAGTTTATAAGAGAAAGATTTTATCCGACTATTAGGTGAGAACCTGATCTCGTGGCGAAGAATTCAGCACCTTCACAGGCCTTTAATTGGCGGACGGACAGGACCAGTTTTTAATAACCTTTGTGTAGTCAACTGAGGGCCTATTAGAAACGAAACTAGTTTCTGTAGTTAACTAAATTCGATGTTAACGGCCAGAGAGCCTTTTGGTGTCTACACGTCACACAAATAGTGCTATGAAATTGTACTGAATAAGGTATATGAAGCAGAGGTAGTGGACAGTCCACATCCCAACACGGAGTGTGATGACACTGTTGGATGTGGTTACAAGAGTTTGCACACCTGGGGCAGACCGAATCTTGGACTCTGAGACAATAGCCATATTCATGCTTTCTAGTACGAGCTGCAATGAAGCTTTCTGCTTCGTAAGCCTTACATATAGTAGACACTTTGATGATGTGAGAACTTCTGTTATCTCTAAATAATAATCAGTAACTCTGTTAGGTTGTTGGCTTTCTTAAGGAATCAAAAAATCTCTCTGGTCTCTTCTCGGCTAATATAGACTTTTTGCACACATTCAGTATTTCGATCTGTGATACGGTCAAACGGCAACGAAGGTAACCGACGCAGTTGTTGCTGGCATTGTGTTTCGTGCTTTGGTTCTTCAGCCTTTCAACGTAGTATCCTCGCTTTCAAAGAATAGGCCACGTATGGACTGGAATACGAAAGTACAACAGCTTCACAAACAAACATAGAAAAGTTAACATCTCGGTAGTGACGCAAAGAGGACACACAAAAGCAAACAGTCTCTGATCAGGGCCTCGTAAACATCAAACGCAGAGGTAAAGGGTAGCGCGAATAATACAGACCCCAATCTCGTAAACTGAACGCTTAAGCCAGAAACGTCAACGTTCGCTATGGTCAACTGGGTGCTTTCTGTGCTTATTGGGCATGTCTTACAAGCACTTAAAAAGAAAAGGGAAAGCGGTTTTTTGAGAGAGTGGAAGGCGGAGGGAGAGGAATAGGGATAGAGAGAGAGAGAGAGAGAGAGAGAGAGAGAGAGAAGGCCGGAACTTAAATTTACCGTTGACTATAATAACAACGCACTTTCTCAGGTTCAAAGCTGTTTTTTTCGTGACTTATTAAACTGATTGTTCTGTAATTTTCACATCTGTCAGCACCTGCTTTCTTTGGGATTGGAATTATTATATTCTTCTTGAAGTCTGAGGGTATTTCGCCTGTCTCATCATCTTGCTCACCAGATGGTAGAGTTTTGTCAGGACTGGCTCTCCCAAGGCCGTCAGTAGTTCCAATCGAATGTTGTCTACTCCCGGGGCCTTGTTTCGACTCAGGTCTTTCAGTGCTCTGTCAAACTCTTCACGCAGTGTCATATCTCCCATTTCATCTTCATCTACATCCACTTCCATTTCCATAATATTGTCCTCAAGTGCATCGCCCTTGTATAGACCCTCTATATACTCCTTCCACCTTTCTGCTTTCCCTTCTTTGCTTAGAACTGGGTTTGCATCTGAGCTGTTGATATTCATTCAAGTGTTCTCTTTTCTCCAAAGGTCTCTTTAATTTTCCTGTAGGCAGTATCTATCTTACCCCTAGTGAGATATGCCTCTGCATCCTTACATTTGTCCTCTAGCCATCCCTGCTGGTTCCTAAATCTCTGTCTTACCACTATATAGTTTATCCGAAACCTTCCAGTATCTCCAGGGTTCTTCCGTGCATACAACCTTCTTTCATGATTTTTGAACCAAGTGTTAGCTATGATTAATTTATGCTCTACGCAAAATTCTACCAAGCGGCTTCCTCTTTCATTTCTGGCTCCCAATCCATATTCACCTGTTACATTTCCTTCTCTTCCTTTTCCTATTACCAAATTCCAGTCACCCATGGCTATTAAATTTTCGTCTCCCTTCACTATCTGAATAATTTCTTTTATCTCATCATACATTTCATCAATCTCTTCGTCCTTTGCAGAGCTAGTTGCCATATAAACTTGTACTGCTGTAGTAGGCGTGGGCTTCATGTCTATCTTGGCCACAATAATGCATTCACTATGCTGTTTGTAGTAGCTTACCCGCACTCCTATTTTTTTATTCATTATTAAACCTACTCCAGCATTACCTCTATTTGATTTTGTATTTATAACCCTGTATTCACCTGACCAGAAGTCTTGTTCCTCCTGCCACCGAACTTCACTAATTCCCAATATATCTAACTTTAACCTGTCCATTTCCCGTTTTAAATTTTCCAACCTACCTGCCCGATTAATGGATCTGACATTCCACGCTCCGATCCGTAGTATGCCAGTTTTCTTTCTCCTGATAACGACGTCCTCTTGAGTAGTCCCCGCCCGGAGATCCGAATTGGGGACTGTTTTACCTCCGAAATATTTTACCCAAGAGGGCGCCATCATCATTTCACCATACAGTAAAGCTGCATGCCCTCGGGAAAAATTACGGCTGTAGTTTCCCCTTGATTTCAGCCTTTCGCAGTGCCAGCACAGCAAGGCTGTTTTGGTTAGTGTTACAAGACCAGATCAGTCAATCATCCAGACTGTTGCCCCTGCAACTACTGAAAAGGCTGCTGCCCCTCTTCAGGAACCACATGTGTGTCTAGGCTCTGAACAGATACCCCTCCGTTGTGGTTGGACCTACGGTACGGCTATCTGTATCGCTGAGGCACGCAAGCCTCCCCACCAACGGCAAGGTCCATCATGATTCATGGGGGGGGGGGGGGGGGCGCGGGAACTTTGATGATCTAATAATAGTGTAATGTTCACAATACATGATCACTCAAAATCTATTAGGGACAAGTAATCAGCCATCAATAAAATAAAGAAATTTTAATATACCAGCGTGATACTCTCTTTAACCGTACACGACAACGTTTCACTGTAAACAGTTCGTATTGCGAAGTTGTCGAAGTCAATGGTACTGGATAGGGAAGCGTGTGGTGGGGAGGAAGGTTGTGGGACAGTGAGGGATAAATGATGCGAGAAAGGGGAATAAGGGAGGACCCGTGAGTATGTTCTATTAAGTTACCGAAAATCAGATCTTCGTTCAGAGAAGATGACTAAAGTTGACTTTAGAAGTAAAAATTTATTTTCGATAAATTTACAATGACATTGATGCGTAATATGTAATACCAACAGTAACAGTGGTAGCAATAATAGTAGTAGTAGTAGTAGTAGTAGTAGTAGTAGTATTCATCTTTTACAAGGATATTGGCCATTTCATCCTTCACATAATTGGAGGCTCAGTTCGAGGAAGATGGGGCAGGTGGTGGACTGTGGAGTTACACACTGTGCAACGGAAGTAAAGGAACACTTTTTCGAAACTACGTAGTCGTCTCCATTACAACGCTTATGTTTGAAATTTGGCTCAAAGATGTCTACTACATTTCTCTGCAATAGTGAAAAGGCGTACCATCCTGTTCTTCACCCTCGGGCGGGCTCAACGACACTTCAAACAAGAGGGTTTCGACACATGCGAAGAAAAAGAGCAACAGCTCAGGAGTTCATGTGAGCTGTAAGGTGGGTTAATGATGTTACATTGGCACCAAATTTCACCACAAATACGCCCAGCGCCACCACGGACGTGTGACACTATGGGAAGTGTCACAACCCTCTTACCACGTTTCACCCCTTATTTTGATGTCTCTCCTATGCAGGTTAGTATCGCGACGTCCAGCGCTGAAATGACGCGGTTTTCTTATTGGTAGCCGAGAAAACTTTTCGGAGACACCGAAAGTTAGAATCGACTCTAAAAGGCCTCAGGAGATGGCAGAAAGGGCGTCAATGAAACCTCCCATTACCTTGGGGCATTGATTACCATATACTTCTCAGTCGAAAATGACAGTTGGCAGTGTTATGAGCAACAGAACGACGGTCTTGACAATGTTTGACACGGCTGCCACCCCATAGGCGTTTCAACCATACTTTCAGAACATCTTGGGCTGCACCCTATTGAACGTGGCCTGATCCCTTTGGAATGTAGCGCGACCGCGATTTTTACTCACGTGTACAGCGTACACCAGGGACTGTTCAAAAGCATTCGAGAAAATTTGAACGAGATCCGAAGCAACAAAGGGTGTTTATGCTTTTTCAGCCCTCCTTCTTCGAGCCCTCCCATGGTGTGATAATGGGGAGGGGGCACGGATGCAACATTAAGATGCGTGTGAATAAAACGGCAAAGGATCGCTCTGACGACCCCCAGTTCAGCAACACTCTCGGTGCCAATCGCACACCTTTGTTGAGCATTTAACAATGTGCACATCAGAAACATTGACACCAATGCAGCCTTGCGTCTGCTCTAGCTGACCCTTAGATGTAGTTTGCCTGCCCTCAGGCGCTAGAGCAGCCTGGAAGCTAAATTGGTGTCGAACTTTGTGACAGGTGTATTTTTAACATGCACAACAAAGATGCCTATGTGGCACCGACTTAAGGGGCCAGGGGTCTTAGGATCCTTTCAAATGATTCAAATGGCTCTGAGCACTATGGGACTTAACGTCTGTGGTCATCAGTCTCCTAGAACTTGGAAATACTTAAACCTAGCTAACCTAAGGACATCACAGACATCCATGCTCGAGGCAGGATTCGAACCTGCGACCGTAGAAGTCGGGCGGTTCCGGATTGAGCTCCTAGAACCGCTCGTAGGATCCTTTGCTGTGTTATCCACACACAGATAAGGCCTCGAAACAGAAGGGCTGAAAAAGCTGCTTTGGATCAGGTTAGGATTTCGTCGGTCCCAAGTGGTTCCACCCTGTATATCATAGCAAAAATTGCCATCGTCCTACACCACAAAGAGATCAGATCACGTACAGTGGGGCTGCAGCCCCATGATGTTCGTAGTGTAGGGTTGAAACGCCCAGAGGGAGAGAGAGGGCAGCAGTAACGAACAAAGACAAGAATGTCGTCCTGTTGCTCATCGCAATGCCAATTGTCGCTTTCGACCGCGAAATGTGTGCCAATTAACGTCTCAAGGGAAGAAATAGTTTCAATGACACCCTTTATGCCAACCTTTGAGGCCTTCTCGTGCCGATTCTGAGCAGCTGTGTGCTGTAATGTTCTCCCTCCTTCTTATTGCCAGCTGTTGGCCACAATAAGCAAAATCTTTGAATATATGAGAGGACTAATATTGGCTTTTATTATAGCGTTGGCTCCAGTTCTTCTTGTGTAGGGGTCTGATTCTTGAAGCTGAAATTCTCACATTTTAGGTCCTCACTGTTGCATTGATCTAAATACAGTACTGACCATTAAAATTGCTACACTAAGAAGATGACGTGCTACAGACGCGAAATTTAACCGACAGTAAGAAGATGCTGTGATATGCAAATGCTAAGGTTGGCGCCGGTGGCAACACCTACAACGTGCTGACATGAGGAAAGAGCCCACCGATTTCTCATACACAAACAGCAGTTCACCGGCGTTGCCTGGTGAAACGTTGTTGTGATGCCTCGTGTAAGGAGGAGAAATGCGTGCCATCACGTTTCCGACTTTAATAAAAGTCGGATTGTAGCCTAGCGCGATTGCGGTTTATCGTATCGCGACATTGCTGCTCGTGTTGGTCGAGATCCAATGACTGTTAGCAGAATATGGAATCGGTGGGTTCAGGAGGGTAATATGGAACGCCATGCTGTATCCCAACGGCCTCGTATCACTAGCAATCGAGATGACAGGCATCTTATCGGCATGGCTGTAACGGATCGTGCAGCCACGTCTCGATCCCTGAGTCAACAGATGGGGACGTTTGCAAGACAACAATCATCTGCACGAACAGTTCGACGACGTTTGCAGCAGCATGGACTATCAGTTCGGAGACCATGGTTGCGGTTACCCTTGACGCTGCATCACAGACAGGAGCTCTTGCGATGGTGTACTCAATGACGAACCTGGGTGCACGAATGGCAAAACGTCATTTTTTCGGATGAATCCAGGTTCTGTTTACAGCATCATGATGGTCGCATCCGTGTTTGGCGACATCGCGGTGAACGCGCATTGGAAGCGTGTATTCGTCATCGCCATACTGGCGTATCACCCGGCGTGATGGTATGGGGTGCCATTGGTTACACGACTCGGTCACCTCTTGTTCGCATTGACGGCACTTTGAACAGTGGACGTTACATTTCAGATGTGTTAAGCCCCGTGGCTCTACCCTTCATTCGATCCCTGCGAAACCTTACATTTCAGTAGGATAATGCACGACTGCATGTTGCAGGTCCTGTAAGGGCCTTTCTGTATACAGATAATGTTCGAATGCTGCCCTGGCTAGCACATTCTCCAGATCTCTCACCAACTGAAAACGTCTGGTCAATGGTGGCCGAGCAACTGGCTCGTCACAATACGCTAGTCATTACTCTTGATGAACTGTGGTATTGTTTTGAAGGTGCATGGCCAGCTGTTCCTGTACACGCCATCCAAGCTCTGTTTGACTCAATGTCCAGGCGTATCAAGGCCGTTATTACGGCCAGAGGTGGTTGTTCTGGGTACTGATTTCTCAGGATGTATGCACCCAATTTGCGTGAAAATGTGATCACATGTCAGTTCTAGTATAATATATTTGTACAGTGAATACCCGTTTATCATCTGCATTTCTTCTTGGTGTAGCAATTTTAATGGCCAGTAGTGTAATTTTGAAGATTGTTGTTGCAGAATTTTTGTTTTTACGGTAGTATATTTTGTCACGTTTTAGTATATCAAACAGGTTTTTGAATTTTCATATTAACAAAGCCGAAATTACATTGTTCGCCCAAAATACAAAAATACGTCCGATCACATCAGAGGCATGCTTACTACTACTTCACTCTGTGGTAATAACCATATTCCAAAGGGTTTACAATTTTTCTTTGCAAATGAATTTCTATTAGTCATTGCACAACACATAGTTTAGAAAAAAATTGCTAGTACTACATAACGAAGCCAATGGTAAGACCCTAAATCTGTTAGAATTACTGGAGATATACCTCCACAAAATCACACCTGATGATGGACCCACAGGGTCCGAAATGCATCGGGGACTTAATGAAACAGGAAAGGCAGAGGTCCTGAGTTCGTGTCTTGGTTCGGCACACAGTTTTAAACTGCCAGGAAGTTTCATATCAGAGCACACACTTCTGCAAACTGAAAATTTCATTCTGTCCTCTTATCTTGAACCCAGCGCACACCAGCAGAAAAACACATTCCCTGTAGCGCTGGAATACGTACTTAACAGGTAAAGGCCAACTTATTATGTTATTCGTAAGATGTAAATCGTACGATAAATTGCGCCCTGCGACGTCACCCTCGAGCGAATATTGTATTTCACTAGATGGTTTCCCTTTTCATAAATGAAATTATTTTCTCTTATTATACATCATCATATTATCAATTAAACGAGCCGAAGAAAACATTTTGAGCACTGTAAGGGGACATCCTCCTCTATCATTACTTTTCCTCAACAGTACTTGTCGATACCAGTAATATTTTTCGAATTTTGGATAGGTCAATTTTATCTCAGCTGTTTTTCTGAAAAATTTCATATAATTTTACACACGACGTGTTATATTTCAAGTTAAAACTTATGAAAAGGAATTACTTTATTTTCGATGTTACAATAAATAAGTACTAGATCTGAATGTACAGTTAAATTAAAAAAAAATTGAAATTACGAATTATTTGGCACACTTAAAATTTCTGTCATTAATTACAGCAACCTAGTGCTGTTTACTGCGTTTATTTCTTAATTCATTTATGAAATAACAAGCGAAAGTAATATATTTAAATGTATCCATATTTTGCAGCTTCAAATGTGACTGTATTCAATACACTGGAGCTGTGAATTGAAAAACGCCTTCAGTCACAACTTTTCCAGTAAAGTATCGACACCTGCGAAAAAAGGCCACCGCTCAGAAGTTGATGTGAGCTGTAAGGTGGGTTAATGTGTCACATTGGCACCAAATCTCCCGACAATTTCGCTCAACGCCACTGTGGTCATACCCCCTGTTACCCACATTCACCCATTCTTTTGACACCTCTGTGATGAAGGTCAGAACAGCGACACCCAACGTTGAAAGCACGCGGTTTTCTTATGGGAAGTGAAACACACGAGAATAAACTAGGGAAGAAATAACAAGAAACATTTCATCACCCACGAAAGAGGCAGCTAACAGATCCATCGTTCTACCAGTACCTGAGTATTTTTCTTCATATTGGGACATTTACCAGGAAGGTCTGACAGAGAAAATAGGGAAGATACACTTGAAAGTAGCACGCTTTATCACACGTTCGGCTGTTAAGTGCGAAAGCGCCACGCAGACGCTCATACAACTCCAGTGCAGACGTTACAAGAGAGGCTTTATGCAAGACTGTGAAGCTTACTGTCGGAACCCATTTCAGGAAATCAACAGATATGTTGCTGTCTCTTACGTATGCTTTGTAAAACAAATAGATAGACTGGAACTCGCACAGGACTCACCAGTAGTCTGTTTTGCCGCACACCATTCTCAAGTGGAACAGGAAAGTGAGGAAGTGACAGTGCTAGACAAATTACCCTACGTCACACACCGTAAAGAGGCTTCCGGAATGAAGATGTAGACGTTGGCTTAGATTAACAAGTCTCTATCCTCGTTGTAAGAAAGTCGTGATATCGACAGAGAAAGGTGTACTTCTTGAGCGATTACATTGTTCCCTCCAGTTCTGCTGCTGCACGGTTTCTCGACAGCGAAAAGCAGCTGTTCTTAGAAGGGGCGAGGAACAAGAAAGGGAATACGTGGGAAATAATGTATTCGAACCAGGCGAGTTGCTTAGCCTCACAGGGGCGGGAACACACTACCGCCAATTCCCTGGTGTGCTCAGGTCGGCGTCTGCATTACTATGTAAATAAGCTGGCATCCCTCCCAGGACTGAGAGAATAGAACCCGCGACATGCACGAACTTGTCGCAGATCTACATATTTAACATTTCCCTATATTGCCCCATACGTTATTCATCGCCTCCACCATGAGAAGAATGTTTCATTTTCATGAGACAATTGATTATCACGTTTCGTATTTAAAATAAGCAGTGGTCTATGAGTTACTAAACACACACAAACACACACACACACACACACACACACACAGAGAGAGAGAGAGAGAGAGAGAGAAAGAGATCTGCAGATTGTTGCGCATTTGTCAAGAGATAGCGATATCCACATCTACAGATTGCGGTACTATCGCTTACCGAAGGTATAAAAGGGAAGTGCATTGTTGAAGCTACCATTTGTACTCAGGTACAAAAAGGTTTCCGACGTGATAATGGCCACACGAAGGGAATTAACTGACTTTGAACGGGGAATGGTAGATGGATCTAGACAGGTAGGACATTACATTTGGGAAATTGTTAGCGAATTCAGTATTCTGAGATCAACAGTGTCATGAGTGTGCTGGGAATACCACCCAGTGGCCGACGGCCTTCTTTTAACGACCGAGATCAGCGGCATGTGCGTAGTGTTGTCAGTGCTAACAGACAAGCAACACTGCGTGAAATAACCGCAGAAATCAATGTGGGACGTAAGACGAACGTATCCGCTAGGAAAATGCGGCCATGGCAGCAGACGACCGAAGCGAGTGCCTTTGTTAATACAGTTTGACCCTGGCCTGGTCAGATGAGTTCCAATTTCAGTTGGTGAGAGCTGATGGTAGTGTTCTATTGTGGCGAAGACTCCACGAAGCCATGAACCCAAGTTGTCAACAAGGCACTGTGCAAGCTGGTGATGGTTCCATAATGGTTCAAATGGCTCTAAGCACAGACTTAACATCTGAGGTCATCAGTCCCCTAGACTTTTTTTTTGGTCATCAGTCTACTGACTGGTTTGATGCGGCCCGCCACGAATTCCTTTCCTGTGCTAACCTCTTCATGTCAGAGTAGCACTTGCAACCTACGTCCTCAATTATTTGCTTGACGTATTCCAATCTCTGTCTTCCTCTACAGTTTTTGCCCTCTGCAGCTCCCTCTAGTACCATGGAAGTCATTCCCTCATGTCTTAGCAGATGTCCTATCATCCTGTCCCTTCTCCTTATCAGTGTTTTCTACATATTCCTTTCCTCTTCGATTCTGCGTAGAACCTCCTCATTCCTTACCCTATCAGTCCACCTAATTTTCAACATTCGTCTATAGCACCACATCTCAAATGCTTCGATTCTCTTCTGTTCCGGTTTTCCCACAGTCCCCTAGACTTAGAACTACATAAACCTAACTAACCTAAGGACATCACACACATCCATGCCCGAGGCAGGATTCGAACCTGCGACCGTAGCAGCAACACGGTTCCAGATTGAAGCGCCTAGAAGCGCTCGGCAACAACGGCCGGCTTTTCATAATGGTGTGGACTGTGTTTAGACGGAAAGGATTTACACGGGAAGGACTGGCACCTCCGGTCCAACTGAACAGATAACTGACTGGAAATGGTTATGTTCGGCTACTTGGAGACCGTTTGCAGCCATTCATGGACCTCATGTTCCCAAACGACGATGGAATTTTTGTGGATGACAATACACCATGTCAAGGGGCTACAATTGTTCGCACTTGGTTTGAAGAACATTCTGGACAGTTCGAGCGAATTTTTTGACCACCCAAATTTCCCGACGTCTATTGCATCAGACATTTGTGGGACATAATCGAGTGGTCAATTCGTGCACAAAATCCTGGACCGGTAAGACTTTCGTAATTACGGACGGCTATAGAGGCAACATGGCTCAATTTTTCTGTAGGGGACTTCCAAGGACTTCTTGAAAATAAGACAGTTTCGGTTGGGAAGTCTTTTTTATTTACAGGGACTGACGTGTTTCACCCTTTTGGGGCATCATCAGACTGGCGTAAAAATTAATGCGGAAAACCAGAGTTCGTCCATTAATGCCCGCATATGGCTTTAAGAAAAAAGTTCCTGTAAATAAAAAAGATTTTGCAACTGGGACTACCTCATTTCAAGAAATATTATCTTAATGCCATATATGGGCATTAATGGACGAATGTTAATTTTCCACGTCAATTTTTACGCCAATCTTATGATGCCCCAAAATGGTGAAAAGCGTCAGTTCCTATAAATAAAAAAGATTTTGCAACCGAGACGGTCTTATTTCAAGAAACTCATAACCGGTTGTGTAACAGACGCCTAGCATGCAATGTAACGAATTTTTCCGACGACTTGTTGAGTCCATGGCACGTAGAGTTGCGGCACTACGCCGGGAAAAAGAACGTCAGATTCGATATTTTGAGGTAATGCATGACTTTTGTCACCTCAGCGTAAGATGACCCGTTCGGAGAGTTGCTGTGCTATTGTTTGTACGGCGTCCGCTTCCACACCTGGCCTTCGTTGCAGACTGGCATCTGCTGTACTGATTCGATAGAGTTCATGACATCACAAGAGAAACAGCGTTGTTGCTGAGCATGAATCGAGAAATGTCTCTGCAGGCCAAGATATCGTAATACCACAGGGCGATAGCCATTCTAGCAGAGGAAATAAAGCAGCATCTTGTTATAAAGCGCCACTTTCATTGCAATTTTGGAAGCCGTTGCAGCGTTTTCTGACGACGTAAAAGCTGCCAATTTCGTTTTTGCGGCCTACATGAGATTCACAAGTAAAAAAAGTATTTCGCCGCTAGTAAAATACGTTATGCTTATATTTAAAAGGTGTTGCCGGTCGATTTCAGTGGTTGAGTCATAGGCGGCCGTGTTTACACCGAGCGTGCTCGCTGCCTCCTGTCGTAGCATTCCTTCGCGGTAGTAAGTACAATGAAAACGCCTTGGTCACGGAAAACAACGTCGAGGTTTTCCTTTGAGAGAAATAGTTTACGTGCCTCTCCGTTCTCCTTTTGGAATTGATTGATACATGAATTAAAACTGCATGATGACGAATTTTTCACTGCTCAGATGGATAACGTTAAAGAAAATGTATCAGTTTTGAAGTTTGTGAAAGAATCGTACAAACTACGAGGGCCATTTTGAAAGTAAGGTTCGAACCGTCGCAAAATGGTAACCACAGTGTAACTCCGATGAAGTTTTGCATGGCTGTGTTGGTCAGTGTCTCTAGTATGCTAGTCGATCGCGCCACTTCGCTCTTTTCAGTTTTCAGCGCACAGTCAGCGCGTAAAGGCGTCTAGAAAATAGTGTCTCCCGCAAAGTGTGGGTGCCTGTGAGAGATTTCGCCTGATTTCATGCCGCCCACACAACATAGGTGTCACGAGTTTCTTTCTGCATGACATTTCTCGGCCACACTCTGCAGGGGCAAAGAGGACGCCCCTGCAGCGTTTTCGATGGGGTGTGTTTCACTACCCACCATACAACCCGGACTTGGCTCCCTCTGATTTTCGTCTCTGCTCACATAAACATTCTGGCACAGACAACACGCTGCAGATCAGCGTAGAGAATTGGCAGAAACCACAGGTGGCTGCCATCTATGACGAGCGTATTGGAAAGTCGGTACAACGCTACAACAAATGTCTCAGTCGGATCGGCGACTGTACAGAAGTAACTGAAAGGTGTAGCTAACTGTTGTAAATAAAATATGTTTGATTTTCACTGTGGTTTCCATTTCGCAACTGTTCGGACCTTACTTTCCGAATAGCCCTCGTACGAAAGGTAGTGTAAACTTAAGGACGATGATGGTTCAGCTAGCGCAGTTGCTGTTACTTATGCTAGTTTAGATTTCAAGTCTGCCAGAACGTACAATTTGCCCTTTGCCTTTCCAGCTAATAAAATAAGAGATAGTCTGGAGAGTTAAGGCACTGTCTACGATGTCAGGGAAATATTTATTTGGGAAACTAAATGGAATCAGGGTGGCTAGAGTGGATTTTCATGAGCATGTCCCATCCTATCCGTTTATTTGTGGCCACAGAGCTCTTGTAACGTACGAATATAAGCCCCATACCTGTTCAGTCTGCAACTCAACGAAGCGTTTGAGAGATTTTTGTGATAGCAGAAGGCCGGCACAACTTCCTTGTGACACCGTCACCTAGAAGAGAAGCACATAAGCAACCACTGATGTGCAATCCCGTCAAGAGAGAAACGTCGAGCAGGTACAGGGAACGAATAATGCAGAGAAAACAGATGGATTGAAAATGGCGAGCACATCAGAGCCAGCTATGCCACAAACCGGCGCATTTAACGTGGCCCAACAGAGTACAGAAAATTCGAATGAACACACCGAAACAAAATAGAAAGCGAGTAGCTTGGAACAAACCGAAGAAACTCAACAAGGAATCCATGAAGTGGACATCACAGGTACCGTTGATCAAGAGATATGTGAGTCACCAATTGTCAATGGGAAAGAGGGAGGAAATTATGGAAATTACGAGTGGGGAAAAATGATTAACAGACAAATAAGTTAGGAAGAAAAAGTAGCAAACGCAGATGCGTTTGTCAAGCAGTCTGCGGACTGCAAATGAAGGAGCTGCCTGCGAATGGTGTCGCAGAAAACAGCGTAGTGATATAACCGAAGAGGTCGGCCTCACCAGTCTCTACCAGGGGAAGGGCCGGAAGCAAACAACTGATACGGTCATTACAAAAACAAGGGAAGACCGCGAGAAAGGATGCTGACACCACAGGTGTTAGTAAAGGCTGAAAATAAAGATCGAGCAGACGTAGGAGCTAAAGCTGTCTACGCAAAATAGATTGAGGAAGTGGGAAAGTAAGTGGTATTTACAAATACAGATCCTGAGCAGATGAATCTCCCGACTCACCGGCTGATTTTTAATTCCTCTTTTCTGTCCATCTCAAACACCCTAGGATTTAATGGATCAGGCGTATATTACTGCCACAATAAATATAAATAAACGTTCGAGCAAACTAAAAATATCAATACTTGTTGATTTTTCTTAATTGCCATGCTGTGGACGTGGCTCTCTTACCAGAAGTTTGTACAGAGGAAATCCAGGTGACAGGCTAAGAATCCCTAAACGTCGCCAGAGCTGGTTGTTGCAGGACAAGTATACTTGTGAGAGAAACAATTCCATTTTCGGAAATAGAGCAACTGGATTCCGGGCGTATCACAGAAAATTTTCTTAGTCGGTGATTTCAGCTATGTATTAAATGTTATTGATCAACTTCCAGACTTCAGTACTTCTACAGAACTAAAGACAGTCGTTGAAAATCTTGGCTCTCATGATACTTGGGAAACTACAAATGCTGCTGTACTGACTTACACCTAAGTAACGAATACATCAGCGAGGAGGTTGGTTAGAATATGTAACAGGGCCATTAAAAACAAATGTACAAAGTAGTTAATTATGAAATAGCACCTCTCAGCCTCTCTGACCATTGCTGTCATATAACGTATCTCAAGAAGCAGCCACATCAAATCAAACCTGCTAGAGGTTCAAATGGCTCTGAGCACTATGGGACTTAACTTCTGAGGTCATCAGTCCCCTAGAACTTAGAACTATTTAAACCTAACTAACCTAAGGACATCACACACATCCATGCCCGAGGCAGGATTCGAACCTGCGACCATAGTGGTCGCGCGGTTCCAGACTGTAGCTACTAGAACCGCTCGGCCACTCCGGCCGGCCCTGCAAGAGGGATATGGAACTTTGTAAGTAGATTATTTAGGTTTTTATGTTGGTAACACCACATAGTGCTCTGTATGAAAATCGCTGACTGCGCTGTATGCAGTCTGTGGCTGGTTGGAGTCATTGTTGGAATATTCCCTAGTGTAGAGTTGGACAGTTGGATGTGAACAGCGCGTAGCGTTGGGCAGTTGGAGGTGAGTCGCCAGCAGTGGCGGATGTGGGGAGAGAGATGCCAGAGTTTTGAGAGGTTACAATGAGCGGACGATCTGGATGTGTGTCCGTCAGAAAAAGGAAATTTGTAAAACTGGATGTCACGAACTGATATATATGCATATAATGACTTTTGAACACTATTAAGGTAAATACATTGTTTGTTCTCTATCAAAATCTTTCCTTTGCTACGCTACGGTCGCAGGTTCGAATCCTGCCTCGGGCATGGATGTGTGTGATGTCCTTAGGTTAGTTAGGTTTAAGTAGTTCTAAGTTCTCCTGTTTCATCCTGGGTAATGACGCCGTCAAAACACTTGACGGCGTCATTACCCAGGATGAAACATGGTTATTTTTCGCCAAACCTGAGAGCAAAACCCAATTCATGGAGTGGCGTCACCCGGTTTCACCTCGGAAGAAGAAACTAAAATTTTGACGAACAGCAGGCCGAAAAGTGATGGCTTCCTCCTTTGGAATCAGTGTGCTGTCATTTTCATTGACTTTTTGGAACCTGGCTCCACAATTAACCGGGACCGTTGCTGTTTATCATTGGACAAGCTGCGACGTGCCATCAAGACCCACAGACCACAGATTCAGGGTCAGCTCATGAGACTACGATATGACAATGCCAAACCGCATACAGCGCTTATGACGCAGGAGAAAATCAGGAAAATAGGTTGGAAAATTGTTCCTCATCCTCCCTACAGTCCGGACTTGGCTCCGTCTGATTTTTACCTCTTTGGTTCGTCTGAAGACCCACCTGTATGGTGAAACATTTGATAACGAGAAAGACCTTATTTCCTGTGTCAAGCGATGGTGTAAAAGTCACTCCCCAGAATTTTACCAAAGTGCATTTATATCCTGAAAAGAACATTGGGCCAGATGCGTCACAGCTGATGGAGGCTACATTGGGTAGGCGCAATGTATAGATAAATGTTCCCAAGTACTGCTTCCTGTCGAATGCACCCTTCATTGGACCAAACAGATGAAACTTGGAAGGTGCGAAATCCCGCCTGTAGGGTGGATGAGGAAGGAGAGAACAATGAAATTTTGTCAGCTCCTCCTGGGTGCGTAGAATTGTATGAGGCCTTGTGTTGTCATGGAGAAGTTCGTTTGCATTTTTGTGAAGATGAATAAGTTGAAGCCGTTTCTTCAATTTCCTGATGGTAGCATTGCAGGAGTCACATGTATGTGCGGCCGGCCAGCACGCGAGAGATCGGACAGACTTGGGCAGCCTTGTTGCGACGGTGACAGACGCCTTGCCCAACGATTCACTGTGCTTTTGTTCACTGCAGGTCTCCATAGACATTCTGAAAGTGCCTATGAATATCTGCGATGTGCTGCTTTTCCGCCAAAAAAAACTCAGTGATAGCTCTCTGCTTGGAACGCACCACCGTTACAGACGCCGTTTTGACGGATACATATAGCGGCTACACCTATCGGAACTGACGCGAGAATATTCCTGGATGTTCCATAACAAATTGCGCATTTTTGAACCGAAGCTAACCGAGAAAAAGTGTGTTGCATGTACTGAGCACTTCGCGCAGGAACAGGACCTCTACGAAAATTCGATTTTCCACGCCCTGCAAGTACAATGAAGCATCAAATACGCCTAACACTTAACGCAAGACATTATATGACCACTCTCCATTGCTATAAACGCTAAATATATGCCGCTACACGTATGAGAAAGATATTATTATACGTAACATACAGGTATGTAGATGTGGAAGTTGTTCTGTATGTTATTCTCTATAACATACAGATATACAGATATGGATGTGGAAGTTGTCCTGATCACAACCGGAAAAGACATTAGAAATTCTACCTATCCATGATGCTGCCTCAGCTGAAATATACGCTTAACATCAAGTCCTCAGCCACAGTGTTCACGTTTGGATTTCTAATAAGCAAAGCTTCAACAAAATGACAGTAAATATTACGGCTTTGGCGCCTCAGCATTGTGGTGTGACAGCATGAGAGTGCCGGTCTGCAAAGACGAAGATATTGACATCGTAAAATGGTGTCACCGCCAGACACCACACTTGCTAGGTGGTAGCCTTTAAATCGGCCGCGGTCCGTTAGTATACGTCGGACCCGCGTGTCGCCACTGTCAATGATTGCAGACCGAGCGCCGCCACACGGCAGGTCTAGAGAGACTTCCTAGCACTCGCCCCAGTTGTACAGCCGACTTTGCTAGAGATGGTTCACTGACAAATTACGCTCTCATTTGCCGAGACGATAGTTAGCATAGCCTTCAGCTACGTCATTTGCTACGACCTAGCAAGGCGCCATTATCAGTTGCTATTTATCTTGTGATGCCTGTACCGTCAGACCGATGTACACCAATTATGGATTAAAGTTAAGTATTCCAGCAGCAACGTACCTTATTGGCTATATTAATTACATTGTCCTGTTCCAGACCTCACGTCAGCCTGCGTGAGCTTAAACGCGTGCTTTTCGGCTACCGGTCATAGTGGCTTGGCTGTCTTGCCAAGTCACAACAGTAATACATGGGAAACAGAGACGAAAAAATTTAATTACAGCAGCACAGTAGTGACGAATTACCAGTAATAGCCAAAATGATGTAATTATGTAACATAACAGAGTTGTTGAAAAGAAAGATGCAGGCCGACGTTTAAATACCTAAATAGTCTTGCACCGGGATTAAACACACAATCCGTTCTGTAGTGATGGTCTCCGACCTGGTAATACCATGTTCTTTACCCAAGGAGGATGTAAAAATTTCCTGCAGACGCGTGTCTGGACACTAAAAACCTATAAAGTGGTTACCAATAACATTGGTCGGTCCTGGGTTTGTGGTTTGACATGTAAATATACCACCCTCCAATGCTATAAATGCTAAACAAATGCTGCAACACGTATTGAAGGGAGATATATCGTAAGGGCGTCATGATTTTTTTCCAAAAGCACATTCACTTCCAATTTTTATTCGCTATAACTTTTTCTGATGTTCTTTTTCTCGAAATACTCCTCCCCCTCCCCCTTCCTCTGCATCCACATTCTAAGACAGATGAGTAAATGCGCTATTTTAAGTGACTATAAGTAGCACAGAGGGATATTTTAATGGAACGATGGCGTTATGTCAATGGTAGATAGTAAGGCAACACCTTATCCTAGCGAGCTAGTACAACACGTTCCAACCCACGTTGCAGCAACATACGCCTAAAGTAGGCAGAGAACCAAGGTATGAAATGTCACTCAAAGATAGGCAGAGCTGTCTACAGTATTTCAATTCAACGTAGTAGTAGAAACTTCGCAGTTTGTAAGGCTCGAGACGGAGATGCAGACATCTATCTGTAACGTATGTTTATTCCACGATACCCGTACAATCTGTAGTTTTCTCGACGAGTATGGAGGTGGGTTTGCTTTGATACCCATATATTAGTACATTAACAACTTGATGTGTAACTACTCTCTGAGTCAAATCTCCACCACCTCCATAAGCATTTAACATGTGTCGTCCGTGTTGGTTGGTTGGTTAGTTTGGGGAAGGAGACCAGACAGCATGGTCATCGGTCTCATCGGATTAGGGAAGGATTGGGAAGGAAGTCGGCCGTGCCCTTTCAGAGGAACAATCCCGGCATTTGCCTGCAGTGATTTAGGGAAATCACGGAAAACCTAAATCAGGATGGCCGGACGCGGGATTGAACCGTCGTCCTCCCGAATGCGAGTCCAGTGTCTATCCACTGCGTCACCCCGCTCGGTGTCGTCCGTGTTCCTTTTGGAGTTAGTCCCCCTGCGAAGCGTAATAACCTTTCTCACCTTCATAACAGGCAGCCACACGTCTACTGGCAAGGTCGCATGCTTTACAGGTGGTTTCAGAAAGCCAGCCATTACCGATAGATTCATGATGACATGCTTCTGCAGCTATAAACTTGTACTTTAATCGCGCTGTCCGATACCCTACTGTTACTGGGCTCATGTGTGGGACACCAGTGATCTGGTCGGTAGGAGTATTACTATTTTTTTTCTACAGAACGCATACTGAAACGTGTATTTCTGTGGGAGTCGCAGATAGTGTGACTGGAACTGTCACGGCAAAAACTGTATTGTCATGCAGACAAGTGTGGTATGAGGGTTGTCCAGAAAGTGGAAAATGGAAACCACTGGGAAAACCCGGTAAAGCTTTGCACAGATGTGTTGGGCGGTGTCTCTAGTATGCCCGTCGATCGTGTCGCATCGCTCTTTGCAGTTTTGAGCGAACATTGAGCACGTAAAGATGCGTAGGGAATAGCGTCTCCCGCCAAGTATGAGGGCCTGGTTAGAGATTTCGCCTGTGTCATGCAGCCCACATAACACAACGTCGGGCAGTTCCTTCTTTATGCCACTTCTCGGCCGCACACTGCAGGGGCAATGAAGACGAACCTGCAGCGTTTCCGATGAGAAGTGTTTGATCACCCGTAATACAGCCCATAATTGGCTCCCCCTGAGTCTCATCTCCCCTCATAAGAACCGCTAGCTACGAAGACAAAATTTTTCCACAGACAACGTGCTGCAGACCAGTGCAGATAACTGGCCGAAAGCACAGGCGGCTGCTTTCTATGACGAGGATATTGGAAAGTTGATATTACACTACAACAAAACTCGAAGTTGGAGCGGCGGCTATGTAGAGAATTAGGTGGAAAGTGTACCTGACTGTTGCAAATAAAACGTTTCTGGTTTTCACTGTGGTTTCCATTTCGCGACCGATCGGAACTTACTTTCTGGACAACCCTCATATAATTCTGTGAAAATCGCAGATGTTGTGCGGTCAGGACCCACCCATGACTGTGACTCTCGCATCTATTGATCTACAACTGTTGCGAACTGGAATTATGATGCATACTGCCTCGTCACGTGGAGCTGTAGTGCAATCAGAGAACCGATGACTCAGCACAGCAGTGGCATGCTTGCTGAAACCTGCTATTGCAACCTGAGAGGCAGGTCAGGTCTGCCAGGCTCTTCTTATTGTGAGCCAAGGACGAGAATGTGAGAGCCAACGACTCACCACAATGTCTGTTCAAACCTGCTGGTGCAGCTAGAGAACAGATGTGTCTTCTGCTTAGCAACCATAGACCTGCTGTGTCTATTGGAGACATGAACGCCAAGAAGTGGATTCACTTTCCGAACCCTGTGGGCACATCAGTTTACATATTGGACGATTGGGATTTTTTTCATATATAGAGAGGCTCACAAGGGGATCATGGATTCTAGTAGCAGTCGACTTTGACCATCGTATTGATGATGTCTCCCAAATTATTTCTCCTATTCGTCAAGAGGAGTACACATGACTTACGTGAATACCAGCCTGAAGTCTGTGAGTAGGTGGAGTATAGGTAGTGAATAAATAAATACAAAGTTTTATTTAAAAAAAGCAAACGGTTTTGTTATTGACGAACTACATGATGGTATTTTGGGGAAGCAACAAGCCTAGTAAGTCACAGCTGACCCTGTGCATTTTTGCACCATTGCAGAACCAAATAGGCCTCAGATCTCACGCTAAGCACAATACACATATCGCCTAATTCCTGACGCCTGATGCCTGATGCCTGATGCTCAGTGCCTGATGCCTTATGGCTGATGTCTAAGGCTAGGCCATCTCTGCAAACACACCATTGCAAGATCACTACTATTTTTCTGTAAGCACACCCACTTCCCACTTCCCATTTTACTGATTCCCCCCCCCCCCCCCCTTCCACACCCAGATTCTAAGATACTCGTAAACAAGTAAACATATAATTTCAAGTGACTAACAAGTATCACAATGAGATACTTTACTGGAACTGTGGCGTTCTCTTAATGGTAGATAGACTGAATGAACTAAGTGAAGCGCGGTATTTTTTACACAGGTAATTTTGATGAAACTGTGTGTTTTCATTGTGTCGGTGGTTTGAAGTATTAGTATGAGAATGGTGATCCACAAACAACATATGCTCTGTCATCCTCCAAATATATGTTTCTTATTTGTGAAAAAGGCACTGACGTTATGGATACTATCTATCAAACGAAAAATGCTATAATTACAGCAAGTGATGTGTCAAATATTAAACTTGAGGCAGATGCTGCAAAAGAAAGCACGTCATCTCAAGAGCAGTTGGTTGAGGGTACTTGTCTGTGTAAAATTTTCTTCCAGGATCAGACGGGTGCAGTATTCTTTCCATGTGGACACATTACTACCTGTGCTAAATGTGCTCTCTCCATTTCCTCAGTTTTTGCATGTTGAGCACTTATAGCATCAACAGTTAAAGTGTTCATTCAATATAATTAAGACATGGTCACCAAAAAGCATGTTTTTAGCTTTGCAAGATGTAAACTCCAACGTTCCAATATTAATATGTATCTATTCCTCCTTTGTAAGCAAGTTCACATATGCAGCTATACTCACTTCAAATCCAGTCCCAAAAAACTTGTTATACATATCTATTAAACCGTGCTATTAGTGAGTGTCTGAATTATACACAACAACTTTCAGACTATAAGGTACAGACCTTGTTTGGAAATACATATTAGCAAGCAATAATCACATCACCACCGCTATATGCTACTATTCTGATGTAAGCTAGGAAGCTTACTACAATGCCAAATATTTACAGCCATCCACACGAACCTTATAAGGTATTATACATATAATGAACAGTGTGAGAGCACTACGTCAATAGTATCAGCTTTTTGCCGATCACTAACACCGCTGCTTCTTCACCTTCCGGCTTCAGTCAGTTGGTGGTACAGTGGTCACACAAGATATGTTGATTTCACAGAGATCGTATTGTTTCTACCTTCTGTTTGTAATGACAGATGCTTTCAATGTCAAAGCACCCCAACTTCCATCCTCATCAAGGAAACTACAGACTGCGTGGGTGTAATGAAGCAAATATATGTCACAGATACATGCCTGCATCTTTACTTCAAACCCTTACAAATTGCAACGTATCTTCTGTTACGTTGACTACATGATTATTAACTTTAAATTCCCTGAGTGGTTCTGCTTATCTTTCAGTGACATCGGATGCCATGCTTCTCTGCCTACTTTATACATATTTTGCTGCATCATTGGTAATAACGTGTTGAACCAGCTTGGCAGGATGAGGTGTTACCTTACTATCCACCATTAACAGAACGCCACGGTTCCAATAAAGTATCGCACTGTGCTACTTGTTAGTTATGTAATATCGAGTGTTTACTTATACACTGAAGAGCTAAAGAAGCTGGCACACCTGCCTAATATCGTATAGTGCCCCCGCGAACACACAGAAGTGCCGCAACACGGCATGGTATGGACTCGACTAATGTCTGAAGTAGTGCTAGATGGAACTGACACCATGAATCTTTCAGGGCTGTCCATAAATACGTTAGAGTACGAAGGGGTAGAGATCTCTTCTGAACAGCACGTTGCAAGGCATCCCTGATATGCTCAATAATGTTCATGTCTGGGGAGTTTGGTGGCCAACGGAAGTGTTTAAACTCAGAAGAGTGTTCCTGGAACCACTCTGTAGCAATTCTGGACGTGTGGGGTGTCGCAATGCCTTGCTGGAATTGCCCAATGCCCAATGAACACGAATGGATGTAGGTGATCAGACAGGTATGTGTCACCTGTCAGAGTCATATCTAGACGTATATCACTCCAACTACACAAGACCCACACCATTAAAGAACTTCCACCAGCTTGAGCAGTCCCCTAATGACATGGAGGGTCCATGTATTCATGAGGTTGTCTCCAACCCATACACGTCCATCCGCTCGATACAATTTGAAACGAGACTCGTCCGACCAGGCAACATGTTTCCAGTCATGAACAGTCCAATGTCGGTGTTGACGGGCCCAGGTGAGGCGTAAAGCTTTGTGTCGCGCAATCATCAAGGGTACGCGAATGGGCCTGCGGTTCCGAAAACCCATATCGATAATGTTTCGTTGAATTGTTTGCGCGCTGACTCTTGTGATGGCCCAGGACTGAAATCTGCAGCAATTAGCGGAATGGTTGCTCTTCTGTCACGTTGAACGATTATCTTCAGTCATCTGTGGTCCCGTTCTTGCAGGATCTTCTTCCGGCCGCAGCGATGTCGGAGATTTGGTGTTGTACCGGGTTCCTGATAATCACGGTACATTCGTGAAATGTTCGTACGGGAAAATCCCCACTTCATCGCTACCTCGGAGATGCTGTGTCCCATCACTCGTGCACCGACTATAATACCGCGTTCAAACTCACCTAAATGTTGAAAACCTGTCATTGTAGCAGCAGTAACCGATCTAACAACTGCGCCAGACACTTGTTGGCTTATATAGGCGCCGTAGTCTGCCTGTTTACATGTCACTGTGTTTGAATACACATGTCTACACTAGTTTCTTTGGCGCTTCAGTGTATACGAGTATCTTAGAAACTGGATGTGGGAGGTAGTTGGAGAAAAGAAAACTAGTAAAAGTTATAGCGAATAGCAATGGGAAGTGGATGTGCTTATGGAAAAATGTTATGACGCCCTTACGATATATATATGACTTCAATACATGTTCTGACATATGTCTTCCATTAACAGCAATTGAAGACGGTATACTTATATGTCAAATCACAGGCCCAGGAGTGAGCAGCATTATTAGTAACCACCTCACAGATTTTTAAGGTGTCCAGATATGCGTCTATGAGATACTTTTTCCTCTTTCTTAGATAAAGAACATCGTATTATTAGGCCAGAGACCACTGTAAAATGGAGTGTAGATTTTATTCCTGTTTATGTATGTACACGATGGCTTGTATCCTTCTTTTCAGATAATCCATTAAGGAATATAATTATGTTATTTCGGCAGTTATCGGTAAGTCCTTGGCACTAGTACTGCTGTAATCACATTATTTTGCCTTTGTTTTCCACGTGCTACAACGTACTTATCATCGTCTCTGCAAATTGGCACTGTCTTGCTGTCATACTGTAATGTTGAGGTACCGTAAATCGTAGTATTTACAGCCTTGTTGTTTAAGCTTTGTTTACTGGAAGTCCGAACTTGAACGATGTGGTTGAGGACGTGATGATAAGCGTATATTTCAGCTAAGACAATATCATGGGTTTGTAGAATCTCTAACGTCATATCTGGCTATGACCTACTAAATTTTAGAACAGAACGACTTCCAAATCTACATCTACATATCTGTACGTTATAGGGGATAGCATCTCTTCAATATGTAGAATTTGTTTAGCATTTATAGCATTGGAGGATGGCCATGTAATGTCTTGTGTTAGACGTTAGCCGTATTTCATACCTTATTGTGCTTGGAAGACGTGTGAAACCGAATTTTTGTAGAGGCCTGACTTGTATTACGATAAGCATCCATTTTAATGAGTTATACAGAGAATTTCGATGCAGCAATACTTAATCCGTGATTCAAAAATGTGAGACGTCTCACAGTATATGCTAATTAGTTTTATTTATTTTCGCAGATATCGACTCAGACATTCTGTTTGCAAATGTCACATCTCCCACTCTTACCGTCTTTCGTCGTGTGTTTATAAGCAGTCCATGTCCTTCTGCAGTTTAAGTGTTACCTGGTAATAAAGCACCTTATTCCTTACTTCTAATAAGGCATTTGTGTTTTGCGTGTATTTGTGGAGGTGCAGTTGGTTAGAAGTTTTATTTCCGGGAGCCATAGTTTCCAGAAATGCTACTGTATGGACTGAATACACACTTTACGTATTTAGAAACCACTGCAACGCGAACTTTTCGCATTGGTTGTGTATTTTTAAAACATTGGGAGCAATAGTATAGGAAAAAACAGTCTATAAAGTGTTTACGAAGCTTTTTTATTTCAAACTGCTGTTGCTTACACAGCCTTCAGTAGCCTCGTGTCATTTGTAATAATAGCAATAATTGTCAATCAATAGCATCGTTTTTGTTTTTTTCTAGTGAATAACACGATGCATTATCCCTTTTCCCATAAAATGATGCTTGAGAATAATTTAAATGCGGAAATATTTAATTTGAGGATGTGTATAACTTAGAGTAGGCCTAGTTAATTACATTCAACCGGTCTAATTGTCTGCTTAACGTAGTATTTGAGCTAACACGTATTTTTCTACAATTATAAGCCTGGTGAGGTTGGTTTTATGACGTCAAATTATTAGGCCTACAAATGTAAACCGTTATTGGGTGTGGAAATGTAATATTGTGGTACGGATTTCAGAATTTCGGGTACTAATTTTGTGAATATGTGTTCAAGTGGAAATAAACTCACGCTTTCTTCTCATTGCAGACGTATTTTTGCAATGTTGTAACATCGCGATAATTGGTTTACACCTTACAGCGGTTTTTTCACGTAATAACCTCAGTGGGGTCCTGGATCCTTTGTGTAAACATCGGACTTTTTGCGCAGCGCACATATTCTGTAGATATTTTAGAATTTTTCATCAATGAGTCGGAAAATAACTAATCATGGCCCTGTTGCGTTTTTTAACATTAAGGTTATTTGTTGGTGAGAGTGAGAATAAGAAATCGTGCTTCAAAGAACAAACTATCATCGTTTCTACAGAGCAGCCATCTATTGGCGGCAGTAGTAACATCAACGAAATCAGACAGGTGTCACCATCAGATGGCAGCACTGTGAGTACAACACTTTTCACAGTTGTAGCTCTCATTTTGGTATTTCAGCCCCAAAGTACTTGTACTCTAGTAGCTCCTACTGTTGTTCGTGGTTGGTGGCATCTGAAGGTAAAGTTTTAAGCTTCGAAACCGATCATGGAGTAATTTAATATTCTATAAATATGTTCCTCGGTTGCATATGTTCACTTGATGAAATATTTTGTTCCACTGTAATGTAGGGAGTTGTGGGGAGTAAAGACTGTAGCGGGTGACAGAGACTGGGATACATCCAACGAATAATTGAGGACATGGGGTCCAACTGCAGTTGCATATCTGAATAATTTTGTAGTGTTGTGATTTCTCTGTATGTAATAGCAGCATCCGCAGAATCCTCATGGCACTTCCGATATTCCCCTCTATTTATTTAGGTAGCAAGAACTGTCGTCTAAGAGTCCCTTTCAGTATCCTCGAAGCTACTTTTAATCTGATGATTAATAGTGGCATGCTGTGTTCTGTTCGTTACTATAGTGTAGCCATTTGCTGCTGACAGGAGAAGCTGTGATGTGAAACAGGACTTGCTTTTAGTGCGTGTTTTCAGCATTTGTGGGGTAGTATTAAAGGTAAAACTCAGTTTGACCAAAAAACTCAAATTCCTAAGTTGTTATTTATATTTTACAAGCAAATGTTGATTTTTAATATTTATAGAGAAATATGCTGTCTACTTGTTCCAGTATTCCATGGCGAATGATTTATAGGTTCAAATGAAAACTACCAATATGAGTGGTCAGCCAGTTCTTAAACGAATTTTTAGGAGTCAGTAATGCAAACATATTTGACAATATTTTCGGTAATTCTAATACTTTAACGTATTTGGCCGCCAAACGGGGCCATTTGTATAAATACCTGTATACGAGGGCTATTCAGAAAGTGGGGAACGTTTCAGTCTGACGCCGCTTAGGCGCTTGCCGATCGCGTATATTTTGTATGTGCGTGCTCGGCAGCTCAGTCGGCATCCATTCGTGACAGTGGGAACGTCTCTGCGCGTCTGGTTTTTTCGATATTCGAATTTGAAATGTGCGCTGCAACCGAAAATCCCGCCAGTTGTGAGGTGCGTTCTGTGATACTGTTCTTGTTGGCAGAAAACCTAAAACCTATAGAAATTTATCATGAACTGTGCGAAGTGTACGGAAACAACGTAATGAGCGAATGTTCCGTCCGGAAATGGTGCTTTCGGTTTAAAAATGGCCGAACCTACGTTCATGATGAAGAGAAGAGTAGACGCCCGAGCATTGTGACTGACGATCTTGTCTCTAAGGTTGATGAAACGATTCGTGAAGACCGTCGCTTCACAATAACGGAGCTTTCGCTTTCTTTTCCACAAGTTTCACGGACTTCGTTGTTTGAAATTGTCACTCAAAAGCTAGGCTACAACAAATTTTGTGCACGATGGGTGCCCAAAATGCTTACAGAGCACCATAAAAAACAGCGAATGGGGGCAACGTTGACATTTCTGGAGGCCTACCACAAACATGGTGATTCATCACTGGATCGAATCGTAGCCGGTGACGAGACTTGGGTGAAACACGTGAATTGCTAGTCAAAATTACAGTCCATGGAGTGGGGGCACACAAGGTCCCCCAAAAAACCAAGAAAATGTTTACAAACATTGTCAGCAAGGAAGCTGATGGCGACAGTATTTTGGGATAGACAAGGTGTGCTTCTTATTGATTTTAACGACCGTGGAGCAACCATAAATTCTGACCAGTACTGTCAACTTTGCACAACCTTAGAAGATCAGTTCAAAACAAACGCCGAAGAAAGCTGACGTCCAAAATTTTCTTTTTGCAAGACAATGCCCGACCTCACACGGCAAACCGCACTAAAGAACTGCTTAATTCAAAATGGTTCAAATGGCTCTGAGCACTATGCGACTTAACTTCAGAGGTCGTCAGTCGCCTAGAACTTAAAACTAATTAAACCTAACTAACCTAAGGACATCACTCACATCAATGCCCGAGGCAGGATTCGAACCTGCGACCGTAGCGGTCGCCCGGTTCCAGACTGTAGCGCCTAGAACCGCACGGCCACTCCGGCCGGCTTTCTTAATTCAATCAAATGGGAAATTTTCCCTCATTCACCCTACAGCCCGGTCTTGCACCAAGCGACTTCACTTGTTTACGAAGATGAAGAACTGGCTTGCAACGCAGCGCTTGGATGGCGATGCGGAACTTCAGGCGGGCGTGACTCACTGGCTGAAATCTCAGGTGGGAGAATTTTACGACGAATGTCTTTCAAAGCTTGTTCACCGCTATGGTAAGTGCTTCAATGTGTTTTATCGCTCTTTCAGATATATATTATAAAACGTATTTTTTGGACTTATTTTTTTATTTTTTTTTAGTGCCAAAACGTTCCCTACTTTCTGAATAGCCCTTGTATACATAGTAATAAAAGAGATTCTTTGTTAGCAAGAATCCCATTTTTATTTGTTCGAAATCTTTAATCACCGAACGTTCTTCAAAGATTCCTTTGAAATTTTCACACGACGTTACATTCGACTATGCGCGTGTTTTTAAGTAACAGGGGCGATGTTTCTTTTTTGTGTATATAATACGTATATTTGTACGCCATATGACGCCCTAGTAAGTATATAAAGACATGCACATATTCGAATGCAACTTGGTGTCAAAATTTCGAAGGGAATTCGTGAAGAACTTTCAGAGATTTAAGATTTTGAACAAATAGGCATCAAGTTTTCGTTAACAACGTATCCCCTTTACAACTGTATATATACAGGTATTTATAAAGAACATAGTGCTCAAGTAAGTACGTAAAAACACGCACGTATTCTAATGCAACTTTGTGTCAAAATTTCAAAGGAATTGGTGAAGAATTTTCAGAGGCTTAAGATTTTAAACAAGCGGACATCAAATTATCGCTAACAGCGTATCCCCTGTTTCATTATATATATATATATATATATATATATATATATATATATATATATATATATATACAGGTATTTACATATCACATGACGCTTAGCTAAGAACATAAAAGCACGCTCATACTTGAATACAACGTTTTGTCAAAATTTTAAAGCGATCGGTAAAGAACTTTCGGAGATATACGATTTTGAACAAATGAACATTTACATTTTGATTTATGTAGATTGCCTCAGCGTTTTGATAGTCTATGGGATACTGCACGTGTCAGTTATTTTATGAAGCAAAGTCAATCATGGAAAATCGAGAATGGAATTTAACATGCGTTACTTTATAAAGTGTTTTTTTAAGCTTGTCCACTGCCGCGACTGTTTCAGTTTTATCTTCGAAATGAAAGGCTGCTATTAGAGTATAATATATGTTGAATGTGAGAATAGCATTAATTTAATTGCATATGCCTGAAGCACGCTAGCTTATATCTTGGCAAGATTCGATCTATTTTTCAGATGAGCAGAGGATCCGTTGTCTGTAATATTAAAGTGGGTGGTCAACACGGACCATATATGATTGGCTACATGTAAGCTGTACAGCGACTTTCATTTCCACGGAATGATGGTAACTACTCGCTGTATTTCGTGTGAACATGTATGAACCCCCACCCTCCACGAGTACTTAACCTCCAGAAATGTCTCGGTTTAGCGGTGAGTCTGTGATTGGTGATGTAAGGGACGGCTTCTCACCCGAGTTTTGCGAAAATTAAGCCAGTCCGTTCTTGTAGTGAGCCGCCGCATAGGAAACCTTCCTACCAGTGATACGGAGATGCTCTCGTAGTTTTATGTCCCCTTGCAGAACCATGGCAGCGTCTTCTGATTCTGAAAGTGGAATATCACTGTCTATGTTTTACGTAATGAAAGCGGAAGAAATTCTTGTGCAAATAAATCTGATTCAGTCTCTTCCCCTTGTTCCATTTCTAGTGGCAATCACGACAATGCCTCTGCCACCAAATAGTCCTTGCCAGGACTATAATATATATCAAACTGGAATTCCTGAAGAGCAGTGGCCCATCTGGTAAGTCTACCATGTGTCAGCCTGCAAATCTTAATAATTGACAATGCCTTATGGTTTGTGTATATGTTTACTTTCCATCCTGTCCAATAGTAACGGAATTTTCTCAAGTCCCAATAACTGCTAATGCCTCTTTTTCATTAACTGTGTGGTTACGTTCACACTAGCTCTTCCCTGAAACTGAATCCACCTGGTTTAAAGCTTGTAAAATACCTTCTGTTTTCTTTTTCGAAATCTCTATTTTTCCTGAACACTCCCTGATAGTTTGGCCAATATTACAGCAATAAGGCCTTCCTCAATAAGCTGGTTGTCTAAATACAAGTTCTTTTCTCAGAAACTTTGAAAATAATCTGTATAGCTATCTAATCACTGCCTAAGAGATTTATCTCCTGGAAGATGTTGAAAACACTGCATTGAGTACTTTTAGACCAGTATTTGTCTAAGAATTTTTTAATAAATTCGTCATACATTTGACATGATTCGACAGCTCTCCTTCTTCATGAAAGAACATCTCCTTCCATTCTATTTGTAAGAAATCCTGTTTTCCTCCTCTCGTCCTATTTGCCTGGCAATGGACCTTGAAAAACCTTCGCAAAAGCTTTACGATGAAGTTTCCCTTTTACCAAAAAATTATGTTAAGTAAAAACTTTTAAATAATGGTCTCCATCTGTATTGTTTGCACTATCATTTGCAGCAATAATATCTTTTAATTTTGAAACTAATTTCTTTTCAATCCTTTCAGCAAAGATATAGGTACCTCTGTTAGTAAAATCACTGACCTCTTTTTGAGTATTAGCAACATTTGTGAATCGTATCTCTTTAGTATTTCTACTGAAGATATTCTGTCAGATAAAGCTATCTCTCTTTCATCTACTTTTTTATTTTCATTGGAGATTGATGCATTACATTTTTCAGTCTCGTTACCAAAATTTTGAGCTAAAATTTTGACACTCTGTTGTAATTCTTTAATAAATTTACTGTGAATTACTACGGCTAATTCCCCAGTGGTGACTCTTTTTTCCAAATTTTGAGCCACTGCCCGCTGGTCCTTTATTATATTCTCATTTTTTTCACCTACAACTTTGACATTTTGGTTAGTATCATTAATACATTAATCCAACCTATCAATTTCCTTCATTATTTTTATCAACTGTTCTTTAGTGTGTTTAGCATTTTCCTCTATTCTTTTATTAGTTGCTTAGAGTCTTTGGTTAATTCCTTCTAGTTTCTTGTTAGTTTCTCAAGTATTTTCTTCTATTTTGTTGTTAGTCGTTTCCAGTCTTTGGTTTGGTTGTTTAGTTTCGCTAGCATTTTCCTCTAGTTTACTCATTGTAGCCGAAAACACGGCTCGCATATTAAATTTTGAACCATTAATTTTGTTATGTTTATTTTCTGTCGTCAAACCTTTCTCAGCCACTGTCTGAGTGACTGATTCAGCAACATTTTTTGTTGTATCTGAAGCGTTTAATGGGACATCCTGCTACTTATTACCTACAATATCGTTCATCCTAACTACAGGGCTATCTTTTGGTTTTGCAATCGGAAATACATCATGCGTCTCTGACGAGACAGAAGACTCCTGAGCCACATTCTAGCTAATATTTGGTTCGCTCATTTTACTTTTAATTGTCGTACCGCTTGTAAGTAATATTAACTATGCAGAACACTATTTTCTCATTTTAACTTTGAAATTGGTATATTTACGGTGCACAGTAATGCTCGGCCCTCTCACCGCGCGTCGAACTCTGGACGTCAGCTCGAGTGACCCCAGCGCACTCCTTTTCTGCTCCTGTACTGCTCCGTGTTGCTGTCCACTCGATGCCAGTGGAGTCGCGTTGTTTGCTCGGGTTACGCGGCTTGCCTTACCACGCTGGACGTCGCTGTCTTCTTTCTTCTGCTACGATCTCTTTCTGACGATCGTTCGCTATTTTTCGCTCGCGAAATGTTCGTAATCCAGTGACGCGAACTGTATTTTTCGCCATTCGAAAGTTAACACTTTACGTGACACACTTTTTTGCATTACCTGACTCACATAGTTTTACATGTTACACGTTGCAATCACTTCTAAGTTGTCCAAATTACGACGACGTGCGAGAAGCATGTACTGTAATCTATCGAAATGGTGAGAAATTTGTTTTCCACCAGGGACGCCAAATGCGAGAACACCCTCCCCTCCTCCTCTCGCACCAAACCTCCAGAAATGTCTCAGCTTAGCCGATGAGTCCGTAGATGGTTCTATAAGGGACATACAATATAACTGGCCATGCTCTCCCACCCGATATAATTTAGCCAGTCCGTCCTTGAACTGATTTAGTGAGCAGCCCCGTAGGAATGCTTCATACTTGTTATCTGGAAATGCTCTGGTATTTTTATATTCCCTTGCAGAGCCACAACAAAAATGTGTTAAAATGGCTCTGAGCACTATGGGACTTAACATTTGAGGTCATCAGTCCCCTAGAACTTAGAACTACTTAAACCTAACTAACCTAAGGACATCACACACATCCATGCCCGAGGCTGACCGTAGCGGTCACGCGGGTCCAGACTGAAGCGCCTAGAACCGCTCGGCCACACTGACCGGCAGCCACAGCACTTGAGTCGAAGTGCAGTAATAATGTCTAGAGACCGGATTATATGCATTTGCTTATTTGGCTCCTTTTCACCAGTTATTGCATATTTTAGCTAAAAAGTAGTGACGATCCATATTTTCGCTCTGTGTATACAATATTTTTAAAATTTAGACTGACGGGCTCTAGCTCGATCTATTTTTGATGTCTCACAGATTGACCACGACCTAGAACTGTGTGCAGTCGCTAACCGAGAGGCCACTGCCTAGCGAAATCATTACAGAAGAGGAACAGATATAGGCAGACAGAATCAATGCTTCTGCGCCCGCGCCCCCGGTTAATCTCCTCCGCTGTCATGCAGTACGCGTCGGCAACAATTGAACGAAACTACGCAAGCTGTTAGTCGCACGTCCATTGTTTCAGTTTAGCTTTCTATTTACTTGTACACAGTTGAACGAGTGTAAGACGTGTAGTGTGTAACGTGTTGTGCGCCATGCTGTCCGAAAAAAGAAACGTCGTTTCGTGGATAGGTTACCACGCTGAAACATTTACATTTGACGGAATTGTTTTATATTGTCGAGTTTGCGAGAGAAACGTTTCATACAAAAAAAAGTTTAAAACAGACCGGCATGTCAAGACAAGTCTACATATCGCAGGAATGCAGAAGAAAGGACCACGACAACAACTTCTGACAACAGCAAGTTGCTGTAGCAGGGATTTGTCCAAAGGTGACCAGAAAAGTCGGTTTAACATGAATCTATGTGAAGCATTAATTGCAAGCAATATTCCTCTTCACAAACCCTATCCTCAAAGGCTTCCTGTGCAAATACTGCTTGAGTTAAAATGTACCAGATGAATCAACATTGTGTAAAAATTGCATACCGACGATTTACGTAAATGTTCCGGAAGAAATGTGCAATGAACTCAAGGACAACATTATCTGGCTCGCAGTCGACCAAACTACAGACGCTTGTGGCCGTTACACTGCAAATTTAAGTGTTGGTGCTTTAAACGAAGAGCCTTTTTCCTATTTAGCGGCCTGCAAAGAGCTTGAAAAAGTAAATCATTCTACGATCGCGAGATTTGTGAATGAGGGTATTAGAAAAATATTTCCAGAAACTGCACATGAAGGGTGTTTGTGTTTATTTCAGATACTGCTCCCTATACGATCAAAGCAGGAAAAGCCCTCCGAGTATTTTATCCCAATTTGATTCACGTGACGTGCATTGCTCATAGAGTACATCGACTTGCTGAAGAAGTGCGTTCCACGTTTGTGAATGTAAATAAACTGATTTCATACACAAAGAAAATGTTTCTAAAGGCTCCTGCTCGCATCAAGACCTACAAAGAAAAAATACCAAATGTTCCTTTACGTCCAGAACCAGTGGTAGCTCGTTGGGGTTCGGGGGTCGAAGCTGTGTTGTTTTACAATGAACATTACGAGGCCGTTTGAGCGGTAGTAAAGCCGGCCGGAGTGACCGTTCGGTTCTAGGCGCTACAGTCTGGAGCCGAGCGACCGCTACGGTCGCAGGTTCGAATCCTGCCTAGGGCATGGATGTGTGTGATGTCCTTAGGTTAGTTAGGTTTAATTAGTTCTAAGTTCTAGGGGACTGATGACCTTAGAAGTTAAGTCCCATAGTGCTCAGAGTCATTTGAACCATTTTTTTTTGAGCGGTAGTAAACGACGTCGATAGTGCAGAGGCTTTGGGAGTTTGCCAGTGCAAGGAAGCTTTTAATGATTCCGGTATTAAAAAAGACATTGCTGTGATTAGCACTCATTTTTCCCGTATACCTGCAAGTATTAAAAAGCTTGAAACTCCAGGTTTGGCGATGAATGAATGTATTCAGTTAATGCATAAATTTATTGTAGTGAACTCCTCATTGCCGGAGGTATGCCCAAGAAAACTTAAAGAAAAGTTTGAAAACATTTTAAACAATAACCCAGGCTTTGAACCCTTGTGCCAAACTGATAGTTTTATTAACTATTACCAGAAACAATAAGTGCAAACACAGCACCCAAATTCAGATACTGCCAAGTTCCCTCATTTGAAGTAGAACGGTCCTTTCCTGCTTATAAAAATGCCTTGAGTGATCAAAGACATAATCTTAGTACCGAATATTTGGAGCAGTACTTGGTCGTTTATGTTTACAGTAGTAGAAAAATGTAAAATAAACTGTAAATGATGCTATGGTCCAATAGTATTAACAAAAAATTAATGCTGTTCAAAAATTCATGATTGTATGTTGTTTTTTAAATAAATTATTATGGAGTTTTTTAGCGTGCCCCTCTGCGTATGATATATCTCGAATGTGGTCCTGTACATATCGATTGTTTCGCTGCGACTCACTCCTATCGCATCCGCTTGTTAACAGCAACAATAGCAAAGAAAGAACAATTTTTGAAACACGGTATGCGTCCCCATTTTGGAAATTTTTACAGAATAATCCCAGAAAGTCCCCCTTCCTAACCTCTACCAGGACGTATCTAGCGTTCTACGTGTATCCATTTTTTGCCTGGCCGGCGCTCTTCCTCGTAATTATTGATATGCACACGTTTGACTTTGAGATATAATGCACGAAATAATTAACATGCTTTTTTTGTTATTTGATCCTGCATATTTCGACACCTTTAATGCATTTTTAAACATTTTTCATGCATATGTGCACGCATATTTTAAGGTTTTTATGGTGCATATAATCCGGTCTCTCCTAATGTCCGTTCTTGAGGTTATTTTTGTTCTGTTGTTACAACTACAAAAATGTGTGTTTTTTTTTTCACCAGACGCGTTTCGTTTTATTGAGGTAAAGCATCATCAGTGGTGGTGATTTTCGTTTGATTTCTTGCTTAATGTAAGCGAGAAATCAAACGAAAAGTACCACCACTGTTGGTGCTTTACCTCAATAAAACGAAATGCGCCTGGTGAAAAAACATACCTTTTTGTAGCTGCAACGGCAGAACAAAAATAGCCTCAAGAATTGTAAAGCAACTACAGACAACATGTCAACACAAATGAAGAAACTGCCTATGTTTTACGTGAGGAAGTACTGTATAATGAACTTGTTTACACAGTTTATAAGCTAACTATTAACGGTACGAGAGCATGGTCTACTGCATAACTAGATCGAAAGGCATCCTGTCGACGACTGCTGGCTGTGGCACACAGTCTGTAACTTGAGTGTACTGTTGGTATAGCTCGAATAAGATCATACATCTCCGGTTATGCCAGAGTTATTGTATTTATGTATTAATAACAATGTTTCCTGGCATTGTAAAATTACTCAATGGTAGTGTTTATGACTCACAGACTCCTCCTAGTGTCTGAGTGGCAAAAGGCAATTTTTGTTAGCCCATATTTATTAATAACAATTACATGATTTGCTCCAGAATAAATGTATTTTCTTTGCGTATCTCTTTGTTGACATGACGAGCGATTTTTGCATCGGCACCTTATCCCACTGGCATTGAAAGAGAAAGATGGCCAACCGCCTCTGCATGGGAGCCCACCGCTCGCTCCTTACTCTTTACATACGTTAACTCCACTTCACGCATGTGAAATAGCAAAACTGGAAATAAAGTAAAATGTGCACTTATCTGCGAATAAGGGGTACATTACTAACAGCCGAGTCAGCAAATGTATTTGGTATATTAGTATTTGTAGCGGCATGAAGTAGTAGGCTAGTTTTGGCTTCATTTGGGTTTTGTCTGACTGCGTGGCTTTGGCTAAGTTTAAATTAGCGGTGAGGCCCCCTTTGGTTTCGTAGTAGCTTCCTAATATGCTTGTGGATCTACAGCTGTTCCTCCCGTCCCTCACAAGTTTGCTTGGGATATAGTTGTCTATGGCGTTCTGTACAGTACTCTTGAACTTTGTTCTCTGATGCTTAAACTATTATTGCTGGAGATGAAATTTTCATGCTGAGGTAACCTGGTACGTCACTTTTAGGAGCATTGAATTACGTACTAATAACTTTCACTTGCATAACAATTTTTCTACTTTACACTACAGTTAAACAGATATTTGTTAGCCTTTACAAAGTTGTTTAATAGCTCACTCTGAAGCGTCTGACTAAAACATTATGTTTTACATCGTACACAAAGGTGAAAAGAAAATATGCTCATCCGATTAATAATGGTGTGAGAATAACATAAACAAATATCTTGTTCTGTATGTCTTTACGTCTGAAACATCCAAAGACTCATTCTACTGGCAGAAATATCATTACTTTCCAAAACATCTTCTGCCCTTCGATTTATGTTGCCCAGTTCACATTTTATCTACAGCACTGAAGCACTCCATACGTATTTCCTACTCGAGGAATAAATTATATACTTTTTCCCATGAGAAAACTTCTTTCACTAAATGTTTTTTCACATGGCTTACACAACTGTAAAATTTCTGTGAAATTCTCTCTATTCATCTACGTTCAGGAAATTTCGTATCGAAATTAAAAATTGGTAAAAGTGCTCTTGCTGGCATAAGAGTAAACCACCTGTTGTCAGACCTGCCTTCTAGCTATTAATAACGAGCACAGATTCAGGAAATTTAAGATCGCTTAACGTAGTTAGAAACAGGGAGAGAAAGAAAGAGAGAGAGAGAGAGAGAGAGAGAGAGAGAGAGAATGTGGAAGGTTGCGCTGATAATGCCAAAGTAGCTCCCAAAGCAGTCTTCATAAATTTATTTGGCTGCTGTGGAAAGGTCTTCCGTAATTTTTTGTGCACCCTGAAATTAACGACGGCTCCAGAAACGTAATGGCCTCGCTGTCAACATCGTCTGTAATATAGTATTGTTTACCTTGCCCGTCTCATCTTTCTTTTCTCTTTGGGTGGGGAATGGGAGAGAGGCCGTCCTCTGTTATCGGGCTGAAATATTTGTTCTGTTTTTATTTTCATTGCCATACAATATTTTCCACTCTCTGTAAAATTAAATTTTACTTTACGACTGTGATGCATAATGTTTTTTCACTTCCATCCATCACGATCTACAACGAGCACTAACAATTTTTTATTACGCAGGTGTGAAGTATTACAGTGTCTGCGATGTAACGAATACAGTTACATTCAGTTTCGTCCACAGACAAGTGTATACCTACACCTGTGACAATTTATCATCGAAGTTTTAACTTTCGAAACTAATAGAGCTGAATCTCCACAATATCCTTTCCATATGTGTATTATCGCATAATAAACGTTTCTTATCACAAGTATAACGCATCACATATCGTAATCTCTCATTAGTACATTCTGCGTCTCATGAAAATGCAACAGCATTAAAACAGGGCCTAAAAAGACAGTATTTTAGGTGACCACACGAAACCATTTGCCAACCAGCATTTAAAATTCCGTTGATATCTGGATTACCTCAACCAAGTGGACGTGAGTCATCAGTTTTATGACTGGTTTGATAGGGCTTGCCACGAATTCCTTCTTTGTGCTAACCTTGTCATCTCAAACTACCACATGCAAGTGTTGTTGTTGTTGTTGTGGTCTTCAGTCCTGAGACTGGTTTGATGCAGCTCTCCATGCTACTCTATCCTGTGCAAGCTTCTTCATCTCCCAGTATCTACTGCAAACTACATCCTTCTGAATCTGCTTAGTGTATTCATCTCTTGGTATCTCTCTACGATTTTTACCCTCCACACTGCCCTCCAATGCTAAATTTGTGATCCCTTGATGCCCCAAAAAATGCCTACCAAACGATCCCTTCTTCTAGTCAAGTTGTGCCACAAACTTCTCTTCTCCCCAATCCTATTCAATACCTCCTCATTAGTTGCGTGATCTACCCACCTTATCTTCAGCATTCTTCTGTAGCACCACATTTCGAAAGCTTCTATTCTCTTCTTGTCCAAACTAGTTATCGTCCATGTTTCACTTCCATACATGGCTACACTCCATACAAATACTTTCAGAAACGACTTCCCGACACTTAAATCTATACTCGATGTTAACAAATTCCTCTTCTTGAGAAACGCTTTCCTTGCCATTGCCAGTCTACATTTTATATCCTCTCTACTTCGACCATCATCGGTTATTTTACTCCCTAAATAGCAAAACTCCTTTACTACTTTAAGTGTCTCATTTCCTAATCTAATTCCCTCAGCATCACCCAACTTAATTTGACTACATTCCATTATCCTCGTTTTGCTTTAGTTGATGTTCATCTTATATCCTCCTTTCAAGACACTGTCCATTCCGTTCAACTGCTCTTCCAAGTCCTTTGCTGTCTCTGACAGAATTACAATGTCATCGGCGAACCTCAAAGTTTTTGCTTCTTCTCCATGAATTTTAATACCTACTCCGAATTTTTCTTTTGTTTCCTTTACTGCTTGCTCAATATACAGATTGAATAACATCGGGGAGAGGCTACAACCCTGTCTTACTCCTTTCCCAACCACTGCTTCCCTTTCATGCCCCTCGACTCTTATAACTGCCATCTGGTTTCTGTACAAACTGTAAATAGCCTTTCTCTCCCTGTATTTTACCCCTGCCACCTTCAGAATTTGAAAGAGAGTATTCCAGTTAACATTGTCAAAAGCTTTCTCTAAGTCTACAAATGCTAGAAACGTAGGTTTGCCTTTTCTTAATCTTTCTTCTAAGATAAGTCGTAAGGTCAGTATTGCCTCACGTGTTCCAACATTTCTACGGAATCCAAACTGATCTTCCCCGAGGTCGGCTTCTACCAGTTTTTCCATTCGCCTGTAAAGAATTAGCGTTAGTATTTTGCAGCTGTGACTTATTAAACTGATAGTTCGGTAATTTTCACATCTGTCAACACCTGCTTTCTTTGGGATTGGAATTATTATATTCTTCTTGAAGTCTGAGGGTATTTCGCCTGTCTCATACATCGTGCTCACCAGATGGTAGAGTTTTTTCATGACTGGCTCTCCCGAGGCCATCAGTAGTTCAAATGGAATGTTGTCTACTCCCGGGGCCTTGTTTCGACTCAGGTCTTTCAGTGCTCTGTCAAACTCTTCACGCAGTATCTTATCTCCCATTTCGTCTTCATCTACATCCTCTTCCATTTCCATAATATTGTCCTCAAGTACATCGCCCTTGTATAAAC
Source organism: Schistocerca cancellata (assembly GCF_023864275.1). Taxonomy (NCBI): domain Eukaryota; kingdom Metazoa; phylum Arthropoda; class Insecta; order Orthoptera; family Acrididae; genus Schistocerca; species Schistocerca cancellata. The sequence goes on along the minus strand of NC_064630.1, from coordinate 689,198,244 downwards.
CCTCTATATACTCCTTCCACCTTTCTGCCTTCCCTTCTTTGCTTAGAACTGGGTTGCCATCTGAGCTCTTGATATTCATACAAGTGGTTCTCTTCTCTCCAAAGGTCTCTTTAATTTTCCTGTAGGCAGTATCTATCTTACCCCTAGTGAGACAAGCCTCTACATCCTTACATTTGTCCTCTAGCCATCCCCGCTTAGCCATTTTGCACTTCCTGTCGATATCATTTTTGAGACGTTTGTATTCCTTTTTGCCTGCTTCATTTACTGCATTTTTATATTTTCTCCTTTCATCATTTAAATTCAATATTTCTTCTGTTACCCAAGGATTTCTATTAGCCCTCGTCTTTTTACCTACTTGATCCTCTGCTGCCTTCACTACTTCATCCCTCAGAGCTACCCATTCTTCTTCTACTGTATTTCTTTCCCCCATTCCTGTCAATTGTTCCCTTATGCTCTCCCTGAAACTCTCTACAACCTCTGGTTCTTTCAGTTTATCCAGGTCCCATCTCCTTAAATTCCCACCTTTTTGCAGTTTCTTCAGTTTCAATCTGCAGTTCATAACCAATAGATTGTGGTCAGAATCCACATCTGCCCCAGGAAATGTCTTACAATTTAAAACCTGGTTCCTAAATCTCTGTCTTACCATTATATAATCTATCTGATACCTTTTAGTATCTCCAGGATTCTTCCAGGTATACAACCTTCTTTTATGGTTCTTGAACCAAGTGTTGGCTATGATTAAGTTATGCTCTGTGCAAAATTCTACAAGGCGGCTTCCTCTTTCATTCCTTCCCCCCAATCCATATTCACCTACTATGTTTCCTTCTCTCCCTTTTCCTACTGACGAATTCCAGTCACCCATGACTATTAAATTTTCGTCTCCCTTTATATGCCACTTGCAAGTAACGCCCTCAATTATTTGCTGGATGTATTCCAACCGCTCTCTTCCTCTCAGTTTTTACCGTCTACAGTACCCTCTAGTGCCAAGTTATTCCCTGATATCTTAACAGATGTCCTGTCATCTTGTCCCTTCTTCTAGTCAGCGTTTTTCACATATTCCTTTCCTCGCCAATTCTGCGTTGAACCTCTTCATTTCTTTCCTTATCAGTCCACCTAATTTTCAACATTGTTATATAGCACATCTCAAATGCAAAACTTCGCTTTTGGCTTTCCCATAGTCCATGTGTCACTACCATACAATGTTGTGCTCCAAACGCACATTCTTAGGAATTTCTTCCCCAAATTAAGGCTTTTGTTTGATACCAGTAGACATCTCTTGGTCTGGAATGCTCTTTTTTCCAGTGTTACTCTGTTTTTTATATACACGTTGTTCCATCCATCATGGCTTATTTTGCTGCTTGGTTGGCAGAATTTCTTAACTCTATGTGTTTTGTGATTTCCATTTCTGATGTTCAGTTTCTCTCTGATCTCCTTTCTTTCTTCGATTTACTGTCAATCCATATTCTGCATTTATTAGACTACTCATTCTATTCAATAGATCCTATAATTCTCCTTCACTTAAACTGAGGATACCAATGTCATGCCGGCCTTAGTGGCCGAGCGGTTCTAGGCGCTACAGTCTGGAACCGCGCGACCGCTATGGTCGCAGGTTCGAATCCTGCCTCGGGCATGGATGTGTGTGATGTCCTTAGGTTAGTTAGGTTTAATTAGTTCTAAGTTCCAGGGGACTGATGACCTCAGAAGTTAAGTCCCATAGTGCTCAGAGCCATTTGAACCAGTGTCATTAGCGAATGTTATCATCGATATGTTTTAACCTCTAATTTTAATCCGACTCTTGAACCTTTGTTACTTCCGTCACTGCTTCTTCGATGTACAGACTGAACAGTATAAACGAAAGACTAAATCCCTGCCTAACATCCTTTTTAATCCGAGGGCCTCGTTCTTGGTCTTGCAGTTGTGTTGTTCCCTCTTATTTATTGCACATATTTTATATTACCCACCTTCCCCTGTAGCTTATCCCTATTTTCTCAGAATATAGAGCATCTTGCGCGATTTGAAACTGTCGAACGTTTTTTCGAAGTCAACAAATCCTATGCACGTGTCTTGATTTTTCTTCTCTCTTGCTTCCAATATTAACCACAACGTCAGACCTGCCTCCCTGGTGCCTTTACCTTTCCTACAGCCAAACTGATCATCATCTAACAGAGACTCAATAATTTTTTTTCGATTCTTACGTAGATTATTCTTGCCAGCAACTTGGATGCAGATGTTAACCTGGTTGTGCAATGATTCTTGCACTTGTCAGCCCTTACTGTCTTTGGACTTCTGTGGATGGTGTTTATCCGAAAGTCTGATGGTATATCGCTAGTCTCATACTCTCTACACATCAACGTCAATAGTCGTTTTGTTGCACTTTCCACAATTATTTTAGAAATTACGATGGAATGTTGTGTATCCCTTCTGCTGTTTTCGATCTTAAACCGTCCAAAAATCTTTTGGATTCTGATTCTAATATTGGATTCCCTATGTTTTTCTTATCAACTCCTGGTTCTTCTTCTGTCACATCACCAGACTAGTCATCCCTCTCATAGAGGCCTTCAATGTAGTCTTTCCAGGTATCCGCTCTTCCATCTGTGTTTGACAATAGAATTTCCATTGCAGTCTTAATTTTACTTCCTCCGCTTCTAATTTCATCGAAGGTTGTTTTGACGTTCCTATAAGCTGAGTCTGGCCCTCCGGCAATCATTTATTTTTCGATTGCTTCACATTTTTCATGCAGCCATTTCGCCTTCGCTTCCGTGCACTTCCTTATTTATTTCATTTCTAAATGAGTTGCACTTCTGTGTTCCTGAATTCTCCTTATCATTTGTGTACTTCCTTCTTTTACCAAGCAATTGATGTATTTTTTCTGTTACCAATGGTCTGTCGAAGATTTTTGTACTTCCTTCTTTCGTCGACCAGCTGAAATATTTCTTCTGTTACCTATGGTTTCATCGCATTTACCGTCCTTGTATCTACGTTTTCCTTTCCAAATTGCGTGAGAGCCCTTTTTAGAAGGGTGCATTCCTCCTCATCTGAACCGCCTACTGAAATTTTCATTATCGCAGTACCTATAGCCTCAGATAACTTCAAGCATATCTCTTCATTCCTTAGTACTTCCGTGTCCCATTTCTTTGCAGAGTGCGAAAATTAGGACGCAGATCTGTCATTTCCGGCACCGCCAACGTCCTTAACCTTACTGAGCTTCTAGTCGTATTGAGCGTAGACGACAGAATGAGTACATCATTCATAATGCTTCATGAGTTTCAATACCTGCGATTGATAATGTGTTAGTCTTGGTAACCCTTGAAGGTGTTTTCAATGGGTGGCAAATTCGAAGAACATACTGGTCAGGATAACAGTCGAACATCTTGTTCAATGATAACGTCACAAACACTCGAAGGTATGTCACACTCAACAACCTCGACACACCAGGAATTTAACGTCTACTGCCAAATTTACCAGTTATGCGAGCCAGAGGTAATCATGACACGAAACAATGACTTCGGCCGCAATTGGGCGCTGAAATGGCTTTAATGGCGACAAGTGAAAATTTGTGCCGCTTTCCGCGAGCGATCACCGTAACTGCTTCGACTATCCGAGCACGCTTACAGTCTGACCCAAATTCCCAGCTTGTCAAACACTGTTTACATAGAGCCCCGCCGGCCGGGGTGGCAGTGCGGTTCTAGGCGCTACAGTCCGGAACCGCGTGACCGCTACGGTCGCAGGTTCGAATCCTGCCTCGGGCATGGATGTGTGTGATGTCCTTAGGTTAGTTAGGTTTAAATAGTTCTAAGTTCTAGGGGACTGATGACCACAGCAGTTAAGTCCCATAGTGCTCAGAGCCATTTGAACCATAGAGCCCCCTGCCCCACAGAAAAGGCACTACATATATATATATATATATATATATATGTAGCTCGACGACCATTACAATCATTTCAGCGCGGATGTACTCCCTCTCCTGAACTCTTGCGAGAATCCAGCGTGATGAGGCGCGCAGTGATTATGGTGGACAGGGGCGCTACATAAGCAGTGTGCGACAAGCTGGGAGTTTGGATCGGACGGCAAGCGTGCTCGGATAGTCGAAGTGGTCAGTTCCACTCCGAGCGCCGAGTGGGAAGTTTCTTGTTTATTTCACTTGCCGCAGAGTCGCTTGTGTGGAGTTTTCCTCGTTAGTGTCGTTCTGTCTGTCGAGTGAGTCGGAGCGCCTCCGCTCCGCCTTTACAGTCTCTTTGTGTTCGTCTACTTGCAGCGGCGTCAGCCGCTCCGCTATGGCTACCATAGTTCCCACGTGTATTCCACGAAAAGGTACTGTGAGCTTTACTTTCGATAAAACGACGCTACACGTGCAGCCCGGGTCTCTAGAAATCCACGATTGGCTTGTCGATCCAATTCAAGTGAACTCTGATCAGGTTCACACTGTTTATTTTGATGCAGACGATTACGTGTTTTACGTAAAATTTATGGATCCCCTTCACATTGAAAGATTACTGTCAAGCATCGCGATAATTCCGTTAGTATGGTGTCCCTCGCAGATGCTGAAATCGAATATACCAATGTTCGGGAGTTCAACCTCCCGCCGGAAGTTGATGACAGCTTTCTGAAGGACATATTGACGCCATATGGTAAAGTGAAAAACGTCCGTCGTGAATGCTGGTCTACTCAACACAGTGTTGTAGTGGAACTCATTCCGTGGAAATGCATGTCAAACGCAATATTCCATCGCATTTACAAGTGTGAGGCTACCGCGTCCGTGTCATGTATACTGGTCAAGAATGAACCTGCTTCCTACGTAATGAAAGTGGACACGTTCGGTCTAATTGTCCTCGGAGGGATTTTGTATTAAAGCCGCCATTAGTGCAGCGTCACAAATTGACGGTTGCTGATCTTGTTACTTCCACTCCCGCCGTCGGGCCTACTTCTGCTTCGGATTGTAATGAACAAACAGTCGGTTCTGATAATCGTGACAATGAATTTCCGCCTTTACCTCCGCAACAGGTTCAGAATCCTATTGGCCCCAGGACAGAACCTATAACGGCGACAAACAAGCGACGTCGCACTCAGGATGGTGATGGTGAGGATTTGGCTGTGCCTTCTGCACCGACTTCCTCCGCATCGATCGTGTCGCCTGCTCCTCTCGATGCTACGATACCTCCTGTCCGTGGTACGGTAAGTGGCGAAGTTCTCCCCAGCATGCCTCCTGCTCGCGAAGTGGCTCCTTCTGAGCTGCCTGTGTGTGGAGAGGGAGTGGAGTCCTCCCCCACCCCCCTTCGTCTTTGTGTTCTCCGTTACAGTCTGAGACGATGCAATGTCCTCCTGCTCCTTCGTCTTCAGCCGCCGACGGTTTCCTGATTTTGTCGACTACAGCAACTCCCGAAGAGAATAAAATTAGCGACCAAGTATCACCTGTTGCACTGGCAGTTCCACAGAATGCTTCCACCTTACTGACTGGAACTGAATTACATGACCCTGATTCTGAGGGGCAGGAAACTGTGCCTATGACCCCTCCCACATCTCCGTCTGCAGAGGCCGCCATCCCGCGCAGCCGACAGAAACAGCTTGTACAACTTGACCGTGCGGTGGCATGTAAGAAATCTAAGAAAAACGGTTTCGATGACGGGGGTTCTGGTCCTCCGATGTCTGATTCCTCTGTGGATTCCGCAATGGACCTTGGCTCTCAGCTGTCTACCTAATTCTATTCGGAGTTTCCGTACATCCCTGTGTAGCTGTTATCAATGACCCAAGCCAACACATTCCTTTCCTCAAACGTTAATCGTGTGGAATCAGAATTGCGATTGGCTTCGTTGGGTCAGTTCATTAATGATTCATGTGCGGGCATAGTCTTCTTACAGGAGATGTTATTTAGTCATTTCTCCTTACCTGGTTTTCGTATGATCTTTAATGTAGCACCCGAATATTCTACGGGGACCGCCTTATTCTTTCGTGAAGGCATTCCTTTTGCTGAGGCGGAAATTTTGGATTCTGGCTGGGGTACAGGTTGTCTACTTTTTAATCTTACCCTGGTTCTTTTATATGGCCCTCCTGGCACTGGTATCGCAGAGTATCGTTCGCGTTTTTATAAAGCGGATATTGTTTATCTGTTGCCTAAAAGTCCTCCGCTTATTCCGTTGGATGGTGATTTTAAATGTGTATTGCGTCCTGCAGATCAATCTCCTAATTTTAATCTCTCTTGTGAATTAAATGAATTGATCCACTCCTTACGCCTAAAAGACATCTGGAGATGTAAATACTCGACGTTAATTAAATTTACCCACTTTACTGAAACTTCTAGTAGCAGGTTAGACAGGGTTTATTTATCAGACTGCCTGAGCGATAGTATTCTTAATGCTGAAGTCATCCCAGCTTCCTTTACGGACCACTGTGCTGTGGCCACAACTCTCAGTCTTGAACGGCAACCAGTCAAATTGTTTCGCCCTCCGTGGATGTTAAACGTCGCTCACCTAGCTGACCCCTCCCTCGAAGACGTGATACGAGTCGTGTGGGAGCGCACTCTACGGTCCACTGGGAAATACACTCCTGGAAATTGAAATAAGAACACCGTGAATTCATTGTCCCAGGAAGGGGAAACTTTATTGACACATTCCTGAGGTCAGATACATCACATGATCACACTGACAGAACCACAGGCACATAGACACAGGCAACAGAGCATGCACAATGTCGGCACTAGTACAGTGTATATCCACCTTTCGGAGCAATGCAGGCTGCTATTCTCCCATGGAGACGATCGTAGAGATACTGGATGTAGTCCTGTGGAACGGCTTGCCATGCCATTTCCACCTGGCGCCTCAGTTGGACCACCGTTCGTGCTGGACGTGCAGACCGCGTGAGATGACGATTCATCCAGTCCCAAACATGCTCAATGGGGGACAGATCCGGAGATCTTGCCTGGCAGGGTAGTTGATTTACACCTTCTAGAGCACGTTGGGTGGCACGGGATACATGCGGACGTGCATTGTCCTGTTGGAACAGCAAGTTCCCTTGCCGGTCTAGGAATGGTAGAACGATGGGTTCGATGACGGTTTGGATGTACCGTGCACTATTCAGTGTCCCCTCGTCGATCACCAGTGGTGTACGGCCAGTGTAGGAGATCGCTCCCCACACCATGATGCCGGGTGTTGGCCCTGTGTGCCTCGGTCGTATGCAGTCCTGATTGTGGCGCTCACCTGCACGGCGCCAAACACGCATACGACCATCATTGGCACCAAGGCAGAAGCGACTCTCATCGCTGAAGACGACACGTCTCCATTCGTCCCTCCATTCACGCCTGTCGCGACACCACTGGAGGCGGGCTGCACGATGTTGGGGCGTGAGCGGAAGACGGCCTAACGGTGTGCGGGACCGTAGCCCAGCTTCATGGAGACGGTTGCGAATGGTCCTCGCCGATACCCCAGGAGCAACAGTGTCCCTAATTTGCTGGGAAGTGGCGGTGCGGTCCCCTACGGCACTGCACGGTCTTGGCGTGCATCCGTGCGTCGCTGCGGTCCGGTCCCAGATCGACGGGCACGTGCACCTTCCGCCGACCACTGGCGACAACATCGATGTACTGTGGAGACCTCACGCCCCACGTGTTGAGCAATTCGGCGGTACGTCCACCCGGCCTCCCGCATGCCCACTATACGCCCTCGCTCAAAGTCCGTCAACTGCACATACGGTTCACGTCCACGCTGTCGCGGCATGCTACCAGTGTTAAAGACTGCGATGGAGCTCCGTATGCCACGGCAAACTGGCTGACACTGACGGCGGCGGTGCACAAATGCTGCGCAGCTAGCGCCATTCGACGGCCAACACCGCGGTTCCTGGTGTGTCCGCTGTGCCGTGCGTGTGATCATTGCTTGTACAGCCCTCTCGCAGTGTCCGGAGCAAGTATGGTGGGTCTGACACACCGGTGTCAATGTGTTCTTTTTTCCATTTCCAGGAGTGTACTCTTCCACCCTTGACTGGTGGACACAGCTAGCAAAACTGAGGCTCAGGCAAACTTTGATACTTTTCTGTGCTGCCAAAGAGCGAGACTTTTGGAGAACGTATGAATATTGGTATTCCATCCTGCGTGGACTTTATACTGCTTTGGATCACGCCCCTCTGCGAATTGTGGATGTTAGACGTGTTAAAGCAAAATTGTTGGTCTTGAAGAGAATACAAATGGAAGGTTGAAAATCCGATCGAAGCCGCGTTCATTGGTGGTGGAAGAACTGACTGCCTTATATCATTTGCTCCGGCATCAGACCCGTCACCGACGCGCTTATATTCATTCTCTGACGACAAATGATGGACGTATCGTAATGGCGCAAGCTGATATAGAGCGTATCTTACACCTGTACTATGTAGACATCTACGTCATCGACGAGCCCAAAGAAACCTTTTACGACGCACATGTCAGCATCTTGGGTACGACAATTACGCCTGAACATAATGCAACGCTCTTAGTTGTCTTTCAGTCTGAGGAAGTTTACAAATTTATTGTGGGATCGCCTTCTCACATGTCCCCGGGTATAGATGGACTTCCCAAGGAATTTTACGTGCGCTTTTGGCCGTTGTTGGATGCTACCTTTACCTCTCTTTTTTAATGACGTGTTGCAGGGAGGAGTAGTGCCGACCTCGTTCAAAGTGGGAAAAATTGTTTTAATCCCAAAACGCACTGGACAAGCTGCCCCTGATAGCTTTCTCCCACTTACTTTGTTAAACTTTGATTATAAGACTGTGGCGAGGGCAGTTAAAAGTAGGATGTTGGTTCTGATGGTGACGGTTGTTGCAAAACATTAAATCTGCGTACCTGTTCGTACCATTCTTATCTCTATAGTCGAATGTCGTGACGTGATTTCGGTTTCTTGTGCCCTTGTTTTTCTAGACTTTAATAAGGCATTTGATCGTGTTAATCACGTCTTTGTGCTTCGGAATCTGGAGGCAGTTGGTTTCTCTGTTGACACACGGCGAGTGCTCTCAAATCCGTTTACTAGTGTTTCGGCTACGGTGGTTGTTAATGGCCAACTGACGCCCCCAATAAATATCAGTAGGGGAGTGCCTCAAGGAATCTTGCTGTCAATGACTTTGTGTTGTCTCTGGAGCCCCTACTTCGGATGCTAGCATCCCAGCTGACATGTTGTACGCTTTCCGGCGGGACTATAGCTGTTCGTGAATACGCGGGTGACGTGATGGTCCTACTTCGCAATCCTGCGGAGATACCTCGACTGAAGGCTGTACTCGATGATTTTTGTCGGAGTTCAGGTGCACAGCTTAATTAAGGTAAATGCCAGCTTCTTCCCTTGCGAGGGTTTGATGACACGGTTGTTCCATGGGCTACTGCGGTTAATCGGCGTACGTTTCTAGATATCATCATTGAGCGTTTTCCACTCAAAATAGCGACGCTTAACTGGAAGTCTGTTATGGACAAAATACTCTGCTCCAGAAAGTCCGACTACAGAATATACACTCCTGGAAACTGAAATAAGAACACCGTGAATTCATTGTCCCAGGAAGGGGAAACTTTATTGACACATTCCTGGGGTCAGATACATCACATGATCACACTGACAGAACCACAGGCACATAGACACAGGCAACAGAGCATGCACAATGTCGGCACTAGCACAGTGTATATCCACCTTTCGCAGCAATTCAGGCTGCTATTCTCCCATGGAGACGATCGTAGAGGTGCTGGATGTAGTCCTGTGGAACGGCTTGCCATGCCATTTCCACCTGGCGCCTCAGTTGGACCAGCGTTCGTGCTGGACGTGCAGACCGCGTGAGACGACGCTTCATCCAGTGGTCCCGGGTTCGATTCCCGGCGGGGTCAGGGATTTTCACCTGCCTCGAGATGACTGGGTGTTTGTGTTGTCCTCATCATTTCATCATCATCCAGGAAAGTGGCGCAATTGGACTGAGCAAAGATTGGGTAATTGTACGGGCGCTGATAACCACGCTGTTGAGCGCCCCACAAACCAAACATCATCATCATCATCATCATCCAGTCCCAAACATGCCCAATGGGTGACAGATCCGGAGATCTTGCTGGCCAGGGTAGTTGACTTACACCTTCTAGAGCACGTTGGGTGGCACGGGATACATGCGGACGTGCATTGTCCTGTTGGAACAGCAAGTTCCCTTGCCGGTCTAGGAATGGTAGAACGATGGGTTCGATGACGGTTTGGATGTACCGTGCACTATTCAGTGTCCCCTCGACGATCACCAGTGGTGTACGGCCAGTGTAGGAGATGGCTCCCCACACAATGATGCCGGGTGTTGGCCCTGTGTGCCTCGGTCGTATGCAGTCCTGATTGTGGCGCTCACCTGCACGGCGCAAAACACGCATACGACCATCATTGGCACCAAGGCAGAAGCGACTCTCATCGCTGAAGACGACACGTCTCCATTCGTCCCTCCATTCACGCCTGTCGCGACACCACTGGAGGCGGGCTGCACGATGTTGGAGCGTGAGCGGAAGACGGCCTAACGGTGTGCGGGACCGTAGCCCAGCTTCATGGAGACGGTTGCCAATGGTCCTCGCCAATACCCCAGGAGCAACAGTGTCCCTAATTTGCTGGGAAGTGGCGGTGCGGTCCCCTACGGCACTGCGTAGGATCCTACGGTCGTGGCGTGCATCCGTGCGTCGCTGCGGTCCGGTCCCAGGTCGACGGGCACGTGCACATTCCGCCGACCACTGGCGACAACATCGATGTAGTGTGGAGACCTCACGCCCCACGTGTTGAGCAATTCGGCGGTACGTCCACCCGGCCTCCCGCATGCCCACTATACGCCCTCGCTCAAAGTCCGTCAACTGCACATACGGTTCACGTCCACGCTGTCGCGGCATGCTACCAGTGTTAAAGACTGCGATGGAGCTCCGTATGCCACGGCAAACTGGCTGACACTGACGGCGGCGGTGCACAAATGCTGCGCAGCTAGCGCCATTCGACGGCCAACACCGCGGTTCCTGGTGTGTCCGCTGTGCCGTGCGTGTGATCATTGCTTGTACAGCCCTCTCGCAGTGTCCGGAGCAAGTATGGTGGGTCTGACACACCGGTGTCAATGTGTTCTTTTTTCCATTTCCAGGAGTGTATATGTCTTATACAAAACTTATTACGTGCCCAAAGTTTATCCGCTTCTCTCGATGACGGCGAAGAAACTACAGTTGTCTGGTCTTTTCTTATGGAAGAGACATACACTCCTGGAAATGGAAAAAAGAACACATTGACACCGGTGTGTCAGACCCACCATACTTGCTCCGGACACTGCGAGAGGGCTGTACAAGCAATGATCACACGCACGGCACAGCGGACACACCAGGAACCGCGGTGTTGGCCGTCGAATGGCGCTAGCTGCGCAGCATTTGTGCACCGCCGCCGTCAGTGTCAGCCAGTTTGCCGTGGCATACGGAGCTCCGTCGCAGTCTTTAACACTGGTAGCATGCCGCGACAGCGTGGACGTGAACCGTATGTGCAGTTGACGGACTTTGAGCGAGGGCGTATAGTGGGCATGCGGGAGGCCGGGTGGACGTACCGTCGAATTGCTCAACACGTGGGGCGTGAGGTCTCCACAGTACATCGATGTTGTCGCCAGTGGTCGGCGGAAGGTGCACGTGCCCGTCGACCTGGGACCGGACCGCAGCGACGCACGGATGCACGCCAAGACCGTAGGATCCTACGCAGTGCCGTAGGGGACCGCACCGCCACTTCCCAGCAAATTAGGGACACTGTTGCTCCTGGGGTATCGGCGAGGACCATTCGCAACCGTCTCCATGAAGCTGGGCTACGGTCCCGCACACCGTTAGGCCGTCTTCCGCTCACGCCCCAACATCGTGCAGCCCGCCTCCAGTGGTGTCGCGACAGGCGTGAATGGAGGGACGAATGGAGACGTGTCGTCTTCAGCGATGAGAGTCGCTTCTGCCTTGGTGCCAATGATGGTCGTATGCGTGTTTGGCGCCGTGCAGGTGAGCGCCACAATCAGGACTGCATACGACCGAGGCACACAGGGCCAACACCCGGCATCATGGTGTGGGGAGCGATCTCCTACACTGGCCGTATACCACTGGTGATCGTCGAGGGGACACTGAATAGTGCACGGTACATCCAAACCGTCATCGAACCCATCGTTCTACCATTCCTAGACCGGCAAGGGAACTTGCTGTTCCAACAGGACAATGCACGTCCGCATGTATCCCGTGCCACCCAACGTGCTCTAGAAGGTGTAAGTCAACTACCCTGGCCAGCAAGATCTCCGGATCTGTCCCCCATTGAGCATGTTTGGGACTGGATGAAGCGTCGTCTCCGCGGTCTTCACGTCCAGCACGAACGCTGGTCCAACTGAGGCGCCAGGTGGAAATGGCATGGCAAGCTGTACCACAGGACTACATCCAGCATCTCTACGATCGTCTCCATGGGAGAATAGCAGCCTGCATTGCTGCGAAAGGTGGATATACACTGTGCTAGTGCCGACATTGTGCATGCTCTGTTGCCTGTGTCTATGTGCCTGTGGTTCTGTCAGTGTGATCATGTGATGTATCTGACCCCAGGAATGTGTCAATAAAGTTTCCCCTTCTTGGGACAATGAATTCACGGTGTTCTTATTTCAATTTCCAGGAGTGTATATTTCGCTTACGGTATGAGGTGATCACGAAGCCTCGTTCCTTTGGGGGGTTGGGCCTGACTGACATACGAAGGAAGACGCAGATGCTATATGTGCGTCGTACTATTTTGGCGATGACTCATTCACGTCTCATTTATTTCTGTGTCCGTCCAGCTAGTCTTGATCCCCATATTGATGTTGGTCGCATAAATTATAAGTTAAAACACATTCATGACTTCTATCTTGCGGTGAGCTATTTTGGGGCTGACATCTTAAGCAGACCTGTCCTCACCACGAAATTCCTAAAGCCTCGATGGGAAGCAATCCCTTGCCCGAACCTCGTTGAAAGAGAATCGACGCATACAACCTGGACCACAGTTTGGTTCAATATCACTCTTCCGCTTCTGCCGATGCGCGTAGTGTCCTCGTGGTATAAGGTGGTAAGTAACTTGATTCCAACGAACGAGTGACTTTTCCGTATTGGGTTTACTGACATGGATTTATGTAGTCTTTGTACGTTCCCAGATACGATACGACATCGCTTCACTTGTGGAGGTCGTACTTCAAACTGGTCTTGCATCAGGACAGAATTGGCCTTCCTTACTCGCTCTTCTGGGACTGCATATACTACGGACATCATATTACGGTCAGATTCTTCTTTCTTTCCACGGTCGAAAAGCCATACCGTTATGTGGTTGCTGGAACACTTCATTCATTATGTTGTAGAAGGCGAGGGGGAAGATCACATGAACTTCATGCAGTACATGATCATTGCCTATTGGACATGCTTGCGAATACCTCGATATCGAGACCTCTTCGCCAACATGTTGAATCTGGTTTTCTGTCGGCAAGGTGGTGGTTAATTTAATTTTTCTGATAAGTGTTTTTCTTTGTTATGCATGTTCCCATCTGATTTGCTTCTGCTTTTTCGCTCTTGGTTTCCTTGTTCGTTTTGTTTTGTGTACTGACTCAGCATCAGTCCAGTTCTATTGTAAAATGTGTATAGATGAAGTGTAGATACACATGTGCGTCGACAGTCCTTGCAATCAAATTGGGACTTTTCTTAGTTTGCTATTTCGAATGTAATTTGGTTTCGTTTTCCTTTTATGTGAAGATTCTATTAAAAACTATAAAAATAAATAAAAAACACAAAATTAAAAAATTAAAAAATACTAAAAAAACCATATAAAAATAATTGTTTCTGCGCATCATATGAGCTTGGTGGTGGTTTGTCGGCTACGTTCTCGGTTTTTTCTCCTTCTTTTTCTCTTTTTTTATTATTATTATTGTTACTATTATTATTCTGTTATCACAATTAATTTTTTTCTCCCATTTGCAGCTTATGTTACATGATGATTTGACTATGGTCTACTGAAGTGTCATGATAGTACCAAGTCATTCTGATAATAAAGAAAAAGTGGTTAAGGCGACCACTAAAAAGTGGGAAATCCGGGTTCCACTTCCAGCCCGTCACAAATTTGAACTTGCGGCCACTGAAGTCATTTCTGTGCCCAATAGCGCCCGATGTCAGAAATTATTGCATTTCATCATTTATGTGTACGGCTGCGGGATCAATAATGGCTTCTGTTCTTTTGGACACGAGTACTCAGTAGCACATGATATCATCATACCAGGTGGTGGGCCTGAATAACGATGACGAATGCGACCTGGCGGCGTTCGTTCTTAAAGGAGCTTGCATGCAGGGATGTGTCCATCATGCTGACGTTCACAGAACGTACTGAAAAGACATCGTGGTGCCACCTGTACTGCGTCCGGTGTTGAAGGGTACACCACTCTCGGTGCACATCTCTCCAATGTTGAGTCAAGGAAAATGCAACAACAGTCGCCATGCTGACAGGTAGAGGTGCTTCATATGTCGCTACACTGTCCGTGTGTCTTAGTGAAAATAAGCTCATTTTATGATGCAATTTACGTGACGCGATGTTAGACCACGTGCGGCCAGGTGAGCAATGAGCTCCTCTCTGGCGCTAGTTGCTTGGGACCCTCCTAAACCCATCCATACCACATTCACACGACATACGTGGGATTCGTATCAAAGCAAGCAGCAATAATGCTGAATGATAAACAGCAGTATCGTGTCTACTGGCTGTCGCTGTCGAATCTTGACACATGCTGCTACAAGTTTCTCTTCACGATCTTCTCAAAACTAACAATCAAACGCGATATCTGAATGGGACCTGCTGTGTAACTTGCCTTTATTTACAGAATTTAGATGGCGTTACTATTACTTAATTTATGTGATTGTACTGAAATGCTAGTTGTTCACTTACACAACTATCCAAATATGCTGTTCGTTGTATACCGTCTTCATAGTGCTTTAATTTTAGTAACCAGCAGTGTAGCTAGCACTGTGTCTCCCCCTCTTTCTCGCTCACATCCTACGCTATTCAGTGTTATGTTGATCTAACCAGTAAAATGGCAGACCATAATGTAGTTGTTGTAAATGTGTTTCTCTTTGTTAAGTGTAATGCAAAAGAAGTTGTAGGGGTGAGGAAGTTCGAAAGAATAAGAAAAGAATGGGTAACAAAGACAATGGTGCGTAAGACGGAAGACAGAAAGTAGTGGAAGACTATAGGAAGAGAGGAAGGGAAAAGAATGTACAGAAAGTTGAATAATTAATTAAGGAAAGAAACAGAATAGATGGGAAACGCATGGACGAAAGTGAGAAACTAAAATGGAAGGAAAGTATGAAATAACGTATACATTAGCTGGTTTCCTAGTCTAAGAAGCAAAGAAAAGCAGGACAAATGTGGCATAGAAAGTAGTGATGGAGTGATGGTACAATGGTTCATAGATCAGAAGAAGTATTCGGAAGGTGGGAAGAATATTATGTAGAGTACCTACATGAGACTGGTGAAAACCAAACGACACTGAATTATAAGAGGAGACGTGAGTTGTAGAAGAGGACAAAGGATGGTGCATACTTAAAGGAGAAGTAGAGAGGGCCTTAAGAGAGATGAAGAATCATGAAGCAAGTGGAATTGATGGATTACCATCTGGGTTGTTTAAGAGCCTTGGGAGTAGTAGCCTGGAAGAGTTAACATATCTTTCTAATAAGACATATGAAAAAGGTGAATGGCCTGATGACTTACTTTCTGCAGTAATGATATCGATTGACAAGAAAAGCAATGCCAAGTAAGGTGAGGATTTTAAACCACAAGTTTGATTCTCACGCAGAAAAAGTTCTACTAGGAGTGATAAATAGAAGACTTCACGGAAGACTGGAAAAAGGTATTGTTGAAGAACAGTATGGATTTAGAAGGTGCAAGAGATGCTGAGACATGTTTGGTAGGTACTCAGAGAGCGCAAAGGATAAGGTTACGGTTGTGAATGGGACCGTAAACAGTTACGGTGAGTTGCACAATCAAGCACACAACTTTATTTTTTCTATGAACCTCTTATTTACACATTGCTTTAAAGATCACAATTAACAATACGACTGAAGGCCTATTTAAAGAAAACTTGAGATGCTTTCTGGGCTGAAGGCCCAAAACCATATCAAAAACAAGTATGGCCGAAGGCCTGGCTTAGAAATCAAAAGCAATTAAAAATAAAGGTAAAAGATTTTTAAAAAAAATATGCAACTGAAAACAATTAGCTTGTGAAGGCCTATGCTACATGTCTGAAGGACAACTATAATTAAATCACATAATTAATAAACAGTTTTTGTAAGCAAGAAATTTCTTTTTAAACTTACAACAGAATGACCGAAAGCCTAATTAAAGAAATATTAAGTTATTGCACGGCTGAAGGCCACAAACAAATTTGAAACAACGACTGAAGGCCTGAACAACAAGACAGACAAACAATTTAAAATAAACCCTTTCCTTCATATAAAAAAATTTCTTTTATAGAATACACGCAGCTGAAGGCCTTATTAAAAGGGGTTCAGGTAAATCCTTGGCTGAAGGCCACACATAACACATCGAACAACTAATGGCTTACGGCCTGGTTTACAAACAACTTCAGACATAACAAATTTCAAGAAAAGTAATTTTTTAAAAATAAAATCAATCTTCAAAATTTTAATTGAACATGGCTGAAGGCCTTTGTATAAAATTTAAAAAGAACTGAATTAATACACGGCTGAAGGCCTCACACAATACTTCAAACTAAAATGAAAATCACAATCTAAAACAAACAGAACAAGTGGTGCTCAGAAGTGTTCCAAGGGTCAGCCTGAGAAGGTAGTTCAAATGTAACGTGAGGTGAATCAGGCAGCCAAGAACTGAAGTTAAATAATCGGATGGCAACCCAAACTAGGGCCAATCAAGGACTGACCAACAACTTAAACAGTTCCCTTCCATCCGACCAACGGCACAATGATAGAAAATATTGACCCGGGACGAGGATATGAACAGCACTACATCGTCAGAAATTGGCGTCTAAAAACAGCCAAGGGAACAATAACCATTCTAAGCAAAATATGAACCAAACAACTTAAAAGGCTGTCGAACTATGTGCTGTGCCAGACAGTACCAACACGACAAGGAAAGGCACACTGCCAGAAAACTACACTAACGACCAGGGCGGGTAACTGGGGCGTTAACGGCCACAGGGCAGAAAATACCGCTGGTACACTTCACTGGTAAGTAACAGTCAATTTAATAATTAATCACAATATGGAAAGACCGCTGCAAGATTTCATTGACTCCAACACATCATACGTTGCTGCTAGCCCAAATGGCCCAGGGAGCAACAATCCGCAAATGAACGAAGGGAGTTCACAGTAGTTGAGGTTTCATAACAGGTTAACTGATCACTCAACTTCAGTATCCAGGTTCGGTGGGCAACGAACTTTGTCACTCTCGCAGCTGGTGACTCACAATCTGACAGCGCGTGCACGCCACCAGTGGTCCCGGCCTGGCCGCGCGCCATGGAGGCTTCCTTGCTGCTCTGTACAAACCGACTGACTCGATCCAGTACACAGACAGCATTAAAACAACTGCTCAGGCAGAACCATACAAGCTACACACAGTTGCGTGAAAACACTTCCACAAACAACTTGAACAATGCTAGAATGGTTACTCTGGAACAACTAGGACCAATCACAAGTCGACACACACAGAGAACCCGGAAGCAGTCGGCGGCCAAATATAATTCGTCCGATAAGCCGACCGCCCGAACGACCAACCAAGGTCGTCCCCACTGAAGTCACGTGCGCCGGCAATGGTCGGGTGAGTCATGGCTGTCCGCACCTCACTGGTGCTCCGTCCCCACTGAACTCCAGACACACGACGACCTGGAAATACCAGCGGTCGCTCCAAAGATAGTACGACAGTGTTCTTATCGATAAGCGCTGCTGCTGCCACTCACGGGCAGGCAAGCCAGTAAATCGAATAAGAAACGAGACGGGAGTACTGCCAAAACAAGATGTCAAGCAACAACGGCACGATCACGAGTCGCGCACGGCTCATATGCAGTCATAAAATTTTTCGTGATAGCATCTTAGTCTCAATTTTGGTGCCGCATGACGACACATGACCTTCCCAGAAACTTGTCGCATTTAATTCACAGTATAATTGGTCCCTACTCTCTATTTTTTGCAGAGAAGTAATTAATCTATGCCCATGAAATTATCCTGCATGGCAGTAGGAACGGGAGTCTGGTAACATTATCTGTTAGCCGTGAACGGTGCAGACCAGTTTCTTTTCACCAGGAAGAATTTACTAGGTACAAGTGAGACGGTAGGACGTTCCCACATCGACGACCTTGCCGGCAACGCTACACTAATCAATCTCGTATTCTAGGAGATTATTTTTGTTATGGAACGGACAAGCTGCAGTTCAAGTCACTCTGATAACAAAAATACCATAGGCGAATACGATAAAACCGAAAAAAAAGCAATTTTAGCATATGGAGATGTGTCTAATATACCATTCATCAATTTTTTTTCCGTCAAAATAAGCATTTGTGTATAATAGATGTTAAGTAGCTAAACAAAAAACTCCCTTTTGCTGGGTATAGTGACCAGGAGACTGCAAGAAAGTAGACCAACCCCTCGTACAAGTCGTGGGAGTCGAACAACGCTGCTATGCAGGGGATGGCCTACAGGGGGCATACAGTGGGGACGTTTTGAGCTTCAGTGAAACTGTGATAGATAGGCCATAGTTAGCTAATAATGGGTGAACAACCAGTTTTCAAGTAGGGAATTAGCCTCCAAAATGATGGATATAAAACACAACGACCTGGCAAGGCAAATGGAATACGAAATGGAACCCTGAACAATGAGACAGTGACAGGAAAGGCTGAGGAGACAGTGGATATGATGGAAAGAAGAGAGTTGGATACGTTAGCCATTGGAAGAAATGGAAATGACCACTGGACAGGATGAGAGGAGGAAAGGCACCAATGTGGATGAAGTAAGTGACGAAGTAATGAAGGCAGCGGGGATGGTTGGGAAACAATAGCTGTATTATATGATGAGGGTGGTGAGGAATCACAAGAAAACTCCAAAAAATTGGAAGAGAGCGCCAATAGTCCCTTCATTCAAGAAAGAGAGAAGGAAGGATTGTAGAAACTACAGGGGAGTCATATCAATACCACATTTTGCCAAGGTATATGAAAAGATCATGGAGAACAGAATCCGAACAAGGGTTGAGAACAAACGGAGAGAGGAACAGCATGGCCTCAGACCAGGGAGGTCAACTGTTGACCTCAAATTTGCAGTAAGGCAATTCCAGGAGCGTCACTATTAATTTGGCGAAGACCTTGTGATGCTCTTTCTCCATATAGAAAAGGCATTTGACAGTGTTTGTAGAAGAGAGGTATGGGAAGCACTACAAAAGAAGTGAATAGAAAAACAGAGAACAAGCAGAGCGGAGAAGGTGTGTGAGAGTGAGAAATGAAAGGAGGGATTGGTTCCAGCAAACAAGTGGGGTAAAACAGGGCAGTGCAACGTCGCCTCTCCTCTTCACCGTGGTCTGGGATAATGACTAAGGCGGTAGAAAAACTGGAGAAGATGAAAGGAATGCTTGTTCGCTGATGACTTGATGATCTGGGGAAAGAGAGAGGAGGAGATACAGGAACAGCTGGATGCTTGGGAAGAAGCTGTGAGACAGTATGAAATGAAATTTAATGAAAAAAGTGAGATCTTCGTTACAACTAGAAAGATAGACCAAGTAGCAAAATAAGGACTGGAGGTGAATAATTGAAGTTGATGGAAAGTGTCGAGTACCTTGGAAGTGTGACAGAGGAAAATGGAAGAAATGATAAAAAGACCAGAGAACGTCGCAGACAGGCAGAAACATTCCTGAGAAGTGTAAGGAGCCTAGTTTGGATCGAAGATGTCTCAAAAAAGCAAAGAAATAACATATAGGATTCCCAAGAAGATACATGAAATGGAGATGCGAAGGAAACGACCAAGAGGAAAACCAAGGGATAGATAAAAGATAAAATATGTTGAGGAGTGTGCCGAAAAAAGAGGCGAGGACTGAACCAGAGTGAACAGAGAAACGTGGTGGGAAAACGGGATTAGAGGGGGAGAATTACGAGGTGTATGAGAAAAGGAATGAGACTGACAATACTCTACTATCTGTGTAGACCGGTGTGCTCATCCCTTCCAAACGCTCAGTCCAAATTTAACCTCCGTACAGCCATCACGTGGTTTTGGGAGCGTCATCAGTGAAGACGTGTTTTTATTGTGCGTTAAGAAAATGGAACAGCGGTATCTAGAGCAAAGTTATGCAACCAAATTTTGTGTTAAACTCGGGGTGTCGTGCGATTGCGAGCTTTGAAAAGCTGAGACAGGCCTACGTGGAGCATCCTTATCAAAAGAACAAGTTCTTCACTGGTACAAGTCATTTCTGGAAGGCCGAGAACACGTTAAAGATGAAACCCGCTCAGGGAGACCTTCAACTTGCGTGCTCTTGTTTCACTGCACATCAAATTTTGGCTGAAAATTTGCACATGCGAAAGGTTTGCGCCGAAATAGTGCCGTAAAGCCCCACAACTGAGCAGAAGGGCAATCGAAGAAACAAGTGCTTTGATCTTCTTGACAGGATTTCCCATGGCCACGGACGGTCCAGTCGCATGATCAAAGGTGACGAATACTGGATTCCTGAGTGAACTGTGACACGATGACAGATCCCCTCTATCGAAAAAAGATCGAATGAACAAATCAAAGATCAAAACAATGCTCACTTTCTTTTATGACAGCAGGGGTGTCGTCCATAAAGAATTTGTTCTTCAAGGAGGTCAACAAAAGATTTTTACGAAGAAGTACTTTGAAGGCTCAGTAAAAAGGCAAATCGAGTGAGACGGACGTTTCAGAAAGTGGATGCTGTATCGTGACAACGTCCCATGTCACAAGGTCAGTTCCATCTGCACTCAAAAGGCGTTCCTGTTGTTCCACAGCCACCTCCCCCCTCCCCCTCCCCCTCCCCCCTATTCTCCTGATCTGACTCCTTGTGACATTTATCATTTCCCGAACTTGAAAATGGGCCAACGGCCTTGCCGCAGTGGTAACACCGGTTCCCGCCAGATCACCGAAGTTAAGCGCTGTCGGGCTGGGCTGGCACTTGGATGGGTGACCATCCGGTCTACCGAGCGCTGTTGGCAAGCGGGGTGCACTCAGCCCTTGTGAGGCAAGCTGAGGGACTACTTGATTGAGAAGTAGCGGCTCCGGTCCCGGAAACTGACATACGGCCGTGAGAGCAGTTTGTAGACCACATGCCCGTCCATATCCGCATCCCGAGACGCCTATGGGCTGAGGATGGCACGGCGGCCGGTCGGTACTGGTGGGCCTTCCTGGCCTGTTCGGGAGTAGTTTAGTTTAGTTTTAGAACTTGAAAATGTCTTAAAAGGACATCAATTTGAGAGTCTGGAGAACATTCAAAAGAGTGCGACCGACATGTTAAAGGCCCTACCAGTTGAAGCCTTTCTACGCTGCTAACAGCAAATAACGACTTCGCCGGTATATAGCTGCCGAAGGGACCTAGTTTAAAGAGGATAATACTTTTGTTTGAAAAAATAGGAACTTTGGTAGATAAAAAAATCAGTCTCATTAACTTTCTTAGACACCTCGTATGTTCCAAACAGATCCAGCCTGGGACTAGAAACTGGTCAAAAAGATGATGAGATTGCGAGAGACGTATGTGAGGTATCATTTGACAAAAATCCATACATTTATACGAAACAGTGCATGTCAGAACAACCATTACTTAAAGAGCCATATTTTCCAAAACAGAAGTTACTCTTCCCTTATTCGGCATTGAAATGCAAATGTGGAGTTTGAAGGAAACGGTTAAAACAAGGCGGGAAATAAAAGCTTTTGTCAAAGTGTGAGCACTTCGAAAATGATGTACCCTATCCACATGTGCTTCTTGTATTGGGTATATACTCTTCTGTTCCTTTCACTGTGCTGTATATAAACTCAAACTGAAACCATACGGAGTATCTTGTAAGTGCATCAACTGACCGGTTCAGATACTTTCGCTCTACGATACACTGGAACTGTCCACTGTAGTCTACACAGGAAGAAAGGATCCTGGAAGGCGGAGGATCAAAAATTTTCAAGGTGGTTGTTGTACGGACGTTTTGGTCGCAATATAACCTGTGTACAACGACACGAGTTATGGTGCCGATAGCCCCAGAAATATCATGGTTGCCACGAGGTAACAAGTCGCTTCCAGCCGAACAGATTAGGACTTTTGTGTACTGAGGCCCGGTCGAAGGCTTATTGCTCTGCGTAACGTTTCATCTTTCAGTGCCGATATCATCAGAGGCTATAACGATTCAGCAAGCACTTGCGATCGCAAAGAATATCAACAGCCCGACTGTTTACACGTATGCGCGCTACCTTAGGTTTGTGATGTCATCAAACCGTTGCCTAACATTGCAGGGGCGCATCGACGTTTGTTGTGGAGTCTGTAGTGGGAACGAATTGGGACTGTTTGCTTTAATTAGAACTAGGCCCACAATTTGTCTAATTTCAGTCTTTCATCTTTTCTGTAAAGTTGTTTTTGTTCTTTCGAATTTCTGTGGCGTTTATGTACATCCTAGCTTAGTAATGACTGGATCTTGAGAAAATCATAGTGTCGAAGGAACAGATTTAGAGGCCCCCTGACCCCAAAGTACGAACTGCTACTGCCAGTTTATCGGTGTTTCACATACGATTACTGCTGCTGTGTTCCTTAAGGTAGGCGCTAATGTTTCTTGTTGTAGTTCCTATGCCGGCGGGAGTGGCCGTGCGGTTCTAGGTGCTACAGTCTGGAGCCGAGCGACCCCTCCGGTCGCAGGTTCGAATCCTGCCTCGGGCATGGATGTGTGTGATGTCCTTAGGTTAGTTAGGTTTAATTAGTTCTAAGTTCTAGGCGACTGATGACCTCAGAAGTTAAGTCGCATGGTGCTCAGAGCCATTTTTTGTAGTTCCTATGTACACTTGACCACACGTACAAGGGCTTTTATATACTCCTGTTTTACCAAGTGGAACTCTGTACAAGAGCTATTCTCGTCATGTAGTACCCCTGAGTAGTCTATCTTGAATCTTGGGTCTAGAAAGATTGCAGTATAATAATTTGGACCTCCATTTAAGAACTTGAAACGACTTTCTAATTTAGCTTTCAACGAGGCTCTCACTTGTGGCAAATCAGGGGTTCCTTGTGCTATTTTACCCTTATCTAAATATCTTTTTCATGCGGCAACATGTGGTGTTACTTCGTATATGCAGTATAATCAAATTAAAGACGAGGATGGGTCATGTAGAAGCAAACTACGCCGAGATATTTTTATAAGCATGTTACTATGTTCTGAATTGGAAGGAGTAAAACTGACCTGATATTCTTACGTAAATACAATTACAAGAACCCGTTACGCCAACGACCTTGCCGCAGTGGTAACACCGATTCCCGTCAGATTACCGAAGTTAAGCGCTGTCGCGGCTGGCTAGCACATGGACGGGTGACCGCCCAGTCTTCCGAGCGCTGTTGGCAAGCGTGCTACAACAGCCCTTATGAGGCAAATTGAGGAGTTACTTGACTTAGGAGTAGTGACTGGTCTCTTAAAATGACAATGCCCGGGAGAGCGGCGTGCTGACCACATGCCCCTCCACATCTGCATCCGGTAATGCCTCTCCGCTGAGTATGACACGGCGATCCGTCAGTGTAGTTGGGTGTTTCGAGGCCTGTTCCAACAGAATTTGGTTTACTTTTGAAAGAGCGCACTACTAATTAATCTATCAAGAGATGAGAAAGAGGGCCGGCCTCTGTGACCAAGCGGTTATAGGCGCTTTAGTCCGGAACCGCGGTGCTGCTACGGTCGGAGGTTCGAATCCTGCCTCGGGCACGGATGTGTGTGATGCCCTTAGGTTAGTTAGATTTATGTAGTTCTAAGTTCTAGGGGACTAATGACCTCAGATGTTAAGTCCCATAGTGCTTAGAGCCATTTGGAACATTTTTTGAGAAAGAGGTATGTGTTATCTACGGTTAATTCACATTACGTCTGGTCATTTAATGCTTCTCTTGGGGTAATAAGTCAGAAAATAGTTTATGTTATATTGACATAACAATAAAACCGAGTCTGATGATTCTTAATCTCCTTACTGGAGCTCTAGTATCGCTTATAAAACTCTCGTGGGCGTAAGCCACACGGAAAGCTATTGAGGGAAGAGAACCGAAAGTGCATCCTCTCTAGTAACTGGGGGCTCGAGGATCGTATAATACAACAGAACCAGAAACATTTGCATTATTGGTACGTGAAGGTTAGTCATACTGTCAAGAGGGGCCAGAGCCACCCATTCGACACTGATAAGAGCAGTTCTTGGTAAATAAATATGGTTAAAAGTGTATTTAATCCATAATCCATTCACAAACCAAGAATCAGTAAGTTGTAGAGAATACCGCAACTGTCCTGATTAATAACTTGCGTTCCAAAATGAAGAAGATCTAATCGAACCTAGTAGGCAACTTGCACAACAGCGCTTACCACGAAGAAGTTAGGCCTATCTCGGAAGTCAGCTCTGTCACTCATCAGGCGCTGATTTACAATACCAGTGGACGGAATGCTGCAAACATGTGAGTCTTGCGCCTGCTGCCCTCGGTGCTGGATCCTAGAGTCCGCTACTTCAGAATTTAAAACCTGAATGCCTCTTCATACTTCCTATCACATCTCCACTTAGGCTCTGCGTAAGACCTCGTCTGTTAGCTTCCTAGCCAATCATATCTAACAATAAACTGATCCGCCAGTGAGGTGGGAGACTTCAGATGATATCCCTTCTACGTTAAATTTCGGAAACTAGCCAATGGTGCGAACGGAGGACGACTTCTCAACCTCCCTCCTAGCGAAATCGCAGGGGAATTTCCTAGAACAGGTACTAGAGAGGAAAAATAACAAGGACCAATAGAGTCAGCGTGTGTTTGTGCAACCCATTGTCTTGGGGCTGGCATGAAACGAAATTTGGCTAATTTTTGTGTAAAATTTTCTATTGTCAAACTTAACTGCAAAGAGAGCTTCTCTTTCCACTGTTTAGTCCTAGAAGTGTCCAAGCTCCTACCAAGAAGAGTTATTCCTTGGGCTTACAATCACTTTTTCCGTTTAGTAACTTGTTAATATTGGTTGTGGTGAATACAAAAGGCAAAAGAGAAAATGGGCGATTATAATGATGAGATGAAAGACGAAAATCGGCGAAGCATACATGGCGGCGAAAAAAATTATTACACGTGGAAAGATGACGTCGATTTTGGTCAAATGACGGCATATGCCACCGATGGGTTCGTAGATATATTGATAACGGTTTCAACGTGGTCCGCCAACGGACAGCTTAGTGGCTTAGCTACCACAGCGCCATTTGTGTCTTTAATAGGGAATGCTCAAAGCCAGAAGGTTCAGTGTGGTGAAACATGTCAAGCAAGCGAGCAACCATGTCACGGAGACGCTCTCGTGCTTTCTAAAGCCAACTGAGCGCGTTTGAAAGGGGTCAAATTGTGGCCTTCCGAGTGACGGGATGGTCCTTTCGGAAAAGTCTACATCTACATCTACATATGTGGGCTATCCACAAAGTACATTACGTTTTGGAGTTAAAAATAAATAAAGTATTGAAAATTTTTTTATTATATACAAATGAAAGCCACACTTAAATACTACTTTTCTACATAGTTGCCATTTAAATTAGGGCACTTATCGTAGCGATGGACGATCTTGGAAAATCCTTGGTCGTAAAATTCGGCCGCCTGCGCCTTCAACCACGTGGTTACCTCTTCTTGAAGCTGTGCGTCGTCATCAAAACGCTGCATAGCCAACCACTTCTTCATTGCTGGGAATAAGTGGAAGTCGCTCGGTGCCAGGTCGGGACTGTACGGCGGATGAGGAAACAACTCCTACTTAAAAGATTCGAGAACTTCACGAGTGGCATTTGCCGTGTGGGCCCGGGCGTTGTCGTGAATCAGCAAGATCTTTGAGCCCAACTTCCCCTGCGCTTTTTTTGTATTGCTCTTCTGAGGTTGTGCAGAGTTTGGCAATACCTTTGAGAGTTTATTGTAGTGCCGCTTTCCAGGAAATCCACAAAAATCGTACCTTTTCTGTCCCAAAAGTGGTAACCACGTGGTTGAAGGCGCAGGCGGCCGAATTTTACGACGAAGGAATTTCCAAGCTCGTCCATCGCTACGATAAGTGCCTTAATTTAAATGGCAACTATGTAGAGAAGTAATATTTAAGTGTGGCTTTCATCTGTATATATATAAAAAAATTTCCAATACTTTATTTTTAATTCCAAAACGTAATGTAATTTGTGGATAGCCCTCGTACATACTCCGCAATCCACCATACGGTGCGTGGCGGAGGGTACCTCGCACCACAACTAGCATCTTCTCTCCCTGTTCCATTCCCAAACAGAACGAGGGAAAATGACTGCCTATATGCCTCTGTACGAGCCCTAATCTCTCTTATCTTATGTTTGTGGCCTTTCCGCGAAATGTAAGTTGGCGGCAGTAAAATTGTACTGCAGTCAGCCTCAAATGCTGGTTCTCTAAATTTCCTCAGTAGCGATTCACGAAAAGAACGCCTCCTTTCCTCTAGAGGCTCCCACCCGAGTTCCTGAAGCATTTCCGTAACACTCGCGTGATGATCAAACCTACCAGTAACAAATCTAGCTGCCTGCCTCTGAATTGCTTCTATGTCCTCCCTCAATCCGACCTGATAGGGATCCCAAACGCTCGAGCTGTAATCAAGAATAGGTCGTATCAGTGTTTTATAAGCGGTCTCCTTAACAGATGAACCACATCTTCCCAAAATTCTACCAATGAACCGAAGACGACTATCCGCCTTCCCCACAACTGCCATTACATGCTTGTCCCACTTCATATCGCTCAGCAATGTTACGCCCAAATATTTAATCGACGTGAATGTGTCAAGCGCTACACTACTAATGGAGTATTCAAAGATTCTTTTTCCTATTCATCTGCATTAATTTACATTTATCTTTATTTAGAGTTAGCTGCCATTCTTTACACCAATCACAAATCGTGTACAAGTCATCTTGTATCCTCCTACAGTCACTCAACGACGATACCTTCCCGTACACCACAGCATCATCAGCAAACAGCCGCACATTGCTATCCACCCTATCCAAAAGATCATTTATGCAGATAGAAAACAACAGCGGACCTACCACACTTCCCTGGGGCACTCCAGATGATACCCTCATCTCCGATGAACACTCACCATCGAGGACAACGTACTGGGTTCTATTACTTAAGAAGTCTTCGAGCCACTCACATATTTGGGAACCAACTCCATATGCTCGTACCCTAGTTAGGAGTCTCAAGTTGGACGTGCTGCGTCGGTTGCGCAACGATGCTGGTATCAGAGGTCACGTGAACATTTGCACACCTGTAGACGAGGTTCTGGACGTCCATGCAACACGGACGCCATCCTCGCTTCTCGTATTGTAAGTGAACAGTGGCGGAACGTACAGCTACCACAGCACAGGTGTGCCCAGACGTCTCAACACCAACTGTTGCGAACCGGTTATTAGCAGCGGAACTGCGGGTACGCACACCTCGAGCCCCTCTTACACTCACGCCAGAGCATCGAAGTGCAGGCTCGTCTGATGCCGTCGGAGGATCATACGGATGGAATGGCGCATCGTGTTCTTCATCGATGAAAGCAGATATTGCCTGCATGCAAGTGATGGTCATTTGCGTGTACGACGTAGACCGGCTGAGTGCTATCTCGTAGAACGCATTCGTCCAAGACATACTGGCCCCACTCGAGACCTTATGGTCTGGCAAGCTACATTTCTCGTTCACCTTTGGTGTTTCTGGAGGAGACGCTAATCAGCGCTCGGTATGTGCAGAAGATTGTAGGACCCGTTCGTCTGCCGTTCTTGCAACAGGAGGGAGATGTGTTGTCCCAGCAGGATAATACTCGTCCATTCACTGTCCGTGAAACTCAACGTGTTGTGTAAGACGCGCAGCAACTTCGGTGGCCAGCCCTATCTCCAGACATGTCTCCAACCGAGCACGTGTGGCATGTGATGGGACGAGAAGCGACTTGTCGACTTTTGCGACTCGTCAACCAAAAACTCCTACAGAACTAAGTGAACACAGGTCGAGCAGGCGTGGCTTTACGTATCCCACGACAGTGTTCGCCATCAGTACGACCGAATGGATGCCAGAGTCAGCGTCTGGATTGCCGCCCGTGAAGGCTACACCACGTACTAATATGGGCGTTTCAGCATACTTGGTACCTCAGAATCGCTTATGCTATTGACCTATAAATTTAATAATTTGACGTACACCAGATGCACTGTTGTAACAATAAATTGGAAACCTCCAAAAAGGTGAACTAATTCTTTCCAGCAGTGTATTTTGTTTTGGTCAATATCCCAGTGATCTTCAATAGGATCAGTTTCCAGTGTGGGAACCTAGAAAAGGTTCCTTAGCAAGAAATCGTGTTCCACGTGGAACTCAGGAGACAACCAATCAGCTGTGAAACTCAGGAAGCTGGCGTTGTTATGCAAATAGGTCAGCGTAACAGAAATTACAGAAAAATGGCTCTGGGACTTAACTTCTGAGGTCATCAGTCCTCTAGAACTTAGAACTACTTAAACCTAACTAACCTAAGGACATCACACACATCCACGCCCGAGGCAGGATTCGAACCTGCGACCGTAGCGGTCGCGCGGTTCCAGACTGTAGCGCCTAGAAAGACTCGGCCACTCCGGCCGGCGAAATTACAGAATCCGTGACACCACCTGAAATGTTTCTTGTGGTGTTTTTCATAAATTCTGTCGTAGATGTCAGAATTATTTTTTTGGAAATTGCATGCACGACTTGGCATTTTATAGAATGGTAAAGGTTGTTCTAAGAGTCTTGTAAATCAGTTCCTTTCTACGACAGATAAGAGCTCATTGTCTAGTGCAATAATTTCTGCTGTTAAATAATGGTCTTTCTTTGCTTTTGTGTCGTTTGCACCCCAAAGCAATTACCTTCCAAACGATTCTGACATAGTCAGTAGCTTTTGTGTCAGTGCTGAAGACGACCATATGCCAGGGATGGTTAAAGACACTGTAGGCATGGTAGGAGCTATATCTTCATTAACTGCTTGGAATTTTTCTGAATGTTTCGTTTGAAATGACGTTTTATAGCTAAATAACCGTCGGAGAAAAAGATAGTTGATTGGTTTAAAGTAGATCACGTACTTTTTACTAGTTTAAATTGATTTATATAACCACGTTTCTTAAAAACATCCGCACAGGCCCAAAAACTTTTATTAAACCTAGTAGTCCATCAACAGGTTCCTATTTAACGATGTAAACATCGTACTTATAAAGAAACACTTGCTGATCAGTGTAATAAAACAATCAAAACAAATAAAAGGCTATCTAATGCTTTGGTACATACCACCCGACCAAACAGCTATCCGTTTCATCTCCCGTCAACATTGCTGCCCTGCTACCTTCAACACTAGCAAATGTGTTGCGGGCTGCCTACGTCGCTGTAGCTGCGAGCGTACCTCGTGAACATCAGGGGGCGCTTTCGATAAATCCATAGGCTAGTCAGTTTAGAATTTTGCAAGACACTAGTCTATTGTCACTTTTTTTCTGGATGCTTTTAGGCCTACAGGCAGCATCTGTGGTACCGATCGGTACTTCACGTCAAGTGACTTTTTTATAGCTTTCTAGTTACTTTAAAAATTTGTTCGAGGAACGGACTGAGCCGCGCGCCGCTCGTGTAAATGCCATTTATTGCTTGTCATCTTGTCTTTATGGTACTATCGCCTCTTTCCTTATCCGATTTACTGGCATTTTTCGTAATTTATCTTGCAGTTAACAAATTGATTTCAGCAGCGATTTCGCATAACTAGTGAAAGAGGCCACAATTCGCAACAAATCGAGTAGTCTAGTCAATCAATAAATATGTCATTCGCTCGCTTCACTCATGAGCAACAATGACTGCTCGCTCGGACCTCCAGGACGTGACATGTCCCTGGCAATGTCCGGACGAATATCCGGCCGCCGAATATCCGGCTATCCGGTTTATAGGATGGTCGGACATCCGGTGTCCGATACCCGACCAAACAGCTATCCGTTTCATCTCCCGTCAACATTGCTGCCCTGCTACCTTCAGCACTTGCAAATGTGTTGCGGGCTGCCTACGTCGCTGTAGCTGCGAGCGTACCTCGTGAACATCAGGGGGCGCATTCGATAAATCAATAGGATAGTCAGTTTAGAATTTTGCAAGACACTAGTCTATTGTCACTTTTTTCTGGATGCTTTTAGGCCTACAGGCAGCATCTGTGGTACCGATCGGTACTTCACGTGAAGTATAGCTTTCTAGTTACTTTAAAAATTTGTTCGAGGAACGGACTGAGCCGCGCGCCGCTCGTGTAAATGCCGTTTATTGCTTGTCATCTTGTCTTTATGGTACTGTCGCCTCTTTCCTTATCCGATTTACTGGCGTCACTAAGTTGCTGGTTTGCCTGCCCGTGAGTGGCAGCGGCAGTGCTTATCGATAAGTGCACTGTCGTCCTATCTCTGGAGCGCCGCTGGTATTTCCTGGTCGTCGTGTGTAGGGAGTTCAGTCGGGATGGAGCTCCAGTGAGGTCTGCACAGCCAGTACTCGCCCGACCGCCAGCGGCAGAAACATGTTCTGTCCGACGGAAGGAGACTGGAGCGGGAACGACCGCTGGTTGGTCGTTCGGTCGGTCGTCTCATCGGGCGACGTGTATTTGGTCTTTTGTCCGTTTTCGGGCCTCGTCAGTTGGTCATCTTCCCGGACGTGGGTCGGTTCCTTCCTTGTGCAGAGATATCGAGGTGGCCAATGGGCCGATGTTCCCTCTGCATGATTAGGTCCGAGCCAGTGTTCCCGGGTCGCCGTGTCTCCGAGTTCCGGCCATCAAGGGAATCGAGATGGAGCTGCAGTGAGCTCCGGACAGCCATGACTCGCCCAATCGTTGCTGACACACACAACTTGAGTGGGGACGACCTTGGTTGGTCGTTCGGTCGGTTGTCTCATCGGCCGACGTGTATTTGGTCTGGTTTTAGGATTGTCGGAGTTCTTGGTGCAAGTGTTTACGAGGAACTGTATGTAGCTTCTGCGATTTCCATTGAACAGTTATGCATGCTGTATGCGTACTGGAGTTGGCAGTCGGTCGGTTGGGACAGAGCAGCGAGTGTGTGTTTCCTCGTCGTGTTGATGCTGTCCGGCACGCTGTGTAGTTCGACAACCTTTGGTGTTTGTCTATATTTTTGAGCCGGCCGGTGTGGCCGTGCGGTTCTGGGCGCTTCAGTCTGGAACCGCGTGACCGCTACGGTCGCAGGTTCGAATCCTGCCTCGGGCATGGATGTGTGTGATGTCCTTAGGTTAGTTAGGTTTAAGTAGTTCTAAGGGCCTGATGACCACAGATGTTAAGTCCCATAGTGCTCAGAGCCATTTGAACCATTTTTATATTTTTGAGTGGTTATTGTGCCTTGGCTGTGTTTAAGCGCCAATTTTGAGGACGTAACACTGCTGGTATCTTAGTTCTCGCTGATATCTTTCCTTGTCGTGCCGTTGGTCGGACGGAAGGAGATTGATTAGGTTGTTGGTCTGTCCTTCAGCCTTCCCTGGGTCGGGTTGCCATCCGATTATTTAGTCTTAACCTTGGCTGCCTGTCTCACCTAAACTCCTCAGGCCGACCCGTGGAACACTTCTGAGCACTACTGTTCTGTTGGTTTTAGATTGTGATTTTCTTTTAGTCTGAAGTACTGTGCGAGGCCTTCAGCCGTCTATTAGTTTAGTTTGTTTTAATTTTAAAATAAGGCCTTCAGCCGACTTAAACTAAGCTTTCAAGATTGATTGGTTTAAAACTATTTTAAAAAAGGTGATTTGCCTCCATTCGAAATCCTTGTTATCCAGGCCTTAAGCCTTGAGTTGTTCTATATCCATTGTGTGGCCTTCAGCCGAGTATTTTTTTCAAACTAAAGCCTTCAGCCGTGTGTATTCCTTAAAGCGATTTAAACTTGTGTTCTGGCTTTCAGCCGTATTGTATTAAATCCTTTTAAGAGCATGTGTGATTAAAAGTTTTTAGGAAAATAAAAAATTTGTGTGTTTAGTGCAACTAACAGTAACTGATTTTGGCCCCTTTCCACAACCATAACCTGATCCGCTCTGTCCTGCGAAACCACATTTCACGGACCATCATTAAAATATTTTTCAAAATTAGTTTTAATTTATTTTTATTAAAAATGTTCGCTTGTTAGCAAATAATATAAATGTAAGTCAAAAAAATTTGTGTTGCACTGTTAATACTTCTTGAGAAAGGAAGATTGAAAACGGTCAATTTAACATAGCGGAGATGGAAGGTACCTTCTCCCCTTATCGCAGAAGTAAACGGTCTTCAGATCTGGTGCGGAGTCCTCGACTACCTAGTTTCCATCTGTCCAGGTAGAAGGTACCTTCTCTCCTCGTCGCGGAAGTAAATGGTCTTCAGGGCTGGTGCATAGTCTTTGACT
The DNA here is from genome assembly GCF_023864275.1 of Schistocerca cancellata. Taxonomy (NCBI): domain Eukaryota; kingdom Metazoa; phylum Arthropoda; class Insecta; order Orthoptera; family Acrididae; genus Schistocerca; species Schistocerca cancellata. The sequence continues at coordinate 689,165,708 of NC_064630.1, read as the reverse complement.
ACCTCGTTTCGATCTGTCCAGCTATGCTGCTTCTCAAAGGAAAATATTTCGTAACAGCTCGATAACAGTCACTTCCCATAATACCTAGCGTCTAATTCAGTGTAATGGAAAGATTAGATACACAGTCCAGTCACATTAATGTGACCACCGCCTGTGTTAGACATCAACGTGCAGTAACCACTTACAGACGGTAGGTGGCAGCACTAGCGGTGAAGTGTATACAAAGCGTGTCGGGGGCAGTGCAGTCATCATAATGCAGTAACGGAGTGATTTATCTGACGTCCAAAAGGGTAAGATCATTGACTTTCGGGCCAAATGCGGAAGCGTTTCCCAAACGGTTAAGTCTGTTGACTGTTTGCGTGTACCCGTGGTTCAAGTATCCCGTGCATGGCAAAATAGAACTATCCAAAACCGTCGCCGAGGCAAGTCTGGTACATCAGGGGTCATAGATGACAGAAGTGGAACGACGGTTGCAGAGATGTGTGTGGGCGAACAAACGTGCTGCTGTTGAGCAACTGACCTCCCAGATGAATCAAAGGGCTACCAACGTTGTCTCCTCAACGACCCTTCAGCGAACATTTCTGGGCAGGCGCCTGGTTCATGCATCCATGCCACGTGACCCATGCTGACTGCTGTGCATTGGCGACAAAGGCTGGAATTTGTTCGCCACTACAGCAACTGAAGTCCAGTGAGTGGCCAAAGGTGGCCTTTTCATCTGAATCACATTTTGTGCCTCATCGGACAGATGGCGTGCACGACGTGAAGCACCCTGCAACAATCGTCAGAAGGCTCCAGGCAGTAGGAATGAGCGTTATGGTCTGGGGAAAGCTTTCGTGTCATTCCCTGGATGATTTCGTCATTATGGAAGGCACAATGGATCGACACAAGTATGCACCTATCCTTGGGGACATGTCCGCCCCCACATGCAGTTTGTTTTTCCTCGGCACTATGGCGTCTACCAGCAGGACAATGCAACATGTCACAGAGCTCGTAGGGTACATACGTGGCTGTAAGAGCACCAGGATGAGTTTACCGTACTCCTCTGGCCCCCAAACTCATTGAATTAAATCCCAATCGAGAATTTGTGGGACCACCTCGAAGGGCCGCTTAGTGGTATGGATCCTCAGGCGAAAAATGGTTCAAATGGCTCTGGGCACTATGGGACTTAACTTCTGAGGTCATCATTCCCCTAGAACTTAGAACTACTTAAACCTAACTAACCTAAGGACATCACACACATCCATGCCCGAGACAGGATTCGAACCTGCCACCGGCCGTAGCGGTCACGCGGTTCCAGACTGTAGCGCCTAGAACCGCTCGGCCACTTCGGCCGGCTACACCAGTTTCTTTGGCGCTTCAGTGTATACGAGTATCTTAGACACTGGATGTGGGAGGTATAAGGAGAAAAATGAAATTAGTAAAAGTTATGGCGAATGACAATGGAGAGTGGCCGGCTCCTCAGCCGAGAAACCTAGCGCAGCTCGCCACGACACTGGAGTTGCCATGGCTCCACATCTCTGTCCGTACGTTCCACAATCTGAATGATTCTCTTCCTGCACGTTCGCACTGGGAAAGGTAGGTATTTAGTCTTTTGACAGGTGGTTACATTTAAATGACTGGACAGTGTCAAATCAGAAGGCAGTTGTAAGAGATTTCTTGGAAAGGTTCTTGGAAAGTGCCCTACCTCTGTAAAGGAAATTACATGCAAGACGCTAGTGAGACAATTTCTAGAATATTGTTTCAGTGTTTGAAGCCCTTATCAAGTAGGGATGGCAACAGACATCGAACGAATTCAGAGCCGTGTTGTTATGATCGTAACAGTTAGGACGGGTCCTGTGAAAGTGTGACAGAAATGCTCGGAGAACTTAAGTTCCAATCCTGGAAAAAAGATTTGGTTCTCTCGAAACGCTCTCAAGTAACTACTGACAATGTGTTTCGAAGAGGAATCTACGTCCATTACGCCGCTACCAGCGATTTTATCGAAGAGTGATAATGAGAAAAAGGTAAGAGGCTAGGACGTCTACAGTCACGCGGACAGTCATTTATATGCCGCTGAAAGTGCGAGTGGAATAGGACCGGGAATCACTTAGACTAGTATGAGGCGCTCTCCGTCATGCAGTGCACAGTGGCTTGCGGAGCACATATGTAGTGGTAGATGTACATGTAGTGACCATCTCAGGTCTCTGCCGAAAGTTAATTGTCTGGTGAACCATTTTCAAACTTTATAACACTAACTGACTTCTCCATCAGTTCTTGACAGAATGAAACAATAATGCAAAAAGGGAAACACTTGTTTAACCATTACTTATTCAATCACGAACCAATTTAAGGCTTCTTAGACTATCGTCTGGCGCTCACTGAATGTCGCAAGCACAGATAAAACGTGATTGAAGAGCATTTACAGAGAAAAGAATTACCTAAAGCAAATCGTTATACAAAAAATCCGGGTAATTGCGAGTAGGACTCGCATACCGAGGGTTCTGTCGTAGATAGTTCATCCATCCAGGTAATGGAGAAGCTGGATGATCTTTGCTTGTAATCGATATCGATGCTGGCAAGATATTGGTCCCGGAAATTCCAAGACTTTCGAGGAAGTTTTAATTTTGATCTTTATCTTTTTGTGTTATTTCACCTTTGCTATTGTAACTTTTCATTTATTTTGCAGCTATGTAAATATGCTAGGCCAGATGTCAATTGCAGTGGGGTGACTTCATCCGCTCTTGTCCCTTGTGCGATTACTGGTAAGATCTGACGGAAAACCCAGTGAATAAAATGATACGGCCGGCCATAGGGCTACTGATGTTACGTAAATGTCGGATTTTTCTGTGGAACGCTTCAGCGGATATCTTATGGTATATCGGAACCTCATACCAAACAAAGGAAGAGCAGTCCTGCATCAGTTACCTTTATTGCTTTGCTTTGAAACATTTCAGACGCTGTACATGACGTAGGCATAGATTGTCTGAGCAGCAGTCTGGCGGCCTTATGCCTTTCACCGCTAGATGGCAACCGCTACGTTTTCATAGCGACAGGGACTTCATTTCTTCTTACCTCAATCAGGTAGCACGAAATGATGGTAAATTTTAAACAGAAAGATTCCTTGTGAATCACTCTACCTATTACTGAAAACCAGAACAGTAATTCATGGGATTTTAGACAGATTACGAATGAAATGTAATTATGTAATAACAAAAATTATTTTTTTAATGTGCTATATTTACAGTTTAACAACTTTCTGACTTTTTCCATTACTTTTACTTTAAAACCTTGTTTCTTGCCAAGTTTAGACGGAAAGTACGCTGTAGAATTTGATGAGTGAGTTTGCGAGTATCGAAATAAGTGACCTAAATCGCAGTATCTTTTTGATTGCATTGACTTAGAAGTTTAAATTTTTAAACCGCCAAGACGCCGTAGACCTTAGTATGTGACATGAAACTCAACTTTATACGTCTACCTGTTACTGAGAGAAAGTATTCTTAACAGTCTCACAGACAGACAGATAGACAAAGCAACCTATAAGTATACCAAACAAAGGACTTGCACTATCCTTTACTCAACCTATCTTTGGCACAGGAGGGGTTAAATATGCTGCTATAAAAATTTTCGACAAATTAACAGATGAAATAAAATGTCTGACAGACAGCAGTAATAGCTTAAAAATAAATTGAAATCATATCTCCTTGACAGCTCCTTCTATACCAAAGATGAATTCTTGAATAGGAATACATAAATCTATAAATATAGTATATGCATTGTGCCATTTAAGGGATTGGGGTAAATAATAGAAATATTAATCTTTAACTCTGTATTGTAATATATATACATTACAATTGAAAGAAAATCAGCCCTCGGTCACTATTTTGAACAAATTAACCTGGTTTCGACACTGCTAGGAGTGTCTTCCTCAGAATTTAAATCAAAGAATGGTCTATATTCTATAACGTGGTCACAGAAGTATGACTAAAAAGGTATGATAGAGTATAAGTACGGAAAGACGATTCCGTATTTTTACTCTGTGTGGCCGTGTGGCCGTGCCGTTCTAGGCGCTTCAGTCTGGAACCGCGTGACCGCTACGGTCGCAGGCTCGAATCCTGCCTCGGGCATGGATGTGTGTGATGTCCTTAGGTTAGTTAGGTTTAAGTAGTTCTAAGTTCTAGGGGACTGATGACCACAGATGTTAAGTCCCGTAGTGCTCAGAGCCATTTGAACCATTTTTGAACCACACATTCCATCCCACCTTTGGGCAGCCAACACTAACCTAACATCGACTGGTTCCGCTCCGCTCTGCTCCCTTCCAGTTCCGGAAACACACGCTTGGTTGCTTAACTCTTTTGAGTGGCTGTCTCATAAACGTGCATAAAAGCATGCTCACATTGGTCACGCGGCTCTCTTCTACTCCACCGCTTTGCTTGCTCCTGCCACGAGAATTTCCCGGTATACTACTTCGAACAGGAAAGTAACACTTCGCAGCTACCATTCCACATTAATTTGGGGTTTGAAAATATCCTCGGAATTTCCGGAGACGCTGTGGTTCCATAAAAATCAAGGTGTCGTAAGAGCTTCACAGCAAACATTTCCACGGATCGGTTAGCTTTAATGAGTCTGGCATTCCTCAGACACTTGTACGTGAACACTTACATAAGCCCCCCTTCTGGCTTCCTAAGCACAATATGCACCATTCCAACTCTTTCGCCAGAGGCCTTTATCCAGAAAGATGATTATCTTCCCCTTCTACCAAAGAGTGACCGATGTAGAAGTTATCGATATCTTCAGATTAGATCATCACGAAATGAACCGTCGTATCACTTCAAGTACATCCAGTAGTCTGAGTCAAAAACATTACACATTGTCAAGAGACTACAGGAAATATTTGAAACCAGATAATGACTTGAAGGCCATGGCCCACCAGGGTAGCCGAGCGCGCTAACGCGCTGCTTCGTGGACTCGGGTAGGCGCGCCGGCCCCGGATCGAATCCGACCGGCGGATTAACAACGAGGGCCGGTGTGCTGGCCAGCCTCGATGTGGTTTTAAGGCGGTTTTCCACATACCGCTAGGTGAATACTGAGCTGGTCCCCACGTTCCGCCTCAGTTACACGCGTCACAGACATTTAAAACACGTCTGCACTATTTCACGATTTACACTTCACGCAGACAGTTTGGGTACACTGATTCCGTCCTGGGGTGTACGGACTGGCGGCAGGAAGGGCATCCGGCCATCCCTAAAACTAACGTTGCCAAATCCGTTGTAACCACGCCGACCCTGCGATCGCTGAGTGACTACGGCGTAAGCGAAAGAAAGAAAGAAAGATTGATTTGAATGCCATCTTTAAATAACGAAATACAGTTTCCTTTTCCCCCTCTGTTAAATTAAGTTAAAGTTACTCAAATTTTAGATCACAGTTGTAAAATGAACTTTATTACTTAATTTTTTTTGTAACGATTTCCGTTATAGCTTATAAAAATGTTATACTTCCCTCTATAAACACTGTATTTGTCTCAGTAATGCAGGTATGACTAGCACCTAATTTTACTTATGCTCTTGACTTCTCGTTTGTGACTCGTTCATTGCGTAAGAAGCTGAAAAGCGGTTAATGATGAAATACATAATACACTGCCGTATTACACACACAAAAAAAGAAAAGCCAAGCACCGACAAGATATGGTCTCATTTAAATGTAAAATCCTACAAATACGCATCATCAAAGAATATGTAAATAATTAGTGTTGGAGTTCTCTGTCACGGGTAGAATGACTACAAGAGTGCATAGTAGTGTTCATATTTAGTGTAGTTACCAGACCTAGTAAGGCATACAGAGTGTTTCCGTAAGAGCGTACAAAAATGTAAGAGGATCTAGGGAATGCTTCACTGCTCAATTTGAGCAGGAAACCTGGTGTATGAGAAGCCACCTTAAGGAGATGTGGAAGTAAACTTGTGTACCGCTTTGTCCAGCATTACTGTTTTCCAGCTTATTAACAACTAACGTGGGTACAAGCTTACACGTCCTGTGATGTGTATTAATATGTACATTCTTTATTTTCTGCAAGGAAAAAGGAGGACGAGCCTCATTACCAGGAAGTCATGTTGTAGGTTTTGTTTACTTTACTCATCTTTAAGGTGGCTCTGTTGTATCGTATTTACATTGTCCCATGACAGAATGTGCTATGTATCAGCGACAGACCCATTCATTACTCAGTGCTATTCCGAGACGTACAGTGCAATACCATGGAGAGGTACCGGCACAGTATTTCCTGTTTGCTGCATTGCAAGGGGAGGTCCTATTCCAAAGCCTGCGAAGTCACCTGACCTGAATCTCCTTTATTATTTCCTATGAGGATATCTAAAGTCACTTGTGTATGGGACCGCAGTGGATACAGAAATGGGATTAGTTGCCAGAATTGTAGTTGCCTGTGTTGTGATTCGAAACACACCAGGGCTATTTGTCATCGTGCGTCAGAATCTGGTTCGTCGATATTATGAGGTTGATGGCCGTCATTTTCTGCACATTTTGTAAGATACAGTACAAGTTGTACGTTCATTGTGTCACTGATGAGATTTACAGTTAACTGCAACTAATGTAAATAAAAAAGTACACAGTAATGTGATTTTATTTCTGTTATCTCCTTAAGCTGGCTTCTCCGACCACAAGATCCCTGCCTCTAATTGTTCAGTGGATCGTCCTCTACGTTCTGTTAAATTTTTGCACGCTTAAGAGTGCAACGCGAATTCCACTGTTAAGTGCAGAGGAGAGAGCGGATAGGTGGAAAGAATACAGTGAAAGACTTTATGAGGGAGAAGATTTGTCTAATGTGGTAGAAGAAGGAACAGTCATCGATTTAGAAGAGATAGGGGATCGAGTATTAGAATCAGAATTTAAAAGAGCTTTGGAGGACTTAAGATCAAATAAGGCAGAAGGGATAGATAATATTACATCAGAATTTCTAAAATAATTGGGGGAAGTGGCAACAAAACGACTATCAACGTTGGTGTGTAGAATGTTTGAGTATGGCGACATACCATCTTACTTTCGGAAAAGAATCATCCACACAATTCCGAAGACGGCAAGAGCTGACAAGTGCGAGAATTAACGCACAATCAGCTTAATAGGTCATGCATCCAAATTGATTACAAGAATAATATACAGAAGAATGGAAAATAAAATTGAGGATGCACTAGACGGCGATCAGTTTGGCTTTAGGAAAGGTAAAGACACGAGAGAGGGAGTTCTTACGTTGCGGTTAATAATGGAAGCTGGACTAAACAATAACCAAGACACGTTCATAGGAAAAAGAGTTCGACAGTGTAAATCGGTGCGATATGTTCGAAATTCCGAGAAAAATGGTATGCTACAGGGAGAGACGGGTAATATACCATACGTACAAAAGCCCAGAGGAAATAATAAGAGTGGACGACCAAGAACGAAAGGCTCGGATTAAAAAGGGTGGAAGACAGGGATGTAATCTTTCCTCCCTATTGTTCAATATGTACGTCGAAGAAGCAATGATGGAAATAAAACAAAGGTTCAGTAGTGGAACTAAAATTCGAGGTGAAAGGGTATCAATATACGATTCGCTGATGACATTGCTATCCCGAGTGAAAGTGAGGAAGAACTACATGATCTGCTGAACGGAATGAACAGTCTAATGAGTACATCGTATGGATTGAGGGTAAATCGAAGAAAGAGGAAGGTAATGAGTAGTAGTAGAAATGAGAACAGCGAGAAACTTAACATCAGGATTCATGGTCACGAAGTAGATGAAGTTAAGGAATTCTGCTACCTAGACAGTACACTAACCAATGACGGACGGAACAAGGAGGACATCAGAAGCAGACTAGCTTTGGCAAAAAGGGCACTCCTGGATAAGAGAAGTCTACTAATATCAAATATCGGCCTTGAGGAAGAAATTTCTGGGAATGTATGTCTGGAGTGCAGCCATTGTATGGTAGTGAAGCATAGACTGTGGGAAAACCGGAACAGAAGAGAATCGAAACATTTGAGGTGTGATGCTACAGACGAATGTTGAAAATTAGGTGGACTGATAACGTAAGGAATGAGGAGGTTCTGCGCAGAATCGGAGAAGAAAGGAATAGGCGAAAACACTAATATGGAGAAGGGACAGGATGATAGGACATCTATTAAGACATGAGGGAATGACTTCCATGGAACTGTAGAGGGCAAAAAAAATGTAGAGGAAGACAGATATTCGAATTCATCTAGCAAATAATTGAGGACGTAGGCTGCATGTACTACTTTGAGATAAAGAGGTTAGCACAGGAGAGAAATGCGTGGCGCGCCGCATCAAACAAGTCAGAAGATTGATAAAAAAAAACCCGGAGACGCGCAGTATAAGGGGCGGGAACAGCGTCAGATGTTGAGTGATCATGCGTCCTAATCGTGTGAGAATTTGAAAGTGGCCTCATCGTGGGTCTCCATTTGGACGGCTGGTCGAGGTGTGCAATATTCAGGTGTGTGGATCATTGTGAAGGATGCACGATGTCTAACTGCGTGGGAACTTCAGGGCATGCATACTCGTAGTTTACGTTTTGGTCAACTACGTCTGACTACCATAATCGGGCATCTTCGTAAACCACATCGGAGCCCTTATATATATGACCCTGCTCTCTGAGAAAAAGTAACGCACTCCTCCAAACTTCTGTGTCATGCTACACCTCTGAGCAGATACCGGCAGCAGCCGGAATACGGAATTACCGTATTCCAAAAGGCTGCATTTGCAGTGGTGCCACGACCGGAAAGTTTGCGTTTCTGACGAATGACGTCACAATGTGTTCAACGATAAATCACGGTTCTGTGCTATCCTGGATGACCATCACCAGCGAGGTTGTCGCTGACCTGAGGAGAGATATCATTCATCCACTGTTTCATACAGTCAGAGCGGTGTTACTGCTGGCATCATGGTGTGGGGAGCCATAACTTCAGGCCACGGCATGTCGTGATTGAGGGAACTGTGATGGCAGACGGGCATCCTGCGAACTCATGTGTCACCACTCATGCCATGGTGTCATCTTTCAACAGAAGAATGTTCTTCCATACATGGCACGTGTCTCTACCAATCATCTGGGGAATGTTGGGATACTCCCGTGACCCCAGATCCGTTCGCGACAGAATATGTGTTTCATCAGCTCGGACGTCAACTACGTTGCACTTCCAGTATCGAGAATATCAAGAACCAGTTACAACAGTTGTGGGCCTACGGCAAGCTGAAAAAGTGAGTTAGAGAGCGTGTGATATATGTGCGTGTATATGATAAACAGTACCCCTCGAAAATTTCTCTCCTTCATAACTACTTTGAGTTACCACAGATGACGTGTCACTGGTCTCATTTGCACTGAGATTGCAGTACACGCGACGGGCCTATTTGCTTCCACCGCCCTGAGTGAAATGCGTAAGTTCTGATTAACCTTCACTAACCTGCAGTCTTCTATAGTTGTTGTCCCCTGCATAGAAAACAGCACTTAGGTCGTGAATCCATTATCTTTAGGTTTTAATAAACTCTTAACGAGGAACTGATTTTGTTTCAATAAAATTTTCAATTAGTTTGTTTACACCTGATGCCACTCGCTTTTTATTAGCAGAATACGAGAAACTGCACAGTTATATTCCACCTTATGAATCACAAATGATCTCCATTACTCACACTTACTTTTCTTTACTTATTCGTGACTTGGGCTTAGTGACCATATGCCTGCTCCACACTCCTCCTCCATCATTCCCAGTTGCGAGCCTCCTGCCACCACTCGCCCGCTCCTAGCCCTGTGTCCTCGGTGTCCTTGTCAATATTGCCCTTCCATCTTGTCCGCGGTCGTTCCCGGTACCTCCTTCCAGCTACAGCTCCCAGAGACACGTCATGGGGTATCCTCCCTTCATTCATCCTTGCTACGTGTCCAGCCCAGGTCAACCTTCTTCTTCTTATTCTTTTTATAATGTCAGGCTGTGCGTAAAGCTCTTTTAATTCTTGTTTTTTTCTAATTCTCCATTCCCCTGTTTGTGAATCTATCACAGGACCATATACAGGGTGAGTCACTTAACGTTGCCGCTGGATATATTTCGTAAACCACATCAAATACTGACGAACCGATTCCACAGACCGAAAGTGAGGAGAGGGGCTAGTGTAATTGTTTAATACAAACCATACAAAAATGCACGGAAGTATGTTTTTTTAACACAAACCTACGTTTTTTAAAATGGAACCACGTTAGCACATCTGAATATATAAACAAATACGTAATCAGTGCCGTTTGTTGCATTGTAAAATGTTAATTACATCCGGAGATATTGTAACCTAAAGTTGACGCTTGAGTACCACTCCTCCGCTGTTCGATCGTGTGTATCGGAGAGCACTGCAACATACATCGCGTTTCTACAGAACGATCTGCCAACGTTGCTCGAAAATGTCCCACTGGAAACGCGTCAACGTATGTGGTATCAGCATGATGGTGCACCTGCACATTCCGCAATTAACACGAGGCTGACCCTTGACAGGACGTTCGACGGGCGTTTCATAGGACGTGAAGGACGCATAAATTGGCCAGCCCGTTCTCCTGATCTTACACCTCTGGACTTCTTTCTGTTGGGTACGTTAAAGGAGAATGTGTACCGTGATGTGCCTACAACCCCAGAGGATATGAAACAACGTATTGTGGCAGCCTGCGGCGACATTACACCGGATGTACTGCGGCGTGTACGACATTCATTACGCCAGAGATTGCAATTGTGTGCAGCAAATGATGGCCACCACATTGAACGTCTATTGGCCTGACATATCGGGACACACTCTGTTCCACTCCGTAATTGAAAACGGAAACCACGTGTGTACGTGTACCTCACCCCTCATGGTAATGTACATGTGCGTCAGTGAAAAAGACCAATAAAAAGGTGTTAGCATGTGGACGTAATGTGCTGTTCCAGTCTCTTCTGTACCTAAGGTCCATCACCGTTCCCTACGTAATTCGGTGCTCTCCGATACACACGATCGAACAGCGGAGGAGTGGTACTCAAGCGTCAACTTTAGGTTACAATATCTCCGGATGTAATTAACATTTTACAATGCAACAAACGGCACTGATTACGTATTTGTTTACATGTTCAAATGTGCTAACAAAACTAACGGGGTTCCATTTAAAAAACATAGGTTTGTGTTAAAAAACATACTTCCGTGCATTTTTGTATAGTTTGTATTAAACAATTACACTAGACCCTCTCCTCACGTTCGGTCTGTGGAATCGGTTCGTCAGTATTTGATGTGGTTTACGAAATATATCCAGCGGTAATGTTAGGTGACTCACCCTGTATTTTTCGGAGGATTTTTCGTTAGAAAACAAGTAGTTTCTCTTCGTCTGTTCTTCTAAAGGCCAGGCTTTCACAACCGTACATAACCACTACCATAATCATACTTTGTTACAGCCTGATCTTAAAACTTCTTGACAGAGGTCTTTCCTTCAGCACATCCTGAAGGCTAAAGTATGCTCTGTTGCCTCCACTCTTCACATGTTCCTAGAAAATAAACATCACAATCAACAGCGTGTTTGCTTAGTTATCATCAAATTGTTCTCAGTCCCACATCCAAATAGCCAGAGATTGCTAATAATTCCTTAACCGATACCGACTAAGGCAGACAACATGGCCGTCATCCTAGACTACCGAAGTAGCTCTCACCTTCTAATCTCCACTCTCCTTCCTTCATCTATTTATTGTTCACATTAAACAATGTCCAGTTCAAGTAATTAATAAGCAAACTCTTTTATGAAGGTTTTAGAGCAGCGAAGATTACAACAAACTTTCAAGTTAACTTAGCTTGTCATGTTGAGATTGTTCCAGTTCTTCTTCTCTAGGGCTCTGATTCTTGTAGCTGAAAATCTGACATCAGGATCTCTCGGTTAGTTTGAACTAAATAAATTTGAAGATTGTTGTTGCAGAATGTTTTTTAAGCAAATATATTTTCCACTGATTTTCTCACATTTTAGTATTTCATATAGTATTTTGATTTTTCACATTAACAAAACCTAAATTACATTGTACGATCATATCAGAGGCATGCTTACGATTCTATCACTCTGCGGAAGAAATAATATTCCAAAGGGCTTAGAATTTTTCTTACGAATGAATTCCTACTGGTTTTCATTACTTTATTAATTTCGTTTATTGTTTTACAAATGAATCCAGAAATAAACATAGCAAGGATACAGTTGGCAGTTGGCTCTGAGCACTATGGGACTCAACTGCTGTGGTCATAAGTCCCCTAGAACTTAGAACTACTTAAACCTAACTAACCTAAGGACATCACACACATCCATGCTCGAGGCAGGATTCGAACCTGCGACCGTAGCGGTCGTGCGGTTCCAGACTGCAGCGCCTTTAAAAGGGTACAGGATTGTGTAATTAATAGCAGAATTTTTAACTGTGCAAATAATTCGTAATTTCCGATGTTTCTGAAAAAAAAAAATGATGACAACTGTACATTCAGAGCTAGTACTTATCGATTATAACATAGAAACTAAAATATTTTATAAATTAATCCCTTTTCATAAATTTTAGCTCGAAATATAACATACTGTGCATAAATGTCCTCGGAGTCTTTCGCGATGGCATACATGAGTAAAACGTTCTCGGTTTTCCAGCCGCGTCAATTCGAATAACATCCTTGAGCTTTCGATGGCCATCTCCGCAGCTAGCTGAGCTATTGCCCGTGGCAGCACCCGTGACGTCAGGTGGCGCCAGGGGCAGGCGCCACGTTTGAAACTGCCGCTCCCGCGTCGCGCATCATTCTTTGCTTTCTTTCGATGTCCAACGGCCGCCCCCATGCCCTGCTGAGTGTGTACCCCTGGTCTCTGTTGAAATTGTTGTTGTTTAAACGAATCTCGGCCGCTTCCTCTATAACGGAGTCCCAATATGTAGACGCATGAGCCAACACCTTTGTATTTTCGAACTGTATTTTATGTTCGTTTTCTAGGCAATGCTCCGCTATGGCCGACTTGTCAAGCTCCCTTTGTTTTATATGGCGCTTTTTCTGAGTACAACGCTCCGCAACAGTGCGAACTGTTTGTCCAATATAAATGCTGCCACATACACAGGGAACACCATGCACACGGGCCACTCGAAGAGCAATATCGTCTTTAACAGGGCGCAACATATCTCGTATCTGGGGGTGGGCTGGAACACTGGTCTTAGTCCCTGTTTTTGCAGCAGAGTCCTAACTTGCTGCTGGTTGCTCCACAGTATGGCAGGAATACAGTCCGTTTGGCCTCTTCGAATGATGTCTTTCGTGGCGGCCCTTGAAAGCGTTTGCGTTGTCTCTTTTGCTGTATCCATTTTCCCCGAAAACACTTTTTAAGTTCTGCAATTCAGACTGTAGGTGGCCGTCGTCAGAGATAATCTTGGCTCTGTGAACCAACGTGCTGAGGACAGCTTTCTTGTGTACAGGATGGTGGAAACTATTGGCGTTCAAGTGCTGATCAGTGTGTGTTGGTTTCCGGGACGCTGAATGACCAAGTTAGTCTCCTGCCTTCCGCTCAACCAAAACATCCAAGAATGGTAGCTTGCCGTGCTTCTCCATCTCGACAGTAAATTTAATGTTGGGACGGACACCATTCATATGCTCGACGAACTGCTGTAGTGTATCTTCACCATGAGGCCATAACAGGAAGGCGTCATTAACGTATCGTAGAAAGCAAGACGGCCGTAATGTCGCAGTTTGCAGAGCCTGCTCCTCAAAGTGCTCCATTGAAGAAATTTGCGACTGCTGAGACAGCCGAAACAGCTATGATCTTACAGCCGAACCACTCCGCCGCCAAATGTCTTCTATTCTGATGGTAATTAACACTTTTGGAATAACAGAATGATAGCCTGCTACTGAGAGTTGCTTTTACATGAAATGCAAGTAGACACACTGTTTAAGTTTTCTAATATTGAAAACAGAAGATTATCATTTGGGCGCGCAGCTTCTGAACGCAGCAGCCAATCACGGAGAAGGACCACAATTTAGGCGGTCTTTCTCACGATACCCGTGCCGGACAAGCCATCTGTTAACGGTATCTCACACCACATTCCGTCATCTTCCCACTGCTGCCTTCTCAATTGCTCTAAGAACAGCTTCTTGTAGTTGAATATGATGACAGCAAAGGCATAAATATTACAGCCAGCTTGCTTTAAGGAGGATACAACTGCCTTAAGACACCGTTCCCATCTTGGCAAGAGGGGATGCAACGACATGCTGACAAGGGTGCTCTTGTGATTGGGATTAGGATTTTTTTATCACTGCAGTAACGTTACATACCCTCTCACCCCCTGAAGTTTGTAACGGGACATCCTCCTCTAACATTACCTTTTCTCAACAGTAGTTGTCGATACCAGTATCATTTTTCGAAGATTGGACAGGTCAATATTATCTCAGTTGCTTTTCTGAAAACTTTCATACAATTTTATACACAGTATGTTATATTTCAAGCTAAAATTTATGAAAAGGAATTACTTTATAAAATATTTTAGTTTCGATGTTCTAATCGGTAAGTACTACTTCTGAATGCACAGTTAAAACTATTTTTTTTAGAAACATTTGAAATTACTAATTATTGGCACACTTAAAAATTTCTGTTATTAATTACACAATCCTGTGTTGTTTACGTTGCTTATTTCTGGATAAATTTATGAAATAACAATCGAAATTAAAGCCAGTAGAAATTCATTGTAAAAGAAAAATTGTAAACCCTTTGGAATATTGTTATATCCGCAGAGTGAAGGAGTCGTAAGCATGCTTCTGATGCGATAGGATTTATTTTTGTGCGAACAATGTAAATTCGGCTTTGTTAATGTGAAAAATCGAAATACTGATATGGTATACTAAAATGTGAGAAAATATATTTACGTAAAAATAAAAATTCTGCAAAAACAATCTTCAAATTTGTTTAGTTCAATCCAACTGTGAGCACCTAAAATGTGAGATTTTCAGCTTCAAGAATCAGACCTCTAGACAAGAAGAACTGGAGCCACCTCAACATCACAAGCTAAGTACACTAGAAAGTTTATTGTAACCTTCGCTCTCCTCAAATCTTCATAAAAGACTTTAATGTGGACAGTAGAAGGAAGCAGGAAAGAGAGGGTAGATTACAAGTTTCATTACGTTTCCTCATATCCTCCTGGGTGCTTCACATTTTTTGTCGGGCAGTTTAGTTGCAGAACAACAGGAAAGTGTTTCCTTTGTGACACTGTTCAAATTTTGTTTACAACCGCTACAAGAATCACGCTTACCAATAGTGATGACGCTTGACTAAATCCCGCCGCCCCCTCTTACAGAACTTTAGAGAGCTTACCAAACGGCTCTCATACAAAGTCAGTGAGCTCTCTTCCACAATTGCAGTGCGTTCTAGAAAAGTTTTTTCTGCTTCAAGAGACTACGCAAGCAACTTCTTTTTTGAAATAACTTGTAAGATGAGTATGCTCTTATCGACTACGTAAACCACAAAAAGTGTTGGTACGGTCTCGTACAGAATAAGTACATTAATTTCATTAAAACATTAAGTTCTGATAGTTAATCCTAGAGACAAATCATTGTTCATGTGTGATATAGGTATTAGGATGCAAGCGGCGTGTTGGTAGTCAGCTGACTGCACAGTATAATTTGATTGCATTACTTAGTCAAACTGCGTAACTGAGTTCACGTATGTCAACATTACACAATGACATGGTCGTAATTAACACCTGTTCGTGCGCACGAAGCGCCTGCGCTGTACAACGTGACCTAATTAATTTGCCCTTTTCTGTAACCGCAACGAGGTAGATAATTTTCATACACTCAGTCTCCAAAATTAGTTTAACACTTTATTTGTGGTGTTATTTTGTGATGATGTTTCCATACTAAGTTGCCGTACACCACACTTGTGTAGGTAAACGCGTCAGTGGTGCAATATAGGTGTCAATGATCAACACTCTTTTCTCTTAGTTCACGCAATAAACGTATTTATTTTCAGCAGTGTCTTCCACATCTATATATACTTCTGTACTCTGCACTCATGTGAAGTACGTTGCACAGTGCTCATGGTTGAATGTCTACTTATACGTGTCAGATGACGGTTTGATATATGTCAGATTTATTTTCAAATACCATTGACGTAGCATTCAATTCTGTTATGATATCGATGTTTAATAGCAATTTAATGGCTAATTATAAGCAATTTTTTCCACATTTCACTGCTTCTTTTACTTACAGATAAAGGCTGTTTTTTTCCTTGGGTTGGTCTCTTAGGTCAGCAAGCTAACAGCATACCTCATCCAACATTTGAAACTTTGTAAAATGCTTGAACAACATCGCTGTTAGAAGCGTGAACTACGGCACCAGATGCCTAACACCGGTGTTGTACCAACTGGTCGAGACGTTGGATACTGTAAACTGTTATACGAGTATTGTTGCCAGATTGGATCTTCTGAAGGTTGTTTAAACTCAGCGAATTTCGTTCTGTTGTCCAGTTCGTGTTTTTGACGATATGTGAAGGAACATTTAGTCACTTAGTTCTCTGTTGCATAGATCAAATTCACGATAAAAGCTATAATGTGTCAACTGAACAAAAATAGAACATTTGTATGCAACATAAAAATGTAATATTGATGTGGCTACATGCTGGCCATTTACATAGAGAAGACTAGCACATAGGAAGTTGCGGTACACAAAATGGAATCAGCCATCGTCGCTGCAGTTGATAATGTGTATGATGTTGTGAAACAATGAGTGTGTAGTGTGTACAGAAACAGTGAGTGAGAATGAATGAACAGTGTAGCACTAGTCTTTTATATTATTAAGCCACTTGTTTGTAAAAAAGTATTGTACAACAGAGATACACCGAAGGAGGTAGCTCTCTGTTGAATACACTGCCCTTACGTTCGGGTGGGTGGAAGTTCGAATCTCTATCTGGCCATCCTGAACTAGGTTTTCCGTGGTTTCCCTAAATTACTTCAGGCAAATGACAGGGTGGTTCTTACCATAAGCTCATGGCCGACTACCTGTTAGAGATCAGAAACAGTGAGTTCGAGTGCAATTCTGTGGGCTGCATACCTTAGAAATCAAGGCGCTGCTGCTACCTCAGCGTTAGGTTGGTTCCTTCCATCTATTACGAACTCCTCCTCTGTTTCTACACTCCTGGAAATGGAAAAAAGAACACATTGACACCGGTGTGTCAGACCCACCATACTTGCTCCGGACACTGCGAGAGGGCTGTACAAGCAATGATCACACGCACGGCACAGCGGACACACCAGGAACCGCGGTGTTGGCCGTCGAATGGCGCTAGCTGCGCAGCATTTGTGCACCGCCGCCGTCAGTGTCAGCCAGTTTGCCGTGGCATACGGAGCTCCATCGCAGTCTTTAACACTGGTAGCATGCCGCGACAGCGTGGACGTGAACCGTATGTGCAGTTGACGGACTTTGAGCGAGGGCGTATAGTGGGCATGCGGGAGGCCGGGTGGACGTACCGCCGAATTGCTCAACACGTGGGGCGTGAGGTCTCCACAGTACATCGATGTGGTCGCCAGTGGTCGGCGGAAGGTGCACGTGCCCGTCGACCTGGGACCGGACCGCAGCGACGCACGGATGCACGCCAAGACCGTAGGATCCTACGCAGTGCCGTAGGGGACCGCACCGCCACTTCCCAGCAAATTAGGGACACTGTTGCTCCTGGGGTATCGGCGAGGACCATTCGCAACCGTCTCCATGAAGCTGGGCTACGGTCCCGCACACCGTTAGGCCGTCTTCCGCTCACGCCCCAACATCGTGCAGCCCGCCTCCAGTGGTGTCGCGACAGGCGTGAATGGAGGGACGAATGGAGACGTGTCGTCTTCAGCGATGAGAGTCGCTTCTGCCTTGGTGCCATTGATGGTCGTATGCGTGTTTGGCGCCGTGCAGGTGAGCGCCACAATCAGGACTGCATACGACCGAGGCACACAGGGCCAACACCCGGCATCATGGTGTGGGGAGCGATCTCCTACACTGGCCGTACACCACTGGTGATCGTCGAGGGGACACTGAATAGTGCACGGTACATCCAAACCGTCATCGAACCCATCGTTCTACCATTCCTAGACCGGCAAGGGAACTTGCTGTTCCAACAGGACAATGCACGTCCGCATGTATCCCGTGCCACCCAACGTGCTCTAGAAAGTGTAAGTCAACTACCCTGGCCAGCAAGATCTCCGGATCTGTCCCCCATTGAGCATGTTTGGGACTGGATGAAGCGTCGTCTCAACTGAGATGAAGCGTGGTTCAACTGAGGCGCCAGGTGGAAATGGCATGGCAAGCCGTTCCACAGGACTACATCCAGCATCTCTACGATCGTCTCCATGGGAGAATAGCAGCCTGCATTGCTGCGAAAGGTGGATATACACTGTACTAGTGCCGACATTGTGCATGCTCTGTTGCCTGTGTCTATGTGCCTGTGGTTCTGTCAGTGTGATCATGTGATGTATCTGACCCCAGGAATGTGTCAATAAAGTTTCCCCTTCCTGGGACAAGGAATTCACGGTGTTCTTATTTCAATTTCCAGGAGTGTATTAAAAATCGTCAATTGCCCTCACGCACATTTTTATGAATTTTGTGGTGGTGGAAGTAAGTTACTCTAGGACCAAACTGGTGAGGCCATCGGTCCCTAGGCTTACACACTTAACCTAACTTAACCTACCTTAGGCTAAGGACAACACACGCACCCATGCATGAGGGAGGACTAGAATCTCCGACGGCGAGAGCCGCGCGAAACGTGGCTACGCGCCTCAGACCGCACGGTTACCCTGCGTGGCATGAATTTTGTCACTGAGTGCGTGCTGCCACTTTAAGCGTAGTAGATGTTCGTCAATATTATGACTCGATGTATTAAACATTGTTATGTGGTAGCTATGATATGGTCGGTATCTGACAGATAAGGATTCTATCGGGTGGTTATATTTTTATCCTTCCTTTTTATTTTCTACGTCTCATATTTCGGTATAATTTCACAATTTGGTTTCCATCCTTAAAATCGCAATTCCATTACAGATACTTCACAATATTTTACGCCATAACGCGCTATAGTACTCCAAAACAGATATAATGCCACCACTGTACTGATGCATAGAAATCAACAAAAAATTCACAATCGCTCGCAGCTCAGACGTATTTGGATATGGACGACCGTGTTGTTGCGGTCGCTTTCTACCCATCGAATCGTTCTGTCTTACTGAAGCGTACGGGAGTGTAAGGTGTTACGTCTTCCACGCACGCAGTGAGGAGATACAAAAGATTCATATATCTGTCACTCTTCAATACAGTGTATATTGAGAAGTCGTAGAGCCCTGACCACTATGAATATCTGTAAATGTTATTCAGCTGGTAAACACACAAAAAGGGGTCAATGCATGAGTGTTCGAACTTAAGTACAGCCACCGCTGGAGCTCCGGAGAGGGGCTGCTTGCATCTCATTGGCAGTGCCGTCATCGTTCGTGGCAGAGCCCTCATGCCACGGTAGCGGTTGTAGGAAACGCGGCGGTGTAAATGGCGGTACACGTATTTGAAACTGCGGCCGACCGGATGACGGCCATTACCGCATAAGGCAAGATAGTGACTTAGTAAGGAAATTGAGTGTACGATCTTACGGTTGTATTGTTGACATATCTAAATGACCAACTGTCAGGATCAGATGGCCTCTAACGTAGCTGTCTTGTGAGGCTGTGGAGGATGCAAGGCGAAAATTAAGTGATGCGGTATATAAAATTGCAAATGTGCTCCATTACAGGAAGAGTGATGTATGGAAAATGTTCGATGGTTGAGACAAAAAAAAATTAAACAAAATATAAACAAAATGGTTGAAGTCTTGTTTATCCAAAAATGGCTCAAATGGCTCTGAGAACTATGGGACTTTAACATCTGAGGTCACCAGTCCCCTAGAACTTAGAACTACTTAAACGTAACTAACCGAAGGACATCACACACATCCATGCCCGAGGCAGGATTCGAACCTGCGACCGTAGCAGTCACCCGGTTCCAGACTGAAGCGCCTAGAACCGCACGGCCACACCGGCCGGCACTTGTTTATCCCACCTCCATCATGAGGAAACGTAAGTGGTCCGTCAAATGTAAACAACAACATCATTGTGCTGTTTGTATATTATTTTAGTCATGGCAACTTGCATTTGTGGACTAGTTTGTATAGCTTATCATTCGTTTCTGTAACTTCTTCGCCGGCCGGAGTGGCCGAGCAGTTCTAGGCGCTACAGTCTGGAACCGCGTGACCGCTAAGTACACTGTAAATTTATTTTAATAATAAATCGCCATTTAGAGAATACACTTCATCTTCATCTCCTTTTTTTATGTACTGTCGTCACAGACTCAGTAACTAGCCGAAAGTGTGTGCATGCCACTGTATTTGCTAGACATTCTCTGAATAGAGATTAAATATCAAAATGAATTTACAGCAGGGATTTAGAAGAGGCTCATGTAAATCCATCAGAAATTTTGAGCTGAATCTCAGACAAAAAATTAGCAAAAGTGAATTTGGACTGTGGCCCCTTTAATACGACCTTTCGCAATCCATACCACAACTATTATCAGGACGGGAAACGGGATGACGAATCAGGGCTGGTAGTCATACTTTGATTTACACATACTTAATTTATTAGCATAAGGTTCCTTCAGATAATTCCCCACAATATTCAGTACAATGCAGCAGGTACTTAGTATAAGTTCTTATCGAAACAAGACAGTTATCAGAACCCATCAAGTATAACCATAAAATTCATATGGAATCAGTTAAGAAACAACTAGTAAACACAGTATTGCCGTGGCTTCGCCACACTTAACAAAAGCTTACAACTGACAGTACAGTTCCTATCGGAGTGAGCCAGCCACTTAATTGCATTTGATTACTAAACGGCCCAAACAACACTTAAAACTCACGTGGTTAACCACAGTTCACTAGAACATGGATATGTAACAGAAGCAAGAAAGATTGCCATGAAACAAACCCAGATTACACTTTACGTGACTACACACTGTAATTTAAATAGAGATGTGACATTGACTCAACAAGCCCTTGGACTACATAGACAGATCGCTGTAATTAGACCAAAATTACATGACAATCGATAGAGAGAATTTAATTACTTTACACCTGCTCTATTTGCTAACGTTTACTTAGTTGCAGGTCTATCTTTATATAACCCCAAAAAAACTTTTTTTAAACATCAGAAAATCACAATCAAATTACAAAACACGTTTTACCCGCCTTGGTGGAAAGGAAAGATATACTAAAGTTTTGGTATGGGGTCTTCGCCCAAAGCAATCCAGCAGTAGCAAGGTTACGCAAACACAGCAGGGTCTAGGCTGCGGGTTACACCTCACTCCCCGCCAAGGCATTGGCACTTACAGCAGCTTTTCACAAACACAGGACAATTGCAGCTCTCTGAAACACACACAAAAATACAGGGCAGAATCCGTGCTCCAGACATACGTGCATCAGTCTACAAAATGTTCCGTCCACATCAATGACTGACCTTTAAATTGAAACCATTTGAGGACAGTTCACCGATAATAGTAATATCACTTAGGTGAAGTTTTCAGTCACTTAATACCCTTAACGATCAATTAGAGAACAACCAGTACAGTTATAACTAAGACTTCACTGCGAAGCCAACATTTAACCAGCTCACACGGAGCTCATCCACATACATTTCGATTAACGGCTGTGTAAGTTCCACAATCATCTAGCGAGTGAAACGCCTCTTAACAAGTCGCTCAGTCACATACACTAAAGGCCAACTTATATGATGTTTGCACACAGCACAACTCAGCGGCTCATGCAGCTTAACCACTTTACTTCAGGAACCTTTCCCTTGTTAGAAATCACGAAACTTGGATCTCCGAGCTGCCCCAAAATACAGACTTGCCGACCAATACAACTCCGCGGCATATCACGCTGGTAGGGCACACCCGGTCGCAGTCGACACTCCTTTCTCCGGAGACGTCGCAAGTCTCTCAATGTTTTTCTTTCGAAAGCTGATGGCCGACTCTTGAAGCCTGCCAACCCGGAAGAAAACCACACGATATCCAAAGATCACATATACCCTCCAAAATCGATCGCAACGATATAACGAGCGTACCCAGTGCTGGCGCCAGTCCGCCACGGCTCAGAAGTCCTGCCAGAGAATGGAGTCACCACCAGACCAGGAACAAAGGGGACTGAGCAAAGAAAAAGAATCTATGGAGAAAAATCGAAACATGTTTTTGCACGATGTTACATCTACATTTACATCTACACAGATACTACGCAAGTTACCGTACGGTGCGTGGCGGAGGGTAGCCTGTACCACTACCAGTCAATTCCTTTTCTGTTGCACTCGCAGATAGAGAGAGGGAAAAATGACTGATTGTACGCCTCGATACAAGCCCTAATTTCTCGTATATTCGTGCTCATTACGTGCAATGTATGTTGGCGGCAGTAGACTCGTTCTCCAGACGTGCTTCAGATGCCGGTTCTCTAAATTTTCTCGAAAAGAACGGTGCCTTCCCTCCAAGAATTCCCATTGGAGTTCCCGAAGCATCTCCGTAACACGTACGTGTTGTTCAAACCTACCGGTAACAGCCCGCCTCCGAATTTCTTCGATTTCTTCCTGTAATCCGAGCTCGTACTGATCCCAAACGCTCGAGCAATACTCAAGAACAGGTGCGCCAGCGTCCTATATGCGCTCTCCCCTACAGGTGAACCACTCTATCCCAAAATTCTCCCAATAAACCGAGCTCGCCTTCCCTACCACGGTTCTCACATCCTCGTTTCGTCTCATATTGCTTTGTGACGTTACGCCCAGATGTTTAAACGACTTGAACGTGTCATGCAGGACGTTAGTAATACTGTATCCGAACAGGTTTGATCTTCCTACTCATCCTCATTAACTTACATTTTTCAACATTTAGGGCTAGCTACCATTCAGGAAACCAACTGGAAATTTTGTCTAAGTCGTGTTGTATCTTCCTACAGTTCCTCGACTTCGACACCTTCTTTTTTTTTTTTTTTTTAAAAAAATCTTTATTTACTCAACAATAATATTTATACATCCAACCCACCACCTTATTACATTAGTGGGTCTTACTTGCTACTGTTAGTTACAATTTGCAGCTAAATTACATTCTATGTTGAATTGTGAGCTACAGCTATATCTAATTACAATGGGCAGCTATACAATTAATTATTATTGATTAAACTTCTAAAAGATTTTTGAACTAAACCTACATTTAACTTCCTGCAGCGTCACAAATGTGTCAGCAATATACAAACCTACTTATTTGCCTTGCCCATCGAGCTAATCCCGATGGGCGTGCCCCTGACACTGGGCAGGCCAGGATGTTAGTCGCTGCAGGTTTCTAAATCTAGATTTCTAATCTAATTCCTACTAACTAGTTCTAACCTACGTCATTTCCAGTGTAATGTCAATGCCGGGTTGTTCTTATTCCCCACCCCCCCTGTTCCCGCGCGTGGCGGATTCCAGACTAAAGGGTCGGCCTATCCACGCACAGGCGGAATGGGAGTAGGGCGTATTAGTCGTAATTTGTGCTATTTAGTCTCGTTCCCTCATATAGTCTCTTAACACCTTCTGTGATACCTCGTTGGCAAGTCTATTTATTATTTGAAAGGTGTCTTCTTGTCTTATTAGGTTGTAAGTGTCATAGTCAGGTAGTTGGTCTCGTAGCGTTGAAGCAACATCATTGAAGAGAGGGCACTCGTAAATCACATGATCGGGAGTGCCCTCCGGTTCACCACATTCACACGCGGGTGTGGCGCTTTTCCCAAACCGGCATAAGTATGCCGGGTAAGGTCCATGTCCAGTGAGAAGATGGATTAACCCTCTGGTAGGTTCGAAGTATTTCATCTTTAGCCGTTCCGTAATGCTTGGTAATAACTCATGTGTCCTGCGCCCTGTTTCTTCAGTATCCCACAGTTCTTGCCATAATTGTACTCCTCTTCGCCGAATCTCGCCCTTGTCCCCAGCCCCGATACCTAAGATTTCCTCTATTTTTGTTATATTTCCCTTTTTACTTCAGAACCATGCAGCTTGCTCCCAGATTTTGATATCCAGGGGGCAAAGCCCCATTATAACTGTTAGTGCTCCTCCAGGTGTTGTTCGATAAGCACCTACCGATCTAAGAATCATGTCCCTTTGAACCCTTCTCACTGTCATGGCGGGCACCACCCTCGTGAGCCTGTGTGCCCAGACTCCCGAGCCGTAACCCACTATCGATGTTAACATACTGTTATGATAAAGTTTTATAAGGTGTGGTGGAAGATGAAATCTTCTGTGTCCTATGGATAAGAGGTTATTCAGTGTTTGGAGAGCTTTCTGGGTCACGGTTTCGATGTGTTTCCCAAAGTTCCACTTCTCATCAATGATGATGCCCAAGTATCGTGCGTCACGTCTCCTAAGAACCGGCGAGCGGTTGATTCGACACCTTGCTGTACAGCACGGCATCAGCAGCAAACAACCGCAGACTGCTGCCCATCCTGTCAGCCAAGTCATTTTGTTTATAGAGAACAACGGCGGTCTTATGACACTTGCCTGGGGCACTCCTGACGATACCCTTCTCTCTGAAGAACACTCGCCGTCGGGACAACGTGCTGGGTCCTTTTATTTGAGAAGTCTTGGAGCCCCTCAAATATCTGTGAATTTACTCCATACGCTCGGACCTTTGTTCACAGCCTGCAATGGAGCACTGTGTCAGATACTTTCCGGAAATCTAGAAAAATGGAATCTAACTGTTGCCCTGAATCCATAGTTCGCAGTATATCGTGTGAGAAAAGGGTAAGCTGAGTTTCACACGAGCGATGTTTTCTAAAACTACGTTGATGCGTGGACATACGCTTCTCAGTCTCAAGAAAGTTTGTTATATTCTAACTGAGAATATGTTCAAGGATTCTGCAGCAAACAGAAGTTAGGGATATTGGTCTGTAATTTTTCGGGTCCGTTCTTTTACCCTTTTATACACTGGAGTCACCTGCGCTTCTTTCCAGTCGTTTGGGATTCTGTGATGTGCGAGAGATTCGCGATAAATTCAAGCTAGGTAAGACGCCAATGCCGTAGTGGACTCTTTCTAAAATCGAACTGATATTTCATCCGGACCTTGTGATATATTTACTTTCAAATCTTTCAGCTGTGTCTCTACGCCAGGGATGCTTATTATTATGTCGTCCATACGGGAGTGTTGCCCATGGTCAAATGTCGGTATGTTTGTTGAGTTCTCCTGTGTGAATGATTTCTTGAAGGTGAAATTTATATAAGGTCCAATCACGTATACATACACCAAAAAAAGTTTTGCATCACCTCGGTTCCTAGAGTTCCGGAACTTGTACAGAAAATTGGAGTAGAGATCAACCTAAACATCATTTCTGCCGTTTCTATTGCTCATGAAAACCACACATTGTATATTTTACCATCATACAACTAGACTTTCAGAGGTGGTGGACCAGAGTGCTGTACACACCGGTACCTCTTATACCCAGTAGCACGTCTTCTTGCATTGATGCATACCTGTATCCGTCGTGGCATACTATCCACTGGTTCATCAAGTCACTGTTGGTCCAGATTGTCTCACCCCTCAACGGCGGTTCGGTGTAGATCCCTCAGAGTGGTTGGAGAGTCACTTCGTCCATAAACAGCCCTTTTCAATTTATCCCAGGCATGTTCGATAGGTTTCATGTCTGGAGAACATGCTGGCCACTCTAGTCAAGCGATGTCGTTATCCTAAAGGAAGTCATTCACGAGATGTGCTCGTTGGTGGCGCGAATTGTCGTCAATGAAGAAAAATGCCTCACCAATATGCTCCCGCTGTGGTAGCACTATCGGTCGGAGGATGGCCTTCACGTATCGTACAGCCGTTACGCCACTTTCCATGACCACCAGCGGCGTACGTCGGACCCACATAATGGCTCCCCAAAACAGCAGGGAACTTCCACCTTGCTACACTAGATGGAAAGTGTGTCTAAGGCGTTCAGCCTGAGCAGGTTACCTCCAAACACGTCCTCGACGATTGTCTGGTTGAAGGCATATGCGACACTTATCGGTGAGGAGAACTTGATGCCAATCCTGAGCGGTCCATTCTGCATGTTGCTGGGCACATCCGTACCGCGCTGCATGGTGTGCTTGCGAAGATGGACCTCGCCATGGACGTCGGGAGTGAAGTTGCGCATCATGCAGCCTATTGCGCACAGTTTGAGTCGTAACACGACGTCCTGTGGCTGCACGAAAAGCATTATTCAACATGGTGGCGTTGCTGTCAGGGTTCTCCGAGCCATAATCCGTAGGCAGCGGTCATCCACTGCAGTCTTAGCCCTTGGGCGGCCTGAGCGAGGCATGTCATCGACAGTTCCTGTTTCTCTGTATCTTCTCCATGTCCGAACAACATCGCTTTGGTTCACTCCGAGACGCCTGGAAACTTCTCTTGTGGAGAGCCGTTCCTGGCACAACGTAACAATGCGGACGCGATCGAGCCGCGGTATTGACCGCCTGTGCATGGTTGAACTATGGTTGAACTACAGACAACACGAGCCGTGTACCTTCCTCTCTGGTGGAATCACTGGAACTGAACGGCCGTCAGACTCCCTCCGTCTAATAGCCGCTGCTCATGCATAATTGTTTACATCTTTGTGCGGGTTTAGTGACATCTCTGAACAGTCAAAGGGACTGTGTCTGTGATACAATATCGCCAGTCAATGTCTATCTTCAGGAGTTCTGGGAGCCGGGGTGTACAACACTTTTTTTGATGTGTGTAGAATATAATGTTCGTCATGAGCAACATTTGCTAATGCAGCAGCAGTGCTGTGAGTTCTCGGCAATACTTGCAAACTCATGTACTCGCTCTCCTTCCTACGCTGGTACAGTCCACTTGTACTCGACAGGACTCATAAGGCAAGTTTGCGATTGGAACTGGGCAGTGGCAGCGACTGGCGAGTCGAATCTCCGATAATGCGGAAGCGGCGAGTTCGGAGATGTCTGGCGAGTTTATAGCCAGTATACACAGCTCATTTCTGATCTCTACTACCGGTCCCACCCTTGTCAGACTCGACCTGTAAGTATTTAATGCATGTATAAGATAGATACGAAGCCCACACCTACTACAGTAGTACAAGTTTATATGCCAACTAGCTCTGCAGATGACGAAGAAATTGAAGAAATGTACGACGAAATAAAAGAAATTATTCAGATAGTGAAGGGAGACGAAAATTTAATAGTCATGGGTGACTGGAATTCGAGTGTAGGAAAAGGGAGAGAAGGAAACGTAGTAGGTGAATATGGATTGGGGCTAAGAAATGAAAGAGGAAGCCGTCTGGTAGAATTTTGCACAGAGCATAACTTAATCATAGCTAACACTTGGTTCAAGAATCATGAAAGAAGGTTGTATACATGGAAGAACCCTGGAGATACTAAAAGGTATCGGGTAGATTATATAATGGTAAGACAGAGATTTAGGAACCAGATTTTAATTCTAAGACATTTCCAGGGGCAGATGTGGACCCTGACCACAATCTATTGGTTATGACCTGTAGATTAAAACTGAAGAAACTGCAAAAAGGTGGGAATTTAAGGAGATGGGACCTGGATAACCTGAAAGAACCAGAGGTTGTACAGAGTCTCAGGGAGAGCATAAGAGAACAATTGACAGAAATGGGGGAAAGAAATACAGTAGAAGAAGAATGGGTAGCTTTGAGGGATGAAGTAGCGAAGGCAGCAGAGGATCAAGTAGGTAAAAAGACGAGGGCTAGTAGAAATCCTTGGGTAACAGAAGAAATATTGAATTTAATTGATGAAAGGAGAAAATATAAAAATGCAGTAAATGAAACAGGCAAAAAGGAATACAAATGTCTCAAAAATGAGATCGACAGGAAGTGCAAAATGGATATGCAGGGATGGCTAGAGGACAAATGTAAGGATGTAGAGGCTTATCTCACTAGGGGTAAGATAGATACTGCCTACAGGAAAATTAAAGAGACCTTTGGAGATAAGAGAAACTCTTGTATGAACATCAAGAGCTCAGATGGAAACTCAGTTCTAAGCAAAGAAGGGAAAGCAGAAAGGTGGAAGGATTATATAGAGGGTCTACACAAGGGCGATGTTCTTGGGGACAATATTATGGAAATGGAAGAGGATGTAGATAAAGATGTAATGGGAGATACGATACTGCGTGAAGAGTTTGACAGAGCACTGAAAGACCTGAGTCGAAACAAGGCCCCCGGAGTAGACAACATTCCATTAGAACATTCCATTAGCCAGTCCCGTCAAAACTCTACCATCTGGTGAGCAAGATTTATGAAACAGGCGAATTACCCTCAGACTTCAAGAAGAATATAGTAATTCCAATCCCAAAGAAAGCAGGTGTTGACAGATGTGAAAATTACCGAACAATCAGTTTAATAAGCCACAGCTGCAAAATACTAACACGAATTCTTTACATACGAATGGAAAAACTAGTAGAAGCCGGCCTCGGGGAAGATCAGTTTGGATTCCGTAGAAATACTGGAACACGTGAGGCAATACTGACCTTACGACTTATCTTAGAAGAAAGATTAAGGAAAGGCAAACCTACGTTTCTAGCATTTGTAGACTTAGAGAAAGCTTTTGACAATGTTGACTGGAATACTCTCTTTCAAATTCTAAAGGTGGCAGGGATAAATTACAGGGAGCGAAAGGCTATTTACAATTTGTACAGAAACCAGATGGCAGTTATAAGTGTCGAGGGACATGAAAGGGAAGCAGTGGTTGGGAAGGGAGTAAGACAGGGTTGTAGCCTCTCCCCAATGTTATTCAATCTGTATATTGAGCAAGCAGTAAAGGAAACAAAAGAAAAATTCGGAGTAGGTACTAAAATCCATGGAGAAGAAATAAAAATTTTGATGTTCGCCGATGACATTGTAATTCTGTCAGAGACAGCAAAGGACTTGGAAGAGCAGTTGAACGGAATGGATGGTGTCTTGAAGGGAGGATATAAGATGAACATCAACAAAAGCAAAACGAGGATAATGGAATGTAGTCGAATTAAGTCGGGTGATGTTGAGGGTATTAGATTAGGAAATGAGACACTTAAAGTAGTAAAGGAGTTTTGCTGCTATTTGGGGAGCAAAATAACTGATGGATATAAAATGTAGACTGGCAATGGCAAGGAAAGCGTTTCTGAAGAAGAGAAATTTGTTAACATCGAGTATAGATTTAAGTGTCAGGAAGTCATTTCTGAAAGTATTTGTATGGAGTGTAGCCATGTATGGAAGTGAAACATGGACGGTTAATACACTCCTGGAAATTGAAATAAGAACACCGTGATTTCATTGTCCCAGGAAGGGGAAACTTTATTGACACATTCCTGGGGTCAGATACATCACATGATCACACTGACAGAACCACAGGCACATAGACACAGGCAACAGAGCATGCACAATGTCGGCACTAGTACAGTGTATATCCACCTTTCGCAGCAATGCAGGCTGCTATTCTCCCATGGAGACGATCGTAGAGATGCTGGATGTAGTCCTGTGGAACGGCTTGCCATGCCTTTTCCACCTGGCGCCTCAGTTGGACCAGCGTTCGTGCTGGACGTGCAGACCGCGTGAGACGACGCTTCATCCAGTCCCAAACATGCTCAATGGGGGACAGATCCGGAGATCTTGCTGGCCAGGGTAGTTGACTTACACCTTCTAGAGCACGTTGGGTGGCACGGGATACATGCGGACGTGCATTGTCCTGTTGGAACAGCAAGTTTCCTTGCCGGTCTAGGAATGGTAGAACGATGGGTTCGATGACGGTTTGGATGTACCGTGCACTATTCAGTGTCCCCTCGACGATCACCAGTGGTGTACGGCCAGTGTAGGAGATCGCTCCCCACACCATGATGCCGGGTGTTGGCCCTATGTGCCTCGGTCGTATGCAGTCCTGATTGTGGCGCTCACCTGCACGGCGCCAAACACGCATACGACCATCATTGGCACCAAGGCAGAAGCGACTCTCATCGCTGAAGACGACACGTCTCCATTCATCCCTCTATTCACGCCTGTCGCGACACCACTAGAGGCGGGCTGCACGATGTTGGGGCGTGAGTGGAAGACGGCCTAACGGTGTGCGGGACCGTAGCCCAGCTTCATGGAGACGGTTGCGAATGGTCCTCGCCGATACCCCAGGAGCAACAGTGTCCCTAATTTGCTGGGAAGTGGCGGTGTGGTACCCTGCGGCACTGCGTAGGATCCTACGGTCTTGGCGTGCATCCGTGCGTCGCTGTGGTCCGGTCTCAGGTCGACGGGCACGTGCACTTTCCGCCGACCACTGGCGACAACATCGATGTACTGTGGAGACCTCACGCCCCACGTGTTGGGCAATTCGGCGGTACGTCCACCCGGCCTCCCGCATGCCCACTATACGCCCTCGCTCAAAGTCCGTCAACTGCACATACGGTTCACGTCCACGCTGTCGCGGCATGCTACCAGTGTTAAAGACTGCGATGGAGCTCCGTATGCCACGGCAAACTGGCTGACACTGACGGCGGCGGTGCACAAATGCTGCGCAGCTAGCGCCATTCGACGGCCAACACCGCGGTTCCTGGTGTGTCCGCTGTGCCGTGCGTGTGATCATTGCTTTTACAGCCCTCTCGCAGTGTCCGGAGCAAGTATGGTGGGTCTGACACACCGGTGTCAATGTGTTCTTTTTTCCATTTCCAGGAGTGTAGTTTGGACAAGAAGAGAATAGAAGCTTTCGAAATATGGTGCTACAGAAGAATGCTGAAGATTAGATGGGTACATCACATAACTAATGAGGAAGTATTGAATAGGATTGGGGAGAGGAGAAGTTTGTGGCACAACTTGACCAGAAGAAGGGATCGGTTGGTAGGACATGTTCTGAGGCATCAAGGGATCACCAATTTAGTATTGGAGGGCAGCGTGGAGGGTAAAAATCGTAGGGGGAGACCAAGAGATGAATACACTAAGCATATTCAGAAGGATGTAGGTTGCGGTAGGTACTGGGAGATGAAGAAGCTTGCACAGGATAGAGTAGCATGGAGAGCTGCATCAAACCAGTCTCGGGACTGAAGACCACAACGACAACAACGTGGATTATATTATTATTGTGTTCTTAAATTTTAATACCAAGACATTTCCAATATTTTTGTCAAAGTGATCTACAGATGAATAAAACTACTACTACTTCTATTGCTACTACTACTACTACTACAATTTTTGCGGCTAATTATTTCTCTTTAAGAATTTCTGTGTGTTATAGCAGGAGCTATTAAGGATAAACATCTTTAATCTACATTTGAAAACTTTTTTGCTATCTGTTACACATTTTATTTTCATGGGTCTATTGTCAGAAACCTATACAGTTGCATATTTCACCCATATCTGTGCCAAATTCAGATTCATTTAAGTGTTATGAAGATCATTTTACCTTCTAAAGTTGAACTTGTGACAATCTCGGTTACTTTGATGGCTTGTTGATGGCGAATGCCGTAAGCGAATAAATGTACTGTGGGCTGTGGTTAATATTCCCAGCCCCTTAAAGACATACGTGCAAGATGTATGCGTGTAAGCTCAATACGTAATTTAGTTACTCTCTGTTATGCAATGAATCCTCTTAGCCTAAGCGAGGAGTTAGCCTGGAATATTATTCCATATGAATGAAAATATGAAGACAGGTTAACATACTGACTTCTATATCCCCAAAGTTGGCAATTACAGTTACGGAAAAACTAGCCCAAACTAAGCGTTTTAGCAGATCTACTATTCGGTTTTTCCAGTATAAGTTTTCACCAATGTACACACCCAAAAACTTACAATTTTCTATCCTATTTATTACCTCTTGATGGTAAACAAGAGGTAGGCTATTGTTGACAGTAGGTAACTGAATGAACTACGCTTTTTTTCCCGAGGTTTAAAGCTAGGCAATTTGTGCAAAACCGTTCATCAACTTTCACAAAACGTTATTTACTATTTTCTCTGTTGATACTTATTTGCTCAGCTTGTTCTGCCTGTATCGTCTGAAAACAGGACTAATTCTGCCTCTGATTCCAGTAAAATAGCAGATCATTAACACAAATCAAGAACAGTAGTGGACCAATGTTCAGACCCTGTGGATTACAAGTGTAATTTTTCCCCAAGCAAATGATGTGGCATCCCTCTTTGTGGCATTCAAACAGCCTGCATTTTGTTTCTTAAATAATAACTTAAACTAGTCATTTGCTGAACTACGTATTCCATAAAAAGTTATCTTCTCTAATAGAATATTACGGCTGACCCAATCAAATGCCTTCGATAAATCACGTAAGATCCCATTTGGTGATGCTTTATCTTTTGAAACTTTTATTATGCGCTTAGTAAATGTGTAAATAGCAGACTCAGTAAAATAGCCCTTTCGAATTGCAAACTCTGACTGGATAAGTATCCCATTACTACACAGGTGGGTGACTACCTTGGAGCACACTAGGTTCACAAGAATTTTAGAAAAATGATCTAAGGATTCATACTGGGTGGTAGTTATTGACATCGCCCTTTTCACAACGAGGCCTAACAATGGCATTTTAAATCTTTCATCTTTCTGGGAAAACACCTTGAATTAATGATGCATTATGTTAAT
This sequence comes from Schistocerca cancellata, assembly GCF_023864275.1. NCBI lineage: Eukaryota > Metazoa > Arthropoda > Insecta > Orthoptera > Acrididae > Schistocerca > Schistocerca cancellata. The sequence continues at coordinate 689,133,086 of NC_064630.1, read as the reverse complement.
GACTAAGCATACTAAATACTATAGGGACACAAAACTTATTGATGTCTTTTTAGAGATATTACCCAGCCCTTATGAACTTTTACTTTTTAGTCCCATGATGAACTGATCCCAGATTTCTTTGATAACTTACGTACATTTAATTATCATCATAGGAAAAAAATTTTCATAAATGGATATAAACTCATTATTCTTAATGAGTTTGGAGTTATGTTGAATTTGGAGTTAGCATTAACCTCATAGTAAATTTCACCCGGTCAACCTTTCTTTAAGCCTTCAATAAAATCCTCAGTGGTTCTGTCATTAATCAGTATCAGTGTTTTCTTAGACTGTTTTACAACTATTCATGGATATAAGTCATACAATCTTGCTAATTATGTTTCGTGATCTGCTGATACGTTTACCGACAGATAGGCACGCGTCTGTTTAACTTCTGCTTTTGAATGAATGCATTATCCATAAAAGTACCGTCTTCAACAACTCAGGTAGGGAAATTTATGACTCGTGCCAAATTGTAAGTGGCTAAAAGCACTTATAGACCCTTTCGCGTCAGGTTACTTCAAGAAATTTACATTAAAATCGCCACAAATTAATAATCCCTTCCTTCTGCCTGACAGAGAGCACTAAAATTCATAAGACTTTTTCGTGAAAATTCCCCAATTACTCAGTGAAGACATCTGTACTGTAACAATAACAGTATTACATTTTCTGACAGTAACTCGCAAGCATGCATACAGAATTTAATTACGTCTACAATTTTTGCATTTGTATCCTTTTTTAATCCATACTGGATCTACAAGGACATGTGGTTAACGATAGGCATTAACATTAGCATTAACATTTAGATTTTTATCCCCATGGTTATTGGTGCTCAGACAGACAAATGAAATGTATCTCTTGTCAACTACTAAGCTCCTGGAACAAATTAAAATACCTTTTTGCCACCACAATATTCAAATGAAACAAGCTAATTTCACTTTTCCCCCTATTACTACAGAATGAGCTGTGAGACTCTGTCAGATTTATTTCTTTTAATGCCGTCTGTCTGAATTCTAAATTTGGCTTAATGTTGGTTTCTCACTCGACTCCAGTAAATGCAGGGATTTGTAATCGTGCGCTGATGGTCGCCCTTTATTTCACCACACAGATACCACAGTTAAAAAATCTTCTAGTACCTGATGATCGTCAATAACAATTGAAATTGGTAGCATTAACGTAGGTTTTCATAGCAGCTCACCATGGCACAACATGATTTTCGACAAGTATCCGCGAAATGCAAAGCCATTTTTATAATTAAATGATATAGTGTCTCCAAGTTCCGTCGACGACTTCTGTTTCCAGGACGAAATGCCTTGAAGGACATTCAGCCTGTTGACTCCAGCGATCTTAGGCAGATCTTCGACCCATTGTTCTGGCGGCTTTCCTCTTGGTCTGTCTATCAGACTGTCTGTCTCTTTCTCTTGGACCACATTCCAGCACTGCCTTTGTCCATCGGTCATTATTTCTTCTGATAACGTGGCTGGCCCATTGCCATTTCACAGCTGTTCTGTCCATAATGTCCCAGACGTCGGTAACAGGTCTGATGTCTTCTGCTCTTCTTTTGTCTTTTCTTGTGAATACCAACATAAACTCATCTGTACTTCGCTGTGGAGTTCTAGGTTTCCGCCTTGTATATAAATGAAGTGTTCAGGTCTCACAGCTGTAAGTCAAAAACGGGAGGACACACTGATCAAAAAGTATGTTTTCTCCAGTTTTACTTCCCACGTTTAAGCTGAAGATAGCTGTCTGTCTTCCAACTGCTTGCCAGCTTAGCTTGATGAAAGATTTGAGATCTCACGTCTTCTGCCATATTACAACCTGGCCAGGATAGATGTATTCTCTGACAGTGTCCAGTAGCGCGTTTTTGAGTTGTACTTCTCCTACCGTGTTCCATGTATTTGACAGAACTTTTGTCTCGGAAAGGCTTATGCTCAGTCCCACTGCTTGACATTCCGTAGCTAAATGCGATACCAGTGGATTCTAACTCCTTTTAGCTTCCTGTGTCAGTTTCGACATTGACATTTGCAGGACGGCAGAGAACGGCTTGGGAGAGATGAGATCGCCTTGTTTCACTTCTCTGTCAACTAGAAATTCTTGCGTTGTTCTGCTGACACTGAAACAAGCTGTAGAAGTTCCGGATACATCGTACAGGATCTTACAATAGGCAAACTCCACCGCTTGGTCAGCTAAAGCTTGCACAACATCAGGATGCCTAACTGAACAAAAGGCCTTTTCAGATTCTACGAAAGCTATACACAGAGACAATCGGTGTTCGTTTGCTCTGGTTGTCGTTTCTCGGAGAAAGAAAATATGGTCTAACATGCTGAAGTGAAATGTGCAATAGCGTTACTGGCTGGAATGTTCGTCACTTAGGAGACTTGCGCGTCGATGATGATAACTCACACAAAACCAGTCGCGAGCAGAGAAAATCCCAAATCTGCCAGGGAATCGAACCCGGCACCCAGTGATCGAAAGTCAGGAACGTTAACCACAATACCACCAGATGCTGCGGAAACTAGCCTGTTCATTACCAGCTGCATTCAGCACAAGTTCAACGTTTCCCGGTATGATAGGAATGAAAGCACAAGTAAGGAGGTGAATGAACTCGAAGTATGACTCACAATGTGCATTGGCTAACATCAGATTGTATATACAACACGTAGGTAGGAACAACCTGCATCAGTCGTCTCGTTGACTAATTATTCTTGGGTATAACAAAAGACGCCTATAAAATACACTGATAAGCCAGAAGATTATGACCATCTGCCTAACAACTGGTACGTCCTCCTTTGGCACGGATAACAGCGGCGACTCATAGTGGAATGGAAGCAATGAGTTGGAAGGATTTGGCACCACATCTGCTCACACACAAGTTACCTAATTCCCGTAAATTCTGAAAAGGGTGGGGGGAGGGGAGGGATGAGCTCTGACGCCACGTTCAATCACATCTCACATCTGGCGAGTTGCCAGGCCTTCACTTCAACTGAAACTCGGCACTGTGTTCCTCGAACTACTCCACGACACTTCTGGCTTTGTGACATCGCGCTTTATCTTGTTGAAAAATACCACTGCCGTCGGGAAACATGATCGTCATGAAGAGGTGTACGTGGTCTGCAACCAGTGTTCGATACATTTATAATGTGCTGAGTTTTATCCACTTGACATCTTTGCATGATGATAGCGTAAAACGAAAATGTTTTACTAAGAAAAAAAGTGTTAGACCTGAAGAGGACAGCTAAGACTGTTGAAACCGATTGTCTTGAGTAAAAGATATTTTGTGTGATCTTGGCTTTTGAATGGCTTTCAACAATTAAAACAGATCGATCTTCAGTACTCTCACAATGAGAAAATTCGACTGCTAGTCGTAGATATTCTGTGTAATTTGTCCAGGTGCATCGCCATGGCTTGTGTGTGAGAAACAGATTTTTCGTGTTTTGGAAAACCAGTTTTTGAATCAGTGGCATTTTTCCAGTTCTTTTGGACGTGTACCAAATGTGTTTGCATACGTAAGGTAAAAACGTCTGGCAAATATAGCAGTCCGCTACAAGGGACCTGCTATTTTCTTTTGGATATATTTCGAAAACAGCTTGCTTTAGCGGTTCGCCAATTTGTGCATTATCGGAAGGAATACCATAGCTAATATTACCAATATGTTTCACCGAACACGTTTCTACAGGACTAGGAACAGCAACCGTATCTTGTGCTTCCATCTGTTTTAGGGAATGAGGTTCTTCGTGATCAGTTTCCTCTACAACTCTTAGTTTTTCTGCTAGAGAAAACCCGTATATCCATTGCGGAATCTATCAGTCTTCGGCTCACAGTAATAAAAAAACAACTGTGTCGCTAACTAACTGAAACACCATACCTACACTACACTAGGCAACACCACAGACAAATAATCTCTAATTTGTTTATTTTATACTACTGGCCATTAAAATTGCTACACCACGAAATTGACGTGTTGCAGACGCGAAATTTAACCGACAGGAAGAAGATGCTGTGATATGCAAATGATTAGCTTTTCAGAGCATTCACACAAGGTTGGCGCCGGTGGCGACACCTACTACGTGCTGACACGAGGGAAGTTTCCAACCGATTTCTCATACACAAACAGCAGTTGACCGGCATTGCCTGGTGAAACGTTGTTGTGATGCCTCGTGTAAGGAGAAGAAATGCGTACCATCACGTTTACGACTTTGATAAAGGTCGGATTGTAGCCTATCGCGATTGCGGTTTATCGTATCGCGACAGTGATGCTCGCATTGGTCAAGATCCAATGACTGTTAGCAGAATATGGAATCGGTGGGTTCAGGAGGGTAATATGGAACGCCGTGCTGGATGCCAACGGTCTCGTATCACTAGTAGTCGAGATGACAGGCATCTTATCCACATGGCTATAACGGATCGTGCAGCCACGTCTCGATCCCTGAGTCAACAGATGTGGACGTTTGCAAGACAACAACCATCTGCACGAACAGTTCGACGACGTTTGCAGCAGCATGGACTATCAGCTCGGAGAGCATGGCTGCGGTTACCCTTGACGCTGCATCACAGACAGGAGCGCCTGCGATGGTGTACTCAACGACGAACCTGGGTGCACGAATGGCAAAATGTCATTTTTTCGGATGAATCCAGTTTCTGTTTACAGCAGCCTGATGTTCGCATCCGTGTTTGGCGACATCGCGGTGAACGCACATTGGGAGCGTGTATTCGTCATCGCCATACTGGCGTACCACCCGGCGTGATAGTATGGGATGCAATTGGTCACCTCTTGTTCACATTGATGGCACTTTGAACAGTGGACGTCACATTTCAGATGTGTTACGACCCGTGGCTCTACCCTTCATTGGATCCCTGCGAAACCTACATTTCAGCAGGATAATGCACGACCGCATGTTGCAGGTCCTGTTCTGGCGTTTCTGGATACAGAAAAAGTTCGACTGCTGCCCTGGCCAGCACGTTCTCCAGGTCTCTCACCAATTGAAAACGTCTGGTCAATGGTGGCCGAAGTGTGGTATCGTGTTGAAGCCGCATGGGCAGCTGTACCTGTACACGCCATCCAAGCTCTGTTTGACTCAATGCCCAGGCGTATCAAGGCCGTTATTACGGCCAGAGGTGGTTGTTCTGGGTACTGATTTCTTAGGATCTATGCACGCAAATTGCGTGAAAATGTAATCACATGTCAGTTCTAGTATAATATATTTGTCCAATGAATACCCGTTTATCATCTGCATTTCTTCTTGGTATAGCAATTTTAATGGCCAGTAGTGTAGCTTAAAAGGGGATGCCCTTACCATAGGCGGCAATAGGACCACAGGTCCCACACAAACTTCAAATGCCGTCTATGGGCAGAATAACGAATTAATAAATATAATTGTGACAAATCGTGGTTAATTCCTCATTATATCATACTATGAACAAACAATTCAATTAACATATTATAGTATTTTTTAAGATAGGACTTTGATATTTTAAGGTAGGGCATTGCTCCACAATCTGAGAGTGTTTTCTGTTAAACTGTCTACGCATATATTCGGAAACTAATGGTCCTCCATTACGTGTCCTTGGGGCAACGCGATGTCACTTTCGTTCCTGCTGAACATTCACCGCCGGTGCACTTTATTCGCATTCCGGTTCGCGGAGCGTGAGAACAAATTCTTTTCTATTTACGCGCCGTCACCGCGCGCGGGCGGATATGCACACAAACACCTCACGAGCCTTCCTTCCGCCAGCGCCGCCGGGATGACACGCCGCTTTCCGTCCGGCCCAGCTGCGCAAATCACAGGGACGGCCCCCCGCACCCACCCACTGCTCCCGGCGCGGCGGTGACGCGCGTGTATTACGACAGCGCGACAGTCCTTTGTCACGGGCGCAGGTGCCTGGCGACGCCGTGACGGCCTCGCACAACACCCGCTGTCGCCGTGTATCACAGCGGACAGGCAGGCGCAGCTCTGCATCACGCCGCTGGGGTAGCACCTCCAACGCTCACGACATAGCGGAAGCTTTTCATTCTTTCTAATTTTTGGTGATGGGAAAATACTGAGGCCTTTACCCAAGGGACTAACGCGGTCTCTATTCACATTGCTAAATTAAAGTCCCCTTACGCTTTTTACTGTCTGTATGTGGAGACTAATCTCAGGAGTTAGTTTCCACTAAGACTGCTACTCGAGGATAGTTTCTGTATATGATTTATAACTGTAATAGTGATGACTGTGTAAAATACGTATTTTTATCTGTTTCATGACTAATTGGTTTCTGGAGAAATATTTCTTGATAATGATGGGACCTACGAGCCGATGAGCTGATCATCTGCAGAGGAGGAGTTATCTGGCAAGAAAAGTAGTTAACAGCCGTTGGAACTCCCAGAGAGTAGCAAAGGTTGACTAGGTACCCAGCTTGCCTGGGTATGTATTTATTCCAATCTTGTACTTCTCCATCTCCTTGTTTCCATTCTCTCTGTACATTTCCTCCTTCATCCCCATCTTGTCTGTCTTCTCCTGTCCCCTTCTCTGACCATCTCCTCCTAGTCTGCCTTCTTGGCTGGCACCATGCTTGCCTCCTATGCACTGGTCCCAGGTTAGATTCCCGGCTGGGTTGGAGATTTTCTCCACTCGGGGAGTGGGTGTTGTGTTGTCCTCATCATCATTTGATCCTCTTCTGCGGCCGCTAGTCGCCCACTGTGCCCTGAATGAAATTAGATTTGCCCTTGGAGGCTGAACCCGAAAGGGACACCCCTGCCAACAATGCCATACAATTATTTTATTTCACCGTCTCTCTCTGCCAATCTGCTCTAATCTACTCCTCTGCCAATCTCTTGCTATCCCCTCTAATTCCTTCTCTTCCTCCTCCCTCTCTTTGTTCATCATCTCTCTGTTCAGCTCCTCCTCTCCCCTCAGTTAGTTCACCTCCTGTTCTTCCCTTTCTCTGTCCATTTCCTCCACACCCTCTGTTCATCTCCTCCTCCTCATCTCGCTGCCTACATCTATCTACCCCTATCTCTGTACATCTCCTCCTCTTTCTTTTATCTATCTCCTCCTCTCCCTTCTCTCTATCCATTTCCACCTATCCCTCTCACTCTCTATCTTCTACTCTCTTACTATCTGTACCTATGTCCTCGCTCCTTCTCTCTCTGTCCACTTCCTCCTCTTCCTTCTATCCCTTTCCTCCTCTTCCTTCTGTTTGTCCATCTCCTGTTCTTCCCTTTCTCTGTCCATTTCCGTCTCCCCCTCTTCCTCTTTGTCTCCTCATCAACTTTGTTTCTTCCTGTCTCTTCTCTCTCCCTGCTCAATCATCTACTATTTTTTTCTCTATCCACCTCCTCCTCTCCCCCCTCTCTGTGCATCTACTCCTCCCCCTATTTGTACCCAGATCCCCCTTCCCACTCACTGTCTGTCCATTTGCTCCTCCCCCTTTCTCTCTCCAGATTGTTAAGCTTTCCACAGTAGGAGACTGGTGGTTCTTACCCCCACAGTATTTCTTTCCAGATTGTAAATAATTTGTGTACCAAATTTGGTTGAAATCGTTCAAGGTTTTCATATGAGCTCTTTGCCATAGTATTGCCCACACTCTCACCTGTCAAATATATTTCACATATATATTATTCAAATGTACTTCACATTTATTTAACACATTTTGCCCTGTAGTTTCAATTTTGTGCAGCTCAATGTTTATGCAGTCGAGTCTACCGATTTATGTTCTGTTCAATGATATTATATGGCAGGTACAACCAGTGTTGTAAGTGGCTACTGTTGGTGGAATGTAAAGAAGTAACAAATTAAAACATCATGCATGATGCTGCAGTTTTTGAGGCATCTCAGTATTTGATGTTATTTCTACTGAACTATGCGTCATACAATGTGTAGCGGCAATTCCGTTTAGGATAGGAAAAGTCAGTTTTGGTGCAATATTTCTTAGCACACAAGTTACAGCCAGGCACAGGGCTGTTTACAGTGAGTTACGCTCACCAGCAGTTGCGAAGTAAAATAGAGGCCATAGCGGTGTAGAACCACCGGAAAAAGTACACGCAGCGGTTTGCATGGCGCAAGTCACTGGCAGAAGGGGCCCACTGGCCAACCTAAGTGTTATGAGTACGTGACGTGGAGCGGCGATTTTAGAAAAACAGAGGCGCACAGCTGCGTATAAATAGGTGCCGGTTCACTAACAAAACATTCAAGTGTGGCAGCTCCCCTTGACGATGGGGCGTATCACACCACCGGCTACACACAGCATTCGGTCCCGAGCGGGTCGCTGGTTCGACCCTCTGAGGCCAGCCAGCACCAGTCCACTCCACAGCTCGCTACCGCGGGCAGTCGTCTTGGCTCCCAACACGCACTAGAGACATCCAGGGGGAGGCCCAAAGAGTCAGCTGGGCGCTTGCCACGCAAGCCACGCCGGCAACGGAGCATGGCAAGGACCACCTTACAGTTGTCAACGGGGTGCACTGAGGCAGCGCAGAATGAAGGCTGCTTAGTCGGCTGCTGGCGCAATCCTAACATGGTCATATCACCTTTGGAGTCAGTGAGATTTGACTTTCGCATAGGGAAAGTCTGATTTGATGCATGAATGGAGGTAGTACCGTGGGTAAGCGAGGGCTACGACATGATCCTAGGAGTAGATTTCGTGCATCAATATCAATACAAAATTGACCTTGGACTATGAACTGTGGAACTTGCTGGAATGTTATTTCAGATAGGGGAAACTGTTGTTGATGCAGAGCTGTCACAAGGGGCATTCAATGTAGTGAACAAACCAATTGAACCGCGTACAGTAGCATTAAGGCTTAATTTGCATGAGTGTGTGTCTCGTGGCACCGGGAAGTCGCTTTGGGTAAGTGTTGAGTCGAATCTACCTGTGTGTACAGTATATGTTATTGAACCGTGGGAGGATAGTGAAGTTTTGGGTCCATTGGGTTGTTTTGTGAAATGCAGTATTGTACGCGTACAAGAGGGAATAGACAGACGAGTAGTCCCCGTGAACGTGGATAATTTTAGTGCTGTAGACGCAAATTTGAGAAAAGGAGTTTTAGTAGCGACTTTGGATGTACCAGATGATGAAGACTGGTGTTCGAGAGGTAGGCGAAGCGATCAACCACTAACTGCCGATAGAACTGCATTGCGTAATAAAATCAAGCATTTGAAAGGAGGAGAAAGAGAGCATATGGAAGAATTGTAGGAATTTAAGGATTTGTTTCTTTCGAAAGGGCCGTTAATAGCAACTCCATTAGTTCAACACTAACAGGAAATGAAGCATCTGTTTACCAATGTCGTTGTGCCTAAAAATATTATGGATGGAACTAAGAAATACAGGTTCTGTTGCGACTACCGATACCTCAATAATAAGATAGTAATGGACGCATACCCTATTCCAAATATATCGGAGACTTTGGATCACTTAGGACAGTGCCAGTACTTTTCCACGATGGATTTGACAAGTGGTTATCATCAGTTAGAGGTGGCTCCAGAGGATTGTCCAAAAACTGCTTTATCTACTCCTTGAGGCCATTACCAATACATCAGGATGCCATTCGGTTTGAAAAACGCTCCGGCAACGTTTCAGAGGTTGCTAGACAGTTTCTTGTTTGAAACTACGGCAGTGTCTTGTCTATTTGGATGACATTATAGTGTTTTCAAGTAGTATGGACCAACATAGACATCGGTTAAGGGAATTCTTTATGAGATTAAGAGCAGTTCGTTTGACGTTGAGTCTGGAGAAGTGTCATTTTGCATTAGAAGAAGTAAAATATTTTGGTCATATTATCAGTAAGGACGGAGTGCGAGCAGATCCGAGGTTGGTACAGGCTGTAAGGGATTTTCGGGAACCGAAAACAGTTAAGGAAGTGCAGTCATTGATCGGGATTTGCAATTTCTATCGAAAATTCGTGAAGGGTTTTGCAGATTTAGCACACCCGTTGACGCGATTGTTACGTAAGGATGTGAAATTTTAGTGGACAGAAGAATGTCAGAAAGCGTTTGACAAACTAAAAGAAGTGTTAACATCAAGTCCGGTTCTTGTATTTCCAGATTTTGAAAAGGAGTATATATTAGCAGGCTATGTATTGAATCAAGCATTGCGGTGTGGTATTAGTCAGGAAATTGATGGGAAAGAACATCCTGTAGCCTGAGCGTCTAGGCAGTTGAATGCAGCAGATAGGAATTATTCAACAACAGAGATGGAGATGCTTAGTGTAATCTATGGAATCACATATTTTAAATGTTATCTATATGGGAGATGATTTCGGGTAATGACACATCATGCTGCGTTGAAGTGGTTGTTGGGGTTGATCCGTCCACTAGACACTCTGGATGGGCTGTGAGGCTTAGTGAATTTAACTACAAGGTGGTGCACAAGGCTGGGAAGAAGCATGGTAATGCGGATGCACTAAGTAGGAAGGTGGCAAAAGTGGAAGTCATAGGTTATGACCTAGTGGTATGGCAAGAAGTGCAGGACACAGACAATGATTGTAAATTGTATCGGACACAGCCATAATTTAATATGTACGATGGTCTTCTGTGTAGGGAAACGATGGTAGGCCCACGGGTGGTAGCGCCAGGGAAACTGGGAGGTGAGGTCTTAAAGGAAGCACATGACTGTGTGTTATCCAGTCAAGGAGGGTGTAGAGCGACGAATAGGAGAGTGGCGGAGAGGTATTGGTAGAGAGATAGGAAATTAGATGTGGATCAGTATGTCAAGAATTGTATACCATGTGCGCAGAGAGCAGATTTGAGTTGGAAACAGATACAGCTACAACTATTGCAGGAAGCGACATATCCATTCTCTGTGTTGGGGATTGATGTCTTAGGACCTTTCAATCGAACACCATCGGGGAACAGATTCGTTCTGACAATAATAAACCATTTTTTGAGGTATGTGGAGATGGTGGCTATGCCAAATCAACAGGCAGCAATGGTCACGCAAGCCTTAGTAAACAACTGGATTTTGAAGTTTGGTGTACCGGAGACAATAACTACTGACCAAGAGACCAACTTCATGTCGGATTTAATGAAGCAACTGTGGAAAGTGTTGAACATAAAGAATTTGAGGATGAGTGAGTTGCATCCACAGGCCAATGGAAGTGCAGAACGGGTACACAGAACAATTGGGAAGATGCTGAGTTTTGATGTGGATTCTCATGTTCATCAGTGGGACGAGTATTTGAAGCATGTTGTATGTGCACATAATGCAAAAATCCTTACAAATTTCAGTTTGTCTCCATATGAGGTAGCATACGGGCGAAAAAATGACGTCACCGTTTGATTTGGTGAGGCTACAGACAGGAAGGACCGGTGAATTCGTACGTCAATTCGCAAGGACAATTTTTGATGTTTTGAAACGGCTACAAAAGTCGAATACGAAGGCTTTGGAAAGGCAGGATGATGCAGTGAAGTGGAAAGGAAGTTTACCACAGTGTAGAGTGAGGCAATGGGTAATGCTGTAAGGGCCATACCAAGTTGTTGAAACCACATCCCCCATTAATGATAAGCTTCAGCTACCAACTATAACAGTGGTAGGACACATTGTGTGGTTATGGCCATTTAATGGTTGTCCGGGTGTGATTCCAGGCACGTCACAGGAAGGAAAGAGGAAGAAAGAGAGAGTGAAGAGAGGTGCTAAGCGCAGAGAAAACCAGGAAGGCGTGATGTAACATATGCTTTGCGATCCAGAAAGTAGTGGAGTGTTTGTAGTTTTTTTGTTTTCTTGTTGTGTATCACTGGGTTTGCGTAGATTAATTAGGTATTGTATTTTTGTATATGTATTTTCGAATATAGCCTGCTGGGGACAACAGTCGTATGGAAGAGGGAAGAAGGGTGATGGTGATCCCTGTCCTCAGGTCACTGAAAAGGGGAGCGTTGGCAAGTTTCTGGAAGTGAAAACTAAGGAGGTATTACTGATCTTGGCAGCTAGCAACCGGTATGCTGAGATGACAAGAGAGGATTTACGAAGCTGCCATAGAGGGAAGGTAACAGTATGTCCAGCCAGGATGGTAAGCAACAATCTGGACACGTGCACGGTGCAATTATTGTTAGCTAGGGGGAAAGGAATAGACTGTCTAAGAGACATACTGGAGCCAAAATTGAGCTTGCAACGGGCTGGGATGCATTGGATCTTCTCCACCTACGGGAATTTGGTAGTAGCAGCAAGTTGTTTTGAGCTGGGAGTATTTGCTGAAGTGAAACGTATAGAGCTCGAGGGAAACGGAATTTTAATCAGTGGAACTGCTTGTAAGGTAATATGACCAACCTTCCATCTGCCAGCGTCAATTTCAGGAGTTATTAAATTGAATGTTATGCAGCCACAGCTGTCTGGCAAGAAGCCACTTTAGAGTTTTTGCCAAGGCAGAATCTGACCTCGTTAAATCAAACTCTGGAGCCAGGTCTGTTGAGATCCGTAAACTAGTTCATTTTAGAGCAAGAGGGGTGCATATCAGCCGAACAGCTTGTGCAACATGTCGCTCAATATAGGGAAAGGCAATGGCAAATAACGATCATTTTGAGCACCTTTGTACCGAGTGCCTTCAAAACCTTAACTTTGATATGTGTTGTTTTCATTCTGATCAGGTGGAGAACCAGGAGGGAACCAAGGGTAGTCCAAGTCCCAGTGGATTGTATACTGAGGGCGTGAGACGAGTATGTAAGGGGTTGATAGAGCAGTGGTCGTCCAGTAAGGAATTTTTGCATTTTGTTTCATGTCATGTGTTTTAAGGGGCACTATACCACATTTAAGTTTGGTAAAAGTAAGGAAATATGTCACAGGTGCCGACCCAAACAAGTTAAGAGTTAGTTAAAGGTCGACCTGGGGACCAGGTCTTTCCGAAGGGGGGAATAATGTTTGGGATAGGAAAAGTCAGTTTTGGTGCAATATTTCTGAGCATACAAGTTACAGCCAGGCACAGGCCTGTTTACAGTGAGTTATGCTCAGCAGCAATTGCGAAGGAAAATAGAGGTCACAGGGATGTAGGACTGGCGGAAAAAGTACATGCAGTGGTTCGCATGGCGGATGTCATGGGAAGAAGGGGCCCACTGGCCAACCTAAGTGTTATGAGTACATGACGCGGAGCTGTGCATTTAGAAAACAGATGCACACAGCTACATGTAAATAGGTGCTGGTTCACCAGCAAAGCATTCAAGTGTGGTAGCTCTGCTGGACGGCGGGGTGCGTCAAACCACCGGCTACACACAGCAGCAGATGGTGTGTTAGCGTTCCAGTCCTCGGCAGGTCACTGGTTCGACCCTCTGAGGCTGATGCTGGGTCTATAGCCAGCCAGCGGTATGCCACTCCGCCTCTTGCAACCGTGGGCAGTCGTCTTGGCTCCCAACATGCACCAGAGACATCTAGGGCGAGGGCTGGAGATCCAGCTGCTGGTCCACAGGCACTTGTTGTCGCCGTGGCCCAAGCCCTGCCGGTGAGGGAGCATGGTGCGGGCCACCTTGGAGTTGTCAATGGGTGGTACTGAGGCAGTGCAGGAGAAAGGCTGCTGAGTCGGCTGCTGGCGCAGCCCTGACGTCATCATATCACCGTGGCCGTGCAAGGCCGACACATTAGCGGAGCGTCGGATGGACCATTGAGGTGGCGTCCTCAGCACTGCGGGACCCGGTGATGCAGACCGAGGGGTAAGCGGGACTGTAGTTGGAAACAATAAACCACTAGGAAAGCTCGGACGAGTCTTAATTACGGCGCCTTCTACCTCTTCCCACTACATTTGGTGTTGCTGTTACATTTGGTGTCAGAAGTTGCTACTTCAAATGATATAATTTTTTTATGTACATTCAGCGACAGATGTGGATACTGTTTGCGGAAAGTGCTGCGAAGGGAGTTAGTAGCAACGAAGAAATAAATTCAAACATCTTGCACGATGGACTGTCTTCCATGCATCTCTGCTTATGAAATCATATCTCCTGGACTATGTGTCACACAATGACATAATTTTTCTGGTGTATTCGTTGGTAGATGTGAATATCACCATGTTCGATAGAACTCATGTGAGGCGAGCTGGGTGTCCAAATCATTCGCTCGAATTGTCCACAATGTTCTTCAAACCATTTGAGAACAATTATGGCGCAGTGATATGGAGCAGTGTCATCCATAAAAATTCCATCGTTGTTTGGGAGCATGAAGTCCATGAATAGCCTAAAATGGTTTCCTAGTAGCCGAGCATAACCATTCACACTCAACAGTCGGTTCAGTTGGACCAGAGAACCCAGTCCACACCACGTAAACACAGCCCACACCATTGTGGAGCTACCACCATCTTGCACAGTGCCTTGTTGACAACTTGGGTCCAAGGCTTCGAGGAGTCTGCGCCAAAGTTGAACCATACCATCGGCTCTTACCAACTGAAATCGGGATTCATCAGACCGGACCACGATTTTACAGTTGCCTATGGTGCAACTGATATGGTCACGAGCCCAGAGAGGCGCTGTAGGCGATGCCGTTCTGTTTGCGAAGGACTCGCGTTGGTCGTTTGTCGCCTTAGCCCGTTAACTTCAAATGTCGTCGCACTGTCCTAACGGATACATTTTTAGTGCGTCCCACTTTGATTTCAGCGTCTATTTTACCCAGTGTTGCTTGTCCGTTAACACTGAAAACTCTACGCAAACGCTGCTGCTCTCGCTCGTTAAGTGAAGGCCGTCGGCCGCTGCGTTGTCCGTGGAGAGAGGCAACGCCTGAACTTGGTATTCGCGCCACACTCTTGACACTGTGGATCTCGAAATACTGAATTCCCTAACGATTCCCGAAATGGAATGTTCCGTTGTCTAGCTCCAATTACCATTCCGCGTTCAAAGTCTGATAATTCCAGTGGGGCGACAACAGTCATGTCTGAAACCTTTTCACAAGAACCACATGAGTACAAATGAGGGCTCCGCCAGTGTACTGTCCTTGTATACTGCCGTTGTCTATGCAATTGGCTCAAATGGTTCAAATGGCTCTGAGCACTATGGGACTTAACTGCTGTGGTCATCAGTCCCCTAGAACTTAGAACTACTTAAACCTAACTAACCTAAGGACATCACACACATCCATGCCCGAGGCAGGATTCGAACCTGCGAACGTAGCGGTCACGCGGCTCCAGACTGTAGCACCCAGAACCGCACGGCCACTCCGGCCGGCTGTCTATGCAATTGCACCACCGTTTTATATGTGTATATCACTATCCCATGATTCTTATCTCCTCAGTATACTATATACACGGTGGTCCATTCATAGTGACCGCCAAATATCTCAGGAAATAAGCATCAAACGAAAAAACTACAAAGAACGAAACTCGTCTAGCATGAAGGTGGAAACCAGATGGCGCTATCATTGGCCCGCTAGATGGCGCTGCCATAGGTCAAACGGATATCAACTGCGTTGTTTTAAAATAGGAACCCCCGTTTTTTATTACATATTCGTATAGTACGTAAAGAAATATGAATGTTTTAGTTGGACCACTTTTTTCGCTTTGTGATACAAGGCGCTGTAGTAGTCACAAACGTATAAGTACGTGGTATCACGTAACATTCCGCCAGTGCGGACGGTATTTGCTTCGTGATACATTACCCGTGATAAAATGGACCGTTTACCAACTGTGGAAATGTCGATATCGTGTTGACGTATGGATATTGTGATCAAAATGCCGAACGGGCGTGTGCTATGTATGCTGCTCGGTATCCTGGACGACATCATCCAAGTGTCCGGACCGTTCACCGGATAGTTACGTTATTTAAGGAAACAGGAAGTGTTCGGCCACATGTGAAACGTCCACTACGCCCTGAAACAAATAATGATGCCCAAGTAGGTGTTTTAGCTGCTGTCGCGGCTACTTCGCACAACAGTAGCAGACAAATTACGCAATAATCGGGACTCTCAAAAACGTCGGTGTTGAGAATGCTACATCAAAATCGATTGCACCCGTATCATATTTCTATGCACCAGGAATTACATGCCGACGACTTTGAACGTCGTGTACAGTTCTGCCACTGGGCACAAGAGAAATTACGGGACGATGACAGATTTTTTGCACGCGTTCTATTTGGCGACGAAGCGTCATTCACCAACAGCGGTAACGGAAACCGGCATAATACACACTATTGGGCAACGGAAAATCCACTATGGCTGAGACAAGTGGAACATCAGCGACCTTGGCTGGTTAATGTATGGTGCGGCATTATGGGACGAAGGATAATTGACCCCCATTTTATCGATGGCAATCTAAATGGTGCAATGTATGTTGATTTCCTACGTAATGTTCTACCGATGTTACTACAAGATGTTTCACTGTATGGCAGAATGGCGATGTACTTCCAACATGATGGATGTGCGGCACATAGCTCGTGTGCGGTTGAAGCGGTATTGAATAGCATATTTCATGGCAGGTGGATTGGTCGTCGAAGCACGTTCACCGGATCTGACGTCCCCGGATTTCTTTCTGTGGGGAAAGTTGAAGGATATTTGTTATCGTGGTCCACCGACAATGCCTGACAACATGCGTCAGCGCATTGTCAATGCATGTGCGACCATTACGGAAGACGAATTACTCGCTGTTGAGAGGAACGTCGTTACACGTATTGCCAAATGCATTGAGGTTGACGGACACCATTTTGAGCATTTATTGCATGAATGTGGTATTTACAGGTAATCACGCTGTAACAGCATGCGTTCTCAGAAATGATGAGTTCACAAAGGTACATGTATCTCATTGGAACAACCGAAATAAATTGTTCAAACGTACCTACGTTCTATATTTTAATTTAAAAAACCTACTTGTTACCAACTGTTCGTCTAAAATTGCGAGCCATATGTTTGTGACTATTACAGCGCCATCTATCTCGAAGCGAAAAAAGTGGTCCATCTAAAACATTCATATTTCTTTACGTACTACACGAATATGTAATAAAAATGAGGGTTCCTATTTTAAAAAAAACGCAGTTGATATCCGATTAACATAGGGCAGCGCCATCTAGTGGGCCAACTATAGCGCCATCTGGTTTCCGCCTTCAAGCTAGACAAGTTTCGTTCTTTGTAGTTTTTTTGTTTGACGCTTATTTCGTGAGATATTTGGTCCGGTCACGATCAATGGACAACCCTGTGTACAAATGAGCGAACATAACAGAGACTCAAACTGAGAAAGAAAAACTAAACTGGACAAGGCTTACAAAGTAGTGTGGAATCATTACAAGAAGTCTATCTCACAAAAAGCCAAATTACGCCACTACGACACGATGGTGCTCCCCGAAGCACAGTATGCAGCGGAGACCATACTAATCTTAGGGAATACACGTGTCAGACAACTAGAAAAAGTAGAACGGAAAATACTTAGGAAAATATTCGGTGCAACTAACAGCAATGGATATGGATCATGAAACCCACAGAGGAACTATACAAACATAAGGAGACAATCAGAGAAAAGATTAGAAAACGCAGACTACAATTATATGGACAGCTATACAGAATGCCATCACAAAAACTGACTAAACAGATGTTTGTCTGGGTAACCACTCGGAACAACAGATGGGTGGCAGAAGTTCAAATGGTTCAAATGGCTCTGAGCACTATGGGACTTAACATCTATGGTCATCAGTCCCCTAGAACTTAGAACTACTTAAACCTAACTAACCTAAGGACAGCACGCAACGTGGCAGAAGTAAAAAGCGACCTGAACTACCTCAACATCACACCAGACACAATAAACAACAGAATGAAATTCAGAAACATCATTAAGAAAAGTAAACTACATGAGATACACTGTGACAAACGAACAGGCGTAAAATGGACCGAAGAACGCAAACAAGATCTCAGCCGGAAGATGAAAGAAATATGGGCAACCAAAAAGGCAACCAAGGTGAAGCCGAAGACACGAAGCCGACACGAAACATAGACAGAGGACCGGAAACAGAAACACAATGAGTGAATGAGGGAAGTTTGGGCTGCAAGAAAGGCAGCAAAAGGAATTGGCCATGAAGTTTAGTCCAACTGCGCTCTTTAAGGGCAAAATATCAAGTGTGTGAAAGTGAAGGCTGGTGTCAGGAGCTACTATAGATATTCTTACACAATTTTAAGTAAAAGATAGACTGATTCAAGACGATGGTTTGTGAATATAATTAATTACTGCTATGCTAGGAAAGTCTTTTGGCCGTAGATATTCAGTTGTACCGTAGCAAATCAAGACGGGTCGATAGTATTTATTATTAAACATCCCGTCGCGTTTTTATTTGTGTATATGAACCTAATCTCAGGAACTACTCTAGGGCTTTTGATGCGGTTTTACCTATTGCACGGACTGATCCACGATGAATGTTTGTGTACGAATTTATAAATATTTCGTCCAAACTGGCTGAACTACGGTGAATTAAACTTCCCTGTCGCGTTTTTCTGTCCATATGTGAAGGCTAATCTCAGAAACTACGGTAGAGATTTTGATACGGTTTCCACTATAAGAAGAATGATTCACAAGTATGATTTGTGTGTATAATTTACTATCTTAACGTCAGACAAGTCGTCCAACTGTAGACGCTTAATGCCATCAATGCGAAGACAGGGCTTTCCGATAGTACTTATTAATAACCTACACTCCTGGAAATGGAAAAAAGAACACATTGACACCGGTGTGTCAGACCCACCATACTTGCTCCGGACACTGCGAGAGGGCTGTACAAGCAATGATCTCACGCACGGCACAGCGGACACACCAGGAACCGCGGTGTTGGCCGTCGAATGGCGCTAGCTGCGCAGCATTTGTGCACCGCCGCCGTCAGTGTCAGCCAGTTTGCCGTGGCATACGGAGCTCCATCGCAGTCTTTAACACTGGTAGCATGCCGCGACAGCGTGGACGTGAACCGTATGTGCAGTTGACGGACTTTGAGCGAGGGCGTATAGTGGGCATGCGGGAGGCCGGGTGGACGTACCGCTGAATTGCTCAACACGTGGGGTGTGAGGTCTCCACAGTACATCGATGTTGTCGCCAGTGGTCGGCGGAAGGTGCACGTGCCCGTCGACCTGGGACCGGACCGCAGCGACGCACGGATGCACGCCAAGACCGTAGGATCCTACGCAGTGCCGTAGGGGACCGCACCGCCACTTCCCATCAAATTAGGGACACTGTTGCTTCTGGGGTATCGGCGAGGACCATTCGCAACCGTCTCCATGAAGCTGGGCTACGGTCCCGCACACCGATAGGCCGTCTTCCGCTCACGCCCCAACATCGTGCAGCCCGCCTCCAGTGGTGTCGCGACAGGCGTGAATGGAGGGACGAATGGAGACGTGTCGTCTTCAGCGATGAGAGTCGCTTCTGCCTTGGTGCCAATGATGGTCGTATGCGTGTTTGGCGCCGTGCAGGTGAGCGCCACAATCAGGACTGCATACGACCGAGGCACACAGGGCCAACACCCGGCATCATGGTGTGGGGAGCGATCTCCTACACTGGCCGTACACCACTGGTGATCGTCGAGGGGACACTGAATAGTGCACGGTACATCCAAACCGTCATCGAACCCATCGTTCTACCATTCCTAGACCGGCAAGGGAACTTGCTGTTCCAACAGGACAATGCACGTCCGCATGTATCCCGTGCCACCCAACGTGCTCTAGAAGGTGTAAGTCAACTACCCTGGCCAGCAAGATCTCCGGATCTGTCCCCCATTGAGCATGTTTGGGACTGGATGAAGCGTCGTCTCACGCGGTCTGCACGTCCAGCACGAACGCTGGTCCAACTGAGGCGCCAGGTGGAAATGGCATGGCAAGCCGTTCCACAGGACTACATCCAGCATCTCTACGATCGTCTCCATGGGAGAATAGCAGCCTGCATTGCTGCGAAAGGTGGGTATACACTGTACTAGTGCCGACATTGTGCATGCTCTGTTGCCTGTGTCTATGTGCCTGTGGTTCTGTCAGTGTGATCATGTGATGTATCTGACCCCAGGAATGTGTCAATAAAGTTTCCCCTTCCTGGGACAATGAATTCACGGTGTTCTTATTTCAATTTCCAGGAGTGTATTTTACTCGCCTCTGTTGACGTTTACTTACGAGGAGCCTGCGGAGACGGACAGAAGAGTATGTAATGAATATACTCACGACTTTCTGGTATCTTCAACGTGTTGACAGGATTGGTGCTTCGATGAGGTCTTTACTTCTTCCGAGTTCTTTTCTTTCCTTCCACACATGCCGTTCACATAAACAAGATTACATAGCCTACACATTGTAATACGGCCCCTATAAATTCTTTCAGTGGCGTAATTTTCCGCTTTTGGCTAACTGTTTTTATTGTGCTACCAGTATTGCAACTTAGGCTTATGTATCATTGTCAAACATCTATAAAAATGTTAATACAGTTTGTGGCGGTTCCTGCATTAGATGAATGATTGAGGTATTTTAAAAGTAATTCAGCCTTGAGTTCTGGAGTGTATAGGAAAAACTGAAGTTACATCAGGCGAACCAGCACTACTAGGGGGCTAAAATCAAAGTAGCTCGAAATATTATTTAACGCGCCTAAAAACCGTGAGTGGTGGCGTGAAATATGAATGTGGCTGCGTGATGAAAAGTTCCACGTCACGTCCTCCGAATATTCTAATAACACTTCGTCATAAAACTAAGAGTAAGTAGTTTGTCTTTACTTCACTCTCTGGGTTTATACTGTATATTATATTCACACATTAATTGAGCATAAAACAAACACTTTCATGCATGATGGCGACGTAAAAGAAACGATGGTCTGCTGTAAACACATATTCTGATAAAAGTATTACAGGCCATGGGTCTCACGTTAAAAAACTCCTCACTGACTTTAAATTTTTTGACGCACTCTCATGTTCAGAAAGAATAGAACGCCTTGAACGACTAGAGATAAGACGTTCATATTCACAGGACATGTTTATCAGTAGGTTCTACAGAAATGATTAGCATTTGAACCATATCGGCCCGCGGGTTCGAGTAAACATCGATATCGCGGCCAACACCACCTACCAGTAGAATGTGCCTGTTGCTCTTGTTGTCACTATAAACGGGACATAATGGATCAGTGTGACTTGCGCAAACGTGCATGATGCCTCGCAAACATATGCGCGAACCGTACCGTCAAATCGGTGATAGAGGGCGCATTATTGGCATGAGAGAATATGACGCATCCATCCGGGAAATTGCTGCTCGTATGGGACGAAGTGTTTTGGCAGTGGTATGGGTATGTGCAGAATGGTTCACGGAAGGTCGTAGAATATGACAACATGGATGAAGTTGCACAAACAAGACCACCCCCTAAGAAGATCGACACCTCATCCGAATGGCGTTGCAGGACAGATTTGCGTCCTTCTCAACTCTGGCGCAGCCAGCCATACCATTTCTGCACAGACACCATTTCTCGGCAAGACAATGCACGACTACATGCTGCGGCATGAACAAGTGCCTTCTTGGTCTCTTAGGATGTCAGCCGTTTGCCCTGGGCCCCCATGTCACTAGACTTGTTGCCAATCGAAAATATCTGAGATACGGTGAAACGGCGGGTGCAGCGCTGTGACCCAATGCCGACCACCACAGATGAACTTTGGAACCAGGTGAATGCAGCACGGATGGCTCTATTACAGGACGCCATTCGCGCCTTATATGCGTCGATGCCATTACGCATGGAACAAGTTATCAAGGCTCATGGTAAACCTGTGCCTACTAGGCAACAGAACACATGCTGAACCCTGTGGATATGAACATCCTATGTCTATTCAAGATGTTCTGTTTCTTTTTTTTCTGAAAAAGCAAGAGCCTGGCGCAATAATAAGAAGTCAGTTCAGAGCGGATGGGAAACAGTGTATAAACAGTTTCCAGTCTTCATTCTTCAGAAAACAACACCTTGTTGCGAGCATCGTGTCTCTTGTTCAAGACCATTGGCCCATGTATTCACAGCATCTGCATTGGTCTTCAGGGCACTCTATACCCCGGAAGGTAATGAAGCGTGGCGGACGAATGTTCTTTGATTACAACATATTTTCAGAAAATGATTAATAATAAAGATTTCTTTCCACTTTCTCCTATTAGTCAGCACTCGTTTGAAACATTATCTGAGTCTTACATTTGTAATTAATATTTTAGGAAGGACGAAGGAAACGGATATAACTGAGCAGTTACAAACGTACTAAGAAAAATACACTCCTGGAAATTGAAATAAGAACACCGTGAATTCATTGTCCCAGGAAGGGGAAACTTTATTGACACATTCCTGGGATCAGATACATCACATGATCACACTGACAGAATCACAGGCACATAGACACAGGCAACAGAGCATGCACAATGTCGGCACTAGTACAGTGTATATCCACCTTTCGCAGCAATGCAGGCTGCTATTCTCCCATGGAGACGATCGTAGAGATGCTGGATGTAGTCCTGTGGAACGGCTTGCCATGCCATTTCCACCTGGCGCCTCAGTTGGACCAGCGTTCGTGCTGGACGTGCAGACCGCGTGAGACGACGCTTCATCCAGTCCCAAACATGCTCAATGGGGGACAGATCCGGAGATCTTGCTGGCCAGGGTAGTTGACTTACACCTTCTAGAGCACGTTGGGTGGCACGGGATACATGCGGACGTGCATTGTCCTGTTGGAACAGCAAGTTCCCTTGCCGGTCTAGGAATGGTAGAACGATGGGTTCGATGACGGTTTGGATGTACCGCGCACTATTCAGTGTCCCCTCGACGATCACCAGTGGTGTACGGCCAGTGTAGGAGATCGCTCCCCACACCATGATGCCGGGTGTTGGCCCTGTGTGCCTCGGTCGTATGCAGTCCTGATGGTGGCGCTCACCTGCACGGCGCCAAACACGCATACGACCATCATTGGCACCAAGGCAGAAGCGACTCTCATCGCTGAAGACGACACGTCTCCATTCGTCCCTCCATTCACGCCTGTCGCGACACCACTGGAGGCGGGCTGCACGATGTTGGGGCGTGAGCGGAAGACGGCCTAACGGTGTGCGGGACCGTAGCCCAGCTTCATGGAGACGGTTGCGAATGGTCCTCGCCGATACCCCAGAAGCAACAGTGTCCCTAATTTGATGGGAAGTGGCGGTGCGGTCCCCTACGGCACTGCGTAGGATCCTACGGTGTTGGCGTGCATCCGTGCGTCGCTGCGGTCCGGTCCCAGGTCGACGGGCACGTGCACCTTCCGCCGACCACTGGCGACAACATCGATGTACTGTGGAGACCTCACGCCCCACGTGTTGAGCAATTCGGCGGTACGTCCACCCGGCCTCCCGCATGCCCACTATACACCCTCGCTCAAAGTCCGTCAACTGCACATACGGTTCACGTCCACGCTGTCGCGGCATGCTACCAGTGTTAAAGACTGCGATGGAGCTCCGTCTGCCACGGCAAACTGGCTGACACTGACGGCGGCGGTGCACAAATGCTGCGCAGCTAGCGCCATTCGACGGCCAACACCGCGGTTCCTGGTGTGTCCGCTGTGCTGTGCGTGTGATCATTGCTTGTACAGCCCTCTCGCAGTGTCCGGAGCAAGTATGGTGGGTCTGACACACCGGTGTCAATGTGTTCTTTTTTCCATTTCCAGGAGTGTATTATAAGAAAACAACAGCACATAAATCAAGTTTGCAGTCTGTGGGCTGCCCGCGGTGGCCGAGCGGTTCTAGGCGCTTGAGTCCGAAACCGCACGACTGCTACGGTCTCAGGTTCGAATCCTGCCTCGGGCATGGATGCGTGTGACGTCCTTAGGTTAGTTAGGTTAAGTAGTTCTACGTTCTAGTGGACTGATGACCTCAGATGTTAAGTCCCATAGTGCTCAGAGCCATTTGAACCATTTTGCAGTCTGTGGACATTCATATACATATAAGATCTGACGTCATATCACGGAATAGAAATAGATTCTTTTCTTTAAAAAAAAAAAAAAAACATACCTGCAAGGCTGAGTCATTCTTGATGGTAAGATGGAAAGGCCGTGTGGCTCGGGCCTCTCGGCGGGTAGACCGTTCGCCTGGTGCAAGTCTTTCGAGCTAACGCCACTTCGGCGACTTGGGGATGAAATGATGATGATAAGGACAACACAAGTCCCTGGAGGAAATCTCCGACACGGCCGGGAATCGAACCCTGGCCGTTAGGTATGACATTCCGTCGCTCTGACCACTCAGCTAGTAGGGGCGGACATCCTTGAGGGTAACAGTCAATGACTGTTATCAATGACAGAAGTACATGATATTTAGATTTGAATTTTTACTGTAGGTTGATGTCAGTCAACGTGGCGTACAGGTGACGGAGTAAAACGTGGGTAAATCAGCAGCACTTATCGTTAGTGATACCCCATATTATGGCGTGTGATCTTGAGTGGACATTGACATCACAAAGGGGTTTATATAGCTAATTGCGTGTCCTCTTAGTACAGTAAATCAAATATAACGATCTAAAAACTTCATTTTTTCACGCCGTTATCTCTACCCTACATTAGCAGCCAATATTGTGGCTGCATGATAGACGATATATGCGGCGTCGAATATTGTAAACATCATGGGCCTTTGCGACCTCGTACTCAAGAGGTTCCTTGTTAAAAAAAATGGTTCAAATGGCTCTGAGCACTATGGGACTTAACATCTGTGGTCATCAGTCCCCTAGAACTTAGAACTACTTAAACCTAACTAACCTAAGGACATCACACACATCCATGCCCGAGGCAGGATTCGAACCTGCGACCGTAGCGGTCGCGCGATTCCGGACTGAGCGCCTAGAACCGCGAGACCACCGCGGCCGGCGGTTCCTTGTTAGTACTTTGTATTATATCTTTGCAAATGCTTGACAGTTGCACATAGTCCGAAACTGATGTAGCACAATAAAAATAGTTATATCCAAAAGTGGAAAATGACAGCGATTCTGGCTTTTCAGTCTTAGCACATTTCTTGGATAGATATCCGAAAAGTTGCAATATTAACATTAAAAAGCCACTTATTACTACCCCGTTGTTTTAACAGATTTGGATTTCCGTTAAAAAGTCCTGAGTTCCTTTAAAAAATCAATGCCTTTCATTGTTTCTCTTGACACAAGACTTGAGAATACTGACTACAAAACCAATACACGGGTCCCTCGGCGCGTTATCGTTTGCTGAAAAGTTCATTTCGACATCTGGAACCATTCACGAAATAAAAGGGGCGTTATTGCTTACGCAAGTAGGTGCTGTTGACATCGAAAATCGTGCTTCTAAATATCTCTGAAGATAATGCTATCGAGGAAGGTTGCATTAAGCAGACGTTTCACTAGGCGAGCGACGTGAGGTGTTGATCAGTCTTCCGTGAAAAAACTGGTTTCCAGTCAAATCACACGCTTCCGACGCAGAAATCACATGCCATACAAGGAGGTCTCGACAACGTGCAGACGTCGCTGTCCACCTGACAGGCCCTCTGGGTTTATTCTCGTCAAAGAAGAACGGACCGAGAGTAACTGCGCTTGTGAATCCGCACCAATGGCTCTTCGTGAACAGCATACGGTTTATCAGTACCCCACATTCGCCAGTTTTGTGTATGCGCTAGACTATGTAGTGTATAATGTGCATCGTCAGTCTGCAGAATATTGTCCGATCACATGTCTGTCCGTGCCAGAAACCGAAGAGAAAATTCAAAACATTGTTGCGGATCATGACGTTTCAGTTCTTGCACTATCTGGATCTTGTACTAGTATGACGGTAAAATACACTCATGCTCATAAATTAAGGATAATGCTGATACATGGTGAAATAACGCTCTGGTGAGCGGTTTGCGGGTTCAAATCACCTCGGGGTATGACCATACGGTGCATTTGACCTGCGGTCGTCGCACGGTGCGCTGGCAGCAGTCCACATATGCAGAGGTGTGTTAGTGCATGTCAGAGTACGGTGCAGCGACTAAGTGTGCAGACGTTTTCAGACGTTCTAATGGTAACTGTGTGTTGAAAATGGCTCAAAGAACATATATTGATGACGTTATGAGGCGAAGAATACTAGGGCGACTGGAGGCTGGTCAAACATAGCAAGGGCCCTCCGTGTACCACAAAGTGTGATCTCAAGATTATGGCAACGATTCCAGCAGACAGGACACGTGTCCAGGCGCTACAGTACGGGACGTTCACAGTGTGCAACACCACAAGAAGACCGATATCTCACCATCAGTGCCCGCAGACGGTCGCAGGTAGCCTTGCTCGGGACCTTACCGCAGTCACTGGAACAATTATCTCCAGACACACAGTCTACAGACCTGCAAGGTGCATTCTACTGACCCCTGGTCACAGGAGAGCCTGTAAAGCCTGGTGTTAAAAACACATTACATGATCATTGGAACAGTAGTCCCAGGCTATGTTCACGGACGAGTCCAGGTATAGTCTGAACAGTGATTCTCGCCGGATCTTCATCTGGCGTGAACCAGGAACCAGGTACCAACCCCTTAATGTCCTTGAAAGGGATCTGTATGGAGGTTATGGTTTGATGGTGTGGGGTGGGATTATGATTGGTCCACATACAACCCTGCATGTCTTCGACAGAGGAACTGTAACAGGTCAGGTGTATCGGGACGTCATTTTGCACCAGTGCGTCCACCTTTTCAGGGGTGCAGTGGTTCCCACCTTCCTCCTGATAGATGATAAAGCACGGCCTCACCGAGCTGCCATCGTGGAGGAGTACCTTGGAACAGATGATATCAGGCGAATGGAGTGGCCTGCTTGTTCTCCAGACCTAAACCCCATCGAGTACGTCTGGGATGTCTCGGTCGACGTATCGCTGCACGTCTTCAAACCCCTAGGACACTTCCTGAGTTCTGACAGGTACTGGTGCAAGACTGCGAGGCTATACCCCAGCAGCTGCTAGACCACCTGATCCAGAGTATGCCAACCCGTTGTGCGGCCTGTGTAGGTGTGCATGGTGATCATATCCCATATTGATGTCGGGGTACATACGCAGGGAACAGTGGCGTTTTGTAGCGCATGTGTTTAGGGACGGTTTTCTCAACTTATCACCAATACCGTGGACTTACAGATCTGTGTCGTGTGTGTTCCCTATGTGCCTATGCTATTAGGGCCAGTTTGGCCCAGTTTTGTGTAGTGCCACGTTGTGTGGCACCGCATTCTGCAGTTATCCTTAATTTATGAGCATGAGTGTAGATCACAAAACTTTCAGTACTGTTGATCATTGCAAAGACAATTCCCGTGACACTGTACGAGCTCCAGCACTACAAGAGGCACGTGCTGCATAGGATGCCTTCCTCTTCCAGTTACCACACCAAACTCACCCCTGTTTTCAAATTTCGTTATCATCGTCTTCAAACCATTTTTTGACATTGGGGCTCTTCTCAGACATTACAGTCGGTGATACATTCTCAATGCAGCGTTGTAATTGCTACCGTTCACATAAAACAGTTTCACGAACAGCTCACAGTCTCTCCTCTTGATAGTCATACTGTTCACTCACATTATGGTTTGTCAAATGGCAGCGTGGATGTCGTGCCTTCATATAAAAAGCGTACAGTGTCAAATTTGCACCTGGTGGCCACAACTGGAAGTAATTTTTTTCGGCTTAAATCGATTTCGCTTTACGTATGTGAGTAGTTGCACCATAATTATAACTTCCCAGTAGTATGATAACCGATTTAACAACTTCAAAGTTAAGATCAGACCAGCAATATGAGTGGGAAATACTTTAGTGCTGCATGTTCAGTGGGAGACTTCACTTTAAAAACTGGCCTGCGAATTAGCAATGGTCAGAATGTGATACCAGACATTAATGGTATAGCGAAAAGCAAAATAAGTTATAGCCATTGATGTACTTTATTTTTTATTTAAAGTTGGCTAAAATGATCACGAAATACAGCTTTATATCAATTTAAATTTCTTCCTAAAACGGCATTTATCATGCATCCGAAACAGTCATAAGAAACACTGTCATTCGTACATGGCTGCGCGATGTTCTTCGCTTCATCAGAATATTGAAATAGATGAAAGATTAATTTGATTGACATTTATCACTAATACAACAGTCTCAGAAAATAAATTTGCTCCGAAGCGCATTATTGGGCCAACATGAAGCGGTATGTCTCGGTATATGACGTTATCAGCCATAAGTTCTTGTGAAGCTACCATGTTCCAGTTCCCAACTTACCTCCTTTGTGCTCACCTATCCTTTCACCACCATCTGTCGCTACGAGCCGGTCTATTCAAGGAAGTAGTGTGAGCATGAGCCAGCTCATACGAGCAGAACGGCGAACAGGCCCACTCAGCGCTATCTCTGTCATAAAATTCCAGGTAGGTGTACTTCTTTAAGTGTGAGTTAATAAAAGCGGTACACACGGGTTACGGGCAACAGCTGGGCCACTTGTGACGCGGCTGACTGCGTTCGGGTTTCGCCTGCTATCCCCCCCCCCTCTCCCTCTCCACCGCCAGACATCTGCATGAGGCGGCGTACAGTGTGTGCAGTCCTAAAGCGTCACACACGGACCAGCTCAACGTCGCGGCCGGCCGCGGTGGTCTAGCGGTTCTGGCGCTGCAGTCCGGAACCGCGGGAATGCTACGGTCGCAGATTCGAATTCTACCTCGGGCATGGGTGTGTGTGATGTCCTTAGGTTAGTTAGGTTTAAGTAGTTCTAAGTTCTAGGGGACTTATGACCTAAGATGTTGAGTCCCATAGTGCTCAGAGCCATTTGAACCATTTGAACTTAACTTGACGCCCGTCACTGGTCGGGCCAGGTCGGTCGCAGACTTCGAGAGCATCAGTACTGAGTAACAGGGAGACGATACTCAGCCTGCGATCTGCGAGTAGTAATAGTGTGTAAAGTAATTGCGTGTAGGAGGCACAGGAAGCACAGAAAACCACCTCATAACGAGAAGTTAAGTGAGACCTGGTACCAAGGAGGGCAGGATTGGGTTGCGATTAAGGACGGGGCCGTAATCAATTACTGTTGGTTAGTTTATTTTTCAATTACGTACACTTTATTTGGAAACAACAACAAATAAAAAGTGACAATAAATTAAGAAGTGTTCCACGGCTGAAGGCCTTAATGATAACAAATTCAAAACTATTTCTCGGCTGAAGGCCCCAATAGTGATAATCTAAAAACTGTTTCACAGCTGAAGGCCTGAATAGCAATCTTTTAAGAACCAGTTAGCATCTTTGAACTTGAAATTACAGTTATTAAAATGTATTAAAAAAAACAATCATCAAATCTGACCAAACCAAGGGGAAGGGGGGGGGGAGGGGCGCAGACGTTGCCCCAAGCATCGACCTGGGAAAGTCCCTCAAAACTTCGCAAGCAATGAGACAGGCAGCCAAGAGTTGCATTCACTTCACGAGATGGTAACTCAGACTAGTGGCAGTTTAAACGCATGACCAATAATCATTTGCCGAATCTACCTAACATCTGATGACCAATTCAACGATGGAATAACACACCCAAGCCGGAACCGGCAGGCAGCACTACGTCTTCAGACTCCGGTGTTTAGAGCATCTGGAAGCAGAAAGGAACCACTACTACCAGAAAAAACACCACCCTGCCCACAAATCAAGGAAGCTGTCGAACTACACGCCTTACCGGATAGCAGCAGCAAGGCAAGGAAAAGTACACTGCCGTTACATACACTAAACTCCAGGGCAGGTAACTGGGGCGTTAGCGACCACTAGGCAGGAAAAATACCACTGGTTGAACTTCATAAATAATATCATATAGAATACAACAGTTAATAATAAGAGGTGGAGGAAGTCTAATTAGGTTCGCCTTTCCTAGCCGCTCCGCTCGCTGCTCTTTGTCCCGGCGACACTGCGAGCAGCAACACGCAAACAAATGGCGAGATCTCACAATGGCGGAGGTTTCGCTACTTGAGTTAAGGTACACTCAACTTAAACTTCCTGGGTCCAGTTGACAACGAGGTTGTACCCCTCGTGACTACGGCCCTTCCATCCCGGCAGTGCATGCGTCTTCTAGTCGTCCCGGCGTGTTCTCGCGCTGCGCGGATCTGGCTGCTCGTCTGCCCCCAACCGAACCGCCAACTCAGACGACACGGAAACACCACAACGTCACCCTAAAGTTAATAGATATCGATAACCGCCGCTGCTGCCACTAGCGGACAGACAACGCTTGCAAACGGAGTGGCGCCAATGAACACAAGAAGAAGACGACAGCTGTAACTATACCAACTAAACGATGCCAACTTAGCAACGGCACCAACGCGAGCCGCAGCGCGGCTCATTATGTTTCTTTCCTTTTTAAAAATAAAGTGTTCTATTAATCTGAAAGTGCTGGCCGGTGTGGCCGAGCGGTTCTAGGCGCTTCAGTCTGGAACCGCGAGACCGCTACGGTCGCAGGTTCGAATCCTGCCTCGGGCATGGATGTGTGTGATATACTTAGATTAGTTTGGTGTAAGTAGTTCTAAGTACCAGGTGACTGATGACCTGAGATAGTGTTCAGAGCCATTTGAACCAATCTGCAAGTGTTATATACACACCATTTTGGATTCTTGCCACTGTCCATCGCAACTTCTGTCCTTCCTTGTTTGTGTCGCTGCTGGCTCCACACTAGCCGACACAACACCTGGCGCCGCAGATTACAGAACCAACGCTACCCTCGCTCTGCACCGCTCCGTCACAGCGAGTCAGAAATATTTCTCTCTTTTCTTTCAGAGGAGCGTTGCTACTAATTGTGTTGTTTCTCGCGGACTAGCCGCAACGCTTTCGCTATTTGTGAATTGTATTTCTTATAATTAATTTGTTGCGGCGCTCCTCTCATTAAAATGGCCTCCTACACCACCCTCGCCTATGCCTCCGGCTGCTGCTTGCTCTGATCTAACGCAGTTTATTCAGTTTCAGAACCACCTAATGTTGCAGCTCATGAATGCACAAACCCCTGCTGCATCAACTCCGCCACAACAGCCTGCCCCATCCACGGCACCTTCTCCGTGCATTCCACCGTTCCGAGCTTTCAATGAACAACAAGAGGAGTGGAACGAGTGGTATGCTCAGTTCGACTCTCGTTGTGCTAAACATCAAGTGCAAGGTGCAATGAAATTCAGTATTTCTTGTCAACGGCCGGCACAGGAATTTACCGCCTCGCTGAGAAGTCATTCCCAAGTAGTAGGCCGGAGTCGCTAGTTTTTGCAGATTTAGTTTCTGCCCTCACTAAGTATTACGAGGATCAGGTACAGGTTGCTGCAGCTCATCATAAGTTATTTTGAGTGCGGAAAAAGCCAGAACAGACATACCCCGCTTCAGGGTTTGACACGACAATGTCATTTTCAATGCAGCTGTGGAAAGCACTATAGTGGCACAATGATTCGTGATATGATTATGTGAAATGTGACAGACACTAGGATCTGTGAACAAATTCTCAAACATTCTGATTCTACTTTGAAACAAGTGTTACAATTTATTGTGCATCACGACTCGTGTGATAGCGCCGCGGAAAACTTTGAGGTAGCTTTCGTTTGCAGTGTAACATAACACAATGTGAAAAACAAGTACAGCCTTGCGACCGACCGCCGCGTGCAGACAGGCCGCTGTGCTGTGGACAGAGTAAACAAGTGTCAGTGTGTGTGTCTGCTGTGAAATCATGTCCGCACTGCTTTTCTACGCAAAAAAGAAAAAAAATTGTCCTTTGCGGAATGCTACTTGCTTTGCTTGTGGAAAGTCAGGTGATGCAGCGGTATAGTATGCGTGTTTGCGACAGAAAAAGAACTCTATTCACGTTCGCTCTCGTAAGTGCATGCAGTTTTTTCTAAACCAGCTACCGCTACTGATAATGACCAAATGCACCTTCAGCCCGATCAGGTGCTGTTCAACGACAGTCAACAAACTGTTAGTGAACGACTTCAGTTAGACGCTGGCGCTGCCGTTACATTGCTTAATAGTGCCATTTATGAACGGTTGGGCTCGCCAGAGTTGACTTAATCTTGCACGCAACGTACTGTGTAAAAATGTCAGGACATTTCAGTGCTTGGTACAGGTAGTTTGCCTGCCACATTCCAGTCTCACGCCGGAAGAGTGACATTTACAAATGGCTCTGAGCACTATGGGACGTAACTTCTGAGGTCACCAGTCCCCTAGAACTTAGAACTACTTAAACCTAACTAACCTAAGGACATCACACACATCCATGCCCGACGCAGGATTCGAACGTGCGACCGTAGCGTGACATTTACAATTTTGCTTTCGCGATACTGTGAAAATATTTTTCGGTTAGATTCATTTGATTTGTTTGGTCAGAACAACTACTTTCTGTTTCTGCTTACCCAATTGATTGAGGAGATTTTCTGAAGGGTTTGGCAGAGCAAATATTCTGAGGCGCACATGGGAATGAAGTACAATGCGCAACCTGTGTTGTTTCAGGCGGATCCCGTTCCTCATGCACCTAGAGCCGAAGTTGCAAGTGAACGTGAAGAATGGCAAGACAATCCAGGCTAGTCAGTAGGCTTCTCCCTTAATAATCTTCTTCAGGGTAGATTTCGTCTTGGTGCTAACTTTAAACCCACGGTTAATGCAAAAACAGTGATTGATACTTAACCATTGCTTCGCCCTGAGGAATTAATGGACAAGCTTGGTGCAGGTCGCTACTTTTCAAAAATTGACTTACGCGATGCGTATTTGCAAATTCCGCTCGATGAGGAGTCTCAGAAAGAGTCTGTGGAAAACACGCATTTAGGGTTGTTTAAATTTTTGCCCTTTCCCCTTTGGTAGAGCAGTTTACTGCAAAATTTCCATTCTGTTCAAATTACTTCGATGATAGTGAGGTGTCATGACGTACACCCGAGGGACATATCAATAACCTTTGTATGCTTTTTCAAGTACGTTCAGCTGCAAGTTTGAAGTGTCGCCTTTTGTCAGACTGATATTCAGAACTTAGGCCATGTTATTTATAGCCCCTTTAATCACATCTGTTAGCCATCTGAGGCCTTCCTGACGCGCGGAACGTGACGGAATTGCAGTCAGTTCTGCGGAAGATGACATGTTATACCCGGTTTACACCCAGCGCAGGCCTGATCGCGGCTCCGTTGCGTCGTTTGCACCGGAAAAATGTGCCTTTTGTTTGGGAGAAAGAGTCTCTCTATGCGTTCCAGGAACCTAAAAATCCCTTGTTGAGTGACAAATGCCTTGTTCAGCTCGATCCAGCTAAGCCTGTTGTTTTGGCAGTGGATTCTTCTTCGTACGGGATCGGAACTGTACTCTCGCACAGATTTGGTTCACAGGACAGGGCGATTGCTTTCGCTTCAAAGCTATTGACTAAGAGTCAATACAACTATTCGCAAATCGAGACCGAAACGCTCGCTATTATCTGTGAAGTGTCAAAGCTTCACCATTATCTGTTTGGTCGGAAATTTTACCTAGTGACGGACCATAAGCCACTCCAGTCTTTGTTTCATCTGTACAAGCCTGTTCCGCCATGCATGGCTCAGAATCTGCAACGTTGGGCTTTCTTACTGCCACACTATCAGTACGAAATATTGTACCGGCCCACGCCGAAGCATGCAAATGCTGACGCTCTTTCTCGCCTTCCTTTGTTCTGATTCTGAATTCGATGCCACTGCGACATCTTGTTGTCAGATCGATGCACAGGACGCTGAACTTTTACAGACTTTTCCACTGCACTATAGGAAAATTGCACAGGCCACAGAGTCAGACCATGGCCAGAACCTTTCGTTGCATTGCATCCGTACAGCTTGGCCTCGTTCAGTGAAAAACATTCTTATTTCTTTTGTGTGCCGGCCGGCCGGTGTGGCCGAGCGGTTCTAGGCGCTTCAGTCCGGAACCGCGCGACCGCTACGGTCGCAGGTTCGAATCCTGCCTCGGGCATGGATGTGTGTGATGTCCTTAGGTTCGTTAGGTTTAAGTAGTTCTAAGTGTAGGGGACTGATGACCTCAGATGTTAAGTCCCATAGTGCTTAGAGCCATTTTTGTGTGCCGATATTTTGCTCGTCGGCATAGCCTCTCCGTCCTACACGGTGTGATTTTATTGCAAAATGACTCTGGAGAATCGCATGTGCAAGATCGTAAAGTGCTGCAAAATGACGTATTGCAATTGCTCCACCTTGGACGTTGGGGAATTGCGCACACAAAGCAGTTAGCGTGTCGGCACTGTACTTAAAAATGGTTCAAATGGCTCTGAGCACTATGGGACTCAACTGCTGAGGTCATTAGTCCCCTAGAACTTAGAACTAGTTAAACCTAACTAACCTAAGGACATCACAAACATCCATGCCCGAGGCAGGATTCGAACCTGCGACCGTAGCGGTCTTGCGGTTCCAGACTGCAGCGCCTTTAACCGCACGGCCACCACTGTACTTAGTCGGGCACGGACGCCCACTTTGAACAGATGACGTCACAATGTCGTGTTTGTGCTGAAAATCTATCGGCACCGCGGCAAACATTTTCAGCTTAGCCAAAGTCTCAATCGCCGTGGCAATGAGTGCATATTGACTTTGCTGGTCACTTATGGAACACTCGTTGGCTTATTGTTGTGGACTCTTTTAATAAATATCCGTTTGCAGTGGCCATGAACTTCACTACGGTGCGTAGTACCACTCAGGCTTTTTCATCTATTTTTTGCTTGGTAGGTTTGTCCGAAGTGTTGGTTAAGTCGACGGACACATTTTAGAGCTCAGGACTTCGAACAGTTTTGTACAGCCAGTGATATCACATACCTCATCTGTGCTCAGTTTCATACTCTGTGTCCGCAGCTCGTCGTCTTGCGGTAGAGTTCTTTCTTCTCGCGGAAGGGTCCCGGGCTCGATTACCGTCGGCGTCAGGGATTTTTCCCGGCTCGAGATGACTGGGTGTTGTTGTGTCGACTTCATCATTATCATTCATCCTCATTACGGTCGTAGGAAGGCAATGGCAAACCACCTCCGCTAGGACCTCGCTTAGTACGGCGGTGCGGGTTTCCCGCATCGTCCCCTACGCTCCACGAAGTATGGACCTCATCATCATCATCATCATACTCCGCCGAACGGAGAAGCTGAAGGATTTCAAGCAGCTGATGAACAAACTACCTGCTTCCCACACTCCCTCGCAACGTACCGTCGCCGGCGGAGCTTGTACATGGCCGGCGCCACTGCACGCTGCTCCAGTTGCTGCACCCGCCACAGCGCACGGCGCCTCCCACGCTCCGCAAGTATCGCTTTGCGGCTAATGATTTTATTCTTTTCAGAACTTCTGGTCGTACCAGTGGCTGATAGGAACTATTCTTCGAAATCTGAACGCTTGGTTCAGGCTCCTGCTGGGTTGTTGCACCGCCATCAGAACCAGATTCTCGCTTGTCGATTGCGAGATTCTGTTCCCAGATTCGCATCCTACCTGGATCTTGCGGCTGAAGCGACCGCGCCCGAGTGCCTCTTCCGCACCGCTTGCGGAACCGATGGAGCTGGACCCGTCACCTTCACCGCCGCCGCAGCTCAACTTCCCAGCGCTCGTCCCGGCACCCGCCGTAGACCCGCCGCCGTCGTCATCGCCGCCCTCTCCGTTTTTCTGCAGATCGGCTCAGGAAGAGGATGGTCGACTTTTCGGGGATCATCCGACCGACGTTCCACTTGGAGCGCAGCACAAATGCCGGGGCGCGGCCGGGCAGTCGGTGTCTGTCCCAATTTACCAGGCTCCTCATGCCATCCAGCTTCCGCTACATGACAATGGTGTGGCATTTTGGGGGTAGGGGCGGGGGCGGTGGGAGACTGTGCGGTTCTAAGCCATCGACAGCACACCGACTAGTGCAGAGACTCGAAACGGCATCAAGAAGGCACTGACCCGTGAGTCAGTGGAAAGAGCGGGCAGCGCTACACCTCCAGGAAGGAAGTCCAGCGCTCCCTTTCAATGCTGACTTAACCAGCCATCCATAGCTAGTCGGGCCAGTTCAGTAGCAGGCTTCTAGAGCATCAGCACTGATTCATAGGAGGACGATACTTAATTTGCGTTCTGCGAGCAGAAATAGTGCGTAAAAGTAACTGCGTGTAGGAGGCAGAAGAAGTGCATCAAGCCACCTCTCAACGAATGAATATGTTTGTTTCCTTTTTAGAAACAAAGTATTCTATAGTCTGCAAGTGTTATGTACAGATCATTTTGGGTTCCTTCCACTGGCCATGGCAATTTCTCTCTTTCCTTGTGTGCGTAGGTGCGGACTCACACACTGGTAGACAAAATACAGTGAGTGTCATGTTTTACGGCCCAGGAAAAATACGCGTATTCCGAGAAAATAACACCATGAAAAATAGGATACAGTGTTTGATGTTGGTTACACCTGTATCTTCTAGTGTCAATGCACTCCATGTTAGCTTAATGCAGCGGAAGTCTGAGTTATATAAATAAATAAGCTCAGCTTGGTGTTACCTCGTCAGAGTCCCCTGATACCGAGAATCTCACTTGTTCTGATCAACTGAAATCACTTGTGTCCAGAAACAAAGTAAAAAGTTTATCAGGCAGCCGGCCGGAGTGGCCGAGCGGTTCTAGGCGCTACATTCTGGAACCGCGCGACCGCTACGGTCGCAGGTTCGAATCCTACCTCGGGCATGGATGTGTGTGTTGTCCTTAGGTTAGTTAGGTTGAAGTAGTTCAAAAGTTCTAGGGGACTGATGACCTCCGAAGTTAAGTTCCACAGTGTTCAGAGCCATTTGAACCATTTTACCAGGCAAATGTTGTTTAGCCAGCTAGTGGACGTGCCCCAGGATAACCGTGTTTCCTGGAACTTTGTCTGTTACTAATAAGGGAACATTTCCAGTTGAAAATAAACCAATAACTTTTGGAAAAATTGCTGGAAAGTATCAGCGAACTGGTAGATAAGTAAAATAGTAGTAAGTCTTGATCGCAAGTATTTATTAATAATTAGTAATCACACGTCCACAAATGGTAACTAGTTTCGATTTGGTCAAAAATCGCCGGCCGCTGTGAGCGAGCAGTTCTAGGCGCTTCAGTCTGGAACCGCGCTGCTGCTACGGTCGCAGGTTCGAATCCTGCCTCGGGCATGGATGTGTGTGATGTCCTTAGGTTAGTTAGGTTTAGGTAGTTCTAAGTCTAGGGGACTGATCGCCTCAGATGTTAAGTCCCCTAGTGCTTAGAGCCATTTAGAGCCATTTAAAATCATCTTCAATGTCTCATCAGATGATAGGAAAAACAAGCAGTCTTGATTGCAGCATTAAATGTTTTTACTGTTTTACAATGACGCGTTTCACCTTTATTTAGGCACCTACAGATTGGTCGATATTTGGTAGCGGTCGTATATGGGAAATATCCGAGCAGGTAAATGCCCCTTGTCAAAGCTTTAAAAACACTGCGCGGTGTCCTTGTTAACGGCACATGGTGCAGTCGAATGGAAGCCAAATGGGATCTGGCCTACAGTGACGTATTACATCGTAAACATGCCGGAGGTGTAGTGAACGCATGATACATGCTCTGAAGACGAGTTTTGATAAAACCGAAACCGGCTACCATTTTGAAGTGTAATATTTAATTTTTAATAAATCATTCTGATCAAGGTGGTTAGTATTTTAATGTAAATAAACGATCTTAATGAAACTTTTCGTTTCTGCCAATTTTACTTTTAAGGGGTAAAGCAAACATCGGAAGGTAATTTGGCATATTAGGTTAAGAGGGAATATCTTCGAAACCATGTTACGTAAAAATGTATTTCATGTAAAAGTTGAAATGTAATTAGCGCTGTCAAGAAAATGGTCACGAAGTACGACAAACACCTGCTGGAAGGTACGACTCTTATGCAAGACAGCGCTCCATCACGTTTGGAAGACCTCTTGGGCACATCGTTTGGCGCGTGCTGACCCGGCGTTTCCGTCGTGATTGGCCTCCCAGTTGTTGTTGTTGTTGTGTTCTTCAGTCCTGAGACTGGTTTGATGCAGCTCTCCATGCTACTCTATCCTGTGCAAGCTTCTTCATCTCCCAGTACCTACTGCAACCTACATCCT
The DNA here is from genome assembly GCF_023864275.1 of Schistocerca cancellata. Taxonomy (NCBI): domain Eukaryota; kingdom Metazoa; phylum Arthropoda; class Insecta; order Orthoptera; family Acrididae; genus Schistocerca; species Schistocerca cancellata. Next base: position 689,095,201 of record NC_064630.1, on the reverse strand, counting down.
TCTGTATTTGCTTAATGTATTCATCTCTTGGTCTCCCCCTACGATTTTTACCCTCCACGCTGCCCTGTTACTTTCGCAACATTGTCGCTTAACTACAGGTACTGTTGTCCGCCCCTCTAGCTGAATGGTCAGCGTGGCGGACTGCAGTCCTAAGGGGCTCGATTCCCGGCTGGGGCGGGGATTTTCTGCGCTCAGGGACTGGGTGCTGTGTTGTCTTCATCATCATTTCATCCCCATTCGGCACGCAGGTCGCCCAATGTGGCGTCGAATGTAATAAGACCTGCACCAAGGCGGCCGGACCTGGCCCACAAGGGCCCTCCAGGCCAATGACGCCACACGCTCATTTCCATTACAGGTACTGTTGATGAATGATTGGTGACACGTGGAGCATTCATTATGAAGAACGTCGTCTTCGCTAAAAATTAACTGTTATGCTATTAATGCTTGTGTATCATATGGAACGTCAGTTCTTGGTCATTTTGTGCTCTTTGTTTGGATTTCAATAAAACCCCATGTCATTTAAAGTATGAGTGTATATATTTACTTCTCTACGTATATTATTCCGTGCAGTGTTGAATTTTTAAATGGTTACGGGCTTTTATGTCACCCTGTATAGCCTTACTACTTTCTTTCCATTGCTGTTCGTTAAACTCACACAAATATTCAACTGAAGAAAGTTGACTGAATGACTGTGTTTCCGTTTGTTTACTGGAAACTTCAACAGGTGGACGAATTAAGTTACCATGGTACCCCTAGTGCAGGAGAGATAAGTCATTCTTTTTGTTGCAGTTTTAATAATGTCATATATACGTGAACGGTTCACTGATACTGTTTTGAGCAGGTCTTGAGGAGAAAAAGTGGATTATCGAATAAAAATATACACGGTCATTATAATTAAACTTTCAAGCCGCTGTAGAAATAACACCACTGCTCAGAATGACGTCAAATTGCAACGGAATATTATCGGAGAAGAGGAAAAACGTATGGCAAAAGAAAAATAAATAGTTAAAGAATGTAAACATCATAATTTAGTAGTGGTCGACTACAAATGACAAATGAAACATACAAAAATCCCTAAGGTGTACGTTTGACGTTAACCAAACTGTAATGCTCTGTGTGCATGTGTGTGCAGATGTGATACTGTTAGCTACACAAGCCCATCCACCACGGCAAGGTCACATCACATCGGACGTCAAAAATCGGTTTGTAATTGTCCTGACGCCAAAATCCGCATAAAAAGCATCAATCACATCGGTTTTTAAGTGTCCTGAGGCCAGAAACCGCAAAAAAGCATCAATCCCATCAGTTTTTAATTGTCATGAGGCCAAAAACCGCTTAAGAAGCATCAGTCAAAATCAAGTCGGATTATTAATGTCCGGTGACTGGCGCAACACATGTTCAACATACTGTCCACCGTTTTCTGCAACAAATTGAAATCGAGAAACAGCATGGTCCACAACTGATCAAAGTGTTTCTGGGGTCCCGTTCAGAATGTGTTGTGCAATGCGTGCCTTCAATGCGGCTAAGTTTGCAATCGAAACACTGAACACAACATCTTTCAGATAGCCCCACAACCAGAAGTCACACGGATTAAGATCCGTGATCGGGATGGCCGGGCTGTGAGGAAATGGCTGCTGATAATTCTAGCATTTCCGAAATGGCACTTCAGCAGCTGCTTAACTGGATTTTCAATGTGCGGAGGTGCGCCATTTTGCATAAAAATCATCCCATCCACGCTGTTGGAGAGCTGGAATGACGTGGCTGAGCAAACGACACTCATGGCGCTTAGTAGTACAGTTACAGGTAACAGGACCGGACGCACCTGTCTTTTCGAAAAAATATGGCTCTATGATAAATAATGCCGTAAACCTGTACCACACACTTACCTTTCCAGGATGAAGTGGTACTGACTGATTTGCAAGTGGATTTTCCGTTGTCCATCTTCGACAATTCTTTGTGCTGACATCCTGTCAGATGGAGCGGGCTTCGTCTGTCTACAAAATCTTCCACAGCCAATCATTGTCCACTTTCATGCAAGCAAGAAATTCTAAAGCTAAGGTCTCTCTTTTTGGCAGGGCAACAGGAAGCAACTCGTGCGCATGGGTAATTTTCAATGGCTAGTAAAGAAGGGTGTTTCGTAGGATTTTACGTACTGTACTCACGGGTATGTCCAATGTTCGGGCAACTCTCTGCGCACTACACGTTTGCACACCACGACTCGTCTCCTCCTGAATTACTATGGCCACTGCTTCCACTCACGTCGAATCAATTCGTTTCCTCCCTCTACACACCTTGCACACCAAAAGAACCCCTCTTTTCGAATTTCCGAATCCTTTTCTTCACACCCACGGCAATCATCGGACCAGCGTCTTTTTTCAAACCCTTCAGTGTCCGGAACTTCTGCAGAGCGACGTGTGCACAGTCATCATTCTTGTAATACAGCGCCGGCCGGAATGGCCTAGCGGTTCTAGGCGCTACAGTCTGGAGCCGCGCGACCGCTGCGGTCGCAGGTTCGAATCCTATCTCGGGCATGGATGTGTGTGTTGTCCTTAGGTTAGTTAGGTTTAAGTAGCTCTAAGTTCTAGGGGACTGATGACCTCAGCAGTTAAGTCCCATAGTGCTCACATTTGAACCATTTGTAATACAGCTTTACAAGCAGAGCGCGATCCTGCACTGAGACAGTCATGGAGAACGTCGCAGAGTGGAAAGGTGGAAAAGCCGTGTACCTGGCGTGTTTATACCAACTTCAATGGGTCGTGCGCATGACAGGTGTTTTCATTTACGTATTCTGACACTTACAGCGCCATCTATTAATCAAATTTCACACTATTTTCTTTCTTCTGCCATACGTTTTCCTCCTCCTCCGATAATATTCCGTTGCAATTTGACATCATTCTGAGCAGTGTTGTTATTTCTACAGCTTTCTGAAAAAATGGTTCAAATGGCTCTGAGCACTATGGGACTTAACATCTGTGGTTATCAGTCCCCTAGAACTTAGAACTACTTAAACCTAACTAACCGAAGGACATCACACACATCCATGCCCGAGGCAGGATTCGAACCTGCGACCGTAGCAGTCCCGCGGTTCCGGACTGAGCGCCTAGAACCGCTTGACCACCGCGGCCGGCCAGGTTTCTGATAGTTTAATTATAATCACTCTGTGTATTGTACTATGGAAAAAAGTCGTACTTCCGTTCATGTAAAGAAACGAACGAAGTTTCAATAAATCCATGGTTAATGTCCCCCTTGTAGCAAAACAATGTATGCTTGCTACATTTTTTATTTAAGTTCTGGACAAAAAGTTATCTGGGTCTACAACATAAACGCAACAAATCGTACAGCATTAGCAGCCTTCGAGAAAATAGTGTCCTCTAGTTGACTATAAAAAAGGCTGCGAATATCTTCAAATGAGGTAGTTGCAGTGCGAAGTGCAGTTTCCTATGTAGACCCACTACCGCCTCGGAGCTAGACTTAGAGTGCCGTGCCGGGTGGTAACTCTTGTGGGGCCTGGGTCGAAACTGTTGGCGCCGTCGTCTGAGAGGCTAAGTGCCTCGTTCGTACTGAGAATGGACACTCCAAACACGGCGGCCCTGAGCAAACAGCTAGCTAGTAGCAGACTGGCCGGCGGCCAACCCCTTCTGCGATTCTGGAGAGTCGCCCTGAGCTGCGAGCAGCGTTCCCACAGTGGTACCGCCTCCGGTCGGTACTCCATCTGAGAGCATAGCAGGTCGATCAGGCAGTTACTCGTAATACGAGGATCAACAGTTTAACTTTTCTCCATATCTGTGACGGAAACAATTCATCTTTATGGTTTCGACAGCGCTGATACTAAAATTAAGATGTGTATTCTTTTTTTTCCTTGGTTATCGGTATTTCATCTAGTTTGCCTGGATTTGTATTAAATTTGTTAGCGAGTCTCTCTGAAGCCTGTAACGTAACAGCATTGCAATTACATTAAACATTCGATGAGTAAGCGGTGTTGCCCGGGTCTACTTTTGTTACCGACTTTTAATAATCCCTCTCTCCCTTCACTCTATCTCTGTCCATATCCTCTTTCCCCTTCCTCTGTCCGTTTTATTCTCCCTCTTTTCTGTGTTATCTCCTCCTCCCTTCTTTCTCTGTTCGTCTCTTCCTACCCTCTATATCTGTCCATCTCACACTCTCTTTCTCTCTTCATCCTCTCTTCCCCCTTTCTCTGTCCATAATCTCCTCTCCTCCTCCTCTCTCTCTCCGTCCTTCTCGCCCCCCTCCCCCTTCTACGTCAATTACCACGTTACCACCCACACCATAACTGGAGGTTGGTGGTACTTACACCCAGACTATTACTTCCCTGAGAATAAGTAATATGTATACAAAATTTTGTTGTAATTTATTCAGGGTATTAGGAGATGCTTTTTATCCGCGGTTTCGCCCATGTACGTGCATATCACATATATTTCACATATAGTTAACATAATTCATACATATTTTTACACTAGCTCACCTCTATCTCAAGCCAATTACACCCTGCAGTTCCGTCTTCACGCAGCTCAGTGTTAATGACGCTATAATTTCTGAACTATACGTCGTGCAGACACACAATTGCGCAGGTAGGTTCAGTAGTATGTGTAAATACTGCCAAAAATGTGTTGCGAATACCATTAGTAGTAAAGAAGTAATAAATTAAGACTTGACGCATGATGCGGTAGTTTTTCACGCTTCTCAGTGCTTAGGACCATAATCTCCTGAATTATGTGTTATATAATAATATAATTTTGTAAGTACATTAAGCGGTATATACAGGGTGCGTCAAAAATGTATACACACTTTGAACTGTCATAGACAATTAATTTCCCGTTCTACAAGGTTAAATATCTGTGAGAAAGTAATGTTATGTTTCTTCAACAGGTGGCAGCAGTGGCAAGGAAGTAACTGCAACATGGAGGACGTGCGTTTGAGCTTTGAAGTGCGGAAGCAGATAATTAAGTGGTACTGGAAGTTTGAGAATGTAGCTGCGGTTCTAAGACAGTGGAGAAGTGAGTATGGTACAGAACCACCTTGAAGGTTAACAATTATACGTCTACGAGACAAATTCGAAATTCATGGAACAGTGTGTGATGTGAATAAAGGTCGATCATGTCGACGTGAAAAAGTTTCATAAAGTGTATATATATATTGGCGTAAACAATGAGTTTTTTACATTATGAGAAGTGGCAATTTTATTCGTTATATTTGCCACAGAGAGCGTCGATGGACAACTGGACACACGCTGATGATTGATACCTAAGCCTACGGTTACCAGAGGTTATTCCGCAAGTAGAGTCTGTTGTTCGTGCTCGGTGAGAGAGCAGCGCAGATGGCGAACATAGTGCCCAGAGCATGATTTATTTGTGGCGCTTTTTGATATGACTATTCGTTCGGACTGAAGTTAGTTGGTTGGTTGGTTGATTTGGGGGAGGGGACCAGACAGCGAGGTCATTGATCTCAATGGATTAAGGAAGGATTGGGAAGGAAGTCTGCCGTGCCCTTTCCAAAGGAACCATCCCGGCATTTGCCTGAAGCAATTTTGGGAAATCACGGAAAATCTAAATCAGGATGGCCGGACGCGGGTTTGAACCGCCGTCCTCCCGAATGCGAGTCCAATGTGATAACCGCTGTGCCATCTCGCTCGGTTTGGACTGAAGTAATGTGGGCAAATTTCTTATTTGATGCGAACGCTAACTGTAGCACCTGCGGCATCTGCTTAAGTATCAATATTTATTCTGCAAACTGTCATGACAATCTAAAGACGTAATTCTGATAAGCAATATCTATATGAGTATCCATTCCGAAATTATTAGTCACCGGCCGCTGTGGGCGAGCGGTTCTTGGCGCTTCAGTCCGGAACCGCGCTGCTGCTGCGGTCGCAGGTTCGAATCCTGCCTCGGGCATGGATGTATGTGATGTCCTTAGGTTAGTTAGACTTAAGTAGTTCTAAGTCTAGGGGACTGATGACCTCAGATGTTAAGTCCCATAGTACTGACAGCCATTTGAACCATTTTTTGAATTTATCAGTCATGTGTTCAGTTTTCTTATAATTACTCTTCATCCATCTGCTTCCATTAAAAGTATTTCAAAAGAAAAGAGAAAATTTTATAATGGAATACTATATATGAAGCACTGAGGAGCTTGTCGTATAGTAGAAATGTACTGGGAGCACAGATATAGTATATTTAGGCTGTAGTGTATTGAAAACTATACAAAATCTGTACAATCAGAAAAATACATCAAAGGGGATCGCTGTAAGAAAAAAAAAATATTTTGAACCAGCAACACAAGTAGTTAACAAGGAGTACAGATAAAGAACATCCAAGCACTGTCGTAAGGTCAAGTGACAAGCACAGCGAAGCCAAAAACTTAAAATTAGGAGTTCAGCAATACAATGACTTATAAATCAAGGCCCATCAAATTACAACCTAAATGTATGGCACCTACTGCTAAATATTTAATCGCCTTGTGGCTTTAATCATAGACTGAAAACTTAAGAAAATTAAATACAAAACTTACGAACTGCAGAATTGGATTAAGACCTAATTAAAGATAAGTTTCATCAGTAAGCCCCAAAATAATTTAAGGTACAAGTAGGTACAGTATAGTTCAAAAAGTAACAGTGCAAGGCTAATATAAAATTATTGCACCAGCGGCTTAAGGCACAAGGATGAAAGCATACCATTTTAAGAAATGCAAAGAGATTAAGAACATAAATGTTGAAACCAATAATTATACTTGGTAGGTTCACCGAACGGCTTATGGCCCAATAAAACGTACTAAACACGATGAAACCAAAACGAAATTTTAATTGTAATACAAATTTTACGTAATCTGAACTTCAGTAGTATTCAAATAAGTAAGAACATGTACAAGTTAACTGAATTAACGGCCGGTGGCCGTGTAAATAAGTTTTACAATCGGTGAAAGTACTTTATGTTTGACTGAAATTCCCCTTAAGCGCAAGAAATCTTATTAAATGTAAAGCGAGATTTACAGGAACATGGCCGACCAAATAAGAGACTGCACTTTGTAAGAGGTCCGAGCAGATGTAATTTCGATGTATTGCTCACGCGCTGCCTGCGATATGTAAGGTATAAGAGAATCTCAGACCAGAGAGCAGTGTTGACTGCAGTAGGAACTGTGTAGCTGTAGCAGTAAGTAGTTGCTAGCGAGCAGTCTGGTTTGATGTATCGTGTTGGCTGGGCCGGTCGTGGTGCAGCGATGCCGGAGCCTGAGCATTATTGTATAAGGTAAAAAAAGCAGCCTCGCGCATATGTAGTATTGTTATCTCAAGTCCCATGTAAATGTTTTAAAAATCTCCTAATAATAATCTTTCTCATACAAAGTAACCTTTAACAACCATTCATTTCAATTTAAAGAATTTAATAATTTCTCCAATCCATGATCATCCCGATTATTGCAAAAGAAAAATCAGTTGTTTCCTTTCATAAATGACGAATCTATCGGCCAGCATTGCACAGGGCTGTGCCAGAAAAATTTATTGTAAGAGCAGATACATATGCGTTATCCGGCGACTTCATTGAGGTAAGAATTTTTTCTTTTTTATTCAAAATGATCTTTCAGGGCCATGAGGCAGCACTGCTGACGTCCAAAATTTACCAGGTTAAATTCACAGTCAATTATTGAAAAGTTATAAGTGAGCGACAATTTAATTGAGAGGTTAGTTACATCGTATTATTACCGGGTTACTGAATTTATTTTTTGTTGGGACGTTACACTGAATGTGAACGACATAATTATAATTTTTTTACTGTTGAGAAGTTTAGGAAATTTTCTGTTTTGAGGTTACACTAAATGAGGATAATATTTATATTACTTATTTTATTTTGTGGGGAGGTTACAACTTACATTAGAGATCATATCAAAGTGCCATTTCTTATATTTTCTTAACCATTCTAGAAAAAGGTCGTAAATTCACGAACATTTTAGACAAATTATGTAACCGAACAAAAGATGGTCAGGTAAACCTCCACCCTCGGGGCGACAGGGAAGCAAACAACGGCAATTCCCGCTCAGATACAGGAACAAAATGAGCAAGTGGCAGCAAGGTAAATACTTGTGCAAGAAAAAGTATCACACATGCACCTCGTTCAACAAGATAGCATATGACTATTAACACGGACTTGACGAAATAAGCAGCCTTATCAAAATAGATATATTTTAACTGTCGCATTGCGATACTGTTTGGTGAACGTCACAGTGAAGTCGCGGACAGACATCGGTCCTGAAAGACACACATGTAGACAAAATTAAACATTACTCTTTTTAAATATAAGCCAAAACACAAGCTTCAGTAGGCCAAAATATAAAGTGTACTGGACCAGATCTAAGGGCTAAATAGTATTTAAATGAAATACTAATATGAGTATAGGTGACAACTTTAACACAACAATTTGCGATAAAGTGTACAACACTAAATAATAGGTAATAAAATACAAGGTACCTTAAAAAAACTAGAAAGTGTTAAGTTAAAAAAATCACAGAAAGAAATTCACAGAGTGAAATTAAGAAAAGCACCTTGAACGTGGTACAATTTGTCCACGCCGTTCAGTAGCGTGGCAGGTAGACAATAGATGGGGATGATGATGTTTCGTTTGTGGGGCGCTCAACTGCGAGGTTATCAGCGCCCGTACAAATTCCCAACCTTTGCTCAGTCCAATCTCACCACTTTAATGAATGATCACGAAATGATGAGGACAACACAAACACCCAGTCATCTCGAGGCAGGTGAAAATCCCTGACTCTGCCGGGAATCGAACCAGGAACCCTGTGCTCGAGAAGCGAGAACGCGACCGCGAGACCACGAGCTGCGGACAAGTACACAATCGACTTGAAACACATTTGCGACAATTGGCGAAAACACCGATGACCTTCTTTGTCCCACAGTACCAGACCAAACAAATGACACAAATATCAAGAAGGTTCAAATGGCTCTGAGCACTATGGGACTCAACTGCTGAGGTCATTAGTCCCCTAGAACTTAGAACTAGTTAAACCTAACTAACCTAAGGACATCACAAACATCCATGCCCGAGGCAGGATTCGAACCTGCGACCGTAGCGGTCTTGCGGTTCCAGACTGCAGCACCTTTAACCGCACGGCCACTGCGGCCGGCTATCAAGAAGGCACGAAAGGACTAGGGTGCAGGTTTAAGCAAAATATGAATGTCTGTTATGATACGACATCACCGTGATTGACTATATGGACAGGCAGCGGTTCCGCCGAGCAGACTTACTGCCTTCAACAGCCGAGTAGCTGCCAGTTAAATTAGCAACCGGCGTGAGGACGCCGCTAACACTCCACAGGCGAGGTCGTTGCCTTCCAACAATATTCAGCTAAAACGAAGCACTCGCACGTCCCTGGACCTTCAACAGTCACTGCCGCCAGCCAGTCATCTCATATAGCTGGCCAAACTTCGCCATTATACCGGCCACCGCTGCTTACGCGCGCAAACTTACGGCCAAGCGTCCTGTGGTCTCCCAGCAAGTGGCTAGAAGTAAAACCTAGCGCTCATGCAGACGCTACTAGAAAACACGTCGCTCGTGCACCGCACAATTTAGTTTTTGCCAGCTTAGTCTAAGGAAGACTTAAGTTCTCATGTTAATGTAATTCAAATTCTATGTATTTAAAAGTCTCAATACAATTTCAATTTGAAATAACTTTGCATTTATTTTCCAACAGTTTGTTAAATTTTCCTCCCAGTGTTTGAACGTAAAACTTAAAGTAGCTCTGCTGAAGCGGATTACACGTTGCGTGATCATCTAGCTGCATTCCCCGTTACATGCCCATCCTTACTGGTTAGCAGCTAAATTTTAAGACTATCCGTCGCATAGTGATTTTTTTCAAGGACATGCAGCTCTGTGTTTTAGTTCAGTCATTAAAGCAGAGCAGCGTTTTCCGTCGTATAAGTAGGAATCTATTGTAGGTCCAAGGCGAATTTTGTTAGGAAGAATTAGGGAACAGTGAACATTTGTATAGTTGCATATACTGTTGCAAAAGAATTTTATACGTGACAGTTGTCCATCGTAGTTTTTGATTGCTTATGAAGAAGTTATTCAGTGTATCACAGACAGATACTCTTTAGATTCAATTATTAAACATTTAAAGATTGTCAAGTTCAGCTCACAGTAATTTGATATCACATATCTGATGATATGTATGCAGTTAATGCTTACACCCAACATAACGACACTACGTATATGTAGCTGGAAATAACGATTTACTCCAGTTTCTGTGAGATCTTCTTACGCATCTGTTGAGGGAAGTGCTTCACTTGTTCCTGGCACCAGTTTTCTGGGAAGAAATTAATGTGACATTGTAAATTGAACACAAGTAACACTTGATCTTGCTGTGTCAGTAACCTGCAGAGATTGCATCGGAACTACATAACAGTATTCTGATGTGTAGTTTCGGCAAATACATGAGGGATTACTTACATAACTACAGAGATGTGAAGATGACCGGGTGTGATCGAAAGTAGCCATAATGTAAAAAATGTGCGAATGAGACGGAAAAGTTAACTGTGTACAATTTAAAAAAAATATAAAACAGTTGCTGAATTCTCTTGTGACGATTATATGATTATAGAGAGTGTCTCCTCAATGAACCATGGACTTGGCGTTGGTGGGGAGTCTTGTGTGCCTCAGTGATACAGATAGCTGTACCACAGGCGCAACGACCATTGACAGGTGTCTGTTGAGAGGCCAGACGAATGTGTGGTTCTTGTAGAGAGAGAGCAGCCTTTTCAATGGTTGCAGGGACAAGAGTCTGCATGACTGATTGATCTGGCCTTGTGGCGCCAATCAAAACAACCTTGCTGTGCTGCTACTGTGAATAGCTGACAGCAAGGGGAACCTACAGCCGTAATTTTTCCCGAGGACATGCAGCTCAACTCTATGACTAAATGATGATGGCATCCTCTTGGCTAACATATTATGGAGGTAAAATAGTCCCCCATTCGGATCTCTGGGCGGGAACTATTTTTTTTTTTTGCACCTAAGTAAGGAATACTTCAGCGAGCAGGCTGATTAGAATATGTAACAGGGCCATTAAAAACAAATATAGTTAATTATGAAATAGTACCTTTCACTTTTTCTGACCATTGACGTCATGTGACATATTTGAAAATGTAACCACAGCAGATCAAACGTGCAAGAGGGATATGGAATCTTAAAGTCACGAATTTCGTGGCGTATGGCGGACCTGTGCAAAGCAAGTGCAGAAATATCCCAATGCACCGGACTAGTGAGTGAGTTGTAAGAAGCGTGTTTATATGTTCATATGTCGGCAGTGCTATAGACTGTATTAATATCACTGACAGCGCTCTGCGCCCTCGGTAAGAGACTCTGTGGTCGGACGGACTTGCAGTTAGCAGTTTGCAGTTAGCAGTTAGCGAGCGGACGGTTTGGACATATGTCTTTCTTGGAAATTAACTGTTCGTAGAACTTGCATTGTAAAATGATGATTGATGTATTTGATAATGTTTGGGTAGTGGGATTATTGACGATTATATAATTTTTGGAAGTGGATGTCACATGATTAAGGTAAAATCTGCTAAATACATTGTTTGCTCTTCAACAAAATCTTTCTTTTGCTGACCATATGCCTACTAGTAGTTAGAATCTTTTTATTCAGCAAGTTGTAGCTGCTGCTTGCTGTAATTGCTGTACTTGGTGTTATGAAGATTTTCTGTGAGGTAAGTGACTTATGAAAAAGTATGTGTTATTGTTAGTGTTTGTTTCAACTTACGACCATTCTTCTGTGTTAATTATTTGAAGTCAGGTTGTCATTTTAGAGCAGTCAGATTGCGTTGCGCTTGTATATTGTGCGTAATAAATGAATTGGTTAAGTTTGAGTCCTCCTTGTCAGGGAAAATTCTGTAGGTCAGTGTTGTAATGATAAAAATAAGTAACGACATAGTAGGTTCAGTTGCATGCTGTTATTTCAGTAGACGCAAACAAAAAGAAGTTTCAAAGTGGGTACAGATGGCAAAGTTAAAGACTGTTTTCTTTATGAGTCATCAGTCTTCTGACTGGTTTGATGCGGCACCACACGAATTCCTCCCCCTTGGCAGTTCCCCCCTGGAGATCCGAATGGGGGACTGTTCCAGAATGTTTCACCATTGGAGAGATGATCATGACACTCCCTGAGTTACAGGCTACGTGTCCTGTGGATACATGTTGTGTGTCTTTAATGCAGTGGTTTCCATTGCCTTCTGTATCCTCATGTCGTTGGTCATTGCTGATTCCTCCGCTTTTAGGGGCAGTTTCGCACCCATAGGACAAGAGAGTGCCCTGTACCTCTGTCCTCTGCTCCGCCTTCTTTGACAAGGCCGTTGGCACAATGAGGGTGACTTCTTATGCCGGAGTCTTCGGCTACCAATGCTATATTATTAACAAAAATTTAAGCAGCGGCGGGATTCGAACCCGGGACCGAAGACGTTTTGATTATGCATCAAAGACGGTTGACTAACGGTGCTACGTAGGAGAAAGAAAACTGGCGTCCCACGGATAGGAGCGTGGTGCGTTATATGCCTTAGTCTAGCAGGTAGATCAAAAAATTTAAAAATGAAATTGATAGGTTAAATTTAGATTTAGAGAGAATTAGTGAAGTTCGGTGGCAGGGGGAATACAGGGTTAGAAATACAAAATAAAATATGAGTCACGCAGGTGTAAGTTTACTAATGAACAGGAAAACAGAAATGTGGATAAGCTACTATGAACAGCATAGTGAATAGCTTATTGTAGCCAAGATAGACACGAGGCCCACACCCACCACAGTAGTATATATTTATAAGCCAACTAGATCTGCTGATGAAGAGGTTGAAGAAATGTATGATGAGATAAAACTAATTATTTAGGTAGTTAAGGGAGGCGAAGATTTAATAGTAATCGAGGACTGGAATTCGATAGAAGGAAAAGGAAGAGAAGGAAAAATAGTGGGGGAAAGAGACGTAAGAGGAAGCCACCGGGCAGAATGTTGCTCAGAGCACAATGTAATCGTCGCTGAAACTTGGTTTAAGAATCATGGAAGAAGTTGAATACGTGGAAGAGATTTGCAGACGCAGAAAGTTTTCGATTGATTGTATAATGCGAAGACAGAGATATCGCAACCAGATTTTAAAGTATGAGACATTTACAGCGGCAGATGTGGACTCTGACGACCATGTGTTGGTTATGAATTGTGGATTAAAACTGAAGAAATTGCAAAAAGCTAAGAAATTAAGGAGATGGGACCTGAATAAAATGAAAGAACCAGAGATTTTTGAGATTTTCATAGGGGACATTAGTAAACGAGAGACGGAAGGACGGGAAAGGAACACAGTAGAAGACAAATGGGTAGCTTTGAGAGATGAAATAGTGAAATCAGTAGACGGTCAAGTAGGTAAAAAGATAAGGCCTAGTAGATCTCCTTGGATAACACAGCAGATATTGAATTTAACTGATGAGAAGATATAATATAAAAATGAAGTAAATGAAGCAGGCGAAAGGGAATACGATCGTCTAAGAATGAGATTGACAGGAAGTGTGAAATGGTTAAGCAGGAATGGTTAGAGGACAAATGTAAGGATGTGGTGGTGTCACTCCTGTCTACATAACGGCAGGATTGTTTCCTGCCATTATGTAGACAGGAGTGACACCACCAGCAATCGACCAATGGTGTAAACGCCCAGAAGATGACCCCTACGTCGGGCTGAAACCGGTTGGCGGTATTATAAAAATAATAAATGCGATTAAGACTGTTCTTGAATTATTGATTAATCGTACTAATCGCTGCTTCTCTTCACAACCATGTTGTCCAAAAATCTATGAGACAGGTGGTATACCCTCAGACTTCAAGAATATAATAATTCCAGTAGCAAAGATAGCAGGTACGGACAGGTGTGAATATTACCCATCTATCACTTAAATAAATCATGGTTGCAAAACACTAACACGAATTCTATACAAAGTAATAGAAAAACTGATAGAAGCTGTTTTCGGAGAAGATCGGTTTGGATTCTGGAGAAATTTAAGAACACGTGGGGCAATACTGATCCTACGACCTATGTCACAAGATAGGTTAAGGAAAGGCAAACCTACGTTTATAGCATTTGCAAACTTAGAGAAAGCATCTGACAATGTCGACTGGAATAGTCTCTTTGGATTTCTAAAGGTAGATAAGGTAAAGTACAGGGAGCTAGAGGCTATTTAAAACTTGTCAGAAACCAAATGACAGTTGAAAGAGTCGAGGGGCATGAAAGGGAAGCAGTGGTTGAGAAGGGTTGTAATCTGACTCCAGTGTCATTCAATCTGTACATCGAGCAAGCAGTAAAGGAAACCAAAGAAAAATTTCGAGTAGCAAGTTGAAAAAGAAGAAATAAATACTTTGAAGGTTGCTGATTAGATTGTAATTCTGTCAGAGACAGGGAAGGACTTGGAAGAGCAGATGAACGGAATGGATCGTGTCTTGAAAGAAGGATATTAGATTAACATCACCAAAAGCAAAACAAGGATACTGGAATTTAGTCTAATCAAATCAGGAGATGCTGAAGCAATTAGATTAAGAAACGAGACGCTTAAAGTAGTAGATGAGTTTTGATACTTGGACAGCAAAATAATTGATGATGGCCGAATCTATTTATGGTGCCCCGAGGGAAATATCTGAGAAGAGAACGAGAACAATGAAACACGGATAATGATTAACAACTAGAACGCACTTTGTCGAAATCGGCTCAGGCGGCAGATCCTGAAGTTCAATTATTATTCCAGAAGCTAAGGCTGCTTAGTAAACAGATCTCGTCCCACTTGGATGTTCGCTGAAGGAGGGTTGGCGTGGATTCGCTAGAAGCAGACGACGCAGCGCGAAGTGCACAATTAGAAGGCGGTCTTCTCGGTGGTTGAGCTGACTTGGAACTGCCCACTTTGCCGTGACGCCGGCGCACATCACTTCCCTGGCGGCGCCACCGCTGCGATCGTCCGGCAATCGATGGGCTATACGCCGTCTCTGGAGACGGTTGTCGACATATCGACGCCTGTGGTGCTGCCTGGTAGTGAGTGATGTGCTGACTACACCTGAGCCTCTCACGTCGGTGTGGCCGTGCGGTTCTAGGCGCAACAGTCTGGAACCGACGACCGCTACGGTCGCAGGTTCGAATCCTGCCTCGGGCATGGATGTGTGTGATGTCCTTAGGTTGGTTAGGCTTAAGTAGTTCTTAGTTCTAGTGGACTGATGACCTCAACAGTTAAGTCTCATAGTCCTCAAAGCTATTTTGAACCATCCATTAAATGGGTCGAGAAGGGTGTCATAAAGCCATTGTCTCCTCCGCTGAGACAAGTTGGCGCACAACTGTGGTAACTGGTTCAAAAAATGTTCAAATGTGTGTGAAATCTTATGGGACTTAACTGCTAAGGTCATCAGTCCCTAAGCTTACACACTACTTAACCTAAATTATCCTAAGGACAAACACACACACCAATGCCCGAGGGAGGACTCTAACCTGAGCCAGGAACAGCCGCACTGGTAACTGGTCCTTGATATCCTGGGTACTGTAAGTGGGATGGCGCTGACGTACGAGCTGGTCCCAAAAACGTTTTATCGGATGCAGATCTGGGGATTTTGCTGGCCAGGGGATTATCTCAACGTCACGCAGGCAGTTCATAGAGAAACGTGCAGTGTGTGGACGAGCACTGTTCTGTTGAAAGATGGCACCACGGTACTGTGGCATGGTGGGTACCACACGTAAACGCCGGGTATCCGTAACGTACTGTTATGCTGTCAGAGTTCCTTCAATGACTATCTTCCGTGACCTGAATTCATAGCCGAGGCCTCTGCAAAACATGACGCCAGGAGTAACTCCAAAATGTTCAAATGTGTGTGAAATCTTATGGGACTTAACTACTAAGGTCACCAGTCCCTAAGCTTACACACTACTTAACCTAAATTATCCTAAGGACAAACACACACACCCAAGCCCGAGGGAGGACTCGAACCTGAGCCAGGACCAGCCGCACTGGATATCCTGGATACTGGAAGTGGGATGGCGCTGACGTACGGGCTGGTCCCAAAAACGTTTTATCGGATGCAGATATGGGGATTTTGCTGGCCAGGGGATTATCTCAACGTCACGCAGGCAGTTCATGGAGAAACGTGCTGTGTGTGGACGAGCACTGTTCTGTTGAAAGATGGCACCACGGTACTGTGGCATGGTGGGTACCACACGTAAACGCCGGATATCCGTAACGTACCGTTATGCAGTCAGAGTTCCTTCAATGACTATCTTCCGTGACCTGAACTCATAGCCGATGCCTCTGCAAAACATGACGCCAGGAGTAACTCCAAAATGTTCAAATGTGTGCGAAATATTATGGGACTTAACTACTAAGGTCATCAGTCCCTAAGCTTACACACTACGTAACCTAAATTACCCTAAGGACAAACACACACACCCATGCGCGATGGAGGTCACGAACCTCCGCCGGGACCAGCTGCACAGTCCATGACTGCAGCGCCTGAGACCGCTCGGCTAATCCCGCGCGGTCGAGTAACACCCTTGTGCCTCTCCAAAAGATAAGAAGACTGGAACATATACTCAGGCCGCCACCATAAACGCCGAAGATGTCCAGCCGGCATAGCACAGAACAGCGATTCGTCGCTGAATGCAACGTGAAGCCATTCATCAGCGGTCCGTGCCTCTCGGTCACAGCTGCGATCCAAAAGCAACCGTTTGTGTTGTGGTGTAAAGGCGCCCGTCAACGATCAATCCTGTCTGACAAAATCGCTCTTATATAGCCATGGATTTACCAAGAAAGCCTGTACAAGTTCAAACAATGCTTGTCAGTTTAACCTGGCTTTGAAACAGACGCTGTTTGTGTTCGTGTGTATTTTGAGAATAGCTAGAACGGCCACAAATGCAGAAAAAGCTGTACTGCCAGTCACTTTAGCACTGTGTTTCAAGAAGAAGAACAAAACAAGACTCTGCTCCAGGGAAATGCTTAAAATGAGAGATTTACCCATGAAGCCCCTCCTAAAAGAGCAAACTTGCCCGTCAAGTTCGCTTTTATCTAGCCACTGATGTGTCAAAGAAGTCCGTGCACATACTAACAAAGCTTGACAATTTAACGTTAATCTGAAACAGACAAATTTCGTGTATGTTGTATTTTGACACTAGTAGGAATGGCTACAAATGCAGACAAAGCATTTGTAACATTGTCTCATGCACTGTATTTAAAGAAGAAGAAAACAAGACGCTAGTCCAGAGAAATATACAACTGGAAAAATGTTAGCGGAAATGTTTCACTTAGAACCTGATGATTACATCAACTTTCTGCGTATGGACAGTGACACGTTTAACAACTTCCTTAGCGTTACTTGACCATTACATTGAAAAAGAAGACACAAGTATGCGAAGATTTATTCTCTTCTACTTGGTCCTCTAATGACAGGTCATTGCCGAGCGGTTCTAGGCGCTACAGTCTGGAACCACGCGACCGCTACGGTCGCAGGTTCGAATCCTGCCTCGGGCGTGAATGTGTGTGATGTCCTTAGGTTAGTTAGGTTTACGTAGTTCTAAGTTATAGGGGACTGATGATCGCAGAAGTTAAGTCCCATAGTGCTCGGAGTCATTTGAACCACTTTTTGACAGGTGATTAAAATACAGCAACGACGGAACATATGGCCCACATCGTTCGCGGAACAACCGGAGAAATTCGATTTCTTTTATTTCTGTCCACTCTGCTTGCATGTAATTGTTTGTGTAAAATATTGTTTTTGTCCATAACCTCTTCGTGCGTAATATATGTCTGGGAAAGATGTGGTACCTCCACCATTTTGGTAATTGTCAGTGCTATTTCGTTTTTATACTTCACCGTAGTTTTCATTGCAGTGGAACATCACGATACAGTGAGACAAGTCGTAATAACACAATTTGTCACTAAACATAGGTGGCGAAACGTAGACAAAAACGTCTGCCATTTTGTCAAACTTTCTGTCAATCAAAATTTCTCGCAAACGCATCAAACGCGAACTATGCTTGACAAATACGTCTAACTGCATGGTACTCGATCAGATATTTGTCAAGCGGAGTTAAGTTTGACAAAATGTTTGATCGTTTACGGGGGTCTTTAACTGCGCCCTACGCATGGCATGGTAATTACCTAGACCAGATGCTGCCAGTCTCTGACAGACGGTGAGGGATGACACAGAATGGTGTAAGGAGTGAGTCACTTGTTGTTGGGTGGCAGGTGCATAGGTGAAGGAAATGCGATGTGCTTGAAAATACACTCCTGGAAATTGAAATAAGAACACCGTGAATTCATTGTTCCAGGAAGGGGAAACTTTATTGACACATTCCTGGGGTCAGATACATCACATGATCACACTGACAGAACCACAGGCACATAGACACAGGCAACAGAGCATGCACAATGTCGGCACTAGTACAGTGTATATCCACCTTTCGCAGCATTGCAGGCTGCTATTCTCCCATGGAGACGATCGTAGAGATGATGGATGTAGTCCTGTGGAACGGCTTGCCATGCCATTTCCACCTGGCGCCTCAGTTGGACCAGCGTTCGTGCTGGACGTGCAGACCGCGTGAGACGACGCTTCATCCAGTCCCAAACATGCTCAATGGGGGACAGATCCGGAGATCTTGCTGGCCAGGGTAGTTGACTTACACCTTCTAGAGCACGTTGGGTGGCACGGGATACATGCGGACGTGCATTGTCCTGTTGGAACAGCAAGTTCCCTTGCCGGTCTAGGAATGGTAGAACGATGGGTTCGATGACGGTTTGGATGTACCGTGCACTATTCAGTGTCCCCTCGACGATCACCAGTGGTGTACGGCCAGTGTAGGAGATCGCTCCCCACACCATGATGCCGGGTGTTGGCCCTGTGTGCCTCGGTCCTGATTGTGGCGCTCACCTGCACGGCGCCAAACACGCATACGACCATCATTGGCACCAAGGCAGAAGCGACTCTCATCGCTGAAGACGACACGTCTCCATTCGTCCCTCCATTCACGCCTGTCGCGACACCACTGGAGGCGGGCTGCACGATGTTGGGGCGTGAGCGGAAGACGGCCTAACGGTGTGCGGGACCGTAGCCCAGCTTCATGGAGACGGTTGCGAATGGTCCTCGCCGATACCCCAGGAGCAACAGTGTCCCTAATTTGCTGGGAAGTGGCGGTGCGGTCCCCTACGGCGCTGCGTAGGATCCTACGGTGTTGGCGTGCGTCCGTGCGTCGCTGCGGTCCGGTCCCAGGTCGACGGGCACGTGCACCTTCCGCCGACCACTGGCGACAACATCGATGTACTGTGGAGACCTCACGCCCCACGTGTTGAGCAATTCGGCGGTACGTCCACCCGGCCTCCCGCATGCCCACTATACGCCCTCGCTCAAAGTCCGTCAACTGCACATACGGTTCACGTCCACGCTGTCGCGGCATGCTACCAGTGTTAAAGACTGCGATGGAGCTTCGTATGCCACGGCAAACTGGCTGACACTGACGGCGGCGGTGCACAAATGCTGCGCAGCTAGCGCCATTCGACGGCCAACACCGCGGTTCCTGGTGTGTCCGCTGTGCCGTGCGTGTGATCATTGCTTGTACAGCCCTCTCGCAGTGTCCGGAGCAAGTATGGTGGGTCTGACACACCGGTGTCAATGTGTTCTTTTTTCCATTTCCAGGAGTGTAGATTAAAAACAACTACACTTAGAAAAACAGTCTAGATCCGACAAATCACGTTTATTGGTGACTGGTTTCAGTCCAAAGGCGCGCCATTCTCAGTGTTTATTCCAAAGTTGATGTGTGGAGACGGATCCTCAGAGGAGGACCTGTCCACTGCATCTCGAGGCGTCTGCAATTTCTACTCCGTGAATCCGTCTCACACATCAACTTTGGATTACGGACTGAAGATGGTACGCCTTTGGACTGAAACCGGTCACCAATAAATGTGAGTTGTGCGATCTAGACTGTTTTTCTAAGAGCAGTCGTGAAAACTGATAGCTATATTTCCCATAATGTTTGAGAAAATATGAGTTGAAACACAGTATTCACCGCAGTAAAATATTTATTTGTAACAGTAACCGGTTTTGGACAGTATGTAACCATCTTCAGACGTTTTATATTAAGATGGTAGGCTGTGGCAGCCAAGGAGCAGGTGTTGTGGCGGCAACACCTGCTCCGTTAGCCACCACCGCCAACTATCCTGGTATAAATGGTCTGAAGATGGTCACAAACTGAGCCAAACCGGTGTCCCTTATAAATAAATATTTTATTGAGTTTGAGACTGTTTTTAAACTTTTTAAAGTATATTAGCTAGAACGCTGATCTTCTCCAAGAAATATATTCTCAAAAATTGTGATGTGCTTGATACACAATACGACGTCTGTTCCTTGTGGTGGTAGGAAAACGACGTCGAACGGAACGTTGAGGACGAGTGTTCTATGTCGAACTCCCTATGCAGGTCAAAAGTGGACCATTGTGACATCCACATGACCTATAAATCTGGATATTACACGGTTCGACTAAATCCAATCGGAGACCCACAATGGCGTCGCTTCCAAACTCTGTCAGATGCTGATAACTCATACGATACGGGACATCCCAGCATCCTTCACAATAATCAGTCATTACATAACGTCGTTCACGCTGCTTATACATCCTAGCAGGCCTCGCAACAACGCTTAACACGAAGGACAATAATGTACTCTGTTCGCCGTTCTACTTGTCACACACAATTATCCGTTCTGTAAAATTTCATGTTCCAAATTTTAAGAAACTGTAATCTGTAATGAAAATAAAAACTATGAGAAATGCAGAGAATGGAGCTTATAGGGACCATCTGCCGTAGTCTTCTAATCAAGATAACGATACCTCAAGGTATGTATACTGGTCTTTCGACACTTTCGATGAGTACTTGTTTTTCTTGTGATACTAGTCATGCTGTTAACTTATCTTTTCCACTAGTCTGATCACAGTAGACAAGTGACCAGCTTATCTCATTTAGGCACCAGAGCTGGAATGCTACACCACAAGTTTGCTGGTGTATCATTGCGCGGTGTCAGCATGCGACAAAGTTCTGGACGAAGCACGACCGTAGTGAAAGCTGTTCCGCACGAATCAAATATGCGTCACTCAGCATTCGCAACTTTCTGCACTCATTAAAATTTCATTTGCATAGTCTGCTTCGCATTTACACCGGTGAACAATATTTCGTCATTCCGCTGTGCGATAAAATACGTAACGTGTCCCGCCACACTTGCCAAGACCGCTGCCCTGCCACTCCACCATCGGCTAGAAAGATCCTGTGTCCCCATGAGCCTATCACATCAGATGTTTTAGATCTCTGGAAACGAACAAACTTAACTTGTTCAAAACTAGTGCAAATATGGTGACAGAAGCTCTGAGGTATCATTTCAAAACTCTTGAGTATGATGTGCACACTGACAAGCTTATTACATAATTGATTCTGCTTTATTCCCGTTTATACTTTACTCTTTCAGTCCACTGTCGTGCGGAACAGCGCCAAGAGATGCATTAAAAAAAGATAAATTAGATTCCGTATTAGTCTAATCTGTAGCACTTTTTTTGTGACGGGTCCTCTGACTAGTTCGATGCGGCCCACCACAAATTCCTCTCTGGTGCCAACCTCTTCACCTGAAAATAGCACTTGCAACTTACGTGCTCAATTATTGGTGAATGTATTCCGATCTGTGTCTTCCTCTGCAGTTTTTACCATCTCCCTCTTGTCCCATGCAAGTTACTCGTATTTCCTGACGTCTTAATATATGTCCTGTCATCGTGTCACTTCTTCTTCTCAAAGTTTCCTGTACATTCCTTTCCTGTCTGATTCTTCGGAGAACCTCCTCACTCCATACCTTATCACTGTTAACATAAGTTTAATATACCTCTCTAGAATATGGAGTTCTCAGAACTGAAAAGATGTAAGATTGGATTATTGAGATCTCTGATTCTAAAATAAATAATAGTATTCGTCCAACAATTAGTAGTGAAATTAAATTTATTGCTTGCTATTTTCAACGTTCTTCTGTAAAAACACATTTCAAATGCTTAGATTCTCTTCTCTGGTTTTCCTACAGTCCATGTTTCACTAACTTACGTTGCCGTGCTCCAGACGTACATTCTCAGAAATTTCTTCCTCAAAGTATGGTCTATGTTTGATACTAGTAGACTTCCTTGGGCCAAGAATGCCCTTTTTGCCTGTTCTATTTATATCCTTTTTACTCCATTCGTCATAGGTTATTTTGCTGCCTATGTAGCAGAATTCCTTTACTTCATCTACTTCGTGATAACTAATCCTAATGTTAAGTTTCTCGCTGTTCTCGTTTCTGCTACTTCTCACTACCTTCGTCTTTCTTCGATTTACTCTCAATCCATATTCTGTGCTCTTTAGAACGTTCGTGGTCTTCCATTCGTAAGTACATATAAATGTAAAATGGATGAGTTCCGAACTATACAGATAACTGTTAAACAAAACTGACACAGTTTATAGTTCAAATGCTTTATACAGAAACGCGGCACACCAAACAGAAGAATTTTAATCACCTCACGTCGTTTGATTGGCCATGGCAAAGGGACCTGTTCGTCAGTCTAACGCAAAATACAACTTTACATGCTACGTATCTGAAGTAATGCTTTGCTTACCAGTATTTACGCTGCCAGTTTGGGTGGCAGAAACATTTATTCAGAATGTGACAATGTGTTTCTTTCAACAGTTCCGCAATCATTCAAAAATCACGACTTGGAAACTATTAGAGATAAAGATCCGTGGTTTGTTATAAAACGTTTAGCAACTCTCAAAGTTTTTTTTTATATTGTGGATCACGCCGCAAGTGGAACATCAAGGCGAAATTCACGTTCTGTCGAAGAACCGGTCAGCATTGCAGCATCAAGAGTTGTGGTTGCTTAATTTATTAGTCCACGAAGTGTAGTAACGTCACTGATTGGTGTTGTATGCACGCGATCCTTGACATAACCCCATAAAAAGTAGTCTAGTGGCGTGATATCGGAAGAACAACGGGGCCTTACGATAGGACCGTCACAACCCACACGCTTCTCGGAAAAGTGTTGTTCAACATCGCGCACGTTCACACTCCAATGTGGAGGAGCACGATCATACCGGAAGGCGATGGACGGCAGCAGTTTTTCGATCAGTAGTATCAGGAACTGTTCTTGCATGTCTTCTCTGCGAAGAAAAATGGGCCTATCACCCTTTCATGCAGTAGCCAAATCAAAAATTAAGCTTCGACCTATGAGGGATGTGTCATTTCTGTTGTGTGAGTTTTTGGAGCTGCAAATTCTAATGTTGTGGCGATTCACTTGTCCAGAAATGTGGAACGTTTCTTCATCTGAAAACATGAACTTTTTCAGGCAGTCATTTTCAGCACATATGGAGGCCAGCATGAAACAGCAGAATGCATGCCGCAACCGATCGTTTGGCTGCAGTGCTTGGACAATTTGCTCTTTGTTCCCAAAAAGGCGAAGTCACTTACGTAACACTTTTGGACAGTTGATCTTTCTTACTTCAGTTCGGAGTATGCACGACGAATTGAATACTGGAGGTTGCGTTAAAATGCAGGCTTGATTGAGACGTAGGTGCAAGTACACTTCGAGGAAGGTCCTTGATACTGCCTGTCTCTTGAATGTTTTTGACCCCCCCCTTATTACTTCTTTCTGGTTGAGTCCCACTATACTAACGTCGTTAATTGCAAGGTACCATTTGCAAAGGTTTGGATTCTGCATGCCATATGACACAGTACACCTTGTACTGATCTGTCGCCATTTTGATGCACTCCACGTAAAGTCTGCAACATAGGACGAAGGAAAAAAAGTTTTGAGTGTTGCTAAACGTTTTACATCGAATCACGTTTTTATATCTCTAATAGTTTCAAAATCAGATTTTTTTTGCAATGATAGCTGGATTTTATGGACATTCTGTACATTAAATGTAGAGTTTTTTGGAAGATAATCTGCACTTTTGGGTGCGGGTGCTACGTCTGTCTATTTTGACAACAGAGACACTTGTACAGCGTGGCAGATAAGGGAATTCGGGAATGCTGTTGCAAATTACTGTCAATTTCCCGAAGGATGTATACAGTAAATACCATTCAAGTTATTAATTTAACAAGTTGTTCATAGTTCATACAGTTCCATAACTCAGTCGGAAAATACGGAGCCCTTACAGGATGACTTCGTTGTCTGTCTGTCCGTCTGTCAGTCCGACAGTTAGGACCCTTTTCCTCACGAACAGTTAGAGTGATCTTGTTGAAACTTTTGCCACTTACCGAGGTCGATAGTCCCTGGTCGGTAAAAAATATAATCTCCTAAGTAAACACAATCAAAATATACGGCCATTAATGTCACGTGTTTAGATACTCGCAAACTCACTCATCAAAAGTTACAGAGTGTTTCCCGTTGACACTGAATCATGAAATTTGCCAAGAAACAATTTTTCACAGTACAAATAAAGGAAAATTCCGAAAATCGTTAGTTTGAAATCATATCACATAAAATTATTTTTTGGAATTTGTTGTTCGTCTGTCTGTCCGTTAATACCCGCTTTTATAAGGAATTGGTAGAGGCATCAAATTGAAATTTATGTCACGTACTAAGTTCGATGTGAAAATTTGAGTTTCTAAGTTAATGCAGTCGAATGATGGCGTCATTTATGTCACACTTAAGTACTTGCAAATTTACTCATCAAAACCTGTACAGAGTGTCACAGTAGTGATGCTCAATATTCAGAAAACATCAGTCAAGGCAAGATATTCTAGTAAACATGGCCTCTAAAATGCACAATTTAAGAACTACGAGCACTTCTTCACCTTCAATACTGTGAAATAAAACTCTTCTACCTCAAGTTCTTTGTTTCCATATTTTGGAAGGAGGTAGTAGGGACCGAAACAAGAAAATATTGTCTAGTAAACACGAGCCCTAAATTGCTTATCTTAAGATGCGTTTCACACTAGGGAAGATGAACAAGCGTCCATAGTTCTTAAGGTACCGGTATATACTTTACAGCCCATGTTCTTGATTTGATTCATAGCACCAGCTCTCAAAACACAGAAAGTAAAGAGCTTCCAGTAGAAGAGATTTGTTCACCTATGTCGAAGATGAAGAAGTGCTCATAGCTCTTGAGGTATGCATTTTAGTGCGGATGTTTATTAGATCTTTTGCTTCGAATGATCGTTCTTTATATATCCCTAACTATTCTGACTACTGAGCATTCTTCCTGGGATACTTTGTGGATGAATTGTCTAAATACATAACTAAGTTTTTACCGAACACTCAGCGTAAGAATGTTACTCGCCTTTGTGTGATTTTTTTGTTATTATTTAAATTTGCCTTTAGCAGGATATAGCGATATGATTTTTAAGGAAGTGACTAAATGACGTCATTTACGTTTAAATAGTTTCAGCAGGTGAGTTGACCTGATTCAGGGAAAGATAACTAAGGAGCTAACAAGACGAGCAGTTGACAGAAGAAGTTTTGAAGAAGTGTAGAGTTGCAGTCCACTAAAAACGAACTAAATAGTATTTTAGGATAATTCATTTAGAATTGGGTGTTCCGTTATTAAAACTGCGACAGTTAATGTCAAGGCCGGTACTGTGTGTAATTTGCAGCTGTTTTGTGACAACTGTCAAAGTGTTACACAGTTCAGGCCATAGTTTGCCAACAATTAGGTGTTTGAAGCCATCATTCATTTCTACTATGGAATGAGATGCGTTGGTGTTGTCAGGGAAGACAGTAATTTGTTTTGTGCAGTAATGAATGTGACATCTCCAACGGCGAGGTATACAACACAAAACAGTCCCCTTTTCGAGGCTTTGTAAACAGAATGCAGCGGGAGAGGCAGTTTTAGTCGTCAGATTTTCAGGACGCTTTGCCTTCTACTCATCTGTGCCCCTCATGTGATAGTACTTGGATGAAAAGGGGCAACACCTTTCTGCGTGGTGTTTCATCTGTCGTAAGTTTTAACAGTGTAAAACTTTGCGAATCCCAGGAAATGAGCAAATGTTATATACAACAGAGGTAGTGGCGGAGGACATACGTTGCCATGTGTAATTTTACTTCGAAACAAGTTTATGTCTGTTGAGGATATTTTATTGATCTTGACGCAACCGCTGGGCTGACATTTTTTATTTATTAGTGTGTATGACCTCTGAAGAAGGCTATATTATTATAGCAGAAACCATGGTCAAGGTTTAAAATAAACAGAATTTAGTGCAACTGCGGGCTGTTTTTCATTCGAGACAATTTCGTAACGGTTGCTGTTGTCGCTGCCATGATGAAAATAATTTCATCGAAGCAAAATGAGGCTAGGAGGTAGATACGTGAAATATCTTGCTGACGTCGACCCCAACAACACAACTACAAGTGGATTCCGAGCGGGTACTAACCGAGGTCAATGTAGGCACTCACGACATACGGCGTCAGACTAAATAAAATCACACAATCGGTCTACGTCTGAGCGGGAGAAACACGGATCCAATACAGGTGTACCCTTACGATCGTTGCACGCTTTATACGGTTGCCGAGCAAAGTCACCGGCTGCACGGCTGTCAAGTATACAGTTATACTTCCCGACAATCGTGTACCGGTACCGTTCGCCGGTAATCGCATAAGCATGAAATGACCTATAGCTCTGCTTTACCATGCTGCCCGTGAAATCCAGTGCCTTTCTACACCAGCTTCACTGGTAATTGATCCATTGTTGTCGATGATACATCTCAGCTTCCACAAATTGCATTTGAGTGGACTCCCCATACACGTCCAAGTTTAGGAAGGTAAGAGTCAATACGCAGATACAGTTTTATTTGTTCTCAGTACTCCTACATTTAAAAACAATACGCCTCTGTTTATCCAGCGCACATGTGACACTTAACACTGGAGCCTCATGCTTCATCAGTAACTTGGTGCCCATTACGTAAATAACAATTTGTTGTTCCCATTTTTCGAACTCATTTGCTTATTTAATTCCTCCACACACAAACAGACGCACAGAAGGTTTTGCACAAGCCTCATTTGCCCACGTTAGACCTGTTGATGCATACCATACGCTTGTAGTTATGTGATGTGGAGGGCATATCACAGCAGTACAGAAGGTTTTTGACGTAAATTTTCTTGATCGAGACAACAGCTAACTTCGAACTGACGTTTTATGTGTCGACCTACCCTACCGACATTTTTTATTATCACCTTAAGGTGGAGCGTCGTGAAGTCGAATCATTCCAAAGCGACATTAATAAATGGAACATTAACTGTTTTCCAGCACCAGTGACGGTAGATGCAGATTCTACACGAAGCTATGAACGCCTCCGACAAGTGCTGCCCCGTGATCTCTATACTTCCTCTGATCTCAGAGCACCGAACTATGGCGTGTCTGCAGATTCTTCTTAACTGCACAGCCCACCATGCTCTAGTTAGACAAAAAAAGTTTTTTAATAACTGCTGAGCACGAATTTTTTGTTAATAAATTTGTTTTAAAGGATGTCTGAAGCAATGTTAGCCCGGCACCTTACCACTCCTTGTAGCTCCTACCGTACCAGAATCCGTCATTTATAACCGGCTTTGAACTGTATATCAATATGCAATACAAATAGGCTGATGTGAGAGTAGAATCGAATAGTATTTTCATTTTGCATTCTCGTGATATTTCGTGGCAGTCATGTTGTAATTAGCCGGCACGTTATGACAGCTAGCGTTCGACATCCAGATCGTATAGTGCCTTTTCTTCGCCGGTGCTGCCACTTCATGCGTGTTTCGAGGAGCTCTAGAGCGGCTTTATATTCGCGCCTGTATTCACAACGGCACATAAGAAGTATCATTGTCTGGAGAATTACAGCTAGATGCAAGGGAGGTAAGTTCAGTCCCGAAAATTATTTGTTTGTTCTGTAGTACCTGTGACGTGATGAAAGAGATTTTAATGTAATAACCTAGTGGCATTTACAAATGATTTCGAAAATAATATTGTTTGTGTAAAACGCGCGTTATTAGGTGTTTGTATACCTTGTTGGCGCGTGCAGGAGATGAAATCAAGTGAAATGAAAGCAAATATTTCATTTAATTTACAGCACCACGATTTTTCAGTGACCATCTATGTTCCTTATTTACGTATATGTAAACTATTACAAGCTTCCAGCAATGCATAAGAACATCTGACCGCTACACTGTTTTGAATGGTTATACTTATATTTCACTGCAATGTGGAAATTCTAATTAACTGAATTAACTGCTAATACTCTGAAGGTTTTATTTTGTTAGCGATGGATGTCCGAGATTTTATGCCCCACGAAACGCAAATGGACATTCCAAAGTTCGAGTATCTCCCATGGAAAGGGACCGTGATAGTTGCAAAATTCCTCGTAATAAACAAAATTATTCATTAGAATTCCAATACAGAACAGCAGAGGCACTTTTCAAATATGGAAAAGACAATAAAAAAAGAGAGGTAGGCCTTCAACCGATACAGAGACATAACTACGTATTATGCAAGAAGCATCGGGGTCCAACAAAACCGGTTCCAGAGAAGTCTAGCTGAAATGATGCAGTAGGTCATAGGCCTCAGGTTCCATCCACGAGGCAAATAAGTGAAAGACTAAACTGTAAAGGACAGGAAATTTTCATTTGTGGTAGGTGTAGCGTTCATCCAAGTATAAACAAAAGAATAAACTGTTTCCGAGAATTTTACGAATGCCT
Organism: Schistocerca cancellata; assembly: GCF_023864275.1. NCBI lineage: Eukaryota > Metazoa > Arthropoda > Insecta > Orthoptera > Acrididae > Schistocerca > Schistocerca cancellata. Next base: position 689,066,472 of record NC_064630.1, on the reverse strand, counting down.
AGTTATTTAAACTTGATTTTGGCGTTTATTTTTCATTTTTGCGCTTCCGTACCTCAGCCTCTAAAAACGGTACTCTTTCAGAATCATTTTCTTGCCTATCCGTCCGTCTGTCTGCCTACTGTTAAAAACCCTTTTTCTCAGAAATGAGAAGACGTATCAGTTTGAATTTTACCACATACTAAGGTCTACGATCCCAGATGTATTCCAACGGGTTCGCATCAGGTGAATTTCGTGCCAAGACATCAAAGTAACTTCGCTATCATGTTCCTCAAATCTGTGTAGCGTGATAGTGGCGTTGCGAAACTGGCAGTGATCCTGGTCGAAAAGTCAATGCCGTCGGCGAAGACAGTCCCGTATACTACGTTGTTGCACAACATTTTCCTTTTCACTTACAGTATCATCCAGAGTGTAAGCGTTTATTGATGATGATGAAGTCCCATAGTCCGTGATAGAGCGTAGGGAAACGATGCGGGAGACCCGCATCGCCGTACTAGGCAGGGTCCTAGTGGAGGTGGTTTGCCATTGCCTTCCTCCGACCGTAATGGGGATGAATGATGATGATGATGACGACACAACAACACTCAGTCATCTCGAGGCAGGGAAAATCCCTTACCCCGCCGGGAATCGAACCCAGGAGCCCGTGCTTGGGAAGCGAGAACGCTACCGCGAGACCACGAGTGGCGGACAAACGTTTATTAATAGTACCTGAAATCATAACCAGAAAATCAAAGCAAATCAATAATGACTTACTGTAGATTTAGTTGAATCAGTAATTGTAAAAACAACATTAGTCCAAAAAAGTAAATTTTTCAGGAGAAGCAAAAAACTGTATACAGGCTAAATAATGGACAGAAGGATAAATCCATTAATTTTAATATTGATTGTGTATGTTAGGTAAGCTTTAACAATAAAACAAAGTACTTTAAATGTAATAACTTTGCATGAACGATTTTTCTTAATTGTACGGACTTATGTTGTTATTGCAGGATGAACATTTTGGACTGACATTTTAACATCAACATTTGTTTATGTTATCAAAAATTACTTTATTGTATAAATTTAATATACAATATTACTTGTACATTGTCTAATATTGTTTTACAGAGAAATTGAAAAATATTGTTAATGTATGCACACACTGTATGGAAAGACTAAAGATATGACGATGTAAATCGTGACATTAGGAATTAAATTTCTTTTTTCACTTAACAGGACAATGAAGAATTAACACTACACTATACAGGTTATTTTATACCAAAAATGTATTATGAATCATCTTCAGGAGTGTCCACAGAAGGCCACTCAGTCAATTCCAGATAAAAGGCTTTGTGCTCATCGGGAATATATTGCATTAATTGTCCCACATCTTTCAATTTTTTGACATCGATTGCAACTTTGTTATTATATGCAATTTCTGCAGGCAACTTTGGTTCTGTCTGTAATGAATGTCGCAATGAAAAGCGGTGTTTTACGAGACCATCAATATGATAGTAACAGTCAACTTTACCTGGAAGCATTTCACTGTGATGGAAGCTCATAAATGAGGACACTGTGAATTTCACTTTACTGCTTTTGTCCACATTCGTCCCATAACTGTCGTCAGACAAACAGGATCGCTTATAAAATTTGGGCCACCATTTTTTGTAACCCAAAATCTCTTCCGAGGTAACAAGCTTTACATTAATATTTTGTTTTTTTGATGATGTCACCATACATTGAACATACTCATACAAAGAATATATTCTGTCTTTCTTATCACCCTCTTTATGGAAGCAAATGTACGATCACATGGTAAAAATGAATGGCCACGCACAGGAAAATACTGGAATACATCTTTGAATCTGCCAGAATTTACAAGGCAGTTCATTACCCTAACCACTGTGTTGTTCTTACTTTGTGCAGGGCACCCATCTGAGAACAGGTGTAATTCAGTAGCACTATCAGGTATATCTGTGTTGATGTAATCAACCAAAAACGAGCATACTTCGTTAGGTCCTTTGTGGGCAGTACCTTCGTGATACATATATACCTTGGATTTGTTGCTCTTTAGGTCTGTAATACAGAATGCATTAACGTTAATTTGCCGTAAATAAAAAGCTTCCTGTACTGGGAGCTTAGGCAACTGCAGATTTTGCATATAATCGAAACACAATGCTACCACATGCTCATTTTCTGCACACTTCTCCTTAACAGCATCCATCTTTAAATAGAATTTTTTGCTTCTTCTTTTATGTACCATGAGTTCCGCTACAGCCACACGCTTTGCAGTATCGTTCAATGATGGACTCTTAATCTTCACTGAAAGTGATTCACAAGAGCAGCAAGTATCGACTTGCGGCCGCCCAAAGCGTAAGTTAAAACGCTCATTGAAAACCCTTAAATAAATTCCATATGACACTCTGGTATGAGGATATAACTTCATGAACAGTTCGTACATACTTTTTACAGATAATTCAGGATTTAAGTAATACATTTCTTTGCTTGAATAATGTGAGATTTTCGTAGGGAATGTTTTAATATGCTCCTCAATTATCGATAGGACTTCCTGTGGTGTTGCATTGGTTGAAGCAGTACGTCCTCTACTGTCACATGGGCGAACATTATTTTTCACACAGTTACAAATTCGTCGCACACGTTCATTTGTAATGCCAAAAAGACTACAAAATGCCTTTTTGCACACTTCGACCCGCCCAGCATCTCCAGTTACCACGTGATATCGATAATTTAGTGCCCTTGGCTTAGGCTGGCCATCACTTTTCCGGGGTCTTCTGCGTACCACGTCTTCTTTTTCGATCAGCCCTGCAAGGTAACCATCTTGTGTGTTCTTACTCTCAAAATCGTGAAATTTAGTGAATATATCTATCTGTTCATGTTCAGAAATCCTCTTGAAACACAGTTTCTTACATCTGAAACATATTAATACACGAATACCAATGTCAGGAATTGTAAAAGAGTTGCAAAAAAAATATTTACGTAAAATCAGTTATTTTTTATTGATAGAGTAAATTATCCATATGATATTTACGTACCATAAAACTTAGAACAGATGGGAACCTCTAAAAAGTAAAAAATACACAGACAGGAGATTAATTCACATAGCCTTTGAACTCACCCACAGTCAGGTCCTATTTTTACAGCATTAATTTCTCTTCCACTGTGATTCACGTAACCAATTCCCTTCGTTCTGGCAGCTTTTATGACATTTCTTTTATATAGTTCCGGTTGCGCACCTCTCTTCTTCGACATTGTGCATAGATAATCCAAAGAAACGTGTTCTATAAACAAAACTAAACGGCAATGTATACGCAGCTGCTACAACAATGCACACAGGTAATTAGATCACAGGCGTCAGATGTGCTGCCATCTGGCATGCATTATATTCACTACATGGAAAAAGATCCGAGTATGTTCGTTTGGTGCTGCCATCTGCCATTTCTTGCAATAATAACTTAAGTCCTGGACTGATGTTGTTACTGCAAAGAACACGAAAAACTGTATGCCTGTAAAAGCATTAAATTGTGTAGGACAAGTGTGATTTTTACATAGATGCTGCATCTAAGTATCCTGAAGGCTTCTCTGCATATATCTAATTTTTGCCAAAAAGTGGACATGTGTTGTTTTTACAATTACCGATTCAGTTGCAATGCCTTTCACTTCACTGCCAAATCAAAAAACTACCAAAAAGATTGTATCCTGAGCAGAAAGGTTGACAGTTGAAATTAAAATGCTTTATTTAGTAACTGGAAACTGTGTGGGAGCCAAAACCTCTCGCTAGAAAAGTGACAGCAAGTACTTTTAAGTTTCGATTACAGTATCTGGTGAATAATGACCTTTGCTATCCTACTTTAAAACACGAACATGATTGTGCGAGTTTCTTCTGATGCGTGTAATATCAATTAATCTAAACTGCATCTGACTGATTGTAAATGAAACTGAAAGTAAAGCACTGTTATCGATAATACTTTCTCATGAATAATCACACACGGTGCTTAATTGTTGTATAACGAAAACCGTGCTCTGTTATAAAACGCATCCACTACATTACATGGAACTTTGTAAATGAAAACTGTTTTTAATATTCTCTCGAAGGTTCGTATAGGTCCTCCAGTAGATTCTTACCTTAGCAACGCATAACTCATCTTTGCTTGGTCTGCACTAAAAAATGATGAACTGAATGATGTGCGGAAATAAACCACTGCGGCAATTTACCTTCTTATCTTTTTAATTAAGCTGCTGTAGCAAATGGCTTTTCGTCCCTTTCAAAAATACTAATCACTGTTCACGGAATGGTGCACGGCGTGACAATGCAGTTTTCTGCCAAACACATTTTTTCATTTAACCAGTGTGGATAAACTTCAGTGAAATATTTGCAAATGAAAAGTATTCTGAACTTATATTGAGGGCTTTTAATGATACTAAAGAAAACTATTATTCGTTCTCATCAGTGACTTTCTCAGCATTGTCATACCCCATAAAATTTGCTTCTACACAATATTTGGATTACGTAAGACTTATTCCCTACATTCATAATTAAATAACTTTAAACTGAATTGGGGGGAAGGCTAATTAAAATACTGAATACATGACTGATAATTAATGAAGGAAATGCAAACCTACGTTTCTAGCATTGTAGACTTAAACAAGTTTTTGACAATGTTGACTGGAATACTCTCTTTCAAATTCTGAAAGTGGCAGGGGTAAAATACAGGGAGCGAAAGGCTATGTACAATTTGTACAGAAACCAGATGAGAGTTATAAGAGTCGAGGGATATGAAAGGGAAGCTGTGGTTGGGAATGGAGTGAGACAGGGTTGTAGCCTCTCCCCGATGTTATTCAATCTCCATATTGAGCAAGCACTAAAGGAAACAAAAGAAAAATTCGGAGTAGGTATTAAAATCCATAGAGAAGAAATAAAAACTTTAAGGTTCGCCGATGACACTGTAATTCTGTCAGAGACAGCAAAGGACTTGGAAGAGCAGTTGTACGGAATGGACTGTGTCTAGAAAGGAGGATCTAAGATGAATATCAACAAAAGCAAAACGAGGATAATGGAATGTAGCCGAATTAAGTCGGGCGACGCTGAGGGAATTAGATTAGGAAATGAACCCTTAAAGTAGTAAAGGAGTTTTGCTAATTGGGGAGCCAAATAACTGACGATGGTCGAAGTAGAGAGGATATAAAGTGTAGACTGGCAATGGCAATGAAAGCGTTTCTGAAGAAGAGAAATTTGATAACATCTGAAAGTATTTGTATGGAGTGTAGCCATGTATGGAAGTGAGACATGGACGATAAATAGCTTGGACAAGAAGGCAATAGAAGCTTTCGACATGTGGTGCAACAGGAGAATGCTGAAGATTAGATGGGTGGATCACATAACTAATGAGGAGGTATTGAATGGAGTTGGGGAGAAGAGGAGTTTGTGGCGCAACTTGACTAGGAGAAGGGATTGGTTGGTAGGACATGTTCTGAGGCATCAAGGGATCACTAATTTCGTTTTAGAGGGCAGCGTGGAGGGTAAAAATCGTAGAGGGAGACCAAGAGATGAATACACTAAGCAGATTCAGAAGGATGTAGGTTGCAGTAGGTACTGGGAGATGAAGAAGATTGCACAGGATAGAGTAGCATGAAGAACTGCATCAAACCAGTCTCTGGACTGAAGACCACGACAAAAACAACAGTTCACCCAGGATATCAGCACGTAGATATTTTTAGCAGCAATGAAACTTTTACATTACTATAATCACTCGTCTACCGCTTGCAGCAAAATAAATTACCGCCATCGGGGCTCCTCTCTCTACCGAGACACAAAATTGCCCCTCTTTCTCTGGAAGATAATAGCTTCCGATTCCTTTGCTCGCCCGAACTCTATTCAGTCATCCAGAGTGGGGCAGATAAAAGAGACCCGCCCGCATCTCGTGGTCGTGCGGTAGCGTTCTCGCTTCCCACCCCGGGTTCCCGGGTTCTATTCCCGGCGGGGTCAGGGATTTTCTCTGTTTCGTGATGGCTGGGTGTTGTGTGCTGTCCTTAGGTTAATTAGGTTTAAGTAGTTCTAAGTTCTAGGGGACTGATGACCATCGATGTTAAATCCCATAGTGCTCAGAGCCATTTGAACCATTTTTTAAAAGAGCCCGGACGAATGGATGCGACTGGACGTGAATGTATGCAAGCAACCACCCCCTTGGTGTGCACACCACGTGTACGCCCACCATGTGTTCCACAACAAATCTTGGAACACATTTACACAATCTTCACGCCTAACGAAATTGTTACCAGAGGTCAGTCTGCTGGCGGCCGGCCCCAGCTGTCCACCCAGCTGACCTGATCTGTCAGTGTCCGATTACTATGTGTGAGGAACCCTCAGGTTTAAGATGTATCGCAAAGCCCCTTAGTCATCAAGGACTGCAGCAGAACATTTCGGACGGAACTGCAACAGTTCCAGCAGCCCAGCTTTGATCTGCCTTCAATAAACTGCTGACCAGGGCCCCAAAGTGAAAAGAGATTAGTGGTGGGCACTTTCAACAATTGGTAGAGTCAGGTTAGTACTGTATTTCGTTTCCTCTGCAGTGTTTTTTGTACCCTGGAACTCTGTTCTCTGGGCCATTTTTATTTACCCCGCCCTGTACAACCTCTGGTAGCCAAAGAGAACGTATCATTCATATGTACAGGCATTCAAAGACGCTTGTAGTGACAACTGCAGTATGCCGAACAACTCTGATTTCTCTTGATGTTTGTATTAGAAGATAGACCAAGAGGATAACACACGAGACAAACTGTGATTTCTCATAATAATTACATTTTCCCCCCATGAACCATGAACCTTGCCGTTGGTGGGGAGGCTTGCGTGCCTCAGCGATACAGATGGCCGTACCGTAGGTGCAACCACAACGGAGGGGTATCTGTTGAGAGGCCAGACAAACATGTGGTTCCTGAAGAGGGGCAGCAGCCTTTTCAGTAGTTGCAGGGGCAACAGTCTGGATGATTGACTGATCTGGCCTTGTAACATTAACCAAAACGGCCTGGCTGTGCTGGTACTGCGAACGGCTGAAAGCAAGGGGAAACTACAGCCGTAATTTTTCCCGAGGACATGCAGCTTTACTGTGTGATTAAATGATGATGGCGTCCTCTTGGGTAAAATATTCCGGAGGTAAAATAGTCCCCCATTCGGATCTCCGGGCGGGGACTACTCAAGAGGACGTCGTTATCAGGAGAAAGCAAACTGGCGTTCTACGGATCGGAGCGTGGAATGTCAGATGCCTTAATCGAGCAGGTAGGTTAGAAAATTTAAAAAGGGAAATGGATAGGTTAAAGTTAGGTATAGTGGGAATTAGTGAAGATCGGTGGCAGGAGGAACAAGACTTTTGGTCAGGTGATTACAGGCTTATAAATACAAAATCAAATAGGGGTAATGCAGGAGTAGGTTTAATAATGAATAAAAAAATAGGAGTGCGGGTTAGCTACTACAAACAGCATAGTGAACGCATTATTGTGGCCAAGATAGACACAAAGCCCATGCCTACTACAGTAGTACAAGTTTATATGCCAACTAGCTCTGCAGATGATGAAGAAATTGATGAAATGTATGACGAGATAAAAGAAATTATTCAGGTAGTGAAGGGAGACGAAAATTTAATAGTCATGGGTGACTGGAATTCGTCAGTAGGAAAAGGGAGAGAAGGAAACATAGTAGGTGAATATGGATTGGGGCTAAGAAATGAAAGAGGAAGCCGCCTGGTAGAATTTTGCGCAGAGCATAACTTAATCATAGCTAATACTTGGTTCAAGAATCATAAAAGAAGGTTGTATACCTGGAAGAATCCTGGAGATACTAAAAGGTATCAGATAGATTATATAATGGTAAGACAGAGATTTAGGAACCAGGTTTTAAATTGTAAGACATTTCCAGGGGCAGATGTGGATTCTGACCACAATCTATTGGTTATGAACTGCAGATTAAAACTGAAGAAACTGCAAAAAGGTGGGAATTTAAGGAGATGGGACCTGGATAAACTGAAAGAACCAGAGGTTGTACAGAGTTTCAGGGAGAGCATAAGGGAACAATTGACAGGAATGGGGGGAAGAAATACAGTAGAAGAAGAATGGGTAGCTTTGAGGGATGAAGTAGTGAAGGCAGCAGAGGATCAAGTAGGTAAAAAGACGAGGGCTAGTAGAAATCCTTGGGTAACAGAAGAAATATTGAATTTAATTGATGAAAGGAGAAAATATAAAAATGCAGTAAGTGAAGCAGGCAAAAAGGAATACAAACGTCTCAAAAATGAGATCGACAGGAAGTGCAAAATGGCTAAGCAGCGATGGCTAGAGGACAAATGTAAGGATGTAGAGGCTTATCTCACTAGGGGTAAGATAGATACTGCCTACAGGAAAATTAAAGAGACCTTTGGAGATAAGAGAACCACTTGTATGAACATCAAGAGCTCAGATGGAAACCCAGTTCTAAGCAAAGAAGGGAAAGCAGAAAGGTGGAAGGAGTATATAGAGGGTCTATACAAGGGCGATGAACTTGAGGACAATATTATGGAAATGGAAGAGGATGTAGATGAAGATGAAATGGGAGATACGATACTGCGTGAAGAGTTTGACAGAGCACTGAAAGACCTGAGTCAAAAGAAGGCCCCCGGAGTAGACAACATTCCATTGGAACTACTGACGGCCTTGGGAGAGCCAGTCCTGACAAAACTCTACCATCTGGTGAGCAAGATGTATGAAACAGGCGAAATACCCTCAGACTTCAAGAAGAATATAATAATTCCAATCCCAAAGAAAGCAGATGTTGACAGATGTGAAAATTACCGAACTATCAGTTTAATAAGTCACAGCTGCAAAATACTAACGCGAATTCTTTACAGACGAATGGAAAAACTGGTAGAAGCGGACCTCGGGGAAGATCAGTTTGGATTCCGTAGAAATGTTGGAACACGTGAGGCAATACTGACCTTACGACTTATCTTAGAAGAAAGATTAAGAAAAGGCAAACCTACGTTTCTAGCATTTGTAGACTTAGAGAAAGCTTTTCACAACGTTAACTGGAATACTCTCTTTCAAATTATGAAGTTGACAGGGGTAAAATACAGGGAGCGAAAGGCTATTTACAATTTGTACAGAAACCAGACGGCAGTTATAAGAGTCGAGGGGCATGAAAGGGAAGCAGTGGTTGGGAAAGGAGTGAGACAGGGATGTAGTCTCTCCCCGATGTTATTCAATCTGTATATTGAGCAAGCAGTAAAGGAAACAAAAGAAAAATTCGGAGTAGGTATTAAAATTCATGGAGTTGAAGTAAAAACTTTGAGGTTCGCCGATGACATTGTAATTCTGTCAGAGACAGCAAAGGACTTGGAAGAGCAGTTGAACGGAATGGACAGTGTCTTGAAAGGAGGATATAAGATGAACATCAACAAAAGCAAAACGAGGATAATGGAATGTAGTCAAATTAAATCGGGTGATGCTGAGGGGATTAGATTAGGATATGAGACACTTAAAGTAGTAAAGGAGTTTTGCTATTTAGGGAGTAAAATAACTGATGGTGGTCGAAGTAGAGAGGATATAAAATGTAGACTGGCAATGGCAAGGAAATCGTTTCTGAAGAAGAGAAATTTGTTAACATCGAGTATAGATTTGTGTTAGGATGGCGTTTCTGAAAGTATTTGTATGGAGTGTAGCCATGTATGGAAGTGAAACATGGACGATAACCTGTTTGGACAAGAAGAGAATAGAGGCTTTCGAAATGTGGTGCTACAGAAGAATGCTGAAGATAAGGTGGGTAGATCACATAACTAATGAGGAGGTATTGAATAGGATTGGGGAGAAGAGAAGTTTGTGGCGCAACTTGACTAGAAGAAGGGATCGGTTGGTAGGACATGTTTTGAGGCATCAAGGGATCACAAATTTAGCATTGGAGGGCAGCGTGGAGGGTAAAAATCGTAGAGGGAGACCAAGAAATGAATACCCTAAGCAGATTCAGAAGGATGTAGGTTGCAGTAGGTACTGGGAGATGAAGAAGCTTGCACAGGATAGAGTAGCATGGAGAGCTGCATCAAACCAGTCTCAGGACTGAAGACCACAACAACAACATTTACATTTTTACAACCATTTCTCCAAAAATAGATACTTTACAACACAACTGTAACACTATTAATTACTTATTACTACAACAAAATTACTCTTGTCTGAGTGGCTGCTCATAATTACTACCACTCTCTGAACTTAGCTTAACTTCCCAAATCGTTACTCATGTCTAACAACTTATATAGTACTAGACTATGAGTCACAGCCCTTACTCATGATAAAGATATTGCCTATATCAACCAGGTGAATACTATGCCTCCTCAAAATACGGTCAGCCTTCAGCAGTCACGAAATGAACTTCGAAGTACAACTCAACCGCTCGCAAAATCCACTGACTTGACGCTCGCAGTCGAAAAAGAAGAGAAGAGACTGCATACATCCCACCATGTGTCGACGAAACAGCAGCCATACAGTAGTCGAGTCGTCTTCTTAATTCACAGGTCGCAGCTGCAGCTGGTGGTGCTCCCTGTGCCGTTACCAAACTGCGTGGTGACTGGCTTGAAGATCCCACTTATGACACCACTCTATAGCGTGGCACCCTCCGGTGTCAGAGTAGGCAGGTGACCGTACAGGCCGAGGTTGGGGTTAAATGGTGGGCCAGTGGGGTCCAGCAGCAGACTGGTGATCGAGATAAGCAGTTTATTACTTGTATGTTACACATTTCTCCATCGTCATTGTGAGGCAGACATTAATCATTCCAGTGCTGCAGGCTGGCGATGATTATTGGACAGCTGGTCTCCACCCTAGCAGGACAGTTCTCACGTCGGCGACCTCGAGTGCTGACGTAAGGCTGGGCAGCGAAGTGGTGCTCGGTCAGTAGGACAAGGCCGCGACGTCAGCGGTCCGTTTCTTCCTGTTGCACACTTCTTGCTGAGTCTGCCTTCAGCTGCTTAACACACGCACCAGTATGACCCAGGCATGGCTCGCATCTTCCGCAGTTACAAGGGAAGATTGCCGTGAGTAGGACACGTCTTGCTGCCTGCAGGCAGGAGTCTGGCAGTGGCAGGCGTAGAAGGCAGTTCTGCAACGCTATGCCAACAAGTCTGGCAGAGTGGGCTTAGTGCAAGAGATGGCTGCCCCGATACAGTCTTGAACCCATGGCTGCAGCAGGCGGTGCCCAGTGGTCTCGTTGTCGTAGCCCTGGTGTCGTGGTGGTCCTTTTTTTTTCGGTCATCAGTCTTCTGACTAGTTTGATGCAGCCCGCCACGAATTCCTCTCCTGTGCCAACCTCTTCATCTCAGAGTAGCACTTGCAACCTACGTCCTCAATTATTTGCTGATTGTGTTCCAATCTCTGTCTTCCTCTACAGTTTTGGCCCTCTACAGCTCCTTTTAGTACCATGGAATGTCCTATAATTCTGTCTCTTCTCCTTATCAGTGTTTTCCAGATATTCCTTTCCTATCTGATTCTGCGCTGAACCTCCACGATCTTTATCTTATCAGTCCACCTAATTTTCAACATTCGTCTGTAGCACCACATCTCAAACTTTTCGATTCTCTTCTGTTCCGGTTTTCCCACAGTCCATCTTTCGCTACTATACAATGCTGTACTCCATACGTACATCCTCAGAAATTTCCTCCTCAAACTAAGGCCGCTATTTGATATCAGTAGACTTTTCTTGGTCAGGAATGCCCTTTTTGCCATTGCTAGTCTGCTTTTGATGTCCTCCTTGCGCCACCCGTCATTGGTTATTTTACTGCCTAGGCAGCAGAATTCCTTAATTTCATCTACTTCGTGACCATTAATCCTGATGTTAAGTTTCTTGCTGTTCTCATATATACTACTTCTCGTTACCTTCGTCTTTCTTCGATATACTCTCAATATATACTACGTTCTCATTAGATTGTTCATTCCGTTCAGCAGATCATGTAAATCTTCTTCACTTTAACTCAGAATAGCAATGTCATCAGAGAATCGTATCATTGATATCCTGACACCTTGAATTTTAATTCCACTCTGGAAACTTTCTTTTATTTCCATCATTGCTTCCTCGATGTACTGATTGAACAGTAACAGCGAAAGGCTATATCCTTGTCTTACACCCTTTTTAATATGAGCACTTCGTCCTTGGCCGCCCACTTTTATTATTCCTCTTGGTTGTTGTACATATTGTATATGGCCCGTCTCTCCCTTTAGCTTACCCCTACTTTTCTCAGAATTTCGAACATCTTGCACTATTTTACGTTGTCGAGCGATTTTTCCAGGTCGACAAATCCTATGAACGTGTTTTGATTTTTCTTTAGTCTTGCTTCCAAACTGATCGTCATCTAGCGCATTCTTCTATATATTATTCTTGTAAGCAACTTCGATGCATGAGCTGTTAAGCTGATTGTGCGGTAATTCTCGCACTTGTCAGGTTTTTCCGTCTTCGGAATTGTGTGGATGATGCTATTACGAAAGTCAGGTGGTACGAAGCCGGACTCATACATTCTACACACCAACGTCAATATCTATTCTAAATCGACTCCTGTTTCTTCTTCTGTTACATCAGTCAAATATTCCCCCCTGATAGAGTCTTTCAATGTTTCTTTCCACCTATCCGCTCTCTCCTCTGCATTTGAAATTCCCGTTGCATTTTTAATGTTATCACCCTTGCTTTTAATGTCACCGAAGGTTGTTTTGACTTTCCTGTATGCTGAGTCTGTCCTTCCGACAATTATTTCTTTTTCGATGTCTTCACATTTTTCCAGGAGCCATTTCGTCATAGTTTCCCTTCACTTCCTACTTATTTCATTCCTCAACGACTTGTATTTCTCTATGTCTGAGTTTCCCGGAACGTTTTTGTACTGCCTCCTTTCATCGATCACTCGAAGTATTTCTTCTGTTACCCTAGGTTTCTTCGCAGTTACCTTCTTTGTACTTACGTTTTTCATCCCAACTTCTGCGATGGCCCTTCTTAGAGATGTCCATTCCTCTTCAACTGTACTACCTACTGAGCTACTCCTTATTGCTATATCTATAGCCTCAGAGAACTTCAACCATATCTCGTCATTCCTTAGTACTTTCGTATCCCACTTCTTTGCGCATTGATTCTTGCTGAGTAATGTCTTAAACTTCAGCCTACTGTTCATCGCTACTATATTTTGATCTGAGTCTATATCTGCTCCTGCAGAATCTCCGTCTGACCATGATGTAATCTAACTGAAATCTTCCCGTATCACCCGGCGTTTTCCAAGTATACCTCCTCCTCTTGTGATTCTTGAACAGAGTATTCGCTATTACTAGCTACAACTTGTTACAGAACGAAATTAATCTTTCCCCTGTCTAATTCTTTGCCTCAAGCCCATATTCTCCTGTAACCTGTTCTTCTACTCCTTTCCCCTACAACTGCGTTCCAGTCTCCCATATTATTAGATTTTTATATCTACATACTGTATTACCCTTTCAAAATCCTTTCTCTATCTTTTCGTCTTCAGCTTGGGACGTCCGCATGTATAGCTGAACTATCGTTGTCGGTATTGGTTTGATGTCTATCCTGATAAGAACAACCCTATCACTCCATGTCCTACCTCCGTATTCATAACGAATCTTATTGCCATTACACTATTTTCTGCTGCTGTTGTTATTACCCTATACTCATCTGACCAGGAGTCCTTGTCTTCTTTCCATTTCACTTCACTGACCCCTACTATGTCTAGACTGAGCCTTTGCGTTTCCGTTTTCAGATTTTCTAGTTTCCCTACCACGTTCAAGCTTCTGACGTTCCACGCTCCGACTCGCAGAACGTTATCCCTCCGTTGATTACTCAGTCTTTTTCTCATGGTAACCTCCTCCTTGGCAGTCCCCTCCAGGAGGACCGAATGGGGGACTATTCCGGAATCATTTTGCCAATGGAGAGATCATCATGACACTTCTTCAGTTACAGGCCGTATGTCCTGTGGATACACGTTACGTGTCTTTCATGCAGTGGTCTCCATTGCCTTCTGCATCCTCATGCCGTTGATCATTGCTGATTCTTCCGCCTTTAGGGAGCAGTTTCCCACCCCTAGGACAAGAGAGTGCCCTGAAACTCTATCCGCTTCTCCGCCCTCTTTGAAAAGGCCATTGAAACAATGAGGGGTGACTTCTTATGGCGGAAGTCTTCAGCCGCTACTGATGATGGCGATGATGATGATGATGAGGTCCCATATTCCGAGTGCCATGAGTGGCGATGCGGGAGACCCGCACCGCCGACTAAGCAAGGTCCTAACGGAGGTGGTTTGCCATTGCCTTCCTCCGACCGTAATGGGGATCAATGATGATGAAGACGACGACAACAACTTCCAGTCATCTCGAGGCAGGAAAAATCCCTGACCCCGCCAGGAATCGAACCCATGACCCCCTGCCTGGGAAGCGAGAACGCTAGGGCAAGACCGGTACTACTGGGCTCCAAATAACTGTGTCCCAAAATTTACAGTTACTCATACTACTCTGGGGTGCACAAGTCGCAGTATCGCCCAGCACCAAGCCACGTAGCCCATAAGGTGGTTCTAACCCTGATGTGTTGACGCCATCCTGTCAGCCCTGGCTATTACCACGGTGTGGTGCAGGTTTTGCACAGCACGGCTAACCCAGCTCACAATCCTTTTGTGTAACAGTTACTGTAAGCGACATGCTGCCACATTACGCTCGCCGGCCAGTGGTAGCTAACGCAGTTCCCCACAGCGTTCTATAACACTTTTTGAAAAAGGAAAAAACGACATTTTGTCTATGGAATGCGTGATTGATTCTTTTGTAAGAATTTTTTTTTTTTGTTTATTCATAGACACAATGACAGGTTTATGACTGTGTCATAAACATGTGAGTGTGTCTATCAACAAACAAAAAAAATTTTTATAAAAGGTTTACCTACGTCTAGGCAGCGACACTAAGACTGCATAATTGTATACTTGTCGATGATTTAAATTTGTCACAAAGTATGACCCACCGAAAAGCTAGCATTCTAGGAAGTCACAGAAGTGGTTATATCTTCCACAACAGATCGTACAGACCTATGTCCTGTTTAAAGCAGTTCTCAACAAAATACACCTAAATGTTATTAACATTACAAGTGGCTAATTTCAAAACTTAATGAATGCAATTAGTAATCCAGCATTGATTGGAATAAAAATGTGGGCAAAAAATCATTTGTCAGCTCATATGACCATTCGGGGTGTGGTATTAGAAATCTTTCTGCACCAAGGTTAGACTTTTTAGTTTGCATCATTCAATGGTTTACAACGCATTATAGTCCTCTACAGTTGAACTAGATACCACATCACTTAAATTCCAATCATATTTAACGTTTACTTTCATTTCAGATTGAGAAAAAACTTAAAAATCCTGTTGTTATAAGTCTGAAAGGGAATGGATAATAAGAAAAATAATAATACTAAACAAACAAAACTCATGGTTTTTCTTATTAAGACAAGGAATAATGATACACTAAGACATATGAGATTTGTTATTTTTAACTACAGTAATACATTTATGCCAATTCTGACGCACTATGTGCTTAAATGTGGTACTGAAGTATACAATACCACTTTTGTCACAATCCAAGATGACCATCAACTGACCTTTAAAAGTGCAAGTGTTAGTGTAGATAGCCCACATGCAGGAGAAATATATCTGTGACATCATCTTATTTGTTAGTGACACCATCCTTTTCCTGTCCCCTTCCACCTCCTGCCAATTGTAGTGAAATATCAAAAAATACCTAGCCAATCAAAATCTAAGATGCTGTAACTAGCATAATTGCCATTTTGATCTCTCACCCCACCTCCCTCCACCCAAACACAGTAAAGTATTAAAATGAGGCTTAAAATGGTGTGTAGTTACCTCGTTTGAATAAATGTCGAAGATATTTGTGTACTCAACCTTACCCTTGGTGTAATATTAAAATAATTTACACACAACACACTACTCTATTTATGAGTGACATCGTTATCCCGCAGAACGACCGTCATCGTCCTCAGGTGCGATTGTGGCCACGTAGGATGTATGGTAGTGGCCCAGAAGGAAACGATGATCACTTAGGTCGGGGATGATGGTTTTCTAGGAGGAATGGTGGTCACCCTAGTGGGTCTAGAGACTACTTAGAGGGAGTGCTGGTGACCAAGAGGAAATGGTGATCTTTCAGGGTGGATGGTGCTAATTATATAACACAATGTACTGGTATCTATCTAGTACCTCGCTTCAGGGTCATAGGAAAAGTCACTCACCCTTAAAGGGAACACGTTGAAAAACATAAATGGATTCAAGTAAGTACATAGGAATTGCGAAACCAGTTACTGTGGTGGGACGCTATGACCACCCAGTGGAAAGAATCTGTACAAAGGCCCTATAGAACTGTAAAAACTACTGTTGATGATTTTGTAGAAAATATTGAATCAACGAGACAGTAAAGAGCAAAGAATAAAAACATAATTAGTGGTGAAACGTAAGGGGATAACAGTAACCAAAAACTGTGCCAAGAAAAGATGGGAGACAAATCATGCTAAAGAAACAAAGCTAGTACTTATATGCAACAATTACAGAGCATGTTGATCTATTGAGCACCTAACGCCGTCAAAATTAGCCAAGAAAAGATGATGTCTCAATTCTGTCTGGGCATTTTCCTTTTGCATAATGCGATAGGGGAAACCTTAGAACCTTTTCTTTTTAATAGTACCAATGCTTTGTAGTGGGATCCTCTCTACGTTTATCAGCATCATTATATATACAGGGTAAATTAATTCAAGTTTTGTAAGAAAATATTATATTGAACCGGAGATGGTCAAATATAGTATTGATTGTGTAGTACAGTAATGCTCAACAGCGATCGTTGATTCAAGTTGTATGGGTAATTTGTTAGAATAAACTTAGATAGAGAGATGTATGGGGGCCCCCCATGAACAATGGACCTTGTCGTTGGTCTGGAGGCTTTCGCACCTCAGTGATACAGATAGCTGTACTAGGTGCAGCCACAACGGAGCGGTATCTGTTGAGAGGCCTTCCAAACGTGTGGTATCTGAAGTGGGGCAGCAGCCTTTTCAGTAGTTGCAGGGGCAACTTTCTGGATGATTGACTGATCAAGTCTTGTAACATTACCCAAAACGGTATTGCAGTGCTGGTACTGCGAACGGTTGAAAGCAAGGAAAAACTACAGCCGTAATTTTTCCCGAGGGCATGCTGCTTTATGGTATGATAAAATGATGATGGCGTCCTCTTGGGTAAAATATTCTGGAGTTAAAATAGTCCCCCTTGGGATCTCTGGTCGGGGACTATTCAAGAGACGTCTTTAACAGGGGAAAGAAAACTGGCGTTCTACGGATAGGAACGTGGAATGTCAGATCCCTTAATCGGGTAGGGAGGTTAGAAAATTTAAAAAGGGAAAAGGATAGGTTAATATTAGATATAGTGGGAGTAAGTGAATTTCGGTGGCAGGAGGAAAAAGACTTCTGATCGGGTGAATAGATGATTACAAATACAAAATCAAATAAGAGGTAATGCAGGAGCAGGTTTAATAATTAATTAAAATACAGGAGTGCGGATAAGCTACTACGAACACCACAGTGAACGCATTATTGTAGCCAAGATAGACACAAAGCCCACGCTTACCACAGTAGTACAAGTTTATATGTCAACTAGCTCCACAGATGATGTAGAGACTGAAGAAAGGTATGACACGATAAAAGAAATTGTTCAGATAGTTAAGGGAGGCGAAAATTTAATAATCATGGGGGACTGGAATCCGGTTGTAGGAAAAGGAAGAGAAGGAAAAGTAGTAGGTGAATATGGACAGGGGGAAAGGAATGAAAGAGGAAGCCGTCTGGTAGAAATTTGCACAGAGCATATCGTAGCTAACGGTTTAAGACTCATGAAAGAAGGTTTTATACATGGAAGAGGCCTGGAGACACTGGAAGATTTCAAATAGATTATGTAATAGTAAGAACGAGAGTTATGAACAAGGTTTTAAATTGAAAGACGATTCCAGGGGCAGATGTGGGCTCTGACCACAATTTGTTGGTTATGAATTGTAGATTAAAACTGAAGAAACTGAAAAGGTGGGGATTTATGGGGATCGGACCTGGATAAACTAAAAGAACCAGAAACTGTAGAGAGTTTCAGAGAGAGCATTAGGGAACGATTGACACGAACACGGGAGCGACATACAGTAGAAGATAAATGGGTAGCTTTGAGAGATGAAATAGTGAAGGCAGCAGAGGATCAAGTAGGTAAAAAGAAGAGGGCTACTAGAAATCCTTGGGTAACAAAAGAGATACTGAAGTTAATTGATTAAAGGAGGAAATATAGAAATGCAGTAAATGGTGCAGGCAAAAAGGAATACAAACGCCTCAAATATGAGGTCGGCAGGAAGAGCAGAATGGTTAAGCCAGACTGGCTATAGGAAAATGTAAGGATTTAGAGGCATATATCACTAGGGGTAAGACATATACTACCTACCGGAAAATTAAAGAGACCTTTGGAGAGAAAACAACCATCTGTATGAATATCAAGAGCTCAGGTGGAAAACCGGTCATAAGCAAATAAGGGAAAGCAAAAAGGTGGAATGAGTATATAGAGGGTATGTACAAGGTCGATGTACTTAGGGCAATATTATGGAAATGGAAGAGGACGTAGATGAAGATGAAATGGGAGATATGGTACTGCGTGAGGAATTTGACAGGGCACTGGAACACCTAAGTCGAAACATGGGCCCAGGAGTAGACAACATTCCATTAGAACTACTAATAGCCTTGGGAGAGACAGCCATGACAAAAATTGTACCATCTGGTGAGCAAGATCTGTGAGACAGGCGAAAGACCCTCAGACATAAAGAAGAATATAATAATTCCAATCCCAAAGAAAGCAGGTGTTGACAGGGGTGACAGTTACTTAACTGCCAGTTCAATAAGTCATGGCTGCAAAATACTGATCCGAATTCTTTACAGACGAATGGAAAAACTGGTAGAAGGCGACCTCGGGGAAGATAAGCTCGGATTCCGTAGAAATGTTGGAGCACGCGAGGCAATACTGACCCTACGACTTATCTTAAAAGATAGATTAAGGAATGGAAAACCTGATTTTCTTGCGTTTGTAGACTTAGAGAAAGCTTTTGACAATGTTGACTGGAATAGTCTCTTTCAAATTCTGAAGGTGGCAAGGGTAAAATACAGGGAGCGAAAGGCTATTTACAATTTGTCCAGAAACCAGATGGCAGTTATAAGAGTCGAGACGCCTAAAATGGAAGAAGTGGTTGAGAAGGGAGTGAGAGAGGGTAGTAGTATATTCCCGGTATTATTAAACCTGTATATTGAGCAAGCAGTAAAGGAAACAAAAGAAAAAGTTGGAGTAAGAATTAAAATCCACGGAGAAGATACAAAAACTTTGAGATTTACAACTACATTGTAATTCTGTCAGAGGCAGCGAAGGACCTGGAGAAGCAGTTGAACGGAATGGACTGTGTCTTGAAAAGATGAACATACAGGAATGCAAAAGGTGGATAATGTAATGTAGTCGAATTAATTCAGGTGTTATTTGTTATTTGGGAGCAAAATAACTGACCGTGGTCACAGTAGAGAGGACATAAAATGTAGACTGGCTATGGCAAGGAATGCGGTTCTGAAGAATGGAAATTTGTTAACAACGAGTATAGATTTCAGTGTCAGGAAGTCCTTTCTGAAAGTATTTGTATAGAGTGTAGCCATGTATGGAAGTGAAACATGGACGATAAACAGTTTGGACAAGAAGAGAATAGAAGCTTTAAAATTGTGGTGCTGCAAAAGAATGTTGAAGATTAGATTGTTAGTTCACGTAACTAATGAGGAGGAACTGAAAAGAACTGAGGAGGAGAGGAATTTGTGGCACAATTTGACTAGAAGGAGGGAACGATTGGTAGGACACATTCTGAGGCATCAAGGGATCTCCAATTTAGTATCGGAGGGAGTTCGAAGGGTAAAAATCGTAGAGGGATACCAAGAAATGAATACACTAAGCAGATTCAGAAGGATGTAGGTCGCAGTAGGTACTCGGAGAGGAAGAAGCTTGCAGAGGATAGAGTGGTGTGGAGAGCTGAATCAGACTAGTCTCTGGACTGAAGACCACAACAACACACCATATATGGAGGACTTTCAAGTGTAAAAAGTGCTTGTATCTGATGTGTGCTGGATATATACTTTCTCTCTATGGGCAGTAATAATTTTTCAAATTTTGCAATATACTATGATGTTTGCTAACTGTAAAAGGAATCTCAACAGAAGCTGGAAATAATTAAGATAAAAAAGTTGTTTTGTTGCTAATGCAATGCACTAACTTAAAATGATTTTGTAAACCTAATTGTAATGTACAATTAGTTTATCTAGTCTGTTAATTGTGAGCATAATTAATTTTCAAACAGTCAAAATTTTTATACTTAGTACCACATTCTTACTTACCCCAAGTCAGTACCATTTCCAAGACTATGTCATCATTCTTGATTAGCTATTTTTCTCGAGAAGTTATATTCGATTTAACTAAAATGTATGATAAGCAACAGCTGTGCACAATTGCTGTTTGTTAACTATACAATTTAAATTACTAACAGAGAGCAGTGCGGAGAGCGTTACCGTTGTGCAGATAAAGGTAAAATTTTTATTGTTTCAGGGATGGCATTCATTAAGCAACAACCATTATTTTCAAACTGATCAAGTTCTATTTTATTAGCAGGGACAATTTCAAATGAATAGTGTTGCATGAGATTCAGTTTTTTTGTTACGTGAATTCCTGCAGTTATTGACAGTTTACATTCTCGCAGATAAATTAAATTTACATTCTCGCATTCGAGAAGTTCAGTACAGGGCAAAGCGCATAAGCTACGAGATAAAATACACGTTCACCTGCCATTCCCATTCTAATAATTGTGTTTCAGGCTTTTGTCAGTTACGTAATTTCAGTCGTATTTCACCACTGCTGTCTTTCCTTTGTCTGTGTGACTATCATTGTATAATTATCCTCAAGCTTCTCGTTTATATTATTCAGTACTACTTTTGTAATAAACAAACCGTATTTTTTCTCTTCTAAATTCTGCGCATTGTTATAGTCCTCCTCAAGTATCCTATTACTTCCTGTCATAACCTCGTTTCGTTCAGTTGGGGTCAACTTGGCCTCATCATAGACAAGGCCTGTGTGGGTAATCAATGAACTTAAATGCTGTTGAGTATGCTGTCATGTACATTATATGACAATTCCTTTTCAAATAAATCAATCTCATTGTCACTAAAAACAATACTTCTATATGTAATCTGAGGCTTTCTGGTATAATTGCATACCCTTAGATAGATCTTATAACAACTAAAAGATACTGCACAGGGAGAACAAAAGACACACCCTTGTTATCCTGGAAGCCGTAGAGATAATGTGTTGCATAAACCACCCTCGCAAATGTACACTCACTGGACATAAGGAATTGAGAAATCTCGATTTCTGAGCTAATTCTGTTCACATTAACTATGCTCGATTGATCCACATACACTGTAACTGTTATATGAAGGTACCACTTTTGTTTTTTAACATAGTTTGTCTCCTACATTTTCACTGCGCAGTTTTTGGTTACTGTCAACCCTGTTGTGGCATTTGGCTTTCACCTTTTAATTAAGTTGTTTGATCTTTACTGACCCTATTACTGTTTCAATATTTTTACAAAATCGTTAACAGTAGTAATCACAGGTCTATAGGGACTTAGTTTCTTTCTTACATGTGGATCTAGCCTCCCACCACAGTAATTATTTTCGCTGTTCGTATGTAATGACTTGAATCCACTACCACTTATGTTTTAAACTTGTTGTTTTCAAGTGTGAGTGGCTTTTCCTAGGACGGGGACAGGATTTAGGGCGGTTTACACACGTACCAGTAAATTATTGTATATTATCAGCATGATGTTACTTTTGCTGTGTTGGCCATATGTTTATTCAGTTATGCAATGTTGTCATTCAGCAATGTGTGGTGCTGCGTCCATTGATAACTATGTAACATTGGATAGTGGTTGTTTACTAATATAATTAATTAGCTTTTGTAAAGAAGTTACCCATCTCTCGCTGTTGGGACAAGGACATGCAGGGTGAAGCTAAGCATGTTCCTTGTTCTATACCATGGTGGCATGGCGCATGCCTCTCTGGTCCACATGCACCAAGCTTTAATAACTTACTCTTTGTTCCCACAGGCTCAGTAGTAACATGGTGTTGTTGGAGCACATATGGCGCGATGAGAGATTGCTGCTAAATTTTGGTAAGCACCTTCAACAAGGAGGATGTGGTTTTTGTGGGTAAAATGTGTCGTTTTTACATTCGGTCCAATTTTGTAGTAGGTCCCTCTCGATTTTCAGGGAAAGTTAATGCACTATTCAGCCTATTTACAATTTGATAGCACTCTCAATTGGAGTATTATTATTATTTGGACACTAAATGTTCGGTCTTCTACATATCCCCACCTTTGAGTCTCATGTGATAAAATTTGTGTGAGTAATTAATCACACAGTTTCAGGCATTCGCGCCCGGCATCTTCTTTAGTTAGAAATTCTGAGCTGAGAGGTCATCGTCGATGTATAAAACTGCTTCCTAACGTATCATCTCCAAATGTGGGAGACATCTTCTGAGGCAAAAGGGTGCTAACTCTAAGGTTTTTCCTTTATTGTTGTTTCATCCCCCACGCCACGTATGGGGGGCGGGGAGGCTGTCGGTGATACTGTAACCTCCCAACAGTTTACTTCTGTAACCTCGCAATAATAAAATGTGACTAATCTCTCAATAAAATTGTGGCTCACATATAACCTTTCAATAATTAACTGACTGTGAATCTAAACTGGTAAATTTGGACCTCAGCAGTGCTGTGTCATGGCCCTGGAAGATCTTTCTGAATAAATTGAAAATTATTACCTCAATGAAGTCGCCAGATAATGCGTATGTATCTGCTCCTATAAGACATTTTTCTGGCGCAGCCCAGTGCAATGCAATGCTAGCCATTAGATTTGTTATATATATATATATAAAAACTGATTTTTCTTTATGATAATAGAGAGGACCATGGATAGAAGAAATTAGTAAAATATTCAGATGAATGATTGTCAAAAGTTAATTTTATAAGAAAGATTATTATTAATAGATTTTTAAAAACATTTACATGGGACTTGATATAACAGAAGTGAAAATTTAGTTATAACAAACTACATATGCGCGCGATAGCTTTTACCTTATACTACATTGCTCATGCACTGCCGTCGCTCCCCACGACCAGCCCCACTAACTCCATACACCTGACTGCTAGCTACTGCTTACTCCTACTGCCAGAGCTGCAACTACTACTGCTGCCGGCACTGCTAAAAGTCTGCGATTCTCTTATGGCTTACATATTGCAGGCGTGAGCAATCCATCGAAATTACATCTGTTCGAGCGCACTAGCAATAAATTCCTTAGTCATGGACCTCTTACATATCCCTCCACTGGGGGGGGGGGGGGGGGGGGGAGCAAAAATTTGGCAGCGATGGTGAATCGATTAGACTTACCATGAGCAACTAATTTTTCTATAACCTATTTAGTTTACTAAGTCTATAGTCACGGAGTATACACACACGCACACACACACACGCACACACACACACACACACACACACACACACACACACACACACATATATATATATATATATATATATATATATATATATAACATTATTGATAAATAATATAAGTATGGAATGTATTAAGAAATGAAATAGAGTGCACACTGAAACGTCCCCTTAGAACAATTATACATGACTGTGCTTAAACTGGCACACAATATTTTTAGCGCAACGCAATCTGACTTTCAGAAATCCCTACAAAGGAATGGCCCTGACTAACATTAACCTGTACCTTTCACAAATCACTTACCTCACCAAAAATCTTCGTTACTCGAACTACTGCAATACAGCGAGCGCCACTACTGCCAGCTAAATAAAAGATTCAAACTACGGAAGGCACTAACTACTGATAGGGATAGTTAGCAAATGAAAGATTTTAATAGAGAACAAACAGTGTATTTACCTTAATAGTCATAATGTATATAGCAGTTCATAATATCCAGTATAACAAATTTCAAAACTCCGCCATCTCTCTCCCCACATCCACCACTGCTGGCGGCTCACCTCCAACTGCGCAACGCTACGCGCTGTTCACATCCAGCTGCCGCTGCCCAACACTACAATGGCAGACAACAATGCAAACTAGCCACAGACTGCACACAGCACAGCCAGCGATTTTCATACAGAACGCTATGTAACGTTGCCAATAAGAAAACATAAACAGCCTACTTACAACACACACTGAGTACAGAAAATATTAAGAAATGACCAAGTGTATACACAATGAGTACAGAACGTACTAAGAAATGAAACAGTGTGCACACGCACTGTATAAGTTTTTACAATTTTACAAGAATTGAAACATATTGAGAAATGAAATAAAGTGCACACACACTTAATAAGTCTACCATTTTACAACAATTTAAACACATTGAGAAATGGAATAAAGTGCATGCACACTGTATAAGTCTTTACCATTTTACAATAATTTAAACATATCGAGAAATGAAGCAAAGTGCACATGCACTGTATAAGTCTTTACCATTTTACAAGAATTGAAACATATTGAGAAATGAACTAAAGTGCACACACACTGTATAAGTCTTCAC
Organism: Schistocerca cancellata; assembly: GCF_023864275.1. Classification (NCBI taxonomy): domain Eukaryota; kingdom Metazoa; phylum Arthropoda; class Insecta; order Orthoptera; family Acrididae; genus Schistocerca; species Schistocerca cancellata. Next base: position 689,041,749 of record NC_064630.1, on the reverse strand, counting down.
CATTTTACATGAACTTGGAAAGGAATGGGAAGGATAGCATCATGGTTGTACTGAGTGCACATAGCTGCACAAAAAGTCCATATCTTTCTACAGAAGCACATTACCAAGTGAGACAATCTGAAGTTCTCTTCCCTGAAGTATCTATCAGTGTAGCCAAGACACTGAAATGTTGTATTAATATTGTATTATATCATTGTGGTAGTACATTAGGTACACCAACAGTAGGTCCATAATAACATCTCCAACGTTCAAGGTGGTGGACAGCTTGATATGTCAACACCACATTCTTGTAGAATCCATACTCTTACATCAATATAGAATTAGTGCAAAAACCAAATATGTTGCTCCATGATCATGAGGATGGACAGGACATGCGGATGTCGCAGTAATTGGTGGTAATTAGGTCAGAAGGTGAAGGATTCATTAAGTCTTATGCTAGTCATCATTCAGAATTACACTAGTGTACAAACCGATTTGAATAATTATTAGCACTCACTGGCTAGTTATAAAGCATTTATGTAGTATGTATGGAGTATTACATATCATCATTCATAAGTCATCTCATTGCAGTAATCATTGGCATTCATTGGCCAGTTACTAAACATTTATGTAGTATGTATGGAGTACTACAAAACGTCATTCATAAATCATCTCTTTGCAGTAATCACTGGCACAGCATTTGTAGAGTATAACAAAACATTATTAAGAAGTCATGTCATTGCAGTAATTATTGGCACTCACTGGCCAGTTACAAAGCATTTATGTAGTATGTATGGAGTATTACAGAACATTATTCATAAGTCATCTCATTACAGTAATTATTGGCATAGCATTTATGCAGTATTACAAAACATCATTTATAAGTCATCTCATTACAGTAATTATTGGCATCATAAGTCATCTCATTACAGTAATTATTGGCATCATAAGTCATCTCATTACAGTAACTATTGGCGCTCGTTGGCTATTTACAAAGCATACATTATTCAGAAGTCATCATTCAAAACAGGAGTTATTGCATGTAGCATCAACCTGCTAGTGTTTATATATGATATCATGTAAGTGACATAAGACATATTTAAAATGTAAGACATTGGAACTAGTGTTCAAGGTGTTTAGTCCAATAATATATAGACATAATGGAATCAATACATCAGAAAAATTTGCATTATATTTAGGACTAGAAATATATCTTAAACTGGTAGCATTATTTAGTTGTATACTGGTAATAGTTGGGACTGTTAATAAATTTTTTTGTGCTAGTAATGCATTGTGTTGGGATCGATAGTCAATTTCTGGGGCATGAAATTATTTGCTTTTGACTTATTGCTGGAAATAAGGATTAATGATGTCATTCATCATGAGTCAGCTGTAGTAAGGTTATGAAATAAGTAGAGTATATGTGATCACATTCATGAATGATACACACAACTGGGTAAAAAAAATTCAAGCATTAGAAGAGGTTTAATAACTAAGTTCTTGTAGCATATTAATATCAGGAAAAGCTTCTCCTGGAAAAAATACAAAGTGGATTACTGAGCTGAAAGAACAAATGTATATTATGCTGAAACGTAGTAAACTTCGAATTAAAAGGTAATGAAACGTGTACTTAATATGTATGTACTCTAGCTGTCTTTCCCAAAACATTCAGTCATTATACTATGCGACATATGACAACTACAACAAATACTTAAATAACTACATAGCATTTCGTAACTAATAGAAAATATATAAACTTCATCATTATCATCATCTGCAAAGAAAAGCTTCATTATTCATATTACCATATTCTTCATGCAACTATTCATCATCATTTATTATCACCTGCAAAAAATAGGCACTTCATTATTCATGATTCATATTCATATTCATATTACCATTTTCCTCACACAACTATTCACTATCATTCATTATTTCATAAATTATAGAGTTTCTTACTTCTAGCACATTTCATCACTAAAATTAACATGTGTAGTTCTGTCTGACAGCCTGCAATAATCGCCTCGCATTCTGAAAGAAAAATAAGTAGTCAAGACTGCTATCATACAGTGTGTATAGTGTATTCTTGTTAATGCTTGTTAATTCTGATCCATTTACTCTTCATGACAAGGTATTCCATTTTCTTTCGTTCATTCCGATGGTGAAATTTCCATTTCATAGTAAACCACTGTGGTCTGTTTAATTTATTTCTTTTACACGTTATTGCTTTCTGAAAACGATGAATATGGATTAATATCTTGCAATTAATTCATATACCCATTATATGAAAACTTGTTTCTAGTGATATAACTAAGCATACAGCATAGCAAGACAGAAAACGTATTAGGCCAAAACCATTGACAATCATAATGCAAAAATGTCAAAGTCAACTGGTGTTTGTTACACCTTATTGATTTCATAGTGCATATAGATAAAAATTCTACTTTCGATAGGAAAAAAATCACACATACACAAAAAAAATGGAAAATGTGCACGGTCTGATATATAACGACAAGAAAAGTGACCTGCTAACCTTACATTGCCGGATGCCAAGAAAAAATATGATCGTCATCAGTAAGTAGTCACATAGATGTTAATGCATAAGTGGTCACATAATATGTAAGTTTTTATGGAAAAATGCGCACAGTCTGAGGTGTGACAACAAGAAAAGCGACCTGCTAACCTTACCTTGCCGGGCACTTGCCAAGATAAATATGATCAAAGTATCTGCAAATTACATTACAGTGTGATAAATCATAAACTATGTTTATTCAATAAAGGGTTTAATACTGGAAATTGGTGGTTGCCCTTGCTTTTTCTGGTTCTCAATGTTTCGACATATACTACATTGGGGAGAGGAATGCTGCGAATTCTATACGGACCTCCGTATAGAAGCTCAAATTTACTACATCTACTCTTTCCTCTGTTGGATAGATAATGCGTGCGTACTAATATCTTCTGTCCTATGTGAAAATCACGGCGCGTACAAACCTGTTTTTGCTCCACGTTTGATGTTGTTGAGCGCATTGTCAATTATTTCATGGTGGCGTAGTCGACGAGATGTAGGAAAATATACTAATTCTTAAATTTTGTTGGGTCGTTCAACATTTTTCAATATAACAGTCGGAGATAGCGTAGTAGATTCATATGGTATGGAGTTAATTACATCGTGGAATGAGAGTATGTGTGTGTCCTAATCAATATGTCTTTTATGGCAGTATATTCTACATAGTTTACCAATTTCTTTCATCAATTGTTCAGAAGGGTTCGAAGAAGCGTCATACCTGGATATATAGATCGGAGAAATGTTTCTAGCTCGTAACATACTTGTCCACTTCGCAGATCGAAATTGTGGTCCACTGTCAGAAATTACTTTCAATACATGCCCTACATGAAACAGAAAATGTTTTACAAATGCAGTCGAAATAGGTTTAGCAGTAGCTTTGCGTAATGGAGTTAAGATAACAAATTTCGAAGTGTGTTCAACAGCGACAAAGATGTAGCAAAAACCTCTATTAGATCTGGTACTTGGTCCAAAAATGTCTACAGCGGCCATATGTTTCAATTTAACGGGTACAATGGAATGTAACGGAGGAATATGTGAAGTCGTGTCTGATTTAGCTTTCTGGCAGATTTTAAATGACGTTTCTCCATATTGGAGAAATAACAGTTCTGTCTCAGTGTAAGAAAACATTTTCTGGCTCCATAATGTGCGTAACTTAAATGAATATACCAAATTAATTTGTTAACAAGCTCGTCAGGAATACATAATAACCAGTTGTTGCTGTCAGGGCGGGAGCGGCGAAATAGAATGTTATTGCGCACAGTATAATGGTTTCTAATGGTAACGTTATTCCTATCTTGCCAAAGGTGTTTAATTTCTTTCCTTACGTTGTCCTTGCTCTGCTCTTGTGCTATGTCTCGTAATGACAACGAAATAAACTTTTCAAATGCAACTTGTTGAATATACATGAGGCTAAAATTTGCTTGGCAGAAGCTGGTTGCGATGTCTTGCTGATTGTTGCTGAGAGAACGGGATAGTGCATCTGCTACAATATTTTGTGTACCGGGAATGTGAACTACTGTAAAATTAAACTCCTATAAATAAAGTTTCCATCTGCTTAACCTGTCATGTGTAAATTTAGCGGAAAGTAAAAAGTGTATAGCTCTATGAACTGTTTCTCTTCCATAAAGAAAATGCCTAAATCTGGTAAATTCCCGTACAACACAAATGTTTCCAGCTCTGTAACAGAATAATTGCGTTCAGCAGGTAACAGAATGCGACTTGCAAAAGCGATGTTTTTAATTACTGTAGCACCATCTTCTTCAATTTCCTGAAAAATGTGTACGCCTAGAGCGGTGTTGGAACTGTCGGTGGCAATGGAAAAATTTCTGGTAGGATCTGGATGTGATAAAAGTGGTGCATTCAAAAAGGCATGTTTCACAATAACAAACTCAGACTGTGCTTGGCTATCCAAAGACCAAAGGGGTGTCTAAAGCAGAGTAATGAATAAATTTACGGAAAGCTGCGTAGTTGTTTCTTCGTCGTCGGAACAGTAATGTCACGTAAAGGTTGAAGTTTTTCCGGATCAGGCGCAATGCCTTCTGCTGAAATTACATGTCCAAGAAATTTTATGGAAGTTTTTCCAAAGTGCGATTTGCTAAGATTAACTGTGAGTCCTTGTGCACGAAAAGTTTGCAACAGTTGTTCCAGTATCAAATTGCGTTCAGACCAGTTGGCCTCTGCAATAAGGATGTCGTCTACGTACGTTGTGATTCTGTCTTTAAGTTCTGTTTGAAGTATAGTATTCAAAGCGCGAATAAATGCTGCTGAAGAAATTGTTAAACCGAACGGTAATTTGCAAAATTGATAACAGTCACCGAAACAGAGAAAAGCTGTGTACTTTCTGCAGTTCGGATGGAGCTGAATTTGCCAAAATCTCGATTTCAAATCTAATATGGAATAAATAGCAGTACCATGAAATTCCTTCTAGTGTCTGTAAGCGATCTGTTTCATTGATAATATTGACGTTGACATGACGCGAATCAAGTACGAGGCGAAGTGATCCATCGTTTTTCTTAACAATATGGAGCGGGTTTATGTACGGACTAACTGTCGGTTCAATAATCCCTTGGTCAAGCATAGCTTGTAATTCTTTCTTAACTTGTTCTCTGTGTATATATGGAATAGGACAATGTTTAGCTTTAAATGTACCATGCTGTTTAACTTGAAATTCATACATAAAACCGGACATAGTACCAGGGATGTTGTCAAAAACTGGAGCTTGCCGTAAAAGAATTTTGCGTGGCTGAGTACGTTCGTCATCTGTATTTGCGTTGCTCCGTTTTACTTTATTAGAAATCATTTGCATAACATCATTGTTGGCTTCGTCTGGTGTGTTGTAGTTATGTACATACGTATCTGTGAATAATGAGGAATGACAGTCTGTGTTACACGATGTAGAAATGACCTCTGTTCGATTAATTGCTTGTTCTTCTGCAGATACAGCGTGCTGAAATTATAATGCCAGTTGTACTTTTTCATCCTTTAACATTAAATAGGAATTTTGAAAGTCAATAATTGCGTCATGTTCTACCAAAAAATTCGTACCTAAAATAACGTCTGTTGTCAATAAGGGAACAACCCAAAAATTTGAGTGGAACGTATGACCTGCAATACAAAATGATAGATGTGTCTGTAATTTTACATCTACTCCTTTACCAGATACTGCTCCTTTTACTTTAGTTTTGCCTAATGGTAACGTAGGACATTTTCTTAGTTACATTCGTTGAAAGTTTCTTCATTTATAACTGACATAGGTGATCCAGAATCGATTACTCCTGAAAATGTGGATGAACCAATCTTTACTTCAATAACAGGGTGGGAAATGCTTTTTTGTATAACTGGTTTTTCATGTAGAAAGTGTATCTCGGATGTCGTCAAAAGTAATAGCATTTTCGTGAACAAGATTTTATGTGCCAAAAGTATTGCTTACGTTGCTGGAAGATGCATCCTGTACTGTACCTAGTCAAATTCTTTCTGACGTGCTGTTATTACTGGAGGATGCTGTGGCATTTCGACTATTTGTACCGTTCTGTTCCTTCGCCCTGACGTGTTAGGTTGAGGATGATACCGACTGTCTGGTTCATTCATGATAATCTGTTGTTGTGGTTGATTCTGCCGCTGATAAGACCTACTGTTATTAAACGTACGCTGAAAACTGTGCTCATTACGTTTACGTCTACCACGATAAGCATTACTATACGTCGCGTTGCGATAGGGGTTGAAATGATGTGTTTTCGTACGTAGTGATTTCCTTGTTGTGCGTTACTATTAGGTGGAGCCGACGCTCTACGTGTATGCGGCGAAACATTAAAGCTTGGTTGACCTTGCACATTACATTGTTGGTTAGGTACACTAACCGGCTGGTTTTGTTGTTGTTGTGGGCAAAAACCCCTATTGTTACCAAAATGTGTTTGCTGTTGCTGATAATTTTGACGATACTGATAATCAAAGTTTTGTCTGTTATTAAAGTTCTGGTGGTTGTCATTCCTGGAGCGTCTATCAACTTTGCTATTAAAATAGCGTTGCTAATCGTAATTACTGTATGCTTGTTGGCCTTGGTTATGGTGCGAAAATTTTTTGTTTATGAAGGAATAATCTGATTGCTGAACTTCCAAAAGCTGTAACAGATCTCTAAATGCCGAAATATTTTCTTTCTGCTTTCCTGTTAAAAGTGACACTCTTAACGATCGTGGTAATTTTGAAATACATAATTGGATTAGTGCTGACTCACTGTATGGCCGAAAAAATTTTTGGTTTTGTTGTACCATGTGTTCGAAAAACTGCGTGACAGTGGGAAAATCTGAGTTCTCATAATTCGGTAAGCTAATTAACTGATCTTTGATTCCGCGCTGTGTCGTCTTCGACCAATACGCTGACAGAAAAGCATTCGGAAATTCTTCTGCCGAGTAACATTGTCTCGCGATCGGTCTCATACGAGTTGACGGTTCGCCTTCCAAAAAACGGTAAATAAATTCATGTTTGTGTGTTACGGGCCAAGTTGGTGGAAAAACAAAGCTAAATTATTGTATCCAATCCAAAGGGTGAATCTGTGTTCTATCATTTTTAAATACCTTAAATTTCGTAACGGATAGAAAGTACTTGTAATCAAAATAATCGTCTCTGAATGTCTGAGCAGATTCATGATTGCATGAGAATCTATTTGTCTGTGTCTCTTCGGAATCTAAGTCACGTACCCTCTGTAAATTACCTAAATTATACTGGCGGTGTGAGTGTGACGAATGTTCAGGATATGGCATATGCTGTGACATGTTAGAGGCTGAAACATTTTTCATTTCTGCCACTTCTTGCTGTAAAGATGAGAACTTTCTACGTAATACATTATTGGACGAACCTATCTCACTGTTTGTCTGCTGTATGTTTTGGAATTCGTGTGTTTGATTGAACGAAATTGGTGACGTATCGTCTGATTTGGTGTCATCGTTATTTTCGATAACGTCAATACGACTGGCCAATTCATAAAATTTTTCAGTCAGTGTTTTTACCTAATACATTTTTAGTCTCACAAGCATTAATTTGTTTTTGCAATTTACGTGTGGTTTTACTTAATTTCTTAACGTCTGCTTTAATGGAATCGGGATCCTGTATTAATTCCAATTGTTCAAGTCTGCTTCTCACTGTCTTAAAATCTATTGTGTATTTATTTTCCAAAGACTGAATATTAGTGTCTGTTTTTGTTTTTAGATCGGATATTTCACCATGCAATTCAGTGTTCAACTGTTTGATAGTACTAATTTCGTCTGACACTTAGCAATGTTGGTGTCTACGTATGTTTTTGCTTTAGTAAGCAACTTACGCTTGTCTTCCTCTCTCTGTGCAGTAATTGTTTCCAAGACTTGTTTCTTTACTTTGTTATGTTCCTGTATGAATTTACGGTAACGCGTTTCACTGTTCTGTAGATGGTGATTAAAACGTTAACCAATTTGGCTGTTCTGTTGTTCAAATTTCTTGTAGACTTTCGCATCCAGTGTGCGTGAAAGTTCCGCTGACATTAATTTAAAGTCGTTGCGTAACTGTGTTGCGTTTTCAGAACATTGTTTAGCGACTGCACTGATTTCATCTCTAAGTAATTTCGTTGTGGCTGCATGTGTATTACGTAATCCTTGTGCAACAGATCTAATTTCTTCCCTACTGTTCCCAGCACAAGGCTTCATTTCCTCACGTAATTGTTCTTTAGTATCATGACATTGCACGGTAATGGCTGTAATCTGTTCACTAAGTTGTTTGCTCTGTTCACTAAGTTGGTTGTTCGATTCATTAAGTTGTCTTGTTTTTCATGAAGTTGTAGCAATAATGCCACAACCTGATCCATGCCAAAATTAGCGACTCTATTCTCTGTGCTGTGTGATGGTGTATCTGCATTTGTCACGTTTCCTGTAACCATTTGGTCATTGTCTGATTCATGAAAAGGTTTGCCAATTGGATGAGCACTGTTGGTCACTACATCGGAATCAAATAAATCTGAAATATTTTGAGTACACTGTTCATCTTCGTTAGAAACATTTATCTGTTCACTGTGTAAATTTTGCGAATCAGGTGTGTCAAACTGCGCAGAGTGCATTGTATCGGAACGTGCGGCGTCCTCAACTGAATTTGTTCATCATTTGGATTAAAATCATTGCTGGTTGTCCGCACGCACTGATTATCTACAATTGGAGGAGTATCATTATAACACTGAGTGTCGCTAGTATTATCAGTCAAATTATTCAAGTCGCCTTTTTCACTCATTACGCATCGCGATGTACTGTTAGCAGTTTTTCGCGGCATTTTCACATCTTAAAGACAGGCACAAAATCAAAGACAAAGCAAAATGGAACAAACACAATATCAGCAAAGAGCAATAAATTGCCGATGATCTGAGAAAGAAGGAGTGACAAATTAGTAAATGCGTTGCGCCAGATGCAAACTACATTTAACATTAGGTAAATAAGACCAGATATATAACTGACTACTTCTCAGAAACTCGCAAAAAAAAAAAAAATACGATCCTGGCAGGCTGTCGACAAGTGTAACCTCCCAACAGTTTACGTCCGTAACCTCGCAATAATAAAATGTGACTAATCTGTTAATAAAATTGTGGCTCACATGTAACCTTTCAATAATTAACTGACTGTGAATCTAAACTGGTAAATTTGGACGTCAGCAGTGCTGCATCATGGCCCTGAAATATCATTCTGAATAAATTGAAAATTCTTACCTCAATGAAGTCACCAGATAACGCGTACATATCTGCTCCTATAAGACCTTTTTCTGGCACAGCCCAGTGCAATGCTGGCCACTATATTTGTTAGGTATAAAGAGAAACAACTGATTTTTCTTTACGGTAATAGGAAGGACCATGGATAGAAGAAATTAGTAAAATCTTTAAATTCAGATGAATGATTGTCAAAAGTTAATTTTATAAGAAAGACTATTGTTATTAAAAAAATATTAAAAACATTTACATGGGACTTGATATAACAGTAGTACAAATTTAGTTGCAACAAATTACATATGTGCGTGACTGCTTTTTCCTTATACTACACCGCTCAGGCACCGCTATCGCTCCCCACGACCAGCCCCGCTAACTCCATACACCCGACTGCTAGCTACTACTTACTCCTACTGCCGGAGCTACAACTACTACTGCTGCCGGCGCTGTTCTCTGGTTTGTGATTCTCTTACAGCTTACATATCGCAGGCAGCGCGTGAGCAATCCATCGAAATTACATCTGCTCGAGTGCGCTAGCAACAAATTCCTTAGTCATGGATCTCTTACAATACAGTATTCCTTTATTCCGCCAAGAGTATTCATAAATATGTAACAAAGATGATTCGAAAATACGTTTTAAGTTAAAAAAATTTAATGATGTACAGCTTAAAGGACGAAAAATATATACAGTTTAAAAAAAAGTTGCGATGAGGTGATATTCTCCTGTGAAAGAGCGTTTGAGTACTTCCCTTTTACTTAACATCTGAAGGAACCGCACTGGGTGATAAAGAGTTCTGGGAGGAGAGAATATGTTCCATATAGGTTGGGGTGTGGGTGGGTAAAGTGATAGTGGTTTGTTAGGTAGGGAAACTACGGAGAATATAGGTAGGAGGTGAAACAGATAAAAGGAACATGGATGATAGAAAGGACAGATGGGTGCGGAGGAGAAATGATCTGTGGATGAGTGGTGGAAAAAAATAAAGGGATAGGAGTGTGTGTAGAGGGAAAAGGAGGAGAAGCCCTGGCGTGGAGTGGGGTAAGTGGGGAATGGTTAAAGCTGGTATGAGGGATAAATATCAGGGTCGATCTCGTTGTCTGGGAGAGGGAATTCGCTTAAGTGGGGTTGAGGTAGGATATTTAGTGTGTGTAGGCTTAGGGATGGGGTATGCGTTTGCGAAGGCCAGGACTGGATATCAGGGGTGAGACAATGGGGTTATTGGACTCTAGTTTGTGGACAGTATAGGAGATGTAGAGGTGTTCAATGTGGGGGAGGGGTGGGGGCAGAGATTTAATAATATGGTAGAGAATCATGAGGGGAAGATAAAGCAATTGCAAAAAGTAAGATGGAGTGTATGGTGTTCAAGGATCTGGAGTGACTTGCAGAACTTTTGTGGGGCAGCCATCCATGCAACATTGGTATTACAGAGGATGGGTCAGATCAGGATTTTGAGGGTGTGGAAAATAGTGGGTGTGGTTGGAGGTGTAATCCCCACGTTCAGCTGTTAGTAGTTTTTGTAGTTTTAGTCTATAGTGGTCTTTCTATTGGATGGTTAGTAGGCGAGGACTCCACGTTAGTTGACGGTCGAAGGTTAGTCCCAGATTTTTTATTGTGGTAGTTAAATAGATAGGCTGGTCGTAAAAGGTAGGCTAGAAACCATGGAGGTGGAAGGTATGGAAGGTTCATACTATAATTATTGTCTGAGTTTAGGAGGGGTTGATCTTGAGAAATGATTGGTTACATCTGGGGTAAACTGACTGAGGTGGATTTGGACTGGTCATTGGGATAGACAGAGTGTGGGGCAGAGGATGAGGAAAGCGGTGTCATCGACCCGGCCGGGAATTGTACGCCGGTCCACTAGATGGCAGTCAGACGCCCTGACCAATCAGCTAATGAGGTGGACTGAGAGTGGGTGACCGTAGCCGTTTAGTAATCGGTGTCAGTATGTTCCAAAAAGCCGCGTGTGAAATTGAGATTTTAAGGGGGTCGTTTGTAGGGTTCTATTGATCACAGAGGTAAGGGGTCTATGCTACTTCTATAGCCGTTCGTAATTGCGTAAGTGTTGCCGGTACAACATTTTGTGCACGAGCTGACCTCTCGATGAGTCCCATTAATGTTCGATGGGATTCATGTCGGGAGATTTGGGTGGCTAAATAATTCGCTCGAATTGTCCAGAATGTTCTTCAAACCAACTGCGAACAATGGTGGCCCAATAACATGGCACGTTTTCATCCATAAAAATTCCTACGTTGTTGGGAACACGCAGTCCATGAATGGCTGCAAATGATCTCCAAATAGCCGAACACAACCATTTCCAGTCAATAATCGGTTCAGTTGGACCAGAGGAACCAATCCATTGCATGTAGACACAGCCCACAGAATTATGGAGCCACAACCGGCTTCCACAGTGGCTTGTTGGCAATTTGTTCCAAGACTGTTACCAACCGAGATCGGAACTCATGTGACTGCGCCAAGGTTTTCCAATCGTCTAGGGTGCAATCGATATGTGCACGAGTCCAGGTGAGACACTGCAGGCGGTGTCGCGCTATTAGCAAAGACATTCGCGTTGGTCGTCTGCTGTCATAGCCTATTAACGCCATATTTCGCCGCACTGTCCAAGCGGATAATTTAGTCGTATGTCCCACGTTGATTTCTGCGGTTATTTCACGCAGCGTCGCTTATCTGTTAGCACTGACATCTCTATGCAAACACCGCCGCTCTCGCTTGTCCGTCGTGGGAGGTAATTCCTGAAATTTAGTATTCTCGGCACACTCTTGACGCTGTGGATCTTGGAATATATAACTCTCTAACGATTCTCGGAATGGAATGTTCCATGCGTCTAGTTTCACCCACCATTCTGCTTTCAAAGTCTGTTAATCTCCGTCATGCGGCCATAATATAGTCGGAAACCTTTCTGCATGAATTACTTGATTACAAACGACGCTTCACCACTGCGCTGCCCTTCTATACCTCGTGTACGCAATACTACCACCATCAGTGTATGCACTTATCGCTATTCCATTACTTTTGCAGCCTCCGAGTATGAAAGCATGTTCATGCGCTGTTTCTGAGGGAACCCCAAAAGCAGCAATTGCGAGGAAGGCCGTGTCTGTAAATTCTGCTCGAGACAAATCATCGAAATTTCTGCCGTATGTTCTTAATATGATTTTCTCGAGCAACTTCAAAATCTCTTTCGATATTATTGTTACTGAGATCTAGAGGCTCAAAGTTCCCGTATTTATATAGAAAGCCGCAAAAACCGGTTTTCAGCCGTTTCTGCACGGAGGGTCGCAGTTATCAAAATAACTATCTAAATAACTAACCGTAACCATTCATCTAGTAATGCCATTCCCATGTTTTCGAAAATCTGTATCCATTATCATCATACAGCCAAAGAAACCCGATTTTTGGATACCAAAAGCACCAACTGTGGGGATGGCCACTTCAATAAATTCTGTGCGTGACAAATTGACGAAATTTTTGCCATATGCTCTTAAGATGAACCTTGAAACTTTTTTGGTATCATCACCCATTACTGGGATCCAGAGGTTCAAAGTTACCGTACTTATGGAGGTAAAATACGCACGTAATATCCCGTCTGAGGCGTAAATGGTGTTTTAAGTACATAGTGAACGCACGGCAAGGGTCCTAGCATCATCGCAAGGGTTCTAAGTTTAGCAAGACTATTTTTAGACAGCAACTTTTTCAGCAATAAAACTTTATGACGCTCTGAATCTGTGCAATGGGAACATACTGCACTTGAAATTGTTCGATGGCGCCACCTGTTGGTGTATTTAACTTATTTTTTCGTATGAGATTCTATGCACCTGCAAATCAAGCACCGCATTTATTTGGTATACTGTAGGTGTAGCCTAAAAATGTTGTAGATTTTTATGTAAAGCAGTGTAAAATAACCTTGGCTTGGATGTTATTTGTTGTTTATTTGTGTGAAAGCGTGTAAATGTGCCGGAGTACATAAAATTTCAAAACTTTATTGACTTATAGAATTTGTTCTAGATAAGCAGAACGCCCAATGGTAGCACCGAAAAGAAGGGAACCAGCGGAAAAAATGAACTTATCGCAGTACAAAAAAGGCAAATATCTTCCTTTTTAAAAGAATCTGACAGAAAACTAGGTAAACATCTGCCTGAATCCTCATTCCACGTTCCTCGGCAAAACTTTTGACATACGAACATATTCGAGCTTATTTGTGCTGAAACAGAGTAAGAGAGAGACAGCGACGGTGGAAGAGAGAGGAAACAGTGCCAGTGGAAGAGAGAGAGAGGGAAGGCAGTGATGTCAGGAGTGAAATGTAGCAATGACAGAGCAAGAAGAATGAATGAAGACAATAGCAGTGGGAGCCAAATAGAGACAAGATATTGATGATCAGTGAGACCGTAGAAGTGAAAGAGAAAAAGATAGGGATGGAGATAGAAGCAGCGGGAGCAAACGAGAGAGGAGACAGTGGAAATGAAAGTTACAGATGAGTGGAGACAATACGTAGGCCTGGGGGTCTGGACCCTCCGAGACGGGAGAACTTGAACACGTAGGTATGAGGGAGGGGGGGGGGGGGCGTATTTATGACCGAAATTTGGTATTGGGAAAAAATAAGTTGTACGTCTCAGAATCTTTGAGCTACCGAGATATGGCGGAGACCATGGCAGTGGGAAAGAAGGACAAAAGGAGACAGAGTGAGGTAGGAGACAGTGGCTGTGTGATATATTTTAAATCAATTAAAGAAAAGGCAGACAGTGGGAGCGGGATGTATACAGGATGGAGTGAAAAGCTTGTAAGGCTGTTGCAAAGGAGGTTATGCTGAGAAATAATTGTTCAGAAAAAAGTCGATATGTTACGCCGATACAGAGTTATTTAGCATCGAATTTAGACTCTCACGTGTCAGGTGTCAAACAGCATGCGAGAGACAATGTCGCCAAATGTGTTCTTCGTTTGGTTTCCTCAAAGCGAACAAACTTAGCTTTCGCTCACCTAGCTTAAATTTGTTACTTCGGCAAAAGTGCAGTTTTTAACTGGCAAGAGCGTTTGAACTAGCGGCAAGTAGCGGACCCACAGATGTCTGTCTTTGCATTACCGCATTTTAGCTCGTAGAAGTGCTTGAATTTGCGCGCGAAACGACCTGTTTGGCTACCTTCAGTGGTAAGTAACTCGGAAACGGAGCAGCGTATTTAATTTTTTTAAATTATTTTTTAAAACAACCTTCCCTGAACACCGTTACAAGCTTTTCAAACTGTTTCTGATGGCTTTCGATCTTCCACCATAACCGAGTGCATCAACATGAGGTAGCAAATATGAGGTAGCCAAGGAGGTGGAAACGTGGGTTCTACTATGTCAAGACTGCTTGGTAGATACAACAATTAATTAGCAGGAGTACAAAATAAGAAAGTATTTATTACTTAACTTTGTGGTTGTCCATTATCTATTGGTTGACATAGAAGATGCGACTAGCCTAAGCATCTGTAGAATGACATAATTTTCAAGACACAAACCTTGCAGTGACGAATTAATCCCTCGTAATCTTGAATGTCGAATCCGGTGAATTCGAAGACTAAATTGGCACTGGGCTACAAAGACTTGATGACAGCAATGACTGAGCTGCAGACGATGACTGACTAACATCGGCGCTATCTGGCCACTGTGCGCGGTTATGAACTGTAGCCTGACACAACTCCATTACACTCCCGCTACACATGAAGTGGCCTAGTGGCGCCTCGCGGCGAGTTTAAGTACTGCGACTGGCTGTATAATCTTTGGCTAACACAGCCGTTCTTCTGTTCCGTTTATCGAGAGAATCGCATCCGGCGGATCGATCTCTCAGGCGCGGTGTGGTCATATGCTTGACGACATCACAGTTTCTGACCACACTGCGTAGATAGTGCCACTGAGAGGGAGATGCTGAGTATGAAGGCTCAGCTTCAAAAAGAGACTGAATAAAGTATTTAGAATGTTCTGTGTTAAAAGAGTGCGAATATATTTGGACGCCAAAATTTTTGGTGAGGAAAGCGAATGAGGACAGCGGCAGTTCTTTCCCCACTTTTCTGTAAAAGTCTTTTGACTAGGAATATATCTGCCTTTGTTGTGGTCAGCCAGGAGAATTTCTCCACTGGTGTAAATTGTGAATCAGTCAAAATTATATATATATTTTTTTGTGCCCACTGTCTGCTCTCTTTCCCTTTCGTAGAGGTAATACTGCAAGACGGCGGCCTGTTTCGGGTCTTTCTCCTCACATGTTATCCTATTTGCATATTGAATTTGCATACAAGACATTCTCGTTTCATTTATTTTCAGATTCAGTTTTATTTGTCGACTTTCCAATTGTATTGCGTGTCCAGAATGCGTGTTGTATTGCGTGTCGTTTGCGCGAGGTAGCCCGTAGATAGGGATGGAGATAGAAGCAGCGGGAGCAAACGAGAGAGGAGACAGTGGAAATGAAAGTTACAGATGAGTGGAGACAATACGTAGGCCTGGGGGTCTGGATCCTCCGAGACGGGAGAACTTGAACACGTAGGTATGAGGGAGGGGGGGGGGGCGTATTTATGACCGAAATTTGGTATCCATTCCTCTGAAATTTCATTCTTCTAATGTTTCTTCCATTAAATGTATCTGCTCTTGATCAGGGGAGCTCGTTTTCGCTGGGGCGAAAACAGGAGGAACTGCCGGAGATTTAGATTGCAGGGTCTCAAGCTAGTGGACTGCACGGACAGTCGGATGAGCCTTTACAGTGATTATCCCTCTGGCCAAGCTTCCTCGAACGATAAGTGGCTGAACGGAAGATTGGTGTCCTCGTTACCAGAACGGGAAACCGCTGGTGGAAGGGATTACACCCAAACCTCCAAATGCCAGACACTCAGATCGGTACCAAATATTGTTGAGCCGTGGGCGGCTCATGTTAATGCCGTTTTTCCTTTTGGGCATTTTGTCACCATCGAGTGGCGTCTTATTCCTCCCTCAGTCACTTCTTAACGAGTTGCTCACTTGCCTCCGTCAGTGGCAGCAGCAGCGTTTGTCGATACTAGTACTGCTGTAACTTCTTTGGTGTGGCAGTTATATTTCCGTGTCATGGTGTGTGTGGCAGTTGGTCGGTTGCGGCGGAGGAGCGAGGAAGTCTCTGCGGCGTGTGATCAGGCCGGGGCCGCTGGTTCAAAATGGTTCAAATGGTTCTGAGCACTATGGGACTTAACATCTATGGTCATCAGTCCCCTAGAACTTAGAACTACTTAAACCTAACTAACCTAAGGACATCACACACATCCATGCCCGAGGCAGGATTCGAACCTGCGACCGTAGCAGGGCCGCTGGTGGCGTGCACGCGCGGTCGGAGTTGTGTGGCACTAACTGCGAGAACTGCTAAGTTCGTCGCCCACCGTCATACTGGAGTTGAATAATCAGTGAACCTATCATCAAAGCTCAACCGCTGTGACACATCTTCGTTGATTGCTGGTTGTTGCGTCCTGGGCTGTCCCCGCAAGCAACAACGTGACGGTGTGTTGGAGTCTGCAAATTTTGCTGCCGTCTTCCTGTATGGTGTATTAACCTTTGAAATGATTATAATTTATTAGTGAAGTGCGCCAGCGGTATCTTCTGCCTTGTGTCCGTTAATGTTCCGGTTAGCTTCACTGGTCGCTAGCGTAGTTTTGCGGCAGTGTGTTTCCCTCGCTGTGTTGATGCTGTCCGGCACGACGTGTAGCTCTACAGCTCGGTGTTGTTCTCCTTTTCTCTTTGAGTGTTTTGTTATATCCTAGCCAGTAATTCCAACCGAGCCCGCTGCCAAAAGGTTGGCAGCATCAAAGTCCGGACGCCGTCCGCATAAGCAGCGCCAGCGAGACAGGAAATCGCCGCAAGTCTGCGCGCACCACCGCTGGCTTCTGGCTTCTTAAGCGCTGGAGTCGCGAGCGCTAGGACAGTTCTGTATTCGCCGCTCAGTTGTATACTCGCCACCGATTTGTGTACTTGCTAGTCAGTTGTGTGTTCATCGCAGCAGAGTTGTTGTTTGTCGTCAGCCGACGCTGACCTAGCCGCTCCGACTCGAACTAGACAGATTTCTGTAGACACGGAGTTCACCACTGTGTTTCTGTATCTTCGTTAATAAAGATAAGTACCGACTTTTATTTAATCAGAGTGTTTGGGTTTTCATCTTTCTGTTCACTGTTCCAGCGGACCGGTCGGCCCGCTATTAAAAGTGTGGCGGTGATTTCGTAAGCCGTTTCTACAGCGAAGTGTTTGTCGCTACGAACGCCGCCACAAAATGTTTATTGTGCCTTGACTGTGTTTATACGCCATAATACTGCTGCGATCCTCGTCTTCGCTGATACTTTTGGTTGTCGTGCTGTTGGTCGGGTGGAACGGAGTTGATTAGCCGCTCGGTTGGTTCGCCAGCCGTCCTTAGGTCGTGCTGCAACCTGATTGTTTAGTGTTACGCTAAGCTGTCTGTCTCACCTAAACTGTGGTTAGAGTTTCCTCCCCTGGCCGACCCTTGGAACACTTCTGAGCGCCACTGTTTGTTGTTAGTGACTGGTATTTTATTTTCGCAGGTACTGTGCCAGGCCTTCAGCCGTGTATTAATATTGTCTGTTTTATGTTTCGTATATGGCCTTCAGCCGAACTTCATAACAACTTCAAGATTAGGTCTTCAGCCGTGTTTCATTGAAAATTCTTGTTGCTCTGTATTATGCCTTCAGCTGCGTTTGTTTCAGAATCTGTGGCTTTAATATGTAAATCCTTGTCTGTATGGTTTCTCTTTAATTAGCTTGAATTATTGAAACAGCCCTCAGCCGTGTTCAGTAAATGTTTATCTTAAGGTTGTCTTTAATTATTCTTGAGTAATCGTTTGGGCCTTCTGCCGACAAGATACTTCAAGTTCTCTTAAGATGTTTTTCTGTTGCATTGTGTGAAAGCTCATCTTTAAAGTCCCTCTTTTTTATGTAAAGAATTTTTTTTAAAATTCTGCTTTCAGCCGAAGAATTAATTTGAATTTTCCTTAATATGGCCTGTAGCCGGAATTTGTAAGTGCTTGGCTTTTAAATAATTTCCTTAGCTGATCTGAAATATTATTTCTGCTTTTAGCCGAGAAGATATTGTAGTTTTACTTAAGTAAGGCCTTCAGCCGTTACTCTAAATCCTGGTGCTTTAAAAGCAATCATTTAAACTTATTCTGGAGAAGTTACTTGGGCCCTCAGCCGTGAATTGATCTTTGTTGTTTTAAAGAGAAAACTGTGAATTGGTTTGAGGAATAAAGTTGTGTGTGTTCTTGTATCATCATCATCATCAGTTATCTGCTATATTAGCAGGTCCTTTGCCTCTCCATTTTCTGCGATCCATTGCTTCCTTCTTAAGGCTGCTGTATGTTGTACCGTCCATCATGTCATCCAGTATCTGGAATCTCTTCCTTCCTCGCTTCCTTTTCCCTTCTACATAATCTTCTAAAACTGTTTTTATCAGTCCATCATTCTTTCTTAATATATGCCCAATCCAATTTCTTTTTCTTCTCTTTATTACATCTAATAACTGTCTTTTCTCTCCCACTCTTCTCAGTACCTCTTCATTTTTTACTCTGTCCATCCAACTTATTCTTTCCATCTTCCGCCATGTCCAGATCTCAAAAGCCTCCAGCCTTTCTCTGTCTTTTTTCCTCATAGTCCATGTTTCAGCGCCATATAGAAGAACACTCCATACAAGACAGTTTCTTGTATAACTAACAGGAATTGACCTAGGCCCATTTCCATAGCCTGATCCGCTCTGTCCTGCGAAGCCAGATTTCAATTGTGTGTCGACGGAGTATCAACCAAGACACCCATTTAGTTCGTGCTGTGTGCTGTCGTTCAATAGAACGTGCTTAAACGGTAATTAAAAGTAACGCCAGAACTACGGAGTTAGGCAAACCGTATCTGTGAGCTCTGAATGTGAAGATTTCTGACAGGTGAGTTGGAGTAATAAAAAAAACTGAGTGAACGGGTCAACGATGAACTTGAACGGGCGTTATGGGACGTCCATCCTGAACAAACACAACGAACAACAACCAACAATATGAGATAAAAATGGTTGGTAGAGCGTCAGATCGTTGGGCTAAAGGTTAGGAGTTGGAAACCCACTAACAGCGATATATTTTTTTTAACAGCTTGCGCGTGAAGTTGTTGTATGGGAGAACAATTTTTTGCCATGTAAAAGAACGTTTCGAAGTTTGTAGCAATGTTCTTTTGGCAGTCTGCTTTCGCTTCGTTAGTTGAAAGTAGCAAACCTATAGCGTACATTTGTATAGATAACACCACACTTGTCAATACAAATGGACGCTATAGGTTTCTTACACATTGCGTACATTTGTATAGATAACACCACACTTATCTATACAAATGTACGCTACAGGTTTGCTACTTTCAACTAACGAAGCGACACCAGACTGCCAAAAGAACATTGCCTCAAATTTCGAAACGTCCTTTTTCATGGCAGAAAAATGTTCTCCCATATAACAATTTCAAGCGTAATCTGTTACAAAAAATCACCATCAGTGGGTTTCGGACTCGAGCCTTTTAGCAGGATATTCCGACGCTCTACCAACTCACCTAACAGAGATCTTCACATTCAGAGCTCACAGATACGGTTTGCCCATACTCCGTAGTTGTGGTGTTACTTTTAATAACCGTTTACGCATCTTATACTGGACGACAGCACACAACACAAAACTAAATCTGTGTTTTCTTTGATACTCCATCGACACACAATGTCTGGTACCGATCTGAGTGTTTGATACCCGGGTGTGAGAATTCTGCTTTGTTAGTAACCTTTGGTTGGATTCCTATCCCCTTGCCGTTATGCTGTTGTATGTGGTCTCCAGACACTTTTCCTCAAGCAAAATATATAGCCACTCGTGTATCTGCAAATTTCCAAACTTTGCCCTCCCCTGGGAACGTAGTGTGAAGCCCAACAAAATATCGAGATATTCCGACAAACAAATCTGGACGTGGAAAAGGGGCGACACTCGTATCTCGTTGGAGGATACATACTAACTTTATCGTGGGAGCTAGGGAACGGTCTTCCAGATCCCTGACTGGAAGAGCACTTAGAAATTTTCTGGGATTAGCTAGAAAAGACAATGCGGGACGACTTTCCGAAGTCTGAAGCAAGGGTAGCGAAAAATGAGAGACATTCGTAGTTGTACTGGGATTCGTATGGGTATTCTGGTTCAAACTTCTAGTTTGTGAGGCTAATCTGGACTGCGGGGTCGTTCGTGTTTTTCTTGACTTCGGCCCTCTGCCAAGTCTCCGAAGTTTCGCTCTGAACTAACGCGAACCCTCGACAAGTAATCAGGAGGATGATGACATCTGAGGTGATGACTTCATATCGGCTCAGTGCAGCAACTGTTAGCAGCGACCGGAGTTCAGCGCACCCCGACTTGTAAATTAACTGGTTCTGCCAAGTGTAAACCAGCCGACCAACCGGCAAAGCAGGGAAACCGCATTGCACACTAAACGAAAATGAACCCTACCAAAACCCGATTGTGACCAATCGACAACTTGTGTGACACTGTACGTCCATCTTTTTAGCGATGGTCGCGGGACTGGGCTGTTCCATTGATGATGTCAAATTAAACACCTTTCAGCCGTCAATTTTCAACCAAGCGAGGTAGATTATTTGTACACGTCGGTCAGGGGGCTGAAGATGGCGTAATAAAGCACCGAAACTGGTTGCCAAATGAGATAAGTTTGATAGTTGACGGCTGAGAGGTGTTTAATATGACGTCATCACTTGTATGACAGTCTTGGCGTGTTACAGACGCTGCAGCTTCCCCAGGAGACTTCACAGGTACCCAGTCCAGCAGTACCCCTCCTCCTTAAGTGCCCAGTGCAGATCGACACACCTTATGATGACCTAAGCTACGACAATGGTACCGAGCATTGCACAATGTCTAAAACCAACCCAACCTACCCTTGATGATCTGTCGCAGATGGCAAGAAAACCACTATTACTCTTACTACCCGACCAGACTGTCTGAGAGGTTTCTTTCCATTTGCGCTTGCCTTGGCACTCCCCCCCCCCCCCCACGCCCCCCTGCCCTTGAAACCACTATCCTTTGTTCGCTTTTCGCTCTATGTCTGTTTCCTCGATGCGACCGTGTTAGTGCATAGTCCAACTCAGACGCACGGATAACATCACAGCCCCAATCCCGTGAACTCTTCAATTAGTAACTAACAAATACGAATGTGACAGTAAATCGCTAAGTCTGTGTGGATGTGGAGGGACTACACGCCTTTTTTTTTTTTTTTTTTTTTTTTTTTTTTTTTAACCGACTTGTTGGAAACCATCTCAACGGCAGTCATGGAAAGATTGCATTTGCAGCGCACACTCCCCGAACTTCGGAAACTGCAATTTTATTGAAGGAAGAAGAGTTCATTCCCGTTTTCCATTTCTTAGCTTTGCTAACTTGTTGCACGCGCTTCACGCACTGGTATGCAAGTTCCTCTGCAATCTAATTCTTGCTACAAAGGGGATTCTTTTCGTAGCAACTGAAGTTTTGCTATCGACTTAACTCATTGGAGCTGCGAGTATTGCTTTATTCATTGATCTGTTATGTGTTTCTGTTCGAATTCATACCTTTTTTGTGTAATTACATAATTTTACAATCACAGTTGAAAACATAATTTCTGCCTTTATGTGTCTGGGTACCATCTTAATCGTAACTATACGGCATCATGCTGGTGGCGACCGTAACAGCCACGCATGTTCTTATTTTTGTTACATTTTAATCACGTAAATTCATTCTCAGATTGTTTTATAGCCTCGACGTTTATATGTCCTGAGTAATTTTCAGGCACTGTCTGAACAAATATTATTGTGCAAGATCAAACTCTATCAGTCAGCAACCATTAAAGTAAATTATTCATCTGAAATGTTCAGGTTCAAAAATGGCTCTGAGCACTATGGGACTTAACTTCTGAGGTCATCAGTCCCCTAGAACTTAGAACTACTTAAACCTATCTAACCTCTGGATTCGAACCTGCGACCGTAGCGGTCGCGCGGTTCCAGACTGTAGTGCCTAGAACCGCTCGGCCACCTCGGCCGGCGAAATGTTCAGATGCTCCAACAATAAATAATACGAGAGGCCCCTGACGAGTTCGGGAATTTAATAAATAACGTTTCCGATATGAGCGGCAGTTGATTTTTCAATTAGTTTATTAGCTTCATGGAGGAAATCTATCATTTTATATGAACGAGGGTGATAAATTCAGCATAAGTCTAAAATACATAACCAGGGAGCACCTAATGAACAAGAAACTGAGCACCAAACGTAACAAGAGTCTTTTGTGATTTGTGTGTTTGTATTGCGGGCGTTCGTGGGAGGTTTAGCCAGAAAGCCCGTGGCAGAGCGGCGGCTGCCTATTCCCCCTTGCAGCCAGAGCGCAAATACGTCAATGCCTGGGGCAGTGTGGCGGCCGCAGGAACTGATGCCTACTGCCGCCGAGATAAATATGGGAGCCGCCGTGTCCCCTACCCCCAACCACCGGCCCCTATCCCAACACTGCCTCACGGCGGCGCCCACTTGGCTCGGCGCCACCACGCCGGCCGACGCTAGTGGCGCCGCTCTGTGGCCACTGACGGAACTCATCCACTGCGAGCAACCCACAACAGGCTGGCCGTGACGTCGCTGCCAACGGCGCTGTGCCAAGGAGATCATAATAAAGTCGTATTCGGCGCGTCACGTGATAGGCGCGAGGAACGGCAGCGCCTATCACGTGACGCAGCCACCGCTACTACTGACACATTTCTGTTGCAACTGCTGGTTTCGGACATTGAGCAACCGTCTCTCTCTCCCTCCCTCTCTCTCTCTCTCTGTCTGTCTGTGTGTGTTTAATGAAAGTATTCGTACTGCTATATTTTAGTCTTTATCATGAAATGACGATCAGTTTGGAATTATGGAAAGTAAAGACACTAGGAAGGCACTAGAGTGGCAGTTCTGACATGATAATGAAAGCAAGACTAAAGAAAGATCGTGACACGTTCATCTGGAATGGTTCGACAATGTCAAATGGTTAAGATTTCAGAATGAAATTTTCACTCTGCAGCGGTGTGTGCGCTGTTATGAAACTTTCTGTCAGACTAAAGCTGTGAAACGGACCGAGACTCGAACTCGCGACCTTTGCCTTTCGCGGACAAGTGCTCTACCAACTGAGCTTCCCAAGCACGACTCAGGACCCGTCCTCACAGCGTCAGTTCCGCCAGTAGCTCGTCTCCTACCTTCCAAACTTCACAGAAGCTCTCCTCTGAAACTTGCAGAACTAGCAGTCTTGGAAGAAAGGAAATTGCCAGGATGTTTCATAACAGCGCACACTCCGCTGCTGAGTGAAAATTTCACTCTGGAAACATCCCTCAGGCTGTGGAAAAACCATGGCTCCAGAATATTCTTTCTTCCAGGAGTGCTAGTTCTGCAAGTTTCGCAGGAGAGCTTCTGTGAAGTTTGGAAGGTAGCAGACGAGGTACTGGCGGAATCGAGGCTGTGAGAACTCGCGAGTCATGCTTGAGTAGCTCAGTCGGTAGAGCACTTGCCCGCGAAAGGTAAAGGTCTCGAGTTCGACTCACGGTCCGGCACATAGTTTTAATCTGCGAGGGAGTTTGAAATGGTTAACATGTTCAATTATCAGAAAAAGAAACTAAGAAAAACAGCGGTAAACTATAGCGAAAGAAGGGCAATATTCAGCACGTACAAGAGCCAAGAGGAAACAGTAAGACTGGAAGACCAAGAACGGAGTGCTCCGATTAAAAAGGGTGTAGGACAGGGAAGTTCTCTTTAGCCTCTACTGTTCAATTTACACATCAAAGAGGCAAAGAAAGAAATGAGAGAAAGTTTTAAAAGTGGTATTAAAATTCAGGGCGAAAGGATATCAATAGTAAGACTCGCTGAAGACGTTTTTACCTCAGTGAAAGTGAAGGAGGATTACAGGATTTGCTGAAGGCAGTGAACAATCTAATGAGTACAGGATATGGACTGAATGTAAATGGGAGAGACACGAAAGTAATGAGAAGTAATAGAGATGAGAGCAGCGAGATCACGAAATAGACGAACCTAAGGAATTCTGCTACCTAGGCAGCAAAATAACTTATGACAGACGTAGCAAGGAGGACATCACATGTAGACTAGCACTGACAAAAGGGTATTGCCGGTCAAGAGAAATCTACTAATACAGAAAATGGGCATTCATTTCATAAAATAAATTCTGAAAATCTTCATTTGGAGCACAGCATTGTATGGTAATTAAAAATAGACGGTGGGAAATCTGTCACAGAACAGATTGAAGCATTTGAGATGTTATGTTACAGAAGAATGTTGAAAATTAGGTGGACTGGTAAGGTATGCAATGAGGAGGTTCTCTGCAGAATCGGCGAGGAAAGGAACGTATGGAAAACACTGACATGGAAAACACTGACAAAAGAAGGGACTGGATGATAGGACACCTGTTACGAGATCACGGAATAACTTCCATGTTACTAACAAGTGCTATAGAGAGAAAAAGCTGTAGAGGAAGATAGACACTGGGATACATCCAGCAAATAATTGGGGAAGGAGATTGTAAGTGCGACTCTCAGATAAGGAATTTGGCACAGGAGAGGGATTCGTTGTGGGTCTTGTCAAACCGGTCGGAAGATTGATGACTCAAAAAAAAATCTTGAAATTCTGGTAGAGATTGTCGCTTGAAAGTGTTCTCTTGAAGTGGATCTTACACAAAATTCTGGTGGGACGTATCAGACAAAAATTACCAAGGTTGCACAGAACAAAAGAGTGGTACTTTCCGATTTTCGAAATTACTTTTTCATATAGACATAATAAAATTAATGTAAACTCGAAATCTTTTGCCACTGTGGTACTGTTGTGAGACTAGATGGATATGCACGTGAGCTGAAGCTCAAACCACTGCAGCAAGATTCTGGCCTTGTGACACGAACACATATCGTGCTGGAAGATGCCATCACTATCAGGGAAGATCTCAAGAATGACGCAATGCAGGTGGCCTGCAATAATGTTCAAGCAGCCCACTGATGTGATGCCTTAGATTACTACCAAACGTCCTATGGAAGCCCATGTGAATGTACCCAACACTACAATACCGTTCTCATCGGCCTGCGATCGAGGGCAATGAATGTTTCGAACAACTGTTCGCTTGGATGACAGCGTATCCGACCACAACCACCGACCTGGTGAAAGAAGAAACGTGGTTCACCAAACCAGGTGACCAGTTTACATTGACCCAAGGTCCTATATCGATGTTCATATGTCCACTGCAACTGACGATGTCGTTGGGTAAACATTGGAACACGCAGGAGTCGCCTGCTGCGGAAGCCCTTGGTCAACAATGTGGACTGAATCGAGTGCTCCAAAAATATCACCGCTTTTCGTAGCGAGCAAGACTACTATGTCGTCCAGCACCTTGTCTCCTACTCGTGTTTTCACCTCAAGACAGCAGCATGGGAACAGCTGACCTACTTTGCCCATTTCGATATGCTCGTTCCCAGCTACTGTGGCGTAATAATCTACCCTTTATCGCAGTAACTGGGTTTTCCCATTCCCCAATTTGCAGCGAATCGTTATAATATAGCCACTGCTTAAAGTTTGAGTAGAAATCAACAACAATAGCGGCCAAAGCGTTCCGGTGTAAAGAGCCAGGCTCATTCTGTCAACGGCGGACTGATGTTCAGGTCAGTCTCTTACCCTTGGAGTGAGAAACTGCCGCAAAAAGGTGGAAGAATCAATAATGACCTATTGCAAGAGGATTCAGAGGCCAATGGAAACCATTGCTTCAAAGACATATAATGTGTATCCACAGGAAGTGTGAACTTAATTGAGAAAGTGTTATGATGATCCCTCCTCTGGCGAAGGATTCCGGCCTAGTCACCCATTCGGAACTCCGGGAGGGGATTACCAAGGGGTGGTGACCTTGAGAAAAAGACTGAATAACCTACAAAATAGTAGAATGTCAGAAGTTTGAACGTGGTAGAGAAGCTATAAAATCTGCGAAGATAAATGAAAAGGGTCTATCTAGATAAAAGCCGGCCACGGCGTGCAACACTTCACGCGTGCAGCGTGTGCCAGCCGCGGTCGGGAGAACGCTCGGCATCTCTCGGTTTTGCTCGGCCCTTCTCGGAAATACCCGGAGCAATACATTTCATTGAGTATTGCGGTGTAGCATTTTTTGGTCGGCACCACTCCTTCAGTTCGGCAGGATAGTGTTGTCAGCGCTTAAACCCTCGGCTATTTGTTCATCGTAGGGAGGACATTCACAGGTCCAGCGCCTGTTTGCACAAAAAGACGCAGTGCAGCGATCTATCTTCAGAAGCTTATAAAATGAATCGGAAAGACAGAAGATAGTGATGAGAACTCTCGATATATATTATGCAGTCGCATAAGCAATGAGTACTGCAAATTTGCTGTGGTACGACATTACATTACCACGCGGGAAAAATATAAAGGTTTAGGTTGTGAATGAAAGAGCAGAATGTTACAAACATCGGCAGATAGGATTCATTGGACTGTACACCAAGAACCACTTTGTGCTTAATTTGCAGGCATGGAGCACTTGTACAAATTGGTGGTACGAATAGTAAAATTTCTGCAGTCGCACGCATTATTCCGCTGTTAGTTGCGACAGTTTCCGAAAGAGTTGAACAAAGAGTATGGACACTTCACGTTACTGCAAACTACGTCGGTTAAGTCAAGAGAACAATTTTTCGATTTGAAATGCGCTATTGTTGAACTCATGAAGGAAAAAGGAGCGCAGGAACTAAAATTAGAAAAAATCCTGAATAGATTGCAGCCCTCAGGTAAGTAATGCAATACATTTTAATAAATGCAGGTTGGTTTTATTCAAGATTACTACACACCACTTTATTTCCCACTCTTTTGAATACGAAATTCTACTCTTCAACATAATCTCCGTGCAGTGTGGCAGCCTTACGCTACCTTTCTGGGAGTGCTTGTTTGTCCACGTGGCACCGCTTTGCTGCTCGAAATCGGAGCCAACGTCTTGATGTATCAATAACCTCCCCGTCATCCACTTACTGTTTCCCACAATGAGCATCCTTCATTGGGCCAAACAGATGGAAATCGTTTCTTCAATTTCATGAGGATAACGTAACACACTTTGAGATGATCGTTGAACAGTGAGGGAGAACCTGTGGGTAGCCCCTTCAGAGTCCCAGAAAACTGTTGCCATGGCTTTATCGACTGAGCGCGACGCGGCTCCACGGATTGCCGTTTGATTCCGGTTCGAAGTGATGAGGCCATGTTTTATCACCTGCAATGATGGCTGACAAAAAATTGTAACGGTGAGCATCATAACGCGCAAGAAATTCCACACAGATTCGTTACTCTTTATGGTATTTTGTTAGGCGGCGAGGAATCCCATGGGCACACACCTTTGGATACCCAACTGGTGGTCGAGTCAGTCAGCACTACCAACAGAGACGTTTAGTTGAGCAGCGAGGTACTTGATTGCGATCCGTCGATCACCTTGAGTGAGTGTGTCCACACGTTCCAGCTGTTTGCAGCCGGCCAGCACGCGCGAGACTGGACAGGTTTGCACGACGTTGATGCGATGATGACAGAAGCCTCGCCCAACGGCTCACAGTGCTTTTGTTCACTACCAGGTCTCCGTAGACATTCTATAATCGCCTATAAGTATCTGTCAAAAGAAAATCACAACTCCCTGTTTGGGACGCAACTTCGTTAGAGACGCCATTCTGAAGATTATGTATAGCGCAGCCATCTATCTAAAGATCATGAAACTATGAACGCTGAAGTGCGAACACTCCACAATGTCCCACGATAAATTCTCCATTTTTTTTCAACAGAAACTGACCGATAAAAAATTGTTGCATTACTCACTGAATGATTCTCGTAAGTAGTCTTGCCTGCATACTGCCCACAGTAAGACACTGCAAGGAGAGAGACAACTTATTCCTGATTTGATGGAGTGTGATTAATGAAAATAGCGTTGTGAAGGGACACATCCGACAGTCACAGTCCAGTTCCTTAAGCTCAGTGGCGTAAAAGAAAAGCCGAGGTTTGAAGAATTCATTGTGGCCTTGAAAGAATTACAAGGATAGTTTCCTAAACATTTCGAGGATATTGTGTGTCTGCCATCTGTTTTAGAGCTTGTTTGGACACCATTCGCTCTTTCAGTTGAAGGCGCCACTGTGTATATGCAGATGGAACTGACTGATTGTAAGGTAATCCCCGTTTTAAAGAAAAACCCCTGGAACGTTAAAACTGTGCAGGATGCCTACACTGCTTTCCTCATCTAGAGTTTCCACATCTTCATAATGAGGTTGCGAAAGTGCTACAGTATTTTCACCCACATATGTGTGTGAAAGATGTCTTTTTTCCATTATTAAATTAAAATCACAATTACATGGCAACCTGAGAATGAAAATCTGTGAAATTGTGTGCATCTGTCCGTATGCCTCAGTTTGTACCAGGTAAAAATTATGTAGCTTCTGCGCTCCAAAAATAATTAAATAATACCGAAAATTTGTTTTGTTTTTGATGTTTTTGATAAACGTGAAATATAAAACTAACTCATACACAGTGTTTCTTCATTGCCATTTAAATCAGGCTCATTTGCAGTTTCTCCCTCCTCATTCTCAGACAGCGTGTCGTAGCAGTCGGGGAAATGTGCCAGCCAGGCTGAGCGTTATGGCACTCGTGCCAGGGCATGCACGCGAGCCGAATTCCTGGCCATACCTTGTTTGGGTATGGTGGGAGTCATTGAAGTAAAATGGAAAGAAGATGATGATTTCTGGTCAGATAAACATGGAATTCAACAGAAGCAGAAAATTATATAAGGATTCGTTACCAATAGGAAAGTATTACAGAGTGAGTTATTGTGAACATTTCAATGATGTGGGTGTTCTTGCCGTAATCCGAAGCAAGTCAACACCAACAACAGTAGTTCAGACTCATATGACGATATCACATGTAGAGGATGAAGAGATAGAGAGAATACACGAGTATTTTCGGAACCTACTGGGAGGAAATAATCTAACAATTATGGGGGATTGCACTGCGATACTAGGGGAAGGAACAGAAGACAGAGTTATGTGGGTTTGGTTGTAGGAATAAGAGAGGAGAAAGACTAAGCGAATTCTGCAAGGAATTTTGTTAGCAACAGCGAAAAAATTATTGGATAATCACAAGAGGACAAGGTTGGTTGGTTGGTTTTGGGGAAGGAGACCAGACAGCGTGGTCATCGGTCTCATGGAATTAGGGAAGGATGGGGAAGGAAGTCGGCCGTGCCCTGTCAGAGGAACCATCCCGGCATTGGCCTGGAGTGATTTAGGGAAATCACGGAAAACCTAAATCAGGATGGCCGGACGCGGGATTGAACCGTCGTCCTCCCGAATGCGAGTCCAGTGTCTAACCACTGCGCCACCTCGCTCGGTAGAGGACAAGGCCTTACTGGAAAAGACGGGGAGGCACAGGAAGATTCCAGCTGAATTATATCATCGTCGGGCAGAAATTCCGATATCAGACACTGGATTGTAAGGGCCATCGAGGAACAGATGTTGACTTGGATAACAGTGTAGTAATGGTAAAGAGCAGACTGAAGTTGAGAAGAATCATCAGGAAGAATCAATATCGAAAGTAGTGTGATACTGAAGTACTCAAAGCTGTAAATACTGCGATACTAAATACCGCATTAGGCGGATCAGTTGAGGAAGAATTGACATCTGTGAAAAGGGCAATCACAGGAGTTAAAAAGCTTAAGTACACGGAAGATAAATGTGAGGAAACTTAATATTTCAACCGATCGATGTGAGAAGCAGGTGCAAAAAAGTTCAGGGAGAGACAGGAATACAGCAATATAAATTAGGTTAGGAATTAAATAAATATGAAGTGCAGGGAAGCAGAGGCGAAATGCCTTCAGGAAAAATACGCTGAAATGGAAAAATAAATGGCCGTCGAAAGGACTGATTCATCATATAGGAAAGTTAAATTAACCTTCGATGAAATTAAAAGCAAGTGCGGCGACATTAAAACTGCAACACATATTCCTCTCTTAGACACGTATGAGGGAGCGTATAGGTGGAAAGAGTGCTGTGCAGGCGTCTTCGAGGGAAAGGTCTGATGATGTGTCAGAAGACAAAATGGGAGTCGTTATTGAAGGTAGAGGGGATCCAGTGTTAGAGTTTAATGGAGCCTTAGAAGACTTGCGATAAAATAAATTAGAAAACATACACAAGCTGGTGGGTGGAGTCTATGAGACTGGTGTCACACCGCAATACTGCTGGAATAATACGCCCTAGAAGACAGTAAGCGGAGATAAGCGCGTAAATCATCGCACAATCAGCTTAACTGTTAAGGCAACCAGGTTGCTGACAATAATAATATACAAAAGAATGGAAATAAAATTTTAGAGCTCCTCGGTTTAGATAAAAGCAGCAGAGTGGCAAACTTCATAACTGAACCAACACTTAAGATGAATCAAGACACTTGCACAGAAAATGCATTTGACAGTGAAAAATAATGCACCATTTTCGAAATTTTCTAGAAAATATCGAGTAAGCTACAGAAAAGAGCAGGTAGCAATGCTCACAACATGTACAAGAATCAAGCAAGAACGATAAGAACGGAAGATGAAGAACAAAACGCTATGATCAAATAAGGGTATTGGGCAAGGATGCAGTATTTCGCCCCTGCCGTTCAACTTATACATCGAAGAAGCCATCTCAGAAATAAGAGGTAGGTTCAGGAACGGGATGGAAGCACGGGGCGAAAGGAGATCAGGGCTAACTTCCGCTGATGAGATTAATATCTTTAATGAAAGCTAGGAAGAATATTACTGTAGAACATACTGAATGGAACGAACAACCGAATGAGAAGAATGACGAAAGAAATGATGAGTAGCAGACAACAGAACTGTGTGAGTAAGAAGTGAAGTTATTCTTTTCACGTCCTGCCGACGGCGAAGAGATGGAGCAAAAATTCGGATTGCCAATACTGCAGAGGATACTGGCGGTGTCAGTTGCATAGTGACCGTCTTACAGCTGTGTCGACAGAAAATCAAAATTATAATGGCTTGACAGAATTATGAACTCCAGGTCCCTATTTTCGAAAGCGTCGTAACCACCGTCATAACGATCGGTTGAGGTAATGAGCTTTTTCGAGAAGAACGGCGCGGTACACATAAGAAAAGGGGAAGGTAATTCAGAAGTATAAGGTGTGACCAAATGTAAAGAAGACTAGAGCTATAGGTGAAGAAATTTTAATAACAGAATTATAATTACAGTTCATGTGGAACAGAACAACTATACATAATTGCCAATGATATTGATACACCGATCCCAGAGCTTGGGGAGGGAATGGATGATTTCAGTGGAGGAACTACAGTATTGCTGACGGATCAAGTTTCACACGGTGTCCTGCACTTCGTTGTCACAGGTGAATCTCTGCTGTCAGGGGCAGAAGATGTGGGAGTCACACTGGGAGGTTTCGAGGCTGTAATGAGGATGTTTGAGGACTTCCCATCGACATTTTTGAAGGAAGTCGAGAGTCTATTTGGTCACATGTGAGGTAGCGTTGTCCTGGAAAAGCACTGTCCTTTTTCGAGAGCTTGTCCCTGTGCTTTTTCTTTATGGTCTGCTCGTGCCTCAGCAACGTGTTGCCATGCTGTGTTAGCCAATCATTGAGCAGACGTCCTTCTTCGTCGATAAAGAAACTGAACATAACCTTTCGGCCTTCGGGACAGAGAGAGAGTATTTTTTTTGGATAGGATGAAACGGAATGCCGCCATTTCGTGCTCGCTCTTTTGGAGGCATAGTCGAAGTAGCAACATCATTTTTTTTCACCTGCCACAGTACAAGCAACGAAATCCGTTCATTGCTCCACATACGTCAACAAATGGGGCAAGAAAACACCCCTTTCGCCGTCTTTGACTCTCTGAAGGCTGCTTGTGCACTCACTGTGCACGAATTTTACCATAACGAAGCTCCTCGTAGATTATGTGACGTGCGTTTCCATTGCTAATCGTCTCTTCAACAACAATGTCAAGAATGGTGATACGACGATTTGTCTTCGCAGCCGGAATCGTTGATTTGGTGGTGACAACGTGCGCCTGCCCAGGGCGTGGCAATTTCGTGACATCTACGCGTCCTGCCTCATAATGGTGACACCAATGGAATATTGTGCATTATGCGGCACACTGCTGTCAGTACATCTCTTTCCTATTGCTATAGATTTGTGAAGCAAGCTCCCCTCCTGTACGAAAAAAATGATTAACAGCTCTTTGTGCTGACCGGAGGAACCTGTCGTCCAACGAACTGCAGAAACAACTTTCCAGAAATGAAGAAGTAGCTGCGAAGAACTCATCTCGTGCTACTGGGAATACTGTTATATGACCATTTTTTTCCAAACTTGTCCCATAAATAATATAAAATCAGAATTCGAAGACCTATGAGATTTGAATAATTCATCGACTTCAGGGAATGAAGTGCATGTAAGTACCAATGATTGTCAGTAGTTAATTATCTTAGTTTTAATTTTTGTTCGGATTTGCGTGGTGTATATAAGGATGAACCCCTCTGGAAGCACCCTTGGACCAGCAGCCAGCACTCGGGCGAGCAGCGACGCTCATAGTGGGATAGAGGGACCACTCCTGGCTGAAAGATGCTGCAGTCATGGACTGTGCGGCTGATCCCGGCGGAGGTTCGAGTCCTCCCTCGGGCATGGGTGTATGTGTTTGTCCTTAGGATAATTTAGGTTAAGCAGTGTGTAATCTTAGGGACTGATGACCTTCTCAGTTAAGTCCCATAAGATTTCACACACATTTTAACATTTGAACTCCTGGCTGAATTCTCAGAGCGCGCCGAACGGGTCGCAGGTGAGTGCCACTCACTTGGCCAGACTTTCCCTTTGACGTGGCACGACTGGACGCTAGGTACCCCGACTTGCTACATAGATACGATCTCCCGTTGCGTAAGGCAACCAGCGTCGATTGTTTCATGACTCGAAAGTGAAAAGAGACGAAATGCTGTTTTTAGCACAGTCCTGGAAATGCACTATCGTGAGCAAAATGTAGAAAGCTTTCGTCCTTTAGGACTACCGTGCACCACAAATAACATTAAAAAAGGATTGAGAATCGACAGTTTGGGACCTCTTCGTAATCATGTCCACAAAAACTAAATGTTTACGCAGGGTAACAATGTAAATGAAGTGAGAGAGTGAAACTTGACTGTGATGTCACTTCACTGGCCACAGAACGAGAAAGAGAGAGAGAGAGAGAGAGAGAGAGAAGAGGAGGGAGAGGGAAAGTGAGATGCTTTTTTCAGCACTACGCGGTAGGAAATGCGTTACTGGGTAACAGCTCGAAGTAAACATCAGGAAAGGGGAGGTGCTCGAAACACTCATAGCCCAGCCAGTTGGAACAGAGCAACGAATCCCAACTGCAGAAATACGTGTTTTCCTCTTAAGTCAGTCGGTACACTTTCATTCGATTTTCGGCTTTCGGCTTTCGGCTTTCCGACTTCTTTATCTCTGGGAGCTCAAACGGCTCTGAGCACTATGGGACTTAACATCTATGGTCATCAGTCCCCTAGAACTTAGAACTACTTAAACCTAACTAACCTAAGGACAGCACACAACACCCAGTCATCACGAGGCAGAGAAAATCCCTGGCCCCGCCGGGAATCGAACCCGGGAACCCGGGCATCTCTGGGAGCCTTCACTGTCAGACTTTCCCTCTGCTGTACTGTGACGCTGCCAGGGCCCACCCTTGAGCAGATGAGCTCGCGGACTTAGAAAGATTTCACGATGAAACCCGTAGGCGAGAGTGCTGGGGAGCCGCCAATGACTGTTTCTGCAGCAGCTTCAGCCTCTACCTACAGATCGAGCCGCGACAGTGCATTGATCTGTAGGGACAGTAGACATTTTTAAAGAATTTCAATAACCTCGTGCTCCACTCTGAAGACCAGCTTTCAGATTTGAATGACCAAGCTGCTTCCAGCTCCAGCCACAGATGCAACGCATTCCTTTCTATGCTACTATCTATATTTTATACCAACATCACGACGATCGCGGTACAACTTCACGATTACAGTTGTTTCTTTTTTATCACGATTATTAGAATCTTACCCCAGACCCTTTAGTCAGGTGTGCCAAGCTGTCATTT
Organism: Schistocerca cancellata; assembly: GCF_023864275.1. Taxonomy (NCBI): domain Eukaryota; kingdom Metazoa; phylum Arthropoda; class Insecta; order Orthoptera; family Acrididae; genus Schistocerca; species Schistocerca cancellata. The sequence continues at coordinate 689,007,337 of NC_064630.1, read as the reverse complement.
TAGAATTACCATTACATGTCAGACGACTTACAAGTCACTTAAACTTTATACACCGAATTAAATGCAATTCTTCTTTCATTTAGTAGTTATTGAATTCCTAATTCATTATTTTGCAGGGTGTATGATAAACTCATGTCAGATAACAGGGCAAATCTACAAAGTTTGAGATTAGACAACCCAATGTCCACTTGCAATACCATCACGCCATCTCGAGGCAAGCACATTCACCCACTGGGATTACAAACAACGTCGCTACAATCAAAGTCTCCTTTCCTATCGGACATATGGTATAAGAACCGAACTAAAAATAAAATATGCAAGAGAACACTTACATGTAATAGAACAAGTGGATAATCGTTTTTTACAAAGGTTAGACTACGCTTACGCGAGTCTTCAACGTTTCAACGAGTAGTTGCTGTACCATTATATACGGAGCCATCAAAAAGCTTCCATTGAGGAGGGCGCACACTACAGAATCGGTATGTCAATCAGGCAAAATCGCCGCGCGCATTCAGACAATCATACCACCTGCATAAATCCTCGTTAGACAGGAATCTTCGAGTCTTCAAGGCCTTTTTTAAGAGGCCAAAGGCGTGATAATCGCTTGGGGAGGGATCAGAACTATAGGATGGGTGTTGGAGTATCTCCCACTTTGCGTAACTTCTACGATAGGACATTATGGATATGGGGGCGTGCGCTATCATGAAGCAGCAGCACACCTTGTCGCAGTTTTTACGGACATTTCGTCTTAACTGCACGCCATAATTTCTCCAAAAAATGTTCAGGGAAGTTCAGGAATGCAGAAATACAAGTCGCTGAGGGATGACAGAAATAGGAAGTGCAGGGAAGCTAAGGCGAAACGGCTGCATGAAAAATGTGAAGAAATCGAATCACGTTTCCGCATTTACCTCCCGCACATCGGAAAAGACAAGAATGCCACACTAATCCCTCCCTACATGTTGGTGCTCATATATGTGTATCGGAGTTGCGCTAAGTTGCATATACGCTGCAGCAACGGCCTCAAACGGAAATTCCGATTCTAGCTTGGTAAAAATAAAATTACGTAATTAATTTTTTTTACAGGTACGTATCTGTAATCCGGGCACATATCGAGATTCCGACGCCAGCTTAACAGTACCATAGCACACGGCTAGAGGATCCAAAACAAGATTGCGCAGCCCACTGAAAAAGTGCGGTGATTAGTTTTCTGTATCTGAACGGCAAAGACGATGGAACACTCCAGGGTGAGCTGATGGATGCGTGCCGCAACAGTGCACCATCATACGACGCAATGGTCAGGTGGCGCAGAAGCTTCTAGAGATCTCAAACAAGCCTGAAACGCGTGGAAATTTGCGACAGACAACCACTCTGCGAAGAACCGCTAATCTTACCGGACCACTGAAGGCCCTGATGTTCGAATACCGGCGTTCCAGAAACGAGGCCCTAGCGGAAAAAGAGAAAAACCAGTCATGCGTCAGTTTTCGGAATTTGGCACGGCATTTTTAATATGGTAGAGGCCGGTGCTTGTTGGATTCCTCGCTGCTCACACTGATTCAGTAAGCTCCCCGAACCGTTGCAGTTTTGTAAAATTTTATCTCCGATCCCATCCCCGTCCTCCCGTAAACGCTAGACATGGCACACAGTGCCTTGTTCCTCTTTCATACGATGAAGAAACAATAACTCATGAAGCGAGACCTGAGTTCCTCCTGGCGTATGCAACTTTCAAATAACTTCCGGGAATTCAGCCTTTCCGCGACCGCCGATGTTTCGGCGGGAGAACACCCCGCCATTTTCAAGGCGGCCGCTGAAAGTATTGCCTGGCTGAATTAACGGAAGTTATTTGAAAAAGCATGAGGCGTTTCCACAATTGAGGTTGGATGTTTCCAAAAGGGCCGAAATGCAGTTTCTACGAGCAGGGGCTCCGGCAAGTCAGTCATCTACATGATAACGTTTTTGAGAGACAGCAAGACGCTTCGCGAAGGCGTTACACACAAACTGACATTTATGAAGGTATCAATGGAAAATGCAAAATTGTAAACCTCGGGGGTCGATGAATGAATGTGCGACGCTGCAGCACAATTTTATAGCGTAACTGCCAAGGACATGTCGATGCCAGGGCATACAGTCGTTACGAATTTCATTCCGTGCTCTCAGTTGGACAATAACTACGTCTCGCAGACAGGCACGTGAACAATATAAGCAGATGTCAGCATTTCAGAGAGGACGTGCAGTCCCCCTCAAAGAAGACAGTTGGAATAATTGGCGAATCGCTCGACATCTGGATAGTCGCCGCTGTTGGACGACGCCAACAGGAAAGTGTGAACCATGGCTGAACACAGTGTCAAGAAGGAAGCAGTCGAACTACAGGGAACACAGGACGTGAGGACCGAGCAATTGTAAGAGAGCACTCATAGCCTCACATTTGACATTATCAACCATCCGACGTGCACCTGGTGTTTCAGTGACCACAGGGACCAATAATGGCCGGTTCGTAGAAAGGGGACTGAGTTCAAGGCGCTCCTTGCACCGACTACCATTGACCTTTTCACACCAACAAGCCCGTTTGCAGTGGTGTAGGACACATTCGTCCTGGAAAGTGATTGAGTCTCGATTCGAACTGCTCATTGATGACCAGCGAAGACTTGTGTGGAGACGCCGAAACAGCGGTGGGACACCAATGTGACTGTTGCCCGCCATACGTCCGACAACCAAGAGTGATGTTCTGGGGTGCCTTTTCGTTTCATAGCACGACCTCTTTGGTTGTCATCTGCTGCACCCTTACAACACAGCAGTATGTCGAAGATATTGTAGGCCACGTTTTGCTCCCCTATGTGGCAGGCCATCCTGGGGTTGCATTTCAGTACTTAATGACAGCCCGCACACGGCGAGAGCTGGTACTGCTTGTCGTCATGCTTGCCAAACACTACCTTGGCCAGAAATGTCGCCGGATCTCTACCCAGTTAAGAACGTTTGGAGCATTATAGACAGGGCGATCCAACCAGCTGGGGATTTTGACAATATAACGAGCCAATTGGACAGAATTTGGCACGATATTCCTCAGGAGGACATCCATCAACTCTGTCAATCAGTGCCGAGCCAAATAAGTGCTCATGTGAGGGCTAGAGGTGGACCAACGCGTTGTCGTCTTGCTCAATTTTTGGAGTTGCTTCTTGTGATGTCTGGACTTCCACTCATTGCTATGGCCTTTGGATATTGTTAGTTACTATTTACAAGAATCAAATGGCACTTAAAACACAATCAAGCTTGCTAAGCAGTAGAACCAAGAAAGAGGCTAAAAAAAAAGCTTGTTTTGATTTAACTATCCATATGCCGATTCTGTTGCTATCTGTCACTTGCAGTGTCTCTTGTGAGCCGGTTCGAGCATTACTGTTTGATTCGCAAAGATTTCTCAGCTTCGCATTAATGTATGGGTACGCCACCGACTGATGTTTAAGAGTCTCACGCTGTGTTAGAGCTTTCTGCTCAAGTCTAAATTGTGAGTATGTATGCCCAGACAGTTTCCCAATTTTTATAATTGGCTTTTGGGTGAGTGCCATTAAAGTTTCTGTGGTGTCACCGCAAGACACCACACTTGCTAGGTTGTAGCTTCAAATCGGCCGCGGTCCGTCAGTACACATCGGACCCTCGAGTCGCCACTGTCGACGCTAGCAGACCGAGCGCCGCCACTCGGCTGGTCTTACGAGACAAGCCAGCGCACTGGCCAGATCTACAGCCGACTTCAGTAGGAATGGTTCACTTGTTATAGCTTCAGAGATCTCATTTGCAGAGATCTCATTTGCAGAGACGCCACAGGGGAGTGTTATGGGACCATTGCTTTTCACAATATATATAAATGACCTAGTAGATAGTGTCGGAAGTTCCATGCGGCTTTTCGCGGATGATGCTGCAGTATACAGAGAAGTTGCAGCATTAGAAAATTGTAGCGAAATGCAGGAAGATCTGCAGCGGATAGGCACTTGGTGCAGGGAGTGGCAACTGACCCTTAACATAGACAAATGTAATGTATTGCGAATACATAGAAAGAAGGATCCTTTATTGTATGATTATATGATAGCGGAACAAACACTGGTAGCAGTTACTTCTGTAAAATATCTGGGAGTATGCGTGCGGAACGATTTGAAGTGGAATGATCATATAAAATTAATTGTTGGTAAGGCGGGTACCAGGTTGAGATTCATTGGGAGAGTCCTTAGAAAATGTAGTCCATCAACAAAGGAGGTGGCTTACAAAACACTCGTTCGACCTATACTTGAGTATTGCTCATCAGTGTGGGATCCGTACCAGATCGGGTTGACGGAGGAGATAGAGAAGATCCAAAGAAGAGCGGCGCGTTTCGTCACAGGGTTATTTGGTAACCGTGATAGCGTTACGGAGATGTTTAACAAACTCAAGTGGCAGACCCTGCAAGAGAGGCGCTCTGCATCGCGGTGTAGCTTGCTCGCCAGGTTTCGAGGGGGTGCGTTTCTGGATGAGGTATCGAATATATTGCTTCCCCCTACTTATACCTCCCGAGGAGATCACGAATGTAAAATTAGAGAGATTAGAGCGCGCACAGAGGCTTTCAGACAGTCGTTCTTCCCGCGAACCATACGCGACTGGAACAGGAAAGGGAGATAATGACAGTGGCACGTAAAGTGCCCTCCGCCACACACCGTTGGGTGGCTTGCGGAGTATAAATGTAGATGTAGATGTAGACGCTAGTTAGCATAGCCTTCAGCTAAGTCAGTAGCTACGACCTAGCCAGGCGCCACATACAGTTTATGCATTACCAATTGATCTATATGTGTGTAGCAATCAGAATTGTAAAGAAGTATTCGCAGTTCAGTCTATAACTGCACTTGTAAATGTTATTGTACAAAGTCAAGATCGACGTTCACCGCTGATGCTGAATGAAAGCTAAGTATTTAATTGTATTCTTGTCTACTAACTTTCTAATCACCTAAGATGTTCCATATACATACCGTCAAGTATAGTTCAATTGTTCCTCACGTCAGCCTACGTGATCAACGCGTGCAATTAATGGCCACACCTCGTGATCAGACTAAGAGTCAAATTGCGTGACTCAGCCGGGTCACCCTTTGTCCATGAGGCCCATAGTTCGCCTCATACACAGCAGTTTCGATGCCAATCTTTAAGGGTTATCGGTCTAGTCTTTGTATAAAAATATACGTAAACGTATATATAAGTAATACCCTGTGTTAATTTTGAGATAGCTCATGCATACCATGCTGACGCATCTCTGACGTTGATAGACTTAATGTATTACAGTAAGAGAGACTGTGACGATGTAACATCAACCAAAACGACCTTGCTGTGCTGGTACTGCGAACGGCTGAAAGCAGGGGGAAACTACAGACGTAATTTTTCCCAAGGGCATGCAGTTCAGCTGATGATGATTTCCGGAAGCAAAGTAGTCACCCATTCGGATCTCTGAGGGGGGACTACTCAGCGAGATGTCATTATCAGGAGAAACAAAACTGACATTCTACAGATCGCAAAGTAAAGTCAGATTCCTTAATCGGGCAGGTAGTTTAGAAAATTTAAAAAGGGAAATGGATAGGTTAACATTAGTTAGTGAATTTCGGTGGCACGAGGAACAGGATTTCTGGTCAGGTGAATATAGGGTTATAAATACAAAATCAAATAGGGGTATGCAGGAGTTGGTGTAATAATGTATAAAAAATAGGAATGCTGATATACTACTATGAAAAGCACTATGAACGCATTATTGTAGTCAATACAGACACGAAGCCCACATCCACCACGGTAGTTCATGTTTAAATGTCAACTAGCTCCGCAGATGAAGTGAATGAAGAAATGTATGATGAGATTAAAGAAACTATTCAGATAGTAAAGGGAGACGAAAATTTCATAGAGATGGGGAACTGGAATTCAGGAGTAGGAAAAGGAAGAGAAGAAGTTGAATATGCACAGCGACAAAGGCTGGAACAATTTTGCACAGAGCATAATTTAAACATAGCTAACACTTGTTTTAAGAATCGCGAGAGAAGGTTTTATACGTTGAAGAGACCTGCAGACAACGGAAGGTTTCAGACTGATTATATATATTTTGGAACCAGATTTTCCATTGTAAAACATTTCTAATGGGCAGATGTGGACTCAGACCACAATTTAGTGGTTATGAACTATAGATTAAAACTGAAAAAACTGCAAAAAGTGGGAATTTAAGGAGATGGGACCAGGATAAACTGAGAGAACTAAAGGTTGTAGAGAGTTTCAGAGGCAATATTAGGGAACGTTTGACAAGAACAGGGAAAGGAATACAGTAGAAGAAGAGTGAATAGCTTTGAGAGTTGAAACTGTGAGGGCAGCAGAGGATCAATTAGACAAAAGGAAGAGGACGAGTAGAAATCCTTAGGCAACACAAGAGATATTAATTTAACTGATGAAAGGAAAAAATATAAAAATGCATTAAATGAAGCAGGTGAAAAGAAATACAAACGTCTCAAAAATCGACAGGAAGTGCAAAATCGCTAAGCAGGGATGGCTAGAGGACAAATGTAAGGATGTAGAAGCACATATCACAAGGAGGAAGACAGATGCTACCTACAGGAAAATTAGAGAGATCTTTGGAGAAAAGAGAACCACCGGTACGAATATGTCCAGCCATGACAAAATTCTTCCATCTGGTGAGCAAGATGCAGAAGACAGGCAAAACATCCACAGATTTCAACAAGAAAAAAAAAACAGGTGCTGACAGGTGTGAAAATTATCGAACTATCAGTTTAATAAGTCACTGTTGCAAAATACTAACGTGTTTTCTTTACAGAAGAATGGAAAAGTAGAAGCCGACCTCGAGCAAGATCAGTTTGGATTCCGGAAAAATGCAGAAAGACACTAGACAATTACAACTTCCCATACAAGATAGGTTAAGGAAAGACAAACCTACGGTTATAGCACATGTTGATTTACAGAAAGCTTTTGACAATGTTGACTGAAATACTCTCTTTCGAATTTTAAAGGTGCCAAGGGGAGGCTATTTACAATTTATACAAAAGCTAGATTGCAGTAATAAGAGACGAAGGGGCAGGAAAGGAAAGCAGTGTTTGAGAAGGGAGTGAGACAGGATTTTAGCTTATCCCCGATGTTATTTAATCTGTATATTGAGCAAGAAGTAAAGAAAACATAAGAAAAATCACGAGTAGTAATTGACGTCCAGGGAGTAGAAATAAAAACTTTGAGGTTTTCCAGTGACTTTGTAATTCTGTCAGATGGTAAAGGACTTGGAAGAGCAGTTTAACGGAGTTGACAGTGTCTTGAAAGGAGGATTTAAGATAAACATCAACAAATAAAAAACAAGGATAATGAAGTGTAGTCCAATTATATCAGTTGATGCTGAAAGAATTAGATTAGGAAATGAGACACGTAAAGCAGTAGAGGAGTTTTGCTATTTGGGCAGCAAGATAACTGATGATGGTCGAAGAAGAGAAGATATAAAATGTAGACTGGAAATGGCAAGAAAAGCATTTCTGAAGAAGAGAAATTTATTAACATCGAGTATAGATTTAAGTGTCAGGAATTCTTTAGTGAAAGTGTTTGTATGGAAGTAAAACATGGTTTAGACTAGAAGAGAACAGGAGCTATTGAAATGTGGTGCTGTAGAAGAATGCTGAAGATTTGATTGGTAGATCTACTGAGGAGATACTGGATAGAATTGGGAATGAAAGAAATTTGTGGCACAACCTGACTAGAAGAAGGGATCGGTTGGTAGGACACATTTTGAGACATCAAGGAATAACTAATTTACTATAGAGGGAAGCGTAGGGGGTAAAAACCGTAGAGGGACACCAAATGATGAATACAATAATCAGATTCAGAAAGATGTAGTTTGCGATTGTTACTCTGAGATGAAGAGGCTTGCACAGGACAGAGTAGCAAGGAGAGCTGCAGCAAACCCGTATTTGGCTATAAGCCCACAACAACAGCATCAAATCTGAAACAACCAATATGTTTCTTAAAACTGATTTTTAAGTTTCTTTCTGTTTGGCGGATTTCAAACTTGTTGCCACAATTGCATGTCCCCGAGGATTAACAGGCAATATACCTTTTTAAAGACAATCATCGCTGTGAAAATGATTTCCCACTGATAGATGTGTGTGTGTGTGTGTGTGTGTGTGTGTGTGTTTTTTTCTGAAATGATAAAATCCACTACAGTTGTAAAAAAATTATTTATTCCTAAAAAGGAAAGCGCTATCCGGTGTCAGGACATATGTCCCATCTTCAGGAGTACCTGCAAATTTTTAAGTGAATAATACCTATCTGAATGGTCAAGATAATCAAACCCAAACAGATCCAACAGAAATACTTAGAACAAACACTTTATATATACAATGTACCATGAGTCCACAAAGGCTGCAAAACTGGGGTTAAAATATATTAAAATTGTGCATATCTGGTACATGGCATGGAAGCACTATTTTAATATGTTTTAACCTATTTTAACCTTAGTTATGGATCCTTTGTGGACTGATGTACATATAGGCTGTTTGTCCTAAGAATTTTGGTTGTATTTAGCACTGATTATCTAAACTATGTGGATAGGTATTATTCTTCATTTTAAATTTTCAGATGCACCTGAAGATGGGACGTATGTCTTGAAACCGAGAACTGCTTTGCTTTTTAGAAATAAATTTTACAACGCTAGCGGATTTTATCATTGACAGAACTTGTGGATGTCCCATCAAGAGAAACATGTGCGATATGATTTAGCACCTCATAGCCGAGTCCGCTTTGTGCAGAGACGAACTGAGGCGTTCTCCAGAACAACAACTTAATCGAAATACACTGAGATCTGATAAAGAGCATCAGACGTTTTAAATGGCTTTTTACTCATTTCAGACTCTTGTACATGAACTAAATTTCATTCAAATATAAATGAAGTCTTGTGGTTTAAGGATATATGACGTTATAGTGTAATATATAAAAAATACTGACTGACTTGGATTTCAGTTAACTCGGTTGCCCAGTTAGAGAACGCCTCAATTTCATCCAACCCAAAGCAACCGACTGTACTGTACAGTGGCTCATGCAAGCCACCAGGAACTGTAGTTGCAGAAAATCGAGGGTAAGAGAGTCTTGCAGAGCAGAATAGCAGGCTGCAGCCGGCTTGGGCAGCTCATTAGGTGACTGTGGCCAGGGAGAGAGAGAGAGAGAGAGAGAGCCCTCTGCCAGTAGCTACTGGTCCGCCAGTATGTAGGGCAAGTACGAGAGCTCTGCGCCCCAGGGAATTCCCCACTGATGGGAAGTCCACTGGCTAGCTAGCTTGCGTGGCTGCTGTTTCAGCTCCCAACAAGAGAAACAGAAACGGGCTGCGGACTTTACCAGAGGGAGCAAGCTAGCACGTCACCTTCTTTCTTTTCATGCGAGGTAGCTAAATGAGAGGAAAATACGAGGTTGTGCTGATAAGCAATGCTTTCGAATTCCTTAGCTTAAAACTCTTAAAGCTTTTTTTAAAAAAAGGAACTTTGTTACCATTCTACATGTTTATTCTTCATGTCTACACATTTATTTCTCAAATAATCGCCTTGGTGACCAACATATTTCTCACGAGAGGCCACTTTGTTGATAAAGTCACTGTAGAGCGTGTCCAAAAAGTTTGGGTACATTATTCTATATTCTATAAATATTAATAAATAAATATTAATAAATTCTAATAACTGTAATTTTTTTTCAGAATCTGTCCAAAGAAGAACAAGTGGAGTTGGTACTCTAAAGTGGACAAGAAGGATGGTTGTATCGCAGAAATTCGGAAGAATTTAACCTTCGACACCCTCGTAGTCAACCTGTTTGTTTTGCTGCCGCGAGAAATTAATCACCAAGTTTAAAGAAACAGGCAGTGTGTTGGACAAACCCCATTCCGGACGACTGAAGACTTCAGACGAAACGAAAGAGCCTGTCTTGGCCAAGTTTTTTTGCTAGCCCAAAGAAACTGCGTCGTCTGACATCCACGGAACTGAGTGTCCCAATGTCAACCATCCACAAAATTTTGGCAGAGGAGAGGTTTCATCTGTACAAGTTACAGATATTGCATCACTTACATGAAGATGACTCCGATAGATGCATGCACACGCTGAGTGGTTTGGAGATAAATTAGATGAAAATATCAATTTTACTAAAGACTTTGTGTTGTCAGTGACGAAGCTGTGTTTTACGTCAGTGGTGAAGTACCAGATAAAATCTTCGATACTGGTCTCAAGGCACACCGCATTGGATGAGTTCAACCAAGTAGCAGGGCCGTCAGAAAGTTATGGTGTTGCGTGGTTTGTGGAAAGCTCATGTGATAGGACCTTTCTTATATGATGAAAACGTAACGGATGAGACTTATCCGAACATACTGAGAGACAAATTTATACTTCTTGCCTCAAATTGAGCTCCTGGGTGAGGGATTTCCAGACCCCTTTCAGTCTGCCCACTGTGCTGCAGCTGTTAGAGATTCGTTGAATGATAATTTTCCCCACTGGATTGGGAGAAGAGGTCAGGTGGAGTGATCCCCTCGTTCACCAGACTTTTCTCCCCTTGATTTCTTTCTCAGGGGTATGCTGAAAGGGTGAGTTTACTCGGTCAAGATTACAAATTCAAACCAATAACAGAACGCATTACCAATCAATATGCTAAAATTGAGAGCAATTCAGACCTGTCCCATTGAGTTCAGCTTAATCTTGCAAATCGCGTCAAATTATGCACTGGAAAGCACGGAGATCATGCTGAAAATATCATTTATTAACATTAAAGTAACTAAAATGTGCTTTATTATTATTTACTGATATTCCAAATGTACACAGGCTTTATGAGCACCCTTTAGAATGTTTGATTTTGTTGACGGAGCCACAACCAAGTTGTGGGAACAGATGAAAATCGGATAGGGACTGTGCGGAGGGTGATCGATGACAGTGTAACGAAGGCCGTCGGATTGTTGAAGATGCACAGCTCTAGTGTGTTGTTTAGCTTTCTCATGTTGGAGGAGTGTTTGCTCCAAGCGTGAACGAACTAGAAATTGAAATCTGATTATACCTCGATGTTTCGCACGCACCAAGATAGATACTTAACAAACCGCCATATTACCCGCAACTATTCGGAACCTTCTAGCGACAGAGGGATGCAAATATTCGTATGTAGACGTATAGTATAAAGACGTAGAATTTATGAAAGTTTGTTTTGACTCAAAATATTTAAGAGTTTTCACATAGAGAATTTGGAAGTATTACTTTCCAGCACGTTTTCGTACCTACACAATTAAAAAAAAAAGAACAAAGTTAATGTCACGCATCATGTGCTTACATCGAATCGGAACATACTTGGAAATATGATACAGTAGCTTCCTGAAGTTAAAAAACTCAAAAAATTGGAACTCATTTCTTGAACAGGATGCTGGATGGTCTACAATGTAAAACATTTAGCGAACATAAATTATAGAGAGCTCTGGGGGGAGCCATCCGTGAGGAAACTGTTCCACTTGGTAAGATATGCGAGACAGGCAACATAACTTGAGACACCAGGAATAATTTTTATTCCAAAATAGACATGTAGTGACGTTAGTTCAATGAATAATGGTTACAAAATACTGACACGTATTATTTAGAGAAGAATGAAAAAACTGGTAGAACTCGGGAAAGGTCAGCTGGGTTGTGGAAAAATGAACGAACACGCAATTGTATACTCACCCCACGATTTCTCTTATGGTACAGAACGGGAAACTTGTGTTTATAACATTTGTAGATTTAGGGAAAACGTTTGACTACGTTGACTGAAATACAGTATTTGGAATTCTGAATATGGCAAAGACAAAATACAGGAAATAGCGAAACGCTATATTCATTTTATATCTGACGGAACCCAGGGCAGATTGAGATCCAGCCCATTGTAGAGTTTCGTGTTTTTTTTTTTCTTTTTGTTGTCAAACAAACCCCAGCGACCTGGGCAGAGAAACCATTATAATGGAAACGTCAAAGACGTACATATCCTACAGAGCGTGCGTCTCTAGCTCATGTAATACTATCTGCGTGAATTTGGAGAATCAACTGTTTAAAACTTGCTCTTGTTTCAACTCTTGTCTTCAGTGCTTTTTGTCTCTCTCGCTTATCGGTCCCCATATGAGGAGGTCATCTACTACTTTGTGAATATATACACTCATCAGCCAGAACATTACGACCATCTACCTGATAGCAGCTTCGGCACGGACAACGGCGGCGATACGACGTGGCATGGAAGCTCTGAGGACTTGCTAGGTCGCTGGAGCGAGTTAGAATCACATCTGCACACACCAGTCACCTAATTCCCATAACGGAGCGATGAACTCTGGCGGTACCTTCAGTAACATCCAAGATGTGTTCGATCGGATTCAGGTCTGGCGAGTTGGGGGGCCAGTATATCAACTGGAACTGGCTACTGTGCTCCTCGAAGCGCTTCATCACATTCCTGGCCTTGTGACATGCCGCATTATCTTGTTGAAAAATGCCACTGTCGTCGCGAAACGAGGTCTGCAACCAGTGTACGATATTCCTTGGCCGTCTTAGTGCCTTGCACGATCTCTACTGGCCCAGGATGCCCAAGTGAACGTTGCCCAGGGCATAATGGAGCCGACGCCAGCTTGTCTGCGTCCTGCAGTACAGGCGTCAAGGATCTGTTACCCTGGAAGACAACGGTTTCGCTCCCTCCCATCGGCGTAATGAAGAAGGTATCGGCATTCATCAGACCATGCAAAACTCTGTTACGCACCAACGTCCAGCACCGATGGTCACGTACCCATTTTAGTCGTAGCAGCCGATGTTGTGGTGTTAACATTGGCACGTGCATGGGACATCGGCTGCAGAGCCCCATCGTTAGGAGTGTTCGGTGCACTGCTTTTCCTCTGCCCAACGTTAAGGTCTGATGTTATTCAATTCCACCATAGTTCGCCGCCTGTTCCGTTTGACCAGTGTGCTCAGCCTACGACGTCCGACCGAGCGAGGAGGGGCAGTGGTTAGCACGCTGGACTCGCATTCAACAAAGACGACGATTCAAACCGGCGTCTGGCCACCCTGGGTTAAATTTTCCTTGATTTCCCTAAATCACTTCGTGCAAATGCCGGGATGGTTCCTCTGAAATGGCACGGCCAACTTCCTTCCCCATCCTTCCATAGCCCGACTGGACCGATGACTTCGCTGTTTGGTCCTCTCCCCCAAATCAACCAACCAACTTACGACGTCCGACATCTGTAACGAGGGGTGGCCAGCCAACCCACTACGTCTGGAGATGGTGGTTTCACCTTGGCTTCGCTACGTGTTGAATATACTCACCACGACATTCCTCGAACACCTGACGTGTCGCGCACTTTCCGGAATGCTCTTGCCGAGCCTCCGGGCAACCACAGTCTGCCCGCGGTCAAGCTCAGGTAGATCGCACGCGTTCCCCATTCTACATGTGGACAGCTCGTTCACGTAACTACATGGACCACGCGTGTATCTGACTAGCAGTCATTCCTCGCCAGGGGCCGCTGCTATCGCCTTTACAGGTTTATGTCGATAGTAGGTCCGATGTCATAATGTTTTGGCTCATCGCTGTATATATGACAGTGAAATAACCATCAGATTTTTTAAAGGCGCTCTGTTATATTTCGTAAAATATTAACTAACATTCATCTCTACTAACTGTACACTTTTTATTAGATTTTAGCTTATTAAGTCAGCTGGAGGTGGTAGGATTGCTGACGCAACGATGGTTCGCCATCAGCCCCTATTGTATGAACATTTACGTTCTCAAAAATCGAGCTTGCAGTCTATATATTTTAAAGTAGTCCGATTGTCACTGTTATTATCACGCAAATCATTTGATGCATTGAAACTTAACATCATCATGCTCCTGTATCACAAAGCTTTGCCACTCACCAACAACGACTTCTGCGCCTCACATTTCAGGTTTTAAATCTGTCACGTATTTAAAGATTAAGCGATGTAAGACCATTTTCATTTTTATTATCAAATCAAAGTCTACGGCTTTATACTATTATTCTTGTCGTTACAATCGTCGATGTGCTGTGTCCCACCACTCGAATAATTAAAATTCGCCGGCCGGTGTGGCTGAGCCGTTCTAGGGACTTCAGTCTGGAACCGCGCGACCGCTACTGTCGCAGGTTCGAATCCTGCCTGGGGCATGGCTGTGTGTGATATCCTTAGGTTAATTAGGTTTAAGTAGTTCTAAGTTCTAGGGGACTGATGACCTCAGATGTTAAGTCCCATAGTGCTCAGAGCCGTTTGAATTAACATTCAAAGTTAAAACATTTCTCTTAACAAATTATTTTGTGAAATACGTTACAGGGAGCATGGAATCTCATTCGGGTATTCCTATCAGTTCGTAGTAACTGACGGAAAGTCATCTAGTGAAACAGAAGTGACTTCTGGCGTTCCCAAAGGTAGCAATATAGGTCCTATGCTGTTCCTTATCTATTAAACGATTTAGGAGATAAACTGAGCAGCCATCTTAGCTTGTTTCCAGATGATGCTGTCGTTCAACGTCTAGTAAATTCAACAGAAGATCAAAATAAATTGCAAAACGATTTAGAAAAGATACCTGTATGGTGCGAAAATTGGCAATTGACCTTAAATAATGAATAGTGTGAGTCATCCACATGAGTATTAAAAGGAATCCGTAAAACTTCGTTTACACGATAAATCAGTCAAATGTAAAGGCCGTAGATTCAACTAAATACATAGGAATTAGCATTACGAAAACATCTTAAATTGGAAGGAACACACAGAAAATGTTGCGGGGACGGCGAACCAGAGACTGCGATTTATTGGCTGAACACTTAGAAGATGTAACAGATCTACTAAAGAGACTGCCTACATTACGCTTGTCTGTCCTCTTTTGGAGTACTGCTGCGCCGTGTGGGATTCTTGCCAGATAGAATTAACAGAGTACATCGAGAGAGCTAAAAAGAGAGCAGCACGTTTTGTATTATCGAGAAATAGCAGAGAAAGTGTCACGGACATGATACAGAATTTGGGGCGCACATCATTAATACAAAGGCGTTTCTCGTTGCGGCGAGATCTTTTCACGAAATTTCAATCACCAACTTTATCCCCCGAATGCGAAAACATTTTGTTTTCGCTCAGAGTGTGGAATAACAGAGAATTATTGTGAAGGTGGTTTGATGAACCCTCTGCAGGCGATTAAGTGCGATTTTGCAGAATATCAATGTAGATGTAGATGTAAATGAGTGAAAATGGTAGGTAATTATCAGTCCTGGTATTCGCCTTATAACCAAGAAAGACCTCCGATAAACTTTGCTAGGAACGATGAGGTTGGAATTATTTTTAATTTGATTGTGGTGTCACGTCTGTAGCGTCCACTAGTAACTCAAGACTGGAGCTGCCTGATGGCAATTCCCATTTGTGAAGTGGACTTGTTCTATTCGTAGTTGTGATGCCTGAAGTTACTATAATTCAATTTCAAACGAAGAAACTCGGTGAAAAAGGTTGCGAAAACTCTTGATAAATAACTGAGACAGAAAAACTAGGTGGGACACGAAACTATAATGAATTTCACGTGGCAATAACACACTGACTATATATGTTGTGCCATGTCGCAGCTACCCTGTGTAGCTAAGTGTCACGAGACACTATGTCACATCCCTAAGGCGTAAAAACTAGTAAGGTGGCTGAATAAATGAAGGTCAAAAAATGGTTCAAATGGCTCTGAGCACTACGCGACTTAACTTCTGAGGTCATTAGTAGCCTAGAACTTAGAACTAATTAAACCTAACTAATCTAAGGACATCACACACATCCATGCCCGAGGCAGGATTCGAACCTGCGACCGTAGCAGTAACTCGGCTCTAGTCTGTAGCGCCTAGAACCGCACGGCCACTCCGGCCGGCCAAATGAAGGTCAGTTTCGCACCTTACATAAGAACTTTATACATCGCAATGGGAAGATGAATATGACACCTAACTTAATTCGGCAAAAATGAGCAAATTTGCGTATCAGTATGTAACGCAAAAAGGGATGACACTCAATTGACGGTACTAACACACCGATCCTATTTAATGCATGTCTATGAGCAGAAGGTGCAACAAGCAGCTAAAGGAAACGTTTTGGTTTGGAAGCAAGTGCAGGCAGAGGCGAAAGCCCCCCCCCCCCCCCCCCCAGGGGATACCATGGAAACCACTTAAGGAGCGTCCCAGACGAGAGTCAACGACCGACCGACCAGGTGATTCAGATGGGAGAGAGAGTAATAGGCTGGGCCACCAGGAGAAGGGCAGAGGAAGCTTTAGAAAACTGCGTTTCAGAATTCCAAATGGATATGAACAAAACAAATGATGCATTCGATCACGTGAACTGAAAACGGTACAAACGTGATACACATGTAACTTTTTAGGCGTCTGGAGTGGGCACAAAACGTCGGAGCAATGGAAACGCACTGGGAAGGAGTATAGTGCCAAGATTTCGATGCAGTTTAATGGTCGCACCCTTGTGATTGGTAGAGAGAGTTTCCACTGAAAAAGAGGAATGCTCCTATTCGTTTAAAAAAGCCGTGACATGGAGAACAAAAGAATTCAGGTGGGGAGACAGTTCGGATGAGAGAAATACAAGGTGGAAATTTTCAGGGGACTCTTCTCTGAACTAGCGTCAAGTTCAGAATGGGACAGAACGACGTAGAGGAGAAATTTTTGTGAACACTGCGTTCACAGCGGCTGACATCCAGCTAGGAATTATGTGTAGCATCGTTGAGGTCCAACTGTGCAGAAACAAACCAGCCAGTTAGTTAATTGTTCTTGCGAGAACTGAGAGGGCATTATAATATGCACACTGCTCCAGCCATGCTCGTGTATATCGGCACAGTCTGAGACTAGGGACCAGTTCATGTTTTCTTCCCGCATATCGAGAAACATAGGGAGAGTTTCTGCTGAAAAATTCAGCAAAGGCTTAATTAATTTTATGGGAATTTCAGAGGGCGAGAGCAGCCAGGTAGACGACACCTCGTCACAGCTTAGGTAAATACCGCGTGCAGAGGCATAAACTTGTTGGTTCAGCAGCTTGTGTCCACTGTAAACTCGAGCGACCTTGGCTAATATTTTGCTCAACTTGTCACTAAACTAACCATGCTCCAAAGACTTGATTGTCATCCAAAAGAGTAGTACCGAACTTTGAACTGGAGTAGGATAATTTATCGTTGTACTGACCAACATCAAAACATAAAACGTAAGAATAATTTTGCAAAGATACTTCTACTTAAAATTTAATATTGTTGTGTTAAGGATTGAAACGCCCCCTTAGAACAATTTATACACGACTGTGCTCAAACTGACACACATTATTTTTTAGCGCAACGCAATCTGACTTTCAATAATCCCTACAAAACAATGGCCCTGACTAACTTTAACCTATACCTTTCACAAATCACTTACCTCACAAAAATCTTCGTTACTCGAACTACTGCAATACAGCGAGCGCCACTACTGCCAGCTAAATAAAAGATTCAAACTACGGAAGGCACTAACTACTGATAGGGATAGTT
The DNA here is from genome assembly GCF_023864275.1 of Schistocerca cancellata. Taxonomy (NCBI): domain Eukaryota; kingdom Metazoa; phylum Arthropoda; class Insecta; order Orthoptera; family Acrididae; genus Schistocerca; species Schistocerca cancellata. The sequence continues at coordinate 688,989,802 of NC_064630.1, read as the reverse complement.
AGCAAATGAAAGATTTTAATAGAGAACAAACAATGTATTTACCTTAATAGTCATAATATATATAGCAGTTCATGACAAATTACAAAACTCCGCCATCTCTCTTCCCACATCCACCACTGCTGGCGGCTCACCTCCAACTGCGCAACACTACACACTGTTCACATCCAGCTGCTGCTGCCCAACACTACAATGGCAGACAACAATGCAAACTAGCCACAGACTGCACACAGCGCAGCCAGTGATTTTCATACAGAGCGCTACGTAACGTTGCCAATAAGAAACTATAAACAGCCTACTTACATAGCCCCCATGCTCCCCACAAAAAATTTTACAAATTGTTTTGGCCAGTGGCCAATAATGATTTGATAAAATTTTTCATAATTACACTAACAAAGATATCCAATGCACACACTTATTGATACAATGTTGGTCAAAAGCTAAAATTTTCTCACAGTCCATAAAGATAGTCCTGATCATTCATCATAATAGTAATTACAGTTTTTTTTCACAAAGTCTCATTAGTAAAAGAAATTGCACACAGAAGTAGTGGATTTCCATGCAGTCTTGAAGAAGTAGTGTTGTCCTTCCAACGGAAAGACAGTGCTGACTCTTGACATGCTGACAGGTAATCGGCCACAACAGAGCAAACCCACAGCAGAGTCAGTCGAAGTTGATGAATGTTGGTAGGTAGATCATCACAGAGTAGACCCACTGTAGTCCTGGTAGAGATTGTGGTATTGGTGGGCCACCAGAGGCGCAGACCCACTGCAGTCCTTGTAGAAATAATGGTATTGGTGGGCCATCAAAGATGCAGACCCACTGTAGTCCTGGTAGAGAATATGGTATTGGTGGGCCATCAGAGGTGCAGATCTACTGCAGTCCTTGTAGAAATAATGGTATTGGTGAGTCATCAAAGATGCAGACCCACTGCAGTCCTTGTAGAGATGGCCAGCAGCCATCTGTTGCGACTGTGCAGGTGCACAATCACCATTGAAGAGTCTTGCGGATAATATAGCAAGTCCATAAACCACCACTCGTGCACTCACAAAGTTTTTTTTTTCTAATTGTCCTTAGAACCAGCAATGCTGTTATCCAGTCCCTTGCTGAATTATTAACACCCGTGCAAACACTAACAGTCCCTACTTCTCACATATTGTCCATATACTATGACCAACAGGAACGTGTGCAGTGAAATGTAACGTACAAGTTACTTAATTAGATGAACTGGTGTCAATTACAATTTTATAACATAAAAATATAATAACAAAGGTACAAAATACATCATTAAAAACATAACAATACAGATAACATTTGTAGTAATACAGGCCTTACAAAAGAATAGAAATAACATATGCATCAGTGTTACAGGAATTATGACATGAGTACATACATAAAAGATCAGAATAATTATTGAAACATCAACTTCACACATGAGCATTAAAACAAAACAGAATAAATAATGTCTAAGCATATTTACAAAGTACATAACAGATTATTAATGCAAATTATATTTGAGGAGAACAGTATTCCTCATCATAGTGAATGAAGCTTAATATTAAAAGAAGAAAAAATTCTATGAAACTACACAGAGACAGGAAGAAAACAAATACACAAGGGTACACAAACACATAGTGGGATAACACAAAAGGAAAGGACAGGGTTCGTTTTCAGTGTAACATTTGGTTTATTGCAGTATTTTGCAAACAAAACTTTCTTTGCTTCTTGGAGATCTCCCTTCATTCATCATTATCCCCAAAAAGTCCTATCTATACCTCCTTCCTGTATTCTATTCATATTTCTTTCAAAATAATTATTTCTCATTGTACAATACTCATTTTGGCCCAAATCTTTTTCATATAACTTCGCAATGCATTCTTTACCTATTCTCCATAGTCAGTTTCTTATATAGTCTACCCCTCTTAAGCTAACTTAAATCTACTGAGCTCAGATGCTAAACTAAGGGACGAGCCAATGCAGCAGCATAAAACAATTAATACAAACAGCAATGAAAAAAATGCAAATTAGCAAAGCAATTGCAATAATACAACTAATATAAGGCACTGTGCAGCAAACAAGAAAAATAAATCCGTAGTAAAACTGGCTTAACAGCGTAATACAACGTCAAATTCAGTAACATTATGCCTGGCAAACAGCAGCAGCAACTTATATCTAAACATGACATAGCTCAAGCAAAAAAAAAAAAAAACATTAAAGACAACAATGCAGACAAGGGAAATGCATATTCACATCTTAATGTCTATGTAATTAAAGTGGTGCACAACAAAAACTAATTCTACAAAAAATTACCAAGTACTCGAAAAGAAAATTATAGATACAGTTACTGTTATTAGTCCCTTCTTATTGTTCTCTCCATTCCAAGAGCTCCTTTTTCGAAGAATGTGGATCAGAAAATAATTATTTAATAAATCTGTTGACAGAAAGTGTTCACATTAGCAGATGCATTTAAGTTTATTTTATAAAACCAATGCTGCAAGACAGCTGGAAACCAGATATCAAATGAAATAAGCAACTATGTACAAAGTAAAGCATAAGAACATCATTCAGAGTCATGAGGCATTTCATAAGTTAGTAGAAAAATCTCTCAACTACAGAGACAATAGTCATAATCAGGTGTATAGACATAAAAATATTTCTCGTCATTTCATTAGGCATTTCAGTAAATATCATAAATTAAGAGTTCCACAGTGTAATCATATGTTTTCAAGTTCGACCACGTCGTTTTTGCGATGCTTTCTACAAAGGAATGTCAATAGCGAGGATAATGGCCTCCCTTTTTTTTTTACCTGTGCCTCTGAGAGCCACTAATGGCTTTTTTCCAGGCGACGCACAGCTGGCCGCTCAAGATCCATTACGTCAAGGTCACTTGGCTTTCTTACCGAAATATTGACGACACCAGTTTGCAATACAGTGACAGTCTCATATAAAAATATTTCACAGGTCAAGAATTTGCGTTACAAATCTGTAGAAACAAAATGCTATTGATATAACAATGTCCAAAAAATTTTCGATGGCATTGTGATACATTCACGCATTTACACACATTTCATAACTCTTAAAGTACGATTCTTGGTTTCCAACATCCTTTTTCACAAGTCAAGAGTCCCTACCCACTATTCATTACACCTTACCTTATTACACATATACGTATTCATCGACACTCTTCAATATTTCATCATTATAAATATGAAGCATAATCAAATAACTCATATAGCCTCAGCCTATTAATCATAAACATACCTCAGCAGCATAATACACATCATCGTCGTAATAATAACATCATAAGACCTCAGTCAAATCTCAAAAACGTCGTAGCTTTCTGCAATAATTTCAAAACCTAAAGAAAATTCTCTGCTCATTTCAGTAGTGTCATCTACCTCAAACGTACTTTAAAAATCATGATCTCATACCAAATAAATCATTCAAAGCTCTCATAGTATCACAATGGTTCCGAAAAAATATGAACAGTTCACAAAGTACAGACAAAATACAATTTCGTAAGTGTGAAGTTATCCAATGGTGTAATCACGTAAACATCTGTCACTGACGTAATAAAAATGTTTGTCTCTCTCAGTTAAATGATCAGATAGCTGTGTAATTTGTGTTAGAGAAATATGGTACCGATGTGTAAAGTTGTATAAGCAAATACCATATTAGCTAGGGCTCCTTGTGCTTGCCAAACACATGGTACACAAAGTAAGCGTGTACCCCCCTGAGGATTAATGTAATTATACCCTCAGGTGTTACAGATTACAAGAATGGAATGAAATGTATCACAGAAAACTTTCTTTGTAATTCAAAAATCTTTAAAAATAAATGTTTTAAGTACAAAATTAATCACTCAAATACGTGTCCAGTAGTGCTAAATGTGCGTCTTGTTGTAAGATAATCTCTGTGGAAGTTTCGTAGTTATTGTCCCCCGAAAGCTAAGTTCTGCAGAAGTCAATGTACTTACCTCATGATAAACAAAAGTGAAATGCTTTGCGTATAGATTTCTTAGTTATTACGCTCATTATTGTGATGAAGAAATTACTGTGCTGTAACGTATTGTTATGCTACGGAAAAGGCTGTCTCATTGTAGCTATACCACAAAAGTTACTATTAAACATGTTTTACTTTCCAGAAGAATTCAGAAAAACTGTGCAGATATAAAACAGATACACCGCAAAAGCAACATTGTAAATTGTCACTCATTAGTAGCGTCGTGATAAAATCGTGTAGCTGTCACATTAACTAACCACTGTGTCACCTGTTCGCAATAACAATGCATTCGTAATTTCTGTTTGAATAAGTTCTCTTGGTTCTTGACTGGATATTTAACTTTAAACATTGTTGCATGGTAACGGTTTCTAAAGCATACTAGTAACGTGAAGTGAAACGTTTTATGGCAAAGACAAAGTTAAAAAACAGTTTATCTCTTAATAAACGGTTTTACATGTGAGATGTGGTGTAACCCTTTGCTCTTCTCAGTACGCAGAGTTTCAACTCGAATGCAATTATCATGTGGTGTACATCGGTAAAGGATACTGGAATTTTTTTCAAGGTTAGCGTCTATGTTATTTTTCCCTGAGCCAGCGGGCGCAGGTGGCTGCCTGCGGTGCGAGTTATTGTCTGTTTCTTTGTTGGCGCGCGTCGTTACTGGGATTAGGAGACCTAGCTTCTACAAATTCACCGTGACGAGAGTGCGCTGCTCTGTTTAAATCCCGCCAGTTCTGATGCAGTTCAGGTCTGTCGTTACGATCATATCGTCTGTCGTCATGTCGGTAGTTCCTGTAGTTTCTTTCTTGTCGGTTAAGTGGTGGAGAATTTCTCCCTGAATCGTAACTGCGCGCTGGACCGTTGCGTCTGAAGTTATTCTGTCTCCCGTGATAATAATAGTTCTGGTTGCCAAATTATCTGTTTCTATGATTGTCTCTGTCATATTCATTACTACGGAAATGTGATCTTTCTCTGTAACTATTACTCTGCCAGTGGTTGTCATACGGGTGGTGTCTGTTTTGGTCACGATTTGTGTTGTGAGAATAGCCTTGTCGTGTCCAGTTATTATTTCTGTTGTCATGGAATTGTGACGGATGTGACCTGTAGTGATTGTTTCCCTGTTTTCGCATCCCGCGACTGTCTGTGTCAATTTCTAATTCTTGTAAGAGTCCCTGAAAAGCTTCAATGTCGTCTTTGCAACGTCCTGCCAAAATAATATGTCGTAAATGTTCAGGCAATTGAATTAAGCAAATGCGGATGAGTTCTGAGGGGCTGTATGGGTTTGACAGGTACTGATTCTTGTGCAACATGTCTTCAAAATATTTGACAAGACTGGAAAATTCAGATTGTTCAAAGTGTTTCATCATCATGATGCTATGTTTTACTCGGTCTTGTGTGGCTTGAGACCAATATGCTGAGAGGAAGACATGGTAAAATTCTCCTTCACTGTGGCAATCGTGAATGACCGATCGCATTCTTACAGCTGGTTCATTCTCCAAGTAGCCACACATAAATTCTAACCTGTGCTCCAATGACCAGTTGGGAGGAAAACAATGAGAGAATTGATGGAGCCACGCTTGTGGATGAATGTCGTTGCCGAAATTCTTAAATGTTTTGAATTTACGTGTAGTAATGAACAGCTTATAGTCAAAATCATCACGTCGGCGAGTAGCATGTCGGTCATTGTTACGTCGTGTCGGCGGTTCCATCTCAAAATTCGGTGCACATTGCCAATTTCTTTCATAACTTCCGAAATCCCCTGTGTTATTATTTTGTGGCTGTTCCGTATTTCTATGTCCCTCTTCCCGTATTGGAGCGCGAGTGTCCTCTGAAATACGTAATTCTTGTATTACCTGTGTCAGCTGATCTTGTACTTCCCGGATTTCTCTTTGGTGTTGTGTATTAATTTGATTCAGATTTTGTTTCAGTTTCCTAATTTGTTCACACTTTTCTGTGTCATTAAAGACTACCGGTTTTGTGTCATTCAGATTATCATCTACCTTCATAGATAAGTTAGTGACCTGATCCGAAAGTTCGGCTACTTTCTCTGATAATGAACTAATTTCCTCCATGTGTCTTTCTGAACCAATTTTCAGAGTATCTACTGAGTCCTTTAAGTTTTCTTGAGTTTTTGCAAGTTGTGTAACCGAATCGGTAGATGCAACTGAGTCAATTTTGAGCTTGCAAGGTCTCATGATTTTCATGAACAATAGTTTGCAGTTCTTTTATGGCTGCTTCGTGATTCTATAATGCATTTTCATGACGCGAAAAAATAGGTTGGAAATGCTCACAATTTTGTGTTTTTACGTCATTACAGACTTTTTGACATTTCGATTCAATGTTATGTAACTCAGTAGTTAAATCTTCACGTGTTTGTTCAAGTGTGGTGTCTAACTTCCGAAGATTTTGTTCCATTGTCTCTAACTGTTGCTGTGTTTGTCTCTGGTGTTGTTCCATTGTGTCTAACTTTTGAAGCTTTTGCTGTGTTTGTCCCTGATTTTGTTCCATTGTGTCTAACTTTTGAAGCTTTTGCTGTGTTTGTCTCTGATTTTGTTCCATTTGTTGCATTAGTTGTAATAACGATGCATTAGTGTCTGGAATCTGTTCCTCTACGCTTTTCGGCAGTGCATTTGCACCAGCAACATTCACATTTTGACAAGCTGAAAATGTGTCTTGACTTATTTGAGAAAACGGTGAGGACGCAAAACCTGAATCTACAGTATTTGTAAAATTGTGTCCTGTCATTTCGGATTCCTGAGGCGAGCTATTGCCGACCGATCGATCGATAATGCTTCCCTGTTCACAACCTGTTTCACTGTCTACACCATTATTTGCCGCCCGCTCCATTTCCCTATGCACAATTACCAAATTACTACTTGGAATGTCTGTTAATTCACTACACAGTGGTGCTGATAAGCTATGCTCGTCGTCACTATTATTTCTCAGTTTACTTTGGAGCCTAGTGTTACGTTTTTCACACGCCATTATTGTGACAATATTTCACACGATAACACAGAAAAACACAATTTGAAGAGCAAAAATAAGAGAACACATTAACATAGCACTGAAAATAATATCTAGCTAATTGCAGCTGCGAAATACTTGGTGCAAATCTACATGCATGCCACAACTGTTTTACTGTGCAACAATGAAAGACTGCAACTACAAAGGAGATTCTCAATACAATTACGCACTAGCAATAAACAAAATCTACACTAATTACACAAACTACAAGAAAAAATCAGAAGATTCCAGTGAGGTATCCTCGGCTAAGGGTCAACATATGAAACGTCCCCTTTGAAAAATTGTACAGGACTGTGCTTAAACTGACACACAATATTTTTTAGCGCAACGCAATCTGACTTTCAATAATCCCTACAAAACAATGGCCCTGACTAACTTTAACCTATACCTTTCACAAATCACTTACCTCACAAAAATCTTCGTTACTCGAACTACTGCAATACAGCGAGCACCACTACTGCCAGCTAAATAAAAGATTCAAACTATGGAAGGCACTAACTACTGATAGGGATAGTTAGCAAATGAAAGATTTTAATAGAGAACAAACGATGTATTTACCTTAATAGTCATAATATATATATAGCAGTTCATGACAAATTACAAAACTCCGCCATCTCTCTCCCCACATCCACCACTGCTGGCGGCTCACCTCCAACTGCGCAACGCTACGCACTGTTCACATCCAGCTGCCGCTGCCCAACACTACAATGGCAGACAACAATGCAAACTAGCCACAGACTGCACACAGCACAGCCAGTGATTTTCATACACAGCGCTACGTAACGTTGCCAATAAGAAAATATAAACAGCCTACTTACAGGATTATTTAACTTCCTGAGAGTAAAAATTTAATATTGTTATGTTTAGGATTAGTTCACTTTCAGAGGACGTGATGCGTTATTTTGACAAGTGTTTTAACATTGTCACATTGTAAACTGTGTAACAGCGTGTATTTCCGTGACATGATTGCAATATTAAACAACGTCATTACAGCTTACACAGTTGTGTTCAGTCATAGAATAAGAAATCACCTAAACATAACCATACAAACTCAGAGCCAGTGTCTGAGGCAAGCTATTGTTGAAATCTGAATCCCCTACAGCACTGGACGCACTGCTTACATAAGCTCTGATACATGACGTTCTACTGCTGGACCGACGTGGCTCATGTTTCACCCTCATATTTTATTTAAATTCCATCTAGGTGAGCTTATATCTTAGTCCTATCTCTGTATAGTGGTGGAAGTTCCAAGCAACGTTTTCGTTAATTTCCTGGGAATTGGCGAATTCCAGGCTGGAACTACGCCTGCGAAAAGCTAGGCCAAGGTCCCGTAAGGCCTGCAAGGACGAGCAGCCTTTCAGCTCAGAAACCAGGAATTGGGGCAATCCTGTGCGCTAAGTAGGGCAAGTCGCTTATCTTATGCTGCTGGCTGCTTAGCTGTTTGTTCAATAGGTTTACTTCACGCTGTGTATATTCCGGACACCTTCTCGAGGAAATCAGTTAACTTGGTGAATGAGCACTTCAGCTTGCGCCGCCTCGCAGATTTAACAAGACCAACCAGCCGACCATAACTGATGATAAAAGGACTTGTTTTAGTGACAGGAAGTCCTTCCCAGAAGAGAATGAGTGGACGCCAGTCACGTTGCGGTACTGTAAGAAACGAGGGAGCTCTGCACCTCCGCTGAGAGCAACTCGGCCACTTGTTGAAAATCTGCAACGCAACCTATTATTGCTGAACAATAGCTAGATAGCAGAGGTCAGGAGCTGAACGCGAAAAGCGAACTGGTTGGTGAGAAAACTGCAGAGAAGGGACATCAGACAGGGCTATAAGAACTGTATTCTTCTGTAGGTCAGTACTGCAAATCTGTTCCTAACTTTAGAAATTGTTTATTTACTACCGTACCATTTCATTGATAGTAAGAGTGTAAAGTCGTCTTATTGGAGTGTCGTGTCCTGATATAGGTGGGAGAGGGAAAAACGGGTTGCTGGTCAGTCTGCTCTCCGGAGCGGTACAGAACAGAAGGCAGAAGGACAGTTCACAGTGAAAGCATTTAATTGTTTTCTTCTATCTGAGCCAACACTAGTACAGGCATTTACTAGAGATGCAGGTGGTGAGACTCGGTATGGAACTCGTTGTGGAGACTCTCGGACAAACAGTGTTTTCAAATAGTTGTTTATTCATGACGAGACTAACTAATACACTGGAGGCTAGTTCTAGGGTTAGAAGAAGCACGAATAACACTGTTGCAACAGAAGCCAGTGCAGAAGTCCCAGGAGTGGATGCTAGCCACAGTAGCAAACACTAGCAGCATCTTAAGGCAACAACTTAGTTTGCAAAACAAAACATAATGAATGTGATACTGTTCACTGAGGCACGCCAAGTGAGAGAGAGCAGACTCACGCGGAGCTGGACCGAGGTTGGAGTCGACCGACGCGTATTCGGCGCCCAGATCGTCTGACTGAGAACTCTGCCAAAATGCGGAATCCAGGGGTTTTAAAGAGTCGCGTGGAGGCACTGTCTTTCTCACTTAAAGCCACCCAGCCAATCCCGTAGGTCTCTTGCAGGTGCCTGCCAATCATGGTTTAGTTAGGTCCCCTCCACTGCTCCTAAGGCGGGGGTCTTAATGCTGTTGCACTAACTAAGTCCATATTTGGTATCAACATTGTTCATCTGAAAGCTAAACGTATCTGCTCTGCCAAATAAGGCTTGCAACATTATTGTTATACGTCATTTAGCCCCGCCCCTCGGCTCCCCGGAGTAGGGACTGCTGGGACAACAGTTTTTGGCGTTTTCGCTCTCTTTCTAACCATTGTGACTCTACTGATGTTGCTGTTCTCAGGGCTGGTATCAGGATGGCTTTATACACTAGTACGTGCCTGTTGGTTACAAAGTTCTACGGTGGCAACCTACTACAGCGTCTAGACGACATATGAAGTTACGTGTTAATTCCTTGAAGAGTTACTAACGCCCTGGGACCGCGTCTGGGGGCGTCTGCATTTTCGCAAGGCTCTCCCCTTACTGTTTACTTCATGTGACAATGTCTCCCCCAGATGCGTCTGCCCCCAGCATCGTCTCTGCTTCCGCGCCTTGGAACGCCTGTCCTCCTTTCTCACAGCTTCAAGATAACACTACAGTAGCAACGAATAATAAATATATCACAGGAGCACAAAAAGTAGAGCTGGATCAGAAGCGACCTAGAGATCGAGCAGGCAACATGTCTTCCTCGGCAGTCGGCGACTGACTTCTCCCTTGGTGGGAAGCCCGGAAGGACTGTTTCCCGCCAGCACCAGTCAACAGCAGATCATGCATCACACAGTCTCCTGCTCAACGACTTGCAGACTTTGGTGAGATTATGCGAGCTTAGCATAACAGATGACGAGACTCAGAGATTATTTGTAGGGGTGATGATAGGATTTAGTAAATGTTGCGAACCTCGTAATTTCGTGGATAGTTTGAGGCCTCATCTCATGCTTCTTCCTTTGACGTAGCATGCATGTTTTAGTTAACAGTTCTTTAGGCTTAAATACACACTCACTGAGCACGTGGCGCAAGTTCACGCGTTTACAACTAACCTATCAGAAAACAACGCCCACACGTTGCCATAACCTTCTGGCCTTTGGCTGGACATTCGTCTTTCTCGTGTTAAATGGTTATTGTTTCTATGTTCTCGGAATTTCAGTACTTCAGTTAGATCTTGTAATCGAAATTATATTCATGTTTTTAATCGTCAGTACTATTCCAGTAAATTGGTTTGACTTAGAATCCTGTTTCATTTCGCAGTCAGATAATCTCCATTTCTTAATTGTGTATTGCTATGTAGTTGATTCATAACTCATATTTCATCCTAGCCACACACTTCTAATTAATTTAATCCATTAGCGGGCCGGCGCGGCCGTGCGGTTCTAGGCGCTTCAGTCTGGAACCGCGTGACCGCTACGGTCGCAGGTTCGAATCCTGCCTCGGGCATGGATGTGTGTGATGTCCTTAGGTGAGTTAGGTTTAAGTAGTTCTAAGTCTAGGGGACTGATGACCTCAGATGTTAAGTCCCATAGTGCTCAGAGCCATTTGAACCATTTTGAACCAATTTAATCCATTGCACACAGTTTCAATTAAAGTACAAGAGCCTCTGGAAGTAGACAAATTACAAACGACCACTAGCATATGTGCCTAGAATTCTTATTACCTTGGATCTCTGATCTGCAGTCAGAACAGCTAGGGCAGAAACAAAAATTAAATTAAGCTTGCACGAATAATTAATAAATCTCTCACTTTTTCAGCATTCTTTTGAACTGATTTGCTTGGGTTATCCATGTTGTTGTTGCATTTTGGCGTTGCGCTATTCAGGAGAGGGATTTGATTCTTTCTGTGTGAGAGGTTTGAGAATTTGTGATATCGTTTTGTGTGTGGGTTTTCTTTTCTTAGTTGTACAAGTTATGGGTTTCTGTTGTAGGTTGTGAGGCTGAGATTTAAGAGAGCAATAGCAAGGAGTTTAATTAGGATGAGCATAAAAGGGACAGAAAATGTGTGAACTATAGAAAATGGATAGTGAGAACAGTACAGCAATATGGAGAATCAATTGGAGATTAATTTGCAGGCTACTGTTAGCGAAAGGCAAGAATAGCTTTTACAAAATTCAGAGTGTGAAGAAATCAGTACATTAGGATCATGAAATGTTGAAGACAGATCAGTGTCTGATTCCAAAGCGAATGACACTTGGGACAAGGCCGTTCCTGACATGTCAGTAGTAGCAGTTGTCGTGCACGAGGGATCGGTGCGCAGACTAGTGCTTTGTGACTCGGCTCGACGTGCACCTCCTGCATTTGATCTTTCCACCTTTTACACATTTTAGTATATATCGACGATAAGAATAATGAACAATTTAAAAGTGTAAAGAAGAAGGCTGATGAACAGCCCATAGAGACTGACTAAAAGTTCCGAAATTTAAGGAAAAATAATAAGGAAGAATTTGTGGAGACTGATAAGAGTTTTAGAGTACAAAGTAAAGAAAACGAGGAACAGTTATTAAGTCTAAATCTTCAATTTCAACAGAACTTGACAGAGTAAATTAAGGAACAAACAGAAGAATTTAATAAAAAAAAATTAATGCGTTGGTAGATGAAAGTTAGGAAATGGCGAAAGATATAAGGACAGAAGTCACGGACTTAAGACTGAATGTCAAAGACATTAATACACAGCAATGTAAAGTGGCAGAGCAAGCTAAACCCGACTGCAAAGCTCCAGCGACCGTGTATAAAGAAACTGATCGTTGTGTGGTTTCGGACAGTAAGATTTCGAAAGTAGAAGAGCAGGTTGTAGCTTTGACTTCGGTTAGAGAGAAGATTCGTGTACACTCCGAAGTGGACTCAGCGGTAACCAATACCTGGACGCGCCATATGACCAACCAGAAGTGGTATGGACTGTCTCACCAAATTGATGTATCTGCAATAAAATGAAACTATTATATGCAGGACATGTAAGCGTTTCAAGTTCTTTCGCAGGAATTAGGATACGATTGTTGTACAGAGGCACAGAGATCAAGTATTTTGTGCAGAATGGTTTTCCGTCGGAAGCAGAAAATCAGAGCTGGAGAGGTGTGACGATACCCACTGGGCAAATGTGGTTTTTGATCACCACGCTACAGGTGAGACGACCGTTGTTACTATGATTGGCGGAGTGGTGGAGGCTGTCAGGTTTGAGCACCGAGAGTCAAAATTCGCAACCCAAATTCTCTGAAAAGAGAGAAACATAACAATCAGAACGATGCACCACGTAACTCAGCAATGACAACGGCACCAGGCAGATCTAGTGGAGACATACGGGCAACCGGTACGTTGTTTGCATATTCTCATCAATTAAGGAAGCGTCTATTAGGAGAGGAGAATGGTGAAACAAAATGTTAGTACCCAGTCATCAGCGTAAATGTTTCTGGTAGAGTAGTTCAATGTACTTCAGGAGCAGGCGTTCATGATTGGTAAATGTGTATACGACGCATGTGACTGAGATAGATTATGGCCGATATCTAAGATGCAAAGGGTAAGTGAACATGGAACAGTTAGTGGGAAGAGTGCGGAAGCCAAAGAGAAAGCAAGATTGAGTTCGAATGCCAGTAACACATCCTCAATGTAAATTTTCGTACTATTCAATGCATTGTAGTAAACGATATTCCTCGACTGGACTTCCTGCATAGGTATGGCGTGGTTTTATATGTGGCACAGTAGTTTGCAATAGTGAAAGTAACAAACGAATATTTAGATTAAGGTTAAATGGGTCAAATGGCACTGAGCACTATGGGACTTAACATCTATGGTCATCAGTCCCCTAGAACTTAGAACTACTTAAACCTAACTAACCTAAGGACAACACCCAGTCATCACGAGGCAGAGACAATCCGTGACCCCGCCGGGAATCGAACCCGGGAACCCGGGCGCGGGAAGCGAGAACGCTACAGCACGACCACGAGCTGCAGGCGGATTAAGGTTAGTTAACTATATTTTGAGTAAGAGTTGACCACCCTATGGTTGACAGGTGTGGATAACATCACTACATGCAGCGTTGACAATGAAACTAGTGACAGTCTTTGGTTCCTAAGTTCAACAGTTGCTAGAGAAGATTGAAAAATGTGCTCAATGAATGTATGAAGCTATTTCTGGAGACATTGGGGACAATAAAAACCTTTGTATATGATTTTAGAGTAAAGGAGCACAATAAATGTTTCATTATACTGTGTATAGTACCATTGGCTTACAAGAAATACAGGCAATAGTTAGCGAAGATGTAATGAAACAGGTATCCAGTCCCTATAATAGTGCCTTGTTGTGTACCCGAAGTAAGGAATGGTACATGAGATTAGTAGTCAGTTCTCAGTAAATCAGCATCAAAACTGAACGAGAGACGATAGGCCACGAGATCATAGAGGAGCTTGTATAAAGATTCCATACAGTGCTCATAGTTTTGTTCGTGGACCTACACACTACTTACTGACAGGTAGAACTGCACCATGTGTGACGACAGTACACGGCATTTTTATGCTATGGGTGGTGTTACCAATTGCAGAAATTACTGTTGGCGCTAAATTTGCCATCGGTTGCTTTCATTAGAGAACTTGGCTCTGTGATGCTGGAAGCACTGGTTGATGCTGGACGTTGACAATGTGCTCGTTGTACAGAATACCTAGGATGAGCATAATGCAACGTTAGACACGTTGCTTGATGCCTTCAGAGAACATGAGTTTACAGTCAGTCTAACGAAATCGGAGATCAGATACATAGAGGTCGAATTGTTAGGTCATGTCATATCACCAGAGGCATCCGACCAGATCCATGTAAACTTGAGGCAGTCTGTAGTTTTAATGCTCCTAAGACGAAGTTAAGGTATACGTGCCGACGTGGCAAGGAGAGTCTGAAGAGGTAGAGAAAGAGTATAAGGATACTGAACGAGTAATTCAGTACGTAAAGGGAGATGAAACTCTAATAGAAGTGGGGGATTTGAAAGCGGTTGCAGGGGAGGGAGCAGGTTTACGGGAGAATATAGGCTTGGTAGTAGGAATAACAGAGAGGAAGATTAATTGCATTCTGCAATAAATTTCTGTTAGTAATAGAGAATACTCTATTCAAGAAGCACAAAGAGGTGGAGGTATACTTGGAAAAGGCCGAGAGGTATGGGAAGATCTCAGGTAGATTACATCGTGGTAAGGCAGAGATTTCGAAATCAATTGTTCGATTGTAAGGCACACCCAGGAGCAGATACAGACTCAGATCACAATTTAGTATTGACGAAAAGTAGGCTGAATTTTAAGAGACTCGTCAGGAAGAATCAATATGCAAAGAAGTGGGATACGGAAGTACTGAGGAATGAAGAGATACGCTTGAAGTTCTCTGAGGCCATAAATACAGCCATAATCAATAGCTCAGTAGGCAGTACAGTTTAAGGGAATGGACCTCTCCAAAAAGGGCAGTCACAGAAGCTGGAGAGGAAATTGCATGTAAAAGAAGGCAACTGCGGAGAAAGAATGGATGACGGGAGAAATACTTCAATTGATCGAAGAAAGAATGAAGTACAAAAATATTCAGAGAAATTCAGAAATACAAAAATACATGTCCCTTAGGAACGAAATAAATAAGAAGTGCAGAGAAGCTAAGGCAGAACGGCTGCGTTAAAAATATGATGAAATCGAAAAAATATAATGGTTATCGGTAGGACGGTGAAATTAAAAACAAGGGCGATAAAGTTAAGAGAGCAATGGGACTTGCGCTGTTAGATGCAGAGGAGAGAACGGACAGGTGGAAAGAGTACACTAGCGGCCTTTACAAGGAAGATGACTTGTCGGATGACGTGATAGAAGAATAAACAGGATTCGACTTAGAAGACATGGAGGATCCAGTATTACGATCATAATTTAAAAGAGCTTTGAATGGCGTAAGATTGTAGCGTTTGGGTTTTTGATGGGAGTAACTGTAATAGGTTAGCAATGTTTCGTAGCAGATCGCTCACCGAGGATCTTCCGTCCCAGGCGTCGGGTTTCGTCTCTTCTGCAGTTATTTCGCAGCCTATTAAGAAACTGGCTTACAAAGGGGACAGTAGGGAAGACACAGACAATGGAAGCTGGGGTAATCTGGTGAAACATATATTCAGAAATGGACACACAAATCCAGAAGTAGTCCTGTCACAACTTTTCATATATTGTTACACATGGAAAGTAGCCACTCGGCGAGCATACCTACTGTAGGATAAACTGAAAGTACACAAGGTCATTGACAATCCTGTCTTCAGCTTGAAGACCAGTCCCCAGAGAGAGTACAGAAATGAAACAGCAGGCTTCACTATAACCAGAGAAACTAATTCTGGGTCACACTTAACCAACAGGGGTCGGCCAGAACAGCTTACCACGCTACGTGGCAGTCTGCAGTGTTTGCTCGATCTCCCTTTCCACGGCTTTCTGTTCTGACAGAGGGATAGAGTAGGGATGTGAATAAAATTTTTCTTCTTCCTTTACTCTTAGATGACAGGCGTAGCTGGTTAATCTTACAGGTCAGTTTTGAAACACACAGGTTATGGTTTCAACTCCCCAAACAAGGCAGGCTGCTGTTCTAAGGACAGGCAGCTCCCTTCCCTAATTCTTTTCTCTGGGTTGTCCTCAGGCACCCTAGCGGATGGGACACTCTTGCCTGACAGGGCTGGCCCTCACCTGACAGGCTGCAAGGGTGCTGAGGGTCATCCACCTTGGCCAGCAGCGGCTGTGCCAGCCACACAGCTGTGGAGGCCTTCTCCCCTCCATGTACCACTATTGGTTCACTGAATAGCAGAGTGTGTCTACTCCCATTCACTGAAATGCTAACATTTTCATGCTTGCAACCAATTATTCAATTATGGCACTGGTGGACTCAACCAATCAGCACCCAGAATTACAGGTACTGAAATGTGTGTCACAACTAGAGCCCACTGAAAGCATGTAAATCGTTGCAGTGATAATTCCAATAACATCTGCGTGTTTATCGCCTTGGATTGCGCACCAGTGGCGCTCCTTATCCTTACCAGTATCACTGCGAAAACTTCCAATCTATTCCTCTCCCTGAAAAAGTCAAAATACACTTCTAAAATAGCCGAGGTAGTTGTACCTGTGTCAGTGAGTATCTTTTGTGGGGAAACAGAACAGTGTAAGGCTACATTTGGAAACTGATAAGTCTGTTCTGACATGACAAATTCTTCTGCCAACGTATCTTCCAAGGCATTCTGTGGGCAGTTGCCCTCTCTTCTTGAATCACTACACAAAACCAATGTGAGTAGTTGGACTATGCCAGGTAGTTTTCTGACCTGTCATTGTAATGGAAGTGGTCACAACATCCTGGTAGTACACACATACAAATTCTGGGCCAATTGCAAGTTTGCAATCCAAGAACTTAATTTCTAGTTCCTCCAAATCAAAGAATCTCTTTTCCCTCCACGAATCAAAAAAATTTCGTTCCCTCTGACACACCAAATCAAAAAAATTTCGTTTGGCCACCTCAAAAAAACTAAAAATCAAATTCTACATAAATACAATGGAAAAAAAAAACATGACGAGCAGAACAGAGCTGTCAAACCCCATTTCCCTACTCGAGAAAAACAAATTCAATTTCAACATATTAAAATTTTTTAAATTCTTTATAAATCAGAGCTGCCAAACCTCATTGGTCTTCCTTGAAAAAAATAAATTCAATTTTAACACATTAAGAAATTTTAAAATTATTTAATTATGTTCTCTATAATTCAGAGTTGTCAAATCACATTTGCCTGTCTGGAAAAATCAAATTCAATTTCATTTTTAAAAATTATACAGGTATTAAATTTGATTCTCTATGAATGAGCACCAACAAATTTCAGATCTCAAACACGTATTTTAACAGTGAAGATTTAAATAAAAAACTTCAAATACAAATTAGTCCTAATACAATTGAAAAAATATGGTGGACAAAGGTGATGTGTTTAAGAGCTTAGAAAATTTTTCTAAAGGAAAACATGGTTTGAGTTTAAAATATTTAGAAAATTATTCTAAAGAAAATTGTTCAAACGTATCTAGAAACGATTTGTGAGAGTTTATTGACTTATTAATATGAAAGAAATGAAGAAACAATAAGGAAGGAGGAACTAAAATATAAAACTAAAAAAGAGCTTCGATCAACCGCAAAAAAGAAAAATTAAAGAATTATTTCAAACTTAAAAAGCAAAACCTGACTGATATGATGGTAATTCATGCTGATAATAAAATCGCTGATGATGACGATGTTTAGATTTAGAAAGTGTAAAAGAAAATTACCAAATCTATAAAGCAAACAAAATAAAAAATCAGTCTAAATTTAGAAAAGACTAATTATGCAAGGAGATGAAGTTGAAATTAATAATGATGAGGATTTGAGTAAAACATCTTTAAACAACATTCGTCAAATTTGTAAAAAGAGAAATGTAAAAAATTATACTTAACTTAGTAAACAACAATTAATTGATTTTATCAATAGATATGAGGGCAAAATTATTAATAACGATAATGAGAATTATCTTCAGAAACTTCTAGGAGATAAAGGTCAAGAAATCAAACAAAAAAATTATCAGAAATATTTACGAGATTTAAATTTTCTAGATGAGAGATTATTTCAAAGCACCCAAACGAATTTATAGAAAACACCCAGCTTTCATATTAAGAATAACAGCTTATACATTGAATAATGTAGATAATATTGTGGAACTGGAACACAAAGGAGAGCAATTAAAGTTAGTATGAAATTGTAATGTAATTTTAAAAGGTAAGAAGAAACCCAAGAATTTAATTGTAAAACGTTAAATCACGTTTTATTCAGAACAGCAGATTTAGAAGAATATTATCAAAATGCAACGAATAAGACAAACAGAAATGGAAAAAAATGCAAAAAATTAGGTTGGTCTTTATTTTACATAGCAAATTTAGAGTTAAATGTTAATAGATACAATCCAATTTATGGTTATTCAAATACTGATTTACCAAATGAAATTAAAGAATAAAGTTAATGTAAAAAATACAGATCAAAAATGCTTTCTTTATTGAGTAAAGTTGGTTTATATCCATCAAGTGATCATGTAGAATGAGCGAATAATTTATAAAAATATTGAATTAGAAATAAATTAAATTTTTCTACAAGAAAAAATTAATTTTCCAGTTCAGTTAAAACATATACCAGAATTTGTGAAAATTAGATGTTTCAATCAATGGTTATGCGTATTGAAGGAATGGTAAAGAAAGGGAAAATAGAATTGTGTATACTCTTCCTCATATACAAAGTAAAGAAGAAAAACTCGTAAATTCTGTTTTAATTCAAGATGAAAACAATTCGCATTATTGTTTGATAAAAAATCTATCTAGACCAATTAGATAACAGACACCTAAAGGTGGACACGAATTTTATCTTTGTGATGGATGTTTAAGATATTTTTATTGACACAAAAAAGTAGAGATTCATGAAATCGGTTGCAAAGAACATAAAGAAGTAAATTAAATATGCCCATTAAAGGTCAAAAATTTAATTTTAAAAATTATAGTGATTCATTCAAGTTCCTTTTGTTATTTTTGCAGATGTCAAATATCTATTAAGAGATATTTAAAACTGTCAGCGAAATTATGAAAAATCTGGCATTAACAAATATAAAAAACATTTGTAAATTGCATTTAGTTATTATGTGAAATATTTGACTGGTGAATACGAAAATCCGATTACATACGTTGGTGAAGATGCAGCACAAAAATTCGTTGAAACGTAAAAAAAAGAATGGAGAGAAATTGCTAGAATAAATAAATGAAATGTTCAAATGAAACTGACTAAATAAGATGTAATTAATTTTAAAAATTCAGAAATTTGCCATATTTGGGAACAAGATTTTGACTCTGATGGTAAGAAAGTGAGAGATGATGATTATTTAACTGGAAAATATAGAAGAACTGCACATGAAGATTGCTATCATAATTACAAAAATCCAAAATATCTTCCACTTTATATTCACAGTTTAACAAATCATGATGTTCATTTGTTTATCAAAGAATTGGCAATAAGCAATAAATATATTGATGCAATTCCAAATAATGAACAAAACTATATTTCTTTCAGTAAATAAGTTGTAGATGGATTAAGATTAAGATTTTATGGTTTCAGGCACAGATAAATTATCTTATGACCTCATAAAAGAACAATTTAGAGAAACATCAAAATATTTTGAAGGTTAGCAATTAGATTTAATAAGTAAAAAAGGTGTTTATCCTGATGAGTACACTTACTCTGAAGAAAAACTGCAAGAACTAAATAGCCCAAAACAGAGTGCTTTTATTGACAAATCAGATATTTCTGATGAAGAATACAGAAGAGCATAAAAGTTCTATAAAAGTTCGATATCAAAAATTTAGATGAATATACAAGATTATATAACAAATCAGATGTTAAAACTTTAGCAGACATCTTCGAAAATTTTGGAGATACATGCATTAAACTTGATCCATCTTGGTATTTTTTAGTACCTGGACTCGCTTGGGATTTGATGCTAAACATGGCAAAAATTTGATTAGATTTATAAATGATTATGACATGATCTTGTATCTTTAAAAAGGATTTGAGGAGGAATTTCTGAAAATATTAAAAGACATGCAAAAGCAAATAACAAGTGAATGAAAAACTTTGATACAAAAAAGAAACAAATTTTATTGTATGTTGTTGTTGTAGTTGTGGTCTTCAGTCTTGAGACTGGTTTGATGCACCTCTCCATGCTACCCTATCCTGTGCAAGCTTCTTCATCTCCCAGTACTTACTGCAACCCACATCATTCTGAATCTGCTTAGTGTATTCATCTGTTTGTCTCCCTCTACGATTTTTACCCTCCATGCTGCCCTCCAATGCTAAATTTGTGATCCCTTGATGCCTCAGAACATGTCCTACTAACTGGTTACCTCTTTTTGTCTAGTTTTGCCACATACTCCTCTTCTCTCCAATTCTATTCAATACTTCATCATTAGTTATGTGATCTACACATCTAATCTTCAGCATTCTTCTGTAGCACCACATTTCGATAGCTTCTATTCTCTTCTTGTCCAAACTATTTATCGTCCATGTTTCACTTCCATACATGGCCACACTCCATACAAATACTTTCAGAAACGACTTCCTGACATTTAAATCTATATCTGATGTTAACAAATTTCTCTTCTTCAGAAACGCTTTCCTTGCCATTGCCAGTCTACATTTTATATCTTCTCTAGTTCGACCATCATCAGTTATTTTGCTCCCCAAATAGCAAAACTCCTTTACTACTTTAAGTGTCCCATTTCCTCATCTAATTCCCTCAGCATCACCCAACTTAATTCGATGGCATTCCATTATCCTAGTTTTGCTTTTGTTGATGTTCATCTTATACGCTCCTTTCAAGACACTGTCCATTCTGTTCAACTGCACTTCCAAGTCCTTTGCTGTCACTGATAGAATCATAATGTCATCGGCAAACCTTAAAGTTTTTATTTCTTCTCCATGGATTTTAATACCTTCTCCGAATTTTTCTTTTGTTTCCTTTGCTGCTTGCTCAATATACAGATTGAATAACATCGGGGATAGGCTACAACCCTCCCTTGCCAACCACTGCTTCCCTTTCATGCCCCTCGACTGCCATCTGGTTTCTGTACAAATTGTAAATAGCCTTTCGCTCCCTGTATTTTACCCCTGCCACATTTAGAATTTGAAAGAGAGTATTCCAGTCAACATTGTCAAAAGCGTTCTCTGTCTACAAATTCTAGGAATGGAGGTTTGCCTTTCCTTAATCTTTCTTTGAAGCTAAGTCGTAAGGTCATTATTGCCTCACGTGTTCCAATATTTCTACGGAATCCAAACTGATCTTCCCCGAGGTCGGATTCTACTAATTTTTCCATTCGTCTGTAAATAATTCGCCTTAGTATTTTGCAGCTGTGACTTATTAAACTGATAGTTCGGTAATTTTCACATCTGTCAACACCTGATTTCTTTTGGATTGGAATTATTAGATTCTTCTTCAAGTCTGAGGGTATTTCGCCTGTCTCATACATATTATATACTTAGATGCAAATAATTTGTACAGTTGGGCAGTGTTTCAGTTTTTACCATTTAATGATTTCAATTGGATGAAGCCAAAATGTCTTAGTGCAGAAAAAATACTTAAAATTTCAGACAATAACAAATATCGTTATATTTTCAAAGTAGATCGAGAGTATGCAATAAAATCGCATGATTTACATAAAGATTTGACTTTGGCACCAGAAAGAGAAAATAAATTGTTGACAATGCTGGATGATAAAAAAATTATGTGCTTCACTATACAAATCTTACCCAATATTTAAATCTTGGGTTAAAATTAAAGAAAATCCAGAGAGTCTTACCATTTGAACAGCCAGGCTGGTTGAGAAAAATACATTGATTTTAACACAGAAATGAGAAAAAGGGCAGCCAACGATTTTGAAAAAGATCGACAAGTTGATGAATAATTCGATCTTTAGATAAATGGTGGAAAAAATTATAAATAGACAAAACTTTAAAATCATAAGAGATCCAGAAAAATATACGAAATATATTTCAAGTCAAATTATAAGCATACTACCACATTTTCAGGTAATTTAGTAGTAACGTATGCTTTTGGAGTCAGAGATAAAGAAGAGGAATGTTTAAAGGAGTCAAAAAATAAGTTGTTTAAAATGAAATTGCGTTTGGTGATTATAAAAAATGTTTAGATAACAGAGTAAAGCAATACAGAGAAATGAATTTAATTAGATCTTTTAGACATGAATTGTATACTGTCAAATGCAATAAAATTGTTTTAAGCTCTGATCACAACAGGTGCTTTACCACCTGAACTACCCAAGCACGTCCTCACAGCTTTACTTCTGCCAGTACCTCGTCTTCTACCTTCCACACTTTACAGAAACTCTCCTGTGAACCTTTCAGAACTACCACTCCTGAAAGAAAGGATATTGCTTGGGTAGCTCAGATGGAAGAGCACTTGCCCACAAAAGGCAAAGGTCCCGAGTTCGATTCTTCGTCTGGCACACAGTTTTAATCTGTCAGGAAGTTTCAAATCAGCACACACTCCATTGCAGAGTGAGAATCTCATTCTGGATTATATTTATTTACGCAACTATTGTGTGAGTTATCGAAACCCAACCATTTAACATAAACTTCATCTCAATTCTTTCTCAAAACTTTCTCAACAAGGTAAACATCTGGAAAATTCGTTTTCATTACTTCTTGGTCATAAAAATTTCCATGAATATCTTTCAATTTATATGTGATGGAATTGGAAAGATTGACATGTTCAATTTCGAAAACTTCTGTTGACAAATTGGCAGTTTATCCTTTCTCAAAAATTCCTTTCAGTTTACTTACTCTCACTTTGTCACCAATTTTAAATTTGGGTACAGCATCTAACAGATTTGTTACATGAACAGTTTTCAATAACATCTCTTCAATGTCTTTATTTACTGCTTTTGGCTCAATTTTTATAGTTGAAAGTTGTTGTATTCATCAACTAATTTCGAGACTAAGTCAACACATTTATAATTTCCTTGAAGAGGAAATTTCGTTCACATTTTTTCTTCCAATGTTCTATTAAATCGTTCAACAACAGATGCTTTTAATTTGCTAAAAGATGAATCATGATTAATGTTAATTTGTTTCATTAAGTCTTGTAATTATTTATTGTAAATTTCTTTTCTGTTACCTGCTGCAAAATTTTTGTTGATCAAGTGATGAGTATTTTTTCGAAAGCATCTGCTATATTTTTACCTGTTTTATCCATAATTGGAAGAGCAAATTTTGAAAAGACGTTGCTAACAGTCAATAAATTTTTATATCCTCGTTTTATCTTCTAAATTCATTTCAGTCTTGCAGAGTCCATTTCGAGTAAATCAGCTTGCCATAGATCATCGATTTCAAAAGAAATAATGTTTTTTCTTCCAAAATTTTTTCTTATTGGCTTATGTAATTCATTTATTATTTCTTCGCAATAGAGTTGGGTAAAAATTTACCCATCGTTTTACCGACAAAATTTTTGAAACGAATTTACGCTTTTTTTACTGTTTTTTACTTTACTGTTTTACAGTTTGAGCAAAGACCTTCGATTCTTTGTTTTCCATTTTTGGTTGTTAATCTATGTTGATGAATTGCGTCAGTAAGTATTTTGAACTTCAAACAGTAAATGTAATTATGATTCTCCATTTGTATAGAATAAAAAATAATTAATTCATTTATGTTTTTGTGTTTTGAATCTAAAGACCTTAATATCTCTAGACCTTTACCGGCTTTTCCATCCAAATACTGAACTAAAATTTTAAGTGCACCTTCTAAAGAATTAATCTTCATGAAGCCATCAAAAATATCATTTCTTGGATTCAAATTTGCTTGAAGTTTAATTGATTCATCATGATTACTTACTTTATTACAATATGCAATCAAATCTGCTTTTGAGAAATAATCTGAAAAAGCTTTTTCTATTTCTTTATTCATATAGGATTTACTTCGTTCTTCTTTATTAATTTTGTAATCTGATTGTTTGTCTAATTCAATGACACTATAAGCATTTTTTATAGATGTATTTATGTTTGGTATTTTTTATGATCTTCAATAACATTCAGATAAATTGAATTTCTTTTTAAAATATTTTCTAGATCATGCTTGTTATCATAATTTTTAAGTTGTGTTAAAATTCCTATATATTCTGGTTTCATAACTAAAGTTGATAATTCATTCCATAAAAAAATGTTTGTTCACTATATCCAAATGATCAATTAGATTATTTATATTTACGATTCATGGCCTTTTAGAACCCATATATGCTTTAGTCATTTTA
This sequence comes from Schistocerca cancellata, assembly GCF_023864275.1. Classification (NCBI taxonomy): domain Eukaryota; kingdom Metazoa; phylum Arthropoda; class Insecta; order Orthoptera; family Acrididae; genus Schistocerca; species Schistocerca cancellata. The sequence goes on along the minus strand of NC_064630.1, from coordinate 688,965,429 downwards.
AAAATGCTTCCATTTTTGGGTTTATTGATGACTGAAAACTTTTATTTTTGATTTCAATGGAAGCTATATTTATATTAATGTTTAGGCATATTGAAGCTTCAGAACCTTTGATATTTGATTGTAAATCTTCAAATTTCTAAATTATTTCTTTATCAAGTATGTTTCAAATGATGGCCATTATTTATATCAAAATATCATTAAATTTTGAATTTTTCGATAACAGTTTCAAAACAAACACTAATGACAACAAATAAATTAATCAAAATTTTGTATTCCTTCACTACTTTAGTACTGATCATGTTTTCGCAAATATTTAATGACTGTTTAGGAATAATTCCAAAAAACGATTAAAAAATTTATCATTATGTTTATAATGACAAAACCAATGAGTTAGTACATGATCAGAAGTATCTAAATTTACTATTCTACATTCTAAATTTTTCGCTTCTTCTGGCAACTCCTCAATCATAAGGATTCCACTAAAATGATTCATTTTTGTTTAGCGAAATAGTCTATGTCAAAATTAGATAAATGTCTATCATATTTTTTGATATTTTTTTACATTTTATTACTTCTCCTTTCTTTTCCATTTCCAAATTATGCCTTTTTTGTTCTTCCAATTCTTTATCACCTTCTTTCTTGTATATTACTGCAAATGAGAGTGTTGCAGTTCCTCCAGCCATTGAACCAATTGTTGCCAGGTACAGCAAAGCTGCTAATAATAAAGGAAGAAATCCACCTTCATGTTTTGTTGGTCCAGAGCCTTCCTCCGTTTTTGTTAGATATTCAATGATTTTTTTTCACAACAGAAATAGTTAAAGAAACCAGCCAATTTCCAATGGTTTTTTTCTCTTTCTTACTTTTTTGAACATCAAATAGAAATGGTTCAATGACATTTAATTGATCTTTATTTAATTTGTGTTTATTAGCTTTTGGTTTCGTTTAACCACATGGTAGCAAAGTATAATTGATCGAAAAGTTCTTCAGCAATTGCCGACATAGTGTAACTGAGTTGCAATAAGGGGAACCAGCCCACATTCGCCAAGGGAGATGGAAAACCACCTTAAAAACCATCCACAGTGCGTTAGGCCACATGGATAAGTGGGCAGGTTAGACAGCACTACGGCAGTGCTATCGAAATTTTTTTATAACTCCCATCCATTTTTGTCAATGTCCAAGCCGATTCCTAATTTTCATTTTCCATACATTATTTTTCGAATTGCAGCAGCTGCAACTTTTCCACCTAATGGAGCATAGGAAGTGTCCATCATTACTTTTACAAATAATTGTCGATCCTTATCTGCTTCATGCCTTATTTTTATAAATCTTTATTATCTCTAAAGGCAATGTCATGTTCATTACATTTTTCTTCTAATGGATTATTTCCTTGATCTACTCTACCTAATCTTATTCTAATTTAGTCCCAGGACCACAAAATTTGTAACCAGGAAGATGTATTTCGAATGGCAATTTGTTAATTAATGTATTTACTAATCCTTTTCCATATTTTTCTCTTTTCCAAAATTTTTTTGGTAAATTATTCAAAAATCAGGAGTAGTTAAGGATTCTTTTTGGGCTGTTGAAAAAATCACTAAATTTTTTTGTTAACATTTGTGTTGTTCCAACTTTTTCATTGTAATAATTTATATTTCCTGCTGTTTCTTCACCATGAATAGCTCTTAATCTATCAATTAATTGAAAAACATCATTCAACCAAACATATTCAATAGGTTTTTCTGTATAAACCTTCACCTACTTTATCAAATGAATCATTACAATTTGATTATGGAAAACTAGGAAAATAATCTTCAACAATTGTTAAACAATTTATTATATTTCATTCCTTATTTTAATCGGATTGTATTCGTTATAAACACCATCTGACTCGAATAAAATTCTAGAACGATTTTGTAAATCGAAAGAATCAAATTTGTCATCCATAATTATTTGATTTACAGTTCAAAGACTCATTAATCCATCAGTTCCTCCATATTCTCTATTGCCAACTTTTAATTTAACACAGTTGAATTATTTTGGTAATTTTCCAATATATTTAAATGTGCCAAAATGTCTTAAGCCAGAACATTATCTTCACTATGATTCATAAATTTTAACATTCTTAATTTACATTTATTTGTTAAACATCTTTTGTCTCTTCATTTTTTATTTCTATTTCATAATCTTGTAACAAATTATTTATTTCTGATTCGCTTAATGTGAAGTCTCTTTTATCATCTTCATAATTTTTAAGTGTTGGAATTTCATTGAATTTCTTGAAATAATGTGGATTATAAGGAATCATTTGTTTTTAAAAGATTTCTGGGTTGTATTTTGCGAACATTGAATAAGAATAAAAGTATGATAATGATTTTTTTGTTTTGCATTTATCATTTATATTTATCAGTCAACATTTATGTTCACATTCAACATAAATGTTGATGTTCAAATTAATGTTCAATGTTCATGTTCTACATTCACATTAATGTTCACACTCATGTTCACATTCAATGTTTATGTTCAACATTCAAAGAATTCTGAATCTTTCCCCTATATTTACTTTCATTAATTTTTCTCATCATAACGATTGTGATAAAACCAAATTAATTTTTATTCCAACATTTACTACAAAACTCTATAAAATTATCAAACATTCAATCTCCAACAACATGCTCATGATAAATATGATTTAAATTTGTGTTATCTAATGTAAAATATTTTAAAAATTTAAATTATCTCTATGTAAGTGTTTTAATATGTTTGAATATCTTTGACTCAAACAGAAACAATCTATTCCATTAGATCTTCCTGTTGTAAAATATTCTCTAAAACCTACCTTGATTTTCGAGAAAGAAGTCTTCAAAAATAACAACTGAACTATGTTGACATTCTTCCAATGGGATAATTTCATCATTACTTTCAATAAAACTAACAATTTTTTATTTATTTTTATCTTCAATTTTTTTTACATCTTTTTATAAATTCTTTATTTTTTGGTATATTGCAGATGGTTGGGTTCATGCTAAGGATGCTCAGATAGATATAAACTTCAATCTTATTGGAACTCATGGTACAGATTATCCAAATTATGATGGAAAATCCAATAAAAAATTAATTGATGATTATGTAGCACAACTGTTCAATATTATTACAATTAAGAAAGTAAATAATATTTTATCTAGAACTGGACATTCTTTTGTTTGTTCTTCATGCCCTAATTCGCTTAATGTCTTTTCTTTTGAATGAATTGGTTATGGAAGGTCTTATTCTTAATAATGTAAACATAAAAACGAAGAAAAATGGACCTCTTTCTACCCTTCAGAATTATTTGGTGGATTTTTAAGATTATAAAGAAATTATGTTTGAAGGTGATTTAACTATAATTTTTACTTGGAGTTTATATGTTGAAGAGTGCTACGCAGAGCGAACTGACAAAAGCAAAGGCAAGTGATTGAAGAGTTTCCTGTATGTGGTACCCAAGGAAGCATAGATTACAGAGCTCATGTTCTTACAGACGTTTTGCAGAGAGCACAAACTACAGCAATACCTGTAGCACACGATTCACCCAAAGGGCACGTTGGTCAGCACTATTAACAAGAGTAAGAAAAGACACTCATGATATACGATGATATTACCAAAAATCAAAGACAGCACAGGAAAGAGAAATTAGACTTCAACATTATCGTGACGCTAAAGCACGATACAAAGACGAACTACATAAGACCAGGAAAGGCCACTGTGACACATATCTTAGGACAAACTTACGTAACAACATCTGGGGGGGAGGGGGACATTTAAACTGCAGACTGAACGTGTAAAGACTCCTAGAAAATTATTAACACTGAAGAAACAAGATGGTACTATCTAGCGTTAAAAGGTTTTTTGCTTTACACATTTAACCAAATATAACATTGATGATGATAATTTATGGTAATGTTTGCCGACAAGATAAAGAATGCGACCTTTAACACTAGATTGTGTACTCGCGGCAGTTCTCCTTGGCCGTTTTTTGGTACGACTTGGAAAGAGAGAAAAATTAATGATTGATCGCCGATGCGTCGGTTCTCGATTGTGTTCAGGAGATGTACAGATTGATTGCGCGAAAATAGTTTCTCAAATGAACTCTTAACCCGGATTGCTTTCACGCAATCAGACTCTTCAATGAAATTACCTAAGGGACCTATTTGAATAATAAAAAAATGGAAATGAATGCAAAACAGTGAAATTTTGTAAAAAATGTTGTCAGATCGGAAATTGAACACATTAATGGTCTGCCAAATACAAACGGGACACCGCGATAAAGAGCGAACCTGTAACAAAGTTCATTTAAACATAAACATTATTTGTGGTTAATTTAAAGGAAAGAATAAGCATAGATTTTCTGTACAGTGAAGCATCAATATATTCTCAAAGAACAAAGGCGTTAAACTATAAACATTAACAAATTTACAATGAATAAAAAAACTTACATTTTTATGTTTTTCTCATACATGGAGCAGTCCAGCAATCGCTGCTTTTGTATGTGTGACATTTTGTAAAAATTAAACGTCCTGGCGTGCGCGTAAGTATTTTTTTATCATCACAAAGTTTACAAAAGCGTTTCTTTTTTCTTGGTACTAACGTGGTTTTTCACACTAAATGAAATATAACTTGTAGCGGTGCTACACAACACGTCTTAACAAGTCGGCGACCAAACATCAAAGGTAATGAAGTACATGTTAACATATCGGCGACCAGAAGTACAACTAACTATAAAGACTCTAGAATTTTCCTAACAAATCATAAATTGTTCTTTCTTCTGTTTCGCAGCTTCTTGCGATCAAGCAAGAGTGCCCAGACCGTTAACGCAGCATTTATGTCTGTTAAAATAATTAGTCGTCTGCCATTTGCAATTCGAGAAATATCTTTCATTACTTCAGCAAAATCTTCTATATCAAATGAGTACTGGGCGTAGATCGACGAAATGATACATGTTTCCTTGCCTAAAGTTATTTCGACTGTAACCATATGTTGTGTTCATAACTGCGTTATTTATGTTACTGTACTGTTATTGTTTACTACAATTATTGCAGTCTTAGCCTTGTTCGTGCCTGTGATTTGCATTTACTGCCTCGGAAGGTCTGGAATTCTTCCATCTCGTGTGTACGGTTCTTGCAGACAATTTGTCCGCGCATACCTCATTCACCAGCCTACCAAGTTCTGCAACCACCGTCGTGCTACCCACACAGTTTATCTGCAAGGCTTTCATTATGGACATCTCGTATCTCTGAATTTACATTGTATTTTAATCCTTTCTCCCACAGCTGTCTTCCTTTACTGTTTAACTGTGTGTCCATAAGTTTCACTAATCTTGGGTAGAATTTGTGTGTGTGTTTTTCTTGGCTGTGTGTAAAGGTATTATGTTGTGACTGGAGTTTGAGTTGGTTGATCTTTCTTCTATGAACTGTTTCCATTCTTTCTACAGCAGTTTTTGTGTGCTTTTCGACCTTGTTGACCAGATGGGAGAAAACTGTCATTTATGGTGTCTGCGAATTACACTAATAGATAAAATAATAGAATAACGTTCACAAAAAGTATTAATATAATAATACTGTCCAATATAATAATAATAGAACCCAACATCTTTACACTCACTCATCCATGAACCCCACCACAGAATACTGAAACGAAAAGTCAAATCAGCTGTCACCAAAGTTTTCAACCACTCGCTAACACTTGTATACTCCCTCCCCCCTCCCAAAAAAAAACCTTGTCGGCTCTATCCCCCTCTCCCTCTCATAATACACACACACACACACATACACACACACACACATACACACACACACACACACACACACACACACACACACACAGACAAACACACACACACACACACACACACACACACACACACACACACACACACACACGGTATAAACATCTTAAATAGAAGTTATTCTCGAACATGTACTTCGTTAGGTTTGCAACAAATAGATAAACATACCAAAGAATATGAAACACGTAGTGGAGTCGCAATATTTACGTTGTGAAAATCAGTGTACGACGAAATAGTTGTGTCGAGTGAAAAAGAACAATAGTCCACCACAAAAAAGAGTGAGAAACATGGTGAACAGTGTGTGGAAGGCGAGAACACAAAGATGTGATTATATGGCAGTGATAAAAGTGGAAGTCGACTTTCAGACCAGATGTGAGAAAACGCAGATCAGTAAATCGTAAGTAAACCCTTTTTTTACAAAAAAATCGCGAAGTGAACTGTTTAATAATCTAAAACTAACAAAACTGTATCGTTATAGATTCAACTGATGATGCCTTAGAACAGGATGCATGTGATGTACAGATAGTAACTGTGTGTTAAGAGACAAGTCGTTGGTTTCTGAAAGAGATTGATGTGAAGGCTGAACGGTGACAATTTCTGTCCCATGACGTCCATTGCCATGTACTATTTGTGAAACCTATTCACTCGCCAGTGATCTAGAACAGTGTATGATGTTCTCATATAAAGAAGGTGAATATGAATTGTGTCTTGAGCGACAATTGGATGACTCAGACTAGGAATTTATAGTGTAGTTTGTTGTTTTATTTTTCAGGTTTAATTAATGTAAAGTCTGATGATACAGTCATCAGTCATCTGCCTTGCTTGTTAATAATGATAACGATCAAGGGAGACAAGTAGTGCATTTTTTAACACCATCAGTGGTGGAAATCAAATTAGGTACTTCTCACTCCAGTGTACATGTAAATATTTCTACAAATTTGTAATTTTCTTATTGTGTTTATGTAAAATAAATCTCGCTGTGGAGAGGATAATGTCAGCTTCTAAATGTTTTCAATACTTGAATCTAGCTTTCATATGTAACGATCAGAAATTTATTTTGTGAATTCGTTACTACGTGCTACTACTTTTTGTTCACAACAAACACATGGTCAACTGCCTGAAACATGTTAAGTCATTCTTACTCATGATCATTCATTTCATTTTTAAGTTTTATTTCTTGTCAATATTTCGAGTGACGTCTTTTCGATATTACTTATGATTCATTTGAAAAATATTATGTAATCTTCAAGAGAAACTGAGTCACAGATAATATTTTTAATTTTTAACTGTGGATTTCTGTATTTATATTCGTGCTAGTACAAATCTTGTCTTGGGTACCAGGGAAAGGTGTGAATGTAGCTAAACGTACTTGTCTGACAGCAGTTTGCTATTGATTGCTAAACTAATGGATTGAATATTATTAAATAAGGCCGTAAATGAGATGAAAGAGGGAATGAGTGAGTGTTCACAAGAAATGGTGTTTCTAAAGTCTGAGGAATGAATGAGAATTTCCTTTAAAATTTGAATACTGTAAAGTTTTTACGTGATGAGAATGAATGAATAATTGTAAGCTGGGCTTTCCCCTTTATTATTTTGGTGCCCTGGTCCAGTACCCTTCAAGCAATTAGGGGACCAAGGATCTGGTTGGCCGGACGGGGATATGAACCGCCGCCATCCACATTGGTTGGCTGGTTGATTTGAGGAAGGGGACCAAACACCGGATTAGGGAAGGATGGGGAAGGAGGTCAGCCGTGCCTTTTCAAACTAACCACCCCAGCATTTTCCTGAATCGATTTAGAGAAATCACGGAAAATCTAAATCAGGATGGCCGAACACGGGTTTGAACTGTTGTCCTCCAGAATGCGAGTCCAGTGTGTTAACCACTACACCACATCGCTCTGTTTTGTTGTCCTGTAATACCAACACTTGGAGTGAAGGGATTCAATGGTTTAAGGAACGAATGTATGAAATTAAACTTCGTTACTTTTCAAAGAAACTTCCTCCTGTCAAAACAACCAACGCTCTTCCCCTGACGTCGACAGACCCCAATAAAAATCTGCATGTTGCTGTCACTCTCTGAACAGTCTCATTGCAACAACATTTACGCAATTTTTTCCACAGGCATAGGTGTGAGGAAACGTGACCGTATATTGCTGGACTGATACGTCTCATGTTTCATTTTCATATTTTATTTAAATTCATTTGGTCTGAGTTCTATGTCAGTTGATGGATGCTCATGTGTACAGCAAAAACAAGAAAACAGTAAATGCAGAGATTAGAACGTTAATTAATACATTACTCCTATTTATACAGTATATACTGATGGAACTTCCATGCATTTCTTTCAGTAAAACTCTTTGGGAGGCGCGGAGTGGCCGCGCGGTTTGAGGCGTCATGTCATGGACTGTGCGGCCCCTCCCACCGGTGGTTCGAGTTCTTCCTCGGGCATGAGTGTGTGTGTTGTTCTTAGCATAAGTTAGTTTAAGTAGTGTGCAAGTTTAGGGACCGATGACCTCAGCAGTTTCGTCCCTTAGGAATTCACAGTCGCACAATACTATTGGAGTTGATGAATCCCAGTCGGGAACTCTGACTGTGAACAGCGAGCACGAGGTTCAGTAAGGTTTATGGGGAGGAGTACCCTTTCAGTTTAGAAACCAGGAGGTGGGTGGTCCTATGCAGACGACCACTAAACTGAGCCAATTGTGATATTCTGTGGGCCTTGAGTTCTTCATGCTGCTGGTCGCATAGCAATTCACTAAGTACACTTCACGTTATGTGAATCAAGCATCAACAAGATGCAGTTACGTTTTACATACTTGACTCTGCCAGGATCAATTCAGAGAGTCTCGACGCACATCAATACACTTTAGCTTTCTCGATATAGTTGCAGTTGAACTTCACAAAAATACACTCCTGGAAATTGAAATAAGAACACCGTGAATTCATTGTCCCAGGAAGGGGAAACTTTATTGACACATTCCTGGGGTCAGATACATCACATGATCACACTGACAGAACCACAGGCACATAGACACAGGCAACAGAGCATGCACAATGTCGGCACTAGTACAGTGTATATCCACCTTTCGCAGCAATGCAGGCTGCTATTCTCCCATGGAGACGATCGTAGAGATGCTGGATGTAGTCCTGTGGAACGGCTTGCCATGCCATTCCCACGTGGCGCCTCAGTTGGACCAGCGTTCGTGCTGGACGTGCAGATCGCGTGAGACGACGCTTCATCCAGTCCCAAACATTCTCAATGGGGGACAGATCCGGAGATCTTGCTGGCCAGGGTAGTTGACTTACACCTTCTAGAGCACGTTGGGTGGCACGGGATACATGCGGACGTGCATTGTCCTGTTGGAACAGCAAGTTCCCTTGCCGGTCTAGGAATGGTAGAACGATGGGTTCGATGACGGTTTGGATGTACCGTGCACTATTCAGTGTCCCCTCGACGATCACCAGTGGTGTACGGCCAGTGTAGGACATCGCTCCCCACACCATGATGCCGGGTGTTGGCCCTGTGTGCCTCGGTCGTATGCAGTCCTGATTGTGGCGCTCACCTGCACGGCGCCAAACACGCATACGACCATCATTGGCACCAAGGCAGAAGCGACTCTCATTGCTGAAGACGACACGTCTCCATTCGTCCCTCCATTCACGCCTGTCGCGACACCACTGGAGGCGGGCTGCACGATGTTGGGGCGTGAGCGGAAGACGGCCTAACGGTGTGCGGGGCCGTAGCCCAGCTTCATGGAGACGGTTGCGAATGGTCCTCGCCGATACCCCAGGAGCAACAGTGTCCCTAATTTGCTGGGAAGTGGCGGTGCGGTCCCCTACGGCACTGCGTAGGATCCTACGGTCTTGGCGTGCATCCGTGCGTCGCTGCGGTCCGGTCCCAGGTCGACGGGCACGTGCACCTTCCGCCGACCACTGGCGACAACATCGATGTACTGTGGAGACCTCACGCCCCACGTGTTGAGCAATTCGGCGGTACGTCCACCCGGCCTCCCGCATGCCCACTATAAGCCCTCGCTCATAGTCCGTCAACTGCACATACGGTTCACGTCCACGCTGTCGCGGCATGCAACCAGTGTTAAAGACTGCGATGGAGCTCCGTATGCCACGGCAAACTGGCTGACACTGACGGCGGCGGTGCACAAATGCTGCGCAGCTAGCGCCATTCGACGGCCAACACCGCGGTTCCTGGTGTGTCCGCTGTGCCGTGCGTGTGATCATTGCTTGTACAGCCCTCTCGCAGTGTCCGGAGCAAGTATGGTGGGTCTGACACACCGGTGTCAATGTGTTCTTTTTTCCATTTCCAGGAGTGTAGTTTAATCTGAGGCACTCACTTCATTGAAAGAACTGGAAAATCGCCTGAGCAACTTGTTTTCTGCGTTGTATTTATTTTCCTACATTGTAAATATATTTGTGTGCGCAGCTTCTGTTGGGGTCTAATGTTAATGTAGCTAAATGAATAAACCACTTACTCGGTAGTGACACGTTACTATCTCTGCTAGGTTGCCTGTTCGTCGGCGAACCCATCACAGAGGAAAAGCTGTGGAAAGCTCCGAAAGAACTAAAACTGGAAGAATTCTTGGTGACAACCGACAACATACAGTCCGCCTCTGTTGCATACTAATCATTCCAGTGTTTGGGGACATTAATTTAACATAGCGGCTAGACATGGACGATCATTACAGTGCTACTTAAAATCCGTCTTTATTGCAAATATTTATTTTATTTATTTATTTATATATTATTCATATGACCGGTTTCGGTTCATTCAGAACCATCTTCAGATCTGATATTTCAGTTACAGGAGTAACCCGTCCAAATCCAGCAACTTTCACATGCTACGTCACTACGTTACTCCTGTAACTGAAATATCAGATCTGAAGATGGTTCTGAATGAACCGAAACCGGTCATACGAATAATAAAAAAAAATTTTGCAATCAAGACGGATTTTAAGTAACATTATAAAATCAGTGATTGCTGTTATCCCACAAGACATTATGTCTGTTTTTGCAAAGATCATTATAGTGCTTAGACAGGAAATGTGTATCAACGATACTTCTGAAATGTTGCATTGTAACCGTGTTTGGCAGACTGTCGGCGTACAGACTTACTGCCGACTCATCTGCCCCTGATGAACATTGTCTAAATTAATTTAGATTGTGGATTGATAACAGGTACGATTATCGGATGTTTTCTCCTACTGGCAGACGTGATGATTTCAGTGTCACAATTTAAGGATAAATCAGGAAAATTGACACACTAGAGGCCATCAGTACCACCGATTATAAACGAGGAAAAAGCATAATTTGTTTCTGGAGAGGATACACCTAAGAGAGTTCGGTACATGCGTAGCGTCACAGCCACCATATCCTTTCACATCACTCTCGAGTCAGCAAGCGAACTACTTAAGCGGTGGACGACGATCTTTTTTTAATCAGATAAATAAAATTTTACCCTTATATATCAGATTTAACATCAAAGTACCTTTTGATCCTCAGAAGTAATATGACATAGTACTAGGCTGTCCATTTGTGGTTATTTAAAGCTTCATGAACAAAGCTTAGAAGAATTATTAAAACAGACATATTATTAACGGGCAAGTGCATAAAACTGACGGTTGTGAAAGCTGATTCCTTTTTTTCTTCCGTCAGCTGTCCTCTGACGGGTTTGATGTGACCCACCATGAATCCCTCTTTTTTATCAAACTTTCGTCTCAGAGTAGCGCTTCCATCATACGTCGTTAGATATATTCCAGTATCTAAAAATGGTTCAAATGGCTCTGAGCACTATGGGACTTAACATCTGTAGTCATCAGTCTCCCAGAACTTAGAACTACTTAAACCTAACTAACCTAAGGACATCACACACATCCATGCCCGAGGCAGGATTCGAACCTGCGACCGTAGCGGTCACGCGGTTTCAGACTGAAGCGCCAGAACCGCACGGCCACACCGGCCGGAATGCCAGTATCTGTTTCATACAGTTTTTACAGCTTCCTTTATCATCGTGAAGCTATTCCCTGATGTCTTCACATATGGCCTATCATCTTAATGCTTCCCGTTGTCGGTAATTTTCATATATTCCATTCTTCGTCGGTGGAGAAAATTTTCATTTCATATCAGTCTATTTTTATTCCTTCATTTTTTCATATCAACTCCTTTTTAACGTCCTCTATAACATCACATTTTAATACTTCGATTCACCATCCTCTATAACAACACATTAAAATGCTTCGATTAACCTCTTTTCCGGTTTCCCCACGGTCCATGATTCACCTGCATTCAGCGATGTGCTCCAAACATACACTCCCAGAAATTTCTTCCGCAAATTAAGCCGATGTTTCATATAAGTAGAATTCTTGAATTTATGATTCACGTCAGTGACACAGTTGCAGGTTTAAAAAATATCGATTACTAAACATGAAATTAAGACTTCTTTAGGTAAGGAATGCCCTCTTCGTCTTTCCTATACATGAAATTAAGACTTCTTTAGGTAAGGAATGCCCTCTTCGTCTTTCCTAGCCTGCGTTCCATGTCCCCCTTGCCTCGTCCGTCTATTTCGCTTCGAAGGTAGCACGACACCTACATTTCGTCTACTTTGTGGTCACCAATTTTGATGTTGATTTCGAACACATTCTCATTAATTCCTTACGACCTAGTATTCGTTGATAAGTGAAGATGTCAGCATTAAAAGTTTTGGATGAATTCTACTGCTAATTAAACGTAGACGAGAGAGGGGACAGGTGGACAGAATACATTGAAGAACTCTGTTATGGGGAAGAACTGTCTGTAGACGTGGTAGAAACAGTAATGGATGTAGATTTGGAAGACGAAATCCAGTATTATTGTTAGAGGTAAACAGAAATTTCGAAGATTGTGGCTATACCGTCAGACTTTCGGAAAAATATCGTCCATTCGATACATAAGACACCAAATGCAGATGAGACCAAGAATAATCACAATCAACCTAACAGCTTATGTACAGAAGTTACTAACTGAAATGATATAAAGAAGAATGGAAATGAAAATTGATGATCTCTTTGGTGATGATCATTTTCACTTTATGAAAGATCGAAACAACAGAGGCAGTACTGACGTTTCCTTGATAATGGAAGCAAGCCTGGAGAAAAATCAACACACGTTCAAAGGATTTGTCGACCTATAAAAAGTGCTCGATAATCTAAAATGATGCAGTATGTTCTAAATCTTCAGATAAATAGATGTAAGCTTTAACGAAAGAGGAGTTATATACAGCGTGTTTAAGCACTCCCCAGAAGATAAATAAGAATGAAGACCAAGAACGAAACACTCGAATTAAAAAGAGTGTAAGACAGGGATGTAGTCTTTCTCACCTAGTGTTCAATCTGTTCACCGAAGAAGCAGTAAGGAAAATAAAAGTAGGTTGCGACTGTACGGTAAATAGTTAATACAGTTGTTGTTGAGTGGGTTTCCTGATGATTGTTTGCTTTAAGTTATTTCGCTCCGTTTATGGTCAAGGGGACAATCAACGCATTTGTCACAACACCCTATTTAATTTTAGTACTACTCTTCAGTAGTTTATTCTTCTGTTCTAAGATTACCTCACACTAACTCTCTGAAATTTCTTTCATCTCTGTTCAACATGTAACGTCCTAACATTTGCTTACTCACGGAAATATACAAAACTGGAACAGTACAACTTGCGAGAATTACAACATGTAATCACGTTCACTAACTCACTGAAGTAATCTATGTTCCACTCTGTCCAACTTGCGAGAAGTTCGAAATACTCGCTAATTCGCAGAAATCAGCAAGTCCACAGGAATCTTTCCCGCAATTCTTCTAAGTCTGCATTTCACAAGTCCCAGATCTCGTTCTTAGCAAAATTCCGAACACTTCAGGTCGCAACTTCCTCTCTGTTTATAGATACATACGACTTCCCTTCTACAGCTCTCAAGATCGGCTGCTGGAGCAGGATGGTCTTTCGTGCGTCAATGCGAACATCCTGATATAACATTTCCACACGTCTTAACACACATTTATCTTACGCAAAACACATATAAAACACATCAAACCAAACTTGGATTTTCTCAACTTTCCCGGAATTTTCTGTTTTCTTCTGGGTCATATAGTTTTCTTATAAATAACGGTTTTGCCAGTGCAAAAGACCATTTTCAGTAATATACTGTTTAAAAATTATAAACATATTTAAGTAAATGCACTATTGCATAAACACTTTAGCCTGATTTCCTATACTACTTAATTTATTTTTATTTTGTGAGAAATAGACGTTTTTTAGCTCAGAACACATAGTTCGGCGTATAGTTTAAATTATATAATATTTACAAAAGTTCCATTGGTATGTTATGATGGAAATTTTTCATCTCATAAGCAGAAAACAGCGCACACACAAATAAAGATGCATCCGCTCACGATTTCTCAACCAGACATTAAATCTTGAGTTGCCATCATTTTGCGGTTTTTCTTTGCCTTATAGGTTCGGGTTTAGTTAGGTTAATTTAAAAAATTAGCTGCATAAGAGTAAGTAACGTCGTAGGGTTGGATGATACCTTCGTGAATCTGTAGGGGAGAAGGTTCCTTGGAAGCATTGCCCCTTGCGGCTTCTTAGTACTACAGGATGAGGACAAGCAATCCGAGGTGACGGAGTGAAGGGCCACTTCGCCTGAGAGCTCTGGCCCTGTGCCCACTTGCGGTAAGCAAGGGCCGCGGTCATCACTCCAGTAGAGTGGCTCCAGTCTCCAGTCTTGCTGCTGATGGTTCGCACGGAAGGCCGCTATTCTGCTCACGTGAAAGCCTGCCGTCGATTGGAGAACGTTACAAAATATTACTCACAGTTCTGAAGCAAGTTTCACCACGATTTTTAGCCAATTTTCGGGCACGATAACGCAGTCTGACTTGAAAGTTCTAACACACAACGGTACTGTTCGCACAAGTGCAAAGGAGAGATCTATTTAAAAGTATCTGAAATAAACATATAAAAGATTTTGTTTGATTACTGCATCAGTGTGTAATGTATCTTACCTTGTAGACAGACCTCGTGCAAGCCAATATTTCCTCCTACTGTATGTTATGTAATTCAGCACTTACAAAAAATAGTCAGTCCCACAGCAAACAATTACGAAATACATCTCACAATGTATTTACTCCGAGGTGCTTGCTTGAGAAAACTGCAACTTGGCGACTCACCTGATAGCTACAAATGCTGAGAAAGACAACGAGACAATGTGTGCCGAAGTAAAGAAAGTCCATTTTTAATTACAGCGAAACGGTAAGAAGGGGACCAGACATCACAAGGAAAGCCAGCATTTGAGCAATCATATAAAGCCGCATGGATGAAAGTTCGGACACAGGAAACCTTTTAAAGTATCGAAAATACAAACATAAATTGTGCCAGAAAAACTTTCTTAAAATAAAAAAAAAGCTTTGCAATATAGATATCCACATGTGTCTGATTACCATGTTATTCAAATACCACAAAATTACCATTTTATTCAAATACTACAAAAAATTTATCAATAATGTCTGTATATGACATGACCAGGAATTAATACAACAAAATTGTTCTTCACGTTTTCAACTGAGACACGGAGAGTTCAGTTGCCACCAGCATTTACAGGTTCGGTAGTCGCAAATGGATATCACCATCTACTTGGCCACATGGTTTGTTCAAAAAGGGAAGCTGGTATTAGTTACTGTTTGAATAAAGAAGCATTGCGAGAATTTATTCTCAGTAAATATGAATCAAAAGTAATACAGTGTGCAAGAAGACAAAGAGATACCCGTGAACAGCAACCTCAGCCAGTTACAGCCTGTTCAAACCGCAGATCTACATCGTCTATATGAAAAAAAGGGACCAGAACGTCTTCGCGACACGAAAGTCATCCCAAGAGTGGCTTCCTCTCTGATCACATTGACTCAGCTCGCATTCTAGCGGGATGGTCTCTGATTGGCTCTCGCAAAGCAAAGACTTTGAGGTCAGCAAGTGACACTCATAGAGTATAAATATCTATGAAATGAGCATCTGGATGCGCAACATCTCCTGCAGTTAAAGTCACATGAATTTCGGAATGCGCATTTTAGCCCGTGTGGCGCTTAGTGTATTTTGAGTATTATTATTTCGCCGCTAGAGAGAGATCACCTTAAGAACAATTTGATACTACGAACTGAGATTGGTTTAAGCATGTGAAGTGCAGTGGTGTTCTGCTTTTTCGCCACTGTATCACAGCTCAGATTCCACTTTTTTTACGGTTTATATTTTCTTTTGCACTGATTCATATTTTCGAATCTCTGTTGGAATTAATTACGTATGTTTCAATGACACTGCAGACTGCGCCGAAATTTCACGAAAAAACAACGGATTTGGAGCTATGAAATTGTTGAGGTAAATACGGTAAGCAATTTGAACCAACCGCTTCTCCATTCTATTTTTTAATTTTTCCTTACTTACTTTTCTGCTTTTTGTAGAAATATATCTTATCAGAAAAATAAAACCACATACTATAAAAAAATAAAAGACACAAGATCGAATTTTGGAGTAATACAGGAAGTGACAGCCTACATTTTTTTTTTTACGTTTTCTATTCCACAAAAGACAAAAACTTCAATAATTATTCTTCTTCTGTTCTCTCTGTTAGAGTTTGGAGAGGAACGTATTATCACCTAGCAGACTTTGTACAGTTATTTAGTTGATAAAGTAAGTCACCAAAAATATCGATGTTTTATTTGCAATATCAGTATACCAACTGTATTTGCTTCTGTCATAAAGAATTTGTGTTTGGCTATTAATATTTCGCAGCAATCAGCGAAGTAATTGATGTAGCACTATGGAGCTTAAGTGGCATTTTACCAGCGGCCACGTGTTATCGTATGTGTCCTTCAGCAACCTGTATCTTGTAAATATCGAAGTCTGATGTTTCCTTGTCCGGCGACCGTAGAAATTCTAACTTGAGACCATAACTCAAACCTTTAATAAGGATAACTATGTCATTTTATGTAAAAGTCAACCTTTTGGTACATATTGTCCAATTTGTTCTAATTATGTTAAATGACACTGCATTGGAAACTGTCTAATGTAGAAATACTTAGATACACACAAGGGATTGAGAATCTGCATAAACTGGAGAAAATTAATCAGATGCCATACACACATTTTATCTGCAGATTAACATAGCACGGGTACGTATGCACGGACGGTCAGTGTACTCAAACACGCTTGCAAATTTCTCTAGTACGTTTCTCGTAAACATGTGGTCATAAAATCGCGGAAATTATATTCAGAAGACTTTATAATACCGTGTCTCGATATTTTTCAACATATGAAGTGCCTCATTTCACAACGAAGATACTGCGCCATAGCTGTTACTGAAACTTAAACGTGCAGAAACGTATATAAAACGCGGCGAAGACAAGTTTCGCTCTTGCCGCAAATTGTAGACAAGCAGTGTCGTCCAAAACGCACGCGAATTCCGCGGCTGATGTTGAGAATGTGGGTAGTAAGCTATGTTCACTCCATAGATATGTGTACTCTACGGTGAGACTACTATGAGATTCTGTGAGAGCCGGCGATGCTAATACTTCCTGGTAGAACTACTATACGTTGATAGGAAGACAGAAGATGAGCGGTCGATGCACTTGAGCCCTCGTGAAAGGAGTCTGCGCAAGTATTCGATGCCTTGTAATATTGTTCTATAGGTCTGTAGTATTTACAATGAAATTAATAACCGAGACAATTAATTGTATAAAATGTAAGAGGCGATTAAGAAGACGGCCTTTGAGGGTGTTGCTGCAGCGAATATACAACGTAGTGTGAACGACTACGTTACGCACTTATAAACACCGACATTTAGACAAGAGATTACTGTGGCATTCGTATTTTTCCGGCATGAGTGCGGTAAATGAGGAAACACGAACTAAGCGAAGTTACTACCAACGTGCTGCTATTATTTTCTTGGATGCCGCAGGATAAACTCCGCAGAATGAAGAATTTGTATAGGGCAGCATGTGTGTAGAAAACCACCATTATGGAATAGTGCGCCAAGCTCCGTGTTTATCGCGATCCAACAGAAGACGCCTGTCGATCTGGGAGGCCTCACAGGCGTTACATCAACGCGAGTGGGTGACACTCGAGCACCCGTACTATAGTCCTGATCTCTCCCCAAGGGATTACTACGCCTTTTGTCCCTAAGAAGGCCTTGATGTATCGACGATTTCAAACATACAAGGACGTTCTGGAGACATTTACGGACTTCTACATGCAGCAGGAGACAGTGTTTCACTAAAGGGGTATCTTCAACCTGGTGCATCGGCGGAATGATTGCCTTAATTCTGACCATGATTTTGCCTGACTGGCATACTGATTCCGGACTATGCGGTCATCAAAAGGAAACTTTTTGATCGCCACCTATATTTGTCATCGCCTTAAAAGAGCACTCTGGTTGCTTTGAAGAGCTGTAGATGGCTTGGAAATGGCACCAGATGGTCACGTGACGTAGGTAAC
The DNA here is from genome assembly GCF_023864275.1 of Schistocerca cancellata. NCBI lineage: Eukaryota > Metazoa > Arthropoda > Insecta > Orthoptera > Acrididae > Schistocerca > Schistocerca cancellata. The sequence goes on along the minus strand of NC_064630.1, from coordinate 688,947,100 downwards.
TGCAGTGAAGGAGTTTGTCTGTGGTAGTCGATTATGTGGATCAAGCTCAGTAAGACGACAGAATCAAGAAAAGTATTCTGTTTCGATGTCGCCAAGACCGCATCGTTTCTCAATGCGGACTGTTCAAAGTGCCTACGAGGAATGGAGTACCACTGGGTGTTGTGTGATGTCCTTAGGTTAGTTAGGTTTAAGTAGTTCTAAGTTCTAGGGGACTGATGACCATTGCTCTTAAGTCCCATAGTGCTCAGAGCCATTTGAACTATTTTTGAATGGCGTACCACTTGCAACCATATGACGCAGTGACCACAGAAAGATGGTAACAACAAGGCCCCGGAGACGGATGTCACTCCTTGTCAATGATAAGGTGTTTCAGACCCGACAGGATTTTCTGCTGTAAATAAATGCAGGTCCATCTCAACCAGTTATCGAGGGAACATTACGAAGGGAAACGATTGAACTGGACATTATGCGTAGCATACCTCGTAAAAGGCCGTTGCTCAAAGAGGCAAACAAAGCTGTTTGTCTTCATAGGGCCGAACAACACAGAAAATAAATGGTAGTTAGAGGAGTGTAGTGTGATCCGACCAGTCACGATTTTGCTTGTTTTCAAACGATGTGACGCGAAGCGTGCACCGACGGCGTTTGAGCCGCTGTGTAATGCGGATGTACCTGGTGGTTATAATTAAAGTGCAGCTGCTACACGATAAATACAGCCCACACTGGAACTTACTGAGTAGCTGCACCTTAGTTACAACCACCCTGTAGTCCATGCCAGAGGTGGTTCTCTTACGTTTTTGGTTTCCTTTGAAAGTTTTCTTAATAATATTGTCGTTATTCATTGAACGTTTTGCGTGGTGCCACTGTAAGGTATCTGTAAGATTACGTAAACTTTCAACATTGTTGCACCGTTAGTTTCAACAGGCAGAAGACGTGCTTTGTTGGTGCTGCATATTTTTAGCGATTTTGATCGAGATAAACTTACGCTGGAGTGTTCTTCTTCAGCAGTGTACAAGTGTGCACAGAATCAGCTAAGTGAAAAATCCCTGCAATACGCACGTACATCTATATCTACGTGATTACTCTGCTGTTCACAATAAAGTGCCTGGCAGAGGGTTCAATGAACCACCTTCAAGCTGTCTCTCTACCGTTCCACTCTCGAACCGTACGCGGGAAAAACGAGCACTTAAATTTTCCTGTGTGAGCCCTGATTTCTCTTATTTTATCGTGATGATCATTTCTTCCTATGTAGGTGGGTGCCAACAGAATGTTTACGCTATCGGAAGAAAAAACTGGTGATTGAAATTTCATGATCCCGTAGCAACGAAAACGCCTTAGTTTTCATGATTGACACTCCAATTCACGTGTTATGTCTGTGACACTATCTCCCCTATTTCGCGATAATACAAAACGAGCTGCCCTTCTTTGCTACTTTTTCGTTCTCATCCGTCAGTCCCACCTGATGCGGATCCTACACCACACAGCAATACTCCAGAATAGGGCGGACAAGCGTGGTGTAAGCAGTCTCGTTAGTAGACCTGTTGTACCTTCTAAGTGTTCTGCCATTGAATCGCAGTCTTTGGTTTGCTCTACCCACAATATTATCTTTGTGATCGTTCCAATTTACGTTATTTGTAATTGTAATCCGTGCTGAATTTACAGCCTTCAGATTTCTGTGACTTACCGCGTAATCGAAATTTAGCTGATTTCTTTTAGAACTCACGTGAATAACTTCACACTTTTCTTTATTCAGGGTCAATTGCCACTTTTCGCACCACACAGATATCTTATCTAAATAATTTTCCAAGTCGATTTGGTCATATGATGACTTTACAAGACGGTAAATGACAGCAGCATCTGCAAACAATGTAAGACGGCTACTTAGATTGTCTCCTATGTCGTTAATAAAGGTCAGGAACGTTTATTTACTTATAGCAGCCGACATGGGAATTTTCCCTTTTGTGAAACTGCGTATATAAGATCGTGTGGCGCTTAAAGTTCCAGATTCGCTTCTGCGTTATCTTCCATTGATTGAGTCAATACCCATTTGTATTGTGATACATTGTAAAATTCCGAACATTCGCGAGTGCCGCGATAAACTAGTACTCTTATCAATTGTAGACCTAAACTAAACTGTGCTCTTTCAAACATTTTTCTGAATAGTAGACCTGTCTTTGTCAAAAATAATTGCGCTCTTATTTCATTGTCCAATTGCGTGAGAAATAGGTTAGTTTCAGAATTTTCGGACGCTTACAAAACTATATGATACCTCAGAACTAGGTTTAGGGTAGCCTTAAGGGGAAAAAAAAACCATGGAAGGTGGATCTACATAATCGTAATTTGTTGTTTCGTGTAATAGACTATTACTTAATGACAACATTAACATTAAATTTGAACACTTATTAAAGGAATCAGAACTCTGACCAAAACTTGAACAGGCTCATATCACAAAAAAAAAAAAAAGAAATTTAACAGTTATACTGTTAAGAGCAGGACATGAAAATCGGAAGTACAGAGATCCCAAAAAACAAGAAAAGTCACATCAATTAGGCGTGGCTACAAGCAGGTTCAACAAACACTTTTATCAGTCAAATGAATTACAATAATAGCAGTTAAGAAATTACAAGCTTACGTAACCGTTACCCAATCAAACAACATTCATCCAAGATACGCCACTGATTGTAGCTGTTGGAAGGCCGCTTAGTACTGCATAGCCCTTAATAACAAAATCCCTTGAGCAATAAAATACACAGTCCCTCAAACGAACCAACTGGGAAGGTATAAAATTTATACATAAATTCCCACCTGTATGTTGCAACCAAACATTAACAACGACCGTTGATAAATATACAATTGCTCAAAATTCATGATTATTGAAGTACATGCAACTGAAATGTACTTCAACTGGTACACACGAGCAGAAACTTAGACACAACCTCTAGTAACTATACAATTGCCAAAAATTCGAAGTAAGCTCACAGCTACAGCAGACTCCTATCAAAGGCAACACGGAACGAGCAGCCAAATTTCACAGCAAGTATAGTAGCTAATGACTGCGGGTCAAGGTAAGGTTCGGCAGTTTATATTGACAAGTAACGGTTCTTAAACTTAACGCACTGAGAAGTAGTAATAAGAGTGCCAGTTTTAGGAAGGCAGTTACAGAGGTATAATTAGGAAGAACCTCAGGCTTGGCGAACAGGCCTTAACCTCCTGAGCTCTTTCAATTCACCAGACATCATCTAACAACTGGTTCCCGTTTAAACGGTGACACTCCGCCGCGTCACACATCAAACGATCAACTACACTTAAATTGAGCCACTAGGACGCCCGCGGACTGCCGGTGAACCCATATGCCGTGCAACGACGGGAATGTCGCCGCGCCAGCAAATAAACACGCCTCTGCTACGGGCCTAGGGAAAAGGAACATGTCGTTTGCAGCCAAAGTTGCTCTGCTAACACACATAAAAAGGGAACAGCTATCTGCACAAATAAATCTTCACACAGGAATGGACAGGGCGTTAAAAACAGTATGAATCATCCAATGGCAAAGCTGGTACCTGTAATATTCAACTTAACACTCCACAAAATTGCTAGTATTCAGGCGCGATCATATCAGCGCCTGCTGGTACGATAACACAAATACACACATGTACCACCTTGCCTCCCACACAGATCCAGCCACAATTTATTCCCTTTAGGAAACCTCTAGCATTGGCGGCCGAAGACTTCCGGCATAAGAAGTCAGCCTCATTCTGCCAACGGCCTTGTCAAAGAGGGCGGAGGAGCGGATGGAGGTTCAGGGCACTCTCTTGTGCTAGGGGTGGGAAATTGCCCCTAAAGGCGGATGAATCAGCAATGACCAACGACATGAGGATGCAGAAGGCAATGGAAACCACTGCATTAAAGACACGTAACGTGTATCCACAGGACATATGGCCTGTATTTGAAGTAGTGTCATGATGATCTCTCCATTGGCAAAAGATTCCGGAATAGTCCCCCATTCGGATCTCCGGGAGGGGACTGCCAAGGGGGAGGTTACCATGAGAAAAAGATTGAATAATCTACGAAAGGATAACGTTCTACGAGTCGGGGCGTGGAATGTCAGAAGCTTGAACGTGGTAGGGAAACTAGAAAATCTGAAAAGGGAAATGCAAAGGCTCAATCTAGATATAGTAGGGGTCAGTGAAGTGAAGTGGAAGGAAGACAAGGATTTCTGGTCAGATGAGTATCGGGTAATATCAACAGCAGCAGAAAATGGTATAACACGTGTAGGATTCGTTATGAATAGGAAGGTAGGGCAGAGGGTGTGTTACTGTGAACAGTTCAGTGACCGGGTTGTTCTAATCAGAATCGACAGCAGACCAACACCGGCGTCGCAAGCTGAAGATGAACAGATAGAGAAAGTGTATGAGGATATTGAAAGAGTAATGCAGTATGTAAAGGGGGACGAAAATCTAATAGTCATGGGCGACTGGAATGCAGTTGTAGGGGAAGGAGTAGAAGAAAAGGTTACAGGAGAATATGGGCTTGGGACAAGGAATGAAAGAGGAGAAAGACTAATTGAGTTCTATAACAAGTTTCAGCTAGTAATAGCGAATACCCTGTTCAAGAATCACAAGAGGAGGAGTTATACTTGGAAAAGGCCGGGAGATACGGGAAGATTTCAATTAGATTACATCATGGTCAGACAGAGATTCCGAAATCAGATACTGGATTGTAAGGCGTACCCAGGAGCAGATATAGACTCAGATCACAATATAGTAGTGATGAAGAGTAGGCTGAAGTTCAAGACATTAGTCAGGAAGAATCAATACGCAAAGAAGTGGGATACGGAAGTACTAAGGAACTACGAGATACGTTTGAAGTTCTCTAACGCTATAGATACAGCAATAAGGAGTAGCGCAGTAGGCAGTACAGTTGAAGAGGAATGGACATCTCTAAAAAGGGAAGGAAAACATAGGTACAAAGAAGGTAGCTGCGAAGAAACCATGGGTAACAGAAGAAATACTTCAGTTGATTGATGAAAGGAGGAAGTACAAACATGTTCCGGGAAAATCAGGAATACAGAAATACAAGTCGCTGAGGAATGAAATAAATAGGAAGTGCAGGGAAGCTAAGACGAAATGGCTGCAGGAAAAATGTGAAGCCATCGAAATAGATATGATTGTCGGAAGGACAGACTCAGCATACAGGAAAGTCAAAACAACCTTTGTCGACATTAAAAGCAACGGTGGTAACATTAAGAGTGCAACGGGAATTCCACTGTTAAATGCAGAGGAGAGAGCATATAGGTGCAAAGAATACATTGAAAGCCTCTATGAGGGTGAAGATTTGTCTGATGCGATAGAAGAAGAAACAGGAGTCGATTTAGAAGAGATAGGGGATCCAGTATTAGAATCGGAATTTAAAAGAGCTTTGGAGGACTTACGGTCAAATAAGGCAGAAGTGATAGATAACATTCCATCAGAATTTCTAAAATCATTGGGGGAAGTGGCAACAAAACGACTATTCACGTTAGTGTGTAGAATATATGAGTCTGGCGATATACCATCTGACTTTCGGAAAAGCATCATCAACACAATTCCGAAGACGGCAAGAGCTGATAAGTGCGAGAATTATCGCACAATCAGCTTAACAGCTGATGCATCGAAGCTGCTTACAAGAATAATATACAGAAGAATGGAAAAGAAAATTGAGAATGCGCTAGGTGACGATCAGTTTGGCTTTAGGAAAAGTAAAGGGACGAGAGAGGCAATTCTGACGTTATGGCTAATAATGGAAGCAAGGCTAATGGAAAATCAAGACACGTTCATAGGAATTGTCGACCTGGAAAAAGCGTTCGACAATATAAAATGGTGCAAGCTGCTCCAGATTCTGAAAAAAGTAGGGATAAGCTATAGGGAGAAACGGGTCATATACAATATGTACAACAACCAAGAGGGAATAATAAGAGTGGACGATCAAGAACGAAGTGCTCGTATTAAGAAGGGTGTAAGACAAGGCTGTAGCCTTTCGCCCCTACTCTTCAATCTGTACATCGAGGAAGCAATGATGGAAATAAAAGAAAGGTCCAGGAGTGGAATTAAAATACAAGGTGAAAGGATATCAATGATACGATTCGCTGATGACATTGCTATCCTGAGTGAAAGTGAAGAAGAATTACGTGACCTGCTGAACGGAATGAACAGTCTAATGAGTACACAGTATGGTTTGAGAGTAAATCGGAGAAAGACGAAGGTAATGAGAAGTAGTAGAAAGGAGAACAGAGAGAAACTTAACATCAGGATTGATGGTCACGAAGTCAATGAAGTTAACGAATTCTGCTACCTAGGCAGTAAAATAACCAATGACGGACGGAGCAAGGAGGACATCAAAAGCAGACTCGCTATGGCAAAAAAGGCATTTCTGTCCAAGAGAAGTCTACTAATATCAAATACCGGCCTTAATTTGAGGAAGAAATTTCTGAGGATTTACGTCTGGAGTACAGCATTGTATGGTAGTGAAACATGGACTGTGGGAAAACCGGAACAGAAGAGAATCGAAGCATTTGAGATGTGGTGCAATAGACGAATGTTGAAAATTAGGTGGACTGATAAGGGAAGCAATGAGGAGGTTCTACGCAGAATCGGAGAGGAAAGGAATATGTGGAAAACACTGATAAGGAGAAGGGACAGAATGATAGGACATCTGCTAAGACATGAGGGAATGACTTCCATGGTACTAGAGGGAGTTGTAGAGGGCAAAAACTGTAGAGGAAGACAGAGATTGGAATACGTCAAGCAAATAATTGAGGACGTAGATTGCAAGTGCTACTCTGAGATGAAGAGGTTAGCACAGGAAAGGAATTCGTGGCGGGCCGCATCAAGCCAGTCAGTGGACTGATGACAAAAAAAAAGGAAGGAAACCTCTACTCTTACACTTGCACGAGATGTGGCCTAGAACAGAAATCGCTATTACTTACACTGACCGATGGTCATGCGCTCAAACATCGGTAGGCGCGTTAACATATCAGTTCCAATTCTATATAACACAGGCATGGCCTTGAAATATCAGTACTCAAAATAAGAAAACAACACTTAACTCCACTTTGGTGAGAAGGTGCCGCGACTTGCAGGATTCCAACCAGGAAGTGATTGCCTGGAACCCACACTGGCAATTGTCGAGGTGCCGTACACCGCAAGTTTGCAGAGTGAGCCGGGAACTTGCAGACCAGTTTGCTCGCGACGTCCGTACGTCTTCGCGTCGCTTGCCGCTACCAATCCTTAAGCGAGGCGGCCAATCTTTCCACCGACCGGCTTAACCTTACACCGTTCCTCGAGATCCGCACCAGACAGCCGAAGTCCCGTAAAAGCCACAACTTGCCACCCACGTGCCCTCCAGCCAACTCAGATCCGCCCAACCAGTAACACACACACCTCGACCAAAGACCTTAGCTCGCGACGCACGATCGCATCGGTATCGGCAACCTAAGTAGCTAGTGGCGCCAGTGGAGTGCCATGCCGCCAAGATTAGAGCACCCACGGCTCACTGTGATTTCGTAAGTTACCGGTACGAGTGTTTTGGATACATAATTTATTTCGTAGCAAATCAGCGTTCATTGCTTACAGTTCGGCAAAAAGATACATCACTCGTCAATTTCACTGTAAATCAAGGCGAACAAACGTGCATTTTTAGAATTTTCGGAAGCTACCATTCCTTTGCTTAATCTACGAACAATTTGTAGCAAATCGGCATTTGTGATTTAGTTACTGCAGCAGATTTTGTAACTAACATACCGTGTTACACCTACTTTTCCCTTGTTGAGGAGTAGCCCTCTATATTGTATCCAGTCACCATAAATTAACTCTGTTTTCGAGTTTGCTGAAAACTATAATTAGCATCAAAACGTTTTAGGAAACTAGTAATTTTTATCACGGGTTTTTGTGTTGCCATAATAGAAATCTAGTTTTTGCGTAACTGCTTCAGTACTTGTAGGGAATTAGAAAATTTTTGAAACTTCCTGAGAAATAGGTTAGTTCCAGAATTTTCGGACGCTTACAAAACTATATTACAACTCAGAACTAGGTTTAGGATAGCCTTAACGGAAAAAAACATGGAAGGTGGATCCACATATTCGTAATTTGTTGTTTCCTGTGATAGACTTTATTACTTAATGACAACATTAACATTAAATTTGAAAACTTATTAAAGGAATCAGAACTCTGACCTAAACTTGAAGAGGCTCATATCATTAAAAAAAAAATCAAAAAATTTTTGGCTTAACAGATTAAACGATACTCACAAGGGAACCTCCCCATCGCACCCCCCTCAGATTTAGTTACAAGTTGGCACAATTGATAGGCCTTGAAAAACTGAACACAGACCAATCGAGGAAACAAGAAGAAGTTGTGTAGAACTATGAAAAAAATATGCAAAATATACAAAGTGAGCAGTCCATGCGCAACATAGGCAACAATCTAGGAACCTGCGCACCAAGGAGCGCCGTGGTCCCGTGGTTAGCGTGAGCAACTGCGCATCGAGAGGTCCTTGGTTCAAGTCTTCCCTCAAGACAAGATTTTACTTTCTTTACTTTTGCAAAGTTACAATCTGTCCGTTCGTTCATTGACGCCTCTGTTCACTGTAATAAGTTTAATGTCTGTGTTTTGCGACCGCACCGCAAAACCGTGCGATTAGTAGCCGAAAGGACGTGCCTCTCCAATGGGAACCGAAAACATTTGATCGCAAGGTCATAGGTTAACCGATTCCTCCACAGGAAAACACGTCTGATATATTCTATACGACACTGGTGACGGCATATGCGTCACATGACAGGAATATGTTGTCGAGCCACCTAACTTGTACCATTGGCGAATGGGTAAAAAGATTCTTCTACCTTGCCCAATTTAGGTTTTCTTGTGGACGTGATAATCACTCCCAAAAAGTGATGAAAACATAAGAATTTGTCACATAAACTGCAACAAATGAATGCAACAGTTTCACAGTCGCACAGTGCTCTGTCAAAACATAAGTTTTTTTTTCAAATTTTTCCGTGTGTAGACCGTCAAATCCTGCATATGTCCAAGCAAATCTGAACATGTCCTGGAATTTTGGAGAGCGAAGTTGATTATGTGTGAGTGCCTGAATTTTGATAACTGTCTGAAAATCAAAAATCAAACTTTTTACCCGCGGGAAGATTTGAACCAAGGACCTCTCGTTTTACAGCTGCAAACGCTAACCACGGGACCACGGCGCTCTTAGGTTCATGATCACCTTAATGTTGCTTATATTGCACATGGACTACTCGGTTTGTATGTTTTGCTTATTTTTTCATAGTTCCACACAACTTCTTCCTGTTTTCTCGATTGATCTGTGTTCAGATTTTCAAGGCCTATCCTCTGTACCAACTTATAACTAAATCTGAGGGGGGTGCGATGGGGAGGTTCCCTTGTCAGTGGTCTTATTTTAAAGCTATTTGTTTACTGCCTTGTAATACATTGCACTAGGCAAAATGCAGCCCCACTGTGAATGCTGTTCTCTAACACGGGATGAGTTGGTTGACGTTCGTAAGCAGCTGGAAATCGCCCTGACTACTACTGGCAGCTACTGCGAATCAGTCCGTTGGAACAGCTCCCGAGAGTCGTGTGCCTGTGGTACCTACACCAGAGGTATCTCGAGTACTGTCCGCTCCTGTGGATCCCCTAAACCAACAAGTTTGAGGTGCTATTTTTCACTGAAACTAAAACTGAGCCAGTGGGACTCACTTCATCTGTTTTGAGGAAAACTGTTTTCTCCGGTGTCAGGGGGAAGCAAACCAAAAGGGTAGGGATCTATCAATCGTCGGCATTTGAAATATACGATGAATCATGGTGCCCCTTACAGAAATGGCAGCATGCGACAGGAAAGGACAGCAGGTGCACTCAGTGTGTACGCCTGGGGGGCCTCATTCAACAGGTTTGAGAGGTCATTCCAGCAGCCATTCAGGGAATGGGGTGCAACCAACTGTGGATTGTAGCTGGAAGAAATGATGCATGTCTTCTAGGCTCCAGGGTGATACTTGGGTCATTCCAGTGATTTACAACATTGTCCCCAGAACTGATCGTGGCCCTTTAGTTCTGAGTCGAGTGGAAGGACTGAACCAGAGACTTCGGAGGTTCTGTGACAAGCAAGGCTGCGACTTCCTGGACTTTCTCTATAGCGTTGAGAAATGTAGAGTTTTCCTAAAAAAAGTCAGGTGTGCTCTACACATCAGGTGTGTGGGGTGCACACAAAGCTTTTTTTAGATTAGGCGACTTTCCATCCAATTCAGACAAAGATGGCAGAAGGAAACACAGAAGTATCAGTGTCAGATAGAAATAAATGCCTTCGACAGGTGAGAGTATTAAAATCCTAATAGTAAACTGCTGAAGGATTCGCAACAAATCGCCAGAGTTTGAAGCGCTCATGAAAAGCAGTGAAGCTCACATAATACTAGGTGCAGGACGCTGGTTCAAATCTGAAGTTGATAGAAGTGGGAGTTTGGGGAAAAATTTAAGTGTATAGCGAAAGGATAGGCAAATGGGAACAGTATTTGTCGCAGTAGACAAGAAACTCAAATCCACCGAAGTAGGAACTGAAGCTGCGTTGGGCAAGACTCTGTATCAAGGCTGGCAATAAACTGATTATTGCATCCTTCTATGGTGCTCAATACTCATTTCCTGATGTAACGGAAAACTTTAGAGAAAATCTCAGTTCCCTTGTACATTAATTGGGAAAATTAAAGTATTCATAGTGGTGGGCTGTGAAACATTACTAAAGGTCTTCTCTGAAAATTTCTTACAACAGATAGCTAGGAACCCCTCTCATGATGGAAATACAGGGCTATTGCAAATGATTGAAGCGATTTCATAAATTCACTGTAGCTCCATTCATTGAAATATGGTCACGACACACTACAGATACGTAGAAAAACTCATAAAGTTTTGTTCGGCTAAAGCTGCACTTCAGGTTTCTGCCGCCAGAGCGCTCGAGAGCGCAGTGAGACAAAATGGCGACAGGAGCCGAGAAAGCGTATGTCGTGCTTGAAATGCACTCACATCAGTCAGTCATAACAGTGCAACGACACTTCAGGACGAAGTTCAACAAAGATCCACCAACTGCTAACTCCATTCGGCGATGGTATGGGCAGTTTAAAGCTTCTGGATGCCTCTGTAAGGGGAAATCAACGGGTCGGCCTGCAGTGAGCGAAGAAACGGTTGAACGCGTGCGGGCAAGTTTCACGCGTAGCCCGCGGAAGTCGACGAATAAAGCAAGCAGGGAGCTAAACGTACCACAGCCGACGGTTTGAAAAATCTTACGGAAAAGGCTAAAGCAGAAGCCTTACCGTTTACAATTGCTACAAGCCCTGACACCCGATGACAAAGTCAAACTCTTTGAATTTTCGGCTCGGTTGCAACAGCTCATGGAAGAGGATGCGTTCAGTGCGAAACTTGTTTTCTGTGATGAAGCAACATTTTTTCTTAATGGTGAAGTGAACAGACACAATGTGCGAATCTGGGCGGTAGAGAATCCTCCTCACGCATGCGTTTGCAAATTCGCAATTCAGCCCCTTTTTCTTCTGCGAAAAAAACGTTACAGGACACGTGTATCTGGACATGCTGGAAAATTGGCTCATGCCACAACTGGAGACCGACAGCGCCGACTTCATCTTTCAACAGGATGGTAGGATGGTGCTCCACCGCACTTCCATCATGATGTTCGGCATTTCTTAAACAGGAGATTGGAAAACCGATGGATCGGTCGTGGTGGAGATCATGATCAGCAATTCATGTCATGGCCTCCACGCTCTCCTGACTTAACCCCATGCGATTTCTTTCTGTGGGGTTATGTGAAAGATTCAGTGTTTAAACCTCCTCTACCAAGAAACGTGCCAGAACTGCGAGCTCGCATCAACGATGCTTTCGAACTCATTGATGGGGACATGCTGCGCCGAGTGTGGGAGGAACTTGATTATCGGCTTGATGTCTGCCGAATCTCTAAAGGGGCACATATCGAACATTTGTGAATGCCTAAAAAAACTTTTTGAGTTTTTGTATGTGTGTGCAAAGCATTGTGAAAATATCCCAAATAATAAAGTTATTGTAGAGCTGTGAAATCGCTTCAATCATTTGTAATAACCCTGTACATTGGACCTAATGGCAAGAAATAGATCTGACCTTTTTGAGGATGTCCACATCGAAACTGATATCAGCAATCATGACACAGTTGTGTCAACAATGATTACCAAAGTACAACGAACAACTAAAACAAGCAGAAGATATATACATTCAGTAAAGTAGATAAACAATTAGTAATGTCTTATCTCAATGAGGAACTTGAAACTTTCAGCACAGGGCAGGAGCATGTAGAGGAACTCAGGCTCAAGTGTAAAAGAATATTTAACCAAGCACTGGACAGATATGTTTCCAGCAGAACAGTTCATAATGGTAAGGAACCTCCATGATATACAGTCACCGTTAAGAAATTTCTAAAGAAACAGAGGTTACTGCGTTGTTGTTGTTATGGTCTTCAGTCCTGAGACTGGTTTGATGCAGCTCTCCATGCTACTCTATCCTGTGCAAGCTTCTTCATCTCCCAGTACCTACTGCAACCTACATCCTTCGGAATCTGCTTAGTGTATTCATCTCTTGGTCTCCCCCTACGATTTTTACCCTCCACGCTGCCCTCCAATACTAAATTGGTGATCCCTTGATGCCTCAGAACATGTCCTACCAACCGATCCCTTCTTCTGGTCAAGTTGTGCCACAAACTTCTCTTCTCCCCAATCCTATTCAATACTTCCTCATTAGTTATGTGATATACCCATCTAATCTTCAGCATTCTTCTGTAGCACCACATTTCGAAAGCTTCTATTCTCTTCTTGTCCAAACTATTTACCGTCCATGTTTCACTTCCATACATAGCTACACTCCATACAAATACTTTCAGAAATGACTTCCTGACACTTAAATCCATACTCGATGTTAACAAATTTCTCTTCTTCAGAAACGCTTTCCTTGCCATTGCCAGTCTACATTTTATATCCTCTCTACTTCGACCATCATCAGTTATTTTGCTCCCCAAATAGCAAAACTCCTTTACTACTTTAAGTGTCTCATTTCCTAATCTAATACCCTCAACATCACCCGACTTAATTCGACTACATTCCATTATCCTCGTTTTGCTTTTGTTGATGTTCATCTTATATCCTCCCTTCAAGACACCATCCATTCCATTCAACTGCTCTTCCAAGTCCTTTGTTGTCTCTGACAGAATTACAATGTCATCGGCGAACCTCAACGTTTTTATTTCTTCTCCATGGATTTTAATACCTACTCCGAATTTATTTCCTTTTATTCCCTTTACTGCTTGCTCAATATACAGATTGAATAACATCGGGGAGAGGCTACAACCCTGTCTTACTCCCTTCTTAACCACTGCTTCCCTTTCATGTCCCTGGACTCTTATAGCTGCCATCTGGTTTCTGTACAAATTGTAAATAGCCTTTCGCTCCCTGTATTTTACCCCTGCCACCTTTAGAATTTGAAAGAGAGTATTCCAGTCAACATTGTCAAAAGCTTTCTCTAAGTCTACAAATGCTAGAAACGTAGGTTTGCCTTTCCTTAATCTTTCTTCTAAGATAAGTCGTAAGGTCAGTATTGCCTCACGTGTTCCAACATTTCTACGGAATCCAAACTGATCTTCCCCGAGGTCGGCTTCCACCAGTTACTGCGTAATAGGTGTAAAACAAAGCGTAGGGCTATAAATTGAGAAATGCTGGATGAAACGCGTTTGGCTGTCAAGAGAGCCTTTAATGACTACCGTAGCAGAATATTGTCAAGGAATCTTTCACAGAACCCAAAGAAATCCAAAGAAATTCTGGTCGTACGTAAAGCCTGTTAGTGGCACCGCAGTTAGTGTCCAGTCCCTAGCGACTGAGACAGGAACCGAAATTGAGGCTATTTAAAAAAAAAAAAAAGCTGAAATGCTTAATTCCGTTTTCAAATGTTCCTTTATAAGGGAAAACACAGGAGAATTGCCCCAATTTAATCATCGTACCACTGAAAAGATGAGTGAAACAAGTATTAGTGTCAGTGATGTTGAGAAACAGGTGACATTGTTAAAATTGAACAATGCTCCAGGCCCCAATGGACTCGCTGTCAGTATCTATAGTGGAATTGCGGCTGAGGTAGGCCCTGTTATATAATCTACTGTAGATCCCTCGAACAAAAGACTGTACCCAGTTCTTGGAAAAAGCTACAAGAAGTGATCCACAAACCTACCGTCCAGTATCCTTGATAGCGATTTGTTTTAGAGTCTTAGAACATATTCTGAACTCAAACATTATGAGGTATTTTGAACAGAATGACCTTCTCAATGCCAAGCAGCATGGATTTCGAAAACACTGACCATGCGTAACCCAACTCGCACTTTTCTCACATGGCAAACTGAAAGCTTTGGACCAAGACAACCACGTAGGTGCAGTATTTCTTGATTTCCGAAAAGCATTTGACTCTGTACCGCACCTACGTTTATTGCCAAATGTACGATCATATGAGGTAACAAGTGAAATTTTTGACGGGTAGGGAGGACACAGCATGTCATCTTGGATTGAGAGTCATCGTCAGATGTAGAAGTAACTTCGGCTGTGCTCCCGGGAAGTGTGTTGGGACCCTTGCTGTTCATATTGTATATTAATGACCTTGCAGACAATATTAATAGTAAAATCAGTCTTTTTGGAGATGATGCAGTTATCTGTAATGAAGTTGCATAAATATTCAGCCAGATCTTGATACGATTTCAACGTGGTACAGAGATTGGAAACTTGCTCTAAATATTCAGAAATGTAAAATTTTGCAATTTACAAAACGAAAAAAAGGTAGTATCCTATGACTATAGTATCAACGAGTCATTCTGGAATCGGCCAACTCATACAAATACCTGGGTGTAGCACTTTGTAGGGATATGAAATGGAATGATCACATAGCTTCACTCGTAGGTAAAGCAGCTGGTAGATTTCGGTTTATTGGTAGACTACTGGGGAAGTGCAATCAGTGTGCAAAGGAGATTGCTTACAAATCACTCGTGCGATCGGTTCTAGAATATCGCTCAAGTGTGTGGGGCCCGTACCAAATAGGACTAACAGGGGATATTGAACGTATACGGAGAAGAGCAGCGCAAATGGTTACAGGTTTATTTAATCCATGGAAGTGTCACAGAGATACTGAAGGAGCTGAACCGGAAGACTCTTGAAGACAGACGTTTAACTATCCAGGGAAAGTCTGTTGACAAAATTTCAAGAACTGGCTCTGAATCATTACTCTAGGAATGTACAACAACCACTCTACCTATCGCTCACAAGGAGATCATGAGGATACGATCAGAATAAGTACTGCACACACAGAGGCATTGAAAGAATCATTCTTCCACCGCTCAATACGTGAATGGAACTTGAAGAAACCCAAATAACTGGTACAATGGGATGTACCCTCTGCCATGCACCTCACGGTGGTGTCCAGAGTATAGATATAAATGTAGACGAAGAACATAAGAATTCGTAAACTTTGAATGTAAGAATTCGACTGTGAGAATATGTCGCAAAATCCGACTACAAAAGGTATCTTGCAAGTGCCTATCGGGTCCCCTGTCTGTTTAAACATTCGTGATGGCAAGAATACTGTTTGAATCCAACATTGTGAATCATTAAACTTTTAGACAGATAAACTGGCCCTGAAAAAACTCAATGTTTCCCTTTTTATTATTTAATTTTGCCTTACCAATTGCACAATGGAAACACCGACACTGCTCTTGTCTTGTAAGAGTGTCGCATTTGCTGACCTACAACTGAGAAGTGTCTGATGCACTGCACTCTCTTAAAAAAAAAAAGGCAAACATGCTAACAAATCTGAATAAATAAAAATGATAACTCATATTTTGGCAGGGAATCTGGATGCGGACAATGCCTTGGGATAAATTATAACATCAAAGGTAATTAGTTTTCTGATTGGAAAAGTTCTGTATTAAAAAAAATTATCAAACATCCATATTAAAAAATTCTCAAACATTAAAACACAAACAAATTACAGTTATTGAGTGGACACACGAGAGTAGTCTTTGACATCAAATGGGATATTTTCGAAAATGCAACTCGTAAAAATGGCATTAAATATTCAATGAGTTATTCCTATCCCCAGATTCAAATTGTAAATTATGCAAGGCTGTTTATCTTTCCCTCTAGTCAAGTTTCTGGAAGCATAACCACAAGCTGCCGGAATAAAGTACAAAATCTGAAATCATGTACCTCACATTTAATTCTCTTCTATTGCTAATCAAAGTGATCATAATAAAATATTCTTCTCAAAATGCTTTAGTCTCCTTCCTCAACTCAAATAATTAATCAGTAAATCAACATGTTCCATTTCCTCAGAATTGTTGAGTGGTACTTAAGATAGGTAAATAAATTAGTGAAATCAATGTGAAGTGAAGTAGAAATTAGAAAATAAATGAAAAACTCAGCTTACTTTAGAAGAGTTACACACTGGCAAACAGCGGGCAGAGCAGCAGTGGCAACGGTCGGCGCTTGCAAGTCAGCACGTTCAGGAGAAGCCATTTATTTCCTTCATCAGTACTCTAAGCGCCGGCAGTGGTGGCCGAGCGGTTCTAGGCGCTTCAGTCTGGAACCGCGTGACCGCTACGGTCGCAGGTTCGAATCCTGCCTCGGCCATGGATGTGTGTGATGTCCTTAGGTTAGATCGGTTTAAGTAGTTCTAAGTTCTAGGGGACTGATGACCACAGATGTTAAGTCCCATAGTGCTCAGAGCCATTTTGAGTACTCTAAGCTAGTCTGCACTGGCGTCTCCTGATGACCAGCTTCACTCTGCAGGTATAGCCTTGCGTGTGAAGCCGTTTAAATTAAGACAAAAGGCTTCGTTTTAAAAGAAATCAACATCCTGACGATAATTAGTAACTTTACAATGGAACTAGGTGTCGACTCGAAAAACTGAGTAAATATGAGATTTACGCCTCATCATTATCTGTATCTCCTCACATGGCCACATCACACAAGACTGATACCTAGTTTACTTACTGAATTCATTTTTCGTTTCGAGTGTTTCTTCTTCTGTCAATAGCTATAAAACGTTATTACCATCCCAGATTTGTGTGGCACCACTTAGAGACAGTAATAGTGAATTTGCATTTCTTAAACTGGTGCGAAACGAGATATTGAATGGGAGTTGGTCACGAGCACACAAAATGAGACGGAACCCACAATAGCCAATCATTCGCTCAGTTTGGCCGCTTCGACGATGCCAACAACAACATAGTTGAAGATACAATTCCACAATATCAAATTGCGTTACCAATGTTAACATCAACACACTGACCAGCTCATTTTCGGATGAGTAAAAACCAACCATACAGTCTCAATTCGATTTACAACTGATTCAGTACTGTTTGTAGAACAAGCTGATATTAGAAATTCCCAACTATTGAACCTAACTTGCTTTTCTAAAATTCATTCCATCTTTTCAAAAGCTGATCTGGAGAAATAGTACTTTTTACGTAAATAATTCCTATTCTCCAATAATTACAACAGACGCTATTCTATTTTTCGTTCTGGGTAAGTAGTGCAGTTTCATTATATTGGTTCCAAATGGTGCTTATTTACTTAAACACAGACGAAATACACTGCACAACTGAATTAAGAGATCACGTTTCCGAAATCCCAAAAGTGCCTCCCATTGCGATGATAATTTTGAAATCTGGCACAAAGGTGGCCACCGCATTTCCCTGTAACGGTGCAAAAGCGAGGTGCCCTGCGACGTTATCCTCGGGGCGACGACGGTTTAGACTGCAATGTGTCGACAAATGCGACAAAAAGTCCACGGTTCAGAAATTCATGTGACGCGTAAAGTATCTTAATGACGTCACATTGGCTCCCAAATTTCGTAACAATTCTGCCCAACTCCACTGTGAATGTATCACACGATAGGAAGGTCGTCGCCGGCCGGAGTGGCCAAGCGGTTCTAGGCGCTACAGTGTGGAACCGCGTGACCGCTACGGTCGCAGCTTCGAAACCTGCCTCGGGCATGGATGTGTATGATGTCCTTAGGTTAGTTAGGTTTAAGTAGTTCTAAGTTCTAGGGGATTGATGACCTCAGAAGTTAAGTCCCATAGTGCTCAGAGCCATTTGAACCATTTTGAAGGTCGTCACAACCCCTCTTACCGCGAGCCTCATCGTTGAAATCTCGCGGTTTTCTCACGAGTGGTCAAGGAGAACATTTCAGACACGCCGCCACTCAGAATCAACAAAAAAGGGCCTTAGTGTGGTGGTGTAAATGGCGTCGATGATACGACTCCAGTCTGCAGCTCGTGATCTATTGGTTAGTGTTGCTATGTCTCGATCACGGGGTCCTGGCTTCGATTCCCGGCCAGGTTGGGGGTTTTCTCTGCCTGGGGACTTGTGTTGTCCACATCATTATATCATCATTCATCTAAGTGGCTAGATTGGACTGTGTACAGATTGGGAATGTGTACGGACGATGATGACCGCGCAATTGAGCGCCTCTTAAACCAAACATCATCATCTTAAGACTCCATTCCTTGGGAACTTGATTCCCAGATTATTTCGCACTCGAAAACGGCAGTTTGCAGTGCGGTGACCAACAGGCAAGTGGCATCGGAGGTGTGTCTAGGGGCTGACTACTTGCAGACGCCAACGGCTACTGCGCATGTTCTCTGTAAAGGTACATTTCTAAAATGCTCAATAAATGAGGATAGTTGCCACCGATGGTTTTGACGAATTGGGTGCGGGGGTTCGTCTTAGAGGGACCCTTCGCGGCTTTATTCACACATGTGTCAATGTCGCACCCTTCCGTGATCACACCACAGGAGTCTGTGTAACAGGAGCAGTGAAGAAAGTATGGGCACCCTTTGCAGCTTCCGATCACGTTCAAATTTCGTCGAATGGTTTGTACACCGGAACAAAAATGGCTCTGGCACTTTTGTCCAAAAGGGTGAGATCGAAAATATCTATATTGCGAAATTTGTGGTAAGACCTTATGGGACCAAACTGCTGAGGTCATCGGTCCCTAACCTTACACACTAGTTTGTCTACCTTAAGCTGACTTACACTAAGGACAACACACTCACCATGCCCGAGGGAGGACTCGAACCTCCGACGGGGGGAGCCGCGCGGAGCGTGACATCGTGCCCAAGACCGTTCGGCTACCCCGCACGGCCAGGGTGACATGTTCAGTGGAGTTGCTAGCCCAAGATGTTCTTAGAGAAGTACTGAAGTGTCAGAGAGGTGTCAGCAGTATCAAAGACTGCCAAGAACATCATCCTGTTACTCATCGCACTGCAAACAGTCGTTTTAGACCGCGAAATGTGTGGGAAGCAACGTTCCAAGCAAAGAGGTGGTTTCATTGACGCCCTTTATGCTCTCTATTAAGGCCTTTTCGTGTCGATTCTGAGCGGCACTGTGTCTGAAATGGTTTCGTCGGCCACTCATAAGAACATCGGAGAGACTTTAAAAGATGGGGTGAAATGGGGGTAAGACGGGCTATGACGACCTTCCCATGCAGTGTCACGTCCACGGTGGCGTTGGACTGAATTGTGAAATTCGGTGCGGGGTCAGGGATTTTCTCTGCCTCGTGATGGCTGGGTGTTGTGTGCTGTCTTTAGGTTAGTTAGGTTTAAGTAGTTCTAAGTTCTAGGGGACTGATGACCGTAGCAGTTAAGTCCCATAGTGCACAGAGCCATTTGAACCATTTTTGAAATTCGGTGCCAGTGTGAGACCACTAACCCACTTTACACACGATATGAACATCTGAGCTCTGGCCTTTTTATCTCATATGTCAACATATCACTGTTTGAATCGTCGTCAAGGCCTCGGGTGTTTTGCGCGACGCCATGCTTTTGCGCCATTGCAGAAGAAGTTTGTAGGCACCTTTAAGTCAAATTTCAAACTTAAGCGTTGCAATGGATTTACGGAATTTCGAAAAAGTAATCCTTTAATTTTGCTGCCCAGTGTATATGATTTCTGTTGCTCTCTTTAACCAATGTAATTACACCGCACAAAAACTTACTCGACTACAGGAGACGCTAATACAGGGTGATCCAAATAGCCTTAAGCAGTTTCTTTAGTATTATATTGGACTGACTTAGCGGGCCTGTCGCGGTGGGAGGGGGTGTCTGTGTGCGGGCAGGCCTGTAACCACAGAACGTGGTAGTGTCCACATGATAGATGTAGGAGAAAAGGCAACACTTGCTCATTAAGAATCCTGGTTCATGTTCACCGTAATGTCAATTGGTGCGCCCAGGAAATGATATGAGAAGATGATAACAGGCTATAGATAATTTCATGGGCACTTCCATAGTGTTTGGATGTCATGAACGTGTAAGCACCTTTGTAGTGTTTGAAATTATGAGCTTACAGTGTCATCAGAGATGCTGTGTTGCCTGGAGGCTTGCCTGAACCATCTCTCCTTTGCTAGTTGGGCTGGAGATGATGAGCACCGTTAATCGTGAGATGAGGAGACACAGTTGTCAGTAGTGGTGTATCATGAGGAGTACTATGGCCTCGACCGAGTGATATGTTTGCAGTTGTATTCTGTAACTGGGTAACCTCTTTTGATGCTAGTCAATTGTCAGAATGAGCATTACTGCAAAGGGCATTTGATTATGAAGCATTATGTCAGGGTGAAAAACACTAAATAAATTACTTTTTCTCTCTTAACAACATGGGGGCAGGGTGGGTTCTTCCTTGACTCGGGTATGAGGTAGAATGAAACAGCATTTTTACATAAGATAACTTTTATTGAAAGTTTTGTACAATGGTTTCCTTACTGGATAGTTCTGGCTGGGAGAGCGGCAGCTGTGTCGTTTGTGAAGCCTCTGCTGTGGCAGCGGCAGCGTCTGATTATGCCTGGCGGTGTATATCTCGTGTCGCTGTTTCGCCCAGTTGACTGGAGACGCGCCTCGTGCGGTTGCCCGTTTAATTATTGAGAACGAAGTAGTGAATCGGATGGTGATACCTTGGACGTGGCGTCCCAGTGTTGCTCATCTCTATGCGGGCGAGTGTGTTGTGCGTCGACCAGCGGAGCGGTGCGGCGGGGGAAGGCCAGTGTCCCGGACTCGAACAACGGACTCCAGCTTGCCAGTCTTCGGCTGTCAGTTCTTCATCCCAGCTCACAGGTGACTGCTGATGTGAGGCCGTCTCCTTCCCGTTCTCACGAGTCACCCAGGTATGTAAAATCAGTCTTCAAATACCTTCTAACTTCTGTCTTCTGGCGGCGAGGCTGCTGCTTGCTATTCCATTACAGTGGCGGACTTGGTGCTTCTGTGTACGATGTAGTCTCTTCCTGCATGACGGTCTACAGCACCGACTGAACTGTACTGGAACTGAACTCGAACCGATACTGAACTACAAACTACTACTGTTAGGGTCACTGAGTCTCGCATATTTATTTACTTCATTTCACTGGAGGTGAACGACTCCACGATCTTGCCTCTTCTGTCACACTGAAAAGCTTCTCGAAGAAAGTTCTTAACGTCGGTCATTGGCTCTTGGGGCCACTGTGTCTCGCATATTTATTTACTTCACTTCACTGGAGGTGAACGACTTCACGATCTTGCCTCTTCTGTCACATTGAGAAGCTTCTCAAAGAAAGTTCTTAACGTCGGTCATTGGCTCTTGGAATGTAGGCGAGGGCCTTTGATCACATGTGACAACTGAGGAAGACGTGAGCCGGTCGGGTGATGCCCTGACGGCTGAATCGCCAGCTTCCACTTATCTGATGAAGGAAATAAATTTCCTTTATGAGATCGTTATCACTCTGAACATATCGAGACCGTTATAATTATTAATATTTTATGAAGAGAACGTCTAGTTCATTTAATAGTGTGGATAAAAGTTTGTGCCAGTGTTCCTGAATGTTGAAGCCTCAGTAGTTTATGAAGGCTGCCAGCTTTGGACGAGCGTTTTGATGCTCAGTAGTCACGACAGCTTCATTGATAAACATTGCAATAGAGAGTACGACTGTGCTGTCACTCAAGCGATACTTACCGTTCTGCTTCTGACTAGCATCGTTTGACAGAATATGGTTCTTGCTCATCTTCGTTCCTTATGCAGCATTACAATAATTACTGAATGTGATTTTCTCCTGTTTCTGATCTGTGACTGCCTGTCCAATAATCAATAACAGTTGATCAGTTGAAGCACACTTTGCTACTTATTACAGCGCTGTCACGTCAGTTGATTAAGCGAGCTATTTGCATCGGTAACTGAGGGAACTGTCTAATACATCTGTGTGTAGATGACCCTTATTTACATATCTGTGTAGCCTCTCGACATGTCTTTCAAAAAATCAAATGTGTGTGATTTCTTAAGAGACCAAACTGCAAAGGTCATCGGTCCCAAGACTTACACACTACTTAAACTAACTTACACTAACCTATGCTAAGAACAACAAACACACCTATGCCCGAGGGAGGACTCCGGAACCTCCGGCGGGACTTGATCAGAATCACTGTGATTAATGTAGAGGCGAAGAATAATTAAGCCTATAAAAGGAATCCGATGCCTGGTTCGTAATCAGGAAGCTGTGCGGCAGATGTCCTTTTAACAAGAGCAAACAGCAACGGATAGGGACCTATTAAAAACCTGTCGGCTCGTAACGTACACGCTTTCCAGCCCACATCGATAGCTTACAGCAGGCCTTGTCGACAATCTCGTGGACCATCACATCAGACGACAACAGGAAACAGATTCTTGTTCTCCTCTATTTTATTCTAATTATAATAAGCGCTTAATGAACCAAAAATTTGGTAGAATGCGATACTATGTGGCTACCGTCATTTTTGTTTTTTGTGTACAACACTGGGTAATTTATAAGTGGGTTTGCCGCTGAGCCAGAATCTCAACGGGCGACTATGAAATGAAGAGTAGATACGTTAGATTTAGTAGAATCACGTGACAGATAGCAAAACGAAATGATGAAATGCCATTGACGGTGACTATCAGACCTGCTATACAACTGTAACTTCCAGCCGATGTCTCCAGATAAGTAAAAGCTTACCTGAAACATCTTCCTGTCTCCTAGACCGGGGCAACATCGGTGAAACCTACAGCTCGTGTTTCAGCCGGAGAGTTTTGCAGATGTAGGGGGAGGGGGTCAGGAGGCTACAAAAGAGTTACATAGAGGTAGAAAGTTACTTGCTTGTTGTATGTATTGAACTATAAACACGAATGAAATGCGAGGCAGTCTTTACAGAATCGATAGTGTAGTAAATAGTTCTTAGGGAAAGAGGGGACACTTTGTTTGAGCATGAGGGTGAATAAGAGTTGAGTGAAAGGACATACGAATGCGTCAAGTCTTAGAAAAGTAATATCACCGTGTGGTGTGCAGTCGTATGACAGAGCAGACTGCACGTGCGTTTAGTTCCGGCGATCACCGTAGCCGTGTGCATCCCCTCGCAGCGTGACCGGATTCCTTCTGTGATTGCTCTCTGCACAGCAGACTCCAAAGTGATGGATGTCTGAACACCCTCCCAGCTAATAAGGCGGTTGATAAGCGCGCCAGTTACCACGAAAACCAAACTGCATCTATGATAGCCTCCGTCAGACTAGGTTCGACGTCGTGTCTACGTTAATATTATTGCGTAAGTTGTGAGCCTCGTCTCCCCCCCCCACCCCCCAAATTCCTCCGCTCAGTGAAACATAGTTCCTACACAACATTACAGAGGAAGCTGCTCTGACCTCCTCTACTTTTATGCAGGAAGGCAGGGGTAACTTGTTGGCTCCTAGGAGGCGCATTCTGAAGTGGCGTTACTCGGGGTCAACGAGAAGAGAGGTCTTCCGCAGCAGCAGCGTACCAAATCTGAGCTAAATGTCTCTTTTTCCTTCAGTGGTCCGTACCATCTTGGGACATTCTCTAATAGTATGCCTAACAGATACCAGAATTATTCTGACCATGTTGTTGTTGTTGTTGTGGTCTTCAGTCCTGAGACTGGTTTGATGCAGCTCTCCATGCTACTCTATCCTGGGAAAGCTTCTTCATCTCCCAGTACCTACTGCAACCTACATCCTTCTGAATCTGTTTAGTGTATTCATCTCTTGGTCTCCCTCTACGATTTTTACCCTCCACGCTGCCCTCCAATACTAAATTGGTGATCCCTTGATGCCTCAGAACATGTCCTACCAACCGATCCCTTCATCTTGTCAAGTTGTGCCACAAACTTCTCCCCAGTCCTATTCAATACCTCCACATTAGTTATATGATCTACCCATCTAATCCTCAGCATTCTTCTGTAGCACCACATTTCGAAAGCTTCTATTCTCTTCTTGTCCAAACTAGTTATCGTCCATGTTTCACTTCCATACATGGCTACGCTCCATACGAATACTTTCAGAAACGACTTCCTGACACTTAAATCTATACTCGATGTTAACAAATTTCTCTTCTTCAGAAACGCTTTCCTTGCCATTGCCAGTCAACATTTTATATCCTCTCTACTTCGACCATCGTCAGTTATTTTGCTCCGCAAATAGCAAAACTCCTTTACTAATTTAAGTGTCTCATTTCCTAATCTAATTCCCTCAGCATCACCCGACTAAATCCTCTACATTCCATTATCCTCGTTTTACTTTTGTTGATGTTCATCTTATGAGCTCCTTTCATAACACTGTCCATTCCGTTCAACTGCTCTTCCAAGTCCTTTGCTGTCTCTGACACAATTACAATGTTATCGACGAACCTCAAAGTTTTTATTTCAAAAATGGTTCAAATGGCTCTGAGCACTATGGGACTCAACATCTTAGGTCATAAGTCCCCTAGAACTTAGAACTACTTAAACCTAACTAACCTAAGGACAACACACACACCCATGCCCGAGGCAGGATTCGAACCTGCGACCGTAGCAGTCCCGCGATTCCGGACTGCAGCGCCAGAATCGCACGGCCACCGCAGCCGGCAAAGTTTTTATTTCTTCTCCATGGATTTTAATACCTACACCGAATTTTTCTTTTGTTTCCTTCACTGCTTGCTCAATATACAGATTGAATAACATAGGGGATAGGCTACAACCCTGTCTCACTCCCTTCCCAATCACTACTTCCCTTTCGTGTCCCTCGACTCTTATAACTGCCATCTGGTTTCTGTACAAATTGTAAATAGCCTTTCGTTCCCTGTATTTTACCCCTGCCACCTTCAGAATTTGAAAGAGAGTATTCCAGTCAACATTGTCAAAAGCTTTCTCTAAGTCTACAAATGCTAGGAACGTAGGTTTGTCCTTCCTTAATCTAGCTTCTAAGATAGGGTCAGTATTGCCTCACGTGTTCCAATGTTTGTACGGAAATTCTGACCATTGCATCCGATAATCCTATACTTCAACAACTCTTCGGTAGGTCCAGGATACCGTGAAAAAAATTATTGTATAAGAGAAATTTGTATTTTAAGCTTTCCAACTCATTTTACATGTACGCAGTTGCCTCGTGAACGGTCATTGGATTTGTAATTTCCCCTTATCACAATTAATAAAATACGATATTACACTGCCTGTGTTGTTCAGAACTACTATGCAATGATCCTTCGTGCATCGTACTTCTGAACAAGAGAGGCACTGCAATATCGTACATATCCCCCCCGACATCAGACAATCGACTATCAATTAAAATGTTCCCCTGTGCAGGGATATACATAATTGATGTACGACTGTAGGCTGTAGACACATGGTTAACGAGGAAGTTTCAATGTAGCCGCGAATCGTGCTCGAATAACTCAAAGGTAAGGCGACCGCTCGCGATAAGCAGCAAATCCGCGTTCGATTCCCGGTCGAGCACAAATTGTCACTGTCGTCATTTCATTATACAGTTGATGGTTGTTCATATTCGTACTGCGATACATATCATCTATTAATAAAATGATCCGCGCTATTATGCAGTTTTCGAATGGATTTCACATTTAACCTCAACGTTACGTCCCCATCTGCGGAGGACATTTCCCAAGGGGGATTGTATGTTCTTTCAGTGTCCGTTTTACAAACTGGCTCGCTACTGACAGCATCAAAATTCAGTTTCCGCGTGCTTCCGCGCAGTGTCGGGACGTCGCATGTTTTGAATACCAGACCGCAATTGGCCGTTGTCGCTGTCGCTGTCTTCTTCAGCTCTGGGATCCAAATGTCATTCAGTTTCACGCCTTCCTTCTTCCTACCGAAATTCCTGTGGTGTTTCACAATCTCTATCATCTCTTTACATAGCCTTTCATGGAATCCATTTGTTGCTGCCAATACTTGAGTCCTATCCAAATGAATGTGATGGTCTACTGACTGCAAAGAATTTTCCGTAACCGCGGATCCGTAAATCTCAAACCTTCTACAATTGAAACTTCCTGGCAGATTAAAACTGTGTGCCCGACCGAGACTCGAACTCGGGACCTTTGCCTTTCGCGGGTAAGTGCTCTACCAATTGAGCTAACCGAAGCACGACTCACGCCCGGTACTCACAGCTTTACTTCTGCCAGTACCTCGTCTCCTACCTTCCAAACTTTACAGAAGCTCTCCTGCGAACCTTGCAGAACTATCAGCGCACACTCCGCTGCAGAGTGAAAATCTCATTCTTCTACAATTGCTCTTGTGCTCTGTTGACGTCACGCCGCTGCGCGGGAACACGCGTAAACGGAATTTTGCTGCAGTCAGTAGCGAGCCAGGGTGTGAATCGGACACTCGACGAAGCTACGATCCCCTTTGAAAATGTGCTCCGCTGATGGGGACGAAACGTTGGATTTAATGTCAAATCTGGAACTTTTTGTTAATTGCGACATTTCCGCCCGTGAAAGTTTATACAAACATAAAAAAAATTGCATCACCTCGGTTCCGAGAGTTCCGGAACCTGTACAGAAAACTGGAATGGAGATCACCATAAACATCATTTCCGCCATTTTTATTGGTCATGAAAACCATACAACGAGACCTTCAGAGGTGGTGATCCAGATTGCTGTACTCACCGGTAACTCTAATGCCCAGTAACACGTCCTCTTGCCTGTATTCGTCGTGGCATACCATTCACCATCAAGGCACTGTTGGTCCCACTCATCAACGGCGATTCGACGTAGAACCCTCAGAGTGGTTGGTGGGTCACATCTTCCATGAACAGCCCTTTTCAATCTATCCCAGATATGTTCGATACTCTTCGTGTCTGGAGAACATGCTGGCCACTCTACTCGAGCGATATCGTTATCCTTAAGGAAGTCATTCACAAGATGTGCACGATGGGGACGAGAAATGTCGTCCATGAAGACGAATGCATCGCCAATACTTTGCTGATATGGTTGCACTATCGGTCGGAGGATGGAAATCACGTATCGTACGGCCGTTACGGCGTGCGTCGGCGTACGTCGGCCCCACATAATGCCACCCCGAAAGAGCGGGGAACCTCCATATTGCCGCATTCGCTGGACGTTCAGCCTGACTGTGTTGCCACCAAACACGTCTCCGACGATTGTCTGGTTGAAGCCATATGCCACACTCATCGGTGAAGAGAACGTGATGCTCTCGCTAAGCAGTCCATTCGGTATGTTGTTGGTCTCATCTGTACCACGCTGCATTAGTCGTGGTTGCAAAGATGGACCTCGCCATGGACGTCGGGAGTGAAGTTGCGCATCATGAAGCCTATTGCGCACAGTTTGAGTCGTAACACGACGTCCTGTGGCTGCACGAAAAGCATTATTCAATATGGTGGAGTTGCTGTGAGGGTTCTTCCGAGCTATAACCCGTAGACAGCGGTAATCCACTGCAGTAGTAGACTTTGGGCGCCTTGGGCGGCCTGAGCGAGGCATGTTATCGACAGTTCCTTTCTTTCTGTATCTCCTCCATGTCCGAACAACATCGCTTTGGTTCACTCCGAGACGCCTGGGCACTTCCCTTGTTGAGAGCCCTTCCTGGCACAAAGTAACAATGCAGACGCGATCTAACCGCGGTAATGACCGTATAGGCATGGCTGATCTACAGAAAACACGAGCCATGTACCTTCTTACTGGTGGAATGACTGGAACTGATCGGCTGTCGGGACCCCCTCCGTCTAATAGGCGGTGCTTATGTATGGTTGTTCACATCTTTGGGTGGCTTTAGTGACATCTCTGAACAGTCAAAGGGACTGTGTGTGTGATACAACATCCACAGTCAACGTCTATCTTCAGGATTTCTGGGAACTGGGGTGATGCAAAACTTTTGTTGTTGTGTGTATTTTACATTTCCCTTTAAGCACGAATCTGTGATTGCACATTATATCGATTGGACAATTCGGTACTCTTTCGTCGTAGGGGCTAGGTGAAATTCTCACTAAAGTATTTGTCACACGTGCGGTGGCATTCAATGTGTAATGCGCTAACTTGATCTTCACCTCGCTCAGGAACTTCCCTTCTTATTTAACATACGGTATGTGTACCTCAGCGTGACGTGTGCGACCGCATCGCGCTCCAGTGACAATTAGCTGCTGCAAGTGACGCATGCGAACTAAGCAGTACACACGAGTTCTCGAAATGGATGGCATAATCTAACTGCAGTAGCTCTAAGCCGTCCTCAGATGCAACGAGGCAGTTGACGTCGACACGGACGCCAAAATCAGCCACCCGAGACACAGCGCTCACGTCACCTCGGAAGTGCTCCTTAATGCGGTTTCCATATGTACGTTGATGATTTGTAACTACAGTGGTTTCAAGCGGCTGTTGTTGACTGAAACTAGATTGCGTATCGCACAGTTTATTTACGAAACGGACGGGCGTAAAATCCCTGCGGTAGCCCTTTTATACCGCACATTTTCTTCCTTGTCCACGTGCTAGTCATGTTGTTCTGTCTGTAACACATATAAATAATGTCCGCAAACATGTTATGAAGCGCCGGCCGGAGTGGCCGAGCGGTTAAAGGCGCTACAGTCTGGAACCACACGACCGCTACGGTCGCAGGTTCGAATCCTGCCTCGGACATGGATGTGTGTGATGTCCTTAGGTTAGTTAGGTTTAAGTAGTTCTAAGTTCTAGGGGACTTACAGCAGTTGAGTCCCATAGTGCTCAGAGCCATTTGAACCATTTGAACCATGTTATGAAGCAAACAGGAAAGTCACGTGTGTAGTCAGCAAGGACACCAGCTTATAAATTTTTTTGTAGTTGCAAGGGCCTACATCTTTGCTTCCGCCCTTTTGCAGCAGGTGGCAGTAGCGGCTGGTGATGGTGCAGGTGGTAGGTCGTAAGTGTAGTACAATACAAATACACACTTGTAAATATCACACCATCAAAATATCGTGATTGCACGCTGAAGTTATTCTCGATTGGATATGTCAACTTACGAGGCCCATTACCGTCAATTGCGGGAAGTTTTAATTTTCTGATTTAGCATGAAGGCCCATAAAATGCTTGGTAAGACCTATCGTGAGCCACCTATTCGTGAAAAAAGGTGCAGATAATGGTTTCAACGCTACAAGAACGGTGATTTTGACGTCGAAGACAGCATGGCGGTGGAAGAGTGATGATTTCTGCAGCTGCTGAAACCGACGGAAACAATCACAGGAGATCGTTATCGAGAGCATGTAAAAAGACACCCGCAACTAGCATTACTTTTCCTGAACAGAAATAGTCGATACCAGAAATATCTTCAAATTTTGAACAGGTTAATGTTATCTCAGCTGCTTTTCTAAAAAAATTCATATGATTTTGTACACGGGGTCTTATATTCCAAGCTAAAATCTATAAAAAGAAATTACTTCATTTTCTTTTTTACAGTCTACATGTATTAGCTGTGAAAGTATTTTGCTTAGAAACATTTGAAATTACGAAGTATTTGGCACACTTAAAATTTCTGTTATTAATTACGCAATTTAATGCTATTTATTATGTTTATTTCTGGATTCATTCATAGAATAATAATATAAATTAATAGAATTTCATTTGTCAAGAAAGTTTGTAAACTCTTTGGAATATTGTTAATACCGCACAGTGAGGTAGTAGTGGGCATGTCTCTGATGTGATCAGACGTGTTTTTGTATTCTGGAAGGACAATGAAATTTCGGCTTTGTTAATGTGAAAATTCAAAAGACAGTGCGATATAGAAAAATGTGAGAGAATAAACTGTAGTGGTAAACAAAACATCTGGACAGGCTTATTTCAAAATTATTTAAGTCGTTTGGAACCATGAGAACCTAAAATGTCAAAAATTTCAGCTTCAAGAATCATCCCGTGTCAACTACGAGAACAGAAGATAAGTAAAAAGTTTATTGTAAAACTTACTCCTTTCGTATTTTTGAAAAAAAAGAGACTTTACCCTCGAAAATATTAGTGACAACAACATCAAAAATTGGGGTTGGTGTGTTTACAAGCAGTTGATACTTATGAGCCGAGCACTGAAAAAAAACTGCTAAAATACGGTAACAGACATGAAAATGTGATTTTGCAGCCTGACAGTGCTCTACCCCATGTCGTAAAACCCGTCAAAACATACCTGAAAATGTTGAAGTTGGACATTCTATTTCACCCGTCGCATTCTCCAGACACTGTTCCTCTCTGACCACCATCTTTTTCTAAGAATGGCTCATGGTCTGGCTAGCCAGAACCTCCGGTCATATCAACAAGTGAAAAATTGGATTAATTCATGGATGTCCTGAAAATAAGTCCAGTTCTTCCGCCGCGGGGTTCGTATGCTTCCCGAAATATGGGAGAAAGCAGTGGCCATACTTGTTATCCTAATTTTTTTGTAAGACATTCACAATAAAGCCTCGAACTTGCAGAAAAAACTGTGGGAGCAAAGTTGTAGACCTAATATTTTCAACAATTATGAAGCGCCTACTGACAATATCACCACATAGATTAAGAATTTTATAAAATTTTCAGTACAGATAGGATGATACAAATTTGTAATAGTCTTCGACATAAGATAAAATTGTTTCATCATTCTCACTTTTTGGGGAAATCCTAAGTTAATTCCTACTTGATCACTATTTATTTACAGTAGAAGAATTCTTAGAACATGTGAAATACAAGACGTGAACAAGAGAGTGCAAAATATCTTACTGTAAGTACTGCAAGCTCTCTCCTGAGACAGCGACCACGCTTACATTTATATAACACCACGTATTACAGAACATACTTCCACTGAAGTAATACAAATGTTCCAGAACGTTTTATAAGACGTGAAGGTGAGTAAAAAGAATGGATTTAGGAAGACAAGAAGTAGCCACACCAGACACATGGCTTTGTAACTCTGCCTTTTGGTTCAGTACTCTAGGCCGAACTTAGGTGATTTACGACGATGTCTTGTATGTTTCTACTTCTTGAAGGGATTTGATCACCAGTATTTTATTAACTGACAATTAATTATAACAAATCATACAAAGAAAAATGCGTTTTTGATGAATATTTAATATGCTAATGCTTTGAAAGGGCTTATGTTCATATGACTAAAATTACAATATAAAATATCTGACACCCTTTATATGCTCTGCACGTTCGAAAGACTCTGCCTCGTGCTTTTTCCACGCTATGACGTTAGAAACTAGACACGCTCAACGTTGACGTTCGGATGCACGGTTCGTGTGACGATGACTTCAGGCCTCTCTGTGTCTACACCTAACATCCACGTGAATACTCTGGTATTCACAATAAAGTGCCTAACAGAGCGTTCAATGAACCACCTTAAAGCTGTTTCTCTACCGTTCCACTCTCGAAGGGCGCGCGGGAAAAATGAGCACTAAAATTTTCCTGTGGGAGCCCTGATTTCTCTTATTTTATCGTGATGATCATTTCTCCCTATGTACGTGGGTGCCAACAGGATGTTTTCGCAATCGGAGAAGATTAATGGTGATTGAAATTTCATGATCCCGTAGCAACGAAAAACGCCTTTGTTTTCATGATTGCCACTCCAATTCACGTATTATGTCTGTGACACTATCTCCCCTATTTCGCGATAATACAAAACGAGCTGCCCTTCTTTGTACTTTTTCGACGTCATCCGTCAGTCCCACCTGATGCGGATCCTACACCACACAGCAAAACTCCAGAATAGGGCGGACAAGCGTGGTGTAAGCAGTCTCTTTAGTAGAGCTGTTGTACCTTCTAAGTGTTCTGCCAGTGAATCGCAGTCTTTGGTTTGTTCTGCCCACAACTCTATCTACGTGACCATCTCAATTTAGGTTATTTGTAATTGGAATTTATAAGTATTTAGTTCAATTGACAGCCTTCAGATTTGCGTGACTTATCACGTAATCGAAATTTAGCGCATTTCTTTTAGTACTCATGTGAATAACCTCACACTTTTCTTTATTCAGGGTCAATTGCCACTTTTCCCCACCATATATCTCATCTAAATCATTTTGCAACTTGTTTTGGTTATCTGATGACTTTACAAGACGGTAAATGACAGCATCATCTTCAAACAATCTAAGCGGGCTACTCAAATTGCCTCCTATGTCATTAATATAGATCAGGAACAACAGAGGGCCTATAACATTTCTTGAGGAACGCCGGATATTACTTCTGTTTTACTCGGTGACTTTCCGTCTGTTACTACGAACTATGACCTTTCTGACAGGAATTCACAAATCCAGTCGCACAACTGAGGCGATATTATATAGGCACGCAGTTTGGTTAGAAGATGCTTGTGAGGAACGTTGTCGAAAGCCTTCTGGAAAATAAAAATTTCGAATCAATTGGACATCCCCTATCGATAGCACTCATTACTTCATGAGTATAAAGAGCTACTTGCGTTTTACTATAACGATATTTTCTGAATCCGTCCTATGTGTCTACTCGAAGGTAGATTTTCTGGGCACAGATACTTGGTGTTGGTGTTTGTATCATCATGGTAGACGTTCCACTGTCGAGATAAATGTATGGGCACGTCCAGAAAGCCACTTAATAAAAAAGGTATGACTTTGTCAATTTCTCTGTTGATATTGCATTTTACATTGTATTGATTTTACTTTATCCCTTGTAAGTAACACTTACGTTGTGAGAGCTTAACCTTTCACTGTGAATTGAATGTTCAAATAACTTACGGGTTTGCTGCCGGGTGACGTCGTCGAACATCGCCGATGTTTCGACACGAGCACACCCTGCCATTCTCAAGGCACAAATGCAAGGAAGAAGAAATCTGCAAGGAAATTTAATACCTCGGTTCACAGAGGAGAAACAAGGAAGACACCACACACAACACGTGTCAACACAAACAAAGATAACCAACATCAGAAATATCGATAGTTACTATTAATCAACAGGTGAGGTAGCACTAATTCTGTCCCTCTGTTTTTTGATGAGAGACAGAGCCAGATTCCAAGCAGCAATTAAACAAAATCCACCATCTCTGTTAATAAGGTTGCTTAATAGTTTGAATTCAACAGCTTCCTTAATAACACTATCGCAATAGCTGTACGTGCAAGCCAAAATCTCCGTGTTGTTCTATTCCATAGGATGACCGGTGTCAAGGCATTGTTCTGCAATAGCGGATTTGCTCGGCTGTTGTAAGCGTGTGTGACGTCTTCCACAGTCCTGATTGTCTGACCAATATATGACATGCCACAACTGCAAGGAAAAGATGGACCCCAGCCTTACGCAAACCAAGATCATCGTTTACGGACGCCAACAGGGCCTTAATCTTAGAATGTGGTCGAAAAACACATTTCACATCATATTTCCGCAAAATACGGCCAATTCTGTTGGAAATGCTTCCTGCGTAAGGCAAAAAGGCCGGCAGCAAACCCGTAAGGTATTTTAACACTTGCGTTAGTAAATGATTCTGTGTTGGTGATTTCCTTCAGTAGCTTAAGAAGAGATTGCATGTACTTATTCCGACATTTTCATCAGTTATTTGGGTCTTTCCCTGGTCTCATTTTAATATCAGAATCACTCACAGTTCAAACCTGATACTTCAAGGATTTTTTTGTGTCGCTGAATACCCCAGATAATGTACACCTGATTAATTGGTAATATTTTAATGAACTAACGTGAGAACATAGATTAAAGTTGTTCAACGAAACAGAATGATTATATTTTCATAAATATTACGCCTAAGAATCAAAAAGAAATTTAATTTCTTGACGTATTGAACCTAGAGGAACACAGTCCATAAAACCATGAATAAATTTTAATATGTTGTAAACATAAAAATGAACAAAATGTCAGTGGTTTCCATTGACTCACAGGGAGGAAGTCATATATTTTGAAAATAATCGTTCTGAAGACATGGTAAATATACACTCCTGGAAATGGAAAAAAGAACACATTGACACCGGTGTGTCAGACCCACCATACTTGCTCCGGACACTGCGAGAGGGCTGTACAAGCAATGATCACACGCACGGCACAGCGGACACACCAGGAACCGCGGTGTTGGCCGTCGAATGGCGCTAGCTGCGCAGCATTTGTGCACCGCCGCCGTCAGTGTCAGCCAGTTTGCCGTGGCATACGGAGCTCCATCGCAGTCTTTAACACTGGTAGCATGCCGCGACAGCGTGGACGTGAACCGTATGTGCAGTTGACGGACTTTGAGCGAGGGCGTATAGTGGGCATGCGGGAGGCCGGGTGGACGTACCGCCGAATTGCTCAACACGTGGGGCGTGAGGTCTCCACAGTACATCGATGTTGTCGCCAGTGGTCGGCGGAAGGTTCACGTGCCCGTCGACCTGGGACCGGACCGCAGCGACGCACGGATGCACGCCAAGACCGTAGGATCCTACGCAGTGCCGTAGGGGACCGCACCGCTACTTCCCAGCAAATTAGGGACACTGTTGCTCCTGGGGTATCGGCGAGGACCATTCGCAACCGTCTCCATGAAGCTGGGCTACGGTCCCGCACACCGTTAGGCCGTCTTCCGCTCACGCCCCAACATCGTGCAGCCCGCCTCCAGTGGTGTCGCGACAGGCGTGAATGGAGGGACGAATGGAGACGTGTCGTCTTCAGCGATGAGAGTCGCTTCTGCCTTGGTGCCAATGATGGTCGTATGCGTGTTTGGCGCCGTGCAGGTGAGCGCCACAATCAGGACTGCATACGACCGAGGCACACAGGGCCAACACCCGGCATCATGGTGTGGGGAGCGATCTCCTACACTGGCCGTACACCACTGGTGATCGTCGAGGGGACACTGAATAGTGCACGGTACATCCAAACCGTCATCGAACCCATCGTTCTACCATTCCTAGACCGGCAAGGGAACTTGCTGTTCCAACAGGACAATGCACGTCCGCACGTATCCCGTGCCACCCAACGTGCTCTAGAAGGTGTAAGTCAACTACCCTGGCCAGCAAGATCTCCGGGTCTGTCCCCCATTGAGCATGTTTGGGACTGGATGAAGCGTCGTCTCACGCGGTCTGCACGTCCAGCACGAACGCTGGTCCAACTGAGGCGCCAGGTGGAAATGGCATGGCAAGCCGTTCCACAGGACTACATCCAGCATCTCTACGATCGTCTCCATGGGAGAATAGCAGCCTGCATTGCTGCGAAAGGTGGATATACACTGTACTAGTGCCGACATTGTGCATGCTCTGTTGCCTGTGTCTATGTGCCTGTGGTTCTGTCAGTGTGATCATGTGATGTATCTGACCCCAGGAATGTGTCAATAAAGTTTCCCCTTCCTGGGACAATGAATTCACGGTGTTCTTATTTCAATTTCCAGGAGTGTATATTTCCTGTATGGTTATGGTATACTAGGAAGTTTAATAGCGATCTCATGCACCCACCTTACATTAGTAAGTGTGTTTTGTAGGACCGCACGACACATGCCGGTCCAGGTGGGACAGACACTTATCAAACTCAGTTTCACGAGTGGCTCGGCTGGCACCCTGTCGACTCTGTTTTAGCTTTGTTGATCAATTAATAGGGTGAACGCGCAATCAGATCAGTGATCAAGGGGAGGAATTAACACAGTTAGCTTCAATAACCAATAAACCTAACTCCGCCCGAACAGGCCATGAAGGCCCAGTGCTACCGACCGGCCGCCGTATCATCCTCAGCTCACAGGCGTCACTGGATGCGGGTATGGAGGGGCATGTGGTCACCACACCGCTCTCCCGGCCGTATGTTAGTTTACGAGACCGTCAGTAACTAGTAATGTGACAAATAACTTGCATCACAGAGATCAGAGGCTCGAAGTTAAGTAAAATCAGTTGTTAGCAACGTTCGAAGTAAGACTATTGTGTATCAAGAGGCCAGCATGTCGCTGCTACACAAGCAGCGTGTTGGCTATGAGACATCGTGATGTTGCACGGCTGGGTGAATGCACACTGGTTGGTGGCATGTTTTAAGGAGGCAGGCAACAGCTACAGCATTTATGTATCTGTATCCGAGGGCTGGACATGGCCACGTGTTTATGGGCTGTTACTCATTGAATATAATTGCCCTTGGTGCCCAAATACTTGGTGAACTTTGAGCTGGAGCGAAGCGTCTCTCATGGAGGCTCATTTCGAAGTCACACACGCTAGAGAGTTTATTCATTCAACTGAGTCGACAGCTAAGGGTACACCATCACGCGATTCGAATTATTTAACGACAGCTTTTATCGCCTTTAAGTAGTGACCTCTTTTCCCAAAAAATACCACACACTTGCAAAGAAAGTTTTCCTCTGGAAGTATTCCCTTTTATTACAGGTTACTTTCTCCAGTAGCTGCAAGCTCTTTTTGTCGTGAACATTTCCATTTGTCAGCTTTTTCTCCGAGACTTTCCTTTATTCTAATAATATCACTTCCGCTGTAGCCAACGAAAAGAATTGTGTCTACATCAGGCTGGTCCAACACAGAGAGTGTCGTCACATGCGTAGCGTGTAACTTTTCTAGGTCTTGCAATAATATTCAAGAATATTCATAC
Source organism: Schistocerca cancellata (assembly GCF_023864275.1). NCBI lineage: Eukaryota > Metazoa > Arthropoda > Insecta > Orthoptera > Acrididae > Schistocerca > Schistocerca cancellata. The sequence continues at coordinate 688,910,270 of NC_064630.1, read as the reverse complement.
AAAAGACTTGGATACAGCAATATGGATTACTGGGAATTAAAAAAGAAAACCTGCAGGGAAGCCGAGGTGAAAGGGTTCTAGGAAAAATGCGAAGAGATAAAAAGCAAACGGTCTTCAGTAAGACTCAGTCACCACATAGTAAAAAAAACCTTTGGTGACATTAAAAGCAAAGACGTCAACACTAAGAAGTCAACGAGAACTACATTTTTAAACGCAGAGGAAAGAGCTAAGTATATGTGTGAAGAGCACACTGGAGAACTCTTCGTGTGATAGAAGAAGAAATGGGGCTCGATATTGAAGACATAGGACATCCGGTGTTAGAGTGAGAGTTTAACAGAATTTTCTAAGACTTGATAGCCAAATAGGGCAGAAGTTTGGTTGCTTAGCTACAGATACTGTCAATTACAGCGCTGTGCAAACTTGGCGTCGGTGGGCCTTCCGTACGTGTGGCTACTTATGACTGAGTTTTAGCCTCACTTCGCAGCTCCTAGCCATTCGTGTAGTCTCTAAACCAGCACTGTTTGGATTTATTTAGACTGTTTGGGTTTATTTAGACTGCTTGAAACGTAAGCTTCACTTACTTCAGGTACATTTGAAAGGTGGTTTTAGCGTGGTCATTTTTTCATACTCCCTCTGATGACCCATGTACTGCTGATGTGCTAGTTTTGACCTTAACTGGGACATGTACACTTTGTAATGATTTTAGGAATGTCCATTGTTTGCTATATTATGTTTTTGAACTTATTTACTTTTTTGCTACTGGTAGCCTTTCATGAGTCATGCTGTTCAGACATATGGTTTCATTTTTAATTTACGTTTACATCTGAAGATGATGCTAAAACCCTGAAACCGGGTTTTGTAAGAGTTCAAATAAAAAGTTTGCACTAATGTAGCGGAAGTATCAATTAGGAACAATTTACGCAACAGTTGTGGCTGTTCTACTAACAGAAATTTATTTCCTTAAATGGCTGTTGGTGACCGTCTTAACCTCTGGCACTAGATTCCAGATGTCTCTGGTAGATGGGCACTCTTTGTCTTGGAGTAGCAGGTTTCCCATCTCTCTCAGTCATTACTACTCATAATCAGAGAAGAAATCGTGGCTTAAAAATATTATTTGGTACAGCACTGATGACAGCACAGTTGATGTCTTTGAGAATATCATGGATCAATAAGAACAAAAGTTTTGTAAAACTGAGATGTTTAGGGGCATTTCATGTTTTTATAACAAGGCTGGCAGTTAATCAGATCAGAGCTCTGGGACTTTTCGACTTTACATCAGTCCAAGGCTAGCAACATGCTGTGAATAATAATAATAACAATAATAATAAGCACTTTGAAAATACATGTACCAAGAAAACTGGAATGTAATGGTCATGATCATCAATTTCTTCTTCATTACATGGTGGTTTTAACGAGTATGAAAGATGGCCACATCTGAATGACGAATAAGTGTGTACAACCCTCTTGTATGGTGGAATGACCTTCTTCAAAAGATATATCTGTTTAGTCTATGTAGAGTGGTGAGTAGAGTTTATTATTGCCTTTCCAATATTGAGTTTTGAAGGTAAAAATTTACTAATATCAACTGTTTTGCTCTGGTAAACACATTTTTAGAATATAGCCCTTTTTTTAGAATCTTCATTTCAATCTAAATATTTCTTAGGTGATGGTTATCTGTCATGATTTAGTTGGCAAATATTGAGTGCAAAGGCATCGACGACTCCCACGATGACTTCCTAGAATAAATAGTTTTTAATATTCCTATTGCGTTAAATTACAACAAAAAATTTTTCTTCGTTTGTTGTAAAAACCGCAGTATAATCTATTTTGTTTATATGAGCTAACAACATCAGCAGTCGCGACAACTAGTTTCAGTGGACGAAGATCATAGATGTAATTGTTTAAAATTCGAATTATTTGCCAATTCGATGCACAACAAGATCAACAACTGTCGTGTTTCAGTGATCGGCAGTGCTCAGGTTTCTACTCGTAGTTTTACAATTCCTGCCTATCTTTAATGAATGGCACGATTTTTATAAGCAAATGGAAGCTTAGTTGAATTTTCAGTTCCTGTGACATACATCCTGTGCGGCTTTGTTATGTACAGTTATCGGTATACCTATGAATTCTTTGTGTTCTGCTATATGTTTTCCACGTGGTGTAAATTTTGTTGCTGCAGATTAATATGCGTCCCTATTGTTTTTGTGAAAGGATTACTGTTCAGTTGTGTCCTATGTCTGATGATTGCTGTGTCCTTACTTAAATGGCTTCCTTATTTTTAATATTTTGCTGTTTACTCCTCCATTTTTTAGACTTGTCCGTCTCCTGCGGTTGATTGTTTTATTGTACTCAGTTTCTTTGTGTAATCTGTTTAGTTGAATTCTACAAACGTGTTAATATGTACTGAAAACTGTTACATTACACTACACGCATTGAACTTATTTGATCTGAAAACAGCTTAAAATTTTCGAGGGATGTACATTTTTCATTCACTAATAACTTATTTACCTAGGGCGTTAATATACATGACAGTCTTCAAAATATTTTATGCAGTTTGGAAATACGGCACCCAGGGAACACTGAAAGCAAAGAAGGAGAACCGGAAGCACGGACTAAAAAGACTCTTGTTTAAAATATGGTAAATTCATACGTCACATGTATGTAGAATATTTAAAAAGAAATTTTTGTCATACAATACAGACAATACCAGCGGCCTAATCTACGTGGAAGCGAACAGATTTTACCGTATGAAATATTCAGCAAACAAAAAGCAGCGTCATTAGCAGCTTTAAATTAATACTGTCATATTGGAAACCAATGTGAAAACTATGAATCGTGTTTGTTTAACAAACAAATAACAGTTTTTATAAAGGAATACTAATGCTCTTACGCAGCGTCAGTGTAATAGATATAGATACAAATGACAATTAGAATATCTAATTAAATATGGTTCTTTATTCCATTGATGGCCCAAAGTTCCCGGTGTGCCTATTGCATGTCGGTCGACAAACATATTTGCATCAATGTCAATAATGTCCGTTTGTGAGCGTTTCCCGGGAATGATTGTGAAGCGGCCTAGAGCAAAATCTCAAGTTCTTCTGGATGATCTAAAAGTCTACCAGAGAGAATGTTAAAGAGTGCTGTAAGAAAAAGGTCTCCCTAGTGATTGGTAATGTGAGTCTCCTCAAGTCCACTTACCTGCTTATTTACGCTTCCATGTGTGGATAGGTGATTGTCCAGCAACTTCGTTGTAACTGTTGAAAAAATGGTTCAAATGGCTCTGAGCACTATGGGACTTAACATCTGTGGTCATCAGTCCCATAGAACTTAGAACTACTTAAACCTTACTAACCTAAGGACATCACACACATCCATGCCCGAGGCAGGATTCGAACCTGCGACCGCAGCAGTCGCGCGGTTCCGGACTGCGCGCCTAGAACCGCTAGACCACCGCGGCCGGCATGTAACTGTTGATCACGGATAGTCAAGAGTACCACAGTCGATGGAATAAACGCGGTATCCAGTTTCCCTATGCAACTTTTCAGCAAAAATTACAGAGGAATAGTGATCCCCAATTTTTACGCAGCGTAATCGACATATAGTATGTTTCTAGGGTCCAGACAGATTCGCCATATTGCGAGCAATGGTGTGATTGAAGTGCTCACTCAGTACTTGAATCACAAGAGGAAGAGAACTTGCTCTCTCTGTGAAACATTAGGTTGAAAAAGTGGACACTCGTAAGCATAGCGCCTATAAGAAAGGACAAACGAACCCTGTGGCCAGCAGGAGCAAGACTTTTCTTACACCCTTGAAGTTATCTTGTTTTGAAACTGTCACTTAGAATAAGTCTCCAGCTCACACGTTTAACGTGAACGTATTTCGCTGCCACTCTGAAATTTCTACTGCGGTCACTATCCAAGCAGCAGTATCACAAGGATCAAATACTACCAACGAGATACTAGTTACTGTCATGGTTTACGTGGCAATTCTGCATTAAGTTAGCACAATTGCCACTGGTTCAGCTATGTCGCTCTTTACTACCGATTCGGTCGTTTACGAGTTTGTTGTTTCCAAGTGTCGTTCGTCTTCGAGAGAGGTTTAATTTTCTCCACCTGTTTCCCAGTTCTTTGGTGTTTCCTTGTTTTGAGTTAATAGGGCTTAACAATCAGTCGTAAGACAATTGGGATCTAATGATAAGATCATGTGCATCGAATAAAGATTGCTTCACGATAAAGAGGGTTTTAGAAGAGACTAACCGCTGTCGATGCTAAAGGTTTGCATCTTATTTGTCTGTGAGGGCTTTCGACGAACTAAAGGAACGGGGAGGCTTTAGAAATGGTTACAACACAAGTGGCGGCTGACACTGCACAGTTAAGCAATGACAACGAGTTAACACATTCCACAGTACTCAGATTTTGTGAGAGGTTTTGGCGCAGAATCAATGAAATATGTTCTACCAGTCCTTCAGTAGCTTCGCATTGATTCAGCTATGTTAGTATACTGATTTCATTAGAGCCACTCTATTAGTAGGGCATGCACAGCTAAAACATATTTCGCAAAATTCATAACACAAAGTTGTGTTTGATTATTTTATTGTACTACCGGTTTCGGTTACAAACCGTCATCTTCTACATCTACATCTACATACATGCTCCGCAATCCACCATACGGTGCGTGGCGGAGGGTACCTCATACCACAACTAGCATCTTCTTTCCCTGCTCCACTCCCAATCAGAACGAGGGAAAAATGACTGCCTGTATGCCTCTGTACGAGCCCTAATCTCTGTTATCTTATCTTTGTGGTCTTTCCGCGAAATATAAGTTGGCGGCAGTAAAATTGTACTGCAGTCAGCCTCAAATGCTGATTCTCTAAATTTCCTCAGTATCGATTCACGAAAAGAACGCCACCTTTCCTCCAGAGACTCCCACCCGAGTTCCTGAAGCATTTTCGTAACACTCGCGTCATGATCAAACCTAGCAGTAACAAATCTAGCAGCCCGCCTCTGAATTTGCTTCTATATCCTTCCTCAATCCGACCTGATAGGGATCCCAAACGCTCGAGCAGTGTTCAAGAATATGTCGTATTAGTGTTTTATATGCGGTTTCCTTATCAGATGAACATCTTCCCAAAATTCTACCAATGAACCGAAGACGACTATTCGCCTTCCCCACAACTGCCATTACATGCTTGTCCCACTTCATATCGCTCAGCAATGTGACGCCCAAATATTTAATCGACGTGACTGTATCAAGCGCTACACTACTAATGGAGTGTTGAAACATTACGGGATTCTTTTTCCTATTCATCTCCATTAATTTACATTTATCTATATTTAGAGTTAGCTGCCATTCTTTACACCAATCACAAATCCTGTCCAAGTCATCTTGTATCCTCCTACAGTCACTCAACGACGACACCTTCCCGTACACCACAGTATCATCAGCAAACAGCCGCACGTTGCTATCCACCCTATCCAAAAGATCATTTATGTAGATAGAAAACAACAGCGGACCTACCACACTTCCCTGGGGCACTCCAGATGATACCCTCACCTCCGATGAACACTCACCATCGAGGACGACGTACTGGGTTCTATTACTTAAGAAGTCTAAGTCTTGGTCGAAACGTGAAAGAAAACACCTTACATATTATGAAAATGGAAGCGTAGGAATGCAGCTGTTGACACATTCGCTGACAATAATGCGTCAATCAGGTTTAAGTTGACAAATAACATTACAAGGTGTGACTATGTAGTCGTTCCCGGCGTATTAGTATATCAAATTCTTGTCGGGTTTCCTGTCGGATCAAACTGTCCAACAACATCTGAGCAGATGACAGTTTGATCCAGCTGGAAACCCGGCAATAATTTGATAACATTACAAGGAATTAAAAGCCGACAGGGAGAGCTGCATAAGTATAGGTCCAATAGTTACCTATTTAACATTGTGTGTTCCCTAACTATATAAGAAACACAGTCAATGTTGGGGCCCCCTTATCTAGTACATCCACCACATGCGTCATGACCTTTTGTTTACCTATTGAAGTCTGTAATTTGTATGCTAAGTAGGACAAGAACAATAGAGCCTTTTACGCTGCCCACTTAAAGCTAGCAGGGTTACTGAGTACAGAATCTTTCGACTCGGCCCTAGAATATATCGATGAATCTATTAACAATATAAGGAAAAGTTTACAAGTGATCAGTTCTAAAAAAACTTCGTTTGTTGAGAGGTACTGTTCGATCTTGTAGTCCATTTGCTGCAGTAATTCTTTCCAGCTTGCTCAATGTATTTGTAATTTAACCGATATTACGTTTGACAGTAGAGAAACGCGACTCCTTGAGAAGGCCTGACGTATAACATCAGCTAGCCTCTTTCCTGGTTCTATTCCATAGCTCACTCGGTTTCCACCTCAGATATAAAATTACTCACTACAGCTCAATCGAATGAAGCTGTCACTGATGTCAACAAAATCATCAAAAGCTATGTCCAACAAACAACAGAACAGGGCACATAATGCTAATGCAAAGTAACGATAGTACTATATTTCTTGATATCAACAGTCCATCATTGTTAGGATGGATAAAGATAAGCCTGTAATCGTCATTAAAGAAGACCAGTTAGCAGGTAAAGTACATGACTTTTTCAATGAAAATGATGTGACGTGGTATAGATACGACCGTACTGCCAAAAATGTGGCATAGTGAAAAGAATGATCAAAAATGACAATTCTTTCCCAGATTCCCTCCAAAGGAGGTCTTTAATACCAACGAAACCAGTAACTTCACATTTAAGGCTGTTACAGAGGATCACAAACGGGATTTTCCTGCTTGTCGGGTAGTTAATGCCAGGAATGACACGGGTTATTGTTCAGAAAAATTAATCACATCCTGCCTCACAGTTCACACTACTTAATAGTACCTATTTGGTTTCTATCATAATTGACACGGCGGTCCCACCAAATTCCAGGCTACCTTCTGTAGATATCAAGTGCATGTACAGCAACATCCCAACAGGCCAAGTAGTACAGATTGTCTTTCACAGTTTGCACACTCACTGTAACCTCCTGCAGCAGAGAACAATGAATTATTAAAACTACTGGAACTAGTACTTCAACATAATTACTTCACTTTGAAACGTCCCCATAGAAAAATTATACATGACTGTGCTTAAGCTGACACACAATATTTTTTAGCGCAACGCAATCTGACTTTCAATAATCCCTACAAAAGAATGGCCCTGACTAACATTAACCTGTACCTTTCACAAATTACTTGCCTCACTAAAATCTTCGTTACTCAAACTACTGCAATACAGCGAGCGCCACTACTGCCAGCTAAATAAAAGATTCAAACTACTGAAGGCACTAACTACTGATAGGCAAAGTTAGCAAATGAAAGATTTTGATAGAGAATAAACAATGTATTTACCTTAATAGTGTTCAAAAGTCATAATATATATACCAGTTGAAGACATCCATTCTTACAAATGTACTGTTTCTGATGGACACACGTCCAGATCATCCGCTCTCAAAAATCCACCATCTCACTTCCCCACATCCACCACTGCTGGCGGCTCACCTCTAACTGCGCAACGCTACGCACTGTTAACATCCAGCTGCCCAACACTACAATGGCAGACAACAATGCAAACTAGCCACAGGCTGCACACAGCACAGTCAGTGATTTTCATACAGAGCGCTACGTAACGTTGCCAATAAGAAAACATAAACAGCCTACTTACAACTTTTGGAGATTCCACACACACCCAGAAACAAGGTCTGGCAATAGGCTCACCTTTTTCATATTATTTGGCCAACATTAATGTATCCAAATTCGAGTATGTTTAGGTACAGCAGCATCTGTCCAATGACATGAATATTGTCGGACGGTTTCGTTATGTTGAGGATGTTTTATTTTTGTGTAAGGGTCCTAAGACAACCTTTCGTCGCGTATCTCAATTTACAACACGCACAAATCCAGATTACCGTAGAGTATTGCTGTGATGACACACTCTCCTACCTTGATTTGTTGCATACTTTGGGGGACAGTCTTTTTTCTTTTGACATGTACCATAAACCTTCATTCACTGACCATATCATTCATCAGTGTTCCAACAATCCTCCAAATTATAAAGAAATCTCTTTTAGGTACTTTTTACAATGTCTTGAATCAGGAATATATCATACGACAGATTGCTTCAGCAAATGTACGAGGGCAGTTCAATAAGTAATGCAACACATTTTTTTTCTGAAACAGGGGTTGTTTTATTCAGCATTGAAATACACCAGGTTATTCCCCAATCTTTTAGCTACACAACGCTATTTTTCAACGTAATCTCCATTCAATGCTACGGCCTTACGCCACCTTGAAATGAGGGCCTGTATGCCTGCACGGTACCATTCCACTGGTCGATGTCAGAGCCAACGTCGTACTGCATCAATAACTTCTTCATCATCCGCGTAGTGCCTCCTACGGATTGTGTCCTTCATTGGGCCAAACATATGGAAATACGACGGTGCGAGATCGGGGCTGTAGGGTGCATGAGGAAGAACAGTCCACTGAAGTTTTGTGAGCTCCTCTCGGGTGCGAAGACTTGTGTGAGGTCTTGCGTTGTCATGAAGAAGGAGAAGTTCGTTCAGATTTTTGTGCCTACGAACACGCTGAAGTCGTTTCTTCAATTTCTGAAGAGTAGCACAATACACTTCAGAGTTGATCGTTTGACCATGGGGAAGGACATCGAACAGAATAACCCCTTCAGCGTCCCAGAAGACTGTAACCATGACTTTACCGGCTGAGGGTATGGCTTTAAACTTTTTCTTGGTAGGGGAGTGGGTGTGGCGCCACTCCATTGATTGCCGTTTTGTTTCAGGTTCGAAGTAATGAACCCATGTTTCATCGCCTGTAACAATCTTTGACAAGAAATTGTTACCCTCAGCCACATGACGAGCAAGCAATTCCGCACAGATGGTTCTCCTCTGCTCTTTATGGTGTTCGGTTAGACAACGAGGGACCCTGCGGGAACAAACCTTTGAATATCCCAACTGGTGAACAATTGTGACAGCACTACCAACAGAGATGTCAAGTTGAGCACTGAGTTGTTTGATGGTGATCCGTGGATCATCTCGAACGAGTGTGTTCGCACGCTCCGCCATTGCAGGAGTCACAGCTGTGCACGGCCGGCCCGCACGCGGGAGATCAGACAGTCTTGCTTGACCTTGCGGCGATGATGATACACGCTTTGCCGAACGACTCACCGTGCTTTTGTCCAGTGCCAGATCACCACAGACATTCTGCAAGCGCCTATGAATATCTGAGATGCCCTGGTTTTCCGCCAAAAGAAACTCTATCACTGCCCGTTGTTTGCAACGCACATCCGTTACAGACGTCATTTTAACAGCTCCGTACAGCGCTGCCACCTGTCGGAAGTCAATGAAACTATACGAGACGAAGCGGGAATGTTTGAAAATATTCCACAAGAAATATCCGGTTTTATCAATCAAAATTGGCCGAGAAAAAAAATGTGTTGCATTACTTATTGAACCGCTCTCGTATACAGTGCCCACTTTGTCCAGAACATTAATAGTAAAATACTAATAAAAAGATCATATTCTTTCCCTGTGCACTCTGTTATTTTTACTAACAAATATATCATTTTCTTCCTGTGTCCAACCTGTTACTTTTACTACGTTAACGTCTATACAAGTCAACAAAAGCACAGTTAGGTGTCACCGTGTACCGTATTACGACAAGATTTCACAGCAAATAGGCAGCCATTTAGAAAAGAAAAACAATATTCCAACTTTTTTATACCTGAAAGCTCTGGAGTTAGGAGCAGACACAAGGAAGAAACTAATACCAAACCGTACAGATGTGCAGGTGTAGGTGCAATTAATTGTAACGACTGTCAAAGCAAGTATATACGAGGTCTGTTCAAAAAATTCCGGAACGTTCATAATTTCGCGCCAATGGTGTGTTGGAGCGAAATTCGGTTGGCGTCCCTGCCCACGCCTGTGTTTAATGTGTAACAGCCGGAAGTGCCATTGCAGTATGTCTCTTAGTTATTGCTCAGTGCTATATTGAGTAGAGCGTTCTATCTCACAGTTTTCGAATTTCGAAGTGGCGGAGCTAGAGGAGCAACGCGTCTGCACTAAATTTTGCGTGAAACTCAAGAAGACCTTTGGAGAGACACACCAAATGATACAGGAAGTCTACGGTGAAGAGTGCTTAAGCAGTATTCGGCGTTATGAATGGTTCACACGGCTTAAAAATGGACGGACGGAAGTTGAAGATGATCCTCGTTATGGACGTCCTTCGAGGTGTACCAACGACGCTCACGTCACGAACGTCAACGAAATTGTGTGTGCCAATGGAAGACGATTGCCCTAGAGATTGCAGAAGAATTTAACATTGCAGTTGGATCATGTCATGAAATCCTGACATAGCTTCTGGGGACGCTTCGTGTTGCCACCAAGTTCGTCCCACAGCTCAAGAGTCAAGACCAAAAAGACCTTCGCCTCGCAATCTGTGGAGAGGTTTTGCATGGCACAAATGAGAAGGATAATTGGTGATGAGACATGGGTCTATGGGTGTGATGTTGAGACCAAGATTCAGTCTTCACAATGGGTTTGGAAAGGTTCTCCGAGATCAGAAATAAGCTTGTCAGGTCAGGTCAATGTCGAAACCACGCTGATAGTTTTCTTTGACTTTGAAGGATTAGTTCATCATGAATTCGTGCCACAGAGACAAACTGTTAATTGATGGTACTATCGGGACGTGCTGCGTCGTCTGCGAGAAAATGTGAGAAGGAAACGGCCTGAAATGTGGGGAGACAATATATGACTGTTGCATCACGATAACGCACCCCTGCATTCATATCTGTTGCTGTGTAACTATTGCACGAAAAACGAAATCACTATGCTGCCTCATCCTCCGTACTCTCCAGATCTGGCCCCTGCGGACGTTTTTTTTTTTTATTTCGAGAGTTGAAAACCCCGTTGGAGGGACGAAGATTTACAACGATATACGAGATAAAAGAAAATTCGCTGACGGCGCTTCGCGTTATTTAGCAAGAAGCGTACCAGACTGCTTCCGGAAATGGAAACGGCGTTGGGAGCTGTGTATCAGTTGTGGAGGAGAGCATTTCGAAGGAGACCATGCACAATAAGTAAAAGGTAAGCGTAGAAATATTTTGTGAACAAAGTTTCGGAATTTTTTGGACAGACCTCGTAGGGCATACAGGAAGGGGTTTGAGATACTATTCAAATAACATCGTAATTGGAACGATTCAGTGTCTGCCATGACAACGGACCTACGGGATGCTATATACTACGTGGGTTGTCCAGAAAGTAAGTTCCGATCGGTCACGAAATGGAAACCACTGGGAAAATCCGGTAAAGTTTTGCACACATGTATTGGGCAGTGTCTCTAGTATGCCCGTTGATCGTGTCGCGTCGCTATTTTCAGTTTTGAGTGAACAGTGATCACATAAAGATGCGTAGGGAATAGCGTCTCCCGCCAAGTATGAGGGCCTGGTTAGAGATTTCGCCTGTGCCATGCAGCCCACATAACACAACTGTCGAGCAGTTCCTTCTTCATGCCAATTCTCGGCCGCACTGTGCAGGGGCAATAAAGACGCTCCTGCAGCGTTTCCGATGAGAAGTGTTTGATCACCCGCAATACAGTCAGTAATTGGCTCCCCCTGAGTCTCATCTCTGCTCACAAGAACCGCTGGCTATGAAGACAAAATTTTTCCACAGACAACGAGCTGCTGACCAGTGCAGATAACTGGCCGAAAGCACTGGTGGCTGCTTTCTATGAAGAAGATATTGGAAAGTGGATACAACACTACGACAAAACTCGAAGTTGGGGCGGCGACTATGTAGAGAAGTAGGTGGAAGGAGTACCTAACTGTTGCAAATAAAACGTTTCTGGTTTTCACTGTGGTTTCCATTTCGCGACCGATCGGAACTTACTTTCTGGACAACCCTCGTATATACTCGTTCAGTTATAAGTGCATAATACAATTTGGAGGTCTCATTCAGGAGAGCAGAGGAACTGCGTTGAAAATTTAAGAAGTGGCACAGATATAAGAGCGAGTTTCACAAGTACTGAACAACCAAACACACCTGCCACTGTAGTCGTTTACTGATTATTTAGTGTCTTTTCATTAACTTTAATTATGGGGTCACTGTATAATTTTACTTACGGCTTCTTATCATTCGTTACATTTTGTTTTCGTATCCACTCATTCTCACTTTCCAATTCTACCCTATCCTCTCCTCCTCTCCTTGTTATTTCTCTTCCTCCCCCCTCCTTTTTAGTTTTCCTTTCCAGGCCCCTCGCAGACCATCCTCCCTCGTTCCTCCCATCATCTTCCTGCGTACCTCCTCACGTATCTCTCTCTTACGTATTACTAGTATATGTCAGAACCTTTTTCTTAGAGTTTGTACACTCCTGGAAATTGAAATAAGAACACCGTGAATTCATTGTCCCAGGAAGGGGAAACTTTATTGACACATTCCTGGGGTCAGATACATCACATGATCACACTGACAGAACCACAGGCACATAGACACAGGCAACAGAGCATGCACAATGTCGGCACTAGTACAGTGTATATCCACCTTTCGCAGCAATGCAGGCTGCTATTCTCCCATGGAGACGATCGTAGAGCTGCTGGATGTAGTCCTGTGGAACGGCTTGCCATGCCATTTCCACCTGGCGCCCCAGTTGGACCAGCGTTCGTGCTGGACGTGCAGACCGCGTGAGACGACGCTTCATCCAGTCCCAAACATGCTCAATGGGGGACAGATCCGGAGATCATGCTGGCCAGGGTAGTTGACTTACACCTTCTAGAGCACGTTTGGTGGCACGGGATACATGCGGACGTGCATTGTCCTGTTGGAACAGCAAGTTCCATTGCCGGTCTAGGAATGGTAGAACGATGGGTTCGATGACGGTTTGGATGTACCGTGCACTATTCAGTGTCGCCTCGACGATCACCAGTCGTGTACGGCCAGTGTAGGAGATCGCTCCCCACACCATGATGCCGGGTGTTGGCCCTGTGTGCCTCGGTCGTATGCAGTCCTGATTGTGGCGCTCACCTGCACGGCGCCAAACACGCATACGACCATCATTGGCACCAAGGCAGAAGCGACTCTCATCGCTGAAGACGACACGTCTCCATTCGTCCCTCCATTCACGCCTGTCGCGACACCACTGGAGGCGGGCTGCACGATGTTGGGGCGTGAGCGGAAGACGGCCTAACGGTGTGCGGGACCGTAGCCCAGCTTCATGGAGACGGTTGCGAATGGTCCTCGCCGATACCCCAGGAGCAACAGTGTCCCTAATTTGCTGGGAAGTGGCGGTGCGGTCCCCTACGGCACTGCGTAGGATCCTACGGTCTTGGCGTGCATCCGTGCGTCGCTGCGGTCCGGTCCCAGGTCGACGGGCACGTGCACCTTCCGCCGACCACTGGCGACAACATCGATGTACTGTGGAGACCTCACGCCCCACGTGTTGAGCAATTCGGCGGTACGTCCACCCGGCCTCCCGCATGCCCACTATACGCCCTCGCTCAAAGTCCGTCAACTGCACATACGGTTCACGTCCACGCTGTCGCGGCATGCTGCCAGTGTTAAAGACTGCGATGGAGCTCCGTATGCCACGGCAAACTGGCTGACACTGACGGCGGCGGTGCACAAATGCTGCGCAGCTAGCGCCATTCGACGGCCAACACCGCGGTTCCTGGTGTGTCCGCTGTGCCGTGCGTGTGATCATTGCTTGTACAGCCCTCTCGCAGTGTCCGGAGCAAGTATGGTGGGTCTGACACACCGGTGTCAATGTGTTCTTTTTTCCATTTCCAGGAGTGTATTTTATGTACTTTGTATAGAGCACTTCAAGTGCTCTTCATATATTTTAAGAAGGCGTAAGACTGCATCCAGCGGGAGAGCCTGAGGGCCTAAGGGAGTTTGGAATACCTAAGAATCTCGTCAGCCTAGTTAGAATCTGTCTCACTGATTCAAAATGTAAAGTGAGGCCCAGGAACCAACTCTCGGAGAGCTTTAACATAAACACGGGGTTGAGAGAAGGAGATGGTGTGTCACCGGTATTGTTCAACCTGACACTTCGAAAGATAAAGAGAGAAGTCTCTCGTAAAAGCTTCGAGGATATAGAGGTAGGGGGTGAGAAAATCACACATCTCGCGTTTGCTGATGATGTGGGCCTGTTGTCGAGATCTAAGGAGAAACTAATGCGGATGAGTGAAAGCGTGGAGGCGAAAGCAAGTAAAATTTGACTCCTTGTGAATGAATCAAAGACGGAATACCTGGTGATGAGCAGGACCCACTCCAGCCTTTGATAGTCGGAAACCGATCCTACAAAACAGTTCGTGAATTAAAATATCTGGGGGTAATCTTTGCAGAAGGCGCAGCATGTGAAGCAGAAATTAAAGCGAGAATCCAAGCCGCCAACTGATCATATGATCATATTTTGGTCTCATTCAACTTCTTGCAACGCGTGGTCTTTCGAGGAATTTCAAACTCCAGCTGTATAAAAGAATGATTCAACCCGTAGTATTGTATGGTTGTGAAACTTGGGAGTGTCCGGGAAAAAGACTTGAACAATCTTCTTGTTTTTGAGCGGAAAGTCTTACGGAAGATCTTTGATACGGTACAAGATCAGATCACTGTAGAATGGAGGACCAGAAATAATTGAGAACTACACGAAATGTACAACAGACCAAACATTGTTGGACTGATGAGAATTAACGCCTTGTATGCCCCTGACATGTCGGTCGGATGGATAAATGCCAATGGCCTTTGAAAGCTATGTATTATACTCTCTGTGGAAGACGCCACTAGGTAGACCAAAGAGGAGACGGAGAGATGGAATCCATGAAGACTTGCTGCAGATTGCAATAGAGAATGACTGGCGCACCGAGGCACAAAACAGAACCCAGTGGCGGAGGAATATTGTAGCAGCGCGCGGTCCCCTGGGCCTGATCGCGTAAAGTAAAGTAAACTGAAGTAATGTATGTAAGTAGTACTTTGTATAATAGTAAGCCGGCCCAACTTGCCGAGCGGTTCTAGGCGCTTCAGTCTGGAACCGCGCAACCACTACGGTCGCAGGTTCGAATCCTGCCTCGGGCATGGATGTGAGTGATGTCCTTAGGTTAGTTAGGTTTAAGTAGTTCTAAGTTCTAGGGCACTGATGACCTCAGAAGTTAGGTCCCACAGTGCTCAGAGCCATTTGAACCATTTATAATAGTAAAATATAATGGAGTATTAGCATATTTATATTTTTAGCGTTGTCTATGGTAAGACATATACATTTTCTATCCATTCTGTATACAAGTCCCAAGGTCCAATCAGCGCACTGCTTTCTTGGAACCTCACAGTAATAGATGGCGCTCAAGCCTTGCGCTCTTGTTCTCATCCGCGCACTACGCCGGTTTACAGTGGTTAGTGATCTGCTGTTACCTGAACTCCGTACGTTCGTCACGGAGACTAAAACGTCCTTCAAACCAGGATGCCTTATCCCTATGCGGACCGAATGTTCATTCCGCACACACATATATAGCATCATTTTCAGGTAAGTGCCGTCCTTAGATACTTTTATCTACGTGTTGTTTTGGATGGTGAGAAATTTCGTCTCTTACAGACTTTCAATTTAGGAACATATCTACCATGTCTTATGATATATACACTATGTGATCAAAATTATCCGGACACAAACAAAAATATACGTTTTTCATATTAGGTGCAGTGTGCTGCCACCTACAGCCAGGTACTCCTTATCAGAAACCACACTTGTCATTAGACATCGCGAGAGAGCAGAATGGGGCGCTCTGCTGAACTCAAGAACTTCAAAAGTGGACAAATGATTGGGTGTCACTTGTGTCATATGCCTGTAGGTCGACTGTTTCCGATGTGATTGTGAAGTGAATACGTGAAGGAACACGTATAGCACAAAACGTACAGGCCGACCTCGTCTGTTGACTGACAGAGGCCGCTGACAGTTGAAGAGAGTTGTAATGTGTAATAGGCAGACTTCTATCCAGACCATCACACAGGAATTTCAGACTGCATCGGGATTCGATGCAAGTATTATGACAGTTAGGCGGGAGGTGAAAAAACTTGGATTACATGGTCGAGCGGCGGCTCCTCATAAGCCACACATCACGCAGGAAAATGCCAAACGACGCCTCGCTTGGTGTAAGGAGCGTAAACATAGGTCGATTGAACAGTAGAGAAAACGTTGTGTGGAGTGATGAATCACAGTACACAATGTGGCGATCCAATGGCAGCGTGTGGGTACGGCTAATGCCCGGTGAACGTCATCTGCCAGCGTGTGCAATGCCAACAGCAAAATTCGGAGGCTTTGGTGTTACGGAGTGGTCGTGTTTTCCATGGAGGGGGCTTGCACCCCTTGTTGTTTTGCGTGGCACTATCACAGCACAGGTCTACATTGATGTTTTAAACACATTTTGCTCCCCACTGTTGAAGAGCAATTCAGAGGCTTTGGTGTTACGGAGTGGTCGTGTTTTCCATGGAGGGGGCTTGCACCCCTTGTTGTTTTGCGTGGCACTATCACAGCACAGGTCTACATTGATGTTTTAAACACATTTTGCTCCCCACTGTTGAAGAGCAATTCGGGCATGACTTTTTAATCTTTCAACATGATCGAGCACCTGCTAATAATGCATGGCCTGTGGCGGAGTGGTTACACGGCAATAACATCCCTGTAATGTACTGGCCTGCACAGTGTCCTGAGCTGAATCCTACATAACATGTTTTGGAACGCCGACTTCTTGCCAGGCCTCACCGACCGACATCGATACCTCTCCTCAGTGCAGCACTCCGTGAAGAATGGGCTGCCATACCCAAGAAAACTTCCAGCACCAGATTGAACGTATGTCTGCGAGAATGGAAGCTGTCATCAAGGCTAAGGGTGGGCCAACACCATATTGAATTCCAGCATTACCGATGGAGGGCGCTACGATCCTGTAAGTCGTTTTCAGCCAGGTGTACGGATACTTTTGATCACGTAGTGTATGTATTATCCATAATGGGAGTGGTAGACACAGGTTTATTCTCCGCTGTCATCTCAATATTCAGATGTTCAACAGTCTAGATGGTTTCCTGTTACCGCATGTGAGTCTGACATCACTGTTTTAATTATTATTTCATTTGGTCTATTTATAGTCCTTGTTGGACCTTCCTCGCCATTACTTTTAACACCTTTGTTTTAGGAATGTCTGGCGCTCTCCTAACATAAATTACCAGTGATTATTGGCTTTATGAAGTTTGACTACCGTTGGTGGTTTCGTCACTTAGTGCTTGTGATGGGACATATTATGTACACACTTCTATGAATTATTAGATACCACTCTTTTACGTATTATACGATACACATTTGACAGTACAGCAAATGTTAAAATAGAAATTTTAGTGCTCTGTATTGTGTCAAGTAGCATTGTACACAAGATATGCAAGACGGAAAACAGCCATTTAATCAATTACCCTTCATTTAAATACAATTAACAGGAAACTCTAATTAGTGGAAAAGCATCTTACTATAAACATCAATTTTACGAAATCTACAGAAAAACTAATTATTTCATGTGTGTAACTATCAGACAACATCAGGTAGAAATGTTAGTGTTAAAATCAGTTCAGACATCAAATGGGATGTTAATTGTCAAAATGCAGTTATTTCATGAAACGTGAAAATTAATTTTTTGCGTAGATTTGTGGCTAACTGATGCACTGAAAGGTACGTTCACTCTGAAGAGATTATATTCCTACATAAACTCAAATCACATTCCTTATAATTAATTCTGTAATTACGAGTTTTAGAAGTGTCATAAACAAACCAGTATTTCAATGACGTCGTCAAAACGAGATTATTACGTAAAATCTGAATCTGAAAATCTATTTCTGCATTATGTAAACTACTCTAAAATATGGTAGCATCAAAATTCCTGTTGTAATAAACGAGGTATTAATTATTTTGTATGAAGCATTGTTAGTCACATTCCTCAAGCAGAATTTCGATACTAAATTTGAAAGCAGTTTTAGAAATCACATTTGTTGTAATCAGTCATTTTTTGTCTTCAAAATTGTTACTGTAATTTCTTATGAAACAACCGATTTTAATTGTGACTCGGTTAATGTGATTTTGTTAGACAATACTTCCAAAGACCTTGCAGTGCTGAGAAACTATACAAGCAGTGAGCCTAAGAGCTTGCGAATGGCAGCAGGGTGGCAGTAGTGTGACAGAAGAGTGGCTGTTGTTTCCAGTTAGTTGAAGTACATGATCTGTAACGTCAGTTTCTTTGAGGCGTGCATTGTACAAATGTTCTGGAACAATATAAACATTAACACAAAATGCCAACTATGTGTTGGTGTAAATTATTTAATATCATCGGTTTTTCACATTCACTCCTGGGATCTCTGCAGTGAAGCGATTAATATTAAGCACCCTAAGTAACACTGAATTGGTGGAGAAAAGTCGTCGAAACCAACAAGATAAGTACACACTCTACGAATTTAATTAAACTTAACACAGACTTGTAATCTATGAATATGTTAATCGAACATTTTTGACTAGAACCTATTAAAAACAGCGTGTCAGATGCAGCACATTGCACATTGGATCACACATTAAGCCATTTAGATAAAATGGGACCTTAAACCTTGTAACTAATTTTATGACAGCGGATTATGTCTTTTGTTATTAATTCACGCGCCATGACTGTAATTTTTTAGGAGTGGGCATTCTCAACGTCAGTGTTACAGTTCTTAAAAGTCTTTTATAATTTTTATGCAGAATTACACCTGGGGATGTACCTGCTTGGTATGAAACCGGTTGTACCCTTCTTTGAGTGACAACAATAAAACAGCTAAAGTGGCAAATGAACATTTCAACATGCCAATATATTTTAATCTGTTTGGGCGTTGCGCTCAGTACGCTTACAATTCTAAAGGAGAACGAAAACATCTAAAGACTTTTCACTACTCAATTTAAATAAAATATGTTTTACATGAATGCATGGTGTCTATTGTTTTGGACATGAAAAATTAAGTATAATAAACCGAAACAATGCATAATGAACACATAGAAAAGAAATAGTAAAATTTAACAATGAAACAATGGAAACAGTTGATTAGAGCTTATTTTAGGACAGACAATAAAAAGATTCAATAGACAGGAAAACAAACAATAAAAATGGTTCAAACGGCTCTGAGCACTATGGGACTTAACATCTGATGTCATCAGTCCCCTAGAACTTACAACTACTTAAATCTAACTAACCTATGGACATCACACACATCCCTGCCCTAGGCAGGATTCGAACCTGCGGTATAGCAGTCGCGCGGTTCCAGCTGAAGTGCCTAGAACCGCTCGGCGACACCGGCCGGCTACAAATAATAAGAGGAGTATAAATAGTCAAGTATATCTTTTTTTTTTTGAGTCATGAGTCTTCTGGTCTGATGCGGCTTGTTATACCTCTTCTTTTCATGTCAGAGTAGCACATGCAACCTATGTTCTCAATCATTTGCTGAATGTATTTCAGTCTCTGTCTTCCTCTACAGTTTTTAACCTCTACGATTCTCTGTAGTACCATGCAAGTTATTGCCTGATGTCCTGTCATCCTCTTCCTTCTTCTTGTCAGTGTCTACCATGTATTCCTTTCCTCGGCGATTCTGCAGAGAACCTCCTCATTCGTTACCTTATCAGTCCACCTAATTTTGGGAACTGTTCTGTACTATCACATCTGGAAGGATTCAGTTCTTTTCTGTTCCGGTTTTCTCACAGTTCATGTCTCACTACCACACAATGCTGTGCTCCTAACTTACATTCTCAGAACTTTCTCCCTAAAATTAAGGCCTATGTTTGATACTAGCTGACTCCTCTTGACCAGAAATGCCCTTTTTGCCAGCGGTAGACTGCTTTTTATTCCGTCCTTGCTCTATCCGTTATTGGTTATTTTGCTGCTTAGTAGCAGAATTCCTTAACTTCATCTACCTCGGTAAGTTATGAACAAATAAATGTATTGGGTAACAAACTGAAGTCGTAATTATAAACCTAATGGAGAAGCACCCCCCCCTCCCCTTCCTGAATCACGGATCTTTACCTTGGTGGTTTGGCTGTGCCGTAGGTGTAACCACAACGAACGAGTTTCTGTGAAGAGGCCGACTAACCTATTGTTACGAATGAGTGACTAATCTGGCCTCGTAACATTATCTAACCTGACCTTACTGTGCTGGTATTGCGAAAGGCTGAAATCAAGGGCAAACTACAGTGATTACTTTTCCTGAGCTTCCGCAGCTCTACTGTATTGTTAAATCATGATGACATCCTTGCGGGTAAAATACTCCTGAGGTAAAATAGTCCTCCGTCCAGATATCCGGACGGTGGCTACTCGGGAGGACGTCATCATCAGAAAAACAAAATTCGCGTTCTATGGGCGCGAGTACAGATTGTTGAATACGTTAATCGAGTAGTTAGGTTAGAAAATTTAAAAAAGTAAGTTGAGGGATTGAGGACAGATTTAGTGGGAACTAGGGAAGTTAGGAGCAAAATAACTGATGACGGTCGAAGTGGAGAGGATATAAACTGTAGATTGGCAATGGCAAGGAAAGCGTTTCTGAAGAAGAGTAATTTGTTAACGTCGACTATAGATTTAAGCGTCAGGAAGTCGTTTCTGAAAGTCCTTTCTGAAAGTAACCATGTATGGAAGTGAAACATGGACGATAAATAGTTCGGACAAGAAGAGAATAGAAGTTTTCGAAATGTGGTGCTACAGAAGAATGTTGAAGATTAGATGGCTAGATCATACAACTTATGAGGAGGTATTGAACAGGATTGGGAAGAAGAGAAGTTTGTGGCACAACTTGACTAGAAGAGGGGATCGGTTGGTAGGACATGTTCTGAGGCATAAAGGGATCACCAATTTAGTATTGGAGGGTATTGGAGGGCAGCGTGGAGGGTAAAAATCGTAGAGGGAGACCAAGAGATGACTACACTAAACAGATTCAGAAGGATGTAGGTTGCAGTAGGTACTGGGAGATGAAGCTTGCACAGGATAGAGTAGCATGGAGAGCTGCATCAAACCAGTCTCAGGACTGAAGACCACAACAACAACAGGGAAGTTAGGTGATAAGATGAATAAGGCTTCCAGTCAGGTTAGTAGAGAGTTATAAATACACAATCATAAAGAGGGTCATGCAGAAGTTGGTCTAATAATGAATAAGAATATAGTGATTCGGGAAGCTACTAAGAACAGCATAGTGAACACATTTTCGTAGCTAAGATATACACAAAGGGAACACCCATTTCAGTAGTACAACTTTATAAGCTCAATAGCACCGTAGATGAAGAGATTCAAAATATGTATGATGAGATAAGAGAAATAATTCAGAGCGATTAGGACGAGGAGAAAGTAATTTGATGGGGGGACTGGAATTTGACAGTAAGAAAATGAAGAGAACGTAAAGTAGTGGATTATGGGGTGAGGAAAAGGAAAGAGGAAGCCGCCTGGTGGAATTTAGGACAGTGCATAATTTATTCGTCGCTAACACTTGGTTTAAGAACCATGAGAAAAGACTGTAAATATAGAAGATACATGGAAGACACTAAAAGGTTTCAAATTGATTATATAATAATAAGGCAGAGATTTCGGAACCAGATTTTAAATTCTAAGATATTTCCAGAGGTAGAGATGGACTCTGACCACAATTTAATGGTTGTGAACTGTAGACTAAAACTCAAATATTTGCAAAGTGAGTATAAAATTAAGGAGATAGAACCTGGGTAAGTTGAAAGAATCAGGCCGTTAAGAGTTTAAAAGCGAGGATTGGGCAAGAATGACTGATAGAGTGGTTGTTTGGTTTAAGAGGGGGGAGGGGGGGGATGGAGCAATGCTTGGACATCGGTCGCTGATACAGTGGAAAGGAAAGCAACAGAAGACGAATGGGTGTCTTTGAGAGATGAAATAGTGAAGGAAGCAGAAAATCAAGTATATGAAAAGACAAGGACTAGTAGAAATTATATTGTTAGAAATAAGCCCTCGGTCACAAACATTAAGTCAAACAAACCTGGTTTCAACGCTACTATGAGCGTCGTCTTCAGAATTAGACTAACTGTACTAAAACATTAGGTGTATAGTACATTAATAAAATTAAAGATTGTACTGGCTCGAAAAGATGCAGTACTTACAAGTCACATATTAAAAAAGATCTCTGCCGTAAAGGCGACGTCATGAACACTTGTCAGATGGCGAGCCGCTAAGGGCTGCTCGTACTGTGGACAGGGGTTGCAACAAGACTGAGGTGCCCACTTTAGAAACTGTGGGCAGGTAAACGTGGTGTTGCTACGAGCGCCATCTACACTCCTGGAAATGGAAAAAAGAACACATTGACACCGGTGTGTCAGACCCACCATACTTGCTCCGGGCACTGCGAGAGGGCTGTACAAGCAATGATCACACGCACGGCACAGCGGACACACCAGGAACCGCGGTGTTGGCCGTCGAATGGCGCTAGCTGCGCAGCATTTGTGCACCGCCGCCGTCAGTGTCAGCCAGTTTGCCGTGGCATACGGAGCTCCATCGCAGTCTTTAACACTGGTAGCATGCCGCGACAGCGTGGACGTGAACCGTATGTGCAGCTGACGGACTTTGAGCGAGGGCTTATAGTGGGCATGCGGGAGGCCGGGTGGACGTACCGCCGAATTGCTCAACACGTGGGGCGTGAGGTCTCCACAGTACATCGATGTTGTCGCCAGTGGTCGGCGGAAGGTGCACGTGCCCGTCGACCTGGGACCGGACCGCAGCGACGCACGGATGCACGCCAAGACCGTAGGATCCTACGCAGTGCCGTAGGGGACCGCACCGCCACTTCCCAGCAAAATAGGGACACTGTTGCTCCTGGGGTATCGGCGAGGACCATTCGCAACCGTCTCCATGAAGCTGGGCTACGGTCCCGCACACCGTTAGGCCGTCTTCCGCTCACGCCCCAACATCGTGCAGCCCGCCTCCAGTGGTGTCGCGATAGGCGTGAATGGAGGGACGAATGGAGACGTGTCGTCTTCAGCGATGAGAGTCGCTTCTGCCTTGGTGCCAATGATGGTCGTATGCGTGTTTGGGGCCGTGCAGGTGAGCGCCACAATCAGGACTGCATACGACCGAGGCACACAGGGCCAACACCCGGCATCATGGTGTGGGGAGCGATCTCCTACACTGGCCGTACACCACTGGTGATCGTCGAGGGGACACTGAATAGTGCACGGTACATCCAAACCGTCATCGAACCCATCGTTCTACCATTCCTAGACCGGCAAGGGAACTTGCTGTTCCAACAGGACAATGCACGTCCGCATGTATCCCGTGCCACCCAACGTGCTCTAGAAGGTGTAAGTCAACTACCCTGGCCAGCATGATATCCGGATCTGTCCCCCATTGAGCATGTTTGGGACTGGATGAAGCGTCGTCTCACGCGGTCTGCACGTCCAGCACGAACGCTGGTCCAACTGAGGCGCCAGGTGGAAATGACATGGCAAGCCGTTCCACAGGACTACATCCAGCATCTCTACGATCGTCTCCATGGGAGAATAGCAGCCTGCATTGCTGCGAAAGGTGGATATACACTGTACTAGTGCCGACATTGTGCATGCTCTGTTGCCTGTGTCTATGTGCCTGTGGTTCTGTCAGTGTGATCATGTGATGTATCTGACCCCAGGAATGTGTCAATAAAGTTTCCCCTTCCTAGGACAATGAATTCACGGTGTTCTTATTTCAATTTCCAGGAGTGTAGTAGCCGCAGAAACAACCAGGCTACTGTACATTCAAAATGAGACACATGAAATTGTGATGCAGCTGATTCAGGCATAACGTAAGCATTAATAATAACAGGATGAAGTTACATATTTATCTGCTTTAAATAGAGATACATTTTGTAACGTAAAAACGTTAATTTTCTAAAGTCTCGATTATAATAAGATAAATAATGCTTCTCAAGCCAGAATTGCGTATGATGTAACCCGCATGCTACAGAAAAATGCAGCTACTTTGTCTAATGCTTCGCATAACGACAGAATTTTAGTAACTTCCATTAATAATAAACTTAAAACAGCAAGTGATTTAATAACCAAACCCAATGAACGTTGTTGCCTAGTCATTGCTTATATTTCTGAGTATATTTCTAAAACTGAAAATTTCTTAAGTGAAAACAACATATCGGAGCTGGATGATGATCCGACTCCTAAATTATAGAAAGAAGTAAGGTCAGCCATTAACAATGTAAAATTTCTTATAAAACCTTTCGTAAAGAAACTATTCATCAATATGAACCCTCAGCTCCCTAAACTTCGGTCCCAGTTCAAAATTCATAAACCTAATCATCAAATATGTCCAATCTCCAATAGCATGAATAGCGCATATCACGATTTGGCCTGATTTCTACACGAAACTTTGAAAAAATCCTTCGTTTTCGAAAATAATTATTCCGTTCCTAACAGCCACGTTTTGGTCCAAAATATTAAAAACTTATTATGCAGTTCAGACACCAAGCATTTTTCCTTAGATATTAAAAATCTTTATACCAATGTCCCGGTACATGCGACGCTCATCATTATGGAAGAAAACTTACGTCAATTTAAAAAAGATCTATCAGATGAACTGATTACTGATTTTATGAATCTCATTAATGTCGTTGTCAAGTACAACTACTCTGAATTCAACGGACAACTGTACCAGCAGTCTGCTGGGCTCGCTATGGGCAACCCCTTAGCCGGCATCCTCGCCTACATCTTTATCAATTCCTTGGAAAAAAAGCTGTTTAACCGTGTCTCACCCCCTTAACTCGGTATCCTTTCTTACACAGGATACGTTGATGATATTCTAGTCATCTATAACGGACCCGCCGATAGAACTGATCATATATTTATTTTAACGACCTCCATGAAAAAATTTCTTTCACTATTGAACTCGAAAACGATAACCGCCAATTAAATTATTTATACTTGACGCTTACAATAGAAGACAATAACATCACATTCAATATTTTACGAAAAGAAACGTATACTGACCAAATCGTGCCTGCTTCCTCTTTTCATCCACAGTCTCAAAAAACGTCCTTTTTTCACTCTGCCGTCCACCAAGCCACCTCCATACCACTTTCAACAGAAACGTTTAATGAGGAGATTAATTTACTTAAAACCATAGCAGTCAATAATGTATATACGCCTAACATAGTGGACGATATCCTAAAAAAGAAAACTGCAAGAAGTACCACGCTCAACACCGCATGCACAGAAATTGACCCCAAAAAACGTTTTTCTGTTCCTTTCATAGGACCCATTTCCTATCAGATTCAGCGCATGCTTGGCAACAAATACAACGGCAATGTTGCCTTCTCTACTAATAATAATCTAAAGAGAAATATTCATAATTTGAAATCCATTCGCTCCCCTACAGAAAGTCCTGGCGTTTACAAGATCATCTGCAATACCTGCTCCTCCTATTATATAGGGCAAACCGGACGTGCTTTCACCGTCAGATATAAAGAACATCTTTTGAGAAAGAACGGCACCAGTCCCCTAAATTCATCCTTTGCCGATCATCTCTTAATTACTGGACACGTGCCTAAAGCCAGAGGCGATAACAATATTCTGCATGTAGGTTAGATGTCTTAGAGGAATTGGAGATTTTCAAACATCTCACTCGTCATGATAGCCTCATTCTCAACGAACAGCTGCAGCTGCGAAATAAAAACTTTTTTGACTGTATAAAGCCATTGCTTGATCTTTGATTCAGATTTCCTCATGCAGTTTACCGAAATGTTGTTTTCCTGTCACATCTTTGCTGTTTTCTTGTATGTCATAATTAACGTTTTTGCGTTACAAAATGTATCTCTATTTAAAGCAGATAAATATGTAACTTCATCCTGTTATTATTAATGCTTACGTTATGCCTGAATCAGCTGCATCACAATTTCATGTGTCTCATTTTAAATGTACAGTAGCCTAGTTGTTTCTGCGGCTACTAGATGCTGCTCGTAGCAACACCACGTTTACTTGCCCACACTTTCTACAGTGGGCACCTCAGTCTTGTTGCAACCCCTGTCCACAGTACGAGCAGCCCTTAGCGGCTCGCCATTTGACAAGTGTTCATGACTTCGCCTTTCCGGCCGAGATCTTTTTTAATATGTGACTTGTAAGTACTGCATCTTTTCGAGTCAGTACAATCTTTAATTTTATTAATGTACTATATACCTAATGTTTTAGTACAGTTAGTCTAATTCTGAAGACGACGCTCATAGTAGCTTCGAAACCAGGTCAATTTGACTTAATATTTGTGATCGAGGGCTTATTTGTTACAATATAATTCTGACACAGTCACTGAACCTTAGCAGCTATGTTCAAAGTTTTACTAGTAGAAATTCTTGGATATCGCAGGGGGCATTGAATTTAATGGATGTAAGTTGAAATATAAAAATTAAAGGAATGAAGCAGGCAAATTGAATACAAATATCCAAAAAATTAGAGTGTCCGAACTGCAAAATGGCTAAACAGGAATGGGCTTAGGACAAAGGAAAGTCTATGGAAACATTTATGGTCAAGGGTACGGTAGATACCGCTTATAGGAAAATTAAAAAGGCCTTTAGTGGGAAGAGAACGCGCAGTATGAATCTCAAGAGATCAGATGGAAAACTAGTACCAAGAAAAGAAGCTGACAGTACGAAGGAAAGTGAACTTGAACGGAATGTTATTCAAAACGTGGAGAAAGTGGAAGAAGAGGAGATGCGAATTATTTACAGTAGAATGGAAAAAAAGTAGAGCCGACCGCGGGGAACATGAGTTTAGTTTCCGGAGAGGCATTACCGATCCTATCCCCCATCTCAGAAGATAGGTTAAAAATAGTTCAAATGGCTCTGAGCACTAAGGGACTTAACATCTGAGGTCATCAGTCCCCAAGATCTTAGAGCTACTTAAACATAACTAACCTAATGACATCACACACATCCATGCCCGAGGCAGGTTTCGATTCTAAGACCATAGTAGTCGCGCGGTTCCAGACTAAAGCTCCTAGAACCACTCGGCCACAACCAGCCGTCAGATAGGTTAATGAAACGCAAAATACGTATATAGCATCTGTGCACTTAGAGAAATATCTTTGACAATGTTGACTGGAATACACTCTTTGAAACTCTGTAGCAGTGGTAAGAAACATGTAGTGAAAGGTTATATAAACCTACAACTAGTACAGATTAGATTAGATTAGTTTTACGTTCCATAGATCCGTGTTGAGGAGATCCTCGTGGATGTGGAACATGTCACTTTTTTTTAAAGCTGAAATAACAATACTAATAGTATGAATATAAACAATACATCATTTGTTTCATTTGTTTCTATATAAAAATTCGTCAATGGAGTAGAAGGAGTTGGCTACTAGTAAGTCTTTCATGCTCCTTTTAAACTGATCTTTATTTGTAACTAAATTTTTTATGTTTGCTGGCAAATTATTGAAGATTAGTGTTCCTGAGTAGTGGACCTCTTTTTGAACTAAAGTAAGTGCTTTTAAGTCCTTGTGCAGATCATTTTTGTTCCTGGTATTGTATGTATGAACTGAGCTGTTTGTTGGAAAAAGAGATATATTACTTAGGACAAATTTCATTAAGGAGTAAATATACTGAGAGGCAGTAGTTAGTATACCCAGTTCTTTGAAGAGGTTTCTACAGGACGTCCGTGAATTGACTCCACAAATAATATGTATTACACGCTTTTGGACTCTGAAAACTTTTGTTTGACTTGAAGAGTTACCCCAAAATATTATACCATGACATTATGGAATGAAAGTAGGCAAAGTATGCAAGCTTTTTCACTTTTATGTCGCCTCCTTTTCTGCAGTTCTGTGGTGTGCTCCTCCCAGCTGAATTTACTATCAACTTGTAATCCCAGGAATTTAAGACTGTCAACCTCTTCTATCTGCTCTTCTTCGTTGCTTTATGCATATGCTGGGTGGAAACCTCTCACAGGTTCTGAATTGCATATAGTGAGTCTTTTCGAAGTTCAATGTCAGTGAGTTTGCTTTAAACCGTTTATTAATATCCATGAAAATATAATTAGCAGATCTTTCTAGAACTACACTCGACATACTATTTATTGCAATACTTGTGTCATCTGCAAACAAAACGAACTCTGCTTCTGGCAGTGTAACTGATGAGAGATCATTAATGTACACAAGAAAAACCAATGGCCCTAAGATGGATCCTTGTGGGACATCACATGTAATTTCTTCCCATTCTGATGATGACTGATGATTTAATTCACTAGTCCCTTGCACTGACACCCTTTGTTTCCTGCTATCGAGGTATGACTTGAACCATTTTGCAGCACTGCCCATGACAGCAGAGAATTCTAATTTATTGAAAAGGATGTTGTGATTTACACAATCGAATACCTTTGAAAAAAGACAGAAAATACCTGCTGCTTGTAACTTGTTATTTAATGAATTAAGCACATTCTCACTGAAGGTCTAAATAGCCTTTTCGATATCAGAACCCTTCAGAAATCCAAACTTTGTTGTTGATAATATGTTATTTGTGGTCAGATGGTTGAGAAGCTTCCTGTACATTACTTTTTCTAAAATTTTTGAGAATGCTGGCAAAAGTGAAATCGGTCTGTAGTTTGATGGTATCTCTTTATCCCCTTTCTTGAATAGAGGCTTAACATCTGCATCTTTCAGCCAGTCAGGAAATGTCCCAGTTATAATTGACTGGTTACACAAGTAACTTAGAATTGTACTAAACTCACAAGAACATGCCTTAATTAACTTTGTTGATATTTCATTGTAACCACTGGAATGCTTTGTTTTTAAAGATTTTATTATGGAAGTTATTTCTTTGGGTGAAGAGTGATATATTCATGTACCTGAAGCTATTTGTAAAGGCTAATTTCAGATATTCAAGGGCATTATTTACTGATCCTGACAATCCCACTCTATCAGAAACGTATATAAAGTACTTGTTAAATATATTTGCCACACTATGCCCATCGGTTACTAATGTGTCATCTACCCTTAGTGTTATTTGCTGCTGTTCCTTTCTGGTTCTACCAGTCTCCTCTTTCACTATATCCCATATTGTTTTTATTTTGTTCCCTGACATTGCTATCTTCTTCTCGTAGTGCATTTGTTTAGATGTCTGAATTACTTTTTTAAATATTTTACAATATTCCTTGTATTTAGCTAAATCATCAGCATTGGAGCTATTCTTGGTCGACAGATACATTTTCCTTTTTGTCTTACAGGAAATCTTTATTCCTTGTGTGATCCACGGTTTTATTATAGACTTCTGTTTAATTTGAGTAACTTTTAGAGGAAAACAGTTTTCAAACATGGTGCTGACATTGTACATGAATGTGTTATATTTTTCATTCATGTCATGAGCACTATAAACATCTTTCCAATTCATATCTTTGAGCAGATTTCTAAAACACGCAATTTTGGGTTGATTGAATACTCTCCTGTACTCAGATTTAGCAGTCTTGATAATCTGCTTAGAATTTACTTCTAAAACAAGGAGCTGCATGTCATGATCTGATAGTCCATTTATTACAGGTTTTATGATATGATTTTGTTCCTTTGATTTGTCTATAAAAATGTTATCAATGGCTGTCCTTGAGGATTTAATGATCCTAGTTGGAAAGTTTACAGTGTGAGTTAGATTCAAAGACAACATTACTAACTGCAGTAAATGTTTACTGGAAGATTGCATTAGAAAATCTGTATTAAAGTCACCAGCAATCAAAATTTCTTTGTTGCTTCCTGCTAAATAACCCAAAAGAGCTTCTAGATGATTTATGAATAGATTATAATTTCCTGCAGGTGCAGTTACTATTATATAGGATTATATATATGTATATATACTTGCAAAAGGCCGGGAGATACGGGAAGATTTCAATTAGATTACGTCATGGTCAGACAGAGATTCCGAAATCAGATACTGGATTGTAAGGCGTACCCAGGAGCAGATATAGACTCAGATCACAATATATTAGTGATGAAGAGTAGGCTGAAGTTCAAGACATTAGCCAGGAAGAATAAATACGCATAGAAGTGGGATACGGAAGTACTAAGGAATGACGAGATACGTTTGAAGTTCTCTAACGCTATAGATACAGCAATAAGGCATAGCGCAGTGGGCAGTACAGTTGAAGAGGAATGGACATCTCTAAAAAGGGCCATCACGGAAGTTGGGAAGGAAAACATAGGTACAAAGAAGGTAGCTGCGAAGAAACCATGGGTAACAGAAGAAATACTTCAGTTGATTGATGAAAGGAGGAAGTACAGATATGTTCCGGGAAAATCAGGAATACAGAAATACAAGTCGCTGAGGAATGAAATAAATAGGAAGTGCAGGGAAGCTAAGACGAAATGGCTGCAGGAAAAATGTGAAGACATCGAAAAAGATATGATTGTCGGAAGGAAAGACTCAGCATACAGGAAAGTCAAAACAACCTTTGGTGACATTAAAAGCAACGGTGGTAACATTAAGAGTGCAACGGGAATTCCACTGTTAAATGCAGAGGAGAGAGCAGATAGGTGGAAAGAATACATTGAAAGCCTCTATGAGGGTGAAGATTTGTCTGATGTGATAGAAGAAGAAACAGGAGTCGATTTAGAAGAAATAGGGGATCCAGTATTAGAATCGGAATTTAAAAGAGCTTTGGAGGACTTACGGTCAAATAAGGCAGAAGGGATAGATAACATTCCATCAGAATTTCTAAAATCACTGGGGAAAGTGGCAACAAAACGACTATTCACGTTGGTGTGTAGTATATATGAGTCTGGCGATATACCATCTGACTTTCGGAAAAGCATCATCCACACAATTCCGAAGACGGCAAGAGCTGACAAGTGCGAGAATTATCGCACAATCAGCTTAACAGCTCATGCATCGAAGCTGCTTACAAGAATAATATACAGAAGAATGGAAAAGAAAACTGAGAATGCGCTAGGTGACGATCAGTTTGGCTTTAGGAAAAGTAAAGGGACGAGAGAGGCACTTCTGACGTTACGGCTAATAATGAAAGCAAGGCTAAAGAAAAATCAAGACACTTTCATAGGATTTGTCGACCTGGAAAAAGCGTTTGACAATATAAAATGGTGCAAGCTGTTCGAGATTCTGAAAAAGTAGGGGTAAGCTATAAGGAGAGACGGGTCATATACAATATGTACAACAACCAAGAGGGAATAATAAGAGTGGACGATCAAGAACGAAGTGCTCGTATTAAGAAGGGTGTAAGACAAGGCTGTAGCCTTTCGCCCCTACTCTTCAATCTGTACATCGAGGAAGCAATGATGGAAATAAAAGAAAGGTTCAGGAGTGGAATTAAAATACAAGGTGAAAGGATATCAATGATACGATTCGCTGATGACATTGCTATCCTGAGTGAAAGTGAAGAAGAATTAAATGATCTGCTGAACGGAATGAACAGTCTAATGAGTACACAGTATGGTTTGAGAGTAAATCGGAGAAAGACGAAGGTAATTAGAAGTAGTAGAAATGAGAACAGCGAGAAACTTAACATCAGGATTGATGGTCGCGAAGTCAATGAAGTTATGGAATTCTGCTACCTAGGCAGTAAAATAACCAATGACGGACGGAGCAAGGAGGACATCAAAAGCAGACTCGCTATGCCAAAAAAGGCATTTCTGGTCAAGAGAAGTCTACTAATATCAAATAGCGGCCTTAATTTGAGAGAGAAATTTCTGAGGATGTACGTCTGGAGTACAGCATAGTATGGTAGTGAAACATGGACTGTGGGAAAACCGGAACAGAAGGGAATCGAAGCATTTGAGATGTGGTGCTGTAGACGAATGTTGAAAATTAGTTGGACTGATAAGGTAAGGAATGAGGAGGTTCTGCACTGAATCGGAGAGGAAAGGAATATGTGGAAAACACTGATAACGAGAAGGGACAGGATGATAGGACATCTGCTAAGACATGAGGGAATGACTTCCATGGTACTAGAGGGGGCTGTAGAGGGCAAAAACTGTAGAGGAAGACAGAGATTTGAATACGTCAAGCAAATAATTGAGGACGTAGGTTGCAAGTGCTACTCTGAGATGAAGAGGTTAGCACAGGAGAGGAAAGGGATGACAGTTATACAGCCTTCTTGCTTTTTTCCAAGACATAATGAAAGACCTAGATGACAACGTAGAGGAAGAAAACATGGATGTACTTAGCTGAAAACTATACCGTATGAAGCAGTCTCAAAGTTCCTTTCCTACAGCCGCGGGTATGAAATGGATAAAGAAATTCAGCCTTTCGGACCGTTTCCGATCAGATGTACCATGCATCATGATGTGTTCCACGGCAACTATGGACTCTTCAAGCAAGATAACTGTCCGTCCAGGGCCAGAATTTTGCTGCAGTGGTTAACGACGATGATAGTGAAATTACGTTGATGCTTTGGTCACCAAATTCGCCTCATCTGAACCGAATGGAACACATCTGGGACCTATCGGGCCTGTAATTTACGGGATTTGCTTTACTTGTGCCTAATGTGACTTTCACATACCTACGGAAGTCTAGCAGGGATTAGTCGCATCCACGTCACGTGGAATCGCCGCTTTATTTATTACCAAAGGTGGTTCAGTACGCTGCGAAGTAGGTGCTTGTAATGTTTTGGCTTATCGCTGTACATCGTCATGTATCAATAGCAATTACTGTTCCTGGAGTTTCACATTGGGTTCCAAAAGTCTGGAAAACTTGAAATTTATAAATGTCTCAATACCATATAGTGTAGCGTTATTCAATGAGCATCATTTCTCGTGATCTGTAATCTCAAAATAAGTTTTATTATGTTTCGTAATTTGTGATGAAATAGCATCTTCGGTGACAGAATAGAAAATGATACAACAAGACACACAAACAATCGGATGCCTGAAAGAAAAAAGTAACTGAAACACCTGTAGGTACTCTCCAAGAGGCATTTCAAGAGTATTTGGAGGTTTCAAAAGCAAATTAGTGAAACTAAATCTAGCTGAAGGAGACGAAACTACTAAGGCGTGCAGAAAAGTAATGCCTCCGATTTTTTTATGAGAACACGCTTAAAGCTATTTAAACAAAACAAACTTTAAAACATTGTACATCTTTATACTTAATATCTACTTATTTATTTCTCAACATAGTCACCCGGACGATGAACACATTTCTCTCAATGAGAGACCAGTCTGTTGATGCCGTCACTGTAGAATGTTTGATTTTCTGAAGGAGCAACAACATTACCTCTCCTTGCAGCGCTTCTTCACCTTTAAATTAAGGTCCTAGATGGCTTCCTTAAGTTTTACATCGATTATAGCATGCCGTTTCACACTCACTGACAGAGTTACGTTACAGATCACCACGTTACACGATACAATTCGGAGCCCTCTAGCGGCAGAGGACTGCAAATATATAGAGAAGAAGAATAAAGATGTAGAATGTTAATAACGTTTGTTTTGTTTAAAAGGTTTAAGAGTTCTGAAATAAAAAATTCGGGTCATTACTTTTCATCATGCCTTCGTACGATGGAAAAATATACATACACTCCTGGAAATTGAAATAAGAACACCATGAATTCATTGTCCCAGGAAGGGGAAACTTTATTGACACATTCCTGGGGTCAGATACATCACATGATCACACTGACAGAACCACAGGCACATAGACACAGGCAACAGAGCATGCACAATGTCGGCACTAGTACAGTGTATATCCACCTTTCGCAGCAATGCAGGCTGCTATTCTCCCATGGAGACGATCGTAGAGATGCTGGATGTAGTCCTGTGGAACGGCTTGCCATGCCATTTCCACCTGGCGCCTCAGTTGGACCAGCGTTCGTGCTGGACGTGCAGACCGCGTGAGACGACGCTTCATCCAGTCCCAAACATGCTCAAAGGGGGACAGATCCGGAGATCTTGCTGGCCAGGGTAGTTGACTTACACCTTCTAGAGCACGTTGGGTGGCACGGAATACATTCGGACGTGCATTGTCCTGTTGGAACAGCAAGTTCCCTTGCCGGTCTAGGAATGGTAGAACGATGGGTTCGATGACGGTTTGGATGTACCGTGCACTATTCAGTGTCGCCTCGACGATCACCAGTGGTGTACGGCCAGTGTAGGAGATCGCTCCCCACACCATGATGCCGGGTGTTGGCCCTGTGTGCCTCGGTCGTATGCAGTCCTGATTGTGGCGCTCACCTGAACGGCCCCAAACACGCATACGACCATCATTGGCACCAAGGCATAAGCGACTCTCATCGCTGAAGACGACACGTCTCCATTCGTCCCTCCATTCACGCCTGTCGCGACACCACTGGAGGCGGGCTGCACGATGTTGGGGCGTGAGCGGAAGACGGCCTAACGGTGTGCGGGACCGTAGCCCAGCTTCATGGAGACGGTTGCGAATGGTCCTCGCCGATACCCCAGGAGCAACAGTGTCCCTATTTTGCTGGGAAGTGGCGGTGCGGTCCCCTACGGCACTGCGTAGGATCCTACGGTCTTGGCGTGCATCCGTGCGTCGCTGCGGTCCGGTCCCAGGTCGACGGGCACGTGCACCTTCCGCCGACCGCTGGCGACAACATCGATGTACTGTGGAGACCTCACGCCCCACGTGTTGAGCAATTCGGCGGTACGTCCACCCGGCCTCCCGCATGCCCACTATACGCCCTCGCTCAAAGTCCGTCAACTGCACATACGGGTTCACGTCCACGCTGTCGCGGCATGCAACCAGTGTTAAAGACTGCGATGGAGCTCCGTATGCCACGGCAAACTGGCTGACACTGACGGCGGCGGTGCACAAATGCTGCGCAGCTAGCGCCATTCGACGGCCAACACCGCGGTTCCTGGTGTGTCCGCTGTGCCGTGCGTGTGATCATTGCTTGTACAGCCCTCTCGCAGTGTCCGGAGCAAGTATGGTGGGTCTGACACACCGGTGTCAATGTGTTCTTTTTTCCATTTCCAGGAGTGTATATAGAGTAGAAGAATAAAGATGTAGAATGTTAATAACGTTTGTTTTGTTTAAAAGGTTTAAGAGTTCTGAAATAAAAAATTCGGGTCATTACTTTTCATCATGCCTTCGTACGATGGGAAAATATACATATAAAGTTACTTTGTGTAACACTTTCCGAAGCAAATAACGTTGCACTACTTACATACAATTAAATTTTCCCCGAGACATTTGAGTCTCACCTTTGTCCATGATGATGATGGAAGCTGAAGAAATGAGTTAAAATTTGTGCCATGGATGGGTCTTGAACCCGAGTCTCTTTACACAAATTTTAATTTATTCCTTCAGCTTCCGTTATTATCGTACATAACGACGAGGCTCAGATGTCATGAGGATAATTTAATTATATCAGATCTATTGGTCATGTGCTCCTGAAGTACAGGCGGGATATTCTCATTACATCTAATGCTGCGTTGCTATTCCAATACTGGAGAGCCTCGGCAACAGCGAGGATCGAAGAAGGGGAAAACAAGCTGGAGATGTAAACTGTTCAGTCTGTGTTCGGGAGGGCATTGGACTAGGGTACTCCGTGCAGCTATGTTAGCTGTAATGCTGTTGTGGTGTAATGGCTAGCACACCTCCCAAGTAAGCAAGGAGACTTGGATCCAGGTCTTGGCCATGGCGCAAGTTTTAATTCGTTCCTTCAGCTTCCATCCTTATTATATTACTTGTTTGGACGACAAATGTGAACGAAGGAACATTGAAAAAGATAATGGAATTTGTTTCTACTAGAGGAATTTTTAAGAAAATTCATAGAGTATCTGGTGTTGTTTCTGTAGATAAAGTATATGGCCTCTGCTTGCAATTCTTTCATTAAAAAAATACAGTGATGTTTAGTTATCCAAAGAAGTACGCTGAAAATATTATGGAGTGATTTGAAGGAAGGAATGAAGAAAATACCATTAATTATTTTGAAATACCTAATTTATTTCTGATGTTTAAAATTTTGGGTACATTGTCGGAAGAACATTTTTCATTCAAATGCCGTTGTACGCTTATGTCTAAAAGTGATAACTGAAAATCTAACAATACAGCAGTGTGCTTATGAAAGAGCTGTCTGAAATAAAGAAAGAGAATATAAATCCCAAGATGTACTTACATTAATTACTAAAAGAAAAAGAAATATTCTACGCTTGTATGGATTATGGAACAACAGGGCACGCAACCAATGACAAAAGGGTCATTTAGACATTTGGAACTCATTTGTCAGCACATACTGTTAAACTGCAGAGGGGATTCCAGTTGAACCGATAGGCAAGGCAACTATGGATAGTGAGACAGAAATAAACGGAAGGCAGCAGAAACTCATTTTGGGAGGCATATGGTATGATTCAAAAATTTATTGGAAATATTCTATGTGCATTACACATGATAAAAGTAGAGATATTGAATTTATTGCATCAGTAGTAAAACGCAAGCTTAAAATTGGTACAAATATCGTATTATTGAAGACACGTAATAGCTTTGGAGGCATAGTCACACTTATTAGCTATGATAAATGATAAATTCCATTTTATTGTTGTAGTAAATGCACTTCGTCAGGATATTTTGTTACACATATATCACCAAATATTTCGACACAGTATATTCATAAATTGAGGCAATTATATAGCTGAAACAAACATATTGCATTTTGTGTTAATGTTCTTTTGAGTGACAATAAGGGAAAATTTGACAACAATGGTATGAGAGAAATTCTTCACGCAGAGGGCAACGCCTTACAACGTCCCACACTCCTCAGCAAAATACGTGCAGATTATCGTACAACTGTGGAGAAAGTCTGAGCCATGAAGGACGCTCAGGTTATTATACCACAATGTCTTTGCGCTGAAATGGTGAATTCATCAAAATACGTTGTAAACAGAGTAAGGCCCACCAATTTATCTGGGATATCTTCGTATGGCTTATGGGAGGACAAGAATGTTAGAAGAAAGCATTTGGGTATGACAGGATTTGTTTGCCATGGCCATGTTCCTATACACCAGTGGTTGCCTACCTTCCTGAGTCCATTACTCCAAAGTCAGATAGTATCCAGTGCCTTCGCTCACTATCATCAACATTATCGTCTTAATGAACCTAAAACAATTTTCTTTGAGCACCTTTATTTTTGAAACGACAAAATGTAAATGGTATTTAGCATTGGTTCAAATGGCTCTGAGCACTATGGGACTTAACATCTGAGGTCATCAGTTCCCTAGAACTTAGAACTACTTAAACCTAACTAACCTAAGGACCTCACCCACATCCATGCCCGAGGCAGGATTCGAACCTGCGACCTTAACAGCAGCACGGTTCCGGACTGAAGCATCCAGAACCGCTCGTCCACAGCGGCCGCCTTAACATTGGTACATTTGTTATTAAATCACGAACTAATGATTAGATGAGAAATTGGTGCTGCTTATTTTAAACAATCTTTTTATAAAATGAAGCAGCTACTCTCAATGCATTGCAAGTGCTAACAAGAACACCTTTTCAGAAAAGATGCAAAACCCTGCCCGGTAAGAACATGAAATCTAACTGAATCTGAAATTAATCAAGAGCCAGGTGCATCCTTAAGATCCAATGCTGAATTTAATGTACGCTTCGGAATTACTAATGCTTTAATTTATTACCTCTAGCAGTGAATCTGAAGGTGGTGAATTGACACAATATTTATCATTCAAAGAAAACGGTTGTGATAAACTCAAGATTTAAGTAACGCTAAGCTTTGTTATAATAGACGCATGAATAATAATGCAACAAAACGCGGTTATACCTTTTCTGAAACCAACACGCAAGAAACCTGAAGATCTCAGGATCCTATGACGAATAAGAGGCAGTGACAGCAGTTAAACTGCGACACACGCTTCCCCTAATATGACGGATCTGAAAGCGATGCTTACCGTAGTCTTCAGTGTCCTGAGACTAGAGTGGAGACTTAGTGACTCTCTGCGACAGCCGCAAGTTAGTATCCGTCACCTGTCCGTGACTTCTGTCCCAGAAAACCTCCAACTTTCACGTCTCCTCACCCGCTGTGACCAACTATCTGCATCTTTTTGTTCTTCCAGTCTCCTCTCAGCAGCTGGCTCCTGTATTACTGGAGCGAAACGAGACCACCATTCCTCTTAAAAGGAGCTGCAGCCCGGAAATAGTGTAACTGTTTCTTTGCCATTATTTCACGCTCAGACACAAGAGGTCAGCTGAAGGGTTCGCCGTGATTCAAAGAAAGCTAGCTATGCACACTGACGATAGCCACTCCTCATCCAACGCCGGCCAGAGTGGCCGAGCGGTTAAAGGCGCTACAGTCCGTAACCGCGCGACCGCTACGGTCGCAGGTTCGAATCCTGCCTCGGGCATGGATGTGTGTGATGTCCTTAGGTTAGTTAGGTTTAAGTAGTTCTAAGTTCTAGGGGACTTATGACCACAGCAGTTGAGTCCCATAGTGCTCAGAGCCATTTGAACCATCCTCATCCAACTGACATTTCCTTAATACACTTACTGCACCCCA
Source organism: Schistocerca cancellata (assembly GCF_023864275.1). Classification (NCBI taxonomy): domain Eukaryota; kingdom Metazoa; phylum Arthropoda; class Insecta; order Orthoptera; family Acrididae; genus Schistocerca; species Schistocerca cancellata. The sequence goes on along the minus strand of NC_064630.1, from coordinate 688,871,724 downwards.
ATTTAAAATCAACCAAATTAAAACACACATTGAGACGCCCTGCTAAACGCGCAGGAAAGGAGAGGTAGTTTAAATTGTGGAAAGGGGCCGAAATAAGCGGCTGTCAGTTACACTCGGACATACAACTTTATTTATTTGACCAAACATTACAAGAGCCAAGAAATTAAAAAAAAACAAAAAAACACAGCATTAATTTACCAGCTGAATGCGCTATACAATCTTATGCTTTAAAGGCAAGACCACTTTAATTTAAAATAGGCTGAAAGCCAATAACTTAAGACTCAAACCAAAATCAGAAATTTAAAAGGCAGGTCTTATCTTAAATCAGTTCTTTCAATTAGGCTGAAGGTCCAAACAATCTCACACCTTAAGAGAAAAACAACTTTAATTTTTAAAAAATCGGCTGAAGGCCCATCTCTTAAGACTCAAACCAAAATTAAATTTTTAATAGGCAAAAAGCCTTATCTTAAAACAGTTCTTCAGTTAGGCTGAAGGCCCAAACAATCTGACACCTTAAGAGCAAAACAACTTTAATTTAAAAATCGGCTGAAGGACCATCACTTAAGACTCAAAACAAAATAAAATTTTTTAAACGGCCAAGGTCTTACCTTAAAACAGTTCTTTAAATTAGGCTGAAGGCCCAAACAATCTTACACATTAAGGGCAAAACAACCTTAATTTAAAAATCGGCTAGCTGCCATACAAATACAAACAACAAGAACAAATAAGAAAAGGCAGTACACCCAACGGCGCTCAGAAGTTTCTGAGGGTTGGCCGGGAATTCAAACCCTAACGCCCGCTTAGGTGAGTTAGGCAGCCGGCCCAAGCATTCTCGATCCGACGTCAACCCAACCGACAGACAGTCAGTGGACTCACCGACAAGATAACTTCCGCTCCACCCGACCAGCACACAACAGGGAGTTCAATGGAACAACGTAAAAGGTATTGGCGCCCACAACCAATTTTACATTGAGCTGTCAAACTACACACCATGCTGGACAGCGACAACACGATGAGGAAAATACACTGCCTGAATTTACGTCAACGGCCAGGGTAGGTAACCAGAAAGTTAACAGCCACAAGACAGAAGATTCCGCTGGTGCAATTCAATTTAAAATAACCAAGCACAGTTAAACTCCACCGGAGGGTGGCTAAAATTTGCCAACTTGAAAACACACGTTGTTGCTCGCGGGAATGTCCCAACGGCCAACAACGAAACCCAAACGACACAATGTGAACCGCCGTGACTTGCTGGTAGATTAAGTCAAGACTCAACTTTCGTCTCCAGGATCGGTGAGCCACGGACCTCATAGCAATAGAAACAGCACCACACACTCCAACCGCGCGTGGACACCGCCAGCGACCTTGGCCAAACTACGCGCCGCGGAGACTTCCTCGCTGCTCCACGCACACAGCACAGCCGGAAACTATAAGCGCCAGGCCAAAGACAGTACAAGGTGCAAATATCTATACACACCGCTGCTGCCACTCACGGAGAGAGAGGATAACAGCATAACCTCGATAACCGTGGGAGACTAAACACAGAATAGCAACCAAGGTTTAATCCAACGCATAACATGAGCCAGCCACGGCTCATACATACTATTCTGATATGCTGGACTCCTTACTCCCCAACTGGAAGAAACTGGAAGACTTGGCTGCCAATGCTTTGTATCTGACTACTGTCAGCACTGCTACCACTGATAATAATAATGACAAAAATACAGTGTAGGTCCAACAATAGTGTTGTTGTTATTACGTAGTTACTGTTGTCTTGTGAAGTCAGTTAGCTAGTTCGTTAGTGCAGTTTGAACAATGAAGCAATTTCTGGTCCATTGAAAGCACTAAAAGTGACTAATAGAGGGTATTTTCTCGAGATGTTGAAGCATTATGTAATGTGCATGTCTCAGTTTTACTGTCGTTGATACCTGTTACAAAGTCTCTCTGTAGCGGGTGGACTTTGTGAATAAGATTTTGTTCACACACTCTTTTCTGAAGGTGTGACCTCCACAAACTGAGTCACACATCAATCCTAGTAACTAAAACAAGTAATTATTGGTAACTTCTGTATTCATTACTACAGTCCTAAGAAATAGTGGTAACAGTGATGTACTTTTAAAAAATTATTTAGTTTCATGACTGAAACGTAATTGATATTTTTAGCTTTCATCCATCAGAATATGTTAATACATTAAACATATATTTCTGAAGAAAAGATATTGCTTTAGAAAAAGGTTAAACTGTTCCGATAACAATCGATACTCCCGATCAAGAATTTCAAAAAGTAACTGAATATAACTCTGAAGTCCTATTCCAAGTTACGATTACAATACTATTTGTGAATATGCTGCGAGAAAAGTAATGATCGAAATAAACTCACACGATCAATCGACACACTAACGTCCCAGTACAAGGTGCAAATATCTATACACACCGCTGCTGCCACTCACGGAGAGAGAGGATAACAGCATAACCTCGATAACTGTGGGAGGCTAAACACAGAATAGCAACCAGGGTTTAGTCCAACGCATAACATGAGCCAGCCACGGCTCATACATACAATTCTGATATGCTGGACTCCTTACTCCCCAACTGGAAGAAACTGGAAGACTTGGCTGCCAATGCTTTGTATCTGACTACTGTCAGCACTGCTACCACTGATAATAATAATGACAAAAATACAGTGTAGGTCCAACAATAGTGTTGTTGTTATTACATAGTTACTGTTGTCTTGTGAAGTCAGTTAGCTAGTTCGTTAGTGCAGTTTGAACAATGAAGCAATTTCTGGCCCATTGAAAGCACTAAAAGTGACTAATAGAGGGTATTTTCTCGAGATGTTGAAGCATTATGTAATGTGCATGTCTCAGTTTTACTGTCGTTGATACCTGTTACAAAGTCTCTCTGTAGCGGGTGGACTTTGTGAATAAGATTTTGTTCACACACTCTTTTCTGAAGGTGTGACCTCCACAAACTGAGTCACACATCAATCCTAGTAACTAAAACAAGTAATTATTGGTAACTTCTGTATTCATTACTACAGTCCTAAGAAATAGTGGTAACAGTGATGTACTTTTAAAAAATTATTTAGTTTCATGACTGAAACGTAATTGATATTTTTAGCTTTCATCCATCAGAATATGTTAATACATTAAACATATATTTCTGAAGAAAAGATATTGCTTTAGAAAAAGGTTAAACTGTTCCGATAACAATCGATACTCCCGATCAAGAATTTCAAAAAGTAACTGAATATAACTCTGAAGTCCTATTCCAAGTTACGATTACAATACTATTTGTGAATATGCTGCGAGAAAAGTAATGATCGAAATAAACTCACACGATCAATCGACACACTAACGTCCCAGTACAAGGTGCAAATATCTATACACACCGCTGCTGCCACTCACGGAGAGAGAGGATAACAGCATAACCTCGATAACTGTGGGAGGCTAAACACAGAATAGCAACCAGGGTTTAGTCCAACGCATAACATGAGCCAGCCACGGCTCATACATACAATTCTGATATGCTGGACTCCTTACTCCCCAACTGGAAGAAACTGGAAGACTTGGCTGCCAATGCTTTGTATCTGACTACTGTCAGCACTGCTACCACTGATAATAATAATGACAAAAATACAGTGTAGGTCCAACAATAGTGTTGTTGTTATTACATAGTTACTGTTGTCTTGTGAAGTCAGTTAGCTAGTTCGTTAGTGCAGTTTGAACAATGAAGCAATTTCTGGCCCATTGAAAGCACTAAAAGTGACTAATAGAGGGTATTTTCTCGAGATGTTGAAGCATTATGTAATGTGCATGTCTCAGTTTTACTGTCGTTGATACCTGTTACAAAGTCTCTCTGTAGCGGGTGGACTTTGTGAATAAGATTTTGTTCACACACTCTTTTCTGAAGGTGTGACCTCCACAAACTGAGTCACACATCAATCCTAGTAACTAAAACAAGTAATTATTGGTAACTTCTGTATTCATTACTACAGCCCTAAGAAATAGTGGTAACAGTGATGTACATTTAAAAAATTATTTAGTTTCATGACTGAAACGTAATTGATATTTTTAGCTTTCATCCATCAGAATATGTTAATACATTAAACATATATTTCTGAAGAAAAGATATTGCTTTAGAAAAAGGTTAAACTGTTCCGATAACAATCGATACTCCCGATCAAGAATTTCAAAAAGTAACTGAATATAACTCTGAAGTCCTATTCCAAGTTACGATTACAATACTATTTGTGAATATGCTGCGAGAAAAGTAATGATCGAAATAAACTCACACGATCAATCGACACACTAACGTCCCATAAGATATGAAGGTTATGTAACTCCTGCTTTAATAAATTGTGAAAAGCCCGAATATTTCAAGAAGCTGTGAGAGGAGATCAAGAAGGTAAGTGGAAGGAAGCAATGGATCAAGAAGTGAAACCACTGCAAGACAGTCAGATTTGGGTAGAAAGGCCTTTCCCTGTAAATCGGTGTACAAACTGGAAACGAATGCTAAAGGTTCCTTTGAATAATTTAAGAACTGTCAGTAAAACTACTAATTCACTTGCCTAGAATCCGGAGTTCTCTAAAACAATAAAGCACTTTCGACTGAGTCGTTACTTTACTCGTGAAGTAATCACTACTGTGAAGTGAGTGAATCATGAACGTACATATAGAAACAGCTGGCAAATATTTCGAGTAAAACATTGTTGGAAATTACATTACAGCTGCTGCCCTGTAATATGGTAGCTTGCACGTTATTAAATGCTGGAAAGTGTTGATGTTTACTGACATTTATTTCATTTAATAACTCTAGAACGATTACAATCTCTGTGTTATTTACTCCGAGCGCGGTAAATACGCTCACAACTTTTTCCTTGTTTTTCTTTTTTGTGTTATTCTGCCCCTCGCTAAAATAACATTTCAGTACACAATTAATATCCACGAATGCCTCATGTTCTCTGCGCACACACGTCAACAAAACCGCGATAAAACTAACTGAACATCTGAAAGTTGCCTGTTCAAATGCACTTTCGATTTTACCCACAATATTTTTGCTTTGTAAAATCGCAAACGTACCTTCACAATATTCTGCAAGGCCATCCCAAAGAGATCGAATCTCTTTGGCTCATCCTATGGTCAGCTTCGATTAGTCGATCCAAATTATTTGGATTATGTCTTTATGAGGGCAAAATTTTGAATATTACTGTCCGTTGCATACTTTTCCCGAAACAAAACCAAATTTGTCTACCATCATCTGAGTGCGGATGCTGATAACCTCGTTTTTGAGCACCCTATACATACCACCACTACGACAACCATTTTCCTGGAACCACTGAAGTTTGTTTGTATCTTTAGTATTCTGGTCAGGCCTCCAAGCAATGAGAAAAGTTCGCGGTTATCTGGCTACAAGGTCGAGGTCATTCGCACTCAGAATTCTGTTCTCTGATGCTGGCTTTCTGCTTTCTGCTTGGTCGACGTGACGTCGTTCAGAGTCATGCAGTTTTGGAATCTGTGGGTGATATCTTTACAACTGCTTGCCATGGTGGTTAATAGGTGATGCATAGTAATTTCAGTCGTGTGATCGAAATAGTCACACACTAGTGTTGCCATAATTTATGTACAGAGTTTGTAGTCAATTATAACTTGAAGTAGTATCCTTCCATGTGGCGACACAAAGACTCACATATCGTTCATTTTTCTTAAGCTAGAAAACGATTTACAGGATTGTCTAATATATACGCAATCCGTTGAATTATAAAGGTGTTACGGATATAAATACTAATTATTTGATAAATGGTATCTTGATATGCACCCACTACTGTGTGTATGTGGTTTATTCTCTGTGTCTAACATTGTTCCTGCAGAAACACCACGTAATTCACTACCTAATGTTTTCTGCATGGTCGTAACAGCACTTCGAAGTTGACTATGCCTGACAGTGTTTACTTTCCATTTGGCGTTCTCTCATCGACACTTCAGTATCTGATCTGCTGCTCAGGGGAAAACGAACATGAAGGGCTTCTTTGTACCGCACATACTTGGAGGTATTAGCCAACCTAATAACATACTATAATTACTAGTCTTCAAATGAAGTAAATACTGATTTAACGTTGTTCAGTAAAATGGTGTGATTCATCACTAGAAATATCTGCACCTATGTGCCGAACAACTGGTGTATTTAGTCTTATCACCCTCTCCTGCATTAGAAATGATTTATTGTCTTGCCTGAAGAATATCTCAGGAACATGATTTTTTTAGCTTTTCATAGACTATGAATTCTTGTTATGTTTACTGAGAACCCATGCAGTCTTTGTGATCTGCTTGCCAACTGTTTGTAATATTTCTGTTAGTTATTCGCTCAACTTAAGCCAGTCCTTTATTACATTAAATAGTTGTACGCTAGTATAGTGCACCTTCTACACACCAGTTGCTACAGTCTTTATCATATCAAAGGCCAGTCAGTGTGAGAACACTCAAATAAATCTAACATACTTAGCTATTTGCGTCCACTAATAACAAATATCCCAGTTTTTTGCATGAGTGACTTTCCGGTGCAGAAAGGTGGATCACTGTATGTTGTTCTAGAAACAAATGACCGAGGAAGGCTAAGCACTGCGCTTTTTCATGATAATAATATGAAAATGACACATTTTTTATTTTAATACTATGTGCAAACGTTGCTTTTATTTTGACATCATCTTATTGGCTTAATGAGACATTTCGGTTATCGACATTTTGGAGTTGGAGGCATTGATTAAAGAGGCAAGGAAACGTCAGCGTGTCACTGCTTTTGGCTATAAGCTGAAAGTGTACACAGAACATAATACTGTGGATAGGATTAGAAGAGCGATTACGTATTCCTTGGTGCTCGAGAGTGTCGCTATGCAAATTCATTACCCCTGCACGTATATTAAGTAAGTGTCTGTGTTCTGGACTATTTATTCACCCACCTGTGGTCAGAACACGTTTTAGATAATATACAGAGGTTTAAAGATTCACGCTATATAGCATGTAGTGGTAGATAAGGGCTTTACCTAAAGTCTCCTGATAGTAGATTATATTATTACCTTACACAGTGACAATCACAGAAGATTCTTTAACAGCCTCTGACAAAATGTACGAAGACAGGCTTAACAGGGAAACACATTTCTAAGTGCCTAGAAACTTTAGTATAGTCCGTACATTTCATTATTCCATTCTCTACAACACAGAAAATACTTATAATCTTCAAAATTTCAGTTTATCTCCAGTAAGTAATTAATATACACAACGATTTAAATACGGTGATCAATTCTTTTCGAAATTAGAAAGGAAAAAGAAGAATTAGCAAGGTCAGTTGTAGACAGTTTATCACAGAAGAATATCTTACTTCATTACACGATTAACTTTTCTTAGAACGTTTACATTTCGGCGCCTGTGATCAACTGTTATCTCTTTCGTGGAGCAGTCAACATTGTCATTTGATTTTTATGCAGCGTATACCTTAGTAGGTTCTAGAATCAGATCCGTGCTCTTCCAAAAACTGTTAAATGCATTATGTAATGGTACTTCTCATAATTCAGGGTCTCTTCTCGCTCCATCCGCATATGAATGCACAAGAAGGAAGACTGTGTAATGGCTTGCTGCTTTCTGTGATTAGTCGCGCTCTCTCCAAGAGCGTTACGTTTCATGGTAAGTGACAAAACAGAGTCCCCTTCCTACTAGGTACGTCGACGAGTCTGTTATACTGTGTCTCCCAGTTTTCTGGTGAAGTGACGGCTGCTTTTATTGCTTTAGTGAGTGAGGATTCAACAATGTGAGGAACGCAAATACGAGAGAAGTTATAGAGGAATGACACAGGAAGATAGGGAAGAAGTTCGTTTCATTCCAAGGCTATTGTGAAGTGACGTCAGTATGACTTGTCGCTCGATGCGACCATGAAACTCGTTAGCAATCGACCCAGTAAGCCGCGTGTGCCACCAGTTTCTCCCGTTGGTGGGTGGAGCCCGGAAATCACAACATATTCGAAAAAAGCTTAATATTTGTATCAAGCAAGAATATAAATGTCATTGCTACTTGTTTCACTGTCAGGAGTTTAAATGTGCTCTTAGGTTCCTTCCTAACCACATCTTCGTAAATTGTAATACTCGTACATTTGGATATAAACAGCCAAATTTTTGTAACGATCAAGAATATAAACGGCACGCAGCAAATTAATCTTTCGTTTTTTAATCAGATGGAAGTCACAAAAACCTAAGAAAATCATTCCTAAGTTTTCTTATATGTAAATTATGTCGAATATTTCAGAACATGCTTCTACTGCATTAATAAGAAAGTCCCAGGATTTGCTATAAACGCTAAAAGAAAGATCACTCAGTGTAAATGCAAAGCTGTCAAGCACTGCACTTTGTGGATCCCACGTTTTTTCATGCTGAAATCTGCCCCTTCACCGGAAACCTCACTCGCTTCCAGTTATGTTCTACACTTTGGAACTGGAACAGCACATGGAGTGAATCACCAATTAATCCATTCAGAAAAACTTTTCCATCCAATTGTCGATACTTTTATACTGACACTACCTCACACCCATCCCCCAACAGAAAGGAACATACGTTCGTTGTTTTTGTGGCCCTCAGCGCGAAGACTGGTGGTTTAAAGCAGCTCGCCGTGCAACTCTATCCTATGCGAGAATCTTCATCTCCGAATATCTACTGCAACCTACATCCTTCTGAATCTGCTTACTGTATCCATCTCTGAGTCCCCCTCTACGATCCATCCCCCCCCCCCCCTCTCAGCTCCCTTCAGTGCAAAATTGGTGATCTCTTGATGTCTGAAAATGGATCCCTTTTTTTATTCGAGTTATGCCACAGATTTCCCGTCTGTACAATTGTATCCAGTACCTCTTCATTAGTTATGTGATCTACCCACCTAATCTTAAATATTCTTGTGCAACACTACGTTTCGAAAGCTTCTATCGAACTTAGCCGTTAGAAAGGACATGACCTCCTTCGAAACTTTTGTTCTTTTCGCTACAGCATTCGTAAAATTATGCTCTATTTTTTCGCCTGCCGTGCCGCAAATTTGGGAGTTCACCTCTGCTCAAGAATCTCCTTCAATACTTTCTGGCCTCTAATCCCCTTTCAGAAATGCTCTTGTCAAATGCCAGCATTGATTCCAAATTTTGGACAAGTGAACGATGATCTATCACGTGATCTCCGCCTGAATTGAATTCTTAGCACCACAACTACATTTCTTTAAAATAAGGATTCTCCTTAATTTCCTTCCACAAGTACATTTATTTCGCTCATAAATTCTTCATTGTCTTTCTGACCCTCATCTGATGCATTTAAACTCTCTAGCCGTGTCCGACCACACATTACTTCCTGCCCTTCTTTAGCAGCATTAATCCGGTCAGTTACTATCAATGGTTCTGACTCCAGTTTTCCTCTGATCTCTTGTCCAGTATGTTAGCATGTGCACTGAAAATTGAAGAATACATTCTCCGTGATGAGCTGAGGTCTCTTCCTCTATCTTTGTCTGCTTCTTACTTTGCACCTGTAGTTCCTGTATTATTGCTAAATTTCGCTAAATAATCTTCGAGAAGGGATACTCGGCGATTGACGATGGGAGTGGAACAGTGGAAATGCCAAGGATACAGTATTCTTCTAAACATCAGAGCCTACAGATGAATCACGCTAGCCAAGTATAAACTGGGGTAACAAAAGTCATGGGACATCTCCTAATATACAGGGCTATTACAAATGATTGAAGCGATTTCATAAATTCACTGTAGGTCCATTCATTGACACTACAGATACGTAGAAAAACTCATAAAGTTTTGTTCGGCTGAAGCCACACTTCAGGTTTCTGCCACCAGAGCGCTCGAGAGCGCAGTGAGACAAAATGGCGACAGGAGCCGAGAAAGCGTATGTCGAGCTTGAAATACACTCACATCATTCAGTCATAACAGTGCAACGACACTTCAGGACGAAGTTCAAGAAAGATCCACCAACTGCTAACTCCATTAGGCGTTGTATGCGCAGTTTAAAGCTTCTGGATGCCTCTGTAAGGGTAAATCAAAGGGTCGGCCTGCAGTGAGCGAAGAAACGGTTGAACACGTGTATCTGGACATGCTGGAAAATTGGCTCATGCCACAACTGGAGACCGACAGCACCGACTTCATCTTTCAACAGGATGGTGCTCCACCGCACTTCCATCATGATGTTCCGCGTTTCTGAAACATGAGATTGGAAAACCGATGGATCGGTCGTGGTGGAGATCATGATCAGCAATTCATGTCATGGCCTCCACGCTCTCCTGACTTAACCCCATGCGATTTCTTTCTGTGGGGTTACGTGAAAGATTCAGTGTTTAAACCTCCTCTACGAAGAAACGTGCCACAACTGCGAGCTCGCATCAACGATGCTTTCGAACTCATTGATGGGGACATGCTGCGCCGAGTGTGGGAGGAACTTGATTATCGGCTTGATGTCTGCCGAATCACTAAAGGGGCACATATCGAACATTTGTGAATGCCTAAAAAAACTTTTTGAGTTTTTGTATGCGTGTGCAAAGCATTGTGAAAATATCTCAAATAATAAAGTTATTGTAGAGCTGTGAAATCGCTTCAATCATTTGTAATAACCCTTTATTGTCGGACCTCCTTTTACCAGCGTAGTGCAGCAACTCGACGTGGCGCTGACTCAACAAGTCGTTGGAAGTCCTCTACAGAAACATTGAGCCGTGCTACCTCTCCAGCCGTCCATAACAACATAAGCGTTGCCGGTGCCGGATTTTGTTTATGAACTGGCCTCCCGATTATGCCCGATAAATGTTCGATGGGATTCATGTTGGGCTATCAGGGTGGCCAAATAATGCGCTCTAATTGTCCAAAATGTTCTCTAAACCAATCGCGAACGAATAACATAGCGCATTGTCATCAATAAAAATTCCATCCTTGTCGGGAGCATGAGGCTCATGAATGACTGGAAATGGTCTCCAAGTGGACGAACATAAACATTTACAGTTCACGATCAGTTCAATTCTGTCAGAGGATCCAGTCCATTCCATATAAACGCAGCCCACGCCGTTATGGAATCACCATCAAGTTGTACAATGCTTTGTTGACAACTTGCTTCCACGGCTTCTTGGGGTCTGCGTCACACTCGAACCCTGCCACCAGATCTTACCAACTGAAATCGGTACTCATGTTATCAGGTGTGGCGACTGTGTGTGTCGGCTCGATAGAAATGGATGTTCTAGTCTGGTTGACACAGGTCGGCGTCCGTCGATCGCAACAACTCCGATCTGTAACTGTTAAAACAAAATCCTCGCTTTCTTGGGTTAGTCTGAGATGCTATCTCCCCTTTAACAGATATCCACGTATAGATGGAACAGCACGCCGAAATGTATAAGAGGCTCTCGCTTATTAACTGAAGCAATGGTGTTCGAAGGATGTCTGTCTTCTTTACAGCTACACACAGCGACTGCACCACTCGGCACCGCAACAACTCCCTCTATCTGAAATGGTTCAAACGGCTCTGAGCACTATGGGACTTAACATCTGAGGTCATCAGTCCCCTAGAACTTAGAACTTCTTAATACTAACTAACCTAAGGACATCATACACATCCATGCCCGAGGCAGGATTTGAACCTGCGACCGTAGAGGTCGCGCGTTCCAGACTGAAGCGCCTAGAACCGCTCGGCCACACCGGACCGCGAAACGAGACACATGAAGTAGTAGAGCAGTTTGGTTATTTGGGTAGCAAAATAACTGATGATGACCGAAGTAGAGACGATATAAACTGTATGCTGGCTATGACAAGGAAAGCGTTTCTAAAGAAGAAAAATTTGTTAACATCGAATATAGACTTATGAGTCTTTTCTGACGGTATTTGTCTGGAGTGTAGCAACGTATGGAAATGAAACATGGACGCTCAACAGTTTAGAAAAGAAGAAAATAGAAATGTTTTGAAATGTGGCGCTACAAAAGAATGTTGGAAAATTGGATGGGTTATCTCACGTAGCTCAGGAGGAAGTACTGTATAAACCGGAGGAGACAAGAAATTCGTGGCACAACCTGACTGAGACACCATGGGATCGCCGGGTGGGGTGGCAGAGCTGTTCTAGGCGCTACAGTCTGGAACAGCGCGACCGCTATGGTCGCAGGTTCGAGTACTGCCTCCGGCATGGATGTGTGTGATGTCCTTAGGTTAGTTAGGTTTAAGTATTTCTAAGCTCTAGGGGACTGATGACCTTAGAAGTTAAGTCGCATAGTGCTCACAGCCTTTTGAATCATTTGAACACCAAGGGATCACCAGTTTAATATTGGAGACAAGTTTGGAGGGTAAAAATCGTAGATGGAGACCAATACAACAAGGAGATTGAGAGAGGATGTAGGTGGACGTCACGCTTTTCATTGTTTCGGATAAAATTACATATTTTGCACAATATTGTTATCTTGTGTAAACCATTTTGCAATTTGTTTCGATCAGTGATGACTTTGCTAGACTCTAAATGACAGCCTCATCTGCGAACAATCTAAGGAAGTTGCTCAGTTTGTCTCCCTAATCAATATAGATTATGAACAGCAGAAGTCCTATAATACTTCCTTGGGGAACCTCAAATATCACTTGTATTTCCGTTGTGGCCGAGCGGTTCTAGGCGCATCAGTCTGGAACCGCGCGACAGCTACGGTCGCAGGTTTGAATCCCGCCTCGGGCATGGATGTGTGTGATGTCCTTAGGTTAGTTGGGTTTAATTAGTTCTAAGTTCTAGGGGACTTATGAGCTCAGATGTTAAGTCCCATTGTGCTCAGAGCCATTTGAACAATTTTTTGTCTCGTTTCCTGTCCACTCCGCTCAACTCCTCTTCCAAGTCCTTTACTGTCTCTGACAGAATTACATCAAGGTTTTTATATCTTCATCTTAAACTTTAATTCCTGCTCGAAATTTTTCTTAGGTTTCTTTTACTGCTTGCTCAATGCACAAACTGAATAACGAACACGTAGAATTTCAAGACAAAGCATATTTTGAACTTTTTCAGAATATGATTTGAATCCAAGAACGCTGCTTTCCCTGTTTTAGTTTACGACTCCTGCCTTGTACCTTGTATTATCTTGGTTTTATGAAAATTAATAACAATACCACTTTTTATTCATGTCTCATATGTATGTTACCGCCACTTTATTACACTACTGGCCATTAAATATGCTACACCAAGAAGAAATGCATATGATAAACGGATATTCATTGGAAAAATATATTATACTGGAACTGACATGTGATTACATTTTCACGCAATTTGGGGGCATACATCCTGAGATATCAGTACCCAGAACAACCATCTCTGGCCTTAATAACGGCCTTGATACGCGTGGGCATTGAGTCAAACAGAGCTTGGATGGGGTGTACAGGTACAGCTGCCCAAGCAGCTTCAACACGATACCACAATTCATCAAGAGTAGTGACTGGGGTATTGTGACGAGCCAGTTGCTCGGCCACCATTGACCAGACGTTTTCAATTGGTAAGAGATCTGGAGAATGTGCTGGCCAGGGCAGCAATCGAACATTTTCTGTATCCAGAAAGGCCCATACACGACCTACAACATACGGTCGTGCATTATCTTGTTGAAATGTAGGGTTTCGCAGGTATCGAATGAACGGTAGAGCTACGGGTCGCAACACATCTGAAATGTAACGTCCACTGTTAAAAGTGCCGTCGATGCGAACAAGAGGTGACCGAGATGTGTAACCAATGGCACCCCATACCATCACGCCAGGTGATACGCCAGTATGGCGATGACGAATACACGCTTCCAATGTGTTTTCACCGCGATGTCGCCAAACACGGATGCGACCATCATGATGCTGTAAACAGAACGTGGATTCATCCAAAAAAATGACGTTTTGCTATTCGTGCACCCAGGTTCGTCGTTGAGTACACCATCACAGGCGGTCCTGTCTGTGATGCAGCGTCAAGGGTAACCGCAGCCATGGTCTCCGAGCTGATAGTCCATGCTGCTGCAAACGTCGTCGAACTGTTCGTGCAGATGTTTGTTGTCTTGCAAACTTCCCCATCTGTTGACTCAGGGATCGAGACGTGGCTGCACGATTCGCTACAGCCATGCGGATAAGATGCCTGTCATCTCGACTGCTAGTGATACCAGGCCGTTGGGATCGAGCACGGCGTTCCGTATTACCCTCCTGAACCCACGGATTCCATATTCTGCTAACAGTCATTGGATCTCGACCAACGCGAGCAGCAGTGTCGCGATAGGATAAACAGCAGTCGCGATAGGCTACAATCCGACTTTTGTCAAAGTCGGAAACGTGATGGTACGCATTTCTCCTCCTTACACGAGGCATCACAACAACGTTTCACTAGGCAACGCCGGCCAACTGCTGTTTGTGTATGAGAAATAGGTTGGAAACTTTCCTCATGTCAGCACGTTGTAGATGTCGGCACCGGCGCTAACCTTGTGTTAAACTTCTGAAAAGCTAATCATTTGCATATCACAGCATCGTCTTCTTGTCGGTTAAATTTCGCGTCTGTAGCACGTCATCTTCGTGGTGTAGCAATTTTAATGGCCAGTAGCGTATGAACAAGCTTTTTATCTCACATAGTTATCATTTTGTAGTGTGCTTTGGAACCAGCTAAATAATGTGTACAGGCGCATATCTATCGTTTTAACGTTTTATATTTCCATTCCTGCAAATTTTTGGAATACCATTAATGTATCCTAATGCTGTTAAGACTTGTATAGCCTTTTAACATCAGATGGCCAACTACACCATGTCGCATAGATATTCAAGTTTCTAGAAGCCCGTGGCATGAAAACGTCCACACAGAGCTACCACTCTGTCACTATGGCACCTCGACAGCAGCAGCTGCTCTAGTTGTTGATGTGTCACCAGGTTTGGTCTCACTAATGGCGCTGGAGGATACTAAGCAACTTTCCTACAGCATTTATTTATGAGTCGTTGGCACAACCGTCTTTGATGATGTCAACCCGAATCGGTACCTGATCGTAGTCGGCATCCCCAGGCGCACATTTTTGGTTTCTCAACTGCCACTTCGGCCGTTACGTAACCATGAAAAGGCGTCCTTTTCAGTACACACTTTTATGATATCATGGAGGCCGTCTTAACCTTCATATTGTTAGACAACGGCGTCCTTTTGAAGTCTTATCAGAGGGCACTGGCTAGTAAATATACAATTACGTGTATATATTTTAATGGTTGTATCTTTTATGTAATTTTATCTATTATTACGTCTTTATGTAATAGCTGCATGTGCATGTAATACCACTCTGTAGTTTATTCTTTTATCAACAGAACATTAATAAGAACGATGTGTTTGTCTTTCATAACAGTGTGATAGATTACACTACTTCGTCTGCTGTTTTGTAAGTTTGATTACTTTATTTTAACATAAATTACTACTTGCCTGATGCTTTGTAATGCTGTAACTTCTTGTCTACTTGTACGTGGTCTACGAGAAGTTTCTGTGCAAATTTCATACAGCAACTACATTTCTGTTCTTGTGAAGTGTTTGCCATTGGCTGGTGATGACGTAATCTATAGTCGGCGCTCGAATCGCACACTATTTAACCTGCGGCTCTACAGCCATCAGTCACAGTGAACGATCGTGGTATCACGAGAAAACCGAGGAGCCCCCTGCGCCAGCCATAGGGGCAAACGTTACAACCTTTCTCTATTTTCTTTTAACGCCATATATGATAGTACTGTTCGTAACTTCGCTGTTTCTACACTTGCAGGATCAAAAATTCTGAAGACGGCTTTTACGTAACCCGAAACTGGTAAATAAACAAATACTATTGCAATCTCAACCGTTGGTTTCAACCAAAATATCGAGGATAGGCTATAACCCTGTCTTACTACCTTCTCAAAAACTGGTTCCCTTTCATGCCCCTCGGCTGTTATAACTGACGTCTAGTTTCTGCACAAGTTGCAAATAGCCTTCAGCTCGCAATGCTTCACCCTTGCTGCCTTCAGAGTTGCAAAGAGAATATTCCAGTGAACACTATTAAAAGCTTTCTCTAAGTCTACAAACGCTATAAACGTAGGTTTCCCTTTCCTTAAAACATCTTCTAACGTATGCTATAGGGTCAGTATTGCCTCACACGTTGGTACATTTCTTCGTAATCCAAACGGATCTTCTACTGGTTTTTCCAGTGTTCTGTAATGAATTGGTGTTAGTATTTCGCATCCATGACTTATTAAACCGATAGTTTCGTGATTTTCACATCTCCAGAAACTGGTTTCTTTGGAATTGGAATTATTACATTCTTCTTGAAGTCTGATCGTATTTGGCCTGTCTTAGTATACTCTATTCTTTAATGAAATCAGTATAGGTAATGATAAAACGGTGTGATCGACCTCGGAAAGTTAGACGTATGCTATAAATGTCGTTAGAATTGATCTGTGAGTCACGTTTAAGATCGTTGTATGTCTGTAAAGTTTCTTTTACCTTCGTACTAAGTTCTTGTGCAGTAGTTTTACTTTAGCGAATACGAAAATTCTTTCGATGTCGTTTCTTAGCCACTTTGTTGTATATCTTCTTTTCTTGGACCGTGTCGCCTAAATTTTTAAACAAGAACTTTTCTTCTTAATACTACTGAACAAGAAGTACCCAAATTATTTTCTATTCATTTGCAACTTTATTCTTGAGGTACGTGCAGCAGCGGTACAGTTCAACTGATACGCTTTGACATTTGTGAAAAAATAACTTCCGTCTATTATTCAAAAAATATCTTTTGTGTAGCAACTCCCATCATCTTAATGAGAAGCTCAAATCGCGTAATATAGAGTTCGTCTTACTAGCACTAAGATACGATGTGATGTAATTACAACAATAATTTTTCCATGACACGGAATGTTTATGATCAGCGCACGTAACATTTTTCGATTGAATAAAAGTGAAGATTAAAATATTATTATTTGTTTTCCTTTGTTGCATTCATGTTACTGACTGATCTATTAGTGTTCGTCGAAAATAATCGTATAATTTTAGACGTTAGCCTTCAGCAGTCGTTGTACGTTTGAACGATACACTGTATCATACATCTTTCACAGGAGATAGATGAGTTTTGTTATGGCTGGCTCTCGCAAGGCTATCAGAATTACAGTCGGTTAAATGGTATTTCACAGCATTTGCTGAGAAGAACGTGTTTGTTGCTCGCGACCGGCGGATTTCCTACGCCTTACCTCTGAGAACGCGGAGAGAGTGAGGGATGGGGCCAGAGAGACAAGAGAAATTAGACATCTTTCTGTCATTTGGGTGACGGGCACAACACGGCCCGTTAACAGCGGAGGAAGATGTTCCCGTTGCTGAGACAGGCGAGCGTCAAGATTGCGAGAGTACGTCATTTGTCAGGCGCCGCCGCGCGCCGTGTTGCTCTAATGGCGGCTCATAATTTACGCGTCAGGCGGACCCTGCAGGGGCCAAGGTGCAAAAACGACTCCCACGACCCGCGAGGGCCGGCGTAATTGGAGTTAGGCCGCTCTTCCTGCTGCTGCGAGGTCGAAAGGCGATGAAGCTAATGGTCCAATGGCGAATTAATTCTGTGGCAGATGATCACAAAAACATTTCCGCGCCGAATTTGTCTCGACGCCAAGTGCCCCCGTAAACCATCTCGAGATGACGAACGTCTTCCTTTGGATTATTTAAACTAGCTTGCGAATATCTTAATGTAATACAGTAATACAGAACGAGAACCGTTGGGCACTTGTTTACATAAAGACATTTATAGATTATGAAAAAAATTTTCGACTGAGTTGGTGGAAATAAATTATGGACAATAATGAATAACGATGGCTGCCCACCACATCTGCTATGGACAATCAAAAGCTTACACCATGAAATAAAGGAAAATATTACAAATAAATTTTGGATATTTGTGGTAACTTCCTATGGGACCAAACTTTCAATGAAATTAAGAGAAAAGGTGGTAACATGAAGAGTGCTATGGAAATTCTACTGCTAAATGCAGAGGGGAGAGCGAATAGCTGAACGGAGTTCAAGACTTGTCTGATAACTGACAATATACCATCAGACTTTCGGAAAAACATTACCCATACGATTCCGAAGATCGCAAGAACCACCAAGTAAGAGAATTATCACACAGTCAGTATAACAGCTGATGCATCCAAGTTGCTGACAAGAATAATATACAAAAGAATGGAGAAGAGAATCTGTTGCATGACGATAAAAAAAATGGTTCAAATGGCTCTGAGCACTATGGGACTTAACTTCTGAGGTCATCAGTCCCCTAGAACTTAGAACTACTTAAACCTAACAAACCTAAGGACATCACACACATCCATGCCCGAAGCAGGATTCGAACCTGCGACCGTATCGGTCGCGCGGCTCCAGACTATAGCGCCTAGAACCGCTCGGCCACTCCGGCCGGCGCACGACGATCAGTTTTGCTTTAGGAAAGGTAAAGGCAGCAGAGAAGCAGTTCTGACAGTGCAACTGGTAATGAAAGCAAGACTACGGGAAAATCAAGACACGTTCCTAGGATTTCTCGACCTAGGAAAAGAACCAGGCGGGAACCATAAGACTAGAAGACCAGAATGAAGTGCTTGAATTAAAAAGGGTGTAAGGCAGGGGCGCAATCTTTCGCCCTTACTACTGAGTCTACACATTGAAGAAGCAAAGAGAGAAATAAAAAAAAGTGTTCAAGAGTGGAATTAAAAATCAGGGTGAAAGGATATTAATGATAAGATTCGCTGATGACATAGCTTCCTTCAGTGAAAATGAGGAAGAATGACAGGATCTGCTGGATGGAATTAACTGTCTAATGAGTAAATCGTTAAAGGCGAAAGTAATGTGAAGTAGCAGAAATGAGAACAACGAGAAAGTTAACATTAAGATCGATGGTTACGAAGTAGATGAAGTTAAGGAATTCTGCTACCTAGGCAGTAAAATATCTCAAGACGAACGGAGCAAAGAGGACATCAAAATCAGACTAGCACTCGCAAAAAGGGCATTCCTGGATAAAAGATGTCTACTAGCATCAAACACAGGCCTTACAGAAGGAAGTTCTGAAAAAGGAAATTTGTGGTAAGTCCCTATGGGACCAAAATGCTGAGGTAATCGGCCCCAAGACTTACACACTACTTAATCTAACTTAAACTCACTTACGCTAAGGAAAACAGACACACCCATGGCCCGAGGGAGGACTCGAACTTCCGGCAGGAGGGGCCGCGCGAACCGTGACAAGGCGCCCTAGATCGAGCGGCTACCTCGCACGTCATTAGAAATAAAAGGTTTTCCTAAACATCTTATTAAATCCATAAAGAGTCTATGTATAAATACGAAAACAGTTTTAAGTTCAGGTTCGAAAATGTCAGATGAAATATTAACAACCCATGTTGTAGGACAAGTGTGTATTGTATCACACACTTTATTTAAGTAACATGTTGACGACCTTTTTATGAAGGTGAAACCCGAAATACAGTTAGGAATTAAAAATGGATACAGCATACAGTTAAGTACTCTATTATACACTGATGACCAGATAATTAGACAGGAAACAGAAGATAGATTACAAACAGCAATAAGTAGATTGAATCAAAATGCGATGTCCTCGAATTTAAGTATATCTGCAAATAAGATAAAAATGAGAGCTTCAAAGGGAAACATCCAATCACATCGAAAATAATAATAACAGAGAAAATTTTAGAACAAGAATGTCACTTCAGTTACGTTTGATGTAATATTAGTTTTACCATAACAAAGACATTGAGAAGAAGGTCAATAAATTTTAAGCTGTCTACGGGAGAACTGGAAAAATGTAGTTAAGAAGTACAAATGAAATTCTGTAACTTTATGGATGTATCTAACTCCTGTATATAGTTACGAATCATGGACGAAAAAAAAAAAAAGTACGTAGGCAGTAGAGATGAAGTTCATGTGACTCCAAAAATGTATAAAAGTACGCAGGCAGTAGAGATGAAGTTCATGTGACACCAAAAATGTATAAAATAATGAATGAAACGATAAGATGAGACAGAAATATTTTAATAGCGAGATAGAAGAAAATAGACTGAAACGGTAGACACTAACGTGTAATCCTTGGAAGGAGGTGATCACAGTGATGATGATGATGAATAATAAAGGAAAGGAAGGAAAGGACATCTCAGGCAAAAATAAAACAAGGAGTGTTACAGGGCTGTTCCCATTCGAGCACTTCATTCAATATTTATGTTGGCAATGTCCTTAAAAACTGGAAGTCAGACAGTTATTCATGAAGTAAATTAGATAAACACACTGGTGTAAGTGCAATAATATTTACAAATAACAAAATAACAATACAAAAAGTTGAGAACTACCCCCACTTAATAGTAAATAGGCAAAAGCCAATATGTACAGAATACAATCAGGCTAAAGCCAATATGTATAGAATACAATTTGAAAATATCATTAAGTAAGACAAATGTTACGACCTTTCAATATAACTGCCGAATACAGACGAAAAAAGTATTTGACAACATTTTAAATAGTCGGACTGCAACAGAAGCTATAATTATGATATACACTAAAAGCTTTACAATTTCAAACAGTACGTCGAACAAGAAACAATATTTAATTACAAAACCCAAAAAGGTACAAAAATTTAATTTTACAGAACTATTGCTATACTACACTGACTAGTAAATATATTCACCTGTCAAAAGCCTGAATTACCAGTTTTTGCAGCTCGAGACTCGCAGGGAGAAAGTTCTTCAAATTCTGGAAGGTACCGACAGAGATGTGGATCCACGCCTGCTCCAGTACCGTGGCCAGCAGCGGTAGGTTTCTCGGTTGAGGATAAATGGCGCGCAGAGCCCAAGCAAGGTGGTCCCACACATTCTCGATAGGGTTAAATTACGAGGAGTTTGGTGGCCAAGGCAGTACAGTAAAGTCATCCTGGTGTTCTTCGAACTGTCCGCAGCACGTGGTGGTGCGGTAGCGTTCTCGCTTCCCACGCAGGGGTCCCCGGGTTCGGCTCCCGGCGGGGTCAGGGATTTTCTCTGCCTTGTGATGACTGGGTGTCGTGTGATGTCCTTAGGTTAGTTAAGTTTAAGTAGTTCTAAGTTCTAGGGGACTGATGACCATAGATGTTAAGTCCCATAGTTCTCAGAGCCATTTCAACCATTTTTTTTTTTTGTTTTTTTTTTTTGTTCTTCGAACCACGCAGGTACAATGCGAGATGTATGACACTTTGCATTACCTGCTGGTAGATGCCATCGAGTCGAGTAAAAAGAAACTGAGGGTGGAAATGGTCCCCAGGGATAGATGCGTTCTTATTTTGATCCACTGTGCCATCCAGAATCACGAGATCACTAGGGGAATGCCACTGAAACATTTCCTAGACCATAACGCTTCCTCCTCGGGTCTGGACGCTTCCGATGATTGTTGCAAGGTCTTGCATTCAGACGAACACGCTAAAGGCCATCAGTCATCTGAAAAGGCCACCTGCCGCCAGTCAGTGGACGTCCAGTAGCATTACTGGCGTAGAAATTCCAGCCTTCATCGCCGATGAACAGCAGTCAGCATGGGTATATGAACCACGCGCCTGCCGCGGAGGCCAATAGGCAGCGGTATTCGCTGAACGGTCGTCGGAGAAACACTGTTGGTAGGCCCTTGCTTCATCTGGGCGGTCAGTTGCTCAACGGTTGCAGGTCTGTTCATCTATAAACATCTCTGCAGCCGTTGTTCACGCCTGTCATCTTTGGCCCGTGGTGCACCACATTTGCTCAGCGCCGGTTTTGGACAGTTCCATTTTGCCAAGCACGGCATAATTTATCCACTGTGACACGCTAACAGCTTACAGACTCATTTACGAACTTAATCCGTTTCGGAAATGCTTCCAACCTTGGCGTGAAAGCCAACGACCATGCCCTTTTGGACGTCAGATAAATTACTCGGTTTACGGATTACAGCTAAAAATGGTTCAAATGGCTCTGAGCACTATGCGACATAACTTCTGAGGTCATCAGTCGCCTAGAACTTAGAACTAATTAAACCTAACTAACCTAAGGACATCACACACATCCATGTCCGAGACAGGATTCGAACCTACGACTGTAACGGTCGCTCTGTTCCAGACTGTAGCGCCTAGAACCGCACGGCCACTCGGGCCGGCACGGATTACAGCGTCCGCACTGTTTTCCGCGTCCCCCACCCCCACCTCCCCCCCCACACTGATAGTGCTACCTTCTGCCAACTGTGAATTCTTTTTGCAAGTTAACGTCGAACATAGGCGGTGTCACATTAATGTGTCTGAACCATGTATTACTGTTGTATGGGACTAAGAGTTATATAAATATATAGAAAGATGACAGTAACACACAAGCCGCAGATGTGAGATTTTCGAGAAGAGTAAAGAGCTGCAAAAGAAGATATTTAATAAAGAATGGAGATATATGAAAAGAGTGGAAAGGGCATGGTGTTAATGAGGAAACAACTGAATGCAGAGAGAGGTGGAAGTAACACGTGGATACAATGGAAGATGAAATATTACCATGAAAGTCCTAAACTACAGTACGAAAGCAAAGAGAGACACAGGTCGACCAAGAGAACTATGGACATAAATTAGGCCTAAACTTCGTGAAGACGTTATTCAGTACTGTGTTTCAATCGTCGGTTCCTCCAGCCGCGAAAGAAAACATACTGACAGCGGTCTTCCTCCGGGAAAATACGTACTTATATCTTAGGATTCAGTCTGAATGTCTTTCGATGACGGATTTGCAGAATGACTGAACAGAAGTTTCCTATATTTAATGTCTGCAGTTAGTTGTAGTTCCTGAGTGCAACGTTTACTCTCAGGGCCCAGACACGATCATTCATCCTCGTTATTAGTTGAATTATGCGGAATGTGTTCTACCAATCACGTCCAGTTAATTTCTTTGGTTATTGATTGACAGTTTTTTACTGATTGTACCACCGATGGCAGCTGATCAACAAATCAAAGCTAGATTATATCTGCATAATTGCCTTATGTGGTCGTTGTTCTTTCGACACATGTATATGTGTCGCAGCGTGTCGATAACATTACACACTCTACATTAGTCAATTTCCGACAGATGTATTTTGTGAAGATTTTCTTTCGTTGAGAGAGTTTCACTAACTGTAGTAAGTAGATCTTACGCCAGTTCATAACACTTAGTTTTGGGCGTTGGACGTTCGTCCAGATTATGTCTCAGCTATTAGAGAGAAAATTTACCTTCATACGGTTGATTAATTTTTGTTGGCTACCCGGTATGGTTGGGCAGTGGTTCGATATCACAGTGTGCTTGTTTCCACCCGGAGATAGCTTATTTCCAGTAGACGCATTCTAATGTGGCTCGCCTTGTGAAGTATTTCCCCCAAATTCTTTTGGACTTGGATATTGTTCAACTTTTTTTGTCATCTGTCTTCTGACTGGTTTGAAGCGGCCTACCACGAATTCGTCTCCCGTGCCAACCTCTTCATCTCAGAGTAGCACTTGCAACCTAAGTCCTTAATTATTTGCTAGATGTTTTGAAAACTATGTCTTCCTCTACAGTTTTTGCAGTCTGTAGCTACAGAATGTAGTATGGGTAATGTTCTCCCGAAAGTCTGATGGTATATCGTCAGTTATCAGACAAGTCTTGTACTCCGTTCAGCTATTCGCTCTCTCCTCTACATTTGGCAGTAGAATTTCCATAGCACTCTTCATGCTACTACCTTTGCTTTTAATTTCATTGAAAGTTGCTTTGACTTTTCTACGTGCTGAGACAATCATTTCTCTTTCTATTTATTCACATTTTACACGGAGCCATATTGTCTTAGGTGCCCTGTACTTCGTGTTTACTTCGCTTCTAAGTGTCTTGCATTTCTGTATTCTCGAATTTTCCTCAACATTTATGTATTTTCTTCTTTCGTCGATAAACCGAAGTACCTCTTATGTTATCCATGATTTTTTCGCACTACCTTCCTTGTACCGACGGTTTCTTTCGATGGTCTGTAGTTGCCCTTTTTAGAGATGTCCATCCTTCCTTAGCCGAACTGCCTACCGACATATTCATTATCGCACTATCAGAGAACTTCAAGTGTATCTCTTCATTCCTTAATACTTGTATCTCAGTTCTTTGCGCAGGGATCCTTCCTGACTAGTCTCTTAAACCTTAGCCTACTCTTTATCATTATTGAATTGTGTTCTGATCCCGGGTAAACCGTACGATCTAATGCCTGATTTCGAAATCTCTGCCTGATCACGATGTAATCTAACTGAAATCTTACCGCATCTCTCGGCCTTTTTCAAGTATACCTCCTCCCCTTGTGATTCTTTAACAGAATATTGGCTATTACTAACTCATATTTATTCGGCTTGTGTACCTCTATAGCACACTCAGCACACAGAAAAAAGCTTGGTTGATCATTGTATTCTATTTCTTGTATGATTA
Organism: Schistocerca cancellata; assembly: GCF_023864275.1. NCBI lineage: Eukaryota > Metazoa > Arthropoda > Insecta > Orthoptera > Acrididae > Schistocerca > Schistocerca cancellata. Next base: position 688,847,301 of record NC_064630.1, on the reverse strand, counting down.
TAAGGCTGAGCGTCATCATTAATTATTTGAGGAGGGAATAGTTCTCTCTCTATGTCACCATGCGGATACCATATAGTTAGTTAGTTTGTTAGTTAGTTAGTTTGATGAACGTAGACTTTTTTAATACCATTGTCTGCCTGCGTAGCCCAGTGTTCAACATGTCTGACTACTATTGAGAGGAGACGGGTTCGATTCCCGGGACTGCCAGGAATTTTGTCCTTGGTGGGAGGACTGGAACGGCATGCACTCAGCCCCGTGATGCCAACTGAAGAGTTACTTGAGTGAAAAATAGCGACTTGATAATCAAGAAAACCACCGACAGGGAGAGAGGTTTGCTGATCCCAAGACTCTCCATACTGCCTCCAATGACTCCGTAGGCAGGTGACGACATGGCAGTGGGCCAGTCCCGAATGCACATCAGGGCCAGCACCCGGAGTTTCGCTTTGCTATTTCAATAGCACTAGGATGCATTATACAAACAGCTCAGTGTAGATACACTGAAGCCCCAAAGAAACTGGTATAGGTATGCGTATTCAAATGCAGAGATAGTATGTAAACAGACAGAATACGGCTTTGTGGTCGGCAACGCCTATATAAGACAACAAGTGTCTAGCGCAGTTGTTAGGTCGGTTACTGCTGCTACAACGGCAGGTTATTAAGATTTAAGTGAGTTTGGTCGGTGCACGAGCGATGGGACACAGCATCTCCGAGGTAGCGATGAGGTAGGGATTTTCCCGTACGACCATTTCACTAGTGTGCCGTGAATATCAGAAATCTAGTAAAACATCAAATCTCCGACATAATTCGGCCGGGAAAAGTTCCTGCAAGAATGGGACCAACGGCGATTGAAGAGAATCGTTCAACGTGAGAAGAGTGCAGCCCCTCCGTAAACTGCTGCAGATTTCAGTGCTGGGACATCAGTAAGTGTCAGTGTGCGAAGCATTCAACGAAACATTTCCATTATGGGTTTTCGGAGCCGAAGGCCCACTCGTGTCCCCTTAATGATTACACAACACAAAGCTTTACACCTCGACTGGTCCGTCATCATCGAAATTGGACTACTGATGACTGGAAACTTGTTACCTGGTCGGTGAATCTCGTTTCAAACTGTATCGAGCAGATGGACGTGTGTGGGTATGGAGACAATCTCAGGAATCCATGGACTTTGCATGTCAGCAGGGGACTGTTCAAGCCGGTGGAGGCTCTGTAATGGTGTTGGGCATGTGCCTTTGGAGTGATATGGGACCACTGATACGTCTAGATACGACGCTGGCAGGTGGTACGTACGTAAGCATCCTGTCTGTTCAACTGCACCCTTTCATGTCCACTGTGCATTCAGATGGACTTTGGCAATTTTAACAGGACAATGCGATACCCCACACGTCTAGAATTGCTACAGAGTGGTTCTAGGAATAGTCTTCTGAGTCTAAACACTTCCTCTGGCCACCAAACTCTCCAGACATGAACATCACTTGTAAGACGTCGTGGTCTCCTGACCTTCATTGCTTACATATTCCGTCCGCCCTCACAATCATATTCCGCACATGAAGACGCTTCATTCGAACCCAAACTCGATAAGATAAAGTCAGTGTTGTATGAATTCATGTAAACGATATGCAATTAACAAGTAAGTTCACTATGGTTGAAATACTCGAGGCTTCGCGTGCTCACGTACATTACAGACACAACTGTCACAGAAGCTTTTAGTTCGGGAGAGAAACCACACAAAGGGACGCCGGTCCTTTCAGAGGACGACCCAGCCTATGTCGGCCAGTGACCGCCCATGTAGCGGACATCATGGGCCTGAGTGAAAGGGGGGAACAACCCTGTGTTCAGCTTAAAAGCAAATTCCGTTACATTGTGTGGGAGCAGCCAGCCTACGCATTCTTGACACGTTGCATGCAGTTTCAGAGATTTTCACAGGGAGACAGCAAACGCAAAACGCCAATGCTACAGGTTTCCGGATTGGTCACCTTAAACGAAACATCATTCTCCAATTTTAAAAGAGCAATGCTGATTGGCAGACGATATTTCTGACGCCTTGCGCTGAAGGAATAATGGGAAAGACGGAATGATATACCCCTTCACGTCTGGCGTGGAGAGGCGCCGTTCCGTTGTCGCTCTTGGAGCGAGGAACAAGTCTCTCCTCAGTACTTCACTGGGAGAGCACCTCTGTCGAAAGCGAATCGAAGTGCTACTCTATATTGAGTCCTTGCGATTAAGTGTTGTTCACTGTGTTGGCCGACACACTTATTGTGCGGTGTGAATGGATAGAGTTGTAGTAAACGCCTGCGAGCGAATTTTGAGTGGCATCGCGGTGGACTGGTTATCTGACTGGTGTACCACGCCAATAGTTAGAGTAGGGGCGAATAGGAATCCTTGACTTTATCAAGGCATAAGGAGAGTTCGATTGGCGAAGGTCAATCCAGATAGAACGAGAGTTATCTTATTTGTCAGCAGTGAGCGGCGCAGACAGCAGTCATCGCAGCTTACGGTATTGTGCGCTACAGCTATTGCGAGCCCCATATTTCCTCCACAACAGCACACTTCACTGCATTTCACACGCAACAGCCTCAACCGTACCTAGCAACATTCTAAAGGATAAATATTCAAGTTGAGTAGGCGCGTCTCTCAGCCATTCTGCCAAGTCAACAACCATCTTAAACTTTGTATAGAAATTTCATTAGCGAATCCTATCCTTGAGAGGTAACTTCACATTCCGAAAAGAACCAGGATATAACTTGTTCAGTTCATAACTAAAAGTGCCATTGTGATTTCTCAGAATTTTTGCAAAATAAATAATAATTTTCGTTAGTTTGATGTTTTTCTTAAACTAACTAGCACTACTCCAGTACCAAAGTATCCCACTAGTCACGTAAGAAATTTTGTGAATTTTTGTGTCATTTCCTTACAGCGGATGACTCCAGACGATATTTATTGCTGAAAGTTTTTCAGCATTTCTCTTTAGAACGTTAGGAGCGTCTGTCTGGCTTCTGTAGTAGTGTAGGGGTGGAAATTGCATCTTGCAGGAGCCACAGGGTAAAGGGTACATCTCAGATTAATCCGTTGCATAGAATAACAGAATAAGAGATCAACCCCAAACCTCAGACACTGAACATATCTGGGATGCCTTCCAAAGTGCTGTTCAGAGGAGAGCTTCACCACCTCGTACTCTTACGGATTTATGGACAGCCATGCTGGATTCATGGTGTCAATTCCCACCAGCATTACTTCAGACATTAGTTGAGGCCATGCCATGTCGTGTTGCGGTTAATTCTGCGTGCACGCGGGAGCCCTGCACGCTATTAGGCAGGTATACCAGTGCAAGACAGACGTGTGTAATATAGACATTAACGTTACATGAGCGAACATAATTTTCTTCCATGTCATTTGCAATAGTCTGGCATAAAGGATGATACAAAGGCGTGACAAAAGCTTACGCAGGAGGAAAGAGACCATGGTAAACCATATATCTAGTATGAAAAAGCTGAGTAGGTCTCAAGGTAATAAGTCAGTAACTGAATACAAAAGGACTTTACTGATTCGAAATATGCCATTCGGCATATGCCATCATCAGATAATTTTCTTGAACAAGTATGCTACGTAGTGTACTTAATGTACTGTCACATTGGATTCTCTCATCCCATACATACGATCTATAATCTGGCAGTTTAGATCACAAGTATTTCATCCACCATTTTAATAACTTATGTTTTGTACTTATTTGCTGTTAGTACTTCCGTATTTTACATCTGGTATGTGCTACACAATAGTAAGCTAAAACATTGTATGCACTGCCCACCGCGACGTTCGATGTCGTCTAGCGGCTTCCCTGGGCACGTGAGGCGGTAACAAAAGTATGTAAGGGGAGCAGACGCGAACGGCAGATCACCCTAGCGATGATATGGGCTGCAAATGGGGAAATCCTTTGAGATAAGCAAATTCGACAAAGGACAGAATGTTTTTACGCACAGCCTAACAAAGAGCATATCGAAAACGGCGAGGCTGGTCGAATGTTCAATTGCTACTGTCGTGACCATCTACGTAAAGTGGTAGAAGGTAAATGAAACAACCCCTAGGCGCTAAATGGTTGGACGCCCATGACTCTTCACAGAACGTGAGGTTCGGATGCTTGTCTGCTCTGCAAAGTAGCATCTCTGTCGAAAGAGCACAATACTGGTGCACGCACAAGTGTTTCGGAGCACGTCGTTCATCGCACGTTGTTGAAAATGGAGCTCCGCAGCAGATCATCCGTTTGTGTTCACATGTTGACCCAACGACATATTCAACTACTATTGTAGTAGGCACGGGACCAACTAGATTCAACTGTTGATCAATGGAAACGTGTCGGCTCTTACTCACATTTTTGCTGCACTAGGTAAATGGTCGTCTCCACAAACGCCGTTATCGAGGTTAACGGCGGCTCGAAATATACACTCTTGGAAATGGAAAAAAGAACACATTGACACCGGTGTGTCAGACCCAACATACTTGCTCCGGACACTGCGAGAGGGCTGTACAAGCAATGATCACACGCACGGCACAGCGGACACACCAGGAACCGCGGTGTTGGCCGTCGAATGGCGCTAGCTGCGCAGCATTTGTGCACCGCCGCCGTCAGTGTCAGCCAGTTTGCCGTGGCATACGGAGCTCCATCGCAGTCTTCAACACTGGTAGCATGCTGCGATAGCGTGGACGTGAACCGTATGTGCAGTTGACGGACTTCGAGCGAGGGCGTATAGTGGGCATGCGGGAGGCCGGGTGGACGTACCGCCGAATTGCTCAACACGTGGGGCGTGAGGTCTCCACAGTACATCGATGTTGCCGCCAGTGGTCGGCGGAAGCTGCACGTGCCCGTCGACCTGGGACCGGACCGCAGCGACGCACGGATGCACGCCAAGACCGTAGGATCCTACGCAGTGCCGTAGGGGACCGCACCGCCACTTCCCAGCAAATTAGGGACACTGTTGCTCCTGGGGTATCGGCGAGGACCATTCGCAACCGTCTCCATGAAGCTGGGCTACGGTCCCGCACACCGTTAGGCCGTCTTCCGCTCACGCCCCAACATCGTGCAGCCCGCCTCCAGTGGTGTCGCGACAGGCGTGAATGAAGGGACGAATGGAGACGTGTCGTCTTCAGCGATGAGAGTCGCTTCTGCCTTGGTGCCAATGATGGTCGTATGCGTGTTTGGCGCCGTGCAGGTGAGCGCCACAATCAGGACTGCATACGACCGAGGCACACAGGGCCAACACCCGGCATCATGGTGTGGGGAGCGATCTCCTACACTGGCCGTACACCACTGGTGATCGTCGAGGGGACACCGAATAGTGCACGGTACATCCAAACCGTCATCGAACCCATCGTTCTACCATTCCTAGACCGGCAAGGGAACTTGCTGTTCCAACAGGACAATGCACGTCCGCATGTATCCCGTGCCACCCAACGTGCTCTAGAAGGTGTAAGTCAACTACCCTGGCCAGCAAGATCTCCGGATCTGTCCCCCATTGAGCATGTTTGGGACTGGATGAAGCGTCGTCTCACGCGGTCTGCACGTCCAGCACGAACGCTGGTCCAACTGAGGCGCCAGGTGGAAATGGCATGGCAAGCCGTTCCACAGGACTACATCCAGCATCTCTACGATCGTCTCCATGGGAGAATAGCAGCCTGCATTGCTGCGAAAGGTGGATATACACTGTACTAGTGCCGACATTGTGCATGCTCTGTTGTCTGTGTCTATGTGCCTGTGGTTCAGTCAGTGTGATCATGTGATGTATCTGACCCCAGGAATGTGTCAATAAAGTTTCCCCTTCCTGGGACAATGAATTCACGGTGTTCTTATTTCAATTTCCAGGAGTGTACAATGCGCCACAGACGTAATATGGTGGGTGCAGTGTTATGCTATGGGAAACATTCTCCTGCTCTTGCACGGAGCCTGTGGTAGTAATCACAGACATGCTGACAGCTGCATCCATTCGTGGTTGATGTCATTTCCGACGGTGATGTCATGTTTCGGCAATATAATTGTCCGCATCTCGGAGCCAGAACCGTCCTACAGTGGTTTGAGGAGCATTACAGTAAACTCATGTTGATGTCTCGGCCACCAAATATACCTGCTGTACTTTTATGGAACCCATATGGGTCGCCAATTGGGCGCCATCACGAGGTACGCAAATCAGCGGCCGGCTATTTACGGGAATTACATGACCTGTGCGCAGATATCCGATGCGAAATACCTCGACAAACCTACCAAGAAACTGTCGGATCCTTGATACACAGAATCAGTGATGTATTTTGTTCCAAAGTCGGACAAACAAGAAATTAAGCAGGCAGCCATAATGATTTGGCACATCAGTGGATTTAAAATTGTAGCGTAAATTGTAATTTATTAAAATGGTGGATGAAATAGTGTGATCTAAACTGCCAGATTATAGATCTTACGTATGTGGTGAGAGAATCCAATGTCACTATACATTAAGTACACTACCCAGCATACTTCTTCAAGAAAATTATCTGTGTGTGTGTGTGTGTGTGTGTGTGTGTGTGTGTGTGTGTTTTATTCTCAACATTGTTCTCTTCTTTCTGATATAAATTTAAAATACTGTACTGACTTATTGTTATTCATAATAAAGTATTCGCCAATCTTGTTGGCGCTGTTATATGCCATAGCCATTCACGTAACGGCATCTGGTGTTAAAATTTATTTACTTGGTACATAGTGAGGAATCTCGTCCAGTCTGTTCATGTTGGTTACGTTAGTGTTGTCTAAATATCGGGCCCACTGGTTACCGTAAGTGCCAGGGTATGTGCATTATGCATGCACGTTTAGAAAAATTGTGCATCTTAGTTTTTTGTTTTGTAAATGTTTTTTATTTCATGTATAGTTATACACAATGTTCTATTTTTGACAGATTATCTGACGATGGCATACGCTGAAACGCGTCATTTTGGATGAGTAAAGTCATTTTGTATTCACTTAATGATTTTTTACCTAGACGCCTACTCAGATATTTACAGACTACATTTTTAACATGATACATTACGTTTATGTTATCAACAGATATTTCGTCAAGATCTATCCGTGACTACGGATCAGAGGTTAGGAATATGTTTGTTAGAAATACTGGCCATCAGACACAATATTTTAGTTTTCTGTTAAATCGAGCGCCCACCGGAGCTGCAATTTCATTTCCTGCGACTACACTGGCGTTTCTGAGTGTTACGTCTGCTTCAGTTTATCACTTTCATTCAATCGTGAAATATTCTATATCGGTGTGAAACTTCTACCAACGCATGTAGTACAGTCATAAAAATATTGAATTATTTGACATGTAAGTGCAGTTGTAGAAGTGTTTTATCGATGAGTCTGAGCCGCGTCGGCTCCTTCGATTGCGGTCTGAAGATCGAATCACTGGTGCGTTTTCCCTCTGGTCGCCGGGCGGCGCTCTTTCGCAGCGTCTTCCGGTTTGAAGTGTTTGCGAGGCGGGCGAGTGCGGAAAGGACAGTCACCGGGGACGAGGAGAGTGGAAGTCGGTTGGAGGCATGGAGGTAAGAATAGAGGGAGACGCCGTGACGTCACAGCTGTGAAGCTATGTGAAGCCGAGGGTAGCCATCTCAATCCGACCAAAACATTGCTGCTGCAAGCTTGTGTGCATAGGCTTGTCGCTCGCTTTTGGAAGGATTTTGCGCTATTATGGTGACTTGTGTGGTGTTCGGATGTACGAATCGTCCTGATTGTGATGCGAAATCGGAGGGAATAACATTTCATGTGTAAGTTGTCTCGTTAAGTGTGATTTTACAACTTCATTGTGAATGAACGTGTGCTACATCGGTACTTGTACTATAGCGTGTTTTTCTCCTGTATGATTTTAGCTTTCCTAAAAATGAAAGTCGGAAAGCTCTGTGGGAGAATGCCGTGAGGAGGAAGAATTGGCGTGCGTCTAAATGGAGCACTATATGTTCTCAGCATTTCCGAGAAGAGGACATAGACCGAACTTCCCTTTCAACAGTTAGGCTCCGAGAAAATGCTATACCATCAGTTTTCCCTACACACCCAAAACGTTTGCAAAAGGTATGTTAATTCAAAGAATTAAATTCTTAGTTTTCAAGTTCACGTTTCAGTATAATACGTACGTACCGTCGATAATCGAAGTGTTGAGTAACTCACTTTGTCTTCATCATGTACCAAATTAAAAGCTAACACTACATTAACTGGCGTAAAGTATAGGCCTAAACAGGACACTGTGTAGATTTGCCATTCTATGTACCGTATTACAGTAAATATTGGTGGTAATGTACAGTGTTTCCCAGTAGTGTAACGTAACTGAAATGTCCCAGTACGTATTAGAACAATATGTATTTATGTGACTTTGGAGGGAGGGTATAGCTAACTTAGTTTTCAGTTTCTATTATTTAGTTTGTGATACACGTTTATTACTGAATTAACAAAATTGTATCGTTTACATTGAAGGCTAGCTATTCGTAATATTACATTAAAAACTATTTTTAATCAGAAGAAATGCGGAATTTCGCCTTTACGAGATTTTATTTTAAACAAAAACTTTGAAACAACCAATCTGATGACGTTACATGCGTATATGGTGCAATTAGCGACTGTAATACACGCAGCGCTATAGCACACTGGCAATGTTTTGGTCAGAGTGTCATGGCAGCGAGCCACGCCCCCATGGCTTCAAAACGTAGTACGGCTGGGATACGTAGCGCCATCTCCCCGTATTCTTACCTCCATGGTTGGAGGAAACGTGTGTTGACACGCGCCGGTGGTCGGAGTATTGACCGATATGCAACGAGAACGACGTTGACTATGTTTAGCTGACAGCGGTGCGCTGGAAAGGCACCTCCCTCCTCTTGTCGAGCGGTGCTGTCTCATCTGATCTGGAGACGTTAGCGGGCTCCGTTGTTACTGCCATGCCCTACGTGATTCTTGCCAGAGTTGTGAATTTATGTTATCTGGGAAGTTTGGATCAGCTGTTGGTGTTGTCTGTATCGCTTGTTGAAACTGTCTGAGCCTGCCCACCTCGGTGTTCGCCGAGCGGCCTGTGTCGCTTTATTGAAAATTAACTTAGTTGTGATTCCCGGGTGTGACGATGCTGGCAAACTGTTTTACTGTTTGTTTTAAAATACGAGGGTCACTGCAAAAGAAATGTATGGTGCGAAAAGTGGCAATTGACCCTGAATAAAGAAAAGTGTGAAGTTATTCACATGAGTACTAAAAGAAATAAGCTAAATTTCGATTACGCGATAAGTCACACGAATCTGAGGGCTGTAAATTCAACTAAATACTTAGGGATTAAAATTACAAACAAACTAAATTGGAACGATCACATAGATAATATTGTGGGTAGAGCAAACCAAAGACTGCGATTCATTGGCAGAACACTTAGAAGGCGCAACAGGCCTACCAAAGAGACTTCTTACACTACACTTGTCCGCCCTATACTGAAGTATTTCTGCACGGTGTGGGATCCGCATCAGGTGGAACTGACGGATGACATCGAAAAAGTACAAAGAAGGGCAGCTCGTTTGGTATTATCATGAAATAGGGGAGATAGTGTCACAGACATTGGAGTGGCAATCATTAAAACAAAGGTGTTTTTCGTTCCGACGGGATCTTCTCATGAAATTTCAATCATCAGTTTTCTCCTCCGATTTCGAAAACATTCTGTTGGCACCCACCTACATGGGGAGAAATGATCATCACGATAAAATAAGAGAAATCTGGGGTCGCACAGAAAATTTTAAGTGCTCGTTTTTCCCGCGTGCCGTTCGAGAGTGGAACGGTAGAGAGACGGCATGAAGGTGGTTCATTGAACCCTCTGCCAGGCACTTTATTGAGAATAGCAGAGTAATCACGTAGATGTGGATGTAGATGTAGAAGTGTTCAGGTCACTTCATTAAGCAGATGTGAATAAGTTCCGAGGGGCTGTACGGGTTTGACCAATATTCATTCCTGTGTAACATCAAAATATTTTACAGGGCTAGAACACTATTTTTGTAAAAATACAGTTTTAAATCTGCACGTGTGAAAGTTTTACAGTGTGTAGATACATTTTTCCCGCTTGTTTTCAAACTTAGTTCAACCAGTTCCTGAGAGTGGCGCCGTCACAGTATGTCTTCAAGATGGCTGCTACACTTGACGTTCGTCAGAAGCAACGTGTTGTCATAGAATTCCTGTGCTGTAAAAACGAGACAGTGGGAAACATCCACAAGAGGTTGAAAAAGGTGTATGGAGGTGCTGCTGTCGATCGCAGTACCGTTAGTCAGTGGGCAAGCAGGTTACGTGATGAAAGCGGGCACGGCAATATTGAGGATTGTCCTCGCAGCGACAGGCCTCGTACTGCACACATTCCAGACAATGTGCAGAGAGTTAACGAATTGGGGACTGCTGACAGACGCATCACAGTTAACGAATTGTCACGCTACGTTGGGATAGGGGAAGGAAGTGTTTGCAGAAGACTGAATGTGTTGGCGTTAAAAAAGGTCTGTACCAGGTGGGTTCCCAGGATTTGGCAGTGGCTTACAAAGAAACAAGAAAAACGGTATGCAGCGAACTTTTGGAACAGTACGAGAATGGTGGAGATGAATTTCTTGGAAGAATTGTGACAGGTGATGAAACATGGCTGCATCATTTTTCGTCAGAGACGAAGAGACAATCAATGGAGTGGCATCATGCAAATTCACCCGAGAAAAAAAATTCAAAACCACACCTTCTGCTGAAAAAGTTATGGTTACAGTGTTTTTCGATTCCGAAGGACTCTTGCTTGTGGACATCATGCCAAGTGGAACCACCATAAATTCTGATGCATATGTGACGACACTGAAGAAACTTCAAGCTCGACTGAGTCGTGTTCGACCACATCGGCAAAAGCAGGATGTTTTGCTGTTGCACGACAATGCATGGCCACATGTCAGTCAAAAAACCATGGAAGCGATCACAAAACTCGGATGGGCAACACTGAAACACCAGCCTTGCAGTCCTGACCTGGCTCCAAGTGACTATCATCTCTTTGGGAAACTGAAAGACTCTCTTCGTGGAACAAGGTTTGAAGATGATGACTCCCTTCTGCCTGCTGCCAAACAGTTGCTCCAACAGGTTGGTCCAGAATTTTACCATTCGGGTATACAGGCGCTTTTTCCAAGATGGCGTAAGGCAGTTGAGAGGGATGGAAATTATGTAGAGAAATGAAAATGTTGTTCCTAAAGGATGTATCTACACACTGTAAACCTTTCAAACATGTAGAATAAAAGATGGAATTAAAAAAAATAGTGTGCATTTCTTTTAGAGTAACCCACGTACTTCCGTTAGCGGAGTTATTTTCACTGTAGCGAACCTCCTCCCTTAATAGTCTATCTCCTTGCCAAATGATTCGTAACATTATTAGTGTCATCATCTGCGCAAGCCGTTTGAGTGGCATTGCTAGCAGCACGACATCACCAGCGATGCCTCTACTGGGATGGTGACCATATCAGTTGGACCATAGACTACTGGAAAACTGTGGCCTGATCAGATGAGTCCCGACTGTAGTTGGTAAAAGCTAACGGTGGGATTCATGTGTAGTGCAGATCCAACGAATCCATGGACCCAAGCTGTCTACAAGGCACTGTGCAAACTGGTGATGGCTTCGTAAGAGTGTGGGTTGTGCTTACTTGGAATGGACTGGGCCCTGTGATCCAACTGGATCGATAATGGACTGGGAATGGACATATTCGGTTACCTGGAGTCAATATGCAGCTATTCGTGGACTTAATGTTCTCAAACAATGATATCACGTTAGTGGACGACAACAATTCGCCACAGGTTTGAAGAACATTCTAGACGTTTCGAGCGAATGGTTTGCTCACCCATATCGCCTGACTTAAATCCCATCGAACATTTTTGGAACGTAATAGAGAGGACAGTTCGTGCACAACATCCCACACCGGCAACATTTTCGCAATTATGAACAGATGTGGAGGAAGCATGAGTAAGAATGAGTCAATATTTCTGCAGGGGACTTTCAGCTACTTGTCGAGCCCATGCCACGTCGAGTTGCTGCACTTCCCCGGGAGAAAGAAGGTCCGATACGATATTAGGATGCATACCATGACTTTTGTTACCTTTGTGGGTAGCCTATATGTTCTGCCCTCTCTCGAGTTCCAATTGTAGATCACCACTTCACCTCCGATGATGTCTCCCGCGGCCAAAGATCGAACATAGAGGAAAACTTTACATATCGACTATGGCCTGAGCACGGCCTGTCAGCCCGGAAATTTTAAGTGAAATCGCTGGTTATGATAATACTTTATTCGTGATGGAGTCATAGTTAGGGATTACGTTACCGACCTCAGTGATGTAGGGGCTGCAGGCGTGCGGCGTAGTACCAGCGGTTTGCTTGGCGGCAGGCAGGGCGTTGGGGAAGCTGTAGCTCCTGACATCCTTGGTGCTGTGGAGTCCTGATGCAATTGTCATCCCATCAGCAAAGAAAGGGCGTGGCCGGTCTGTGGCAGCAGCGTCGACGCACCTGAATAGACGGCGTTAAACCATAGTACCCAGTAGGCGAAAATCGAAAGATAATAGGCGCACTGGCTGGTGATGGTCAGCAACAATAAGGTCTTGACAATGCGACCCACCAGTGACGTAGTCACTAGCAGAAGGAAGTCACTCACTAGATGATTCAGCGGTGTGAAGCCCAGTTGTTTGAATAAGTACTCCAGCTCAGGTGGATAACTACTCGAGTGAAAATGTCCTTGATAGCTTCCAGCAGCATGATCTTTCATATACTGTATCACAAAACATGCTAAAAGTCGGGCTGAAATGTCTCATAACTGCCACAACTGCAGCCACTGGCCAGGTGCTCCACATTGCAACAGCCATTTGTGTCTGCCCTTTTCAGCTTCTCTAAAGCGACGAACCTATTATTTAACGGTGCTGACGTCCACCGAAGTATTTCTATATACCTTCCTCAGCCTTTCATGAACGAAACTGGGGGCTTCACCTCCCGCAGTAAGGAATTCATTCACAGAGTGCTGTCACACAGTGAGGTGACAAGAGTCATGGGATACCTCTTCATATCGTGTTGGACTTTCTTTTTCTGGCAAAGTGCAGCAACTGGACGTGACATGGACTCAAAAAATCGTTGGAAGTCCCCCCGTAGACATACTGAGAAATGCTGCCTCCATAGCTGTCCATAGTTGCGAAAGTGTTTCCAGTGCACGAACTGACTTCTCGATTATATTCCATAAATGTTCGATGGGATTCATGTTGGTCACTGTGGGTGGCGAAATCATTCGCTCGAATCATCCAGAATGTTCTTCAAACCAATCACAAATGGTTGGGGGCCTGGTAACATGGAGCGTTGGCATCCATAAAAATTCTCTATCGTTTTGAAACATGACATCCATGAATAGATGAAAATGGTCTCCTAGCAGCCAGTCAGACCAGAGCAACCAGTCCATTCCATGTAAACACAGCCCACCACCAGCTTGCACAGTGCCCTGTTGACAACTCGGGTCCGTGGCTTCATAGGGTCCGCGGCACACTCAAACCCTTCCATCAGATCTTACCTTATTCATGTGACCTAGTCACGGTAAACACCAGTGGTTGTGCTACAGGCGATGTCATGTTATTTGCAAAGGCAATCGCATTGGTCGTCTGCTGCCAATTAACGCCAAATATCGCCGCACTGTCCTATCGAATACGCTGGTCGTTCGCCCCACATTGATTTTTTCAAATGTGTGTGAAATCTTATGGGACTTAACTGTTAAGGTCATCAGTCCCTAAGCTTACACACTAATTAACCTAAATTATCCTAAGGACAAACACACACACCCATGCCCGAGGGAGGACTGGCACCTCCGCCGGGAGCAGCCGCACAGTCCATGACTGCAGCGCCTGAGACAGCTCGGCTAATCCCGCGCGGCCCACATTGATTTCTGTGGTTATTTTACACACTGTTGTTTGTCTGTTAGCTTTGGAAATTCTACGCAAACGGCGCTGCTTTCGGTCGTTAAGTGAAGGCCGTCGACCACTGCGTTGCGAGATAATGCCTGAAATTTGACACTGTGACACTGTGGATCTCGGAATATAAATTTCCTAACGATTTTCGAAATGGGATGTCCCTTGCATCTAGCTTGAACTACCAGCCGCGTTCAAAGTCTGTTAAATCCCATTGTGCGTCCATAATCACGTCGGAAATCTTTTCGCGTGGATCACCTGAGTACAAATGACAGATTCTCCACTACGCTTTTATACCTTGTGTACGCACTTATGTCAGTGTCGTTATTCTTTAAACGTACACAGTGCTCCCATCTGTTGAAGTAGGACGCTGTTGGAGTTGGCTGTAGAGGAATGAGTGCGGAAGTGCGACAAATTCACGAATACTACGTTAGAAGCTTAAAGAAAGAGGAAAAAAAATTGAGGCTTTATCCCTGGCTTGCTCTCGCAACATCATAATTTCAGATGGGGAAAAGGTACGAAATTATTGTCGTTGACAGAACTCTCAAATATGCCACGTTGTTTGATATGTGCAGTGATTCATCAAAATTCTGGAAAAATATTACTCGTTCTATACTGATGAACTAGGTAGTAGGAAAGAAACGAAAACAAATATTTTGTAGCATAACGGATAGGCGAAAGTTCGTTTTTAACGCAGCGGCGATGACGCATCAAACATACCACGAATTAACAGCGTTGAATAACTAGACATGAATTGATAGAAGTAACTCCTGTACACATGCTCCGATTCAGTGACATTTCGTGATTTGGAAAGCGGAGCTCTTATGAGCTTTCATTTCAACGAATAGGAAACGTAATAATGTGGCCCGCACAGCGCCAAAACAACAGATTTTGTAATTTATGATTCTACGCTACATTAGATAACACAGCGCTGCACTACGCTACACCTCCATGTTGGGTGACGTTATGCAGTCCAGTGGCTGCCAGCGTAACATTGGAACAACTATACTGCAGTCACTATTTATTGCATGGATATTCGACACTGAAGTAGTCGGCTAGAAACCCTGGACAGGCGTGGAAGACCGAGAGAGGTTAATTAAATTTCACTTCCGTGCCACTGCGCTTTGCACGTATACTGCTGTTCTAAAGTATTGCACGTCCCTATAGAATATGGAGAATTTTGGTACAGAATTTCTAAAAACGTTTCGTATTTGAAATTTCAAATACTTATTAAAGAAGGATAGTCCACATGTGAGCAGGAGCATTATGACGAAGAACAGGATCGTTTCCAATGTTTTACTTCAAGGAAATATGTCAACAAATGGTTCAAATGACTCTGAGCACTATGGGACTTCTGCGGTCATCAGTCCCCTAGAACTTAGAACTACTTAAACCCAACTAGCCTAAGGACATCACACACATCCATGCCCGAGGCAGGATTAGGACCTGCCGCGCGGTTATATGTTAACAGAACGAACATATTTGCACAATGAGATGTCATGTAACTAACAACATCAAAGTGAAATATTAAATATTTTGATAAAATTTCCATTTAATTTGGTCATAACGTAAAACGTTGTGTATCAAAAGCGCATTATTCGGTATTCATGCTTTAAATGATCTTGGCCCTCAAAACAGCATTCAGTTTGTCAGGCTTGGAGTCGGTCAATTTTCCAGTTGTACTGATGTCAAGTACATGGAGCCGTACTTCTACAGCTACCTTCAAAAGCTCCTATTTTGTAGTAGGCTTCTTCTTCTGAACCCCTTTCCCATCTAGCTGCCAAAAATTTTCATTGGGGTTAAGGTCTGGCGAATTTCCCGGCCATGTAATTTCTCTGACACCTAATTCAATCGTGACAAAACGAATCAGAAATGACAGATTCGCACGATGACCAACAGCAGTAACCTTGGAAATTGTATTACGAAGATAAAATAACCAAAACTCGCTTGCTTTAAGTGTGGCGTGAAGCTAGATCCTGTTGGAAAATCCAGCGCGCATCCGGGAAAGCATCGCTTGTGGTGAACATCAGAGGGTGCCGCAATGCAACTTCGTCTTGAACACTATTCACTGTTCCCTGAACAAAGTACAGCCTTCCAACACCTCGGTACGTCAATACTCCCTACACAGTTACCGATGGAGAATGTTTCATGGTTCGTACAAGGCAGTCAGGATCTACCCTTTCATTGAGTTCACACCTGATGACCTGTGGTCACTCATTATGAAAAATCCGCTTTCATCTGAAAACGCCACAATTCTCCACTGCTGTTTTGTCCAGTTTACGTGCAGTCTGAACCATGCCAGCCTCTTCATACTCACGGCAGCAGTAAAAATGGCTGCTTTTTGGAAACTCTAGTCCTCATTCCTATCGCACACCCTAACGACTGATGAGCTAGAACCAAGTCCCGTTGCCTCTTGTCATGTTCTTACCAGTTCAACTGAAGTACCACTTCCGTTCTTCCGGCTTAGTCGACGAAGTGTTCTGTCTTCCCGGGCCGAAAAAATGAGCGGGCGCCCGCTTCATGGTACATTTTCCATATATCTTTTGACCATCAGCTTCTACAGATTTCGTCTCACAACTCACATTGAACAGTTTAATCTCTTTGCCATTCCTGTGCTGTTTAGCCCTTTTTAATGTAAAACCTCTCTGCACTTTTACTTTGTAGAGGTTAATTTAGGAGTTTGAACCATGAAGGTAAATGCACACATGCACTGTAGTAAGAATAAAATGAAGCAATACTTTCTGACCAGAGTTAGTGAACGCCAAACCTCAGTTAACAGAGATCACTTTCTGAGCCAACAATCGACATTATGAGATCACATTGTTCTTAGACATTGAGGAAAGGCAACTCCCCCCCCCCCCCCCAAAAAAAATATATATACCTTCCTGCGTGAAGATGTATAACTGACAAAAGAGCATCATTGCGTTCGGGGGCGTGTAATACTCTAAAACAGTAATGTACATGAAAAACGTGGACAAAATAGGGGAACAATGGAAGTATAAAACATTACCCTGCCCAATGCCATACACGAAAGCCGTTGGCATTCAAAACAGCTTCCAGTCGTTTCAGAATAGTCTTGAACCATTGTCCTCGCAAAATAGGGGAACGTCCAGATGCCGATGATGGAGGTAGACAGCAGCCAAGCAGCTCGCATTCGGGAGGACGACGGTTCAATCCCGTCTCCGGCCATCCTGATTTAGGTTTTCCGTGATTTCCCTAAATCGCTTCAGGCAAATGCCGGGATGGTTCCTTTTAAAGGGAGCGGCTGATTTCATTCCTCATCCTTCCCTCACCCGAGCTTGCGCTCCGTCTCTAATGACCTCGTTGTCGACGGGACGTTAAACACTAATCTCCTCCTCCTCCTCCACAACATCGCCCTTGAGGAAGAAACATTATACCATGGGATGGACCTGATTAGCCAAAATTGTCACACAATCTTTGCTAGGAGTGGGATTTTGCAGAGTAAACCTTGAGCCCATGGAATACCACGATGTAACTGCCCAAATCACCTCCCAACACCAGCATTGTTTCACTCTTGGGACGTAAGCTCGGCCAGAATTTGGAAAAAGTGTGGAACAAGACACATTCAACTAAATGATTTTGTTCCATTGGTCCATAGCCAAGTTTTATGACTTCAGAACCACATATTACTGGTACAGACATTTTCATCCCTGATGAGCGGTTTTGATATTCCAGTTCGCCCTACATTTATCAGCTTATGGAGCTCCCGTCGTTTTATTTTGTTACTGGCGTGGTCCTGAGGGCGACATTCAGTTCCACAGTGACTTTTGCATCTGTCGCTGCACTTCTCTTTAATGACTGTCTGTCACTAGCAACCAACACAGACTTTCGTCTACGTTGTGACTGAGCAGATGATGTTTTTCTGCTTTCCCAGTATGTGGTACACATGTTCGATACGGTGCCTCTTGAAACACGAAACGCTTTGGCTACCTTGCTTATGGAAGCACCCACCAAACAAGTGCCAACAATTTGCCCATGTTCAAATTTACTTTGCTGGGACATTATATGCTGAAAACTACACACAACACTTTTCTTACCATGACTGACACTTATAGCGTATTGAGGACATTGCACAGAAGCCGTTAGTGGCCAGATGTAATAGTGGTACCTGAATTTTGGCTACCATCTGCATTTATGTTCAAGTATGCATTCCTCACAATGTTTCCATATTTTTGTCCAACCCTTTTACATAATGAGATAAAGATTCTGAGCAAAGGCAGCAGAGATTTCACAAAACAACAGCTGTTTAAATGTGCCAAATTTATTATTGCAGAAATGATTACAAAGAATGCACACATACTCAATGTAGAAGCCACAGGTCGTCCATGTTGCGTTGGTGTAAGCCATTGACAGAACATCAGGCGGCAAAGAGGTTGCAAGAAGGTCGATAATAGCCGCAAGCAACGCGCCTAGCAGGAGAAAGGCCAAAGACAGTCTCGCGAGAAACGCGCCGCCAACGCCCTCTCGACCGCTAGTATTTAGACCGCCGCCATGTACCGGAGGGCCCAGTTAGCCATCCAGTGAGTCAGAGATTCATCAGTCGCAGCCCAGTGGGAGTTGCAGTCGCAGTTAGCTCCGCCTCTAGCTCAGAGTATGTCATTACCAAGCGACCAGAATAGTGTATGTAGCAGACTTGTGCTTCACCAGAAGTGAAGCTAATGTGCACTATTACGGAAGAGCTCGTACCGCAATTCATGGACTAGCTTAAGTTAAGTAACTTCTTGTTCTTATGAATAAAGAACCCTGTTAATACAAGCATGCAGTTGTGTTATAGAAAGAGGATACCAGCCGCCAAACAACAACCTCTCCTTGCTTCCCTTAGTACAAGCCTACAATTACAATGAGACGACACAAAACATGTAAGGGAGGGAACTCATCTGCGCTACCAGTCTGTGAATCGTGTAAACATTGTTCTCTGTACTTTAAAAATGGTTCTAAAACAGTCTCGGACACAATTCGCAGTTCGCCGCTTTACCTCCGAGGATGTCTCCCGCAGTCGGAGACGAAACGTCAGGAGAGAGTTTTATACTTCGACCACGGCCTATCAGCCCGGAAGTTTTAAGTGAAAATAAAACATTTATTTACATTGGTTATCGGCTCCTTGAGAACATTTATATCGTAATGGCAGGCTGTGGCGGTGAAAGGAGCAAGTGTTATGACTAACGAAAATCAAACTGCTCAGTTGACGTTCATGGAGTCGTAATATCTGCTCCATTCACTGCCGTTGTCTACCATCATAATATAAATGATCTAAAGATGATCTGACCGAAACAGATAACAATTATAAATAAATGGTTTATTGCGGTGTAGATTATTTTTAATCCATTTTTATGGTACTTTTAGCAAGATCGCTGTTTCTTCACGAGAAATGTTCTCAAAAATTGGTGTTTGTTGTCCGTGTTTTCATATTTTAGCTGCTTATGTATATCGCTTTTCTGAGGCAGACTTTGGAGACCAAACCAGCATTTGCCGAAACTATTGAGAGAAACAGCCTAAAATCCACAACCACGCAGGCTGGTGTACCAGTTAATCCTCCATGCAGAGTCGATCCTAGTTTGGTTCACCTAACTGTCTCACAGGTTTGAGAATTGTGCGTTATGCAATACTAACAGTCGTTGTCATTCCGAGATAAATGGGGTGTTTCCGTAAAAGCGTGCAAAAATTTAACAAGTTATGGAGGATGCTCCATTGAACAATTTGAGATGAGGAACCTGGAATCGGAGAGGCCAGCTTAAGGAGATAATAGAAATAATGTCCCATTAATGTGTACTTTTTTATTTTCATTAATTACAGTTAACTGCAAATACCACATCGACACAAGTATCATTTATACTGAATCTTACAAAATGTGCTGAAACTGGTGGCCATTAACCTTAATGCAAGCATGACATCGGCGAACAAGATTCTGGCACACCCTGACAAATATTCCCGGAGTGATCCTTATGTTGCCAGGTCCCTAGTTTCTCCTTTCCAATAAACCAGTCTCCAACATTCGTCGATCGAGAGAAATAAACACTCGTCGTGACGGATGATACCTGTTAGGAAATCGTTGCCTGTACAGCCATTCAGCAGCGAGAGCATTGCCACGTTCTGTTACATACACAAGGTGGATGTCAGTGAGTTCTGCGAAACCGTAGTGGTACTGGTCCACCGTACTGTACTGCACGTTTCTGAATTCCATGCCCGTTTTGTTATGTAAGAATGTAAATACGATGCAACAAAGCCACCTTAAGGACAAGTAAACAAAACCTGCATCATGAATTACTAGTAATCAGGTTCGTCCTCCTTGTACATGTGAATAAACAGTACTGTATGTGTAAAATTGTACGCATTTTAGTTGTAAACAAGCTGGAAAACAGTAATGCTGGACAAAGTACTAGACAAGTTTACTTCCATATCTCCTTAAGCTGGCTGCTCTGGTCCAAGGTTCCCTATCTCAAATTGTTCAGTGGAGCATTCTCCATGTCCTGTAACATTTTTACACCCGTATAAATCAACTATTTGACTGGGGAAATATTCTCCTTCTTGATGACAGTAATGTGTTAATCACAGATAAAATACCACAACTCCTGATAAGGAAAGTAAATGAAACTCTCAAGTAAGTTTATAATAGGCAGCTAGCAATAAACTAACACTGAAGATGAAGAAAACAAACAGCAAAAATTTCTTGTTAATGAGGGAAAACAGTTCTGCAATATTAAGTTTTGACTATACATACATAGCTGGCATAACAAATACAACATTTTTAGGAATGAATGTTGACTGCCATCTGGTATGGAATGAACACACTTTGACACTAGGAAAGCAAATGTCATCAGCCCGTTATTATCTGCTGGTATAAGTTCGAAACAGACAGTGCATTGTAACTGCATACCATACCATTGCTGTATACGCTCGATGCTTAGCTATGGAATGATAAGCAACAATATTGTGTTAATTTACGTAACAAATCTTTACTTTGAGCCCAGTTAGTATTGTTGCTTATTGTTCCATAGTTAAGTACTGAGTGCATATAGGAATGGTATGCGTGTAAATTACCAAAAGTACTTTAGGAGCAGTTTTAATTGGCATCAAACAGGTGCCAGATTTTACTTTCATTTAAAAAAACCACAAAACATCGTTTTCTTCCATGGAATGAAATTGGAAGATAAAATTGCAACGGAAAAGTTTGTTAGACAACACTTCTTAAGTAATACTTTGTTGGGGGTCACACATTTTTTTACAGGACACAGAGAAAAAATGGTTCAAATGGCTCTGAGCACTATGGGACTCAACATCTGAGGTCATCAGTCCCCTAGAACTTAGAACTACTTAAATCTAACTAACCTAAGGACATCACACACATCCATGCCCGAGGCAGGATTCGAACCTGCGACCGTAGCAGTCACGCGGTTCCGAACTGAAGTGCCTAGAACCTCACGGCCACCGTGGCCGGCTGACACAGGGAAGCAACAGGAAAAAAATTAACACCACAACAAACATCTCTGTCACCCTACAGTGCTCAACGTCTCGTTAACATTTGGAAGCGTGCTGATTCTGCTATTCAGACAGATGAGATACACGCAGAATGTAACGGAAAAGCGAAACTAATGTCATGGTCCTTATTCAGCGGAAAGTGCGGAGTGTGTGCAGTGTAAAATGATTTTTATGAGCGTACTTGTTACGTTCTTTGTAACTATATATGTATAAAAAATTATGCGCAACATGCAACAAATAAATTCTTCGTCATTTAAACATACTGTAGTAACTTCGCTATTTATGTGAATTAAATAAGTATTTGATTGTTTACCTCTTTACATTAAATCAAATGTTTTGTGTAACAGATCTGTGGACAAATACATTATCTAACTAATTATAAAGAAAGGACACAGCCCACATAACTGTAGCACAGCGCACGTTTCCACTTTTGCGAGGATCTGTGCTGTGGAACGAATTTGCGGTCCTCTTGTGGTTGGCCGTAGTTCATCGTGAAGGGCGACTTTAATGGACGTAGTTTAAAGTCGGAAACTCTGCAGTGCCCTCGTGGGCCGCAGTTTTCGCCTGAGCTGGCGTTCAGGAGCAGTGTACGGCTAAGTCGCAGGGTATTGCGGACGCCTTTTACATCTCCACTTTTACAAAAACAAAGTAATCGACCTTTGGTTCTGACGCTAATGAAATTCCTTCTCCGTTGACTTTTCAGAAGCTTGAGCGCTAATATCGCTGCGTTTTTATTCCAGCATTTTGTCATTTGGCACCGCGGAAGTGAACGGATCCTGTACTATGAAGAGGCAAGGCGACTGTCGGAAATCGAAGCCAGACTTAAGATTGCGACAGCTAGCGATGCTAACAACTACACGAAGTACGCAATTTTCCCTTTCATAACGACCGTTGTTTTCCGAAACTGTTTCCTCGTCCGGTTTGAGAATTTAAATTTAATTTCTTTTGCTGTACACTGTCAATAATCACAGGTTTTTAGGAACTATGGAACTAACCTCAATATTTGACGACTGCGGCTGCTTTCAATGTCTTAAGCTTGTCTCTAACCTATAACTGATCTACACGTAAAACACAATTTGACCTATACTGATCGATTGCTATTACATGGCGATGAAGTGGCGTTGTTCGTTCACTCACGCGTTATTTTTAGTGATAAGCGTGTCAGCAATAAGAAGGATATCTACATCAACGGATAAAAGCACCTACTCGACCATCTGTGTACACGTTGTAACGTCCCCTTAGAACAATTTATACATGATTGTGCTTAAACTGACACTCAATAATTTTAGCGCAACGCAATCTGACTATAAAAAGTCCCTACAAAAGAATGGCCCAGACAAACATTAAACTATACCTTTCACAAATCACTTACCTCACAACAATCTTCGTTACTCGAACTACTGCAATACAGCGAGCGCCACTACTGCCAGCTAAATAAAAGATTCAAACTACGGAAGACACTAACTACTGATAGGGATAGTTAGCAAATGAAAGATATTAATAGAGAACAAACAATGTATTTACCTTAATAGTCATAATATATATAGCAGTTCATGACAAATTACAAAACTCCGCCATCTATCTCCCCACATCCACCACTGCTGGCGGCTCACCTCCAACTGCGCAACGCTACGCGCTGTTCACATCCAGCTGCCCAACACTACAATGGCAGACAACAATGCAAACTAGCCACAGACTGCACACAGCACAGCCAGTGATTTTCATACAGAGCGCTACGTAACGTTGCCAATAAGAAAACATAAACAGCCTACTTACAACGTTATCCTAAATTACTGCACTTCGGCCTTTACATGATACAGTTTCGCTGTTTTATGTCATATTTCATTAATAACGATGATTGCGTTGTGAAAGGGCCGATATATTCTAATAGTGTAAGTCATGGTAGTGTGTTCGCACTCATCTAAATCCATGCTTGTTTTGTTACATTTTAGTCAAAACCTGGTTCAGAGGCTTCATGTTTCAGAGTTTCAACCATTCTATAAGTTATTTGTTTTAAGGTATAACAGCGCTGGTCGTTTATCTTTGACAGTCATGGTCTCAGTTAGATATGCGCAATGTTCCCCGCTATGTTGATATGCAGCGCGTCATCTAGTCCTACTTAGTTTCACGTGAGCTCCCGAGGCCCACCGCACGGCGTCCATGGAGACGAGGCGCTCGCCGGAGCTTAAGTCAAGTCTTGGTGTTAGTACCTTAGTACCTATGTACAGCATTTTTAAAATGTGACTACGCCTATTCAGGCTGTTTTAGTTTTATTTCTAGACCAAGCCCTCATAGACATATTATAGTATTAGGTTTATCTTCTGAAGAAGGCTCGATTACTTGCGATTAAATCTAGGTAAAGGTTAGTTTCATTGCCGCAATCGAGGCTAATAGTTTCTTATGTATTAGATTATCACGATTGCTGACTGGGCTGCAATTTTGAAAGTACTAAATTAATGAGATATAATGGTACTGTATCAACAACCTATATTTTGATATTGTTTTATTAGGCAAACAGTTTCGACGTTCCAATCACGTCATCTTCAGACCTGACACACAAGGCACCAATAATCGTATCTGATTCTATAGATACTCGAACTTCTTGACAATGTGTGCTCTTCACACGCGTGACAGCAGTTTCTGTTACATGTGCGAAGAGGGCACTGGTATCTACGAACCAGATACGATTACTGGTGTCTTGTCTTATACATGCACAAGTGGTACTTCATGCGACAGACCTGAAGATGACGTGATTGAAACACTGAAACTAGTTGTCTCATAAAACAATACCAAAATAACTGCTGTTGGTAAAATATTAATACATTTCATCGACCAGCCGCTGTCACACGCTCCTGAACCCAAGATGGAATCACAATCACGTAACAGATCTACTCATATTACCTGCTGCAATCTAATGAAACACATGTGTTTTGCTAGTTGTTATCTCTGAATCAACCGCGTTCCCCGTTAGCTCTTGTTACAGCCACCCCTTCGACTCGGACGTCACCAGCAGTCATTAAGAAGTGGCCGAACAACTCTGTGTAGAATGTAACAAAATGCCATTAAAGAGTACGTCAAAGGGAGTCGAATGAGACTCGAAATTCGGAAACCGTTTTCAGAGAGGAATTTTCCTGGTCAGGTACATGATTGATAAGCAGTGCACATGGGCTGCTGGAGTGGAATGCTGACCCATTTTGAGGATACAAAAATTTGTTTTCACCACGTTAATTAAAACAGAGCACTGGCAAGAACACAATGATTAGTTAGCATCTGCAAATCGAAATTGTATAAAAGCAATGGGAATACTTCAAAAAATTTTAAAAGAGAAATAGCCTCATGGCTCCAACTTTAAATTAATAAAAAAATTACTTTACACAAATATAACTTTAACATAACTGCAGATCCGAGCTCACTAGTTGTGACATTAAGTCGATTATCACACCTTGTGAATATGAAAAATAAGTTTGTAAAGCTATTAGGTTTCAAAAATACTCAAATAGCAAGATCTCGTAAACACCTCAATTATCTATTATAGAAAACATTCAGCAATATGATGTTCAAATGTTTGTGAAATCTTATGGGCCTTGACTGCTAAGGTCATCAGTCCCTAATCTTACACACTACTTAACCGAAATTATCCTAAGGACAAACACACACACACACACACACACACACACACACACACACACACACATATGCCCTAGGGAGGACTCAAACCTCCGCCGGGACCAGCCTCACAGCCCACGACAGCAGCGCCTTAGACCGCCCGGCTAATCCCGCGCGGCTATATGATTTTGTGATAGCCTGAAAGATCTACACAGCAATCAGCACATTCTCGGCGTTCACATCGGCCGCGCGTCTGAAATACGTGCTCGAGAGCTCAAGAGACAACAGGCAGGAGGGCCTGCGCACAACAATAACGGGTTCTAGAACACACAAACCCAGTATTAATACGCAGTTCACTAAGGTATTTGTGGTGTCACCGCCAGACACCACACTTGCTAGGTGGTAGCTTTAAATCGGCCGCGGTCCATTAGTACATGTCGGACCCGCGTGTCGCCACTGTCAGTAATTGCAGACCGAGCGCCACCACACGGCAGGTCTAGAGAGACGTACTAGCACTCGCCCCAGTTGTACGACGACTTTGCTAGCGACTACACTGACGAAGCCTTTCTCTCATTTGCCGAGAGATAGTTAGAATAGCCTTCAGCTAAGTCCATGGCTACGACCTAGCAAGGCGCCATTAACCATTTCTAGAGAGAGTCTCACTTGTATCATCAAGAATGCTGTGTACAAATGATGGATTAAAGTTAAGTATTCCAGCAGCTACGTACTTTTCTTATAGCATTTATTACGTATCCTGTTTCAGACATAACGCCAGCCGGCGTGTGTAAACGCGTGCCTTTCGGTTACCCGTCACTGTGGACTGGCTGTCTTGTCAGTCCACTACAGTATTAAACCCAACAGCCAAGTACTGGTTAGAGCCAAATGCAGGAGGAGATGTTTAACGTTACAGTGTGACAACCGCAGTTACTATTAAGGCAATAGTTCATTAAACTGACGACGCAAAATTGTTACTCTTACAGTTGTCAACAAGGAAGAAGTTTGCAATCCCAATTTAAATTAGCGGCTGAATACACAGAATAAACGTTGATTCATAAAACTGACGACTTAACATTTTAACAATAATAATAATAAAGGAATCTCCGTAATCGGCCACACTTGTTATTCAAGATAAATGCAACGGAACCAGGGCACAGAGCGGTTACATGGTAATCGAAGTATCGCGAATCCACGTCCAAGTGGTTTAAGGAATGACTAGGGAAAATAAATGTGGCTACACGGAGCATTCACATCAAACACTTCCGCCACAAAGTAGCTCACCATTTAAAGTTAGTGACAGTAGCCTTGCCGCAGTGGTTTCACGAGTTCCCGTCAGATCACCCAAGTTAAGCGCTGTCGGAATGGGCTAAAAATGGTTCAAATGGCTCTGAGCACTATGGGACTTAACATCTGCGGTCATCAGTCCCCTAGAACTTAGAACTACTTAAACCTAACTAACCTAAGGACCTGCCCGAGGCAGGATTCGAACCTGCGACCATAGCAGTCGTGCGGTTCCGAACTGAAGCTCCTAGAGCCGCTCGGCCACCGCGGCCGGCCGGGATGCGCTAGTACTTGGATGGATGACCATCCGGTCTTCCGAGCGCTGTTGGCAAGCGGGGTGCATTCAGGCCTTGCGAGGCAAACTGAGGTGCTACCTGATTGAGAAGTAGCGGCTCCGGTCTCGGAAATTGACATACGCTCGGGAGAGCGGTGTGCTGACCACATGCCTCTCCATTACCGCATCCAGTGACGCCTATGGGCTGAGGATGATACGGCGGTGTCGGCCGCGGTGGCCGAGCGGTTCTAGGCGCTTCAATCTGGAACCGCACGACTGCTACGGTCGCAGATTCCAATCCTGCCTCGGGCACGGATGTGTGAGATGTCCTTAGGTTAGTTAGGTTTAAGTTGTTCTAAGTTCTAGGGGACTGATGACCTCAGATGGTAAGTCCCATAGTGGTCAGAGCCATTTGAACCATTTGACACGGCGGTCGGTCGGTACCGTTGGGAATTCATGGCCTGTTCGGGAGAAGTTTTTAGCTTTTATTTAAAGTTAGTCCAGGAGCTCGCTGTTAACATGCACGCCAGGGTAAATTCCCGCGCTCTCCTCAGGAATCGAGATAGACAGGACTCTTAACCAGAGCCTATGTTGACCGGTGGCTGCTTCCGCACTCGAGTTCCGCTCGCGCCGGAATGTCAACACCGTGCGTCCTCGCAGTACACCGAGCGCCGAGTGAGTACTCGCGAAGCTCTGTGCGCTGTCTTCCCTCTGCCACTGCCGCCGACCGAGTCTCCGACACTGCCTTCGACCGAGTCTATCTACCTCGCGAACTGCGGCCGTCCTAAATAGAGGGCGCTAGCCAACCAGGACGCCGCAAAGGACGTAACTTCGACAGAGAAACTATCCTGCCAAGAGCATCGCAGGAAGTCTCGGCTCACTTTCGTTAGTTTGTTTGTTCGTTTCATTTTCCACGGATCATGTGCGTGATAAATCGTGATAATGTGGACCGAGTCATTCTACATTCAAATAACAGATTATTTTGAAAATATGGCTACGTGCAGATTTTTTTTAAATATACAGATGTGAGTTAATAATTCCTAGACACCATCTTCTACAGATTACAAAAACAGGAATTCTTCCACAGATGGAGCTGTCAGGGATAAACTTTTCATCTCGTCTTTAAATTTTATTTTTCTGTCTGTCACACATTTTATACCACTCGGTTTTTGTTGTTGTTGTGGTCTTCAGTCCTGAGACTGGCTTGATGCAGCTCTCCATGCTACTCTACCCTGTGCAAGCTTCTTCATCTTCCAGTACCTACTGCAACCTACATCCTTCTGAATCTGCTTAGTGTATTCATCTCTTGGTCTCCCTCTACGATTTTTACTCCCCACGCTGCCCTCCAATCCTAAATTTGTGATCCCCTGATGCCTCAGAACATGTCCTACCAACCGGTCCCTCCTTCTTGTCAAGTTGTGCCACAAACTCCTCTTCTCCCCAATTCTATTCAATACCTCCAAAACAGTGGTCTCGAAATTTACTCTCTCCTAAGAAGGCAGCAACTTTTCAGCTAGTAATAGCGAATATACTGTTCAAGTATTACAAAAGGAGGAGGGGGAGCACTTGCAAAAGGCCGGGTGATACGAGAACATTTGAATTAGATTACATCGTGATCAGACAGACTTTCTGAAACGAGAAACGGGATTGTGAGGCGTACCGAGGAGCAGATATAGACTCAGATCACAATTTAGCAGGGATGAAGAGTAGGCAGAAGTTTGAGAAACTATTCAGGATGAATCATTGGGTAAAGAAGCGGGATATGGAAGTGCTAAGCAATGAAGAGATACGTTTGAAGTTCTCTGAGGGCCTATATATTGCTATAATAGAAGGTAATTCAGCTGAAGTGGAATGGGCATCTCTAATAAGGACATCAGAAAAGTTGCAAAGAAAAAGGTAGATACGAAGAGGGTAACTGCGAAGAAACCATGGGTAGCAGAAGAAATACTCCATTTGATCGACCAAAGAAGGAAGTACAAAAATGTCCATGGAAATTCAGAAATATAGAAATACAAGTCAGTTAGAACCCAGTAAATATGAAGTGCAGGGAAGCTAACCCGAAATGGCTGATGAAAATTGTGAAAAAAATTGAAAAGTTAATGTTTGTCGGAAGGTCTGACTTCAGCATGCAAAAACCTCGGGTGAAATTAAAAGGAAGGGTAGTTACTTTAAGAGTGCAATGGGCATTCCACTGTTAAATGCAGAGCAGAGAGTAGACAGGTGGAAGGAGTACACTGAAGGCCTCTATGAGGGGAAGACCTGTCTTACGACGTAATAGAAGAAGAAGCGGGGGTCGATATTGAAGATATAGGGAATTCAATATTAGAATTTAAAATAGCTTTGAAAGACTGAGGATCGAATTAGGCAGTAGGGATAGATAACATTTCATCAGTATTTTTAAAGGTCATTTGATGAAGTTCACATTGGTGTGTAGAATGTATGAGTCTGGCTATACTCCAACAGACTTTCGGATATCACCCAAACAATTCTGAAGACTGCGAGAGGCGAAAAGTGCGAAAATTGTCGTATAATAGCTTAACAGCTCACGCATCCAAGTAATATACAGAACTGAGGATGTGTTAGATGACAATCAGTCTGGCATCAGAAAAGGTAAAGACACCAGAGAGACAATTCTGACGTTGTGAACGGAAGTAAGATTATAGAAAAATAAAGACACGTTATTCGGATGTTTCGACTTGGAAAAACCGTTCGACGATGTCAAATGGTGCAAGATGTTTGAAATTATGATCGTCCTTATGTTTATCATAGCATTGTGTAAAAATTTCAAGTAAATCGATCTAGAACTTTTCGAGATTTTTCGTAAGAACCATGTAAAAACACGAGGGTATTCGAATGCAGTGAAATGTCAAAATTTCAAAGTAATTTTTGAAGTAGTTTCGGAAATTGAACATTCTGAACAAACAAATATTTACATTTTTCATACATTTAATGATGCTGGCTTCCTAAATAGGCATATTGTGGTTGTTAGAGTCGTCTACGAATACTTTGTACAGCACGCATTGCCATTGTGATCTTCCTTATTAAGAGCAGCCACTTTCAGTGCAGCCTCAGTAGGTCGGTCCTGAGGATGAACCAGATAATTTGTAACTAGACGCCAAACGTATTTACCGCCTGTGTGACAGATTTAAATAAACGCGTCATGAAATATTTCCTATTTCTGTCAGTGTAGTATAAATATAGATGTGTATATCCCATAGTCGATATTATGGTCGGGACACACACGTCCGGGCCGTGTCATGGCCGAGACTCCGACGAGTGACGGCCGTGCTCCGGTCCGTTCCTGCAGGGGCCACACATGACCGGGACACGTCCGTGTCTTTGTTGTTCCTTGTAGTGACTCGGACGCGGTGATCTGTGTTTCTGTTTGTGAAAGCTGTAAAACATGTTCACTAATTTTCGTAATAGTGAATTAGAACTTATAGCACTTGCTTTAGACGAAGAGGAAAACGAACGAAGGCAAACAAGAAGAAGAAAATTATGAATCCACAGTGCCTGGAAAACAAGACCAGTACAGGGAGAGGTTAGAACATTATTTTCTCATCTAATAGATCATGAGACTAAGTTTTATGAATATTTTACGATGACGCAGTACACCTTCTGTGAACTTTTAAAGAAACTAGAACCAAGACTGAGAAAAAACGACACTTTCTGGAGAGTATCAGTTTCACCCAAAGAACGACTGGCTGTTTTTTTAAGGTAGGTTAAAGAAAAGTACACAGAACACAAATAAATAAGAAGTTTTAAGGACAGCATTTTTATTTTATTACTTTAATAATTGAAAGATAAATACGTAAGTTAATAAATAATACAGTTAAATTTCTGCTATCCTAAGAAAAACAAATGAGGACTATTCAGTGAATTGGTTTCTGAAGCTGATGAGGATGCAGGGGAACTTGGAGGATGATGGCTTTGGTTATTTATATATGAATTGTGGGAATCCCTTTGCAGATACAAAGCTGCTGTGTAGGTTCTGCTGACTCGTTTTCCACAGGTGGAGGATATGATGTTGAAACAGATTTTTCTGAGGAATTGGAAGATGATGGAGTGAATTGATGGACGTCATTCATGAGTTGCTTCAGTTCAAAGTTTTGTACAATTGAAAACATCCTACTTTTAGCTTGATGAAAAACTAGTGAATGCAACGATTTTAGGGCTAGTGCTATACCAGCCAAAAAATCTTCAACTGGGTTTTGTATTTCTCTCTGTTTTTCAGCTTTTTTTTCTGCCAAAATGTAAGCCATGAGCCGGCTTGATGTAGATTCTTGTGGTTTAACCTCACGCTGAAATTTTCGCTTCAGTGGTGGTTTCATAAACGTGTTCGTATTTGAAGTGATGGACGAATGAGCTGAGGACGTCTGGGAATGCCGAGTGCGCTCTATCAAATTCTCTGTTTCACTGCGCTGGGTTTTAATGATCCATTCTTCATCTGCAATGTATTCTTGTGTAGAATCTTTTTCGTTTTCAACAACAGACTACTCCTCTTGGGAATCTGTATTTGAATCTTGTTTATGCTCATTATTGTCTTGCCTGTAAGGATAATTGGAAACTGTTTCTCGTTCTACCATGTAAGGTAGCAGGAACTTTAAGAGATCTTCATACTTATATTTATGTTGATGAACCGCAGCTTGTCCTGAAACAGTTTTCCTTTTCTGCAGGGTCTTCCTTAGTTGGTCACGAACAGATGCCCATTTTTTTTTTTGCGTTCCTCTATTCCACCTGTAGCAAAAATATTTTAAATCGCATATTTATATTACAAGTATTAAAATGCTGCAAATATTTTATAGATTATACAGTATTTCTCATCTTATACAGTTCAATTTTTTTCAGGTTCCTTGCTACAGGAAATTCCTTTAAAACTGTTTCCTTCAGCTACAGGTTGGGAAAATCCACAGTTGGAGCTGTCGTCCATGACACCTCTAGGGAAGTTATCGATTTATTGTTAGAAGAGGTGATGCCTGTGCCGAATGAAGAAAAAATGGAATGCTATAGCTGAGGAGTTTTAGACAAAATGGCAGTTTCCAAACTGCATTGGATCTTTAGATGGAAACCACGTAACAATACAGGCTCCAAACAACTCAGGAAGTCTCTATTGGAATTACAAAAAAAACATATTCCATTATGCTTCTTGCTCTGGTTGATCCATGTTATAATTTTATTGCAATAGATGTACGGAAAGAAACTCTGATGGAGTCATTCTAGTAAATTCAAACCTTGGGAAGTCATTGGAAAACAATACGCTTAGGATCCCAAAGAGTAAAACTTTACCCGGAACTGATGTTGAACTTCCAATGGTAATTGTAGGCGATGAAGCTTTTCCTCTCAAAACATACTTGATGCGACCATATCCTGGCAGGAAGTTACCAAATGACAAGGCTATATTTAATTATCGTTTGAGTCGGGCAAGAAGAATATCCGAAAATGCATTCGGTATATTGCAACAGTAATTTCGAATATTTAGAAGAATCCTTCAGGGAGATCCTAATAACCTTACAATGATTGTTACGGCTGCGTGTGTACTGTACAACTTTATTCGAAAAATGGAAGGTTATAGGGTGCCCGAAGAGAGGATGGATCAAAAGGAAACTGCCGAGGGATCCGGAAGATCCTCAAATCTTCGAAACCGACCTCGAATTCGTGGGAGATCAACAGATGCTGCATTTGCTGTACGAGAACAACTCAAAAAATGTCTGAATTCTTCACAAGGGTCTGTGGAATGGCAAGAACATGTCGCCTTGGCGATATAACGATGACATAAACCAAACATCTGTTTGTAAAATAAAAAGTAAATAAATATCTTTCGGGTATTAAAACTTGTATAGTTTTTATCTTACCTTTGGCTTGTAGACCTGTTGCAATTGTCCTCCAAACTCTGTCTTTGTACTCGATATTCCTGTAGTTTTCACTTCCATGATCGTAAAGAACAGGAAACTTACGAACTTTTTCTATTAGTCGTTCCACATCCATGTTTTGTACACAGAACAGTCTTGCGCAGTTGCCCAGCTCACAAGACAATTCTACCGTCAGGCCGTGTCCGTCACGTGAAAAATTAAAAACGGCGAATCCCGCCCGGCCCGGCTCCGGTCCGTTGACGTTCCCCGTGCACGGCCCGGTCAAGTGGGGCCCGCTACATTTGTTTTAATCATGCATTTCGTTGTCCGGGTGACCGCCGATACTCGGACATGTCTCGGCACGGACACGGTCCCGGTCCGGACATGTGTGTCCCGACCTTTAATCTGACTAGATACCGTATTGTGCACACAGGCTGAGTATATTCGATTTTATCAGTTCAATAATGTTCATTCCACCAAACCTTGATGTCAGTAGCTGAAAAACTGCTGTCGCTATAAAAGAGTCCGTATTCATTTGGGCTGATATTAAGATTCCGAGACATCACCTCAGTTTCATGAAATTTCTTCGAATATGAGTTTTACCAAGACGACGGTGATATTTTCATAAGTACTGTTGTTCGAAGAAGGATGCAATGAACAAACTACTGAAGCTGCCACGCCCTGACAGGCTAACTGATCTGAGGAGTTCACTTAGAACTCGTTTGGATGAGTGAACATTTTAATACAGAGACGCCCATTTAGAGCGGCACTATAGAGTAATTCACGGTAGTAACATCTTTGATTTCTGTGACTGAGTCTTTCAATAGGGCCTTACAGGACTTTCCATCAATAATATGTTAGGGCATCCCAAAAGTTACGTCCGTATCATATAGTTATTTTCCATCACAGTGCTACGCACCTTGTTGGCGAAAGTCTTGGAATGACACCTAAGTTACGCGACTGGAAGCTGAAGATTCGGCCCCCGATATACACTCCTGGAAATTGAAATAAGAACACCGTGAATTCATTGTCCCAGGAAGGGGAAACTTTATTGACACATTCCTGGGGTCAGATACATCACATGATCACACTGACAGAACCACAGGCACATAGACACAGGCAACAGAGCATGCACAATGTCGGCACTAGTACAGTGTACATCCACCTTTCGCAGCAATGCAGGCTGCTATTCTCCCATGGAGACGATCGTAGAGATGCTGGATGTAGTCCTATGGAACGGCTTGCCATGCCATTTCCACCTGGCGCCTCAGTTGGACCAGCGTTCGTGCTGGACGTGCAGACCGCGTGAGACGACGCTTCATCCAGTCCCAAACAAGCTCAGTGGGGGACAGATCCGGAGATCTTGCTGGCCAGGGTAGTTGACTTACACCTTCTAGAGCACGTTGGGTGGCACGGGATACATGCGGACGTGCATTGTCCTGTTGGAACAGCAAGTTCCCTTGGCGGTCTAGGAATGGTAGAACGATGGGTTAGATGACGGTTTGGATGTACCGTGCACTATTCAGTGTCCCCTCGACGATCACCAGTGGTGTACGGCCAGTGTAGGAGATCGCTCCCCACACCATGATGCCGGGTGTTGGCCCTGTGTGCCTCGGTCGTATGCAGTCCTGATTGTGGCGCTCACCTGCACGGCGCCAAACACGCATACGACCATCATTGGCACCAAGGCAGAAGCGACTCTCATCGCTGTAGACGACACGTCTCCATTCGTCCCTCCATTCACGCCTGTCGCGACACCACTGGAGGCGGGCTGCACGATGTTGGGGCGTGAGCGGAAGACGGCCTAACGGTGTGCGGGACCGTAGCCCAGCTTCATGGAGACGGTTGCGAATGGTCCTCGCCGATACCCCAGGAGCAACAGTGTCCCTAATTTGCTGGGAAGTGGCGGTGCGGTCTCCTACCATACGGTTCACGTCCACGCTGTCGCGGCATGCTACCAGTGTTAAAGACTGCGATGGAGCTCCGTATGCCACGGCAAACTGGCTGACACTGACGGCGGCGGTGCACAAATGCTACGCAGCTAGCGCCATTCGACGGCCAACACCGCGGTTCCTGGTGTGTCCGCTGTGCCGTGCGTGTGATCATTGCTTGTACAGCCCTCTCGCAGTGTCCGGAGCAAGTATGGTGGGTCTGACACACCGGTGTCAATGTGTTCTTTTTTCCATTTCCAGGAGTGTATTAATACACGTCGAGATTCAACCAGCTAAAGGCCAAGTAACAAGCTGCCATTTTCCACTTCCGTATCTCATGCTCGCTATCGCTCGTTTCAATCACAATGGCTCCTTGTGATTACTAGAAAATATTCACTCCGTGCTCTTTCCTAACATGTGTCTTTATTAACCTGAAATCCTTTGTAGTAGCA
Source organism: Schistocerca cancellata (assembly GCF_023864275.1). Lineage (NCBI taxonomy): Eukaryota > Metazoa > Arthropoda > Insecta > Orthoptera > Acrididae > Schistocerca > Schistocerca cancellata. Next base: position 688,812,463 of record NC_064630.1, on the reverse strand, counting down.
GCTGTTCAACATTGTGAAAATGCTGACCCGATGGCAGGAATTTCTGGAGATGCATGAGACATGGAAATGCTGGGACCAATATCAGCAAGCTCCAGTTAATAAACAAACATGAACCATGGACCTTGCCGTTGGGGGGGGAGGCTTGCGTGCCTCAACGATACAGATAGCCGTACCGTAGGTGCAACCACAACGGAGCGGTATCTGTTCAGAGGCCAGACAAACGTATGGTTCCTCAAGAGGGGCAGCAGCCTTTTCAGTAGTTGCAGGGGCAACAGTCTGGATGATTTGACTGATCTGTCCTTGTAACACTAACCAAAACGGCATTGCTGTGCTGCTACTGCGAACGGCTGAAAGCAAGGGGACGCTACAGCCGTAATTTTTCCCGAGGGCATGCAGCTTCACTGTATGGTTAAATGATGATGGCGTCCTCTTGGGTAAAATATTCGGAGGTAAAATAGTCCCCCATTTGGATCTCCGGGCGGGGACTACTCAGGAGGACGTTGTTATCGGGAGAAAGGAAACTGGCGTTCTACGGGTCGGAGTGTGGGATGTCAGACCCCATAATCGGGCAGATAGGTTAGAAAATTTAAAAAGGGAAGTGTATAGATTAAAGTTAGATATAGTGGGAATTAGTGAAGTTCGGTGGCAGGAGGAACAAGACTTCCGGTCAGGTGAATACAGGTTTATAAGTACATAATCAAATAGGGGTAATGCAGGAGTAGGTTTAATAATGAATAAAAAATAGGAATGCGGGTAAGCTACTAAAAAAACAGCATAGTGAACGCATTATTGTGGCCAAGATAGGTACGAAGCCCACTCCTACCACAGTAGTACAAGTTGATATGCCAATTAGCTCCGCAGATGAAGAGATTGATGAAATGTATGATGAGATAAAAGAAATTATTCAGATAGTGAAGGGAGACGAAAATTTAATAGTCATGGGTGACTGGAATTCGAGAGTAGGAAAAGGGAGAGAAGGAAACATAGTGGGTGAATATAGATTGGGGGAGAGAATTGAAAGAGGAAGCCGTCTGGTAGAATTTTACACAGAGCATAACTTAATCATAGCTAACACTTGGTTCAAGAATCATAAAAGAAGTTGTATACATGGAAGAATCCTGGAGATACTAGAAGGTATCAGATAGATTATATAATGGTAAGACTGAGATTTAGCAACCAGGTTTTAAATTGTAAGACATTTCCAGGGGCGGATGTGGACTCTGACCATAATCTACTGGTTATGAACTGTAGATTCAAACTAAAGAAACTGCAAAAAGGTGGGAATTTAAGGAATTGGGACCTGGATAAACTGACAGAACCAGAGGTTCTAGAGAGTTTCAGGGAGAGCATTACGGTACGATTGACAAGAATGGGGGAAAGAAATACAGTAGAAGAAGAATGGGTAGTTTTGAAAGATGAAATAGTGAAGGCAGCAGAGAATCAAGCAGGTAGAAAGACGAGGGCTAATCGAAATCCTTGGGTAACAGAAGAGATACTGAATTTAATTGATAAATGGAGAAAATACAAAAATGCAGTAAATGAAGCAGGCTAAAAGGAATACAATCGTCTCAAAAATGAGATCGACAGAAGTGCAAAATGGCTAAGCAGCAATGGCTAGAGGCGTATATCACTAGGTGTAAGATAGATACTGCCTACAGGAAAATTAAAGAGACCTTCGGAGGAAAGAGATTTATTTGCATAAATATCAAGAGCTCAGATGGAAGCCCAGTTCTAATTAAAGAAGGGAAAGCAGAAAGGTGGAAGGAGTATATAGATTGTCCATACAACGGCGATGTTCTTGAGGACAATATTATGGAAATGGAAGAGGATGTAGATGAAGATGAAATGGGAGATATGATACTGCGTGAAGAGTTTGACAGAGCACGGAAAGACCTAAGTCGAAACAAGGCCCCGGGAGTTGACAACATTCCATTATAACTACTAACAGCCTTGGGACAGTCAGCCCTGACAAAACTCTACCATCTGGTGAGCAAGATGTATGAGACAGGCGAAATACCCTCAGATTTCAAGAAGAATATAATATTTCCAATCCCAAAGAAAGCAGGTGTTGACAGATGTGAAAATTACCGAACAATCAGTTTAATAAGCCACAGCTGCAAAATACTAACACGAATTCTTTACAGACGAATGGAAAAACTAGTAGAAGCCGACCTCGGGGAAGATCAGTTTGGATTCCGTAGAAATACTGGAACACGTGAGGCAATACTGACCTTACGACTTATCTTAGAAGAAAGATTAAGAAAAGGCAAACCTACGTTTCTAGCATTTGTAGACTTAGAGAAAGCTTTTGACAATGTTGACTGGAATACTCTCTGTCAAATTATAAAGCTGGCAGGGGTAAAATACAGGGAGCGAAAGGCTATTTACAATTTGTACAGAAACCAGATGGCAGTTATAAGAGTCAAGGGACATGGAAGGGAAGCAGTGGTTGGGAAGGGAGTGAGACAGGGTTGTAGCCTATCCCCGATGTTATTCAATCTGTATATTGAGCAAGCAGTAAAGGAAACAAAAGAAAAGTTCGGAGTAGGGATTAAAATCCATGGAGAAGAAATAAGAACTTTGAGGTTCGCCGATGACATTGTAATTCTGTCAGAGACAGCAAAGGACTTGGAAGAGCAGTTGAACGGAATGGACAGTGTCTTGAAAGGAGGGTATAAGATGAACATCAACAAAAGCAAAACGAGGATAATGGAATGTAGTCGAAGTAAGTTGGGTGATGCTGAGGGAATTAGATTAGGAAATGAGACGCTTAAAGTAGTAAATGAGTTTTGCTACTTGGGGAGCAAAATAACTAATGATGGTCGAAGCAGAGAGGATCTAAAATGTAGACTGGCAACGGCAAGAAAAGCGTTTCTGAAGATGAGAAATTTGTTGACATCGAGTACAGATTTAACTGTCAGGAAGTCTTTTCTGAAAGTATTTGCATGGAGTGTAGCCATGCATGAAAGTGAAAAGTGGACGATAAATAGTTTAGACAAAAGAGAATAGAAGCTTTCGAAATATGGTGCTACAGAAGGATGCTGAAGATTAGATGGGTAGATTGCATAACTAATGAGGAGGTATTGAATACAATTGAGGAGAAGTTTGTGGCACAACTTGACTAGAAGAAGGAATCGATTGGTAGGACATATTCTGAGGTATCAAGGGATCACCAGTTTAGTACTGGAGGGCAGCATGGAGGGTAAAAATCGTAGAGGGAGACCAAGAGATGAACATACTAAACAGATTCAGAAGGATGTAGGTTGCAGTAGGTACTGGGAGATGAAGCAGCTTGCACAGGATAGAGTAGCATGGAGAGCTGCATCAAACCAGTCTCTGGACTGAAGATCACAACAACAACAGTTTCCAGGCGAAATTCTTAAGAACAGTTGTTGTGCGCCGAACCACATGTGTGTGAACGATGTCATGGATCATCAGGACAGCTGTTCTGAGCATTCCATTGCTCTTCACAGATTCCGCATTGTTTCACAGTATCTGTCACCGTTAACGCTTCCATCTCTGATCAGGACATCGACGGGGAAACTGTGAATCCTATCCAAGAACATCATCCACATCACTTTTCGTACCAACTTCGTCTTGGTCAGAGATTCAGTCTGACGCCAATGTATCGACTGCTGCGTGGTTTCCAGAGTGAAGTGAAGAATCGACGCTTCACCGCCCTTGACAATCCTTTCGAGGGACTCGTTATTGTCACAATGATACGGCTGCCGAAATGTCAATGTGCTGATTGTATGGAACTCACTTTGTGTTCAAATTTCGGCACCCACGAGCAGAGTCGCGTTTGAATAGTGACAATGTCATGTAACAAGAATCGCAATGTCTTCGGAAAATGGCTGCAGAGATCCATAATCGTAGAGGGACGCTTTTCCATAACACACTGCTACGCGAGCTCCACGGGGTAGTAACTGACGAGGGATTGTAGCCCATGCACCTCTTCAATGACTTGACGACCTATAACGCTCCATTCGTTCGGATACCTGACATGGTTAATGATGCATTTCGATTTGCGCTACGTTTTATGCTTTAAAAAGTTTAATGACAGACTGAATCTCGGAGTCGGCGGGGGAAAGAATGAGAGCCACCATTTTCAGCCACTGCCACAGCACTCCTGACAGCAGTAAAGAGCTGTATGAGTACGTCACAGCTCAGTGAGGTATTTGCTGCATTTCTGGCTAAATACGTCCAGTTTTTTTTAAAATAAGGTTAATATCTGTGTGACCTTTGCAAATCTGCAGCGGTTCTAAAGTACTAATGCTTCGATGTCTCGGAAAGAACTGGTTTTCGGTCCTCTTACGTATGTACAAATAAAATTTTCGAGTATTGTGACCATTACACCGCGTCTAAATTTCCTAATTTTCGAGTATTCTAATGATTCCATCGAGTCTAAACAGACCCTACGTTACAATCTTTATTCACGATTATTTCAGAAACGAAAGCGTAGTGGTCTAAATCCTTTCAAAGAAGTTACTTTTGAATGGCCCTCGTCTACACTTTCCGACGATCTTCAAAATCGGTGCGTTACAGGGTCTATTTTTGATGGAAATAATCGTAAAATTACAAACGATGGTAAACACTTCAACTGAGGAGGAGAAACATTCTTCTCTTTAAAATTATCTTCGAAGCCATATTGTTTTTGGATAAACAGTAAGCCAACTCACGTTGATTTGTATCTACAGGCAAACAATTATTTCTGTCAGACTCAGCGTGAAGGAGTACTTCGTAAAGCCATGGACCCAAGTAGTCTACCAGGCACTGTGAAAGCTGGTGGTTGCTCTATTACGGTGTTGGTTGTTTTAAATGGAATGGACTGGGTTCTCTGGTCCAACTGAACTGATCATTGACTGGAAATGGTTATGTTCGTCAACTTGGAGGCCATTTTCAACCATTCAAGTAATTCATGTCCCCAAACAGAGATGGAATTTTTATGGATGACAAAACGCCATGCCACCGAGGCACAACTGTTCGTGATTGGCTTGAGGGGACATTGTATGTGACATTCGTTGAAATTTGACGTTTTCTGTTTCTACTCCATAATGCGCTTTGGACTTTCCTGAACATTTTGGTATATAATACATTAAGATCAGACAATTGTGAGACCTTCAAATAATATTTTGAATGTTGAATTGTGACTGTCAAATTTCGCGGCTATGCATTTACTGCAACTGTTCAGCAGTCAATCTTGGGAACTACACAGTCTAGAAGGCTGTGACTTGCTTTGTTTTGTGACTACTGCTACGTCTCAGAAGTTGGTATTACGAATAAACAAATCAGTCCTTTGTTTCTGATCTAGTTTTCGTTGAAAGTAGTGTGATTATCGGCTATTTTTGTAGTAAGCTAACTTCTATTTCTTTTTATACGTAAATAAAATGATTAAGCGTAAAAGTAACTTCAAGAAACTCAAATGTGCGGGTAACAGATGTGTGAGATCTGCTTTTTCTTCTAAAACACGTGTGCTAGCAGTGAAGGAAATCACGATAATGTTTCTGAAGTGACTACGCCCCCTAGTGCATCGAAAAGGAAAGTAACTTTAGAGACGAGTGACAGTTGTAAAAGTAATGATATTATGGAAAACGTCATTATTGATCTGAAAATCCTTGCACAAGTTCTTTCTGAAACTGTCTCTTGCTGTCTTTGTGGTGGTGAAGTTAAACTTCAGGCTGTGGCTAAGCCATGTCTCCGCAGTATCCTTTCTTTCAGGAGTGCTAGTTCTGCATGATTCGCAGGAGAGCTTCTGTAAAGTTTGGAAGGTAGGAGACGAGATACTGGCAGAAGTGAAGCTGTGAGACCGGGCGTGAGTCGTGCTTCGGTAGCTCAGATGGTAGAGCACTTGCCCGCGAAAGGCAAAGGTCCCGAGTTCGAGTCTTGGTCGGGCACACAGTTTTAATCTGCCAGGAAGTTGCATATCAGCGCACACTCCGCTGCAGAGTGAAAATCTCATTCTAAAAACTTGACTGTTTGAAAAAAAACGATAACATATCCAACAATACAATTTTAGTAATAATTCTAGTTCAGTGTATCTAGAAGGGTGCATTCCATAATTATAGAAAATTGTTAGTTGGTATCTTAAAAAGTTTCCAAGATAATGGCTCACAAAACTGGATAATTTAACATTGACGGCAAAGGACATACAATGTCCCTTTAAAGAACATTGTGAACAATTCGAGCGAATGATTTGGCCAAGAAGATACCCAACTTGAATCCCATCGAACATTTATGGGACATAATGGAGGGGTCAGCTCGTGCACGAAATCCTGCACCGGCAACACCTTCGTAATTATGGACGGCCTTAGAGGCAGCATGGTTCAATATTTATACAGGGGACTTCCAACGAGTTATTCAAGTCACGTCGAGTTGCCGCACTACGCCGTGCGAAAAGGAGGTCCGACTCGATACTGAAAGTAATCCCATAACTTTTGTCACCTCAGTGTATAACCATATTGTTTTTAGAAAAACAGTAAGCCAACTTCAGTTGATTTGTGTCTTCAGGCAAATAATTGCCTCTAGCCGACTCACCGTGAGTGGTACTTCGTATCCCGATTCGTATGGCCCATGCCTCCTCAGACTCTGGACGTCTGTTATCTGATTTAACCGACCTTGAGGCTAGCGATGAGGATAATGAGGGGGTATCGAAGTCTATCTTTTTTGCCTTAGCCTGGTACCATTTGTAAAGGATTGATTGTGTTATAAGGAAACACGGTGTGGTAAGTTTTTTCGACTACGTTCCGAGAATAACGCCCTGTAAAGAACGATCTTGGTTTGTACAATGTGTACACAATATCCAGCGAATTGCTGTATGTGATACATCGGTCAGACCATTAGGACCCTGTGGGAAAGATGAGTAGAGCACAAACGTCACCTTCATACTTACAAAAACCGACAAAATCTGAGATATCAGTTCGTACTTTTCATTTTATAGGATGTACCAACACAGAGATTACAGTGTGTGCTCACATTTACTGGAGTAGAGTTACTGAATAACCTATTGAGATTAAAATCAGCTGGCCTTACATATAAAGACGGCGGTTTTTGTTTAAATTTTACAGGGAACCCTGATATTTCGCGGGACAAAAAACAGGACACAGCTAGTGCTACCAGATCATCCGTTGTTAATTACTATTTCGCCTTCGATTTGGTCTTGGTTGGTTACAGTGTGCATTGTCTTTCCGCATAAAAAATCTTTAGTCTTGGTTGGTGTAGCTCTACATAAGGGCATGCACAGCCATCTATTTGGTAAAACAGGTCCCTTTTGCCTGTGTATGTGTATTAGTTATGACGTGTCTGGTCAAGCTGGTGGGCGCACACCATCTCCATGTCATCCTTCAACCTGTACAAATTTTATAAAGATGGCTACTTGATTCACCATGCAGGATCATTCTTGTGTAAGCCAGTCTACGGAACAGCTGACTATTTCCGGAACCGTTGAATATATTGTTCTCACTCTAATATCTGCTATACTACTGCAAATATGACCTTTCGATCCGACTTTTACTCATGTAGTTGGACACTTTACTATATCACCGCCATCCTGTGAGATTAAAACCTGGCTTGCACATTGCATTACTACCGCTAATGATGCTTTTCAATGAATATTCACCGCTTTTTCACATTTTGAGCAATCTGAAGATGGTTGCAGATAGCAACCGAAACCGAGTTATCATGGTAAGGAATGGTAACAAAATTGCGGCATTAAAAGGATTTTAGTTTAAAAAATTAAAAAGTTAAAAAATATTTTATCAACCACATTTAGCCTGCACCTCCTTTCTGACAATGCCAGGCTTCACTGATGTTAAAACTCTTTACGTTCTTCTTGAATTGATCATATAGAGCTTAAGATGAGCACTACGGTATCTTCTAGCTGTGCTCACTCACTGTACAAAAGTTGTCGAGGAAGTCTTTCGTTTCTCATCCACTGGAGGTGCCCAACCCATTTGAGTTTGCGACTAATGATGGTAGCTTCTATATTGTACACATCCGCCTCGTCAGGAACAGTAGGAATATACGTACTTTGGCTGTGAATTATACAACAACATACAGTTTGAAACAACAAAACATTCTTTTGTAAATACTCGTCGTCAAAGTGTTATAAAAACAAAGCTATACATGTCACTTTAATCACATGTAAGCAAAAAGAATTTTTTATATTTATCTAAACAGTTCATTAAAATTCCATATTGGCACAACTGAAATTGATATCTGTGTAGATTCATAAAATTGTATGCATGATTCAGTTATTACACTGTTCTACAAAAAAAAAAACCTTTTTTCTATTTCTGATAAAAATTTTGTGATCCTAGTTGTATTTTGAGTGCTGAATTGAAAAATGTTTTTGGTTTTTTTCTGTCAGGGATAGTTTATGAGTAATCGCAATTTTATTTCTCTTTTCAGTTTCTGATATAGTGCAGCAAACGAGAGGTGAAATTCGACAAACAAGTGCACATCTTTATGATGTTGTAAGTTCATCACATTAATGGAGGGTGGGATCTAACATATAACACAGTAACCCTTGTGTATACACTTTGAAGCATTTATTTGACACGAGAAATTACAGAAAATTGACAAACAATGAGCCACTGCCTTGTAACGCACATCACTTTTTTCTCTTGCATTGTGAATCTTTCTTCTCTCGAATGATATTCCAGCAATAATCTGCCAACATAGAAGGTAACCACTTCCCATCATAGCGCCTTTCTATGGTAGAAATGTCTTTGTGGAATCTTTCCCCATGGTCATCCGATACGTCACTACAACTCTCTGTGAAGTAGTCCAGATGAGAGTCCATCATACGTACCTTCAAAGACATATTGCATCCCAAATCCTGATATGCTTTGATCATATCCTTCACCATTGCTTTGTACTTAGTAGCTCTTCTTCTTCCGAGGAAGTTTTCCGACACCATCTTGAAACAGTTCCATGCGGTTTTTTCTTTATCAGTTAAACATGCTTCAAAATTTGCATCTTTCTGCAGCTCCCTGATTTGTGGGCCCACAAATACACCTTCCTTTATTTTTGCAGCTGAAAGACGGGGGAATTTGGTAGCTAGATATGCAAACCCACAGCCTGTTGGATCCATGGCCTTCACGAATTGTTTCATGAGGCCAAGTTTGATGTGAAGCGGTGGAAGTAGTATATATTCAGGAGCTACCAGACTTTCACGTTGTACATTCTTTTCGCCAACTTTCCATCTTCGCCTAGGCCATTTCTTTTTTACGTAGTGAGAATTTCGGTCTCGACTATCCCACTTGCAAAGAAAACAGGCATACTTTGTGTAGCCTTGTTGCATTCCCAGTACCATAGCAACTACCTTGAAATCTGCACGTATTTTCCATTTGTGTTCATTGTATTTTTATGAATTTAGCATCATTTGTACGAATTCGTAATTCTCTTTTGTCAAACTAGCGTAAGCTACTGGAACAGAGGGTATTTTATTTCCGTTATGGAGCAAAACACCCTTCAGACTTGTTTTCGATGCATCTATGAAAAGTCTCCACTCCTGTGAAATATAAGTGAAGTTCAGCACTTTCATCAGGCCAGCAACGTCATTGCAAAATGTCAGTGCTTCGTCAGTTGAAAAATAAGAAATAAAGGCATATTCTCTGTGCCTGAACACACTGATTTTAGTACTTTGGTGCAGTAGATTATACTCTTGTAATCTTGAACCAAGCAGCTGCGCCTTTTGTTTTACTTAGTCCTAGATCACGTGCTAAATCACTTAAATCTGGCTGTGTTAAGAAATGTGGCGATGACTCACTTGTGCAGTGATATAAAGAATCATCATCTGTGATTTCTTCAGTACTACTTATTTCACTGTCACTCGAAATTTGACCTCGAGCTCTTGAAGGTACTGGAAGGTTGTCCGAATGCTGCACTGGCATTCTCGCTGAAGGCAGATATGGGTAAACAATGTGCCTCTTCGACGTTTTGTTTGTAAAACTCTGAATTTTTGTTGGACAGAAATATCAATCAGTAAAATGGTCCTTAGGCTCCCTCCACACCATGGGAACAGCAAACAACGCCACATTCTCTTTACCTTTCGACCACTGAATTAGTTTGCAGTAACACGTAGCACAACAGAAATGTGGTGCCCATTCTTTATCTTGGTCTCCTACCTCTACTCCAAAGTAATGTTTGTATGCTTTCTTCATGACTGAAGAAATTTTATTCCTATTTCTGGCAAAAGAGAACTTCCCACAGATGTAGCAGAAGTTGTCCGGCTTATATCGACATCCACGATGAAGTGGCATTTCTGCAAATTTAAAAATACCAGTTTGGTAATGTATTAAATTAATAGTAGGGAACTAGAGGAACGCTGATGTGTAAAAACAAGCAGTCGTTTTACCTTCAGCACCAGGCTCAATCAGTTTACACACAGGAACTAAAATTTCAATCGTGCTCGGAAATATGACAGACAGTTACTTGTCAGCCAAAACACCCACTCGTTAAGACTGATACAAATTGCGGCTAACACCACTGTTGTAAACTCGATGCACCTGCCCCTAGGAAGCTTTACTGCCGAGGCAGCGACCGGCTGTCGCCGCTCTAGTTAATGAGATGTTTCAGGTGGTCTTAATGACATAGGTGTGGCGGGGGATAACCTAATGATGTCTGATTCTTCCCACCTGCTGTTGCACAAGAAATTATCACGTTCTATCGCTACTGGATGCGGCAACATACCCGTATTTCTCTATAACGTCTCTGTGTTTGCCATGAATTGTGAATATACATATATATACATATTACATAAAAAGTATCCCTGACAACGATATTTTGTTTACATATTTGAATTTCCCACGGTAAAATGGTCTAGAAGCACATACTTTAATATCAGAAATAGAACCCCTGTCGAACAGTGTTATTAGTGGGATTCATTTCAGCACCGGTATACATGGTGTCTCAAAGGGTAGCCTACTCCTTTATTGTATTATAGGACCCAAACTAATTAAGATATGCATACAATGTTTGGCTGATGCGTTTGCGAGTGATCCCGGTTGTCGTGAGTGAAGCGTAATGAAAAAAGGTCAAGAAAAAGCTCAGTGTTTCTAATGGTTAATTCAGACCATGTACGACACTCGGGTTTAAAGGAATTTCCAAACACGGTATAGGAGGCGACCACCCTCGTGGACGTCGATGCGGTGGTAGTACAGGAATTTAACACGTGAAGACGACACACAACGAATATGAGTGCAGTTGACCTTTCGAAGTTTACCGCAGAAGTCTGTTTGGATGCTGTCAAGAAGCTGCTAATCCCTAGGGCGATTGTGCCCCGTGTTCTTCTGGAACGTTACTGTTGTATCCATATCGATTACAAGTGTTGCACACATTGAACCCAGACGACGAGCCGCAACCTGCAGTTCACAATGAATAATACTTACTGTTGATAGAGGAAGACGGACATTTTCTAAACAACCTAGCATTATCTGACGAAGAAGCTTTCCACGTATGTCGTAAGGTAGAAACACAGTGTTGGAATCTGGGGCACAGCATTCTGGTGGAAGATGTATGACACAGCCCGAAAGTGAATGTGTGGTGTTGTTCGATTGTTGATTGCGTTGTGGGATAGTAAAAACATTTAATTCCAACAGTTACCTTGATACGCTGGAGCCGACCGCGGTGGTCTAGCGGTTCTAGGCGCTCAGTCCGGAACCGCGCGACTGCTACGGTCGCAGGTTCGAATCCTGCCTCGGGCATGGATGTGTGTGATGTCCTTAGGTTAGTTAGGTTTAAGTAGTTCTAAGTTCTAGGGGACTGATGACCACAGATGTTAAGTCCCATAGCGCTCAGAGCCATTTGAACCATTTGATACGCTGGATCTGTTTACGTTACCACAACTGGCTGACCGCCAAGTTACATCGTTCACCAAGATAGTGTACCGCCACATAGGGCCTCGGTGTGCAATATGTACTAGACCAGGTGCTTCCAGACTGTTGGTCACCTAGCCCGCCTGACAAACCAATGGATTACTTTCTATGGGGTGTGTTAAAGACAGAATCTTCATATCGCCTATCAATTTTGTCAGAGATTTTTAAGAACCGAATCGTTGCATCCATTGCTACAGTTGATGCAGATGTATTGCGCAGAGTGTGATAGAGCTCATTCCCTTTTTCAAGAAAGACCGTAAGATAGATCCACACAATTATAGAGCTATATCGTTGACGTCAATCTTTTGTAGAATTACGGAACATGTTTTATGCTAAAGAATTATGACTTTTTGGAAAATGAATATCTTTTCAATAAAAATTCCGCAAACAGAGATCCAGCAAACTCTGCTCGCTCTGATCCTCCATGAGATCTACATCGCAGTGGACAACGGCGCTCAGACTGATGCCTTGTTCCTCGTTTTCAGTAAGGCATTTGACACCGTCACGCACTGCCTTTTAATGAAAAAATACGAGCTTACAGAATATCGGAGCAGACCTGCGACTGGATTCAAGACTTCCTTGCAGACAGAACTTAACACGTCGTTCTTAACGGAACCACAGGGAAGTGTGATAGTACAGTTGCTGTTTATAATACATATAAATGAACTAGTAGAAAGCGTCGGATGCTCTTTAAGGCTATTCGCAAATGGCGCAGTTGTCTGTATCAAAGCAGCAACGCCAGTAGATAGTAAGAATTTGCAGAACGACCTACAGAGAATTGATGAATGGTGCAGACTCTGCCAGTTGACGCTGAACGTAAATACACGTAAAATATTGCGCATACATAGGAAAAGAAATCCACTACTGTACAGTTACGTTACTGATGACAAACAGCTGGGCGTAACTATCCGGAGCGGTCTTAAGTGGAATGAGCGTATAAAACAGATAGTGGGAAAAGCAGACACCAGACTCAGATTCCTCGGAAGAATCTTAGGGAAATATAACGCATCCACGAAAGAAGTGGCTTATAAGGCGCTTATTCGGCTGATTCTTGAGTATTGTTAATCTATCTGGGATATCTGTCAGGTAGAACTGATCGAGGAGATAGAAAAGATCCAACGAAGAGCGGCGCGTTTCGTCACGGGATCGTTCAGCTGGCGAGAGAGTGTTACGGAGATACTAAACAAACTCCACTGGTACACGTTACAAGAGAGGCGTTGTGCATCACGGAGAGATTTACTATTGATAATTCTGGACAGCACTTTTCAGTAGGAGTCGGACAACATAGTACTTCCTCCAACATACATCTCGCGTACTGACCACGAGGAAAAAATTCGAGAAATTAGAGCCAATACAGAGGCTTACCGACAATCATTCTCCCCACGCACTATTCGCGAGTGGAACAGGTTTGGAGGGATCAGATAGTGGTACAGAGAGTACCCTCCGCCACATACCATTAGGTGGCTTGCGTAGTATGATGCAGATGTAGATGGATACAGATGGGTCTTGTGCGTGTTTCGTAAAGGCCCGCACGTTAAAACTGCTTCAATGTCATACAGTGAAGAGCCACAGAAACTGGTACACTGCCTAATATCGTGTAAGGCTCCCGCGGGCTCGCAGAATTGCCGGAACACGACGTGGAATGGACTCGACTAATGTCTGAAGTACTGCTGGACGGAACTATAATTGTAAACAGCGGCGTCAACATGAATTGAAACACTTTAACTTAGTGAGACAGTATGAAAAGGGGGGAGTAAAATTTTTTCTAAGTCATCATAGCCATCATTGCTTCAGACAGAAATGTGTCAGCACAAGCCAGCCACAAGGCGTAAACATTTAGACGTGGTTCGCTGGTCACAAAGAGTGCGAGCGAGGTCAAAACTGTGCGACAAGCGCACACCAAACTGTCTTCACTGCTCCGGTAACTTTAAGTAAAGCGCACTAGATACGCCGCAACAATACGTATCGGGGACCTGACGGAGAAGCTACAGCAATGAAACAAAGCCAGCCACAAGTAAACGTTAAGAAAATATAGCGGAAGTAGTGACCACTGACCACTCGTAATAAACTGGACCGATTCGGTTGAACACAAAACCTATCCTGAGTTCAATTTAAATGCCCCAGCGAGCTAGCTAAGAGGCAGTTGATCAGTAGGCTCAATGGCGTCCATGTCGATTCCACTCGATTCTCTGGTTATTGTAATCTTGTGAAAATTGTTCCAGTACTATCATACTGGGCCAGTCATACTCTCGCTGCCTGGCGTAATGACAGCAAGTCCATAACCACAGGTCACTGACGCCGAGCCGGCCAGAGTGGCCGTGCGGTTCTGGGCGCTGCAGTCTGGAGCCGAGCGCCCGCTACGGTCGCAGGTTCGAATCCTGCCTCGGGCATGGATGTGTGTGCTGTCTTTAGGTTAGTTAGGTTTAATTTGTTCTAAGTTCTAGGCGACTGATGACCTTAGAAGTTAAGTCGCATAGTGCTCAGAGCCATTTGAACCATTTGAACTGACGCCGAAGGACGGAAGGTGGCAGTCGTGGTAGTCCAAGGGTCTACCAAAACCTTTCCGGTTCAAGGAAGAAGCTGCCCTGATAACTCGGCATCGTATGGATCAGAGTGCCTGCCAAACCGGCGGGTCAAACAAACAAACACCGTCCGAACAGGCCCTGAAGGCCCAACGGTACCACCGACCGCCGTGTAATCCTCATCCCTTAGGCATCACCAGATGCGGATATGGAGGGGAAAGTGCGGATCAGAAAGCTCTCCCAGCCGTTGTCAGTTTTCGTGATCGACGCCGCTACTTCTCAGCAAGTGGCTCTTCAATTGGGCTCACAAGGGCTGAGTGCAACCCGCTTGCCAACAGCATTTGGCAGGCTCGGCTGGTGACCCATCCAAGTGCTAGCCGAGCCAAACAGCGCTTAACTTCGGTGGTCTGACGGGAAGCGGTGTTACCAAGGTGGCAAGGGCGTTGGCATAAACCGGCGGTCCAGGAGCAGCGTAAATCATGGCATCAGACGTCACGGCACCCGTCTCCCTGCTCATCTGATGGGGCAGTGCCGGCAGGGATCAGAGAGGGACAGAGCACTGCCAGGGCGGCGTGTGAATGAATTTCACACGCATCGCGGTCACGTCTCCGCCCCAGCGGGTCTGCCGCATGGGAAGCACCTGCGGATCAGTGTGTGAACAACCCGCCAGGCCACGAGCAGTTGATCTGTGCTATGGCCGCGATTGATTAGCCGAGCGGTCTGAGGTGCTGCAGCCATGGACTGTGCGGCTGGTCCCGGCGGAGGATAGAGTCCTCCCTCGGGCATGGGTGTGTGTGTTTGTCCTTGGGGTAATTTAGGTTAAGTAGTGTGTAAGCTTAGGGACTGATGACCTTAGCAATTAAGTCCCATAAGATTTCACACACATTTGAACATTCTTTGATCTGTGCTGTGGACTGACATCGTGACCTCCAGGCAGCCTTGAGTCTACCGCTGGAGGCAGCAGAGTCCACTATGTCTTATGCAGCAAGCAGCCGTCACTGAGGGCACAACTATGAGATGTATTTTGAACAATAAAATGAGTAATAACAAATCTTGTCCAATTGGTGTCAAACGAAGCCCCACAGTCCCTCGAGACGTATACATCACTAAATAGTAGTTTTCTGCCAGCACCGATATATACTGGATGGCTAGTAGTGTTGAACAAGCCTAAGAAGGTCGTCAACCCCGGAAGTGGTTCCAACCAAAGGCACGAATGGAGATTTATCAGAAACCAAGTATGCGACAGCCACACAGGGTAAGAGAGAAAAAAATTTAAAGATTGGAAAGGAACTTTCAGAACGCCAAGTGAGCCAGTAGCTGAGAGCCCCGGTAGCTGAGTGGTCAGCGCGATAGAATGTAAATCCTAAGGGTTCGGCTTCTATTCCCGGGTGGGTCGGGATTCTTTCCGCTCAGAGACTGGGTGTTGTGTTGCCCTAATCATCATCATTTTTCCCCCAACGACGCGCAAGTCGCCGAAGTGGCGTCGTATCCAAAGACTTGCACCCGGCGAACGGTCTACCCGACGGGAGGCCCTAGTCACACAACATTTACATTTTTAATTTAAGGGAAATATTCGTGAATAGTATGTTGTTCCGACACATTTTAGAATTTGCAATTTAACAGACGACAGAGTAACTTGCCGTAAATTCATACCTGAGTCGAGCACTACATATAGGTAGTATGGTAACACAGCAGTTGATTGCGCAGAGTATCCCTGGACGAAAATTAGACGTAGGAATCAAGACAAACAGTTTTTTTTTTGAAACTGTAGTTAACGAGTTTTGTACTTTGAGAGTTGTGCTAGTTTGTTTGCGTTACAAAGGTGAGGAGCAGAAAGGATACAGTGGACAGCTAAGGCGGCAGTTACAAGCTTTACAGGCGGGACAGGAACTGCAGTCGGGTTTGGGTGAAAATAAAATTGTAGTAAGTGTTCCTTCCTCACTTGTTGATACATCAGCCGTGGACCTCATAGCCCACTTAGGACGTAACTGTATTCTTAGATGATGGCTGGGTTAAGTAACAGGTCAGATGAAACAGTCTTGCGGATGGCAAGATTATGTATCAAGGGCGAGGCTAAGACCAATGTCACGTAGCATGAAGTTCTCGGTAAGGCACCCACATTTGAAGAATTAGTAGAGGAGTTAGGACAAAAATATAGAACACATAACAGCGCACAGTTTTGAGAGAAGAACTCAATGGATTGACGCAGAAAGTGAACGAAACGGTATAAAGATTTTCGAAGAGGGGTCGGAACATTAATGCACGAACTTACGAGCTGACACAAAATTTGGAGGCGGATAGGGTCATTCTCATGGAAGCACAGAACAGGGCGTTGGACGTTTTCTTACGAAGAATCCCTCCAGATTTTCCATGGCGGCTGTGTATCGAAAACCCTGGTGACTGAACTCCAGCATTGTCACACATTTGTAAGAAATAGGCAGCGCAACAAAAACGCACAATGAGCAGAGAATATTTAAGTCTGGGGAACATTATTGTTGTGTTAAGCAGGAACATCTCAAGTCACAATGCCGTAAACTACCATGCTACAGGTGTCAATGCTTTTGGTATGAGACTCAGGAATGTAGATGCAGGAAACAGGACAAGCACAATGGGAGGAAGAAGCCGTTAAATGCCAAGGGGTTTGCTCTTTCCATCGGGAAGCTCTCCCAGTGAACCACAACAAAGCTTATACAAGACGGATTGTTGCCTAATAGATTGGGTACGTAATAAGAAGTGTAAGTTTCCAGTGGACTGGGGCATACGTATCTGTGCTGCAACTCATGGACAATAAGAGACCGAAAACTTTGAGATACAGAACAGTAGATAACAGTATAAATTCAGTAGGGAGAACATATCTCGATGTTAAGGTGGGTTGACCGCAGCTCGTGGTCGTGCGATAGCGTTCTCGCTTCCCGCGCCCGGGTTCCCGGGTTCGATTCCCGGCGGGGTCAGGGATTTTCTCTGCCTCGTGATGACTGGGTGTTGTGTGATGTCCTTAGGTTAGTTAGGTTTAAGTAGTTCTAAGTTCTAGGGGACTGATGACCATTGATGTTAAGTCCCATAGTGTTCCGAGCCATTTGAGCCATTAAGGTGGGGAATACATGTATTCATGAGCAAAAGGAAATGCTACCAACTGTGGGACAAAAATTTTCTGCAGCACTTGGATTAGACTTTTTGGTTAGGCATCTACGTCACAAGGAACACCCATTGCTGAGGCAGTGCCAAATAAACTGTGTACAAGTGCATTAAATGTTGTTTCGCATTACAGGGTACCTGAAGGTACAGGGAAGCTAATACGGGTTACACTGGATGTCAATGTGCCCCACACTGGATGTCAATGTGCCCCAACAAATTTTATGTCTGGTAGAATTGCTATCAAATAATGAAATTCAGGATGAGAAGCACTGTTTCGTACAAACGAGTACAGCACATGCAGGAACGTAACATGGAGATGGAAGTACAAGAGCGAGTGACGGTCGAGTAGCAGAAAGAGTTTGCCGGAAAACACGAGCTGGTGATGTGGTAAAGTATGTCAGAAATGGCATTCCATGTGGTCAACGAACAGACATGAGTGGTCAGAGAATACAACTCCAAAGGTTAACGATATCAGAGAAACCATTTCAGACTGACGATTTAGAATCATTTAATAGAATTTAATGTACTGACCACGAGTGACCATTTTTCCAAGATACCAAGTGATGGTAACAATACCAGATCAAAATGCGAATACCATAGCTCAAGTCATGGTGAAAGACTGGGTACTTAAATTTGGAGTACCAGAAACCATAGTTACACTTTAACGAACTAATTTTACGTCTGATGTGATGAGGCAGTTGTGTCGTCTGTTAAATTTTAAGAAGTTGTGTACCAGTCCGTTTCACCCAAAGGCAGATGGTTGTATGGAGAGAATCCACCGTACCATAGTAAAAACATTATCTCATTACATGACTATCCAACACTTAGATTGGGATATGTCATTAAATTATATTGTGAGATGTACATCTGTAAGAATCACACAGGAATAGGTCTCTAGGCAAAGCGGGTGGTGTATTGGCGAAAAAGGCCGTCACTTTACGACGTGATCGGCCGAAGTGTGGAACTCAGGCCGAACATGTCAGACAATTCGCAGAAACATTGAACGAGGTACACATTAGGAGATGCTAATAAGGACAACCGTCAGCTGTAATGGTATGACGACAGTGAAAATCCTTGCTCGACCGGGACTCGAAACCGGATTTCCCACTTACCGCGAACGGTGCCTTAGCGTTAGGCTACCTGAGCACTCTTCAAGCCCAGACCCAAACTTCCACATTTTTGTATGTCGTTCCTTTTGACTGAAAGTTCAAGGGACTTCGGACGTTCATTTATGTAGTGAAATGGAACACGTGCGGCCGTCCTTTCAATGTTACTCATTATATAGCTAGCGGTTTCGGTGATTCAATACACCATATTCAGGTCTTAATCGACGCTGAAGGGGTGAACTCCAATAGTATTCAGGGTCTCAGCAGTGGCCAACGTCTATGAACTGGTTTCAGTAGACAGTAACAGCGATGTTTTGTCTGCAGCCTTCAACTAATGTTGACCTTATTATGCTGTTCGCCCCCTCAGCGTTAGTTAAGACCTGAAGATGGTGTATTGAATCCACGAAACTGATAGCTGTATAATAAATAACATCGAAAGGACGGCTACAGGTGTTCCATTTTATTACAAACTTCGATATGTCGTCAGCCATGTGTCTACAGCTTGCAGTCGTACATCCGCACAATATCCGAAGGAACATTGCATCATACTTCTGAACAATACAGGTATTGCAATATTGTATTGAAAGAAGTCTGCGAACGAGTAAAACGTGGCAATACGATAGCTTTGAAGATTCAAAAATGCAGTGGATAAGTTTTAAGTTATCTCAGTGCAGAATATTATTGTCGGTCTTACTAGCAAATCCTTACATCCCAAAGGGTAAAACTAAGAAATTCTTGAGACAGTTTCAAGAAACATATCAGGTAGTGGAGATGACTTTTCGTGGGCTGGCCACAAGGCCTGCCAACAGTCTCTGCTGCTGCGTGGTCCACCTCAGTGACAAAGGGAGACACCTTAAGGAAATTAAGTCAATACCTTTGATATCAAATTCGTTTAATAAGCTTCTTGAGTTGATTAAATTGTTACTTCAAAAGTCGTCATAATTAATCTTTAGAGGGAAAGTCGTAAATATGGACACTCCTCACCCAGCGGGTATGAGAATTGCTGCTGTCTGGCGACCATGGCTGTAAACGATGCCTGTTGTTGATAAAATATAGCAGTGAGCAGCTGGAATCATTGTTCCAAGCGGTGCGGTTACAGCGTCGGCTCTTGTACGAATGTTTCTTCTGAACTGGAAACGTTTGTCAGGTATGTGGAATATTTTTTATGTCATTTTGATTAGTTTTAAACAATTCCTTAGTGACATCCGTAAAAACAGAAACCTTACAAGCACTTTTGTAGTTACACACGCCTTTAGGTTAGATTTGATAGTCGCTATGTTGCTTGAGTGTGGTTGGTGTAAACCTGAGCCGTTTGGGTCTGTGTAAATGTGGTCCGCTAAGTAAATGGAGCGGCCACAACGACACCATTTTTTCTCTTAAACAACATAGAATATTTAGATAATTTTTATTGGTTACGGCTAGTCGGATTTTTATAACTCCCATAGAAACAAAAGAATATATTTTTTAAAATTGCGCTAATAGTGCGTTTCTTGGCTCTTTCAGAATGTTGAGAACGTAGAAGCATTATGAACGCAAAAACCAGAGGAGTCGGTGAGATAAATCTCATGTGGTACGTGCCACAGCAACTGTAAAAGCAAAGGCGGCTTCCATCAAAGGTGCTGCAACAACGTTCGGAGTGCCTCGTACCACTTTACAAAGATTTCTTAAAATTCATAAAAATCTCTGTGCAAGTGGATAAGGAGAAAAGGCTTGTAAGGAAACCGTTTTTAATTGTAGAGCTCGAAAAGCAGTTTCTTACCTCCTAGAGATGGAGCAAAAGTTCTTTGGGTCTACTTTGGAGAATCAGAGAAAAACGGCATTTTTACTTGCCTAGAAAAAGAACGTGATGATTCCTTTCAAGGGAGGAGAAGCAGGACGAGCTTTGGCCGACATTTTTCTTGAGAGACACAACGATCAGCTGTCAATTCGCAGACCTTGTAGATCATCATATGCTGGAGCCTTAGGCTTCACTAGAGAGAATGTAATGGCTTTCTTTCATCTAGTGTCAGATGCTTTCAGCAAATACTCATATCCAGCAGACCGAGTGAATAACATGGAGAAGACAGACCTGTCCACTGTCCGGAGCAGTGATAGGGATGAAAGGGAAATAAAAGCGCGCTCTAGCATCGGCAGAAAAAGAGGCTAGAATTACAATTCACCCATGTATAAGCACTTCGGGACATCATGTCCTACCAATGATAATATTTCCTAGAACCAACTAGTCCCAAGCTCTAATAAGAGGTTTCCCTACTGGTGCAGTTGATAGAGGCCATCCTTATTGACGGGTTAAAAACAATTTGTTCACAGATTGGTTAAAAAAAAGGCTCTGAGCACTATGGGACTTAACATCTGAGGTCATCAGTTCCCTAGAACTTAGAACTACTTAAACCTAACTAATCTAAGGACATCACACACATCCATGCCCGAGGCAAGATTCGAACCTGCGACCTTAGTAGTCGCGCGGTTCCAGACTGAAGCCCCTAGAACCGCTCGGCCACCGCGGCCGGCCAGAATGGTTCCTTCACTTCATTGACAAAACTTGTTCTACTGAACGAAAACCAGTTTTGATGATCTTAGATGCTCTTTATAGCCACGTTCGAAATTCAGATGTGAGCGCCATTTGACAGTCACCTCACTTCATCCTCATTCCACTCACAAACTGCACCCTACAGGTAAGAGGTTCATGGGTCCTCTGAAAATATACTACAGCGAGTCAGTGAGTGCATGGTTGCATCAGAATGGGCGTCCTCTCTTGACGTTATGGAGGTTTATGGGCAAGCCTACCTTCGTACCCAATCGCATAAGATACCAATGAACGGGTTCTAAGTAACTGGGTTACTCCATATGAACCGATACATCTTCACCAGCGCTGACATCTTCACCAGCGCTGTCTGTTGAGTTGGTTCCAGGAAAAACTTGCTTCACAGTAGAAAAAACGCCTGATATTCCTGAATCAAGTGCTCATCTACTTGCAGTCTCTGGACCATCGACACCGTCTGCCTCTCTCTCGAGTTATACTGATTTACAGTCACATCAAGTTCTAGCTATGCCAGTTGATGAGGCCACTGAAACGCCGCGAAGTTCTCCGAGGACTTCAACAAATGCAGTTTCGCCATTCGACATATCGCCTATAAGCAACATTAAGAAAAGAACCATCACTCGGGAACGCAAAGTAGCAACTGCCTGCCTAATCGATGGAACGGCACACAAAGATCAGTTGACCAAGTCACTTGACGGAAGTGCTGTCAAGAAGAGGTCGGTGAGTTACTCTGGGTTTATAGGCTGCCCTGCAGGCAGGGGTGGAAAGGGTTTCAGTAAAAGAAAATGCATTCCACGAAACGGTGTGATTCATCATCAGACTATTGCGATCCTCCTCTTTTGGATGGTGTAAGGATCTGACTATGAACGATGGGGATACACCACACTCAAGCGATGCAACTTTCTACATTCCAGAGAGTAGGTTAAATGTGCCAAATATGGGGACACGTAGACTGTCCCGGCTCTGAAGCCGCTACATATCTTAGTTGTTTGCGTAAATACTTTTATATTTGATGATCATTTAAGAAGCTCAAGTTGCTTTTTGTAGACTAGTCAACCGCTTTGTATTGTTTTATCCCGTTTTATTAAAATATTTTAAAAGATTTCTTGTAACTTTTTGTGGATACCCATAACTGCACGCCATTTTTTAATTCCATTTTACGGACTCTTTGCTAATCTTCGTTTGCGAATAAATATAATTTTGTCTTTCATCATTTGTTTAACTTGTTGTCGTTGTTAATGAAGGTAAAAAATCTAGGATTATTCCAAAATAAATTACCTTTTAGTCGAAAACAGACTATGCATATTTGCACCGTTTCCTCTAATTATCCACTGTCAGACTAATTTTCACCGACGATTTGATATCAACGTCTGTTTGCCTAACTAGCGGATTATGGGCACTTGGAGGCGGACGAATTTTCTGAGTTCTAATTTGATTAATTCTAAAATTTCGAATATGGGCAGAGTCTAGCCAGCCAGTTTCAGATTCAGGCCACGGCTACTTGCCGCGGAAGGACACAAGAGTGGCCGCCGTTTTCTCAGAAGATGCCGCCTATTCAGCATTCGCAACCCCTGGCCAGCGCTTCCTGGTTGCGTTGGCTGTACAGTTCTCTACTCGTCGGCGTAAACTTACTGTGTAGAGGGCTCCTCAGACACAAAAGTGTCGAGAGATGCCATGACCACCCAGTTGTGACTTGTTGATCGAGTTGAATGGAGGTGGGTAGTTACGATGATCGTGAATTCAGCGCCAGCCCCTTTTCAGCGTCGGTGAACAAGCTCTGTGCCCCGTTTGCGGTCGTGTGCCGCATTCTTTCGCGACGTTTATTGATAGTTAATTTCATCTCCGAATTCACATTCAGTATCGTTCGTAGTTATGCTGGTTATCGTTCAATAAGCAGTGGTCCATGCGCTATTTCAGACGACACTGGGCTAGTTGCTTCAAGTGCCCTAACCGGGCTCACGCTAACGTTCATGCCAGTGAACAAAATTCTCCGTATTTTCTCTCCTGGTACTCCCTCGTATTTCAAGGGCTGGATTGTTTTAATTTAATGCTTAACGAATGTTTTATATTTTATATTAATATCCTCCAGCAAAAAGCAATAGGACTTGGAGATCATAAATTACTGTCATACTAGTGGTACAGGCAACCTCACCAATTTATTATGTGCTATTGGAGGAACAATACGGTAGATTTTACCAGAACAGACGTATTTTCGCCTGTCCTGTACCTTCCCTCTGTTGTCCTATTGACTGTGTTAATTAACGATTAACTAAAACCCTACTAGACAAGAATTAGTTCTGTGCCAGCCATTGTCGGGACAGCAGGTGACAGGTAGTTGGATGACAAACCGCTCCTCTTGAAGTGAAACAGAGAAATCGTCAGCACAAGTAATTATTTTGCCACATCTCATTCGTATTCATGCCATCGTCTACAGCAGCCAACAACCGCTAAAAATTCGCTGGTAATTGTCAGGTTACAGCTACCAACCAAAGTGCCGGTAGTCCATGTTAGACGGATAAATCCTTTCAAGTGTATCGTTGATGCATCACTGTAGGTACTTTCGACTTTAACACTAAGAGAAGTCACCACTCAGGACAAAACGAATAGCCGGTCGCGGTGGTCTAGCGGTTCTGGCGCTGCAGTCCGGAACCGCAGGACTGCTACGGTCGCAGGTTCGAATCCTGCCTGGGGCATGGGTGTGTGTGATGTCCTTAGATTAGTTAGGTTTTAGTAGTTCTAAGTTCTAGGGGACTTATGACCTAAGATGTTGAGTCCCATAGTGCTCAGAGCCATTTGAACCATTTTTGAACAAAACGAATAGATAATATACCACATGTACTTAGGTCTAGTAATAAGTGGAAGAGTATATGTTTAATTTCGTGTCAGGTTAAACTGAATAACGTTATTTTGCTTAATTTGCTATACACTGACCAGCCAGAAAAAAATGGTGCAAATGGCTCTAAGCACTATGGGACTTAACATCTGAGGTCATCAGTCCCCTAGACTTAGAACTACGAAAACCTAACTAACCTGAGGACATCACACACATCCATGCCCGAGGCAGGATTTGAACCTGCGACCGTAGCAGCCGCGTGGTTCCAGACTGAAGCGCCTAGAACCGCTCGGCCACCCCGGCCGGCGACCAGCCAGAACATTACGACCACCGACCTACTGTCGATATAAACCTGCTCAGGCGATAGCAGTGTCACTTGGTGAGGAATGACTGCTAGTCAGACACACGATGGATGTAGTAGGGAAATCACGCCATTTATCTGAGTTTGACCGATGGCAGACTGTGATAGCCCGGAGGCTCGGCGCAAGCTTTTTGGTAACTACACGACTTGTCGGGTGAGGGTGCCTTGGTGAGCGTCTTCTACACGTGGTGAAACCACGTCTAGACGTTTTGCGGTTGGGCAGCCACCCCTTATTACAGATGTTGGACATACACTCCTGGAAATTGAAATAAGAACACCGTGAATTCATTGTCCCAGGAAGGGGAAACTTTATTGACACATTCCTGGGGTCAGATACATCACATGATCACACTGACAGAACCACAGGCACATAGACACAGGCAACAGAGCATGCACAATGTCGGCACTAGTACAGTGTATATCCACCTTTCGCAGCAATGCAGGCTGCTATTCTCCCATGGAGACGATCGTAGAGATGCTGGATGTAGTCCTGTGGAACGGCTTGCCATGTCATTTCCACCTGGCGCCTGAGTTGGACCAGCGTTCGTGCTGGACGTGCAGACCGCGTGAGACGACGCTTCATCCAGTCCCAAACATGCTCAATGGGGGACAGATCCGGAGATCTTGCTGGCCAGGGTAGTTGACTTACACCTTCTAGAGCACGTTGGGTGGCACGGGATACATGCGGACGTGCATTGTCCTGTTGGAACAGCAAGTTCCCTTGCCGGTCTAGGAATGGTAGAACGATGGGTTCGATGACGGTTTGGATGTACCGTGCACTATTCAGTGTCCCCTCGACGATCACCAGTGGTGTACGGCCAGTGTAGGAGATCGCTCCCCACACCATGATGCCGGGTGTTGGCCCTGTGTGCCTCGGTCGTATACAGTCCTGATTGTGGCGCTCACCTGGACGGCGCCAAACACGCATACGACCATCATTGGCACCAAGGCAGAAGCGACTCTCATCGCTGAAGACGACACGTCTCCATTCGTCCCTCCATTCACGCCTGTCGCGACACCACTGGAGGCGGGCTGCACGATGTTGGGGCGTGAGCGGAAGACGGCCTAACGGTGTGCGGGACCGTAGCCCAGCTTCATGGAGACGGTTGCGAATGGTCCTCGCCGATACCCCAGGAGCAACAGTGTCCCTAATTTGCTGGGAAGTGGCGGTGCGGTCCCCTACGGCACTGCGTAGGATCCTACGGTCTTGGCGTGCATCCGTGCGTCGCTGCGGTCCGGTCCCAGGTCGACGGGCACGTGCACCTTCCGCCGACCACTGGTGACAACATCGATGTACTGTGGAGACCTCACGCCCCACGTGTTGAGCAATTCGGCGGTACGTCCACCCGGCCTCCCGCATGCCCACTATACGCCCTCGCTCAAAGTCCGTCAACTGCACATACGGTTCACGTCCACGCTGTCGCGGCATGCTACCAGTGTTAAAGACTGCGATGGAGCTCCGTATGCCACGGCAAACTGGCTGACACTGACGGCGGCGGTGCACAAATGCTGCGCAGCTAGCGCCATTCGACGGCCAACACCGCGGTTCCTGGTGTGTCCGCTGTGCCGTGCGTGTGATCATTGCTTGTACAGCCCTCTCGCAGTGTCCGGAGCAAGTATGGTGGGTCTGACACACCGGTGTCAATGTGTTCTTTTTTCCATTTCCAGGAGTGTAGTATACTGGGTGGATGGTACAGCAGGTCAGGCGGCGAACTTGCCAGAACTAATGTCAGACTACAATGCTCGGCAGGGTACAAGTGTGTCTGAACACACAATGAGCCAAACACTCCTAACGATGGGCCTCCGCAGGCAATGACCCATTGCATGTACCAATGTTAACATCACGACATTGGCAACTGTGACTGAATGGGGAATTCGGATATCTTCTTCATCATGCCGATGGGAGGGCATGAATCCGTCGTCTTCAGGAGAACAGCTCCTCCGCACATGTACTGCAGGATGGAGACAAGCCGGCAGCAGCTCCACTGCGCTCTGGGCAACAGTGGTGTGGGCATCTGCGCGTCCAGTAGATCTCGTGAAGGCACCGTGATGGCCAAGGAGTACTGTACAATGGTTGCAGACCACGTAAGCCCCTTCATGTCGATCATGTTTCCCTATGGCAGTGATAGTTTTGAAGAAGATAATGCACCATGACACAAAGAAAGGAGTGTGCTGGAGTGGTTTGAGGAATACACTGGCGACTTCCAGCTGATGTGCTGGCCCTCCAGACTCGCCAGATCGAAATCTTCTAAGCAGCTAGACCTTACTCTCAATTCATCCTGATATTCAGGCCAGATGATGTTCTCATTCAGATATTGCAGCACCTTTCCCTTTCAGGCAACAATTTTCTCGTTTGTACATACTGTAGTGGCAACACTTTTTAAGACAGGAAAAAGTTAGATTCGGTGTAATGTTTCCGAAAGCACAGGTTACAGCCAGGTACGGGCCTGTTGACAGTAGGTTATGCTGACCAGCTGTTGCAAAGTAGAATGGAAGCTACAGGGCCATCGAACTGCTGAAAAGAGTAAATGCAGCAGTTTGCATGGCGCAAGTTACAGGCAGAAGGGGCCCACTGGCGCAACCTAGGTGTTATGAGTATGTGACTCGGAGTGGGGCGTTAGCAAAACAGAGGCGCACAGCTGCAGATAAAAAGGTGCCGGTTTTCTAACGAGGGGGATTCGAGGGTTGCAGGGGCGTGCCACAACATTGGCTACACGCAGCAGCAGATGGGGCGCAAGCGTTCCAGTACATGGTGGGTCACTGGGTCGACCCTCTGAGGCCAATGCGGGATCTGCAGTCAGCCAGCGGCGGGCCACTCTGATGGCTCGCTACCACGGGCAGTCTTGTTGGCTCCCAACACACGCTGGAGGCATCCTGAGGCGAGGGCTGCAGATTGCAGGCGCTTGAGTCGCCCGTGATCTAAACCATGATGGAGAAGAAGAATGCAGCAGGACGCCCTGTGGCTCCCATCGAGCAGTGGTGAGGCAACGGGGACAGAGGCCGCTGAGGCAGCTGCCGGCACATCCTGACGTCGTCAAAACACCACGGCCGTACACATCCGGCACGCCGCAGTACGTTGCGTGGGTCGCTGAGTTAGCCCTTCTGAGCCAAGCTCTTTTGCAGACAGAGAAGTGGCGTCCTCAGCATCACAGGACCCTGTCACATAGACAGAGAGGATTGTGGCACTCTAGGTGGCAATAATAAAATACTTGAAGATCACAGCTGAGTTTTACTATGGCGCATCCTGACAGTTTCCATCCACATCCAACATTCCTCCACCACACGCCAACATCTACATTTGGAAGTGACGGCTACAATACAATCGCATTTTGGCAGATTGGCTGTTTCCCAGATGCTGTCATGCTCGTACCCAAGTCTGATAAGGACAAACACCTTCCTTCTAGGTACCACCTCGCTTACCTCACCAGCTGTGTTTGCCAAGTGATGGAACGTACATCACTTTGGCAACGCATGTCATTAACGGTTTTCTGACAAAATACCATGCTGTGGCCGCATTTTTTCATTTGAAGAAACCCTGTGATGCCTGCTGGAGGACTTGTTGTTTACACATTGGGCATTCTCCGGCGAATAGTGCAACGATATCAGAAGCATATTGGCGAGGCATTCGTCTTCATGGACGACAATTTGCGCCTCTGTTGTGTACTTCTTGTGAATGACTTCCTTCAGGATAACGACATCACTCGACTAGAGTGGCCAGCGTGTTCTCCAGACATGAACTCTATCGAACATGCCTGGGAGGCATTGAAAAGGGCTGTTTATGGACGACATGATCCACCAACCACTCTGAGGGATCTACGTGGAATCGCTGTAGAGGAGTGGGACAATCTTGACCAAGAGTGCCATGATGAACTTGTGTATAGTATGCTACGATGAATACAGGCATGCATCAATGCAAACAGAACGTGCTACTGCATGTTAGAGGTACTGGTGTGTACAGTAATCTGGACTACCACGTCTGAAGGTCTCACTGTATGGTGGTACAACATGCAATGTGTGGTTTTCATGAACAATGAAAAGGGCGGAAATGATGTTTATGTTGATGTTTAATCCAATTTTCTGTACAGGTTCCGGAACTCTCGGAACTGAGGTGATGCAAATCTCTTTTTGATGTGTGTATATATATAATTTTCGATTATCCCCTTTTGAGAGAGCGATTGAACTTCAGTAGTCATTATTTCTTCTTCTTTCTTCATTCTTCCCAAATTCTCTTCATACATTCACTGTGTTCTCTCTTGCATTCTTCTGACCATCTTTTCCCTGTTATGTTCTTTGTGTGTTCTTGTTTAAGTGTGTATTTCTTTATGATCTTTCTAAACTGTTCTCTATTGTTTATGTTGTCTTGTGTGATTCTCCGTTCTCTAATGTCTTTTCCTGTTTCACTGATACACTTTGTCTTGTTTTGACTCGTGTTTACTATCTCAAAGCCTGGTTTTCTTCGTGCTGCTGATATGTCCGTAAAATATCATCCATTGGTCCATATATTTCCCTCAGAATTTTTCTTTCCTGCTTTTCAGTCTCTCTGATCTTAATATGACCATGAATCACTGTAGTTTCTGCAGCTTAATGTGCTTTTGATAGGACTCCTGTGGTGTGATGCCTTATTTTCGCATTGATAGAAGTAGATGTCCTATTATAGTGATTCCAAGTAAGCTTACATGCTTTTTGTGATCAGGAGATTCTATCTTAATTGGCTATTGAGATCAGTCCTGATGGTTGGATTATTTCTCCCAGATATCTGAAGTGGGCAATTTCTGCCACTTTCCCGTATTGAGTAGTAATGGGGAGGTTATCTACACGTTTGTTTTCCATGTATTGTGTTTTCTCGTAGGAGTTCTGGAGCCCAGTTTTCTGTGAGATTTCGTGTAGTTTTTCCAATGGAAGTTGGGCTTCCTCTCTATTGTTCGTTAGATTGGCAAGATCGTCCGCCAAAGCCAGACACTTCACCCTAGTTCTCTGCTCTTTTTCAATCCCAGGCTGAATTTCTTTTATTTCCTTTTCCCATGTTCTCACAATTTTTCCAGAACCATGTTAAATAGGAGGGGGGTACATCCCATCTCCTTTGTGAACACCAGTATGTATATGAAATGCTTTTGATGTTTCTCCCATGAATTTAAATTTGGAGGTTGTATCTGTTAAGCCACACGGGATTAGCCGAGCGGTCTGGTACGCTGCAATCATGGACTGTGCAGCTGCTCCTGGTCGAGGTTCAAGTCCTCCCTCGGGCATGGGTGTATGTGTGTTTGTCCTTAGGATAATTTAGGTTAAGTTGTGTGTAATCTTAGGGACTGATGACCTTAGCAATTAAGTCCTATAAGATTTCACACACACACATTTTTGAACATTTTTTTTTGTATCTGTTAATGCCTGTTGAATAAGTGACCTTGTTTTATTGTCAATCCTGAACTACTCAAAAGTGGGGAATAATATTTGTCTATCTGTTGAATCATAAGCCTTTTTGTAATCGACAAAAGTTACCATAGTAATTCTACATCTTCTCATTTGCAATATTGTTTTTAAGTTCCATATCTGTTCGATACAAGATCGACCTTTGCGAAACCCTGCCTGACACTCCCCAATTAACAGGTCCACTTGTTATTCTAGTCTGTTTAACAGGGACTTAAAAAAATTGTATATTACAGAGAGCAGTGAAATTCCCCTGCACCTTTTTTGTGGAGAGGGTGAATTAATGCACACTTATACTCTGCAGGTATTTGTTCAGTTTCACAAATGTTTTATATATTTCTGTGGGTTGCTTGTGTAGATTAATGTCATTTAATTTACATACTTCTGCTACGATTTCGTCTTCCCCTGGGGACTTGTTCTTCAAAGAATTGATTATTTCCTTTACCTCTTTAAGTGATGGTGGATTTGAATCGGGACTGGATGTTCGTTTTTCAAAATCTAGTTTTTCTGTGGGGGCTCGCAGTTGAGAAGTGAATTAAAATATTTATCTAAAATTTGACGGTTGTTTTTAAGGTTGGTTTCCAGTGATGCATCGGGCCAGCGAAAGCACAGCTTTTTGTAAAAGTTTCTGGTGTTGTTCTTGATAAATTCTTGGTCAATTTCTTTAAGCCGGCTTATTTAATATCTACGTTTTCCTCTTCGTATTGCCTTTGATGAACTCTTGTGCATTTTCAAAAATTACTGCCGTTTTTGTGTAGTTTTGTTGCTACTGAAAGTTTCCCAAGCTTGTATTCTTTCTTCTATTGCTTTATCACATGCGCTGTTCCACCATCTGTATTTTCTATTTCTTGGAGGTTTTCCAAATTTCGTAGCGGTTTTCAGTAATTCTGCAAGTTCCTTCCAGTTCGTTGCCTTTGATAGCCCAATTTCCTGGAGAATTTCCCTCTTATTAAGTTTAAGGATCAATTCTGTTTTGTTCGTTGGTAGTTTCTTTCTGTTAGGTTTAAATCTAATCTTTATTTGTAGCTAATGGTGGTCTGACTCAAAAAAATGCCTTTCTTGTTCGTACGTTGAGTATTGCTTTGGTATTCTTATTAGACATGGCGACATGGTCTATCTGAAATTTACCAAAGTTGAATTTGATGATTTCCATGTTGTAAGTTTGTTTACAGGTTTAAGGAATTGTGAGGACATGATTTTAAGATCAAAATTTTCTCAGAAGTTTATCAGTCTCTTGCCGTTCTTATTTGTTCTCTTGTAAGTTGTATGAATTCCCGTTGTTTTCCTGAATTTTTTCTTTGCCGAGCTGCCTTTGAAATATTCTCACATAATTTTCACTTTATGAGTAGGTATTTTGCTTGAGGTTTATTCCAGTAGTTCCCAGAAGTCATCTCTTGCCTGTGGATCTGTTCTATTGAAATCATTTGGGGGGTATGTGCATTTATCAGTGTGTATGCCTTGTTTCCAGATTTTACTGAGATTGTGGAGATTCTTTCTGACGTTGAATGGAAATTTATTATTGAATGTATAATTGATTTGTGCACAACAAAAGCTGTGCCAAATTGTTTGGGGCCCTTGTTCAGCTGGACTGCAGGTTTTACTTTGAAGATTCTGAAGTTTCCTGAATCAAAATGATTTTCGTCAGTAAATCGTGTTTCGTGAATCGCCAGGATTTTTATGTGGAATTTTCCATAGTACTTGTGAGTTATTTGAGTTTTTCCTACTTTGGAGAGTGCGTTTGTGTTGAGAGTTCCTATGAAGTTATTCTGTTGTGGTCTTGGAGGTTTTGAGAAGCTCCGACTCTTCTGCGCATGACGTTCCTGGTCCCCCAGAATCCGATGACTTGGAAAATTCAGTCTAGAGACTGATGCCGGAGGTAGTGGATTTCTTTCCGTTTGTTCCATCATGCTTGTTCAAGTTGAAACTTGTTTTGTGGTGATCTATGGAGATCACATGTTTATAACTTGATTGTTGAGATCAAGAAGACCATGGAGCAGCGGCACCAACTAGGGAACAGACGCTGGCCACTACCCGCTGGACTCCAGAACAGAGCTAGTGGATTTGGG
Organism: Schistocerca cancellata; assembly: GCF_023864275.1. Taxonomy (NCBI): domain Eukaryota; kingdom Metazoa; phylum Arthropoda; class Insecta; order Orthoptera; family Acrididae; genus Schistocerca; species Schistocerca cancellata. The sequence goes on along the minus strand of NC_064630.1, from coordinate 688,780,601 downwards.
CTGCCTCTACCTCCAGTTCCGCCGCACTAATGGTCTTCATCTGCGCCTTTACTGTTGTTGTTCACCGTCCGAGGTGTTACTCCTTCCCCTCCTCCTTTTTCAACCAAGCTTGCGACCGGCTTTGGCGGAGTATATATATGAAGCGGAAAGGAGTGGATTAACTGAGGGAGGAGGGTAGGAGGAGATGGAGAGAGGTGGGAGGAGAAGATGGATATAGAAAGGAGGAGGTTATGGGTTATGGACGGTGAGAGAGGGAGAAAGAGGGAGCAGGAGGAAAGGTGGAGAGATGGGCAGAGGAAGATGAGCAGAGAAAGAGGGGAGGAGGTGATGGAGAGAGATGGGGAAGATAGAGTATATGGACAGACAGGAGAAGGAGATGGACAGAGAAAGAAGAGCGAAGGGGGTTAAGTACATATTTCCAGTTTCCATACTTACTAGTAACGTGTGTTTACTCTTTTATTTCTTTTTCATTTAACCAGACTGAGCCATAGCAGTTTGTAGCCGAGATCAGCTAGGATTCTTATAAAAACTTTGTATAAAACACAGATTATCGTTATGGGGCGTAGCTTTTTATGTACGCTTGTTGAGGAGATGTAAATCGCACTTCCCTCGATTTTTGTTTGAAATAAGGGAACAAAAGAAGTCATCAGGCAATAAATCAGGCTACTAAGGGCAGTGAGACGTTATCTGGATTATTATCGTCTTAAATAATCAATTGTTACATGTGGCTGTGTGACAGCTGGCATTGTCTTGATGAAGAATGATACGCAGTTTTCGGTTGGTTTCCTGATTTCATCGAATATTTGTGGCAAACAAATTGTTGTGTATCATTCAGTGTTACCTATTTATCTAAAACAATGGTCGGTACATGTCCAGCGTCTCCGTTGCAACAAGGGACCATTTTCTTAGAAGTGGTTCACGAATGAATCACCTTCGATCGGTGTAGTTTCAGTGGGATATCCAAGCACTTCATTACCTCTTAGATTCTGGCTTCTAAGAATATATGCTAATTTATCCTCCTGTTGTAATATTTGCGGCGGCTCTCTTTCCTAAAAATGAGGCTCGAATTTAATGAAACGTTATTTAGTCCCGACTCCTGAGTTCAATTTTAACTCCCAGCCGCTGTGGCCGAGCGTTTCTAGGCACTTCAGTCCGGAACCGTGCTGCTGATACGGTCGCAGGTTCGAATCGTGCCTCAGGCGTGGATGTGTGATGTCCTTAGGTTAGTTAGGCTTCAGTAGTTCTAAGTCTAGGGGACAGATGACCTCAGATGTTACGTCTCACAGTTCCTAGAACCATTTGAACCATTTTTTCCAATGTTAATGTTGTTCTTAAAGCTTGTGTTGAGTGATACACCGCTATAATTGTGCCTCAAATAATTAAAAAATTCCACGTAAAATTTAAGTCACTAGTATAGGAATCATAACTACGGCCCAAAAATTCACATCTGACTGCATTCAGAACGGCCTTAGTAGCGAACACGAAACAAACTGAAACTACCTGTCAGATGAAAATTTCGTGTCGGGCCGAGACTCGAACTCGGGACCTTCGCATTTCGCTAGCAAGTGCTCTAAGGACTCAGCTACCCAAGCACGACTCATGACCGCCCTCAAAGCTTTACTTCCGCCAGTACCTCATCTCCTGTCTTCCAAACTTTAGAGAATCTCTCCTGCGAAACTTGCAGGATTAGCTCTTCTGAAAGAACGGATGCTGCGGAGACATGGCGTAACCACAGCCCGAGGGAAGTTTCCAGAATGACATTTTCACGCTGCATCAAAGCGTGCACTGACATGAAACTTACTGGCAGCTTGAAACTATGAGCCGGACAGAATCGTGCTTGGGTAGCGAAGTCGATAGAACACTTGCTTACGGAAGGCTTACACTCCACTGCAGAGTGAAACAATTTTTTTCTAAAATCATTAATAAAAGGTTTTTCCCATTTGTCGACCTTCTCATATCAGTTAGCAACAGTATTTCCTTGCCTTATATTTGAAAATAATATTTTCGAAGAAAAAAATCGGTTGTGTGCGCAGTTCGAGTGTACACCGTAGATTTTTCATGAAAGCACCGAGATAAAAACAGGACAAGTGTTTCGTGTCAGTCTCTTACAGTGGTTACGCGGAGCAGTAATACGGCTACATGATATATAAATCACAAATTTATCGCCTGGTATTTGCTGGTCGCGATACATACCCGCTTGGTGCTGTGACGTTACAGTACATGTCTGTATTACCACTGTTTTCTGTATTGCTTTCCAATGACCCCTGTAAGTGATTCGTAGACATCTGGACCGTCACTGACCGTTGTATGCCCGAAGGCCCGGTTAAATAACGGCTTTGCCTTTTCGACACTGCCGTAGCTCTCGCATTCGTCCGACACTGGACTTCTTAGGCTTTGCATTCCTTTGGACACGAGCATTCCTCTGATTTGACTTTTCTACAATTCCGAGCACAATTAGGAGTCATATGAGTCGACATCTTACATTATTTTCTAATTTTAAATTTAATACCGATTTTCACTTATATTCCAGCGAATATACATTCATTGCATACGTATTATAACTTTACGCAAAGCAGCTAGACGACTGCGCTACAGTGGTACGATGACGTCACATGCAAAACAAACAAAACAAATACTGCGTGACAAACACGTACAGACATGATGAATCTGTTGCAGGCTCAGTCATTGCTTACGCATTATTAGTCTCGTTGTTATTAGCGACTCAAATCAGACGGTATTTTGTCTCACAAGGAAGTTCGATTGACTACTATTGTAGTGACCATATAGACACGCCAAATGACCGTACTGGACCTTTATATGTTGTATATGAAGTCTGCACTTCCTCCGCCTAATTGTTTGAGCATTTACGTACAACGTGCTTTTAAGATTCGATCATATTGTATGGGATCCATCGTGATAATATCGCTTTCACAGTTGAATGTTCAAGCTAAATCGAATGTACCGTATGAAGTCCCATGCTTTTACTCTTCAATCAGGCAGTATGTAGCATCGTTGTTTTTTGGAACAACAAGTGGGTTCAGTAGACATTAAGAAACTCATCAAAAAATTCCACAAACAAATTTGTAAATAGACTTTTCTGAAGATGATCGACTATCAAAAGTTGAGCGAAACAATTGGAGGCATTGTTGTACTGTTAGGTCATTAGGAAAATCGTAAAAAGAAAACAAATTGGTCAACTAAAACCTCCACGTCAAGTATCTATTTTATCACAACAGTGGTTATTATAAGATTACAATTGTTTAAAAATTTGTCGTCTGGTATTGTTGAAACAAAGGCTGTACGAAACCTGGCAAGAGAAGTTTGAAAACAGCGAGCTTGCCTACAGTTTTGTACTACCATCGTTTTAACAACAGCGGATGACAAATATTCAAAACAATAGTTCTTGTAATGTCTCATTCCAATAGAGCCACCGAAATGTCCCCTCTCAATAAAGTAACAAGGTGGAAAAATCGTCCAACTAAAGGGCATTAAAAACACGAATGATTCAAAGTTTCAGTGAAGAGGGAAAAATGATTACTTCTCAGGCAATGTCTGCCGTCATTATTCAGTGACATTCGACCCTGGAAGTTTAACAATATTCTTACACTGAAATAATCTAAGAATGAAGAGAATGGGACGTTGATAGTGGCGAAGATAAGTTCTTTCTCCGTTACGAAAATGGTCATTGAACAGTTCGGCTTCACCCTTTAATAACTGCCTCTGTAACTCATAAATTATGCATTTAATTCAGAAAATGTTATGTCAAATAGTGTATCTTATCTGATCTTAAGAAATGAAACACAATTAATTTTTAATTTATTATTTCGTAAGCAGACGGGAGAAAGGATTTAGACGTTGCTACTCCCACGATTCAACAGAGAAAGCTAAGTGAATAGTGAAAAGACTAGTTAAGATAAAACATCCGCTTCAAAAAAAACGGGTTAACGTAAAAGATGGGTAACCTCTCAGGGGCTTATTGTTAATAACATACATGGGTATTCACAGGTGACTGGATTGTAGTTTTTTTATTCTTTTGATTTTAAATATCATGTCTGCAGAAAAAGAACATTTTGTCACGTAATACCTTTTTGTGATTAAAAACTAATGCTACCACAAGTGTGTTGGTCCTAGGTCCTAGTACATCTCAGAGAAAAGACATAATTTTCTCCAGCATAGTAACTGCTAAGAAGAAAAAGAAAATTAAGACCTTCGGAGTGTATTGTTTAGGTGACATCTTCACTGAAGAGCCAAAGAAACTGGTACACCTGCCTAATATCGTGTAGGGCCCCCGCGAGCACGCAGAATGTCTGAAGAATTGCTGGAGGGTATTGACACCATGAATCCTGCAGGGCTGTCCATAAATCCGCAAGAGTACCAGGGGCCGGAGATTCCACCTGAACAGCACGTTGCAAGGCATCCCAGATATGCTCAATAATGTTCATCTGTGGAAGTCTGGTGGACAGCGGAAGTATTTAAACTCAGAAGAGTGTTCCTGGAGCCACCCCGTAGCAATTATGGAAGTGTGTGGTGTCGCATTGTCCTTCTGCAATTGCCCAAGTCCGTCGGAATCCACAGTGAACATGAATGTATACATGTGATCAGGCAGGATGCCTGCCTTCCCGTCACCCGTCAGAGTCGAATCTAGACGTATCAGGAGTCCCATATCACTCCAACTGCACACGCCCCACACCATTACATAGCCTCCATCAGCTTGAACAGTCCCCTGCTGTCATGCAGGGTCCATGGATTCATGAGGTAGTCTCCACAGCCGTACACGTCCATCCGCTCGATACAATTTGAAACGAGACTCGTCCGACCAGGCAACATGTTTCTATTAGCCAACAGTCCAATGTGAGTGTTTACGGGCCCAAGGAGAGGCGTAAAGCTTCGTGTCGCGTAGTCATCAAGGGTATATGAGTGGACCTTCGGCTGCGAAAGCCCATATCGACGATGTTTCGTTCAATGGTTCGCACGCTGACACTTGTTGATGGCCCAGCATTGAAATCTGCAACAATTTGCGGAAGGGTTGCACTTCTGTCAGATTGAACGATTCTCTACAGTCGTCGTTGGTCCCATTCTCGCAATATCTTTTTCCGGCCGCAGCGACGTCGGAATTTTGATGTTTTGCGTGATTCCTAATAGTCACGGTACACTTTTGTAATGGTCATACGGGAAAATCCGCACTTCATCGCTATCTCGGAGATGCTGTGTCCTATCGTTCGTCGCCGACTATAACACTATGTTAAAACTCACTTAAGTCTTGATAAACTGCCATTGTAGCAGCAATAACCGATCTAACAACTGCGCCAGACACCTTTTGATTTATATAGGCGTTGCTGACTGCAGTGCCGTATTCTGCCTGGTTACATATCCCTGTATTTGAATAACCTTTCCTATACCGGTTTCTTTAGCGCTTCAGTGTAAAATGCAACGCGAACATTTGAACTATGTAGAAAATATTGATTCTGTCAACAGGGAGAAAGCTATAAATAAAACCAATCTTCCGCTTTGTATGACATCGACGCTTATTACATCAAGATTCCGCCTTTCATGTCGGTGCTACGCAATAAACAAGATGGGATTTAGATCTAGTGTAAGTAATGAAGACCATAGCAACTACGAGAGTACGTGGTACTAAATTACTTGCACTTCACTGGCACGAGACAGAAGAACGAGAAGTTTTAAGCGCTTAATTATAAGAGGCACATACCTCGGAAATTAGAATTTTCCTCGCCATTCCGCATTAATTTTTGGAGGCTTTCTGTTTTTGTGAAGAGAATTCGTAGAGTTCGGCTGGAAATAAGGGAGAGGACCGAAGCAAATGCTTCGGTTGAAACGGCGTAATGCAGGCTTTGATGGAACTTTGTACTACAGCTGCAATAGAAATGTGGATTACGGAGAACTGTCAGCTCTCATTTAAAAGGGGTGTAAGCATAGGCGTCCGCAAGAAGTGTGGGAGGGAAGGGCAGATGAGGGTGAGCGGCAGGCCAAGAGAGGTCACTGCCCTCCCCATGGACTGTGGAGCACAAAGTTTCTTTCATTAAGGAATTCTGATACACTTTTAAAAAAATTACTTCCCGTGATTCCGCTACACCTTTAGTTTAGGCAACAGTATAACCTACAGGATTTGGTTCTGGTGGCATGAAAAATCTTGAATGTGACCAAAGGATTTATGTAAAAATTGGTTGCTGTAGAGATTGACCCCTCCGCCACCCCGCTCTTAAATTTTAAATTTCTGCGCCCGTTGATGTAAGGCAGTGTTGCAGCTTCGTACAAGGGTTGGAACTGAAATAGTGGCAACCATTTATTTACACTCGTACAAAATAGATAAGTGTTTCAAAGTTTTACTGACCTTCAAAGTAGTCGCCAGCATTGTGTATAAGCCGTTGCCAGCGATGTGGAAGTCATAGGATACTCTTAGCAGTCCCAGTTGTGTTGACAGTTGGAGCTGCTCGGTCTATTGCCCGACGAATTTGTAGCAGTTCTGAAGCGAATGCCGTGAAGTGTTACCTTCAGTTTATAAGTCAAACGGAACTCACTAGGCCTTAATTCAGGGGAGTGCAGTAGGTGGTATAGCACTTAGCAGTCCCATCAGTCAAACAAATCAGTAACAGCTTGCACTGTACGCGCTTGAGCATTGTGCTGCAAAATGATGGTCAGGGCCATCAGAAAGTGTCATCACTTCTGTCTCTATGCTGTTCATTTTTGGAACACAACCTACGATCTGACTTAAGGACTAGTGATTTCAACTCGATTTCTAAACTGAAGGAAACACTTCACGGCATTCGTTTCAGAACTGCTACAAATTCGCCGGGCAACAGACCACGCCGCTCGAATTGTCAACACAACTGGTACTGCTAAGAGTATACTACGACTTCCACACTGCTGGCAACGGGTTATACACAATGCTGGTGACTACTTTAACGATGAGTAAAACTTTGAAACACGTATCTATTTTGCCCGAGTTGTAAATAAATAGTTGCCACTATTAAAGTTCCAACCCTTGTAAATAGAAGAACCAATAAAGATAGCGCATTGTTAGCCGTACAAGTTGAGACGTAGGTAGCCAGTGGATTAGTAGGAAGGTACTGGGACCACAAAATAAAGTATACGTGAATAGCAGTTTATTATTAGAAATAAACTTACACTCTTTACAGTGAGAAAAATACATATTTGAGTACATTCCTGGAAATGTACAGGAGTAGGGCCATCAAAAAAGTGCACCACGTTGGCGGATAAAAATGAAATTGTCAAAATAATTCAAGTACTAAGCAGCTGCACCCAAATTATTAACTGTCCTACGGTGCTGCTCGTTAACCCTGATACAAGGACATCAATTATTGATCAAGCATGTGACTGTAAACAGCATTTGTACAAGCGGCTTTGGCCCAATGATAAAATGTCTTCCGCGGAGAAACCAAAATACGTTAAATTATTAAGCAGTTCCAATAGAGATTGTTAAGGGGAAATTAATTCCACGTAATGGTAGAAGAAAATTCCACCGGAATCTTTGGTAAGCAGGCAGCACCAATACCCTTGATTACATTTCAAATCGACCTTGTATGTCTCTTGGAGTGATCGAAAGTAACACAATTTATGGTTATGTGCTCATCCGATGCGGACGGTTATATCGTGACCGATGAATGCTATCAAAAATGGTTCAAATGGCTCTGAGCACTATGTGGCTTAACTTCTGAGGTCATCAGTCGCCTAGAACTTAGAACCAATTAAACTTAACTAAGGACATCACACACATCCATGCCCGAGGCAGGATTCGAACCTGCGACCGTAGCGGTCGCTCGGCTCCAGACTGTATCGCCTAGAACCGCACGGCCTCTCCGGCCGGCTGAATGCTATCCCATAGAAGGAGACTACTTGGAGTCACTCTTTGTCCCTTATTGTCATTAGCATCACATAACGACACACTTCACAAGCTTTTATCACGGTCTCGTATAGCTGAAATTAATCATTTGAGACATTTGTAAAAGTTGAGTCCATTAGCGTATCAATTAAAACATCCACGTGAGAATGGTAACAACTTGTAAATATGACACTGTGATCAGCTGCGTCATCTGCTTATCTGTTAACATGGATAATGCACGTACATTGGTAGTACTTTCGTTAACTATAGTATTCCACTCTACAGATTGCACTTAAAAGTGCTGCATCCCTAGGTCTATTGCCAGCTGGGTGTGTAAACTTGCGACAAAGCATCGCACGAATTTGCAAGGGTAAAAGAAATACGAGGGTTGGAAGTTTAATAGTGGCAACTATTTATTTATACTCGTACAAAATAGATAAGTTTTGCAAAGTTTTACTGATCTTCAAAGATGTCACTAGCATTGTGTATAGCCCGTTGCCAGCGATGTGGAAGTCGTAGGATACTCTTAGAAGTGCCAGTTGTGTTGACAGTTCGAGCGGCGCGGTCTATTCCCCGACAGATTTGTAGCAGTTCTCAAGCGAATGCCGTGAAGTGTTACTTTCAGTTTAGAAATCAAGTTGAACTTACTAGGGCTTAAGTCAGGGGAGTGCAGTAGGTGGTATAGCACTCAGCGGCCCACCAGTCAAACAAATCAGTAACAGTTTGCACTGTACGTGCTTGAGCATTGTCCTGCAAAATGGTGGCCAGGTCCTGCAGAAAGTGTCATCACTTCTGTCTCTATGCTGTTCTTTTTTGGAACACAACCTACGATCTGATTTAATTCCTAGTGAGTTCAACTCGATTTCTAAACTGACGGTAACACTTAACGGCATTCGCTTGAAAACTGCTACAAATTCGTCGGGCAGTAGACCACGCCGCTCGAACTCTTAACACAACTGGCACTGCTAAGAGTATCCTACGACTTCTACAACGCTGGCAACGGGTTATACACAATGCTGGTGACTACTTTGAAGGTGGGTAAATTTTTGAAACACATATCTATTTTGTACGAGTGTAAATAATTAGCTGCCACTATTAAAGTCCCAACCCTCGTATATCCCTTCAAATGGGTACTGTACTGAAACGTCCCCTTTGAACAACTTACACAAGACTGTGCTTAACCTGACACACAATGTTTTTAGCGCAACGCAATCTGACTTTCAATAATCCCTACAAAACAATGGCCCTGACTAACTTTAACCTATACCTTTCACAAATCACTTACCTCACAAAAATCTTCGTTACTGGAACTACTGCAATACAGCGAGCGCCACTACTGCCAGCTAAATAGAAGATTCAAACTACGGAAGGCACTAACTACTGATAGGCATAGTTAGCAAATGAAAGATATTAATAGAGAACAAACAATGTATTTACCTTAATAGTCATAATATATGTAGCAGTTCATGACAAATTACAAAACTTCGCCATCTCTCTCCCCACATCCACCACTGCTGGCGGCTCACCTCCAACTGTGCAACGCTACGCGCTGTTCACATCCAGCTGCCGCTGCCTAACACTACAATGGCAGACAACAATGCAAACTAGCCACAGGCTGCACACAGCACAGCCAGTGATTTTCATACAGAGCGCTACGTGGCATTACCAATATAAAAATCTAAACAGCCTACTTACATACCCCACATGCTCCCCACAAAACATTTTACAAATTTTTTTGGCCAGTGGCCAATAATGATTTGTAAAAATTTTTCATAATTACAATAACAAAGATATCAAATGCACACACTTATTTATACAATGTTGGTCAAAAGCTAAAATTTTCTCACAGTCCATAAAGACAGTCCTGATCATTCATCACAATAGTAATTACAGTTTTTTTTCACAAAGTCTCATTAGTAAAAAAAATTGCACACAGAAGTAGTGGATTTCCATGCAGTCTTGAAGAAGTAGTGTTGTCCTTCCAACGGAAAGACAGTGCTGACTCTTGACATGCAGACAGGTAATGGGCCACAACAGAGCAAACCCACAGCAGAGTCAGTCGACGTTTTGAAGAAGATTGGTAGGTAGGGCATCACAGAGCAGACCCACTGTAGTCCTTGTAGAGATGGCCAGCAGCCATCTGCTGCGACTGTGCAGGTGCACAATCACCATCGAAGAGTCTTGCATAGAAGATAACAAGTCCATAAACCACCACTTGTGCACGCACAAAGTTTTAGGAATTGTCTTTAGAACCAGCAATGCTGTTATCCAGTCCCTTGCTGAATTATTAACACACGTGCAAACACTAACAGTCCCTACTTCTCACAAATTGTCCATACACTATGACCAACAGAAACGTGTGCAGTGAAATGTAACTTACAAGTTACTAATATGATGAACTGGTGTCAATTACCATTTTATAACATGAGAATACAATTACAAAGGTACAAAATACATCATTAAAGAACATAACAATACAGATAACATTTGTAGTACAGGCTTTACAACAGAATAGAAATAAACATATACATCAGTGTTACAGGAATTATGACATAAGTAAATACATAAAAGATCAGAATAACTTCTGTAGTGTTAGGCAGCGGCAGCTCGATGTGAACAGCGCGTAGCGTTGCACAGTTGGAGGTGAGCCGCCAGCAGTGGTGGATGTGGGGAGAGAGATGGCGGAGTTTTGTAATTTGTCATGAACTGATATATATATGATGATATTAAGGTAAATACAGTGTTTGTTCTCTATTAAAATCTTTCATTTGCTAACTATCCCTATCAGTAGTTAGTGCCTTCAGTAGTTTGAATTTTTTATTTAGCTGGCAGTAGTGGCGCTCGCTGTATTGTAGTAGTTCCAGTAACGAAGATTTTTGTGAGGTAAGTGATTTATGAAAGGTATAGGTTAATGTTAGTCAGGGCCATTCTTTTGCAGGGATCTTTGATAGTCAGATTGCGTTGCGCTAAAAACATTGTGTGTCAGGTTAAGCACAGTCTTGTACAAATGTTCTAAGGGGACGTTTCAGTACTACAGAGAGCGAACCGGCCGTCCTTTGTCGTGCATTCTCGCGCGACCATCCACTTCAAATGGTACTGTGTATTTAAACCGGGGACCTAGAAACGACGGAGAAGCTTCGTAACGCCGTAGCCCTCAGTGGTTCACAACTCAACAACAGGCCGCAACAGACCACCCACCCCACCGCCGCCCCAGACCGAACACTAACTCCCCCCCCCCCCCACCCCCCTGCCCCCCGGCCGCCCAGGAAAGTCTCACATCAGACGAGTGTTTGCTTGGTTTGCTTGGTTTAGCAATCATGGTGTACGCGTGCGTGGATGCAGTGTTTGCGCAGCAATCACCGACATAGTGTAACTGAGGCGGAATAAGGGGAACTAGCCCGCATTCGCCGAGGCAGATGGATAACCGCATTAAAAACCATCCACAAGCTGGTCGGCACACTGGACCTCGACACTAATCCACCGGGCGGATTCGTGTTGGGGACCGGCACACCTTCCAGCTCGGGAAGCAGCGCGTTAGGCCGTGCGGCTAGCCAAGCGGGCCACTTCAAATTAGTTTGGATTTATCGAGACAATGGTGTGACACGGTGATGGACTGCGAGAAGCTACTCAGTCTGGTGCAAGCAGGATATCTCTTGTGGACCAAAAGACGCCGCAGTATCACAAGAGAAATGTTATTTCCGAGTTGAGGAGGTAGCGATGGAATTAGGAGTGACAGGTAATTTTCTTTGTTTTCGAGTGTTTAGTGGACAACGAAGACGCTATTATAAATGCAATTTTCCCTAGTCTGCCCCAAATTCTCAAAGTCATTTTGTGTTACATTCAAAGAATTGTTACGGTGGCAATATTGTTGCTGATGGTAAGAGACAGCTGTAATACGAAGAGTTCTCTTCCCCTTCCGTAACAATCCAGAGAAAAAAATTAGCTAATGCAGGAAGTAGGTCTTGCTACTGTGACACGTTAAATCCGAAGACGAATATGCAAGGGGCGCTCCATTCCCAAGTAGTTTATTAGGCCACTTCTAAGGGGATTTGACACGTTTATGCTAAATCCATTTGTTTCAAGACCGTAAAATGCCAGAGGAAATTTGTAATGACAAAAATGAAGACAGGTAAAATAACGTTTTATGTTTAATTAGAAGATACGTTTACATGAGCAATCTGAGTATGTAATTTTAGCTAATGCGAGAGATAACGTTCCTGTAAAACCATTACTAACATCCTCTGCAGTGTCTTATCGCCACCTTATTCTATTTCACGTATCGTTTGCAGTACCTGACCTATGTAGATGATAGTATTACTTAATAATACAATTACATTATCAAGTGCCTGATACATAAGAGTATAATTATAAGTATTCGTTACATAAGATTCTCGACGAAAAATGTGATAAGTTTTTCTCTCACTTCCGATGCCTTAGTTGTACTTCTGTTATAGAGTCAACGGAGTGGTAAGTGACTGCGTCGAGTATTTATTTGAGCCGAAATAATTTAAAAGCCTGCAGAGCTTTCTTTGTCTACTATAAGTCGTGTACTAAATCAATAAATTTCACAGTGTTTTCTGCATTGTCAGGGCAACTTCAGTTTCTTTAAGCAACAGGCGCAATTTATTTGACACGATTCCAGAAGCACACGCGACCACTCGCGTTGCGTGCGACAGGCGCTTCTTGAATAACTCACACTAATGTGGCAGACTTGTGATGGGATATGGCTGCATGAGATACTTTTTCAACAGGAAAACTCCTTTTTTTCAAAAAGAAGCCACACGGAGTGCAGATAGTGGTTATCAATGTATCTGAGGTTTCTCTACATAAGAAGCTAAGTATACATGCAAAACTACTGCTCGTCCTCATGAGGGAACAATAGCAGCGGATATTCCTTCAACAATATTCAAGTTTCCAGAATGAAATTTTCACCCTCCAGCGGAGTGTGCGCTGATATGAAACTGGCGGATTAAAACTGTGTGCCAGACTGACTTGGTGTTGTCGCGCGATGAGAGAAGTCTGAGGGATTGTTTTCCGAGAGACTGGAAAAAAATGGAATGATAACGCTTGTGGCAAAGCTGCGAATATATCTATACAGTGGACTTTCTTCATTCAGATGATCGTCCTAACGGACGTCATTAATCTAAACAAGACATTCAGTAATCTTTCTTTATTTCCCGGTAGCTGTTTCTCACTGCTAAACTGCAGAGCACCAATGTCTCTCTGTTTGCAGGGGGCACCATTATCGGCACAGGTGAAGCTATAGTTAGCTCCCACGACTGCTTGGAACACAACTGAGAAGAATTGCTTGTAGCTGTAGTATATACTTTCAGAATGCTTCTGACGGGCACTTGACTCTAATATGTTTGCCATCGGTGCAACTGAAACTACTAGGAAATTTGCATTTGTCCCAAGATTTTGTCGCTCCACATTTCACTTCTTGAGTTGATGATAGAAATGGCGTAATATGCGTATTATGCTCCTTGTGCAAAACTTCCCACATCACATTACAAGTTTTGTGAAAGATCCTCCGAACCGTAACATTGGAGAGCCAATAGAGTAACCAAAACTTTTGAATGACAAATTGGTGGCGAGATACCTGAAAAAAATCATAAATTGTATCAATAACATGTGTAAAAGCGTCACAATGGTATTAGCATTTTGGTGAAATTGGTGAACTGAAGAAGACCATGAGAGAAGTCTGAGGGATTGTTTTCCGAGAGACTGGAAAAAAATGGAATGATAACGCTTCTGGCAAAGCTGCGAATATATCTATACAGTGGACTTTCTTCATTCAGATGATCGTCCTAACGGACGTCATTAATCTAAACAAAACTCAAAGTAGCATCATCGATGAAACGCAAAGGAATAATGACAATAACTGTAATAAAACCAGTCATAGCGAAGAGCTGTTTAACCATAACTAAAATGATTTAGATGATATTCAGACGCAAGAATCACAATCTGAAACCCAGGCACGGCTTACAATGCAAGACAAAAACTGTCAAGCGCCCATGCAGAAATAAGTTTCAGAACGTAAGCTACGATGAGAAACTGCTTGAAAATGAACATAAGAAGCTTTCCTTTTTTTCAAAAAGAAGCCACACGGAGTGCAGATAGTGGTTATCAATGTATCTGAGGTTTCTCTACATAAGAAACTAAGTATACATGCAAAACTACTGCTCGTCCTCATGAGGGAACAGTAGCAGCGGATATTCCTTCAACAATATTCAAGTTTCCAGAATGAAATTTTCACCCTGCAGCGGAGTGTGCGCTGATATGAAACTGGCGGATTAAAACTGTGTGCCAGACTGACTTGGTGTTGTCGCGCGATGACGTGAAGCACGTTTATGTGCGATGGTCTGTCGCATATTTATCCTCCCAGTGCCCAAAGCTACAAAGGCTCCACGCGACGCAGCTTTGTCATTTGGGTTGCCTGCTCAGCAGGCGTTAAGAGGTAAAATGACGTCCGTTTAAATCTGTATTTCCGATATGGCCTTCAGAGGGTGACACTTCTGCAATTCTAGTTTACATTACCTGTCACATGGGCGGGTATAGAGTGTTTCCGGGTCTCATTCTGCCCACCGGATATTCATGTAGGCTACACAGCCTGGCAAGCACTGTGAATCCAGCTGCTTATATCGCTCCTCATTCCGAATGCGTGACCAGGATACACTCACACGCCACCGGAAAATACAGCTATACATTAGAAATTTACTCAATGCCGAAAAACGCCGGGACCAGCGACAGACATGCTACACACCCCGTTAACTTTTCCAAACCCTGGAAAGCATTCCACCGACTTACTAGTACCTATCCCATCCCATACCTTCCCATCTCATCCCGTCCCTCAGTAGCGATCCTTCACAACAATCTTCCATTCCCTGACGACCTGAGCAATGGCAATCACTATGCATTTAATGTCTCTGGCATCTCCATCCCCGACGACTTCACTTTGATTGTTCCAAATTCCCTACTATCCATCAACGCACAGAAACCACAGTCTCTCCCCTGGATTCCAGCTCTTGGTTAAACACTCCAGTCACAGTACACGACATAAAACTAGTACTTCACAGAAAAAGCTAAACATTCCCTTCTTACAGCCACATTATCTATCAACACCTCAAAAATTGCGCTTTCCCCTTTGTCATCGTCCTTACAACCCTGTATACCAGTATCCTCTCCAAAGGCTACTACCCCGACAGGTGAAAGACATACAAAGTTGTACTTTTCCTGAAACCTAACAAACCACCCATTGATATCTCATCTTACGGCCCATCTGCCTCACCTCAGTGTGTAGTAGTGTCTTCCAATCTATCCTTTCTCGACACATACACCGCCATCTGCACCAACTCCATCTGCTTCCTATCACCCAGTGCTGTTTCTGTCCTTTCTTCTCTGCTGATGATCAACTTCTGAACCTCACCCATCTACTATCTCAACAGTTCAATAACAGTACATCAGCCATCTTTGTCCCGTTGATCTAGAGAAAGCGTACGACCACGTGTGCCATTCCGGCCTCCTCCTCAAAACTCGAGACATATGCCGTTCCAATCAACTATGTCCGTCTTATTGCATCCTTCCTCTCCAATCGCCCATCCTATCTCATAGTTAATAACAGCAAATCTCATACCTTCTAGCCCACTGCAGGTCTGACCGAAAATTCCGTTCTTTCCCCTCTCCTTTACGTCTTGTACATTGCAGATAGGCTCAAACCACCTCCTCCCATCCACCTCCTTCAGTAATTTGTCAGCACCGCTCTCCCTGGTCTCTGTCCTTCGCTCCATTAATCCCAACGATTCCTCCAAATCCATCTTAATCAGTGTACCTTCTGGTGTAACCAATGGATCCTTATAATTAACCCCTCCAAAACACAGGCAATAATTGGAGGACGCATTATCCACACCTTATGTCTCCATGATTTCCTCCCACAATTAACGACCATCCCATCAAGCTAACACACTAAAATACCGTGGACTAACCCTCGACGGACTACTAAGGTGAAAATCTCAGCTACTAACCATCCAACAGAAAGCCCATAACAGACTAAATCTGTAAAATCGACTCCACCATTCCTATTGTGTCCCCTCTCCTTTCCAACCCAAGTGTACTGCCACGCCTCTACCTAAACATCTCACCAACTCTTCACCTGAACACCCTCCACATGCTACGCTAGACCATGAATTCTGACTCGATATACCAGTCCTACCAACTCTAAATCCATTCTACGCTATCCACCCCTCCCTCTGATCCTCCTCCTCCTCTTTCCTTACCATGCCTTATCCTTTTCCCTTTCCTGCTGCCCTCCCCCACCCCCAAATCCCTTTCAATATTCAATCTGCAGCTCCCAATACCAGTTACCCTCTCTACTTGTTCCCCATAGCCTCCTGTTCCCAGTTCGCTGACCCTCTCATCACCATTCACCTACCTCCCTTCATACCCAACCTTTTTTTCATCTACATTTCATTATCCCAGGGTAGGTTCTTTCCGAGTTATAGTGAAAGTGCACGGTGCTCCGATTTTAATGGTCAGTGTATCCTCCGTCGTACTCAGTGTATTTCCAATTGTTTCGTGTTTAATTTTTTTCTCGAATGTTTTTAACTGTGCTGTCTGTATTGTTTTTCAACAATTCTTGAAGACAGCAATTTGTTTTGAGTACATGTGTCTCCTTATTTTTTTGTTTTTGTCATCTAAGTTAGTGTTAAGTTCTACTAGTTGAGGAGAGGCCTATTTATACCCCTGCCTGTATGGGGCGAGGGGGGATGAAAAAAAATAGAGGGAAATAAAGAAAAAAAAGTCGACAAGCAGAGTCGCCTGGGGAGCAGATCGGCTGGTCTACTTTCGAAGCCGAGTTATGACGACCGCCAGCAGACAACATGCCGCAGCCTATCTTCGATGGCCACCGGTCCATTCCTATGTTACTGAACTTTTAGGAATTCTTGCAGGAGTCTAACCAACCATAGTAGGACTTTGAATCAATCATACTTGTCAAATATTGTACCTGACATTGGATCTGTCCTAAGCGAGAGTGGTGTATTGACTTACAGACTCAGTAGGAAACAGTATAAACTCTGATTCTGAACAGTTACTCAGTAGTTGCTTTGGCCGTAGCCACCCTGATAGAACTGTGAAAGAGTGTAACCTGCAACAGAGCATAATAAAGAGTGTATACTACCACAGAACACAATAAATTGAACAGTACAGAATGTCTGAGGGAGCACAATAGATTGCTGAGCAATGAACTTGCATTCCCTGTGAATTAACAGATGAGCACATTATTTTACCATCTCAGGACCACTTTTCCGTGTGCAAGGGGCATTAAATAAGTTATCCAACACACTTTCTTTTTTCTCGGCCAGTTTCGGTTGAAGAAATCCAGAATTTGCTGTGGGATATTGTGACGTATTCCCGCTTCAGCCCTACAGTTTCACGAAGTTCAGATAGGTGGCTATGCTGTACGTAGCCTTCAAAACGGCGTCTGTGACGGAGGTACGTTTCAAACAAGAGAGCTGTCACTAAGTGTCTTTTGGCGGAAACGCAGAGAATCGCAGATATTCATAGGCGCTTGCAGAATGTCTAAGGAGACCTCATAGTGAACAAAAGCATGGTGAGTCGTTGGGCGAGGCGTCTGTCATCGACGAGAAAATCTGTCCGATCTCCTGCGTACCGGCTGGCTTACACGGCTGTGAAGCCTGCACTGTTCGAACGTGCAGACACACTCATTCGAGGTGATCGAACTAACTTCCTCGTCTCCATGAGATAGCAAGGCCTCACACAAGTCTACACAGCCGAGAGGACTGGACTGGACTGTGCTGCCTTCCGAGTTTCAAGGGTTTGGCACAATGAAGGCCACATTCCGTGGGAAGCAGTAGACGTTGGCTCCGACAAGCAGCCACAGGAGTTAACTGAATGGAAGGGTTTGCACCACAGTCTGACACGATAAATAACCACATGAGATTCTGCTTTAATTAATAACTCAATGCTATTTCAGGGAATAAATCTGTTCAGGACTGCATTATTACAAGGGGACAGGTGACTGAAATTTCTAGAAAGAACAATGTGATGGTAAATGTAGTTATAGAAACCTTGCCCAAATCTCATACGAAGGCAAGACATTCATAACATATTTCATGTACTGAGGGGGTTTAATGTCTACACATTCCTACACCTTAGTCGTCTCGGTATTTATTATGCACAGTATTTGGAGGAAATTACGTCGCTATCGGGATTATGTGATTCTCACACGTCATTTTCTTAGTCGTACCGTTCACAAACTGGTTAATCACATACCGGTGCTAATAACAATGCACACAAAATGGCTACTTGGATCTGAATAGGTTTGACGAGAACAATACGTAAACACAAGGTATCATATGGGGGCAAACGAGGGCCAAGCAGATAAAAATACACGACACACCTTACGTACAAATCAAAAGTGGATCCTAACAAATCTTCACACCGTCACACATTTAGGCTGCCATGAAATTTTTCATGAACGATCATTGCTCATTAACTGTGCAGCGGACAGCATGTCGGTGTTTGGAAGTGAACGGCAAAATTATGTAATCACCAGACTGGGTCGTTCTTGGATTATTAGAAAAATTTCACACGCAGCACGCGCAAATCCGCACCTTAAATAACTTGGGTCTTTTCTTAAATCACATTTTCACGCACGAGAATACTTTAATATATCACACTGTTCCAAGGTCACAACGCTACGCTGAAACAAAAATTTGAAAATGCCTACTCATTGTTAGAACTGTTGCAACCAAATGGTTCCCTGAAAGCAAAATCATTAAAGAATTTTCGAAAAATTTAAACAAACAATAATAATCAAGCTCATTATCATATAAATTCTTCAAATATTGGTGAAGGCACCACTTGTTCAACTTCAAACATTAAGTATGATGAGCCAGCCGGAGTGGCCGAGCTGTTAAAGGCGCTACAGTCTGGAACCGAACGACCGCTACGGTCGCAGGTTCGAATCCTGCCTCGGGCATGGATGTGTGTGATGTTCTTAGGTTAGTTAAGTTTAAGTAGTTCTAAGTTCTAGGGGACTTATGACCACAGCAGTTGAGTCCCATAGTGCTCAGAGCCATTTTAAGTATGATGAAGGCATCCCTTCCTCAAATTCATTCCATTGGATTCAAAGTAGCACAATGGGCTTGCTAGAAACCTAAGACATACTACTGAATTTAATTGTAGAATAACAAGAAAAGGTGGTCATGTTTTACTTCGGCTTTGCTGTCAACCTAATACTTGGGGGTGAACGTTCAAAGATTCAACTGTGGTTGTGGAATCTTTGTGGTTGACAGAACCAATTCCACTCGTCCTCAGGGAAGAAGAGAGTGACCCATAGCCGGTGCTCAGCTATTTTCAGCATTCGGTTCCCGGCTTTGTTAGAGGATGGACGGATTCTGTGTGCCTCCATCAGAGTGTTTGGTAAATTCAAAATATGAGGTATATTGAGTTAAAATCAATAATCCATTCTTTTTCAGGACATTCATAGTTTAGATTATATTAATGAGTGGTCTCATTGAAGGAAAATTAATGTTTAATGTCCCAACACTTCACATTAGTTAAGATGGTGTCTAATACAGTCGTCTGCAGCTCGTGGTCTCGGGGTCGCGTTCTCGCTTCCCGAGCACGGGGTCCCGGGTTCGATTCCCAGCGGGGTCAGGGGTTTTCACCTGCCTCGAGATGCCTGGGTGTTTGTGTTGTCCTAATCATTTCATTACCATTCATGAAAATGGCGAAATTGGGCTGAGCAAAGGTTGGGTATTTGTTCAAATGGTTCAAATGGCTCTGAGCACTATGGGACTTAACATCTTAGGTCATCAGTCCCCTAGAACTTAGAACTACTTAAACCTAACTAACCTAAGGACATCACACACATCCATGCCCGAGGCAGGATTCGAACCTGCGACCGTAGCAGTCCCGCGGTTCCGGAGTGCAGCGCCTAGAACCGCACGGCCACCGCGGTCGGCTGGGAATTTGTACGGGCGCTGATAACCGCGCAGTTGGGCGCCCCACAAACCAAACATCATCATCATCATCATCATCTACAGTCCATGTATATTTCTGAGGAACCATCCCAGCATTTGCTTTAAGCGTTGTAGGGTATCCATTATATGCAATGTCCAGAAGGAGATGTAAAGCGAGAATCACATTCTCATTTATTTTGCTGCAGATCTGAAGATGGTCATTATAGACCGAAACCGGTAATCTGATGACATAAAATTTTGTGACCATAGGCGTGAAGTAAAGGACATTTACTGTATTTCCTTTCTTTCGTGTGCAGCTGCAGCGAGAGAAGACCGGACAAATATGGGTCATGTTACTGTAGGCAACTGGTGAAGAACAGCGAGATGCAGTTCGATATTTGTGAGCCAAAGGGCATAAACCGTGTGAAATTTACTAGGACGGCCATATGGACCGTAGCAGTGTCTCCAGGTGTTTTGCATTCTTCCAAGGAGGCCGAGTGAACTTTAGTGATTTGTCACGCTCCGGGTGGCCGGTAACAGCTGCAGCCCTGCAGAAGGTCGGAGCCATTGAGGCAGCAGTTATGAACGATCGGCGTGTGCAGCTGCGAACCTCACCGTAGCAGTTCGACATTTCCTACGGGGTTTTGTACGCTATTGTTCATGACATTTTGAAATTTTGTAAAGTTAGTGCTCGCTGGGTGCCTAAGAACCTGACACAAGGGCCAGCGAATGATGACAAGCTTGGATAACGTAATGCGTTACGCCTTCTGAAAGGAATCGTCACTGGTGATGAGTCGTGGGCGTACCACCACACACCCGAAACCAAGCAGGCCCGTATGGGGTGGAAACACGTTGGTTCCCCAGTACGAAAAAAATCACAGTGACTCAGTGTGCTAGGAAAGTGGTTGTGACAGTGTTTTGGGATATGCGTGGTGTGTTATTGTTGCACCACTGTGATTGCTGCGGCCTACATTAAAACTTTAGTTACGTTGCGTCGTGCCCTTCGTGACGAACGCTACAACATTAATGCTGACGGTGCCAAACTTCAACAAGACAATGTTTGCCCCGATGTTGCTGCTCTTGTTCCTGAGGAAATCGCCAAATTTGGGTTGGAGGAGCTACTTCATTCACCATAGACTGGACCTTACCCCGTCGGACTCTCATCTGTTTGATACCATAAAGCAGGTCCTCGCTGGATAACGCTTTAACTCAGATGTAGAACGGAAATCATCTTTCTGCAGATGACTGTACTCCAACCGAATGGACTTCCACGAAAAGGGCATATTGGAATTTGGTACCACGAATGGAGCAATGTATTGAAAACGTTGATGACTATGTAGAAAAGTAAGTAAAAGATGTAAGTTCAATTGTAAATTTTATTGTCTGTTCATCTGAGGTCATCAGTCCCCTAGAACTTAGATCTACTTAAACCTAACTAACCTAAGGACATCACACACATCCATGCCCGAGGCAGGATTCGAATCTGCGACTGTAGCGGTCGCGCGGTACCAGACTGAAACGCCTAGAACCGCTCGGCCACTCCGGCCGGATATGGGATCCTTACAAGACAGGACTGACGGAGTACATCGAAAAAGTTCAAAGAAAGGCAGCATGTTTTTTATTATCGCGAAATATGGGAGAGAGTGTTATAGAAATGACACAGGATTTGGGCTGGATATCATTAAGGGAAAGGCGTTTTTCGTTGTGACGGAATCTTCTCACGAAATTCCAATCACTAACTTTGTTCTCCGAATACGAAAATATTTTCTTGACACCGATCTACATAGGGAGGAACGATCAGCACGATAAAATAAGGGAAATCAGAGCTCGTACGGAAAAATATAGGTGTTCATTCTTTCCGGGCGCTATACGAGATTGGAATAATAGAGAATTGTGAAGGTGGTTCGATGAATCCTCTGCCAGACACTTAAATGCGATTTTCAGAGTGTCCATGTAGATGTAGATGTAGATGTTATCTTTTTGGCTATAAAATTATTTGCGTTACTTTCCAACCCTCCCTCATTGATACCGTCTTCTGGCAGCAGTGATTTCGAAAAAGAAAGCTTGGATGTACGAACGTTAGCCCAGTACTTAGCCGTATCTGGAACTTTTCCTTTAGGAGTGGTCGGTTTCCTGACCGATTAAAGTACTCGGTAGTGAAGCCACTTTATAAAAAGGGAGACAGGGATAAAGTTGACAATTATAGACCTATTTCTATGCCATCAGTGTTTGCTAAAGTTATCGAGAAGGTTGTATATACAAGGTTACTGGAGCATTTAAATTCACATAATTTGCTGTCTAACGTACAGTTGGGTTTTAGAAATGGTTTAACAACTGAAAATGCTATATTCTCTTTTCTCTATGAGGTTTTGGACGGATTAAATAAAAGTTTGCGAACGCTAGGTGTTTTCTTTGATTTAACGAAGGCTTTTGACTGTGTTGACCACAAAATATTACTGCAGAAGTTGGACCATTATGGAGTAAGGGGAGTAGCTTACAATTGGTTCGCCTCTTACTTTAAGAACAGAAAGCAGAAGGTAATTATCCGCAATATTGAGAGTTGCAGTGATGTTCAGTCCCAATGGGGCACTGTTAAGTGGGGCGTTGCAGAAGGGTCGGTGCTGGGGCCGGTGCTGTTTCTTATTTATATAAATGATACGCCTTCTAGTATTACAGGTGATTCAAAAATATTTCTGTTTCCTGATGACACCAGCTTGGTAGTGAAGGATCTTGTGTGTAATATTGAAACATTATCAAATAATGTAGTTCACGAAATAAGTTCGTGGCTTGTAGACAATAATTTGATGCTAAATCACAGTAAGACTCAGTTTTTACAGTTTCTCACAATTCAACAAGAACTGATATTTTGATCAGACAGAATGGGCATATTACGAGCGAGACGGAACAGTTCAAGTTCCTAGGCGTTCGGATAGATAGTAAGCTGTTGCGGAAAGCCCATGTTCAGGATCTTGTTCAGAAACTAAATGCTGCTTTATTTACCATAAGAACAGTATCTGAAATAAGTGACACTTCAACACGAAAAGTAGTCTACTTCGCATATTTTCATAAGCTTATGTCGTATGGTATTATTTTTTGGGGTAATTCTTCTGATTCAAAAAGGGTATTTTTGGCTCAAAAACGGGCTGTTCGAGCTATATGTGGTGTAGGTTCGAGAACCTCTTGTCGACCCCTATTCAATAGTCTGGGAATTCTTACATTGCCATCACAGTATATATTTTCTTTAATGTCGTTTGTTGTTAGCAATATTAGCTTATTCCCAAGAGTTAGCAGCTTTCACTCAGTTAATACTAGGCAGAAATCAAATCTGCATGTGGAATGCACTTCCTTGACTCTTGTGAAAAAAGGAGTGCACTATTCTGCTGCATCCATTTTCAATAAGCTACCACAAGAACTCAAAAATCTTAGCAGTAGCCCAAACGCTTTTAAGTCTAAACTGAAGAGTTTCCTCATGGCTCACTCCTTCTATTCTGTCGAGGAGCTCCTGGAAGAGCTGAAAAATTAAGCAAATTCCAGTGTTACATTGTTGATTTTCTTTATTTAAATTTACGAATTGTCGCCTGAGTATGTTTCTTGTATTTCATTTTATCTGTTTCTACTATCGTGTTATACACTCCTGGAAATGGAAAAAAGAACACATTGACACCGGTGTATCAGACCCACCATACTTGCTCCGGACACTGCGAGAGGGCTGTACAAGCAATGATCACACGCACGGCACAGCGGACACACCAGGAACCGCGGTGTTGGCCGTCGAATGGCGCTAGCTGCGCAGCATTTGTGCACCGCCGCCGTCAGTGTCAGCCAGTTTGCCGTGGCATACGGAGCTCCATCGCAGTCTTTAACACTGGTAGCATGCCGCGACAGCGTGGACGTGAACCGTATGTGCAGTTGACGGACTTTGAGCGAGGGCGTATAGTGGGCATGCGGGAGGCCGGGTGGACGTACCGCCGAATTGCTCAACACGTGGGGCGTGAGGTCTCCACAGTACATCGATGTTGTCGCCAGTGGTCGGCGGAAGGTGCACGTGCCCGTCGACCTGGGACCGGACCGCAGCGACGCACGGATGCACCGTAGGATCCTACACAGTGCCGTAGGGAACCGCACCGCCACTTCCCAGCAAATTAGGGACACTGTTGCTCCTGGGGTATCGGCGAGGACCATTCGCAACCGTCTCCATGAAGCTGGGCTACGGTCCCGCACGCCGTTAGGCCGTCTTCCGCTCACGCCCCGACATCGTGCAGCCCGCCTCCAGTGGTGTCGCGACAGGCGTGAATGGAGGGACGAATGGAGACGTGTCGTCTTCAGCGATGAGAGTCGCTTCTGCCTTGGTGCCAATGATGGTCGTATGCGTGTTTGGCGCCGTGCAGGTGAGCGCCACAATCAGGACTGCATACGATCGAGGCACACAGGGCCAACACCCGGCATAATGGTGTGGGGAGCGGTCTCCTACACTGGCCGTACACCACTGGTGATCGTCGAGGGGACATTGAATAGTGCACGGTACATCCAAACCGTCATCGAACCCATCGTTCTACCATTCCTAGACCGGCAAGGGAACTTGCTGTTCCAACAGGACAATGCACGTCCGCATGTATCCCGTGCCACCCAACGTGCTCTAGAAGGTGTAAGTCAACTACCCTGGCCAGCAAGATCTCCGGATCTGTCCCCCATTGAGCATGTTTGGGACTGGATGAAGCGTCGTCTCACGCGGTCTGCACGTCCAGCACGAACGCTGGTCCAACTGAGGCGCCAGGTGGAAATGGCATGGCAAGCCGTTCCACAGGACTACATCCAGCATCTCTACGATCGTCTCCATGGGAGAATAGCAGCCTGCACTGCTGCGAAAGGTTGATATACACTGTACTAGTGCCGACATTGTGCATGCTCTGTTGCCTGTGTCTATGTGCCTGTGGTTCTGTCAGTGTGATCATGTGATGTATCTGACCCCAGGAATGTGTCAATAAAGTTTCCCCTTCGTGGGACAATGAATTCACGGTGTTCTTATTTCAATTTCCAGGAGTGTAATTTCATGTATTGACACGTTCCATGACCATGGAGATTTCTCCTTAATTTGGTCCCACGGAACAATAAATAAATAAATAAAAACGTAACGTTGCCTGTAACTCGAAGGCGCAGCTCGGCAGTTGTGGAAGGGAACGGGGGCAGGGCAGTGCCCACTCGCCCCACCACCCACGCCTGCTGGCAGCCGGAGAGAGGGGTCTCGCAGGGCACGCACACGCACGGCAGCACGCAGCGAGCGGACTCGGCGCACGTCGCCTCCGCTCCCTTTCTCACGGCTCGCCTGCTGCCGTAGAAAGGCGGGAGCGACGTGCAGTCGCCTCGGGGCGGCAGAGGTCACCAGGGGCTTGGCTCGCGTGTCGGGCTGCGCCGCCGGCCGCTGCCGTCTCCCCTCCACCCCTCCTCTCTCTCCACTGCGGGCTGCGAGGTCACCAGTGGGGCAGCGAGTCGCTGGTGGGAATACGCACTGGACAGTCGTCAGCTGAGAGACTGGGACGCACACGTGCGTGTACAGTGTATCTCTCTGTACGGTGTTTTTTCCTATAACTTACAAAACAATAACTAAAAGAAACATTTATTTTGGTAGGTAAACAAAAGAAATGTTACTCTTTCCGTCGAGTACATGCATAGTTTATTTAGTTATTTGTCCAGAGAGTTACAGCAACGAGCTACACATACACATCTAAAGGGTGATCAAAAAGTCAGTATAAATTTGAAAACAGAATAGATCACGGAATAATGTAGATAGAGAGGTACAAATTGACACACATGCTTGGAATGACATGGGGTTTTATTAGAACAAAAAAAAAAAAAATACCAAAGTTCAAAAAATATCCGACAGATGGCGCTTCATCTGATCAGAATAGCAATAATTAGCATGACAAAGTAAGACAAAGCAAAGATGATGTTCTTTACAGGAAATGCTCAATATGTCCATCATCATTCTTCAACAATAGCTGTAGTCGAGGCATAATGTTGTGAACAGCACTGTAAAGCATGTCCGGAGTTATGGTGAGGCATTGGCGTCGGATGTTGTCTTTCAGCATCCCTAGAGATGTCGGCCGATCACGATACACTTGCGACTTCAGGTAATCCCAAAGCCAATAATCGCACGGAGTGAGGTCTGCGGACCTGGTAGGCCAAGCATGACGAAAGTGGCGGCTGAGCACACGATCATCACCAAACGACGCGCGCAAGAGATCTTTCACGCATCTAGCAATATGGGGTGGAGCGCCATCCTGCAGGTACGTTCCCGCAGGTGTTTATCAGCCAGTCTGGGGATGATGTGATTCTGTAACATATCGGCGTACCTCTCACCCGTCACGGTAGCAGTTTTACTGTCCAGCACCATCTGTCGGACATTTCGTGAACTTTGCTTTTTTTTGCTTCTGATAAAACCCCGTGTCATTCCAAGCATGTGTGTCAATTTTTACCTCTCTATCTACATTATTCCGTGGTTTATTAAGTTTTCAAATTTATACTGACTTTTTGATCACCCGGTGTACTCCACACGCTACCTAACGATGTATGTTGGAGCACGTGTTTCGCACTTCCCCCATTTCCAGTTCCAGTCGCGATTCGCAAAAAGAACGTTTGCTGGGCACGAATCTCTCTCATTTTCTCTTCGTGGTCATTTCGTGAGATTTACGTAAGAGGAAGCAATATATTGGTCAACTCTTCCAGGAACGCACACTCTCCGTACTTTAACAGTAAACCATACCGTGTTGCAGAACACATCTCTTGCAACGTCTACTACTGGAGTTGGATGAGAAACTCTCTGGCACTTCCGCGCATACTACAGATTGCAGCAAATTACCTGTCACAAATTGTTTGTCTACCATGGTTTAGTCGTATGCCGTAATTGACCCTGTTTGTGAATTTGTTGTAATGTATCTATGAAAATTCTATAGCTCACTCCCTTGTCTCAATTCACGTTTCGGAATGGAAGCACTAACACTGGAAAGCGGTGCTTTGAACCCACATGATCAAGCATCTGCTCCACTTCACCCACAAGAAGTCACCGTTTGGTGCACAATCTGTGCACAGTACATTATTGAGCCTTTATTATTGAGCAACGTGTCACAGAAGAGAAATACAGACAAGTTCTGGAACATGAATTTTCGCCGATTGCACGCCGCCGCCGAACTCTCATGTGAAAGTACTGCTTCATGTAGGAATGGGGCACGTTTACATCATACTGCAGACGTCTACAACTTTCTTCAGGTGGATCGTCACTCTGAACACTTAAGCATTCATTGGACACGGTGTGGAGAGGCGCCTTTATACACACGATCTTAGCCCTTGCGATTATTTCTTATGGGGTTATGTAAAGGACAGAGTCTTCATAAATGTTCCTGCTACACTCCAGGATCTTCTTACTGCAATTTCCAGATAGATTCGTGCGGCCGAAAATGATGTTCTTCAGAAAGTCATTACGGAATTCAGTTCAAGGCTCTACACACTAACTACTGCAGAAGTAAAACATACTGAAAACATTTTTGTTAAATTTCAGGATGTTTGCTATGGCATAAATGTAACGCGAATATATTACCGTTTATCACGTCTTAGTAGAGGTAAACTTTCTAAAAGCTGTTTGGTCCACCCTGGAAAAAATCTGTAAAGAGACGTGTTGTTCTTCTTTGGAGCTTTTCTGTTTCCTCTAACAATATTATCTGCTATGGATCCCACCCACACAAGCAATATTCAAGTAGTGGTCGAACAATTCTTTTGTAAGCTAGTTCGATTGTTGTTGGGGTACTTTTCCTCAAGATTCCTGCAATGAGTATCAGTCTGGCGCCTGTCTTATGAGCAATTAATTCACTTTGCATTTATTGGAAGTAACTGTTTCCAGTGACTGTTCTGCAATCATGTAGTCGTACAATACAGGGTCTTTTTGTCTTTTTATGCACAATACTTTATTTATACTGAGGATCACTTGCCAGTCCCTGCACCAAACGTCAATCTCTTGCACCTCTTCCTGCATTTCGCTACAAACCTGCAGCGTTACGACTTCTCTGTATAATAGTGCATTATGCGCGGAAAGCCTCATGGAATTTCCAACGTGCGGCAGAAAACGATGTACTTCAGAAAGTCATTACAGAATTCAGTTAAAGGCTCTACACACTAACTACTGCAGAAGGAAAACACATTGAAAACCTATTTTGTTAAATTTCAGGATGTTTGCTATGGCATAAATGTAACGCGAATATATTACCGTTTATCACGTCTTAGCAGACTGTTAAAAGAAATGGTCTTTCAACACTTTATGTTTGAAGACGTCTCTCCGTTGAGAATGACATGCTGGGTTCTGCTCGCTAGAAACTTTTCAGTCCAGTCACACAGTTGTTGGCCTGCTATTTTCCTTACTCTCGTATTTTATTCATTACATGACATTGTGGAACTGTATCTAAGGCTTACCGGAAGTCAAGGGACACGTCATCGACTTGTGCGCCTGTATTTACTGATTTCTGGGTCTCGTGTACAAAAAGAGCGAGCTGGTCTTCACGCGATCGTTGTTTCCACAAAACGTGTTAATTCCTACCCAGCAGAGATTTAGCCTCCAGAAATGTCACGCGGCCCACCAGGAATTCCTCTCATGTGCCAACATTTTCAGCTCAGAGTAGCACTTGCAACCTGTGTCCTCATTTATTTGCTGGATATATCCCAATTTCTGTCCTCCTCTGTAGTTTTCACCCTCTACAGCTCCCTCTAGTATTATGGCAGTTATTCCACGATGTCTTAACAAATGTGCTATCATCTTGTCCTTCTTCTTGTCAGTGTTTTCCTCATATTCTTTTCCTCGCCGATTCCTCATCCCTTACCTTATCAGTCTACCTAATTTTCAACATTCTTTTGCAGCACCAAATCTCAGATGCCTCTATTCTCTTCTATCCGGTTTTCTCACAGTCCATGTTTTACTACCGTACACTTCTGGCCCCAAACGTACATTATCAGAAATTTCTCCCTCAAATTAAGACCTACGTTTCACACTAGCAGACTTCTCTTGGCCAGGAATGCCGTACTTGCCAGTGTTAGTCTACTTTTTCTACTTTTCTTGTCCTCCTTGCTCCGTCCGTTATGGGTTATTTTGCTACCTAGGTAACAGAAGACCTTAACTTCATTTACTTCGTGATCACCAAGTTTCTCGCTGTTCTCATTTAAATACTTTTTTTTGCTTTCGTCTTTTTTCGATTTACTCTCGATCTATAATATGTAGTTATCAGACTTTTCAGTCCATTCAACAGATCCTGTACTTCTTTTTACTTACACAGAGGATAGCCATGTCATCAAAGGATTTTATCATCCTGTCACCTTGAATTTTAATTCCACTCTTAAACCTTTCTTTTATTTCCGCCATTACTTCTTCGCGGTACAGAGTGAACAATAGGGGCGAGAGACTACATACCTGTCTTACATCATTTTTAATCCATGCACTTCGTTCTCCGTCTCCCACTCTTATTGTTCCCTCTTGGTTAATGTACATATTGCATATTACCCGTTTTCCCCTATAGCTTACCCCAGTTTTTCTCAGAATATCGAACATCTTGCACCAGTTTACATTGTCGAACGCTTTTTCCAGGTCGACAAATCCAATGAATATATCTCAATCTTCCTTCAGTCTTGCTTCCTTTATCAATCGCAACGCTTTGGTGTGCCTGTACCTTTTCTAAAGCCGAACTGATCGTCATCTAAAAGATCCTCAATTTTCTTTTCCATTCTTCTGCATATTATATTCATAATACGCGAGCGTAAAACATATTTCAAAATTCTACAACAGACGGACATGAGAGATATAGGTCTGCAGTTTTGCGCGTCTATTCGACGACTCTTCCTAAAAATGGGAATGATATGTGCCCTTTTCCATTCATTAGGAACAGTTCACTCATCCGTATACCTACGGTACATTGTTGCTAGAAGAGAGTTAAATTTTTATACCTACCCTATGTACAACAAATCGTTATGCTCTGTTGAGAGATTTCAGTTGCCATACTTTTTGCATCGTACGATTTGGCATAATAAAACTTCACTGGAAAATACACACTAAAATTTCTTAAAAAAGGATGCGCCACGAAGGGATATCCGAACGGGACAGGTTTCGGTAGATGTGATATACATGTAGAGACAAACAAATGATTACAGTTTCAGAAACATTGGATGATTTGCTCTAGAGAAAGAGCTTCACAAACTGAGCAAGTTAACAACGCTGTGGACCACCTGTGGTCTTTATGCAATCAGTTATTCTACTTGACATTTATTTACAGAGTTTCAGATGTCCTCCTGAGGGATAGCGTGCCAGATTCTGCCCAACTGGCGCGTTAGATAGTCAAAATTCCTAGTTAGTTTGAGGGTTCTGGTGTAAATTATATCGAATTTCCATCAGTTTTACATAGGCATCCAGAAATGTTCGGAGTGTGGATGCAGCATACTGTACTTAATTGGTTGGTGGATTTATCTTTGTTTATGTGGGATGTTCAAACAGCCGCTCATTTTCCTGAGTGCACAACTCAGTGCTTACTTAAACGACCTATGAACGAAACGTATATTTGCTGGTGTAATGGAAAGATAAGCTTCCTCGATTCGTTAGCTAACATGTCTTTCAATGTAACGAACAACGACAGTGTGTGGGAGATTCGACTTTCCTCAGGACAGAACTTTCTGTCATGTTATTTCTACCAGTGTAGATAGATAAGAGTCTCGATTCAATATAATAATGTTCGCCTTGTAAGTTCAATTTCAGGCTTGCTAATCGATACTGATCAAAATGTAGGTACTTCAAATCTGATTATAGCCTTTAACGACCATTGCCGTTGTACTCGAGTCTTGGTCAGGCACGGAATCTTTGCTTGAAGAGAACTGGCTATACGTACTGGTTTGAAATCCATATCAAACAGTTCGACATGTAATATAAAGTTATATATGTAGAAAACCAGCTGCTCGTGGACCACTCAGATATTTAACGTTACTTTATGACAAATAACAAGGGCGATAAGCGACCGAACTGCACAGAGATTGAAGTGCCATCACGAGTACGGTGAAAGTACTAGTGATACGCTGTTAGTCAGAGGTTGGAATAGAGCCATTGAAGCAGTCAATCGCTGCTTTTCTAACTGGTAACTTCTTTAAGCGGTTATGGAGAACTACAGGCCCAGCGAGGGATGGAGGTTTCGCAAACTTTTAGAGTGCAAGAATACTTCGAATAATCACAGATCTTTGTAATTCCAGACGTTCTGGCAAAATCTCTTATCCACAGCATAATTTAATTTTATTAAGGATGACTAAATAATGTACGTGAAGAGTAACAAGTATAGAAACTGAATGGATTGATAAAATTTTTGAAATGTCTCTTACTGTAATAAATTTTACCTTAGAAGAGTTAAGTACTGTCTCTTCTCAAATAATATTTTTCCTATTATTTGCAGTACTTTGGTATTAATTTACATCTGGATCGTTGGCCAAATAGAGAAATGTTCTTCACGGGCTCTTGAGGTAACCATTTGTGTAGTTGACTGCTCCGAAAGGCAATTAGAGGACCTGCAAGGAAGTTACATAATGTGGGCAGCATGCAAATCATCGGAGCGAAGTTCATGTCCTTCACATACTTTTTAGTATAATAGTACAAGGTGATCATAAAGTTTGTCTCCGATTATGACAAGTTATTTGAAAGGAACTATGCTAGGTATAGTCATATGGTTTGTTACAAATGCTAGTTTAAATCATGATGTTTTTGTTGATAAACCTCTATATTTGCGCTAGCGTTATCTAATGTCTGTTCTCCTTGTGTCACAATGGTGTCTTCGCAGGAGAAATCGCGATGTGTTTTGTGGGTTCATTAAATACGGTTGCATATAACAGTTCAGCGATTGCTGAGAAATGATTAGAGAGGCTGGCAGTGTCAGTGGCAAGGCAAGAAGCGGTAGACTTGGAGCGAGTGACGATAATGTTGTTATCATGCGTACAGCACTTCAGTGGAAATCGACGCGTCGTCTTTCCAGAAAAAGGCGTACTTCAGAGCCCTGTCGTAAAGATTTTATCCAAACGCCTGCGTCTCCATGCATACAAAATGCAACTCCTACAAGTTTAGCAGTCAGATGAAAGGCCCAAACGTGCTGAGTTTGCTAGGAACGTGCTGGAACCAATGGATGCAGACAATGACTACCTTAATAAAGCTTGTTTTTCGACGAAGGGAATTTTTACCTGTCTGGGAATGAAAACAGGATTAATATCCGGATCTGGGAATTAGAGAACCCATATATCGCGGTTCGGTAGATAGGAAAAGTTCGAAAATGGATGTGTGGCGTAGCTTAACCCAAAAATACACAACAAAATTTTTGCACCGTTCTTTTCACCTACAATTAAGGAAATAGGTTACGTGGACATTTTGGAACTTTAGAGTGCATTTTAGTTACTGGAATTTCAAGCGTGGCTAGTATTTCAGCAAGATAGTGCACCGTCGTACTGGGGGTTATTTGTTCGCCAGTTTGTGGAAGAAAACTTTCCAGACAGATGGATCTGTAGAGACGATGCAACATACGGCCACCAAATTCATCAGACAAAATCCCTCATGACATTTATGTAGTACTACGTTAAGGCTAAAGAATTCACCAATTCAGGATGTGTAAAATCTCATGACACGAATACGAAATGCTGTAGAGATAGTGATGGAAGAAATGTTGAAAAAAAAAAAGCACGTGAAGAGTTAAACTACTACTTGCAACAAACCACATGGTTCCTTAGGAATACATTTTTTGCAGTCGGGGAAAGATTTTAAGCACTACAATCTGTACATTCTGTTTATTCTTTTCCGAAAATGGTTCAAATGGCTCTGAGCACTATGGGACTCAACATCTTAGGTCATAAGTCCCCTAGAACTGAGAACTACTTAAACCTAACTAACCTAAGGACATCACACACACCCATGCCCGAGGCAGGATTCGAACCTGCGACCGTAGCAGTCCCGCGGTTCCGGACTGCAGCGCCAGAACCGCTAGACCACCGCGGCCGGCATTTTTTTTTTCCGAGCATGATGTAATAATGGCTCCTGTCAACAGTATGTAGTGTTTAAGAATATTACGCACAGAAAGAGTCAACGGTCTTGCCGCAGTGGTAACATTGTTTCCCTTCAGATCACCGAAGTTAAGCGCTGTCGGATTTGGTTAGCACTTGGATCGGTGAGCGTCCAGGTCTGCCGAGTGCTGTTGGATCGATAAGTGGTGACTCTACCCACGGAAGCTGACAACAGCCGGGAGAGCGGTGTGTTAATCACATGCTACTCCATAAGTGAGGCCTATCAGCTTAGGGTGACACAGAGGCCATTCGAGGCCTGTTCAGTTGGAATTTTAGTACATGTAAAAGGAACTGAGATATGTATATAGAAAGGAACTGATAGGTGACATGTGGGAACTAGGAGACGAGGTGGATGCCATTTGGACAAGGAGCCTCTGTTTGGGATGGTTTGGTATGGCTAGTGTAGGTTGTGATTGGAGGGAAGAATGGGATTTATGTATTAATTCATGCCAGACGTGCGGCCTACAAAAACTCCGACTGTCGCGTTTCCAAGAATTGTGAAGACCTTCCACCAAAGAAGTAGGTTCTTTGTCAGGGTTCATCAACAACAGCATTTGTAAATTATTATGGGAAAGGTGCTTTCCACATTCATATGTCATGCCATCGATTCGCGCCCCCACGGTTGCGGAACTAACAGGGGTGAACTTGATCATAATTCAGTGAACATTCTGATAGAGAATTATAAGGTGTGCGTAGTTAAAATTGATAAGTTTGTATTATAGTGAAGCGAGATGAACAGCTTACGCGTACGCTAGTGAAAGTGGTTGGTGGCATGAACTAAGGTGAATTGCAAGAAACTGTACTTACTATCAAAAGCAGATTTATCTAAGCAGTGATTTTTAAGTGATTGAGCAGCTACTAAACTAACTGTGTGACTGAACAGCACGACAATGTGATTCAATGTGCTGCAAGTACGTCATAGAAAATCATTAACATTCAAAAAGTCGTCTCGGAATGACTAAATACAGCTCCTGTACGGTTCTCAAGCTACTCGTGTACCACTCTTCCTGCAAAATAGTGACAAATTCAGGCAATGGTGATGGAGGTGGTTAGTGGTCGCGCACCCTTCTCTCGAACGTGGATCACAGAGGCTCAGTAACATTGACTACATCTACATCTACATCCATACTCCGCAAGCCACCTGACGGTGTGTGGCGGAGGGTACCTTCAGTACCTCTATCGGTTCTCCCTTCTATTCCAGTCTCGTATTGTTCGTGGAAAGAAGGATTGTCGGTATGCCTCTGTGTGGGCTCTAATCTCTCTGATTTTATCCTCATGGTCTCTTCGCGAGATATACGTAGGAGGGAGCAATATACTGCTTGACTCTTCGGTGAAGGTATGTTCTCGAAACTTTGACAAAAGCCCGTACCGAGCTACTGAGCGTCTCTCCTGCAGAGTCTTCCACTGGAGTTTATCTATCATCTCCGTAACGCTTTCGCGATTACTAAATGATCCTGTAACGAAGCGCGCTGCTCTCCGTTGGATCTTCTCTATGTCTTGTATCAACCCTATCTGGTACGGATCCCACACTGCTGAGCAGTATTCAAGCAGTGGGCGAACAAGCGTACTGTAACCTACTTCCTTTGTTTTCGGATTGCATTTCCTTAGGATTCTTCCAATGAATCTCAGTCTGGCATCTGCTTTACCGACAATCAACATTATATGATCATTCCATTTTAAATCACTCCTAATGCGTACTCCCAGATAATTTATGGTATTAACTGCTTCCAGTTGCTGACCTGCTATTTTGTAGCTAAATGATAAAGGATCTATCTTTCTGTGTATCCGCAGCACATTACACTTGTCTACATTGAGATTGAGTTGCCATTCCCTGCACCATGCGTCAATTCGCTGCAGATCCTCCTGCATTTCAGTACAATTTTCCATTGTTACAACCTCCCGATAGACCACAGCATCATCTGCAAAAAGCCTCAGTGAACTTCCGATGTCATCCACCAGATCATTTATGTATATTGTGAACAGCAACGGTCCTATGACACTCCCCTGCGGCACACCTGACTACTACTGGTGACTGTCGTAGCCAGGGGAGACGTGCACTTCATACTTGTGCACAAAACTAGTCATGAACGATACGAGTTGGGTGAGCAAGAGTTCTGTGGTCTAGGAACACAGCATCGCTATTTGGGAGGGTCCTGATGAGCCAAAATGCTCACACAATCCTTGGCAGTAATGCGACCTGGTAAAGCAGTCATGGGGTCATGGAGTAGTACCACGACACCGCCGCCCACAACGTCACCGAACTCTCGCCATGTTTCACCCTTGGGACGCAAAGTCGGCCAGAAGTTGGAAACAGTGTGAAACATAACTCATCCTAACAAAGGACTTTCTTCTATTGTTCCATTGTCCAGGTTTTATGGCTTCGGTACCATGCTTTCCTGTTACGAGCATCTGAATCACTGATGAGTGGTTTTCAAATTCCAGCTCACCAGCTGACATCTTCTATTTATGGAGGTCCCTTCATGCTGTTTTGGTGCTGACAGAGTTACTGACTGCGACGTTGAGTTCTTCAGTGATTTTCGCATCTGTCCTCCCCTTATTTTCTGTCACAAAGTTCTTCAATGACCGTCCTTGACGATCAATCAACATACACTTTCATTCGCGTTGAGAGCTAATGATGTTTTCCCGCTATCCCGGTGAGTGGTGTAAATCTTCGATACGGTGCCTCTTTAAACACCAAAGACTTCGACTACCTTGGGTACGGAATCACCCACTATGAGAGCACCAACAATTCGCCCACGTTCGAATCCACTTAGCTCTGACATAATGCACTCGCAACTACATAGACCGTAACTAACACTTGCATCGTACTGAGAACGTTCATGGTCGAATACGACAGCACCAACTGTAGGCTTGGTAGAATGTGTGTATTTTGGTCCAGTCCATGTGCTATGGTTGATTGGCTGGTTGATTCGGGGAGGGGACCAAACAGGGAGGTCATCGTTCCCAACGGATTAGGGAAGGATGGGGAAGGATGTCGGCCGTGCCGTTTCACGGGAACCATCCCGGCATTTACCTAAAGCGATTTAGGGAGTTCACGGAAAACCTAAACCAGAATGACCGGGCGCGGGTCTGAACCGTCGTCCTCTAGAATGCAAGTCCTGTGTGCTAAGCGCTGTGCCACCTCGCTCGGCCATGTGTTGTGTATGCAGGGCTGCCCCACCCCCCATCCTCCGGCTCTCTTCGGCCACCGCTTACCACCAGCTAGGATCGGCCCCTGCTTCACCTAGGAGGTTGCTTGTAAATGGAAGGGTCAGGTTATTGTGTACAGTCAAGCTGCTAGCAGACGCCACGGAGTCCGTGGACAGCCAGCTCCGCCACTATGGGGCGTACAAGTGGCAATACACAGTGCTCTAGCCGTAGGCTGTAATTTACGTCTGCGTAATGCTGCGCATGTGTTCTTCCGCAGGCCTGTACTTAGGTGGGCGCTCCACCAAGGGAGCGTCAATTAGTTCCCGAGCTCCGCACAACCAGCAGACAAGTCTCCGCTACGTCTCTTGCTACGATCCCGCCCGCCGCTGCTGCTCCCGATGTCCGCCAAGGTACATTGCCGCACTCGTCTTGAGCCACGTCCGACGCTGCACATCTCTTTGCAGCATTTATTGCGACTGCCCACCTTGCTGTTCACCAGCTGACTACCTACGAGCTCCCAGCCTCATAGGACCACGTCTTCAGAGCACCTGCTGCTCATCAGAAGACTGCCTACGAGTCCCCAGCCTCGTGGAACTGTGTTGTCATGATTCTTACCTGCTGCTCAAGAGACTGCCGCTCAAGTTACGTAGACGTTGACTCTCAGAGGTTGTATTTAATTTGGTTCTTGTAATACGCAATTTTTATTTCAACGAATTCGTTTCACTACGTTCAGCCACACAATTCAGCAAACAGTATTACAGAAACGACGAGTCTGTTTCTCTCGTGGTGGTTTCATGTCTGCAGGACTGTGGTTACTTTCCACTCCTCTCGTCTATTGGTGATGAGATAAAAGGTTTAGTATATTGGTGTTCAAACCTGTTTTAGTGTTTCTTGCTGTGTATTAGTTCGTTTTGCTTGGGCAGGCATTTCATTTTTCAAATTTGTTCCAATGGTTTTCAGATGGCTGGATTTTTGCTTTTGTACTAGTTCGCGCTGGGGGCAGCGTCTTCTTGTTCCTTGCACTTGCAGGTTGTGGCACTCGCCACATTCCGCGATTCCTACAACACGACAAGTTTTTCAGTCTGTAAACGTGTATGAATCAAGTTTCATGGTAGTTTTCGTTTTAACTATGTCGCTCAGACAATTAGTTCATGTGTTGTAGAAATGTGAATTCTCTTGATCGAAGCTATTGCTCTGAACTGTTTTCAATAGTTAAAGGGTCCGCAGCTTGTGGTCATGCGGTAGCGTTCTCGCTTCCCACACCCGGGTTCCCGGGTTCGATTCCCGGCGGGGTCAGGGATTTTCTCTGCCACGTGATGACTGGGTGTTGTGTGATGTCCTTAGGGTAGTTAGGTTTAAGTGGTTCTAAGTTCTAGGGGACTGATGACCATAGATGTTAAGTCCCATAGTGCTCAGAGCCAATAACTAAAGGTTTCTAGTTTCAG
This sequence comes from Schistocerca cancellata, assembly GCF_023864275.1. Taxonomy (NCBI): domain Eukaryota; kingdom Metazoa; phylum Arthropoda; class Insecta; order Orthoptera; family Acrididae; genus Schistocerca; species Schistocerca cancellata. Next base: position 688,743,057 of record NC_064630.1, on the reverse strand, counting down.
TTCACTGGCAGTGTACTTTCGTGCGAAGTTTGAGTTGTTCTTTCAACTATTTTTTTCTGTTCCATCATCATAGCTGCATTTGTTCCGACTCGTTCAGTTACAGGGGCAGCAAATTTAGAAAATACTGTAGGGGATGACTCAGCTCACTCAAGTTTTGGTTTCTACAGCCGTCACTTGGCACGCCACTTCCACATCTGCACGACTTTTCTTATGTTTGACGGTAAGGAGGACTCGGACCTTTACTTTGACGGTAAGGAGGATTAGGATCTCTACCGTCAACAGTTTGATTTGCGCTTTATGGTGTATGGTATATAAGGTAGTGCTTTTTTTTCCTTTCAGTGCGGATGCAGAAATTTTTCGTTTGTGTTGTCAGTTTTTCGCAGACTCTTGTCCGAAGGACATAGGCTAGGACTTGTTACTGGTATGGTTAGACACGCATTTTTGTTGTGAGAGTCGTCTCCAGCTGAGCAATGCGCATGCCACGGTGTTGGTTAATGATGGACAATCTTCCTCACAGTGTTTGAGTGAGTATGTTCGTGTCCAGTATCCAGACATGGTGCCCCTCTCGTCCCAGTGTTGCCTATGAAGCCATCGGACGCAGACTCTCTCATCGCTAGCGTCAGTCCATTCACTGCTGGCCTGTTCCGGACGGCCCTTCTCTGTGGGTCACTTCTGCCGTACCGTTCCGTCGTCGCAATGTCTGACAGCGATGAAGTGAGTCCGCTCGTCGGTCTTCTCGTTGCCAGCCCTGTTCCGGCTGCCCATACTGTAGTCGCCATGCCTGTAAGTGGTGATGTGAGGCCTCTTCTCGCCGCAGTCCCTCTTCCGGTTGGCCCTTCTGTCGTCGCCATATCCGTATGCGGTAATGTCAGTCCATTCGTCAGTCTTCTCGCCACTGGCCCTGTTCCAGCTGGCAATCCTATCGTCGCCATATCTGTCGGCAGCGACGTTAGTCCGTTCGTCAATCTTCTCGCCACCCCTATTCCAGCCGACCCTTCTGCCGTCGCCGGCCCTGCCGACGCCAACTCCAGCTGTTTTGTCAAGGTGTTCTTCCGTAGCTCTAGGACGGCCAGCCCTCTCGCACCCACCGCCGTTCCTGCGGCCAGCCCATTTGTCCCTTCTGGCGTCTCCACGGGCTCCCACGTGTCCACTTTCGTTGTTGCTGTTGGCTCTGACATCGGTCTCAAGGCAAGGCCTCCGGTCCAGATTGTATACCAGTCAGATTCCTTTCATAGTTTGCTGACACAGTAGCTCCATATTTAGCAATTATATACAACCCCTCGCTCATGAAATGATCCGTACCTAAAGACTGGAAAATAGCTGAGGTCACACCAATACCCATATAGGGAAATAGGAGTAATCCACTGAATTACAGGCCCATATCACTAACGTCGATTTGCAGTGGTGTCTTGGAACATATACTGTATTCGAACATTATGAATTACCTCGAATGAAACGATTTATTGGCAACTAGTCAGCACGTATTCAGAAAATATCGTTCTTGTGAAACACAACTAGCTCTTTCAACTCATGAAGTAATGAGTACTAACGACAGAGAATGTCAAACTATTCCAGATTTTTAGATTTCCACAAGACTTTCGACACCGTTACTCACAAGCGTCTTCTAATCAAACTGCGTGCCTATGGGATATCGCCTCAGTTGTGCGACTGGATTCGTCGTTTTCTAAGGTCATAGTTCGTTGGTATAGACGGAAAATTGTCGAGTAAAACAGAAGTAATATCCTGCGTTTCCCAAGGAAGTGTTATAGGTCCTCTATTGTTCCTGATCTATATTAACGACATAGGAGACAATCTGAGTAGCCCTCTTAGATTGTTTGCAGATGATGCTGTCATTTACCATCTTGTAAAGTCATAAGATGACCAAAACGAATTGCAAAACGATTTAGATAAGATATCTGTATGGTGCGAAAAGTGGCAATTGACGCTGAATAAAGGAAAGCCTGATGTTATACACATGAGTACTAAAACAAATCCACTAAATTTCGATTACGCGATAAGTCACACAGATCTGAAAGCTCTAAATTCAACTAAATACTTAGGGACTACAATTACAGATAGCCTAAATTGGAACGATCACATAGCTAATGTTGTGAGTAGAGCAAACCAAATCCTGCGATTGAATGGCAGAACGCTTGGAAGGTGCAAGAGGTACTGAAGAGACTGCTTACGCTACGCTTGGCCTCCCTATCCTGCAGTATTGCTGTGCGGTGTGGAATCCTATCAGGTGGGACTGACTGTGACATCGAAAAAGTTCAAAGAAGGGCAGCTCGTTTTGTACTATCGCGAAATAGGGGAGATAATGCCACAGACATGATACGTGAATTGGAGTGGCAGTCATTAAAACAATGTTTTTCGTTGCGACGGGTTCTTCTGATGAACTTTTAATCCTCCGATAGCGAAAACATTCTGTTGGCAGCCACCTAAACAGGGAGAAATGATCTTTACGATAAAAGAAGAGAAATTAGGACTCGCACAGAAAAATTTATGTGCTCGTTTATCCGGCGCGCCGTTCGAGAGTGGAACGGTAGAGAGATAGCATGAAGATGGTTTATTGAACCCTCTGCCACGCACTTTATTGTGAATTGCAGAGTAACCAAGTAGATGTAGATGAAGATGTTCCTACTGGCGCACCAGTCCAGCCGTGTGTTCTTTGAGGCACTGGTTTGCACCTTCGTCAAAGTTTCGACACAATCCCCGCCGACGCCCAGCTGGTTCTGCCATCACGTGCGAGGGCCAGTTGGCGTTCCACTACGACAAATCACGTGTTTGTTGTATTGGTATCACTTTCTTGTGTTTAATAGTCTGGTTCAGTATAATGATGTACCTGGAGCTGAGCGTTTGGAAGTTATTATACAATGTATAACGAGAAAACTTTCGCGCCCCAAAACCACCAATAAGGATTTTGGTGGTTCGCCATTCACCATTTATTACACACAAAAATGATTAATTCATAAACAGCTCCAGAATTTAAACAAACAATGAACTGTACATAAAAAATGACTGTTCTCTAAACTCAGACAAAGTTCGTGATTTTAAAACAACAATTCGACAATATAGAGCTCTGAGATAGAAAAACAATAATTTAATTTAAACTAACTTCAAAGTTTATTTGGATGACCTTGACAACAACTCTTAGAGGGCAAGAAATCAACAAGTAACACTTCATTTCACTTTAATTAACAACAATCTAGCAATTAACAATTGGTGGAACGACTAACGACAATTCCCCAAATTTATTTACAAAGGGCAACAAGCCTCAATGGGAGTCAACCATATTAATAATAATTTTCCCCTAGAGGGAGCAAGATGACGGTAACAAAATACAAAAACTCGGTTTAGGAAAACTATGGGATCAAATTATTTTAAACAATACGTGATAACAGCTACAGCGGGTACAAGAGACCCCCATACAATTACTGAATATCACGAGTGAAGTTTTTCACGCCCATAAACAAGTTTAGGAAAGCATTAGCATACGAACCTTTTTTCTTTTAGAAATATAAAAATACAATAACAATAAAAAAATATATACCAATCTCAATACGCAACCGAAGGTATGGCAGTATACAAAATCAAATCTCTTTTCTTTAACATAAAATTTAATGACGGACAGCACAAGCTACTAAAGCAGACACTCCAAAATTGTGTCAAATAATTTTAGGGGCAGTACAAAACGTATACAGCATACTTTGCATATGTGGGCTCCGATAACACCTCGCACTCAGCGATAGACACAGTTACTGCCTCGCTACTCAACCGCTCAACAAATGGCTCTGAGCACTATGGGACTTAACATCTGAGGTCATCAGTCCCCTAGAACTACTTAAACCTAAGGACATAACACACATCCATGTTCGAGGCAGGATTCGAACTTGCGACCTTAGCAGTCGCGCGCAAAAAAAAAAAAAGGTTCAAATGGCTCTGAGCACTATGGGACTTAACATCTGAATTCATCAGTCCCCTAGAACTTAGAACTACTAAAACCTAACTAATGACATCACACACATCCTTGCCCGAGGCAGGATTCGAACCTGCGACCGTAGCGGTCACGCGCTTCCAGACTGAAGCGCCGAGAACCGCACGGCCACACCGGCCGGCAACCGCTGAACAGCAGTCGGACGGACATACAGTGTACCGCTAGATTAAGGGCGTGCGAAACACGGATCACAAGCCCCAAGCAGGCATGAATACTCACGCCTGCGCATAGCAGAACATGGGCCACAAGCAATCAAGTTTAGCGTTGATACCTGGAGTAGAGAGCATGCATTAGTAAATATTAAATTACAACTACCCCAGCTGCGTGCACACCAACTCAAATAAACACAACTAAGCCCCGAACACCCCAAGGAACCCTGTGGGGGTGGTCCTTTTTCAGCTGAGTGCACTAAATATGAATTACGAACACTTAGGGGACTACAGCCCAAATCAAGGGAACACGAAATTTAAATCTTTAAAAGCTGAGGTCAAGACCACATCAATATTGCAATAAAACTAGTTCACTAAATATACAGTTATAAATCTGCCTTACAACTATTGCTTATCACATGCAGAGGCAACACTCAAAACTCTCCAGAAAATATCTAGCGGAATAAAAAGGCTGTCGAATACAACCTCCGTTGGGCAATACGCAGTGCTTTTTGGAACAGACTAAATGCGAATACTGAGAGGATTGAAACAATAAATATCCAAAATGATCTCATTTTTCAAGATAACTGTGTCAGTGAAACAAACCCTGGTGCGGGTAACTTGAACTGCCGTTCAGCGCCACTCTGAACTTAACAGATAACTCGCGCAATAAATCATGAATATGAATTTAGAGTTCAGGAGCAAACAAGAAAATGCACTTAAAACAACTTCAGGGTAGACACAACTGCAGCTACAGAGGCCAGATAAAATTTTCCAAAAAATAAAACGACGTAAGCATAGGAAAACCACTTTAAAACATTTCTGAGAGAGCACATCTGACAGTATGAATTCTCCAGTTGGAACCAGGTCCACATAGCTACAGCCGTGAACGGCTCCCAGGTGGAAAGGTTCCCCGTCTAGTCTACACCGTAAGTAATGACGGCGCCGGCCCAACCGACGACCACGTCGCTAGACACTTAGTACGCTCGTCCTACCCTCACCTCTCTCCAGCTACTCCTTTTGTCGTCGCCAGAGCGCGATATCTCGCGCTCGAGTCGCAGCCGACGACCAAAGATCAAAACAGAGAGCAACGGTCGATATCCAGAGAGCCACTACGTCTTGTGTGCTTTTTCTATTCTTGTGTATCAGAGATCACGGTTCCCACACTCCATGCTCAGCAGCCTTTTTCATCGTACCTTCCATCCTTGCTCAAATGTCCATGCTATGTCTGGGTTTCTGTGTTATGTATTGGTTCTGTTCAGTGCTTGTGAAACGCAAGTCTTCCTTAGCGTGAGCGTATGCGTATGTTTATTCACTGCCACTATTATTTATATTTCAATAATTATGTGTCAAGATTAGAAGTGCGGCCCAACTTAGCATAGCTGCATGCCATCGTCAAAGGTAAGAAACGTGTCTCTTCACGGTTCCGCTACGAATTTGGTTTTCCGTTGCTAGTCTAACTCATTGTTGTCTTTAAAAAAATCCGTTGCTTTTTCATTCCATATAATTTGGTAATTTATGACTAACGCATAACCGCCCGTATCTCGTGGTCGTGCGGTAGCGTTCTCGCTTCCCACGCCCGGGTTCCCGGGTTCGATTCCCAGCGGGGTCAGGGATTTTCTCTGCCTCGTGATGGCTGGGTGTTGTGTGCTGTCCTTAGGTTAGTTAGGTTTAAGTACTTGTAAGTTCTAGGGGACTGATGACCATAGATGTTAAGTCCCATAGTGCTCAGAGCCATTTGAACCATTTGAACTAACGCATAACCCGCAGTTCCTAAATATATGTCCCCATTACTATGGTGTTTATGTAGCATTTTTTACCATCTTCTCACGCTAGATAGGACCATACCCTTAATCTGTTGTTATGTATGTTTCCTATCTAGAAATTTTGAAGATGCCTGAAATAGTCGAAACACGTCAATAAAGTTTCTGCTGCCGTTGTAACTCAGGCAGTTTTTTCCTGCATAAAATATATCATGGTTGCTGCGCTATGAGCACAGAGTTGGTGGATTTATACAGAGGGGGTCCAAAAAAATGCAGACACTCTCTGATAGTTAATATGTTTGCAACAAACTGAAATATCGTTACAATTTTCCGCGGTAGCGTAGTCCATTGTTTCCACAACAGGCCTTGACGCGCGTTTCCAGCAGATGACTGTGCAGCAATGAATGCAATAAGATTGGTGTTTGAAGTGGTACTGGAAGTACGAAAACGTTATGGAGGTACAGCGGCAATGACGCAATATGTACGGAGCTCAGCCACTAACACAACAGTTTGTCGTATTCGGAATAAATCTGAAGACGACGGTACTTTTCTGGATGTGCATACTGAAAGGTATGGCCGATAAGCGCTGTGGTGATCCAACGTTTTACTAGATCACCTAAAAAATCTGTGAAGCAGGGTGCATATGAAACTGGGGTACGCCGATCAAGCGTACGACGAATACTGAAGGCTGGAAGTGTACATTCCAAGATCGCTGCGAGCTCTGAACGAGGACGACCCGGATCGAAGGATCTTGTACTGCGACTGATTTGAAGGCGTGCTTCGCGAAGGTGAACGGTTTGCAGAGATGGATATCTGGTCTGACGAGGCTCAGTTCATACTGAACAGTATTTTAAACCGCCACGGTTGTGTGTATTGGGCTTCTGAAAATCTTCACGTTCCCGTGGACAAATATGTTAATTTACCGGTTGTTAATCTGTTGTGTGGTCTGTCGCCGCGCGGTTCGACTGGCCTATTCTTCTTTGAAGATACTATAACTCGTGAGTTATATCTTAATATGTTTTAAACATAGATTTTACCTACCATCCGAGCGATGTTTGGAAATGAAAGATTTTAGCTGTAATGAGATGGCATTCCGCCTCACTACCACAGAGATGCCAGATCTGTAACCGCTCAGTGTCATTCAATACGATCACGACGACACCCCTCGATCGATGTTAACACTCGTGGTGTCACTCGTCTTCATACATGGCAGTGGACGTTTGAAAATTCGTGACGCTAGCTCAATGGTCGTCAATTGAATTAAATGTATTTCCCGGCTGACTCTTAATTCAATTACTGCAACGGGGGTGAGGAGAAAGAACACATCCTGGTGGTACCAGCATTATGTGTATTTAGATGTTCGATTACGCTGAATGGTTTGCAATGTTCAAGTGATTCTATTCTAACTCTATGCTGATGTACCGATAAGGATCATTTTCGCAGATAAACATGCAAGTACTGTAACGTTCCCTGGCAGCACACACACTATTAATCAAAGGAAACGACATTTAATTGTACTATGTACGCTATGAAGCAATTCGTATCTACTGTAATTGTTTAACAAAAAAAATATTATTTAATTTTGTATAAAAGACATTCGTTATTATTGTAATATTTTCTGTAATAATATTCTCGATGTATTTATGATTGTAATATTTCTATACTCATAATGTAATTATGAAATATGTCAATATCTGCGATAAGAAAAATGTAAAATACAGCCACAGAGGGGAGTAATGTTGTAAGATTGCAAAGAAACATTAACGGTCGGCAGTGGTATAAATAGGAATACATAATGTGCATTCTTTGTCGTCTTCCTCGAGAGCTGAGAGGGAGAGGAACCTGTGACGTAGCATTTTATGAATGAGTAGATTTCTTTTGTCTGTATCTATCTTTAGCCGCCATTAGAGGAGAAATTACAAACTAATGTAAGTTGAATTATTGTTGTGGTCTAAATACATTATAATTTGTCAAAATTGTGTATTACTAATGTAAATTAGCTTGCCCATGTCATCTACAATATTTCTTTAAAGAATTTTCAGCATTTTTAGCAATTATCGCTGGTGTTGCTGGGCTGTGCCGCGACCGAACGATTTGCAGCGGCGGCACATTTGAAAAATTGTTCCGCTAAGAAAAATTAACCAAACCCCTAAATCGGGAGCAGATAAAATTAGCTGTGAATTACGAAAATATTTTTCTTTTACAGCAGTCCATAGCTAACGCCGGGAAAGAACTCAGTAACTATTAAAAAAAAACCACTGCATTTAGAAAATGTGTGCCAAGGCCGAAATACGTAAAAAATTTAATTTATACAATTTTCAACTAAATGTTCTTAATCAGTTAATATGAATTTATCAGCATGAGAGGGTTGACTAAGATTCAGGTAATCTTAAATGTGCTTAATTCTGTCTACATGAATTTTTATTACCACACGCAAATAAGGGGTTCTACAACAAAGTTCGTACTGAAAGAAAAAATAACAAAAATATTTAAAGCAACATTTTCATCCATTTTCAAATCCATTTTCATTTTTTATTATTTTTTTAAAATTTAATTAAAGTACGTAATGGATGTTCAGTTTCTCAATATAGTTCGTCGCACTCACACATAATATATCCGCTGTAAGAACAATTTCAGGCATTTACATTTTTGGTGTCCCACAATATTGGTTGGCTAAATATTATGACGATACGTTGCATACAGCTTCCACAGATATTGTTTATCATGTAGTCAAGACTACGTAATGAAGCCAAAATTGTGGATAAAATTGAAATGCGGTTTGTTTATTAACATTTCTCTTTCCACTAATTAAATATGAAATATGAATCGGGATTGGAGATGATGATCCTATCCTTCTTTTTTAGTATTTTAGGTCCCCGTTAATTAATATCTGGTGGTTAATAAGCGAACTATTTTTTATGCTGGCACGTTGTTTGTATCAGTTACTCCCGCAAACGCCCAAGGATAAGATTCTATTCATGTTCCGCACACACGCTTTTCACCATTTTATAAAATGCACAATTACGTAAAATATAGTATTCCGTTGCGCACAACTTTCGTGGGTTCCACAACCATTATAGTTTCCCAAGAGTATTTTTCCCAGCTAACACAAAGTTCGAATTATGTTATAGGATTCATTTTCAGTCTACCCGACAATAAACGTCTCTGATCATTTCGTCACACGTAATGTATTTTAAACGTGCTTGAAGAGTCTTTAAATAATCTCCTTAACGAATTTCGCAGTCGCGTACCACTTTTCATCGACTAGTCCGATCGCGATAATTGAAGGTAGAGAGCTCAATAATGTGTTACATGTTCTTTTATATGTATTAAAAAACAAACGCGCCCCTATATCTTTCTGTCCCGCTTGGTCTTTGCTACTTTGATTTTTATTACTTTTCATTATATTGCTTCTTAATATTACTGTGCAGTTATTAAAGTTTCAAACTACTTTCCCCTTTTTAATTCTTCCAAAATAAATTCTATTTATCCCCCATTTTAATTTATATGATGCTAACTGACACGCCTGCCCGCAAAGTACCGTTATAGAGCTCATCTGGATGAAAATCAACCTGTACGATGGATAGGTCGAAGAGGAGCTGTTGAGTACCCACCACGATTCCACATCCTACACCTCTGACTTCTACCAAAGGGGGACCATGAGAAATGAAGTTTATCAAGAGAAGCCAGCTACACTGGACGACCTACCAGAAAACATCGAGGAGTCCTGTGCGGTTGTAAGACTGGCAACGCTGACAACCATAGTTCGGTCAACAGTTCAAAGCCATCCTCGTTGTTTCGCTGCTAATGCGGGTAGCTTTGAGCACATAAAATAACCTTCGTTCAGTGCAAGGACTGTAACGATGTGTCATTTTGTTCCATTAATACTATCAAAGAATGTCTACATTTTTATGGACCCTTCTGTATTTATTTCAAAGGGTGCATTTCAGTACGTCCAATGACTGAATGGGTATTATATCCGGTATGTCGGGTGTGGCAGGTAAGTGGTGAATAGGGAGTTTTCACAAGAAAAAATCTCGAAATAAGTATTTTCAAACCAGCTGAAGTAACATCTTGGTTGCCCCACCACAGGGGAATTACAAAATGCGCTGTAAGTGACAAATGTAGTCGTTTGTCTTTCAGTATCACGTAGGTTTTAACGTTCCCATCGTTTCTCCGCCGTCAGTTGTTGTCATTGTTGGACTGGTGTCTAATTTTAGAAGCTTTAGTTTGTATCCTTCACAGTGGATCTCTTCTTCTTGTGACTTTCCTGTTTTTTTAATATATATATATATATATATATATATATATATATATATATATATATATATATATATATATATATATATATAATCACAGCTAAAGGCGTCAATAATTTTCTCAACAACATACACAAACAAGAAAGAAAGTTTCGCTTGATTTATCTGTAGTCGTGAAATAGTGCACAGCAGTATTCTTATTCTGAAGAAGCAATTGTCAACCTTTAACTCAGTGGAGCACCACAACCCCATTATTTTGGAATTGTTAGGAAACTGATCGATTGATACTGGTTCTAAAACGGATATACACACCTGGAAATGGAAAAAAGAACACATTGACACCGGTGTGTCAGACCCACCATACTTGCTCCGGACACTGCGAGAGGGCTGTACAAGCAATGATCACACGCACGGCACAGCGGACACACCGGGAACCGCGGTGTTGGCCGTCGAATGGCGCTAGCTGCGCAGCATTTGTGCACCGCCGCCGTCAGTGTCAGCCAGTTTGCCGTGGCATACGGAGCTCCATCGCAGTCTTTAACACTGGTAGCATGCCGCGACAGCGTGGACGTGAACCGTATGTGCAGTTGACGGACTTTGAGCGAGGGCGTATAGTGGGCATGCGGGAGGCCGGGTGGACGTACCGCCGAATTGCTCAACACGTGGGGCGTGAGGTCTTCACAGTACATCGATGTTGTCGCCAGTGGTCGGCGGAAGGTGCACGTGCCCGACGACCTGGGACCGGACCGCAGCGACGCACGGATGCACGCCAAGACCGTAGGATCCTACGCAGTGCCGTAGGGGACCGCACTGCCACTTCCCAGCAAATTAGGGACACTGTTGCTCCTGGGGTATCGGCGAGGACCATTCGCAACCGTCTCCATGAAGCTGGGCTACGGTCCCGCACACCGTTAGGCCGTCTTCCGCTCACGCCCCAACATCGTGCAGCCCGCCTCCAGTGGTGTCGCGACAGGCGTGAATGGAGGGACGAATGGAGACGTGTCGTCTTCAGCGATGAGAGTCGCTTCTGCCTTGGTGCCAATGATGGTCGTATGCGTGTTTGGCGCCGTGCAGGTGAGCGCCACAATCAGGACTGCATACGACCGAGGCACACAGGGCCAACACCCGGCATCATGGTGTGGGGAGCGATCTCCTACACTGGCCGTACACCACTGGTGATCGTCGAGGGGAAACTGAATAGTGCACGGTACATCCAAACCGTCATCGAACCCATCGTTCTACCATTCCTAGACCGGCAAGGGAACTTGCTGTTCCAACAGGACAATGCACGTCCGCATGTATCCCGTGCCACCCAACGTGCTCTAGAAGGTGTAAGTCAACTACCCTGGCCAGCAAGATCTCCGGATCTGTCCCCCATTGAGCATGTTTGGGACTGGATGAAGCGTCGTCTCACGCGGTCTGCACGTCCAGCACGAACGCTGGTCCAACTGAGGCGCCAGGTGGAAATGGCATGGCAAGCCGTTCCACAGGACTACATCCAGCATCTCTACGATCGTCTCCATGGGAGAATAGCAGCCTGCATTGCTGCGAAAGGTGGATATACACTGTACTAGTGCCGACATTGTGCATGCTCTGTTGCCTGTGTCTATGAGCCTGTGGTTCTGTCAGTGTGATCATGTGATGTATCTGACCCCAGGAAAGTGTCAATAAAGTTTCCCCTTCCTGGGACAATGAATTCACGGTGTTCTTATTTCAATTTCCAGGAGTGTGTTTTTTACTAACATGCACAAATTCTCCAAATTTATTGCGTGAAATACCCATGTTAACCAACTTTCATTTCTTAAGGAACCGTTGCGCGCAGTGACTGTAGATCAGTTAAGGAAGGATAGGAACAGAGGAATCAAGCAGTGCACTGAAGGCGGCGACTGATAGCTGTGTCCTATCCTTCCTTAATTGATTATGTCGTTAATAAGTGTCTTCTGACAAACTGCAGAACTGTAATTGTAGGTAAGCTTTCACGACCGGAACTGCCACAATTAATAAAATATTCCGGGCTATTATAACGTGGTCTAATGGATTTCACTTTAAAACCCGACGCTTCGTCCCCCTCTACGTAGGACATTTTCAAGGGTGATCGTAGCTTTGTTGAGTAGCGAGCCAGGCTGTGAATCGGACATACAACAAAGCTACGATTCTCTTGAAAATGTCCTCCACACATGGGGAGGAAACGTTGGCTTTTGAAGTGAAATCCATTAGACCACGCCGTAAGAGCCCGGAATATATTATTAATTAAGACAGTTCCGACAGTGAAAGTTTACATTTTACAATTACACGAAATGAGTCTGTACCACATGACGTCATAGTCATCATTGCATGACAAAGCACGCTGTCAACCTGTTCTAGTAGGAAGGAGATCACTCTTAGTGTTTACTTACTCTATGCCGCCTTTTAGTCTGTAGGTTACTGTTAATGTTGATTTGTATCTGCTAATTATTCTCGGCGAGAGGGTTAAGCTTACATTCTCTATATCTGACTTCATGATTCACGAGAGAACATATAGGCACAAAGCGAAGCTCGTTCTCGCTTGATGGATAGTGAAGAATCAAGCAACCAACCACTTTAAAGTGACCACTTTCACGTCTCGCTAATTACATGTAATGACACCGCATGTCGTGCTAATTACGTTTGATGGAAACGCTTATCTCTCTATATCTAAGAAAAACTAAACAGGCCACTTATTACTTTGCTCTTCGTACATAGATAAAGAAAGAGAAAAGTATAGCATGACAATGAAACACAAAACTATTTTACAGAGTGAATTTTCGAAATCGAATTAAATCGTCAAATTAGTAGCAACAGTTGTAGCCATATCCAATCCGTATTTTTTCTGCTTTGTATCGGTGTTCTTACAGGAATGAACAAAAATATGGAAAGAGCACGAGAAATGTGTGGTTGGACGCAAATGAAGATGCTAGTCAAGGCTGTATGTATGTCGAACTGTTGTATCTAACCACGAACGACACCTGTGCAATGTCGCCAATACGTTGCAAGTGCTCCTTCTGTAACACTAAATCGAGTCCTGAGACCATAACACCAGGTGTAGTCCAATGCGTCTAGCACGCAGAGAGGTTCGTTGGAGGCCCTCAGCTAGTCTCCTTCTAACCAACACACGGTCATCATTGGCACCGATGTGGAGCCAGCTTTCATCAGAAAACACAACAGACCTCCATCCTGCACTCCAATGAGCTCTCGCTTGACACAACTGAGGTTGCAAACGGCGGACGCTCGGCTTCAGTGGAATGCACGCTACAGGGCGTCTCGCTCGGAGCTACCCTTGAAGTAAATGTTTTGTAACAATTCATTGTGTGACAGTGTTGACAACTGATGCGGCGGCGCGGTTCTTTCCGTCCCTTTACGACGACCCTGCACCTACCTGTGAACACTGTCTCAGCAGATCATCAGTAGGAAAGCCGAGTGAAACCTACTGTACTTCGACGTGAACCAGGCTGCAATTAAAATCACTAATCTACGTTTCGGGAGAAACACGAAATGAAAGTTTGGAAATTTTGTCCTCAGTTAATATATTCTGAAACTTAGGTGAACAAGTATCACTGCCAAACCCGTGCTAGTCTTAACACAGTCACTCACAATCTCTTTCACTCACGTCAGCAAGTTTATGGTGTTGCACTTTCCGAAAACGTAATAGCTACAAAAATATTGATTGTTTTACATCGATAATGCTCGCCTAATATTAAGTGTGTCGGTACCAAATGCAGTCACAGTTTTTAGCCACCGACCTGCTCAATACGCCTCACGGAATATATGTCTTTTCTCGTCACAAAATTCACTTCAAAATTCCGAAATTTCTACACACACATCGGAATAATTATGCCGTCACTTTCCAACACTTTTGATGTATGAAACACTGCTAGATCCGGCATCATTTCCATCGGAACTACTACTGCACACGTCCGATCTCTTTCATGGCTAGGCTTCGACTCCTCTAGAATACTCTAAGTCTTCTCTACCAGCAGAGAAGGCGCGTGAAGAATATTGCTTTACCATTGGTCAGTTTACTCAACAGCCAATAGCAAAACAACATTCTCTCGCGCCAGTCCGCGCTTTTCATCCATAACCAATCGCAAAATAGTAAACCTCACGACTGCACTTTTTACCGACGTAAGTTTTGCTTATGCATAAAGTTATTTACTATTTTTATTTATACTTGAATTAACTTTCCCTTTACCATAAACTTACTTTACAAATCTATTTTACAAAAATCCCCTTTGTTCATATACATACTTCTTCGAAATGTTCCCACACTAAATCCTATTACACAACTCGTTAAACAATTATCTTCACTGTGGTGTCACCGCCAGACACCACACTAGCTAGGTGGTAGCCTTTAAATCGGCCGCGTTCCGTTAGTATACGTCGGACCCGCGTGTCGCCACTATCAGTGATTGCAGACCGAGCGCCGCCACACGGCAGGTCTAGAGAGACTTCCTAGCACTCGCCCCAGTGGTACAACCGACTTTGCTAGCGATGGTTCACTGACAAAATACGCTCTCATTTGCCGAGACGATAGTTAGCATAGCCTTCAGCTACGTCATTTGCTGCGACCTAGCAAGGCGCCATTACCAGTTACTATTGATGCTGTAAAACATGTACCGTCAAGAGCGATGTTCACCATTTATGGATTAAAGTTAAGTATTCCAGCAGCTACGTACGTTTTCTTCTAAAGTCTCATTTCCTTGGCCTGTTCCAGACCTCACGCCAGCCTGCGTGAGCTAAAACGCGTGTCCTTCGGCTTCCTCTCAAAACCGGTGTTGGCCCACCTGCCAACCCACAACATTCATATTAACCTTAAACCACACTCACGCATCATTCATACTGCTAAAACACATTTATACAATTTTACATACACAAAAATTATAATAACACTTTATGAAAATACTAGAACAGTTTATGAAAAACATTCTATTACTTTAGTGCACTCTAGTGGGCACAATCGAAACTACAATCACAGTCCTCCTATACAATATTGTCCTCTATCGGCTGATACATAAACTACGTGCGCGTCCTGTCTCGCGTCACCATCTGTCACTATCCAGCTCTGAGACACATCTCCCACTTAACCGCCTCCAAAGCAGGGTCGTTATACGTTGCTACGCCTCATGATGCTCAAATTGCTTCCGCAGACGTAGTGCCATGCAGCAGAGCTAAGCGCCGAACACGTTGGTCTTCTAGGTAGTGCCATGTGGCCGTCTGGGGCCCGCTCTTCTTGCTACCGTACAGTCACGTGACTACCGCTGTGGCTTCTCGTAGCCTTATTTCACGCCTCGTTCAGGCTCAGCGAGGTCTTGGTAATGGCGTCTGTCGCCTTGAAGGCGTTCTTGAATAACAGCAACTCACGAATCTCAAAACTAACTAACGTTCACGACCGTTACAGCATGTATTTAAAGGAAATCTGATTTGTATGTTCATAGTGGCGCTACTAGCAGTACTCTTATGCGAATGGAGAATCATCTTTTACATGTAGAAAGACGCCTACCAACTTTCGTTTATGTCTCACAACTCCTCTGTGGGGGTTCAGACTTTTTTTTCC
Source organism: Schistocerca cancellata (assembly GCF_023864275.1). NCBI lineage: Eukaryota > Metazoa > Arthropoda > Insecta > Orthoptera > Acrididae > Schistocerca > Schistocerca cancellata. The sequence continues at coordinate 688,727,320 of NC_064630.1, read as the reverse complement.
TTCAGTGTATTTCCTCAGCGGATAATATTCACATGTTTTTGAGGTACTTGTAGTTTCCCTGTTGATTACTAACGTCTGGTAGACAAAAAGTGTAGGTTTTGAAACGAACCATCATTTACAAAATAATTCCAACATATTTAATCGTCAGTGATGCTGAAGGATGTCGACTCGGCCGCACGTTGAACACTAGGTTAACATACAGCATCTTTGAGAACTAGGTGCATGTTGTGCCAGCACGTCAAAGATTTGCAGAGGTAGGCGCTGTAACTGATACGAGGCAGATATAAACAGAAACATCAAGAGCATATTTATAAGTCACACATACTCCTAAGCAAGACGTAGTTTGTATAATCAACTGAATACTTCCCGTTTGCTTATGTTCACAGTCCTGTCATTAAGGTGAGTTTCCAAAGCGATTTCGGCTGTTGTACCATTCTGAGACCAGCTATGGTTTTTTCATGACCACAGATATTCGGAAGACATTCGTACCAGAAATGGAATACGTCCTACACAGTTGAGCGAGCAGCGATGGCACCACTCTTAACTTTCAGCACAACGTAACTAAATATACACGACAGAAGGACTCTCTCGTCAGTATAGCGGGCCACATACTCGTAAATATGAAGTTACGTTCTACGCCGGCCGCGGTGGTCTCGCGGTTCTAAGCGCTCAGTCCGGAACCGTGCGACTGCTACGGTCGCAGGTTCGAATCCTGCCTCGGGCATGGATGTGTGTGATGTCCTTAGGTTAGTTAGGTTTAAGTAGCTCTAAGTTCTAGGGGACTGATGACCTAAGATGTTAAGTCCCATAGTGCTCAGAACCATTTTTTTCTTTTTTTACGTTCTATATAGGGAGCAGCAGTTGAGAATGGTACAAAAACAGAAATCGTGCTTGCAAACAGGGCTGCCGGTCATTTCTGTCATTAGTATCTGAAATAGTTGTCATCAAAAGAACATTAGCGCCTGCCGTATAGTCTGAAGCTATTTTACAGGCTTGGTGGAACTACTTTTACTTGACACTTTTACTTTACGAGAGATATGTACTTTTACTTCAGTTGCTTATATTCTCATCCTGAAACTAATACAATGCACATATGCATACAACAATCGAACAACAAGATCAGTTATAATATTTCAGCTTTATTACATAATTCTCTACACTCGTTTATGATGTTCATACAGTCGTTTAAATATTACAAAGCCGTCTTTCAAATCATGAAGCCAGGCGCGACATCATCTACGCCCACCAATACTGCGTGCACCGACCTTGTTCCATAACTCTTGGTGTCTGCAGCAAGCATGTGACGTCAGTCCGATGGCCCGTAACTCTGCCTCCCTCTCGGTAGCAAACAGCTCTCAACGCCAGCTTCGGCGTCGTCGACGTCGACGTCGTCGTCGTCGTATGCAGAAACCAGATGATATACGTAGTCTGCAACAGGAGATTGAACGAGCAAGAGTTACATACGTGGTCCGTAACAGGAGAGTAAATGAGCTAGAGCTTATCACAGTCCTGGACAGGCAAATACCTAGTAAAGACAGCACACGGCGTACCTTCGCCACGATCGCAAACAGCTTTGACGCTACCGCCGCTTCCAGCTTTTGTGCTTCCCGCGAGTTATGCACGGCGGCGGCGTCGACAACACCAGCGAACATCTACCTCCTTGTGCTGCTGCACCGTGTCTCACTCAGAAGTCTTTCTCCGAAGCTCTGCCTAAAACTCTCTTCGTGTTCCCTTTTATAGGTTTTCGACAATGCTAAGTGTGGTTTCTGTGGAAACATCCCCTGACGTCAATGCTCTGCTCATTGTTTGCTACGATTTCGCGCATATGCACCAATGCTACACTATTATTTGTGACAATCGAAACGAGAGAAGGAACACGGGCTTGTCCACTGGTTTTAAACTGCTCATTCAATCCGAAAAATTTGTGATTCTGTCACCAGATCACCTTTACCCAACTTGTAAACATCTTTCTGTCCTTATCAACAACACATACAGGAACCATTCACAATAGAATGACACTGTAATAATACTGAGGGAGACGAAACAGTTTCTAAGGCGCTAGATTCTTATTCCGACGGAAATTTTTGCTGTTTATTTCTAGAACCTACAACAGCCTAATGACTGTTCCCTCCCCCTTAATTCCTTTTCCGTTTTAGCTTCCGCCTCTAACGGCTTGAAAGGGAGAGAGGTATCAAACTAATACTCCTTCTCGCAATACTGACTGTATGTTATGAAGCTACTCCGTATCGTCTACATAACAGTCAGTGTCAGTAACCGTCTGATGGGGAACACGGGTTGGTTCAAGGCCAGTCGGAGGACGGCTGTGGAGCCATTTATCCCTACTGTACAAATGCCCAGAGACTTCTCAGGCATAGGATTAAAAAATTGCGGTCGCTCGGTAAATTCATTTCCCAGCAGACGATACCGCTATCTGCTTTAGGAAGACATGAATTTCAGCATTTGTATGTACCTCTATTAATCTTCGTGTTTTTAAAATAGAAACCGAATTGATGTGTACTCTTTTATAGATCTGAAACGAGTAACTAAACGAATTGCATACTCCATTTGTAATGATCAATACACAGACATATTGTGGACATGTAATAGAGCAGTTCCGTCTCAGAACACGTATGATTCAGGAAAGTAGAAGTTTTCTCACAACATAGCTGCTTTGGTTCGTGCGTAACTCAGTGATAAGGATTTATTTTGAGCTATGACCTATGCAATAGACGACTAAAATTAAACGACAAAATAATTTGTTCTTCCTCAGATAAATGTTCAAATGTTCAAATGTGAGTGAAATCTTATGGGACTTAACTGCCAAGTTCATCAGTCCCTAAGCTTAGACACTACTTAACCTAAATTATCCTAAGGACAAACACACACACTCATGCCCGAGGGAGGGCTCGAACATCCGCCGGGACCAGCCGCACAGTCCATCAGGTAAATGTTGCTTGACTGCAGGCAAGGGAAATTAGCCCTTAATCTCCCGTCAGCGGCTAGGTCACCAGAGATGGAGCAAAAGTTGGTTGGAGAAGGATGAGGAAAGAAATAGGCCCCACCCTTTCAAAGGAACCATCCTTGCGTTGTTCTTAAATTATTTACTGGAATCACAGATAACCTGAATTTCCATGGCTGGACCAGGATTTGAACTGACGATTTCCTGAATCCTGAATACGAACCCAGTGCTTCGCCACTGCACCACCTCGCAAGGCTGTCACTTGATGACCTCTCTTACTCACAGTCAAGGTATTAAAAATTGTGTCCCATTTTCTTACACAAGATAGTAGTCATCAAAAATATTGAGAAACATGAGTCAGAGAACAATTTATCTAAGATATGGGCCTTATTATTTGGGTCGGCAATGGCCAATAAACAGCAGTGTACAAGCTGTTCATTTCTGCCCGTTTTCCTTTATCTTTGTACTTAGTCCTTTACACGTGGTGGTGTTGCATTTAAAACTATCCTCTGACTGAGGTGCAGTTGCACTTAAAACTGTCTCTTACATCACCCAGCTTTAATGCCACACTCACTGTCGACATGCACATATCTAATGTACTTATGACCTATGCGTGTGAGAAACCTAGTAGGACACCAAGTGTGTTTGTACGAGTTCCTCTGCCCTAGGTAACGCGCTCTGAAGGATCTGTAAGAGTGAGTGACAACAACGAGGGGCGTTTGGTAATTAATGCAACACATTTTTTCCCCGGCCAGTTTCGGTTGAAAAAAATTGTGGAATTTGTTGTATGTATTGTGGAATGTTCCCGCTTCAGCCTCTGTAGTTTCATAAGATTCCAATAGGACGTGGCGCTATATGTAGCCTTCAAAGTGTCGTCTTTAACGGAGCAGCGTTCCAAGCATAGACCAGGCATTGAGTTTCTTTTGGCGGAAAAAGTAGCATATATTCACAGGCGCTTGCAGGATGTCTACAGAGACATGCCAGTTAACAAAAGCACGGCGAGTCGTTGGCGAGGTGTGTTTCACCATCGCAACAAGATCATGCTAACTTGTCTGATCTCCCGCGTGTCGGCCAACCGCGCGCACCTGGGACTCCTGTAATGGTGGAACGTGCGGACATCCTCATTCTGTGTGATCAAGTGACCACAATCAGACACCTCTCTGCTCAGCTGGAGGTCTCTGCTGGTAGTGCTGACACAGTCGTCCATCACCTGGGGTACACAAAAGCTGTGTGCGCGCCGGGTTCCTCGCCGCCTACAGAAGACCATAAAGAGCAGCGAAAGACCATCTGAGCGGAATTGCTTCCTAATTACGAGGCTAATCGTGACAGTTTTTTGTCCACCATCGTCACAGGCGATGAAACATGCGTTCATAACTTCGAACCGGAGTCAAAACGGCAATCCATGGAGTAGCGACAAATCACCTCTCCGCCGAGGAAAAAGTTCAAAGCCGCATCCTCAGCTACTAACGTCATGGTGATGACGGTCTTCTGGGACCCGGAAAGGGTTTATTCTGTTTGGTGTCCTTCCTCGTGGTGCAACTACTGACTCTGAAGTGTATTTTGATGCCTTGAGAAATTGAAGAGACGACTTCAGCGTATTCGTCACTACAAATAATGCAAACTAGCCTCACTCCATGACAACGTAAGGCCTCACACAAGTTTGAGCATTCGAGAGGAGCTCATAAAACTTGACTGGACTGTTCTTCATCATCGACCAAACAGACCGGATCTCGCACCATCCGACTTCTATCTGTTTGATCCAATGAAGTATGTACTCCGCGGGGAACAGTAAGTGGATGAGGGCGAGGTTATTTATGAAGCAAGATGTTGACTCCGACATCGACTTGTAGAGTGGTACCATGCTGGCATACAGTTATTCTCTGTAAGGTGGTATAAGGCCGCCGCATTGAACGGAGACTATGTCGAAAATTCGGATTTGGTGGCCAAAAGTGTGGTGAATATTATGGTATATTAGAATCCTGAATAAAACCCACCTGCTTTCAGAAAAAAATGTATTGCGTTACTTATTGAACGCCCCTCGTACATCGAGCACCTCCCGTTGTGTTGATTATGTACTTACCACATAAAAGGATAGTCCATAGCTGGCCGAAGCGGCCGAGCGGTTCTAGGCGCTACAGTCTGGAACCGCGCGACCGCCACGGTCGCAGGTTGGAATCCTGCCTCGGGCATGGGTGTGTGTAATGTCCTTAGGTTAGTTAGGTTTAAGTAATTCTAAGTTCTGGGGACTGATGACCTTAGAAGTTAAGTCCCATAGTGCTCAGAGCTATTTGAACTATTTTTGAGGGTAGTGCATGACCAACAAATATTAGTTTGCGACATGTGTTTATAGGCCGCTTTTTTCTAGCTTTGATTGGCTATCCTGTTAGAACATGGGACTTTTTTCTCAGAACACCTTCTACAATTGGGTATAAAATGTTAGCGGAGCTAGCAACAGTGAAGGCAGCTCCTAGCAAACGAATGACCAGTTCTTGTTGTAGTCTACCACCGAGAATATGTGAGTGGAACCCGATGAACAAATATTGAAGGAAAGACGGAGTTTAATGTTGACGGAAGCCCTTATGAAATTCGCTTATAAACATTTGTAAAGTATACTCGCAGTGTATTAGCCACTATGAAAGTACGAGACATCGGAAGCACACTTCTCGTTATTATTCTATGCTGCCGTGGCTGTTGACAGTTTCATTGAAAATCATTTCCGTGCCCATAGGTGTATCTCCATAGCACACCCACATTTGTCTTTCTTCAACGTCTCCTCCTTCTTTTTGTGAAGGCAGATACTTTGATTGCAACACCTCCATTCCAAAAGCCGTGCGTTGTCGGTTGGTAACAATAGCCTGGCCGTACATGTGAGGTCTACAGTTGAATGTGTACATCGTCAGGTACACGTGGCTGCGTTCCAATAGCGCACCTTGCGTCTTTTAACCCTCCTACTATGAGGATTTTTTTGTCTCACTAGATTATATAGACCCCAAGCAATTTACTCCGTATATATTGGCAGTACTTCAATTAACTAACATGAAAGCATACATTAAAACTGTTCAGTGTAGCAGTAATTATTCTGTTTTCGCAAGTCTGACATTCAAGCAACAAAAAGCAATTTAAACTTGTAGTATTCAATGAACTGCGGGTGAAGCCCTATCAACAGGGACTTCCATGCTTTGAGCGAAAATAATAGTGCATTGAGAATGACTAGCCTCTAGCTGAAATCTAGGTCTGTATAATAAAATTTAAGCAAGGACTACTGATTGCTGCAATCTATAATTTACAAGTCAATATAACAGGCGCTGAGTGCAACCCATTTCCAAATGGAAGGTAACCTGATGAATTTAAACTGGGGTCATATTGACCTCAGGGGTCCTCAGTGCAAGAAACAATGAATACATTTTAATGTGTTGCCAATATAAAACTGCACTAAACGTCACTGGATGCGACTGACTCGGAGAGAAAGTCATATACTTCGAAAACAAAAAGCTTTGAAAACAAGGGAGATATGATTTATCAACGAGCTTAGGGATTCATACTGACTCCAGTGGTACTGGGAGGGTTAAAGATCTGCCTCTAGCAGAAGATCACGCACAGTCGTGGTTCTGTTTATGAAGTGGTGGCTGAACCTGATCTGGAAAACTGGTCTACGTTTCAGAAAAGAGCACGTAAACTAGTTATTTTATTAGTTCATTTAGTCTTGCCACAACACTCTCAGGATAAACATGAAATTATGCATAGAATTACACATGAGTCACGGCTTAGAAGCTCATGTACTCAACTCATTAATTGTAATGTCGATCATAGTTTCGTATAACTGCATCAATATTAACTTCCAATATCGAATGTTCTATTCGTATTAATAGTAATGACCCTCTGTGACCTCGCACATACTACCGCTCACATTGGCCACCGCCAACTACTTCTGCTGCAAGCGATTGTGGAGTTTCTCACTCGAATGTTTTGAGAAATCAGCGGCCAGGAAGATCCACGCTACATTATACTCTCAGCTATGAGCAGTGGAGAGACTGTTTCCAAATAAATTGTCACTCCTTAGCTCGCGACCAAGACGCCACAACATCTCAATATGCACCCCATCTGTTGGGCTTTTGTCGTAGTGCCGTGGTCGAATGGATATTGGAAGTGGTTCGGCAGAGACAGTTTCTGTTCTTTTGGCTAAGTGAAGAAGACACGGAGAATGTGGAATAATAATTTTGTGCGCTCTTTAGTTCGCAAATGAAGCTGTGTGAAACCCAAAAATGATGAAGATTATGGTCGTTAATCTGAACTGTGTAGCAGACAAAAGCTTAATAACTGAGAAATTCTGATAAGAACACGATTGTGTTAGTTCGATGCTGAGAGGCGTCGAACTGTGATTTGTTCTTCAGGGCTGTAGTAAGGAGAGGCTAAGTTTTTACACAGCCATCTGAAATTTCAACAACATAAGCTGTTGTATGGGCCATTCGTGTATTCGTGTTGCGTGGGTGTGTTGTGTGTGCTGTAACGGAACATATTAAAGGCTTTACTGTACCGAAGTATGCGATACCCGCCAAATTCAACCAGTTTAATGAGTATTTATGATTATAGAAAAGTTATTGTGTATGTTAACAATGATTGCATAACATGTCTGCATAAACAGTCAACCCATTAAATTATACTGAATAACTGACCCACACAAAAGTTTATATCACTTGATCACTGATACAGCAAATGTCATCATGAAAAAACACTAAGTTCATCTTAAATAATTAATATGAAGTACGAAAAATAGTGGCCAACTTAGGTGTTTTGGATCTCCTCAAATAAAAATCACCCAGTGAAACCTACTTGTTCACTAGGAGCGTTTTCACTCAGTATGCACGAAATCAATCCTATTTTAGACGAAAACCAATGTAATTCTTAATAATTCATGTTATATACTTATTTATGCAAATTAGAGAAGTCAATTGACAAACTTCTAAAAAACGGCCTTTTTGTAACAAAGAATTATTCTGTCAAGTCAACAAATCTGTCTGTCATTTTAATAACATGTTAAATTATGTCACTCGATGCAAATTAATAACTTTTCTGCACAAATTATGATAACAGATGTACATGTGACTTGTAAACTATATCTCTTTTTAGTAGTTCTTTGACAATGTTATAAATACAAGCAGCAAGAACGGTCGTGAGGCAGTCGGAATGTCACTTTGGTAAAGTGTGTTTGTGTGTTATTGTTTGAGGTGGATAAACAATGCAAAGAACATGTGAAGGAAATACTACTTTGTGTTGTGTCATGGTCTTTGGTGGACAGTGGAATTAAGATGGCCACCAGAATAATAAATATTTGAAGTTTACATATTTGTTGGTTTCGCTCGTTCTTTATCATCAAAAGCACATAAAAACACGGGACCTCATGTTTTTAACCCTAGACAACCAGATGTAGAGCCAGCATCAGCATCGAGAGACAGCAGCGATCCAGCAAGTAGCAGCGATTACTACAACACAATGCATTTTAATGGCGCCAACCTAACATCAAGTGCTAACAAGCTCCGTAAATGGGAGTGAAATAGTGCGATTATAGCAATTAGCTATATCTACGACCAGGCGACCATTACAGTGCCTATGGAATAAAATAAATTTGCACGCTCTGATGAAATAAACTTGGAACAAACGTGTATTGCACGAGACGTGTTGACTGCATGAGCCGTGTTTTGCACTAGCTGCACTTCAGGTCTCTATGTACAGCCCTCCGGGACTGGCGAGACATTCAGCATCCCGCAGAACGCTGTTAACTGATATTAAACATTGGAGTTACGCCATTACCAACATCATCCTCGTTGTCTTGGCGTACCGCTGATCACAGATTTTATGTCAGCGAGGCTACGTCATGCCAAGATATACCTTGTCTGACCTTCGCTCGATTTTAATGAAACTCAGACAAAGTCTAACATAAAACCGTCGCGACACTCCGTCTCTTTTTTGTTACCCGCTACGATACAAGTGCGCCTGGCGCGCAGGAAGCTAGATTTCTGAATACGATATCGGATGAGTGCGAATAATATCATTTATATTGGTTTGTAACGTAGATTTTACTCTTGGAAGCCTCTGTTGTGCCATAAAAACTGACAATAACTAAAAAATGACACCACATGTGTCTTTCTTTACAAACAATCCTGTTGGAAGAACGTCCGAAACTGAGCGTTATAGCACAGGTTGAAAATACCGCTTCAGTTGTAAATTTCTTTCTTTTCACACGACCGGTTTCGGACTGTCATAAGCCCATCTTCAGGTGTCGTAGCTGTGCTACGGTGTGCAGCACACCGCACCTGGTACGCGCGGCGCTCGGGGACCACAGCACAGCCACGACACCTGAGGATGGGCTTATGACAGTCCGAAACCGGTCGTGTGAAAAGAAAGAAATTTACAACTGAAGCGGTATTTTCAACCTCTGCTGTCTTTCTTTAGCTTCCTGAGGACCCAGGGAGGTATGAAAAAGTACATTATGGCATAGTTCATTTACGATTCTCTTTCAATGTACTGATATTTGCTGCAAAATGTCGTTTTCAGTTAAGGACAATAAAACTGGTAATAAATTCCAGAATATCTGAATTTTGGAGAAAGACTTAGTGAATCTACACAACAACGCGAACTTCGTTCATTAACTTCCAGTCAACTTGTATAGAATGTACCTGAAGGTAAAACCACACAGAAGGAACCAATTACACAATTGTTACTACATCTGAGGCACAAAAAAATTGGTCTATTAGGAAGTCGAGTGACATGTAAGAATGGGGATATCGTTAGATTCCATAAATGATACATGTAAAGTGCCTATCATAATAAGAACTGACAACATACAAAAATGTATGCTTCTCACACGTGAAATATGTGTTTATCTTCTCTTGCTTTCAGCAGAGTAAGCAGTAATTATACAGATATTCCAAAATATTTCTTCATAGTAAGTTGTCGCTTATGTAACGGAATTAATGATATTCAGATGAGTTTACATTTATTTCACGATTAGTAATTTACTAAACATGAAAACTAAAAATATAATAAGTATTTCGTTAATTAAATACAATAACAATTATAAACAAAAATTATCCTGATGACACATGTGACTATCGTCTTTCTCACCACATGGAAGTAATTTTCAAGTGCCATGTACTGAATGTCATACAGAATTACTTCCAGGAGTCATCAGCTATGACGATTCATTATACAAGCAAGAGCAACAGTTACATTTTCGGGGTTTAAAAGCTTACATCATTTAAGTTTATTTATCTGGTACTTTAAAACAGTGTTATGTTGTTTGAATATCCTATTGTGTACTAGGATTGAGAAAGAGCGTACCTGTTGAGTGTATGCCAATCACGCTTACCTCTGACAGGAAGCGAATCCAACATTTTGATACCAGATCGGCTAATTGGAGAAGGCTTTACAGTAAAAAGAAAAAAAAAAGACTGAATGAATTGCAAGTACATAAGGAGACGGTACAAAATTGTGTTTCAGTTTCGGATGAGAAGAAAATCTTTATCATATTCTTCAGCACAATATCAAACATGAATGGTAAAAGATAACTGGGCACTGAATTCGATGACCAGCTGATTTATGGATTTACATTTAAGAGAGTTATTGACCGAGATTTAACGCGTGGTGTGGGTAACAGAATTTTTGTTTTGCTGGAAGAGAAAAGAGGTACTAACGCACAGAGAAATCCTATATTACATTAAAAGATCCGACTGGTGAGATTATTATAGGGAATTACAGTTTGCACTAATGAATAGTACTCATTAAAAATTTTTCAAAAATGTGTTCGTCGTTTTGCTTCAGAGATGTCTAAAATCAGTATTACGATTTCGTGTATAAATGTAAAACATGTATTCACCTTGCCGTAATTTGTAAAATGACATTTAATTTTATAGTATGCTTTTAGACATACTCGAGATATTAAAAATGTTTTGCATATAAGGTTATGTAACTCGCCAACAGGAATTTTCACTGAAAGTTTATTAATGGAGATGGAAAACATTTTTTAGCAGAAATCTACAGAAAAGAACTCACATAACTTCACTGATGTACTTTGCACTGCAGAAAAGTCATATGAAAGACTTAGTAACCATTTACAAGCTTGGCCAAGGATGATTGTTCTAACACTACGGTATTTTTCTGTCTGCATTGCGAAAGAGAAACTCAAGAGCCTGTCACTGAGTTTGTAAGGGAGGCATTACAAGCTCTGGTGCAAGTGTGCTCAACGCGATACCAGGAGAGCTAGTGCATCGTGTATTCACACTTGGCGCCTGCATCTTGGGTGCTGTTTAATACACTCTAGAGCAGTCTGAAATAAGCCTTTGCGTCGGTAATGCGGCAGTTTGTGCTCCTTCGCTATGATATTAGATGTATCTGATAAACGACGGCTTATTGCTTATCGTGCAGTGCTGGTGTCCTTTATGACTAGAAAAGTTCGCAGCCTCCCGGGAAGTTGTTCATAACCGTGGACTACTCCACAAGGTAATAATCCCGCTGTAACATAAAACGGAAGCGGCATCTACTTAGTCATTTAGTTACATGTTCCATAGATGATATGAACGTTTGTTTTATCGAAATTATGTGGAACGAATTAGTTTACATGATGTGTAGATATGATCAGTTTTTAAATAAAAATTCGTCTATAGAACAGAAGGAGCTGTCCGTAAGAAATTATTTTTGGTTAGATTTAAAACGTGATTTATTACCTTTCAGACGTTTTATGTTATTGGACAAAAAATTTGTTGAAGCTTATTGAACTACATTCTCAGCCACTGGCAACTGTAATAGCGAGTAATAAAGATAACTTTTTATAGCGCTGTAGGTATGAACCTCGTTAGTTTTCTCAAATTTTAGTGTGTTATTTATGACGAACTGCCTAACCCCTTGTAGAGGTACCGACAAGTCACTACGGGTAAACATCACATGTTATTTTTACAGTTCCCTTTCGTACAATAGGTACTTTTTTCCTACGTGATGAGTTAGTTATTTCGTATGACATTATTGAGTGGAAATACGCAAAATACATTTGTTTCCAGGGCTAGCAGTTATACAAAGAGCAAAATTAGCTGAACTTACATTTTTGAGCTGCTCAGTAATACGTTTCTACGAGTTCAAGTTTTCATTAATATTTATACCCAAAATTTTGAAACGTTTTACGTTTTTTATTGAGTTCTGCTCATGTGCTACATCAATTGTTGGTATGATTGTATTTGTTGTATATGACAAAAATTTTCAAATATTTTTCAGGCATGGTATGAAAATAGCTTTGTGACTACTTGTTCCTATCCTGATGCATCTCTGATGATTACTTATTACTATAACCTCGTCACAAATTCAGAAGCCGCGCGAGGCAGCCACGGTTTAGGGCGCCTTGCCACGGCTCACGCGGCTCTCCCCGTCGGAGGTTCTTGTCCTCCCTCGGGCGTGGGTGTGTGTGTTGTCCTTAGTGTAAGTTAGATTAAGTAGTATGTAAGCCTAGGGGCCGATGACCTCAGCAGTTTGGTCCCAGTGGATCTTACCACCACAAATTCAGAAACAATTCTGAACTGAAGATAATGGCTCACATCTGTAAAAGTTACTACCGCTGGCATCTATTTAAGACCGCGTAAGTTTCGATAACTTTACCTCATGCAAAGCTTAAGAAAAAGAAGGTCCAGAGTCAAGTGACGCCAGTTATCATGCACGCAACAGACATGATTCGAATTAAGACGTGAGACCACATAAAGGATAAGTTACATAACTGTTTTTTATTTTTCAGGTATTTCCCACACACTGGATCAAAATCATTTTGTGACTAGTTGTTCCAGTTCTATTGTACCAAAAATATCAATATGTGAAATACACTCCTGGAAATTGAAATAAGAACACCGTGAATTCATTGTCCCAGGAAGGGGAAACTTTATTGACACATTCCTGGGGTCAGATACATCACATGATCACACTGACAGAACCACAGGCACATAGACACAGGCAACAGAGCATGCACAATGTCGGCACTAGTACAGTGTATATCCACCTTTCGCAGCAATGCAGGCTGCTATTCTCCCATGGAGACGATCGTAGAGATGCTGGATGTAGTCCTGTGGAACGGCTTGCCATGCCATTTCCACCTGGCGCCTCAGTTGGACCAGCGTTCGTGCTGGACGTGCAGACCGCGTGAGACGACGCTTCATCCAGTCCCAAACATGCTCAATGGGGGACAGATCCGGAGATCTTGCTGGCCAGGGTAGTTGACTTACACCTTCTAGAGCACGTTGGGTGGCACGGGATACATGCGGACGTGCATTGTCCTGTTGGAACAGCAAGTTCCCTTGCCGGTATAGGAATGGTAGAACGATGGGTTCGATGACGGTTTGGATGTACCGTGCACTATTCAGTGTCCCCTCGACGATCACCAGTGGTGTACGGCCAGTGTAGGAGATCGCTCCCCACACCATGATGCCGGGTGTTGGCCCTGTGTGCCTCGGTCGTATGCAGTCCTGATTGTGGCGCTCACCTGCACGGCGCCAAACACGCATACGACCATCATTGGCACCAAGGCAGAAGCGACTCTCATCGCTGAAGACGACACGTCTCCATTCGTCCCTCCATTCACGCCTGTCGCGACACCACTGGAGGCGGGCTGCACGATGTTGGGGCGTGAGCGGAAGACGGCCTAACGGTGTGGGGGACCGTAGCCCAGCTTCATGGAGACGGTTGCGAATGGTCCTCGCCGATACCCCGGGAGCAACAGTGTCCCTAATTTGCTGGGAAGTGGCGGTGGGGTCCCCTACGGCACTGCGTAGGATCCTACGGTCTTGGCGTGCATTCGTGCGTCACTGCGGTCCGGTCCCAGGTCGACGGGCACGTGCACCTTCCGCCGACCACTGGCGACAACATCGATGTACTGTGGAGACCTCACGCCCCACGTGTTGAGCAATTCGGCGGTACGTCCACCCGGCCTCCCGCATGCCCACTATACGCCCTCGCTCAAAGTCCGTCAACTGCACATACGGTTCACGTCCACGCTGTCGCGGCATGCTACCAGTGTTAAAGACTGCGATGGAGCTCCGTATGCCACGGCAAACTGGCTGACACTGACGGCGGCGGTGGACAAATGCTGCGCAGCTAGCGCCATTCGACGGCCAACACCGCGGTTCCTGGTGTGTCCGCTGTGCCGTGCGTGTGATCATTGCTTGTACAGCCCTCTCGCAGTGTCCGGAGCAAGTATGGTGGGTCTGACACACCGGTGTCAATGTGTTCTTTTTTCCATTTCCAGGAGTGTATGTATAATTTCTGCAGGGAAATTTGTTAAGCAGTATGTACTCATCAATACGATTCAAAAACCTGGAGCATGATTAACAGAGAAAGTGGAAGAATGTTACTGTTTGAAAGAAGAGAACCGATCTTAGATAAAAGAGAATGGAGGAGGAGCAAGAACGAGGGATTCTACCTCTGCTTGCAATAACCAACAATTCTACCGAAACTGTGGAACAAAAGAATCCAGAGAGGAGGCCATTCTGCCAGTAAGTCCGAAAAGAAGATACTTGCAGGAGGCATTTGGGGGAAACCAAACACCAGACGCCCGATAGGAAGACCGAGGCAGTACTGGGTGGACGACCAAAGGACATGGCGGGCCTGTGGAACGAAGGCACGCGGAGGAACAGAGCATAAAACGGGAAAGAATGGAGGCAATTTGTGGAAGCAGGCCCTGTGATCGCTAGATATGTATGTGGTGTGTACTACATAGGATGAGTCAGATGATGAATGATATGGATCAATAGTTATAAACTTGGTCAATAGTTTTGTGACATAGTCACATGCGGCTAAGCGACGATAAATGAATTCATTATTGTTTTATCAAAATTCTCTGGATGGAGGAACAGGGCTTCGGAAGTCTAGGAACTCGTTAAATTTCCTATTCATGGAACGTGTCGAGAAAGCCCAACTGCAATCTTCAGGAGTTGGGTGGGCGAGCTCAAGGTACTCAGGAGATTTCCCATTAATTCATCCAAGAACGGTAGAGACACAGGTTACGGTGCTGCACCTTTTCATAGGTGTGCGAACTACGAGTGGTCCTTTGAGGGGTCGCCAAAAACGCCCACGGACTTTCTTATGAGGATTTTGCCCGAAAACAATGCTGCAAATGCGAAACGTTACATACGTATTGTATGAAGTCTCCTAAATGAGTGCGCCAAGTTTCCGTCACTTCCGACAGATAGTGTAGCTGCAGGACAGTTTCAAAATCGCGTTTGTAGTTGATGTACGTTACAAGCAACGTGCCGTCATTGAATTTCTCACTGCTAATAAAACTGTGCGGAATACTCACAAACGCTTGTGCAAAGCCTATGGAGCATCTGCTGTCGACAGAAGTACAGTTTGTTGCTGGGCACTGAGTGTGAGGTCATCAGAAGGCGGTTCGGCGGAGCTGCATGATTTGCAGCGGTCGGGGAGACGATCCACTGCTATCACACCTGACATGTTGTAGAGAGCTGATGTTGTCATTCATGAGGACGAATTGAAGGATACCATTCGTGGAAGACATTTTGAGGACGATGAGGAGGTGATTCACACAGTGAAGCACTGGCTCCGCCACCAGGACAAGGATTGGTACCGACGGAGTTTACCCGCCGTTGTTTCCCGCTGGAGGAAAAGCCATAGACCGGGATAGAGATTACGTGAACAAATTAGGGTGCGTAGATAAAACATCATTCTTTTGTATGCGTAATTCTCATTATGTTCAATAAAGAATTGTTGAAGAAAAAAATGCGCTGCATTACTTTCTGGGCAATCCTCGTAGAAGTATATGCAGATAATGAGCTACCGCCATTTTACGCTTCACAGTGTGGGAAATGGACTGCATGAGAGCACGTCCAGTGCTAACTTCTAGTCAGTTTATGGAAATACAACAAACGCTTGTGGAGAAAATTCTGCAGGCTTCCACTGCCTTTTAAACGTGCGAAGAAATTACCGTTTTCCGGTGGCAAAACTTGTGATTTCTCCTCTCCAACGAGTGGCGTTTAGGAGCGGGGTGAAAGACAGACAGGAGTACACACTTGGTGTTCACTGTTCGGGATAGCTGGGGCGACGCTTCGTCGCGGAGATATCAGGAGACGCACATCCCGGCCTGACGCTTCTTTCGCTGCCTTTTTGAATACGTGTCGCGTTTAACGTTTGCCTTGCCTTTCCTCTGTGCTTCTCAGATTTCGTGGGTTTACACCACAACGAGTGTTTGCTTTTTATAGGAAATACTTTTTGTACGGGCATCGTGAGCCGATCTTCTCCAGTATTACTACATTTGTGGGCTGCTCAGACTTCGAAAAGTCATTTGCTTGTTGATTAACAGTCTTGTTCCACATAGTATTTAGCTGCCTTCAGTAGTTATACGGTACTTTCAACTGAGACAGGAATTTTATCTGACTACTGATTAATGTAATTCTGTTTGTAATTCCTTGCTCGGTAACCGTTTTATTCTTACCATAGAGAATTGTCTCTGTAGTTAATCTTCATCTCTTTATCATTCTTTAAGGGTCAATAAATCAAAGATTAATTTTAACGAATATTATCATTTTTCTGCCGGCCGTGGTGGCCGAGCGGTTCTAGGCGCTTCAGTCTGGAACCGCGCGACCGCTACGGTCGCAGGTTCGAATCCTGCGTCGGGAATGGATGTGGGCGATGTCCTTAGGTTAGTTAGGTTTAAGTAGTTCTAAGTTCTAGGGGACTGGTGACCTCAGCTGTTAAGTCCCATAGTGTTCACAGACATTTGAACCATTTTCATCATTTTTCTGTCCTACAAATATCGTCAATCGGTTTTATGCAACTGAATTGTGCAATCGCTGTGTCGGAGTTCCGGTTTAAAACAGTAGCCATTACTAGGAACATTTTTGATTAATCACAGAAGTTGTTTCACTTCTTACCGATTTTTTTGGAGTTTTTTTAAGTTTTTTGGTAACTGTACTTTACGTGCATTTGCTCTGAGGAGCCTGAGTGATTATAAGCGCTAGTGTCATTTTGTGATGTTGTAAACCTACAAGCCATAGAATAGCTTCTAGAATGAGTAGTGTTTTTAGCTTACAAGTTTGCCAGGCCGCTTGCACTCACAACTGCCGAACCCCGGGAGACTCCGCGAATCACAACGAACAATACGTACATTATAGTTTACATCTACTGATTAGCTAAAATATTATTAGCTTGTTTGTCCGTCTTTGGAACGAAATACATCACTGATTCTGCGTATCGGGTATCCGACAGTTTGTGGAGGTATGTGGCAAAAGACGGCTACGCACAGGTCATGTAATCCTCGTAAACAACGGGTGATTTGCGTATGCGGTGGTCGCACCCGTTAGCGACCCAGATGGGTTCCACAGGATTTATGTCAGGCGAATTTGATCCCGAGACATCAGAGTGTTCACTTTTTTTTTTTTCGTCATCAGTCTACTGACTGGTTTGATGCGGCCCGCCACGAATTCCTTTCCTGTGCTAACCTCTTCATCTCAGAGTAGCACTTGCAACCTTCTTCCTCAATTATTTGCTTGACGTATTCCAATCTCTGTCTTCCTCTACAGTGTTTGCCCTCTACAGCTCCCTCTAGTACCATGGAAGTCATTCCCTCCTGTCTTAGCAGATGTCCTATCATCCTGTCCCTTCTCCTTATCAGTGTTTTCCACATATTCCTTTCCTCTCCGATTCTGCGTAGAACCTCCTCATTCCTTACCTTATCAGTCCACCTAATTTTCAACATTCGTCTATAGTACCACATCTCAAATGCTTCGATTCTCTTCTGTTCCGGTCCATGTCCATGTTTCACTACCATACAATGCTGTACTCCAGACGAACATCCTCAGAAATTTCTTCCTCATATTAAGGCCAGTATTTGATATTAGTAGACTTCTCTTGGCCAGAAATGCCTTTTTTGCCATAGCGAGTCTGCTTTTGATGTCCTCCTTGCTCCATCCGTCATTGGTTATTTTACTGCCTAGGTAGCAGAATTCCTTAACTTCATTGACTTCGTGACCATCAATCCTGATGTTAAGTTTCTCGCTGTTCTCATTTCTACTACTTCTCATTACCTTCGTCTTTCTCCGATTTACTCTCAAACCATACTGTGTACTCATTAGACTGTTCATTCCGTTCAGCAGATCATTTAAATCTTCTTCACTTTCACTCAGGATAGCAATGTCATCAGCGAATCGTATCATTGATATCCTTTCACCTTGTATTTTAATTCCACTCCTGAATCTTTCTTTTATTTCCATCATAGCTTCCTCGATGTACAGATTGAAGAGTATGGGCGAAAGGCTACAGCCTTGTCTTACACCCTTATTAATACGAGCACTAAGTTCTTGATCGTCCATTCTTATTATTCCCTCTTGGTTGATGTACATATTGTATTTGACCCGTCTCTCCCTATAGCTTACCCCTACTTTTTTCAGAATCTCGAACAGCTTGCACTATTTTATATTGTCGAACGCTTTTTCCAGGTCGACAAATCCTATGAAAGTGTCTTGATTTTTCTTTAGCCTTGCTTCCATTATTAGCCGTAACGTCAGAATTGCCTTTCTCGTCCCTTTACTTTTCCTAAGGCCAAACTGATCGTCACCTAGCGCATTCTCAATTTTCTTTTCCATTCTTCTGTATATTATTCTTGTAAGCAGCTTCAATGCATGAGCTGTTAAGCTGATTGTGCGATAATTCTCGCACTTGTCAGCTCTTGCCGTCTTCGGAATTGTGTGGATGATGCTTTTCCGAAAGTCAGATGGTATAACGCCAGACTCATATATTCTACACACCAACGTGAATAGTCGCTTTGTTGCCACTTCCCCCAATGATTTTAGAAATTCTGGTGGAATGTTATCTATCCCTTCTGCCTTATTTTACCGTAAGTCGTCCAAAGCTCTTTTAAAGTCCGATTCTAATACTGGATCCCCTATCTCTTCTAATTCGACTCCTGTTTCTTCTTCTATCACACCAGACAAATCTTCACCCTCATAGAAGCTTTCAATGTATTCTTTCCACCTATCTGCTCTCTCCTCTGCATTTAACAGTGGAATTCCCGTTGCACTCTTAATGTTACCACCGTTGCTTTTAATGTCACCAAAGGTTGTTTTGACTTTCCTGTATGCTGAGTCTGTCCTTCCGACAATCATATCTTTTTCGATGTGTTCACATTTTTCCTGCAGCCATTTCGTCTTAGCTTCCCTGCACTTCCTATTTATTTCATTCCTACTGCGCTATTCCTTATTGCTGTATCTATAGCGTTAGAGAACTTCAAACGTATCTCGTCATTCCTTAGTACTTCGTATCCCACTTCTTTGCGTATTGATTCTTCCTGACTAATGTCTTGAACTTCAGCCTACTCTTCATCACTACTATATTGTGATCTGAGTCTATATCTGCTCCTGGGTACGCCTTACAATCCAGTATCTGATTTCGGAATCTCTGTCTGACCATGATGTAATCTAATTGAAATCTTCCCGTATCTCCCGGCCTTTTCCAAGTATACCTCCTCCTCTTGTGATTCTTGAACAGGGTATTCACTTTAGTGCTCCTCAAACCACCGTTGCGTGGTACTGTCTGACCCGGACAGTTATACTGCTGAAGGATGACATCGCCGCCCGGGAAGACATCAAGCATGAATGGATGAACGTGGTTCGCAGCTGTCAGCGTATCTTCGATTACTACCGTAGGCCCCACGCAAACGCAGAATAATGTTACCCGTAGCATAATACTGCTCGCACCAGCCTGCGTCCGTGGTGCGCTTCACGCTTCGAGAGAACTTTCACTCGATGACGGCGTTTGTGGAGACGACAATCGGCCTAGTGTAGCAAAAATGTGATTCACCCGCAGAAGCGACACTTTTCCATTGATCGCCGGTCGAGTCGCAACAGTTCCGTATCCACTGCAATTGTAATTGACAATGTCATCGGGTCAACATGTGAACGCGTAGGGGTGGTCTGCTGCGCAGCTCCATGTTCAACAATGTACGATGAACGGTGTGTTCCGAAACACTTGTGCGTGCACCAGCATTGTGCTCTTTCGGATCACTATCTATCCTACTTTACAGAGCAAACAAACCACCGAAGACCACGTTCTGTGAAAATTCATGGCCGTCCAACCGTTTAGTGGTTAGTGGTAGTTTCACTGGCCTTCTACCTCTTTCCGCCAATGCTCACGACAGTAGCACGTGAATATACGATCAGCTTAGCCATTTTCGAGGTACAGGCTATGCTCAATAATATTCTGCCCTTTGTCAAAGTCGCTTATCTCAGTGAATTTCCCCATTTATAGCCCATATCTCCGCTAGAGTGATCCGCCGTCCGTGTCTGCTCCGCTTACATACCTTTGTCACCGTTTCACGTGCCCGCAACGCTACCACACGGCGTCCAACGTCGCGGTGGACTGTGGTCATAATGTTTTGGCTGACCAGTGTATATCCATGTTTCATAAGTCAAGATATAATGAGTGACAGAGGGTACCTCGTGTAACGTTATCGTAAACCTCCCCTTTTCTCCTATTGTGCTCAGATTTCCCCATAGTGGTCATTTAGTGCGATGTACAAAACAGGAACCAATATTTTGCCTGCCTCTGCTTGGAAACTATAATTTCGAAATCTTTACAGTATATCTCTCCATGTTGGACAATTCTTCTCTCGTAGCGGCTGCCATTACAGCTTGATTAGCATCTCCGTAACGCTCTCGCAATTATTAAACTGAAGCGCCGCCACTATTTTTGGACGTTACTACGGAAATTAGCTGAGTCCCAGCAGTTGAAGGAACCATTAACAGCCGGTGGGTGCTAAGATGACGCCGGCCGCGGTGGTCTAGCGGTTTTAGCGCTGCAGTCCGGAACCGCGGGACTGCTACGGTCGCAGGTTCGAATCCTGCCTCGGGCATGGGTGTGTGTGATGTCCTTAGGTTAGTTAGGTTTAACTAGTTCTAAGTTCTAGGGGACTTATGACCTAAGATGTTGAGTCCCATAGTGCTCAGAGCCATTTGAACCATTTTTTTTTCTAAGGTGACGGCCCGTCTCCTGCAGTAACGGCGCTATTTACGCACTACGTGGCGGTACAGGCCGAGCACCGCAGTACTACCTATGCCGCAGTAAGATGGGGCTCTTGCAGGATGGGTTAAGCAGTTTCAACATTGTCGGGCCACGGAATTGTTATTGCAAATGTGGCTGGAAGTAGCACATTGGTACAAGGGAGCTCCTACCTGTATAAATAGCCATCTATTTGAATGGAGATATTGGTAATCTGGCAGCTCTTACTACGACGAGAGGCCTATGACAGACACTGAAGTGAAACGGGACAGCAAGCAGCCACCACATGATCGGGCCTCCACCGCCGCACCATCTACATACACACAAACGCCGCAAACCACCGTATACTGCATGGCGGAGGGTACATTGCACCACTCATAATCATTGCCTTTCCTGTTATACCCACAAACTGAGCGAGGGAAAAACAATGGCCTAAAAGCCTCCGTATGAGGCCTGATTTCTCGCATTTAATCTTCATTGTCCGTATGTTGGCTGCAGTAGAATCGTTCAGCAGTCAACTTCAGACACGGGTTCTCTAAATTTTCGCAACAGTATTCCTCGAAAAGAATGCCGCATTCCGTCCAGGAATTTCCGTTTGTGTTCCAAAAGCATCTCCGTAATACCTGCTGTTAACAAATCTAAATGGCTCTGAGCACTATGGGACTTAACATCTATGGTCATCAGTCCCCTAGAACTTAGAACTACTTAAACCTAACTAACCGAAGAACAGCACACAACACCCAGCCATCACGAGGCAGAGAAAATCCCTGACCCCGCCGGGAATCGAACCCGGGAACCCGGGCGCGGGAAGCGAGAACGCTACCGCACGACCACGAGATGCGGGCGTCAACAAATCTAGCACTACGTCTCTGAATTGATTCAATGTCTTACTTTAATACGACCTGTCGGGGATCCCAAATTCTAGATTTGTACTCGAAAATGGGTCGCACTACCCCTCCCTGCATCAATCTTCGATCTAGGCTTTCCGCATTGTACTACAGTTCTCTTAGTGGGAACTTTCTTATGCACAACAGCATCATCCACGAATAGCTTTGCCAGGATACCTATGGCATGCACCACATCATTGGCAAATCTACTGAAATACGATGACCTACACTGATCCTTCGGAAAACTCGCGATCTTAGTATTAGATTATATGATTTAACAAGATTAAGAACTAAGGTTTGCTATAATGTTTGGAATGCATTCACAACAGTAGCCCGATATTCAGCAAGCTCGCATTTTTTTTCACTTAGTGACAGTGAAATATGAAGGAAATGAATATAAAGATTCAGAAGTCGGATTAAAATTCACGATGAAACGATAACAACATTTTTTTGTTCTCTCTGAAACTGAAAAACAAAATACACGCCCTACTAAATCGGTTGAAAGGTTTTCTGAGCGCAGAATATATAGACTGAGAGTAAACAAAAGAAATGAAATTAGCGTAAAACAGCATAAAAACTGGTGACGCTATAGCAGGAGACGCGAAGGAATTCTGCCACCTTGAAAGCGAAATTATGCATGGCGCAGAATAAAGGGCATAAGAAGCAGACTAGGCTAGGTAGAAAGGGCATACTTCGCTAAAAGATGTTCACTAATATCAAAGGTAGGCTCTAACTACAGAAATAAAATACATAGAGTGTGTGCGTGGGGGACGGCAGTGTACAGAGCTAAATTGTAAACTGTTGGAAAACCGCAGAGGATGAGCATCGAAATGGTCGACATATTGTGTTAATAGAAGTCTGCTGAAAATCCAGGCCAGAACGTTAAAAATTAGGAGATTATCCTCAAAATCGGTGGCTAGAGGAATATATGGAAACACTAACAAGAAGGGGTCAGATGATCAATTAGTAACTTCCACGCTACAACAGTGAGACGTAGAGTGGAAAATTTGTGGGGAAAGGCAGTGGGTGTAAGACGCTCTTCTGAGATGAAAAAGCGATATTGGGGAACTATTTCGAATCCTTCCAGAAAATCGTGAAACACTATATCAACGTTGACGTCCTTTGGGCCCCTTGAAGAGCACAGCGAATTGTGTTTCCACACGTGCAACTATATTACACAGGCCAGCATGCGGTGAATCGTGGAGGGTGGCCCTTGTATTATTATCACCTCCTCTCCCCATTTCCTGTTTCGATCGCGGACAGTAAGCTCAGAGAACAGCATACGGTAAGTGCCCGGACGGCCTTGTATTTCTCTGACTTCCGGTGAAATAAGTGTCGGAAGAATTCAGTTGTCTTATTTATATTATGCGAGAACATTTTTTTCAAAGCATCTAATACCTGAAATGGTGTGAAAACACGCTTAACATAATGATATTGTTTTCTGATTCAGACTGTGTTGGCGCCTACATCACGAGAGCGCCAACGTCTTTCTCACAATGTCCCGTCCATTCACCAGAGGTAGCTGATGACACGAACGTCCGGAATATCTCACGCGCACACAACCACGACAATTAACTCTAAGTGAACTTAGACTCCCCGTAATCCTCGTATCTGAAGAACGCACGATACTGGTAATAAAGCACTCTCCTCTCACTGCTACGGAAGGGATTTTCTGCAGAGAACAATCCTTTTTCCAGATTTTGTGTGTTAATGCGCCTTTTTAGTGCACCAGATGTTATGAATTCCCATTTTCTTTAGGATTCTAATTTTCTAGTATTTTGTCACTTGCTGGGCTCTTCGTGTCTGCATAGAGAGAGATTTAATTACAGATTAGCTCACTTCCAATTTCCTGAGTGTTTACATGATTATGGCTTAGCCGTTATCATCGTGACAGCAGAGAAATTGCGAAAGATGTAATTAAAGCGTAATTAATTTTTTTACGTTCACGAACGCGAACAAGTTAATTGAACGTTTTTTAACGAGTTTTAGTTTTTTGTTGTATAACACAGTGGCTCGATATTGATTTCCAGTTTCCCTTTTGGATATCAGACCGAAGACCAGTCAATATTTGACACTATCGGAGTTCATTTTCTGAGCAAGGAAAATTATACATCAGTTGCCAGGAACACATTTTTTACGCGCTTTGATTAAGAAATTCGTATTTTGATGAAGGTAAATGACAATCTTCACTTATCTGTTTCGACATAAATTTTTGGCCGCTTTGCTAAATCCCGAGGCGTGAATAGTGCTATGATTCCTACAGTGGGCAACTTTCTCTCCCCCTCTTTCTCTCGCTATTGCTTGCTCTCTCCACTCCCTCCTTCTCTATCAGAGTTTGTCGATGTTCAAATGGTTCAAATGTCTCTAAGCACTATGGGACATAACGTCTGAGTTCATCAGTCCCCTAGCCTTAGAACTACTTAAACCTAACTAACCTAAGGACATCACACTCATTCATGCCCGAGGCAGGATTCGTACCTGCGACCGTAGCAGCAGAGCAGTTCCAGACTGAAGCGCTTAGAACCGCTCGGCCACAGAGGCCGGCTTTGTCGATGTTGCCAATATGGTACAGCGTAACAAAATACGAGGGTGATGTATAAATGGACTTAGCATTGTGATGTTGCAGCATGCAATGGACATATTCCAAGTTTATTGTCGGTGTATAAAACTTCCACCCATAAACCATGGACGTTGCCAAGATGTGCCTCAGAAACGCAGATCGCCGTACCGCTTATACTACCATAATTGAGGGGAATCAGGGTAGGGGCTAGACTAACATATGGCTGATAAAGAGCTTTTTCAGTAGTTGTAGGAGAAACACTATGGAAGAATGATTCATCAGGCCTTGTAAAATTAGCCAACAGGGCCTGTAGTGCCGATACTGCGAACAGCTGAAAACAAGGGGAAACTATAGACGTTATTTTTCCCAAAGGCGTGCAGCTCTGCTACACGGTTAAATGATTATGATGTCCTCTTGGGTAAAATATTCTTGAGGTAAAATGCTCTCCCATTCGGATATCCGAGTAGAATCACGTAAGAATGTTGCATAGGTGGAAGAGACCTGGAGACTCCGGAAAGTTTCAGATTGTTTATGGTAAGACAAAGGTATCGAATCCAGACTGTAATCTGTAAGACATCTCCAGGGACAGATGTGGACTCTGATCATTAGGATTGAAACTGGATTCAATTGCAAAAAGGGAAGAAGCTAAGGAAATGGGACCTAGAGAAATTTAAAGAAACACATTATATTGAACGTGTCAGAGGAAACAGTACTGCATCCCACAGACAATATTTATGCAATGGACTCGAGGTTTCAAGGCTATAACACGAGGATATCGCGCTCATCTCGTCAACACCTCTCCCCAGAAGCCAGGAATCCACCGAATGGAAAGGCCTGCGGTATCTTCTGACAGGAAATCTATTGGGCATACTTGGAAACAGTAGAAAAGTGGAGCGCTTCGTCGTAGGAACCCACCTCATACATTGAATCATGAGATGCGAAGATTCCCCATCAGGGAATGGGCCAGGTTTGAGAAGCGACGTCTCGATCACGTTGTAGCCAGCTTGCCAAGGGGAATCGAGACATGTTACAATGTACAGGGCGGAGCAAATGGTATGATTTTACTTCCACAAATGTGTAATTATGAAGTCTTTCACACTGCACGTACTTTGCTAATTCTTTTGTTTTTATTTTACAGGAAGGGTTTCTTCGTTTTGTGTGACTTATGATTTCATTCGTTGTCCACTTGTAATGTAATTTCACACAAAATATTAGATCTGCAGGTTAGGCCTGCGGTATCTTCTGACAGGAAATCTATTGGGCATACTTGGAAATAGTAGAAAAGTGCAGCGCTTCGTCGTAGGAACCCACCTCATACATTGAATCATGAGATGCGAAGATTCCCCATCAGGGAATGGGCCAGGTTTGAGAAGCGACGTCTCGATCACGTTGTAGCCAGCATGCCAAGGGGAGTCGAGACATGTTACAATGTACAGGGCGGAGCAAATGGTATGATTTTACTTCCACAAATGTGTAATTATGAAGTCTTTCACACTGCACGTACTTTGCTAATTCTTTTGTTTTTATTTTGCAGGAAGGGTTTCTTCGTTTTGTGTGACTTGTGATTTCATTCGTTGTCCACTTGTAATGTAATTTCACACAAAATATTAGATCTGCAGGTTAGGGAAAAGTTGTATTGAGCACAGTTTCGTACATGGCACTTTGTGGGTCAAATATTGTAAGTTTCCACCAAGATCAGATCTTTGTAACAACTATAACCAGGCGCATTGGAAATAATTAGCCCCTCCAGGAGACATCACTCTCATAAAATCTAACACAATATCTGGTGTTGATAATGGTCTCAGTTCAGGGAGAAAAAAGTACAGAGGTTTTTTCAGATGTGCCATAGCCAGTTGAAGCCACACATTTACGATGAGATCCCATAGAGCTATCACACTGCTGAAATTTTGATTGTTACAGTTCTCCTGTTGTTCCAGAATAGTATTAGACATTTTCTACAATATCACAACTGAGAGATCCAACGAGCTAGTGGAGGTGAGATAGTGTGCCTGATTGCTTGTTTACAAGAAGGAACACGTGAGTACTGGCTGTGTACACGAGTGTTGTCATCTTGGAAGATGGGAGTGTCCACCAGAGAAATGGATTGAGTACGACTCTAGCGTTGCCGGTTGCATACTTTAGAAATCCAGGCGCCACTGTTACATCGGCGCTAACGGGCTTCCTTCGTTCCTGCTGAAGTTCCTCGATTATGACGAGTCCGAGAACTGTGGCGCTGCAATCGCTTCATACTCGTCGACATGTTCTCTCTTACCGACGCATGCGTGAGTGTAAGGCTACTCGTCACTTATTACTATCGAAAATGTATACACCATTCTGCTGTTGTGAAGTAGCATTGACACAATGAAATGACAGATTGTCGGTATCAGATGACCTTTAAAGAAGCTATTTTTTTGTGAGACTGTTGAAGGTGGAAGAAGAAAATTAATTGCTGCAGTGTACACAACTACAAATGTGTACTATTGAAGGAGGAGTGATGTCTGGAATAAATATCGAGGTACAGAGCACGCGTTAGACGAAATACAAACAAATTTAGTCCAAAGCAAGCTAAATAATTGTACTGTTTTTAATTCCATCTCCACCACGATTCGTTGATGACATTGCTGTCCTGAGTGAAAGTGAAAAATAATTACAGGATCTGCTGAATGGAATAACAGTCTAATGAGTACAGAATATGAACTGAGAGTATATCGAAGAAAGACGAAAGTAATGAGAAGTAGAACAAATGAGAACAGCGAGAAATTTAACATCAGGATTGGTAGTGGCAAAGTAGATGAAGTTAAGGAATTCTGCTACCGAGGCAGCAGAGTAACCAGTCCCGGACGGAGCAAGGAGGACGCCAAAAGCAGACTAGCACTGGCAAAAAGGGCATTCCGACCAAAAGAAGTGTACTAGTGTCAAACATAGCCCTTAATATGAGGAAAAAAATTCTGAGGATGGACGTCTTCAGTACAGCATTGTATGGTAGTGAAACATTGACTGTGGGAAAACCGGAGCAGAAGAGAATCGAAGCATTTGTGATGTGGTGCTACCGACCAATGTTGAAAATTAGGTGGACTGATAAGGTAAGCAACGAGAACGTGCTGCGCAGAGTCGGAGAGGAAAGGAGTATGTGGAATACCTTGAGAAGGAGAAGGGACAGGGTGATAGAGACACCTGCTAAGACATCAGTGAACGATTTCCATGGTACTAGAGGGAACCGCAGAGGGCAAAAACTGTAGAGGAAGACAGATATTGGAATACGTCCAGCAAATAATTGATGACGTTGGCTGCAAGTGCCACTCTGAGATCAAGAGGTTGGATGGCACAGGAGATGAATTCGTGTCGGTCGTTATATTGGTGTGTAAAAATTGTCGTGGCCATTGATGGCTTATGTAATTTTGTAACATTTCAGATTGCACTTGAGAATGGCTATAAACCGAAATCATGATTGTGAGAAATAAATGAGTAATGATTTACAGTCTAATGGTGGAAATTTCTTTCAAGCAGGTTGCGTATGAAGCGGGAATGCCGCTAGTCCGCGGAAATATTTACGAAACGGTGCGCAGTGGAGGATACCTTGTACCACTACTGGTCATTTCCTTCTGTGTTCCTCTCGCAAATAGAACAAGAGAAAAATACCGTCCATATTTCTCCGTACGAGCCACAATTTATCTCGCGTTATCTTCGTAGTCCTTCTGCGAAGTTTATATTGGCAGCAGTAGAATCTTCTGCAGTCAGCTTCAAGTGTGGGTTATAATTTTCGCACAGTACCTCTTGAAAAGAACGTCGCTTTCCCTCCAGGTGTTCCCATTTAAGTTCACGAAGCATTCCGTAATACTTGCGTGTTGATCGAACCTGGCGGTAAGGGATCTAGCAGCACTTATCTCAATTAATTCGACGTCTTCCTGTAATCCGACCTGGAGGGGACCTAGGAGACTCGAATAGCACTCCAGAATTGGTCGCACTAGTGTTCTACAAGTGGTCTGCTCCACAGATGGCACACACTTTCCTTAAATTCTCCTAATAAACCGAAGGAAACAATTCGCCTTCCCTACTATGACGCTCACAAGCTCTTTCCATTTCATGCGGCTTTGCAACATTACGGCTTGATATTTAATCGACGTGAACGTGTCAAGCAGCACATTACAAATACTGCATTCGGAAATTACAGGTTTGTTTTTCCCACTCATCCGCGTTTATTTACATTTTTCTACATTTCGAGCTAGCTGTCATTTCATGACATCAACAAGAATTTTTTTCTAAGTCAATCTGCATCATCCTACAGTTATTCAACTATGACGCCTTCCCGTGTACCACAGCATTATCAGCAAACTGCCCAGATTGCTGCTCACCCAGTCCGACGAATCATTTATATATAACTACAATAATAGCATTCTTATCACAATTCCTTGGGACCCCTCTGACGACGCGTCTCTGATGAACACTCGCTGTCAAGGACGACGTACTATGTTGTTGCTTAACAAGTCTTCGAGCCACTCACATACCTGCCAACATATACCGTACGCTCGGACCTTCGTTAACAGTATGCAGTGGAGCTGTTCGGAAATCTAGGAATATGGAAAGAGCCTGTTGCCTTTCATTCATGGTTCCCAGGATATCATGTGCGATAAAGGGCATGCTGAGTTTGGCACGAGTGCTGCTTTCTAAATTTGTGGACAATTATATATTTAAACTGGGAATATGTTGAAGAATTCTGCAGCGAACCGATGTTAATTTGTTCTGTAGTTTTGCGCGTCCGTTCTTTAACCTTCCCACAGGAGTCACCTGCGCTTTATTTCCCCACCACTTTGGACATGCATTTGCTGACAGCGGAAATTTCTGTTGTGTTTGAAGCCGATAGTCACTGACACGGAGTGACACTCTAAAAAGTCACTATCAGTTAGGATCTTGACGACAGTTCTAACGCCGTGATACATGACTGAGAATGGTGCACCATCACTTAGACACGTGGGACTATCCGCGTTGATAAACTAACAAGTGGGGCTACTTCATTTACGGTGTTGTCGTTGTCAAGTCAATCCCGCAACATAATTTTAGTCAATTTGTTTTGTCTCCAGTTGACTCACCTTAGAGGTCTGATTCCGTAGGTTCGACTGGCACTTATACAACGTTTTCCTGTCGTGGCTTACATTAGTGGTTACATGACCACTTGGTACCAGCTCTACACCGTCTACAGCCTTGCAAGGTGACTGGTGTGCTCTTTTAAGGGGTTACTTTTATGTCGGCTACTAATATTTTGTCGAGAGAACTTATTAATAAAAGTAAACAAATTATGACCACTTTTAAACTGATTTAGGAACAATCATAGGTTAATTTGCCTGTAGAACATCCTGGATATCAGATGTTGCAGGTTTCGACTACTTAGAGCTGGCGTGTTGTCGCATCCCACCACAGTTTCCCTACAACAGTTTCTTTTTTTCCCTATTGGCTTTGGTATTACCTGCGTGGCGCAGTCACGACGTTAACGATAGTAAGGGTTTAGCTAGCTTCTTTGTCAGCCTTTATACAGGAGATGAGAGAAAGGAAATCTCCTTCGTTGGGTTGGGTGTTTCGCTACATTATAGTACTGGCAGAACTGATCTGCTTAAGTCTCAAGTTGTTACAGTTGGTTAATTCGTTTATTGTTCTATCAACACTTGTTTATTTGGGTGTCTGACCAAAATCCTTTAATAGAATGTCAGATGATTTCGATAGTCGCCGGGGAGGACCTTTATCGGAGTCGAGTGCTTTCACTGCCACTCGAGCTACTAACTAGTGGCCGCTTTGAAATAGATCACTATCAAATAACTGTCACTTGCCCCCCTGGTACAGGAGACGAGTATCAAACAGTAACTTCTTCCTGCTGTTCACTGAAATTCCTCTAATTTTTTTCTTTGGGACAGAGACAGGCAGTCTCTATTGAATGCTATTCTAATGAATACTGGTAACTGCTACTTAGCCTGCCGTTGCCGCGTCTACTACCGTTTCCCCATAGTTAAAGTGTCTTTTGCTCCATGAGGTGCTGCTGAAGTGCGTCACTACACTCCGACGGTCATGACAGTTGAGGAGTGACAAGTACAGGTATTTACGAACAGTACACTTCGGCACGCTCGTATGCGACACGCCTCGTCATAAAGGGTGCTACTACGGTTACTCCTGTTGTCAATCCCCTGTAACCTGTCTTCTGTGAGTTCTTCTTTCGTCCTACATTGATTCTGGGTGCACACGGCCGACCGCAACATCTTTCGGGGATATTGTCTTGGAAGTTTTCCTCTATATGAGATCGTCATAATGTTTGACCATCATTCTAAACTGTTCTCAGCGTTCTTCCATTATGTGCGTTGAAAAGTTTCCTATCATTCTGTTGACCGCGACGCTCGGCGCTGCTGGTGAGATGTCAAGTGTACCGCATGTAGGCATGTTTGACCAGCGTTGAAGAAGCAAAGAATGCCCAGCAGCTTTTACACACATTATCTGCCGATATGCTGATTAACTTCCCTCTGTCACACATGCAGGCAAACTTGCTTTCGAAACCTAGCTCACATCGTACTTCATGGTCTTACGTGTGATTAAAATTATTAACTTTCCTGATCTGACATGCACTTCAATTTAGTAACATCTTCTACGGTCATGACAGTTGAGGTGCGACAAAGACAGGTATTTACGACCTGTAGACCTCGGCCTGCTCGTATGCGACACGCCTCGCCATAAAGGGCGAGCAGCAGTGCTGGATAAATCCGTTGCTCTGTGCTCTGCATTTGACCTCGGCAGGGAACATGTTTTCCGGACCAAGAGGTTGTGAATTAGCAAGGCGAGTCACGTTCAACAGGTCCGCTGCCCACATCTTCCCTGCGACTAATTTCATTACGAGACGACGTGTGTGGACTCTTTCACCTGCAGAGCCGCTGATTGTAGGCCTCCACTCCATAATTAGGCCCGTTAGGAGTGCCAGTCTAGCAGTCTCTTACGGAAACTAGGAAGAACATCATTAATTATTACACCGACAACTGTATTCACAATCGCGGTACAAGAACAAGACTTGTGTATCGAGAAATAATTAAAGTACCGAAAACATCATTAAAGTTATTCGATGGCTTACAATGAGGATAAACAGATGACTGAAATTTAGGTACACTTTTAGTCATTAAAATTGTAACTCTGGGAACGATAGTAAATAACAGAGTTTTTACCGTAGACCTGTAGTAGGAAGAATACATGATTACATTAGTAGGTGATTTTGGGATGTGCAGGGTGCGGCATTTAGAACACATAGTTGTCACCGCTGGCAGGGGCAGTGGTCGTAACCTGGTTGGGCATTATATCGAACTGAGCTTGGACACGAATAGATCATTCCATGCTGCTTCTTTATTTTTGAATTTAATTCAAGGAAAACAAATCTTGTCGACAGTGGCTTGTGGTTTGGCAATGACGTCTTCTGAGTGCGCTAGAAACGCACCTTGTAGTCGCTCAGGAGACTGGTGAGCAAGAATTCATCACACATTTTGCTTTAATTCGCTTCACATCTGTGACACAGACTGCGTAGATCCCTGCAATTTCGTTACGGTACGTTCACATTTGAGTGTAGTGGCCATTAGTACAAATATTTTCAGTTAATGCGCAATTTTTGATGATTGATTTTAGTGCGACGAAATCGATAGTAAAAATTCGTTACCTTATTCAGTAGCTTTCAATGACTGACTATCTGATCTTCATTCCTGAGGCTGATGACCTCAGCAGTTGAGTCCCATAGTGCTCAGAGCCATTTGAACCATTCGTTCCTGAAAGAATTCACCATCACGATTGCTGATCGATCAATGATTTATAGCACAATCCATCCACTCGATGGCTGAATGGTGAAAGAAGTGATAGACTACAGCTGCAGCGGTCTCGTAATACGATCCCTGTTCAATCCTTTGATTTTTATTTGGTAGTTTTCACTACTTTCACTTCTACCAATGAATATAGTTGTGGAAAATGAAGGGATGTGGGAGTCCTCGTTAAAATTTATGTCCTCCTATAGCAGTGCGGCTAAGTCAATTGGAATTAGCTCTTTATAGGCTCGAAGAAGTGAGTACAAGCGAATTGATTCCATAGTTCTAGATTTACAGGAGGCCTTTGACAACGTTTCTCACAAGAGAATTTTAATTAAATTTCCTGCCTGTGGAGTACCGCTTCAGCTGTGCGACTGGATTCGAGATTTCCTTTCAGAAAGGTCACAGTACGTAGTAACCGACGGAAAGTCATCGAATAAAACTTCCCCAAGGAAGTGTTACAGGGTCTCTGCTGTTCCTGATCTACATAAAACATTTAGGAAATATCTGAGCAGCCCTCTTCGATTATTTGCAAATGATGCCGTCATTTGCCGTCTAGCCCAAAGTCACCAGAAAATCAAAATCAATTGTAAAATGATTTAGACAAGATACCTGAATCATGTGAAAAGTGACAATTGTCTGTCAATAAAGAAAAGTCTAAAATCGACCACTTTAGTACAAAAAGAAATCCATTAAATTTCGATTGTACGATAAATAACACAATTTTACAAGCTGTCAATTCGACTGAATACCTAGGAATTACAATTACAAGCAACGTTAAGTTGGATCGATCACATAGAAAATGTGAGGAAGATAACCAAAGACTACGTTTCATTGCCAGAACACTTAGACGATGCAACAGGTTTACTAAACTGACTACCTACACCCTGCTTGTCCGACCACTGCTAGATTACTGCTGTGCTGTATGGGGTACTTGCCACATGCAGGGTCACAATTATTGAACTACATGAAAAAAAAACGTAAATGAGTTGCAAACTACTTCATGCACAGACTTCAATCAACATGTAAAAGGCACTAGAGATATTCGGATTTAGGTTATAACATGTTAGATATTGGCGGTGTTGTGGCGCTGACGAATAGCGAAATTCTGGGTGATTTGCTGAAATGTGGTAACATCGATGCTGTCGATGACCTGAATGGCTCTTTTCAGCTCAGCAATGGTTTTGGGGCTATTGCTGTACATTGTCTTTAATATAGCCCCACAAAAAGGAGTCGCATGTTTCAAAATCCGGAGAATATGACCACCAATCGAGAGGCTCATGCCAGTGGCGCTGGGTACCCAAGAGCCAGAATGCAGTCCAAAAAGTGCTCCTCCAGGACGTAAAATACTCTCCTGTTTCGATTGGTTCGAGCACCGTCTTGCATGAACCACATCTTGTCGAAATTATTGGCATAGTGAACGTTACGTGACGCCTGTAAAATCGTTATTTCGTACGCCGGGTTAGTATACAATGCTGTTGTGTGGATTTTATATGTGCAGAAAATGAAGTTTAATAAGTCAGAATTTCGGATAAAAATTGTATTGAGTGTTAATTAGATGCTGAAGTGTATGGAACATCGGTTACGTTCTTCAGGTATGAAGTACGGAAAGACTAAGATTTTAATCTGTGTAATTTTGGATGCACATCAAAGTTTAGTTAGAACAGACAGATGTTGATCGATTATCCGGATGGATACCGCCCTTCGATTGGCCTTTCGGTTCTAATCGAAGTGTTAGGTATATTGCAGGTGCATCCACCCTGCAGCGGTCCAGCCAGCAGTGGTCCCAGCCAGCAGTGGACCCAGCCAGCAGCGGTCCCAGCCAGCAGCCAGCAGCCAGCAGCGGTCCCAGCCAGCAGTGGTCCCAGCCAGCAGTGGTCCCAGCCAGCAGCCAGCAGCCAGCAGCCAGCAGCGGTCCCAGCCAGCAGCGGTGCCAGCCAGCAGCGGTCCCAGCCAGCAGCCAGCAGCCAGCAGCGGTCCCAGCCAGCAGTGGTCCCAGCCAGCAGCGGTCCCAGCCAGCAGCGGTGCCAGCCAGCAGCGGTCCCAGCCAGTGGCCAGCAGCTGTTCCTGCCAGCAGCCAGCAGCGGTCCCAGCCAGCAGCCAGCAGCCAGCAGCGGTCCCAGCCAGCAGCGGTGCCAGCCAGCAGCGGTCCCAGCCAGCAGCCAGCAGCCAGCAGCCAGCAGCGGTCCCAGCCAGCAGTGGTCCCAGCCAGCAGCGGTCCCAGCCAGCAGCGGTGCCAGCCAGCAGCGGTCCCAGCCAGCAGCCAGCAGCCAGCAGCGGTCCCAGCCAGCAGTGGTCCCAGCCAGCAGCCAGCAGCCAGCAGCCAGCAGCGGTCCCAGCCAGCAGCGGTGCCAGCCAGCAGCGGTCCCAGCCAGCAGCCAGCAGCCAGCAGCGGTCCCAGCCAGCAGTGGTCCCAGCCAGCAGCGGTCCCAGCCAGCAGCGGTGCCAGCCAGCAGCGGTCCCAGCCAGTGGCCAGCAGCTGTTCCTGCCAGCAGCCAGCAGCGGTCCCAGCCAGCAGCCAGCAGCCAGCAGCGGTCCCAGCCAGCAGCGGTGCCAGCCAGCAGCGGTCCCAGCCAGCAGCCAGCAGCCAGCAGCCAGCAACGGTCCCAGCCAGCAGTGGTCCCAGCCAGCAGCGGTCCCAGCCAGCAGCGGTGCCAGCCAGCAGCGGTCCCAGCCAGCAGCCAGCAGCCAGCAGCCAGCAGCGGTCCCAGCCAGCAGTGGTCCCAGCCAGCAGCGGTCCCAGCCAGCAACGGTGCCAGCCAGCAGCGGTCCCAGGCAGCAGCCAGCAGCCAGCAGCGGTCCCAGCCAGCAGCCAGCAGCCAGCAGCGGTCCCAGCCAGCAGCGGTGCCAGCCAGCAGCGGTCCCAGCCAGCAGCCAGCAGCCAGCAGCCAGCAACGGTCCCAGCCAGCAGTGGTCCCAGCCAGCAGCGGTCCCAGCCAGCAGTGGTGCCAGCCAGCAGCGGTCCCAGCCAGCAGCCAGCAGCCAGCAGCCAGCAGCGGTCCCAGCCAGCAGTGGTCCCAGCCAGCAGCGGTCCCAGCCAGCAGCGGTGCCAGCCAGCAGCGGTCCCAGCCAGCAGCCAGCAGCCAGCAGCGGTCCCAGCCGGCAGTGGTCCCAGCCAGCAGCGGTCCCAGCCAGCAGCGGTGCCAGCCAGCAGCGGTCCCAGCCAGTGGCCAGCAGCTGTTCCTGCCAGCAGCCAGCAGCGGTCCCAGCCAGCAGCCAGCAGCCAGCAGCGGTCCCAGCCAGCAGCGGTGCCAGCCAGCAGCGGTCCCAGCTAGCAGCCAGCAGCCAGCAGCGGTCCCAGCCAGCAGTGGTCCCAGCCAGCAGCGGTCCCAGCCAGCAGCGGTGCCAGCCAGCAGCGGTCCCAGCCAGTGGCCAGCAGCAGTTCCTGCCAGCAGCCAGCAGCGGTCCCAGCCAGCAGCCAGCAGCCAGCAGCGGTCCCAGCCAGCAGCGGTGCCAGCCAGCAGCGGTCCCAGCCAGCAGCCAGCAGCCAGCAGCCAGCAGCCAGCAGCCAGCAGTGGTCCCAGCCAGCAGCGGTCCCAGCCAGCAGCGGTGCCAGCCAGCAGCGGTCCCAGCCAGCAGCCAGCAGCCAGCAGCGGTCCCAGCCAGCAGCGGTGCCAGCCAGCAGCGGTCCCAGCCAGCAGCCAGCAGCCAGCAGCGGTCCCAGCCAGCAGTGGTCCCAGCCAGCAGCGGTCCCAGCCAGCAGCGGTGCCAGCCAGCAGCGGTCCCAGCCAGGAGCCAGCAGCCAGCAGCGGTCCCAGCCAGCAGTGGTCCCAGCCAGCAGCGGTCCCAGCCAGCAGTGGTCCCAGCCAGCAGCGGTCCCAGCCAGCAGCGGTGCCAGCCAGCAGCGGTCCCAGCCAGTGGCCAGCAGCTGTTCCTGCCAGCAGCCAGCAGCGGTCCCAGCCAGCAGCCAGCAGCCAGCAGCGGTCCCAGCCAGCAGCGGTGCCAGCCAGCAGCGGTCCCAGCCAGCAGCCAGCAGCCAGCAGCGGTCCCAGCCAGCAGTGGTCCCAGCCAGCAGCGGTCCCAGCCAGCAGCGATGCCAGCCAGCAGCGGTCCCAGCCAGTGGCCAGCAGCAGTTCCTGCCAGCAGCCAGCAGCGGTCCCAGCCAGCAGCCAGCAGCCAGCAGCGGTCCCAGCCAGCAGCGGTGCCAGCCAGCAGCGGTCCCAGCCAGCAGCCAGCAGCCAGCAGCCAGCAGCCAGCAGCCAGCAGTGGTCCCAGCCAGCAGCGGTCCCAGCCAGCAGCGGTGCCAGCCAGCAGCGGTCCCAGCCAGCAGCCAGCAGCCAGCAGCGGTCCCAGCCAGCAGCGGTGCCAGCCAGCAGCGGTCCCAGCCAGCAGCCAGCAGCCAGCAGCGGTCCCAGCCAGCAGTGGTCCCAGCCAGCAGCGGTCCCAGCCAGCAGCGGTGCCAGCCAGCAGCGGTCCCAGCCAGGAGCCAGCAGCCAGCAGCGGTCCCAGCCAGCAGTGGTCCCAGCCAGCAGCGGTCCCAGCCAGCAGTGGTCCCAGCCAGCAGCGGTCCCAGCCAGCAGCGGTGCCAGCCAGCAGCGGTCCCAGCCAGTGGCCAGCAGCTGTTCCTGCCAGCAGCCAGCAGCGGTCCCAGCCAGCAGCCAGCAGCCAGCAGCGGTCCCAGCCAGCAGCGGTGCCAGCCAGCAGCGGTCCCAGCCAGCAGCCAGCAGCCAGCAGCGGTCCCAGCCAGCAGTGGTCCCAGCCAGCAGCGGTCCCAGCCAGCAGCGATGCCAGCCAGCAGCGGTCCCAGCCAGCAGCCAGCAGCCAGCAGCGGTCCCAGCCAGCAGTGGTCCCAGCCAGCAGCGGTCCCAGCCAGCAGTGGTCCCAGGCAGCAGCGGTCCCAGCCAGCAGCGGTGCCAGCCAGCAGCGGTTCCAGCCAGCAGCCAGCAGCCAGCAGCGGTCCCAGCCAGCAGTGGTCCCAGCCAGCAGCGGTCCCAGCCAGCAGCGGTCCCAGCCAGTGGCCAGCAGCTGTTCCTGCCAGCAGCCAGCAGCGGTCCCAGCCAGCAGCCAGCAGCCAGCAGCGGTCCCAGCCAGCAGCGGTGCCAGCCAGCAGCGGTCCCAGCCAGCAGCCAGCAGCGGTCCCAGCCAGCAGCGGTCCTAGCCAGCAGCGGTCCCAGCCAGCAGCGGTGCCAGCCAGCAGCGGTCCCAGCCAGTGGCCAGCAGCTGTTCCTGCCAGCAGCCAGCAGCGGTCCCAGCCAGCAGCCAGCAGCCAGCAGCGGTCCCAGCCAGCAGCGGTGCCAGCCATCAGCGGTCCCAGCCAGCAGCCAGCAGCCAGCAGCGGTCCCAGCCAGCAGTGGTCCCAGCCAGCAGCGGTCCCAGCCAGCAGCGGTGCCAGCCAGCAGCGGTCCCAGCCAGTGGCCAGCAGCTGTTCCTGCCAGCAGCCAGCAGCGGTCCCAGCCAGCAGCCAGCAGCCAGCAGCGGTCCCAGCCAGCAGCCAGCAGCCAGCAGCGGTCCCAGCCAGCAGCGGTGCCAGCCAGCAGCGGTCCCAGCCAGCAGCCAGCAGCCAGCAGCGGTCCCAGCCAGCAGTGGTCCCAGCCAGCAGCGGTCCCAGGCAGCAGCGGTGCCAGCCAGCAGCGGTCCCAGCCAGTGGCCAGCAGCTGTTCCTGCCAGCAGCCAGCAGCGGTCCCAGCCAGCAGCCAGCAGCCAGCAGCGGTCCCAGCCAGCAGCCAGCAGCCAGCAGCGGTCCCAGCCAGCAGTGGTCCCAGCCAGCAGCGGTCCCAGCCAGCAGCGGTGCCAGCCAGCAGCGGTCCCAGCCAGTGGCCAGCAGCTGTTCCTGCCAGCAGCCAGCAGCGGTCCCAGCCAGCAGCCAGCAGCCAGCAGCGGTCCCAGCCAGCAGCCAGCAGCCAGCAGCGGTCCCAGCCAGCAGCGGTGCCAGCCAGCAGCGGTCCCAGCCAGCAGCCAGCAGCCAGCAGCGGTCCCAGCCAGCAGTGGTCCCAGCCAGCAGCGGTCCCAGCCAGCAGCGGTGCCAGCCAGCAGCGGTCCCAGCCAGTGGCCAGCAGCTGTTCCTGCCAGCAGCCAGCAGCGGTCCCAGCCAGCAGCCAGCAGCCAGCAGCGGTCCCAGCCAGCAGCCAGCAGCCAGCAGCGGTCCCAGCCAGCAGCGGTGCCAGCCAGCAGCGGTCCCAGCCAGCAGCCAGCAGCCAGGAGCGGTCCCAGCTAGCAGTGGTCCCAGCCAGCAGCGGTCCCAGCCAGCAGCGGTGCCAGCCAGCAGCGGTCCCAGCCAGTGGCCAGCAGCTGTTCCTGCCAGCAGCCAGCAGCGGTCCCAGCCAGCAGCCAGCAGCCAGCAGCGGTCCCAGCCAGCAGCGGTGCCAGCCAGCAGCGGTCCCAGCCAGCAGCCAGCAGCCAGCAGCGGTCCCAGCCAGCAGTGGTCCCAGCCAGCAGCGGACCCAGCCAGCAGCGGTGCCAGCCAGCAGCGGTCCCAGCCAGTGGCCAGCAGCTGTTCCTGCCAGCAGCCAGCAGCGGTCCCAGCCAGCAGCCAGCAGCCAGCAGCGGTCCCAGCCAGCAGCCAGCAGCCAGCAGCGGTCCCAGCCAGCAGCGGTGCCAGCCATCAGCGGTCCCAGCCAGCAGCCAGCAGCCAGCAGCGGTCCCAGCCAGCAGTGGTCCCAGCCAGCAGCGATCCCAGCCAGCAGCGCTGCCAGCCAGCAGCGGTCCCAGCCAGTGGCCAGCAGCTGTTCCTGCCAGCAGCCAGCAGCGGTCCCAGCCAGCAGCCAGCAGCCAGCAGCGGTCCCAGCCAGCAGCCAGCAGCCAGCAGCGGTCCCAGCCAGCAGCGGTGCCAGCCAGCAGCGGTCCCAGCCAGCAGCCAGCAGCCAGCAGCGGTCCCAGCCAGCAGTGGTCCCAGCCAGCAGCGGTCCCAGCCAGCAGCGGTGCCAGCCAGCAGCGGTCCCAGCCAGTGGCCAGCAGCTGTTCCTGCCAGCAGCCAGCAGCGGTCCCAGCCAGCAGCCAGCAGCCAGCAGCGGTCCCAGCCAGCAGCGGTGCCAGCCAGCAGCGGTCCCAGCCAGCAGCCAGCAGCCAGCAGCGGTCCCAGCCAGCAGCGGTGCCAGCCAGCAGCGGTCCCAGCCAGCAGCCAGCAGCCAGCAGCGGTCCCAGCCAGCAGTGGTCCCAGCCAGCAGCGGTCCCAGCCAGCAGCGGTGCCAGCCAGCAGCGGTCCCAGCCAGTGGCCAGCAGCTGTTCCTGCCAGCAGCCAGCAGCGGTCCCAGCCAGCAGCCAGCAGCCAGCAGCGGTCCCAGCCAGCAGCGGTGCCAGCCAGCAGCGGTCCCAGCCAGCAGCCAGCAGCCAGCAGCGGTCCCAGCCAGCAGCGGTGCCAGCCAGCAGCGGTCCCAGCCAGCAGCCAGCAGCCAGCAGCGGTCCCAGCCAGCAGCGGTCCCAGCCAGCAGCGGTGCCAGCCATCAGCGGTCCCAGCCAGCAGCCAGCAGCCAGCAGCGGTCCCAGCCAGCAGTGGTCCCAGCCAGCAGCGATCCCAGCCAGCAGCGCTGCCAGCCAGCAGCGGTCCCAGCCAGTGGCCAGCAGCTGTTCCTGCCAGCAGCCAGCAGCGGTCCCAGCCAGCAGCCAGCAGCCAGCAGCGGTCCCAGCCAGCAGCCAGCAGCCAGCAGCGGTCCCAGCCAGCAGCGGTGCCAGCCAGCAGCGGTCCCAGCCAGCAGCCAGCAGCCAGCAGCGGTCCCAGCCAGCAGTGGTCCCAGCCAGCAGCGGTCCCAGCCAGCAGCGGTGCCAGCCAGCAGCGGTCCCAGCCAGTGGCCAGCAGCTGTTCCTGCCAGCAGCCAGCAGCGGTCCCAGCCAGCAGCCAGCAGCCAGCAGCGGTCCCAGCCAGCAGCGGTGCCAGCCAGCAGCGGTCCCAGCCAGCAGCCAGCAGCCAGCAGCGGTCCCAGCCAGCAGCGGTGCCAGCCAGCAGCGGTCCCAGCCAGCAGCCAGCAGCCAGCAGCGGTCCCAGCCAGCAGTGGTCCCAGCCAGCAGCGGTCCCAGCCAGCAGCGGTGCCAGCCAGCAGCGGTCCCAGCCAGTGGCCAGCAGCTGTTCCTGCCAGCAGCCAGCAGCGGTCCCAGCCAGCAGCCAGCAGCCAGCAGCGGTCCCAGCCAGCAGCGGTGCCAGCCAGCAGCGGTCCCAGCCAGCAGCCAGCAGCCAGCAGCGGTCCCAGCCAGCAGCGGTGCCAGCCAGCAGCGGTCCCAGCCAGCAGCCAGCAGCCAGCAGCGGTCCCAGCCAGCAGTGGTCCCAGCCAGCAGCGGACCCAGCCAGCAGCGGTGCCAGCCAGCAGCGGTCCCAGCCAGTGGCCAGCAGCTGTTCCTGCCAGCAGCCAGCAGCGGTCCCAGCCAGCAGCCAGCAGCCAGCAGCGGTCCCAGCCAGCAGCCAGCAGCCAGCAGCGGTCCCAGCCAGCAGCGGTGCCAGCCAGCAGCGGTCCCAGCCAGCAGCCAGCAGCCAGCAGCGGTCCCAGCCAGCAGTGGTCCCAGCCAGCAGCGGTCCCAGCCAGCAGCGGTGCCAGCCAGCAGCGGTCCCAGCCAGTGGCCAGCAGCTGTTCCTGCCAGCAGCCAGCAGCGGTCCCAGCCAGCAGCCAGCAGCCAGCAGCGGTCCCAGCCAGCAGCCAGCAGCCAGCAGCGGTCCCAGCCAGCAGCGGTGCCAGCCAGCAGCGGTCCCAGCCAGCAGCCAGCAGCCAGCAGCGGTCCCAGCCAGCAGTGGTCCCAGCCAGCAGCGGTCCCAGCCAGCAGCGGTGCCAGCCAGCAGCGGTCCCAGCCAGTGGCCAGCAGCTGTTCCTGCCAGCAGCCAGCAGCGGTCCCAGCCAGCAGCCAGCAGCCAGCAGCGGTCCCAGCCAGCAGCGGTGCCAGCCAGCAGCGGTCCCAGCCAGCAGCCAGCAGCCAGCAGCGGTCCCAGCCAGCAGTGGTGCCAGCCAGCAGCGGTCCCAGCCAGCAGCCAGCAGCCAGCAGCGGTCCCAGCCAGCAGTGGTGCCAGCCAGCAGCGGTCCCAGCCAGCAGCCAGCAGCCAGCAGCGGTCCCAGCCAGCAGTGGTCCCAGCCAGCAGCGGTCCCAGCCAGCAGCGGTGCCAGCCAGCAGCGGTCCCAGCCAGTGGCCAGCAGCTGTTGCTGCCAGCAGCCAGCAGCGGTCCCAGCCAGCAGCGGTCCCAGCCAGCAGCCAGCAGCCAGCAGCGGTCCCAGCCAGCAGTGGTCCCAGCCAGCAGCCAGCAGCCAGCAGCAGTCCCAGCCAGCAGCGTCCAGCAGCCAGCAGCGGTCCCAGCCAGTGGCCAGCAGCTGTTCCTGCCAGCAGTCAGCAGCGGTTCCTGCCAGCAGCCAGCAGCCAGCACGGTTCCTGCCAGCAGCCAGCATCCAGCAGCGGTCCCAGCCAGCAGCGTCCAGCAGCCAGCAGCAGCAGCAGCAGCAGCAGCATCCCCAACGGCTGGCCAGCCAGGTCGCCTCCCCCGCCAGCAGCAGCAGAGTGGGGCTTAGGCCCCAGTTTCCTTCATCGTTTCTCCGTCCCTTTTACTCTGTGTTTCTCGTCGACTTGTCCGTCCCTTGTTAGCTTCTTTGTCCAGTCCTGTGCTTTTCCCCTTGTCACAATGTCAACCCCCACCACCACCACTACAGCCACCACCACTGCCATAGTATACACATCTCCCTCTGCCGCCGCCACCACCATCACGTGGTGTACCAAATCCCCCCATCAATCCATGCCCCCACTCTTCACTCTCCTCCCTGCCTCACCTGCTCTGATCCCTTCCCTCCACTCCCGCCCTCTGCTCCTTCCGTTTCCGCGGCCCCCGCTAGGGTGGTGGCCACGGCCCACGCTCAACTTTCCCCTTCGCCCTCTTCATCGTCATCATCATCACCGTCGCCATCGCCCTCACCATCTCCAGCGCCGACTCCAGCACCGGGACCTGCCCCTCCACGCCACCTTCCAGTTGCTCTCGTCCCCCACACCTCCTCCGCCGCCGTCAAACGCCCTAGCGTCACCCCTGCCTCTTCTGCATCAAAAAAGGCTCTGCCTCGTCCTCCTTCCCCTGTCCAGGATGCCATGGATGTCTCGCCGCCTGTCCCTGCCCCCTCCTCCTCCTCCTCCTCCCCCTCCTCCTAGCGCTAAATCCTCTCCCGTCCTGATCCTTCCCTTCTTGAGGCTCGGAATCTCACGCTTTTCCTTCGCCAGCATTTTCCCAGTGCCCCCCTCTCCCTCCTCACTCCTCGCCATGATGCGGTCCTCATCTCCTCCACCAGCCCCACCCTTCACACAGATCTCCTTTCCCGCATCCCTATCACCTGCTTTGGCCCTCATGCCTCCCTCAACCCTGCCCCTTCCCTGCCTCCCTCCCGCCAACCCCAACCCCCGCGTCGCCCGCCGACCATAACCGCTGTGATCACTCGGCTTAGTCCGACGATCACAGAGGAGGAGGTGTTGGCGGAGCTCAAGGCACAGCCCCATCTGGAGGTGCATGCGGTTCACCGCATCCACAACTCAGCCGGCGCTACCCGTCTTATGCGGGTCTTTTCCGAACACACCCCCTCCATAGACTGTCTCCTGAAGGAGGGTACCCCTCTTCTTCACCAATGCTACCAAGTTGACCCTTCCCGTTCCCCTCCTCAATCCCTCCGCTGCCAGAGGTGCTTGCGGTATAATGCACACACAACATCTGAGTGCCATGAGGCCCCCACCTGCCCACATTGTAGACAATTCCACTTCTTATGGCAGTGCCCCAATCTCCAGTCCCCCCCTCCCATAGTACCTGTAACCTCCCTCATCCTACTTACTCCCAGAAATGTAAGGCCAGACCCCCTTTTACCACTCCTGAACTCACCGTTCCTGTCCGCCCTCTGGATGCCTCCACCTCTCCTGGCAATTCCCTTCACCCACCTCCTACCGCTGAGGACATCATCAGATTCCTCACCATCGTCCTTCAGAATGTTCATCCTTTTCAGCGCCCCCACACCTTCCAACAGATATCCCTCGCCACCCGTTCCGTTTTCCACCTAAAAACGTATGTCACCTACTCCAACAACCAGGCCCATTTCACCTTCTCCTGTCATGACACCCTCGTCTAAATCCCTGTCATGGCACGACATCACCGTATCCTTTTCAACAACATCTGCTCCATTCCCGCCAACAAGAACCTCTTCCTGCATACCCTTGCCACCCACCACGTGGATGCCTTCCTCCTCAATGAAACCTTCCTCCAACCCACCACACCATCCACACTTCGCCCTACGTCCTTCACCGCTCCGATAATCCCCTCCAGATTGCGAGTGGCGAAGTTGCCATTGGTCACCACCGCCAGATCCCTGTTCGGCTCCAACCTCTCCTTCCTGACCCCACCGAGCACCTGATCCTTAGTCTCTTCTTCCCCGACCTTACTGTCACCTGCGCTACCGTCTATGTCCGCCCTAATGCCCCTATTCCCTTCGACTTCCTCTCCCACATTGACCGTACCTTCTCCTCCTACGTGATCGCCGCCGACCTCAACATCCACAGTCGTTCCGCCGCCCAGTTACGGCGGTGGCATCGGTTCCTCTCCTCCCTTCAAGGCGACCTCATCCCCATCCCCCAGCACACCCGTCCCAAATCCAACTCCACTCCCGATGATATCCTTTCCTTCCCTAACCTCCTTGGCCACATAACGGTGGATGTCCTGGAGCCTACTGGTAGCGACCATCTCCCTGTCCTCCTCACCATTTCAGACGGTCGTCGCCCCCGCCCCGACCCTCGTAATGACCCTCCCCCAAAGTACGTCCACGACTATTCCCGTGCCAAACGGAAAGCCTCCTGGGATACCCTCTCCACCCAGGTCTATAGCCACCCCTTTACATACCACCACCCTAACGATGTAACCCATGCCACCTCCTTTCTCCAGCAGACCTTGTCTGAGGCCGTCGAGGCCCACGGCCCTACTGTCGCCATCCACCCCCACCGTCCTACCCTACCCCCACAGGCCGTCCTCCTCCTCCGTGAATCCCGCCGTCTCTACCGTGCCTTTCTCCACACACGTGACCTGGACACACTACGACACCACCGGCAACTACAGCGACACATTCGCAATTTGCTCGTGGCTAAGAAATGAGAAACGCCAGGACTGGCGACAGACATGCATCCATTTAAATGCTACCCTACCTATAAACTCGTCCAAATTCTGGTCAGCCTTCCGTCGCCTTACCGGAACTAAACCCTGCCCCTACTATCCTCCTCTCCATGATGATCACCCCTTCCCTGACACCAATCACTTTGCCTCCTACCTCTCTGATGTGTTTTCCATCCCGAGTTCGAATACTCCCTCTTCCCAGATGTCCGTGATCGAACTGACACCTCTGTCCCTCCCCTCACACCTGGTTTCCAGTACTTGGACAACATTGCACACAAGGAACTCAATGCCCCTATCACTACACAGAATCTCATTGCTACACTCCGCACAAAATGCAACACCGCTCCTGGTCATGATCGTGTCACCTACTGTCACCTTTGTGAAGCTCCTGTCTCTTTCCACCCTGGCCAGGCTCTACAATGTAGTCCCATCCACCGGTTGCTACCCCGACCTGTGGAAAACCTCCTGTATCCTGATGTTCCTTAAACCAG
Organism: Schistocerca cancellata; assembly: GCF_023864275.1. Classification (NCBI taxonomy): domain Eukaryota; kingdom Metazoa; phylum Arthropoda; class Insecta; order Orthoptera; family Acrididae; genus Schistocerca; species Schistocerca cancellata. The sequence continues at coordinate 688,682,551 of NC_064630.1, read as the reverse complement.
GCAAATCGCCATCCGCCGTCTCCTCCTACCGTCCCATCAGCCTTACCTCGGTCTTCAGCAAGGTCCTGGAATCTATCCTCACCCCACGCATCCACCAGCATCTCCGCCAGCACCGCCTCCTTCCCATTACCCAGTGTGGCTTTCGGCCATCCTTCTCTTCTGATGACCTTCTCCTTCACCTTACTCATCTCCTTTCCGAACAGCTTAATTCCCGTCGCTCCACAATCTTCCTCTCACTGGACCTCGAACGTGCTTATGACCGCATATGGCATTCTGGTCTCCTCTTCAAGTTCCAAACCTTCGCCCTTCCCATTAACTTCGTCCATCTGATTGGCTCCTTTCTCTCCCACCGTCCTTCCTCCATCACCATCCATAACACGGATTCCTACACCATTCTTCTCTCCGCGATTGTGCCCCAAGGCTCCCCCCTTCTGTACCTTTTGTATACGGCGGACATGCCGCCGCCATCACCCCCCATCCACCTTCTCCAGTTTGCCGATGACACTGCCTTCCTTGCCCTTGGCCCCACCCTGCAGCGCTCCCAACACCTTCTCCAACTCCATCTTGACCGGTTCACCGCTTGGTGCAACCAACGGTTGCTCGAGGTCAATCCCTCCAAAACCCAGGCGATCGTTATAGGCAAAACCACCCCTTCCTTCCGCCTCCTTAATTTCTATCTCACCATCTATGGCCGTCCTATCGTCCTCACCCCCACCCTCAAATACCTTGGCGTCACCCTCGACCGTCGCCTCTCCTGGACCCCCCATCTCCAGACAATCCAAGCCAAGGCACACTCCCGACTCCATCTCCCCAAGCTCCTTTCCGGCCGTACGTGGGGTCTGGACCCCTCTACCATCCTCCACACCTATAAATCCCTCACCCGTCCCATCCTTTGTTATGTCCATCCGGCCTGGATCTCTGCCCCCAGTACCTTTTATAAATCCCTTCAAATCCTTGAACGCCATGCTCTCTGCCTCGCCTATTGCATCCGTCTCCCCTCCCCCACGCGGATCCTGTACGATCTCATTCCGTTCCCCCACCTCCTCCTTTTCCTTGAAAGGATACGGATCCTGTACACCTCCCGCAAACTCGATCCTCCTCACCCACTTGTCTCGCCCATCCTCTCCCACCCCCACCTGCTGCCGCAACTGTATTCGCCACGTCCCACCCGGTCTCCATCTCTCCACCCTCCTTACCCTCTCCCAAGGTGGCTTCCGCCAGCTCCCCCTCCCTGATGATGTCCTCCTCCCCTCCATCTACCCCTCCTATCAACTTTGATCCTCCCCCCCACTTCCTGTGTCCTTTCATTTAGGCACCCTCCCTCCCTTCTCTTTCCTCTTCCCCCATCCCCTTCCTCCACCCCTCTTCCTCCGGGCTTCCCCTCACCCTTCCTCCCTTCCCACTATCTCCTCTGCCCATGGCATCTGCTCTCCCCTCTCCCTCTCCCACCCCCCATCCTCCTCTCTTGGCAGGTCCCCGGACTCGTACACGGTTAGTGAACATTCTCGCGCCGGAGATCAACACCTCGTGTTTCTGTGTGTGCCATCGTTTTGTGCTTAAGTGGTTCAGTGTTATTCGTTTTGTGCACCTACATTCACGTGTGACAATTTTCGTCTATGTATGTGTCCAAGTGTCTGAACAAATTTTATCTTGGACTCTACACCCGTGAATGGCTCCATGTATTTTAAAAAGTGTTTGTCTCCATTTATATGTCCACCATCTTTTTTCTCTAATTGTCTTCATTTGTATCTTTTGTGTTTCTCTGAGGCCAAAGAACGGCGTGGTATGCTGCTGCTGGCCTGCCTGTAAACAGGTTTAAAAATAACAATAAAGAAAAAAAATCAGTACAGCAACGTCAATAATCTTGCTTGTATTTTATTTTATTCCTCTGCAACTTTTGAATTTCCTTAGAGATCGTATTTGCTTTATCACTAAGATTATGTGTTACTTAGTTCATATAAAGGACGCCACACAGTTAACCAATGTATTCCCTGCAAAGGTATGAACGTAGATTTCTTTCTTTTTTTTTTTTTTTTTGACTAATCAGTTTTCTGATTAATTTGATGCTGCCGCCACAAATTCCTCTCCTGAGCCATCCTATTCATCTCAGAGTAGCACTTGCAACCTACGTCCTCAATTATTTACTGGATGTATTCGAATCTCTGGTTTCCTCTACAATGGCTGGTTCAAATGGCTCTGAGCACTATGGGACTTAACATCTATGGTCATCAGTCCCCTAGAACTTAGAACTACTTAAACCTAACTAACCTAAGGACAGCACACAACACCCAGCCATCACGAGGCAGAGAAAATCCCTGACCCCGCCGGGAATCGAACCCGGGAACCCGGGCGTGGGAAGCGAGAACGCTACCGCACGACCACGAGATGCGGGCTTTCCTCTACAGTTTTGCACTCTACGGCTTCCTCTAGCACCATGGAAATCATTCCTTGATGTCTTAACAGATGTCCTGTGTTGTGTACATAGTTCTGCCTAGTCAGCGCGTACACAACTTTCCCACTAGAGCGCGCCCCGCTAAGCACAACAGCGCAGGCGCAGCGCTCGTCTGTCTCCGCACTACGAGACGGCGCTGTCTTAGATACAGACCAAATTCTGCTTCCGTCGATCCGCGTATTTATATGTAACGCAGCCAATGAGATTGATGCTAACGTAGAACCTTTTCTCCTCGCGGATCACACTCGCGCAGTGATACATGAAGGCGTGAGGTATTATAACGAGTGTACAGACCTCCGATTAGCCAGTCTGCATTAGTCTGCATTTGTCTGTAGTCAAGTTTCAGTCTGCGCCTAATAAGATTATCATATTCTTGTACATAGCCATGAAGATAAATGGATAGACACTTTGTTAAGTATCAGAGATATGTGAGAATAAGATTAACTTACCAAGACCAAGGGAACTTCAGATTGTCAATTGTAAACAGCGTCCAGAATCAAGTTACGTAATGTCTACGTTTTTTTATTATTTTAATAAATGTGTGTGAAAATTAATCACGTTCTGTTTAAAGTCGGTCACCGTCAATCTGCTACTCTAAGCGTGCAAGAGGCACTTCTATCGTCTGACCTAACGGCAGAAGATAAACACGCCACGATAAGACCACGAGACATATTGCTGACACTCGCCTACTTCGTTAGAGCGACAAGTCAAATAATCTGATGGTGTGTGTACCGAAGGTCTTACAGTACGCACTCCACGTCCTGTCATCCTGTCCCATCTCCTTGTCAGTGTTTTCCACATATTGCTTTCTTCTTCGATTCTGCGCAGAGCTTCCTCATTCCTTACCTTATCAGTCCACCTAATTTTCAACATTCGTCTGTAGCAAAACATCTCAAACACTTCGATTCTCTTCGTTTCCCGTTTTCCCAAAGTTCTTGTTTCACTACAATACAATGCTGTGTTCCAAACGTACATTCTCAGACATTTCTTCTTCAAATTAAGGCCTATGTTAAATACTGGTAGACTTCTCTTGGCCAGGAACACTCTTTTTTGCTAGTGCTAGTCTGCTTTTGATGTCCTCCTTGCTCCGTGCCTCATTGGTTATTTTGCTGCCCAGGTAATAGAATTAACCTTATCTACTTCATGATCATCTATCCTGATGTTATGTTTCTCGCGGTTCTCATGTCTCCTACTTCTCATTACTTTCGTCTTTCTTCGATTTGCTCTCAATCCTCATTCGATACTTATTAGACTGTTCATTCCATTCAGTAGATCATGTAATCCTTCATGACTTTCACTCAGGAGAGGAATGTCATCAGCGAGTCTTATCATTGATACCCTTTCACCCTGAATTTTAATCCCACTCCTGAACCATAATTTTACTTCCATCATGGCTTCTCCGATGTACAGATTGAACAGTAGGGGAGAAAGATTATATCCTCTCTTACATCCTTTTTAATACGTGCACTTCGTTCTGGGTCGTCCAATCTTATTATTCCCTCTTGGCTCTTGTACTTACTGTATATTACCAGTCTCTCGCTAAAGCTTAGCAACATTTTTCCCTCAATTTAGAGCATCTTGCACCATTTGGCATTGTAGAACGCTGTTTCCAGGTCGAAAAAAACCTATGAACGTGTCTAGATTTTTCTTTAGTCATGCTTCCGTTATCAAACTCAACGTCAGAATTACATCTCCTAATGTCAAACTAGACAGCCGCTATGACCAAGCTGTTCTAGACGCTGCAGTCCATAACCGCGCTGCTGCTACGGTCGGAGGTTCGAATCCTGCCTCGGGTATGAATGTGTGTGATGTCCTTAGGTTAGTTAGGTTTAAGTAGTTCTAAGTCTAGGGAACTGATGACCTCAGATGTTAAGTCCCATAGTGCTTAGAGCCATTTGAACGTCATGGCCTAGCGTTGTAAGGTTGTGTCCGATTCACTTCTCTTGCCGATTCATCTTGTACTGGGTGTGACTCAGCGTTGTACACAATGATTCCGTAATCGAATCGAGAGCTTACAGACAAGGTTATATCAGGAGACCTGACCCCCCTGACAACAACCGCAGTACTCAATGTTTGCAACACTATTTCGCAGTTTGTCTGAGACAGGGTCGTCTCAGGAAGTTAGGACATCACACACATCCATGCCCGAGGCAGGATTCGAACCTGCGACCGTAGCAGCAGCGTGGTTCCGGACTGAAGCGCCTAGAGCCGCTCGGCCACCATGCATACTGTAACAGTGGCTGCATGGTATAGTGCATATTAGACATCAGTCTCTGTAACAAAGTATGAATAAATGGTCTGTAGCATGCATTTTCGGATGTAAGTTCATTAGACCTTTTTTGTTCCGATATCCTCTTATCGATCCATACTTAGAGTTTGTACACGGCGGAAAAAATCATATTGATTAAAGTTCCAGTCTTTTACAAGCTTACATTCACCATTACCAGTTCGCATAAAACCTTTCTTACACATGAGCGATGTGAGTACATCATGGCTACTGAATATTTCTGAAGCAACTGGAGGTTTCCAGTGGAGATACAACATAGCGTGCCCAGACGACGCGCATTTGCAGCTCATCGAAATCTTTTGCATTTCGGCAAATGTCGAACCATTGAGCAAGGGACTCAGGTGTATCATATCATATATGTAACAATTGACTTGCCTAGGTAAAGATTTCAGCACACCTCAATTGATAAAAAGCTGCCGTCAAATGATAAAAAGACCATCGTCAACGATGAAACGTCGTGCGGAGTGGCTGTGCGGTTTGAGGCGCCATGTCACGGATTGCGCGGCCACTCCCGTAGGAGGTTCGAGTCCTCTCTCGGGCATAGAGGTGTGTGTTGTTCTTAGCATAAGTTAGTTTAAATTAGCTTAAGTAGTGTGTAACTCTAGGGACCGATGACCGCATCAGTTTGGTTCCTTAGGAATTCGCACACACACACACACACTCAACGTTGAAAGTCAAGTCTGTGTTAAGTCGCGAACTGTACATATTGCGACTAAAATATGCTCTTGGCGGCATATGTCAAGCAACAATATGCCGCTAGTAGATGTTATTCAGGGAAGATCGCGAAGAGAATATTTTAATCATAACATATACAGCCGGCCGCGGTGGCCGTGAGGTTCTGGGGCTGCAGTCCGGAACCACGGGACTGCTACGGTCGCAGGTTCGAATCCTGCCTCGGGCATGGGTGTGTGTGACGTCCTTAGGTTAGTTAGGTTTAAGTAGTTCTAAGTTCTAGGGGACTTATGACCTAAGATGTTGAGTCCCATAGTGCTCAAAGCCATTTGAACCATTTGAACCATAACATATACAATTCGCGAATTAACACACACATCTTCGGAACCACGCGGCTGCTATGGTCGCAGGTTCGAATCCAGCCTCGGGCATGGGTGTGTGTGATGTCCTTAGGTTAGTTAGGTTTAAGTAGTCCTAAGTCTAGGTGACTGACGACCTTAGATGTTATGTCCCATAGTGCTCAGAGCCATTTTGAACACAGACATGACGGTGGTTTTTTGCCTATTAAGGAGTGCTGAAATCTTTACCTAGCCACGCCAGTTGTTATACTTGGCATTCTGTAACCAATGCCGTAGCATTTACATTTTCGAAGGAAGAAGCAACTCAAAAGTTGCAAAACTGGTTGTGTGGGTTTATAAATGGCATGAACAAATACAGCTACAGCTTACCATTGGACATTTTAATAGTTCTAGCACCTGTACTTTTAAAAACTGTTCACCGTGTGAACTATCAATCAGACATGTACGATTACAGTTAACTTATACGCCACCATGTTACACGCTACAGTTCGAAACCCGCTAGTGGCAGACGGCTGCAACTTGCTGCAGCGAAGCATCGATATGCATGACATGTAATACCTCAACCAATATTGAGAGCAGAATAAAAAAATTCGGAGGCGCTACTTTTCAGCACGCCCTCGTAGCTTCCAACCACCAGTCTTTATGGAAAGACACAACGTGTGTTGTAGGCATGGCAAGAAATTCCTCAGTATGCGATTCAGAAGCTATTTGGTTCCACGCCACAACAAACAAGAGTGTATCCCTGCCCACGCGGCCAAAACCTGATGTATATGTTGCTGATAGTTACGACTTTCGAATGAAATGGACTTTTAATCATTTATTACCCATCACGTGATAAACACATCTATAGAGTTTTGTTAATATTGGACAGAATCCTCGTGGTTTAACACTTTCTTGTTACATCAGACATTGCTGTGTGGGAACATCTGTTTAGTGGTTCAATATGAATGAATTTTCAGATATTACATGAACTTCTACAAAATTTGTTCGCTCTTTTTACTACCGGCTTTAATTAGTTTTAAGTAATAGGAGACGCGACTGATGCTATAATCTTACGCCAGTGAAAATGCAGAAGGGTAAGCTGAGAGCAGCGTTGACATGCTGTGGAGTTAATACTACATTTCTTGCAGATATTCACTGGCGCAATACCAGTCGTAGGGTTAACTATGGCTCACCAGAGGTCAGTGGTATGTCGCGCACATTGTAACTAGCAATGTGCAGTGAAGCCTTGGAGCTGACACACTTAATTACATTTTTGTGCTTAATTCTTGACGCTGGAGTAAAGTTTATTTTTCATTAAAAGTTCCGCCCAACATGTTTTAATTTCGCCGTGTTTACTAAATTACAGTGCAGTACAAGTTTCATTAGAGGCAATGAAGTATATTGTAGGCTATATTCCGTACTTTTACTTATACGTTGCATATATTACTGTCGCTCTGTTTTGAAGGCGATATACACTAATACTGTGATCAAAATGAATGTTCCATATTAAACGTCGAAACACTGTTGCAAACATTGAATACTGTGGTTGTTATCGGCGGGGATAAGTCTCCTGATACAACGTATCTACGCGCCGCCCGTTGCCATTTGCCTTTCCGTAATTAAACACTATGTCAGCAAGCTCTCGATTCGAATATGGAACTACTGTGTACAATGCTATATCACAAACAATACAAGGTGAGTCGGCAACAGAAGTGAATCGGGCAAGACATTACCAATGATTATGGCAGGAGAGGGTGCTAGGACATGACGTATGAGGAACGGTACCACCCTCTAGGAGGCAACGATGCATGATATAACGGTGTGACCGCGCGGTTAGAGGCGCCATGTCACTAATCGTGTGCCCCCCCTCCCCCCCGCCGGAGGTTCAAGTACTCCCTCGGGCATGAGTATGAGTGTTGTTCTTAGCGTTAAGTTAGTTTAAGTAGTGTCTAAGTCTAGAGACCGATGACCTCAGCAGTTTGGTCCCTTAGGAATTAACACACATTTGAACATTTGTAACTTTGTGTTATAGCATTATTGGATGCCTGAAGATCCTGAAGAAGGTCCCAGCAGAGGAGTAGAAATGTCTATTATTTTAGAGGAAATACGACGAGGCTTAACAAGGAAGAGGGTGTTGGCCTGAGACTTGCGATACGGTGAGGCTGGGTGCAGTTTGCTTCAGGGCTATCTGGCTGACTGTTATCCAAGCAGAACCTGGAGACAGCGGAGTTACCTATTTGAGCGAATTACTGGACAGGACTGTCCTCTGTGATGGAGGTCTGCAGATGTTATAAGTAGTGTGCGACGCTGTGTATACTAAGTGATAAGCACACGTTATAAAACCAGTACTTGCCTTCTAACTGTACTTCATATCTGTCAATTCTGAAGTCCCAAAGTTTTTCAGATACGTATTCTTTTGGCTGCTGGATATGATGTAATTTGATTTTTCGTTATGTTCTATGCAATCAACCCACTCCTTTGCAGGTGATTCTTATTTGTATTGCATTATTATTATAAAAATTCTCTCGACGGTCTCAAATAGAATTTTCTTCTTGAGTAATGGTTTTGTGTGTAACCTTAAATTTGTATGTATTGTAAATCAATTTTTATTACGATACTTCTTGTGTTTTCACTGTAGTGGAATTTCACACTGTTACGTGAGCGTTTTAGTGTTGAGTAAATTCTTCTTGAGTAGCTATAAAGCTGATTTGTTTGCCCATACTGTAACTGTTTTGGTCTGCAAAAGCAATTCTCCTTTAAATTTATAAACTGTGCAGTTTTTTAAGATAAGATAAATATTCAGATCTTGTTTCAATAAAATAAAAATTATTTGAGCAAGGAGCAAGGACCACTCGCAGCACAGCCCAGTTCTATCACTGCCTCTAGGGCACGGTAGTAACCTGCATCCCCCTTCCTAGAGGGGATAGGGTCAGTCCGGCAACAGGGGCTCCATATTCTCCACATCTCAACTGCATTAAGAATACACGAGCCATGCTAAAACGAGCGATTTGCTACCGTTCTGTCCTACCAGAGATCTTGTAGTGCATCATAGAGGCCACTGTGGAGGAATGAGACAATATCCAACAGGCTTATCTGGAAAAAGAGGTAAGGAGAATGACTGGTCCCATTCATAAGTGTCTCGAATTACGAGAAGGGCCAGCTGGTTCACAAATAATGTTATGCAAGACGATAGTGGGAGGAACTTATTGTTTGCAATGGAATCTCTAGTAAGGTTTTGTATTTTATTTATTTGTTTTTATCAAGTGGAAATGTGTTTATCCTCTATATTTTTGATTTCTTATGATGGTACCTGAGAGCACAAAATTTGTATTTCCTATTATAACTAGCCTTGAAGGTGAAGCAATATACGTCATTTATTTCGACCACTGCATATTATCGGAATAAACTGCTTATATTATTCTTATTCAAGGTTATTCATAAGTATTTCCGGGGTTTTAGAAGACTACTGAGCAAAAACTAGTACTATAGGAATGTGTTTACAGGGCGCATTGGTGTCAGTTGTGTCACGACCCGTAGACAAATCAGCCGGTTCATATTGTCCAGTTAGCTCAAGAACCTCTCCCTGCACACCCTTGCCACCCACCGCGTGGATGCCTTCCTCCTCAATGAAACCTTACTCCAACCCCACCACACCGTCCACAATTCGCCCTACCTGCTTCACCGCTCCGATAATCCCCTCCCGATTGCGCGTGGCGGAGTTGCCATTGGTCACCACCGCCAGATCCCAGTTTGGCTCCAACCTCTTCCCGACCCCACCGAACACCTGATCTTTAGTCTCTTCTTCCCTGGCCTTACCGTCACCTGCGCCACCATCTATGTCTGCCCTAACGCCCTTATTCCCTTCGACTTCCTCTCCCACATTGGCCGTACCTTCTCCTCCTACGTGATCGCCGCCGACCTCAACATCCATAGTCCTTCCGCCACCCAGTTACGGCGGTGGCATCGGTTCCTCTCCTCCCTTCAAGGCGACCTCATCCCCATCCCCCAGCATACCTGTCCCGAATCCAACTCCACTCCCGATGTTATCCTTTCCTCTCCTAACCTCCTTGGCCGCATAATGGTGGATGTCCTGGAGCCTATTGGTAGCGACCATCTCCCTGTAATCCTCACCGTTTCAGACGGTCGTCGCCCCCACCCCGACCCTCGTAATGACCCTGCCCCAAAGTACATCCACGAGTATTCCCGTACCAACTGTGGAGGAATGAGACAATATCCGGCAGGCTTATCTGGAAAAATAGGTAAGGAGAATGACTGGTCTCATTCATAAATGTCTCGAATTACGAGAAGGGCCAGCTGGTTCACAAATAATGTTATGCAAGACGATAGTGGGAAGAACTTATTGTTTGCAATGGAATCTCTAGTACGGTTTTGTTTTTTATTTATTTGTTTTTGGCAAGTGGAAATGTGTTTATCCTCTATATTATTGATTTCTTATGATTGTACCTGAGAGCACAAAATTTGTATTTCCTATTATATCTAACCTTGATATATATACGTTATTTATTTCGACCACTGCATATTATCGGAATAAGCTGCTTATATTATTCTTATACAATGTTATTCACAAGTATTTCTGGGGATTTAGAAGACTACTGAGAAAAAACTAGTATAATAGGAATATGTTTACAGGGCGCACTGGTGGCAGTTGTGTCAGGACCCGTAGACAAATCAGCCGGTCCATATTGCCGCATCTAATCAGTTAGCGCCTCAGATAGGGAACCCAGTGAACAGATTTCCAAAGTGGACTACTGTCACTCTTTCCTGGGCAGCAGAAGTGCCTTCAGTGAACTGTGTGCACGTGTTGACGTGTGCTGTGTCACAGCACAAATAATGCCCATACTGAGTACCTGTAATGTGAATTAAGAACTTGTGGATAAGTTCTATTCGCTTTTATTTGTCTGTTTCCTGTATGTTTAGTCGATTTAATACATTCTTATGTAGAAACCACAGAGGCACTCTATTATGCTGCTCAACTAATGCCAACACCATATTGATTTTATTTTTATCTCAGTCAGCTAGTGTCTAACTCCTGACGTCAGTGTTCTGTATGTTTTCTTTGTAGTTTCTCTTTGGGCCATAAGTTCGTAATAAAACACATCGTGACACGGAGAGCTCATTGTGTTAAGTTTCTATCTGCAAATTGTGCCTCACTGAAAATTTTAGACTTCAACATTTTGCGACTGTGCTGCTAAAGATATGCACCTCAGTTAAAATTAGCCCAGCATCATATTTCGCGTTACGTGGAAACGGGAAATTCATGATTAGGAAAGAACCAGAACTTTAATAAATATGAATTCTTTTCGGTTTTATTCTGAGTTATCTATCATGTTTATTTACAATTCCAATATCTGTTCTTTAAAATCATGCTTTTACTGTAGGATCAACTAGCACTCTAAACGTGCAGTAGATTATGCGAAATTTGTCTATTTAATTTTTCGCGTCCCACTGAAGAAGAACATTTTGGATGAACACCAACTTCTACATCGTACTGAAAATTAAACCTGAATTATCCTCACGTTCAACCGTTGCTGGTATACAGCCACGTGGGGTTCATAGTGTTGATTGATTAGTGGCCGCTAGTCAGCAAAAACGTGCTCAGGCTTTAATAAATGTTTTATTTTACTCCCACATATGTTGAGGTATCGTTCAGTAAAATTTTATTTCACTAATTTAAACACTAACACATGATATGCATCATTTTTGACCCTTATCCGACAAATATAATCATATATATTGAAGGTACTAAATTAAATAATCCCATTATCTGATGTAATTACAGATGTTCAGTATCAACTTCGTTTTTGAAGAGGATAGAAGCTGAAGCAATGAATTAAAATTTGTGCCAAGGCTGGAACTTGAACCTGAGTCTCCTGCTTACCAGCCAGATGGCTGGCTACCCATTAAATTTTTATTTATGTCTTCATCGGCTAGCTTCCATCATCTGCATTCAAGTTTCTCTAAATAACTACATTCTTCTTCTTTAAATTTGACACAAAGGCTCAATTTCCCTTTCAAACCAAAACCTTGTTCTTCTTAACGTTGTTTATTATTAACTCGTGGTACATTAGAAAAATTAAAAGTATATTCTAATTGTATCTGAAATAAGAGAAATTCGAAACTTGCTCTGAAAAGTAATGGTTTGTTGTTTTCCTTTTTGAATATCCTTGTTTTCATTCATAGTGTATGAATGGGTTGCAATTTTCCTTTTTCCAGTTGCTTCTGACACTTTTTTTCACACCTACACCATACTCCACAACCCACCTAATGGTGTGTGGCGGAGGGTACTTTTTGTACCACTAACTGAGCCCTGCAGCTCTGTTGCACTCGCGAATAGCTCGTGCGAAGAATGATTATCGGTAAGCCTCTGAACTGGCCCTAATATCTCCAAATTTCTCCTCGTGGTCATTCCGTGAGACGTATGTGGGGGGAAGTAATATATTGTCTGACTGTTCCCGGAAAGTGCTCTCTCGAAACTTCTATAGCAAATCTCTCTGTGACATGTCCCAGTCTTGGTGCAAGTACAGTTTGAATTTAGTTATAGATTCACCTCCATCGCTGATGACGTTGTTTGTATAGGAATATATAAGCCATATAGCTGTACTCGTCTTTCAAGCCAGGAACATTTTGAAATCCATGCATATTATCAGCTAAGTGTTAATTTCAACCGTTGTTGTCGTCAGTATCATCGCACATTTCCATTTAATGCACTTTCATAGGCCTAGGATGCTGCCGGAAACAGGTCGTTTAAGAACATGTAAGCGGCTGAGCGATGGGGTCCGAAAAGTTAGATCACACTGGCTCCAGTTAATATTTTTGATTTTTATTTGCCTGACTGGTGTGAGGACTGTTTCCTTCTGTAGTTCTTCCTAAGTTCTTTTCATTTGAGATTTTTCCTAGAATTCCCATGGTAATTTTAAGTGTTCGAGCAATTTACGTAGGTGTTCGTCATTGAGTTCTACCTCTTGTGATAATTCCCCATGCTGCCTTCAATAAATCCGACTTACTTGCAAGTTGTTTCATGGATTTTATAAGCCTTTTAACTATGAGGGCTGTGAATTTTTTCTCTCAATCTATTAAGCCTAATCCACCTCCACTTGACGGTTTTGTTAACTTGTCACTGGTTACTCGGAGTAGCACCCCTTTCCAGATGGGCCATCTTAATATAGTTCTTTACTTGAGCGATATCTTTGATATCCTTTCGCTCTATGGGTATTACGTGGGCTTAATGCCACATTTTTGTGAGAGCCAACATAGTAACATACTGTATCCTTTTAATAAAATTTTTGTTGTTTTTTGTTGCTCTTGCTGCTTCCTTATTAAAATCCACTATTTTCAATATCTTCCCAATGTCCTGATGCTGCGTGATTACGATTGTTAGTCAACATGAGAGTCAACAGCGAACGTGTTTGCACCAACATGTATTCCAGAGGTTTGGTTGGTGATTGAACGGATCACTGGTTCCACTGAAATTATGTCATGGATAACGAGCATCTCTGCAGGACTGAGAGATGAAATGAGAATTATCCCGTGAAATTGCCGTTTATTTGTATTCTGGAGTCAACTGGATTTTATGGGTCGGTGTCCAATAGTTCTATTGTTTCATTCTGAAACATGCATTAGATGAAAGTCGTGTTTCTCAGAGACCGAAGTCCATCAGTGATCTTCCTGTTGGGAACACTACCCGTTTGACCAGGCCCGATTATCTCTGAAAGAGTCTTTTTGTCTTGCGGCTACTATTCCACGCCATTATTTTTGAGAGTGACTGTAATTCCTGGTTCATTTGCTGAATACATTTGACCCAATCTTCGGTTCTCTTTCATGAGTTCCTTGAATTCCCCTTCGACAATTGACCAAAAGATTATGTAAAACTCATGTGCTGTGCCGTCAATGCGTGGACTCTTATATTTCCTGGTAAGTGCTTTACAATGTTTTCAATTTCTTCTTCGGATATGGGCTCTATCAACAGTGACATTGTCGTTGGTGAGGGAAGTCGTGCAGTTCTGTAGCAAACTCGCTTTACTGATGGTTCTTCTCCGAATAGTATTCGGGAATGATCTTTAATATCTCCCATGCCAGAGGTATCGTTCCCGTCTAGGGACGTTATATTTCCGATAAATCTCACTGTTTCCGTTCTCTACTGAGGAGGTAAACGCTGATCTCTTAGCTTCCTGCCTAAGCGCATACTTCGAAATCGCTGAATATTTATTTCATCCTTCGTTCTCAGATCAGACTGAATATAAATAACATCCAGTATTACAGTATTCATAAGAAAGTAACAGAACGTGTTAACAACGCCAACACGAAAAAAATGCATGTAACGGGATACGAATCAACAAGCATCGATTTCAGAAACCACGACGTTATTCATTACGCTCGCACTTAAGCATGCAGTGGTTAACTCCGGTCTTGGTTGTCATATATTGTGTTGTATTGAAGGATTGTGTCGTTGATGCGTTATTAAGCGTTAGTGATAAATTTTCACTGCTTCCTTACACTAAAACGGCTTACTGGAAATTATAAAAGAAGGAAATTATTGACTATAATAACTCACTCCGAAGAGAGCACTCTTATATGACGGCATTATCCGTCGATAAATCGTTAGGTGAGGTTTTATTATGCCAATAATTACAATAGATCTTTCCAAGAATGACATGTTTCTGTAGACCTCCGGTAGGAGCACATGAAGTCCTGTGAGAGGTCCGTATCGAATGTCGATAGCCGATCATGCGGTATTCGATTTTATGTGTGACTGCGCGATTTGTTATGAAACGAGAGTTACCCTACAACTACAGAACGATTACTGCAGTGTACTGTGGCACAGTATAACATATACGAGTACTTTTACGACGCTTCTGCTTAGTTTTGTTATACACTGCGACTGCAGAGCACCAAGCGGGCCGGCCGCGGTGGTGTAGCGGTTCTAGGCGCTCAGTCCGGAACCGCGCGACTGCTACGGTCGCAGGTTCGAATCCTGCCTCGGGCATGGATGTGTGTGATGTCCTTAGGTTAGTTAGGTTTAAGTAGTTCTAAGTTCTAGGGGACTGATGACCTCAGATGTTAAGTCCCATAGTGCTCAGAGCCATTTGAACCATTTTTTGAGCCACCAAGCGGACAGAAACCTACACGTTTGAATACGGTACGGGGTGAGTGCGTCTATAATGATCTGTATCACAGTTTTTACAATGTGGTGCGTACGTAGTGCCAAAAAGGGTGGGTACTCACAAAAAATGGCACAACGTTTTCGTCTTTGTTAGTTTGCTAAGGATCCTAGAAGATGTTAAACGGCACATTACCCGAAGAGATTACTTACGATTTACTTGAAACCTAAGGATATTTAATGAAGAACGTCATTTCCTTTTAGAACACAAAAACAACAGAAGACCTGGCTTTTGGGAGAAAGACGTCGTACAACTACTGACAGCATGAAGTTTCTTGCACTACATTTCCAGTCAAATCAATGAATGTGGAACGTAGGAAATGTATGGAATACAATATCTGCATTGAGAAAGCTACGAAATATGCCGGTACAAGTGTCGCTCGAGTGAGAACCACACATACCTGATTATGAAAGCGACAACACTGTTTCCCAACACAGAAAAAAATCTATTACACAATTGTTGCTACACCGGGCCAAAAACAGCAATAATCTTCAACACATTCGGTTTTGAAGCAAAACTAATTACATTTACACGAATATTCGTGTATCAGGAAGTCTGTTCATGTGCAGGAACGTGCAAATCTTTAGAAGGCATATACAGTTGTTTAGAGGAAAGTACTTATCATAAGAAGAACATACAACAGAAACATATGATTTTCATGTAGCTTATATGCGTACACACTGGTAAGCCGAAACATTATGACCGCTGCGCACCGCGACGATCGATGCCGCTTGGTAGGTTTGCGGAAACGTAATGCGATAGCATAAGTATGTACGCAGAGCAGACACGGGCGGGGGATCACCTAAGCAAAGATATGGGCTGCAAATGGGGAAATACATTGAGATAAGCAACGTTGACAAAGGACAGATTTATTATTACGCAGAGCCTGTGAGCGAGTACCTGGAAAACGGAGAAGCTGGTCGAATGTTCATTTGCTACTGTTCTGAGTATCTACGGAAAGAGCTAGATGGACAGTGAAACTACCACTAGACACTAAACGGTTGGACGTCCACGACTCTTGACAGGACGTGGAGTTCGGAGGTTTGTCTGCTGTGTAAAGTAGGATAGAAGGCCATCTGCGCCGTCTCTGCCGAAAGAACACAGTGCTGCAGCATGCAGAAGTGCGCTATGCATATGGTTATCTAATTAGGATCGAGCGTTGTGATTAATTACGCAGTTAGGATCGATCTTTGCGTCGGTTTCCCGACCAAAATAAATATACTAACCTAACCTACCTCTCCCGCATCTGGATAGTTTCCATGTGTTAGGCTGTTAGGGGGTGCACTTGGGCTTTGCATCCAGTAGAATCAGGGTTCGAGTCCCGGAAAGGGCACAGCCATTTTTAATTTCCCGTCAATTCCAAGCGCCTCTGGTGGTTAATTTGTGTTAGGGGGGGTACATTTGAGCTTTCCGCCCAGGAGGACCAGGGTTCGAGTTCCGGAAAGGATACCGCCAATTTTAATTTCCCGCCAGTTCCAGGGTGGGGATGGGGTGAAATGTCAGCACAGCCCAGGAACAAAGAAATTCCTACGAAAATTCGAAATTCCCACCAATAGGGTAGGTTGGGGGTGGGGAGGGAGAGGGGGAAGAGGGGCCTGGGGCACACATGCAAGCTCAGAAAAACACGTGACGTCATCTGTGGGCGGGGGTGGATGTGGTTCTGTGGCGAGGGTGGCAGGGGCGGGGGCTGGGTTGATTAATTGATCAATTTAATTAATTTGCGTATCAATTTGATATCAATAGTGTCCTGACATCCCCAACTCCCAAATACTCTGATAAACATCTTCTTCAGCGCCGGAATCCAAATTTCATTCAATTTCATGTCCTGTACAGAGCACACCGTTCATTGTACATTGTTGAATATGGAGCTCCGCAGCAGACGACAATGACATCGTCAATTACGATTGCAGTGAGCACGGAGCCGTCGACATTCGACTGTCAATCAGTGGAAACATGTCGGCTCTTCGGGTGAGCCACATTTCTGCGACAAGAGGTCGATGGTCGCTCCACAAACGCCTCATCGGGGTGGAAGTCGTCTCATAATGTACAGCGCGCCACTGACGCAGGCTGGTGGGACCAGTACTATGCTATGGCAGACATTCTTCTGCGTTTGCGTGGGACCTGTGGTAATAATCGAAGACACGTCGGTAGCTACGAAGCATCTACGTCTCTTCGTGCTTGATGTCTTCCCCAAAGGCGATGACATGTTTCAGCACTATAATTGTCCTTGCCTTGAAGCCAGAACCGTGGTACAGTGATTTGACGGGCATTTTACAAAATCACATTGATGTGTCGGTGGCCAAATTTGCCTGCTGTACATCCTATGGAACAAATCTGGGTAGCTACCGGGCGCTGCCACCGTGTACGCAAATCAGCGGCCCGTTATTTACGCAAATTACAAGAGCTATGCGTAGACATATAATGCCACATACCTCCGGAAATCTACCAACAAACTGTCGGATCCCTGATACGCTTAATCAGTGATGTATTTCGCTCCAAAGACGGACAAATAAGCTATTAAGCAGGCGGTCGTAATATTTTGGCTCAGTGGAGTAAGCTACACTTATAGGCTTTCTTTATGAAGAAATTGTAGTTTTTTCCACTGAATCGGTTGTTTTCACATTTGATTCGTGATCGATCATGTCTCTCCATACTTAACTAATCCTTGGAAAGCAAAACCGTTGTAAATATTTCGTCAGTTAAGTATGAAAATAATTATTAACAAACATTAATCCTACGGCTGATTTTTCGCCACTAGGGACGTCAGTGTCTTTTCCAACTGTCAGACTGTAAAGATTTTCAAGCCCCGCGGGATTGCCGCGGTGTCTAGGGCACCCTGTCACGGTCCGTGCGGCTCCCCCCGACGGAGGTTCGAGTCCTCCCTCGGGCATGGGCGTGTTTGTTGTACATAGCGTAAGTCAATTTAAGTTAGGTTAAGTAGTGTGTAGGCTTAGGGACCGAAGACCTCAGCAGTTTGATTCCTTAAGACCTTACCACAAATTTCCAAAGATTTTCACAACAACGAGTGTCGTGGCCGGAAATCCCCGTTACAAACTTCTATGAGTTGTAGCGGAGAGTGAGAACATATTTTGAATAGGAATTCCTCTCCGTTTGAAAAAATGTTTGCTAGGTAGGTATACAACAGGGTAGTCACAGTGGGGGGAGAGGGGTTGGGCGGATGGTTACGTAGGATCGGTTGACTTAGTTTGACGTCCATCCTATCTCTCTCACCTGCTTCAAGCCTTATTGAAGTGTGTCTGAATGTTAGACCAACATGGTTGAGCACACGTTTGCAGGACACACCAACATGATCCTTCTGAATGGCGAAGCTCACAGTAATGGAAGAGCTGCCCATCGCCTTTATCAGAATCGTTCTCCACAGCGTCCGACTCCATAACATCCCCTTTTCGCCACAATTACGCAACGGCTTCGAGGTAGGACACCTTCACAATCAGCGGCCGTGACCGTGGTGCTTGCTCCTAGGAGACACCGCACACGCGAACTGGAAGATGTCGTACTCTACCACGTTGAAGAGAACCTGTCAACGAGTACACAAGAAGTTTTTTTGGCTGTTAAGTGACGTCCTGTGTGATGCCTAATCAATTACTTGGATTACTTGTAAAAGGGTCGCGTTACCGATATGCTATCAAATGGTCGCAGCACGGAAACAGTACATTTAGGGACACTGGATTCCAATTCAAAATAATATCTACTGACTTCCCTCTACAAGCCTCGAAGTTGTAAAGGGGAATTCCGAACACAGCGTATGTTAGAGTGTAACTGCAGAATTGTTCAGACGGTTCTCTCTGAAGATGGGCGAAAGTCACACAAGAGAAATGTTAGAAGAAAATGTATTGGATGAATTATCAGACCGCTAAAGCGTCAAGGAGTATTGCTGGTTGCTTGGATGGTAAGGAAAATCAATAACTGAGTTTTAGGAAAATGTCATAAAGTGACTATACAAAAGAATTTTCCTTGCTCTACCATATTCTTCTTCAAATGAGGCGAATAAGAAGATACTCACGAAATTAACTAAGAATAGTCAAACTGTGTTCAGCATCAGACGAAATTTCGTTATGACGGGACGCCACACGTTCGGGGCATTATAAACTATATTCTTTACCCGATAATCGTAGTCGAAATGGACCCTTCTCACAACGGTATGTACACCCATATATTGCGTCAGTAAACAACTTAAGAAGCTGTTTAAAAAAGGAGGCACTATTGATTAAAAACTTTCATATCTCGTCAATGCACATTGTCATCTGTATAATTTCAGAGGTGTGAACAGTACCATCGTCTATGCAATTATTGAGAAATGCTTTTCGGGAGAGAGTCCGCCGGACTTACGCAAAATTCTGCAATGCTCTTAGTAAAGAAACGATGTTCGCAACACGTTAACAAATGTAAATATCTGGAGATGGGATGCCAGACGTCTTGAAACATACGTCCATAAAAGCAACCGCTTGCAGCTAACTGGTTATAAATTATGTTTCATTCCAACAGTTGCACTATTCTAATACATTCACCACGGTCAAGAATTATTTATTATTTAATACAAGAAACAAAGAAAAAACAGAATACGGAAGTGAGATAGGCAGTCCCAATCGACAAGCAATTAGAAGCAAGTTTGCCATTTTTGGTCATGTGCAGGTCATTTGAGTGTTTGTGGATACTAACAGACTAAATTTCAAACTAAAAGGAAGGTCAGCGTTGGTCGTAATATTGATGTTTTATTGATAGCAGAATCGATTTTCGATCACATAGTGCTCATCTTTGGTGCTGTACACATTAAACTCAGACACTGGTATCAAGTTATCAATAACCAAAACTGAGAAGCGATCACAATAGAGGGTCTATACAGGGACGATGTCCTTGAGGACAATATTATGGAAATGGAAGAGGATGTAGATGAAGATGAAATGGGAGATATGATACTGCGTGAAGAGTTTGACAGAGCACTGAAAGACCTAAGTCGAAACAAGGTCCCGGGAGTAGACAACATTCAATTAGAACTATTGGCAGCCTTGGGAGAGCCAGTCCTGACAAAACTCTACCATCTGGTGAGCAAGATGTGTGAGACAGGCGAAATTCCCACAGACTTCAAGAAGAATACAATAATTCCAATCCCAAAGAAAGCAGGTGTTGACAGATGTGAAAATTACCGAACTATCAGTTTAATAGGTCACGGCTTCAAAATACTAACGCGAATTCTTTACAGACGAATGGAAAAACTGGTAGAAGCCGACCTCGGGGAAGATCAGTTTGGATTCCGTAGAAATGTTGGAACACGGGAGGCAATACTGACCCTACGACTTACCTTAGAAGAAAGATTAAGGAAAGGCAAACCTACGTTTCTAGCATTTGTAGACTTAGAGAAAGCTTTTCACAATGTTGACTGGAATATTCTCTTTCAAATTCTGAAGGTGGCAGGGGTAAAATACAGGGAGCGAAAGGCTATTTACAATTTGTGCAGAAAGCAGATGGCAGTTATAAGAATCGAGGGGCATGAAAGGGAAGCAGTGGTTGGGAAGGAAGTGGGACACGGTTGTAGCCTCTCCCCTATGCTATTCAATCTGTATATGGAGCAAGCAGTAAAGGAAACAAAACAAAAGTTTGGAATAGGTATTAAAATCCATGGAGAAGAAATAAAAACTTTGAGGTTCGCTGATGAATTTGTAATTCTGATAGAGACAGCAAAGGACTTGGAAGAGCAGTTGAACAGAATGGACAGTATCTAGAAGGTAATGTATAGGATGAACATCAACAAAAGCAAAACGAGGATAATGGAATGTAGTCGAATTAAGTCGGGTGATGCTGAGGGAATTAGATTAGGAAATGAGACACTTAAAGTAGTGGGGAGCAAAATAACTGACGATGGTCGAAGTAGAGAGGATATAAAATGTAGACTGGCAATGGCAAGAAAAGCGTTTCTGAAGAAGAGAAATTTGTTAACATCTAGTATAGATTTAAGTGTCAGGAAGTCGTTTCTGAAAGTATTTGTATGGAGTGTAGCCATGTATGGAACTGAAACTTGGACGATAAATAGTTTAGACAAGAAGAGAATAGAAGCTTTCGAAATGTGGTGCTACAGAAGAATGCTGAAGATTAGATGGGTAGATCACATAACTAATGAGGAGGTATTGAATAGGATTGGGGAGAAGAGGAGTTTGTGGCACAACTTGACTAGAAGAAGGGCAGTACTGGAGGGCAGCGTGGAGGGTAAAAATCGTAGAGGGAGACCAAGAGATGAATACACTAAGCAGATTGAGAACGATGTAGGTTGCAGTAGGTACTGGGAGATGAAGAAGCTTGCACAGGATAGAGTAGCATGGAGAGCTGCATCAAACCAGTCTCAGGACTGAAGACCACAACAACAACAACAACAACAACAACAACAATAACACATCAATAAAATATCAATATTACGACCAACGCTGACCTTCCTTTTAATTTAACATATATGGTCGTTGTGCACAAAGCTCTCCATGGAGTCGCCAATCAATAAATTTCAAACACTATTAGCAATAATTTTCAAATAATTGCCGACAAGTAATTTTGATAACTTAACGCATGGGAAAGGGTTGTTTCAGTAATATTAAATAAATCAAATGACCATTTCTTCGTTAATGATAAAAAGTTTAAAAGTTTAAATCGCTTGAAGTTCGCATACACTGAGGTGACAGAACTCATGGGATAGCAAGACGGACATAAACGTAGGGCGTCAGAAGCGCGTAAACAAGGTATGAAAGGGGCGGTGCATTGCCAGATCTGGCATTTGTACTCCGATGACATATTAAGATGTGTTCGGTGTGATTATGGCCACACG
The DNA here is from genome assembly GCF_023864275.1 of Schistocerca cancellata. NCBI lineage: Eukaryota > Metazoa > Arthropoda > Insecta > Orthoptera > Acrididae > Schistocerca > Schistocerca cancellata. The sequence goes on along the minus strand of NC_064630.1, from coordinate 688,660,791 downwards.
TCGGGAATTAACAGGCTGTGAAAGCAGAATGGTAGTTGGAGCTAGACGCATGGGATATTCCATTTGAAATTGTTAGGGACTTCAATATTCACGGTGTAAAGGTTGTGCCCAGGATACCAAATTTCAGGCATTACCTCTCACCAAGGACAACACAGTTGCCGACAGCCTTCACTTAACGACAGAGAACAGCGAGGTTGTCAGTGCTAACAGACAAGCAACACTGCCTGAAATAAGCGCAGAAATCAACGCGGGACCTACGACGACATTAATGACACAAATGACATTAATGACTATGGCAACACTTGACTGATGAGAGTGCCTTTGCTAAGAGCACATCACCTGCAGCATCTCCCCTGGGCTCGATACCATATCGATGGCACCTTACACGACTGGAAATAGTGGCCTGGTCAGATGAATCTCGATTTCGATTGGTATGAGCTGATGGTAAATTGTGGTGCAGGCCCCACGAAGCCATGTGCCCACGTTGTCGACAAAGCACTGTTCAGTCTGTCGATGGCTCCATAATGGTGTCGGCTGTGTTTACATGGACTGGACTGGGTTCTCTGGTCCAACTGAACCGGCCATCGAGTGGAAATGGCTACGTTCCGCCATTCCAGCCATCGTGGACTTCAATTTCCCAAACAACGATGGAACTTTTATGGATGACAATGCGCCATGTCACAAGGCCAGAATTGTTCGCGACTGGTTTGAAGAACATTCTTGACAAGTCAAGAGTACGATTTGGCCTCCATGACAGCCCGATATGGATCCCTTTAGGACATAATTGAGAGGTCAGTTCGCAAAAAGTCCTGCCCCAGTGGCGCTTTGCATTTATGAACGGCTATAGTGGTAGCATCGCTCAGTATTTCTGCAGGGGCTTGCAACGGCTTGTTAAGTCAATGCCATGTTGGGGTACTGCACTACGCCGGGCAAAAGTAGGTCCGACCTGATGTTGGGAGGCGTCCCATGACTTTTGTACCTCAGTGTATTTTGGTTGTATTATACAGATCACAAATTTTCAAAACAGAATGTTGAATTTTCAGGGCGATAATAACCGTCCTCATATGCTCAATACATATAGGTACTGCTGAAAATATTTCTGTTGGCGTCATCAGTGTTCCGCAATATTTCTAATATTGACATACGGTCAACGCTCCCCCTCAGATGCCGTATTGACAATACTGTGATAGACCCTTCCTTCCATGTGCCATACTTCTTGTCACACACACAGCTTCAAGATAGTGCTGCTGTTTCCCCCACTGTCCACACGCACATGAGATGGACCACAACTTCGCGTTCACATTGGAGAAAACGCACTGGCGTTGAAATGGCATTGTGCATGGTCGGAGAAGGCGTAAATTTAACTTGTCTGTGGCTTGAGCTGCCAACCCAAGGCGAGCCGAGTGTCGGCGGAAATATCCGAAAATGCGACCCGGGCGGAGCGCAATGCGAGCTCCCCTCCGTCTCTCCCTCGAATTTCTTCCGCGGGCCAGATTGAAACCAATCGCGGGCCGCATCCTGCTCGCTGGCCGCCTGTTGCCCACCGTGTGTCTACACGTAGCAACGAAGAGAGCGGAGGGGAAGCAAATAGAGAAGAGTGGGCACCGGGAAATGAGAGCGGCGCCGGTGCGCCGGCTTCCCGCATAGCACTGGGCGCTGCCTCCCGTATAAAGCTGGCGACCGCGACCGGCGGGCGAGCAGAGAACTCGCCACGCATGCCAGCCCCAGGAGACACCTCTCACCGCAAGAGAAAACACGCGCCAGTCGGCGGCCGCGCCGCAGTTCGTTACGTGGGAACCAGGCGACGCCCGCCCTGAGCCCTACAGCAGTCTCTCGTGAGAATGTGCAACGTATTGTGGAACAGTGTATTGTAAAAAACAGTCATTCTTAAGCGGCTTCTGAAAGATTACCTCACTGCTTTGGTCCATACCAGGGGTATAAAAAGGCTGGGGCATCAGGGGCAATGCTCCCCCGAGAGCAAGGGACATGCAGTCATCCAATAGAAAGACATGAAAAAATGAGGATAAAGTAAATATCGTTTCCATCGTTGTCTTCGTTGCGTTTACGTCCAAATGCCAGAACTAAGTACTACGAACATTGTCAGTAGCCATCAGACACATTCTAAGGAAAAAAAAAAAAGACGCATCACGAAGGGATTGTACGAATGGTTCAAATGGTTCAAATGGTTCTGAGCACTATGGGACTTAACATCTGTGGTCATCAGTCCCCTAGAACTTAGAACTACTTAAACCTAACTAACCTAAGGACATCACACACATCCATGCCCGAGGCAGGATTCGAACCTGCGACCGTAGCAGTCGCGCGGTTCCGGACTGAGCGCCTGAACCGCTAGACCACCGCGGCCGGCTTGTACGAATGGGACGGAAACCGGTGGACACGATGTACGGGTACGGAAAAACAAATGATAACAATTTTAGAAAAACTAGATGATTTAGTTAAGAGAACCCATATTGAGCAAGTCGGTAACAGGTGGTCCGGGATGTTCAAATGCGTGGGGATTCCTAAGGGAGCAAACTGCTGAGGTCATCGATCCCTAGACATACACAGTACTTAAACTAACTTAATGCTAAGGTCAACAGGCACACCCATGCCCGAGGAAGGACTCGAACCTCCGGCGGGAGGGCCGCACGATTCGTGGCGCCTCTAACAGCTTGGCCACTCCGCGCAGCTCTGGTGGTCCACCTCTGGCCCTTATGCAAGCAATTATTGGGGCTTGACACTGATTAATGGAGTTGTTCAGTGTCCTTCTATAGGATGTCGTGCCAAAGTCAGTCCAGTTGGCACGTTAGGTCACCAAAAATCCGAGCTAGCTGGAGGATCCTGCACATTATGCTCCTGACGTTTTCAATTGGGGAGAGATCCACGACCTTGCTGGCCAATGTAGGCTTCGGTAAGCACGAAGACAAGCAGTAGAAACAGCGTGTGCAGGCTGGCATTGCTTGCTGAAATGTAAGCCCAGGAATGCTCCCCATGATGGGCAACGAAACGGGGCTTAGAAAATCGTCCCACTGTGCCGTTCACGTTCCACGGATGACGGCCAAATGGATCTTCCTACGAGGAGAAATGGCCCTCCAGACCAACACTCCTGTTTGTCTGGCTAGATGACGGTCGTCAGTCAGGATGGTACCCCACACGTGTCTGGTGCATGCCAAACACATCTTCGGCCTGGAATTTCAGTGATGAGTTCCACTTTGAACTGAATCTCCATGGCCAGCGGAAACGTCCCAGGCAGCGGTGGGATACCTACCTGTCGCCAGCACAAGACCGGACATCCAGGACTGATGGCTTGGAGTGTCATTTCTTTTCATAGCAGGGCCGATTTGGTTATCATCCGCGGCTCCCTTACAACACACCGGTATGTCGACGATATTCTGTGCCCAGTTTTGCTACCTTCGTGAGAAGCTGTCCTGGTGTCACATTTCATTAAGATAATGCCCTCCCTCACACGGCTGATATTTCTACTGCTTGCATTCGTGGCCAGCAGTGTCGCTTGATATCTCCCTAACAGAGAACATTTGGATCATTATGGACAGGGTCCTTCTATCAGCTGGAGAATTTGACGATCTTGGCGGTAACTGGACGGAACTTGGCACGATATCTCTCAGGAGGACATTCAACAACTCTGTCAATCAATGCCAAGCCTAATGACTGCTTACATAAGGGCCAGAAAAGCTCCAACGCGTTATTGACATCTTTAATTTGTGAAGCTTTTTCTTGTGTATAAATCATCAATTTTTTCTGAAATTGTAATCATTTCTTTGTCTGTACATGTACAGTACATCTACCGATTTTCGCCCCATTCAGATAATTCCTTCGTGGTACGTCATTTCTTGTTTGTCAGAGTGTATTACTTGGAAGAACACAGCGTACTAAATACAAAGAGAATTGAGTGGAAACGAAAATGAGATCGTAAAGACAGATGTTGAGGGAGGAAATAGATAAATCAACTGTAGCGTTATGGGGATACCATTTGTGATAGATGTCTGTGGGTTTGGGCAGGTGATTCTCTGATGTAGGTGGAGAAGGGGCGTTGAAAAAACAATTTTTTTGACTTTCTACTTAGTCACAGGTAGAAACAGTGCATCTGTGGGAGGCGGACGTCACACGTCAGTATTAAACGTCAGACTGGGACAGGCTAGTATAGTCATGATAGTGTCAACGCTTCTAGCCCACAAGGTGCGAATGCTATCTTACTACCAGCGCACTGTGAGATGCCTCGGCTGTGTGCCAGGTGACAGCTCCTAAGATACTGTAGCCGAGAATGGAACGAACTGGCATGAGGCCCCAGTAGTAGTTTATTTAGATTTTTTCCCTTCTGGTTAGTTGGATGCGGTCCGCCACGAATTCCTCTCTCGTGCTAACCTCCTCATCTCAGAATAGCCGTTGCCCGGTATAGCCTATCTAGGCTGCTGCAGTGTTACCCAGAGTCGAAAATCTGTGACTTGAGAGCGGTGGCTGGTGCTGCAAGACCCCAGTGAGAGGGTTGACTCACATTCGGGAAGACGACGACGGCCATCCTAATTTAGGTTTTCGTTGATTTCCCTAAATTTCTTAAGGCAGAGGCTGGGATGGTTCGTTTGAAAAGTCACGACCGACCTCCTCCTCCATCCTTCCCTAATTCGAGCCTTTGCTCCGTCTCTAATTACCTCGTTGTCGACGGGATGTTAAACGGTAATGTCGTCCTCCCAGTGGCTGTGGGGTAGGAATACCTTAGTCTGACACACTGCACATTCAGGCTGTGGCAGCGTTATTCAGGCTCAAACTTCAGACCAGTGGCTGGAGAGCAACAGCTGACGCTTTCAGATCCCATGGACCTCAGTTGGACCCCAGCCGGCTGAACCACCTTGGCTGCCGGTCCCGTCGAGACGGCGACAGAATGTTGGTGGCCAGGTAAAGGAAGCCATCAAAGAGCGAACGCCAATTGGAAACCCAACCGTACAATTCGCAATATGGCTGGATGACTAGCTATTATGCACGAACGATAGGGTAAGTCGCGTTGTGGCTGACGACGCATATGCGGCCTGCCAAGAGCCGCCGAAACATTTCGAACACTAGCGACTGCGCTAGCGGCGGGGTCACAGTTCCGTGGCAGTTAACATGGAGTGATAGTAAGGCAGTGCATGACAACAAAGCTCCAGGATTTCGGCGTCGGTTCCCGGCCGGTGTCCATGTCGTCACAGTACCGATAAACCGTAGCACTCTAAGACTCGTGTCCTGATAGCCACAAACGGATATCACACTAGGTTCCTTAAGCAGATAAAGATACAGTAACATATTCAAATATTGTACTGTGAGTACTTCCCACGTAACACTAAATAAGTTGGCCTGGTACGTACGACGCTAGCTTCACATTCAAATAAAGATTTGTTGATGTTGTTAAGACTGTGATAAAAGTAATACTTACGGGTGAGTAATAGTGTAGCAATTGATCGTAAAATAAAATGGAGCCCTCGAGCTTTCACTGACTCAGTGTAACGTGGATATCGATGGAGACTCAAGGATCTTGGGGTCTGAAAGTAAAGACGATGCTGTTTTCCACGACAGATGAATCAAACAGTAGAGTAGATAATGAGAGGAAGGGGGATAGGTATGAGAGATATGGTGTGGGCGACATGTTGTTGAGAAACAGAGCAGCGATAGGGGTATAGGAGAGGGAGGGGGGCACCATGAATGTGGCTACGTCCTGTACCACACCAAACGCGAGCATAGCATCTCTCTGAAATACGTAAGTACACTGCTTGCCATTAAAGGTCCAACAGAATGAAGAAGAGCACGCAACAAACGTCAAATTGGCATCCAATAAATAATGTAGCAAATTTTTGTTTGATTTTGAAAGCTGGTTGGTTTTATTCAGAATTACAGTACACCATATAATTCTACACCATTTTGTTGACAAAACCCTATTTTTTCAACATGATCTCTCTTCAATGGTCCACCGCTCGTGGTCTCGCGGTGGCGTTCTCGCTTCCCGAACACGGGGTTCCGGGTTCGATTCCCGGCGGGGTCAGGGATTTTCACCTGCCTCGAGATGACTGGGTGTTTGTGTTGTCCTCATCATTGCATCATCATCCAGGAAAGTGGCGAAATTGGACTGAGCAAAGGTTGGGAAATTGTACGGGCGCTGATAACCACGCAGTTGAGCGCCCCACAAACCAAACATCATCATCATCATCATCTCTTCAATGAGATAGTCCTACGTCACCTTACTGAGACGGCCTGTATGCCATCATGGCCCCACTCTACTGGTCGACATCGGAGCCAACGCCTTGTTGCGTCATTAATCTCCCCATCAACCACGTACAACCTTCATTGGGCCCAAAAAATGGAAGTCGTAAAATGTGAGATGCTGCCTGTACGGTGGACGAGGAGGAACAGTCCAACGAAGAGTGTGCAGATGTTTGAGAAACCTTGCCTTGTCGTGAAGAAGCAGTTAGTTTGCATTTTTGTGGCGACAAACACGCTACAGTCGTTTCTTAAATTTTAAGAGGGCAGCACAATACACTTCAAAATTGATTGTTGCACAGTGAGGAAAGAAATCGAACAGAATAACCTCTTCAGAATCCCAGAAGACAGTCGCCATGACTTTACCGGCTGATGGTGCGGCTTTGAACTTTTCCTTCGGAGGAGAGGTGATGTGACGCAACTCTATGCATTACCGTTTTCTTTCCGGTCTGAAATGGTGAATTCATGTTCCACCGACTATGAGGAAGTGTGACAAAAACTTTCACGATCAGCCTCGTAACGCACAAGAAATTTCGCACTGATGTTCCTTCGTCGCTCTTTATGGTCTTCTGTTAGGAGGCGAGGAACACAGCGGGCACGCATCTTTGAGTACCCCACCTGGTGGACGAGTGTGACAGCATCATCAGCAGAGGAGTCCAGTTGTGCAGTGAGAGTGGCCGCACGTTCCAACATCGTGGGGCTCACACCTGTGTACAGCCGGCCGTCACGCGGAAGATCTGACAGGTATGCGATGATAACAGATTCCTTGCTGAACGACTCTCCTTACTGTTGTTCAATTCCAGGTGTCCATAGACATTCTGCAAATGCCTGTGAATATCTGCAATATTCCGATTTTCCGGCAAAAGAAACTCAGTGACACCTCTCCACTGGGTTCCTACCTCCGGTGTACACACCATTTTGAAGGCTACGTGTAATACTGTCACCTATTGGTACTTCATCGAAATTGGCGGGGAGACAGAATACTGAATACTACTTCAGCAAATTACATTACATGTATACTCACCTGTTAAAGGCGTGTTCCACACACTCTTACCTTTGAAGGCAGTACTAAATTACAGGGTGATTCAAAATGAATACACGAGTTTTAAGGCTTTGTAGCATTTATTACATTTAACTTACAATTATAAATGATACATAATATGAAAGAACAACTATATCAGTTTTTCTTAAAAGTGTTCAATGTGAGAACCATCGTCACACATCGAGTCGATAGGTGAGTTTCTCCAAAACCTTGATCACTATGTCTATATTAACTGTTGAAACAGTGCTGGTAGTGGAAACATATACACATCATCCTTTCTGAGCCCCCAGAGGCAAAACTCGCATTGGGTAAGATCTTGTGTGAACACGAACATCATATCCATGTCATATCATCCAGCGCCTTGCAGCCAATCCAACGGTCGGGTACAATGTCGTTTAACCAGTCGCATGCTGAGTTATGCCAGGCAGTGAGATTTAGCATCATTTTGCTGCTGAGAAACACCAGTTACAGTTGCTTCACCGAAAAAGTCGAGAGGAGTCTCGTTGCAACTATACCATCTCGTGGGGATTTGCTTACCTCCAGATACAAACATGACGTGTGTTCACATTTCCATTTAGGTGAAATGTCGATTCACTACTGAAGACGACACGATGCTGAAAATCTTCACCTAATGCAGCAAAATTTCGTTTGCGAAGCTGTACGCAAACCGTAGTATGCACGCTTTAGAGCTTGTAACACCTGCTAACGAGAAGAGCGAACTGATTTCTTGGGACTACGCGTGATAGACTCTCACTCGTTCAATATGTTTTTCATTCATTCTTGGTCGTTCCATAGTCTTCCATTTGCGTACGGGGATACAAACAAATCGGTTTGAGTTCCTCTTTCATTTGGTGTGTTATTTATAATTATAAGGTGAATGTAATAAACGCTACCAAACATTAAAACCTGTATATTCATTTTGAAACACCCTGTAGTTTCTGCAGTGAGTCACGAATTCTTTCTCCCCCCAACCACTCCAGTCACCCGACTTCATCTCTTCAGTCAGTGTTGTGCACGTCACTTTTGAAATGGAAAGTGATACAATTTATATATCGTCGAATTAAAATACTTCCATTATGAAAATAAAAAAGAAAAATTTTATATTTTCATTCTTTCCACTCACTTCAGTTGACTGGAAATCTTTATTGGAAATAGAATAATAATTCTTTCTGCTCACACTCCTAGTGTTTAACGATCTCAGCAATTACATTAAATTGAATGGAATTGTTTCTCCTTTTAATGTTTAGGACCGGAAGAAGAATCAGAAATTTATTTCCGTTACTGTAACGTAAATTGTTTGATACAGGCAATGGAGGCGAAGTTGTATAACGAAAAATGGTACCACCCTGGAAAGCGCGATTAGAGACATAAATAACATTAATGTTTCACACACGTCAGACTCCTAACATTTAAGGTCGATATTGGATTCTCAAAAATGATTAAGTTCTCCTCGGGCACTAATTCAAATTTTGCACCTGTCGTTCGTGATAGCTACCAAACTGTTGAGGAGTCCTAGGGACGTAATGTACCATTTCTTTCTCAGGGAGGTTTTCAGTTCTTGCACAGTTCGTGGTGTGGGCGTTCGTTGAGAGACACGTCTGCCAAAAACATCCCAGGGCTGCTATATAAGGTTTAGGTCAGGGAAATACGCAGGATATTTAGTACATTCAGTACCTTCACTTTCCAGTGTGTACGATACCTCAACCAACCTGTGTAAGCGTACACTGTCGTCCACAAACAGATGTTCGGACCTACCCGACCCATAAATAGACGGACATGTTCCCGTATAATCTCCTTGCAATACCGTTGTGGTGTACCGGTACTTCGCGCAAAGGTATGCAGCGTTGTTCGGCCATTGTGCATAACGTCTGCACACAACGTCTAGACCGTGCCAGGCGTAACTTCTGTGGTGCGTGTAATGTGATCCCATCGGCCAGAATAACTTACCACAGTGAAGCGGGATTCGTCGGAGAACCACTCAGGACCATTGTTGCTGACACCAATCAATATACTTCTCACACCAGCGAACTCTTTCTCGACGATGGCGTGGTGCAAGTGGGCTGCATTTAACAGGCTTCTGAGTGCTGGTAGCCACTAGGGGTACGTATAGATCCTCCTGTGGTGTGGTAGTCTGTCCACCATTACCGGAATACTTTTCATAGCATTTCTATCTTCAGCGATATTTTTAATCACGAAATGACACTTTTGGTCAATCCCAGAAATATGGCCACTGGAGCGACACTTTGGAGCAGTCCAACTGCTCGTCCACGATAGTGACCAGTCAAATGATGTCTTCCAGACATGTCGCCGTACCACATTAAATCGGTTCCAGAACAAATATTTACAATTACAGTGAGAATTTACTTAATTCATTGCATAATAAATTAGAGGCTACTACCTTTTTCTGTGACCTATCAAAAGCCTTTGACTGTGTGAATCACAGCATTATCTTAAGTAAATTAGAATATTATGGTGTCACCAGCAGTACTGCAAAATGGTTTGAGTATTATCTAACTAACAGGAAACAAATGGTATCGTTGCGAAATAGATGTGCAATAAGCAATCAGTCTTCATCTGATTGGGAATTAATTACATGGGGGTGTTCCTCAAGGTTCCATGTTTGGTCCATTTTTTTCTTGTGTGCATTAATAACCTCTCGTCTGTTACCTTGCCAGATACTAAGTTAGTTTTATTTGTAGATGATACAAACATTGCAATAAGTAGCAAGTCAAGTACAGATTTAGAAATAGCTTCTAAAAAGGTTTTCACTGAGGTAATACACTACTGGCCATTAAAATTGCTACACAATGAAGAAATGCAGATGATAAACGGGTATTCATTGGACAAATACATTATAATAGAACTAACATGTGATTACATTTTCACGCAATTTGGGTACATAGATCCTGAGAAATCAGTAGCCAGAACAACCACCTCTGGCCGCAATAACGCAATAACGTCCTTGATACACCTGGGTATTGAGTCAAACAGAGCTTGGATGGCGTGTACAGGTACAGCTGCCCATGCAGCTTCAAGAAGATACCACAGTTGATCAAGAGTAATGACTGGCGTATTGTGACGAGCTAGTTGGTCGGCCACCATTGACCAGACGTTTTCAATTGGTGAGAGATCTGGAGAATGTGCTGAGCAGGGCAGCAGTCGAACATTTTCTGTATCCAGGAAGTCCTGTACAAGACCTGCAACATGTGGTCGTGCATTATCCTGCTGAAATGTAGGGTTTCGTAGGGATCGAATGAAGGTTAGATCCACAGGTCGTAACACATCTGAAATGTAACGTCCACTGTTCAAAGTGCCGTCAATGCGAGCAAGAGGTGACCGAGACGTGTAACCAATGGCACCCCATACCATCACGCCAGGTGATTCGCCAGTATAGCGATGACGCATACACGTTTCCAATGTCCGTTCACCGCGATGTCGCCAAACACGGATGCGACCATCATGATGCTGTAAACAGAACCTGGATTCATCCGAATAAATGACGTTTTGCCCTTAGTGCACCCAGGTTCGTCGTTGAGTACACCATCGCAGGCGCTCCTGTCTGTGATGCAGCGTCAAGGGTAACCGTAGCCATGGTCTCCGAGCTGATAGTCCATGCTGCTCCAAACGTCGTCGAACTGTTCGTGCAAATGGTTGTCGTCTTGCAAACGCCCCCATCTGTTGACTCGGGGATCGAGACGTGGCTGCACGATCCGTTACAGCCATGCGGATAAGATGGCTGTCATCTTGACTGCTAGTGATACAAGGCCGTTGGGATCCAGCACGGCGTTCCGTATTACCCTCCTGAACCCACCGATTCCATATTCTGCTAACAGTCATTGATTCTCGGCCAATGCGAGCAACAATGTCGCGATACTATCATCCGAAATCGCGATAGGCTACAATCCGACCTTTATCAAAGTCAGAAACGTGATGGTACGCTTTTCTCCTCCTTACACGAGGCATCACAACAACGTTTCACCAGGCAACTCCGGTAAACTGCTGTTTGTGTATGAGAAATCGGTTGGAAACTTTCTTCATGTCAGCACGTTGTAGGTGTCGCCACCGGCGCCAACCTTGTGTGAATGCTCTGGAAAGCTAATCATTTGCATATCATAGCATCTTCTTCCTGTCAGTCAAATTTCGTGTCTGTAGCACGTCATCTTCGTGGTGTAGCAATTTTAATAATCAGTAGTGTACATGGTTTAAAGCTAATTCACAGTCATTAAACATTGAAAAGACACAATGTATGCAATTCAGAACCTGTAAGAAATTTCCTTTCAGCATGTGTACAACATATGAAGACATGCAGATCGATAAAGTTGACAGTGTTAAATTTCTGTTATTACAACTCGATAGTAAATTCAGTGAGAATGATGTCATAGGAGGTATAATACAAAAAAACGTAAATACTTTGCTTACTTTCATTGTATTATGTCATACGGGATCATATTCTTGGATAACTATCAAACCGAGCATAAAATTGTAACGTGCAAAGGCGTGTAATAAGAATCACTTGTTGAGAAAATTCAAGTACATCGTATAGAAACCTGTTCAAGCAACTTTCTATTCTAACCACAACTTCTTAGTATATTTATTCCTTGATAAAATTTGTTGCAGGTAATACATCTCTGTTTGCAACCAATAGCGGAATACATAGTATTAGTTCTAGGAATAAGAACAATCTACATAAAGACACAAAATCAAAAAAGGGGTCCAATATTGAGGAACACACATTTTCAATAAATTGCGAGCAACCATTAACAACTCGGTTTCAGATAAAACACGGTTTAAACAGAATTTGAAAGACATGTTAATAGGCAACTCCTTCTACTCTATAGATGATGTCGTAACAGGGATTGTTAGACTAGCTTAAGTAAAAATGTCTGTTAGATCTCAGTTTTGACAGCATTTGGTTACAACAGTTAAGATTAGGTGTCTTGTCTATGATAAATTTAATAAAAGTGCCATAGCAATGTTTCATTCTAACGGCGTATTAATTCTGTAAATGTTAGCAGTTCCAGTTTACTATAATGTATTCACCTATTTTGACAATCTCCTGACAAATAACCTGGGTAGTAAGTATTACACAAAAGTCTTATGTTTTTTACGTTATACTTTCTGACATGTTCCACACCCACGAAATCATCTCAATGTTTGGGCCTATGGAACGCAAAACTGAATCTAATCTAATCTAATCAAACACCATACTGCATTTGTCGAGAATGCATACAGAGCATTCGTGCACAACCTGCGCTGCTGTTAACAAGTCCTGATCTCTACATTTCGTTTTACCATCACTGGTTATGTGTTCCGTCGCAGTTGCTGGTTGTTCCGTTGCCAACTAACCGTTGTTCCTCAGCAAGCATCAGTTGTTCCTTGGTAATTATCAGGCAGTGTAGTACTAATTTTGAAAGAAAAACCAGGCTATTTCCTATAACACTAGATACAAGTTTATTTTTAAAACTCTTCGCATGAACCTAAGGAGATACTGTTAATGTCCGAGGGAGGGATAGAGGGTGCCACATGATGTGTCCCTTGTGTCCTAGAATTGGCTCTTTCGGCAAGGGCAGAATCGTGACCTGTCGAGAATGCGGTTTACCTTTGCGTGATATCGTTGCTAGCGTTGGTTACACTCTCAGGACTCTCAAGTGAATACGGAATCGGCGAGCTCAAGAGGGCTGTACTCAAGGCCTCTCAGGAACCAAAGGCCCCACGCGATCAGCGCCAGAGAGAACAGTCATATTATTTTCCCTGCTGTGCAGTATCCTGCAGCGGTGTCACGTGCTCTCCAGAGCGACCTTTTCCTCTCAGAGTAGCATGTCTGCTTCTTCTCTACAGTTTTTGCCCTCTACAGCTTCCTCTAGCACCATCGACGTTCTTACTTGACGTTTTAACAGATGTTTTATCATCCTGTACTTTCTTCTGTCAGTGTTTCCTATGTATTACTTTCCTCGCCGGTTCTGCGGAGATCCTCCTCGTTCCTTACCTTATCAGTCCTTGCTCCATTCGTCAATGGTTATTTCATTGTCTAGCTAGCAGAATTCCTTACCTTCGTCTACTTCGTGATTCCCAATTGTGATGCAAAGTTTCTTGGTATTCTCATTTCTACTACTTCTCATTACTATTGCATTCCTTTGATTTACTCATGAGACTGTTCATTACATACAACAGATCGTGTAATTCTTCTCCACTGTCACTCAGGATAGCAATGTCATCAGCGAATCTTATCACTGATAACCTTTCATCATGAATTTTAATTATACTCCTGAACCTTTCGCTTGTATTTCCCTCATTGCTTACTCGACGTATTCATTGAACAACTGGAGAGAAAGACTACATCTCTGACTCACACCCATTTTTAATTGAAGCACTTTGTTCTTGGTCTTCCAGTCTTCTTGCTCCCTCTTAGCTCTTGTACGTGTTGTATATTGCCCGTCGTTCCCTATAGCTTACCCCTACTTTTCTCAGAATTTTGAACATCTTGCAGCATTTTATATTATTGAACGCTTTTTCCAGTTCGACAGATCCTACGATCTTGTCTTGATTTTCCTTCAGTCTTGCTACCAGTATCAACCACAGCGTCAGAACTGCCTTTCTGATGATTTTACCTTTTCTAAAACCGGACTAATCGTCATGTAACAGATCCTCAGTTTTCCTTTCCATTCTTCTGTATATTATTCTTGTCAGCAACTGGGATGCATGATCTGTTATGCTGATCGTCCGGTTAGTCTTGCACTTATTGGCTTTTTCCATCTTCCGAATTGTGTATATGATGTCTGTCTTTATTGCATGTAACTAAACACATTAACGGTCTGCTTTTTAATTCGCAAACAATAGTTTATAGTTAAAAAGTTGTAGAATAACTAGAATCGTCTTTAAATATCCATTATTCGTTTGAGAAATATCAGTTGAAAATTGCCAATTCTGAAAAATGAAATTGGTTAACTTTTACAACAGTCCAATTTCCAGCAATTACGTGTCCTAAAATGCAGTAGGTTTCACATTTACTTCATTATTAGTTTCTTTTAACATTTAAGAATTACTAATAGCGTTTGGTTCTCGAGTCACAACGACTCTAAGCAGTCGTCTGTATGGAAACCTGTGCTTACTTTCAGCCGTCTCCTCCTCACTGTTTTCACCTTGAGTGTCTGGTGGAAGAGAACGGTACAAGGTATATTGGTTTTCAGACAGCACGAACCTCAGCGGCATCTTTCCACCACCAGCGTATAATCACTCCGCATTTTCTAGGCGTGAGTCAACAGTTATGGCACTGTATTGCTGTTCTCTGTTTCCTACGTTTTCCAGTACTTACGTTCAGAACCTTATCTTGCTCCCAAAAAACCAATGGAGAATAGTGTTCATTAAATTGGATAATGTCAGGCTTCCTGGCTTCAATCTTCATGGCACAAAATTTTGCAAAATTTCAGCTTCTGCCTAGATGTGCACATCTGTTCCGTAGCTAGTTTTCAAGTTTCTATTTGAAAATCTCGTTGGTCATCCTTTCCAGAGAGAAACGGTTCTTCACTCGGACCCTGCACCAGCCATTTTCCTACTAACGTTCCCAATAACAACAAATTCACTGCCACAAGTGAAATATGTATTCTCAGGAGCCATGTAATAATGGCCAATAAAATCAGAAACTCCAGCCGTTGCAAGGGCGTAGTACGTCAGGCACAATGTTTTATTCTTGTTCTGACCTGAGAAGGAATCGGGAGACAAAACCAAATATAAAACTTTGAACATAGCTGTTAAGGTTCAGTGACCGTGTCAAAACAACCCCTTGTTCACAGTACGAGCAGCTCTTAGCGGCTCGCAATCTCACAAGTGTTCATGACGTCACCTTTCCGGCTTAGATCTTTTTTAATATGTGACTTGTAAGTACTGCATCTTTTCGAGTCAGTACAAACTTTAATTTTATTAATGTGCTATATACCTAATGTTTTAGTACAGTTAGTCTAATTCTGAAGACGACGCTCATAGTAGCGTCGAAAACAGGTCAATTTGACTTAATATTAGTGACCGAGGGCTTATTTGTTACAATATAAAACCAAATATCTCTATTTCAATGTGTTTTCCGGGTCACTCGGAAAACTAAACAAACAAGACACGATTTCTGGAGCACTTCCTGAAGATATGGTTCAAATGGCTCTGAGCACTATGGGACTTAACTTCTGGGGTCATCAGTCCCCTAGAACTTATAACCACTTAAACCTAACTAACCTAAGGGCATCACACACATCCAAGCCCGAGGCAGAATTCGAACCTACGATCTGAGCGGTCGCGCGGTTCCACACTGTAGCGCCTAGAAACGCTCGGCCACTCTGGGCGGGTCCTGAAGATATGTTTTCAGGCCACGTACACTTAACACTACTGTTATTGTTACATATGTGAATACCGAAGTTGTACAATCAAAATTACCGCAAGTGGAATCCAGTTTCACTAAGTATCTTAAATGATGGAAGAACTTTCAGCAAATCAGTAGTTACTAAACAAAAGCTGATTCTTGTATGCGACATTCAGGTCGACAATGGGTTAGACATTGAGGATATGTGCCTCGAGATTGATGTAGGCGAATATTCAGAGATACACTCCTGGAAATTGAAATAAGAACACCGTGAATTCATTGTCCCAGGAAGGGGAAACTTTATTGACACATTTCTGGGGTCAGATACATCACATGATCACACTGACAGAACCACAGGCACATAGACACAGGCAACAGAGCATGCACAATGTCGGCACTAGTACAGTGTATATCCACCTTTCGCAGCAATGCAGGCTGCTATTCTCCCATGGAGACGATCGTAAAGATGCTGGATGTAGTCCTGTGGAACGGCTTGCCATGCCATTTCCACCTGGCGCCTCAGTTGGACCAGCGTTCGTGCTGGACGTGCAGACCGCGTGAGACGACGCTTCATCCAGTCCCAAACATGCTCAATGGGGGACAGATCCGGAGATCTTGCTGGCCAGGGTAGTTGACTTACACCTTCTAGAGCACATTGGGTGGCACGGGATACACGCGGACGTGCATTGTCCTGTTGGAACAGCAAGTTCCCTTGCCGGTCTAGGAATGGTAGAACGATGGGTTCGATGACGGTTTGGATGTACCGTGCACTGTTCAGTGTCCCCTCGACGATCACCAGTGGTGTACGGCCAGTGTAGGAGATCGCTCCCCACACCATGATGCCGGGTGTTGGCCCTGTGTGCCTCGGTCGTATGCAGTCCTGATTGTGGCGCTCACCTGCACGGCGCCAAACACGCATACGACCATCATTGGCACCAAGGCAGAAGCGACTCTCATCGCTGAAGACGACACGTCTCCATTCGTTCCTCCATTCACGCCTGTCGCGACACCACTGGAGGCGGGCTGCACGATGTTGGGGCGTGAGCGGAAGACGGCCTAACGGTGTGCGGGACCGTAGCCCAGCTTCATGGAGACGGTGCACCTTCCGCCGACCACTGGCGACAACATCGATGTACTGTGGAGACCTCACGCCCCACGTGTTGAGCAATTCGGCGGTACGTCCACCCGGCCTCCCGCATGCCCACTATACGCCCTCGCTCAAAGTCCGTCAACTGCACATACGGTTCACGTCCACGCTGTCGCGGCATGCTACCAGTGTTAAAGACTGCGATGGAGCTCCGTATGCCATGGCAAACTGGCTGACACTGACGGCGGCGGTGCACAAATGCTGCGCAGCTAGCGCCATTCGACGGCCAACACCGCGGTTCCTGGTGTGTCCGCTGTGCCGTGCGTGTGATCATTGCTTGTACAGCCCTCTCGCAGTGTCCGGAGCAAGTATGGTGGGTCTGACACAGCGGTGTCAATGTGTTCTTTTTTCCATTTCCAGGAGTGTATTACATCCTGTTGCGTGGATATCCAGGCTTCGCACACATTACATGTATAGTGTGAGACAGGTGTCTTGAAACTTATTCTTATGAGTATCATTGTGTCTGTGTTATATTCGATACTCCGCAAGCCACATCTTGACTTTTGTGAAGTCGATGTATTTCAGCTGCAGATTTTATAGAGCGTATGGCTGTCACTGTTAGTTGATGCTCCCTCGTGTCTGGTTATTTATTAATGACGCTGGTATATGGCCATCTGTGAGGAATCTGGTGTCAAGTGGCTGCTGTTGAAGCTATTTTCCTTCAAAAAAATTTTATTTCTCGTCTCTGATACTAAACTGTTCCAGATGTAAGAGGTGATATTGTCTTGTATATATGTTAACTTAGGTGGACAGATGGAGCATACTGTTGAACAAGGTGTGTGGTGGAGAAGCGGTCGTGATACAGAGCTAATGATTATGAGCATTAAGATCATTTTGTTATTATTGAGTCTTCTGTAAGTCCTAAAAAATTATATACTCACATGTACATCCCTGTAGGTTTAAAGATGTGGTAGTCGATTTGGTTATGTTTATTACGCAAATTGAGTTACGTGTGGAAAGGAGGCAGCTGTTTACTAGTTCAAGTGCGATTAAGGTAATTGAAATTTATGAGGAACAACAATGATTGAAACACTTGCATAAAAGGTTTAGTTTTTAAGTAGTTAAATTGAAAATTTTATTGGTATAGTTGTAACACTTTCTTCCTTTTCAATATTGATTCCCTTACAGAAATAATATCGAGGGAAGTGTTTACGGTGTACTGGGTAATTTTTTGAGTATTGTTATCGGATTATCAGTCTGAGCTTTTAAATTAAACGTTTAAAGTGTTAATTTTGTCCTTACTCAATCAATCGTTCCACCCTTTTCCATTCCGGGGCAGTTACCAGTAACGACCCTTTCCTACCGCAATGATTCTTATACAAATGATATCTTTTATATGATCAATTAATCAATTTTCGTAGATGATAAACTTTAACCTTTGTTGTCCATCTCTTGCCCTTTGGCCAACATGAATAGAAGATTCAAAGGCTTCATGTTCTAGTTTTCCGCATTGTGAGACTTGTCACCAGAATGAACAATGACATTTGGCTTTTCATAATGAATATTAGGTGTTTCTGTTCTTCGATCTCCTCTGGCGGTAGAAAACGCTTCCAGGATATAGCAAATGTGTCACAAAATGCTTTAGTACAAACACTTACTGAAACGCCGTCCGCATTCTTTGTGAAATATGAATACGATAAGTTCCTTTTATTTCCGTTGTTAGAATGTACACTGTTTCTAGACACTCTGCTGCATGCTTTACTATACAGAAGATCAAAGAAAAAAAACTCAGCAAAGAAACTGTCCTTATTATTCACCGAAAGTGCGTGATTTTCGCACCGAAGTTTGCTTTCATAGACTTCATAGTACACTCGCAGCCGCTGCCCTGTTCCGTCACTGAAACAGCTTATTAGTTTTCTCATTCACGTAGTCTAGTCTCCAGTTTCTTTGTACTTCTGTCTTTCTTTTATCCCAGTCACCTCCGTTTCTTGGATATCTTTTAGATTTACTAATAACTACTAGCCACAGAATCGTCTTCACCGTCACTAATTATGCCAACACTAAAACGCATGATTGCAAGTACTTGTGATTTTGGTTACCTCTAGCTCACATAGAGATACCACTTAACATTGTTTCCTCTAGCATAGCAACATTTCGATTCGGAGATATTACAAATTATTTATACATCTACATGGATACTCTGCAAATCACATTTAAGTGCCAGGCAGAGGGTTCATAGAACTACCTTCACAATTTTCTATTATTCCAATCTCGTATAGCGCGCGGAAAGAGTGAACACCTGTTTCTTTCCGTACGGGCTCTGATTTCCCTTATTTTATCGTGGTGATCGTTCCTCCCAATGTAGGTCGGTGTCAACAAAATATTTCTGCATTCGGGGGAGAAAGTTGGTGATTGGAATTTCGTGAGAAGATTCCGTCGCAACGAAAAACGCCTTTCTTTTAATGATTTCCAGCCCTAATCCTATATCATTTCTGTGACACTCTCTCCCATATTTCCCCACAGCATTGTCTATGTGTTCCTTCCAATTTAAGTTCTTCGTAATTGTAATACCTAGGTGTTTAGTTGAATTTAAGGGGCTCCGGAACGCCCTATACTTGCAATGTTAAAATAACGCTTATAAATTACATCTTTCCTCTCAAAGTATTTGAGGTAGGAAGTTGAACTTTTTACAGATTATTTATTGGAATATGGGCTACAACTTAACACAGGGATTTTACAAAATTTTAGTTGAGTTATTAAAGATGATTTTTTTTCAATTGTAATGAAAATTCACAACATTTTTTTGCAATTTTTTATTTATATATTCAAAAATATACAGTTTTTTGGAAAAAGGCTGTGTTAAATTATGCAGAAGGTAATGTGTAACATTTACTGAAAGTTTGAAACAAATTTGTTTGGAAGATCCTTAGAAAACATGTAATTGAAAATAAAAGTTTTGGGAATCGAGCGACAAAGATTGGATTAACTTTTTAGTGCATTCCAGGTCCGTAGGATGGATTATCTTCATCCTCTGCAAACTCCTCCTCCAGCTTCCTCTTCTTCCTCCTCCTGTTTACTCTTGCTTGTATTTCTAGACTCTTTACAGCCCTGTCTGCAGCCCGAAGGCGTTCCTTGTCTAAAGCAAGCATCGCTCGTACCATGTTAGAACCTATCTTCATTCCCATATTTCTAAATACCTTGCACATTACAATGTTGCCATCATTGGAAGTCGCAACAGCAACTTTACTTTTACTCATTATTATACTTCAACAAAACAGAGACTCAAGAAACAGAATTAATTACGAATATTTTCGAGATAACGACAGAGTAAATAAACATGAAACAATCGACAATCACGCCAGCGATATATATTGAATCATCACAGGTTAGCCACAACACATACTTTATCTCACATCACTAAAATGTACCTGATGAACACGGACGTTAATAATAACACCATTTGACAGCAGTTTAACAGCGCCACTGTGGGTCACGCCCATGTAGAACACATTTCAAAAAAAATTTAAAAATAGTTGTAGTCTTCGGAATTGAATAAATTATATATCTCTTAAAAGGTAATAGTCTGCAGATTCAGAAAACGCAAAAAAGTAAAAATAGAACTTTTCATGATTTTGAGCCTTTCCGGAGCCCCTAGTCTTTTGGATTAGACTGATTTATCATGTAACCGAAGTTTAACGAGTTCCTTTTAGCACTCATGTGGATGACCTCACACTTATATTATTTAGGGTCAACTGATACTTTTCACACCATTCAGATACTTTTTCTAAATCGTTTTGCAGTTTTTGATCTTCTGATGACTTTATTAGTCGATAAAGTACAGTGTCATCTGCAAACAGCCGAAGACGGCTGCTCATATTGTCTCCCCAATCGGTTATATAGATAAGGAACAGCAAAGGGCCTGTAACACTACCTTGGGGAACGCCAGAAATCACTTCTGTTTTCTCGATGACTTTCCGTCAATTCCTGTTGTACAGTGGAAAAGTGAGGTTGGATAATATTTATTGATATTCTGTAGGACAGTCTTGGGCAACCTTTGCTGACCAGGGGGCCTGATTGCCATACTTAAGCTCGCGATCCACTTCGTCACGTGACGCGACAGGACCGCTCCTAGTGCATCAAGTCAAAAGCTATAGTGTCCATGACGTTAATGTTGATGAGGTAAGGCTCCGATAGAAATGCCGTCTTTTTCATGACACGTCACATCTACAAATTATGCCTGAAAACACGCGGTTTTGAGAGTACATTCATTTTATGTTCACGTCATGTTTGTAAGTTTATTCTTATTTACGTGCCGTGAACATCGCACCCTTTCTTACGAAGCTCTACAATAACTGTCTTAAAAATTTCCGTTGCAAAACTCTGCAACGCAGTTGCTAAAGAAGCAATGTTCACGAAATGTAAGTAAATGGAAATATCTGAAGATGGGTTGACAGGCATCTCGAATCAAAGACGGATCTTGACGCCTATAGGAAGGTGGTGCCGTGGGCCCACAATAATTATGGGCCCCCGCAACGGAATTGTGACGTCACAATAGCAGCGTTGTCCGCCATATTTCACGTGAGCTCGGCTCCGTGCAGGGCCCACGGGAAATCAGTGTCAACGGAAAGGTACCCACTAGAGGACGTAACTTTGCCGAGTGCTGTAGAGGGCTTGCATGCATTTAAACGAGCAGTTAAGAATTATTAAACTCGTCTAAAATAGTTACTCTCTCCCAGCCGGAGAAGGATGCTGGCACTCACAAGAACTGCGGTGTCACGTGCTGTGACGTACGCGCCGTGTTCTGACTTTCGTGGGTCTCGGTTCCGCTGCGGGCAGCAGCTGCTATGTATGAGCTGCCCAACTAACATTTCGCGCAAGCGTCGTTTCGGCCCTCTCTGACTGATGCCAGATGCTGCAGTCGTGCTTATATAAGCGGAAAACAGTGCCAGCCCCGTCAGTCAGTAGCAGAGATAGCGATCGAAAGCTCGAGAACTTTATTCGAATTGACACGGCTTGAAAACCGAGAATATAGTATAAATCTTGAAATAACATCATAGAAAAATATTTTTTTTTTTTTCAATTTCAGTAGTTGAAATGTTCGAACACGTCGGTAAGGCACTAAAATTATTTACGAAAGTTAATACGAGAAATAATAGAGACACATAATACGACAATGAGATAGGCAGTTCCAGTCGACACACCGTTAGGAGTAACTGCGAATTCTTTACGTAGGCCGGATTGATACCAGTCGAGGGCTGGATTCAGCTCGCTGGTCGCCGGTTGTCCTCTGTGCTGTTGGAAAATAAATACATAAAATTAAAATCTAAATATGTCAATAAACCATTTTTTAACAATTTGAGGGTTGGGCCCCTCTCGCATTGTACCTCGTAATTGTTAACAGCAAGACAAGGATCCAGACGAACAGTAGCAAGATGCTTGGAGGACCACTTACCGGCAGCATGGCCCATACTGTTGCTGCTTCTTCCCATAACAGGGCAGCTAAGAGAAGTGCGTCAGATAAAACTGGACTCAAGATTAGTACCACGTCTTCTTTTCAGACGATTCCCAGTTCTGCGTATTGCACCACGATAAACGTGTCCATGTGTGGACGCTTCGAGAACTTGCGTCACAAGATGTATTCATTATTCTCATAAGGACCCAACATCTGACGAGATAGTTGTGCGCACTACGGTCACGCCTGGTTGGTACAGCCAGTAATTTGAACAGAAGCCGCTACATGTCCGTCTTATGAAGGCCCGTAGCCGTGCCCTATCATCGAGGTCTCTGTCACGTTATCTTCAACAAGATAACGCAAGACAGCATGTTGCCTATGTTGTCAATACATACTGTGTATTCAGATGTTGACCTGGGCAGAGCTCACACTCTCGGAAATCATCTCGTCGTGGGTTAGCGAGAGAATAGCATGCAATCATTCGCAATGCACGACAGTTAACGAACTCAGGCACAAAGTAAATCACCGCAGAATGATGAACACATCATTCAGCTGTCATCAAACCACACTTCGAATCGGTGCCCAGTCAGTTAGATCTGTTGCTGCTGACAGAGGTTGCAGGTCTGTGCGCTACATTTTAAACGGTATGTATCCCGAATCACCTATCAGTTTAGTAATTTATTTTTTGACTATTATGTATCTATTGTTGTGCCGGACTGAAATACACTCGCCCGTAAAACAGTGAGTTCTTCGTTTACTGCGGAAGTAGACAGATTGGATACTACAACACATGAAATATTAGTTCACTTTAGACAATGGAGAAAAGAAAAGCATTCGATCGTGAAATCTGTCGTTTTGTAACAGCAGATTTAGATTCCAACTATTGCATAGTCATCTTCACTGTATATAACAACAGGTGAAACGTTAGTCACCTGTTAGAAGGCGGCGCTATCTATAGTAGCTTTCAAAATGGCGTCTGTAACAGAGGTGCGTTGCAAGCAGAGAGCTGTCATTGAGTTTCTTTTTTCGGGCAACCAGAGCAACGCAGATATTCATAGGCGCTTGCAGAATGTCTACGGAGACCTGGGAGTGAACAAAAGCAAGGTGACTCGTTGGGCGAGGCGTCTGTCATCATCGCAAACAAGGTGCCGCAAATCTGTCCGATCTCCTGCGTCGCAGCCGGCCGCAAACAGGTGTGACTTCTGCAATGTGGGAGCGTGCGGACAAACTCATCCACAAACATCTTGCTGTTCAACTGGGCGTCTCTGTTGGAAATGCTGACGCACTCGTCCACCATTTGGGGTAGTCATAGGTGTGTGTCCGTGGTTTCCTCGCCGCCTAAGGGAAGACCATAAAGAGCAACGAAGCACCATCTGTGCGGAATTTATTGCGCGTCACGAGGTTGATCGCGACAAAAACGGCAATCCGTCGAGTGCCGCCAAACCACCTCTCCTCTGAAGGAAACATTCAGAGCCACGCCCTCAGCCGGTAAAGTTATGACGACGGTTTTGTGGTACTCTGAAGAAGAAATTATTCTAGAATGAAATTTTCACTCTACAGCGGAGTGTGCGCTGATATGAACTTCCTGGCAGATTAAAACTGTGTGCCGGACCGAGACTCGAACTCGGGACATTTGCCCTTCGCGGGCAAGTGCTCTACCAACACACAGTTTAGTTTTAATCTGCCAGGAAGTTTCATATCAGCGTACACTCCGCTGTAGAGTGAAAATTTCATTCTAGAAACATCCCCCAGGCTGTGCCTAAGCCATGTCTCCGCAATATCCTTTCTTCCAGGAGTGCTAGTTCTGCAAGGTTCGCAGGAGAGTTCTGTGAAGTTTGGAAGGTAAGAGACGAGGTACTGACGGAATTAAAGCTGTGAGGACGGGGCGTGAGTCGTGTACGGGTAGCTCTGTTGGTAGAGCACTTGCCCGCCAAAGGAAAAGGTCCCGAGTTCGAGTCTCGGTCCCGCACACAGTTTTAATCTGCCAGGAAGTTTCAAGAAGTTATTCTGTTTGCTGTCTGCCTCATTGTCCAAAGATCGATTGTGGAGTGTACTGTGCTATCCATAGGAAACTGAAAAAAGAACCTTAGCGTGTAAGTCGCCACAAAAATTCAAACAATCTGCTTCTTCTTCTCCATGACCACCCAAGGCCTCTCAAGTCCACACACACGAGAAGTGCTCTTCCTACGATATGGATCTCTGGATCTCGTACCTTCCGACTTCCATCTATTTGGACCAATGAAGGATGCCATCGGCGGGAAGCAGTACGTTGATGACAAGGAGGTTATTAGTGCAGCAAGACACTGGCTCCGACGTCGACCACGGGAAGTGGTACCATGGGGGCATACAGGCCCTCCAAATAAGGTGGCGTAAGGCCGTTGTACTGTACGAAGCTTATGTTGAAAAATAGTTTTAAAGCCTAAGGGGTGGGGAATAATACGCTGTATTGGTATCCTCAATAAAACAAATCTGCTTTCAGAAAAAAAAGATGTGTTGCATTACTTATTGAACGCTCTTCGCACTCAATAAAAACCGGGAAAGTGCAGCTAGAACACAAGATCTGCGGGTTCCGCATAAACATAATTCTGTACATAAGTAGTTCATCCAAGCGTTTTGATAATTGAGTTGGCGAGTATCACAAAAATTGACATAAATGATCTTACGTTCCGATTACATTGACTTAGAAACGTAAACTTCTTACTTCTCCAATGGACTGTAGTCCTCAGTATTTACATACCTCTACTCGTTTCCTGGGAAACAGGGGTATAAACTGACGAAAAGACAGACGGGCAACAAAGTGATTCTTTAAGCATCCGTTTTTGCTGATTGAGGTACAGAACACCAAGAAACGAATCCTAATCAATGTTCGTGGAAAAATCCAATAGCAAAATCAATTAACACGTGCTGCGAGCTTTTAGGTCCGGACAGTAGCTCCGAATGAAAGATACCACATCTCCACATAATATTAATGATGTAGCGGAATTTTCGCTTTCGAGCTGAAAGATTTTAGGTCTGTACACTGACTACATATATTACACAGCAAACTATCATTGTATGTTAAGCGGTGCCTTAAAGCCTCGGCTTGTGCAAGGCAAATGTTCTTGTCATTAGTAACTTATCTTGCGTGGAGAAACCTACTAACCTATGAACTGGTGTAGTGGAGAGAGTGAATTACGGTGACGTTATTCCTACAACTGCGTGGCTTTACCTGAAATGCTGTGAAAATTACACACATCAAAAAAAATTTTGCGTCACCCCGTTTCCCAGAACTCCTGAAGATACACGTTGACTGTGGGTATTGTATCACAGACACAGTCCCTTTGACTCTTCAGAGATGTCACCAAACCCGCCCAAAGATGTAAGCAACCATGCATGAGCAGCGCCTACTAGACGGAGAGGGTCCGAAAGCCGATCGGTTTCAGTGGTTCGCCCAGGAAGGAGGTACACCGCTCGTGTTGTCTGTAGTTCAACCATGCCTAGATGGTCGATCGTGTCCGCATTGTTACTTTGTGCCAGGAAGGGCTCACAGCAAGGGAAGTTTCCAGGCGTCTTGGAGTGAACCAAAGCGATGTTGTTCGGACATGGAGGAGGTACAGAGAGACTTGTCGATGACATGCCTCACTCAGGCCACCCAAGGGCTACTACGGCAGTGGATGACCGCTACCTGCGGATTGTGGCTCAGAGAAAGCCTGACAGCAAAGCCACCATATTGAATGATGCTTTTCTTGCAGCCACAGGACGTCGTGTTGCGACACACTGCACAATACGCTGCATGATGCGCAACTTACTCCCGATGTCCATGGTGAGGTCCATCTTCGCAACCACGACACCATGTTGCGCAGCACGGATGGACCCAACAACATGCCGAATGGACCGCTCAGGATTGGGATCACATTCTCTTCACCGTTGAGTGTCGCATATGCCTTCAACCAGAAATCGTCGGAGACGCGTTTGTAGGCAACCTGGACGGGCTGGACGCCTTAGGCACACTGTCCAGCGAGTGCAGCAAGGTGGAGGTTCCCTGCTGTTTTAGAGTGGCATTATGAGGGGCCGACATACGCTGCTGGTGGTCAGGCGAAGACGCCGTAACGGCTGTGCGATTCGTGATAGCCATCCTCCGACCGATAGTGCAATCATGTCGCCAACATACTGGCGAGGCATTCGTCTTCTTGGACGACAGTTCTTGTACCCATTGTGCACATGACTTCCTTCAGGATAACGACATCCCTCGACTAGAGTGGCCAGCATATTCTCCAGTCATGAACTCCATCGAACATGCCTGTGATATATTGGAAAGGGCTGTTTATCGACGACGTGACTCACCAACCACTCTGAGGGCTCTACGCCGTATAGCTGTTTAGGAGTGGGACAATCTGGACTAACAATGCCTTGATGAACTTGTGGATAGTATGCCACAACGAATACAGGCATGCATCAATGCAAGGGGACGTACTACTAGGTATTAGGGGTATCGGTGTGTACAGCAGCCTTGACCACCACATCTGAAGGTCTCGCTGTATGGTGGTACAACATGCAATGTGTGGGCTTACTATCAATAAAAAGGACGGTAATGATGTTTATGTTGACCCATTTTCCAATTTTCGGTACAGGTTCCGGAACTCTCGGAACCGAGGTGATGAAAACCTTTTTTTGATGTATATATTATTTAGATAATAGTAAAAGCGCTCCATAATTAAATCCTGCAGTTCATGAATACCAAACAGTGTAAATGAATTAGACACGTTGTACGATGGGATCCTAGATATACGTACATGCAGGTGAAGAACACGGGATCGGAATAGTAGATAAAAGCTGAGTAAAGCAGTGAATTTACGAGCACTGGAATTACTGGAAAAGCAATATAATAAACAAAGTGATTCTAGAGAATTAATTACCTCTCATGGTGAACAGATCACATACTATAACAAGTCCAGTTTCGCAACTTTAAATCGACTCAAATGATAACTTCAAAATAATATTACAACGCTGAATATCGTGATTTTATGAGGAGAGAGAGAGAGAGATAGAGATTATAAGTCATCTGTATCAACGGATGCGTGACATGGCCCAGGATACTGGCTTCCATGTGCTCTTGTGAAGAACAAGTTCCTTCCTAATAGCAATGAAAATATGACACTAGAAATTTGTTAGATTTTGCGTAGCGTTGAAGCATAGGTCAATTCGAGTAATGTAACTGAAACGCGAATGCACGAATTAAGCTCGATCTCAGCACGTCCTATAATACATCAGGTTGGATGTGTCCATCTAGAAACATATGCAAGTGAAGCGTCTAGGGAGAGGATCAAAACTTTGTTCGACCACACGCGGTTCTCTAAAACGAAGTTTGAGGGTTCGCGCACTGATTGGCCATCAAGGGTCAAAGCTTCGTGCGTGACCGTGACATACCACACGGTGCTTTGTAAAGACACACCTCGCTAGTGGACGAGTTGAACAGAGGGCGAGATTCCCTGGGGAAGGGAACAAGCGACTCGCACTTGGCGCACGGATACGCGTAATGTGAAACCAGACCGTGCAGGAGCATCCGTGTTTCGGGATCACAAAGTCGCGAGCTTTTCTGTTGGCCTGCGGCACTCCCGCTATTGTGGCCAGAGCCAATGGCACGCGGTTTTGTTACGTGACACTGAGTGCGCCGAGGTGAGGCAGAGAACGTTAATTTGCATTAGATCGCTGGCGCCACTAAAAGGGTTCCGTTGGCTGTTTCGGACACACTGCTCTCCGCTGCATCATCCGACCCAGTAACCAGAGTGATCAACTACCTCATAAACGGCCATAAATAGATGACTAACTGACGCCATATTCTGTCACAGAAACGACCATAAATAGGTAACTAGTCGAAGGCCATGGTTTGTCACAGACTGCACACAAGTACGCTGTTCCGCAAGACTAGGTAGAGTAGCATATCATCTATCAGGTGGGAATGAATGAAAGTGCAGGAGTACTTTCCCAAAGATCTCCAGGTCATACACGGAAATATGGACGTCAAGTGGATCGAGGTTAGCGTGACTATAGCGCCAAAGAGGAAGGAGCGGGAAAGACAGTGTTTCAATCAACGAGCATCTACGGTGCATTTTGGGGGCGTTTAGTTACAAAATCATCTGGAAATAACATTTGAATCACTCCACTCAGGGAAGAATCATATAGAAACTGGAAGAAGGACGAAATATAACTAGTTAAGCTCAGGGACTTGGTACTGATCACAACGTTGTTTCACGTGCTTGGGGAGCGTTTCGAACCTCAGGCACGGCTGCCCGATGGGAGGAGGTGATTACCTGCGGTCAACTGCGGCAGCAGATGACTGCTACAATCAAGCTCCGCCGTGGCGCGGCGTCTGCATGGGTATGATCTCTTTCCCGACGACCAGTACCTCGTGTTTCATTGACATCCGCACACCGTTGCCGCCGTTTACGATGGTGCCAGGAGCGTAGGGACACGACCAACGTGGAGTGAGAACAGATTAGTCTGAGCTGCGATTCTGAAGGTGATCTCTGATAGAGAGAGGTCGGAATACGCAATCCACTCATGAATATTGTCGAACATGAATGTTTTGGTGGTCCAGATGTCATGGTATGGGGAGGCACACGTATAATTTTACGTGGCCACACTGACCTCCAAAACTTTAAATACCCCACAATCACCAGCCAACGTTATGTGGCATCATGTTCGTAATTGCAGGGGCGCATTCGGCTCTGACTTCATTTTTACGGATGACAATACGCGACCGCATCGAACAGCTCAGGTGGAGGAGCTATTGCAACGAGACATTATTCGGTGAATGGAGTGACCTGCCCACTCCCCCGACTCCCCCGACTCGCCATTGAGCACGGTGGGATTCATTTCGGGGACGTATTTCTGCAGCCCACATATACCAACGACCACACGGGTGGGATTCGTTGTGGAGACGTATTTCTGCAGCCCACATACACCAATGACCACACAGGTGGGATTCGTTGTGGAGACGTATTTCTGCAGCCCACATATACCAACGACTACACAGGTGGGATTCGTTGTGGTGACGCATTTCTGCAGCCCACATATACCAACGACCACACGGGTGGGATTCGTTGTGGAGAATATTAATGAAGCCCACATATACCAACGACCACACAGGTGGGATTCGTTGTGGAGACTATTAATGCAGCCCATATATACCAACGATCACACAGGTGAGATTCGTTCTGGTGATTTACTTCTGCAGTCCACATATACCAACGACCACACAGGTGGGATTCGTTGTGGAGACGTATTTCTGCAGCGCACATATACCAACGACCATCCAGCCCTTGACAACTGCACTGATGTAGGAATGGAACGTTCTGACACAGGAAGTCCTTAGGAACCATGTGCCCAGCATGAGAGTACGTTGCAGAACATTCACTGCCATCCATTGTGATCATGCTCCATATTAAGAATCGTGTCCCTTTTGTGATGTCCAGGCGACCTCATAAATCATGTTGACTTCAGTGCATTTTTTTGTCTTTGCATGAAGTTCCATTTGTGTACGTCTCGTTTCCCATTTCTGTAACATACCGCAGCAGTTCCTTCTATGTACGTCCAAGTTTCATCGAGTTATGATACTTGGGAAAGTTACTTTCATCCTTGAGTTTGCGTATCAGTGTACAACTGCCTCCGCTACCTTCTGCCTCTACGGAAAAAAAACGGGACTTGGCACTATTTGGAAATAAGCCAGAATGTGTGAATAAGCATCCCTAAAAGAGTCTGCTCCTGCCTAAACACACTTCAGTGTTTCGTGCATTTTTTCGTGAAGGTGAAAGCAAGAGAGCAGAGAAGATATCCGAAAGAGGCAATGAAGACATTGGAAGAATTTTTGTAACATTGTTCATAGTTGGTAAGCAGACTACGTTCTGCCATCAAATGAGGAAAAACTGAAGACACACTTTTACAGAACTCGGGAACCGATCATATCTTCACAGACATGCGGTTGGGTCGATTAATTTTTTTTTGTAGGTAAATGTTTAACAAAAAGCGCCATAGGATGTCCCCCTGGAACGCATACTGAAACATCTTATTTTCTCAGTATACGTAAATGAATAAACCGATTGTGTCATCAGCTCAATCACATTGTTCGTTGACGATGCTGTTGTCTACAACAATTTACCGTCGATGACGATCGTAAGGAAATAAAAACGAAAAATGGACGTGATTTCTATATAAAGTTATAAGTGACATCTCTTCTTAAACGTAAATAGGAGATGATGGCTACAACACAGAGGAACAATTCGGTAACATCTTGTTTTACGACGAGTGGCAAACAACTGAACCACATCACGTTATCGAGATATTTAGGGGCAATGGTCCATTTTTTACTAAGAATAAATATTTTAAAGTTTTATTGCCTCAGACGATAAAAGAGGATTTTGAAATGGGCTTATTTAAAAAGACAATTAAGTAATTCTGTACGTCACGACATTAACCAGAAATTAAAAATGCATAAATCTTTGATTTTCAGAAAAATATAATAATTCCAATCCCAAAGAAAGCAGATGTTGACAGATGTGAAAATTACCGAACTATCAGTTTAATAAGTCACAGCTGCAAAATACTAACGCGACTTCTTTACAGACGAATGGAAAAACTGATAGAAGCCGACCTCGGGGAACACGTGAGGCGATACTGACCCGAAGACTTATCTTAGAAGAACGATTAAGGAAAGGCAAACCTACGTTTCTAGCATTTGTAGACTTCGAGAAATCTTTTGACAATGTTGATTGGAATACTCTCTTTCAAATTCTGAAGGTGGCAGGGGTAAAATACAGGGAGCGAAAGGCTATTTACAATTTGTAAAAAGACCAGATGGTCGAGGGACATGAAAGGGAAGCAGTGGTTGGGAAGGGAGTGAGACAGGGTTGTAGCCTATCCCCGAGGTTATTCAATCTGTATATGGAGCAAGCAGTAAAGGAAACAAAAGAAAAGTTCGGAGTAGGAATTAAAATCCATGGAGAAGAAATAACAACTCTGAGGTTCGCCGATGACATTGTCATTCTGTCAGAGACAGCAAAGGACTTGGAAGAGCAGTTGAACGGAATGGACAGTGTCTTGAAAGGAGGGTATAAGATGAACATCAACAAAAGCAAAACGAGGATAATGGAATGTAGTTGAATTAAGTTGGGTGATGCTGAGAGAACTAGATTAGGAAATGAGACACTTAAAGTAGTAAAGGAGTTTTGCTATTTTGGGAGCAAAATAACTGATGATGGTCGAAGTAGAGAGGATATAAAATGTCGACTGGCAATGGCAAGGAAATCGTTTCTGAAGGAGAAAAATTTGTTAACATCGAGTTTGGATTTAAATGTCAGGAAGTCGTTTCTGAAGGAATTTGTATGGAGTGTAGCCATGTATGGAAGTGAAACTTGGGCGATAAATAGTTCATACAAGAAGAGAATAGAAGCTTTCGAAATGTGGTGCTACAGAAGAATGCTGAAGATTAGATGGGTAGATCACATAACCAATGACGAGGTATTGAATAGAATTGGGGAGAAGAGGAGTTTGTGGCACAACTTGACTAGAAGAAGGGATCGGTTGGTAGGACATGTTCTGAGACATCGAGGGATCACCAATTTAGTATTGGAGGGTAGTGTGGACGGTAAAAATCGTAGAGGGAGACCAAGAGATGAATACACTAAGCAGATTCAGAAGGATGTAGGCTGCAGTAGGTACTGGGAGATGAAGAAGCTTGCACAGGATAGAGTAGCATGGAGAGCTGCATCAAACCAGTCTCAGGACTGAAGACCACAACAACAACAACAACGCTTTGATCAACAAGGCAGATAAGGCGAACGCCTTGGTTACTGCGAATACTCGCGATTAAACTGAGAAAGCCGTAAACGTCTTCTCGGGAAACAGTATTACAGAAATAGGTAATAATCCAACAAACAAACTTCAAACAGAGGTCAGCAAAGCTATAGACAATAGCTGATTCCTATTTAACGATAAACAGGATAAACACAGCTAGAAAATAATAAATTGCAGAACATACTTCAAAATGGTTCAAATGTCTCTGAGCACTGCCAGACTTAACGTCTGAGGTCATCAGTCCCCTAGAACTTAGAACTACTTAAACCTAACTAACCTAAGGACATCACACACATCCATGCTCGAGGCAGGATTCGAACCTGCGACCGTAGCGGTCGCACAGTTCCAGAATCGCATGGTCACACTGGCCGGCGCTTCTATACTCCCGCAGATTAAAACAGACAATAACGTTGCTCCGCGTCCACTAGTTAACATTATAGGCAAACCTACCCACTTACCGGAGAAAAAAATAATGAAGTATCATCACACCTTATGAAACAATTAATCTGTACAAAAACACCTACGGATTTGCGGGACCTGTTAGACTTTTCTATTCCTGTTAATGCGAAGTTTTCCTCGATCGATGTAGGAAACATATGTACTAATATGGCTACAAAGGAATAGTTAACAGTAATTAAAATAATTTACTAGTGAATAAGGAAGTTTCCCTTTCGGCAATAATTGAAATTATCGAGTTATTGGACACCGTACTAAAGTTTCAGGACGAGTTCTACCTTCAAATAGATTTATTAGCAGTGGTGTCCCCGTTGGGAGGTGCACTGGCGGATATTTTTGTCAGTCACATGGAAAATCAATTCTTCAAAGATCACCCTGAATTTAAGGCCTTTATAGTGTACTTAAAAAAGTTATGTTAACGATAGTCTCGCCTTATTCCGTGGCTCACAACAAGAAACTGCGCGGTTCGAAGAGCACCAGGATCCGTTTACCTTTATTCCGTGGCTACCAAACTCCAAGGATATAAATACACTTTAGATTCTGTGGGACAACTCAGTCGGGCTGTTCCCGCCAGCCGAGAAACCTAGCGCAGCTGGCCATGCCACTGGAGTCGGCATGGCTCCACATCCGTGTCGGTACCTTCCAGAATTTCATTGACTCTCTTCCTGGACTCTTGCAGGGGTCTGTGCTGCAAAGGTTGGTTATTAGGGATTTCGACAGGAGGTCACATTAATGTGCCTGGGGAATGTAGATACCCTCAGTGACGCAATGTTTGGTGCCTTTCAGAGTACATACAATCCAAACAGATTGTTGAGACACATACCACGTAAATCAGAACCGCTTTCGCAATCAGAAATGTAAAAAATTAACTGTGAAGAAAGCCCAAAATTTTATATTGGACAAACAGGAAGAAAAGTTAGTATACGATTTAAAGAACACACGACAATAAACACAATTAAAAGAAACCGACCACAAAATACGTAATATAGATGGATCACTTCAAATATTACATAAGTTACAGAAAGGAAAAGTCATGGACGTATGGAAGAAATTGAAATCTATATACATCTTAAAGATCAGTCAGACTTTTAAATTAGCAAAAAGACCTGCGTAATGGGAAATTTCTAGACAACTTCCTACCAGTTCTACGGCGAAGCGCTTCAGAAGCATAGAATGTAAAATTATCGCTGTACTCATTAATAAATATGACTAATGCGAAACACCACGCAACTGTGGCGTTCACTGTGTTATTCAGTGGTTTGGTATTTAACTAATTTGTAAATGGAAATGATTATCTTATTTTATTACATTGAGTAATTACTAAATAATTTTTCTCCCGGCTAAAGAATTGGTCAATTTACTAAAGAACTCCAAGTTAACGTCGTGTTAAAGTGTTGTCTGTAAGTTGTGTTAGTGTCACTAAATCACAGTTCATACAACAGATTCAATACAACTATTGAGTAAGATGGAAGCAGTTATCTTCAGCAAAATGATCATTAAAACCACCGAATATCAGTCGCGCACAACACTGACGTATGTTACCAGAAATAATATTCTTCGCAATTCGTGCGTAATTAATTTTTCGGCTCCATACATCAGCTAGAAAAGTTTCATTTTTATTACGTTCAGCATTTATGTCTGCAGAGTTGCGTAATTTGAATTTGCCGCTGAGACAATTGTTAAGATGGCGGCAGACAATTGATAGAGACTTTCTATTGTTAGACCAAATAAGTATTTTAACTGCTTATTAAACTTTACAGAAACTTTACTTTCGTATTGTGTACTATTTTGACTTCATCAAGCAAACATTTGATTTGTTTCTAAGGAAAACACAGACAAAAACGCGATACAAATCGCTAGCATCAATGGCTGCGCTCCTTGCAGCGGAAAGAAACAATTAACACTCTCTCTTACTGAGAGAGGAATTACAGTTACAAATAATTATTCACTCATGTTTATAATAATAATGAACTCTATTTTCAAGTAATAATTAAAAAATAACTACAATTTCTTAACAGACCTCAGTTTGATATGCGTCTTGTGTGCTGATCCTACAAAGGCCATCCAACAAAAGGTAAAAACAGAGGAAGACAAACGCAGATCATAAAAGAAATTTACAATTATCATTGTCTTTGTATGATACACATCGATATGTTCAATTACATTTTTTCATATGTCGAATAGAAAATGTTTATAACTGTTACAGGCATAATTTCCTCTCGTCGCACTGTAGCCAAAAATTTATCACGTGGATGTTACACAACCATAAAACAGCTTTTACTAGGCCGTCGTGGTTCTCAGTACTATTTCATTAGAATACTGTGATAAATGTGACATATAAGATCATTGTACCAATTATTCAAAAATGACGTGTTCCTTCAATAACAGAACAAATATTTACAAGTTATTTTAAAGAAATTACATAGAGTCATATTTACACCAATGACGAACGATAATGAAATGCAACTGAGAACAAAAGCGTATGCAGATTAGGCAGCAAATTTCTGTAAAATAATTATAATGTTCCTGGTGTTAAGTAAGTTATATATATATATACATATAGGAACTTTGCAGCAACTGCTAGAAAGTAACGTGCTCCTAAAATGGCGTGAACACCTCGAACTAATCTATGAGCATAACATGATCACACAGGAGCAACGACGTATATTACATGAATATGACATGATCTCTTACTAAAAAATCATCCATAAAGTAATTTACAATGCGCCTAGTATATTTACAGATATCATTTGTTCCTACATCGAAATCACATGTGTCATTAATGTATCCAGTGTACGAAACTTCCGTTTTACATACTTGAAAATTATCTAAGGCCGAAATTGTACAATCGTACAGGAAATAAAGAGAATGGAAGCTGAAGGCTTCAAGAAATCACTCAAAAAAGATATATACAAGGTGTTTCGGATGATGTGTTTCTGTGTAACGAAAGAGATAATAGGCGAAATCATGTTTTTTAAATAGAATATCTTTTATTTGAACCAAATGTGTATAAATCAATTCAAATAATATTTATAGAGATCTGAGTTAGGCAGCTCTAAACGTTCAAATTTTTAGGGTGAATACAACTTGCTGTACATAACTGACTCTGTTCATTTATATGACCATTTATTTGAACGCGCAATTTAGTACTCCATGTAAACGACCCGCGGACAGGTCACAGAGTGACAAGCTTCCTCAATGCGCTGTTTGAAGCCATCTGTGGTTATTGGTTGTCATCCCTTTGGTTATGATCCCATAGGAACCTCCCCCCCCCCCCAAAAAAAAGATATCTACGTACTGGTATTAAGTCAGGTCACCGTGCAGTCTGTTCCTGCGGATCTCTCGGGAAATCTGTTGTTCAGTTCTTGCACAGCATCAAGCTGCGACCATCGTGCTCTATCCACATACCTCTAATCTCCACACTGAAACTTCCGAGGATTAGCATCTAAACCGTCTACGATAAAAGCTCGATATTTTTCGCCTATCAGAGATTCTGCGAAGTAGCGTCGACGAATGATTTCATCTCCGAGGATTCCACACCACACATTAATGGATCAGATTCTCCGACGATCGACATGATGCACCGACATGGGTTTCTCAAGGCCCAGTGATGCATATTATGGCAGTTCATTGCATCTTAAGTTGCAAATGTATATTGGTCAGAGATTATAAAACATTGTGATGCATTCGGAGTGAAATTGTTTACAGCCCATTCGCGGAAAATAGCTCTTCGATTCAAATCGTTCTCATGCAGCTCCTGTGTCAATGACCGGTGATACAGTTGAAACTCGTGATCGTGTATTATTCGCCACGCAGGTGTAAGGCTGATACCAGTAACCGAAGCAGCTTCTCGTAAGCTAAGATGAGGATCATGATATACTGCATCTAAGCCAAACACCCCCATATTCCGAATTCTTGATAGTTAACTTCCCTTACTGTCATATCTTCTCATCAGCATTGTTTCGCGAAGTCGTTGTTCAGCACATAAAACCGTGAAAGCTGATGGAGCTCTTCTACCGGGATACCAAATGGCAGAGGTCATGGCTGCTTCACTGCCATCGTGTCGGCATTAGGTGTTCACCAGTGATATGTCAACGTTTCGTTGGAATTGTGTGCTGCGTCAAGATTTATTCCAGACCAAACCTCGTTTGTTCGTGTTGTCCCCGTGGTACAAGGCAGTGTTAGAAAACATTCTACAGTTTAACAGAACATAACTTCAATCAACGCATCGGGGAAGCTTGCCGCGCTGTCACACCGCAACTTCACATCTCGTACGCGGATCGTGTAGGAGGCGCACTGAGTTGTCGATTCAGGAAAATCGGCACATGGCAGATTTCCCAGGTGTATATAGATTATACCGATGAAACTTGGGTATGTACATGGGTAAAAATAAGGCGATACAAATGTTTCCGTTTTTGCCCAATTTCACTTTTAAGGGATAAAGCACACCCTGAAAGCTTATTTTGCATGTGAGGTTTAGAGGTAACAAAAGTTTTCATTTTTCAAACTTCATTAATGATGTTGGGTATTTTGTGAAATTTCATGGTTGACTATTTATACAGTTTGCAAGAACGTTAACTACATTTTTATTTTTATATGAAATACATTATTATACACTGAAGACCCAAAGAAACTGGTACACCTGCCTAGTATCGTGTACAGTCCCCGCGAGCACACAGAAGTAATATGGACGTGACTGACGCCTGAAATAGTGCTGGACAGAACTGAAACCATGAATCCTGCAGGGCTTTCTATAAATCCGTAAGAGTACGAGGTGATGGAGTTCTCTTCTGAACAGAACGTTGCAAGGTATCCAAGATATGCTCAATAATGTTCATGTCCGGGGAGTTTGTTGGCCAGCGGAAGTGTTTCAATTCAGAAGAGTATTACTGGAGCCAGTTTGTAGCAATTCTGGACGTATGGGGAGTCGCATTGTTCTGCTGGAATTGTCCAAGTCAGTTGGAATGTACAATGGACATGAAAGGATACAGGTGATTAGACAGGATGCTTACGTACATGTCACCTGACAGAGTCCTTTCTAAACGTATCAGGGGTCCCATATCACTCCAATTGCACACTCCCCACATCATAACAGAGCCTCCCCCAGCTTGAACAGCCTCCTGCTGACATGAAGGGTCCATGGATTCATGAGGTTATCTCCATACCCGTACACGTCCATCAGCTCGAAACAATTTGAAACGAGGCTCATCCGACCAGGCAACAAGTTTCCAGTCATCGACAGTCCATTGTCGGTGTTGACTAGCCTAGGCAACGCTACAAATTTGTGTCGTGCAGACATCAAGGGTAGATACGTCTCCGAAAGCCCATATTGATGATGTTTCGTTGAATGGTTCACGCGCTGACCCTTGTTGATGACGCAGCATTGAAATCTACAGCAATTTGCGGAAGGATTGCAGTTATGTCACGTTGACCGACCCTCTTCAGTCTTCGTTGGTCCCGTTCTTGCAAGGTCTTTTCCGGCATCAGCGATGTCGGAGATTTGATGTTTTACCGGATTCCTGATATTCACGGTACGCTGGTGAGTTGGTCGTACGGGAAAATCCCCACTTCATCGCTGCCTCGGAGATAGTGTGTCCCATCTTTCGTGCGCCGACTATAACACCATGTTAAAACTCACCTAAATCTTGATAACCTGCCATAGTAACAGCAGTAACCGATCTAACAACTGCTACAGATATTTGTTGCCTTATATAGGTACTGCCGAGCGTAGCGCTGTATTCTGCCTGTTTACATATCTCTGTATTTGAATACGCACGCTCACATTAGTTTCTTTGGCGCTTCAGTGTATATCATAGTTTGGAAGACATACCCTCTAAATCTGCCAAATTACTTTTATATTTTACTCCTCAAAAGTGAACAGGGAGAAAAACGAAAAAATATATATTGCATTATTTTGACTCCGTAAGACAATCACATTTTGTATATGAATATGAACTAAAGAAAAACATAATATATGAATATGAACTAAACATAAACGAAGCCAAGACAGAGTACCTCGTAATGACGAGTGGTCGAAGTCAGAACGTTGGTCATTTACAATCACTGCAGGTGGGAGACCAGTCCTACAGGAGAGTGCATGAATTTAAATACCTGGGGGCACTTTTCACTGAGAACTCGTCATGTGAAGCAGAGATCAATGCCTGAATACAAACAGGAAACCGCTCATACCACGGCCTAGAGCAACTGCTTCGGTCTAGATATCTCTCCAGACAATTCAAGATTCGATTATACTCAACCATGATCCAGCCTGTTGTTCTATACGGCTGTGAGTCATGAGTATCCGGAAACAGCACTTCCGTAAGCTGCTCGTTTTTGAGAGAAAAGTGCTTCGGAAGACCTTCGGTCCGTTTGTGGATGCAGACATAGGGGAATGGAGGATCAGACACAACCAAGAACTTGAGGAACTATACCAGCAGCCCAACACAGCAGCAACCGTCAAAGCCAAACGAATGCAGTGGTCCGGCCATGTGGCCCAGATGGAAGATTACAGGTGGCCTCGGAAGCTACTGGATTTTACACCTACAGGAAAGAGACCCCCAGGGAGACCCACGAAGCGTTGGAGCGATGGCCTTCATGAAGATTTAAACCAAGCGTCAATAGATGTGGTCGGATGGCGGATAGCAGCAATGGACAGAATACAATGGAGGAGGAAACTTGTAGCAGCGAGGGCCATTGGGCCAGATCACGTAGAAGAAGAAGATTATTTTCACCCCTCTACGTAGCCATTAAGTTTCACCAGGATCGTTTGTTTACACCTGTGAAAGTTCCCTTGTCAGTTAAATTAACATTCTGCTACTGCAACTTCCATCCGAGCACAACCAATTGCATACAGTACGATGAATCCATCCCTAAAACTCTGAACGTTTGTAACTTCCTAACAAAAATTTATAGAAATCTGGTTTAAATGGATTTCTACACACTTGGCTTAAATACTTTCTGTTAATTGTTAGAGAAAAATAATATCATCTTTCAACATTTATTACTCATTGCTGTGGCACTCTGGGAAATAAATAACTAAACTATGTTCACAGCGCATAAAGAACAACGTTTGTTACGTTTCCCTGTCTAAATAGATACTAATTTACTTTATTATTTCGGACGTTATAGAGAAAAACGTCTTGTATTAAACACAGTATATGTAGACATAGATGTCGTGAGTGGAAAACAAAGGTATGAAACGTGCTTGCACCAGGAGATGAACTGACTGATTCGCTCACCTGTGCATTCTCATAATTTTTATGGCTTCAGATTAAACTTCAACCCATCTTATTTGACTGGGAAGTCATCCCTAGTGTTTAACTGTTACCTGAGAAGCGGTTATCATCGTTCATTACGAACGACATCACCCCGTAGAACAGTCAGATCTGCTCACTGTTGACCACTGCATAGGTGTCCGGTGGGACCTGCGCGCTAATTAATTAACGGGACTGCCGCGTATTGTTCGGCGCCGGTCACTTCCCTAGCCGCCGCAGATGGCGTTGCCGTCCTCTAATGAGACACCGTCACTGCGTACGGGTCGTCGGCCTTCAGAGACAATGGACTCTGCACCAGACGTCAGAGGTCGCTGCAGGCCGCCTGGATTTGTCGCGTTAATCCAC
This sequence comes from Schistocerca cancellata, assembly GCF_023864275.1. Classification (NCBI taxonomy): domain Eukaryota; kingdom Metazoa; phylum Arthropoda; class Insecta; order Orthoptera; family Acrididae; genus Schistocerca; species Schistocerca cancellata. The sequence goes on along the minus strand of NC_064630.1, from coordinate 688,620,717 downwards.
GTAACTACGAACCGCACTTCCACTGTGTGCCACTGGCTGACGTGTATACCAGACAGGAGTGGCAAGAGGTCACTGCACTACCAGTTCCGGCTTCAGCACTGTATGGAACATTGTCAATTAGTGTAATGTGTTATGTCTTCAGGTGAAGATACCATTCGACAGAGTATCACGTTCCGCACGTAATTCTAACCCCTGAAGCAAACAGAGGGGTGCTACAAGTTTAACGTGTGGAACTGTCTCTCTTTCAGTGGTACCGTAGCTCCCAAACGAAAGGTCAGATTTTAATGCAGTTTTTTATTTGAAAGGTAGTTTAATCTGGATAGTTCTTAGCTTAGTTCCATGAAAGTCCGTTCAGCTGTTTAAATTTTATCAGCTAAATCAAGTAAAATTGTTCACCGCCAGCGTGCTTTCTTTATATGCGCTACGTAATACATAAGAGCTACATCATATTACGTAGTAGCAGATTTTAGAGCTCAAAAAGTTCTAAATAGAAGCATGGGATAACATATGTTTATCTTTCGGGGTTGACCAACAATGATGATTTTTGTCTTTGGAAATCACCCGTTTCACCACACATAAAGCAAAAAAAAAAAAAAAAGAAAGAGATTATGACTCAGGTGTAAAAGATAAACGTACGCTCCCGCACAATTTTCTGTAGTTCTTTTTGAGATCTAAAATTCAAAAATTGGCAACGAATGCTGTACAATCACACTAAAGTCATCAGATGTTCAATTGACTCTTTTACTAGAACATGTTAAGCGTTTCTGGATTACACCCACCTTCAGACATTACAAACTTCAAATCCTTCCTAACCAACCAGACGTACAGCCTTGACAATTCAAAGAAAGTGTCCAATAACATACGAGTATAAATGCGATACAAGCAGTCTTGAAACTCCAGTCTGCTTGTGTCGCAGCTATAGTCGTATGGTACTGGACAATTTCTTTGGGTTGTCAAGGCTGTACGCCTGGTTGGTTAGGAAGGAATTGCAGTTTGTAATGTCTGAAGATGGGTGTAATCCCGAAACGCGTAACATGTGCTAATAAAAGAGTCAATTGAGTACTTCATGACTTTAGTGCGATTGTACAGCATTGGTTGCCAATTATTAACATAAAAATGATCACAGGCCTCAGACGGGATATTATGTCCTGTATATCATCTACATTTCAGTACCAAATCATATAATTTTGGTCTAATAGTTGAGGTAGCCTATTGCAAGACAACGCAGTGGCAGCCCACTTTCTTCCGACTTGATTTAGAATTATCGCCACTGCTCACTGACTATGTTACCTGAATTAGGTAAATGTAAACTAAACATAAAATTTAAAAACATGACATAAATTAAAAACTTAACAATTTCTGACAAAAAACTCTAAAAAGTTTAAAAATAATATGTATTGCCCCTTTAAGTTTAATATAACTAGTAATATTTTGATCCAAGCGTTGTCGCAGCGATAAATTCGCAGCCGTCAAGGACGCCTGTCCTCACGGAACAGACCGTTTGACTTTCCACAAATGACTGCGACCCACACTCCAAGTGCCGCGCACTGCGCGACTCGCGCTCTCTGTTTAATGCACCCTGAGTTGGTACGCTGTCATCAAAGCACTGCGGGACATTGGCCTAGCAAGACAGCTTAATTCACGAAGTAAGTCAGTACGTAACAACTAAGTTCGTACGTAATTTTGTAAAAATATGATGTAAAATGAATAGGTAACTTCTTTCTTTACCAATGTTAGACTAATTAAAGAGGGATTGATTCTCGTACTTTACGTAGTAAGTGATGATAACCACACTAGCTATTCTGAGCTGTGGACGCAGGAGGTGAAGGCTGGAAGAGATGACGCCAAAGAGGAGGAGAGAGTTATACCCAGCAACGATGAAAGTACGCTCTTCTAGAATGGATAGTTGCTGTTAAATTCTTATTTTTTTATTTACTTAGCGATCCCCCAACACGATGTTTGGGTCGGAATATTACTACTTATTTTGAGGGGGTAATACACATTAATGTTTTACTTTTGGGAGATTCTTTGTCTTTTTTTTATTTAAGTTTTTTATAAATGTAAAACTTCCATGTGCCTAAAATCAAGGATGAATTGTGCTCTGTGTGGTGTCACCGCCAGACACCACACTTGCTGGGTGGTAGCTTTTAAATCGGCCGCGGTCCGCTAGTATACGACGGACCCGCGTGTCGCCACTGTCAGTAATTGCAGACCGAGCGCCACCACACGGCAGGTCAAGAGAGACGTACTAGCACTCGCCCAGTTGTACAGCCGACGTTGCTAGCCATGGTTCACTGAGAATTACGCTCTCATTGCCGAGACGATAGTTAGCATAGCCTTCAGCTACATTTGCTACGACCTAGCAAGGCGCCGTATTCAATTGCTATAATACTTGTGTATCATCAAGAGCAATGTTCTACAAATGTGGATTAAAGTTAAGTATTCCAGAAGCTACGTACTTTTCTTTATAGCATTCATTACGTATCCTGTTTCAGACCTCACGCCAGCTTGCGTGAGCTTATAGCGTGCATTTCGGTCTCCTCCAACAAAACAGTGTTGGCACGTCTGCCGACACTTCATATTGGCGACGAGTCTCAAAAAGGATCTTGTTCTTTATACTTGCTTTGCCATCATTTACTTGTGTCATGGCTTCGCCACAATCTCCAGATGTACTGTCAGAATTTTATCGCTTGCAGAATCAGGAGACGCAGGCCTTATTGGATGCCCTTGGACAGCTCGTCCAGGGTCAACGTGTGCTGCAAAACGATGCGGCCGCCGCCGCTTCATCGCTACCGCAGCCACAACACGCAGTTGCACCACGTTTTCGGCCTTTTGAGGCAGCAATGGAAACATGGACGGAGTGGTCACGCCAATTTGGATTCCATCTCGCCGCCTACAGAATTCAAGGTAACGAGCGGCAGCCTCACTTATTATCGTGTGTCAGCGTCCAGACGTACAGAGTGGTAGTGAAATTGTTTCCCCGACGTGACGTAGCAACTCTGTCCTACGAAGAAATTTTGTCTGCTTTAGATGCCTATTTCAAAAAAACAGTCAATGCAGGAGAGCTTCTGTAAAGTTTGGAAGGTAGGAGACGAGATACTGGCAGAAGTAAAGCTGTGGGTACCGGGCGTAAGTCGTGCTTCGGTAGCTCAGTTGGTAGAGCACTTGCCCGCGAAAGGCAAAGGTCCCGAGTTCGAGTCTCGGTCGGGCACACAGTTTTAATCTGCCAGGAAGTTTCAGTCAATGTAGTTGCAAAAAGGTATACGTTATTTCGTACAAAACGTACGGCCGGTCAGACTAATCGGAAGTGGGTTGCAACTTTGCAAGGCCTTACTAGGGATTGTGCTTTTGAGTGTGAATGTGGACTCCCTTATTCAGATACTATGGTGCGTGATGCAATTGCACAGAACGTTTCTGATGTTCGCATAAGGGAACAGATTTTGAAACTAGTCAATCCCTCCCTTCAACAAGTGATAGACATATTGGATCGGCAAGACACACTTGACTTTGCTCAGGAATCATTTGAAACTTCACCAGCCGTGTGTCACATTAACCGGCCCACCGGGCGGGCTACACGGAACTGTAAACTGCCCTCGCGCCCTTCCGCGCAGCAACGTGTGCCGCGCAAGCACGCAAATGCTGTGAAATCATGCCCGCGGTGTGCTACTAGAGATTCGCGTGAGCATTGCCCATCACGCCAGGCTATTTGCTTTTTCTGTAATAAGAAAGGTCATGTTCAAAGTGTTTGCCAGAAAAAGCTTGGATCGGACGCTCACAACCATTCCAAGCCCTTTGCTTCGCGCCGGAATCGAACCAAGAATACTCAGGATCGTGAACCTTCGCCCATGGAAATTCATGTAGTTACTGCCACTCCGCCCAGTGCTACTCTCTCTAACAGTGACTGTGTTCGTCCCACAAAAAGTGTGCGTCGACATCGACGGAAATCACGTCAAGTCGCCAGTGATTCTGTACCAGTGTCTGTTCATGTTGCACAAAACAGTCGCTCTTGTCGTCAGCAGGACAATAAACTTTTTGTAGACTTGGAAATTAATGGCAACGTGATACCATTCCAGCTCGATACCGGAGCTGCAGTTTCATTGCTCAATAAAGACACGTACAAACAACTGGGCGCACCTCCGTTGCGTGCCGCAAGTGTTAAGCTAACTACATATTCAGGACAGCAGATCCCTGTGTTAGGACAGTGCAGCCTTCTTGCAACATACAAGGGACAAACAAAACTTGTGTCATTTTGCGTCCTTCGTTCTTCTTCTGCAGTGAACTTGTTTGGTTTAGATTTATTTCAGTTGTTTAACTTGTCTATAGTCAATCAGGTCCTATCAGTGAAACAGACTGTGCCTTCAGCCAGTGTTTCTCGTCTCTGTGAAGAATTTGCAGACATTTTTGCACCGGGCCTTGGTTGCGCTAAGAACTATGAAGCACATTTGGAACTGAAAGTAAATGCGCAACCGAAATTTTTCAGAGGCGCAATGTTCCCCACGCATTGCGTGATGAGATCGCAAGAACATTAAATGATTTAGAATCACAAGGTGTAATTGAACGTGTGCAGGCTTCTCTCTGGGCGTCACCCTTAGTAATTTTGCAAAAAACCTTCCGGAAAATTGAGACTTTGTGTGGACTTCAAGGCTACAGTGAATCCTCAACTAGTGACTGCAACTTTTCCTTTACCCCGCCCGGAAGATCTTTTTGATAAACTGTGCCCAGGTAAAGATTTTTCGAAGTTGGACCTAGCAGATGCGTACTTGCAGATACCGGTGGACGAAGATTCCCAGCGCGTATTGGTGGTTAACACGCATCTTGGATTGTAGCGATTCAAAAGACTGCCATTCGGGTGTGCATCCGCCCCTGCATTGTTTCAGCAATATTTACAAACTGTTTGTGCGTCGGTCCCTACTGCAGCAAACTATCTGGACGATATTGTGATCTCCGGACATTATTTCAGGTCTTGCGACAAAATTGTCTTCGCTTGCGGAAGGACAAATGTGTGTTTTTTGCTCGTGAATTGTCATATCTAGGACATGTACTCAATGCCCAAGGCATACACCCCAGTCCAGAGTACCTTCGTGCCATACAAGACTTGCCTTCGCCGCAGAATTTGAAGCAGCTACAGAGTGTGCTGGGAAAAATTAATTATTACAACAACTATATCCCCCATGCCTCTTCCATTTCAGCTCCGCTTCATCGCTTACGCCGTAAAGGTGTTCCGTTCGTCTGGTCGACGGAATGCGAACGCGCCTTTCGCCAGTTGAAATCGGCGTTGCTTGCTAATACTTGCCTTACGCCTTTCGATCCCCAGAAACCCCTTTTGTTGATGGTAGATGCCTCGGATTTCGGGATCGGTGCTGTGCTTGCGCACAAAGATGGTTCGCATGATCGCCCTATTGCCTTTGCGTCCAAATTGCTCTCGTCAGCGCAAAGAAATTATTCACAGATAGAGAAAGAAGCTTTGGCTCTCGTATTTGTTGTTACCAAGTTTCATGATTTCTTGTATGGTCGTCACTTTACTATCATCACAGACCACAAACCTTTGACATCGCTTTTTCATCCGACCAAGCCTGTACCTCCACGTACAGCGCAGAAATTCATTCGCTGGTCTATTTTCCTCTCGCAGGACCGCTACGATATCTTGTATCGGTCCACTGCTAAGCACGGAAACGCCGATTCGTTGTCCCGTTTGCCTGTTGCTGAGGATAGAGCATTCGATTCTTCCGAACTTGCTTGCATGTTCATTGATTCGGAAACCGATGACGTGGTAAAATCGTTTCCGCTTGATTTTCGTCGTGTAGCTACAGCCACAGCTGCTGACCCTGTCCTTGCTACCGTTTTGCGTTTTGTTGCTACGCAATGGCCCTTGTCAAAGTCACGGATCGAGGATCCGTTGGTTCGCCAATTTTTTGCTCACAAGGAGAGACTTTTTGTACGACGTGGTGTTTTGCTGTTGCGTTCTGATAATGATCAGTCCAGGGTCGTGGTTCCACGTTCGTTACAATCCTCTGTCTTAAAGCTTCTACACCAAGGCCGTTGGGGTATAGTGCGAACGAAACAACTTGCTCGTCAGCACTGTACTTGGTTCGGAATCGATGCTGCGATTACGCATATGTGCTCTTCTTGCATGGCGTGTGCCGAACAACAATCCGCGCCACCGCGGAAATTCTTTGCATGGCCGAAAGCCACTTCCCCTTGGCAACGCTTACACATCGATTTTGCTGGTCCATTCTGGAATGCTCGATGGTTGGTTGTTGTCGATTCCTTCAGTAATTTTCCTTTTGTTGTCCGGATGTCTTCCACGACGTCTTCTGCCACCATCCAAGCGTTATCCGCTATCTTTTGCATCGAAGGTCTACCACAGACTATTGTTTCCGACAATGGCCCACAATTCATGTCCGCAGAATTTCAGTCATTCTGCAAGGCCAATGGTATTCAACATCTGACGTCCGCGCCGTTTTCGCCACAGTCAAACGGTGCCGCTGAACATTTGGTCCGGGCTTTCAAGTCACAGATGTTGAAGTTGAAAGAGTCGCATTCTCGGTAGGACGCGTTATTGCTCTTTTTGTCCTCGTATCGCTCTCAGCCCCGCGATGGTCGCTCGCGGGCTGAGTTGCTTCATGGTCGCCCTCATCGAACCTTGATGTCTTTGCTGCATCCGCCGCATCAGGTTCCTGTGCAGCGGCAGACACCTGCTTTTGCTCCCGGCGACGTTGTATACTATCGCAACTATCGAGGTTCACGGCGTTGGCTCGCAGGGCGTATTCTTCGCTGCCTCGGCCGCGCTATGTATCTGGTTTTGGGGGCCTCTGGTGAGGTGCGTCGGCATCTCAATCAGCTGCGCCTCTGTCGTCGCACGGGTTCTGCCGCTCCCCGTCTGCTTTCAGCGACGGTGCCGTCCGGTCAGCGCCCTGGGGACCCATCTACAGGCTCGCCTCATCCCCAGGTGTTACCGACGCTGCCTTAAATTTGCCCCATGGCGATGCGCCGCCGCCACCGCCGCCGCCGCCTGTTCTCTCGCCGGCGCCGCCCGCAGTGGACGCGTCGCTGCAGCCGCCGGGCGCCTCCCTGGGTCACGCGCCGCCGACCGCTTCCCGTGACCAGCTGTTCTCCGGCATGGAACTCTTGCCCGCTCCGGACCAGCTGTCGTCTTCGCCAGTCGGGTGCTCCGACTCGATGGAGGTCGACCCTTCGGCCCCTTCTGACTATCTACGGGCGCATACACCTCATGTTGGCGTGCACCCTGGACTAGGTTTTCAGGCGTTTCCTAGCTCCACTCGAACCGAATGGCCGGGTGCGGGTGGCACAGCCTCGCCTGTTGTTAGGCTCCCCACCTCGTCGCATACGTCAACATGGGGTCCTCCCCACGGCGGGCGGAAGCCTTATACCACCACCGTTCGCCGATTTGCGGGGGAGGAATGTGGTGTCACCGCCAGACACCACACTTGCTAGGTGGTAGCTTTTAAATCGGCCGCGGTCCGCTAGTATACGACGGACCCGCGTGTCGCCACTGTCAGTAATTGCAGACCGAGCGCCACCACACGGCAGGTCAAGAGAGACGTACTAGCACTCGCCCAGTTGTACAGCCGACGTTGCTAGCCATGGTTCACTGAGAATTACGCTCTCATTGCCGAGACGATAGTTAGCATAGCCTTCAGCTACATTTGCTACGACCTAGCAAGGCGCCGTATTCAATTGCTATAATACTTGTGTGTCATCAAGAGCAATGTTCTACAAATGTGGATTAAAGTTAAGTATTCCAGAAGCTACGTACTTTTCTTTATAGCATTCATTACGTATCCTGTTTCAGACCTCACGCCAGCCTGCGTGAGCTTATCTCTCTTCAACGAAACAGTGTTGGCACGTCTGCCGACACTTACTCTGTATACCATCTGCATTATTTGGACGTTGTGTAATCCCACATTTCTCGCGTGTTTACGCACATATTGATTGTTCTTTGCAGTGGTGGTGGTGGTTTCAGTCTGAAGCCTCATCTGATGCAACTTTCCATGCTGGTCTATCATATGCAGACCTCTTCGTTTTTGCACTGCGAAACTGCTAATTGCAGGCAAACCTTAGTCTTTCTCTGTAGTTTGTACCAACCCCACCCTCCCCCTCCCACATTTACCAACATTATCTGACTGACGTTTCTTTTATGGCTAAATATGTGTCCTACCAACCGATCACTTCTTTAAGTTAAGCTATGCCATAACTTTCGGCTCTTCGGAATGCGATTCAGTCTCTTCTCATTATTGACTGAAGAAGACTGACTGAAAAAAGTATGGTGAAGATGAGATGGGTAGATCGGATACTGTCGATCTAATCTCCAACACTCGCCTGTAGCACCGCATTTCATCTCTTGGAGTGTGAACTGCTTATCACCCATGATTCAGTTCTGTACAGGGCTTCACTTCAGAAAAGTCTTAATATTTAAACTTATATTCGTTTTTAACAAATTTGTCTTTTTCGAAATGCTTTTCTTGCTGTAGCCAGTCTGCATTTGATATCACCTCTACTTCAGCCAGAGTCACTTCCGTTAGACGCTGTGGCGATTCAGTCCTTGGTCTACTACTTGTGGGCCACTACGTATTTATTTCCGGAAATTAGTTCCTCATCTCAGTCAATTTAGTATCATCTACCACCTTCGTAACTTTCACACTAAAGGTCTCAAAGTCCCTGGCTATTTTCAAAAATATTCTGAATAAATGTGCCGAAAGAGGTGGTGTAATGGTTAACACAGCAGATCCACAGTCGGGAGAACATCGGTTTACAATACAGTATGGCCACCCAAATTTAGGTTTCCGCTGAAGGTAAAAGTTCTGAGCACTATGGGACTTAACTTCGGAGGTCATCAGTCCCCTAGAACTTAGAACTACTTAAACCCAACTAACCTAAGGACACCACACACATCCATGCCCGAGGCAGGATTCGAACCTGCGGCTGTAGCAGTCGAGTGGTTCCAGACTGTAGCGCCTAGACCAGGTCGGCCACCCCGGCAGGCGAAGGTAAAAGCCAGGACGGTTCCACAGACAGTGAAAAGTGGCCCATGTCCTTTCCCACCCTTCCCCAATCAGTTCTTCTTCTTCATAGCTGTAATAGGAGGAAGAATAATAAATTTTCGCACATCGTACACACGAGTATGTCCCTACCGAGCCGCATGGATCCAAGAGGTGCAGAAAAAGAAATATGGCGTCCTGGGTGACATGGCGGCAGTTCCTCCGAGACGACTACCGTCTAGAAGCGTCAGGACAGCATGCTGCATCTAGATCCCAGCAGTCCTTCCGTTATAGTAACTGTACAGATGGACTGCGATCGCTGAAAATTCCTACTTGATAAGGGAGTTAGGGTCAAATGACGTCACAGAATGGCAAATCTCAAACTATGTCGGTTGTGCTATTTAAAGAAAGAAAAACATAACACGTATAAAAATACATAAGAACACTCAACGAAAGATTAGCCACTCGCCGCCCACCTCCTACTTTGTAACACCGCTCAAATCTACGAGAAAAAGAATCCACAAATTTCAGGTGCACCAAGCACAGCTGAAGCGACTCATTAATGGCCAGCGACCAAACTGTGGTGGTGTTAATACTGGCAGTACTTCTGCTACTGCTGTTTTTCGGCACTAATAGTAATAATAATAATAATAATAATAATAATAATAACCCCCGTGGAGGCCCGGGAAAAGAATAGGCCTCCGGTATGTTCTGCCAGTCGTAAAAAGCGACGAAAAGAGCAATAGGGCTAACCCCCCTTTTAGTGTGATTAGTTGGTTCAGGACAGAACTAAAGAAGCCTCGGATAAGGGCCGTCATGGTCGGGGACGACGCTTGAACCCTATGCCCGCCCACAATAGTAACGACACTGCTAGCCACACGGAAAATGATTTAAATCCAAATAGAGGTGTTTTGCAGGACATGTTTCCCGCAACCACTCTAGAAGGAAAACAAAGACAGAGGATGAGATGGTCAGATGAAGTTAACAGACACCTCACGTTCTGTTATTACCAAGCAACAAACTTAGGAACCAACACAACTGGATACAGATCACAAGTATACACAGCATTTATTACCCGATACCCAGAATTAAAATTTTTAACAGAACAACGTCTAGCTGATCAGATTCGTGTAGTAATAAAAAATAACAGGATACCCCAGTCAGAATTAGAAAACATCAAACAACAAGTACAACAAATACTGGAACAAAATAATGTGCAATCAGAAGAAGAAGAAAATACAGTAATGGACTCAAACATCCCAGAGCAAACAAACAAAGAACAACACGCATCAATTAAACAATCAGAGGAAAACGAAATCTTAAGACAGCCACCAGAACAAGCACAAATAGAACACAAAGTGAGACAAATGTTAGATATAGAAGAAGAATTTCAGTTGACATATATAGAATACAGACACAAATACAGACATTAGACCTTCCTTGCATAGACCACCAAATAACCCACAAGTCGAAACAACAATAACAACTATCAACACAATCATACACAACAAAATAAATGAAAATACAACTATGGAAGAGTTACAACTACTGGTTTATGTAGGAGCACTCACTACACTAAATATACACACTAGGCAGAGATCAGAACCAACCAACACACAGAAAAAAACCCCAAAACTAGCATGGCAACACAGGCTACAGATCAGAATAGAAAAACTGAGAAAAGACATCAGACAGCTAACATAATTTATAAGAAATGAAATATCAGACAAAAAACGAAAAAGGTTGGGTAAAATCTTACAACAAGAAGCGATAGAGCAATTAGATGACAAGAAGCAGAAATTACAAGCATTGGCCAAACGACTTAGAAGATACAAAAAAAGTGAAAATAGAAGGAAACAAAACCAAACATTCAACACAAACCAAAAGAAATTTTACCAGACAGTAGATAACACACACATTAAAATAGACAATCCACCAAACATAACAGACATGGAACACTTCTGGAGCAACATATGGTCAAACCCGGTACAACATAACAGACACGCACGGTGGATACAAGCAGAAACAGACTCATACAAGATGATACCACAAATGCCTGAAGTGATAATTTTGGAACATGAAATCACCCGAGCAATTAATTCTACTCACAATTGGAAAGCCCCTGGAAATGATAACATAACAAATTTCTGGCTAAAGAAGTTCACCTCTACACATTCACATCTAACTAAATTATTTAACAGTTACATTGCAGACCCATACACATTCCCTGATACACTTACACAAGGAATAACTTATCTGAAACCTAAAGATCTAGCAGACACAGCAAACCCAGCAACATATCGCCCCATAACATGCCTACCAACAATATACAAAATATTAACTTCAGTCATTACACAGAAATTAATGACACATACAACACAGAACAAAATTATAAATGAAGAACAAAAAGGCTGCTGCAAAGGAGCACAAGGATGTAAAGAGCAACTGATAATAGATACAGACGTAACATATCAAGCTAAAACTAAACAAAGGTCACTGCACTACGCATACATTGATTACCAAAAAGCTTTTGATAGTGTACCCCACTCATGGTTACTACAGATATTGGAAATATACAAAGTAGATCCTAAATTAATACAGTTTCTAAACATAGTAATGAAAAATTGGAAAACCACACTTTATAGTCAAACAAATTCAAATAATATCACATCACAGCCAATACAGATTAAGTGTGTAATATACCAAGGAGACTCATTAAGTCCTTTCTGGTTCTGCCTTGCTCTGAACCCAATGTCCAACATGCTAAATAATACAAATTATGGATATAATATTACTGGAGCATACCCACACAAAATAACACATTTACTATACATGGATGATCTAAAACTACTGGCAGCAACAAATCAACAACTCAACCAATTACTAAAGATAACAGAAGTATTCAGCAATGATATAAATATGGCTTTTGGAACAGCCAAATGTAAGAAAAATAGCATAGTCAAGGGAAAACACACTAAACAAGAAGATTACATATTGGATAACCACAGCGACTGCATAGAAGCGATGGAAAAAACAGATGCCTATAAATATCTAGGATACAGACAAAAAATAGGAATAGATAATACAAATATTAAAGAAGAGCTAAAAGAAAAATATAGGCAAAGACTAACAAAAATACTGAAAACAGAATTGACAGCAAGAAACAAGACAAAAGCTATAAATACCTATGCTATACCAATATTGACCTACTCATTTGGAGTAGTGAAATGGATTAACACAGACTTAGAAGCACTCAATACACTTAGAAGATCACAATGCCACAAATATAGAATACATCACATACATTCAGCAACAGAAAGATTCACATTAAGCAGAAAGGAAGGAGGAAGGAGATTTATCGACATAAAAAACCTACATTATGGACAGGTAGACAATTTAAGAAAATTCTTTATAGAACGAGCAGAAACTAGCAAAATACACAAAGCAATCACTCATATAAATACATCATCTACACCATAGCAATTTCATAACCACTTCTACAACCCTTTTGATCACATAACATCAACAGATGCAAAGAAAGTAAATTGGAAAAAGAAAACACTACATGGCAAGCACCCGTATCATCTAACACAGCCACACATCGATCAAGACGCATCCAACACATGGCTAAGAAAAGGAGATATATACAGTGAGAGGGAAGGATTCATGATTGCAATACAGGATCAAACAATAAACACCAGATATTACAGCTAGCATACTATGAAAGATCCCACTACCACAACAGATAAATGCCGACTTTGCAAACAACAAATAGAAACAGTAGATCACATCACAAGCGGATGTACAATACTAGCAAATACAGAATACCCCAGAAGACATTACAATGTAGCAAAAAAAAAATACATAAACAACTTGCCATACAACATAAACTAATAAAACAACACGTTCCCACATACAAGTATGCACCACAAAATGTACTGGGGAATGATGAATACAAATTATACTGGAACAGAACTATTATAACAGATAAAACAACACCACATAACAAACCTGACATCATACTCACCAATAAAAAGAAGAAATTAACACAACTAATCGAAATATCCATACCAAATACAACAAATATACAGAAGAAAACAGGAGAAAAAATTGAAAAATACATCCAACCGGCTGAGGAAGTCAAGGACATGTGGCATCAGGCTAAAGTTGACATTATACCAATTATACTATCAACTACAGGAGTCATACCACACAGTATCCACCAGTACATCAACGCAATACTGCTACATCCAAATATATATATACAGCTACAGAAATCTGTAATTATTGATACATGTTCAATTACCCGAAAGTTCCTAAATGCAATATAACATATACCGTACAGTTAAAAGGAAGTCACGCTTGATCAAGGTCCGCGTCACTTTCCATTTTTGACCAGACATAACGTCTGAGATAGGAAATAATAATGATAATAATAATAATAGTGGTGACATTAATTACAGCAATGATAATGGCAATATAAAAAGACTTTTTGTGAATTCTGGGGAAAGGAAATTTAAGGAGACTACACCATCTAAGAATAGTCGGTATTGAGAAAGATCAGGTTGGAAAGAAGCATGCCGAGGGGTAACGAGTGCGTTCAGGGACAGTGGTAGTCGATGTTGTTGCTTAGTAGAGATGTCGTTAACTGTCTTCTGAAGCTGGAGATGTTATTCAGTTCTCTGCTGCATTGCGGGTGGTTATTCCAGAGTCGGGTTTCTGCTACTGAGGAGGACTTTGAGAAAGTGGCTCAACGATGGGTGGGGACAGAAAGGATTTTGCTCAGATGGGAACGGGTCTTTCTGCCACGTCGCTCAGAGAAGAGTCTTAAGGTCGAGGAGACATGTCTGTGACAGTGTAAGTTGACTTGACAGTAGAGAAGACAGAATGTATGGAAATCTCTGCGCTTGTTTCCAAGCAGCTAGGAGAGCTGAGCGTATGATGGTGAAATATGATCAAAGAGTTGAACAACACAGATATAAAGAACACAGGCATTACTGTCCAGCTGCAGGCGTCGTGAGATTTCCTGAGATATATCTGGCAGGATAACATCGTTGTAATCAGTAATTGGAAGTGTAGCTGCTTGTATCTGCTTGTAATATGTCTCTGTTTCAAATCAAGAGGGTAGAGCTTTTTATATTTTTGTAGGACATGGAGAGATGCTGATGCCTTCTTGCTCATTGCGGTTATGTCCTCAGTCCAATTTCGGTTTTCATGTGTTATTATTTCTAGACTCTTTGCTGAGAAAGAGAAATAATATTTACCCCATTTAGGACTAAAGATGGTAAGAATTCCAGATATTATGGGCTAATGAGACTAGAATGACCAACCTGTACAGCTTACGTTTTCGACTGGTTGATCTTTAACCCTATATCCTGCTCCCATTTTGGTTGGTTGGTTGGGTTGGGGAGGAATGGGGCTAAACTGCTTGGTTAACAGTCCCGTTCATTTTGGTACTGCACACAGATTGGTATTGAGATTCATGATAGCTTTCTTCGGGTTTATTAGTTTTGCAGTTAGATAAAACCGGTGATCATCAGCGTATCATCAGCGTATTTGTGAGAGGAAAAAATGATGACATGTTATTTTAGTATATGACCTAATATCGAAGTTGGGGGATGCCTGTTAATACCTACATCCACGACGCACGCTGGAAAAATTGTCCCTGAGGATTATGAGACTTAACATCGGAGGTCATCAGTCCCCTAGAACTTAGAACTACTCCACCCTAACTAACCTAAGGACATCACACACATCCATGCCCGAGGCAGGATTCGAACCTGCTACCGTAGCAGTCGCGCGGTTCCGGACTGAAGCGCCTAGAGCCGCTCGGCCACAGCGGGCGGCGCACGCTGGAATGATGTCAGGTGTGAGCGAAGCCATTGCTATGCACTTGGTGAGAAATTCGCGACTGGTTCCTTCTGTGACTGAATGGTGCTGAAATCTGTTGCGAACATCTGATTCTACCTGCGTATTCACGAGGTGTTGCATACATTTGATCTATGGGAACTAAATTCGACACTTACACTTGTGTTTTCGTGTTTGGTGACAGTGTCACCTTCGAAAGGTTTGAGGTACGATCAGATTACAGAAATACTGCTAAATGAAGACCCAGTTGCGGATCTGGTAATGATTTCGAAGACCACAATGACTGTAAGGTATTACCAAGAGAAAGTTAAGATATTTCGAGTGACGCTGAAATTATTCACGAACCGGGATTTTCGCACGAGAAATAAGGAAAATGTAGGAAATAGTGAGTAGAGATTGCTGATATACGGCGTGTTTACACCTTAAAATTACCCTTTTTCTAACGAAGTTAATCCTCATTGTGGACGAAGTGAGGAACCTAGCGAAAATGAATGTTTTGAGCTTATAATGGACAGGGAATTGATGGGATATATTTCTAGTAAAATTAATAGTTTCTACAAAGTAATTAATGAGCGATGTCAAGGATCTTCCAGGGGAATACAGTGGACAGATACAACTGCAAACTAAATGTATCAGTTTTTACCGGTCTACATGCAAAAGGCTCACGTCGAAAAGAATAGAACGAAAGACTCTTGGTCTACAAACCCACTGACTAAAACACCTTTCTTTTCGAAACCAATACCTAGGTACCGTTTCTTCGAATGTTACGTTTTAGTGACTCAGGCATTTTGAGAGGCCCTGAGAAGGAAGATAGGCTTCAGGTAAATTCTAAATTAATTCAGAGATTTGTACATTGACGAGTCTCTAATTCCGTGGAAAGGTAGACTTGTTTTTAAACAGGGATAGATTTGAAACAATTTTTTTTATATCGTGCGACGTTGAAACTAGATTTATTTTAGATATTGTAGTGTACTCAGGAAGAGAAACAGAAATTGTAGATACATGTTCCATTGGTGTTTCTAGCGCTGTTGTAACTATCCTGTTGGAACCTTACCTTAAAAAAAAAATCTACACTTCCATGTAGTACTTATCAGGTAATTAAATACAATAAAATGGGATGATAAGAAAATAGCAATCTAATAGCTTGCTTTATTTCAAAGGATTAACACAGTATACTTTAAAGTTACTTGGCTAGCTCATGATCCGACCGGCTACGGGAAACATTGCAGCTAGATTAAGGTGCCTACTCGCTGACTGATTACGTCTGCTGCCAACAACATACCCGACATGTCCTCACATAAAACCGACAAACCACAGAAGCTGACTAAGGGAGAAGAAAAAGAAATCGCAACACAAAAATTAACGTAGACAGAAATGACTGAAATTTCACCATTCCCTACTTTGACATGCTTGCATAGCAGTAGTTTTCCGACCTGTGTACACAATCGTAATGCTAAGTGAAACACTGATAATGGCGAGTGCGCAGGTAGATAATGACTTCAGAGTTTTGAGAGTTGACGGTATTATAGCTCCAAATTCACCTGCATCAGACACTTACTTCTCAGAGTTACGGACGAATCCTTATCAGATGATGCATTTATATGAATTCCAAAGCAATTTACTAAGTCCTGATATCAACAAATAATTATTTTAGTACTGAAACTCCATATAGGGTGTTGGATTTAACTTGGGTCAATTAAATATCTTGGAAACGACCCACGCACGAAAAAAATATTCTATGTTGAAAGATAATGTATTAGTTTGTTGCATAAGTTCGTAGCGTTTTCCCATAAGTTTAATAATCACAACAGATACATATAACATAGGCGTTAGTCAACAGTAACATACATATTCTCCTTCACTATTTACAACAGTCTGCCAAAGCTGAGGTAACTTTCAGATACCGCGATTATAGAAATCACGTGGTTTTGAGGTGCAGAACTATTCGCGCCATGTTCGGTGCGCATTTTCATACGCAAAGGAAGTTCCTTCAAGGTTGTTCGGAAAAGAGCGGAAAACGTGAAAATCTGAAGGCGGAAGATCCGGTGGAATGACTTCCCAACCCAGCCCCTGCGTAGTTTTTTTTCTTTTTCGGTCGTTCGATTGCATTTGCAAAACGTCTCAGTTGACAATAAATGATCGTTACACCTCGGGGAAGCAATTCATAACATCACACCGTCGCTGTTCCACCAATTGCATAACATTATCTTTGGTGGATGCGCGCAAGTATTCGTACGGGGAGTTTTATGCTTTGTTTGGGCTCAACCTTTTATTTATTTTTTTGCTTATGTCAGAGTAATGGCACCATTTCTCTTCATCAGTAGGAGTACAGAATAGGAATAGCCGGTGTTGTTCACGAACCAGTTGATGAAGAGCAAGCAGAGAAGCATATAAGGCTAACAACCGATTTTACTAATTTTGGCTTGGAGCATGTGTACCCACAGAGCCGATTCTTGCATCTTCCCCATTGCATGAGAATGTCGCAAGATCGTGGAATGATCACAGTTCAACACATCTTCCGGTTCTCGAGAACACTGACGTGAATGATTGTCCATTAATGCCTTTAAACGATCTTCATCAATCCCCGAAGGTCTTCCTCAACGTAGAGAGACACAATTGTCAAAACGATCCTCCTTAAAACGAGAAAACCACTTTCTTGCTATACTCTGTCCAATGCCATTATTCGCATTCCAATGACATTATCCCCATTCACGGTAAAAATCGTTTCCGGCTGCCTCCACTGCTGTGACGCTTCTATTAGTCTTCTATCTGATTTCAATACAGTATATGTCGGAATGTTACGATATCTCAACTTGACCCTCCATTTTCTAGCGTCCACAGCTGCACTCACAATCTGCAAACGACAGAATTGTTTTATAACATATAAACTGACCAAATAGACCTGCGTTTCCGCATCCGGTGACATCTGAGGGATGAGGATGACATGGCGGCCGGTGGGTACTTTGGGGACCTTCAAAGCCTGTTCCGATGGTGTTTTCGTGTTAGTTTTTTACTCTCAAGTGCAACAGCGAACTACGAATAAGAAATGACAATCGATAAATAAATCCATAACAGTCTTAATACCAACAGGCAAAACAAAAGTGCTACAGACTAATGTACCAACCATGTAAGAAAGGGGATATCTGACTGTGTTACAATTTGCCGCCACCTCCTAACCACCTTTCCTGAGTGGCTGGCTTCAGTTTTGTATTTTGAAATTGGAACACGCCCACCATTTAAAGTACATATTCGGATTCCACGCAAAAAATACTTACCTTTTACTCAAACCATTGTTACCCATTCATGGTAGATGGCGCTGTAATCCACAAAAGTCAAGTGTGCTAATTTCTGCAGATAACCCTTTCTCGCCCACCGACTACAATCGTGTACATTAACGTTTACTGTGTCTTAGCTGTAACAGAAATAGTTTTCTCCAGTGGAAACCTCATGTACACATTTATGAATGTTCAACCTTTTCATCATGCACAAGTGCTGCTAACTGTTGGGCATCACTATAAAAATATGGACAGGTCAATGTAGCACTGAGCGGTAGCTTATGGCTCTGAGCACTATGGGACTTAACTTCTAAGGTCATCAGTCCCCTAGAACTTAGAACTACTTAAACCTAACTAACCTAAGGACATCACACAACACCCAGCCATCATGAGGCAGAGAAAATCCCTGACCCCGCCGGGAATCGAACCCGGGAACCCGGGCGTGGGAAGCGAGAACGCTACCGCACGACCACGAGATGCGAGCGCGGTAGCTTATGACCGCCAGAATACACGGAAGCTGTTGGTTAGTTATATTCCATATGAAATTCAATATTATTATTGTTATTTTGCATGGTAATCAATGAATGATCAGTTTATTTATTTCAACAGTGAATGTTTCAAAATAGCCGCGCGGGATTAGCCGAGCGGTCTAGGGGGTTGGAGTCTTGGACAGTGCTGCTGGTCCCGGCGAAGGTTCGAGTCCTCCCTCGGGCATGGGTGTGTGTGTTTGTCCTTAGGATAATTTAGGTTAAGTAGTGTGTAAGCTTAGGGACTGATGACCTTACCAGTTAAGTCCCATAAGATATCACACACATTTTGTTTCAAAATGCTGGCCGGTGTGGCTGTGCGGTTCTAGGCGCTTCAGTCTGGAACCACGTGACCGCTACGGTCGCAGATTCGAATCCTGCCTCGGGCATGGATGTGTGTGATGTCCTTAGGTTAGTTAGGTTTAAGTAATTCTAAGTTCTTGGGGACTGATGACCACAGATGTTAAGTCCCATAGTGCTCAGAGCCATATGAACCATTTTTTTTGTTTCAAAGTAAGTTATTTTAGTCACAAAAAGAAGCCAGTTGTAAAAAGGTACATTTTGAAAACGGGTACATTTTTTGTACAAATCTTCTAACTAAAATTGTTACAAAATCACCTAAGACCATTACAATGTAAAGAAAAATTTACTTCCGTCCAGAAAAAAATTCAAGCCTCAAAGGGTTCAGAACCGACACATTTGATTCTACATTTCATTTACCATGTGAATGTAAACCTTTGTGTTTTTTAACGGTTGATATTGATGTTCAAACGTTACTTGAGTGTTGCAGGTGTGACTGTACAGTACAAATAATATGGCTAGAGACTGACATTTCTGGAATGTAAGCTATTTGTATGTTAATGTAGTTTCCTATTCCCTACGGGGTTTGCCGACCGTAGTGGCCGAGCGGCTCTAGGCGCTACAGTCCGGAACCGCGCGACCGCTACGGTCGCAGGTTCGAATCCTGCCTCGGGCATGGATGATTGTGATGTCCTTAGGTTAGTTCTAGGGGACTGACACTGACGACCGCAGAAGTTAAGTCCCATAGAGCTCAGAGCCATTTGAACCATTTTGAACCCTACAGGATTGATTCTGGTGAGTTCCCAAACCATAGGTATGCTTGACTTCGATGGTCGTCCTCGAACCCCGCCAGCAATGTGTGTCCGTCCAACCGCCATAACTCTCGCTCCGGCTGCTACGCGTCTGCCGGCATTGCAATAAGTTAAAATGTCCATAAAGTGATAGTGACAGGTGCACATGCCATGGATACTCACTGAAATCAGGCACCGCAGTGGTGAAAGCCAAGGGGACTTACCGAAATCAAGGCACCCAGTGTATGCAAGGGGACCCGCTGATATCAAGAATCCTGACTGGAACCGAAAACTAATACATCCATGTCCATGTTGCTGGAACACGTTAAAAGTAGTTTCTAATCAGGCATTCAAAATGCTAACCGTATTGTACTGCACACTCAACAACTAGAGTAAATTTCGAACATAAATACCAACCGCGAGAACACAAAGGTTTATATTCACGATTTTCGTAGATCCTAAATGATGTATACAATGAAATGCATCGGTTCTTAATTCCAAAATGCAGGCAAGCTTTATGTGTGTCGATTACAGTGCCATCTACCACGAATGGAAAAATGGTTCAAATGGTTCTAAGCCATCTGAGGTCATCAGTCCCCTAGAACTTAGAACTACTTAAACCTAATTAACCTAAAGACAGCACACACATCCATGCCCGAGGCAGGATTCGAACCTGCGACCGTAGCAGCAGCGCGGTTCCAGCCTGAAGCACCTAGAACCGCTCGGCCACAACGGCCGGCACGAATGGAAAACAGTGATTTGAATAAACCATACGAATATTTTGGCGTACAAAATAAAGTAAAAATGGGGAATTCTTACTTGAAAAGACAAAGTTGATCCCACCTTCGCAGAGGTTGTAGCACGACAGATATCATCCTTTACCTATATCAACTTTTCACCTGGAAAATTTTTTTCGTGTTGTACGTCGTTTTCGAAATATCTAGTCATCTAAAGTTGAAACAAATACCCTCTATATATTTTAATGTCATTATTATTAAAATCTAAGGTATCTGTAACCACAGTAAAAGTGATAGTGACGGCAAGTTAAATTTTATTGAAAGGAGGCCGGGGGCGGCGGTGGGGGTGGTGGGGTACTGGTTCTCCCCGCCCCAGTACCTGCGTTAATAATTCCCTATTAACTGAGAATAGATAGCAATGTAAATAACATTTGTTGTCTGGTGTATGGTTCTGAGACAGATAATTCGAAATGGAAACACATTTTAACGAATTTTCTCCGTCCTTTAGCCTTAACGACACTAATTAACGTGTGCACCGATAAATGAGTAATCCAAAAACAAAATAACATTCGTGCATAAATATACCTGTTTCACGCAGTCCGCAGGGCTTAATTAATGGCAGAATGCGGTACATTGTTGACATGATACCCTGCGAATTTTTAAACAGTAAATAAGCCCGTTGCAATAACAGATATGCAGCAGGAGTCCCATTGGCCTAGCGTTTCGAGGTTAGAGGTACAGTGTCGGGTGACATCAAAAGTCTTACCACATTTCACAGAACTGACAGCATACACACTAGCTAATCTAAGGTATTATGTAATAAGTGTACAAAAGCAGACCTTAGCAATGTGTGTTGAAAAAAGGAAGGAAAGTTAGGGCTTAATGGCCCATCTACGACGATGTCAATAGAAGGGAGCACGCGATCGGATTGGGGAAGGATGGAGAGGGAAAACAGTCGTGCCCCTACATAGGAACCATCCTGGCATCCTTCTTAAGCGATTTAGAGACGCCACGGAAAAGCTACATCTAGATGGCTAGACGGGGATTTGAACCGCTGTACTCCAGAATACAAGTGTCTTACCACTATGCCGTTTCACTGAGTGGCATGCTAAGGCATACTCTATCGTGGGTAGGTAGAGCATCTTCGCGACAGACTACTAACGAAGCTGGAGTACTTATAATGTGCTGCTCAAGGTCCACCAGCATGTCAAACCTTCTCTCTCTTTCCAGTGTGCACAAAGCCGTTCGAGACACACACACACACACACACACACACATACACACACACACACACACAAATCAGTCATTCAGTCTGTTGCCCTTGCAACCACAGTAAAGGCTGCTACCTCTATTCAGTAGACACAAGTTTGTCTGGCTTCTCCACACATACTCCTGCGTTGTGGTCGCACGTATGTTCCGGCTCTCTGAATCGTTGAGGCAAGCAAGTCACCCCACGTCCGTAATGTCCAAGGTGTGTAGAGGTTTTAGTACAGATGGTCAGCCGGCCACGGTGGTCTTGCGGTTCTAGGCGCGCAGTCCGGAACCGCGCGATGCTACCGTCGCAGGTTCGAATCCTGCCTCGGGCATGGATGTGTGTGATGTCCTTAGATTAGTTAGGTTTAAGTAGTTCTAAGTTCTAGGGGACTGATGACCACAGCTGTTAAGTCCCATAGTGCTCAGAGCCATTTGAACCATTTTGAACAGATGGTCATAAAGTCTCAATCCGTTACGAAACTACGATGCATTTAAATAATATATCGTTAGAATCCTTTTCTATGATATTATGGACCTATTATTATCTCTTCTTTTTTAAGGAAACCCAATGAGGGTGTCTACGATACAAGAACGTGTGTCTGTTGTTAGTGTGCGGATGCTTGATTTTTTTTTACGTGGTGGTGCAACAGAAGTTCAGTCGGAAATTTCAGAAGTCAACACCAACAAGAGCAAACATCTGGATATTTCTTAATAAATTCCAGAGAACTGGAAACTTTGCCAATGAATCACGCTTAGGGAGACCTATACCACAAGGGATAATGAATCAGAGAAATACTCAAAAAGAAGCCTGGGTACATCAACTCGTCGTTTAAACGGCAAGTCAGACGTACCAAAATCGAAGATTATGAAATTTAGTCCACTATACACTAAAGAAAAAAGTGCACCACAATCAGATGCTCCACAAATTAGACAAGCATAGCACAGTATAGCATCGCAGGTTGCGTGTTATGACTTGATATTAGCTTCACACATCCAGCACTTCTTATATCACATTTTGTTTACTGATGAAGCCACATTTCCCATGTGGGTAAGAGGGCAGAAACATAACTGCATTATTTGGCGTAAGGAGCCACCTCACGCTACACGCTACCATTGAATATCAAAGAATAATTTCTGGAACCACAGCTTCAGCTGGAAGGCATTTCTGACACTGTGATGTAGCGCTCCCACATTTTACACTCTAGTGCAGCAGCTATATCGAAGATTTGGCAACTGTTGGGTACCAGAAGTTCAACTGGTTTAACATACTTGGACGTTTAACACCCTTGGACTTTTTCTTTGGGTGGGGATACATAAAGTCACAGGATTTCAAAATAAACTTGACGGTTTTGCAGGATATAAGTGCTCGAATCCACGATGAAGCGTCGGATATTTCAGGAGATACGGTTCATAAAGTATTCAGGTCTGCTCTTCAGCGATGTAAATAATGCTTCGAAATAGTCAGAGTGAATGCTGAAGTGCGATGAAAGAATCACAGAAGGAGTTGTGCAACGAAAGTTGGTAGGCGTATTTCTACATCTGAAAGATAACATATATTCAGATTTTATACCAATTTCATAAGAGTAACGCATGTAGAACCACTAAGAGTATGCAAATCATGTTTGCTTTAAACACTCGCTGTAACGGCTGCGAACAATAGCTTCCTTTAAGGGTCACCGAGTTTGAACGAAGTGGTGTAACAGGGCTAAAGGATGTTTCTTCTGCGATTTGCAGAAGGATTTGACAGGAATGTAGCCGCTATACATGATTGCTGGCAGCGCTGTTCACGACAATCTGCTGTCGGAAGAAGACCTGACTCTGGCCGGCCACGTGGTGTTACCGATAAGGAAAACCATTGTGTTTGAAATGTGGATCTGGCAGTTAGTACTGCATCTAGAGCAGCAATCTGAGCAGCAGTTGATACCACAGTGGCAGAACGAACTGTTACAAAACGATTACTTCAAAGAGAGCTCCGAGGCAGACGCACTGACCATTCCACTGACCCCAAAGCTCTCCATTTACGACTCATTGGTGTCACGCGAGAGGTAATTGGAGGGCTGGGTGAAGGTCTGTTGTATTATCTGATGAAAGCTCGTTATGCCTCGATGACAGTGATGGTGATGTGACGGTTAGAAGGGGGCCAGTTGAGGAGCTTGCAACCAACCTC
Organism: Schistocerca cancellata; assembly: GCF_023864275.1. NCBI lineage: Eukaryota > Metazoa > Arthropoda > Insecta > Orthoptera > Acrididae > Schistocerca > Schistocerca cancellata. The sequence goes on along the minus strand of NC_064630.1, from coordinate 688,596,799 downwards.
TCTGCCTGCTAGACGCACTGGACCTACACCTGGAGTTATCGTCTGGATTTGATTTCGTACGACAGCAGAAGCACTCTAATAGTTATCCCAAGCACCATGACTGCAAATTTGTACGTCAGTCTGGTGATTCGACCTGTTGTGCTGCCATGCAAGAACAGCATTTCCAACTGGATAACGCTCGATCATCAGATCTGTCTCCAACCGAACACATAGGACATCATCGTGCGAAACTCCAGTGTCGTCCAAAGGCAGGTACAACAGGCGTAGGATTCCATCTCACAAACTGACATCCGGCACCTAACACAAAGCATACACGTTTGCGTGCTTGCATTCAACAACTTGGTGGTTACACTGGTCATTAATATACCAGTATTTCACATTTGCAATTGTTTATCTTGCGCTTACATTAAACTGTGCAATGTTAATCACTTAAATATCTTAGGTAGATAAATGTATTCTCGAAATTACATTGTTGTTGTTGTTGTCTTCAGTCCTGAGACTGGTTTGATGCAGCTCTCCATGCTACTCTATCCTGTGCAAGCTTCTTCATCTCCCAGTACTTACTGGAACCTACATCCTTCTGAATCTGCTTAGTGCATTCATCTCTTCGTCTCCCTCTAAATTTTTACCATCCACGCTGCCCTCCAATGCTAAATTTTTGATCCCTTGATGCCTCAGGACATGTCCTACCAACCGGTCCCTTCTTCTTGTCAAGTTGTTCCACAAACTCCTCTTCTCCCCAATTCTATTCAATATCTCCTCATTAGTTATTTGATCTACCCATTTAATCTCCAGCATTCTTCTGTAGCACCACATTTCGAAAGCTTCTATTCTCTTCTTGTCCAAATTATTTATCGTCCATGTTTCACTTCCATACATGGCTACACTCCATACAAATACTTTCAGAAACGACTTCCTGACACTTAAATCGGTACTCGATGTTAACAAATTTCTCTTCTTCAGAAACGCTTTCCTTGCCATTGCCAGTCTACATTTTATATCCTCTCTACTTCGACCATCATCAGTTATTTTGCTCCCCAAATAGCAAAACTCCTTTACTACATTAAGTGTCTCATTTCCTAATCTAATTCCCTCAGCATCACCCGACTTAATTCGACTACAATCCATTATCAAATGGTTCAAATGGCTCTGAGCACTATGGGATGTAACATCTATGGTCATCAGTCCCCTAGAACTTAGAACTACTTAAACGTAAGTAACCTAAGGACATCACACAACACCCAGTCGTCACGAGGCAGAGAAAATCCCTGACCCCGCCGGGAATCGTATCCGGGAACCCGGGCGCGGGAAGCGAGAACGCTACCGCACGACCACGAGCTACGGACATTCCATTATCCTTGTTTTGCTTTTGTTGATGTTCATCTTATATCCTCCTTTCAAGACACTGTCCATTCCGTTCAACTGCTCTTCCAAGTCCTTTGCTGTCTCTGACAAAATTACAATGTCATCGGCGAACCTCAGCGTTTTTATTTCTTCTCCATGGACTTTAAAACCTACTCCGAATTATTCTTTTGTTTCCTTTACTGCTTGCTCAATATACAGATTGAATAATATCGGGGACAGGCTACAACCCTGTCTCACCCCCTTCCCAACCGCTGCTTCCCTTTCATGCCCCTCGACTCTTATAGCTGCCATCTGGTTTCTGTACAAATTGTAAATAGCCTTTCGCTCCCTGTATTTTACCCCAGCCACCTTTTGAATTTGAAAGAGAGTATTCCAGTCAACATTGTCAAAAGCTTTCTCTAAGTCCACAGATGCTAGAAATGTAGAAATTACATTACCCTACATTAATTATTTTTGACGTGATTTTTTTTTCGTCAATATATATACATACAGCGCCAATAAACCTGATTTGACACCCTTGGATTTTTTGCATGGGGTACAAGGGGAGGGATTGCTAGTACCTAAGTGCTCGAATCCAGGATGCAGCATCAGCTATTTCAGGAAATAGGGTTCAGAAAGTACTCCGGTCTGTTCTTCAGCGATGTAATTAATGCTTTCAAATGGCTGTAAGCAATGTTCAAGTTCGATTAACGTATATACTCCCACTGACAATAATAATAAGACATATGTATGATGTAAATGCAGCCATTACTTTTTTTGAATGCAGTGAGACTTCATAACAACCATGTATGATGCTCATGACATTCACATTATACTCATAAAATTCTATGCTCTAATTACGTATTATGCCGTCTGAACACATGCTGTCAAAACTAGCTGCAGCAGAATAAAGGTGTTAGCAGCTTTTGTTGGCACATGTAAAAAATTTTTTCCGTAAAAGCTGTGTAGCATAACCTAAAAATTTTTTTATAGAAAACACAGAGACAGAAGGGGAGAGAGAGAAATATAGATAAACAGTTAGGGTGTCTTCTGTTTGATATATGCTCTGAATTTTAGAAGTTTCTGTAGAATATACAAAGGTATATCCAGCTGATGCGCAGAATTTGAATGTTCAGGGGGAGGGAGTACTTTTGGGCTGACCGATGTTGGCTTTGTATCCATAAACAAAAGAACAAGAAATTACTCGCATAAATCATTTGGCGGACGTCGAAATGCTGCCACGCTGGAGACAACGGGTAGCAGATTACTGTTTGATAATTCCCTACATGTAAATTTGTGGCAGACGCTCTTTTCGTGCTCTGAATTTGAATAATTTCACCGAGAAGCGAGGCGTTTTGCTATCGGAAAGCTGCATGCGTTTGCTAAAAACGAGCGCTGCGCTTGTTAACGTCACTCGAAAGCGCATAGAATTTGAAACTTACTGATACGATCACAATTTATCTTTTCCCTTGTAACGTTTGGTACGCAATGCTACATTTCCTCATGGTATTGGCTTATAGTATTTTTGACAGCTGATATACGCTAATTACTGATTCCTGTCATAGCATTAAAAGCAAGAGAAGAAGAATACAGGAAATAATGCAGCTATAGGTACCACTAATGATCATCATTGCTCATACCAGCAGCACAGCTACCCTTTATGTTTATGTCGTACGCTGTTTTACCGAGCTTCTGATGCTAATTTTGAACTTTTTACATTCTAAGTCATTGTTAAACCAGAAAGAATGAAAATAATTTGGATGTAGACAGGATAAATTAATACAAATTTTGAACAAAGCAACTTGAGCATACTGAGGCAAAGAAAAAATTCTCAAAGCCTGCTCTAATCTCAATTCAACACTTACAAACTTGTAACGAGTAAACGTTGCTGGTGCACACATGCCCACAATCACAAATATGAAGGGAGTTTCTAGAGCAACTCTGTCGAGGTACGTGAGTAGTTATAGGAGTGAAAGAAGTGCTCAGAATAGAGGTGAAGGTGATAATAAATGAAATAACACGCGTACAAATTTGCCATCGTTGGACATAATATTAATATGTAGGAAGTCTTTTCGGATGATATTTGTCTGGAGTGTGATCTTGCACGGCAGTGAAATGCGGACGACAGACAGTTCAACCAAAAGGAAATAGGATTTTTTTAAATGTAGTGCTTAAGAATAATGTTGAAAATTAGAAAGAATAATTAATGGGAAGGGACTGAACTCAGAAAAAAACTTGGACTAATAAAGGGATCGGTTGGTAGGTATCATCTTGAGACATCAGGAACTCGTCTATTTGACAATGGAGGGAGTGTGGCAGTATAAAGGTGTAGAGGGTTTACCAGGACATCCATACGTGTAAGCATAAGCTGCCAAAGACACTGCTAGCTTGGTTGTAACCACCTATGGCGAGCTAACAAACACTTACAAGCGGCAACATCGGTGAGCCCCTGCACTTCAGCAAAATTGATTGGATATGCCAGATGCCGACAAACTCGCCCATTAACGCACAAAGAAACCTCCAACACTACCCTACACTGTAAATCCGATATATGACATATGGGGCAGTAAACGATTATGAACCCAACTGTTACAGGTATGCTGACGCTGACCGAGAAGCTGACACCGGCAACCAGATGTAGCCGCAGAGTGACACCAGTCCACGAAGTCAAAGGTATTCGTCTGCATGACACCCATTGCTAACAAAGCCTACGCTTGCTTGACATGTCACAGGCAGCAAGAAAACCGCTACTGCTCTTACAACCCGGCCCACCTATCACAGAGGTTTTGTTTCCTTCACTGTTGCCTTGGCAGTGTTTTTCCTCTGCCCTTCAAACCGTGGCCGAGCCGTTCTAGGCGCTACAGTCTGGAACCGTGCGATCGCTACGGTCGCAGGTTCGAATCCTGCCTCGGGTATGGATGTGTGTGATGTCCATAGGCAACTTAGGTTTAAGTAGTTCTAAGTTCTATGGGACTGATGACCTCAGAAGTTACGTCCCATAGTGCTCAGAGCCATTTGAATCATTTTTGAACCTTAAAACCGCCACTCTTCAACTTTTGGCCCAATCTACCTCCAGATGACCGCGTATTAACCGTTAATCATAACCAGACGCACACAAACATCGCAGTACCCACATCCTGTGAGACCTCACGTAGTGAAAACTAACCAGTATGTAAAGATGGCAGTCAGAGCTTTTGTGTTGGCCATCATGCCGGTATGGGCGTGGAGGGGCTCCACCTTATATAACAAGCCAGGACTTGCCTAAAGTAAGCAGGTTCAAACGGATGTGGGATGCTGCAGTTATATTGAGGCGAAGAGGCTTGTACAGGATCGACTGTCGTGGAGTGTGCCCGCGCGGTTGGCCGTGCGGTGTAACGCACATACTGGTTAGTTTTCCCCGGCTTGAATTCGCCCGGAGGATTTGTGTCGAGGGCCGGTGAACCGGCCAGTCTGTCGATGGTTTTTAGGCGGTTTTCCATGTGCCCCGGCGAATGCGGGCTGGTTCCCCTTATTCCACCTCAGTTACACTATGTCGGCGATTGCTGCGCAAACATGTTCTCCACGTACGCGTACACCACCATTACTGTACCACGCAAACATAGGAGTTACATTCATCTGGTGTGAGACGTTCCCTGGAGGGTCCACCGGTGGCCGAACCGCACAATAATCCTGGGTTCTGTGTGGAGCGGAGGAGGGGTGAAGTGGACTGCGGTAGTCGTCGTGGGGTTGTGGACCACTGTGGCTACGGTGGGGACGGAGCCTCTCCATCGTTTCTAGGTCCCCGGTCAACATACAATACAATACAATACAATACAATCGTGGAGTGTAGCATCAATCCAGTCTTCGAGCTGAAGAACACAACAACTACGACAATATGTGTAGGGTCGCTTTTGAGATACAAATAGCTTGAATTATTCTAAGGATCCTGCATTATGGTCAATGCGTTTTATACAGGAATCTATCTGCTTTCATTACGAGATTTGTCAGAATGTAACAGGTCCTTCAGTTTTGCTTCCATTTACAAATTGCGCTGTGTGTTGGGACAGGTTTTCGGAAAAAGTCTTGCCATATTTGCAAATCAGTAATGACACTCCCGTTTAATCGGAATATTCAATTTACATCGATAAAAGCGATGTAGTTATTGTCAGTGGATAACTAATGCAGTCCTGCTGTTCTCTTATTTTTAGTTCATGTTTGCATGCGATGTAGCAGTGCGAAATGCTTCAAACACTGTGAGGCGATCGATGAGCAGGGACATGCATCGGCTTAAGCCATATGGGAGCCGCACCCCAGGGACATGTTCTTGGAAAGGCCTCGAGGGGTGGTCCGAGTGGCCACTGGCCACTGGACAGAGGCGCTGCAGGAAGCCGGGCCATTGTATAGAAACGCAGATAGCCTCTCACAAAGAGAAACGCCTGGGAGAAACTTTTTACGACCAGGAAAAACAGTGAGAACTCCATTTATTAGCTGAAACACACCTCTGTAATCAAGTTGTCGAAAGCTGATCATTTCCCCGGAAAAGCACGCAAGACTACAGGAAAACAACTCAGTGATGGATAGGTGACACTTAGTAATGGACTTTTGAAATCATGGGAGACCAACGAACCATCTGACTTTGCAGAAAAACAACGTTTATTTGATGTGAAGCCAGCCACTACTTGCTAACGAAACTAAAATCTGAGATACACCAGGTGATGATGATGAGGAACAGCACCTTATTGGCCAAAGAAAGAGACAGAGAGAGAGAGTGATGTAATTTTTTTTCGGTAGAGTATGGTAAGAGACAAGCCACGGAGGATGGAGGAGAGTTTTTTGTAACAAGCCGTTTGGTCGTTCAGTGCTCGGAAGATTCTGAGTCGAGCCGACCAAGTACCGTGAGAGACCAAAAACGCAGCAATTCAAGGTTTTCTCTTACTTCACATTAGACAGGAAATCAGTTCAGAAAACCGAGTTCTGAGATCAAGATCCAGAGCCTCTGCCGACAGATTTTTACGCTGAGAGCAGCCGCAGAGACTCCTGAGCTAATGCATTAAAAACTTAGAAACATTTCATGCTAATCTTGAGGTTCCTGTTGGCGAGGGTCGTTCGTTCCACCAATCATCAATTCTGCAGCGACTTGAATCATCACTTGCAGTACTATGCTGATCGTACCACAGCCGAGATATGGAGCACACGGAAATTAGAGTCAACTTTGTTGTAATCTTGTCATTTCATCCTTAATTCTGAAGACTTGCATTTTGTCAGTAATGAATAGTTTACTTTCATCTTCGCCCTCGATTAAAGTGCCGGTAAATCAAATACTGACGAATCGATTCCACAGACCGAACGTGAGGAGAGGGGCTAGTGTAATTGGTTAATACAAACCATAAAAAAAATGCACGGAAGTACGTTTTTTAACACAAACCTACGTTTTTTTAAATGGAACCCCGTTAGTTTTGTTAGCACATCTGAACATATAAACAAATACGTAATCAGTGCCGTTTGTTGCACTGTAAATTGTTAATTACATCCGGAGATATTGTAACCTAAAGTTGACGCTTGAAACCTCCGACGTTCAGTTGCGTGTTGTAACAAACACGGGCCACGGTCGGCGAACAGCATCTGTAGGGACATGTTTACGATGACGACCGTTTCTACGAGTGTGGCTGTAGTGCACTGTTGTGGTTTGGTCTACCTGTCGCAGTGTCCGCATGAAGCGCTTGCTGCTATTGTTATTCTGCATTCATCTCCGCACGCAGACCAACTGTAGTACACCGTGTTACCAGACGTCTGTGATAGTGTAGTGTTGTAGGAACTGTCACCATGGTGTGTTCGAACTCTGAAAAGGCGGAGATGATACTCATCTATGGCGAATGTCGACGAAATGCAGCTGAAGTCTGCAGGGTGTATGCAGAACGGTGCCCGGAGAGAGAGCATCCAACGTGCCGCACATTGCAAAACATGTACCGCCAACTGTATGCAACAGGTATGGTCGTAGCACGCAAACGGATCCGTAACAGGCCCGTCACAGGAGAAGCGGGTGCAGTTGGTGTGTTAGCTGCTGTTGCCATGAACCCACACGAGTACACGGGACATTGCGAGAGCCGATCGACTGAGTCAAAGTAGTGTCATGCGCATACTGCATCGTCACCGCTTTCACCCGGTTCATGTTTCGCTACATCAGAAATTACATGGTGACGACTATAATCATCGAGTGCAATTCTGTCAATGGGCATTAACAGAGAATGCGTTGCAGTTCTACCTCTTTACCGATGAAGTGGGTTTCACAAACCACGGGGCAGTGAATCTACGGAACATGCATTACTGGTCCGTGGACAATCCTCGCTGGCTCAGACAGGTAGAGCGACAGCGATCGTGGACTGTAAATGTATGGTGCGGAATCATTGGCGACCACCTCATTGGTCCTCACTTCATTGCAGGGGCCCAAACAGCTGCAACATACATCGCGTTTCTACAGAATGATCTGCCAACGTTGCTCGAAAATGTCCCACTGGAAACGCTTCGACGTATGTGGTATCAGCATGATGGTGCACCTGCACATTCCGCAATTAACACTAGGCTGACCCTTGACAGGATGTTCGACGGGCGTTTCATAGGACGTGGAGGACGCATAAATTGGCCAGCCCGTTCTCCTGATCTTACACCTCTGGACTTCTTTCTGTGGGGTACGTTAAAGGAGACTGTGTACCGCGATGTGCCTACAACCCCAGAGGGTATGAAACAACGTATTGTGGCAGCCTGCGGCGACGTTACACCAGATTTACTGCGGCGTGTACGACATTCATTACGCCAGAGATTGCAATTGTGTGCAGAAAATAATGGCCACCACATTATCTATTGGCCTGACATGTCGGGACACACTCTATTCCACTCCGTAATTGAAAACGGAAACCACTTGTGTACGTGTACCTCACCCCTCATGGTAATGTACATGTGCGTCAGTGAAAAAGACCAATAAAAAGGTGTTAGCATGTGGACGTAATGTGCTGTTCGAGTCTCTTCTGTACCTAAGGTTCATCACCGTTCCCTTTGGATCCCTACGTAATTCGGTGCTCTCCGATACACACGATCGAACAGCGGAGGAGTGGTACTCAAGCGTCAACTTAAGGTTATAATATCTCCGGACATTTTACAATGCAACAAACGGCACTGATTACGTATTTGTTTATATGTTCAGATGTGCTAACAAAACTAACTGGGTTCCATTTAAAAAAAACGTAGGTTTGTGTTAAAAAACATACTTCCGTGCATTTTTTTATGGTTTGTATTAACCAATTACACTAGCCACTCTCCTCACGTTCGGCCTGTGGAATCGATTCAAATGGTTCTGAGGACTATGGGACTTAACATCTATGGTCATCAGCCCCCTAGAACTTAGAACTACTTAAACCTAACTAACCTAAGGACAGCACACAACACCCAGCCATCACGAGGCAGAGAAAATCCCTGACCCCGCCGGGAATCGAACCCGGGAACCCGGGCGTGGGAAGCGAGAACGCTACCGCACGACCACGAGATGCGGGCATGGAATCGATTCGTCAGTATTTGATGTGGTGTATATATATATATATATATATATATATATATATATATATATATATATATATATATATATATATATATATAAAAAATCATATTTGGAAACATTCTATAACGAAAGCATATGTGTTTTTTAACACAAACTTATGTTTTTTTTAAAATGGACCTCCTATATTTTTTCTTCAGCAATCATGTGTAATCACACCTCCATACTTATAAAGAGGGACACTTACTTGTCAATCACATCGCGATTACGGGCAGCATGGGGTTCACGCCTGAGCCTCAGGACGTGCGCTAGCAGTGCATGTCGGGTGTTTCAAGCGTCAACTTCGCGTCTCAATATCTCGGGATGTAATGGGAATATTGCGATGCAATCAACGCCATTGTGTATGTGATTTGTCATGCTACGGATTTCTGAAGAAAAAATATAGGAGGTCCATTTAAAAAAAACACATATGCTTTCGTTTTAGAATGTTTCCAAATATGTACATTCATGGGCCCCAGCCCTGCATTGATACCGGTGAAAGTCGTTTTCCAATAGCTGTTGTTGTTCCAGAGATATTTTGGGTGGACAAGATAGCTGGGACACCCTATATATATATATATATATATATATATATATATATAATGACTTTTGAACACTATTAAGGTAAATACATTGTTTGTTCTCTATCAAAATCTCTCATTTGCTAAGTATGCCTGTCAGTAGTTAGTGCCTTCAGTAGTTAGAATCCTTTATTTAGCTGGCAGTATTGGCGCTCGCTGTATTGCAGTAGGATGAGTAACGAAGATTTTTGTGAGATAAGTGGTTCACGAAAGGTATGGGGTATTGTTAGTCAGGGCCATTCTTTTGTAGCGATTATTGAAAGTCAGATTGCGTTGCGCTAAAAATATTGTGTGTCAGTTTAGTGATGATCAGAATAAGTAAAGAGAGAAATGTCTGAGTACGTTCAGTTTTGCTCAGCTGTTTGAAAATCAAATAACGTAAGGGGTTTACCAGCACAGTAGTTCACTAAATTTTCTAAGGGGACGTTTCAAACACAATAGTACCGAAAACTCGTTTTTGTAAAACATTTTCCATTTCTACTCTTCACTTAGGGAGCGTGGTTACTATTACAGTGTGAACTATCGATTAAAATAAGGTAGAACACGAGAAATGCCCGCGCACACATTATTCCGATAAATCAGCCGTGGCAGGAACTCCTTTGGAAAAAAGAGCACAGTAGACCTTATCGTATTCAACGAAAAATGTGTCCTCACAATGATATACCGAATTGACGACCCTGAAGTTGCGTAATGGAAGAAGCGATTGATAGTAAAATATCGGGAAATGCCTTCAATAATGACGGTGAATAACTCCGCAGTAAAGCTAGAAATCCGAGAACTACGTAGTTGAAGTGGAAGGTAAACATTTGCCTGCTTGGTGATGCTCTGACCACTGATGTTCAAATGTGTGTGAATTCCTATGGGACCAAACTGCTGAGGTCATCGGTCCCTAGACTTACACACTACTTGTTAACTTACGCTAAAAACAACACACACACCCATGCCAGAGGGAGGGCTCGAACCTTCGGCGGGAGTGGCCGCCAGATTCGTAACATGGCGCCTCTAACCGCGAGGCCACTCCAAGCGGCTAGGACCTTTGACGTCACTGTAGACTTGTCGGTTGCGTAAAGTTAATGCCATCGATCCAAGCAGTCAGAGGTCGGTCGAGAATGTCACGCGAAGTACGGGATAATTTAATGGCATGGTGTGGCACGGAGTCCGAGAAGATGTTATCCACAGACAATGACTGAGCGAGGTGGCGCAATGGCTAGCACACTAGACTCGCATTCGGAACGATGGCGGTTCAATTCCGCGTCCGGCCATCCTGATTCAGGTTTTCTGTGATGTCCCTATATCGCTCCAGGCAAATGCCGGGATGGTTCCTTTGAAAGGGCACAGCTGACTTTCTTCCCCGTCCTTCCCTAATCCGATGAGACCGATGACCTCTCTATCTGGTTCCTCCACCAAACAACCCCACAGACAATGATTATCTGTCGACTGCTTGGTGTGATAGAGGTCAGCGATATCTTCCAGTCAGTTCTCAGGACTAACAGAAAGATAGTTGTGATGTTTGAAATTTTCCCGGCGTACTGTTTGTTCCATAAAAACACGGGAGAACTGCCGTAAGTCAGTAACATCTTGCCACGATTTTTCGGCACAAAGTCTTTTGGCCATCTTCATGTGAGTACAGCTAGAGAAGTACTGGCGAATACGCTTTTTTTTTTTTTTTTTTTTTTTGCTGAAGTCTGATCAACTTCGTTGATTTTTACTTCTGTAGGGAATGGAAGGGGTAAAAATTTTCTCTTTATTTATTTATTCTTCTTTCAGCTTTAGTTTGGGCACACAGAAGGGTCCTTTAACTCGCTGCTTTTGGTGTGTATTTGAAAACATGTGTGGAGAAGTGCTAAAGGACGATATGTCCTTAAATTATGGAGAAGTACGTAGGGATATCATTTACGGAGGCTCAAATACTATCGCCTTCGGTACTTTATATTTGTGGTTGCGTAAGGGTTCTACCGTACCTACTGTGGTGAGTTGGGGTGTACTGTCACGTATCATGTCCAACTTCCGAAATAAGGTTCGTGCCTTCTGCTTGACCTTGTCTGAGATGTAAGATTCGCTTAAGGCTCGATGAATGTCATGATTTCGGATCCACCATTGGGCTCCTGTGATCCATCGTAGGCATCTGCTTTGTACAACCTGTAACTTCTTGTAGTTAGTGGCACACGTAGTACCCCAAGAGGTCGATCCATACAAAATGGATGGTTCGACTGTGGCATGGTACAACTGGAGTTTCGTGCGTTGGCTGAGGTATGAGCTCTTCAGAAATGGGAGGAGAGCTCCCAGCATTTTGAGGCCAGACGTCTTCTTCTCCATATGTGATGACTATACAACAGTTTGGCGTCCAGATGCTCTCACAGGTATTTTACAGTTGTTGCCCAGGGGAGTGGCTGGTCTGATATTCGTAGGCGTTCATTGACGATGGGTCTCCGACGTGTGAAGACAATAACTTTGGTTTTCTCTGCGTTGACCGTTATTTTGTTCATGTGGGTCCAGTGGTCCACTAAATCTAGTTGGTGCTGCATCCGTGTGACGAGGTGGTCCATTCTGGTGCCTGCAGTCAGGAGCGCTGTGTCGTCGGCACAGAAACTGGCAGTAACATGTGGCACCGTCGGGAGGTCGTTAATATATAAATTAAACAGCAGTGGAGAGATGACCGATCCTTGTGGAAGTCCTTCAAGGACAGGCCGTGTTGTTGAATTCTTGTCATCAATGCAAACATATAATCTGCGATCCTGAAGACAATTGTCGAGAAGTTTTAAATAGCAGTCTGGTAGGGGAGTGGTACGTCGGAGCTTGACGATCAAGTTGCGTCGCCATACTTTATCGTAAGCCTTCTCTATATCGAGAAAGACTCCAATAGTATGTCGTTTCTTGTTGAAATTGTCTTGGATAGATTCCGTGATGCGCAGTAGTTGTAACTCAGCCGATAGCTTCGCCTGGAAGCCAAACTGCTCCGGCCGGATGATGTTGTGTGTCACAAGGATGTCCAGCATGCGTTTCAGTAGGACACGTTCCAGTACCTTTCCCAGCGTCGGCAGTAAACTTATGGGTCTGTAGATGTCAGGGTGTGAGAGATCCTTGCCCGGTTTTGGTATTGGCACTATTCTGGCAATCTTCCATGCCTCTGGGAAGTATCCAGTCCTGAGGCAGCTGTTCACTATCCGGGTGAGAAGCACAACAGGCTTTCTCGGGAGGTGTTTCAACTCCGTATTGCTGATTCTATCTGCTCCAGGTGAGGTGTGTTTGCTATACTTGATAATCCTCCGAATTTCCTCCGGCGTTGTCAGCCGGGGCATAGCGGTAGTCGGGGCGTCCCGAATAGCTTCCCATTCCGCCGCTGTGTCCTCCTCTGCACGGTGGAGTGCATCATCTCCATCCTCCGTGGAGGGCGTAGTCATCTGTTGTTGGTATGTATACGCATACAGCTCCGCCTGCGCAAGTGAGTCGTACGAGAGGCCATGGGGTCCTCGAATTGCCCTTTTGGGGGGCTGTTGTTGTCTGAGACTTTTAAGTATTCGCCATTCATCTTTGGTGCGTAATAGAAAGTTGTCCATTTTGAGTTCCCACGTGTGTTGCTTCCAGTCCTGAACCTTCCGCCGGAGTTCGCGGGTTAGTCTGTGAGTCTTCCGTCTATCGTCCGGATGGCGGTAGCGGACCCATCGTTTCCGAAATCGATTGCGCCTTGCCTTAAGTTCCTGCAGTGGTGGTGGAAACTCGTCATAATTGACTTCTGGTTGCAGGTACTCCGTGAGTGCTCGTTGTTTCGCATTGTTAATCTTCTTTGTGAGTACTGCGACTGCCACACTAATCGCTTCTCTGGTAGTAACAACCTGGGTTGGTAGAACATTGTTGTTGAGGTACGCTTGGAACCGCTGCCAGTCGTAAGTTGTTGTCGTCGGCAGTGGGAGTTGCAAAGTAGCCCTCTCTATGAGTCCTAACACCGGTCTGTGGTCCGACGAAAGATCATCCAGCGTCCGCAGATGGAGATTCGGGTTGATGTTCTTGATTATGGCGATGTCTAGAACATCAGGGTCTTGTGTCTGGACGTAAGGTATCCTCGTCGGTTCCCGTGGTCCATGGGCGGAAATATGTAAATTCTCAGCCAGTGCAAACAACATATGTCCTTTTGGGTTAGTCTTACGGGAATGCCAGGCAACATGTTTACTATTAAGATCTCCTCCAAGGAGGATTTTGTCGTAACCCTCTGTAACGGAGTAAAGATCTTCTGGGTGGAGAGGCTTCTTTGGGCTAAGGTAAGCCGCAATACAGGTAATGTTTCCGAGGGTCGTGTGGATTGTTACTGCCGTGGCCTCTAAAGTCTGGAGTGGGGGTAAACGTTCTTGGTGGTGACGAATACATTTTTTGATCAGAACTGCGGTCCCTCCACCCCGTTGGTCCCGTCTGTCCGTCCTGTAGATGTGCATGTTCCTCAAGCGGAGGTCGGTTGACTCGCGGAGATGTGTTTCGGAGACAAATGCTACGTCTATCTTGTGGCAATGTAAGAAGTCCGTGAATTCTATTTTCTTCAGTTTCAGGCCGTTGGCATTCCAAATGCAGAAGTTAAGATGCCTCGTGTGATGCCGTCTATCCATTTAGGGTGTTTGAAAAGCTGTCAGTGCGCTTTCTACAAGCGAGAGGATAGACGTCAGCTTCTGCTGGAGGGCGGTGAGTAGTTGAAGAATGTCTGTTAACGCTGGTGTAAAAGTGGTCGACCAGGCAGATGGTGTCTCCGCTGGTGTTGGCGTCGGTGGATGGGCACGTATTGCTTCGGAGTACGAGCGCTGTTGACTTGTCTGTCGGAGAGTCACTCTGGGTGCCGGTTGTGGTCGAGAGGCGATTGTTTCCACAGGTAGAGGTGCCGCTTGTTGTTGGGTGGCCGGAATCGCTGCCATGGACGAGTTCTTAGCAATTATAGGCGGTTGTGGGGTCGACTTCTTTGGTGTCCTTCTAGTATATTTCCGTGGAAGTTCTTGAAATTTTGGGCAGCCACGGAAGGTCGCTGGATGTTCTTGTTCACAACTGGCGCACTTTGGGGGCGCCGTCCTAGGATGGGTACAATTCGATGATTTATGGGATCCACCGCAGCGGACGCAGCGTGCTGGCATGCTGCAGTAGTTCGCTGTATGCTCGAAACGTTGGCAATGTCAGCACTGGACTGGTCCTTCTTTACTATTATAGGTTTCTATTATCACTCGTGTGTAGAGCAGGTATTTGACATCATATATCTTGTCACTGTCTTTCACGGATGGGAGGGTGACTCGGTACAAAGGTTGCGGTATCAATTGTTTCGTCTTCTCGTCGCGTTCCTTCAATTGGTAGACTTGTAGCACATTGAAGCCTTTTTCCTTGAGCGCATAGTAAAGTTGTTTTCGGTAACTTCCGCCGGAAGGCGTTTGACAACTACTTTCAGTTCCATGTCGTCTGGTGCTTGATGCGTAAAATAGGAGAAGCTGTGGTTCGTGAAGTATTTTATTGCACGCCTTTGGTCTTCGAAGGACTCAAAGTGGTATTTGATGCGGTCCTTTTGTTATATAGCTTTAAGGGTGCCCTCTAGAAGTCCGTTGAGCATTTCATTGAGGTGAACGTAATCCTTTGTGTAATAAATTGTGACTGGGGGCACTTTGCGAAGCACATTCTTGTCTCTGTCCACGGCTTCTGCGGCATTAGAAGTTTGTGCCTGCGGCTTGTCGGTGGTTGATGGAGGCGCAGCTTGAGGTGTCAGTGGGGCGAATCGGTTCGTTGTGGGGATGGTCTCCGCTCGTCTCTTAGCCGGGTTGGCTAAGTCCTTGGCTAATGCGTTGCTTCTGCGCCGTTTGTTGTGTACGAGCGTAAAGTCCCCCTCTGCGTGTGGGGAGTCGTTGTCGTTTTCTGCTGGAAAGGCCGCTGCCATCTCCGCGTCGTCGACCGTTTGGTGGGAGTGCTGTGATTCGACATCTGAGTCCAGAGATGGAGATGCCAGACAGGTGTCGTTATCCTGCTCTTGCGTTTCCCGTGAATAGCGGATAAGGCGTTGTATGTCCTTCAGCGTTTCTTTGTCCTCCTCTCGAAATATATCTAGAGTCTTCTGGCGTAGTCCTGGCGGTCGTCTTCATTGCTGCGTCCGTCGTGATGTGATGTATGGCCGACGTCCGAATACGGTTTCGTCGTGCGGTGTGTAGTCTTCTGCGGTCGAATAGCTCCTGTCGATCGTCGTTCTATCCTGTCATGAACCGGTGCCGTAGTCTGGGTCGTCAACCTGGGATCCGTCCTGTGTGGAGCGGCCGCTGGGGCGTCCGGCGGGCCAGGCCTAACCGACCGACCAGCGGCCGACTCCGGCGCGTCCGAGGCGGCTGCCCCGGCCGCGCGCCCATCGTCCTCGCTCGTCGGCATCGCGAACTCGACTGACGAATACGCGCTGAACTCTGCTATTTAAAGCCAAAGGGGCTGCATTGCGCATGCGCTGCGCATGTACTGTTTAGCGTGCGCGTTCACAACTCCGTGCGCTGCGCCTGGCGCCCTCCGCGGTGAAAACTTGGCATTTCGATATCAGATCGATCTTCATCTTTATACCGATAACTACGTTGACTACGAAGTTTCTCTACAATGGGATTCCAAGCGGAATTTAACTGGTAACCGCTATCTCGATTGATAAGAGTCTCGCTGTCTGACAATTTTATTTCTATGTATCCATTTATAATTGAACTCCAGAAATTTGATGTTTGAGCCACAATTTTTGTATCATTGTAATTCATAGAATGGCCAGTAGAAATGCAATGCTCAGCGGTTGCGGACTTGGTGGGTTGGAGAAGGCGAGTATGCCACTGGTGTTCCACAATACGTTCCTGCACCGTTCTTGTTGTCTGCCCTATATATGACTTGCCGCAATCACATGAAATCTTGTAGACACTTGATTTACGTAGGCCCAGGTCATCCTTAACGGATCCCACCAGTGATGATATTTTAGGAGGAGGGCGAAAGATGACTCTAACTTGATGCTTCCTCAATATTCTACCTATCTGTGACGAGATGTTCCCAATAAAAGGTAGATAAGCCGTTGACCTGAAGACCTCTTCTTCTTCCTTGTTGCGTCGTTTGTAGGACTGCATAGCTCTGTTCACTTGCTTAGTTGAAAAGCCATTCATCCGAATACTTTATGCAGGTGTTTCAGTTCCGCTTCAAGACTGTCGACGTCAGAAATAGTATGGGCAGTCTTGAAGCGGAACTGAAACACCTGCAAAAAGTATTCCGGATGAATGGCTTTTCAACTAAGCAAGTGAACAGAGCTATGCAGTCCTACAAACGACGCAACAAGGAAGAAGAAGAGGTCTTCAGGTCAACGGCTTATCTACCTTTTATTGGGAACATCTCGTCACAGATAGGTAGAATATTGAGGAAGCATCAAGTTAGAGTCATCTTTCGCCCTCCTCCTAAAATTTCATCACTGGTGGGATCCGTTAAGGATGACCTGGGCCTACGTAAATCAGCTGTCTACAAGATTTCATGTGATTGCGGCAAGTCATATATAGGGCAGACAACAAGAACGGTGCAGGAACGTATTGTGGAACACCAGCGGCATACTCGCCTTCTCCAACCCACCAAGTCCGCAATCGCTGAGCATTGCATTTCTACTGGCCATTCTGTGAATTACAAAAATTGTGGGTCAAACATCAAATTTCTGGAGTTCAATTATAAATGAATCCATAGAAATAAAATTGTCAGACAGCGAGACTCTTATCAATCGAGATAGCGGCTACCAGTTAAATTCCGCTTGGAATCCCATTGTAGAGAAACTTCGTAGTCAACGTAGTTATCGGTATAAAGATGAAGATCGATCTGATATCGAAATGCCAAGTTTTCACCGCGGAGGGCGCCAGGCGCAGCGCACGGAGTTGTGAACGCGCACGCTAAACAGTACATGCGCAGCGCATGCGCAATGCAGCCCCTTTGGCTTTAAATAGCAGAGCTCAGCGCGTATTCGCCAGTACTTCTCCAGCTGTACTCACCTGAAGATGGCGAAAAGACTTTGTGCCGAAAAATCGTGGCAAGATGTTACTGACTTACGGCAGTTCTCCCGTGTTTTTATACAACAGAAAGATAGTTGCATCAACACCGCCATGACGTTTACATCTCAAAATGAAATCCCTGACAGTACACTTGCGCACATATAACTTCATCAAATCTATCTGGCGTATTACCCGAAAACGTAAGTGCAAATAACAGTGTGCCGTTCTATATTAATCTCTTCGTTTACTCACACAGACAGGAAACGAAACTATGATGCTGACATCAAGTGCGCGCGTCGTCGTTATCAATGGCTCAAACAGGTGCCGTTCAAAATAAACGGTACCAGAAGGGAGAACATCTCTCTTTGGGAGGGTCCGGAAAGAAACTGTTTGCGAGTTATTCACAAATTTGTTATTACAAGCTGTAGTTGACTTTAACGTTTTAAAATGTCATTTTGTGTAGGAAAATGTTGATTGTAGAGAAGTCTTTGAATTATTTGGTAGAAGCAGCGTTGCGTTTAACAAACAAGTAAAACCGCCCAACTTATCGATGTTACAATTACTTATTGCAGTTACTGTACACTTGTACGATTTAAAGGTGGTATTGAAAGGGTCATTCCCGCAGATGTGTCATTTGCAAATTGTTAACATGTATTTGATGTTCCTCTTGTCCTTTTCTATTTTGTTGGCATTTCGACATACAACGTTCCACGATGCATTTTATCCAATTTTACGTCTAATGTGCCTTTGGAGGCACATAACGTTGTACAGAACAACTTAATGTGGCCTAATTTTACATAAAACATTTGTTATACGGTATAGTACAATTACGTTTTTTCGTGTTCAAGACGTGTTAGTTTATGCAGTTTTAACTTTGTCTCTAGCGTTGTTTGACTTTCTGTTATGAAGCCGTATAGACCTTCAAGGCCGGCCGTAGTGGGCGAGCGGTTAAAGGCGCTACAGTCTGGAACCGCGCGACCGCTACGGTTGCAGGTTCGAATCCTTCCTCGGGCATGGATGTGTGTGATGTCCTTAGGTTAGTTAGGTTTAAGTAGTTCTAAGTTCTAAGCGACTGATGACCACAGCAGTTAAGTCCCATAGTGCTCAGAGCCATTTGAACCATTTTTGAGACCTTCAAGTGGGCATGACGGATAGATCGGTCCAGGGCCTTGTCGCTCTCAGTGGGTTCGACGGATACATCCGTTCGCAGCTTTCTGTGCCTTGTACATAATGGGACTGAGGAGTTTCAGGTAGGGATAACGCTGTTAGTCAATGCTTCCTCCACTAGATGGTACTTTCCGCCAATCCGGATAATGTACTCGTATCCTCGACTAGTTATAAAGTTTCCATTGTTTATACTGGTAGGAACACAAGTTATGGCAGTCATTGAACTGAAGAGAAATCAACTATTCAAATTGGTTTGGAGCTTGCCCGTGATTTGCTCAGTAAAGGTTATTTTATTCTGCTCGACAACTGTACAACAGTTCAAGTTTGAGTGCCAGGACAATAAGAATACCGACGTTGTTGTCAAAATTCGGCAGATAGAGAGATGTTCTGAGACTTGACGAGAAATAAAAAAAAAAAAAAGAAACCTGAAGCAGGACGAATACGTAAAGGCCTGCAGAAACGAGTAAATGTTGATGAACTGAAAGAACAGGAGAGATTTCGTGATGATCATCACTTTCCATGACGATAAATTTCAAAATGTAAACTAAAAGAATGGCATAATGCAAAACTGTTAACTGTTGTTATGGATTACCACAATAATATAGTAGGAAGAGATTGGAGCTATTCCAGATGCAAAGCAACCAGCTGGGTAGGAACAGATTGCAAAAATGTTACCACGAGATTTTTTGCCATTTATTGAGTGTTTCATGACTATGAATGTGTTCTGTGCAAAAACACCTGGCGGCGAAAGGAAACAGACTGGAATCATGGGTAGTCTCTGGGATCAGTTGGCTGTACCTTCTCCACAGGGATCGTCCGTTGGACGCACTGATCGAACATAAAAAGCGACTCGTCTTACTGCCACGTATTAGCCAAACTTTTTCCAAGCGCAACGAAGAAATGGAGGTGTGAAAGGTATGGAGTACACAAGAGGCCATATGATATCTCATTATATTAGTGCCGATAATGTGAAATTCCTCCCTATGTAGAACCACATTTTAAAATGTTTAATACAGAAAATATCTATAATTACGTGGAAATGAAATTTATTTGTCTTCTGTAATACATTACATTCCATCCTAATCCACTTCACTTTTGGTCCAACGGTGGGGTGCTATTTCAATACCGGAGAGCCTCGGCAATAGCGACGCCCTAAGAAGGGGAAAATAACCTGAAGATGTGTATTGAAGTTTTGTGTTAGGGAGAGCAATCGACTACAGCAGTCCAGGCAGGTTTATTAGCTACAGTGCTGTGGGGGGGGGGGGGGGGGGTGTAATGGCTAGCATTCTTGCCTAGTCAGCAAGAAGTTCAAGTTGTGGCCATGGTACAAATTTTAATTCATTTCTTCAGGTCCCAAAATTTTCAACAAAGAAATGTTTTAATGAGTATGGAAGGTACTTGGAGGAACTGTCTCAGGCAGCGTAGGGGAAATTACACACTGAGGCAGAGGAAAGAGTATGAAAGAAAACCGATTAAAGGTTACGTGTACCTCAATGACACTTTCCAGAAGCACTCCACGACGAGAAAGTGCATTGGAATGTAACACAGCTGACTGTATACTGAAAAAAGCATAGATACAGAGTATCGATCTCAAGACAGTCGAATGTAATGCCTCTGCTTCGTGGGGCACTGTGAGCATATCAAGCCATCACGCCATTAAAGGAAAGCAGTAAAAACTATGTGAAAAAATTTTGATCAAGAAGATACATTATCAAGACCTTCTTGTGAAAAAGCGGAAAATGTGGTATGACTTTCGTACTGTTGTGCTTGAAAGAGTTAAATCATCATTAAGAGCTAGAGAGGAAGTCAGCTTTGAACCTGCAAAAGAGGAAATTAAATTTTGATCAAACTCAAGGACACAGAGGCAATGGAATGAGACGATCGTGGACTTACCAGTAGCACCGAGGCGGCACAAATGTGCAGCAGTGCAAAATCGTCTGTTAATAGAACCAATGCGTCGATAATTCCTGGCTGCTTTCATAAAATGTTGGCGAGCACAATTAAATTCACGCGGAGAGTAACAGATTAGGGAGATCTGTTATTCTGCAAGGCAATAAAAACACGAGGAGAGCTTTTGCGGGCAGACTCAGTTCACACTGCAGCTGAACAAATTAAAATTTGTTACGTTGCTCTCTCTTCTAGTGTGTCGGAAATGCTTGATAACCGGTAGCAACTCCGCTTCACACAACTTGTCCAGCGTAGCTGGAGTAAATCAGATGTACATACTGATGTCGTAAATGTCTGTCTGTTAGTGAAAACCGTAAAAAATATCTGCATTAGTTCCTGAGAGTAGGCTTCACATACAGACAGAAAAATATGATGAGGGATTTTCCTTTATCATATTTTTACACTAATGGAAAAAAGTTGTAACAGCAAGAAGGGGCTGTACGACGTAAACTAAAGTTGGTAGGAGTGCTTCTACATCTGAAAGATCTTGTCTATTCAGATTTCGTGCTAGTCGCATAACAGCGGTGCTATTAGCGTCACTATGAGGATGCATATCAGCTTTAGTTTAAGAACACGCTTTAACGGTCGTGAGTGTTTGTTATTTTTGAGATTGGGCGCTGTGAGTTGGTTAATCAAAATGTCTTTAAGGCGACAAAGACGCCGTTACCAACGTTACCGGTGGTTGGATGTTCCTTCTCCGATACTGCAGAAGGACTTGGCAGAAATGTATCCACTGTATAAGATCCTGCCAGCGGTGGTCACGGGACTCTACAGTCACAAGGAGACCGGGATCTAGTCAGTCACGTGGCGCTAAAGACAGGGGAGATCAAGATGTTCGGTGTATGGCTCTGACGCATTGCACTGCATCTGCAACAGCAATGTGAGCAGCAGTTGGCACCACAGTGACACAACAAATTGTTAAAACTCAGTTACTTCAAGGGTGAGCCGTGGTAAAAATTGCTGTTTTGAAGAGCGCGCCGCAGCGGGTAGTAGTCGCCCTCCGTTTCTGGCGGTGGCGCCGCTGTGGCAAACGCAGCTTTGGTGTCTCCCTCTGGTGGGAAAGGTTGCCTGTTCACGTGCATTTAAGGGGCTCTATGAGCTCGCCAGTCGGTCACATTCGAGTTCGTGATGGCGAGCAAGGAGGACGTATGTGACGCGCGCGCGGCCGCGGCAGCTGCCGCCGCCGCGCCGGAGCTGTCTGATCGCCGTCCGGCGGCGCCCGCGCCGTCGGCGGCCCCATTGGACGCTCCCCCTATGACGACCCGGCAACCCCAGGCGGACCACGAGAATATGACGACCCCGCGAGACCCGGACGATGAGATGGACTACTCTACGGACCCTCCCCGTGAAGACTGCGCTACCGCCGCCCCGCAGCGGGTGCTTCAGCGCAAGCGATCGGCTGTCACGTCAGCCAGTGATGACCAACACACTTCTGGTACGAGTGACGCTGGCTTCAAGAAGCCGCCGCCTAAGAAGAGGGCGGCTCCACGACGGCGCACCCCTGTTGCCCCTGTACCTACTGCTAATCCGTACGACGCCCTAGCGGATGGCGCCGACTCTGAAGATGCCGACGAGCCTCCACCGGCGACCGCCGACGATGCTACACGTCGTTCCGGCCATAAGCTGCCACCGATTGTCATCGACTACCCTGACGATTACATGACGCTTCGAGACTGGCTCCAGGCCAACCTGAAGAATGCTTTTACCGCCAAACACTGCGGCGAAGACCGTCTGAAGCTGACTATCGCCACCACTGAAGATTACGTTGCTGTTATGGACATGGTTGGTGCACGTGGTATACCGAACTACACCTTCCCCACCGTGCGTCCCAAAGTTCTCAAGGTTGCCATGAGAGGCATACCGCTGAAGATGAAGGCAGATGCCTTTAAGGACGGCCTTATCACTATGGGTTTCGCGCCTACTGCTACCACGCGAATGAAGATCCCTTTGATGGAGATCGTGTTGCCTGACACACCTGATAACAGGCAAATTTACCAAGTCACCCGGTTTTATGACCTTTCGGTGACTGTCGAGAAGCTACGCGCACGGAAGGGCCTCGTTCAATGCTACAATTGCCAGGAGCCAGGCCACACTTCCCGCCTGTGTCGCATGCGGCCCCGTTGTGTCAAGTGTGGCGAGGGTCACCTCAGTCAGCAGTGTACCCGGACCCGGGACGAACCGGCCACCTGTGCCCTGTGCAAGCGGGCTCATCCTGCCAGCTACCGCGGTTGCGCTGTTCACAAGGCAGCCAGCCGCCGCCAGCGTGGACTACCTCCCTTGCGGGAAACGTCCCGCTCCGATGGTCGACAGCTGCGGCGCCGAGCTGCGCCACCGCCTGCTACTCCTTCGCGCCAACCCGCCCAGCGGCGCCTGCTTGCTGCTCGGGCAGACCTTGGCTACGCTGACGTCCTTCAGGGCCGGACGACGCCTCCTCCTGCCCCTGCTGTCCCGCCTCCGCGACGCCCTGACGAGGGGCCTGCTCCTCCTGCTGCAGCTGATGATTTCATCGCGGTCCTCAAAGAAGTTCAGGCCACCCTTGTGGCTGTCTCCGCCGCACTGGCCCAGCTGCCGGCCGCCATCATTGCTGCAGTCCATGCAGCCCTCCGAAGTTTCCCCACCGCCACGGCGTCCACATCCACTGGCCATGGCTCGCAACCTTAGGCGCCACCAGAACTTCACAGCTGTCACGTGGAACGCGAATGGCCTCTTCCCAGCGCTTCTCGAATTCCGGCAGTTTCTCCAGGACTACAGCGTTGATGTGTGTCTCCTCACCGAGACGCACCTCAAGCCTGGCCTTCGAGCGAACGCCCCGAATTACGTCTGCTATCGCGACGACAGGCTGACGGCTGGCGGTGGCACAGCCATCTACGTCAAGCGGACACTCCGGCACTACCGAGTCCCTCTGCCACGTCTGGACTCCTGTGAAGCCACGGCCGTTGCAGTGGAGACGTCCCTTGGGACGGTCATCTTTCTCTCCGTGTACCGGCCGCCACGAGGCCACCTCACCATCCACGATGCTGACGCTCTCCTCCGTGCTGGGGACAAGATCTTCCTCGCTGGGGACCTTAATGCCAAGCACCAGCTCTGGAATTCTCGGACGCTGAACGTCAGTGGGAGGCGGCTCTATCATGCTGCTGAGAGGGCACGAGCTTCTGTCTATGGACCTGACGAGCCGACGCACTACCCTCCGAATGGTACTGCTCCCGATGTCTTGGACATTTGTCTCGTCAAGGGTGTCGCCTGGTTTGTCACCCCCGACGTTCTCCACGTCTTGAGCTCCGACCACTTGCCGGTGCTCTTTCGGCTGTATGTCACTCCGCTTCCTCCAGCAGCCAAGCTCGACACCCGGAAGACCGACTGGCCGCGCTTCCAGCAGCTTGTTCTGGAACGCCTCCCTGCCGAGCCACCTCCCCTGGACACCGATGTCAATGCTGCTCTCCACAACCTGACTGCAGCTCTCACCATGGCTGTCGCTGACTCCACTCCGCCTCCGCGGGTTTCCTCTGTGGCGGCTCCAGCTCTTCCTGCAGCCATACAGGCCCTTATCCGAGAACGAAACCGTCTCAACAGAGAGTGGCGTGAAACATGGCAGCCTCAGCTGAAGCGGCGCATCAATCATCTCCGCCGCACCAACAAGGCTGCCCTTGCTGCTCATCGTATACGCCGGTGGGAGGAGAAGCTTGCCTCCATTGATCCTGGGGCCGACACGTGGGAGATGGTCCGTTCCCTCACACGCCATCGCCCACACATGCCGCCGCTCACAACACCGGATGGACCTGCCTACACGCCTGCCGCTCAAGCCGAGGCCTTGGCGACGGCTTTCGAGGCCAACTTCCGGCCCCTTGCGGTGCCGGTCGACCACGAGAACGTCCGCACGGTCGAGACCCGACTTCCTGTCTTCCTCCACAGCGACCCCGGTGACGCCACCATTGTCCCGACGTCGGAACGGGAGGTTACTGACCATCTTCGACGACTTCCCCAGAAGAAGGCTCCTGGGCACGACAACGTTGACGGGAGAGTCCTCCGCATGATGCCCAGGCTTGGCATCTTGTACGTGGTCGCTCTCTTCAACGCCATCCTTGTGCAGCTGCAGTACCCAGAAGCTTGGAAGACGGCTGTCGTTGTGGCGGTCCCGAAGCCGGGCAAAAACAGGACGGTGCCGGCGCATTATCGCCCCATCAGTCTCCTCCCGACGTTGAGCAAAGTTTTCGAGAGGATCCTCCTCTCTAGGTTCGGCCGGCTGCTTCACCAGGACAATATCATTCCTCGGGAGCAGTTTGGATTCCGCCAGCACCACTCCACCACTCAACAGCTGCTCCGCGTCGTCGAGGAGGCGACACTGGCTTTCAACAATCGGGAGTTTTGCGGCCTTGTCCTGCTGGATGTGTCAAAGGCCTTTGACACCGTCTGGCACCACGGCCTGCTCTTCAAGTTGTTCCACCTCGGCATCCCTTCGTGCTTCGTCCGCCTTCTTGCCAGCTACCTTGCGGGACGTACTTTTGTCGTCCGGGTTGGCAGCACGACTTCCTCTGTTCGCCCCGTCCTTGCTGGCGTGCCGCAAGGGAGTGTTCTGGGCCCGATCTTGTATTCCGTTTACACCTCCGACCTGCCGGTTTCCCCGAGGGTTGGTCGTGCCATCTATGCTGATGACACGGCCCTCTTCTCGCGCCATCGCGACATCGCCGCCGTCCTCCGACGTCTGCAAGCTGCGCTGCAGGACCTCGAGCGTTGGGCCGCCGATTGGAGGATCAGCTTCAACGCCACCAAATCTCAGGGGCTGATCCTCACTCGCCGTCTCCCACCTGACGTGCCACCCCTGGTGCTTTGTAACCAGGACATCACCTGGACCACGACTGCTACCTACCTCGGGGTTATTCTCGATCGCAAATTGACATGGAAGGCTCAAGTCTCCGCTGTCCACCGGAAGACGTCTCAGAGGGCTGGGGCATTGTACCCCATGCTCAATGAAACCTCCTCACTTCCTGTCGCCAACGGACTGCGTCTTTATCGCACGTGCATCCGTCCGGTC
The DNA here is from genome assembly GCF_023864275.1 of Schistocerca cancellata. Classification (NCBI taxonomy): domain Eukaryota; kingdom Metazoa; phylum Arthropoda; class Insecta; order Orthoptera; family Acrididae; genus Schistocerca; species Schistocerca cancellata. Next base: position 688,571,182 of record NC_064630.1, on the reverse strand, counting down.
ATGGACTATGCGTGTGAAGTCTGGGGCAATGCTGCCCCCTCTCACATTAAGAGGCTCCAGCAACTACAAAACAAGATCTTGCGCCGAATCTACCATGTGCCGCGTGATTTTCCTCATCGCCTCCTCCATCAGGCGGCTGAGGAACCCCTCGTCCGGGAGAGATTTCAAGATGCAGCGCGCCGGTTTTACACCACCACCCGCACTTCAGACAATCCCCTCGTCCGGAACTTAGGGCGACATAATGACAATTACGACCACTATAGGCGGCCCGTTGCCCTGATCGAATAATCAGGTCAGCCCCGCGGATTCCCCACCACTTATTCCTCTCTGCGACTTCCAGTTATCACACGCGATGTCCTCCGTCAACCTCAACCTGCAGCCTTGGTAGGAAATGCCTCTCGGTAAACCCTACATTCACGATAGACCGGGATGTTCCACACCCCGTCCAGAATCAAGTGAGGCCGCGGCCAGTCGGTCAGTCTGGGTCAGTCTCTCGTCCCCAGCTTGCTAGTCTCTCTCTCGTCCGCATTTGTTAGGCAGTTAGTGTCTGTCTGTCGTTCGGAGTGCTAGTATGTCTGTCGTTCGGATCAACCTTTAAAGCCGGCAAAATGAGAGTCTTTCCACTCCGCCAGTAACAGAACTCAGCGAGTGGTCGCCAGGTCGGGGCTTAGTTTCTGCATCTGAGTCTGCGCGTTAGGCCGCCAGTCTCTTCGAGTTTGGTCAGGGAATGGTCATTGGCGTTTGGATCAGCCGGTTGGTCGGTCGCGCACTGAGACACAAGATGACTTGTCCGTCTTGAGCGTCGCCGCATGTGAGGTCGCCACGTCATTCCAGTGGGCCGCGGCGTATAGCGAGGGGTAGTGACTTCGCGGTCGACACGAGAGCAACAGGAGTCAACCCACGACATCAGTCTAGCCTGTGCGAGCTGCGACGCCGTGAGACGGGAGATCAGCGCGCCTTTCTGCGTCCGCTGAAGCGGCTGGCAGCGGACGGTTCAGGAGAGCGATTTGGGGTTGCTGCGCCAGGTCTTCTCGAGAAATCGCAGTTTATTAGAAGTTGAGTGATTGGTGATATGTTGTTTGATTTACTCTTGTTAAATTCTACTTGTTTTCTTGGTGAGGTCACCAGCCGTTTTGCTTTGGGGTCGTCCCATCATTCTTCTCCGTTTGCCCACCCGCGGGAAGGTGGTTGTTTATAAATTGGGTGGTCCGTTTTTCCCTTGTGGAGTAGGGGCGGGTTAGAGCAACCTGCGGTTCGGGTTGTTCGGTAATCTCCCTATAAATCTACCGGACGTTAGTAGCTGCCTGTGTCATGTTTGTCGGATCTGGTGTGTTAACGAATTTATTGCTTAGGATGTAACGGCCTAATACCTGAAATATGTTTTGATCTTTGGAAACTTTGATATTATTGGCTATGATCTTGAGTGGCGGTATCTGTGTACTGTAGGGCATCTTAACTATTGTTTGGCCAAACTTGTAGAATTTTATATAGGATTGCATTTCATAGGCTTTTATTTAAATGATCATTTTAGTATGTAAAGCTGCCCCCCTTCTACCGTAAGCCTTTTCTTAGAAGTTAAAATCAAGTTGCACCTTCGGCGGCAAGGTTAATATTTTAATTGTTAGTGTTTTGTACCATTTCCATCCCTCCTACGGGGGGGTGCATAGTTGTGTGCTTGTGTAAATTGTTAAAGCTCTTAGTTTAAAGTTATCTGGTGTGATTCAGATTTGCACCAGTGTAGTCTTTCGGAGGCTGTTGCGAGCGGTCGTAGCTACGGCCGTGTCAAAAGGGAGCGGCAAGGTTCTCTGACCGAAAGCTCATACAGTCAAAACTTGTCTCTTTCTGCGTCTGAATAAATTGTAAGTTTGATATTTAGAGGGTGCTTTCTGATTATAATTTTAAATCTGTTTCTTTTAGAAAATGCTTTTAGGCACTATTAAAGTGAATAAAATTCCCATTTGTTAAAAGGAATTTGGTTATGATTTCATCAGTTACTCCCTCGCAACTGCTTCCATGCTCACATAGTGTGATTAAATTTGTTGATGTTCTTACTGAATCGCTAGTAAATAAAATAAATTCTTAAGAATATTCCTTGAAAATAAAACACGGTTCAAAGGCCATCTTCGATCTGGGCGCCCTGTAGCGTGCATTCCACTGACCCAAACCCAAACCCCAGCGGTTTGCAACTTCTGCGTGTCAAGTGAGAGCTCATTGGATCACCTGGTGGATATCTGTTGTGTTTTGTAAAAAAGAAAGTTGGTTCTGCCTCAGTGACAGTGATGGACGTGTGTTGATGAGGAGGAGGAGGCCAGATGGGGCCTAGAACTAACCTGTCTGGTGCTAGTTACATGGGAGGGTTGCGATTTCGTGTGACAGCTGGAGATCCTTCATGGTTATCTCATGCACCCTAACTGCAAAACTGTACATCATTTTGGTGATTAGATTTATTGTTCTGCCATTCAAATGGCTCTGAGCACTATGGAACTTAACATCTGAGGTCATCAGTCCCCTAGAACTTAGAACTACTTAAACCTACTCAACCTAAGGACATCACACACATCCATGCCTGAGGCAGGATTCGAACCTGCGACCGTAGCAGTCACGCGGTTCCGGACTGAAGCGCCTAGAACCGCTCGGCCACCGCGGCTGGCTCTGCCATTCATGAACAATAAATGGTAGCAGAGCACGTTTTATCTGTAATGGCGAAATCTCGGCGCCCCAAAATCGCCAAAAAGGATTCCAGAGAAAGGACTGGACCCCAGGGCTTAGACCATCATTCACCGTTTATTGCGCACAAAATCATTTACTCATAAAAGGCTTCTGAATTCAAACAAGCTATCATGTTGACACGAATGTACACTGATCAACCTGAACATTATGGCCACCGACCTACTACCAATATAAAGCCATACAGTCGATAGCAGCGTCATCTAGCGAAGAATGACTGCTAGCCAGACACGTGCATGATGACACTGGACGACGGACTGAGTGTTCGAAGAAGGGTATAGTGAGTATCTTCAACAAGTAGCAAACTCAAGGTGAAACCACGTCCAAGCGGAGTGTTGTTGTGCGGCCACCCATAATTGCCGGCCGTGGTGGCCGTGCGGTTCTAGGCGCTCCAGTCCGGAGCCGCGCTGCTGCTACGGTCGCAGGTTCAAATCCTGCCTCGGGCATGGATGTGTGGGATGTCCTTAGGTTAGGTAGGTTTAAGTAGTTCTAAGTTCTAGGGGACTGATGATCACAGCAGTCGAGTCCCATAGTGCTCAGAGCCATTTCTTGAACCCATAATTACAGATGTCGGTCGTCGTAGGCTGGGCAGGCCGCTAAAACAAAACAGGCGGCGAACTGTAGGGGAACTAACATCAAGCTTTAATGTTGGGCAGAGTACAAGTATGTGTGAAGACAGTGCACCGAACGCTCATAATGATGATCCTCTGTAGCCAACGCCCCATACACGTGCCAGTGTTAACACCACGGCATTGACAACTGCAACTGAAGTGGGCACTCGACCATAGTCACTGGAAGTTGGCGCAGTTTCAGAGGGCTGCATGATGCGATGAATCATAATACATTATTCATCTTGTCGATGGGAGGCCACGAATCCGTCGTCTTCTAGGGGAACAGCAACTTGACTTTTGTACTGTGGGCTGGAGGCAAACTGGCGCCGGCTCAATTATGTTCTGGGGAACATTCACATGGGTAGCCATGGGTCGAGTGGAACTCCTGCAAGGCACCGTAACGGCCAAGCAGTATTGTACACTAGTTGCAGACCACGTACACCCCTTCATGATAATCATGTTTCCCAATGGCAGCAGCATTTTTCAACAAGCTAATGCGCCATGTAAGAAGAAATGGTTAGAAACACAGTGGCGAGTTCCATTTGAAGTGCTGGCTCCCCAACTCTCCAGATCTGAACCTGATAGATCTGGAATGTGACTGTGCTTGGCGTCAGGTGTCACAGGAATTAGATGACTTTGTGTGCAGATGTGGTGCCAACTCCTTCCAGTGACCTACGAAGGCCTCATTGCTTCCATGCCAAGATGCATCGTCGCTGTTGTCCAAGCCAAAGGTCGGCATACCGATGTTAGGTAGGTGGCCATAATGTTGTGGCTGATCAATGTATAAAAGTTTCTTAAACTCAGACAAAGTCTACGATTTTAAAACAACATTTCAACAATATAAAGCTCTCAGATAGAAAAAGAAGAAATAATTTAATTTAGAAGAAAATCAAAATTTGTTTGGAGAATTGCTTGGATTGAAAGAGATCAGTAAGTAGCGCTTCATTTCACATGAACCATTTAATGACAGTTTTAGCAGTTAACAAATGGTCAGACAAATAGTGACAGCCCCCAAAATTTATTTACAATAGATAACAAGCCCCAAGGGGCGTAATCATGTTACTAACATTTCACCCTTAGAAGGAAGATGATGGCAATAAGAGCCAGAACTCGATCCAGGGAAATGAGGGATCACAAGCCCATCTTATTAAAACAGTTCTGAATAATACGTGATAATTACTATTAGCAGGGAGAAGAGACTCCCATACTCTTAGTGAACCCACGGACGGTATTCTTTATACTCATCAACATTTTTAGGAAAGCATTAACATATGAACCTCTTTTATTATAGAAACACAAAAATATAACAGCAGTAAAGAATATACCAACCTCAATATACAAACCGAGGGTATAGTAATACACAAAATTAAAATCCTTTTCTTTAACAAGGAATTTATGACCGATTGAACAGAACTATTGAAGCAAACACTCCAAGATTGTTGATGATGTTTGGTTTGGTTTGTGGGGCGCTCAACTGCGGGGTCATCAGCGCCCGTATAAAGTCCCAATTTTTACACAGTCCAATCTTGCCAGTGTCACGAATGCTGCTGCTGATGATGAAATGATGAGGATAACACAAGCACACAGTCCGCAAGCAGACGCCAAGATTGTGTCAAAAAGTCTGAAAGGTAATAAAAAAAACTTGTATATGAATTTCGTGCACGCGGTGGGCTTCGGTAACACTGCCTCATACAAGGGTAGACACAGTTAATGCCTCGCGAACGCGACCGCTCGACAGAATTCGGAAAGAGAAACAGTGTACCACTAGACTACGGGCGCGCAAAACAAGATCACAAGCGCCAACCAGGCTCGAACACTCACGCCTCCGCATACCAGTACAAGTCCAACAAGGAATCAAAAGCAGCTTAGACACCTGGAATGCACAGCATTTATTAGTATGTATTAAATTACGGAGACGCCAACCGCATGCACACAAAATCAAATTAATACAACTAAGGCCATAACACCTCAATGAATTCCGAAATACTGTGAAACAATTTCAACTGAGTGTAAAAAATATAAAGTAGAAACCCATGGGGCCTACTGCCAAATCAAGGCAATTTAAATCTTAAAACGCTTTGCTCAAAATCACGTTTAAATTTGTCATAAAAGTAGTTCACAAAATATCCAGTTATAAATCTGCCTTACAGTAATTGTTCGTCCAGTGCAGAGGCAACACCCTAAACTCCCCAGAAAATACCTGGTAGAGTAACAAGGCTGTCGAATAGGATGTCTGCTTGGCAATACACAGAGCTGCCTGGAACAGACTAATACCGGTACTGAGAGAATACCCACCATGATCGCAGTTTTCAAGGTAACAGTGTCAGTGAAACAACTTAAAACCCTAGTGTGGGCTACCTGAATTACTATTCAGCGCTACTCTGAACTTAGCAGATTGTAACATCGACCCGCGCAATAAATAATGAATATGAATTAACAGTTCAGGAATCGTAAGTACTCCCATACTATATACCAAGCTCCCGGGAAATGACTGTGACATGCACAAGCCGATCTGCTTTCAGCATTGCGTCCACTCGGGAAATGTTGTCCTCACTCAGCGACGAATGCGACTTCCCTGACCGCTCATTGCCATGCAAGACTTCACGGCTTTTGTCGAACTCACGAGACCACCATCTCATAGTTCTCAAAACGAGACAGTTTTTCCCATACGTAGACTGCATTTCCCTGTAGATGTCGATGGGCGTTCGTCCCATGCTGTGTAGAAAACGAATAACACTTCGTTGCCTCAACGCCGTGGACTTTTTAAGCATTATCTCCATCTCTGACTGACAGCAGCGCCGTGATGCGGAGGTACCGGCAACTAAGACCGACATGAAACAAGGAAGATCCAATGTTGGGATGGATATGTTTACTTTGCTTTTACAGCCTAACTTGGCTAAAATATAGGGGCAAAGACTCTGGTTTGCCCTCGTACATGATAAAAGGGAAATTACGACGCCAGCCTCATAGGACATTGAAATAATTCAATGGCGAAAAGTTAAAATTTATACCGGAGTGGGACTCGAACCAAGATTTCCCGCTTTATGCAAGTGATCGCTTTAGCCACCCTAGCTATTCAAACACTATTTAGGTCCTACCCAAATTCCCAACCTATCGCAAACTAACGCCGTGGCGCCCCCTCCCCATTTTCCTATAATGGAAATATATATTGACGGGATGTCATGATATCTTTAGTATGGATGGACCCCGGGCCCTAGGTTCGACGTCTTGAGATGCTGCGAGCAATGGGGCAAACGGATAAGGGGAGAGGGCAAGATGCTACAAAAAATGGTTCAAATGGCTCTGAGCATTATGGGACTTAACATCTATGGTCATCAGTCCCCTAGAACTTAGAACTACTTAAACCTAACTAACCTAAGGACATCACACAACACCCAGTCGTCACGAGGCAGAGAAAATCCCTGACCCCGCCGGGAATCGAACCCGGGAACCCGGGCGCGGGAAGCGAGAACGCTACCGCACCAAGATGCTACAGCAATGGTGTTCAACAAGTTGGGAATTTTCGTTAGCCGTGAATCGTGTTCGGGTAAGTGAAGCCTTTAAGGCTACTGCTTGCATAAAGTGGGAAATCCGGGTTCTAATGCTGACGCAGCACCAATTTTCACTTGTTACCATTGAATTATTTCAAGCCCTCATGCAGCTGATGTCAGTATTTCTCTTCATCATATATAGATTACACGAACTGTAGTCTGGCTTTACGGATTTCGTTTTCGGAACAGCTAATTATCAGTAGATGTTTGGTGAAGGAGACTATGCTTTGGATGGGGGCTCACTGGGAAGGAAAGTACACTAAGGGTGCTTCGACCAGCATATTCACATATTAACAAAATGAGTATCACCACGGACTTCAGGTGCTACTGCTTCACTGCCAGAGAAACTCGTTAAACCTGAAGAATCCTAAAAATAAAATGCAAAATAGTGTCGATTGCGTTTTCAGACATTTTGTTAGCATACGGTTTCGGCCCTTTAATCAGACTATCTTCAGACTTTTCACTGCCATTTATGCTGTTGGTGGTGGCAGACGGAGCGAGATTCATAGAAGCGTAGTTGTGATAACCGTACTTCCACGGATCTCGCTCCGTCCTAGCCACCTGTAGCCATAATGGCGGTGAAAACCCTGAAAAAGGTCCGAAGAAAGGGCCGAAACGGGTTATCAACAAATAAAAAAATCTGCAAACGGGATCGATATTATTGTTATTTGGTTTTTAGCACTTTATACCGTCCGCAGCTCGTGGTCTTGCGGTGGCGTTCCCGTTTCCCCCGCACCGGGTCCCGGTTTCGATTCTCGGAGGGGTCAGGGATTTTGCCTGACTGGAGATGACTGGGTGTTGTTGTGTCCTCTTCATCATCATCATTCATCCCCATTACGGTCGGAGTGAAGGCAGTGGCAAAGCATCTCCACAAGGACCTTGCCTAGTACAGCGGTGCGGGTCTCCCGCATCGTACCCAACGCTGCTTGGAGCATAGGACCACATTTTATATAAAGTTGAAGCATCTCTTCACGTTCTTCCGTGTTCGCGATTTAAAAACAGGGTTATTTTGGAAATCAGCCTTTTGCAAACACAATTCCTTTATTTTTATATTTCCTCAGACATGTTTCGACGCCAATGTGTCATCTTCTGTGGGTTAAATTTTTATTGTCTGTAAAGTACAATATCACATTTTTAATAATTTAACTACTATAGGCCTAGGAAGTACAATGTTTGCAATTTGCTTCGTTTTGTTTGGACACTCACCTTAAAATTACATCGCTAATTGAACTGTATATTAAACATTGATTTTAGTGTTCGTTTTCATCGTTTTTTTTGACAGCATGCCATCTGCAAACTAGCCATGAAGAAAAATCATTGCGTATTTGTGGAGAGCTGTTTCGAGGTTAACCTCGTCTAGGTTATGTACGTTTCTGTAACTTACATTTTCCGTCCAGTTTCGTGTCCCTGGTTGGTGTCTCAATGAGCTGCTATTTAGTACATTGCTTTCACTCAATTCTTCATAAATTTCCGGTCACTCGTCATCATCATCACTTTATACCGATCGCTGTGCTCCAATCACAGAATGCTTTCTAAAATTTTATACGCATAGAATGTAAAGGGGATTTTATTCATACAATAAATTCTTTATTCATACAATAAATTCATGTATTAAATACTGAGCAGACGTATTTGTTGTGAATGTTGTGCTTTGAACGTTAATTTTATTCAAATGGTTCAAATGGCTCTGAGCACTATGCCACTTAACTTCTGAGGTCATCAGTCGCCTAGGACCTAACTAACCTAAGGACATCACACACATCCATGCCCGAGGCAGGATTCGAACCTGCGACCGTAGCGGTCGCTCGGTTTCAGACTGTAGCGCCTAGCATCGCATGGCCACTCCGGCCGGGGTTAATTTTATTCAGATCGCGGAAAAGGACCAGCTAATAAAGCTAAACAACCAGATAAAATAATTAGAACACGATAGGTGACGTAGAATAGAGTAAAATTAATCATACTCGAAAATCAAACTGCAGCGTTGCGGAGCTACAACCATAAAACGGCAGCCAACTAACGAAGAGAACACGAAAGTGAGTGAATTTTACCTAACTCGCACCAGCTAATATTTGCTATGTTTAATACCGTAATTTTCTATCCTACTTGGCGTAGGTAGAAAAGTTTATGATCACTCACGCTGGTGGTGACGCAGAGACCTGTGGAGTGTTTCCGGTGATGAATGACGGCGAACTTCACGAAGCGTATGGCTAGCCAGAAGCAAAGTCCAGAGCATGCCTTAAGTCGTCGTAAGCGTGTAAAACAGTTCAAGGGGCGGCCCGATTCTAAAAATCTAAACACGGGCACGGACAATCACTCTGCTACCAATGGCTCACATCGGAGGCTTTAGAGAACGGCGACAACTGCCGGACAAGGAAGCAAGCATTGTCTCTAGGGGAAATTACCCTGATGGTGATCTTTTTACCGGGTAGGTATTTCTTGTGTGCATATTGTAGCGTTCGGCAACGGCGTTGCACCTAAACAAGTACGTTGAGCTAATTCAAGCAAATTGGGAGGCATCCGGCGACTTTGATGGCATAGAGTATGTGATTTTGATTCCTCGCCCATCACGAGTGTCGATGTGGAACGAAGGTCAGAGATACTCTGTGCACATCACCTGGGAACGTACACCGATGCGACAGAGTCCATAAATAAAGCGGCCCTGCTGTTTTGCAACAGTTAAGCTAACGGCCAAAGCCAGATAAATTCAATCTGCAGTAGGTTCTGTTAGATAAGATTTTTATGTGATGTTTACAAAGCAAAGAATGAGTATCAAATGAACTACACTAGAAGTGCCATAATGTCATTAAATTAACAAAACAAACTGTGTTTGGCACACCACGGAGAAAGTGTCCGAACGGGACGGAAATCAGTAGATCTTATGTACATTTACAGAGAAACAAATCAGAGAAACTGGATGATTTAATCAAGAGAAGGTACTTCACAAACTGAACACGTCAATAACGCGTTGGTTCCCCTCTGAGTCTTATGCAAGCAATTATTCGTCTAGGCATTGGCTCATAGAGTTGTTGGATTCCTCCCGAAGGATATCAAGCCACATACATAAGAAAAGATTTAGAAAATACTCCACCCTACGCATCTTCACCTTCTGTAGCCGTGCCTGATGTACTCCCATTGGCAGTGTCGTTTGATGTACTTTCATATTCGCCTGCGGCTTCAGTAATAATTCCATTACTACGAGTACCACAGTTCGAGTCTGTACCATTTCTCAGATTTATGATCATTTCCAGCCCTTAGTTGAGGAAGCCTCCACTTTTTCTGTTGTTCAGTTTTCTTTACGTGATCATCAAATTTCTTTCTTCCTATTTATGCAAGCAATTCGTTTACCTATAGGCTTAACAACGCAACCGCTCTGGATGTAACACTGCATTAAGGAGCGATATTGTTGACACTTGACCGTATCAGTTGCCCTGGATTTAGTTTTGTGTGACAGAGAGGAAGTCGTAAGGCAGTGTGACCACGTTCAGCTAAATTACTATTTTATTACTGCTGTTTCCTGGTTTGTTCATATAGATCAATGAATGTAATCGGGATCTCAGCTTGTGCTTGTGGAAAGGAATTCATTTTTCTATTAACCAGGGCACTATTTCTCTCCTCATGGAGTTTCACGATGGAGCACGAATCAGCTGAAAAAGTCTCGTTATCTATAACGATGACAGTATGAGGTAGTCAATTATGTATTAATCTCCACTTGAACCACTTTTCATAATTTGAGAAGTCCGTGTTTTTGTCATAATCTCCAGTTTTACGGTCAGGTTAAAATTTTACGTAGGTATTCGATACAAGCCGCCCTCCCCGCTAGCATAGATGATGATAAATCTACTTCCTTTCGGAACAAGTTTCAGTAGACCCTGTAGTGAATTGTCACTCCATCTGTACGATGCCGTGTGGCAGGTGTGAACACATATCTCGTCCTTACAGACAAAACGATGACTTTCAAAGCTGCACCCTCGGAGATCTTTCATGTAAGCAACTCGTTCTGTCCTGATACTACTTCGCTCTGTTAGTATTTTTCGGTTATTCAGCGTTTTTGTCCAACTGAGTCCTAGAAAACAAAGCATTTAACCAGCTGTGTTAATAATCCATTCAAAATTTATCAAATTCTGTAAGTTTCTTATGATTTTTGTTTTTATAACTGGGTCTTCCTTTATCTGTAAAGTAGAAATAATTCATCACTTGCGAACGACTTGCTGATTAAAATAGCCTGTACTGGCCTTCCAAGATCTTCTGTGATTTTCCTAATGAGTTGCTAAAGTTATCGGAGAATCAACTGTCTGGACTGTTTCAATTTCTCTCTGCATTCGTCGGGCTGAAGTAGACGAGACATTAGTGTGGATTTCACTTTCAACGAAGCATCTAGCACAGGTTCATTCTTCATAAACTGGTAGATATTTGCAACCACTTTCGCGGGTTTAAGTATGAAGAACTTTGCCCTCTGCCTTGCTTTATACTGGTGGCATCTTCAACTTTGAATATGCTTTTCAGAAAGTTTGCTAATTGAGCACTTCGCCTGAAATGTCGACGACACGTCCCGCTCTGGCAGTCGACTGCTTGTAGCCTACTGTGTATCTTGTTTCGGTGTTCACATTTGTTTGCGTAGATCAGCAAATGTAATGTAAAGTTGTTATTTATCATGGACGAGTTCCTACGCTCTGACGGAGAATCTTGCATAAAACGTCTGAAATAAAAAGTACGAGGCACTGACTTTTGTAGCGTCTTAACTTTGTGCCTGGGTACCCTTCCTTGCTGTTTGCCTTTCGACTTAAGGCCGCACAGAATACCTACGAAAAATTATACGGATATCTGAGCACGTCTGTATCAACCGACTTTGGTTGCTAATAGCATGAATCCACACGTGAAATTCTTTTTACTAACGTTTTCGGGAACGGCCCATCATCAGAATATCAGTAATACAGCAAGAGACAGATAGCGAGATTCTGTACAGCAGCGCCACATACGTGTAACAGGTAGCGAGCACACAGCAAGACCCGCCAGAGAAGACAGACCGTGGCGCTTACGTCACAGCACGTGACACGAATGCCAGCAGCCGCCTTTGGCAAGGGGCTGGTTGCTGTTTCAGACAAATTTGATAATTGTTAACTGCGCCTTTAAGTGCATGGAAGCTCTCGATTGCACACGACAAAATTAAGTCCTTTAGTGGGTACCTTTCCGACTGTATATTGATTTCTCGTGGGCTTTGCAAGGAACCGAGTGTTCGCGAAGTGTGCCGGGCAAACTGACTATTGTGACGACACAGGTTCGTTGCAGGGCTCCGTATATCTAGTTGGCCCCAGGCTCAATGCACGTCACGCCACGTCGCTTGATTCTCTAGTGTTCGGAGAGGATAAAGCTGCTCACACAGCCACATGTCAGTGTTGTGTTCAGTATACATGGATGTAGCAAAAGTGACGGCTGCCTTCTTGTTGATGACCTATTCTGCGAGTTACGAGTATGTTTGATGTTCGGGTTGATTTTTCATAGCAGTGCGATGGACTTTGACTTTATTCACGGACTTGCTGTACTTCACAGTGTTCATTCTTTGCGTTCTACTGCCATCCAGGAGTTTGTGTTGTGTGTCATTCTCTCAACCCGTTGTGAACTTGGAAACCAGTATTTTTGTTCCAACAAAGGGATCAGAAACACCGTTCCGACAGTATCTGTGGTAACACTGTGGACAACTGAGATCGATTCGCCGTATTAGACCAGCAGAGCTGTTTTCTGACAGTGCTGCCGGCTGTGGTGGCCGAGCGGTTCTAGGCGCTACAGTCTGGAACCGCGCGACCGCTACGATCGCAGATTCGAATCCTGCCTCGGGCATGGATGTGTGTGATGTCCTTAGGTTAGTTAGGTTTAAGTAGTTCTAAGTTCTAGGGGACAGATGACCTCAGAAGTTGAGTCCTATAGCGCTCAGAGCCATTTGTAGTTATCAGAATTCTTGACAAATTAACTTCAAATACACTCCTGGAAATTCAAATAAGAACACCGTGAATTCATTGTCCCAGGAAGGGGAAACTTTATTGACACATTCCTGGGGACAGATACATCACATGATCACACTGACAGAACCACAGGCACATAGACACAGGCAACAGAGCATGCACAATGTCGGCACTAGTACAGTGTATATCCACCTTTCGCAGCAGTGCAGGCTGCTATTCTCCCATGGAGACGATCGTAGAGATGCTGGATGTAGTCCTGTGGAACGGCTTGCCATGCCATTTCCACCTGGCGCCTCAGTTGGACCGCGTGAAACGTCGCTTCATCCAGTCCCAAACATGCTCAATGGGGGACAGATCCGGAGATCTTGCTGGCCAGGGTAGTTGACTTACACCTTCTAGAGAACGTTGGGTGGCACGGGATACATGCGGACGTGCATTGTCCTGTTGGAACAGCAAGTTCCCTTGCCGGTCTAGGAATGGTAGAACGATGGGTTCGATGACGGTTTGGATGTACCGTGCACTATTCAGTGTCCCCTCGACGATCACCAGTGGTGTACGGCCAGTGTAGGAGATCGCTCCCCACACTATGATGCCGGGTGTTGGCCCTGTGTGCCTCGGTCGTATGCAGTCCTGATTGTGGCGCTCACCTGCACGGCGCCAAACACGCATACGACCATCATTGGCACCAAGGCAGAAGCGACTCTCATCGCTGAAGACGACACGTCTCCATTCGTCCCTCCATTCACGCCTGTCGCGACACCACTGGAGGAGGGCTGCACGATGTTGGGGCGTGAGCGGAAGACGGCCTAACGGTGTGCGGGACCGTAGTCCAGCTTCATGGAGACGGTTGCGAATGGTCCTCGCCGATACCCCAGGAGCAACAGTGTCCCTAATTTGCTGGGAAGTGGCGGTGCGGTCCCCTACGGCACTGCGTAGGATCCTACGGTCTTGGCGTGCATCCGTGCGTCGCTGCGGTTCGGTCCCAGGTCGACGGGCACGTGTACCTTCCGCCGACCACTGGCGACAACATCGATGTACTGTGGAGACCTCACGCCCCACGTGTTGAGCAATTCGGCGGTACGTCCACCCGGCCTCCCGCATGCCCACTATACGCCCTCGCTCAAAGTCCGTCAACTGCACATACGGTTCACGTCCACGCTGTCGCGGCATGCTACCAGTGTTAAAGACTGCGATGGAGCTCCGTATGCCACGGCAAACTGGCTGACACTGACGGCGGCGGTGCACAAATGCTGCGCAGCTAGCGCCATTCGACGGCCAACACCGCGGTTCCTTCGCTGTGCCGTGCGTGTGATCATTGCTTGTACAGCCCTCTCGCAGTGTCCGGAGCAAGTATGGTGGGTCTGACACACCGGTGTCAATGTGTTCTTTTTTCCATTTCCAGGAGTGTATTTACTTGATACTCTCATAGACGTTCAGACGGACATAGACTATATACGGTGCAGCCAACTTTCATCCGAATGTCTACATGTCTATTGGAGTATCGTGTAAAAATTTGAAGTAAGGTGATCGAGATTTATTCGAGATTTCCGCTAGTAACCTTTCCCTTATTCCCTTACACACAAACACATGTATCCATAACTGAAACATTTTTACATGATATTCGCATCGTATTTTTTAGTAAAGCCACACTTACATGTGTTCCGTGTTTTATTCACAATGGCTTCTAGTATTGATATTTTACCTACAACGTGTTTCAAATAACAAAATAAACTTTATTTGGCAGTACCAGATGCCCTTTGCATTTGTTATAACGATCATTCATTTCCTGTCCAATAATCATTTCTCAGTCAGCTCATGCACTGACTCACCACGAAGGAATTATCCGAATGGCACGGAAATCGGTAGATATGATAAATATGTTCAGACAAACAAATGATAACAATTTCAGAAAAAAAATTGATGGTTTATACATGTGAGAGAGAGAGGTTCCTTGCAGGCCAAGGTATGGTTTCACAAACACGAATGCAAGCAGTAGAAACTCTCGCTGGATGCGGGCAGGCATTATTTTGCTGAAATGTAACCTTTGGGTGGTTGGCCATGTAGGGCAACAAAACGGGGCTAAAACATCGTCGAAGTACCGCTGCGCTGTAAGGGTGCTGTGGGTGAGAACCAAAGGGGGTCCTGCTATGAAAATGGCACTCCATACCATCACACCCGGTTGTCGAACCGTATGGCGGGTGGCTGTCAGGTTAACATAGAGGTACTGTGGCCCAGCGGTTCTAGGCGCTTCAGTCCGGAACCGCGCTGCTGTTCCGGTCGTATGTTCGAACCCTGCCTCGGGCATGGATGTGGGTGATGTCCTTAGGTTAGTTAGTTTTAAGTAGTTCTAAGTCTAGGGGATTGATGACCACAGATGTTAAGTCCCATAGCGCTTAGAGCCCTTTGAACCATTTGAACAGGTACTACCGCTGTCCCGGGCGTCTGCACACATTTCTACGGTCTGGAATCGCATTGACTTGAGTAAAATTGTCTTCAGTGGTGAGAACCGCTTCAAATTCAGCCGTGATGACAAGCGAGGACGTGTCGTGCGCACCAGACAGTGGAAGGATACCAACCGGATCGTCGCTCGCTATACGGCCTGACAATCTGGACTGACGATATGGGGCGTCATTTGTTTTCATAGCAAGACTCCTTTGGTCCACTGATTTCCATCCCAATCGGATAATTCCTACGCGAAGTGCGTTTCTTTTCGGTCTTGTAGTGTACACCATTAATATTCACGCTGCATGTACCATAGTCTGAGAGTATTTTGATGATAATTTTACTCGTCACTTGTCCCTTAAGTTCTTTTCCTCAGCTTTATCTACGATTTTCTTTGTGAGTGTTATATTGTATATACTGTAGTTATATTTTCAGTTAAAGGTCACGTTAATAATTGTAACAGTTGCAAATGACATTCAGAGTATTAGGACTATTCTGATATGCCTATGCGCCAATGATACGCGTATTACAACATGCACAAGCAATTTTATAATATCCAGTCTCTCCCGATTCCGGAAGTCTTATCCTTAGCGAAACTAGTCTGATGCACATTTTTAAAATATAGCTGCGCAGTGTCGTTCTTAGAGCTATTCAGAATTTAGATTGCTCGATATAATGTACGTATATCACAGGTTCTTCTCGACATATAAATATTGTACACATTGTGTAACATTTGATGTTGCAACAAATCTTATACATTAACACACAAAGGAATTGCAGACATTGGCTGCAAGAGGGCATTGATTTAAATCAACGGGGAAAGTTAAAAATTTGTGACCGAGCGGAATTATAACGCAGGTATCCAGCTTACTAGACAGATTCTCTGACCACGATTTTTATTTTTTTAATTGAAAGAAAGACGTTACCAACTACTAAGCCATTTGGACGCAGAGGTCATCGCAACCGCACAGACAACCATAACACGCCTCCTGTCAGACCGAAGTTCTCAACTTATCCACACACTACTAATGTAGTGCCTCTTGCCCATTATCCTCATTACTCGCGATATTTCGCCGATTTCCGTAAGAGTTGGAGCGTAGTGTGGATCATCACTGGAGTGATCATTGGCCGTCTTCGCCTGAATTACATATATGTGGTGTCTTTCTTTCAACATGTCCGAAAGAACAAATACCACATATATATGATCTTACATGTAGTTTAATTTAGAGTGTAAGATTAACTATCTCTAATTGCCTCGCCAGCAAACTGTGTAATACGCATGAGCGTATATTATTGATAGAAATCTGTATTATCTTTGAGAAAATCTTCTAAAGTTCAATACGAGCATTACACTCGGAACTGACGTGATCGATAAATAACTGAAAACTGAGCGTTTTCCGAAAACGCATATTTTCCTAGAAATCGAGGATAAATAGTCTTACGACAGCCCCTTATGTACTCATAAGGTTCACGCACGGTAACAAAAGAGAAACTGGACTACTTAACTAAAGAGAAACTGGAGTACCGCCAAGCATATTGGTGGGAAGAGGAAAACCCATGTTCGATTCTCAAACGAATTTTGCCGTATCGAATTTGTTAGTAATAGAAGAATTAATGAGGTAATTAAAACAATAAATAAAAAGATAAGATTAAAATAAATTCCTCAAACGACTTTGATTAGTAAAGAATTAAAATTTTAATCCTGGTCGTCTTACAACGGCTCTTTCCCTCACTCTGTTACATGACCTCATTGTCCTTCGAACAACCACACTGATGGTACTTAGTATACAAACACTGGAAGAAAATATACTCGCAGCATCAAGAAAATCTAATGAATACCATGTTCGCACAACTGTATTGTTCCATCTTCTTCAGATGGAAGAAGAGAAACTGACTTATTTTACATTTAAAATATTTTCTTTTAGGGTATCAATTTTGTTGTGTACAAGACATAAGATAACATGGCCTGAAATACTGATGCTGACAAGTGATCATGAATTATGTTCTGAATCGTTGTTTCATCCACGCAGTTAAGCAATTCCCGCTAAGCTACGCAATTTTGAACCATCAAAATAAAACTCTATCTCGTGCGAAACTGAAAACAACTATCGCGCAGTTGGCTGCCTATGGTTCCTGCTAATAAATTCGCATAGGTCTTACCCTGAATTGTTTTCATACATTATTTAGTAATCAATGTGCCCTATTGTTATTCCTTATTCATTTGCTTATCTTATTCACCCACCAATTCCTGTCGAATCCGATATCCAGTTAAAAGAAAACTGCAGAATACTCTTGGGAATCGAACACAAGTCCTAAAGTCTCCCACCAAATAAATGCCATGATCGACAGGTCAGCGTCGCTTTCGTTCAGCTGCGTCTACCTTATGGATAGGTAAGCGACAGTAGTAAAGTGTCTTTTCTCGATTTCTAGGAGAGTATGCGTTTGCGCATCCCATGTATGACGATGAAAAATGTTTAAATTTAAGTTATCTATCGATCCTGTAGATTTTGAGTCGACTGTGAATTATGAAATTTGGGGGAGGTTTCCTCAAAAAAGGAGGGGTGTTGTGCCAAAATATCTTAGTCTTTCGTTTTAGACTGAACACAAGCGACCTGCCAAATTTGATCCGAATCAGTGGGCAATATCTGACGCCTTCCCTTGAAGTCTGTACGTTGTATAGTTGTGGTTTGCACATGATACGTTGTGGTGTTGTAGTGAAGGGAAGGTTCTTTCGTTTTCAAGTTATATTGTGTATAGTATATTTCATGTTAGGCTTCACATGTCACCCGATAATTAAATATGTATGCCACATCGCGTGCGACATTGTGCATACTGTTAATGTATCTGTAAATGTGTTATCGACGAGAGTTCGCAGTGCCACACCAAAGACAGCAACTCGAGATGATACTACAGACGTTAGTGCGGGCCCGTTGCAATGAGCAACAACCAGTCGAAGGCATTCCAGAAGACAAGCCCTCCTTCTGAGTATAGTTGCGCCATCACACTGTGGTCAATATACACTCCTGGAAATTGAAATAAGAACATCGTGAATTCATTGTCCCAGGAAGGGGAAACTTTATTGACACATTCCTGGGGTCAGATACATCACATGATCACACTGGCAGAACCACAGGCACATAGACACAGGCAACAGAGCATGCACAATGTCGGCACTAGTACAGTGTATATCCACCTTTCGCAGCAATGCAGGCTGCTATTCTCCCATGGAGACGATCGTAGAGATGCTGGATGTAGTCCTGTGGAACGGCTTGCCATGCCATTTCCACCTGGCGCCTCAGTTGGACCAGCGTTCGTGCTGGACGTGCAGACCGCGTGAGACGAAGCTTCATCCAGTCCCAAACATGCTCAATGGGGGACAGATCCGGAGATCTTGCTGGCCAGGGTAGTTGACTTACACCTTCTAGAGCACGTTGGGTGGCACGGGATACATGCGGACGTGCATTGTCCTGTTGGAACAGTAAGTTCCCTTGCCGGTCTAGGAATTGTAGAACGATGGGTTCGATGACGGTTTGGATGTACCGTGCACTATTCAGTGTCCCCTCGACGATCACCAGTGGTGTACGGCCAGTGTAGGAGATCGCTCCCCACACCATGATGCCGGGTGTTGGCCCTGTGTGCCTCGGTCGTATGCAGTCCTGATTGTGGCGCTCACCTGCACGGCGCCAAACACGCATACGACCATCATTGGCACCAAGGCAGAAGCGACTCTCATCGCTGAAGACGACACGTCTCCATTCGTCCCTCCATTCACGCCTGTCGCGACACCACTGGAGGCGGGCTGCACGATGTTGGGGCGTGAGCGGAAGACGGCCTAACGGTGTGCGGGACCGTAGCCCAGCTTCATGGAGACGGTTGCGAATGGTCCTCGCCGATACCCCAGGAGCAACAGTGTCCCTAATTTGCTGGGAAGTGGCGGTGCGGTCCCCTACGGCACTGCGTAGGATCCTACGGTCTTGGCGTGCATCCGTGCGTCGCTGCGGTCCGGTCCCAGGTCGACGGGCACGTGCACCTTCCGCCGACCACTGGCGACAACATCGATGTACTGTGGAGACCTCACGCCCCACGTGTTGAGCAATTCGGCCTCCCGCATGCTCACTATACGCCCTCGGTCAAAGTCCGTCAACTGCACATACGGTTCACGTCCACGCTGTCGCGGCATGCTACCAGTGTTAAAGACTGCGATGGAGCTCCGTATGCCACGGCAAACTGGCTGACACTGACGGCGGCGGTGCACAAATGCTGCGCAGCTAGCGCCATTCGACGGCCAACACCGCGGTTCCTGGTGTGTCCGGTGTGCCGTGCGTGTGATCATTGCTTGTACAGCCCTCTCGCAGTGTCCGGAGCAAGTATGGTGGGTCTGACACACCGGTGTCAATGTGTTCTTTTTTTCCATTTCTAGGAGTGTAGTACTGAGCATGCAAGAGCTCCCCCCAACCCCTACCCTTTACCCCAGCACCTCGTCCGCTATTTCGAGACCTCAGCTTCAGCTGTCAACATCGTTGCATAGGAGAGTGACTGTTGTTAACATTTCTGTGACTGTTGTTTCTAATGAAATGTACATTAGTATGAGGGCTATTCGGAAAGTAAGGACCGACTGCTCGCGAAACGAAAACCACAGTGAAAATCAAAATGTTTTATTTGCAACAGTTTTCTATACTTTCAGCTACTTCTCTAAATAGCCAACGCTCCAACTTAGATATCTGTCGTAGCGCTGTAGCAACTTTCCAACACCCTCGTTATGGGAAACAGACGCCTTTGCTTTCTGCCATTTCTCTACCCTGGTCTGCAGTTCGTTGACTGTGCCAAAATGTTGTTTATGTAACAGAGACGAACATCAGATGACCCAAGTCCAGGCTGTATGATGGGTGATCATAAATTTCCCATCGAAAACACTGCAGGAAAACGCTGCAGGGGCATCCTCATTGCCCTTGCAGTGTGTGTGCCTGTGAACTGTAATGTGGGGTTGTTTGAAATCAGGCGAAACCTTGCAGCGGTGACACATACGTGGTGGAAGACACTACTATTCTAGGCACCTTCAAGTGACCTCTATGTGCTCAGCACTGAAAAGTGCGATGTGCATACTAGGGACACTGCCCAACACATTGTAATCTCCCCACGGAAAATTACCCTCTACCACGCAATAATTAATAATGGTCAATCAAATCATCCACATTTATTTACGTATGAAAAGTATCTGAGCAGATTTTTTAGTAATATATGCGCCGACAGCTCGTCGACGCCAAGGTATTTTTCGAGTACGTTTATTCTTTGGAACAACAGAGGTACACAGGTGTATGCTCCATAGTCATTATAGTTATGGAAAGAGAGATAGAAAGAGAGGGAAAGGAACAGCTTCGGAAAGTATCGGTTGGAAGATTTTCGTATTGCAAAAGGAGATTTATTTACTCTTCTTCGCGATAAAGCGAGGCAGGAAAGTTTGTGCCGCTAGCGGGGTAGACAAAGAGAAAGAAGGACTTGTAAAAGTAAATTTCATGAGACTAAAAATCCACGGAAACGGAACATGTACGGAAATGGATTCAATATACAATTTTCCTCAGAAATAAGGTTTGTGACCATTTCATTTTAGAGTGAATGACGAATGCGTTCTCTGTCTGAATTGTTGATGATTGTCTGGGGCCTGTAATTAATTGGGAAGTTTCAGCTGTGACGAAGAGAGCCTGCAATCTCTGAGTTTTATTGAAATCGTCCAAAAAGGCTTCGTCCACATCTGAAATTTTAGATCTGTCGTAAACTGAACGAAGTGTTCAAAACGATCGATTTTTTCCCAACTGAATGCAGCGCTTAGTAATAATAACGTATGTGAAGATCTTTTCTAGCAAGCCAGCCGCTGAATATTAAGAAGAAGGGCTCCACCAGAGATTTTAATAGGCTGATTTCATGTAACTTAAGACTTTCAGCAAAATCGATTTAAGTAGTAAGGGCATTCATTAGAACATCTGTGCAAACATTCATCGGATTTTCACAGTCGTTTCCATTTCGCGACCTATCTGAACTTACTTTCCGAAGAAACTTAGTAAATGTTACATTTTTTACTACAAGAGAATAGTTTGTTCATTAGTGCATCAAGAGATACTTTGGTAGTCAGTGACTGTTGTAAATTATCCAACAATCCTGTGGCGAAGACGCGTTGTCAAAGTTAAGTAAATCTTTTATTCACTCTTGTAATATTTCATGTGTTCTAATTTGATGAGCCTTCTCCCAGAGCAATCAAAGAACCCACAGTTATGGCCCAACTATAGTAGTTTCGTCGGGTGACAACAGTCAGTAAGAAAGATAGCTTATGCTGAATTTAAGACTGTGCTGTTATTAAGTTTCTGAGTTCGACGGACTGTATCCAGAAAAATGTGGTACGCTTCTATGTTTGTATGTTCTTTTATAGGTGCTTTATAACCAGCTGATAGTCGACACAACAGATAAATGGTATGAAGGTGATACATACTACGGATAGTGTTTCCTTTTACAAAGTAATATGTTTTTTGTTCCAGTTCCTTGACAAATTTGTGATATGAAACTGGCCGTAGTTTCAGCACATTCTTATAGTTTTTCGATCACCTGTAGAGTCTTCCATCCAGTAGGCGTTAACATCTACATCAACATCCATACTCCGCAATCCACCTGACGGTGTGTGGCGGAGGGTACCTTCAGTACCTCTATCGGTTCTCCCTTCTATTCCAGTCTCGTATTGTTCGTGGAAAGAAGGATTGTCGGTATGCCTCTGTGTGGGCCCTAATCTCTCTGATTTTATCCTCATGGTCTCTTCGCGAGATATACGTAGGAGGGAGCAATATACTGGTTGACTCTTCGGTGAAGGTATGTTCTCGAAACTTTGACAAAAGCCCGTACCGGGCTACTGAGCGTCTCTCCTGCAGAGTCTTCCACTGCAGTTTATCTATCATCTCCGTAACGCTTTCGCGATTACTAAATGATCCTGTAACGAAACGCGCTGCTCTCCGTTGGATCTTCTCTATGTCTTGTATCAACCCTACCTGGTATGGATCCCACACTGCTGAGCAGTATTCAAGCAGTGGGCGAACAAGCGTACTGTACCCTACTTCCTTTGTTTTCGGATTGCATTTCCTTAGGATTCTTCCAATGAATCTCAGTCTGGCATATGCTTTACCGACGATCAACATTATATGATCATTCCATTTTAAATCACTCCTAATGCGTACTCCCAGATAATTTATGGTATTAACTGCTTCCAGTTGCTGACCTGCTATTTTGTAGCTAAATGATAAAGGATCTATCTTTCTGTGTATTCGCAGCACATTACACTTGTCTACATTGAGATTCAGCTGCCATTCCCTGCACCAT
Organism: Schistocerca cancellata; assembly: GCF_023864275.1. Classification (NCBI taxonomy): domain Eukaryota; kingdom Metazoa; phylum Arthropoda; class Insecta; order Orthoptera; family Acrididae; genus Schistocerca; species Schistocerca cancellata. The sequence goes on along the minus strand of NC_064630.1, from coordinate 688,548,538 downwards.
GCGTCAATTCGCTGCAGATCCTCCTGCATTTCAGTACAATTTTCCATTGTTACAACCTCTCGATACACCACAGCATCATCTGCAAAAAGCCTCAGTGAACTTCCGATGTCATCCACCAGGTCATTTATGTATATTGTGAATAGCAACGGTCCTATGACACTCCCCTGCGGCACACCTGAAATCACTCTTACTTCGGAAGACTTCTCTCCATTGAGAATAACATGCTGCGTCCTGTTATCTAGGAACTCCTCAATCCAGTCACACAATTGGTCTGATAGTCCATATGCTCTTACTTTGTTCATTAAACGACTGTGGGGAACTGTATCGAACGCCTTGCGGAAGTCAAGAAACACGGCATCTACCTGTGAACCCGTGTCTATGGCCCTCTGAGTCTCGTGGACGAATAGCGCGAGCTGGGTTTCACATGACCGTCTTTTTCGAAACCCATCTACAGTGTAGATTTCTAGTCTCCAGAAAAGTCATTATACTCGAACATAATACGTGTTCCAAAATTCTACAACTGATCGACGTTAGAGATATAGGTCTATAGTTCTGCACATCTGTTCGACGTCCCTTCTTGAATACGGGTATGACCTGTGCCCTTTTCCAATCCTTTGGAACGCTACGCTCTTCTAGAGACCTACGGTACACCGCTGCAAGAAGGGGGGCAAGTTCCTTCGCGTACTCTGTGTAAAATTGAACTGGTATCCCATCAGGTCCAGAGGCCTTTCCTCTTTTGAGCGATTTTAATTGTGTCTCTATCCCTCTGTCGTCTATTTCGATATCTACCATTTTGTCATCTGTGCGACAATCTAGAGAAGGAACTACAGTGCAATCTTCCTCTGTGAAACAACTTTGGAAAATGACATTTAGTATTTCGGCCTTTAGTCTGTCATCCTCTGTTTCAGTACCATTTTTGTCACAGAGTGTCTGGACATTTTGTTTTGATCCACCTACCGCTTGGACATAAGACCAAAATTTCTTAGGATTTTCTGCCAAGTCAGTACATAGAACTTTACTTTCGAATTCATTGAACGCCTCTCGCATAGCCCTCCTCACACTACATTTCGCTTCGCGTAATTTTTGTTTGTCTGCAAGGCTTTGGCTATGTTTATGTTTGCTGTGAAGTTCCCTTTGCTTCCGCAGCAGTTTTATAACTCGGTTGTTGTACCACGGTGGCTCTTTTCCATCTTGCTTGGCACATACTCATCTAACGCATAATGTACGACGGTTTTGAACTTTGTCCACTGATCCTCAACACTATCTGTACTTGAGACAAAACTTTTGTGTTGAGCCAACAGGTACTCTGAAATCTGCTTTTTGTCACTTTTTCTAAACAGAAAAATCTTCCTACCCTTTTTAATATACCTATTTACGGCTGAAATCATCGATGCCGTAACCGCTTTATGATCGCTGATTCCCTGTTCTGCGTTAACTTTTTCAAATAGTTCGGGTCTGTTTGTCACCAGAAGGTCTAATATGTTATCGCCACGAGTCGGTTCTCTGTTTAACTGCTCAAGGTAGTTTTCAGATAAAGCACTTAAAAAAAATTCACTGGATTCTTTGTCCCTGCCACCCGTTATGAACGTCTGAGTCTCCCAGTCTATATCCGGCAAATTAAAATCTCCACCCAGAACTATAACATGGTGGGGAAATCTACTCGAAATATTTTAATATTTAAACCACTGACCCCAAAAGTTCTCGACTTTTACTCGAGTTGAAAAATAAAACTATAAACAAAACAACATTGTAGTTAGCCTTAGTTTCCGCTTCAAACGTCAAAGTATTCAAGAAGTATTGTAAGGGATACCGACACGCAGTATTTTTTGAGTCAAGTGTGTGTTGTAATGATTCTCGCTATCTAAATAAGTGAATAACGTAATGTTCCGTACTTCAAGGCACTAGTTACGGATACGGAAGAGTGCTGCTTGTTTCCCTAATGATCTTCGTCCTTCCTTTCCTGTGAGTGTATCGATTGCATTTATTTCTTTGATTTCTCTACTGCATTATGTTTTCGGCGAAGGAGCGCAATTTACATAATTTGAACTAGCAATGAAAACTCTAAATCAGAATACTGTATGTACTCAACTCTTTCAAAATTCGCATTTAATGCCTTAAAAATGTGCCACATCTAACGGCTGTGTGGGACTCGCAAACATAACTGATATGCGCCTTAAGAGGGTGAAAGCCCACTCGATGAACGTCTGACATAACACAATATTATATGAAATAAATAACGTTTTACGAGAGGACTGTTAGCACTGACATCCGAAGAATGAGTTTTAGGACTATATACAGAAACATTGTTATCGGGAACAAAAAATACAGGATGCGAAAGGTTATCTACAGCTTGATCAGAAATCAGACTGTAGTTGTAAGAGTCGATAAATATGAGAAGGAGACGGCACATCAGAAGAGAGAGAGAGAGAGAGAGAGAGAGAGAGAGAGAGAGAGAGAGGCACGACTGGAGCCTTTCGCCCATATCAGTCTGTAAATGGAGGAATTAGTAAAGGATACGAAGGTGACATTTGGAAAGGACATTATTAACCAGGAAGAAGAAATTAAAACTTTAAGGTCTGCCGATGTCATTATAGTTGTGCCAGAGTCGACAAAGGATCTGGAAGACTAACTGAACGGTTAGAGATTATAAGATGTACGTTAATAATAAGACAGTGGTATTGGTGGCTGGACGAATGAAATAAGGAGATGCTGAGGGAATTAGATCAGGAAATGAGATGCTAAAAGTGTTAAACTTGTGTTACTCCTTGGGCGGTAAAATAACTGATGACGACGCCAATAAGTGGGTTATAACATGTAGCCTGGAACCAGCAAGTAAAGCTTTTCTGCTAAGAGAGATATACGTTAACGTCAAATATAAATTTAAGTGTTAGGAAGTTATTTTTGAAAGTATTTGATTGAAATGTAGCCTAAAATGGAAATTAAACGTGAATGGTAAACACTATGCCCAAAGAGAGATTAAAAAAGGAATTGAAATATCATCCTACAGTAGAAGGCCGAAGATTAAACGGGCAGATCGTAAAACTGGTGATGAAATGCTGAAATGAATTAGGGAGAAGGAGCTTTATGGTACAACGTGACTGAAAAGAAATGGGTTGCTGGGACTTAACCTGAAGCTTCGAGAAATATGGAACTGTCAGTTTTGTAAGCAATGAAATGCAGGGCGTGAGGTGATACTTTCATAAGATAGATGAGTGTGGAGAGGTGCATCAAACAAGTCTTCGGATGGTGGCTACGACAACAGAAACGTTACGAAGTGAGACTCCTGGAAATAAAGTAGGACTACCTGACAAAAATCAAACAAGAATGATGGAGTAGACATTAAAGATGTTACAATAAGAAGCAGTGATAGGGGAGGTCTGGCTTCCACGAATTTTATATTTGAGAATTTAAAACCAAGTGTGTGCAATACTGACTTCAGGCCTACGAAAACACAAGAAGAATACATGTTATTTGAAGAGTGGAGTCTCGATCGTCGAGAAATGTTCTTGTAATTTCTAACATGGCTGATGAAGGAGCCTAATAATTTAGGGAGGGCAGTATTTGGACAGCGGAGCTTTGGTCGTGGTACTGCCATCAGCTTACCGCTAACAGCCATTACGCCCAAATAGGATTGATGCTGGAGCATGGATGCCATTACAGAGTAGAGCAAGCACCCTTGCCAGCTATTAGTGGCTGCCATTAACACAGTATCCCAAAGCAGTGAAGTCTGCCCTTCCCGTTTACTCTCCCTTTAGCTTATGGAGCCACATAACAGCCACATATGATCAGCTTGTTGCATTACATGTATTAAAATGATTTCTACTCATTCCATCTGTCGGCCAGAGAAGTTTCTACGTCTACTTCACGAAAATTTTCAACGTTCTTCGCATAACTCTGAAGTAGTGACTCAACGGATATTGTTGGCACGGATCCCGTTGTTGACTCGGTGCTCATGACTGAATAACTGGTTTTATAGGAACAAGAACTACAATGATGAAACTATGTAGAGTGCGAAAAAACTGTTTTCACAGATTGCGACACACAACAGAATAAATCAAAATTGTCTCATTCAGTGAGGTATGGATGGGAAAGGCTCAGTCGATTCTCTAGGGACTGTAGTTATTAGAAATTAACAGCACTGAGCTCACCAGGTTCTGTGACTCGGGACTACTTTCTGAGGAGACATATGAAGAATTCAGCGTCTGACAGACTTGTGGGCGCTCTCGTAATTCATTCTTAGTTGATTTTAAAATTATCAGTGAAATTTCAGAAATATTTCGTCAACTATGACAGTCCCTTTTCGTCAACTGCTCTTTATGATTGAATGCTGAAGGCGGTAATGACGTACTCTTACGGTTGTAACAAATTCGTCGATAGCAAAAAGTTCTCGTTTACAGCTATTATTTCGCATTATTGTATCACTGATACAAATACGACCTAAAAGAAGGGTCTAGCACTTTCTGGGTTCTACACTTTTACTTAAAACAGCTTATTTCCGTGCACTTTGCATCGATCGAAGTTCGAAGTTTGTTAAAGTAGTTTTTCCGTACTCTGCATGTATTGATCAATGAGTATATTTTGATTCACTTAATAATGTGTCTATGTGACGAACAGCTTGTAACAACACAATATTTTACATGTAATTATGCATGTATTGCTTATTTTGACTTTTTATTTATGTATAGTCACGTTAACTTTTTCACGATTCGGAGACCGTAATGTAAGCTGTACAAAGTAGGAATGGCCAGTACTTTAAAATGTAAATTATTTTGTGTACAGCCGGTAGATAATTTTTTTTGATTCGCAACATTGTTGTAAGTACACTATGTGGAGAATAAGTGTTGCGTGAAAACAACATTTATTGACCGGGATGAAGATGGAAATACGCAGTCTGAAAATAAGTGCAAGGATGTTTGTCTTGTAACGAGGCTGTTAAAAGACACGTTGTTAAGAGAAGGAAGGAAGGAAAGAAGATTAGAGACTAACTTCAATCGACAGCTCGGTCATTAGAGACTGAGCAGGAGCTCGAATTACAAAAGGATGGGGAAGGAAATCGACTGTGCCCTTTTGAAAGGAACCATCTCGGCATCTGCCTGGAGCGATTTAGGGAAATCACGGAAAACCTAAACGACGATGGCCGGTCTGTGTAGTGAACCATTGTTCTCCCGAATAGAAGTCCAGTTTGACAACCGCTGCGCCTTATCGCTCGGTTTGCTTACCGATCTTGGAAAATGAGATGTAGCGAAATGCTGGACGATCTTGTAAATTACAGGCATTTAAATAAGTCACTATTACAACATGGACTGCTCGTTTGTTCCCATCTCATCCATTAACTGCTAATGATTTTCACAATATTACCGACAATGTTACTCTCCATTTGAAATCTAGGAAATTATTGAATTTTAATAATACAACGAATCTGCCAATTACATTTTTCAAGACTGTACCGAAGGATTGGCAAGACAGGCCACCGGCAAGAACCAGGACGCAGAGGGGCTCAAAAACTGACCACACAACTAAAGAAAAAAGAAATCGATTCTTGATATTTTCCCGACGTAAAGAATATTCCATGAAGGTTTCGGGATTGCAGTCGGATTATGTCGACTTCTTGCAACGATATTTCGGCTGACAACGATTCAACCATATTTAGGTTGGCACAAATGGCTCTGAGCACTATGGGACTTAACATCGATGGTCATCAGTCCCCTAGAACTTAGAACTACTTAAACCTAACTAACCTAAGGACAGCACACAACACCCAGCCATCACGAGGCAGAGAAAATCCCTGACCCCGCCGGGAATCGAACCCGGGAAACCGGGCGTGGGAAGCGAGAACGCTACCGCACGACCACGAGATGCGGGCAACCATATTTAGGTGCACTGGAGATTGGTAGTTCACATCGCTAACATTATACCAAAAATTGGTTCGCGTGCGCAAGTGCAGTCGTTACGTGAACGACCTCTGTCGAGTTTCGCGCCCTCTCCCAATACTGCTTCGTCTTCGACGCACAGGCGCATGCTTGATCTCTGTCGGGATGCATACTTGCGGAGTTGACGTCAAAATTAATAAAACCAACTGTCGCTAGACGCATCGTTAGTCAGCCATAGACGAGCCTTGTATCTCTACAGGATACTACATTCCTCGCCAAACACCATGGGATAAGTCCTAATAACATGTCTGAGCTCCTGTTTCCAGGCGTAGTGAAGCAACTCGACTGACATGGACTCAGCAAGACGTTGGAAGTCCCCCGCGAAAATATTGACCTGTGCTGATGCTATAGTCGTTCATAACTGCGAAGGTGTTGTCGGTGCAGGATTTTGTGCAACAACTGAGCTCTCGATTACGTCCCATGAATACTCGGTGGCCAAATCACTCAACCGAATTGTCCAGAATATTCTTCAAACAAATCGCGAACAATTGTGGCCTTTTGACACGACACGTTGTCATGCATAAAGATTCCAAAATTGTTTGGGAACATGAAGTCCATGAATGGCTGCAGATGGTCTCCATGTAGCAGAACATAACCATTTTAAGTGAATGATCAGTTGGACCAGAGGATTTGGTCCATTCCGTATAAACTCAGCCCGCACCGTTGTGGAGCCACCACCAGCCTGCGTAGTGCAATGTTGGCAGCCCTGGTGCATTCGTACATGCGGTCTGCGTCACACTTGAACTTTACCGTCAGGTCTTAGATACTGAAATTAGGACTCATCTGACCAAGCCATTGTTTTCTAGTCTTCTACTGTTCGATTGATGTTGTCACGAATCCAGGAGATGCGCTGCAGGTGATGTCGTGCTGTTAATAAAGGCACTTGCGTTGATCGTGTGCTGCCGTAGCCCATTAACGCCAAATTTTGGTGCGCTATCAGTTAGCACACGTTCGTCATATGTCCCATATTGATTTCTGTGGTTATTTCACTCAGTGTTGCTTGTCCGGTAGCACTGACAACTCCACGAAAGTGCCGCTTCCCTCGGTCTTTAAGTGAATGCTATCGGCCACTACATTCTCCGTAGTGAGAGGTGTGGTATTCTCGACGCTCTCTTGACACTATGGAGCTCGGAATATTAAATTCCCTAACGATTTCCGAAATGCAATGTCCCTTGCGTCTAGCACCAACCATCATTACGCGTTCAGAATCTGTTGATTTTATTCTTGCACTGTTGACAGCCTTGGTGCATGCGTTCGTGCGGTCTGCGTCACACTCGAACCTTACTATCAACTCTGAAATTAGGAAACCTTTTCACACGAATCATCGGAGTGCAAATGACAGCTCCCCCAATGCACTGCCCTTTTATACCTTGTGTTGGCAGTAGTAACGCCACCCAATGACTTTTGTCACCGCAGTGTAAAGTTAGCAATGTCAGCTAGCAGTCTCCAGTGTAAAACACTCATCCGAAGATGCCTGAATGGTCATCAGCCGAATACCGTGGCATGAAGTCGATGTAATCCTGCTGCAATACCGAAATATCAGGACAAAAAGAAATTGATTTAGGAATTAACTGGATGATGTACATCAGTTCTCCTGCCGGTCATGTTCCTGTTTCTGCCTATGGAAAAAGTGTTTGTTTTGATCTTCGACTGTGAACGCACGCTGTCATCACAGACTTCTTTCTAAAGCGTAATTTCGTCCAAATATGCCCACAGAGCGCTCGGCTTACACAGTTATCGCCTACACAGTTCGCTGGCATTCAACTGTAGAGTTCTGCCTGCTACTTCGTTATGGTATGGTAGGATCTCAAAGGTCGGCGAACAGGTGCTGAACAGAATACGGTATTTACCCCAAAGCTACCTATTTTCGTCTATTTATACTGACTGACGGCTGCAGCGAGATTCGACAACGGAGGAAGCGCATGTATTTTACTAGTTCCTACAGCCAGTACTTTAGCTGTTCCCAAGTTCCTGTGTAAATACAAAACAATACAGGAACAAGACTTCTACTGCAGATTGCTACTACTAATGGAACTTTTCGCCGTTGTGCCTGTAGACAGTTGTACTTTGTTCATCGGAATTGGAAGAAGTGGGTCATGCGGAGTGGCCGCGTGGTTTGAGGCGCCATGTCACGGATTGCGCTGCCCCTCCCGCTGGAGATTCGAGTCCTCCCTTGGGCATGTGTGTGTGTGTGTTGTTCTTAGCATTAGTCAGTTTACGTAGTGTGTAAGGCTAGGGACCGACGTCCTCAGCAGTTTGGTCCCTAAGGAATTCACACACATTTGACCATTTGAAGAAGTGACAGTAAACTATTCAATTTATCTAACTTGGAATAGAAGAGGATACAACAACTGAGCTTGATTTTAATTAAATGATTCATAAATTGGCTTAACTCAAAGCAAGGAAACGTAAAGCAAAATTATAATGAAAACACAACTCCTGAAAATGGATATTTCCTCAACTGATTACACACCTCTTTCTTTTAATGGCTAAATTATGCTAATTTATTAATTTGTAAGGGAAGAAATAAAATGTGTTCATTATTTATAGCACACTGAAACCAATGTACAGTAGCCCCAAACATTAAGGTATACAGGATGACTGAGCTGCCCCTACCGCTGTCGTTTTACGCAACCCACAGTGGTATGACTAGCCTTCATAATCAGTGCGAGGTTTCCATGCACTCTGGTTTGCAATGGGCAGACTATTAGTGCTACAGACAAAAATGAGAAGGAACTTCTTGTAAGAATTTTAATGCAGTTGAGTTTTGTACGCTGGAGTCCACAGTTTTCGAGTTATTTAAGAAAAACACACAAATGAGAACTTAAAACGCACCTCCATCTCCACACTCATCCCTTACCAGTCAGGATATCTACTATGATTCCCTTCTACCACTGGACGAGTATTACCGACTACGTGAACTATTCCCGATATTCGAACTTTTGTGGTCTTCATTAATTGGGCAGTTATGACATCAACATAGTGGGCTACTTTGCTTACATCACTAATTTAAACGTGTCCGTAAGGGTAATGAACTGAAAACGATTCTGTAAACGCTACGCTAAAAGTAGTTACCATGACAATTCGTTCGAAACACAAGCACTGTAAATCGCATTTACGATGTAAATTCACGAATGAGGTGTGCTCCCATGTTGATACTGGATAGGAGTATGGGAATAGCTGTTACGTACACCATAACGATAGTGACCACTCTTTTTTTATGACGCGTTTCGAAAGTATCATCATCAGCTTCTGCAAAGAGATTTTTACAAAACATTGTGCAAATGTGGTACAGCCAGATACAATACATACCAATCAAGGGAACATCCACCATACAAAGTACTGAGTCAACTAACGTGGGCCACATTTAATAGGAACTCAACATCTGTGGTTGGAGAGCCACGCAAGAAGAATAAAGTGCCCGCAAGGTGGCAGCGTATCATACACAAGTGAAGACAAGGAATAACAAAAACACGCATACAGAAAGACAGTAATCATAAGTACAACCGTAAAAAAGTCATTTACATATGGCTTTATATCTTGCAGTGAAAATTACAAGTAACGTAACAAGAGGTCATGAAATGACCGGGTAGGAGGAGGGCCAATCAGAAATGTTTATTTAGGTTCGCCGACTAGGTCTTGGGAAGGCACGAAACATAATGGCAGGAATATTGTATGTGCATGTTACTATACACCCGTAAAATGACACCAAACAATAATGTGTGCACCTGGAAATATCATAATGTATTTAAAAAGATAAGCGTTCTGGTTTCGTATCCCTACTATTATACATCTGAATGTAGACCATAGCAAAAATGAAGCAAAAAACAGAAAGAGGACAACTCATAGATATAACAGGAAATAAATTGTTGAACTGGCCTGTTGTTAGTGGCGTTTAGATGTAATAATTACATAAAACATAGAGTGCAACGTGAGGCCTTGCGCTATAAGGATACGAAATCTGAAAGTTTATCTTTTTAAATATTCGGAAGGTAAAATAGTCCCCCATTCGGATCTCTGGGCGGGGACTACTCAGGAGGACGTCGTTATCAGGAGAGAGAAAACTGGCGTTTTACTGATCGGAGCGTGGGATGTCAGATCCCTTAATCGGGCAGGTAGGTTAGAAAGTTTAAAAAGGGAAATGGATAGGTTAAAGTTTGATATACTGGGAATTAGTGAAGTTCGGTGACAGGAGGAACAAGACTTTTGGTCAGGTGAATACAGGGTTATAAATACAAAATCAGATAGGGGTAATGGAGGAGTAGGTTTAATAATGAATAAAAAAATAGGAGTGCGGATAAGCTACTGCAAACAGTATAGTGAACGCATTATTGTGGCCAAGATAGACACGAAGCCCATGCCTACCACAGTAGTACAAGTTCATATGCCAACTAGCACTGCAGATGATGAAGAAATTGATGAAATGTATGATGAGAAAAAAATTTAATAGTCATGGGTGACTGGAATTCGAGAGTAGGAAAAGGGAGAGAAGGAAACATAGTAGGTGAATATGGATTGGAGGTAAGAAATGAAAGTGGTAGCCGTCTGGTAGAATTTTGCACAGAGCATAACTTAATCATAGCTAACACTTGGTTCAAGAATCGTAAAAGAATGTTGTATACATGGAAGGATCCTGGAGATACTAGAAGGTATAAGATAGATTATATAATGGTAAGACAGACATTTAGAAACTAGGTTTTAAATTGTAAGACATTTCCAGGGGCACATGTGGACTCTGACCACAATCTGGTGATTATGAACTGTAGATTAAAACTGAAGAAACTGCAAAAAGGTGTGAATTTAAGGAGATGGGATCTGGATAAACTGACTAAACCAGAGGTTGTAGAGAGTTTCAGGGAGAGCATAAGGGAACAATTGACAGGAATGGGGGAATGAAATACTGTAGAAGAAGAATGGGTAGCTTTGAGGAATGAAGTAGTGAAGGCAGCAGAGGATCAAGTAGGTAAAAAGACAAGGGCTAGTAGAAACCCTTGGGTAACAAAAGAAATATTGAATTTAATTGATGGAAGGAGAAAATATAAAAATGCAGTAAATGAAGCAGGCAAAAAGGAATACAAACGTCTCAAAAATGATATCGACGGGAAGTGCAAAATGGCTAAGCAGGGATGGCTAGAGGACAAATGTAAGGATGTAGATGGTTATCTCACTAGGGGCAAGATAGACACTGCCTACAGGAAAATTAAAGACACCTTTGGAGATAACAGAGCCACTTGTATGAATATCAAGAGCTCAGATGGAAACCCAGTTCTAAGCAAAGAAGGGAAAGCAGAAAGGTGGAAGGAGTATATAGAAGGTCTATACAAGGGCGACGTTCTTGAGGACAATATTATGGAAATGGAAGAGGATGTAGATGAAGATGAAATGGGAGATACGATACTGCGTGAAGAGTTTGACAGAGCACTGAAAGACCTGAGTCGAAACAAGGCCCCGGGAATAGACAACATTCCATTAGAACTACTGGCGGCCTTGGGAGAGCCAGTCCTGACAAAACTCTACCTTCTGGTGAGCAAGATGTATGAGACAGGCGAAATACCCTCAGACTTCAAAAAGAATATAATAATTCCAATCCCAAAGTTGTTGACAGATGTGAAAATTACCGAACTATAAGTTTAATAAGTCACAGCTGTAAAATACTAACGCGAATTCTTTACAGACGAGTGGAAAAACTGGTAGAAGCCGTCCTCGGGGAAGATCAGTTTGGATTCCGTAGAAATGTTGGAGAACGTGAGGCAATACTGACCTTACGACTTATCTTAGAAGAAAGATTGAGGAAAGGCAAACGTACGTTTCTAACATTTGAGGACTTAGAGAAAGCTTTTGACAATAGCGACTGGAATACTCTCTTTCAAATTCTAAAGGTGGCAGGGGTAAAATAAAGGGAGCGAAAGGCTATTTACAATTTGTACAGAAAGCAGATGGCAGTTATAAGAGTCGAGGGGCACGAAACGGAAGTAGTGGTTGGGAAGGGAGTGAGACAGGGTTGTAGCCTCTCCCCGATGTTATTCAATCTGTATACTGAGTAAGCAGTAAAGGAAACAAAAGAAAAATTTGGAGTAGGTATTAAAATCCATGGAGAAGAAGTAAAAACTTTGAGGTTCTGTAACGTCTCTTAGTAAAAGACATATTATGTGATAAAGAGAAAACATTGTGTATCATATTTTGTTATTGTATAAAATTATATATTTTTTTATTATTTATTTTAGATAATATCTGTGTCGGCGAGTAATGAAACCGCCTCAGACGATGAATATCATACAAAGATGAGAATATGTGACTAGTATAAATAATACATAACGAACATTAATTTCTCTGTCTTCTTCTTGGAGTTCGTGAGAAGGATAGCCTGTGACGTGATATTGTATGCTAGCGTAGCATTCTTTTGTCAAGTTTGTAAGAGGGACGCCATTAAGCAAGATTGTTAAAAAGCTGTGTACTACTCAAATTGTTTAAATGTTTGAATAGAGTTATTTAGTGAAAGCTTGCATTATGATTCACGTCAAGCTTGCCTGGTATTTTATCCCATCCCTTTAAGACATTTTCAGTTGTTTAAATACACTCCTGGAAATGGAAAAAAGAACACATTGACACCGGTGTGTCAGACCCACCATACTTGCTCCGGACACTGCGAGAGGGCTGTACAAGCAATGATCACACGCACGGCACAGCGGACACACCAGGAACCGCGGTGTTGGCCGTCGAATGGCGCTAGCTGCGCAGCATTTGTGCACCGCCGCCGTCAGTGTCAGCCAGTTTGCCGTGGCATACGGAGCTCCATCGCAGTCTTTAAAACTGGTAGCATGCCGCGACAGCGTGGACGTGAACCGTATGTGCAGTTGACGGACTTTGACCGAGGGCGTATAGTGGGCATGCGGGAGTCCGGGTGGACGTACCGCCGAATTGCTCAACACGTGGGGCGTGAGGTCTCCACAGTACATCGATGTTGTCGCCAGTGGTCGGCGGAAGGTGCACGTGCCCGTCGACCTGGGACCGGACCGCAGCGACGCACGGATGCACCCCAGGACCGTAGGATCCTACGCAGTGCCGTAGGGGACCGCACCGTCACTTCCCAGCAAATTAGGGACACTGTTGCTCCTGGGGTATCGGCGAGGACCAATCGCAACCGTCTCCATGAAGCTGGGCTACGGTCCCGCACACCGTTAGGCCGTCTTCCGCTCACGCCCCAACATCGTGCAGCCCGCCTCCAGTGGTGTCGCGACAGGCGTGAATGGAGGGACGAATGGAGACGTGTCGTCTTCAGCGATGAGAGTCGCTTCTGCCTTGGTGCCAATGATGGTCGTATGCGTGTTTGGCGCCGTGCAGGTGAGCGCCACAATCAGGACTGCATACGACCGAGGCACACAGGGCCAACACCCGGCATCATGGTGTGGGGAGCGATCTCCTACACTGGCCGTACACCACTGGTGATCGTCGAGGGGACACTGAATAGTGCACGGTACATCCAAACCGTCATCGAACCCATCGTTCTACCATTGCTAGACCGGCAAGGGAACTTGCTGTTCCAACAGGACAATGCACGTCCGCATGTATCCCGTGCCACCCAACGTGCTCTAGAAGGTGTAAGTCAACTACCCTGGCCAGCAAGATCTCCGGATCTGTCCCCCATTGAGCATGTTTGGGACTGGATGAAGCGTCGTCTCACGCGGTCTGCACGTCCAGCACGAACGCTGGTCCAACTGAGGCGCCAGGTGGAAATGGCATGGCAAGCCGTTCCACAGGACTACATCCAGCATCTCTACGATCGTCTCCATGGGAGAATAGCAGCCTGAATTGCTGCGAAAGGTGGATATACACTGTACTAGTGCCGACATTGTGCATGCTCTGTTGCCTGTGTCTATGTGCCTGTGGTTCTGTCAGTGTGATCATGTGATGTATCTGACCCCAGGAATGTGTCAATAAAGTTTCCCCTTCCTGGGACAATGAATTCACGGTGTTCTTATTTCAATTTCCAGGAGTGTATTATTCGTGGCGCAGAGCGGCGCTACGAACGAGCCAGCCGCTGACGCTGTTCATTTAAATTGCAGTAAATGAAACCTATCATACCGCAAAGAAGCGGTCAGGTAATAGTGAAGTAAAAAAAATATTTCTTTCAGCTTTCGAAGTTGCAGGGCAGAGCAGCAGATTTTATGATGTGTTTTACAGGCTGACGCGGGCTGCTGATAATATAGTACTAATAGTGAAAAAGAGATAATTTATTTTCATCATATGAAAGAAATCTTGCTGTGCGTAGTTCTGGTCTGGCAACCTTATAGTAAAAACATTATTTTTCTCCGATAATAGTCTCATGTTCTCGGGTTAGCCGTGGTACTTATTGTTGTTTTACTATTAACAAAAATCCACTGCAAAATTATGATGCTGAACAATCATTGCGTACTATAACTGCTTGAATAGAAAGCCAGATACAGAACAATACGAACATAATACATTTTCTTTTGTTGAAAATTAGTGATCCAAAGAAAGGCATAGCACAGCACCGCTAGAAGGTATTTCGAGTCTCTTTTCGTAGTAACATATCTCATTTAATATATGAGTTGTTACGCGAATAATAATAATAAGAAGAAGAAGAAGAAATAAAAACAAAATAAATAAATAAAAGAGAACAGAGAAGCAAAACTAGGCCAGAGAGGTGAAAGTTCGCTGATGACATTGTAATTCTGTCAGAGACAGCAAAGGACTTGGAAGAGCAATTGAACGGAATAGACAGTGTCTTGAAAGGAGGATATAAGATGAACGTCAACAAAAGAAAAACGAGAATAATGGAATGTAGTCGAATTAAGTCGGGTGATGCTGAGGGAATTAGATTAGGAAATGAGACACTTCAAGTAGTAAAGGAGTTTTGTTATTTGGGGAGCAAAATAACTGGTGATGGTCGAAGTAGAAAGGATATAAAATGTAGACTGGCAATGGCTAGGAAAGCGTTTCTGAAGAAGAGAAATTTGTTAACATCGATTATAGATTTAAGTGTCAGGAAGTCGTTTCTGAAAGTATTTGTATGGAGCGTAGCCATGTATGGAAGTGAAACATGGACGATAAATAGTTTAGACAAGAACAGAATGGAAGCTTTCGAAATGTGGTGCTACAGAAAAATGCTGAAGATTAGATGGGTAGATCACATAACTAAGGAGGAGGTATTGAATAGAATTGGGGAGACGAGGAGTTTGTGGCACAACTTGACAAGAAGGGACCGGTTGGTAGGACATGTTCTCAGGCATCAGGGGATCACAAATTTAGCATTGGAGGGCAGCGTGGAGGGTAAAAATCGCAGAGGGAGACCAGGAGATGAGTACACTAAGCAGATTCAGAAGGGTGTAGGCTACTGGGAGATGAAGAAGCTTGCACAGGATAGAGTAGCATGGAGAGCTGCATCAAACCAGTCTCAGGACTGAAGACCACAACAACAAACAAATGGTATTTCCAAGAACACACGTTATTGTTTGGTGTTATTTTACACTTATACAATACCGCTGTCATTATGTTTCGTGACACCCCCCCCCCCCCCCCAAGACCTAGTCCACGAAACTGAATAAACGTTTCTGTGTTGCCCTACCTGTACTTAAGCACTTAAGATTTTGTGTTACTTTAGAAATAATTTTTACTGCACGATATAAAACTATATGTACATGAAGTTTTTTTACCATGTTACTTATGATTTGTCTTCACTTGTGGCCACTTTATGTTTCTTACGTGGCTCTGCCGCCACGTATGTTGACTTCCTATTCAATATGGCCCACTCAAGTTGACTCAGTACACTGTATGGTGTCTGTTACCTTAATTGGTATGTATTGTATCTGGCTGTAACACATTTTTTCAATGTGTTCGCAGATTGTCATTGGTTCTTTTCAGAATCTGGTGATGATATTTTCGAAATGGTTCATTAAAAAGAATGGCCACAAAAATAACTGGGGTTATTTTGTTATGATCATACCGTCCATAACAGCTATTCCCATACTCCTATCTACAAGCACAGTAGCTTCGTAGTCAGAAGACCAGACAAACACAACGATATGATAGTTTACTTTTTGCCGTTAAAATTCCCAAAATTATTAGGTAAGTACTCGGTTAAGCCGGTGCACTAATAACGCCAGTCAATGAAGTTAAAAAAAGGTGGAACGTGGAGAAAAATTCTTGCAGACTAAAATATTTGCAAGGTGGTACGAGGGAGTACCATGAACTAGCTACTAGAAATCCTGATCAGTGGGGTCTGAGTGAGTGGGCTACGCTTGGAGGTAACTTTTTTAAGATTTTCTTGTATAACTCGAAAACCACGACAAAACTTGTCTCCACTTAACATCCTATAAATAGGTCCAGTTCATGTTTTCTCTAGGACTAACAGTATGCGCGTAGCGAGCTAGAGAGTATGATAATCTCGCACTTAGTTTATGAAGGCCAGCCGTAAAATCGCGGGTTGCAGGAAGAGTTTCGTTAGAAAATTTACACGGTTTTTAATTTAATTAATATAACGATGCACACCACATTCGTAGTGCTCCTGCCCATTACACTCATTACTCGCGGCAGACAATCTTACTGAGTCCCGAGAGAGTTCGGGCAATGCGTGTGCTTCCGCACAGAAGAAGAAGGTTAGCCTTAACTATATGAAGATGTTATCTGTTCTTTTGGATATGTCTGAAAGAACAGACACCATCTTCATATACTCAGAAGACAGGTCAATGAACACATACACACCAGCGGAATGTATGTAAATGACCTGAGTAGCAATTATCTGTAAAAGGAAAAACAGCCACCAGCGTGCCGTATGTTCCTCATAATCAGTGTTTTTACCAGAGCGAGAACGGCAATAAGAAATATGAACAGCGTCAAATGTTAGCAAGCGCTGTGTAAAATAAGAAGATGCCGCGTAGTCGTATGAGGCAGCTTTATCAGCACTTGACAGACTCTCAAAGAGGCCTCATTGTGGATCTCCATGTGTACAGCTGATGGAATCGTGGAATATTCAGATTTGTGGAGTATTAGAATGTGATAGTGGTCCATTTTGGACTACATGGGAACCTGAGGACAGGCATACTGGTAATCAAGGTTAAAGCCGACCAAATGTGAGCACCACTAACGCGTGTTGCCGTATTGTGCACCAAGCACATCGCAAATCCTTTACATCTTCGCCTGCCATCCGAGAACAAGTAATGGACTCCCTGCAACATTCTTCGTCACTCGACATCATAGGTCGGAGACTAACAGTAGCCGGACTAGGAAATAACTATTCCGTACATAGAACGCCATCAACACCACAACATAAAATGCTGCGTTTGCAGTTATGTCGTGACAAGGGACCACGGATTGCTGATAAGCGGCGTAGCATTCTGCTCAAAACTGAACTGTGGTCCTTCATTACCTCGGTCAACCATCGTCGGCGGCTATAGGCAGCGACAGCGGGAGATGTCCTATTCTTCCTATGTTTTGGGAGGGATACAGCGGTTTTACCCGTGGTGGCGTCATAGTGTGGGTAGCCATAGCGTATGATTTCCTGTCACTTCTGGTAATGACGGGGAGAACTTCGACGGCACAACGGTACGTCCGAAAGATCCTGGGTACTCGTCTGCTACCCCAAAAGCAACGTACCATTTTTCGACAGGACAATGCTGTTGCAAAAAATCACTTTTCTCTATGAAATTTCTGCTTGATGGTGAGGTACCCTACTATCAGCAACATCTTAAGATCTCTTCCCACTTGAACATGGGTGACACCAGCTCTGACGTCAATTTCTTCCCACAATATCGAGGACCAGTTACGACAGCTGTGGGCGAATTTGCCTCAGGAGAGGATACAACGGCTTTGCGACAGTTTATCTAACCAGAACCTAACCTAACCTAACCTAACCTAACACATCCAGATCAGAGGGTGTGCAATGTCATACTGATAAGTAGGATCACACTGTCAAGTTCTGCGTAAAATTGATTAGACTTTTGAGATCACTAAAATAACATGTCATACCCACTCAATCCATCAACTTTCGTCTCGTTTCTTCCTCTCATTCTACATGATACACTTTTTTTTTGTCATGCAGTGTCGACATTTAAAAATTGTTTTATAAAATTACTTGATTTTTATGAAACCGCCGTATAAAATTATAAAATTTGCTATGTACCTGTATCTGTAGGAAAGATTGATGCTTAGTACTGAATGAAGAAATATTTTGTCTAAATATGTTATGAAAGTGGTGGATGTTGTAATTGGTATCGTAGTCGGTTGTCGATAACGGTATGCTAATCACGTGGGTAGATATGGTCACCAAATATACCAGTGACGTAAGAAATGCTGTCTGAATAGTAAATAAATTATGATGATTTAATTGCAAATGATAGTTCCCTTTGAGATGTTCCCGACTTTATCCGTCACGTAAGCGATAACGAATAATAATACAACCGTAACGAGACCGTTGGTCACAGGGTTCATTAAATTCCGTGTTAAGAAAACTCCAGCATAAAGTAACATGCTACATTGTGCTTTGCCGTCCACTTTGAGATCCACGGGGCGAGACCGAAAGCAAATGCCACCAAAGATCCAAGCACACTACGCGATTCCTGCCTGCAAATAACAAGCGGTTTGTAACACACCCTAGGAACTTATACTCGATAACATTGTTGATGTCTTCCAGAGGGTTTATGCCTGACAAACTTGGAGATAACGTCAAAATCAATTGGAAAGCATCTTCACGATTTTTTAAAACTTATCGACGAGATGTTATTTTTAATTTTTTGGGGGGGTGGGGGTGGGGGGAGTCAAATTACGTGTAGAAAATAGTGGTTCGGGATTAGAACATGCAAAGCACGCTTTGCGTTTATAACATATTACTCAATGTGTTTTGCTCTAAGAGCTGTTTATCACTTTTAGATATTCTGTAGTGCCAGTACTCCACAGCTGCAAAGAATTTTACGAAGGTCACGCTGGGAAACACGCCGACAATTGTTAAGTGAATATCTTTATTGTCCTACGAGTTATGCATGATTATCATTATGCAGCAAAATATCACCGCAGTATATCTATTCGCAATCTGTCGAGAATTATAATGAGTAGTCTTTTTCAAGTAAAGTCGTATCTGACTGTAAATATTTCTTTCTTTGACTTTTTAGATATGCAAAAAACTACAGGTTGGACATACGTGAAGGAAGTCACAGGTAATTCCAAAAAAACGGTACCTAAACACCAACTGATGTGGGACTTCATAATGGCGAACACTGTATCACTGATGATTAGGTTTGAACGTAACACATTCCAAAAAACGATTTGGGTACAACTTACATCTTGCTTTTGATCAGTTTCTGGCATAAAGAAGTGTTTCAGAGTAGTGCTTGTTGATGAAAATATCAGTCTGTTATTACTTTACATAAAACGATCAGTTATTAAATCAAGCCTGTAGATGTCATGTTTGATGATAGAGTGATTAAAATTGTCTCAAATTTAAATAATACACGCTGTTACATGCATTAAGTCCTGAATTTTTTTCAATAATGTAATGATACTCCTTTCTTGGAAACCTGATGGTAGTTCTCGTGTTCATAGATTTAGTGTATCAAAACAAAGAATCTTCAAGTTCCTACTGCGGAATACCAAAGGTATATACTTCCATATATTTGTCTGATCTCATATCGTCCTGCTTTCTGGAAGTTCTATAGTGATACACCATATACTTCTCCGCATCAGCATCTCACTTTGTGCTATAGGATAGCATTCTCTTGTCACAAGTATTCTCTGTCTACTGCTGCACTGTCAACCCTTTCCTCTGAAATTAATCGAGGCTTTTAGTCCGTCCTCTACTTGCAAACTTTCCTCCTGTCTGTATTCTAGCTGTATTATCAATTTACCAACAATTAGTTCTTTGTCAAGTTCTCCTCACATTTAGTAATTTTGCTTCTCTGCATTTTCTACTGTTTGATTTTTCAAGTGATATGTACTCCAATTTCCCATTACCTACAATGAAAGTTCTTTCGTTTTAATTGTGTAGCTGAATTACTGTATCAGTTGTCAGTGACTTACCGCAGAATTGCACTACATCTGGTGATCTATCTGGCACAATTATTTCCACATTTATTGGGTTTCACTCCTGTTTCCCAGAGTGTTTCTAGTGATCATACTTGCACAGTGATGAATAAGTTCGACATTTTTCACTGCACCTAATTATAAATTTTTCAAATCCTAGATAGCTTAGCCGTGTATATAGTTGTTCTCAGACGTTATCTAACCTTGGCGTGGTGCACATCGTATATCAGCTTACTCAGCCTGCCTCCCAGCTTTGCAAAACATATTTGTAGCTGCTCTAACCTGTTGCAAACTGATTGCAGTACTCGTTTTCTTGATATTTTGTCGTCGCATCACATGCTGCACGAATTCCGACAACGGAGGTGGTACAGTGAGCGTTTCCTCTCACCATCCGCCCTCAACTGGAACTTACACTTTGTCGCTCATGTCGCATACGGGACATTAACCCATAATCTACCCTATTTTGAGCATTTCTACGTTTCTTCTTCCCTCTTATTGTAGGACGCACTTCACTCACAGGTTTAAATTTACATCACCTGTTCTATCCAGTACAAATGTGATCAACTTTTCAG
The DNA here is from genome assembly GCF_023864275.1 of Schistocerca cancellata. Classification (NCBI taxonomy): domain Eukaryota; kingdom Metazoa; phylum Arthropoda; class Insecta; order Orthoptera; family Acrididae; genus Schistocerca; species Schistocerca cancellata. Next base: position 688,528,005 of record NC_064630.1, on the reverse strand, counting down.
TTTTCTTACAGCATATCTCCACTTAATTATCTTGTAAAATTGATGTAAACACGCAGAATTGTGCAAAGGTGGATGATGTTGGTTGCGTCCCAGTTTGTTGAAGGGTAGCTCTATAACTGGGTTGCTCGTAATAAAGCAGTCTTTTTCCACTTTCCTATTTAGCAAGCTGAAGACGTTCATACACCATTCACAGACGTTACTGATATTGCTTCCTACATGCGACTGCTAGACCTATTTCCACGCCGTTTTATTAACCACTGTTAAGGCTAATTTGAAGTGTACAATCGTGCTCATAATATTTCAGATTCCTCAGAATAATCTGAAAGTTTGCCATTGTGTCGTGACTTTTACGTAAATGCCAATAGAATGTGTGAAACAATTTTTAACTGATTTACAGCCATTTTTCAAGCAATACCCTGGGATAACGCTATCTGACTCCAAATACTCATCGATAATGGTTAAATCTTCACAATCGCAAAGTTAACTTATTTGATATATTCATAAAGGAACACGTCAGTGAACATGAGTAAAGAATTCTGCAGAACTTATGAGTGTTTTGTGTAATGACTTCGATCTCACATATAAAACATACTATATCTTCTGCTGTTTGTACTATGTGAAACCAGGTATTCCAGACAACGAACTTTTAAACATATATGATTTTCTACGAAATTACGTAGAAGACACATCAGAAGTCGTTGCTGTACGCCGAACTGCATTCAATGACGAACTGTAACAGTAGTACATACTTTGTAGTTGAAAATATTACACAAGACAAAAGATTAATGGGCAGCAGTACTATTGGTGTACATTTATTACAGCAAAAAAGACGTTAAACTGGGCAAAGAATCACGAAAAATCCAGTGCTGGAAGTGAACATATAAAGCCAAGTAGTTCGTGTTCAATAAAGGGATTTTAATATAAAGAATAGGTGATTACTAATAGTCTTAATAAATGTGATCTAATATTCAAGTACTTTAATTGTAGGAGATGTAGCCACATGTGGGTGATTACAAACCGCCACCAATACTGCATAACAGCCATGAAACCTTTAGTTTTACAATAGGCATAAAAACAAAAAACAAAAAAACGACCATACCAATCTGCTTGCTAATATTTGAGAAGCACATCTGGGTATCGTTATCCAAACCTAACAGAAAGGAATATTGTATTCCATTAAAATTTGAACAAAGATGCAGTGTAGAAATTTACTCCACATGAACTCGAAAAACAACACATCCTGCAAGAGACATAAGTGAAACAGGTGTGGAAAGTGCGGTTTAAGCCAGGAGAACGTAGCCAATTCATCCAAATATGTACAGTAGCATGTTAAAATGCAAACCCAGCGTCCACACAGTGCCAAAACATAGCCCAGAATGATCTGCAGCCAGGTCACACTTTCCTCTAACTGAAATTCATGGTAAGGTGTCTGACTGGCTTTAGCAAAACAAAGTCCTTGAGTTGCGTGAGATATGCCATACGTGCTTATTCAGAGCTACTGCGGTCGCACTGCAGCGTGTCAGAAATACGATACCTCGGAAAAACAGCGGACTGGCGAGCGGCACACTTGTGCGCTTATGAAACACGGTGACCCGAATAACCGATGGGTTTCATCACTACCTCTTTCATCCCAAAACAACAGCGCGGAATATTTTCCAGTTTCACGTGACGAGACAAACTGCACCAGTATTTACAAAGTCTCTAAGTCACAAAGGAATTTTTTTAAACAAATTATGTAAGCAAGTGTCTACCATATGGGCTACAACAATAAAATCAGAAAGAACCCACACACACAAAATAAAGAAAATTAAAAAAGAATTTGTTATGTAAAGTAGACAGAAAGGACAACGGAAGTCTCTCATTACTTCCTGTGATGACAAATCGTAAGCATATAAAATCAGGAAATCAGGTCTGTTCAGCCGACAAGATGGAACCACAGTACATTTAACATTAACTAATGAAAAACGAATAATATTAAAAATACTTGGCTCTCTGAAGCAGAAGAGCTTCTAATCTGACTAGCCTTTTGTTTAGTACACATAAGAGGGATGTGGATCACTTATTGACGAAGATAGGTAGTTCGATTGCAGAGATCATGCTGAGTTAAACGACAGTATAGTATCCAGCAATTTACTGCGTATCAGTTACGAGAGTGCTTGTCACACAGAAGTCATTGATCTCATGTGACTATCTGCATTTGCAGTCCTAGATCGTCCACCAGTAACAAACCATCATCTCCGCTTGGTTCAGTGGTAGCCAGTCTTCATATGTCATTCCTCCCTAGTAAGTGACGCTAATCCTCAGGTCGTGTAGTGCACCACTCAACACAGTCTAGTCTAATCAGCTGTCGCTGAAAGATGCGTCTCAGCTCTACCACGCTATAGCAATAACATAGTTTGATGGCCGATCGGTGGTTGCCAGATATTTTTCTAGAATGAGATTTTCACTCTGCAGCGGACTGTACGCTGATATAAAACTTCCTGGCAGATCAAAACTGTGTGCCGGACAGACAAGAAGTTTCAGAAATTTATCTGTTAGTGCTCCAGCAGCTCATTCAGTTGGTGTCAGCGTAGCTACGACCATTAGCATTGCCAAGGGGTGCCTGTCCCTCGGCCGTTCGCTTTGTCCTACTTGCCTGGGTCGATGAGCTACTTAGGTATGTGTGTGTCTCTTTAGGTTTTTCCTCCTTCTCATCCACGTGCTAATCAAAGAAAAATAAGAGAAATACATAAAGCATGTAATATGTCAGTCACTGGTCGGTCATAAATGTACCACTGGGGAACGATTAATGGACCAGAAGCGATCACAGTACAGATGCGCTGTGATGACCATATGGCATGTAGGCTGAGTCACACCGTCTGGAGTACAGGAGCTTGAAGTAGCATATTGTTATTGACAATGTACAGCAACACTTAATGAAATAACCAGACAAACTCTTAAAATTACGATATAAGATTTGATTGTAAGAGAAGAAGCGTTACATAATACAAAGTACAAATAGTAGTGCAGTATTTGGCACCACAATTCAGCACATCCATACCATAGGATGGAACATCAATCTTAGGGACAGTATGACTTAACTATTTCCTTTATATACAAAGACGAATTGCAAGATACTATTTTAACTTAAGTCCATTGACTATCACTACATTCCCAACTACTCCAGACCTGCATGCAACACATAATTTTTAAATATGCACGGGTCGACCAGTCTATTTGCTACCAGTACCCAATATACCTCGATGCTACTGAAACCATCCAAACTAACTGACTGCGGACCGACAACATACCAAAAGATAGGTGGTGCAAACCACTTTAATGGACTGGTTACACTCTGTCATAATGTGTGATCTCGCCTCGAGATGGTTTTGATAATTAGGACCTACAAGAGAATTCTGTGTATGATATAACATTAGAATGAAGAGTGACCACTTCCGATCAGTTTGTTACGTTTCAATTGAACCTGTTCCATGAATGTTAAGTGTGTCTGGCGCCTTAGCATACTGGCAGTTTTTAGACCAGTTACTATCTCACTCTGTTGCAGTCTCTGTAAACGGGAGGACCAATTTTGTTTGTTTATTTACCTCTTCAAGCCAGTCTGATTCCTGCTTTACCTGTAAATGTGTGTGGGTGAGTGGATGGGAGTGTGAGAGTATTTTAAAGTAGTTCTCAACATGTCCAGGGTTTGCAGCGCTGCCACCCAGTTTCATCGGTGAGTAGTGCAGTGAGCAGAGAGAGATGGTCATTGACAGAGGCAGAAGTCTCTCTTGAACGCCACAGGTATGCGGTTCGCAATTCTGTCTAATGGGGACTTCACCTAGCCACTGAACTCATTGTGGACGTTCTGAACAAGGGCGCACTGAAGTAAAATCCTCTGGTATCACGGACTAAGCTACATGACTTATCTATTTTTAAATTGTGACCGTGATCAGTTATTCTAATTTTTACTTGCAGTGCAGAGACAAGTGCTTCACGACCTCTTTCAGTTTCCACTTTTTTGCGTTATTTCGCGTGCTTATGAGTAACTTGTAGGATCCACTTTATTCTGTTAGAGGAGCCACTGGGTTTGTGCTCCTGCTCGGAGTGCTGACGTATCGTGAACGATGTTGCAGTATTTGCAGTGTGGTTCTACCCTTTGTAAGCTCGCACGCTGACTTGAGAGTTGCGATTTTATAATATTCACAACGATGTTCCCATCGCGTCTGATAGTGTAAATTTTGTCCTTCTGCCAGCCACGTGTCCTATACCACTCTGCCACTGCTAAATGGCAATGATAAAATGATAGATTTGAAAGGAGTGTGCCTAACATTTACCAGTATACGTGGAGAAATTCCGTTCGTTTAGAGATTTTTGATTTTTTTGAAGACAATGTAAATTCTTGTCTGTAGCCCGTGTCCCTTACTTTGCTGCAATTGCTAACTGGCAATGTGACATATGTTACAGCAGTGGATCTAACGATTGCCTGCTTGTGTGTAGAATTTCTGCCCATTTTCAGATTTTTCAATTTATTAGAGACATGGTAAATTCTAGCCTCTAGCCTGCCACTTAAAGGGAATCTCGTTAGCATGTACACGCTCATTCCAAGTTACATCCTAGGACGAAACTTCCTGGCAGATTAAAACTGTATGCCGCACCGAGACTCGAACTCGGGACCTTTGCCTTTCGCTGGCAAGTGCTCCACCATCTGAGCTACCCAAGTACGACTCACGTCCCGTCCTCATAGCTTTACTTCTGCCAGTACCTCGTCTCCTACCTTCCAAACTTTACAGAAGCTCTCCTGCGAACATCTCAGAACTAGCACTCCTGAAAGAAAGGCTATTGCGAAGACCTGGCTTAGCCACAGCCTGGTGGATGTTTCGAGAATGAGTGGTACTGGCAGAAGTAAAACTGTGAGGACGGGACGTGAGTCGTGCTTGGGTAGCTCAGATGGTAGAGCACTTGCCCGGGAAAGGCAAAGGTCGCGAGCTTGAGTATCGATCCGTAACATAGTTTTAATCTGTCAGGAAGTTTCATATCAGTGCATACTCTTCTCTAGAGTGAAATCTCATTCTACACCCTAGGACATGTAATCCCGATCACGGTGACCATTTTTATATGCAGGCAATTTCTTTTAGTCTCTGATGCTTATATTTTTGTTCCTATTTATGTGATGGTTGTGGACATGGCCTGTAAGGCTCGACGCATGCCCCTGAAACTCACGATGGCTCTCTATTGGCCTGTAAGATAGCACGTTATAGATGTATATGCTGTTGGGTTCCACAAGTATGAGTACACAACTATAATGTGTATTTTCGCTCATTTAACATATTTTCCTTGACCTTTCTTATAATGGGCTGTGTTCTATCAATAATACTATATTACTGATTTTCCCTTCATGAGAATGTACTAAGGAAACACTAGAAATCAGTTTTCTGTGCCACAGGATTCATGTATTGTAGAATTGTATTCCCGCCTTTTATTTTGATGAATACGTGATGACTCTCTGATACTTAATAATTCTGTATGGTGTTTCATGAATCTCTTGATGTTTAATCGCACCCCGCCTTGCTCAGCCTCATCTCTGGATCCATGGCACATGAGGCATCAATAGCATTTGAAGTGTAAGTCACCTATATATCAATACTGAATTCCAGAAAGAGTGGTACTTAGGAAGCAATTTAATTAAGAAAGGCTAATCGTGCCGTCACCATCCTTGACCCCAACATACCAATCAAGGCCTAAAGCAAACCTCGTCATAATTATCAGTTGCACATAAAAATGATAGTTGTCTCTTCATTTATTCGGCCAATTAAGTTTTATGAACTTAATTAATGTGATGGGCACGCAGGGGGAGAATGTGACGTGGACGAGCGTAAATGTGATTCCGGACGATCATAGTCTAATCAAAAAAGATAAATCGCCACCAAAGAAAATTTCAATCATCCTGATTTCAATCTGAAGAGGGAAAACGTAACATTAAGCATAAGTCACTCTAGGAATTTCACTTCTTGAGGATTCACAGTTCAGAACTCAGCAGACTACAAATTGATTTTCAGAATAACAGTAGGTGTCTCCACAGTTTACAGTTATACCTATATGTGTGTTAGACAGTATCACTAGGGGAAAAGAAATGTGATTACTATTCGTTTGTAATAATGCAAGATCCGAACATGCACACTCGAACAACTCTTCTTTGTTGGCAGCTAAAATGACATCACAATTACGAGAAAACAATCTGGTGCAGTGGGATTGAGCATTAGCAGCAACGTAAGCTGTGGTGTGGAGCTGGCTGAAGGCAGTGAAGACATAATGATAATTTAGCAGTAATAGCATTTATAAACAACACTGATATTGAACCCAATAACTAAATTATAAAGTCAAATTCTCCTAATACAGTTGTTTTAATAGTAATATATAAGCAAAAACTAATCGACTGAAAACCAATAGCAGCAATTTTGGAAACAACAATACAAATATGTTCAGTGATAGAAACAGCATTACCAATGGATCACTAACAATTGAACTAAATCACTCAGCACATGTTATGTGTGTCACAAAAGTTCTAACTCAGTACTACTCGAACCCTTTATTCAGAGAACAGTCAACAAACCAACACTAAAACTCTAACTTAAAAGGCATAAAATAATATTAACATTAAAATTTGAATTACGCATATTGGATACTACATAATCAACCAGGTACACTGCTACACTGTACACTGGATTAATCCTATAGTGTAGGATTTGGGTGGGAGTGCGGTTTCGACCGGGGGGGGGGGCATGGGCTTATTTTAGCAATAAACAGTTATTAAACATAAATAAATTCTTCAACAACTTATAGAACAGAAAATTGACAAATACCTTGCCCAGCTATAGTACTTACAAGGGAACCTCCCCATCGCACCCCCCTCAGATTTAGTTATAAGTTGGCACAGTGGATAGGCCTTGAAAAACTGAACACAGATCAATCGAGAAAACAAGAAGAAATTGTGTGGAACTATGAAAAAATAAGCAAAATATACAAACTGAGTAGTCCATGCACAACATACGCGACATCAAGGATAGTGTAAGTTCAGGAGCGCCGTGGTCCCGTGGTTAGCGTGAGCAGGTGTGGAACGAAGGATACTTGGTTCAAGTCTTCCCTCGAGTGAAAAGTTTACTTTCTTTATTTTCGCAAAGTTATGATCTGTCCGTTCGTTCATTGACGTCTCTGTTCACTGTAATAAGTTTAGTCTCTGTGTTTTGCGACCGCATCGCAAAACCGTGCGATTAGTAGACGAAAGGACGTGCCTCTCCAATGGGAACCGAAAACATTGGATCGCAAGGTCATAGGTCAACCGATTCCTCCACAGGAAAACATGTCTGATATTTTCTATACGACACTGGTGACGGCATGTGCGTCACATGACAGGAATATGTTGTCGACCCATCTAACTTGTACACTTGCCGAATGTGTAAAAAGATTCTTCTGCCTTGCCCGATTTAGGTTTTCTTGTGGATGTGATATTCACTCCCAAAAAAGTAATGAAAACGTAAGAGATTGTCACATGAGCTGGAAATAAAAAATGAAACTTTTCACTCTTGGGGAGACTTGAACCAAGTAACCTTTCGTTCTGCAGCTGCTCACGCTAACCACGGGACCACGGCGCTCCTGAGCTTACACTGTCCTTGATGTTGCATATCTTGCGCATGGCCTACTCAGTTTGTATATTTTGCTTATTTTTCCATAGTTCCACACAATTTCTTCCTGTTTTCTCGATTGATCTGTGTTCCGTTTTTCAAGGCCTATCCACTATGCCAAGTTATAACTAAATCTGAGGGGGATGCGATGGGGAGGTTCCCTTGTTAGGAAACTGGGCACCAAACAATCGTCAATAAATTAAAATGCCTTTCAGCACATTAGTAAGCCAATCTGATATTAAATACTGCCCCAGAGACAGCAAAATTGAGGACAGCAAAACAATTTACAACTGACAATGCTCGGTCTCTTGGCCCATAAGGCACAATAAAGCACAAAACAATAATTAGGCAAACGCCAACCACAAAAACACAATCGCGGCCCTCAGACTTCGCAATCGGATGTACATTCACTCACAATATACTCCACCTCTCCTTACACTAATCATTCCCTTCACCACCTCCTCAGTACTGCTAATAATGCTATCAAAAGAACTAGAAATCTAACTACACTAAAACCACAGCAGTTACAAAATGTTCAAATGTGTGTGAAATCTTATGGGACTTAACTGCTAAGGTTATCAGTCCCTAAGCTTACACACTACTTAACCTAAGTTATCCTAAGGAGAAAAACACACACCCATGGCCGGGGGAGGACTCGAATCTCCGCCGGGACCAGCTGCACAGTCCATGACTGCAGCGCCTCAGACCGCTCGTCTAATCCCGTGCGGTATATAGCACTTACATAATTATCTATGTAAATACGTGTACACGTAATATTAATCATGCACAGCAACGATCACAATAGAATCCACAGAGCTCTCATCACGAGAGACTTTAATGTATTGACCCCATGTGCAAGAAAAGTTAGGCAAACCAGACCCATAGTACATGATTCACGATCCTGCTGTGAGAAATACAAGTGTCCAGAACCTTTATACTCAAAGCACAATCCTTACACTACTCACTGAAAATTACACTGAATTCTAACTCTCAGAATTCGACCAGCTGATATAAGTCAATGCTGGCCAATAATACAGTTTGTTTTGACCAGACGAAACGACAGTCATCCAGTCATAATTTTCGGTTAGTTGACTGCTCTGGGAATGGCTCATTGGAACTACAACGTATGAAATATCAGTTCGCTTTATTACATGGACGATAGAAAGGTTTACTTAACTTGATACAATACTTTGCCAGGAGATTGCTTGATAATTTACAACTATCTTTGACTAATAAAGCATCACTTGATGCATTAATTAACAAACTATTCTCTTGCACTACTATGTACAGTACTTGCAAATGCATATTTTCGTGTGAGACTTGAATAACTCTTTAATTCTACTCGTTGATGTTGACTGCTTCAGCTGAGATCACAAACTGGACAGATCGCTTCAAGGTCCAGCTCTATATTGCAAACGAGTAAAAAAAAGTGCAATGTTACTCTCTCTTCCACATGATTTATTTACATAGTCAGTCAAGATAAGCATTTCCTGCATTATGTGTCTACTTCAAAAAAGTAAAACTTAATGGTGCCTACTTGCTCTCCGTTACTCTCTAATTGATTAGTTACCTTTGTAGTTGCATTACTAAACACGGCGGAGTCAATGGCTTGGAACAGACGCAAATAAACAAACAAACACTCTCCAAACAGGCCGTGAAGGTGCAGCGTTAAAGACTGGCCGTCATATCATCCTCAGCCCTTAGGCATGACCGGCTGAAGATATGGAGGGGCATATGGCCAGCACACCGTCCTCCCATCCGTCGTTAATTTTCGTGACTGGTGCCGTTACTTCTCAGTCAAATAGCTCCTCAATTGACCCCACAAAGACTGAATGCACCCCGCTTGCCAACAACATTCGGTAGACACGGACAGTAACCCATCGAAGTGCAAGCCAAGCCCGACAGCTCTTAAAGTCGGTGGTCTGATGGGAACCGCGGTCACAACTACGGCAAGGCTGTTGGATCTTGGGACAGAAAGGAACTAAAAATACCACTAGCATTCAGTGAAGGTTCAGTGTAGTATTATTTGTTCTCTCAACATTTTTGCTTATATTCCAACTCCTAGTCTCTATTTGATTAGAAGTATCCTCATCCATCTTCACAAGAAAAGATGGTTACAGCCATGAATCAGCTATACCACAAAACAAATAATCTTCGCCACTACTCATAACATTAAATAATTCTGTAGAAGATAAACCACTCTCAAAAACCTTGATACAGAATCCAACAAAAAAGAAACATTGATTGCATGTATCACAAAGTGTCAAGAAGAATCAGGCAAGAGAGTTAGTGTTCATGACTCTAAAGCACCATTTACAGAAACAAGTCACATATATCTTAAAAGTTCACAAAATTTCTCATACATCTACTGAATTTGTCGGAATTGCTAAATTTCGCTATTCCCACTGTCTTTAGCAACCATAAAATATCGAAAAACAACTTTTCACTTGACTGTGTGCAAAAGTCACATCTGAGCAGAGGACTGGCTGAAGGGGTGGGGATGGGCGGTCGGAGGGCGGAGAGGGGGGGAAGGAGAGGGGGCCACGGCGGAGACTTTCAGTGTTAACTAATACAAAATAAACAGTTCAAACACAATTTACACATCAGTATCTGAAATATTTAGTGTGTCCTAGTGAAGGTGTGTATCAAACAAGTAACTATGAGCTAATAAGCTATCTGAAGTTAAACATGGCTAACACTTCCACTGGAAACAGTCTGTAAAGTGTTCACAATAACTATAAAACTCCTGAAAGTTAACTTATCCTGGCAATGCACATACCTTAATCAGTAGACTCATGAAAGAAACAAATCCTGGCAAGGGAAGCCAAGTGAAAGCCAACTGTTGCCTTATAACTTAAAGGCTCAACAGAAACTGAACCGCTTATTACTAAAAAGGCGTAACTACTCAAAAACTAGGAATGCAGATTTTGTCAGTTTTGGTTTGTGGAGGTATAGCTGCATCGATTAGGACCGAAACGGGATTCTGCCTTTCCCTTGCGGTTACTAGAAAGGTGACTGAATTCTGTAGGAACACTTAAATGCTCTAAAGTTAATATTAGGCATACTCTGTGGTTCAGGTTCTAAAGCACTGAGAAACAGTAAGTTACTTGGTTACCATTTAAATGGGCTTCATAACATGGTTATGTATAGCAATAATGCATTTTTCTGTGTAATAGTGTTCTTGTTTATTTATTTAATGGGCACAGTTTCGCGTTTATTAACTGTTGAGACCTTTATTTCCCGTATTTAACATGGATATGAGCTACGATTGCTGTGTTCAATTGCGAGCTGAGTTGGTGTCCCTTCGCTCGATCACATTCGAGAAGAACTTAAATTGGAACGATCGTAGAGAAAATGTTGTGGGGAAAGCAAAATAAACACTGCAATTTATTGGCAGAGCAATTAGAAAGTGCGACATATCTACTAAAGAGACTGTTTACACCATACTTGTCCGCCCTCTTCTGGATTACTGCCATGCGCTGTGCGATCGGCATCAGATGCGACTGACGGAGGACATCGAAAAAGGACAAAGAATTGCAGCTCATTTTGTATAATCGCGAAACAGCGGAAAGAGTGCCACGGACGTGACACGTGAATTGGGGTGGCACTCATAAAACAAAGGCTTTTTTGTTGCGATAGGATCTTCTCGCGAAATTTCAGACACCAATTTTCTCCCCCGATTGTGAAAATATGTTTTTGGTGTCCATCTACATAAGGAGAAGTGATCATCAGCATAATGTGAAAGGAATGAGAACTCGGGCAGAAAGATTTAAGTGTTTGGTTTTTCCTAATACTTTTTGGAAGTGGAACATTAGAGAAATAGTTTGAAGATGATTCGATGAACCCTTTGCCAGGCACTTTACTGTGAATTGCAGAGTAATGATGCAGATGTAGAATAGTATGGTCAGCATAGACATATTTAAATTAATTTATTGCACTCGAAGTACTGTCATTTGGACGTTCTTACGTTCTTGCAATTTACGTAAGTGCGTTAGAATATACTTCACTCCCCATTTATTGCTATAAGGGCAGAACTGCAGGTTACAGAAACCATCGCAGACGGCACAAATATTTTTCAAACAAGGTAATATTAGCGTTACAGTCAGTAACATTAATTGTTTCACATGCCAGAAAGAAATTCACCATTAATTTACTAAAAAAACGTGTGAAATGTTTTTCTTTATTCTGAATCATTTACCAATACATGGATGTCCCCTTTTATAAATAAGCGATTCAGCTTTGAAACAACTTTTTAAACTGATTTCTCACGAAAGATCCAGTGATAAGGCCATCTGACCTGAAAATTTATTGTTAAACATTCACAAAACGAGGATAACTTCTATGATGTCTCACTGATAGTAACAATTTAGTGAATAACTGCAATAAATTGTGAAAAGCTAAAGAATGTTTTGTGTAATGAGTACCACATTATATATGATGACTTGTGCAATGAAAATGTTTTTGACATTTGTACGATGTGGATCTAAGTATGTAGGAAAATGAATTTGTAAAGCCAGTTATCGACGAAATTACGTAGAAGGCCGAAATGAAGTCGTCGCTGACAGCGAAACTGCATTAAGCGACAAACTGTAACACAGTACATCCTGTGGAGCTGAGCCGGCCGCGGTGGACGAGCGGTTCTAGGCGCTTCAGTCAGGAACCGCGCGATTGCTAGGGTCGCAGGTTCGAATCCTGCCTCGGGCATGGATGTGTGTGATGTCCTTAGGTTAGTTAGGTTTAAGTAGTTCTAAGTTCTAGGGGACTAATGACTTCAGATGTTAAGTCCCATAGTGCTCAGAGCCATTTGAACCCATTTGTGGAGCTGAAAGCATAAAGTAAGTCGAAAGAGTAAAGGGTGGCGGTGCCAGCTGTGTACATTTCTTATAGCAAAAAGAATTAAATCAGACAAGGAAATATGAGAAACCCAGCACTGGTAGTGGATATGCAAACCGTAGTTGATCCATGTTCAAACAAAGGAATTTTAGAACAATGAATAAACGAATGCTAATATTATCAGTTACTGTGGTGCAGTATTCATGCAATTTAATCGCAAGATAGGCAGCCCTATAGGGACTATTAAAAACTGTCTCAAGCAATGCACAGCATCGAGTATAGATTTAAGTGTCGGGAAGTCGTTTCTTTAAATATTTGTATGGAGTGTAGCCATGTATGGAAGTGAAACATGGACAATAAATAGTTTGGACAAGAAGAGAATAGAAGCTTTAGAAATGTGTTGCTACAGAAGAATGCTGAAGTTTAGATGGGCAGATCACATAACTAATGAGGAGGTATTGAATAGAATTGGGGAGAAGAAGAGTTTGTGGCGCAACTTGACTAGAAGAAGAGATCGGTTGGTAGGACATGTTCTGAGGCATCAAGGGATCACCAATTTAGTACTGCAGGGCAGCGTGGAGGGTAAAAATCGTAGAGGGAGACCAATAGATGAATACACTAAGCAGGTTCAGAAGGGTGTAGGGTGCAGTAGGTACTGGGAGATGAAGAAGCTTGCACAGGATAGAGTAGCATGAAGAGCTGCATCAAACCAGTCTCAGGACTTAAGACCACAACAACAACAACAACAACAAGGTAATCGTTATAAATATTTTAGCATATAACCACTAATATCAGGAACATAATCAACAGCAGTGCTATTTGGCAGTCAAGTTTCCATCATCCGGCTCTTCAGTCCTACATACAATGCACTTCAGGAGCAGTCGAGGTCAAAATATGTAAATAAATAAAATTTTTTGGAGATGAAGACCTAGTTAGACCATAGCAACACCAGGTCCTCTGCTCCTACTATGGCCGGAAAATTTAATGAGTGCAGCACGTGGGTTAGCTGAATTATACGTTACTAAACGGATAGCAGTAAATAACGGGTACGACGTAAGGATAGGAAATCTTCTTATCTGTGGGGGCGGCAAGAAACAGGAAGAATGAGCAAGGAATAAGACAATCGTCTCTTTATCATATTTTGGGAAAATTATTCGACAATACAGAGACTAGTTGACGTTCATGGCAAATAGTGATAATTATTAGTATAATAAGCCTAATAACAATGATACGATATAGCTTAAAGCATGAAGATGGCAATAGAGTAAATATATTTGGACAGGCAGGCGTTATTATAAAATACTATGTGCATAGTGTGAGGCGAAAATATAGGACGATTGGATAAGTTACTTCCGACAAGCTATAGGGAGCACGCAGACGCTGTAGACTGAGCAACTGCAGGAGTGTGGTTGTTGAGAAACATGTATATGAGACCAGTCACCCCCTGAAAGAGGACATAGAGGTGGTACATGTAGATAAGAAAAGAAAGTAGCACGACCAGCTCGAGGAAGTTCAAATAGCAATCCACTGGAAAAAGTCTGATACTGTACTTAATATACAAACTGGAGAGAATGGTAATACCTTCTTCAGTGGCTTTTCGGCATCATTTTACGTTGGTATTAGTACTATAAAGGTGAACGATTTTGAGCAGATAACCATTGGTGTGGTGTCAGCATGCGCTTGGAAACATCTTTGTGGTGCTATGGAATGACTTAAGGCTCAGTGCACTTTATCAGAGCCGCACACATGTTTAATGGTGCACATAAAGGTAACTGATGTGAATGGTGTTTACCGCCTTACAGAAGGAGTCCTTTGATGGATATGTGACTACATGGATAAGTGGATCGGAATATATGGTGTTGCCATTTTTAAAGTAAGACGACCACTTCATCTCAAAATAATTTTATTTGTTCTTATATTTTGACCTCGAGTGTTTTCTAAATGCATTTTAGATAGGATTAAGTTAGAGAGCCAGACGATGCGAACTTGACCCCTGAAATGCATTACTGTGGATTATGTTCCTAATATTATGCTAAAAGTTTTGTAACTTTTCTCGTCACGCTTTGGAAGTGTGACTGTTCTCTGCCAGCATGGAGTGATCACTGCCTCCAGCACTTCTGAGCGCGAACCAGTGCTCGCTGGAGGTGGGTCACATGCGAACGGCTCCAGCTGTCTTCTGAGGTTCATCTCCAGGGTAGTAGCTTACGTAATTAGGTTTTATCTATGTATTCTTAGTAATGTATATTGCGTAAACTTCGTGCGTGTTTTTTTATATTTAACAGGTTTAATCTTGCGCTTCGCAAGTGTATATTCAGGCAGTCTGTAGCTTAGTTGTCATTTTTTCTGAACATACTGCTAACAGTTCATTAAGGCTAAGTGTCCATTGGTGACAAGACAAGAGAGTAACACGTTGCGTATAGTTTACTTCTTCCGTTAGTCTTGCTAAGATGGGTAGGATATGTGTGTGCAGTGTGTGGACATAGGGCAAGCTGGCCCCAGTTGAATATGGTTTGGATACGATGAGCTGCACAAAGACCTAAGTCCAAACAAGGCTTTGGGAGTAGACGACATTCCATTAGAACTACTGCCAGCCTTGGGAGAGCCAGCCCTCACAAAATTCTACCATCTGGTGAGCAAGGTGTATGAGACACGCGAAATACACTCAGACTTCAAGAAGAATATAATAATTCCAATCCCAAAGAAAGCAGATGTGAAAATTACCGAACTATCAGTTTAATAAGTCACGGCTGCAAAATACTAACGTGAATTCTTTACAAACGAATGGAAGAATGGTAGAAGCCGACCTCGGAGAAGATCAGTTTGGATTCCGTAGAAATACTGGAACACGTGAGGCAATACTGACCCTACGACTTATCTTAGCAGATAGATTAAGGAAAGGAAAACCTACTTTTCTAGCATTTGTAGACTTAGAAAAAGCTTTTGACTGTGTTGACTGGAATACTCTCTTTCAAATTCTGAAGGTGGCAGGGATAAATATAGGGAGCGAAAGGTTATTTACAATTTGTCCAGAAACCAGATGGCAGTTATAAGAGTTGAGGGACATGAAAGGGAAGCAGCGGTTGGGAAGGGAGTGAGACAGGATTGTAGTCTCTCCTCGATATTATTCAATCTGTATGTGGAGTAAGCAGTAAAGGAAACAAAAGAAAAATTCGGAATAGGTATTAAAATCCATGGAGAGGAAATAAAAGCTTTGAGGTTCGCCGATGACATGGTAATTCTGTCAGAGACAGCAAAGGACTTGGAAGAGCAGTTGATCGGAATGGACAGTGTCTTGAAAGGACGATATAAGATGTACACTCCTTGACATAAAACTCGACCGGCCGCCGGCCGCTGCAGAGGCTAAGTACGCGCCGATCGCGACATGGGACAAATAAACTGCCCAACTCGCTAATTCTCCAAGTCCGGCAATCTGCACAATCTGGCAACACTGTAGATTGCGGCACTTCGTGGAGCAAGTCTTGTCCGATATAAAAGAAATCATTTACTGTTTACGCCCTTGGTATAGCGGTACCGTGCGTTGTTTCTGTCTACAACATCAGTGGATCGAACCTAGCTGGCGCAAGAAATTATTATAGCCTATTCCAACTGAATGCTGAAGACATAATGTAATGGTAATGCAGATTCAATCTATTTCACTTTCTATCACACCGACAACAAACCATTCTGCGGCAGATTGCTTAAAGAGTGTCCTCCTCTGGACATCGCATGCGGCAAAGCTCCGGGATCCATTTGCTGGCTACTGGCAGCGGCCGTGGCGACAGCAGCGGCGCAGCACTCCCCCGTTCTTTATCGAAAGCGCCTGCTACCGCTCATCACTTTTGATAATTTAAAACTCTTTATTATTATTAAATGTTGCTCCTTAGAAGATTTCTAAAATTTCCACTCACGTTCGAAAGCAAAAGAGACCGACGCCCTGATTAGTAGAGGGTACTGTATTACGTTCAAAAATGTTCAAATGTGTGTGAAATCTTATGAGACTTAGCTGCGAAGGTCATCAGTCCCTAAGCATACACACTACGTAACGTAAATTATCCTAAGGACAAACACACACACCAGTGCTCGAGGGAGGACTCGAACCACCGCCGGGACCAACCGCACAGTCCATGACTGTATTACATTAATTCTGCAAGAGCTCCATATGGTCCGAAACTAATTTGACAGGCTTAGACGAAATTAAACCACCCCACTACATTCGATGAATTTATAAATGCTTCATACCTCTTTGTTTTCCTTTCAAAGTCCATTATTTGTGCAACTTTTGGCCAATATTCGGATGTTTTCGTCAGGCCAGAGTGAGCGTCTGTGGTGCAAAGCGTATTACAGTTTTTGTTTCATTCCTTATTGTAAGTCTATGCGATAAACTGTGTAAATATCTTGCAATGCATGCTATGTAGCAGTGCAGGAACACTGCACATTTGGAGTTCCATATATGGTTTCAGAAAGTATTCAACGTTGATCGGAAGTGATAGTTAAGGTCATCAGATTTAAACCAGAAAAAGTTATCGTTTTTGAGGTTTCATAGAATGAAAAGGAATTGCTAACGCCGGTGTCAGCAAACGTCTACAGTCAAATGCTATGGCAAAATTTAGAAGAGAGGAACTATATTTATCTAAATGTCCACTTCATGAACAACCTCCTGTCATGTTAGACCTATATGACGAACAAAGCTCAAATTAGAATCGTTCGCAGTAGGTTTGGATCTATTCGGAAACTATTTTACAGTGAAGCACCTTGGCATTTGCAAAACAGTCATTCCTGATGTTAGCATAATTTACTAAGTCGAAATTGCAAGAAGATTTATGTGTAAAGGCATTCTTCAGATTTAGCAGTTTGCAACTCCATTAGTTAAGATGGAAAATAAAACGTTGTGTCAGCGGCCTTCACCGAGATTGGAACTGCCATTTCATAAAGCACCAGCATCTCAACGCATAAGAGGATAGCAGAGCTGACGACACACTGGCGGCAACAGACGGGCTATAGTCATTGCGATATTGCCTGAGCCTCAAAACGCAACATGAAACACACAAACAGGTGTTACTTATGTGAAGAATGCCGTTCTTGGAGTCCAGTAAATAAATATACTTTCTAAGTGTCTCATATTACAGTGGATTCTATCGTATTCGACGTGAAAAACGAATTCCAAGTGAATTTAGCGACGTAATGCCGGGCTACACCCGGAAGTAAATGCACTCTCACAGTGTTGACAAATACACTCCTGGAAATGGAAAAAAGAACACATTGACACCGGTGTGTCAGACCCACCATACTTGTTCCGGACACTGCGAGAGGGCTGTACAAGCAGTGATCACACGCACGGCACAGCGGACACACCAGGAACCGCGGTGTTGGCCGTCGAATGGCGCTAGCTGCGCAGCATTTGTGCACCGCCGCCGTCAGTGTCAGCCAGTTTGCCGTGGCATACGGAGCTCCATCGCAGTCTTTAACACTGGTAGCATGCCGCGACAGCGTGACGTGAACCGTATGTGCAGTTGACGGACTTTGAGCGAGGGCGTATAGTGGACATGCGGGAGGCCGGGTGGACGTACCGCCGAATTGCTCAACACGTGGGGCGTGAGGTCTCCACAGTACATCGATGTTGTCGCCAGTGGTCGGCGGAAGGTGCACGTGCCCGTCGACCTGGGACCGGACCGCAGCGACGCACGGATGCACGCCAAGACCGTAGGATCCTACGCAGTGCCGTAGGGGACCGCACCGCCACTTCCCAGCAAATTAGGGACACTGTTGCTCCTGGGGTATCGGCGAGGACCATTCGCAACCGTCTCCATGAAGCTGGGCTACGGTCCCGCACACCGTTAGGCCGTCTTCCGCTCACGCAGCCCGCCTCCAGTGGTGTCGCGACAGGCGTGAATGAAAGGACGAATGGAGACGTGTCGTCTTCAGCGATGAGAGTCGCTTCTGCCTTGGTGCCAATGATGGTCGTATGCGTGTTTGGCGCCGTGCAGGTGAGCGCCACAATCAGGACTGCATACGACCGAGGCACACAGGGCCAACACCCGGCATCATGGTGTGGGGAGCGATCTCCTACACTGGCCGTACACCACTGGTGATCGTCGAGGGGACACTGAATAGTGCACGGTACATCCAAACCGTCATCGAACCCATCGTTCTACCATTCCTAGACCGGCAAGGGAACTTGCTGTTCCAACAGGACAATGCACGTCCGCATGTATCCCGTGCCACCCAACGTGCTCTAGAAGGTGTAAGTCAACTACCCTGGCCAGCAAGATCTCCGGATCTGTCCCCCATTGAGCATGTTTGGGACTGGATGAAGCGTCGTCTCACGCGGTCTGCACGTCCAGCACGAACGCTGGTCCAACTGAGGCGCCAGGTGGAAATGGCATGGCAAGCCGTTCCACAGGACTACATCCAGAATCTCTCCGATCGTCTCCATGGGAGAATAGCAGCCTGCATTGCTGCGAAAGGTGGATATACACTGTACTAGTGCCGACATTGTGCATGCTCTGTTGCCTGTGTCTATGTGCCTGTGGTTCTGTCAGTGTGATCATGTGATGTATCTGACCCCAGGAATGTGTCAATAAAGTTTCCCCTTCCTGGGACAATGAATTCACGGTGTTCTTATTTCAATTTCCAGGAGTGTACTTGCTACGACGCTGCCAATTCTCAGCTCTCTTACGAGACAGCTCTTTAGCGAAATGCTTGTCGTGATTGTCCGATACGGTTCTTGAGAGGGGAGACGCGCGTGGACGTTTGGTTTTCATGCGGCTTTCTCCCCTGATAGTTTCTGACGTCGCCTTGTGGGCTATGTATATATCTGAGGCATTAAATTATCATTAATCTAGAATGAATTAAGTTTCAGCTTCCGGCGTGGAAGAGGCTGTTGACGCCGACATTATATCATTAAAACGCAAGGAAAGCAAAACGGATGATTCAGTGTTTCTCATTCATCATAAAGCATATGAGAAAATTTTCCGTAACGTTCATAATCATCTCAAAATACATCGAAAGCTTATTTTAACTGAATATAATGTAAGATATCAAGCACTTTGCAGCTGGATGTCGAATGTGTCCACGTGCAATATTTTGTAGCATACATATAGACTGTCATGATTACCACGAGTCTTAACAAATATGTTAGTATGGATGGAAGCAAGAAGAGAAGCAATCAACAAATATTCGATTCCACATGGCATTCACTTCATTTGAGATTTAAGAAGAATTTAAGCGGGATATTACTTTCGTTAACACGAAAAACAGGCCGCACATATGGAAAACGAGGAAATCTGTGTCTTCATAAGTTTCCTCCTTGAAATGTGTGAGGTCTATTATATACAAAGTACCCTGATAATTGTTTCTGTGATGTTATCCTCTTGTTTGTCCCCTAAACTATGAACAGATTCCAAATGCATGTCTCTGCATGAAAGTAGTTGTTCGAACCCTTCCTGAGTTATTTTTTGTGTACTTGCTTGGAATTCATTAAGCAGACCCCCTCGAGCATTAGATCTCAAAACCGAACCGTTTTTTATCCACTGGCATAATTTATTCAGACAGCGTCAGCACAAGACATCAAACAAAGCCTTCCATTTACAGATGCAACACTCTAACCAGCAGCTGACCCGAGAGTAATTCACGGTCATGGTCCGAAATTAGCAGCTCTCTGCTACTGTGGCGTAGTGTGTACTACATTTTTGATTCTGCAGCATCAGTTTATCTGGTAACACTGTTAAATCAACAGGAGCAGTTGCAGAGTTGTTCTAGCGTATCTGTCCTTCTATTGACATCTTCATGTATCTCACTTCTCCTGAAGCGTTCATCACGAGGTACCGAAGTAAATGAGTGTATTCTGCATGACGTAACATTCATTATTCCCTTCTTTCATAGCCACTCTTCATGTGCATCGATATCAAATAGGGATGTGAAAACTCTTGCGAGTGAGAGAATGACAATAATAATCGTAACAAGAACAAGCAAGTAATGAATGATGTTTATTGCAATGGATAACGAGGACACCTGTGAAAATAAAAATCTATAAAAATTGGCTGATCGTTGAGCTGGCGCACTGCAAATATCTTCTTAGCATTTTGTTACTGAATTTAGTTCTGGATGTTTGCAGAGAAAAAGGAAAACTCGGTACTTCTTGCTAGTGTAATATAATGTGAACCAGCAACTACCCTTTTCTTAGAACACGACTGAAGCAGATCCCCAAGTAGTTACGAAGGCACTGCTGCATTCTGCCCCCTGACATTGTTCTGATGACGATTAATGTAGATAGTTCTGATTATTAAATACAAAACATATTGCAGGTTAGTTCCTAGGATCGTAATATTGAATTTGCGTTGTAGATGGCACTTGAACATGACGACTAACCAGATAACTCATCAATATAAAAAGACAATTTTACGACAATTTGTCAGGATTACTCAACATGAAATCTGAAATTGGGTGACTGACCGCAAAGGCGCTAAACGTCGTCAAGAATATACGAAGTCTCAATCGCACTAATAATATGAAGATCGTCTTCCACAGCTCGCCACTTTCACATTGCTATCTCCACCCCACTCCAGACAGCCCTCGGTGGAGCTGCACTAAGTTGCCGATGTAATTGAAGGCCTTCAAACCGACAACAGACCACAGATTGAAAAATACGAGAGAATTCTCTTGCAGCGTAAGCTTATTTTAACTAAACCTCAAATGATTGTCCTATTCAAAAAAGTAAAATGTTGCATGCACACTGTTGACGTCAAACAGACATTATCTACGTTCTGTCTTGTGGCCTACTTACCTATATTATCAGGTGTACTATCAAAATGATTAGATATAATGGTTGTTAATTTAAAGTGTTGATACCAGATGGTGGGTTCACAACAATATTGATGCAAAAATAAAACTCAAGTTCGCAAAAGTGCAGTTGTGCATTTTCGTACGTTTTCACGTCCAGATCTACCACAAATAATGCATACAACAAACTTGGTCATTGTCCCTGTAATTTTTGCCCTCTTATTTCAGACCAAATTGATGAATAAAGTAAAATTCGTGACTCTCATAGATGCTTCGAATCTGTTCAGTAATTTTATCAGTAATTTTGATGAGACTTAAGATTAGTGAGGTCTACGATCATGCCAACTCCTGCCAGTTTGCTAGGACACACTTACATGTGACAGGTAGCACCTGATTCAAAACATACCGAAAGGAATTGATAAGACACATCTTTTGCAGCAAACCTGGAACTGCTTTCGGAGGCAACTACCGTTTTATAAAGTCACTACTTTACAACTATGATGCCAAGGAATTCCTGCATAAACTCATTCATTTCCATAATCGCGGCTGCAGTAGATAAATGATAACTCACAATGTGAAGGATGAGACAGGGGATAGATTTTGCATGAAATGACCTTGTACTCACAAAATATTACTAACTCAATAAGATATCATCAGAGGGAATATTCACAGTATTTCATACAGATGACAAGAAAATGTCAGGCGATTAGCAGGATAAATCAGTCCCACAGCTGCAAATCATTGTTATGCCAACAGGGTTGCCAAAGGATGCCTACAACATTGCAGACTGGACCACGCTGACAGCAAGAAGAACGTGTTTTCGTAGCCTGAATATTTCATGATAGGATCCAGACATCCAATCTATCGCGAGAGAGTCTGCTCTCCAAATTCTACATATGTGGTGTGGCCATGTGCCTACAATTTAGTAATAACCCTCTGACTGTTATTCCCATTTATGTGATTCGGATGACGAAAAAGCTCTACCATGGGTTATCTATATATCTACTGAAAGCAAGTGACATAACATAATACGAGGGCAGTTCAATAAGTAATGCAACACATTTTTTTTCTCGGCCAATTTTGGTTGAAAAAACCGGAAATTTCTTGTGGAATATTTTCAAACATTCCCGCTTCGTCTCGTATAGTTTCATTGACTTCCGACAGGTGGCAGCGCTGTACGGAGCTGTTAAAATGGCGTCTGTAACGGATGTGCGTTGCAAACAACGGGCAGTGATCGAGTTTCTTTTGGCGGAAAACCAGGGCATCTCAGATATTCATAGGCGCTTGCAGAATGTCTACGGTGATCTGGCAGTGGACAAAAGCACGGTGAGTCGTTGGGCAAAGCGTGTGTCATCATCGCCGCAAGGTCAAGCAAGACTGACTGATCTCCCGCGTGCGGGCCGGCCGTGCACAGCTGTGACTCCTGCAATGGCGGAGCGTGCGAACACACTCGTTCGAGATGGTCGACGGATCACCATCAAACAACTCAGTGCTCAACTTGACATCTCTGTTGGTAGTGCTGTCACAATTGTTCACCAGTTGGGATATTCAAAGGTTTGTTCCCGCTGGGTCCCTCGTTGTCTAACCGAACACCATAAAGAGCAAAGGAGAACCATCTGTGCGGAATTGCTTGCTCGTCATGTGGCTGAGGGTGACAATTTCTTGTCAAAGATTGTTACAGGCGATGAAACATGGGTTCATCACTTCGAAACTGAAACAAAACGGCAATCAATGGAGTGGCGCCACACCCACTCCCCTACCAAGAAAAAGTTTAAAGCCATACCCTCAGCCGGTAAAGTCATGGTTACAGTCTTCTGGGACGCTGAAGGGGTTATTCTGTTTGATGTCCTTCTCCATGATCAAACGATCCACTCTGAAGTGTATTGTGCTACTCTTCAGAAATTGAAGAAACGACTTCGGCGTGTTCGTAGGCACAAAAATCTGAACGAACTTCTCCTTCTTCATGACAACGCAAGACCTCACACAAGTCTTCGCACCCGAGAGGAGCTCACAAAACTTCAGTGGACTGTTCTTCCTCATGCACCCTACAGCCCCGATCTCGCACCGTCGGATTTCCATATGTTTGGCCCAACGAAGGACGCAATCCGTGGGAGGCACTACGCGGATGATGAAGAAGTTATTGATGCAGTACGACGTTGGCTCCGACATCGACCAGTGGAATGGTACCGTGCAGGCATACAGGCCCTCATTTCAAGGTGGCGTAAGGCCGTAGCATTGAATGGAGATTACGTTTGAAAATAGTGTTGTATAGCTAAAAGATTGGGGAATAACCTGGTGTATTTCAATGCTGAATAAAACAATCCCTGTTTCAGAAAAAAAATGTGTTGCATTACTTATTGAACTGCCCTCGTAGCAGGAAAGCATCCTTACCCCATCAAAATGATTTCTTGTTATTGAATTTTACATACATTTGACTACTGAAGGCCTCAGGTTTCTTGCTTCCCACATAGCAAACAGTGGCTACCACTCTCGCTGTCGCATGTCATAACCTAATTCCTTCAGTATCATCTGGGTTAACTTCAACTACAGTTCGTTATCCTTGAACACATGCCTTTAATTCAAAAACTACAAGTATCATATGTAGGTAATGTTCACTGCGGGATTACTCAGGAAGCTGTTAAAATAGAAGCGAAAATCGTTTAGCGGATGAGAATTTTATTTCGTGGTACACCTCAGAACGAAAGAAACAAAATAACAGTAAGAGCAGCAGGCTCATCATATCGAACGTGGGTACCACCAACGCAGCGCCCTGAATTTGGCCATATTCCTCCGAATTTATTCCTGATAGCCCAAAGGGGCTGTACTTAAAAAATATCAGCCTATTCGCACGAGAATTACTATCCACATGTAATTGCTAGAATATCTTGCTACGTCAGTTATCAGGTATCTGTTATCAGACGCTCGATCTGAGCTGTTGATTTTTATTGAACAAACCGGCTGTGTTTAGGAAATTGATCAGAGCAACTGGATAAGTTTATTATTTTGGTATAATGTATGAAAACCCAATTTTCCCAATTACCTTACCCTAAATAGTCCACGGTTGGGTTGAGAGCAAGGTAAATAGTATGCATTGTGTATAGAATGGGAGTGAATATTGAAACGAAACTATTAGAATCATGGGAAGGCAATGATGTATCGATATGCAGTGACATGAGAGTTTTCTGAGGTAAAGGTCTGTCTCTGACACTGGAGGGAAGGGGGCTAGGTTTGTCTGTATTCTTACGTTAAGCTCATTGAGTAGAAAAGCGCGGGCAGATTTCATTGTGTGCTGGGAAGAAGACAGCCGGGAGTTTCAAATGCTTGAAATTCTGGAGCCTTGATTGGCCAGGGTGCACACCACCCTCGCCGTAGGCAGGGGGAGAGCGGTAGCGTGGTAAGAGAAAGGCACTTGCCTGGGGACGACTGAAGCAGCCGGATGGACTGAGGAAGCGGCGGAGCAAAACGCTCTCCGCAAAGGGAAAGGAAATGAGTTATTTAAGGCTCTAATGTTCCACCTTACGTGGTAAAATTCTCTTTTAGAGTATATTTCATTTAATATAATATTTTTGAGGGAACCAAATTGTCTATAGACAGGTAAAACATATGCAAATGTGAGAATACTATGTCGCGACCGCGAAGAGTAACTTGAAAGTTAACGGAATTTGCTATTTCGATTGAGTAACTCGGTGAACAGTAAAGTGTTAGAATTCAGTTGTAAAGCAGGTACGACACAAATAAGATACATGTGACGAGCTATTATAGTCTAAAGACCTGGCACTCTCCACATGGGCCTGATGAAGAAAATGATGAAGAGTGGATGACTGAGTGCTAGGAACCAATAGTTTATAAGTAGGAATGTGTTGAGTTACCGTAATTCGTTTTAGTAATGGTGAATTTAAATTGATGATTCTGGTTAGTTTGTTCAAAAATCTGATCTGAAAGTGTAGGAAAATATTATCTCGTGGCTTTAACTAATCAAGCTGCTAACAGAAATTCATGGTAGAAAGTAATGCTCTTAATTTTGACCTGAAAGAACTAGTTTTCAAAGAAGCCATTTGTAGATTGCGTGTGTTTTAATTTGTAATTTGATGAGTTTCTGAAATTCATGGATAAATGCAAGGTTGCTAATTTAATATGAGAGAATAAGAAGTCACCTTCTGTGGAATGAGTCAGTAGAAATTTACGTCTGAAGCTGATTTTTAGGACAACTTGATTTGAAAGATACGTGGGAATCACTGAGATCGCTTTCCTGAATTAAAAAAGAGGAAACAGCATAATAGTAATTCGTATAGCCGTACTATGCACACTATACACGAACTGTAAGTATTGTGAAAATTTCTGTGTGTGTATTTATGTATCTTTTGGAGGGGAGGCTTTGGATGGTATATTATTTAATGGTGCCGACATATAATTAGGAAATCAGTCTAGGTAACTTGTGGAGGGCATTTTCTCAGTTGAAATAACGTGCCGCGCACGAATATGAGAGGTACGTAAATTTCGGAATCGCGACCGTGTGAACTTTCCAGCCACGCGGGACTTAGTTAACATGGAGGCACGTCAATAAATGAGAGGTTTGATTGAAGAAGTTAGACTTTTTCTAGTACTGGTCCGCGTGGAGATACGATCATTGCTTTGCCCAATGGTAATAAGAGTGATAGTGTGTTGCTGTGACGTTATGAATCAAGTATTGTGGGCTATCCTCCATTCCTTCCCGTGGGTGAGAAACCATAGGAAGTAAAATATCTCTATATGTGCTGTTACAAGATCAGCTGTTAGGAAATTTTATCCTGTATGTTACTGGTAATACCGTTATTATGTTTTGAGAGATGAAAGTAAGACAGAATGAAAAGAAATAGCTTACATAACGGAGGAGGAGTTATGCAGGCCCAGTTACGATCCCTGTTACTTACGTATTTTCTTTAAACACAGTCGGGTGATTAACAGTGTACCAAATTTGGGGTTAATACTACAAAATTAAACATTTACCCGTTGCGCGTACATTTGTTTATTTATTTCTTTGAGTAAAGAATTTAATTAGTAGTTGTTATGTGTAAGAATCACGTAGTGACACATTTAATGAGAATACACATGAACCATTTAGCATTAGTAGGTTTCCGGAACACTTTAGGACCTCGCAACTGGTTTGGCTTTTATTTTTCTTTCAGTACCCTACCCATCCTCCCTCGTTGTCTATGATTGCTCGAAGGCCTCGGGGAAATGATAAGGCTAAATTCATCGAGAGATTGTGATGATCGTTTATCTCACACCATGTATTCTCTATATTTTCCCACAGAGATTCTCAATTCCTTGACCCAGGTGGTAACGACCTCGTAAGCTCCGACCACATATTTCCGCCGGCCATTGTGGCCGAGCGGTTCTAGGCGCTTCAGTCGGGAACCGCGCGACCGCTACGGTCGCAGGTTCGAATCCTGCCTCGGGCATGGATGTTTGTGATGTCCTTAGGTTAGTTAGGTTTAAGTAGTTCCAAGTGCTAGGGGATTGATGACCTCAGATGTTAAGCCCCATAGTGCTCAGAGCCATTTTTAACCACATATTTTCAGTGGGGATGAGGTCTGGTGATTTTGGCACGAAAGGAAGAAGTTTTATTCTCTGCTGACCTTGGAAGCAGTTCTGGACGGCTCTGCTGTTATGAATCAGGCTATGGTCCTGTAAAGAAATGATCATCCATTAACTTAGAAATTAAATACTTCGGACTAATACTATGAATTTCCATACTGTGAAAAAATTCGACAACTATATTGGCTGTATAGTCTAAGCTACAGGTTTATAAATTATTCGGAGGATTCCACATTGCAAAATCCTTTGCTGATAGCTGTTGACAAAAACCTACATTGACAAGGGGAGGGTGCTGGGACGGGGATCAGAATATAGTTTAAGGCGTCATTTATAAGACGCAGGTAGGACTTCTTTCAGAATATGCCGTCCTCCTATGCTTTGGTAATGATAAGGTGGTATGTAAGTTGTTCAATACAGTGCAGCAGTCTGTTGAACTGTTGGACTCTGTTGCATGGTTGTAAAGCTGATCTCCTTCGCTTATCCAAAACGATTGCTAGCCTTCACTACACAATTCTTTTTTCTATCTTTCCACTGACAAAGATATATAGACGAAAGAAATCTGTTTTATAGCGAGATATTCTCTACGGACTTTACACGTGCTCGTTCGCTCAATGTGTTGCATTTACTGAAGGAGACCGTGGCCGCTGACGTCGCCTGTTTACACCTCGTGTCAACGCGGCCCGCGGTCGGAGTAAACGCCTACAGTTGAGATAAACAGCTGATTTCATGAATGTTAGTGAAATAAGTTATTCCTTCATATTAGTGAGAACTAAATACCACTACGAGTACGTATATTTATGTAATGCTCATTGCTCAAGAGTAATTCATAAATGCAGCGTTGCTGTTGTGACTAAGATCATAAAATTTGTAAATCGTAACCCAATTCATACATTTGCATGCACCTACGGAATATTAAACATGAAAACAATTCGTTTCTTGGTCATATAATTTTTAATCAAGGCGATGCACGCAGTTGTCAGCGGATATAAAAATTGAATGTAAAGGAGGAATAAAGAAAAAGATTTACGAGAAAGAAATCTCGTGAACAACTGTGTACTATCTTGGAAACGTGCTGATGCGGCTATCTCACAATTTCAAAGGAAGAGAAAACCATCCTGTCCACTTTCCGAGGACAATATTTCATGACAGAAAGCAGACTAGGGTGAACGGCTTAAGGTTGAGACACCAGGAACCACAAACTACGTCACCAGTACGTTCACTCTCCGATTCCTAGCCCCGTCATCAGGCACTTCCCATGTCAAAGTGGATGGCAGAAACGAGCGCGAACGACCTGGGATTAGGTGATACAGACCTCGCCTCTCCAGTTTGACAGATGTGTTATCATTCACCCATGCCAGGAGGTGAGGAAATACACTTACGAAACGTTGAACGCATTTTAATTTTACATGTGGACATTACTGCGCAATTATATTCTAAGTTTCGAGAAGTGACTTGGAGAAAAAGAGTGTATACCTTGGGGGATATGCTATAGTTCATGATTGTAATTTTAGTAAAGTACTGTAAAGTATATTTTATCTTATGCTTAACTTTAAAAGAAAAATCGGCCAAGGCATTCAACAGTGAAAAGTACAGCATGCCTCCAAGAAACATACAAATATCGTACAATTTTAATAAAAGGAAATACAGATCGGTTTGTTGGGGCAGGCCTATAGGAAACAAAATAAGAATAACTAAATCAGTTACAGGTTTGTATGTGCTGCTAGTTAAAAGAGAAGAAACGAACCGATAAAGAAATAATTCCATCATTGATATGGGAATGGTTCGAAATGGAGTGTATAATTTTACTATTATAAAAAACTGGCCTGGACTGAGTTGATTGGTTCCAATTTTTGAATACATTAGAGACCAATAACAAATACAAATGGAATAAAATAGGAATATAAAGTCTGGAAATGAGTATGGACGTCCTTTGTCTACATATCTGCTTCGAATACAGGGTATTAAAAACAAGTAATCCACGTTTCGAGAGCTGATAGGATGGACAGAAAGAAGACAAACATATCCACTAAACAAGAGAATGAGTGTGAAATCAATATCTTAAGAGCAATGAGCACACCTTCACTTTTACTACTGTGAAACACATCTGTTGTTCTACTTAAAACACTTCTCTTGTACTGAAGAAGTGCGTGTAGCTCCTACAATATGCAGGTTGTCTTCTTTTAGTCCATACTACCGACTCGCAAAGTATGGAATACCACTTTCCTTAACACCGTATATATATATATATATATATATATATATATATATATATATATATATATATATATATATTACAGAAGCAATACAAGCAACGGAACAGGAAATATTTACAGTTAAATTCAATTGTGAAAAGATACGCTGCATCACATTTGTTAACAATTTCCTAATAGTTCCTGATTTAGACAGAATAAACAACATTTTGCAGGTATTATCCGAAAATCGAGAAAATAATAACACTGGAATGTGAGAACAACAACAAATGGTAATGGTAATGAGAAAAAGTAATAAACATATGAACACAGCAATAAAAACTGATGGCATTAAAAGTACAGCACTTCAGGACCAGAATGAGAGAGAAATAGATGCTTAACAAAAGTAAAGCGAAGAACAGCGTTAGCAGACCATTTATGTTTACGAATAATATTCTCTGAAGTAAACATACAAGTGACAGAAATATAGAAACACACTGCAAAATGGATGATGTGGAGTACTCTTTTCTTTGGAACCGAAAGATGGGATCTGAAAAACTAAGTATGGTTCACCTACAGGTCACAGGATACTGACTGTAGCGGAAAATGACCAACACAAGGTAGAAGGAGATAGAAACGAATCGCAGAGTCGTATAAGAATTAACTGTGGAGAGAAGCCTAAGAAGAGAAAATGTAATGGCTGGAAGCATTGTCCTCGTGGGCGGTATACCAAACGCTAAAAACATTTGCGTGTTAATGCAAATATTCACAAATTCAAGGGTCACATTTATTTATCAGATGAGGCATGAACTACTAAAATCATGATATAGGGAACTGTTTAAATTTATTATTTTGTGCCTACTACAAATGCAAAGTCACCAACAGCATGAACTGATAACTTTATGGAGAAAATTTCGTGTTTCACTTGAACAGGGGCGTCGCTACAGGAAGAAAATATTTTATCATCCGAAAAGATTACTCTACTCCAGTCAAAGCCGATATATTCTGCTAAAAAAGCCATGCGGTCAGCCCTCTGATAATCGGCTAATTGCTGCTTTATAACAGCTCTCCGACAATATAATCCGACGTCTTTCAGTCTCCTCGTAACAGTCTTTCCGCTGCCGGGAAACTGAGATAGCTCTTTCAGGGCACGGCTACTGAGGAATGGATTAGCACGTATACTCGCCAAAACACGTTAATCATCTGCTGCGGTAGACACACGGTGCAGTCCACTTCCTCTTTTCCGCCCTAAATAGCCCCTTTCCTTGTATCTTTTCCACCAGCGTCTAGCTGTTCTTGCCGGTACTCCACTCTTTTCTCCAGGTTCTCATGCCAAATAGCTGCCATGCTCAATCAGTGCAACCACACACACCCTACTCTCTCGATTCCACTGCGACTGCATTGCGACAGTTGCCCTTGTGTCGCTACTACGCGTTTTATAAAGAGAACCATTTGCAACTCAGTGGAGAAAGGAAGACTGACAAAATAAAAGAATATCTTTTTTCAGTTATCTGTCACACACAAATATAAACTTCGTTAAAATTCTTTGTCAAGGATCACTATTAAGAAAGAAACGACAGTCATTAGGCAAGATATTAAACAAAGGCTTTGTTTGATAGTCTTGTGCTGATGCTGCCTGAATAAATTATGCCAGTGGATAAAAAAACGGTTTAGTTTTGAGACTTAATCCTCGAGGGGGGAGGCACAGCGGTCTGCATCATGAATTCCAAGCAAATACACAAATAAATAACTCAGGAAGGGTTCAAACAACTACTTTCTTGCAGAGACATGCATTTGGAATCTGTTCATAGTTTAGGGGCCAAACAAGAGGATAACATCACGGAAACAATGATCAGGGCAATTAGTATATAATAGAGCACACACATTTCAAGGAGGAAACTTATGAAGACACAGATTTCCTCGTTGTCCATATGTGCAGCCTATCTTTCGTGTTAACGAAAGTAATATCCCGCTTTACTTCTTCTTAAATCTCAAATGAAATGAATGCCATGTGGAATCGAATATTTGTTGATTGCTTCTCTTCTTGCTTCCATCCACACTAACATATTTGTTAAGACGCGTGGTAAACATGACAGTCTATATGTATGCTGCAAAAGATTGTGTTGTGGATTGGCAAGAGAGCCAACCCACTATGAGAGGAAGCCGAAAGGCACGTGTTTAAACTCACGCAGGCTGGCGTGAGGTCTGGAACAGGACAAGGAATTGAGACTAGCAAAAAACGTACGTATCTTCTGGAATACTTAACTTTAATCCATAATTGGTGAACATCGCTCTTGACGGTACATGTTTTACAGCATCAATAGTAACTGGTAATGGCGCCTTGCTAGGTCGTAGAAAATGACGTAACTGAAGGCTATGCTAACTATCGTCTCGGCAAGTGAGAGCGTAATTTGTCAGTGAACCATCGCTAGCAAAGTCGGCTGTACAACTGGGGCGAGTGCTAGGAAGTGTCTGTAGACCTGCCGTGTGGCGGCGCTCGGTCTGCAATCACTGATAGTGGCGACACGCGGGTCCGACGTATACTAACGGACCGCAGCCGATTTAAAGGCTACCACCTAGCAAGTCTGGCGGTGACACCACAGATTGCACGTGGACACATTCGACATCGAGGTGCAAAGTGTTTGATGTCTTACATTATATTCAGTTAAAATAAGCTTTCGATGTATTTTTACTTCGTTTGTGTTTTGAGATAATTATGAGCGTTACGCAAAATTCTCCCACATGCTTTATGCTGAATGAGAAACACTGAATCATCCGATTTGGTTTCCCTGCGTTGTAATGGTATAATGTCGGCGTCAACAGCCTTCTTCCATGCCGGAAGCTGAAACTTAATTCATTCTAGATTAATGATAATTGAATGCCTCAAGTGTATACATAGCCCACAAGGCGCCGTCAGAAACTATCAGGGGAGAACGCCGCATGAAAACCAAACGTGCGCGCGCGTCTCCCCTCTCAAGAACCGTATCGGACAATCACGACAAGCATTTCGCTAAAGAGCTGTCTCGTAAGAGAGCTGAGAATTGGCAACGTCGTAGCAAGTATTTGTCAACACTCTGAGAGTGCATTTACTTCCGGCTGTAGCCCGGCATTACGTCGCTAAATTCACTTGGAATTCGTTTTTCACATCGAAGACTCATACGATATAATCCACTGTAATATGAGACACTTAGAAAGTATATTTAATTACTGGACTCTAAGAACGGCATTCTTCATAAGTAACACCTGTTTGTCTGTTTAATGTTGCGTTTTGAGGCTCAGGCAATATCGAAATAACTATAGTCCCCCTGTTGCCGCCAGTGTGTTGTTAGCTCAGCGATTTCCTTATGCGTTGTGATGCTGGTGCTATATGAGATGGCAGTTCCAATCTCGGTGAAGGCCGCTGAACACAACGTTTTATTTTCCATTTTAACTAATGGAGTTGCAAACTGCTAAATATGAAGAATGCCTTTACACATAAATCTTCTTGCAATTTCGACTTAGTAAATTATGTTAATATCAGGAATGTCTGTTTTGCAAATGCCAAGGTGCTTCACTGTAAAATAGTTTCCGAATAGATTCAAACCTACTGTGAACGATTCGAATTTGAGCTTTGTTCGTCATATAGGTCTAACGTGTCAGGAGGTTATTGATGAAATGAACATGTAGATAAATATAATTCCTCTCTTCTAAATTTTGCAATAGCATTTAACTGTAGACGTTTGCTGACACCGGCGTTAGCAATTCCTTTCCATTCTATGAAACCTCAAAAACGATAACTTTTTCTGTTTAAATCTGATGACGTTAGCTATCACTTCCGATCAACGTTGAATACTTCCTGAATCCATACATAGCCCGCATCTCGTGGTCGTGCGGTAGCGTTCTCGCTTCCCACGCCCGGGTTCTCGGGTTCGATTCCCGGCGGGGTCAGGGATTTTCTCCGCCTCGTGATGGCTGGGTGTTGTGTGCCGTCCTTAGGTTAGTTAGGTTTAACTAGTTCTAAGTTCTAGGGGACTGATGACCATAGATGTTAAGTCCCATAGTGCTCAGAGCCATTTGAACCATTTGAATCCATACATCGAACTCCAAACGTGCAGTGTTCCTGCACTGCTACAGAGCATGCATTGCAAGGTTTAAACATGGTTGAAAAGGCTCTGAGCACTATGGGACTTAACATCTATGGTCATCAGTCCCCTAGAACTTAGAACTACTTAAGCCTAACTAACCTAAGGACATCACACAACAACCAGTCATCACGAGGCAGAGAATGCATTGAAAGGTATTTAACCAGTTATCGCATAGACTTACCATAAGGAATGAAACAAAAACTGTAATACGCTTTGCACCACAGACGCTCACTCTGGCCTGACGAAAACATCCGAATATTGGCCAAAAGTTGCACAAATAATGGACTTTGAAAGGAAAAGAAAGAGGTATGAAGCATTTATAATTTCGTCGAATGCAGTGAGGTGGTTTAATTTCGTCTATGTCTGTCAAATTAGTTCGGACCATACGCAGCTCCTGCAGATTAATGTAATACAGTCATGGACTGTGCAGCTGGTCCCGGCGGAGGTTCGAGTCTTCCCTCAGGCATGGGTGTGTGTGTTTGTCCTTAGGATAATTTAGGTTACGTAGTGTGTAAGCGTAGGGACTGATGACCTTAGCAGCTAAGTCCCATAAGATTTCACACACCTTTGAACATTTTTGAACGTACTACAGTACCCATCTACTAATCAGGGCGTCGGTCTATATTGATTTCGAGCGTGAATGGAAATCGTAGAAATCTTCTAAGGAGCAACATTTAATAATAATAGAGCGCTTTAAATTATCAAAAGCGATGAGCGATAGCAGGCGCTTTCAGTAAAGAACGGGGGAGGGCTGCGCCGCTGCTGTCGCCACGCCCGCTGCTAGTAGCCAGCAAGTGGATCCCTGAGCTTTGCCGCATGCGACGTCCAGAGGAGGACACTCTGCAAGAAATCTGCCACAAAATGGTTACTGAATAAAAGTTTGTTATCGGTGTGATAGAAAGTGAAATAGATTGAATCTGCATTACCATTACATTCTTGTCTTCAGCATTCAGTTGGAATAGGCTATAAAATTTTTTTGCGCCAGCTAGTTTCGATCCACTGATGTTGTAGACAGAAACAACGCACGGTACCGCTATACCACGGGCATAAACCGTTTATGGCTTCTCTTATATGGGACTTGCTGCAGGAAGTGCCGCAGTCTACAGTGTTGCCAGATTGTGCAGGTTGACGGACTTTTAGAATTAGCGAGTTGGCCAGATTATTTGTCCCATGTCGCGATCGGAGCGGACTTAGCCTCAACAGCGACCGGCCGCCGGTCGAGTTTTATGTCAAAGAGTGTACATCAGCAAAAGCAAAACTAGGATAATGGAATGTAGTCGAATTAAGTCGGGTGATGCTGAGCGAATTAGATTAGGAAATGAGACACTTGAAGTAGTAAAGGAGTTCTGCTATTTGGGGAGCAAAATAACTGATGATGGTCGAAGTAGAGAGGATATAAAATGTAGATTGGCAATGGCAAGGAAAGCGTTTCTGAAGAAGAGAAATTTGTTAACATCGAGAAATATTTTGTTAACACGAATGATCATCAAAGTAAAATAAGAGAAATCAGAGCTCGAACGGAAAGTTTTGGGTGTTCGTTTTTCCCGCGCGCTGTTCGGGAGTGGAATGGTAGAGAAATAGTATGATTGTGGTTCGATGAACCCTCTGCCAAGCACTTAAATGTGAATTGCAGAGTAGTCATGTAGATGTAGATGTAGATGGATTTAAGTGTCAATAAGTCGTTTCTGAAAGTATTTGTGTGGATTGTATCCATGTATGGAAGTGAAACACGGACAATAAATAGTTTAGACAAGAAGAGAATAGAAGCCTTCGAAATGTGGTGCTACAGAAGAATGCTGAAAATTAGATGGGTACTTCACATAACTAATGAGGGGGTATTGAATAGAATTGCGGGGAAGAGAAATTTGTGGCACAACTTGACTAGAAGAAACGATCGGTTGGTAGGACATGTTCTGAGGCATCAAGGGATCAGCAATTCAGTACTGGAGGGTAGCGTGGTGGGTAAAAATCGTAGAGGGAAACCAAGAGATGAATACACAAAGCAGTGTCAGAAGGATATAGGTTGCAGTAGGTACTGGGAGATGAGGAATCTTGCACAGGATAGAGTAGCATGGAGAGCTGCATCAAAGCAGTCCCTGGACTGAGGACCACAACCACAACGACGATCAGCCGCCTTCAGGCTGCTGCCTCGCGGTTAATAATGGCGAAGAAGTTGGCGCGTCGCATGAGACACCTCAGGTGTTGGTTGATTCGCGCGCAGGCTTTGCTGGCACTGTGTGCCAGACGTGGTGGATTCACCTTCGGAGCACGGGACGTAAACCGATCGTAGGCTGCCTCGGATTAACAAAATATCGCACAAGTACGTCATCCAAAGACACGGATTCGTGAATTATCTCCTCGGAAACCGATCATAGAGTCGCAGTGAGCTTGGTGCCTGCCCTCTCACAACGCACTTGTGATTGGTCCACTCTTTCCATCAATAAGCACGGACAGTAGCTAAAACTTGTGTGTAGCATTCCTGATTAATTGAACGATTCCGAAATTACTGTTAACAAGTTCTCAGTGCAAATAACGTCATCAGCACGGTTGGAGCTGTATGTAAATACACTCCTGGAAATTGAAATAAGAACACCGTGAATTCATTGTCCCAGGAAGGGGAAACTTTATTGACACATTCCTGGGGTCAGATACATCACATGATCACACTGACAGAACCACAGGCACATAGACACAGGCAACAAAGCATGCACAATGTCGGCACTAGTACAGTGTATATCCACCTTTCGCAGCAATGCAGGCTGCTATTCTCCCATGGAGACGATCGTAGAGATGCTGGATGTAGTCCTGTGGAACGGCTTGCCATGCCATTTCCACCTGGCGCCTCAGTTGGACCAGCGTTCGTGCTGGACGTGCAGACCGCGTGAGACGACGCTTCATCCAGTCCCAAACATGCTCAATGGGGGACAGATCCGGAGATCTTGCTGGCCAGGGTAGTTGACTTACACCTTCTAGAGCACGTTGGGTGGCACGGGATACATGCGGACGTGCATTGTCCTGTTGGAACAGCAAGTTCCCTTGCCGGTCTAGGAATGGTAGAACGATGGGTTCTATGACGGTTTGGATGTACCGTGCACTATTCAGTGTCCCCTCGACGATCACCAGTGGTGTACGGCCAGTGTAGGAGATCGCTCCCCACATTATGATGCCGGGTGTTGGCCCTGTGTGCCTCGGTCGTATGCAGTCCTGATTGTGGCGCTCACCTGCACGGCGCCAAACACGCATACGACCATCATTGGCACCAAGGCAGAAGCGACTCTCATCGCTGAAGACGACACGTCTCCATTCGTCCCTCCATTCACGCCTGTCGCGACACCACTGGAGGCGGGCTGCACGATGTTGGGGCGTGAGCGGAAGACGGCCTAACGGTGTGCGGGACCGTAGCCCAGCTTCATGGAGACGGTTGCGAATGGTCCTCGCCGATACCCCAGGAGCAACAGTGTCCCTAATTTGCTGGGAAGTGGCGGTGCGGTCCCCTACGGCACTGCGTAGGATCCTACGGTCTTGGCGTGCATTCGTGCGTCGCTGCGGTCCGGTCCCAGGTCGACGGGCACGTGCACCTTCCGCCGACCACTGGCGACAACATCGATGTACTGTGGAGACCTCACGCCCCACGTGTTGAGCAATTCGGCGGTACGTCCACCCGGCCTCCCGCATGCCCACTATACGCCCTCGCTCAAAGTCCGTCAACTGCACATACGGTTCACGTCCACGCTGTCGCGGCATGCTACCAGTTTTAAAGACTGCGATGGAGCTCCGTATGCCACGGAAAACTGGCTGACACTGACGGCGGCGGTGCACAAATGCTGCGCAGCTAGCGCCATTCGACGGCCAACACCGCGGTTCCTAGTGTGTCCGCTGTGCCGTGCGTGTGATCATTGCTTGTACAGCCCTCTCGCAGTGTCCGGAGCAAGTATGGTGGGTCTGACACACCGGTGTCAATGTGTTCTTTTTTCCATTTCCAGGAGTGTATATAAACAGTAAATGATTCGGTTCTTGTTCGTAGTGTTGCAGCTGAATCCCCACTGTCTCTCTCTCTCTGTCTCTCTCTCTATCTCTCTCTCTCTGCTCCAGTACGATGGGTTCTTGCTCGCCCGCCTGATCTCGCGCTGTGTGACCATATAGCGCATCGTTCAATGAGTGTGCCTGCCTACACGCTAGCCTCCATTAACAAAATCTTCGTGTCTGTGCGTTAAAAGGTTGCAACAAAAATGTAACAAACGTGGGAAATGTTGGGGTGCAAACACCACACTATGTAAAATCACTAAGCAGGTCTATTATTTCCATTAACTCACTCTTTGACCAGTCTGGCGCGGCAGTTGAAGACAGACAAACTAAAGCCGAAGTTTCGAATTTCGCGTTAGGAATTCGTTCACGCAGGAGGATCGTACAAACCTACCGTCGTTTGACCATAGCAGAGAGTCCCGTATGAATGACATAGTAATAACTGATCAGCATACCTGGCGTAGAGAAACAGCTGAAAGAGATGGAAACGAATAAGTCGACGGGTCCCGAGCACTCCCATTTCAGTTTTACAAAGAGTACTTCACGGCACTGGCTTCTCATTTGGCTTACATTTATTGAGAATGTCTTGCCCAGCGCAAAGTCCCAGGTGTCTGGAAAAAACCACAGGTGAGTCCTGCATATAGGAAGTGTGAAATCACGGACACGCCAAATTACAGACCTATATCCTTTGGTTTGCTGCTGTCCACGAATCCGCACGGATAAAGAAAGCATCGCTCGTGTGAAATTCAGCTTTCCCTTTTCTCAAATGATATGCTGCGAACTCTAGATGAAGAGCCATGGGCAGATTCCATATTTCTAGATTTCCGAGAAACGTTTTACACGGTACCTCTTTGCAGACTGTTAACTAATGTAAGACCTCTCGGAATAAGTTTCCAGACATGATGGTGGCTCGAAGACTTATTAAGTAATATAACCCGGTACGATGTTCTCGACGCCGATTGTTCGTAAGGGACGAAGGTATCATCAGGAGTACCCAAGTGAAGTTTGATAGGAACGCTGTTATTTTCTATATGCCTAAATGATGTGGCTGACAGAATTGACAGCAGTCTGCTGTTATTTGCTGATGATGATTTGGTGTACGGGAAGGTGTCGAAAATGGGTGACTCTGTGATGATGCTAGATGACTTACACAAAATTTCTAGTCGGGAAGAACAATGGCAGCTGGCTCTAAATGTAGAAGAATGTAAGTTAATGCGGGTGAGTAATAAATGCGTACCCGCAATGTTGGGATACAACTTTAGTAGTGGCCTGTTTGATAGAGTCGGATAGTTTAAATATCTGTGCGTAGTGTTTTAAAGCGATATGCAATGGAACGAGCGTGCGTGGTTTGCGCTAGGAAAACCAAATAGCTGACTTCGGTTTATTGGGAGAATTTTTGGAAAGTGTACAGTAGAACGAGATATTCACTCTGCAGAGGAGAGTGCGCTGATACGAAACTTGCTGGCAGATTAAAACTGTGTGCCGGACCGAGACTCGAACTCAGGACCTTTGCCTTTCGCTGGCAAGTGCTCTACCAACTGAGCTACCCAAGCACGACTTACGCCTCGTGAAAATCTCATTCTTGAAACATCCTCCAGGCTGTGGATAAGTCATGTCTCCGCAATATCCTTTGTTCCAGGAGTGCTAGTTCTGTAAGGTTCGCAGGAGAGCTTCTGTGAAGTTTGGAAGGTAGGAGACGAGATACTGGCAGAAGTAAAGCTGTAAGGATGGGGTCTGTGTCGTCCTTGCGTAGCTCAGATGGTAGAGCACTTCCCCGCGAAAGGCGAAGGTCCCGAGTTCGAGTCTCGGTCCGGCATACTGTTTTAACCTGCCAGGAAGTTTCAATTGTAAAGTAGACCACATATAGGATGCTAGTGCGACCTATTCTTGAGCACTTTTCGAGTTTATTTTATCCACACCAGTTCGCATTAAAGGGAGAAATCGAAGCAATTCAGAAACAACCCTGCTCGATTTGTTCCTGATAGGGCTGAACAGCACACAGGTGCTACGGATGTGCTTCGGGAACTCGAATGGGAGTCCGTGGAGTGAAGGTGACGTTCTTTTGGAGGAACAATACTAAGAAAGTTTAGAGAACCGGCATTTGAAACTGTATGCAGAACTATCATACTGGTGCCAACACACATTTCGCGTACCGAAGACGAACATAATGTACGACCAATAAGGAAGCATCTAGACAGCCGTTGTCCATTCGTTGTACCTGCGAGTGGAACACGACAGGAAACGACTATTTGTGGTACATGCTACCCTCGTGCTGGCACCGTACGGTGGCTAGCAGAGTGTGTATGTGGATGTAGATGTAGGAAGGATCGGTTCGCTGAAGTGAACTGAAGGACCAGGGACGGCTTCTAAGGAACAGCCGTTTACTCTCCGCGTTGCTCGCGGCTGGTCTCGTTCCCAGAAGGGTAGCGGGTGGTCTCGTTCCCGGAATGGTTCGTTCGGTCGTGGATGGCCGATCTGGATCCGTCCTTGGTTTCATTCTTCTTCGGGCAGTCACTGGTTCTACATTCCATTTTTACTTTTATATAATTATAAAACTTATATAATAAAATTTGTGTCTAATATATACAGCTGTAGGACACACACTCATTGCGAGGCAAGTTACTTTTTCCTATAGATGTTTTAGTTTTCTTCTCCTTCATTTAAGTAGTTTTTAACATAACTTGTAATCTTTTTAATTGTTCTCTGAAACAATTTACATAAAACTTACGATCTTCGCATTTGTTCCAGAATGACACATAGATAGGCTCTTCTTTTTCAAGTTTGGTTGTTTTCTTGAGTAGCCCCCTAGTTTGGTTCCTTTGGGCAAATAATTTGTTCATGATTTCGACTCAGTAGCAAAAGGTGAAGGGCGCCTCTCCACTTGAAATATCTTAGAATGATATAAAATTATATTTAGTTTTCATCTCAAAATATATTGTTCAGAAGCACCTTTTCAACGAAAAATGTAATTACTTTCAACCTAATTATTAACACAGTGTTACTGCATTTAGTATAATAATGAAACCTATGAAACTATTACTTACTGAGCGTGTAAGGTAAATGTGACGAAAAAATCACATTTTTTAAAACATACTTATACATCGAAAAACATTTTTATGTATCATTTATTCATTACAATAAAATTACATGAATTTGAAACCTTTCTCAGTCAGATACTTTGCAACGTTGACATTAGTAACTATATGTGGTGTGTTGATCTCTTCATATACTGGCTACTGTGAGGAACATGTCTTAAAGAACTTGCCACTCAAATTAGATTGTTTGAATCTACTCCTGATTTATTCGAAACGAGCAGTTCAACCACATTAATCGTATTGTTTGAGATTTGATTGACTCCTACTTGAATCCCTATGTATCTTTGTCTGTTGCTTCTGCTTCACGATTCAGAGTAGTCACTGTTTTAATTTTTGATTCAGAAAATTTAGGCGACAGAACAGAGGACAGCAACGATAAATGATGTTTCAGTTTTTGTAAAGCCGCGCACGGGACATCACTATCCACAACGTGGCATATATATAAAGTTTTGAAAGTATTCTTAATCGAAATACGGAGCTTTGGCTTCTGACGTGACACTGGATTATGCTTGGAAATTCACATCGGTACGGAGAACACAAACAGAACAAACTGCAATCTCATCCTGTGGTCGCAATTTAACTTCCTGAAGGAAAATAAACTTTTTCAATAGATAAATGGTTTTTGCTATCTCCCTTGCATGATGGATACCTTTGGAGCATAGAGAGACTCCACGAGGTGGATCGTCGAAAAGAGATATCACAGTCATTACAATCGCCCCTGTGTTGGAAATAGTTAATTTTCCAAATAAGTCTTCACTTCTGATAGAGTATGATACATTGATGCGTAGTTAATTTACACACAAACAAATAGTAAACGAAAAGTATTAATGATTTTTTGACACATGAGAGTTTAATTCCAGTTGTTTCATGCTAGTAATGCCACCATAAAATACCTAGTTTTCTGTATGGTATTGTACATCCTGTGACTACGAGATTTCGTCGAAAGTGAATGCC
Source organism: Schistocerca cancellata (assembly GCF_023864275.1). Lineage (NCBI taxonomy): Eukaryota > Metazoa > Arthropoda > Insecta > Orthoptera > Acrididae > Schistocerca > Schistocerca cancellata. Next base: position 688,486,774 of record NC_064630.1, on the reverse strand, counting down.
GACAGGGCTGTCCGCACAGGGTCGTGAACAGATTCCGTTTAGCTTGTTCTGGCAGCTCACTACTTGTCTTGCGGTCACTGGGCTGTCACTTCAAAAATGGTTCAAATGGCTCTAGGCACTATGGGACTTAACATCTGAGGTCATTAGCCCCCTAGACTACTTAAACCTAACTAACTTAAGGACATCACACACATCTATGACCGAGGCAGGATTGGAACCTGCGACCGTAGCAGCCGCGTGGTTCTGGAGTGAAGCGCCTAGAACAGCTCGACTAAAGCGGCCGGTCCTGTCACTTCACTCAAGTAATGTGATGATTCCTTGAGAACACGTGGACCTAAAGAAATCGAAGTAAACAATCTGGCTACATGAGGTACTTGTACATGTTGATATATTTTCTGGAAATTTATCTACACTACTTGCCATTAAAATTGCTACACCAAGAAGAAATGCAGATGATAAATGGGTATTCAATGGACAAATATATTATACTAGAACTGACATGTGATTACATTTTCACGCAATTTAGGTACATATATCCTGAGAAATCAGTACCCAGAACAACTACCTCTGGCCGTAATAGCGGCCTTGATACGCCTGGGCATTGAACAGAGCTTGGATGGTGTGTACAGGTACAGCCACCCATGAAACTTCAACACTATACCACAGTTCATCAAGAGTAGTGACTGGCGTATTGTGACGAGGCAGTTGCTCGACCATCATCGACCGGACGTTTTAAATTGGTAAGAGATCTGGAGAATGTGCTGGCCAGGGTAGCAGTCGAACATTTTCTGTATCCAGAAAGGCCCGTACAGGGCCTGCAACATTCGGTCGTGCATTATCCTGCTGAAATGTGGGGTTTCGCAGGGATCGAATGGGTAGAGCCACGGGTCGTAACACATCTGAAATGTAACGTCCACTGTTCAAAGTGCCGTCATTGCGAACAAGAGGTGACCGAGACGTGTAACCAATGGCACCCCACACCATCACGCCGGGTGATACGCCAGTATGGCGATGACGAATACACGCTTCCAATGTGCGTTCACCTCGATGTCGCCAAACACGGATGCGACCATCATGATGCTGTAAACAGAACCTGGATTCATCCTTAAAAATGTTTTGCCACTTGTGCACCCAGGTTCATCGTTGAGTACACCATCGCAGGCGATACTGTGTGTGATGCAGCGTCAAGGGTAACCGCAGCCAAGGTCTCCGAGCTGATAGTGCATGCTGCCGCAAACGTCGTCGAACTGTTCGTGCAGATGGTTGTTGTCTTGCAAACGTCCCCATCTGTTGACTCAGGGATCGAGACGTGGCTGCACGATCCGTTACAGCCATGCTGATAAGATGCCTGTCACCTCGACTGCAAGTGATACGAGGCCGTTGGGATCCCGCACGGCGTTCCGTACTACCCTCCTGAACCCACCGGTTCCATATTTTGCTAACAGTCATTGGATCTCGACCAACGCGAGCAGCAATGTCACGAGACGATAAACCACAATCGTTTATCAAAGTCGGAAACGTGATGATACGCATTTCTCCACCTTACACGAGGCATCACAGTAGCGTTTCACGAGGCAACGCCGGTCAACTGCTGTTTGTGTATGAGAAATCGTTTTAAACTTTCCTCATATCAGCACGTTGTAGATGTCGCCACCGGCGCCAACCTTGTTTGAATGCTCTGAAAATCTGATCATTTGCATATCACAGCATCTTTTTCCTCTCGGTTAAATTTCGCGTCTGTAGCACGTCATCTTTGTGGTGTAGCAATTTTAATGGCCAGTAGTGTAAAATACATGTAGCGCATCCCTAAGATAAAAAGAGAACAGTGAGCAAGTAAAAAAGAACGGTTCCCCAAAAGGGAAGATCGCCAGTGACCTCGTTCTCGAAGATGAACGAGTCTGCCCATCTCTCCTGCTCACACTAAGATCAGTGCGATCCGCATCGTCATCGAGTTGAGAGAGCAACGTGCGAACATCATCAGTATGTCAGGCTTTTACAGCTGCCCATCCGTTCCTGACAGCTGTGGGCGACTCTGCAGACGTTGTCGTGGAACCTAACTGCAGTATTAGGTTGTGGCCTAGCTCACGAAAAGCTGATTTTCAAGTATTCCCAACGACGAGAACTGTTCGGTGTCCTAATTCAATTCCAGAACTTGTGTCGTGACGTCTCAGTACTTCGCTCTTAAATTCCACATTGATCACTGCATTTTAGTGGAGAAAGCCAACGGTTGGCTGTCGTTAGCCACTTGCAGTTGACGGAGGCGTCTGTCACCTCACCTCGATGAAGCGTGTAGAACGCGGACGTTCAGCACTGTAAGCGTGGACACAGGAACCAACTACTGACGCTACTCGAGCACAGCGCCTCTAACTTCTCCATCGTCATGCCGCACGCATGTTTGGTTGTAGAACGCGCTACTGCGTACCGAAACACGGCAGCGAGACACGTCCACTGCGACATCTGCGGACTGTGCGTGTGTATAAGCACGCGCTTCTGTGTATAACAGACTGCCGGCAACTGTCCGGCACGAGACGGAGCCAACACGTGTCGCAGTACAGCAGGCTAAGTACAACCGCTATTAGCATCTGTACGCGACAGGGGAGGAACTACGATGATAGCAGACAGTAAAACAGTTCATTGTTTATGATATTTAGAATTTGCTGCTGGAGAGAAGCAACTTCTGATACGAAGATGACTGTAATAGCTACACATCTATACTTAGCAGATCATTGTGAAATGCGTGCCAGTTTCTGTTGTACCACCTATTAGGGTTTCGTCTGATTCACAGGTGGAATGTGTAACCGTGACTGTCTGTACATCTATGTGCGAGCAGTTATTTGTTGAATTTTATCTGTGCGTTATATGTAGCGTAGATACGTAGAGACTGACAGGTGTTCGCGCTTTCAGACCTGAAGTTATCCAAGCAGTTTTTTGGAAATGTAGGGTGCGTTTCTTCTATTGTCTGCTAGTTACGGTTATCAAATATTTCTTATAGAATCTCTCAAGCGTCATACGTACGCATCCCTACCTTCTGAATACTTCCCATATCGCTTTTCTATCGACCTGAGGTATGTGTGTGTGTGTTTGTGTGTGTCCCATAAAGTTAAATATTCACGTGTGGGCTGTACAACCATTTATGCATTCCTATTTCTAGACAAACTGCAGTCTGCTTATATCCCTATAGTCTGCCATTTGCCTTCCTCCATACTCATCTTAATTTTTTCTGTACATTATTACTCGCTAAAAAATTGTACGACTTGACTGACTGTAGTTTTGACTCAATGATCTGGTAGTCAAAGAATACTCGTTACCATGTTTCTTGACGTGCACAGTTTTGAATTTTTATTACATTAAATGCTAATGTCCATACGTACACCAGACTGAGGTTTTGCGACACTATAACAGGACAATAAATAGTCTTATCTGCCCATAAAGCTGTTGTATAGTCTTGATAAAACGAGGTGTAAACCTACAAATACAATTTTTGGTGTTGTACGCAACAGTTTCTAGTTCAAAGTGGTTCAAATGGCTCTGAGCACTATGGGACTTAACATCTGAGGTCATAGTCCCCTAGAATTTAGAACTACTAAAACCTAACTAACCTAAGGACATCACACACATCCATGCCTGAAGCAGGATTCGAACGTGCGACCGTAGCGGTAGCGCGGTTCCAGACTGAACCGCTCGCCACACCGGCCGGCTAGACGGTAGAATCGGTTAAAAATAAATTTCCTGACATAGCAAGGAAATAACTGCAGAACTTACCAATGGGCCGTCGTTTAGCATACTTAGTACTGTATTCAATAAGAATGACCAGTTGTAAAATTCTAAACAGATTGTCAGAGACAGCATTTCATAAAACGTATATAGTTTTCAGAGCAGATGCTCAAATGGAGCTCCCTATATCTCCACATAGTTAGTGACCTACACGGTCATGTTTCTCTGAACTCTGGCTTAAAAGTGGTGTAATGAAAACGATTGTACACACATTTGTGTGTTAGTACTAAATAGTTACACGTCTTCCCATAACAGTATTTGCTGTATAGCGATTTAAAATTAGGAAAATAAGAAAAATACATCTATATCCGGAATGGAACTTATCGCAAATCTCTAAGCAAGTGACGCAATTTTGTCAAATACAGTTGGGTACTATCAGCATGGAAGGAATCGCACTGTGGTAGCGAAAGACGTGAATTTCTGTTCACCCTCGACAAATACATCAACTGCAAAATGTCTGTGGTAGCAATCAATACTATCCACTAATAAATGTATCATATGAGTAGCTACTGTCATATTAACCTAGGGTACATCTGGTACAGCTATGTGCCTTTAGATGACGTGCTATACCGGTTAATCTGTTGCGTACTGAATCAAAATATTAAAAAAAAGAAAAAGATGATGATCTTCAGCACTTTGTGTTGTACTGTGTACTTTCACTTTCCGTACCGACATCAGTTACCTTTTGCAGCAGTAACTATCGAACCGCCTTTAAATGCTGAACAGTTGTTTCGAAACAGATATGGGACTTACGCTATATTATCTGTTGGCAAACCAGAGAAATGTATTTTTAATCTTTACACTGATAAGATATACTTCCAGGAAATCATAGTATGTCTCTTCCAATTCAGAATAGCAGTATAACAAACTTGTGGGTATATAATTGAAACTATAAATCGTTATACAGTCTAGATTATCTCACATGAATGGAACGTAGCTAATTGGAAATAAGTGATTCAAAACGACATTTTGCCATGAAACCACTCAAAAAGGTGAGCTTTTTGCAGTGTGATTAATCCATTTTACATTTTTAAGCAGTTCTGTATCTACGTACCTGTAGTTTTCGCAAGTGAAATTTTATGTTGCATATTTTGTGGTACTCTATAGGAAGTGGAACAATACTTACCACTATTTGTGGTCTAAAGATTTGGTAAAAATATCCTGAAAAATGTCCTAAATCTGAGACAAAATATCGTTTTATTTTATTTATATGCATTTCATATACCACAATGTTTTACCCCTTATTGATGTAGTTCTCATCAGATAAAATACACTTTTTATACGGATTGTAAAAAGATTCATGTCTCAAGCAAGGTCTTTCGTAGTTAACAATACTAGTCAAAACTAAGTCGTTTCCGAACTTTACTTCCTTTTCAGAAGTAGTTACATTATGTGACGTACAAGACGGACAGCATCAAATTTCAAGGTTTTTCATTTGTTCACTGTAAAACGTTTGCAATTTTCTGCCTGTCGATTAACCACTCTTTCTTGCTTTGAAACATCGGCTGGTTGTCGCTCATGTTATGAAAAGTTCTATTCAGAATCACCGTCCGGCAGAACAAAAACGGCCTTCTCTCTGTTACAGATAAAATATTGCTCCATTTGCATTCGAATGCCTTTCTCCCTTCCGCGTCCATATCAAATACGCCGATTTTAACTACACAGTGTCCGACAGAATTGTGAAACGGTTTTTCGCTCAATATGTGTATATGAGAGTAGCTTTTCCCTCGCTCTTTCCAGAAGTGAAAGAGTTTTAACAACTGCACGTTCATTGAAAACGGGGACAGAGAGACACTTTTTCAAACATCGTATATCTGTGTTTCACCTGCCAGTACGAAGCAGATTTTCTACCCAAATAATACCTCTGTCATTTATAACGAAGACAGGGTACCACTCACAACAAACAGGTATTAGCAGAATAGACGTCGACGCGTGCTTTATGATGTCACTTCAGTGTTATCAGTACATCCAGTTATTTACTGTTTGATAATAAATACAGAATACTTGTAATTATAAGCTAAAGAAACGATAAGAGCTTTTTCGCCAAACTCTGAACTATATGAAAGGTAACAATGACTGGTGGCATGGAAGTACGGGGTGAACTGTATACAGGATTCCCACGAAATAAAAGTAACGCCAAAGAAGTTTCGTATGCAGTAGAACTGCGTATGAGAATGTTTCTCGTAGGCGATAAATGTCGAAGGCTTTGCTATTTGTAAGGAATTCTGCTACATTTCACAATTGGCTCCTTAGATAGTCGGTTGGAGTTGCCAATGAACTAAAAAGAAATATCGTCGAACTTGGTGGTCGCAACTACCTTCTCCTTGCCTCACCGATTACTAACACTGCACCGTAAGATACATACGTGGCAGCGAACTCTGTGCACGTAATCTGAGCTAAGTTTCATTCATGAGCAACTGATGTTGAAATCCATGATATTATACCATAGCATGCAAAAGACTGCGTTGCAGTATAATGTTCATTATATAAACTGTCTGCTCATATCATTAAGAATGCCTCTGTAATCTCTTCTCCGGTATACCTGTTTAACGACAGACGCTTCCCACATAGTTCTGTGCATCTTCCTTAATCTGAGGGTAATATCGTCGATTTTTAATGTGATCTTTAAAAGTCTGCTTCTTTTTCTTCCTGTGTGCACAGCAGTCTTTCACTCGAGAGCTCAAAATCACAAGCAATTTTTTTTTTTTGCAAATTATATCGGAGCTTAGATGTTTTCCTAATTATTATAATTTAAAAGATTTTTCATTCACTTCCTATTCTTCTAAGTACTTTCTCCCCTGAATCATATTTCAAAACTATCCAAGTCACTTTTCTTCCTTTAGAGCTGTTCTTTCTTGGTTCTGTTGGAACATACCATTGACCTTTCCAAAATCTTTTACCCACGGATGATCCAAATCTAATTATCTTCACTTAGTTTGCATTTTCTGTCAGCAACTGCAAGGTTTCCCTTATTTCAGAGTCTTTCCTCTCTCGAACTGTAGTTCTTCCTCTGATTCTCCTACCACTGCAAAATAATTGCCACCATCTAGTTACATTCCTATTTACTATTCATCTGTTGAAACCCTAATTCTACCGCCAAACGTATCGTTTCCTTCCCAACACGATGTAATTTATTCCCCTTACTTTAGCTCTTCTTTACCATACAGTAACATCTGGAAGCCCTTATCTGTTGTTGCCGATTGCCTTTTAAAATCGTAATGAGATAACTTGCGTCCATTATCGACAAACTACAAGTTTTTTTTTTTTTTTTTTTTTTTTTTTTAATGGACTTGTAGTCCGGGGTGATATGTTACAACACAGCATCACCGGTCTATTGCGGTCTAACTGTGTTGGTGAGGCAGTAAATTTCCACAGGGTAGTGACTGCGTCACTGCAATTCACTTTGGAGGTGTGGCGGTGGGACTTGTGGTCCCGTACCACCCTCTGACGGTGATGGTACTACATGAGTCAGGCAGAAAATTATGCCTAACATGGGCAGGTGAAGTTGTGGCGCGAAAACCTACAAGTTTTTTTTTTATTTTTATTTTTTTTTTTTTTTAATGGACTTGTAGTCCGGGGTGATAGGTTACAATACAGCATCACCGGTCTATTGCGGTCGAACTGTGTTGGTGAGCCAGTAAATTTCCACTGTGCAGTGACTGCGTCACTGCAATTCACTTTGGAGGTGTGGCGGTGGGGCTCGTGGTCCCGTACCACCCTCTGACGGTGATAGTACTACATGAGTCAGGCAGAATTTATTGCCTAACATGTGCAGGTGAAGGTGTGGCGAAGTGGACTGCGTAGAACTAAATTATCATCTATAGTAATACTGACTGCGAGAGAAGTACTTCACAGTTTTATTAAGTAAATCTTTACTCTTCACAAAAATAAGTGCCTACGTTAGTCCAGGCCAAACCTCAAATTCGGCTTTAAGTCAAAAGCCAATGAGAAAATGTTAAGCATTTGTATTGTTCAGTTTATATGCTGTACTGAAAATGAAACTATTTAATTTAAATTGTGTCAAGTCGTGCGCCTTTAGTGCGGTTAGTTTAAATTCATATTTGCCGCGTAATGGCAGCAGCTGCAGCTGCAGCTCGTCAGCGATAATGCACGAATAGCTAGAAATGCTAAATGTTGAAAAATCTTGATCAGTTGGACATGGAAGGGCATTTACGGTACTTAAATAATTCCTACAAATGCTCTGTAATCATATACTGAAATATTTAACAGATTTACACACACACACACACACACACACACACACACACACACACACACACTACCAAAGTGATATCACGCTGTCTCAGTTCATTCTCATTATTCCACACCTTCCTTTAATCAGCAACCATTCACAGCAGAAAACAACGGAAATCACAGCGTCGACGATATAAAGTGTGTCCAAAGGACATTTCTCTAAAATAATCTCATGGCTGCCACTACGTTTAGCAAAATATTTTCGGAGATGAGGTGGTACCTCACTCGGACCTTCAGGTGGGGACTGCAAAGCAAGGAGCTATCAGGAGCAGGATAATACGAGTAACGCTCTACACGTTGGAACTTGGGAATGTTAGGAATCTAAATGGTTCAGGGCACGGGTTTGCAACCAGTTGCCCACGGGCTGCATTCGCCCCGTGACTGGTTTCAATTCCACCCACAGAATAAATTTCTGGGACAGAGAGAGAGAGAGAGAGAGAGAGAGAGAGAGAGAGAGAGAGAGAAAGAGAGAGAGAGAGAGAGAGATAGGGGGGAGGAGAAGAGAGAGAGAGTGAATAGCCCACATTGTGCTCTGCCTGGGAAATATTTTCAGATATTTCCACATTAACATTTTTACATAATTATTGTCCATTCCGGAAGTATTAGAACAGTTCAACTGTTGAAACTGAAGATAATTTGTAATGAATTGCTTAACTAGCAAGAATTCAAGGCATCCCATGTTTAGATTTTTACACTTATTTACATTCCGTGAACATTGTTTCTTTACTAATGACACTAAACAATTTTGCAACAGACGTTTTGAAGACAGCTGTTGTAAAACGTCCTAAGTAAAGAAACAATGTTCACGATGTGTCTGTAAATGTAGACATCTGGCAACGGTGTGAAATAAAATGAATGTACTCTCCAAAGCTGTTGTTTTTAGGTGTAATTTTTTGGTGTGGCATGATGGGAAGTGGATGTCATTCATATTGGTGCATTACCCTACAACCATTAACGTCACATATGCTGTTATTTTGACAGTATGCACTAAGAACGCTGCTGTCGCGTCACATGACATGGCTGACCGTAGGCTTAAGTAAGCATGTGAATCAGGCCCGTGGTTTACCAAAGGTAGCTTATGCCTGGGAAACTGTAAATTCTGAAAAGAGGCAAGAGCAGGCTAAGGTCATACCTGTTACATACTGGTAAATAGAAATGGATGTAGAACACGTACGTCTGGTTGGATTATTGAAGGATAATAACAACAGTGTCAATGAATAGAGTGACAAGTTTTAACGGAGTTGTGAATAGAATGGCAGAAAATGGGTAACTGTGTGTTATATAGTGACCAAATTTCTCTTGTGAGTACCGAATCTAAATATAGGAGTACCTAGCAGAGAGAATTTCTGTTGTCAGTACAGTGTCGTGGACTTACAGACCTTCTTTCGGTGTTAATAAACCACAAGTAGCAAGTTAACGTATGTTCGTTCAGGTTTACAGTTCTGTGTCTTCTCATCAGCGTCGACTGACACCTCCTGCCTGTGGAAAGGTGAAATTCTGCTGACTCCAGTTGTTGACTATAGTTGGCAGGTCGCCATGGCTCCTGGACGAGGAATTCAGCCAAAGTCTTGTGGGCTGTTGTCCAGCCGTATTCAAGCAAAGCTGCAGCATATGTGCACCACATTCTGTTCGAGTGTTCTTGATTCCACTCCTGAAGATGATGACAACCCGCGATGACCCACTGGGATATACCATGCTGTTGGAATTCGTGTATTTGGCTGATCCTAACCCCACCAGAACGCTGTGACTTTGGCACCCAGAAGCGCCTGGAGAAATGATTAGGAACAGAGGCACCAAATGGGGCTCTCAAACAACAGTGAAGATGATTTTAGTGCGATATACACCATGTGATATACAAGTGTTGGAAGATTCTTGATCTTCCAATCAGCAGTGCGGTAGGTGGTGGCCAATGTGAAGTCCCATGAGTGGCAGGTCATGGTTAATTGGGTGTTGTCATCTTGGGAATGGAAACCAGCATGTTTATGAGAAGTGCCGAAACTTCTTACACATGGATGTCACTACACTGCAACACTCACTGAATCGAGTTCATCAAGATGAAAGGCATTCATTAATGACAGCTGAATTCAGAGCTGGAGAACTGCAGCATTTATGGAGACAGGTAGGAGGTAATAACCTGAGGCTCTGTTCATTATGACCAATTTAGGCTGCTTCTTCGCTAGTGGTCATCAATCCCCATTTCACTGTGTTTGCTTAACAATTTGTTATGGGCTCTTAACGGCACTGTCAAGTCGCTAAAAAGTGTTATTGTCTGTGGGATAAAACTTGTTGCTTCATGTAACAACAGCTTATGAATACGTCTCTGCCTGTCTCTCTCTCAGTGGACGTTTTACTGATTGTGCAACTTGTGCCCTGCAACTGTTTGCTGATGAAGCAGTGTGTGCTCGTCTACATGACCGAGTTACAATGCTGGGTGTTTGTTTCTGCTGCATAGCTATGTCGCCATCTCTGCTTGTGTCTTCTGTAGCTGTGGTATCATGATCTCAAGAATATTTCAATTTATATCCCTTTTCTACTATGAGGCATAACATTGATAAAACTGCCACCTAATAGATTCAGGTGCTCTTATGCCAAGCTGAGCAAAAGGCAGCTGAATATAATCCAACATGACATGATTAATGTGAACACTAGATGGTTAGAACAAGCCACAAATGCTCGAGTGCACTAAACCTGCAGTACCCATGTAAATGGCTATGTCAGTGCATCAGTGTTCAATTGGGTTGCTTGCTGTCAGACGGGTTACCTGACCTCCACATGCTATGTTTCTTTATCATCTTCTCAGTGCCATTCCAATATCTGTCAGCACATCATAAACTTAGCACGAGTTTTCATTTACCTACCTGCCTAACTGTGTTCTTTCATAAAACACATTTGTAAATTATTTCCCTGTTGCTTCTGTCCGCCTGTGGAACAAGTTACCGTACACTCTGTGCACAATTAAGTGCCCCGCTGCGTTTCTGAAGAACTTACAACTCTTCCCTCTTTCAATCTCATAACGGCTCCCCATAAACGAACACACATGAGCAGTTTTTCGACTGTCAAATAGTAAAAGTGCGTTTATGCTGCCATCTCACTGCTTGCTGCTCGCCGGCATGGCGTGGCGATGATGAATCAAGCCCACAGAGTCCTACCGTTTCACCTGCACCATCACTGCTCGCCCCGGTGCTCGCTAAGATCCTCCGCAGGCGATGGTAACAAGCTGGTTCGTGTTTCGTGCAGCAGCCTCCACCCGATGCCCTGAAACTTGAGTTGTGGTTGGCTTCTTCAAGTTCACTACAGCAGTGCCGCGTTTGGCTTCGCTGACTATGTGAACTGATGCAGCATAATTACTCCCAGCGAGTAGGGAGCAGCAAGGCTGCAGTGTAAATGTTATCAGGCTCCTGGCGGTCAGCGAAGTGTGTTGTGACAGCAACGAGCTGCCAGCAGCGAGGGTGCAGCTTAAACGTACCCTAAATGAAATGTCCCTCTATTCTCCCATTTACACGTCTTCTTCGTATTTTATCTATTTTCAGCAACTGTATTCTTATCTGTTGAAATAATCATCACCCAGTTATAACACGTTGCCGATTATCTCAACAAATTTTATCCTCTTTTCATTTCTCCATCACTCACATCCCTTTCTTTTCTTTCTTCGGCTATGTTCGTAATACTGAATTGATCAAGTTCCTTTCTCGCTCTCCCTCTCCCTTTCCCACCACCCACTTCATGTCCATTACCGGTAACGATCATATCTTGTCTACAGTTTGTAACCTCCCCCTCGCTTATCGACCTTAATGACAGTGAAAAATTAAACCGCGTGTACCTAATGGAAATTTGGGAAAAGCAATCGTCACCGAAGTTAATCTGTCGGTAAAGAGGGAGGAAGGTTTACATCTTAATGAAAGGAAAAACGCAAATCAAATTGGTGGAAATTAAGAAAGTAAATGAGCGGTCGTTACGTTAACAATTAACTTGCGTTAATTAGATATTTGAGATTGGGGAAAATTACGGTCGCCAATCCTATGGAAAACTACTATAATAACTGAAAAAGAAAGGTTAATGCACTTATAATTAGCACTAAAAGCGTGGCAACTGAAGGTTGACACGTGTTGTGTGAAAACTGAATGTTTGTCAGAAGTAATAAATTTCGCTACACTCAGACTTAATTTGGCAAAGAATTAATAAAACCGGAAAATTTAAAGTTATTTTAGTGACTGAAGTTAATAGTGAACTTTGTTTCTGAAGCACTACGAAATAAAATAAAATAAGGTTAGTCTTGGGCTACCTCAACAATCATCTCAAAAGCAACTTTCATCTACGCAATTCTGAAATAAGAGATTTAACTTTGAACTTGAATTAAATGATTTTGAAGTATTATCAATAGTAAATTTTAGTACGTACCATGCTGAGCTGCAGTCACAGGTACGCGAAAATATACTAACAAAAATCGCACCCTTAATTTGTGCTTGTGTAATCTAAATATAGTTCTGTTTGGTCATTGTAGCCAGCTAATGTTTACTTTAACTGAACTTTGAAATTAAAACAGTGAAATGGAATTATATTACTTTAATGCTGGCTTTTGAATTTCAACGACACTCGGGTTCATTTCGGAAAAGGAAGGGACCCTGCTTGGTAATGCAATTGGGACAATGAGCAACAAAGGTTCATGCTAAGTTGCTGTATTTTAGTGATGCAAATGGAACAGTTTGAAAAGCTGAGGTCTGCCCTACAGTTCTAGAACTTTATGTGCTTTCAGTCTTCCTTGTTGCTTGATTGAAGGTTTTAAGTCGTCGATCGAGGAGGTGGCGACAATCACTTATTCTCGGCCGTTGCTGTTGCAGAAGCTGGATGTTGGCGCGCCTTCTTCTCGACACGGTCACCAGGCGAAACGGGCTCTAGATGTGTGCCAGCTAATCTTTCCTGTCCGCGACACTGCGCCAGAAACTGTCATAGAAAGTCGAGCGCAATTACATGCTGCCAAACCCCGAAAGCGCAGCAACTCGCACGAGCGTCACTCAACACACCTGCTCCACCGCTCTACTCCAGCCAGACTCCAGACTCTGCTCTGCCCTCGCTCCACGCGGCAGAGTTAACACTACCCAAGATCCTAAACACTCTGGTTCTCCACCCGACCTATCGATATACTCGTTCGATAGCATAGTTTTCCCTAGGCAAGACCCAGCGTAAAAATAGAAATAATATTTACAAAACAAAACCAATTATACATCGACATAAATGCATAAATGTATATATACAAATAGTAAAACAATTACAATATATATAAAGACACAGAAATGTCATATCTTCTGGTAACAAAATAAGCAAAAAATTTATAGTACAATAGAGGGAAATAGGAGTATATGCATTTCCGGCGTTACAAGTTGTAATCAGGAACGAACATAATTTGTGCTTATTTGTCTCTCTTTGTGCGCTACAGAAATTACTTAATGTCGTACACTGTTTTGTACTAGATGTAACTTACTCTTATTGTAATGAATACCAAAGTGAACTACCTAGAATATCTGGTTGGATGTAAGAGATCATATATTGGCCCTAATCTTGCCAGGCTAAATAAATCAATGAATGTATAAGAACATACAGGGTATCCCGGAAATGTTACTATGAACTTTGAGGGGTTGTAGAGCGTATCTTGAGGAACAAATGGAGGACAGAAACACGTGTCCAGAAACGTCATAAAATGACGCTACGGAGCACCGAGTTACAGGCTCCGATACCTTTGGACGTTGACGGATCATAGGCGGAACGTGTTGCATTGTTGTTTGTTCTTCAGTGATCGCGACAGATTGCCACGATCGTCAATGGAGGGGATGGAGCCAGCTGCTGTGCTGAAAGGCCTTGTCTTCTATGATCGCAGTGCTCTCTTGCCTTGGTGGATGACGGTTTTGGACAACAGTTCCCATCTGCAGCGTATTTTTCTGCTGGAACACTGTAAACTAATCTTTTTCCATACACAGGAGAAAAATCAACTGCAGGCCGAAGTCCCTGACTGAACCAGTTACTGACCAAGGCGACAGAGCATCATATTCATATGAGACAAAGTCTTCCTACGATGCAGCTAGCTCCATCTTCTCCACTGGTGAATGTAGCAATCAGTCGTAGTCAGTGAACAACAAACAACAACGCGAGACATTCCGCCTATGGTCCGTCAGGGTACAAAGCCACGATTACTGCTGAAGGGGTGGCTTAGAAACAGGCGCCCTGTAGCATTGCAGGGTGACGTTTCCTGATATAGGCTCCTGCCCACGATTTGTTCCTCTAGACAATCCTTACTACCCCTCAAAATTGGACACTATATTTCTGGGATACCCTTCCTAGGAGGATAAAATATTAGAAGGGAAATGAAAATTTGATAGCCCTAGATAATAAAAATTCTTTTGAGTCAATGACCAAGTGCAAATCTTTCATTTGGACGAACCTTTGGTGAGTTGGCTGGCCAGACTCTACCTTAGATATCGAAACAGAGAAAGGGGAGCTACAGTTCAACCTGGAATCCGAACAACATGTCGTTCCTGGCACCTTCACACATCGATAAAGGTAGACTGAAAATGTCCATGGCTCCGCTGGGATTCAGTTCTGCGATCTCTCACCTTCCTGCTAAGTATTTCACTGCAAAACCACCACACAGACTAGTTGTAAGTGACTGGAAGACTGTTACAGTACGTTTAGTGCAGAGTACGGTATAAGAGAAACGAGAGAGGCTTGTAGAGTTTGCTGTGGGCTTCAAATAGTTGAAGCAAATTCTCTCTTCAAAAATTATAAAAAATCCTGGACGTAATGATAAACTGAATTTGCTTATGTTGAGAAATGAGAAGGAGGGTTGTTTTATTTAGTAAAAAACTTTCTGTAGCTAGTATCGCATAAATAACTCTTTATCATCGACAACCGGTTTCGACCTATTTTGCTGTCTTCTCCTGGTCTTCAAATAATTTTGTTACAAAACGTGTCCATTGTGAAGCTCCAACTCGCAATAAGCATGTTTTGTAACAAAACTTTTTGACCGCCACAAGATGATAGCAAAGCCTGTCGAAATTGGTTGTCTATGATAAAAAAGCATTTATATGATCTTGGCCTCTAGAGAGATTTCTACACTGATAAATATCAACTGCACTGTATAGTTGTTAGATACAGGTGTAGAAATAAAATCGCTGAGTGTGAAGTATACCCAACTACGGACACAGAAGAACGGGAATACTGAAAATTTGGGAGAAATTGAGGGGAAATTTTCAGAGACGGTGACCAGCGGTCAAAGTAAAAGCACGAAGCGTAATAGAAGAGCTACAAGTAAACCCTGATTTATCTCTCTAGCTTCATACGTCTTTACAAATGAATTACTATACCATAAGCACGTAAGCTAAAAAAAATTAAAATTTTAGTTTTAAGTTCGTTGAAAGTGGCGAAGTGCTCTTATAATCTAACGAGGGATGAGTATTGTCTGGGTGTTATTGCGCTGTCTAGAACACTTAGTCTAGGAGTAACGTCTTTGACCAGAAACCAAATGTAGTCAGTCACTGGCCCAAACCTCTCCACTCCTTAAATTTCGAATAAAAATATTCAGTAATGGCGGCTGAGGTCTTCCGGCATAATAAGTGCTTCAGGGCACTACCTTGCCCTTGGGGTGGGAAACTGCCCCTAGAGGGCGGAAGAATCGGCAGTGATCAACGGCGTCGATTGCAGACGACAATGGAAACAACTACAGGGTTATTACAAATGATTGAAGCGATTTCACAGCTCTACAATAACTTTATTATTTGAGATATTTTCACAATGCTTTGCACACACATACAAAAACTCAAAAAGTTTTTTTAGGCATTCACAAATGTTCGATATGTGCCCCTTTAGTGATTCGGCAGACATCAAGCCGATAATCACGTTCCTCCCACACTTGGCGCAGCATGTCCCCATCAATGAGTTCGAAAGCATCGTTGATGCGAGCTCGCAGTTCTGGCACGTTTCTTGGTAGAGGAGGTTTAAACACTGAATCTTTCACATAACTCCACAGAAAGAAATCACATGGGGTTAAGTCGGGAGAGCGTGGAGGCCATGACATGAATTGCTGATCATGATCTCCACCACGACCGATCCATTGGTTTTCCAATCTCCTGTTTAAGAAATGCCGAACATCATGATGGAAGTGCGGTGGAGCACCATCCTGTTGAAAGATGAAGTCGGCCCTGTCGGTCTCCAGTTGTGGCATCAGCCAATTTTCCAGCATGTCCAGATACACGTGTCCTGTAACGTTTTTTTCGCAGAAGACAAAGGGGCCGTAAACTTTAAACCGTGAGATTGCACAAAACACGTTAACTTTTGGTGAATTGCGAATTTGCTGCACGAATGCGTGAGGATTCTCTACCGCCCAGATTCGTACATTGTGTCTGTTCACTTCACCATTAAGAAAAAATGTTGCTTCATCACTGAAAACAAGTTTCGCACTGAACGCATCCTCTTCCATGAGCTGTTGCAACCGCGCCGAAAATTCAAAGCGTTTGACTTTGTCGTCGGGTGTCAGGGCTTGTAGCAATTGTAAACGGTAAGGCTTCTGCTTTAGCCTTTTCCGTAAGATTTTCCAAACCGTCGGCTGTGGTGCGTTTAGCTCCCTGCTTGCTTTATTCGTCGACTTCCGCGGACTACGCGTGAAACTTGCCCGCACGCGTTCAACCGTTTCTTCGCTCACTGCAGGTCGACCCGCCGATTTCCCCTTACAGAGGCATCCAGAAGCTTTAAACTGTGCATACCATCGCCGAATGGAGTTATCAGTTGGTGGATCTTTGTTGAACTTCGTCCTGAAGTGTCGTTGCACTGTTATGACTGACTGATGTGAGTGCATTTCAAGCACGACATACGCTTTCTCGGCTCCTGTCGCCATTTTGTCTCACTGCGCTCTCGAGCGCTCTGGCGGCTGAAACCTGAAGTGCGGTTTCAGCCGAACAAAACTTTATGAGTTTTTCTACCTATCTGTAGTGTGTCGTGACCATATGTCAATGAATGGAGCTACAGTGAATTTATGAAATCGCTTCAATATTTGTAATAACCCTGTACATTAAAGAAACGTAATATTTACATAAGATTTTTATATGTTAGTAACTTGGTTACTAACCACCTTCCACACGGAGCACGTCCGTATCTCACCACTGACTTCTAGTATCAGCAGCACGCAGTTGACGTCAAAAAGTGTATGGACCTGAAGATGACGTTGTTACAACGTTGAAACTAGTTGCCAAAATAAAATCGACACCTCAAATACAGCTGGAGGAATTTCTTCATTTTTAATATAAATTTATACTAGCTGACGTGCCACTGTCCTCCACTTCAACTATGGATGTACGTAGATGAGAAATGATGGAATAACCAACAAAAGGATAACGTTCTACGAGTCGAGGTTTGCAAAGTCAGAAATTAGCACGTGGCAGCAAAGCTAAAATATCTGAAAAAGGAGATGTAAAGACTCAGTTTATATCTAGTGAGGCTCAGTGAAGTAGAAGGAAGTTAAGGTTTTCATATCGGATGAGTGTAGGGTAATACCAACATCAGCAGAAAATAGCGTAATGGAGTACAACTCGTTATGTATAGGGAGAGAAAGTTACTGTTAACAGTTCAGTGACAGGGTCGTTGTCATCAGAATCGACAGCAAAACAACACCAGTAACAATAGTTGAGATACACATGCCGATGTCCCTAGCAGAGGGTGAAGAGGGAGAGAAAGCTTATGAGGATATTTGGCGGGTAATTCAACACTTATAGGGAGTGAATAATCTAATAATCATGGGGGAATGAAATGCAGTTGTAGGAAAAGAAAGAGCTACGAGATGATACTGGTTTTTCAGTAGGAATAAGAGTCTGCAGTCTCGGTCGGGCACACAGTTTTAATCTGCCAGGAAGTTTCATATCAGCGCACACTCCGCTGCAGAGTGAAAATCTCATTCTGGAAACGTCCCCCAGGCTGTGGCTAAGCCATGTCTCCGCTATATCCTTTCTTTCAGGAGTGCTAGTTCTGCAAGGTTCGCAGGAGAGCTTCTGTAAAGTTTGGAAGGTAGGAGACGAGATACTGGCAGAAGTAAAGCTGTGAGTACCGGGCGTGAGTCGTGCTTCGGTATTTCAGATGGTAGAGCACTTGCCCGCGAAAGGCAAAGGTCCCGAGTTCGAGTCTCGGTCGGGCACATAGTTTTAATCTGCCAGGAAGTTTCATATCAGCGCACACTCCGCTGCAGAGTGAAAATCTCATACTTGAGGTATTGTTTTTTAACATAAGATTATACCTCAAATTTGGTTTGTAGGATTATGAAATAATGAAAATAAAATCTTTATTACTGGGTCCGGGCACCAGGTACCATAAACCACAAACCATGTTTTTCCGTTTAGTGATGCATATGAGGGAGGGACCGAGCCCTCAGGCATAACGGACGCAGAGGCAGAGCAACCATGGGTGGCTCTGGTAAAATTCGAAGTAGAAAATATATATCTATCTTTCATAGAGCAGAAGAAACCTATTACACTGGAAGTTGGAATGAGATGTTCGCATCACTCAGAAGATTTTGACCTGCACGGAGAGAGGCGAAATGACTGAAGATTAATAGAAGTGCAAGGAGAAAGGTTATGTATTGATGATAATTTTTGCTCTCGTAACACTTTTTGCCCGGACATGGAAAATCTGTTGACTGCATGTACAGAATGTTTAGTGGAAAGTACGGCTAAGAGATAAACAAAGCCAACAAGAACGTTATTAAGAGTAGCAGAAGAGGTAATGATAAATTTCTATATTCCAGATATTCGTGTAGTTGACTGAAGAAATTTTTCTATTTCTTGCTAGCTGTGTTATCAGAAGTGTGTTGCCCATAATACATGACTCGTGGCCTGTACTGGCGAACATGAGTACCAGGCTGCCTGTACGCGTTTCCTGCATTGTTGTCATAGGAAGTGACACATTCCTGTTCGATGACGATCGCCTCTGGACATTTTACGAAAAAGTGAAGATTAAGAACTGTCTGTGTGCCTCTGTATCGAAAATGTATTGAGGGTGGAGTAATGGCAGCACTGCTGTGGGATGGTACTTAAGATAGTGGAGTTGCATCAGGACGCAGGCCCTCCATATTCCTGTCTGCCCGATCGGATGCAGAGTTTATTTCACTGCTTGAGCCTGTGCTTCATTAAATATCTCGTCGTCAACGGCACGCTGAAACACATCGAACAAATGATGCATCTAGGACTGAAAGGAATTTTGGAGAAATAACGCAGGATATGCTTTGCCACTTAAAGTTATCAGAGGCGGATGCTAAACCGGAACAGGGGCTCAGAGAGAGGGAAGTAATTCAGTAGTGATAGGTTGCAGAAAAAAATTTTTAATTTAGACGTGACTGTCATGAGCTGTGAACTTGTTTTTTTCTTAATGTGTACCTACTGTCTTAAGGACTGTCTCAACTCTCTCAGTAATACGCTCTAAAGGTGTGGGGGGGGGGGGGGGCGAAGAAGGGGGGGGGGCGGATGAGGCATCACGAAGTAGTTACGCAAATTGGTCATGAATTGATATTCATACAGGTATCGGCAGACAACGCAAAACTGTAAACTTTATCGACTGATGAATGCATGTGTACTGCTGTAGCTGACAAGAATAGTAAACAAGGGAAACGTCGATACCAGTGCACGAAGTATTTGCTAGTTTCATTCC
The DNA here is from genome assembly GCF_023864275.1 of Schistocerca cancellata. Lineage (NCBI taxonomy): Eukaryota > Metazoa > Arthropoda > Insecta > Orthoptera > Acrididae > Schistocerca > Schistocerca cancellata. The sequence goes on along the minus strand of NC_064630.1, from coordinate 688,467,070 downwards.
ATACACTCAGTTGCAGAGTAGCTATGTCCCGGAGACAGGCGCGTAAACAATACACGAAGATGCCAGAAATTGACAGAAGATGTGTAGTTGGGCTCAAAGAAGCTGGTTACAGTAATCGGCAATTCCTCTGCAGTTGAATAGGAGCGATGCCACTGTTCGACGACGTTCGCAGGAATGGATGAGGCGTGATCGAACACAGCGCCAAGAAGGAAGCTGTCGTCCTAGAGATACAACAGAGTGCGAGAACCGAGCAGTCGTTAGACAGCACACGTAGTCTCGGTTTCATCAGTGTCATCCATCCGACGTGCAACTGATGCTTCTGTGACCATACGGATCATTGATACGAGTATGTCGCTCACAGAAAGGGGACTGACTTCACGGCGCCCCTTGCGCCAGCTACCATTGACCCCTGTACACCAACAAGGCCGTTAGCATTGGTGTCAGGCATATTCGGCCTGGAAACTCCTTGACTGCAGTAGAACTGTCTTCAGAGATAAGGCATGCTTCGAACGGAGCCCCGATGATCAGCGGAGACGTGTCTGCAGACGGTCTGGACAGCGGTGGGATACCAGCCTCTCTGTCGCCCGCCATGCGGCGCAACAAACAGGACTGATGGTATGCGGTTCCATTTCCTTCACAGCACGACCTCTTTGGTTCTCATCCGCGGCACCCTTACAGCAGTATGTCGACGATATACTACGTCCCATTTTATTGTCTTTCATAGTAAGCTACCCTGGGCTTCCTTTTCAGTTAGATAACTGCCACACGCACACTTCTAATGTTCCTATTCCTTGACTTCGTGCATGCCAAACCGTACCTTAACCACAAAGGTCGAGGGATATCTGTTAATTGAGAATCTCTGGAGCATTTTTGGCAGATCCTCCAACCACTCCCGGATTTTGAGCATCTCTCGCATCAAGTTGACAGGAGTCAGCCTCCTGAACTCAGGCAGACCTCCAACAACTGAATCAGTCAGTGCCAAGTCGAATAACTGATGGCATAATTAACAGACGTAAGCCAACGCGATATTGACTTGCTCAATGTGTGAAGCTTTTCTCTTGAATAAACCTGCAAAATTTCTGAAAAATGTAATCTTTTTTGTCTACACACGTACATCACAGCCACCTATCACCGTCCAATTCGGATAATTCCTTCGTCGTTCGTTTCTTCTTTTTTTTCTTATAGTGTGCTATAGGGTCATATTATCGTGCATGGTGCCTGAGTGTTTTTCTGATCAAGGTGAGAAACAAAATGGTTTAGTTATAAACAGCTAAAAGAGATTAAAACTCAGCCTCCGAGAAGGTGTCTACAAGTTGCGTAAAGACGACATGGTAAAAAAATTGCAAAGGCTTCATTTTCAACGAGCGATTTAACATCAATGGACAAGACCATGTAATTTTTCTAGCTTGGTTATTCACAAGAAACAGTGTAATATCGATACGTGACGATGAAACCGTAATGAACAATGGGAGGAATATGGACGCCAGGAGCTGTTTCCACGGAAACCACACCTAGCATTGTCGAAAACGTATAAAAGAAAGCACGCTGCGAGTGTTAGGCAGAGTTTGAGAGGAGGATGACTGTGTGAGATATGTTGAAGCACGAGGTGGTTCATGTTCCCAGAGTGTGGCGACGCCGCCGCCGTGAACAAATCGCGAGAAGCGCAAAAGTTGGTGGAGGAAGCGGCGTCGAAGCTGTTTACGTTCGAGGAAGAGGTACCTCAGGTGTCTTAATGTGGTTATCTCAAATCCAATACTCTCATAATCTCTTGCTCACTGAATCTCCTGTTTCAGACGATGTTTGTCGTCTGGTTTCTGCGTATGACAACGAAACTGGCCTTCAGAGTTGTTCGCTATCGAGGACGAAGCAGACTTGTTGGCCCTCACACTGACGTCACGCGGTGGTTGCGGACATAGCCGCGATGAAACTACGTGGCTGCACGCAGTATTGACGAGGGAAGATCATATCGCTCTTGACTTGATGGTTTGAACGACGGGTTTGTGGTAGTGAAACGAGTGTATGAACATTAAAACGAGTGTATGAATATTAGAAAACTTGTGTACAAAATAATGTAATAAAGTTGAAATATTAAAACCGGTCTTATTGTTTGATTTTTGTATAAGTGCGATGTAGTCGTTTCAGGCTAAGGATATACACCAATGAAGCAAAAGTACAAATGTATATATCAAGTAAAACTGTCAAGCAAAAGTAATTCTACCAAGACTGTAAAAGAGCTTAAGACTACAAAAGAGAGGCGCTTATGATCCTTTAGTGACAACTGTGTCAGGTACCAATGACAGAAATGACCCGGCAGGCCTGTTTGCAAGCACGATTTTTGTGCCATTCCCAACTACCCGTCGCTATGAAGAGCATCACTTTGTATTTACGAGTATTACTGTACAGAGGAGGGCGTCATTCTGTCACGCATATTTAGTTACGTCGTATTGAAGGTTAAGGAATGGTGCCGCCACTATTTGTTCTAGTAATGAGTAGACGACCATTAGATCAATTTTGTTAGGATACAGTGATGTTTAAGTGATAATTAATTGAGGATACAGTGATGTCTAAATGACAATTAATTGAAACCCTCAGCTGCCGACAGGTGTTGTTGATATTCCTCGATGGGGACAGCTGAAAATGTGTGCCTCGACCGAGACTCGAACCCGGGATCTCCTGCTTACATGGCAGACGCTTTATCCATCTGAGCCACCAACGACACAGATGAATAGCGCGACTGCAGGGATTTATCTCTTACACGCCTCCCGTGATACCCACGTTCCCAGCTGTCGATAATCTACATACGTAAAGTTTTAATAGATATTCTGTCATATATACAGTGATGTCTTCCGAGTAGCTGTGCTCACGATAAAACATAGCCGGCCGGCTACGCAACTGGTGTCAGAATGGTACAACAGCCGAAATCGCGTGGGAAAATAATCTTAATAACACGACTGTGATCAGAAGCAAAGGGGCCATATTCAGTTGAGAGCAAAAACAATCACCCCTCGCTTACACAAAGCTACGTCCTCCTTAGGATTATGTGTTTCTTATAAATATGAGCTTCATGTTTCTCTTTATATCTGCTTCGCATATCAGTGACAGCGCCTTCCCCTTCCGATCTTGGATTTTCTGGCACCACATGAATCTAGTTCTCAACGATACTCTGTATCAACCTAGTGTTCAACGTGACACAGAGTTGATACCATTCAGCATTACTGACGGTTACGTACGTTAGAATTGACACCCTTCAGCACCACTGACGGTTGAATACACTGGAACTGCTTTCTAAACTACTTTTTTTTACCATCAGACGTGATGAACTAAGAGCGCCACCGTAGGTAACTGTGCACATATCAAGCAAAACGTGCAAATACTTTGGATTCAAATATTCCATGCGGTCATGTCACGTAAAGCGCAGGCTTTACATGAGTTTGGTTGCGCAATCTCGATTTACGCCAGTATTGTTAACAATTAAAAACAGTTACTTAAGTATATCGCATGTTCACCCACCTATAAAAGGAAACATTTTGTTGTTAATGTGAGGTACCAGAGTTATTCTATGCCTCTCGCCTTAAACTGACTAGTGAATGTACGTTGAATGGAAAAAAAAGAAATTCTGAATAGATATGTGCTACAACTATTGTTACTGATTTGGCGACATAATTTCCTCCCTGAAGTCCTCTCTCCAAATTGTTATCAAAGCTTTACGTGTTACGTTTTCGCCGCAGTGGTATATCTTCCTCCTCTTTTGTATATCTCGAATAAACAATGGAGTAGTAAACATCTGAACTGTCTACACATCTGTTAATTTTACTCTCATAGGCAAGAGGGATAAGCGTATCTGTGGAATGTAACTAGCAAGACATGAAAGTGGTTACGTTAAAATGGCTTATTGCTTGATTGTTCATTATAAATTTGGAGAGACCGTGTCAGTGACTTGCCAGCTTTGTGTTTGTATATTCTCTCGTCGTTCGGGAAGTTAGATACGGAGAGTGTAAAGTTAACCCCCGTTGTAGAGAGTGATTAGCAGATAAACGGCAACATTGAGAATGAACTACAAACTGAACCAAGACGGAGTAATATGAGTACACAGTATTAGTATTTCTCCTGCCTAGCAGAATGGCTCGATAGCTTGTTTTAACCGCAGTGCGCCATATAGTAGAGACTGTTTTCGATGAATGGCGTCTCCAGTTTAATGTTGCGCTATCTGCACTGGACGCACATGTAGGATATTGCTTCTTCTATGTATGACCAGAGGAGATGTACGTAAGGTTTGAGCTGGAGGCCGTCGTAAGAGAGACGACCAAAGAACGGGAGTTGTCCAGAAACTCGGCTCATTACATTATCGACTTTCCGATGCGTCCATCTTCTCCTCTACCAGCCGCAGAAGCTGCTGGCGTCGCGGAGTGCCTTCGCTGAAAATCGAACTGCTCCTCTGGGACGAAGTGTTCTTCCTGCAGTTGTCACAGATGTCTCGCCAAGTACAGACCTTCACACAGTTTAGACATCAACAGGAACGCGCAACATCGATGATATACGGTTCACTCTATCACAGTAAATGTGTGACAAAGAGTAAAGATTTACAAGTAAAGACACGACAAATAATTTCTGAGCATGGATAATCTCTCGCTTTTTTGTGACTAAAGGAAATACAATAGCTTTCGAAAGACATTTTCAGTATTTGACCACCCTGATAAGTGCAGACTGGCGCACAGACACGCGAAGTAAAATCGTTTGTGGGAAAAACAGAGGTAACGGAATGTCATAAGAAACATTGGCACCATAGCTCCAATCTTAGAAGGTAGGAGCACAACTGATTTACTCGTTTGTGCACTGTAAACTGTGACCGTGAATTACTCTAGCAATAGTAAAAACCTCAGGGAGTGGTAAAGTGCGACTTACGCAACAGAGGTATTTTGGTGAGATGTCGGAGCAAACTTCCGCCTCCCAGCTTCGCTTACAGAAACGACCGTTTCACAACTAATTCACTCCGCATTTTATTGGCGAGGCAAACCGTTGGAATTACTGCCAATGCAAAATCTAACCTCCCTTATCGACACCCTGAAATCTGATTTCCTACACTCTGTGAACACTCTAATGGAATTGCAGAAAGGCAAAATTATCCTGACGTAAATGTTGCAATACATTCAGGAATATCAAGAGAATCGACGTTGGAATGAACCATAAAAGTACGAGAGTTGCAGTGCGTGTGATAGCAATTTGCGTACCTTACTTTTGCCTTAGATGTTGAAGTATTCATTCACCAGCCTTACCGACACATCATATACCTGTCGAGCGCTTAACTAACGTAACCCGAGAAACCTACATCAAGAAAACTCTAAAATTAGTGTAACTTGTAAAAATGGACGTAAGAATAAGATAGCATAACTAAAAAAGTTTCAGCAAACCGAAACTCGAGAATAATGGTACACAATTAGAACACAAAGGGACAGTTCATATAAGTGACCTACCATGACCAAACATTTGATGAAATGGACACAACGTACAAATACAAGGGTTGTCCAGAAAGAAAGTTCCGATCGGTCTCGAAATGGAAACCACTGGGAAAATCCGTTAAAGCTTCGCGCAGATGTGTTGGGCAGTGTCTGTAGTATGCCCGTCGATCGTGTCGTGTCGCTCTTTTCAGTTTTGAGTGAACAGTGAGCTCATAAAGATGCATAGAGAACGGCTTCTCCCGCCAAGTATGAGGGCCTGGTTAGAGAGTTCGCCTGTGTCATGCAGCCCACATAACTGTCGGGCACTTCCTTCTTCATGCCGACTCTCGTCCGGTCACTGCAGGGGCAATGAAGACGTTCCTGCAGCGTTTCCGATGATCACGCACAATACAGTCCGTAACTGGCTCCCCCTGAGTCTCATCTCTTCTCACAAGAACCGCTGGCTATGAAGACAAAATTTTTCCACAGGCAACGAGCTGCAGACCACTGCAGATAACTGGCCGCAAGCACAGGCGGTGGCTTTCTGTGATGAGAATATTGAAAAGTTGATACAACACCAAGACAAAACTCGAAGTTGGTGCGGCGACTAGGTAGAGAAGTAGGTGGAAGACGTACCTAACTGTTGCAAATAAAACGTTTCTGGTTTTCACTGTGGTTTCCATTTCACGACCGATCGGAACTTACAGTCTGGACAACCCTTGTATATAAGTAGATTTAAGATTTTAGTGTCAGGACAATCAAACACAAATTTACGGACGAATTTTTTGAAACAAGGGTTGAGTGTTGTGCAGCAGAATACTTTTCTTGTACAGTAGCGACACGACCCGACTTCGGACGAGTGGTATTAAATGTCTATGGCCAGACGACTTGACTGGTATAGCGTATTTCGCTTGTGGGCCCCGAATAAAATTATTCAGAAACCACCGTTAAGTAAGTAAATATCATGACATTCATATAACTTACACGATGTAAGCATGCACGGCAGAAAAGTTGCATGGAGTGTTAAATATTATGTGTTCCATGACTTGGAGTAAGATCTCACGGCAACGATGGGAGCACATTGTGACGCGAGTAATATATTTACAACAAATGCAGGTATGGTATGCAAACCATGAGTGCATGTGTATGTGTGAGTGATTTACTATTAATCGGACACTGTCTGAGGTGGTGCAAATCAAAAAGAAAAAAAAAAGAAGAAAGAAACACACATGATGATCATGTTTATCTAGTGTTGCAGCACTTCTCTTGTGAAGCTTAGTACGCACTGTGTTGCATTGTCGAGACTGAGTGCTACAACTCTCCATCGTGGACTGGACTCTTTATGGCAGAATTATTGGCCGTGTCATGGAAAGAATCGCGTCCATATCTAGAATTCATTCGAGGAAAGCAAAAAGATGAAAGTTTAGCCATCTGCTGCGCTGCTGAAAGAACGTACTGCATGTAAACGAAGCAAAGTTGCTGAAGTAGTTTCACGGAAAACATGTTCACGCCACAAAGAGTAAAACACCACATATTTTTGCTTCCCATGTTTTCCGTTACTCAGTTGCCCTCAAACGAATGCAGGGAATCTATTCGTAAAAAAATATTTCATTATTTCAAATTGTAAGTCTCACTTCACGTGATGAGACAGTTATCTTTTCATTATTGGTCATAATTATGAAGCTCCACGAGAGTTGAGTAACTTACTGCCCGTTGTTCGAAAAATATGCAGTGGCCTGGAATCACATTGACTGGAGTAGTTTTGTCTTCAGTGATGAGTTCCACTTCGAACTGAGCACCGACGATCAACCAAGATGCGTCTGGAGACGTCCCGAACAGCAGTGCATTATCAACCCGATTGTCACCAGCTATAAGGCCGGACAACCAGAAGTGATGATCTCGGGTGCCATTTCTTTACACAGCAGAGCCTGTGCAGTTGCCATCCGCGGCGCACATTTTACCACAGTGGTACTACTAATTAACCCCCACCCCCTCCCCCTTCCCAGTTTTCTTGGCCTTCATGGCAAGTCATCCTGGGATAGCATTTCAGCAATAAATTGCCGCCCGCATATTGTGAGAGTTTCTACCGCTTGTCTTCCTCATGCTAAACCTTACCTTGGGCAGCAAGGGCGGTAAATCTTTCCCCAATTGATAATTTTTGGGGCATTATGGGCAGAGCTATCCAACTATCTCGGGATACTGACGATCTAACGCTCCAGCTGGAGAGAATTTTGCATGTTATACCTCAGGAGGACATCCAACAACTGTGTCACTCGATGCCAGGTCAAATAACTAGTTGCATAAAGGCCATAGGTGGACCAACGCGTTATTGACATACTAAGTTTGTGAAACTGTTTCTTTTACTAAATCATCCTATTTTTCTGAAACTATAATAATTTGTTTGCACATGTACATCACATCTAGCGATTTCGTGCTGTTCTGATCACGGTCGTGTTCAGATTACGTTTGATTCAAGTAAATCAGAAAGTTGAACGTTGAGTCATAATCTGCAGAACCATAGTTCTTGGATTAGTTTGTTATTTTCGCTATGAGGTTGTTCGGAAATGATTGCAATGAACTGGAAGTCACTTAGGTGTCTTGCAAGTCCCTAATCAGTTTTTAAACCCGGGAAAGTGGAGCTACAGTGTAACGTGGAATCCGAGCCATATTTCGTTTCTGGCGATTCTCCACAGGATGCAGAGGTGAATGCTATGTTAAATGGTGGCAGAGTGAAAAAAGAAGTGAGCCGGTTGGTATTCGATGTTACAACCATTCGGGTTGTAGACAGACAGTTTGCCGCTATACTAATCCACGGCAAGCAATCCTTCAGCTTTCTCAAGTAACTGCTCCTCTCTCGAACCATGGCGGCTGCTAGCTAGTTGGCAGTGGCGTCGCTTTCACAAATAAACTTCAATTAATCATAATTCGTACAATGTGTACGAAATATTTGTAAATTTTATGCAAAACTTTCATCATGAGTCGGTGCACTTATTACTGAAATGCGAATGAAAATCTCTACATAAAATGCGAAAGTGTGACTCTATTTTAAACATAGAGAGATATTTAAATATTTTTGAAACATCTAGCAGGAGACCTAAGAACAGAGAAGGTTAGCATTGGGATGGTGTGATAATTGGAATGTCAACGAGGCATCTTGCGGGTGTACAGTCGCGATGGCAAGAGACGAGCATTTCTACACAATCTCAGAGAGAGGCAGGCAGGAAGGCAAGCGTTGCTATGCTACATTACAAAGCATTGTGAGGTAACGCTAATAACTTCAACGCCCGAGTGCAAGTGCTAAGTCAAACGGAGCTCAGAGATCCAGACTGAATTATCAAAATGAGGCAAGGAGCGCTGACGTTTCTGACAGACGAAAGTAAATACGCTCGTACAGCCAGGGCCTCAGCGACGTAGGCGCGGGCTCAGTCCCGTATTTAACGAGGTTTCCGGAGCTCGAAGTCACATTTAGTCGTTATGACTGTGTTGCGAGGACGGAGAGAATGACGAACTATTCATTCAGTGAATTCACGACAAACTGATGGGTGATTTCCCTGCTACCTGTTTGCTGACTTCAACAGCCAGGTGCAGCCAAGATGATGCATACCACAGCCGTGGCTTGCCGTTGCTGCCTTCTGAGTTCTCATGGATGAGACGACTGGGTTGCGGTCACGTCTTCTTCAGTATGGGTCACTGCAGATGACCTGTAAGCTACCGTCTTGACACGAACGGGGTGTGCACAACCTCGGTGGATCCATGGTGGACGATCAACATCCTTGACCACTGTCTACAGTATCTACCTAAGTGTCCGCTGGGCTGTCCTCGAAAGTGCTGAGGTGGAAGCTGCACTATGCTGTGGAATGTCTGGCTATCGGGCAAGGTGACGTCCCCTCATCCCCCCCCCCCTTCCCCCTGGATTCCCCCAACCTATACCCTCGCACGCGGGGCCATGGCACTAACGTATGTGTGACATTAAGACTTGCCGACAAGACAGCAGCTCTTCTTCGCAGCACACGCTTTATGTCTGGCCACTTATAAGAACAACGACGCTGTACTATTGTACATATAAGTAATTTTTTCCATCTGATTTTTCGATAAACTTGTGTAATTGATGTTCTGATTTCAAGTTTTTTGTTTCACGCCCTTGTGTTAAGAAAACTGTAAATAAGTTTCAAGTTGAATATTAATTTTGATGTCAAATGTCAAGTAATATTGTAATAGAATTGAAATGCAACAAATGTTGAGACTGTTGTAAGATGTTTACAATTGTAACTGTGCGTCTGGTCCATACGTAGGCAATTTGTTAGGATATGTAGAATGTAAAACCTCGGGTGAATACCCTGTCTGTAAGGGAGCGGTAAAAGGTGGATGGCAGGCGAGCGCGGAAAAATGCGCGTGGGCACTGCACGGCACAACGGGCACAGTAGTAGTTGGAGTTTGGCACTGGTTTGAGCAACACCTTCTGGAGCGAGGAGGCTCTCCTGGAAGACATAGCTTCACTGAGCCTCGGGTATGCTGTTCCAACGCCCACACAGCATGGCAAAATTCCATAGGCACTAAATGGAAAAGGATTGCAACGCTAAGAAGAATTAAAGTGCCGATACATCAAGAGCCATAGCTATGGTTGTATGTGTGCTCTGTGCCTCGCCATCTCGCCGCCCGCCAACCACCGCATCGATACTACCACTGTATTCGTGTGGATCAGAGAGTGAACTGTGTTAGTTTGGTGCAATAATAACCTAAATTTTACCAGAACTTTCCCATCATTTAATTATCCTCACAACTAACCTAGACAGGGTCCTTTCCAAATGTTGTGCAATCCGAGTGTCCCGAAATGAAAATTAAAATTTGTGTTAATAAAAATTATTTGCAGAACTAGCTATGTTAGAATGGTGTTTAAAGAAATGTTTTGTTAATGATGCAGTAAATGAATAACGAAGGTCTAACGAAGTTGAAAGATAACTTAAGTATTGATATAGTAATGAAGTTTATTATTTCGAGACAGATTTAAAGACATTTAAATGAGCAGTAAATAAGATGAAAAGAATAGTAACTTATATACTGGAAATCTTGAACGCATAATAAATTCAGTAATTAATTTTTTAAATACAGTGATCATAACAGTTTCAGGGTCCCCCCTCATACATTTGAATTCTGAAGTGTTCTAAATTGGTTTGACCAGTAAAAGTTAAAGTCAATATAAAAGTCAAAATTTATCAGTGTTTTATCTTTATCAAAACAGACATTTTGTGTGTGGCTCGAAAGTGCAATTTGTAGGCCCGATTTCAATCAGATTAATAGACAGTATTAAGTTTTGTAGTATACACTGCAGTGTAGTTTTATGTATTCATTCATATCAGTACAGAACGTGAGACTATCACTTCAATAGATTTTATGTTTCTAAAATTCGACAATATTATGTAGTGTTACAACTTGTTGTTTTGCATGCATATGTACCAACTTGTATAGGGAAGAAACTCAGTTAATGTCTAATTAGGCTGGCGACCATATTATTATCTAATTGGTAGCATCTTCTGGTTTGCTTTTGATCCATCCCGACGTGTAATTGCATTTCGAACTTACTTAACGGATCATTGTTATTACAGAGTGGATGTAAGTCTGATTTGCCACCATTCAGGTACACGCCGTCAATAACTATACGACAATCCTTTCTCATAAGGTGAATCCCGCTCACTTACCATAGCACAGGCTTTAACGAGTACAGTGTCAGGGATTACACACTGAACTGTTTACACCATATCACTGTATCACTTGACCGCTTACCACACTCTGCACCTTGGCTCCTGTTCGAATTGTGACCCCTAATCCTCAAGTCACAATAGTTATTGAGACTTTGTTGTATTAGGTATAGGGCAACAAGCGCCGTGCGTCAACCTGTGCCAGAGTTACGTATCACTTTGTAACACACCCCTATTAAATGTTATTGATTATTTCTTACTGTATCAATGGACCGCTCATCCACACTCTGCACCTTGGCTCACATTCACATTGTGACACCTATTCCTCAAGACGCAATTGTTATTGAGATTTTATTGTATTAGGTGTAGCTCATCAACTTGTGCCAGAGTTAAGTATCACATTGTAACACACCCTTGTTAAATGTTATTGGGTATTTCTTACTGTGGTCACATCTGTCTGTTATAGTACCATCCTATTGAAAAGGTCGAATAACTGTTTAATTAGCGAGCATGCAGTAAGCTACCTTTAAGGAACGATAGCAGAGAAACTTGAAGTAATAGTAGCATTCAGATTAGACTCAAATGTGTTAAGGAAAATTTAGTTATATCAGATCTATAGAGCCCCATTAAACCCAATGCTGGGGTGCTATTGCAGTGACGGAGAGCCTTGTCAATAGTGACAATATAAAAAGGGGAAAATAAGTTGAAGAACTGAAGTTATTACTATAGAGAGCAGAGGACGAGGATAGTCCATTCAGCTGTGTTGTCTGTACTGCTGTGGTAGTGTAGTGGCTACTAAGTAAAGGAACTGGTGTTCAAATTCCCGCTGTGTCACAAATTTTAATTCATATCTTCAGCTTCTATTGTTATCGTAGACAAAGATGAGACTCCATTGTCTTCAGGAAAATTTAATTTTTCAGCTAATACGCTGACAACAATGACCAATATCAACAAAATAGCAGCTAAGCTAGAACTGACATGAATCCAACGCCTCTTACATGCAGCCGAAGTCGATATAGCATTTCTGCAGCAAGTTGAAATTAACAATCTAAATGAATTTATAGTGCACAATGTACTTCGGAAAATGCACGCACAGTGATGTTAACGAAAGACGGTATTCGTGGAGCAGAAATTGAGAGACTTTTAACCAGACAGATGATTCGATCATTGTAAATGTGTGTGCTCTGTCAGGAAGCAGTCGTAGGGAGGCGAGGGCCGAGTTTTTCAAATGCGAAATTGGTGCTGATTTTAACTCTGTTACTAACAAAAGAACAGAAGCCATATTTCAGCAGATACTTCGAACTCGAATACAAAGTCAGAAGTTTAAAACCTATTGACACACGACAAGCAACAAAAGCAGAAACACTGATGTGCACCTACATCAAAAGCCATTCAGCGAGTAGAATAACCGGACTCATAGGGCCATATCACGTATCTGGCCTCTAAATACTTCCCATCGCTGAGCTTACTGAAAGGTATCTATATTGGAAGAAATTGTTGTAAAAACTTGGCGTGTCTTTCAGTGCAAACATCAATTGACATTACAGTTGTCTGCATTGCTTGAAAGACGTCAAGTCCTTGTTGGCTTGTCCTCTTCCATTTTTTTCCATTTTTATCACTCACTGGAAACATTATCGGTGGGAGAGGGCCGATTAAGCTTATGGAATAACGTATGATCGTGTATTGAGAGCTCTAACTTCATCTGCTCTGATTAAATCGGGTGTTGACTCTTGTTCGGTGTTTCCATATTTCTCTACTGAATCTGTGCGTATGGCCGCTCTGCGGGGATCGGTTTGCTTGAGAGAATCGCGTGTGGTCGTGGCAGATACACTCCTGGAAATTGAAATAAGAACACCGTGAATTCATTGTCCCAGGAAGGGGAAACTTTATTGACACATTCCTGGGGTCAGATACATCACATGATCACACTGACAGAACCACAGGCACATAGACACAGGCAACAGAGCATGCACATGTCGGCACTAGTACTGTGTATATCCACCTTTCGCTGCAATGCAGGCTGCTATTCTCCCATGGAGACGATCGTAGAGATGCTGGATGTAGTCCTGTGGAACGGCTTGCCATGCCATTTCCACCTGGCACCTCAGTTGGACCAGCGTTCGTGCTGGACGTGCAGACCGCGTGAGACGACGCTTCATCCAGTCCCAAACATGCTCAATGGGGGACAGATCCGGAGATCTTGCTGGCCAGGGTAGTTGACTTACACCTTCTAGAGCACGTTGGGTGGCACGGGATACATGCGGACGTGCATTGTCCTGTTGGAACAGCAAGTTCCCTTGCCGGTCTAGGAATGATAGAACGATGGGTTCGATGACGGTTTGGATGTACCGTGCACTATTCAGTGTCCCCTCGACGATCACCAGTGGTGTACGGCCAGTGTAGGAGATCGCTCCCCACATTATGATGCCGGGTGTTGGCCCTGTGTGCCTCGGTCGTATGCAGTCCTGATTGTGGCGCTCACCTGCACGGCGCCAAACACGCATACGACCATCATTGGCACCAAGGCAGAAGCGACTCTCATCGCTGAAGACGACACGTCTCCATTCGTCCCTCCATTCACGCCTGTCGCGACACCACTGGAGGCGGGCTGCACGATGTTGGGGCGTGAGCGGAAGACGGCCTAACGGTGTGCGGGACCGTAGCCCAGCTTCATGGAGACGGTTGCGAATGGTCCTCGCCGATACCCCAGGAGCAACAGTGTCCCTAATTTGCTGGGAAGTGGCAGTGCGGTCCCCTACGTCACTGCGTAGGATCCTACGGTCTTGGAGTGCATCCGTGCGTCGCTGCGGTCCGGTCCCAGGTCGACGGGCACGTGCACCTTCCGCCGACCACTGGCGACAACATCGATGTACTGTGGAGACCTCACGCCCCACGTGTTGAGCAATTCGGCGGTACGTCCACCCGGCCTCCCGCATGCCCACTATACGCCCTCGCTCAAAGTCCGTCAACTGCACATACGGTTCACGTCCACGCTGTCGCGGCATGCTACCAGTGTTAAAGACTGCGATGGAGCTCCGTATGCCACGGCAAACTGGCTGACACTGACGGCGGCGGTGCACAAATGCTGCGCAGCTAGCGCCATTCGACGGCCAACACCGCGGTTCCTGGTGTGTCCGCTGTGCCGTGCGTGTGATCATTGCTTGTACAGCCCTCTCGCAGTGTCCGGAGCAAGTATGGTGGGTCTGACACACCGGTGTCAATGTGTTCTTTTTTCCATTTCCAGGAGTGTAGTTCCCTGAAGGCGGCCGGTCAGTGACAATGGGCTGCCGACACAGGTTTCGCCTGAGGAAAGGTCGGCGGTACGCCATTGTATCGGCCAGCATGTAGAGGCCGACGGCCCAGGAGAAGTTCGGAGCCACTGGCTGACGCCTCGCAAAATGGTTTTACTGCTTAGTACGGCGTACTGGCCGCCGTCTCGGGCTCAGGCATGTGCATCGCGAAGTTTTCGTTCTCAGTGCTTAATGTCGGACACTGTGGGCTGCTCAACAGACAGGTTCCACAAGTAGGCGCTGTTTTGAAGTGCTCGCGTGCCGTTTCTCACGCCTCTGTGCACCTGCACGTGACGGTTTTGCAGGGGTTCTGCGGGGCGTACGATATGGAAATGATTGGCGTATCATCGCACGCACAGCCAAAATTACAAAGGTTGGGGCGTGGAGCGGCCGAGGCGCGCTAATTTTTCAAGGTTGATGCGCTGAGGAGCGTTTTCGAGGAGTTTCATCCGGTCATCCAGAACGAGAGAGAGGTCGTGGAGTCTTTCCTGGACCGCAAGAAAGAGAGGGTGTGTTTCATCGTGGACTATAAGATCAAATTGTTGGTCGACGTAGGAGGAGTGATTACTCTCACAGTATCCCCGACAGATTTACGCAGATCACATTCAAAATCGTTGCTCGGAATAAGTTACCTTCCGAGAATTGATGCACTGTTGCACGTCGTAACGCAGGTCGGCAATACCGTTTGCAGCCTGCAGAGCGTGCTGGTACCGACAGCTGTCTAACCATGAGCTGACTTCACCGTTTGGTAAAGTTTTCGCAGCACTGGCAAAGTAGGGACTTGCTTATTCATGCTGAAGCTCTCGGCTACGCGTACCATCGAATCGTGGCTACACCAGGGATTTTTGCATGTGTGAAACAATAGATAAGTTCCACGGTGCGTAGTAGAGTTTTTAGTCTATTTTAAATTTCATCCCGCTAACACAGAGATTGGCATGAAATCAGGTACAAGATCCACTTCTCCGCCCTGGCACTTCGCATTTCTGCCGTTTGGAACATCTTTGCAAAAGTGGTAGCGTATTCTTTGGCTACGAGAGACTGTAGTAGTGCTGAGAAGAGCTCGTGCGAGCAAAGGCATTGGAAGCAGTTGTCGGCTAGACAGGGACAGCGAGTGTGTTAAGTCGTGGCATAAAAAATATATTGGGTGGCTGATAAGCCACACAGATTTTTAGTTCAGATGTTCCCAGGTTATTAATTGAGGATAGAGTATTATTTGGTATGGTGCTTTAAAGAGATGGATCATTAGCAAGAACGCGATTGTATTGTGTTTAACTAGCTGCAAGCGCTAGTTTAGTAATTATTATAGAGAAAAGATGTCTTTGTATTTAATAATATCTACGTGTTGGTACCCAGGATGAATTATCAGTTTCATGTTTCACTTCCACACATGGCTACGCTCCATACAAATACTTTCAGAAAAGACTTCCTGAATCTTAAATCTATACTCGATGTTAGCAAATTGCTCTTCTTCAGAAACGCTTTCCATCCAAGAATGTAAATGTTACGTAATCTAAGTTTTGTATAATAGTGTTGTTGATTGTGTATGACAATGATAGCATGCAGGGGGATGGCACACTCAAATACCTGAGGGTCACGATACGCCTCTTTGTCTGCTAGACACGCCCCTTCGTCCCCTGCAATAACCATATGCCCTGGTATCCAGCAGAAAGGCACCTTCTTCTCCAGTCGTTGTAGGAGAGCATTCTGGATGTTCTGGGTTACTTTATCTGCTGGGTTTAAAGGTTGGAGAGAGTGAAGGGAGCTAAGGGAATCGGAACAGACAAGATATTTAGCACTGGAAGAAAGTCGCATCTGCTCCAGTGCCCACAAGACGGTGTATAATTCTGCATCAAAGACTGTAAATTCTGGAGGCATTCTGATCTTTATGACACGATCCGGGAAAGCAACAGAGCAACCAAGAGAGTCCCCCTGTGCAGACCCATCCGTAAAGACATGCTATCACCTCGCTGTTGAGGTGCAAAGTCTTGCGTCGATGCGAAGATGAGTGACTGGAAGTTGCTGACAATAAGCTCCGTTTCGTAAAGTCCACAACTCGGCCGTGTCGTTTTCCTTCCAGCCACGTCGACGAGACAGGGTCCTTTTTACTTGTCTTCGTAACTGTGCAGTGCAGATCAGGGTGCCCGACATTTAACTGGACTGCGTTCTAATTTCGAACCAGCGAGCAACGGCGAATTTTCTGACAGATCTGTAGTCCATTTAAAGTAACGTTCAAACGAATGTGGTTCAAGTTTTAAAGTTTTGTCAATTGTCCAACATTTTTTACAAGATTTTAGAGAGATGTTTTTAATTTGTTGACAGGTGACTGGCTCACCCATCTACATCTACATTTACGTGATTACTCTGCTATTCACAATAAAGTGCTTGGGAGAGGGTTCAATGAACCACCTTCAAGCTATCTCCCTACCGTTCCACTCTCGAACGGCACGCGGGTAAAACGCGCACTTAAATTTTTCTGTGCGAGCCCTGATTTCTCTTATTTATTGTGATGATCATTTCTCCCAATGTAGGTGGGTGTCAACAGAATGTTTTCGCAATCGGAGGAGAAAACTGGTGATTGAAATTTCATGAGAAGATCTCGTCGCAACGAAACACGCCTTTGTTTTAATGACTGCCACTCCAATTCACGTATCATGTCTGTGACAGTATCTCCCCTATTTCGCGTTAACACAAAACGAGCTGCCCTTCTTTGTACATTTTCGATGTCATCCGTCAGTCCCACCTGATGCGGATCTCACACCGCACAGCGATACTCCAGAATAGGGCGGAGAAGCGTGATGTAAGCAGTCTCTTTAGTAGATCTGTTGCACCTTCTACATGTCTGCCAATGAATCGCAGTCTTTGGTTTGCTCTACCCACAATATTATCTACGTGATCTTTCGAATTTAGGTTATTTGTAGTTGTATCCCCTAAGTATTTAGCTGGATTCACAGCCTTCAGATTTGTGTGACTTATCGCGTAATCAAATTTTAGCTGATTTCTTTTAGTACTCATGTGAATAACTTTACACTTTTCCTTATTTAGGGTTAATTGCCACTTTTCATACCATAGAGATATCTAAATCATTTTGCAATTCGTTTCGATCATCTGATGACTGAACAAGATAGTAAATGACAACATCATCTTCAAGCAATCTAAGACGGCTACTCAGATTGTTTCCTATGCCGTTAATATAGATCAGGAGCAATAGAGGGCCTATAACACTTCCTAGGAGAACGCCGGATATTACTTCTGTTTTACTCGATGACTTTCCATATATTACTACGAACTGTGACCTTCCTGACGGGACATCACGAATCCAGTCGCACAAATGAGGTGATACTCCGTAGGCACGCAGTCTGATTAGAAGTCTCTTGTGAAGATCGGTGTCGAAACCCTCCTGGAAGTCTAAAAATATGTAATCAATTTGACATCCCCTATCGATAGCACTTATTACTTCATGGGTATAAAGAACTAGTTGTGTTTCACAAGAACGATACTTTCTGAAACCGTACTGACTACGTGTCAATAAATCGTTTTCTTTGAGGTACTTCATAATATTCGAATACAATATATATTAGTGATATAGGCCTGCAATTCAGCGAATTACTCCTACTTCCATTTTTGGGTATGGTGTGACTTAAGCAATTTTTCAGTCTTTAGGTACGGATCTTTCTGTGAGCGAGTGCTTGTATATAATTGCTAAATATGGAGCTATTTTATCAGCATACTCTGAGAGGAACCTGACTGGTATACAATCTGGACCGGAGGCCTTGCTTTGTTAAGTGATTTAAGCTCCCTCAGTACTCCGGGGATATATACTTCTATGTTTCTCATCGTGGCAGTTGTTCTTGATTGGAACTCAGGAATATTTACTTCGTTTTCTTTGGTGAAGAAGTTTCGGAAAACCGTGTTTACTAACTCTGCTTTAGTGGCACTGTCATCAGTGTCTTCACCGTTGTTATCGAGCAGTGAAGGTATTGATTGTGTCTTGCCACTGGTGTGCTTTATGTATGAACAGAATATCTTTCGGTTTTCTGCCAGATTTCGATGCAGAATTTCGTTGTGGAAATTGTTAAAAGCATCTCGAATTGAAGTACGCGCCATATTTCGAACTTCTGTTAAACTTTGCCAATCTTGGGGATTTTGTGTTCTTTTAAATTTGGCATGCTTTTTTCGCTGTTTCTGCAACAGCGATCTGACCCTTTTTGTGGACCACGGGGGATCAGTTCGTAAGCAGTCGTTGTTGTTACTGTTGTTGTGTTGTTCAGTCCAGAGACTGGTTTGATGCAGCTGTCCATGCTGATCTATCCTGTGCAAGCTTTTTCATCTCCGAGTAACTACTGCAACCTACTTCCTTCTGAATCTGCTTAGTGTATTTATCTTTTGGTCTCCCTGTACGGATTTTACCCTCCACGCTTCCTTCCATTACTAAATTGGTGATCCCGTGCTGCCGCAGAACGTGTCCCACTAACCACTCCCTTCTTCTAGTCAAGTTGTGCCACAAAGTTCTCTTCTCCCCATTTCTATTCAATACCACCTCATTAGTTATGGTATCTGTCCATCTAATTTTCAGCATTCTTCTATAGCACCACATTTCGAAAGCTTCTATTCTCTTCTTGTCTAAACTATTTATGGTCCACGTTTCACTTCCATACAAATACTTTCAGAAACGACTTCCTGACACTTAAATCTATACTCGATGTTAACAAATTTCTCTTCTTCAGAAACACTTTCCACCCAACAACCAATCTACATTTTATATCCTCTCTGCTTCGACCATCATGAGTTATTTTGCTCCCCAAACAGCGAACCTTATCTACTACTTAAAGTTTTCCTAACCTAATTCCCTCAGCATCCCATTATCTTCGTTTTGCTTTTGTTGATGTTCATCTTACCTTGTCCTTTGAAGACACTGTCCATTCCTTTCAGCTGTTCTTCCAGGTAGTTTGCTGTCTCTGACAGATTGACAGTGTCATTGGCAAGTTTTTATTTCTTCTCCATGGATTTTAATTCTTGTTTCCTTCACTGCTTGCTCCATATACGGACTGAATAACCCTGTCTCACTAACTTCTCAACCACTGCTTACCTTTCGTGCCCCTCGACTTTTATAATTGCTATCTGGGTTCTGTACGAACTGTAAATGGCTTTTCGCTACCAATATTTTACCCCTGCCACCTTCAGAATTTCAAAGAGAGTTTTCCAGTCCACATTGTCAAAATTTTTCTGTAAGTCTACAAATGCTAGAAACGTAGGTTTACCTCTCCTTAATCGATCTTCTAAGATAAATCGTATCGTCAGTATTGCCTCGAGTGCTCCATCATTTCTGTGGAATCCAAACTGGTCTTCCTCGAGGTCGGCTTCTACCAGTTTTTCCATTCGTCTCTAAAGAATTTGCGTTAGTATTTACTATATCTAAAGACAAGGAACTGAAATTTATCGTTAAGATATCTGATTGCCATAATAGTTGCCAGATATCTCAACCTTTAAGTAAAATAGTATAAGTTGCAGGAAACATTTGAAATACATGCACTTACACTCAGATCAGTGTATCCTGCCAGCATTGAAAGGAAGCATTGAAAATATGTTTTAAGACCCAAAGTGGAACATAATAAATGTTGCTGTCTTAAACTTAAAATAAAAAGACTGATAAATTGAAGAATTTATCGTTAAAAATATTGACTTTTGGCTCTATAATTTAAAAAAAAAAGAAAAGAAAAGATATCAGTCTGTTTCCTCACTACGAATTGTCAGTGTTTTTGTGTTATTTTCACCTGCAGCCTCGTTTTCAGCATTATAAAACACCGCCACTGTTTCTGCAGCAGCAGCAGCTTGGGCTTCAGCTTGCTCATATCATATATTACATGGGAAATTTTTTGTTTTACTTTCATAAGCTCTTTCTGATCCCTTATTTCTCTCACTCCAGCTGCAACCCAAACTGCAAATGCAGAGTATTTGCCTATCGTGTTTGACTGTCTTTTATTTTGTAATGATGAAGCAATTGGTTCTTCCCCTTCTTTGCAAAATTGGGCTCTCTGGCAGGTACTGAAGGCGATGGGGAGTGTGCAGTTGATTGTGATCATGATGGTGATGGCACTGAAGATGCAAAGATTTTTCTTGTTACAGCTGGGATTTCTTCATTAAAGCTCGTAAATTGTTCAGTGGCGTTGATTAAAAATTCATGTCACGCATCAAGGTTATCATCATTACCCTCTCCAGTGGTGGCTAATTGGCACACATTAAACGTTTCTGATGACTTCTGAAATAACAACATGTAAACTTAAAACACTGTCCCCCTAAAGCTACTTATTAAGACATCGATTAAATTTTAACAGTATTTTTTTCTTTTTTTGTAGGAACCATCTACAAAGGAAGAATGGGAAGAATTATCAAATGGATTAGAAACAATATGCAACTTCCCACATTGTATTCGTGCGATAGATGGCCGACATATTTAAATAGTGTAGCCCACAGGAACCGGATCATTATATTACAATTACACTGTAACATTTAGTGTTGTGCTGCTAGCATTGGTAAACGCTCACTACAAAGTAATCAGTTATGAAGTAGGTGTGCAAGGTGGTATTTCAGATGGTGGTGTCTTCAACCGCTCCAAGATGGGTGAGCGATTCTCTAAGGGAACGATTGCTCTACCCACACCAAGACCACTTTCTGGAAGAAACGAGGATGTGTTGTTTGTTATGGTCGGAGATGATGTTTTTGATCTTTCGGAGTACATGATGAAACCATACGCAGGGTGACAAGAAAAAGTCAGCCCGGAAAGGTGGTTTAACTACCGAATATCTCGCGCTACTACAATTATGGAGATTTTTTTTTTTGGAATAGTGTTAGTAGTTTTTTGGTGTCTTACAAAAACTATGCACTTACGTCCTCAACAAGCAACATTAGTGACTTCTGCAGCTGTGTCTTTGCACAGTTCTCTTAGAAGTAATAAAGAAAGTGCCACAGTTTACTCAGCACCTGGCAGTTTTGATGTGAGACCCAGAAACAGGCATGGTTTCAGATGCCAGTTGGAGGATGGCTCCACAAAATAAATGTCTTCAGTGAAAGGGAAACAACGCAGGAAGAACCGCAGAGAATATAAGAAATAAATTTGCAATCTACTTTGTATCGGATGTTGTTAAATGAAATGGCAAGGGGAATATGCATAAATAAATATCGAGTAAAAAGACAAATGTAATTAAAAACTTCCAAACAGAACCCTTATAGCTTTAGTTGTTAACAATATAAGCCATTAATTTGCAAACTACTTTTTATCAAATTTCGACAAAGTGATATGAGAAAAGAAATAAATAAATTTCCAGTTGAAATACAGACGTTATTATAAAATTTCTGACTAAAAATCTCACAGCATCAGTTACGCTAGTGAATGACATTATGCTTTACGATTGTAAATATTTTCCTCCATACATTGTTAACCCCTTCCTAAAACTTCATATGCTCGTAAAATATTCATTTCGGAACTAGATCTCATTTGCCCCATGCCCACTTTTAGTTTTGATCATTTTACAATGTTCACGATTGTATTGTGTTTTCATACATTTCCTTTCAAATTCTACATGCGGAACACTAGTTTTATCCGAAACTTCTTTCAATAAATCTTTCCATTCTTTATCTGTCTTTATATGCGGATTAAGAAGGATCCCGCAGAAGTTTACCCATTTAAGTTCCTAACAAAAACTGAATTGTTAGACCTGTTGACCACTCGTGAGTCGCCATTGTCGAAAAAACACAGCAAAAAAAGGGGAAAAAAACAAAGCAGATGACAAGGCAAATGCGCATGCGCAAGCACACAACTGTGCCATGTTTTTGCTCACTGACCATAAACTACAAACTCGAAACGAAACCTCTTTTAACTAGTTGTTCAAACTCGCGACTTGAATAAGTGTTGACGACAGTTGAAAACTAAGTCAAACTTCTAGTTGAAAACAGATGTCAGCCGAGTTTGTTGGAGTTGGTTTTCACTGTGAAAGTACCGTAAGACCACAAGTGTCTGGCGCTGTTGTTAAATCGGTTAGTGCTGCTAAAATGGCAGGTTATCAAGATATAAGTGAGTTAGAACGTGGTGTTATTGTTGGCGCACGAGCCATGGGATACAGCATCTCCGAGGTAGGCATGAAGTGGGGATTATCCCGCACAACCATTTCACCAGTGTACCGTGAATATCAGGAATCGGGTAAAACACCGTATCTCCGACATCGCTGCGGCCGGAAAAAGATCCTGATGACTTAAGAGAATCGTTCAACGTGACAGAACTACAATCCTTTCGCAAACTGTTGCAGATATCAATGTTGGGCCATCAACAAGTGCCAGAGTGTGAACTATTCAACGAAACATAATCGATAGGGGCTTTCGGAACTAAAGGACCACTCTTATACCCTTGATGACTGCATGACGCAAAGCTTTACGCCTTGTCTGGGACCGTCCTAGAGAAGCACTAGAAGCTAGCGGCAAACCCATCGAAAGTTTGTGTGAGGAATTAAGCCACGTCCAGAGGCACTCACGGAGGACATTCCTCTGTGGAGAAAAGACGTAAATGAGAGAATTGCCAGGCTGGAACGCAGAGAATCGATCGTGCAAAATACTTTGCACGAGACGATTCCGGAGTGTAGGCAGTACAGTAAAGCGAATTGTCACGAATTGTCTCCCGCAGCCGATTGTTTACCCAATCGTACTAGAAACCGTAAACATGACAGCCTCGGAAGAGAAACCAACTTATGCAGATATTAAACTTCAAGAAAGCCCACTAAAGCATAGGCAGTTTCAGACCTCCTCTATGGAAAAGGAAGTAACACATCCCGTGATATTTATAAAAAGTTTTAAGCATGTTCTGCGGAAAGTGTGGACAAAGCGGCAAAAAATACAATTTGTCACGTCGCATATTACTGACGAAGCAATCTTATGGGTTATGGAAACAGCTGTCATCTGTAAGACGCTTGACGAATTTGAAATAGTATTCCTAGCTAAGTACTGGAGTACCTGCACCCGGGAAAGGCTACGACAGGAAGTGTATAACCCGACGAAGTATAATCCAAAGCTAGGCAGTATGCGTAAATATATTGAAAGTTACATAAGCAAAACCAGATACTGGGACGAGTCTATGTCAACGAGAGAGGTATTACGCATACTGAAGCCAAAGTTGCCCATTCCAGTACGTGAACAGTTGGTCAATGTTACAGACGATGATCTCGAAAGGTTTTTGGCGATTGTAGACTCGCTTGACTTGATACATGAGAATAGAAGGAAAGTGAGTACTAATAACGAAAATTATTCTCCACAAAATGGTGGTCGTGTTTTCTCATGGAGGGGGCTTGCACCTCTTGTTGTTTTGCGTGGCACTATCACAGCACAGGCCTACATTGATGTTTTAAGCTACTTCTCGCTTCCAACTGTTGAAGAGCAATTGGGATGGCGATTGCATCTTTCGGTACGATCGAACCCGTGTTGGAAGGAACACATAGAAAATGTTGTCTGGAAGGCTAACCAAAGACTGCGTTTTATTGGCAGGACGCTTAGAAAAGGCAACAGATCTACTTAGGAGAGTGCGTGCACTACGTTTGTCCTTCCTCTTTTAGAATACCGCTGCGCGATGTGGAATCCTTACCAGATAGAACTGACGAAGTAATTCGAAAAAGTTCAAAGAAGGGCAGTATGTTTTGTATTATCGCGAAATATGGGAGAGAATGTCACTGAAATGATACGGAATTTGGGCTGGACGTTATTAAAACAAAGGCGTTTTTCGTTGTGGTGGAATCTTCTCACGAAATTCCAACCATTAACTTTCTCCTCCGACTTCGAAAATATTTTGTTGACACCGACCTACATAGGGAAAAACGTTCGCCATGATAAAATAAGGGAAATCAGAGCTCGTACGGAAAGATATAGGTGTTCGTTCTTTCCGTGCGCTATACCAGATTGGAATAATAGAGAATTGTGAAGGTGGTTCATGAACCCTCTGCCAGGCACTTAAATGTGATTTGCAGATGATCCATGTAGATGTAGGTACTGCATGGCCTGTGGCGGAGTAGTTATACGACAAAAACATCCCTTTAATGGACTAGCCTGCACAGAGTCTTGACCTGAATCCTATAGAACACCTTTGGGGTGTTTTGGAACGACGACTACGTGCCAGGCCTCACCGACCGCTACCGATACCTGTCCTCAGTGCAGCAGTCTGTGAACAATGGGCTGCCATTCTCCAAGAAACTTTCCAGCACCTGATTGAACGTATGCCTGCAAGAGTGGAAGCTGTTACCAAGGCTAGGGGTGGGCCAATACAGTATTATATTCCAGCATTACCGACGGAGGGTTCCACGGACTTGTAAGTCATTTTCAGCCAGGTGTTCGGATACGTTTGATCCCAAAGCATAAGTGAGCCCACTGGGACTAATTGACACGCACGTAAAACACGCGGCACTGCTCGTCAACATTACTAACGTGTAACACGAAACACAACACTCTCGCCAACCGGTGTAATCTTTCACAAAATTTGCCCGACATCGTAGCTAACGTCGCTTAATGTTGTGAAATCCTTCGTCCAAAATCATTATCTCAATTCATGTTATGTATCAACAGACGTCTGACAGACGGAAAAGTTTGTTAAAAAGACAAAGCTCTCAAAGGAATTCCCATTCCTAATAAATGGGAACTGTGATTACCACAGCACAACTGGAAAATTATGCGGGAAGTTTAGCTGTGAAAATAATAACAGATGGCTCCAGATCAACTTGGTAGAACGTAGTAAACCGCGATAGCGACCAACTCAATCCAGTCGGTCGCATGTGGAAAAATTTAATTCGGAGGACACAATTGAAAATCGTTTCCAGTGCCTAATACTCGTATTTTGATGCGACATGGGACACAACAAGGGACATGATTCGACTGATTAATAGAACAGACATATGCAATTACACTCCCGTAACGCTAAGATACTCGAATGGAAACCATTTCCCAAAGAAGAGGGAAACACAACAACTTTGATGAGGGTGTACACAGTTCATAGTATTTTTGGACCTAAATTAACGGACAACCTACAATTCGTGGCATACTTACAGGATGAATCGGAAACAGCCACTCGTCATCAAAAATACAGGGTTAAATATGCGAATTTTCTCAAAATTCCTATATGTAAAGCTTATGACAATATTTTGACATAGAACCTTACACACAAATAAATCTATAATGTTAATTCTACGAAAGTTTCACGTCAGTCATAACTCTATAGACAGTTTCTCACAGATTTCCGTATTGAAGAATGAATTCTGAATGAATTTGTTTTCTGTTAGGTTGTGTTACGAGATGTTATTATGTAAAAATGTTAAATTGCCAAACATATTTTCGAGGAAAGAAGTATTCGATCCTACTTAAGGGCATGCAACAATTAGTCAGTTGGTTCAATTGTTAGCCAAGGTTAATTATAAAAACATAGGTGAACAGGAAGGTCCATATTCTGATCATAACACTGGGGAAAGCTTAATTTTGGTCTAGAATTAATTGTAATGTCCAGTATCGATTTACCTGTGCTAAAATATGTACCTCATACTGAAGCCGACGGTAAAGAGAGTACAAGTGAATAAAGATACTTCCCCCCTCCCCCCCCCCAAACCAGTAACCACTCCATTCTCCCTCTAAAGTTCTGATTTATGTGTATTTCCTAAAGAACTTTGGATTATTCTTTCTTCCATAATGTTGGATACGAAAATGATTTTTGCTGGTGGCTCCCATCTGTATGAATTACTCCTGGCTTCGTCTCAGTATGCTCTCCTTCCTTCCTTCCTTCATACACTTCCCACCAGACCTCAAATGAATCAAGTGCTTTTTCGAAGTATTTTCTTTATACTCTTTAGACCTGTTTTTAAACATCCCTTGCAGCTGTTTTTTCTACTATCCTTACTTTTTTTGTAATACTATTGTTATTAATTTATCTGCCTACTTTTTGTATAATATGATATTAACGCCACTACAACCATACATTGCCGTGGCTAGTGTTTTAAATGGCAGCCCGCCTTCAGTTGATCAGCAATATGTAACAAAGTCCTATGTCTTAAGGCAGTTTGTGTGATATGTACACTTAACTGTGAATGTTTTAAAATATTGTCACTTTTAATGTCATGTAACCGTTGTGATTAGCCTGTAGATAGTAGCAGTCCAACATGTATACGTTGACTGCGGGGCGATGATTCATCTTCTGATCCTGTAAATGAAGAACATAATCTTCGCCTATCGAACGGTAAACGTTACAATCTATGTTAGAGGATCTCAGTATTCCTCTGAAAGCGTGAGCTTTCTGTACCAGCCTAGCTTCATTCTGTTGTACACTGTCTGCACGACTCGGAAGTATGCTGTGTGGACTGTATTCTTTTAGCATATCTGGTAGCCGATTCTCAGTCTGGTTCTAATTTAGGAACTATAACACCAAAGGGGGACAACATTCTTCTACCGTACAACACTTCGATGGAGAGAGATATGTACGAGTATGCATTTCAGAGCTCTACGCACAAACTACGTGTTGTAAATATGTATCCCACTCCCTATGACTACTGTTAAAGTAATGAATCAATATTCTGGAGATTGTTCTATGCACTCGTTCCGTTCTTTCATTAGTTTGTGGATACTTGTTTAAAATTTCCAGATAAAAAGCGTATGACAACTGTTTCATCAAATCTGAGACAGTGTTTGTGCCCTGTTCTGTAAGTAAGATTTCAGGTAACGCAAATTTAGGAACCCATTTGTTCACTACAATCTAGTCTACTGTTGCAACCTGATGATCAGAAAACACCACCATTGCTAAGAATCTCGATAACTGATGTACGATAATTCAATGAAGTTTCAGGACTGCAGCTAGGTTACGTCGACTTCTTGCGGCGATGCTATCATCAGATGAGTGTTTTGCACTGGAGACTGCTAGTTCACATCTCTATCTGTATTCCAAAAATTGGCGCCGAGATGCATGTGCACATGCAGCCGCCATATGAGCGACCTCTGTCGAGTTATGCGCCCTCTTCGAATATTGGTACATCTATGGCATGCAGGTGGATGCTTAATGTTGACTCTTCCTGCGCTCTCTCTTGCGAAGTTAAGAGTCAGATATCAAATTAGTAAAAGTAATTATCTCTAGACGTGTCACTAATCATTAAAAGTTTCCTTTTTGTAGATAAATAAATCACCGGATCCCACACCTTATCCAACTGAATGCGCCATCACAGTTAATTCGATATTTTGCTAATCGTACTTCCATCGATTCCTTAAGATTATCGAGCCCAAGATTTCCCTAGCAGAATAATCCATTGAATTATTGAATGTTCAACGCATCTTTCACGTACCATGCGTGTTGTCTGATGAATGCGGGCTTCGCACACTGACACGGTATTGTGTATTGCTATTGCGGACGTCCGCATTCCCAGGTTATCCTTTACGGAACCAAGAAGGGAGCACGTCTTTGTAGATGGCTGGAAGATTACTTTGATATTATGTTTCCGTAGGAGTCTGCCGAGGTCAAGAAATGTTGATGAAATGTAGCAGGAACGCCCTGGACTTAAATCGCTCTTTCTACTCTTGTTCATGAGAGTGGTCACGTTTCTACTACCTTAAAGCCATGCTATTCTCATGCGAAGAATATCTGTTTGGACATAGACTGTAGTTGTTCCAGGGCTGTCTGTATCAGACAAAACAAGTTCCCGGTGCACGAATGTCCGAAGAACGCCCATAGTTTGTGACGGGTGATAGCAGCTGGACACCTACAAATGCAGGTCTGAATGTGTGGGCTCACAGTAGACGGAATGTGTAAGGTACCGCTTATTTGCAGATAAAAGCGCTTTTGCTTTATTTCCACTTTTGATGTTTCACATACGTGAAGTGAATGATACGCACGGCAATACGTACGGAGTAAGGAGCGAGCGTTCCGACGCTGTCTAGCAGAGGTGGCTGAACATCTGGCTTATTCAGAGCCAGTGGAATGAGGTGCCGATTCCGAAATCGCTCATGACGTCAGCAAAGAGATATGTAGGGGAATCGCATTTATTCTGGCGCGAATCAAGTAATTGTTGTTAGTAAATATTTGCTAAAAATAGTTTCCTTTTGCCACTTAGGCACTGGGAGCAGTCTACCGGTCATAAATACCATGTTTCTGTAATTTTAAAATGCCAGGAAACGCTGATAGTAATAAACAAATAAGTAACTTTGGCATAATCAAAGATGTACGATCTTATATGAACCACACCGATTGCACGCTCAATTTACAGATTGTGCGTCATAGTTGGCAGTCGTCGATAGGATGCATTTCGATCTAGTCATGCGACAGACCATGCATGCTCTCGTACCTTTAAAATCAATGTGAACAAGTTATTATTACATCGTTTCTTAAATGAATGTACCATAATGGCATCCCGTGTAAAAATTATTTGCACAAAAAACTTCTTCCCTTCTCAATACGTAGAACATAGACAACAGCATTGCACTTTCAGAATACGACGGCGCTGCTACGTCTCTGCAAGGGATCATAAAACTGCGAGAGCATCTCCGCATAACAGGTAGGAATTCCAACGCGGCGGGTCACTAAGTCAGCTCAAGGACGGGCTGAATTAACTATCTCAAAACTCTGGTGTGAAAGCGTGGCCACTTATACTGTACGCCCCATTATACCTCCATATACGGACTCACCGGCTAAACTAAAACATTTCTGGATGTTTAGTACGAGGAGGGGGGTTCTAACATTTAGCGTCTCTTCGGGGAGATGAATGTCTCGAAAAATTTGGATAAATTACAGTGGATCTAGCATGTCTTGACAGTGTGGACAATTTTCAGTGGATGCGTCTTGCACATGGCATCTTGTGAGTGAAATACGACTGCAGACAAATAACTTGCTACTGAAAAATCTGTTCATTGTAAATTTATGGACAAAATAGGAAGCACAATGTTGTTGGAAAATGCCACGAGAAAAGAAGCGGGAAGTGAACAATAACAGTCAGAAGCGACTGAAATGTGTATCCTGAAAACTGTATTAGTCAATAAATGCGGGAAGTGTGTTACATGAAGTGATAAGTTTCGTATAGTGAAAAATACAATTCGCGCCACCGCAGTACGAACATTTCACGAGTGAACAACAACGAACGGTCGTCAAGGGAGATCGTTGGTAGCAATGTCCAATGTGGCAAGGCAAGCCGCCTAACCAGTGGAAACCACGCGACGCCATGGCATCGCGTGGACAGCAGCACAGCAGCAGAGAGCGGGTGGGCTGGAGGCGCTGTAGCTGAGGTCCGGAGTTCGACGCATGGCGAGGCAGCGGAGCATTACTGCACCCAGTAACATAAACAATTTTTAAGGTAAGTTGAAGTGATAGAATAGTGTTGTACATAGTTAATGGTACTTAGAAGCGGTAGGACAACTAATAGTAAAATGAGCGAATCAAATATCAGCGAAGATATACCTCAGGTGACCTCGTACTTGTCAGAGACGCATGATGGGTTTCATCTTGCAAAATCAAAAGAAGGTCACTAGTTACGATGAATGATATTGTGGGTACCGAGTGGCAGGAAGTCCCATTAAATACTTTAGATAACACCGAAAATGCTCTGAGTCAGAAAGTCAGTGTGTGCCGTCCCCTGGTATTTCTACAAATATTAAATGAAATACCCTGTAAAGTCTTGTGCTAATAGGGGGCGAATAACAGCGACAGTAACATAACAGAACGTCGGAAGTAATGTGAAAGACTATTATAAACCATCTCTTTTATGTGGAGAGAGAGAGAGAGAGAGAGAGAGAGAGAGAGAGAGAGAGTACTCTGTACTAGCGAAGCTGATTGCACTATGAATTATCGTCTTGTTGAAGCTGTATCTATCATGTAAGTGAGGTAGAAGAAAATACGAACTGTTAATTTCAAGTTGTCACGGTTTACTTTACCTTCACTTCTCACGTCTGATACTGAATTGAATAATAAGAATTTGTCCAGCTATGCAAAGTTCTGCCTTTACAGCGTTGTTTCTTAGCGACCATGAGCCCGCCAGTACGCCTGAACAACGTAATTTCTAATATTACGGCGTTCACCAGATAAATAAAGAGGCACTTTTGATGTTATTTAAGAGAGAAAACTATACCGATCGTTTTTTAGACAAACAGAGTATTAACTGAAATAGTTTCTTTGATGAGATTACGTAATGCACCGCTCTGGTTAGTTTGGCTACGAAATAAATTTTGGAAAATAATCTTTGAACGAACCTAAGACTGGTATTACACTATCATATTTCTTTGTCGTAGATGATATGACAAATATTTTTGTCATAGAAATTTGGTAGTGTAATAGGGAACTTTGTCAAATCTTAAAATAAGTATGTTCAAATCTAGGGCCTCGCCGTAGATTTGATCATAAAAGTTGCTGTCTCGTCCGAACAAGACACAACCAGAGCAAAAGCGCCACAGTCGCAAAGATGCGAGCTGGAGCCAGTGCCACAGAGACTCTCCACTTGAACGAGTTCCACCAGCGCCACGGGCGGCGCTGAAATAGACTTCGCCCCTGCCAGTTGCCAGCCGAGTACAATCAGCCAATATCCGGGCGACAACGGACAGAAGCCTGCTCGGGAGATAGAAGAGCACCTTTCTCCCACTTGGTCATAGACAATCGCCCAGAATTGACTCACACAGGAAAGTTCGTTTAGTCAACTCTCAGAAGTGAACAGACAGTTATTGTAAATTGCATTTGCTATTTACTGTGAACTACGATTATTTGCATTTCACCATCGAGGGCCTTTTTATGTGTTGTATTACAAGCAGTGTTGCAGACTTAATTATTCAGTTAGTCACAAAGATAAGTAAACCTTTCAACTCCTTTGTGTGACATTGTTACTAATTTGTTGGAGTGTTCTAGAACCTTTGTTCTCTTATCCTGTTACCTTACCGTGGGGGATAGCTTTGCAATAGCGACGTGGAGAAATTGTCTTAGCAGCGTACTGCACCAGAAGCCGTTTCATAAACTCATAAACTTGGACTTTCGTAACAACAGTGACAATTCGGCTTCTACAGCAGTAGCGACGACATCTTTACAAAACTCGCGACCAGGGATTCCAAAATGGTGAAGAGGGTTTATAAAAAAATGTCGTTCATCTTCTGGTCACTGAAATGTGATATGTAACCGCTTGGAGCGCTGGCATCACTACAGGCATTTGGCGTTTTTAGTACGTTTGTAACCATGACTGAAAAGTTTAGTTGGTGTGTTCGTGGAAAACTGGTTCTGTTAATTAAATTATTCCAAAATAAAAGTAGTTCTTATTGCTTGTATTGTGTGTGCCAAACATTTATTTACTTTGAGATATTTGTCTGTCATCGCTTTATAAATCGCTTAACACATTTCTTCAATTATTCTGGTTAATGTGCTCTGTGGTACTGGAGTGCTGAATTGTAAGCTAGAATGGTTCTCTCCTGTAGCAAGAAACCGCAATGCCATATTAATCCTGTCTTGTGTACATATAGCGTTTCTGAACTAAGTTTTTTGTTTTGTAATATGAAGAGCTACTGTCTGAGCAAATACTGAAATGCACTCTCACCAATTCGTATGTAATTTATGTAAGTCTTGACGTCCTCCACTTGCAGCTCTCGTAAAACAAATATCTGAATGCTTTTATTACCTCAACGTAAAACCCACGGCTTCGTCCAAGTATGTTTCCTTTTTTTTCGCCACTTTTCTTCCAAATGCGCACTCAAATCAACTACAGCAAGTAGTAACAAGTGGTTTTTGTCCTCCATCTTGAACTTTGACGAAAAATCTGATGACACTGTAATAGCCCTTTTTAGCCCCACGCCGAGGATTTTTGTCAAAAATGTTAGTGAAATCTAATGGGACTTAACTGCTGAGCTCATCAGTCCCTAAGGACAAACACACACACCCATGCCCGAGGGAGGACTCGAACCTCCGCCGGGACCAGCCGCACAGTCCATGACTGCGGCGCCTTTGGCCGCTCGGCTAATCCCGCGCGGCTGGATTTTTGTCAAAGAAATACCACGTATATTTCTTCATATTTCTTTGTCTTAGAAATATGACAGTGTAATACCGGGCTAAATTATATACTAATCGACTAATGACCCATTTGAAAGAATAAAGTAATATTTTCAGTCAAAAGTCAGCGTATGTTTCCTACACATATCTTAAGCTTAAGTAGGTGTGTTGTACATATGGCTCCTCCCGTAGCGCGAAATTTTCTGCCGGGCAAAGCATAGTGCTTATTAGACGCTGCGATCAATAGCATTGCTTTCGCGACTTATTTGCACGTATTAACAGCTTTAAACTTTAATTTTCTTTCCCTACGTAACGAATGATTATTATTCTTAGTTGTTGCTAACGGCCCATTGCAACGAATACTTTCACGCGTAACTTGACGCCACTAATATTATCACGCCTAGTAGTGGCTGCGTGCGTGAAATCGAGTAACCTTGCAGAATCGGCCAGTACAGTTGGGCGCCCAACGTGGGCCCCGATTGGAAGAATTACCACTGCCCATTTGTATGTAAATATTCGATTATTGATATTATTGTTGTGTACTTAGTTAAGTAGTATACTATTACTAATTTCAATGAATTTTCTGTTTCATATATGTTAATTATCCTTCGAGAATCCCTGAGTAATCTCGTGCCTCAATTAAAGAGACTGAATTGCCAGGAGGAAATACTGAAACAATTAAAGGCCATTTATTGTTGCCATGGACTACCGACGACAACTGAAGGGAGGAAGGTAAGGGCAACAGTTTGCCTTCCTTTTGTTTATCAGTAAGACAGAGTAGCGCATTAACAGGCCGAAGTGCATTTCGGGTAGTTAGTGAATGTCAAAGAACATAATTTTTCGGCGTAGTATTAATTGGTTGATCTAATTTGCGCGGTTCTAGGCACTTCAGTCCGGAACCACGCTGCTGCTACGGTCGCAGGTTCGAATCCTGCCTCGGGCACTGATGTGTGTGATGTCCTTAGGTTAGTTAGGTTTAAGTAGTTCTAAGTCTAAGGGACTGATGACCTCAGATGTTAAGTCCCATAGTGCTTACTCGAACCATTCATTCTAATTTGTGGTGGGAGAAGTAACACTGGAATCTGTAGTTTTAAATTTTAAGATTTATTAATTATTAAGTGTTATTCAGTTTTTTTATAGCCATGAGTAGGATTAGGACTAGGTTTCAACTGCGCACAGAGGCAGATAATATATCTGACAATGAGGCAGCAGACAGAAAGATAACGAAAGTTTGCAGATTATGCATCCTTCCTTCTCCCAATTAGAATCAAATAACCAATTAGGACATGATGAGTTACCAGAGTCTAGAAGTACCCAGGGGCAAGCGAGTGGTGCACAGACTACAGTATCCACTCACAGTAGCACTACTACAACTATTACAGAGATAGAAAATACGATGGACAACGGAGATTGGTCTACGGAATTTTTTAGCCGGCTGGAATTGAGACATAAAGAAAGAAAAATAAAATGTAGTGAGAGAGATTAAGCCTTGCTAGCTCAATTCAGGGAGCAGCAAAGAGCCAGCGTGAAGGGAAAGGAAAGAAAGCGAAGAGCAAGAGAAAAGGAGAAGGAAGAAAAGCAAAAGCTCTGCTGCCACACTCCCACGTTGCAGTTGAATACCATGTTACAGAATAGGGATAAATCCTTCGCTCAAATAATAGAGTATAGTTTAAAGAATATCACTACCGAGATAAAGAAAGGGTATAAGGGCTTACCTGTATCAATTGGCAAAAGTACAGAGGACCTACAGAAACGCCAGACCCTCACTCCGAATCTGAATAAGCAGGTAGAGGAAGTGACCACTAGGCTGGATGAACTTCAGATAAAATAAGCAGTGCAGATCCAAGAGCACATGAAGGAGCCTACCGAAAATTTAGACAACAGTTTAGCTCAATAGTTGCAACAGAAGGATGAGGAGATAAAGGAACACGTAAGTACGGAGATACAGTCAGCCGTTTCAAGGGTCACCACTGAGTCGGATTTTGAAACCGGAGAGTATGTCAGTGAATTAAAGATTGAACTGCCAAGTATCAGACAAACTTCAGTCGAAGATTTTCCGTAATGGAGAAATGAAATCTCGTCACAAATAGCTCGCACTGAGCGAGGGGACGTGTGTGTGTGGCTGGAAGTCAATCTGAGGGCACACCACAGCGTATGAGATATGGTAACGAATGAAGGTATCTAGTACCCTCTGTTCCAATAGGTCATGAGAATGATGCATGAAGTCCTATAAGAGAACCTCATTTACCTGAAAAAACGAGAAGACACACAGGCCCACTCAACTCTAAAGATCCAAGGCAATTTAACAAATCGTACACAGTTTACCAACTTCTCTCATG
Source organism: Schistocerca cancellata (assembly GCF_023864275.1). Lineage (NCBI taxonomy): Eukaryota > Metazoa > Arthropoda > Insecta > Orthoptera > Acrididae > Schistocerca > Schistocerca cancellata. The sequence continues at coordinate 688,432,309 of NC_064630.1, read as the reverse complement.
AGAAAAGAACCATTCAACTTGTGATTTTTACAAAGACTTTTAAGTTTTTTCTGCCAAGTTTGGTCAGCTGTGACGCACGTAGATGGCGATGCAGCGTTATGGAAAATGGAGACTGCTGAAGAATGCGATACGCTCCAGCAGTTTGAAAGAGCATTTTTGCCAAAATTTTGGAATTTGCATTCCGGATAGACTTAGAAAAGAAGAATACAATCCTCAACAATATAACCCGAAGAAGGACAGTATGGGAAATTTTATACCAAAGTATGTTATAAAAACGAGATACTGGGATGAGCCGGTATCTAAGAGAAATGTAGTACGTATTTTGAAAACAAGGCTGCCCATGTCAGTATGCGAACAGTTAGTGAATGTACCTGAGACAGAACTCGAGCAATTTATGACTGCTCTGGAATCAACTGATATGATCCATGAGGATGCTAAAACAGACAATGGGAATCACTGTAACTATTCTTCATCAAAAAATTACAATAAAGATAATGCAAATGGTCATGGCAGCGGTAACCGCAACAGAAACGGTTATCGCAACCGTCACAACAATAATAGTTATGATTACGGCTCAGGTACAAAGATCATAGCGGAGGACGAAACAACAAATATAATAGTAACAGTTCACCAGATGCAAATTGTAAGCGCCGAAGCGATGCAATAAACGTCTAGAGTCAGCGGTACGAACAACCCAAGGCTGAGAAGTTTAACTTTAAAATAAATCTGCAACGTCTCTGAATACTCAGTGGAGGGCTACCGAAAACTGAAACGAGAATGATCAGAGGTATATATCACGGCAAAACGGTTCGGAAGGACCGTAATGAACAAAGAGTACAAAACGGAAATGCGCGATGAGAGAACACAGACCCCCAAGGGCCTCGGCAAACTAGATCTGACAACGCTACGCCTTCCAATGGTGGTCAGGGCACAGAGTGAAGGCACATTGGACCAAGTTATTATGTTGCAGACGGACATGATATCAGTGACGAATTGTGTCACGAGCCAGCAAACTGTAAAAACACGGCAGAAAAGGTTCGAGCTGCTATTCAAGCAAGAATCTGAATGTATTCGGTAACTGTTATTGTTGATATGGGAGCGACGACCAATGTACGTGACTTAATTTTTACAAACAATTGTTTAAGGAACCCATCTTATACATAACTACACTTCCCGATCACGGACGCCGTAGGTGCCAAAGCACAAATTGTGAAGCACCAGGCTGATGTGAACTTGGCAAGAGGAAATGATGTATTTCAGTGTAAGTTTCTTATAATCAAAATTTTATCGGTTACTTGCGTGCTGGGATAGGACATCCTCCGGGAGAGATTAGCAAGAATTGACCTCTCTACAGGTAAGTGCACTCTCGACAATGCAGGCCGGCGTGTTGAGTTAGCGTTAGTAACAAAGGATGAGGGACATGCCAGATATTGCCGACGTGTATGTGTCAGGTACGTTATCATACGTCTGTGGTACATAAATAAAGAAATACCAGAATTAAGGTATAATAACGCAGCACTGGTATCGGCGGCTGTTTACAGTAATAATATTACTAACCAAATCCGCAATAAACTGGTGGAGTCAGAGTGCTGAAGCGTAGGCCATCAGAAATAGCTATCATACTTGTTAGTCAATTTTCAAATTTTGTTCGCAGAGAAATCTGGAGCCATTAAGGCTTATACTTACCATATATCCCCAACAAACTTACTGAAAACCCACATACTCAGCGCCCTCGACGAAGTAGGAAGCGGTTATCCCTGAAATACAGAAAATGTTGGAAAGTACCATTATATAAGTGGCAAACTCACCTTATAGTAGTTCATTGCTTTTAGTAGGTAAAGTAGATGGTAGTATACACCTGGTCATTGATGCACAGGGTATAAATACGATGATAATACCAGTCCGTACCAACCAGAGCATTTGGAAGAACAAAACCAAAAGTTTTATGTTGTGAAATACCGGACGAGTATTGACATGAGATATTCTTACTGGTAAATCGCATTAACATAAGAATGCCGGAAGTTACCAATTTAAAGTTCTGTCCTTCGGGCTAGGCTTGACACAGTGTTAGGCTATGATCTATTAAGCAGAGTGATTCTGTATGTTGACGACCTGGTCGTAGCTACTAGTACTTGAGAGGAAAATATTGAAATCATAACTAAAGTACTAACAGGATTTGCAGATGCAGGCGTAACAGCGAACTTTATGAAATCAAAGTTCAGAAGAGCACAAATCTAGTTTCTTGGTCACCTGATATCTGATGAAGGAATAATTTCAGACCCAAATAAGGTGAAGGCAATTAGGATAATAACGAAGAACATACATTGTGAAAGACACAGACGTGACCATGAAATGCATTGTAAATAGTAGTTTTATTAAACCGCTGAGAAAGAAAGTAATTCTAAGTATTTTGGAATCGCATATGTCCAGTTTATGTGTTTGAAAACAAAAGGAAGGGGGTGAATGAACCTCAAGAGGTCGTAGTGTGCTGGTGTATTGTGACGTCAGCAAGGTCATTACAGGTATCTCACAGGAAGCTAGACTCTAATGCAAAGCACAGCCAGCGGCTACAACAGCCGAGCCAGGTGATTACGTGACGTGACCAGCGTGACGTAAGCAGAAAACGTCACGACCGCGACTTTGGTAAACATAGCGACCCTCTATGAGGTATAAATAAATCAGCAATATAAACCAAAATAATTTGATAGCAAGAGTTAGTAATTGTTATCAAGGAATTAATTAAGTAAAGAATAAAATACTTAATAGAGGATAATTTTTCAGGAATTAATGAAATTAATAGAATGTCATTTATCTTTAGAATTGTTTATTACATAATAATTATTTGAATAGACTTCATTTATTCATGAAGGTAGTAGTTGATGAAAAGTTTAGAATTTTGGCCACTTGGACAGAACTAGCAGAGTTAGTTCGAAGAAAATGTATTTTATTATTATTATGTAGGTTCTAAAATATGTTGTTTCATTTTATATATCCGTACCTGATGTCTTGATTATGGGAACACTGGAAATACTCAGCACACCGAGCCAGATGAAGTGCACTGATAACCAAGCCTGATGATCAGTTAGCAGCCAGAGATGCTGTTGGCATATGCGCGAATTATGGCTGCAGTCATCAAGCAATGTAAACACGTAATCTAGGTCCAACATTTCGGCCAGCGAATAATACTGGTTATCGCCAAACAAGTGTGTCAGTGCAGTGATTTGTCAAATAACGACCCTGAGTCGTAAGTACTCCATAAATTTCAATGGTGATCAGTGAAACACCACAACAGTGTAAAAATCGAAAAATTTTCTGCGTGGTTTCATGAAGTGTGTTGTATATTTTGTATATGTTGTGCATTTTGCTAAATTCTGGAAAATTATGCTGCAACGGATTCCTGTGGGGCAGCTAACTGACTGCCTCAAAACGTGACAATTTTGAAGAGAAATTACCGGAGGAAATGTGTAAGGTACCCCTTTTTGCAGATAAGGGGGCATTTTACTTTATTTCCAGTTTTGCTATTTCAAATACGTGAAGTGAATGTGTCAGCACTGCTGCAGTACGTACGGAGTACGAAGCGGGCATTAGGTTCCCGTACTGCCTACCAGAGGCGGTTGGCCATCTGGCGCGTTCAGAGCTAGTGGGCTGAGGTGTCGGTCCTGAAATCGCTCGTGATGTCAGCAAAGAGATACGAAGGGAAAGTACATTTATTCTGGCGCGAATGAAGTAATTGTTATTAATAACTGTTTGCTAACAAAAGATACCTTTTGTCACACAGAGATTAGGAGGAGCCTACGCGTCATAAATATTATCTTTCAGCAATTTTACAATGCCAGGGAAAGTTCCAGTTAATAAATAAATGAATACCTTTGGCGTAACGGAAGATGTACGATCTTACACGAACTACACAGATTGTACACTGCGCTCCATAGTCGGCAGTCGTCGACAGAATGCATTTCGATCTAGTCTCTCGCTTCCCGAGCACGGGGTCCCGGGTTCGATTCCCAGCGGGGTCAGGGATTTTCACCTGCCTCGAGATGACTGGGTGTTTGTGTTGTCCTGATCATTTCATCATCATCCAGGAAAGTGGCAAATTTGGACTGAGCAAAGATTGGGTAATTGTACGGGCGCTGATAACCGCGCAGTTGAGCGCCCCACAAACCAAACATCATCATCATCATCATCATCGATCTAGTCATGCGATAGACCATGCTCTCGTACCGTTAACAGTTAGCTTATAATCAGTGGGAACAAGTTCGTTTTACGGTGTTTCTTAAATAAACGCACCATAATGGCATCCGTGTAAAAATTATTTGCACGAAAAACTGCTTCCCGCTTCATTGCGTAAAACGTAGTAGTATTGCACTTCCAGAATATGACGATGCCGCTACGGCTGTGCATGGTGACATAAAACTACGAGAACATCTCCATTTAACAGGTAGGAATTCCTACGCGGCGCCTCACTATGTCAGCTCAAGGACGGACTGTACAGACTAATGTGTCCTCCACGGGAAGAGCTGCACTACGCAGGTTATAAGAACAACCTCATGCGGAGGTTCTTCCAGCTAATAAGGGACACGCCACTGTGCTGTTGTTACGTGGGGTCTACGGACTTAGCAGCTGAACTGAGACATTTCTGGAGGCTTAGTATTAGTACGAGTGAGGGGGGGTGGGAGGGCGGGTTTCTTGCAAATACCCTAATGATCAATTTACTTTCCTATTGAATAAGACGTCTAAAAATGGAAGACAGCCACCGTTTTCCACCTCCATCATAAATTGTACTCGTGGATTGAATTCAGATGCAAGAAAAAGTATAACAGCTCTTCTTCGCCATGGGTCATTTACGTATCGCCGGCAGATGTCTGAACTACGTTAGGCCGCATCACGTGCACTCTCCTCAAAGTCTTCCATAATAGAAATTCCCACCCGAGGGTAGAGAGACCTATCCACGGGAACACCATCAATCTTCTCACAATATTCAGTGTTGAGCAAAAAGTATGTTGATGAAAGGGCCTGATGAAATAGCGTTGTTACAGCTCTGCAAGAAAAATAAGATGTGCAAAGTGTCACACACTTACGAGATTTTCACATCAGAACAGTAATGTGTTCTCCACGGGAAGGGCTGCACTACGTAGGTTACAAGAAGAACCTCACGCGGAGGTCCTTTCAGATAATAAGGGACACGCCACTGTGCTGTTGTTACGTGGGGTCTATGGCCAAAAGATTTATAGCTTGCTGGGTGAATCAAAGCTGGCAAAGAGCGAGAGCAGAATGGAAAACATCAGCGTTACTAAACTAATCTTCTCATTCAGGAGAAGTTGCCAACCGATTAAGACCGCCAGGATTATATGGTTCAAAATGGTTCAAATGGCTCTGAGCACTATGGGACTTAACTTCTAAGGTCATCAGTCCCCTAGAAATTAGAACTACTTAAACCTAACTAACCTAAGGACATCACACACATCCATGCCCGAGGCAGGATTCGAACCTGCGACGACTATATGGTCTCTGAAGATCCACAAAGATGGTCTTCCATTACGTCCTATTGTGAGCAGTATCGGCGCTCCAACAGATGACTTAGCTAGATATCTTCCTTCTTTACTGAGACCTTTTGTGGGTTATTCGTGAGTGTGCTCACGTCGTTAATCCAAGTCTCAGGCCTCAGCAGTGTGTTTCCATTTCGCGGTGTGCGGTTCAGCTGTAGCGGTTCTAAAGCTGAGTACTGACAAAGCTGTTTGTGCACTGTATTCGAATGTTAAATTTTAGTAGTTTTCTATCGTTCATTCAAATATTAGTAGTGTGTTTACATTTCGTAGGGTGCACTTGCAGCTGCAACGGCTCTAAAGTTACGTTCTGACAAAGTTGTTTGTGCACTGTTATACGGTTACTAATTTAAGTAGTTTTCCACGGTGTCCCGTGCTGTTTTAATAAACTTTCGGAAACTTTCACCCACTGTGCTTTTTAGAGTTGTTTGTGCGTTGAAGTCGGTCAGTAAATTCCTTGTGGTAGTTTTAGCTTACATTTCTTATTGTTTCTAGTGAAATAATTCAGTAAAATTTTCATTCACTCTTTTAATTTCGTTGAGTATTTCAGTGGCTTCTTGAATTTTTGATTTTAGCTAAGAAACTGTGTGAAGTTTTGGTGGTATTGGTATTACTTGAGGTTTGGTCGTATTAATAAAAGTTGCTGCTTTCTTAGGAGTGAGTCAATTTCGTGACCACTGTTTTGGAGGTATTGAATAGAACTGGGGAGAAGAGGAGTTTGTGGCACAACTTGACAAGGAGGAGGGACCGGTTGGTAGGACATGTTCTGAGGCATCAGGGGATCACAAATTTAGCATTGGAGGGCAGCGTGGGGGGTAAAAATCGTAGAGGGAGACCAAGAGATGAATACACTAAGCAGATTCAGAAGGATGTAGGTTGCAGTAGGTACTGGGAGATGAAGAACCTTGCACAGGATAGAGTAGCATGGAGAGCTGCATCAAACCAGTCTCAGGACTGAAGACCACAACAACGTTGTTAGTTCTTTAAATAGTTCTACTGTTGTAATTGAACAAGTAACGTACACGTTTGATTTTATCAGTAACTGTTAAAATTTCACCATCAGCGAGAAGAGTGGCCTTTGTTGTAAGTTTGTGAGTTGGTTTACGGTGTGGGATATGTTCAAAGTATTTTCATTTTGAGGAATGCAGTGGGGAAGCCAGTGCACATTCTAGCGAGATCCTCTCCTGGAAGTGCAGAATTTGTAACAGAAATAAGTTGATAGAGGAGCAGGAGCGTAAGATCTGTGCCCTTCAGATGCAGTTACATGACACATTGGAGGAACTAGATAGGTTGAGGAGGGTTAAGGATTCTGGGGAATGGGAAGAGTATCGGGAATGGGAAGGATACTGGGAATGGGAACTGGCAGTTGGCAAGAAGGTAGCTAGGAGGAGGAGATATTCACACAATTGTACTTTGCGTATAAGCAATAGGTTTGAGCAACTGTCAGAGATGAGTGGAGGGGAGCTTCTTATAGCTGTTGGTGTAAGAAACATGCAGCAGTCTTCAGCAGTTAGGAAGCCTAAGTCAGATGAAAATTCTAACCGAATGAAGAAGGTTCTGTTGCTAGGTAGTTCGCATGACAGAGGTGTGGGCCAGCAGTTGCAGGCAGTGTTGGGCAGTGAGTACCAGGTCACCAGCACTATGAAACCTAATGCAAGATTGGCCCAGGTGACTGACAGCATAGGGAGTTACGTAGGAATTTTACGAATGAGGATCAGGTAGTGATTGTGGGTGGAGCAGGGAATAGTCTTGATAGGGACGGGGAATATGATGTAGGTGGTGACTGGTAAAGATAACTACTCAAACTGGTGGCACTAATGTACACTTCGTGCAAATGTTTCAGCGTCATGATCGGCCTCGTCCTAATGCTGCTGTTAGGCGTGTTAACATGGGGCTAGAGAAGGCACTGATGGCTGAGGGCATGGCTCACATTGCAGTGGTGCCAGTTGAGTACATCAATAGATCAGGTTCCACCGGGCATGGCCTGCACCTCAATAGGTATGGGAATGGGAGACTGACGTAGCTTATAATTGACAATGTAGTGGGTGGTGGTGGGATCACTCATGAAAAAATTCCTGTAGTTGTTCCTGTCAGAGATGTACCTTTTTTAAATTGAAGTCAGCTGATAGGTATATTTGCGTGAAGGAAGTCCCTCTAACTAAGGAATCACCTTCAGAGAGGGTCAGGTATCCACGTAGAGAAGAAATTAGCGTATTTCATAAAAATATAAGAGGTATTAGAGATAAAGTTAGTAAACTGCTTATAGATGTTGACTCTGAAATAATTGGTATGTCGGAGCACCACTTAAATAATTTGACAGTTAAAAGGCTTCCTTTACTGGGACACAGGTTAGCTGGCTGTTTTTCAAGGCGTTCTTTGCGGAATGGGGGAGTGACCACTTACGTAAAAAACGGTTTCCATTTGGGTCCGTAGGCGTATCACGTACCACGGCACTGCACTGAGTAAGTATTTGAATATTGTGCAGGGGCAGTTGAATTTAGTGAAACTAAACTTCTAATAGTTGTTGTTTATAGGTCCCCTAACTCTGACTTAAAAATACTTTTGCCAAGCTAGATACTAAGTACCAAAAATTAGTTACATGTCGTGACTACTATATTAATTTTGTATGTCATTGTGCAAGAAAAAGGATGTTGGAAGATCCCATAAACTCATATGATCTGATGCAGACTGTGTTTTCTCCAACCAGGGTGCAGACATGATGCACAAATTTTAACCTTAAATGGTTTTTATACTCGAACAATTGTTATACATAATTACAGACTATGTAGGAATGTTAATCCAACAACAAAAGAGAGTTTTTTTAAACGTTTTAAGGAACAACAGTGGCAGGATGTTTATAGTGCTGATAACATAGGTGACAAACATAATGCTTTCCTTAACACATTTCTCATGCTCTTTGATAGTTGCTTTCCATTAGAACATTCCAAACAGGGTACTAACAGTCAAAGACAGCATCGGTGGCTGACTACTTGGATGAGGGTTTAATGTAGAACAAAGTGGGAACTATGTCAAAAAGTTAGACGCAGTCACACTCAAGCTACAGTAGCCCATTACAAACAGTACTTTGAGATGCTTAAAATATTATTAAGAGGGCAAAGAGTATGTGGTACGCAAATAGAATAGCTAATTTACAGGGTATAATAAAAACCTTGTGGCAGTTATAAAGGAAGTGTGTGGTCAGCAGCGCAGTGTTCACGATGTAATCAGTTCATAGTAAAAATATTTCTGTTACTGAATATATGTACAATATTTAACAATCATTTTCTGAGCATTGCTGGAGAGTTAAAAAATTGTTTCTACAGGGAATCATATAATTCTTTTGGAAAATGCCTTTCCGAGATTGATGTCTGGAATACATCTGTGTGATACTGACAAGAGGGAGATTGAGTGAGTAATTAAATCACTGAAGACTAAGGACGAACACGGATATGATGGAGTGCGTAGCAGAATATTAAAATACTGTGCTGCGAATGTTAGCCCTGTACTTAGTCATATTTGTAATTTTTCCTTTAAGATTGTTCAGTTTCCTGAACGATTAAAGTACTCAGTAGTAAAGCCGCTTTATAAAAATGGAGAAAGAGATAATGTTGACGATTTTAGACCTATTTTTTCTATGCCATTAGTGTTTGCTAAAGCTATTGAAAAGGTTGTGTATGTAAGGATAATTGATCATTTTATATTACATAATTTGCTATCAAAAGTACAGTTCGGATTTAGAAGTGGTTTAACAACTGTGAACGCTATATTCTCTTTTCTCTGTGAGGTACTGGATGGGTTAAACAAAAGGTTTCTAACGCTAGGCATCTTTTGATTTAACTAAGGCGTTTGATTGTGTTGATCAGAAAATAGTGCTCCAGATGTTGGACTATTATGGAATACAGGCAGTAACTCAGAGTTGGTTCAGCTCTTACTTTAACAGCAGAGGGCAAAAGGTCATTATTCACAGTGTTGAGAATGACTGTGAAGTGGGGCCTGAGTGGGGTACGGTCAAATGGGGGGGGGGGGGGGTGTCCCAGGGATCAGTTCTGAGGCTACTCCTCTTACTTATTTACATAAATGATATACCCTCGAGTATTACAGGTAATTACAAAATATTTCTGTTCGCTGATGACACTAGCTTGGTAGTAAAGGATGTTGTGTGCAACAATGGTCTGCTTTCAAATAATGCAGTTCATGACAGAAGTTCATGGGTTGTAGAAAACAAAATAACGCTAGATCACAGTAAGATTCAGTTTTTACAGTTTCTGACACACAGTCCAACAAAACCCGGCGTTTTAATAGCAGAGAATGGGCATATAATTTAGTGAAACTGAACAGTTCAGATTTCTAGGTGTTCAGTGTGGTGTCACCGCCAGACACCACACTTGCTAGGTGGTAGCTTTTAAATCGGCCGCGGTCCGCTAGTGTACGTCGGACCCGCGTGTCGCCACTGTCAGTAATTGCAGACCGAGCGCCGCCATACGACAGGTCCAGAGACAGATCCTAGCACTCAGCGCAGTTGTACAGCCGACGTTGCTAGCCATGGTTCACTGAGAATTACGCTCTCATTTGCCGAGACGATAGTTAGCATAGCCTTCAGCTACATTTGCTACGACCTAGCAAGGCGCCATTACCAGTAAAGATATTGAGATTCTATTAATGTATCATCAAGAGCGATGTTCTACAAATGTGGATTAAAGTTAAGTATTCCAGAAGCTACGTACTTTTCTTTGTAGCATTTATTACGTATCCTGTTTCAGACCTCACGCCAGCCTGCGTGAGTTTAAGCGCGTGCCTTTCGGCTTCCTCTCATTGTGTCTAGGCTGTTTTGTCTAGACACAACATTCAGATAGATAGTAAATCGTCGTGGAAAGCTCAGATTCAGGATCTTGTTCAAAGACTTAATGCTGCCATTTTTACTGTACGAACGGCATCGGGAAGTAAGCGATCGCTCGACACGATACGTAGTATATTTTGATTATTTTCATTCGCTTATGTCGTATGGTATTATATTTTAGGGTAACTCTTCCCATTCTCATGGGATATTTTTGCCCCAGAACTGGGTAGTTCGGACAATAAGTGGTGAAAATTCGCGAACACCTTGTCGACCCCGGTTCACTAGTTTCGGTATTCTAGCATTGCCCTCTCAGTATATATATCCTTTACAGTCATTTCTTGTTAACTGTATCAGCCTATTCCCAAGAATTAGCAGCTTTCATTCAGTTAATACTAAGCAGAAATCCTTGCTGCATTTGGATCGCAGTACCTTGACTCTTGTGCAGTATAGTGTTGCATCCATTTTCAATAAGGTACCACAAGATTTCAAAAATCTTAGCAGTAATCCACGATCTTCCAAATCGGAATTGAAAAGTTTCCTCATGGGTCACTCCTATTCTGTCGAGGAGTTCCTCGAACAATTAAGCTAATTTCTATGTCATATTGTTGATTGCGCTTACTTAAACTGATAGCTTGTCTTTTTTCGTGTTCATAAACATTTTATTTTATCTGTTATTACCTATATGTTGTAATTGCATTTACTGACACGTTTCATGACCTTGCAGATTTGCTCCTCAATTTCGTCCAACAGAACTAAACGTGTAAAATAAAATAAGAAATCTTGTTCGCAATTATGGTGAATTTATTAATAAGTGAAATCACTTCGAGTCGATCACTCAGACTCATTACTAAGCGTCGATGTCGTCTCACTATCATCTAGGGTCCCTCTCATGGATTCATTGTCATATATCAGCAATAAGTTCAAATCCGATATAAAACTTCTATTTAATCATACCATTTCCCCGATATACTGGTAATTCAGCTTCAAATATTTTGAGCAAATCGATGATATTGCCATGGGCAGACCTCTCTCCCTTCGGGTAGCAAACTTTTTTATGGACGACTCTAGAGTGAGATTTGACCCGGCTGAACTTAAACAAATTAGCATTGCCAGCTGGGAGTCCCCACCTGTGAAAGCTCGGCCGCCGAATTACAGGTCTTTTCAGTTGAAGCCTCATTGGGCGACTTGCGTGTCGCTGCTATCAAATGATGAGGACACACAATCCTCGAACGTAGAAAATCTCCAACCTGGCTGGCAATGGAACCTGTGTCTCCTGTATGGCAGTCAGACATGCTGACCACTCAGCTAAGTGAGCTAAGTGGCCTTCTGGGGATAAGCAATTGATACTTTTGTAGGGTGGCCCGACGGCGAAGATGAAATGTCATGCTTTTTGCAACATCTGAATTCAATCCACGAGGACAGTTTACGATGGAAGCGGAGAAGTGCGGCATTCTGCCGTTTCTCGACGTCTTAGTAAATCGGAAATAGGATGGATCATTGAGGCATTCCGTCTACCGTAAGCCCACACATATACACCTGGATCTGCATGCATCTGGCTGGCACCATTCGTCGCAAACTATGGGCTTCTTTCAAACGTCGGTGCACCAGGCACTTGCGTCTGATAAAGACTCCCTTGCAAAGGACTTGGAACAAATACAATCTCTGTTCAAAGAGAGTGGATGTTCTACACATTACATCAGCCTGGTTCTAAGAAGGAAGAAATGGAACGGCCCATGCGAGCAAGAGGAGGAGCAGCTCAATTCCAGGGTGTTCGTGCCATGTTTTGGCAACATTTCGTCGAACTTAGATAGAATTCTAAGGAACATAATGTCAAAGTAATATTCCAGCCATCTATAAAGACGTGTTTTCTTCTTGGTTCGGTGAAGGACGATGTGGGATTACGGAGGGCTGCAATGTATGGAGTACCATCTCAGTGTCGCAGAGCCTACTTTGGTCAGACCACACACGCAGTACATGGAAGAGGCGTTGAATGTGATCGCCACACTCGCCTTTCTCAGCCCGGTAATCAGTTGTAGTCAAGCATTGTATTCCCGTAGGAAATTCTGTGCCTTTGAATGATTCTAGGTATTGTTCTTCAAAGGAAATCTTGGGCTTAACAAGATCCTTCTGAGATTCAGTTATTAAGGAATCAGTGGATGTATGTTTAGTGTAAGATCTTATAAATCGTGATGGTGGATTTAAACAGGATGGTGTGTGGGACCTAGTGACTTTTTTAATATATACAGGAAGGAAATGTTTTATGGCTAGTGAGACATCTAGCGATGATTATTTTTCTATAATATCTTAATTTTAAATCTGCGAGTCCACATTCTGACAGACAGAGCACTTGTAGTATCACCGTTATGTACCTAATGCAAACCATAGATGGAGCAATATTCGCTCGACAGGGGTCGCTCATATAATAGCTGCTTCTGTGCGTGCATGTCCACACCAATGTTTGATATACAGTAAGAGATCTGAACCAACAACACCAGTGTAAAACACTCATCTGAAGATGCATAAATGGTTGTCAGCTGAAATATCATGGTAAGAAGTCGATGTTGTCTGGCTGTAATACCAAAACTTCACAGCAGGGAAATTTCAAGAAACATTATCCATGATTGCCAGTACCCCAGTGGGCGTCCTATTAAACGGTCCTACAATATTAAGTCCGCTCATTTGAAAGGCTTCAAATACCTTTGGTAGTCTTTGCAAAGAGATTTCTTGATGACTAAGATCAGCTCTTTGTACATGATACACATAGTCCTTCATATGTTACTCGCGGTCATTTTTTATTGGTTGCCACCAGAATTTCTCGTCTACACCTAGTCAAGCACTTGTATGTGTCACAAACTGTGGTGTAGACGTGAATGCCTGCCAGTCTTCGCTGGTCACTTGTTCTGTCTGATCCTTGATCAGACTTGTTCCTAGTACATTTAGCTCTGCAACTTCCCTATTTCGAGTAACTGAATTTATGCACTTCTTACCAGGTTTTCTGACCACTTCTTTACCAAACTTGCTGAGTTTGAATGCCTAGTTTGTTAACCTAATCGATGAGTCATTCAGGCCCAACAACCATTTTAAAGAAGTGTGTCGGAATAACTTTGCTCCATTTTCTTCAGCTACCATGATGCATACACTAGTGGATGTTCCTGCCTATTTACTGTATGTTCGGCTTCAAAATACAACCAATGACCCCAGTGATGGTTTCACAGGAGAGGATAAATCCCTTCCTGACATCAGGAAAGACTAGTACCAGATCAGAAACTTATGCTGCAGTCAGTACATCAACGCTGATTCGTATACTGCTGACTACTGTGATTTCATGCTCATCCTTAACGATTCAAGGATTCCATGGTACGCACAAAACTGTACGAATTCGCAGTAATAATTGCAGAAACCAATGAATGACTGTAATTGCTTTGTTGTTTGGAGTGCTATGAAGTTCTGGATTGCCTCTGTTAGGCAAGGATTGGTTTTAACACCTTTCACATTAACCACATACTCGAGGTAATTTTACCTGTGTCCATGTGAAAGATACTTGTCTATGCTAAGCATAAGATGTGTAGATTGTTGGCAGCTGAATATGTCTTCCAAATATTTCACATGCTCTGGCATATCCTTCAAGAATACGATAATATCGTCCAATTATACCATGCACGTTTTCAACCTTAAACAACTTATAACTCCGTTTAAAGACCTTTGGAACGTAGATGGCACATTTTTCAGCCCAAATGGCATCTGTTAATACTGGTGAAGTCCCCATGAAACCATGAAAGCGGTCTTTGGTCTATCCTTCAGGTTTATGTCCAGCTAGTGATACCCGTTTCTTAGATCCATTAAGTACTGACACTGGCTTTGGGCCTCTATTGTTTTTGCAATACTGGGGATTGTATATGCATCTGTCATGGTCTTCGCAACAGAATATGTACTTCCTGGTACCACCTGTTGACTTTTACTGCATAACGATAATATTTGCACCTCATGGGCCATCGGTGTACTCTACTACACCTGCCACTAACTGCTGATCCATAAACTACTCCATTATAGGTTGAACATGCCTCACTACGGAGTACAGCTTCCTATGAGCTGGCATGTTATTCCCAATAGGTATACAGTCCTTGGTAGTCAGTGTTGCTGTAAAGGACCTTTTATGTTATATAAATACATAAATGGTAGTAGCAAAGCTTTCAATTCCTGCTGATAACTGCCGTACGAGTGACCCACCTTTTCTTGTTATGCTGCTGTCTCGACAGTTTGCTTACGGCTCAGGTCATCACATGACAGATCATTATCTTCCTTATGTAATACCTCTAACGTGGCAACAATTAAGCCCATAAACCAACTAACCATATCAATTCCAAACTTGTCCAGGCTTAGACGAACCATAAATTCACAATTAATATTACTTATGTGTGATATGCATGACGTAATGCATTCTATGAAATTCTTTACTTTCCTTTAGTAGCTCTATCATGTATAATATTTCCCATCGCAAATCAATACCAACTGAAGTCTACACTGAATCCCATATACCTGCTGGTATTTTATCATGAGAACTAGTCTGTAGCATATGTGTTTCCAGTTTAGACAGCGACACATTTGTGAGAGCTGTGCCTTGCGAGACTGCCTTTCTTGCAGCTGTATCGCCCTGTGGAAACGAAGTCCCACTGAGTTCCACTGTATATGGCGAATGAACGCTTTTGGAATGATGACTGACAAGAAAATATAGCCCAAAGTTTGCTGAGCACCCTTCATCTACACTCCTGGAAATTGAAATAAGAACACCGTGAATTCATTGTCCCAGGAAGGGGAAACTTTATTGACACATTCCTGGGGTCAGATACATCACATGATCACACTGACAGAACCACAGGCACATAGACACAGGCAACAGAGCATGCACAATGTCGGCACTAGTACAGTGTATATCCACCTTTCGCAGCAATGCAGGCTGCTATTCTCCCATGGAGACGATCGTAGAGATGCTGGATGTAGTCCTGTGGAACGGCTTGCCATGCCATTTCCACCTGGCGCCTCAGTTGGACCAGCGTTCGTGCTGGACGTGCAGACCGCGTGAGACGACGCTTCATCCAGTCCCAAACATGCTCAATGGGGGACAGATCCGGAGATCTTGCTGGCCAAGGTAGTTGACTTACACCTTCTAGAGCACGTTGGGTGGCACGGGATACATGCGGACGTGCATTGTCCTGTTGGAACAGCAAGTTCCCTTGCCGGTCTAGGAATGGTAGAACGATGGGTTCGATGACGGTTTGGATGTACCGTGCACTATTCAGTGTCCCCTCGACGATCACCAGTGGTGTACGGCCAGTGTAGGAGATCGCTCCCCACACCATGATGCCGGGTGTTGGCCCTGTGTGCCTCGGTCGTATGCAGTCCTGATTGTGGCGCTCACCTGCACGGCGCCAAACACGCATACGACCATCATTGGCACCAAGGCAGAAGCGACTCTCATCGCTGAAGACGACACGTCTCCATTCGTCCCTCCATTCACGCCTGTCGCGACACCACTGGAGGCGGGCTGCACGATGTTGGGGCGTGAGCGGAAGACGGCCTAACGGTGTGCGGGACCGTAGCCCAGCTTCATGGAGACGGTTGCGAATGGTCCTCGCCGATACACCAGGAGCAACAGTGTCCCTAATTTGCTGGGAAGTGGCGGTGCGGTCCCCTACGGCACTGCGTAGGATCCTACGGTCTTGGCGTGCATCCGTGCGTCGCTGCGGTCCGGTCCCAGGTCGACGGGCACGTGCACCTTCCGCCGACCACTGGCGACAACATCGATGTACTGTGGAGACCTCACGCCCCACGTGTTGAGCAATTCGGCGGTACGTCTACCCGGCCTCCCACATGCCCACTATACGCCCTCGCTCAAAGTCCGTCAACTGCACATACGGTTCACGTCCACGCTGTCGCGGCATGCTACCAGTGTTAAAGACTGCGATGGAGCTCCGAATGCCACGGCAAACTGGCTGACACTGACGGCGGCGGTGCACAAATGCTGCGCAGCTAGCGCCATTCGACGGCCAACACCGCGGTTCCTGGTGTGTCCGCTGTGCCGTGCGTGTGATCATTGCTTGTACAGCCCTCTCGCAGTGTCCGGAGCAAGTATGGTGGGTCTGACACACCGGTGTCAATGTGTTTTTTTTCCATTTCCAGGAGTGTAGTTATGATAACACACCCATATACTCCTGGTAACCCCTAATACCGATACTGAAACTGTGAAACTGACCAATTTTGTACCCAAAGACACAACATTATTATAACTAACTCCACACAATTTATAACGTGAGGGTCGCAGTCTCTTTCTGCCTGTGAGGTCCAGATTGACCTTTCTGTCTGAATCTATAGCATCTGAGTTCCGCAGAAGAAAAATGGTCGTCCGTGCATGTTCTAGTCGCAATATAGACCTCCTCCAACTGCGACGCGACCTTAAGAGCTAGAGCTAGGTCCCCAGGATTTTCTATCCTTTCCCTCCATGACGTCTCTGCGAGGATACCTTGTAGAAATACCTCCAGTGTTCTATTCTCGGCTTCTCACTGCAAATTTCTATCTGCTTCTCCATTTTGCGTCAGCTGGTATGTATGCTGACTGATCTTCCATATTTTATATTGAAAGGTTTCTACTTGTTAAAGTACTCAGTTCTCCGAAAATACCTTGTACTGTTATGTTTTTGATGACATGGTCATAACTCATCAGCTAAGTGCTGGAAGTCCCTGCCTTACGAGAACTTTGTGATACAACATGTATGTCTTTTCTTCGCCCTGTCACTCGCAAATAGCCACACGGAGAATAATCTCGCGTAACCAACCACTCAGTGCGACGGTAGCCTAATCAATGAACGTAGTTGAGTCTCTACTTGAACTGCCACAAAAAGGTGTTATTAACGTAGTTACCGAAGGATCGAAAGAATCTGTCTTGGCTTCCTCATACCCTGATTCTGACTGCTGAATCGCAATTTGTAAAATGTGTACCTACCTACGCTATCCTTACTTCTTCTGCTGTTGCTGGGAGTTTAGCCCTGACAATACTTGTACTCGCTCTGTCAAAGTGGCAACAGACTCACTCATAGTAGCAGAACGTGTGTCTGACATTTTGAGTAGTTTACTATTGCCGTTTACAAGAAAAAAATAGAAAAACTGTACCTCCAAGACATGAACAATAATCAAACACTACTCTCTCTGGTGTACCATCGCCCAACGAGACTCAGAACAGTTTTGTGTCACAAGCCCAACTCGCCCATAAGTGAGTGACACCGCTTTGGTATGTGGCAGGTCATTTCCTGACAGGCTACAAAACTTATAGAGAACTCTATCCCTCTAAAGACTGACAAATCTACAGGTTCTTGTGGTTTCACAAATGACATCTCAAGGATACTACTGATGTGTCTACAAATTGACATGAAGCTGCACAAATACACTCTGAAACTCTTCAACGAGGAAAGAGATCACACTCCACAACACATTGTGCTGGTACGCTAGACGGCGCTGTAGCCTCAGCCACACCACCAATGAAGTCTTGAGGGGACAGCCAATCCTGACACCAATGATTTGACTCTCTTGCCTGGGTCACGATGTACTCAGGAAGTTGAGCATAGACTAGGGATGAGTGGTCTCGTGCATGCCCAGAGGCGTCAGTGATACATCAGTATCTGTAATTACGTTCAATTGTCGTGTTGAGTGTACAAAGGTGTAAGTGATTGCTGACCTGCAGTTGGCAGCCGGTTGCAAATGAATGAGCCATGAAGGGGTACTTATGTCTCATCCGCTAGTCTTGACAATGGTGCTGTAGATCACTGCCATGACCGCATGCTGTGTTGGTGACGGCAGCAGGGCGAAGAAAGGGGCTGCCCACTCAGACACTCTGTGATGACCCAATGGGGCTGTCACCTCAGCACTCTGAAAAGCAGCCCGTTGTGTGCTCAGGTGGACTGTGCTCCAGCATGCATGCATATGGTTGTGAAGAACGTCGATCAACCAAGACTGAATCAGATAGTCATGGGCTGGCCAGAAGTTTGTGCGGACACGCGTCGCCTGTTCAGTGCGAAGACAGCAGTTGGCAGGTCTCCTGTGATGACCCATCGGTAGTGGAGGAGGCCTGGCCACTCGCACAAGCCTTCTCACCTACGGTGATCCAGTCGGCAGCAATAGCAGACAACAGCTGCGGTACGCATCCTCTTGGCTGCCTCATGGTGTTGAAGTCAGGCTGGCCATCATTGATCAGATTGTTTGAAACTAAATAGACTGCCATTCTGTCTCGTCCTACAAAATTGGACAATGGCAGGACAACAGAATGAAATTTTCTCAGTTTAACAGGCCGACCCCGCGCCTATGACATGATGATTCTGGCTGTACGAAAGCATTTGTCCTCATTTACCATACCCATTAGTGTTCCTTGCCTCGCTGTGTTACTTCAATAACCATTATGTGTCGGCAAGATCGGTTCTTTACTGCAGCTGTCTGATTTTGTAATGGTGCTCAGACGGTGAAATTAAGTGGCATTACCTCACAGAGCCTTTTCAAGTAGCACAATGCTGCTTGTGTTCTGTGGTCTGCTGCATTGGCGGAAGCCCTTGTTATGCTGATCGGCAAATCAGCCCAGTGAAACATATTGTGTTCTGAGTTAGCCAGGTAGAACATCAACAACACTGTAAGCCCGCACAACAGTGTTGTTCTGTTGCGCAACAGTGATATGGAGAGTATGGTGTCAGTGCAATGCTCTCCCAGTTGTTGTAACTTTCCAGACTTCAGAGAAGATATTTGTCATTTAAGTAGCTTCTCAGCTAGCATCACGATGCTAAGTGCACCTCGTTCACGTCGTCTGACGAAGGTAAAATACCTAACATTACAAGAAAATGGAACCGGACGCTGCATATCACAAATGCTTATTGCTGTGCCAGAGATGCAGCGATTTTATAGCACAATTTTAAAGGAGATACATTATCATACAGCATTATCAGTGAAAAAATGAGTCTATATAACAGTTTCTGTTGTTCAAATTTTAGGAATCAGGATCTTCATTTAGAAGTATTCAGAAAGCTGATATATGTTTGGACAAGATTATTCCACTATTTTCTTCAAAAGTTAACAGCTATTTTTGTTCCCAACATGTAAGCCGTGTATATTCTTGAACTGTTCACAATATTAAGACGCTATGTAGAAAACAAAAGTGGAAGACATGTGGTAAGTTATTATCTGAGCTCCACTACAAGCTATTCATTTCGTCAGCAGTAGATGATCTGTTGACAAGACGGTACACAAAATGATGTAATAGACATTAATTCATATGCACTATCTGCTTAGGAGACAACCTACACTTCCCGTACGCAGACTAAGTAACTGCTAGTTTGTAACCGGAACAGAAGAGAATCGAAGCATTTGAGATGTGGTGCTTTATACGAATGTTGAAAATTAGGTGGACTGATAAGGTAAGGAATGAGGGGGTTCTACGCAGAATCGGAGAGGAAAGGAATATGTGGAAAACACTGATAAGGAGAAGGGACAGGATGATAGGACATCTGCTAAAACAGGAGGGACTGACTTCCATGGTACTAGAGGGAGCTGTAGAGGGCAAAATCTATAGAGGAAGACAGAGATTGGAATACGTCAAGCAAATAATCGAGGACGTAGGTTGCAAGTGCTACTCTGAGATGAAGAGGTTAGCACAGGAAAGGAATTCGTGGCGGGTCGCATCAAACCAGTCAGTAGACTGACAAAAAAAAAAAAAAAAAAAATGTTTGTAACCGATGTTCAAACGTGATTCGAAGACACTGGCGAAAGAACACTCCAGCCATGGTTGTAGCGTATGTTAGTATCCCAAGACGTTCATCGCAGCTGTCAACTGCATGCTTCTACGAAAATAAACCTTGCATCCTTGTTAAGAGTTATCTATACTGCTGGGCTGCTACTCGCTTTAATATCTTGCGACAGCAGCAGCAATGACGGCGGCCGGCAGCGCTGAAGTATTAAAAGTCGGCGCCAACTTCAGACGGCGCCTTTGTTCGGCTCGCAGCCTCGGGTTCCTACACCCCTCTGACGGGTATGATTAGCTCAGTCGGTACTACTACCCTTCCTCTGTAGGGGAAGAGTGTGAGCTTTGACACGAGCCAGGACCGGGAACTCTGGCAGGCGGAGGGAACGCAGAAAGTGGCGTAGGCACCGGAAAGAAAACTGCGTTCGCTGTGGTACCCGAGATGCGAGGGTGGATCAAAATGTAATGCCACCTGTGTCGTAAAAAATTTGATAATGAAACTGTTATAGATTACAGCCCGAATTGTCCTATTGATAACACTACCGTTTAACATAGTCGCTGTGCATTTGTACACATGAGCGCCATCGCTGAATGCAGGCATCAAAACCAGTTCGGAAAAATTCTGAGTTTTGCTTCTCGGCCGATTTCTTTGTTCAGAATGATTCTACAGCTGATTTGAGTTGTAATGCACCTGTTTGTTCGAATCACTATATCAGGACGTCGTCAATTGGCGAGTGTGTCAGATGTTGTCGGCCGGCCTCTGGGTGGTTTATCTGCAATGTCCGTTTCTCTTTCACCAAACTTTTTCTCACAACGTCAGACATTGATAAAGTCCATCAGAGCATCCCCTTGCTCTTTCTTCATGGATGAGGTGAAAATCTGAATTTTTCTACCGAGCGAGATATCCCGGTGGTTAACACACTGGACTCGCATTCTGGAGGACCACGGCTCAAACTGGCGTCCGGGCATCCTGATTTAGGGTTTCCGTGATTTCCCTGAATGATTTATGGTAAATGACGGAATGGTTCCTTTGAACTGGCACGGCCAACTTCCTCCTCCATCTTTCCCCAATCCGATATTGTGCTCTGTCTCTAATGATCTAGTTGTCGACGAGTCGTTAAAAATAATCTCTTCCTCCTCTGAATTTTTACCCAAATAATTTTAATGCCCGGATTCAATGATGAAACAAATGGTACAAATCTATAGTGAGTATGTTGAACGGCATTGCTACGTGTGAATGCACTAATTCCTTTGTAATACGTTCGTCATTACACAATTCGTCAACCCTCATAAAACCACTGTAACCACACTGGGAGCCGTGCACAGATGAAGTGCCAGCAGAGATACCGACTACCCGTTTTGCAGAAACGTAAAAATTTGTTTTCGCTGCTCCTCGACAATAGCTCTTGCAGGCAGAGAATGCGCGTGTATTCTGCTGCTGTACTATGTTGCTGGGTTCAGTGTTACTTATACGTTCATCTGATATGTAATGTTAATTAGGTGGACAAAAGGAACTGTATCTCTCTTCGATGAATGGACTCTAATCAAGAACCGAAGAGCCAAAGAAGCTGGCACACCTACCTAATATCGTATAGGGCCTTCGCGAGCACGTAGAAGTGCCTCAACAGACTTGTCATGGACTCGACTAATGTCTGAAGTAGAGCTGAAGGGAACTGAGAGACTATGAGTCCTGCAGGGGTGTCCACAAATCAGTAAGAGTACGGCTGTGGGGGGAGCGGGGGGGGGGGGTGGAGATCTCTTCTGAACAGCACGTTGCAAGGCATCCCAGATATGCTCAATGATGTTCATGTCTGCGGAGTTTTGTGGCCAGCGGAAGAGTTTAAACTCAAAACAGTATTCCTGGAGCCACTCTGTAGCAATATTGGACGTTTGGGGTGTCGCATTGTGCTGCTGGAATTGCCCAAGCCCGTCGGAATGCACAATGGACATGAATGGATGCAGGTGATCAGACAGGATCCTAGAGTACGTTGTCACCTGTCGGAGTCGTATCTAGACGTATCAGGGGTCCCATATCACTCCAATTGCACACTCCCCACATCATAACAGAGCCTCCCCCAGCTTGAACAGCCCCCTTCTGACATGCAGGCTCCATGGATTCAATAGGTTGTCTCCATACCCGTACACGTCCATACGCTCGTTACAATATGAAATGAGACTCGTCCGATTACGCAACATGTTTCCAGTCATAAACAGTCCAATGTCAGTGTTTTAGAGCCCGGGCGAGGCGTACAGCTTTGTGTCGTGCAGTCATCCAGGGTACACGAGTGGGCCTTCGGTTCCGAAAGCCCATATCGATGATGTTTAATTGAATGGTTCGCACGCTGATACTTACTGATGTCCTAGTATTAAAGCCGCAGCGGAAGAGTTGCGCTTCTGTGACGTTGAACGATTCCCTTCAGCCGTTGTTGGCCAGGTTCTTGCAGGATCTTTTCCCGGCAGCAGATCTGATGTTTCACCGCATTCCTGATATTCACGGTACACTCATGAAATGGTCCTACGGGAGAGTCCCCACTTCATCGCTACCTCTGAGATGCTGTGTCTCATTGCTTGTGCGCCAACACCATGTTCAGACTCACTTAAATCTTTATAACTTCGCATTGTAGCAGCAGTAACCGCTCTAACAACTGGACCAGACACGTATTGTCTTATATAGGCCGACCGCAGCGCCATACTCTGCCTGTTTATATATGTCTGTATTGAATACGCATGCGTGTACCAGTTTCTTTGGAGCTTCAGTGTATTATGATGACTCTTCAAAAAAATAAATAAGTAATTAAATACAGACACCCCCCCCCCATGAACCATGGACCTTGCCGTTGGTGGGGAGGCTTGCGTGCCTCAGCGTACCGTAGGTGCAACCACAACGGAGGGGTATCTGTTTAGAGGCCAGACAAACATGTGGTTCCTGAAGAGGGGCAGCAGCCTTTTCAGTAGTTGCAGGGGCAACAGTCTGGATGATTGACTGATCTGGCCTTGTAACATTAACCAAAACGGCCTTGCTGTGCTGGTACTGCGAACGGCTGAAAGCAATGGGAAACTACAGCCGTAATTTTTCCCGAGGACATGCAGCTCTACTGTACCATTAAATGATGATGGCGTCCTCTTGGGTAAAATATTCCGGATCTCCGGGCGGGGACTACTCAGGAGGACGTCGTTATCAGGAGAAAGAAAACTGGCGTTCTACGGATCGGAGCGTGGAATGTCAGATCCCTTAATCGGGCAGGTAGGTTAGAAAATTTAAAAAGGGAAATGGATAGGTTAAAGTTAGGTATTGTGGGAATTAGTGAAGTTCGGTGGCAGGGGGAACAAGACTTTTGGTCAGGTGATTACAGGGTTATAAATACAAAATCAAATAGGGGTAATGCAGGAGTGGGTTTAATAATGAATAAAAAAATAGGAGTGCGGGTTAGCTATTACAAACAGCATAGTGAACGCATTATTGTGGCCAAGATAGACACAAAGCCCATGCCTACTACAGTAGTACAAGTTTATATGCGTACTACCTCTGCAGATGATGAAGAAATAGATGAAATGTATGACGAGATAAAAGAAATTATTCAGGTAGTGAAGGGAGACGAAAATTTAATAGTCATGGGTGACTGGAATTCGTCAGTAGGAAAAGGGAGAGAAGGAAACGTAGTAGGTGAATATGGATTGGGGGGAAGGAATGAAAGAGGAAGCCGCCTTGTAGAATTTTGCACAGAGCATAACTTAATCATAGCCAACACTTGGTTCAAGAATCATAAAAGAAGGTTGTATACCTGGAAGAATCCTGGAGATACTAAAAGGTATCAGATAGATTATATAATGGTAAGACAGAGATTTAGGAACCAGGTTTTAAATTGTAAGACATTTCCAGGGGCAGATGTGGACTCTGACCACAATCTATTGGTTATGACCTGTAGATTAAAACTGAAGAAACTGCAAAAAGGTGGGAATTTAAGGAGATGGGACCTGGATAAACTGAAAGAACCAGAAGTTGTACAGAGTTTCAGGGAGAGGATGTGGAGGCTTGTCTCACTAGGGGTAAGATAGATACTGCCTATAGGAAAATTAAAGAGACCTTTGGAGAGAAGAGAACCACTTGTATGAATATCAAGAGCTCAGATGGCAACCCAGTTCTAAGCAAAGAAGGGAAGGCAGAAAGGTGGAAGGAGTATATAGAGGGTTTATACAAGGGCGATGTACTTGAGGACAATATTATGGAAATGGAAGAGGATGTAGATGAAGACGAAATGGGAGATAAGATACTGCGTGAAGAGTTTGACAGAGCACTGAAGGACCTGAGTCGAAACAAGGCCCCGGGAGTAGACAACATTCCATTTGAACTACTGATGGCCTCGGGAGAGCCAGTCATGACAAAACTCTACCATCTGGTGAGCACGATGTATGAGACAGGCGAAATACCCTCAGACTTCAAGAAGAATATAATAATTCCAATCCCAAAGAAAGCAGGTGTTGACAGATGTGAAAATTACCGAACTATCAGTTTAATAAGTCACAGCTGCAAAATACTAACGCGAATTCTTTACAGACGAATGGAAAAACTGGTAGAAGTCGACCTCGGGGAAGATCAGTTTGGATTCCGTAGAAATGTTGGAACACGTGAGGCAATACTGACCTTACGACTTATCTTAGAAGAAAGATTAAGAAAAGGCAAACCTACGTCTCTAGCATTTGTAGACTTAGAGAAAGCTTTTGACAATGTTAACTGGAATACTCTCTTTCAAATTCTGAAGGTGGCAGGGGTAAAATACAGGGAGCGAAAGGCTATTTACAGTTTGTACAGAAACCAGATGGCAATTATAAGAGTCGAGGGGCATGAAAGGGAAGCAGTGGTTGGGAAAGGAGTAAGACAGGGTTGTAGCCTCTCCCCGATGTTATTCAATCTGTATATTGAGCAAGCAGTAAAGGAAACAAAAGAAAAATTCGGAGTAGGTATTAAAATTCATGGAGAAGAAGTAAAAACTTTGAGGTTCGCCGATGACATTGTAATTCTGTCAGAGACAGCAAGGGACTTGGAAGAGCAGTTGAGCGGAATGGACAGTGTCTTGAAGGGAGGATATAAGATGAACATCAACAAAAGCAAAACGAGGATAATGGAATGTAGTCAAATTAAGTCGGGTGATGCTGAGGGAATTAGATTAGGAAATGAGACACTTAAAGTAATAAAGGAGTTTTGCTATTTGGGGAGTAAAATAACCGATGATGGTCGAAGTAGAGAGGATATAAAATGTAGACTGGCAATGGCAAGGAAAGCGTTTCTCAAGAAGAGGAATTTGTTAACATCGAGTATAGATTTAAGTGTCAGGAAGTCGTTTCTGAAAGTATTTGTATGGAGTGTAGCCATGTATGGAAGTGAAACATGGACGATAACTAGTTTGGACAAGAAGAGAATAGAAGCTTTCGAAATGTGGTGCTACGGAAGAATGCTGAAGATAAAGTGGGTAGATCACGTAACTAATGAGGAGGTATTGAATAGGATTGGGGAGAAGAGAAGTTTGTGGCACAACTTGACTAGAAGAAGGGATCGGTTGGTAGGACATGTTTTGAGGCATCAAGGGATCACAAATTTAGCATTGGAGGGCAGTGTGGAGGGTAAAAATCGTAGAGGGAGACCAAGAGATGAATACACTAAGCAGATTCAGAAGGATGTAGGTTGCAGTAGATACTGGGAGATGAAGAAGCTTGTACAGGATAGAGTAGCATGGAGAGCTGCATCAAACCAGTCCCAGGACTGAAGACCACAACAACAACAACTTTATCGATGAAAAACATCATTATTGATATATGAGTACAAGGTTTCAAAAGTCGTCTATGCGAAAAGTGCAACGCATACCGAAAATACACAGATATCAGTGGATAGAACACCTCTCCAAGTT
The DNA here is from genome assembly GCF_023864275.1 of Schistocerca cancellata. Taxonomy (NCBI): domain Eukaryota; kingdom Metazoa; phylum Arthropoda; class Insecta; order Orthoptera; family Acrididae; genus Schistocerca; species Schistocerca cancellata. The sequence continues at coordinate 688,406,258 of NC_064630.1, read as the reverse complement.
TGTAACTCACTATCTCAAATGCTCAGTTTGGGCGCAGTTTGTAACGCGCCAAAGGTCAGTACGATAGTCGAACTCTTGCCATTCACGTCATAATGGACGTGAGCGACCATATCAAGTTTCCTTCCTTGCAACTATTCCAAATTAAGTGGTAGTATAGGGGGGAACAAACGATCATTGGCACAATCCCATGAAAAGAAATATCATATCGTCAGGTGACCGTGGGGGCCGTCAAAGAACAGGAGAGTCGTGCTGAGCAGCAAATCCAATCCTATGCTGAGGCAGTCATTCACTGAGGTAACCACGAATGTCTGAAATAATGTATGATGAAGGGACGTCTTGTTGAACAGTCAAACATCCGCCGATTGGCTGCAATTGCGACGTAAACCTTAGCTGCAACATGGTCAGATACACAAAAATATTCACAGTTTTCTCCAAAAATAAAATGACGCCAAATACTTTTGAAGGGGACATGGCACAAAAGGTGCCAACTTTTGGTCATTTCTGAGCATCTTCCACAGTCTTCTGTCGATGTTCTGCGTCACAGAGACGCACGTTATGACGATTCACTGTCCAGACACAAGAAATGTGCATCGCTACTGCACTGAAAACCAATGTCCGCCCCGACAGCTGAGTGGTCAGCGTGACGGATTGCCGTCCTATGGACCCGGTTTCGATTCCCTGTTGGGTAGGGGATTTTCTCCGCTCAGGGACTGTGCTCTCTTCGTCATCATTTCATCCCAATCCTGCACGCAGGTCGCCCAATGTGGCGTCGAATGTAATAAGACCTGCACCAAGGCGGCCGGACCTGTCCTTCTGGCCAATGACGCCATACGCCCACTTCATTTCACTGAAAACAAATTTCTGTGAAAAACCATCTAGCAACCACCGAAAGTTACTGCAAAAGTGAGAACGAACCCCATGATCCATTGTAGTCAGCACATTTAACATCTGCAGCCGGCGTGGAATGTGGGAGACTTTTGACTGCAGTATCTGGAGCTCTGAGCTCCCGCGAGCCGTCCTTTTCTGGGATCTTGATGAATGTTTCCAGCACACACTCACCCTTTTCTGCTGATGGTCCCGACCGGGTTGTTTCTTTTGCACCACATATGCAGCCAGGCTCACGAAATGTGCTTTACCACTCGTGAATTGTTTTCTCTCTACGAACTTTTACATGATATTTCGTAGCAAGTCGTCACTGAACCGTCACAACTGATTCATGTTTAGCGAATTAAAGGGCACAAAACGTACACGTCGTTACACTACACACTATGTTCTCACTTGCTTGTCCCCTACTGCTGCGCTTTGCTAGTACATCACGTCTTGTACTATGAATCTAAACATGGAGGGACGCTCTATGCGATGCATGCCTTCAGTATCTTGAGCACCATCAAACAAAAAGCAAATCGACGGATTTTACCTTGGTCGTTTACGGAGGAAATAACATACATAAATTTCAAAGTGCCGCGTCAGGAACTGCTATGACCCGTATGGATATTGGGAGCCGTCTTAGTGTTTGCTAGGAGAGCTCGATTACCACGTGAGACCTTCTAGGTTCGGATTATGGCGGGGAAGACTGCTGGACGTTGTGGTGGCTGCAGAGAAACAGTTGTTGGGGGTAAATGTTCTTTATTACTCTCTTAGATATGGACAATTATTTGGGTACATGGTCGTGTCTGGAGCGGCTTGCCTCGTCTCATATTACCGGGTAGTTGGAATTAAAGTGTAGCCAGTCACAGAGGTACAGTATGGGTTGTAATTATCGTACGGCAACTGAACTTGTTAGATATTCTAACGCTTTAATTCGGAACCGATATACTCTAGAGAAAAAAATTAGTTCTAATTTTGGCTACTCGGTGCAAATCTAGCACTTGAATGTAGGAAAGAGATATGAAAATGTTTCATATGTAATGGATGAGGAAAGGGAGACTGACAGAAGACGTCATGCAAAGGCATAATGTCGATTTTATTATTAACTGCCGCTGATACAGTTTATTAAATATGAGCACCGCAGAGTCGACGAGATGCTGTACCCGTAAAAGGACCTGAACAGCAGTTGATCTCAGCAGTTCCAGTGGAATCTAAGCAACGTGTTCCTGTACAGTGGCCTGCACATCAGGTATAGACCGAGCATGTGCTTGGTAAACGTGTTCTTTTATATATCCCCAGAGCCAAAAGTAACAAAAATTCATATCAGATCATCTTCCAGGTCATATACCTGGAAATTCTCTAGTGAAAGGTTGCATTAATCATATCTGGTCGAAGACATAAGGTTTTACGCCATCTTGCGCGAAAACAATGGTTTCCATACAATTTCCCTCTTCCAAAGCGGTAATCGATGACTAGCAGACATCACGGTATACCTGACAGGCACTCTGGGTGTATTCACTTCGTGGAAGAACTGACTAAGAATAAAGGCACTCGTGAATCCACACCACACAAACACATACGACGAGTGTAATTTTCCTTAGTGCACAGCATATGCTTTAACAGTGGTCCAATTTCGGCAGTTTTGTTTACTCGCTGCACCCTGTAATGTAAAATGTATCTCGTCACCCCACAGAATATTGCGTGTCCACGTATCATCAACTTAGACACCTGCCAGAAACCGAAGAGTAAATTCAGAACGTGGTCGAGCGGTTCTAGGCGCTTCAGTCTGGAAACGGGTGGCCGCTACGGTCGCAGGTTCGAATCCTGCCTCGGGCATGGCTGTGTGTGATGTCCTTAGGTTAGTTATGTTTAATTAGTTCTAAGTTCTAGGCGACTGATGACCTCAGAAGTTAAGTCGCATAGTGCTCAGAGCCATTTGAACCATTTTTTAAAATTCAGAACGTAATTGTGGACCACGAAATTTCAGTTGTTACATTATCTGGATCTCTTGCGGTACCAACGTAAAATAAACGGCAAAACTTTCCGTACTATTTACCACGCGCTGCACCAATTCTCTTGAAGCTGCAGGAGCACTGTCAGTACCGGGGGTTCGTGCTGCATTGTCAGTTACAACAACAGCAACGTCGTTAACAACTTTCACCGGTACTTTCACCTTTTTCAAAACCTTTTAATGACATCGGGCTCCTTCTCAGAGCTTTCAGTCGGCGATACTCTCTCAGTGCAACATTGAAATTCCTGTTGTTCACACAAAACGGTTTTATCAATAGCGCACGATCTTCCTTCTCGATAGAAATACTGCTCACTCACGTTACGGCGTCTCAAATGACAGCGTTGATGACATACCGTCATAAAAACTGTGCACAGTACCAGATTTGCAACTGGTGGCCACAGTTGGGTACCGTCAAATGGCGCTGCCCAGAGACAAATTCTGGGCCGACGGCTGGAGGGCAGTGGCGGGTGGCAGGTGAACTCCGGCGGCATTGAAGTTCGGGGTCATCTGTTCGCGCCTCAGGCCATGAGACACCGGCAGCCAAGTCGGGGAATGTTCCCGTGGAGATTGATCACGCTGTGTTGGCTGCCAAGGCCCGTTAATAGTCAGGTAGCGATCGGTGGTTTCAGTGCCGGAGACGGCTTAGATGACCTGCGTCGTAATTACAGGATAGGCTCCGAGGCTGCCAGGGTATTATGGCATTGCCTAGCTGTGCCGATGACAGGATCGCTCTGGCAATTGAAATGCAGCTGCCTGGCTCTTACCTTGCAGAAGAAGCCCCGTTTCTGAGTCACGCGGAATCATCTTGAACAGAAACCTAGGTACAGTGTTATCATACGGTTGTGGATCAAACAGCAGACACTCCCTAAAGCTTCTTCACTGTCCCAGCGGTTGAATCCCTCGCTGTCGAAGGATCTCATTCATGCTGAGCTACTGAACAGCTAGGTGGCTGTCTGTAGCTGCTACTGGAGGCTACGCCCAAGTAAAGGTTCTCTGCTCTGGCGGTGTTCTATCTCATTACAAAAGGTAGGCTCAAGTCAAAGGAAAGACATATGCTCAAAGAGTGACAATTCTAGGCCCAGGCCCTCGAATTTGATTGCCACCTACGTTCAGTGTCAACGTGCAATAACCACATAACCACTCACATGTGGCAGGTGGCAGCAGTAGCAATGGAAGGTATGCAAAACATGTCTGGCGGAAGTGGAAAACATTTCAGTCGTTGTCGTAATGTAGAACGGGGAGATTTATCTGATGTCCAAAATGGAAGATCATTGGCTCCCGCGCCAAGGGTAGAGACATTTCCAAAATGGCTAAGTCTGGAAACTGTTCATGTGTCACCGTCGTTAAAGTATGCCGTGCATGGAAAAATGGCGCTATCCATAAACGGCACCGAGGCTACTGTGGTGCACCACAGGCCGTAGATGATGGGGTAAACGACAACTACGGACTTGTGTATGGGCGAATAGGTGCGCCACTATTGAACAACTAACCGCCGAGATGAACCAAGGGGCTACCAACATTGTGTTTCCTCAACGGCTATTTAGGGAACGTAGCTGCTTTTGGGTCTCCGCAGCTGGCGCCTGGTTCATGCCCATATGCTGAATGGTATTCATCAGCCACAAAGGGTCGAATTTGCACTCCAGTACTGCAACTGAGTAGTGACAAGTGGCCTTTTCAGATGAATCACGATTTACACTCCATCAGTTGGCCATTAACGTGTCCGGCGTGAATCACCTGAAAACAAACACCTTGCAACTAGTATGGAACGTTATGGTCTGGGAAATGTTTTCATGGTATTCCCTGAGCGAACTCGTCATTCTGCAAGGCACAATGGATCAATACAGTTTCTTTTTCCTCCGCACTATGGTATCTACCAGCAGGTCAACAGAACGTGCCACAGAACTAGTAGTGCACATGTGTGGTTCGAAGAGCACCAGGATGAATGTACCTTACTACTATGGCCGCCAAACTACCCGGATTACTTTAGACCTTAACTTTTCCCGGCGGATTGAATGTTCAAATAATTTGCGGGTATGCTGCCGGGTGACGGCGTCGACCACCGCCGATATTTCGGCAGGAACACACAGTGCAGTTCTCAAGGCCCAACTGCAAGAAGGAAGCAATGTGCAAGGGAATTTAATACCTCGGTTCACAGAGGAGAAACAAGGAAGATACCACACAGAGAACAAGTAACCGCAAAGTCAACACACAACCAAAGATAACCAACATCCGAAATATCGATAGTGACTGTTAATCAACAGGTGAGGTAGCCCTAATTCTGTCCCTCTGTTTTTTGATGAGAGACAGAGCCGGATTCCAAGCAGAATTTAGACAAAATCCATCGTCTATGTTTATAAAATTGCTAGATAGTTAGATTTCAACAGTTTACTTAATGACACTATCCCAATAGCTGGACGTGCAAGCCAGAATCTCCATGTTGTTGTATTCCATAGGATGACCGGTGTCAAGGCAATGTTCTGCAATAGCAGATTTGCTCTTCTGTTGTAAGCGTGTGTGACGCTTACGTTCAATACACCAGTCTTCCACAGTCCGTATTGTCTAACCAATATATGACATGCCACTACTGCAAGGCATACGATAGACCCCAGCCTTACGCAAACCAAGATCATCTTTTACGGACGCCAACAGGGCCTTAATCTTAGAGGGTGGTCGAAAAACACATTTCTCATCGTATTTCCGCAAGATACGGCCAATCCTGTTAGAAATACTTCCTGTGTAAGGCAAAAAGGCCGTAGACTTAGGTGCCACTTCGTTGTTATCGTCACCCACCCGTTGCACAGAAGGCTGATAGCGCAACGCACGTTTGATCTGCCTCTCACTATAACCAATCTATCGAAAGGTTACTTCGAGATGTGATAGCTCAGCTGCCAAACTTTCAGGGTCTCAGATAACGTGGGCCCTGTGAACCAAGGTACGAAGTACTCCTTCACGCTGAGCTGGATGGTGACAACTAGCAGCTCGCAGATACAAGTCAGTGTGAGTAGGCTTCCTATAAACAGAATGTCCCAACGTATCATCAGTCTTCCATCTGACCAACACATCAAGGAAGGGAAGGCATCCACCCATTCTTTTCCACCTCCATAGTGAACTGAATATTCAATCCACCCGAGGTATTAAATTCCCTTGCACATTGCTTCCTCCTTGCAGCTGTGCCTTGAGAATGGCAGGGTGTGTTCCTGTCGAAATATCGGCGTTAGTCGACGACGTCACCCCGCAGAAAACCCGTAAATTATCTGAATACCCGGATTACAACCCAATCGATAATCTGTAAGACCACCTCGATCGCGCTGTTCACGCCGTGGATCGTCAAGTGAGAAACCCAAGCGCAACTGGTCACGATACTGGAGTCGGCTTTCCAGTACATCACTGACTCTCTTCCTGCGCGTCTCGCAGCGGTGAGCGCTACAACAGGTGGTTATTCAGGCTTCTGACAGATGTTCACATTAATATGATTGAAGAGTGTACATTTACGTATAAGGAACTCAAGACTTCGAGGTGATCAGTTAATATAGCAATATTGGAACATTCATGACTCAAAACTTCTTTTCCCAAGCAGCATGAAGTTAGTACACTGCTTTCCGAACCATGGAGCCGCTATTTCTCATTTGAGTGGGACCACAATTAACCCCTTTCCCGTCTACCCTGAAAGAAATACCCCTGGAAATATCTGAAATTGGACCTGTGTCATTCACATAGCAGATGCAGTGGCCACTCAGTTAACGTGGTGCAATGACAGTGTAACGTTTACAGCAAATAGGTAGCGTGGATTTTCCTGGCCGCTGATTCGTCAAAACATTCGAGACAGAAACTCCACAGTCGCTTATAGCAGAAGTGGGTGGCGGTGGTCGATGTGAGTAGTCGTATGCGCGAAGTCACAGATGGTCATTATTATTAATCTGAATAGAACATTCGTTGTTGATCGTTAATATTGATGCACTATAATCGACATTAAAAGTGAGTTAAGTTGGCAGGTTGCTTAGCTGATTCGGGGGAGGGGACTAGACAAGTCATCCATCCCATCGAATTAGGGAAGGAAATCGGCGATGCCCTTTCAAAGACCATCCTGGCATTTGCTGAAGCGATTTAGGGTAAACCTGTGCCGATGACAGGATTGCTCTGGAAATTGAAATGCAGCTGCCTGGCGCTTAAACTACCTCCGCCCGAACAGCCCATGAAGGCCCAACGGTGCCGACCGGCCGCCATGTCATCCTCAGCCCACATGTGTCACAGGATGCGGATACGGAGGGGCATGTGGTCAGCACACAACTCTCCCCGCCAAATTTGAGTTTCCGAGACCGGAGCTGCTACTTCTCAATCAAGTAGCTCCTAAATCAGGTAAACATGAATCAGGATGGCAGGACGCGGGTTTGAACCGTCATCCTCCAGAATGTGAATCAGTGTGGTAACAACTGCTCCACCTCGCTCGGTCGATTACTTAAGTGCATGAATTACTAAGCTATAACCTAAGTGAAACGCTGTGCATGATCTTGTGTTTGTATTGACAGTGTTGTGGCAAGGACAAATTAACTGCACCCCTTAAAACTAATTTACGTGTTGTTTCCTGAAAGGTAGACCAGCATTCTTCATATGTTCAAATGTGTGTGAAATCTTATGGGACTTAACTGCTAAGGTCATCAGTCCCTAAGCTTACACACTACTTAACCTAAATTATCCTAAGGACAAACACACACACCCATGTCCGAGGGAGGACTCGAACCTCCGCCGGGACCAGCCGCACAGTCCATGACTGCAGTGCCCAGACAGCTCGGCTAATCCTGTTGTCCTGTTGTCTCAGATCAATTTCAGCCACCACTTGATAAACAGAACCATACCCGTGTGTGATCTTCTGCCAGAGGGAGATCTGCAACCCTCCTAGTACCACTGGAGTCAACATGACCCCCTAAGCTCACTGAAAAATCATATCTCCCTTGTTTTCAAATATCTTCATTTTCAAAACATATGACTTTCTCTCTCAGTCAGTTGTACCTAATGATGTTCAGTTGATTTTTATATTGGCAACACATTAAAATTTATTCACAGCTTTTTGCACTGAGTACCACTGAGGTCATTATCTAAATTTCTTTTTATTTCTTGAAAGTGAAATTTATGAAAACAGAGTCATTACTGATATGATTTAGGTTTCCTTGAGACTTTTGAGATGTTAATTGAGATTTGTGCTAGGGAGGCCGTTCGACTGCGGTACCACGCACTGCTGCATTATCGGTACGGCTGTGGTGGAATAATAGGTACCTTTCTAGTAGTCCGCCCCCAGTGGCTGAGTGGTCTGTGCGACAGACTGTCAATCCTAAGGGACCGGGTTCGATTTCCGGCTGGGTCGGAGATTTTCTCCGCTCAGGGACTGGGTGTAGTGCTGCCATAATCATCATCATTTCATCCCAATCGACGCGCAAGTCGCCAAAGTGGCTTCAAATCGAAAGACTTGCACCAGGCGAGCGGTCTACCCGCCGGGAGGCCCTCGTCACACGATCTAAAAAAAACCTTTCTAGTAAGCAAGGAGACCTGGATTCAAATCCTGGCTGCTGCTCGAATTTCATTTCTTGAGCTTCTATCACTAGCGTAGATCATTACTGTTACACTGAGCAACTATAATGCATGTTTTTGATGTTAGTTCATTAAAATACTGCCAATATACCCTGAGTAAATTCTATGGGGTCTATATGACCCAGTGGTACACAGCGAAACAAAAAAATCCTAGTAGTACGAGGGTAAAAAGACTCAAGGTGAGTTATTGGAACGCAGCTATATCTACCTGACACTATAGAGATTCAACTGCAGCCCTTACTTATACGGCCATGCTGTTGTTACCAACCAGCGGAGTACGTCTTTTTGAAAGGAAGTGTTGTAACAGGAGCATCTGCCTTCACAAAAAGAAGGTGAGAGACGTTAAAGAAAAACATATATGCGCATACGATGGAGGTGATATGGTGACAGGATCGGGAATGATTTCGAGAAAACTGTCAACAGCCACAGCAGCGTAGAATAAGAGAGAAATTATGCTTTCGATACCGTTAAGGACAAACAGAATGCCACAGCAACTTTTTGTATTTTTTTATTGACTAATACCCAGCGAGTATACTTTACAAATGTTTAGAAGCCAATTTCTCCGTATTTCCTTCAAAATTTGTTCATCTGGTTCGACTTATATATATTCACAATAGTAGACAGTATCAATATATATAACGTCAATACAACCGGAAGTGTTGGATGTAGACGTGCGTTTAGTGAGTAATGCAATACAATTTTTTTCTGACGGCAGAACCCTGTTTTCAACACAATGTCCATTCATTACGACGGCCTTACACCACCTTACTGGGAAGACCTGTATGGTTCAAATGGCTCTGAGCACTATGCGACTTAACTTCTGAGGTCATCAGACGCCTAGAACTTAGAACTAATTAAACCTAACTAACCTAAGGAGATCACACACATCCATGCCCGAGGCAGGATTCGAATCTGCGACCGTAGCGGTCGCTCGGTTCCAGACTGTAGCGCCTAGAGCCGCACGGCCACTCCGGCCGGCGGAAGACCTCTATGCCCACATGGTATCATTATACACGTCGACGTCGGAGCCAACGTCTTGCTGCATCAATAACACCTCGCCATCATCTGCCTCTCGCTGATTACGTCCTTCATTGGGCCAAACTGATGGAAGTCGGAATGTGTGAGGACTGGGCTGTAAGGTGGATGACGAAGAAGATGAAGATGAAATTTTGTGAGCTCCTCGAGTGCGCAGACTTGTGTGTGGCCTTGCTTTGTTACGGAGAAGAAGAAGAGCTGAAGTCCTGCCATCAGTTTCTGAGGGCAGCACAGTATGCTTCAGAGCTGACTGTTGCACCATGAGGGGGCGGGGGGGGGGGGCATCTAAGAGAATAACCTTTTGTAGAGTCCCAGAAGACTGTCATCGCCATCACTTTAACTGTTGAGGGTGCTGGTTTGTACGTTTGATTTGGAAGAGAGGTGGTGTTGCTCCGGTCTATGGATTGCTGTTTTATTTCTGGTTCGAAGTGATGAACCCATGTTTCATCACCTGTAGAGATGTTCGACAAAAACATCACCACAATCAGCCTCATAACGCGTAAGCAATTCCGAGCAGTGGTCTTCGTTGCTCTTTATGGTCTTGCTGTTAAACAGTGGGCACCGAAATTCAGGGTTTCTGTGATTCCCGAAAATGGTTTAAGACAAATGCAGGGATGGTTCCTTTCAAAGGGTAGGGCCTATTCCCTTCCTCATCTTTCTCCACCCAACCTTTGCTCCATCTCTGGTGACCTAGTCGATGAGAGGAGATTAACTGCTAATTTCCCTTCCATGCCCTCAAGCAACACTTATCTGAGGAAGAACAAATTACTTTGTCGTAAAATTTTAGTCGTCTTTGCATCAAAATAACGCCCCATTACTAAGTAACGTACGAAACAAAGCAGCTGTGTTGTGAGAAAAGTGTTTTCACGATACGCAAACAGCTTTAACGTTTTTGAGTTATTCGTGTTGAGACGGAACTACCCTATTACTTGCCCTCTAATATGTCTTTGTTTTAATATGTGATGCCAATCGAAAGTAGACAAGGGTGAAGTAGTACATAAACTTTATTCAGTGAGGAAAGGAATTATCCGACCATTCAACAGTTCAAACGGTGTACACATTTTGTTTAATTATTCGTTTCAGATGTAAGGAAGGGTACACACCAGTTCTGTCTCTCTTTTAATAACACGAGAGTTAACGGACGTACATACCAATACAGAAATTGATGTCTTCATAAAGCACATAGCAGTACCGTCTGTGAGAAAACGAATTTACCGACCGACCTCAATTTTATTCTATGGCTGTAAAGTCTCTGGACATTAGTGCGGTGCGGATAAATGACCAAGTGTATCCATGACGTGGCTCCGAAACCATCCTCCGAATAAGACAAATTGTTCACCGGAAAGAGGAAGCGAACCAGTATCCTCCAGCAGACAGTTAATGAAGCTGACTGCTGTGTCGATGATACGAATTAGGTTCCTAACATACAGTTAATATTACGAGAAGGAAGGTTAGTTGGAAATGCCTCTTGCTCCTCCAAGCTATTAGAGGCGGAAGCTTAGCCGGAAATGGAATTAAGGGAGAGGTAACAGCCTTTCGGTTCTGGTAGATTCTAGAAAAAAGTAGCTAAATAACAATTTACACATGACCATCGTGGGAAATGAATCCTGTTCTGTCGGAGTAAGAACCTAGCGACTTAGGAACTATTTCGCCACTCTCAGTATTACTACAGCGTGATTCTCTTGTGAATGGCTCGTGTGTGTGTTGTTGATAGAGACAGAGAAGATGTGTACAGGTTGCGTGAAGTCTATGTGGCGACAAAATCACAAAGTTTTCAGACTAAATGGGCAATTTAAAATCAGTGGTCAAGCCTCCGTACCTTTCGTCGCTTGGATTTTCACAGATAATATTGTGGCATTGATACATACGGGCGAATTGTAGCAAACAATGCGCGAAGCATTGATGTGAGAGGATATTTCCGAGGAAACCACACTTTGCATTGTCGAAACCCTATAAAAGGAGACACGACGCGAGTTTTAGACAGAGCTTCGGAGAAAGACTTCTGGGTGAGAGACGGGGCAGCACAACGCGGTTTTGTTCCCAGATGTTGTCGACGCTGCCACCATGTACGCGCAAAAGTTAGTGGAGGGGACGTCGAAGCTGTTTGCGATCGTGGCGGAGGTACGCCGTGCTGTCGGAACTAGGTATGTCCTGTCCAGGACTGTGATAAGCTCTAGCTCATTTAATCTCCTGTTACAGACCATGTATGTAACTCTTGCTCATTTAATCTTCTGTTACAGACTACGTATGTCATCTGGTTTCTGCATACGACAACAACGGCGCCGCAGCTGGCCCTGAGAACTGTTTGCTAACGAGAGAGAGGAAGAGTTGCTGGCCATCAGACTGACATCACATGCTGGTTGCAGACACAGCGCAATGGAGCAACTTGGCTGCACGCAGTATTGGTGGGCATAGACGATGTCGCGTTTGGCTTGACGATTTGAACAACGGTTTTGTGTATGAACACTATAAACTAGTGTACAGAATTATGTAATAAAGCTGAAATACTAAAACTGATCTTGTTCGATTGTTGTATACGCATATGCGATGTAGTCGTTTCAGACTAAGAATAGATACTAGTGAAGCAAAAAATACAAAAGTATATGCGCTCGTAGTCAAGTAAAAATTTGTAAAATAACTCAAAGAAATGTTTCGAATGGCTCGGAGCACTATGGGACACCTGAGGTCACCAGTCCCCTAGAACGTAGAACTACTTAAACCTAACTAACCAAGGACATCACACACATCCATGCCCGGTGCAGTATTCGAACCTGGGACCGTAGCGGTCGCGCGGTTCCAGACTGGAGCGCCTAGAACGGCTCGGTCACAACGGTCGGCTGTAAAATAGCTTCAGACTACAAAACAGGAGCTTATGATCTTTTGGGGGACAAGTATCTCAGATACTAATGGTAGAAATGATCCGGCAGCTCGGTTTGCAACAACTATTTCATTTTGTCTGCCATTCTCAACTACTGCTCGCTATGAAGAGCGTCACTTTGTACTTACGAGTATTACTGTACAGAGGAGAGCGTCATTCTGACATGCATATTTAGTAATATTCTATTGAAGGATAAGAGTGGTGCCACCGCTGTTTGTTCTATTGATGAGTAAAACACCATTTGCTCAGTTGTATTGGACGTATTCCATTTCTGGTATGGAAGTCCTGCGAATATCTGTGCTCGTGACAAACCATAGCTGGCCAGATACGCGACTGGTCTCAGAATGGTACAACAGCCGAAATCGCGTTGGAAACTCATATTAATGACAGGACTGTGAACACAAGCAAACGGGACGTAGTTGAGAGGAGCGACAACGATACCCTCCATCATACAAAGCTACGTCCTTATAAATATGCGCTTGATGCTTCTGTTTATTCCTGTCTCACATATTAGTGACAGCGCTTTGCCCTGCAAATCTTGGACATTCCGAAGCCAAATGAACCTTGTTGTCAACGATACTCTGTTCTGTGTTAACCTAGTGTTCAACGTGAACGCCGAGTTGACACCCTTCAGAATTAATGACGGTTAAATGCGTTGGAACTATTTTGTAAATACTTTTTCGTTTCAAAAACTAGTATTTTATGCCTACCAAACGTTATTAATTAACAGGGCCACTTCTCACACCTCAAAGTACACGTGAATGTCATTAAGTGACGAAATACACGGAAGGAAAGAATCACAACGCCAAAAAGGAGTTACGCGACATAAACGAGAGTTGGTAAGAGACTTTCTACAGCTGAAAGATGACGTCTGTTCTCATTCCGCACCAGTCGCATAAGAGTACTGCTAGTAGCGCCTCTACCTGATGCACTATTAGGTTTGATTTAAATACATGCAGATTGGACATGGCGAGTTGGTGTCAGTCAAGAATGCCTCGAAGGCGACATAGACGCTATTAACAACACCTTACTGAGTTTGAACGAGATCGTGTACTAAGGCTACGAGAAGCTGGATGTTCCATCTGCGATGTTGCAGAAAAGCTCTTACGCCGTCTCGATACTATCCACCGTCGTGGCATCCGTTTGGCCACTGGCGTCTTTTACACTACCACAGTTGAGATTCTCTATGCAGAAGCTGCCGAACTACCGTTGTCCTACCTCCGTGACTTTCTCCTCAGCGGATATGCATGCTATTTGTTATCATGCATGACCACCCATCCTATGTCTCTTTCTTCGATGACTCCTTTGATCGCGAGTATGAGGTGCGTCCCTCTACTTTGTTACCTCCTGAGTTCGCTTTCGGCTCCTACTCCGGCAGGTTAACTTCACACTTCCTGCAACTTTCCCGGTGGATGTAAACCCTTCACCACCTTGGCTTCGTGAGGCGCCCCTTGTTCACCTTGGACTTCATTCGCTTCCTAAGGACACTACTCCAGCCTCGCTCTATCGCCTTCAGTTTCACGACATTCGCACGGATCTTCGCGACAGTACCTTTGTATACACTGATGGCTCTCTGACTGACCATGGTGTTGGGTGTGCGTTCGTCATTGGCCGAAACTCTGCTCGGTATTTGTAGCAGAGCTCTTCGCCCTGTATCAGGCCACGCAGAATATCCGGCGACACAGGCTTTTCAACTGCGTCGTCTACTCCAACTATCTCAGTGCCCTTCAAAGCCTCTGTATGCTGTACACCTTCCACCCCTTAGTGCAACGGGTCCAGGAAAGCTGTCACTTGCTCACTCTTGGTGGAGCCACTGTGATCTTTACGTGGATTCCTCGTCAAGTCGGTCTGACAGGAAAGGAGACCGCTGACGCTGCTGTCAAGGCTACAGTCCTCGTACCTCAGCTCGCTTTCTCTTACATTACCTCCGATGATCTCTGTCTTGCCGTCCGTCAGCACAAATGGTCCTCCCTTTATGGGAACAAGCTCCTGCTTATTACGCCTCTCCCAGCGGCTTTGACGACCTGCTCTCAGCCCTCACGCAGTGAGACCATTTTGGCTAGGATACGTATCGGGCACTGTCTTTTTAGCCATCTCCATTTGTTGAGTGGTGCTCCCTCACCACTTTGCACTCATTGCGTCAACCTCTGACGGCCCGCCACTTCCTGTGTTCGCCGTAGGAGTTATCGACAGTTTTAGCGAACCAAGCGTGAGCTGTCGATCGTGTTTTACTTTTTATCCGTCGTAGCAATATGGCGAAGGCCATTTAATTTTTAATTCATGACCTCCGTTTCTCTATGGTGTATTTTATAGATCTTTCTCCACCTCCCTGTTTCTAGCTGTTTTGTTTTCCGTGGATTGGGATTATAGTCGTCCGCCTGCTTTGCTAGGTGGTAATGTGCTTGCTTCCTGTGCAGCGGGCCTGGTTTCGATTCCCGGCCGGATTGGAGGTTTTCTCCGCTCGTGGACTTGGTGTTGTGTTGTCCTCATCATCATTTCATCCTCATCATTCTTGGAACGTAAACTCGACCAGACGTTGGGGACATTGTGAAACGAGACCAAATAACTTTCTTCCATTGCTCCAGGTTTTATGACAATGGCACAATCTTTTACTCTTATACGGGCATTTTCATCACTAATGATTGGATTCGAGAATCCAGATCGCCGCGCAGTTACCTGCTTGTGGAGATTCCTGCGTCTGGTTTTGTGTACACAGGTTTCGTGATTGTGACATTCGGTTCTGCAGTGACTTTAGCAGCTTCCTTCCCCTTAGTTTCCGTCTCACAATCCTCATCAATGTCCGTCTGTCACGATCGCTCAACAAAATTTGGTCCTCCTCGTGGTTTGTGAAAGTTGCTTGCTGAACTGCTTCACAAGTTCCTCTAAAAGTAAAAGTACTTGACAGAGAGCACATTATACGCATTTGAAAATGACGTGGAGTATTAGCTTTCATTCCAATATTTTCTGTACTATTAGCTCCTCAAGGGTTACCTAATTTATCAGTGGGTATTGTTAAAGCTTGTTAATGTGAACTGCTACAAAGGCACGATCATACGATTGAAGAATTAGCACTTCGTGAAGGGAACGGGCTGTATTTACAGGAAAAATCTTTTTGGTTTTTATTTGACGAGAAAAAATTTCTCCTTATACAGTCCTCCAACAACAGTGCTTATTAATGACTGTTTTGGTTCCGTATGTGTTTCCCTGAGTCACTTTATTCAAAATGTCTGAAAGATATGGGAATGCGATTTTGAAGCTCTAGACAGAAAGTGAAACTGATTTACAATGGATATCTTACTAGAAGATGGGTAATGGAAACGCTTTCGTAATTTACTACCTCCAGTGGAAATACCAAGATATTTCAAAAACTGTGCAATAAAGAATAATTACAGCACACTGAATCATCTAAAACTCAGAGGTGTGGACACTTTTGCTTAAAGCTTTTGAATTTTAGATACCGTAGCAGCTCTTTTAGCATGTAATGACAGTTTAACGTGGTATAAAGGTTAATCTAGCAGGTAAAAACTGTTTTTCACTCTACGTCACACATCAGATAGGTGATCAGGAAATCCTGGACAGAATTACTATAAAATGTGGAAAATGTGAACTCCATGACACTATTTCCGCCTTGTTGAAGAAGACAGACTAATACAACATTAAGAATCACTACCAAGTATATCAAATAGAGATCAAGACGTATATCTTGTGGATTATGGTGCTGAAGAAATAGCTGTTTCATTACACTTGAGGATACGCGATGGGTATCCTGTAGATGCATCAAATTATGCCTGAAAAGTGTCAAGTCGACACAATCGACAAATACTATCATCACTTGCCTACACGTTTTGTAAGTACTAACATCACTCTTTGTCAGCTCTCATTAGACACTGTGGTGAGTGAACGTGAATAAGAAGAAGATGAAGTCGAGTTGCATACTGAATGTGAGAGAAAAAAAGTTTAATTGACGACTCTGCTACTCGCTTCGAGTATCATTAGTATAAACCATTCGACCAACCACTTTTCTCTGACAACAATTCCATATAGATTTTGATACAAAATGAAAACATGCACCTACTTCTTTACCAGAGTGGTTTGTATATTGCACGAAAGCTTCTTCACGAAATAGGAATGCTGAAAGTTGCTGACATAAATTAAAAGAAGCTGTTAACTCTGCTTGTTTTCAGAAATTCAGTACCAATATTGATCATGTATGCAATCCCAGAATTAAAATGTTAATGAAAGCATATGCATTCTTTACGCCAAGTTAGACAGTCGCATTGCAGAACTCTAGTTGGTTACGACAGTTGAGCTGAAGGGATTTGTTGATGATCACGGACGTTTTTTGATTAATAATACAAATCGTACGGATACATTTGAACATTGTGCAGAATTGAGATCGTAGTAGTATTTTTGTGCAGAATTGAGATCGTAGTAGTATTTTTGTGCAGAATTGAGATCATTGCTGTATTTTTGAACTTGGTGACGACATACCGGTACTGAATGCCTGTTTCGATTTAGTAGCCTTGAAAATACTGTGCTGTGAGTGCTTGTTTAGATTTCATGACTGTATTTTGAATTTCCCGCCAACGCGATTTCATTTAAAGAGGATGGTATCATAATTAAGACATCATAGAAAAGGGGGCATGGCTTATCAGGTCAAGATCATGACGTCTCAAAATTAAACAAAGTCCACCAGTGTGCCTTTAGTCATACTACAATCCACAACTAGAGAAATTAAAAAAAAAAAAAACCTTCTGAGGCAGTTAAGCTGCTTCAGTCGAAGTAGAGGCCAGAAATACACTGCTTCAGACAAGTAATTTCACATTAAAGGCCACGATTCAGTTCATATATGTGAATAAAAACACCAACAGAACACGTGTATAGCTTTGGAAATTCCTTGGCGGAATACGATTCCAAGTTGCTCTCATAAATCAAAAACTATCGTTTGGTATAGAGCAAATAATAACGACATGGCATAAAATTTTTATTCTTGAAATATTATTCTGAATGCTTGAAAGGCTTTAGATCTTCTATATCCGTGTGAATCCTGTTCATTCAACGTATTATGAACGTAATTTTCATGGAAACCAAACCAACATTCTGTGAGAAGTCCAATTTATGTTGTGTTTCACTAAATTTCGCATAATTGCCTTCACTCCGATTAATTTAAAATTATTCTAAATGCAAATTGAATTTAAAGACTTTCGTAATTACGACGTATGAGTTGGTTGTCACAATGACGTCACAGGCTACCATTTAAAGTAAACCTGCCTCGTCAGAAGTGGGGTGTAATGTGGCAGTGTGGGGGGTGACAGATTTAAGGGGAAGCTGACGTGTGCTATGTGTCGCTTGAAATGGAGCAACGGTTATGTCTGAAGAAATATTATACTGGCAAGTGAGTGTGTTGATTCAGATATTGTTAGCTGAGCTGCCAGCGAACAATCAAACATTACACTAAGACAGACCACGTACCTAGTTCTCCAAATAAAAATAAAAACAATGATGGCAGGGGAGGTACACATATCAGCAGGTGATGTCGATTGAAGTATGTAGTATATTCATGGGCTTATATTAACTTGCTAGAAATAAAAGTTAAGTTGAGGGTGTCTGATGATCTAAGTAGTAAAGAGCGAGTTTGACAAGGGGAACTCACACAATGGCCTTGTGCTAATGTTAATAGTAGTTTTTTATATTATTAAAAATCCATATTAATTACTAAATTTAAATCTTATTTAACAAATATTGAATTTTTTGAGTTTTTTAATAAAAGTTTGATCTTTCTACATTTAATTAGTAATTTCATGATAACTTACTTTCATGCAGATTAGTAGTTCAAAATAGAAGGATGTCTATTATTAAAACTCGATCCCACAGGCGTTAATTACATTTTCCATTTGTTAATAAATAAGGAATAAAAAATAGGAAAAACATATTACCTATGAGATTCGAAACAACTATTTCAGTGTTATCAAATTTTTACACTATACCCTCAACTACAGGAGCTGTGTCCATAATCTCAAAATGTGATATATTTAGCAGCAGTCAGATATTTTCTTCTTTTTTAGAATTTTGCAAACAAATATTGAATCACAGTTTTTAATAAAAATTAGATCTTTCTGTATTAAATTAGAAACTGCATAAAAATATGAATTTTCACAATATTCTATCAAATTTTACTTATTTTCAAGCAAATTAGTACTTAAAAATTGAAAGATGTGTGTTATTTTAAACTCGATCCAATAGTCGTTAATTACGTTTCCATTTGTTAGTAAATATAGGATAAAAATTGGAAAAACTTGTTACTTATGATATTCGAACCAACTATTTTTTTAATGTTACCAGATATTAACACCATACCCTCAGCTACAGCAACTTTGTTAATAATCTTGAAATATGATATATTTAACAGTATTCAGATATTTTCTTATTTTCTTTGAGATTCTGACAAATTGATATCCAGCTGCGTTGAAAATCGTAGAACAACAGTCCATAAGATGCGATTGTGAGGAACGTTGTCAAGATGAACTGCAGACGATCAGCTGCCACCAAAGCTCTTCTAGACCCCTGCACCTCTGTCTTGTGTAAAGGATGAAGATACCTTCAACCATGCTGTAAAGAGCAAGGTAGGTTGTGACTAAGCAGCTGTAGCACCAAGGTGTTACCATACTTCCTGTCAACCATTTTTTTAGGTTCGATCTTGTACGGTCTTCTTATTTATTTTTGAAATAAGTTCTTTAGTTTCAGAACTTTTAACATATTTGTGACACTATTACGTACAAAAGTCTTGGAATTTACTTTTACTCTTTTCAGCAAACTATATTGTCAAGTTTTGGAAATCAGTGTACCTACGTTAAAACATAGGCGTTGACAGTTTGTGTAAATCTGCTAGGAGCTACTTCCTTGCTTGTGTTTGCACACTAGTTGCAACACCCTCACCAAATTCTGAAACATGAAAAGAAAATTTATCACACAGACAGCTGCAGCCACAGATTGCTTAGCTAATAGATGGTTTGCAAGGTATTAACTGCTTACGATACCCTCATTGTAAGTAACATTGTATGGTATCTGCAGAGCCACTTTCCTGCACTGAAATAAAACTTCTAAAATGACCAGTTCCTTGAGAGATAGTTAGCACAAAAATGGCTGTATTAACTAAACTCATACACTTTTTTGCTCGTTTCATAATCTTTATTATTATTGTACTACCTAGGTTTCGGATTACAGTACACAACTGTTCCCAAAGATTGTAGACAATCAAAGATAAAGGCATCTCCTTCTGAACATATCGATTCCTAACTTAAAGTTATCTCCTTTGACAATTTTGATACAGCTACATTTGTATTCTACAACATTAATTAAGACAGTCTTCACAGTCGTTACAGTAACTGTGAATAAACATACACTAGAGTAGAGCTATGTGTTCAGGAATGGGAATTTGTAACATTATCTATTTATGAATGAAGGTAACAAGATTCATCTCCTATGCAGAGGTTGCAACAGTGTCTAAAAGAGATGAATAGTTGAACTGAATTTGCTGTTTCAAAAGCAAATGTGGTGTTGCACAGATTTTTTTATATTTTTAATTGAGCGAACTTTGCAACCTCTTACTCTATGTGTAGGACTTCTATATCTATTAAGAACTTGTGTTTTTTTGGTCTAGCAAGGGTTGAATTTGACTTCTATGATTTCCAGCTTCTTTAGTGTTCTCTGAGCCAAGTACAGTTTAACCTCGCAGTCTGTCAAATATAACAGAACTGATACTTTTGGCACATCATCTTATAAACCACAGTTTTCATAATGGCCAGCTGTTTAACTTTTGTATCTACCTAATGACTATGGGACGTAAAGAATTGAGAAACCTTTTACCCTTGATGTGTTACTTATCCTATTAGACATTTTACCTATAAAAGATAAACTACACTGTTTCCTTTTCGGTCTATCTACGTTGTTCAATGTGTACAGAATGGATCTGGCTTACTTCTTCATATCTTAGGGCAAGAGTGTCTGTCCTGCTATATTCCATACACTCGGAGGACAAAAATTGGAGACTAAAGGAGCAAGTTTCATCCTTCGCCGAGTGAACCAAACCGACAAGCGCGTAATGGATGTGGAAGTCCCACAGATAGAGGGAAAGAGTGTAAACCTCTCTCCATTAGAAATGTTCCAAATTAAAAAAACAGCCCTTATATTTGTTACTGAATGAAGAAACTCAATTCTGTTATTTACTCCCTTCAGTCAACATAGGATACAAACCGCAGTGCCTTCATTCATAAATACACTCCTGGAAATTGAAATAAGAACACCGTGAATTCATTGTCCCAGGAAGGGGAAACTTTATTGACACATTCCTGGGGTCAGATACATCACATGATCACACTGACAGAACCACAGGCACATAGACACAGGCAACAGAGCATGCACAATGTCGGCACTAGTACAGTGTATATCCACCTTTCGCAGCAATGCAGGCTGCTATTCTCCCATGGAGACGATCGTAGAGATGCTGGATGTAGTCCTGTGGAACGGCTTGCCATGCCATTTCCACCTGGCGCCTCAGTTGGACCAGCGTTCGTGCTGGACGTGCAGACCGCGTGAGACGACGCTTCATCCAGTCCCAAACATGCTCAATGGGGGACAGATCCGGAGATCTTGCTGGCCAGGGTAGTTGACTTACACCTTCTAGAGCACGTTGGGTGGCACGGGATACATGCGGACGTGCATTGTCCTGTTGGAACAGCAAGTTCCCTTGCCGGTCTAGGAATGGTAGAACGATGGGTTCGATGACGGTTTGGATGTACCGTGCCCTATTCAGTGTCCCCTCGACGATCACCAGTGGTGTACGGCCAGTGTAGGAGATCGCTCCCCACACCATGATGCCGGGTGTTGGCCCTGTGTGCCTCGGTCGTATGCAGTCCTGATTGTGGCGCTCACCTGCACGGCGCCAAACACGCATACGACCATCATTGGCACCAAGGCAGAAGCGACTCTCATCGCTGAAGACGACACGTCTCCATTCGTCCCTCCATTCACGCCTGTCGCGACACCACTGGAGGCGGGCTGCACGATGTTGGGGCGTGAGCGGAAGACGGCCTAACGGTGTGCGGGACCGTAGCCCAGCTTCATGGAGACGGTTGCGAATGGTCCTCGCCGATACCCCAGGAGCAACAGTGTCCCTAATTTGCTGGGAAGTGGCGGTGCGGTCCCCTACGGCACTGCGTAGGATCCTACGGTCTTGGCGTGCATCCGTGCGTCGCTGTGGTCCGGTCCCAGGTCGACGGGCACGTGCACCTTCCGCCGACCACTGGCGACAACATCGATGTACTGTGGAGACCTCACGCCCCACGTGTTGAACAATTCGGCGGTACGTCCACCCGGCCTCCCGCATGCCCACTATACGTCCGTCAACTGCACATACGGTTCACGTCCACGCTGTCGCGGCATGCTAGCAGTGTTAAAGACTGCGATGGAGCTCCGTATGCCACGGCAAACTGGCTGACACTGACGGCGGCGGTGCACAAATGCTGCGCAGCTAGCGCCATTCGACGGCCAACACCGCGGTTCCTGGTGTGTCCGCTGTGCCGTGCGTGTGATCATTGCTTGTACAGCCCTCTCGCAGTGTCCAGAGCAAGTATGGTGGGTCTGACACACCGGTGTCAATGTGTTCTTTTTTCCATTTCTAGGAGTGTAGATAATGATATGAAGATCCATTCCTATGCCCATACCTCTGTTGCACTGTAGGTTCAGTCATAGTTACTGTAAATACTACCCTAAGGAATGTTGTGGAATACACATGCAACTGTGTCAGAGCTGTCAAGGAGATAACTATAGTAATTTTAAGCCAAGAAACAACAGAGTAATAAGATACGACGAGTTTATCTTTGCTTGATTGTAATATTTGAGATCAGTTGTTTACTAGAAAATGATCTTCTAATCCGAAACCTAGGTTGCAGAATAATAACAAGGTTTTTGAAAGAAGGAAAAAAAGTGTTTTCCTGTAGTTAATTCAATATACAATGTTTCAGTAAGAACCCACAATTGAATTAATTAAAATGGCAAACACTTATCTTACAAAACCCGTGATGAGGTACGGCCAAGCTATCGGCCCAGAGTCCGGATCATGTGTTTTTTCAACATGACAAAGAAATAAAGTTCTTGATATATAAATTTTTCACGGATCGCGTTAAGTGCCTGGATAGTAAGTGTACTGGTATTGAAATATGAAGAAAAAAGCTATGATGGACACAGATTCCTCCTCCGTTTTATTCAGTGGATAGCTTCCAAGTTTGCCGACATAAATATAAGGTCGGACGATTCAGTACCCTTCAGGATATTCTACCGAATAAATGTTAGTAAATGACAAAACTCACTGTAATCAAATAACTGAAGAGAATACATTATTTGTCTGTGTCACTTGCCAATTCAGCGAATAACAAGACTGCATAGGATCCGATCTTGATGGAACCAGGGAATGGACCAGAACAGGCGCATGATCATTGAGCCAGTATCGGAAATATGGGCCGAAGATAACATTGGCACAGCTCGCGTATATCGCTTGAAGCTTTTAACCACGTCATTGTTCATCGTGCGCACGCTCAGAGAAAGAGGAAATCATTCACGTAAAATTTATGTGTGTGATGAAAGGAATTGAGAGATAGTGAAAGGAGAAGAAATAAGATCTTTTCACCATAACACGGAATTAGTTAATAATTTTATTAATTCTTCCGTTAAGTGTTCCCTCACGTTCCCGACGGTGCATTTATTGGTTGTCGTTGCGAGGGAGACTACGTTTCTACTGAGAAAGCTTTTCTCGTGTCTGCTGAGGATTTTCTTTGTCCCAGCACAGATACCTCGCGCTTCGTAGCGCACACGGCACACCTCCCCTTAATTTTCTCAGTTGGGTTCACCTTAATTTCCTGTGTCACCGTGAGCAGACAGGCACAATAGAGGCAAGACGAAACGACATCTCGTCTCAGGCTGCAAAGTCTTAATAAAAGGTGCCCTCGCTTGCTTGCATCTAACACGAGCTGGGGTCCTTCTTCGTTGTGGAAACTCGTCTTATCAAAGTACAGTCACGTACCACTGAGTGTGAAAGAGGACTGCAGATACACTAGAAAATTTACACCAGATTGGTAGCCTGTAGTCCCACTACTGATGATTTAGAGCTCATGTGAAAGTCGTTCCCTTAAAACAGGTAGCAATTTTCAGCAGTGAGGGTTTGCAAGCAAGGGTTCTCACGTTTAGACAAGTCACAAAATGTTGGAATACTAAATGACTTGCTTTTATGTCCTGTCGCAGACAGAATTTAGGATATTCTTCACCTTCTCGTTGTGCTGAACTTGACAGATTTGACAAAAGTCATGGGATACGTCCCACTATCGTATCGGACCTCCTTTGCCGGCATAGTGCAGCAACTTGTCGTGGCATGGACTCAACAAGTTGTTGGAAGTTCCCTGAAGAAATACTGAGCCATACTGCCTCTATAGCGTTCCATAATTGCGAAAGAGTTGCCGGTGCAGGATGCTCTGCACGAACTGATCTCTTGATTATGTCTCATTAATGTTCTCGGGCGAACTAAGTGTCCAAATCATTCACTCGAACTCTGCAAAATGTTCTTCATCAATCGCGAGCAGTTGTGGCTCGGCGACATGGCATCGGTGTTTGGGAACATGAAGTTCATGAATGGCTACAAACGTCTCCAAATGTCCAAACACAACCATTTCCAGTCAATAATCGCTTTCAGTGGATCCAGTACATGCTATGTAAACACAGCCACAGCGTCATGGAGCCACCACTGGCATGCACAATGACTTGTTGGCAGCTTGCGTCCATGGCTTCGTGGGGTCTGCATCGCTTTCAAACCATCAGCTCTTACCAACTGAAGTCGGGACTCGTCTGAACTGGCTATGGTGTTTCAGTTGTCTAGGTCCAATTGATACGGTCACGACCCCAGGAGAGGCTCTGCAGGCGGTGTTGTAATTGTTAGCCAAGTTTCTCGCGTCGGTCGTCTGCTGCGACAGCCCTATACGAGTAATACCAAATTTCGCCTCGTTGTCCTAACGGATACGTTCGTCGGACGTGTCACGTTAATTTCTGCGGTTATTTCATCCAGTGTTGCTTATCTGTTAGCGCTGACAACTCTATGCCAACGCAGTTGCTCTCGGTCGTTAATCGAACGCCTTAAGCCGCCGGCAGACGGACCGTGCTGTCGAACGTTAACGTTGAGCGTGCCAAGTTCAACGTGCTGCTGAACGCTCAGTAACGATATGACTTGTGCATACGGTACTTGGGTCCCAACGTGGTATACGCGACCGCAACGCACTCCAGCGGCAATTGATGGATGCTTCTAGTTCGTAATCACACTGTTTACTCAACGGGCGAGCGTAAAATTCCCACGCTAGCTCTATTAAAACGCACATTTCTCCATCGTCCACGAAAATGAAAGTACCATGTCCAATTAATAAGGACACAGGCTTATAAAAGCTCCATTACAAACAGTGCATTACGGATTTGGAATACTTCTCCGCATAAGATAAACATTATTTCATCATTCCCGCATTTTAGTAAAACCCCAAGGTCAGTCTTACTTGGTCACTGTTCCTACGCAGTAGCAGAATGTTTGCAACATGTGAATTACCCGGCGTAAAAGAAAAAGGAGCAAACTATCTTTATACAAGTAGCGCAAGGTGTCCTGTAGATTAAGCCAATCCAACAAAGTCATCCCTCAAAAAACGGTGAACTTGTCTTTACATAACATCAAATATTATAGTATATGCTTATATTAAACTAATAATAAAGTATCAGAACCTAATAAAAACATGAATGTTACGAAAAAGAATTTGGAAGAGTCAAGACGGGAACCACTGCTCCACCACAAAACTTTTCAGTAGTCAGTGACACTACTCACTACGCTAAATCAACATCACCCCGTTTGTATATAACCATGTTATGTTACCCATTGCTGAAAACCTTAATTATAGATATGTTAGTAATTGAAATTTAATTATAACAAATTGTACCAAGAACAATACGTTTTGGATAGATCTTCAGTGTGTCACTGCCCTCAATTAGCCTACTCTCATTATACGCAAGTTACAATAATTCTTTTACCACATATGACGTTTCTCATTATCTTATTGGAACGAATCACACAGTTAACAACGGGTTTTCCAGTGATTCTCAATTTGCTGGTGCTCAGAAACGGCATATATACATATAGGCTTGAAATGAATGTCAATATGGCGCCTCACAACTCTGTACTGAAGGGAGACGGCGTGCTTGTGACGTATGTGGCGTTGTGCCATCTCATTGGTCAACGCTCAGATGCACGCTCAGAATATCTAACATGCCAGATATTGCCCTGCACGTTCGGAAAGACTCCCGAACGTGCTATTCCACGCTATGACGTCAGAAACTCGGCACGCTCAACGCTCAACGTTCGGATGCACGGTCCGTGTGGCGACGGCTTTAGGCCACGGCGTTGTCCGTGCTGAGAGGCAGTGGCTGACGTTTGGTCTTCTGCCACGCTCTTGACACTGTCGATCTTGGAATATCGAATCCTCTACCGATTTCCGAAACTGAATATACCATGTGTCCAACTTTAATTACCATTCCGCGTATAAAGTTTGTTAATTTTCGTAATGTGGCCGTAATCAAGTCGAAACCTTTTCACATGAATCACTCGAGTGAAAATGACAGCTCTGCCAATGCACTGCCCTTTTGTACCTAGTGAACGCTATACTGCTGCCACCTATATACTAGCATATCAATATCTGATGACTTTGAACTCTATGTACTGTCTGTTACACAAAATAACAGGCAAATACACTAACGCTGATACATGGTGAAACAACGCTCTGGTGGGCGGTTTGCGGGTTTAAATCACCTCGATGTATGACCATGCGGTGCATTTGACCTGCAGTTGCCGCACGTTGGCGCTGGCAGCAGTCCACATATGCAGAGGTGTGTTGGTGCATGTCAGAGTACGGTGCAGCGAGTAAGTGTGCAGACGTTTTCAAAAGTGCTAACGGCGACTGTGTATTGAAAATGGCTCAAAAACACATATTCATGACGTTATGAGGGGTAGAATACTAGGGCGACTGGAGGCTGGTCAAACACAGCAGGTCGTAGCACAGGCCGTCCGTGTGGCATAAAGTGTGATCTTAAGATTATGGGAATTATTGCCGACCCACATACTTTACGTACGTCGGCATTTGCACTCTGCTACTCGGTTGCTGAATACGCTGCCCCAGTTTGGGAAAGATCAGCGGATGCGAAACGCGTGGATCCTCTGCTGAACGATGCCTATCGCGTAATCACGGGATGCCTAAGACCCACCCCGGTTAGCCAACTTTATTTGCTTGGTGGCATAGCTCCGCCCAACATCAGACGAGCTATAGCAAGCGAAGCAGAGCGCCTCAAGCTCTTCGGACAAAACCCTCCACACACACGTCTAAAATCAAGACGGAGTTTCCTCACCTCAGTTCAGCCACACGAAACCTCAAAACAAAAGGCCAGATTGTCAAATTGGCAAGCAACACTGCCTACGGGAGACCAGGCACCTCTAATCTCACCCAACGAACAATTGGCCTCTGGAAATGAACTAAAATGGCCATTATGGAGAACCCTCAACCGCCTACGAACTGGGGTGGGCAGATACAGCGTAAACACGTGTAAATGGGGATACCGAGGCGGGACGGACACGTGCCAGTGCGGACTGACCCAAACAATGGACCACCTCCTGGAATGCAGCAACATGGGGGAAGTGTGCAGGAAAGAAGATCTGGCAAACGCTACGGCAGTGGCAGTTAAATGCGCTGAATCTTGGCTGGACGTGATATGATATATATACTATGTTTTTCTTTATATTGTAATGTGACTCCCCATTTTGGGTTTGTTTTATTTATGCATATGTGTACTGTATTTGTATTTGTGTGTATATGTAATATGTGGGTAGTCTATGCCTTGGACACGATTAAATAAAAATAAAAAAATTCCAGCAGACAGGGTACGTGTCCAGCCGTTACAGTACTGGACGCCCACAGTGTACAACACCACAAGACGACAGATATCTCACCATCAGTGCCCGCAGACGGCCACGGAGTGCTACAGGTAGCCTTGCTCCGGACCTTACTGCATCCGTTAGAGGACCGAGTCGTGGCTTGGATGTCCCGGTGAGGAACAGACTGAAACATCACAATTCATTTAGGGTAGAGTAGGCAATCAATAACCAGAAGACTGTTACATCAATGGCTACAAACGTTAAACATAATTTTAAGAAAGTTAGTATATTGTATCTGCTTAGCAGTTGTGACGAAAACTGGGTTGCAGGTAAGCTGAACAGTTAACCAGAAACGTTGATCTCCGGGGATGAAAACGTTAAAAATCAAGAGACGAATTTAAAGAGCTTCGTAAAACACAATGTAGACGCGTCTTTTCCAAAGAAGCTTATTTAGGTTAGGAAATGTGATATATCCGGTCGTTCCGCAAACATACTTGGAACGAAACGGAGAATGACCCAGAGAATACATTTCAAATTTTTTTGAGGAAGTCCATACTACGGTTCTTTTTTTTCAGTCGTCGCACGTATACCGAAATGATAGCTATTGACATATGTGGTGACAGAATATTAAATCAGCTAACACCGTTCAAGAGAGGAAAGAATCCCAGACGTGATACCATTACGAATCCCCTTGCGTACGAATTCTGATGAAACCGCTATTCTTTATGTTCAAAGACCGAAAGGAAGGTTTTGATTGAAATCTGATCAATTACTTCTGATTAAAAGTTCTATGGTTTTCTATCATAAGGTTATACGATTTATGAGGAATACAGAACGTATTCATCTATTCGAAGAAGGGCAGCACGAATGGTCGCAGAAATGTTTCACTGACGGGAGAGCTTCAGGGAAGCTTACGTGGGATAGAAAGTACCTGAACTGGCAGACAGTTGAAAACGGATACCAATTATCCCGCTAATGCCATCCTATGAACTTTCGGGAGGCAGCATCGAGAGAAGAATTTAGAAGTATACTTCCTGCCTGAACGTACCGCTACAGTAGACAGCGAAGACAAGGTTTGACTAATACAGCAGCACACATCGAGGCATTCGAGCAGACATTCTTTCTGCGCTATTTACGCTATTGGAATGGAGAAAAATGCCTAAAATGCGGTAAAATTCCGTGTGCTTCACAGTGGCTTGTAAAGTATGTATGTTAATATAGATACGATTTAGTTTTATTGCGGCTACAGCCACATTGTGTCACGCTGCGACAGTCTAGATTGCAATAACTGCACATCTCAGGTACCTACTGAGGAAACACTGAATAACGCAGAGCACATCCACATCAATATACATTATGACACGTATATGTTGTTGCAGTGTTTGCGAGAGACGTTTTCCCAGTAGTTCCATGGAATTATACTTGCATCTCCCTTTACGCAAGGTGTTGTGCACGACATTCGTCCATTTGCTTATCCAGAATGATTACCAGACTCGTCCATCATTTAGCACGTGCGGACATCAAGCCTGGTCTGCTCCGCTTTCAGGTCCCTTGTCCGGGACACAAGAACGTGTGGAAGAAGTGTGTGCCAGTGTCTAAACCGGTAATTCGCTTCCATAGCTAAGTGGTTAGCATGATTGACTGCGGTGCAGAGAACCCGGAATCTATTACCGATACTGCCACCGATTTTTCCTGGTTTGTAGTGTTGGAACAAGCTGCACTCACCCTTGTTAGGCCAATTGAGAAGCTGCTTGTCCACGTGTACTAGGCTTCAGGTCACGAAAAGTGACACCGCCCAGTAGAGACGCGTGTTGATCCCACGCCTCTCCATACCACGTCCAATGACGCCAGCCGGCCGGTTTGGCCGAGCGGTTCTAGGCTCTACAGTCTGGAACCGCGCGACCGCTACGGTCGCAGGTTCGAATCCTGCCTCGGGCATGGATGTGTGTAATGTCCATAGGTTAGTTAGGTTTATGTAGTTCTTAGTTCTAGGGGACTGATGACATCAGAAGTTAAGTCCCATAGTGCTCAGAGCCATTTTAACCAATTTGAACCAATGACGCCATTGGCATAAAATGGCACGGTGGTCTGTCTGTAACGGTTAGCCCCTCCAGGGCCTGTGGACGGAGTTTATGTCTGCAGAAATAACATCTAACATCTCTATGATCATGTCTATACAGGAAATTGGAGCAACATTTACGAGATGTTGCCATTTTTTTTCTAACCTCAAATCGCATAGCATAGGAGACCGAAAGACTGTTGGTATCTCCCGCGCCACACACTCTGTCATTGCCGCGTTTAAGATGTCAGTTTTAGCTGAGCTTCAGTCACATAAAAATCGCTGCCTCAATCAATTCTCTCGTCAAGTAGGAACTGTGAAGCGTTTTTCGTTTCTTCCAAGCAGGAGGGAATAGTGCAACGCAGATTAGGAGAATGAAGCGAGTGTATGACGTACTTTATAAGACAGGCATGCTGGCTTCTGGAACTGTTCTGATTCATGATAACGCCTCTCCTCACAGTGCTGGTGCAACCCAACGTATCTTTTACTAATTTCAGTGGGACGTTTCCGATGACTTGCGACAAAGACCAGACCTAGTGCTAAGTGACACCCATCTTCTACCTGAGCTGGACCAACTGAGCCGCTGATTGACTGGAAATGATTATTTTCTGCTACTTGGAGACCATTTGCAGCCGTTCGTAGACTTCATGTTCCCAAACAGCTATGACATTTCAGCTGGTCACAATTGTTCGTTATTGGCTTGAAGAACATTCTGGACAGTTCGAGCGAATGATTTGACCCTCCAGACCGCCCGACATTAATTCCATCGAACACTTATGGGACATAATCGAGAGGTCCGTTCGTGCCAAAAATCCTGCACTCTCAACACTTTCTGCAATTGTGGACTGCTATAGAGGCAGCGTGGCTCAATATTTCTGCAGGGGACTTTTCAACGACTTGTTGACCCATGCCACCTTTAGTTGTTGCACTACGTCGGTCAAAAGAAGGTCCGACGCAGCATTAGGACGTTTGCCATGACTCTTGACACCTCTGTGTATCTTGCTTTATTTGTTGTACACTCTCCACTCACATTACCATTATGTGACCACGTGTCGAAAATCTGAATAACCATCTTTTGCAGCGTGTTCACTGCGAGACGTGCAGGAAGATAATTCGTGAGTTTCTGGGAGATACAGAGACGGATGTGGAGCAATTCCGACTCCAATGCCATGGCCTCCTGCGCTAGTTTTCTGTGAAAACCTGTAGTGCGCACAGCCCATCTGATGTGGTCCCATACGTTCTCTATTGGGTTCAAATCTGGGGAGTCGGTGGCCAGGGAACGGCGGCAAACACATCCTGGCGGTGTTCGAACCATGGACATGCACTACGAGTTGTGGAACAGGTTTCGTTGTCCTGCTGGTAGATGCCATCACGCCGAGGAAAAGATAAACTACATGTAGGTTCAAAATGGTTCAAATGGCTCTGAGCACTATGGGACTTAACATCTGAGGTCATCAGTCCCCTAGAACTTAGAACTACTTAAACCTAACTAACCTAAGGACAGCACACACATCCATGCCCGAGGCAGTATTCGAACCTGCGACCGTAGCGGTCGCGCGCTTAGAGACTGAAGCGCCTAGAACCGCTCGGCCACACTGGACGGCAAACTACATGTAGGGACGGACATGGTACCCAGTGATTGATGCATATTTACGTTGATCCACTGCAGCTTCATGAAATACGAGATCGCCCAGGGAATGTTACAATAACATTCCCAAAGACCATAATGCTACCTCCTCTGGAATGGATCTTCCGACGTTTCTTTCTGTATGTTTTCTTCAAGACGCTTCATGACGTAAACGCCAACGGTCAGCAGTCCGATGGAGCATAAAACGTCATTCTTATGAAAAAAGCTACCTTTCGACACTCAGGGGACGTGTAGTGGCTATACTGCCGTGCAACTTCTACCCCACATCACCGATGGACAGCAGTCACCGTGGGTGCATTGGTTGTATTAACCAGGCACCTGCTGAGGAGTCCCATACACAGCAACGTTTCTTTCATAGACGTTGAGAAGGCACTCTTGGTAGCCCCTTGGTTCATTTTTGCGGTCAGTTGCTCGACAATTGCGCGCCTGTTCGCCTGTACACATATCCGCAGCCGTCGTTCATCCTTCTAACCTATGGCCCGTGGTGCCTCACAGTTTCCTCGGCGCCGATTTTGGATAGCGCCATTTTTCGAAGCACAGTATACTTGAACCACGGCTAAAACCGAAGAGTTTACCGACTTTCACGTTTCGGAAATGTTCCTATCCGTACCCCAAAGCTAATAATCATGCCTTTTTGACGTCAGATAAATCACTTTGTTTACTCATTGCGATGACATTGCGCTCTTACCCGAGTCCGCCCGAAACACCTTATATTCCTTCCACTTGCCGTCTGTGAGTGGGTATTGTACGTTGACGTAGGGTATCGGAAGCTTACATGCTTTCTTAGAGTGGTCATTTGAGGATTGTTTTAGCAGAGGTACAATGATTAATATTTAGAACTACTTGTGAAATACCAAAATGATAAAATGTTAATGTTTATTAAAGTGCATAAGGAGGACGTTTGTACAATTGTGATGATGAGAACTTACGATTATTTTTTCAAAGCACATGCTAAACTCTTCAGTAAACTGCACTAAGTAGTAGGACGTACTACAGAAAGGTAAACTGTAGTGTTAAGTAATGATTCGAGGAGTGTTTTATTAAAGGAATTGTGTTGCTAGACGGGAATGAGTAGTGTGAGGAAGTGGGTAGCAGGACAGACTGGATTCAGAGAATGGCTGCATGAGATAATGGCCAGCCCCTAAATGTGAGGAGACAAACGAAGACTGCTTGGGAAACAGGCGAGAATCTTGGTCATACAAAGGGTAGCGGGGGAAAGTATCTGATAGTAAGGTGGATTCCGTTGTTTGGTAGAGAGATCCTGTGGGAGATGCAGTGGCAAAGGAGTGCGACGTTGCGTAGGTTCAGAGATTGTGGAACGAGTTTGTTTCGAGTAGGCACGAATTTAGAAGTGGTAACTAGGATTTTTCTATCTAGATTCAACAGATCGTCTGTTGTTATGTACTTGTGTGATTGCCGATACAGTACATAAAATTCTTGTGACAATTCAGGCATGTACCAACGTCGAAATTCACTTGCTATAAAATTTTTGGTGCTATAATTTAGGGCATCCACGAATCTCTTGTAATTAGTGGGGGTTGGGTAGATGAAAAAGATGACATCATTGACTCGCTTCTTAAAATAGTCCCAACTTGCGCTTTGAAAACACCATAGGGCTTGCAGGACTAAGGTTACAAGACGAATTTTTGTGCCGTACTGGATGATGACTAGTCTGCGTTGGTTGTGTGTGAATGATTTGAAAACTTTCGTTTGTCTCATACTCTCATTGCTGGATGTCGATGACGACACTATGCAGAGCTCAGGATAATGAAAGCTAGACTTAAAATAAAGAATTGTTCATGAACTTCGTCGATCTCGGAAAAGCGCCCCTTTGTGTAAAACGGTGCAAGATGTCAGATTTTTTCAGGAAAATACGTGTACAAAAAGACGGGAAATAGACAATGTATGGAAGAATCAAGAGGGAACAATACGAACGGAAGATTAACAACGAGATTATCTATCTTACAAGGAAGCAAGATTCCCTAGTGTTCAATCTGTTCATCGAAGAAGCAACGACGGTAATAAAAGAAAGATTCAGGAGTAGGTTTAATGTTCAAGGTAATAGGCTACCAATGGTAAGATTCGCTCATGACGCTGCTGCCTTCAGTACAAGCGAAGAATATACAGGATCTATTGAATGGAATGAACAGTCTAACGAGTACAGATATGGGTTCAGAGTAAATCGAAAAAAGACAAAAGTTCCATTGGTTACTTCGTGTGTGGGACCACAGCCTCTATGAAATTTCTGAACGGTAAAACCCTTTTTAATATTCTCTCTCTCTCTCTCTTTCTGTGTGTGTGTGTCATATTTACTATATACTTTTAAATATGACACGCATGTCACCGACGCAACTGCATTTGAAAATGGCTGCATGCCGAAACTGAGCAATAATGTAACATAATACGTGAGTAATTTG
This sequence comes from Schistocerca cancellata, assembly GCF_023864275.1. NCBI lineage: Eukaryota > Metazoa > Arthropoda > Insecta > Orthoptera > Acrididae > Schistocerca > Schistocerca cancellata. Next base: position 688,372,762 of record NC_064630.1, on the reverse strand, counting down.
CGTCCTTGGGGATCCGCAGCATCTAGGTGTTTAATAAAAGAACACACTGTCCGTTGTAGGCTGTATTGTGCTTTATTAAAATAGTGCTACTAGCTAATTTCGGCCGCGAGCCATTATGAAATACATTTGTTATGTCATGCACAATATGTAACACATCACTCAGAAAATGTACTTGATAATGGTTCGCGGCTGAAATCAGCAAATAGTATGATTTTAGTAAACCACTACACAGCCTGCAACGAACAACGCATTCTTTTATTATAATACATAACGTAATAAAGGTCGTCTTGAGTAAAGAATTTGACAGCCTTCGGTGGATGTTTGTAACGGTTATTTAACTCAGAAAAAGACGAAAGTAATGAGGGCGGGCCGGCCGGAGTGGCCGAGCGGTTCTAGGCGCTACAGTCTGGAACCGTGCGACCACAACGGGCGCAGGTTCGAATCCTGCCTCGGGCATGGATGTGTGTGATGTCCTTAGGTTAGTTAGGTTTACGTAGTTCTAAGTTCTAGGGGACTGATGACCTCAGAAGTTAAGTCCCATAGTGCTCAGAGCCATCTGAACCATCTAATGAGGGCGGAAGAAATGACAATAACGAAAATCTGAAATCAAAAATTATGCCCACGTGTAGACTCAAGGATTCTGCCACCTTGGAAGTCAAATAACACATGACTGACGTAGCAATGACGACAGAGAGAGCAGAATAGAACAGGCAGAGACGGCATTACTAGGCAAAATCAGTCTACTAATATCAACATCTGCCTTAATTTGACGAAGAAGTTTCTGAGAATGTACGTTTTCAGCTCATTATTGTATGTTAGTGAATAATGGAATGTAGGAAAACCGCAAACTAGAAGCATCGAGGTGCTTGAGACAAAGACTGGTTTGATGCAGCTCACCATGCTACTCTATCCTGTGCAAGCCTCTTCATCTTCGAATAACTACTGCAACCTACATCATTCTGCTTCGTGTATTTATGGCTTGGTCTCCCTCTACGATTTTTACCCTTCACGCTTCCCTCCAGTACAAAATTGGTGATCCCGTGATGCCTCAAAACATGTCCTACCAACCGATCTCTTTTCCTAGTCAAGTTGTGTCACCAAATCCCGTTCTCCCCAATTCTATTCAATACCTCCTCATTAGTTACGTAATCTCCCCATCCAATCTTCAAAATGGTTCAAATGGCTCTAAGCACATCTCCGGTCATCAGCCAAAAAAAAAAAAGTTCAAATGTGTGTGAAATCTTATGGGACTTAGCTGCTAAGCTCATGAGTCCCTAAGCTCACACACTACTTAACCTAAATTATCCTAAGGACAAACACACACACCCATGCCCGAGGGAGGATTTGAACCTCCGCCGAGGTCAGCCGCACAGTCCATGACTGGAGCACCTCTGACCGCTCGGCTAATCCCGCGCGGCGGTCTTCAGTCCCCTAGACTTAGAACTACTTAAACCTAGCTAACCTAAGGACATCACACACATCCATGCCCGAGGCAGGATTCGAACCTGTGACCGCAGCAGCAGCGCGGTTCCGGACTGAAGCACCTAGAACCGGTCGGCCACAAAGGCCATCCAAATCTTCAGCATTCTTCTGTAGCGCCGCACTTAAAATCTTCTATTCTCTTCTTGTCTAAACTGTTCATCGTCTATGTTTCAAATCCATACATGGCTGCACTCCAATCAAACACTTTCAGAAAAGACTTCCTGATACTTAAATCTATACTCGATGTTTCGAATTTCTCTTCTTCAGAAACGCTTTCCTTGCCATCGCCAGTCTACATTTTATATCCTCTCTACTTCGACCATCATCAGTTATTTCGCTGCCCTAACAGCAAAACTCACCTACTACTTAAAGTGTCTCATTTCCTAATCTAATTCCCCTCAGCATCGCCTGGTTTAATTCGACTACATTCCATTATCTTCGTTTTGCTTTTGCTGATGTTCATCTTATATCCTTCTTTCAAGACACTGTACATTCCGTTCAACTGTTCTTCCAAATCTTTTGCTGTCTCCGACAGAATTACAATGTCATCGGCAAACGTTAAGGTTTTTATTTCTGCTCCCTGAGTTTTAATTCCTACTCCAAATTTCTCTTTTGTTTACTTTACTGCTTGTTCAATGTACAAATTGAATAACACCGGGGACAGTCTACAACCCTGTCGCACTCCCTTCTCAACCACTGATTCCCTTTCATGCCCCTCAACTCTTATAACGGCCATCTGATTTGTTTACAAATTACAAATAGCCTTTCGTTCCCCGTATTTTACCCTTGCCGCCTTCAGAATTTGAAAGAGAGTATTCCAGTCAGCATTGTCAAAAGCTTTCTCTAAGTTTACAAATGATATATACATAGGTATGTCTTTCCCTAACCTAGCTGCTGGATAAGTCTTAGGGTGAGTATTAGCTCGCGTATTCCTACATTTCTATGGGATCCAAACTGATCTTCCCCGAGATCGGCTTCGATCAGTTTTTCCATTCGTCTGTGGAGAATTCGTGTTAGTACTTTGCAACCGTGACTCATTAAACTGATAGTTCGGTAATTGTCACATCTGTCAGCATCTGCTTTGATATGTGGTACCACATAAAACGGTTGAAAATCAGTAACAGATGCATTCAAGTTCTAAGGCCTCCGATTTTTTTTCTCCGGACTGTAAAGATATAGAAACATGCGCATTGTTTTAAAATGAGGCCGCGTTCATTGTCAATACGTCCCAGAGATGGCAGCACCGTACGGCAGATGGAATTTTACCGCCAGCGGCGAGAATGAGAACTGTTTTAAATACTTAAAATGGCGACGTTTTCCTTACTTGAACAGCGTGCAATCATTCGTTTTCTGAATTTACGTGGTGTGAAACCAATTGAAATTCATCGACAGTTAAAGGAGACATGTGGTGATGGAGTTATGGATGTGTCAAAAGTGCGTTCGTGGGTGCGACAGTTTAATGAAGGCAGAACATCATGTGACAACAAACCGAAACAACCTCGGGTTCGCACAAGCCGGTCTCACGACATGATTGAGAAAGTGGAGAGAATTGTTTTGGGGGATCGCCGAATGACTGTTGAACAGATCATCTCCAGAGCTGGCATTTCTGTGGTTTCTGTGCACACAATCCTGCATGACGACCTAAAAATGCGAAAAGTGTCATCCAGGTGGGTGCCACGAATGCTGACGGACGACTACACGGCTGCCCGTGTGGCATGTTGCCAAGCAATGTTGACGCACAATGACAGCATGAATGGGACTTTCTTTTCGTCGGTTGTGACAATGGATAAGACGTGGATGTCATTTTTCAATCCAGAAACAAAGCGCCAGTCAGCTCAATGGAAGCACACAGATTCACCGCCACCTAAAAAATTTCGGGTAACCGTCAGTGCTGAAACAGGTGCATCCTACGAAAATGTTTTGAAGAACAAATTCCTTCCTGCACTGCAACAAAACGTACAGGAAGGGCTGCGCGTGTGCTGTTCAGCAAGACAACGCACCCGCACATCGAGCTAACGTTACGCAACAGTTTCTTCGTGATAACAACTTTGAAGTGATTCCTCATGCTCCCTACTCACCTGACCTGGCTCCTAGTGACTTTTGGCGTTTTTCAACAATGAAAGACACTCTCCGTGGCCGCACATTCACCAGCGATTTTCCAGTGGTCGAAACAAACTCCTAAAGAAGCCTTCGCCGCTTCCATGGAATCATGGCGTCAGCGTTGTGAAAAATGTGTAGGTCTGCAGGGCGATTACGTCGAGAAGTAACGCCAGTTTAATTATTAGAAAATTAATTAGAAAAAAAAATCGGAGGCCTTAGAACTTGAATGCACCTCGTAGGAATGGCACTATAAGAAGTTAGCAGGAAAAAAGGAGCATATGATAAAACCTTACAAGAAGAAAGGAGTGGGTGATAGGAGTTACGACGAGATTTCAGGGGATAACCTCAATGGTACTAGAAAGGACATGCGGAGGATAAAATCTGTAGTGGAAGTCGGAGATTGGAGCATAGTATTGGATAATTGAGCACCGTTGGCTTAAGTGCTTCTCTGAGATAACACAGGAGAGAGTTTTAGCGGCATGAATCAAATCGGTCGGGATACAGAAACGACAGTTAAATTGGCGTGAAATATGTGATGTACGTAGCATGCACGGAGATGTTCAGGGTAGAAGGAAGTTTGAATGTACATTGCACGAGTATAACATTAATGTCGGCTCACTGTTGAGGATTTTAACTTTCCACATTCCCCGAGTGCTCGCAGGCTGATAATGTCTGGCTTACTCACGACTAATCAGCGAGTCAGTACAAGCAGGGGGCAGACAGCATGCGTGCTGCTCGGTGTAACTTCTGGCTTCCTGCGGCCAGTGTCCACTCGCGGACGGGGGATTAGATTTGCATGCGGCGCGCTCACTCCTCTGACGGCCGATGGCAATTTCAAGTTTGTGATCTTGTTAGGGGGCGGGGCTCACCCGCAAGTGGCTTATGTGGTTGTGGTCTGGCGGCCTGGCCTGTAACCCTACACGCTGCCGGCGACGCCGTACGCCGCCGACGTCAACCCACCAGTCACCGACCCCAGTGTTGGAAGGTCCGTGGTTCGACCTCGTAAACCTAGTAACAGGGGCGACGTGCTGCGGTTTCCCAAGTGGCCTTTGATCTATGCACCGTGCGGTGTAATGAGCGTTTCGTGATTAATTTGCCTCAAGGAGTATTATAGCCTGTTACCCGAAGTCTCTGTAAGACAGATAACAGATAAGTGCAGGGGAAAGTTACATGGTATGGGATATCTGTTCCTAAAGTCGGGCTTGTTCCAAGCACAACTGTCGCATCACTGTGGTGTGAACTTCGGAGGAAGAAACAAGACCATTCACGTGATGCAGATATAAAGAAACGGCGCATTCCGGAGTGGCAACCAATTATCTGTTCCTAATGAGCTTTCCGGTGCACCAACGTAACTATAAAGTCTTGTGTTTTGTTTCCAAGTAAGTAATATTGAATTTTTGCTGTACCTTTAAACACATCTAATGTTCCTCTCAATACTGCATCCGACAAAACAAATTTCAGGTTGTACCCGACTACACAGAGATCATAAAAACTTAGACTTTTGCATTTTTTTCCTTTAAGAGGCTAACATTAAAACGTGAGGCCATAAACTGGATGGAAATAACAAAAAGGAAGCCGTATAAATAATCTGATTTCTTGAAATGACACTCATGGAACCTGCGTAATAAATATTCAGTTACAGAAGCGCTTTAGGTAATACACCTAAAAGACAAGAAAAAGAGATGGTTTTGAAACTTATAACATAAAATAATACGTTTTTCTCCGAGAATATTCTGCGATGAATAAGAAGCAGTATTCTACCATCACGTTAAGGATTTAGATAGCCAGACTAATCCTTTGAGTAAAGAAATGTCCTTAAAAGTGTCGTACGAATACGCAGAGCAACAGGAAGTGAAATATCAGTCGAATAAGACAAAAATGAAAGGAGCCGAGGACTTAAACCATATTTTTTTTTTTAAAAAGAATTAATTCTGCGGACGGCTGAGTCCACGACTTTGCAGTGAGCTTTATGTTTCAACAGGATAAAGTTGACAGAAATCCTTAACAGAGTAGGTGTACTGATGCTTAAGTTCAAATTGTAAATGATGCACTGTGAGTAGAAACTACTCTACTTTCATGAGAAATTGGGTACAGTCCTGATCTTTTAAGCTATTCTCTAAAATATTAATGTCAGTGACCCTATCCTCAGGTGAAAATGTGACCTGACCACAAGTAATTAAAGAAATAGTCATAGTGACACATACAAGTATGTAAATAAGAATTTTCATAGTTAAGTACTTAGTTGTGTCAATAGTGGATGAATACTCATAAAGTCCTACCCAAAAGTGATATAATGTTTATACTTTTAGCTTATGGAAAAAAGTAGTGCTACTGAGCTTGGAATCGAAAAGATTTATCACTAAAATACGTAGTCCAACAAATATGGTCATGACGTGATTCAAAACCAAAATTTAGATATACTATGTAAAATGGGATTTCCCTCACTATGTACTATATAAATTATCTTACTATTATACGAAGAAACTCACTGAATAGTCTTCCATTGCAATCCGCTTAGCGTCCTGTACTTAACTTGATGCACTGGTGAAATACTGACGCCAGCCGGAGTGGCCGAGCGGTTCTAGGCGCTTCAGTCTGGAACCGCGCGACCGCTACGGTCCCAGGTTAGAATCCTACCTCGGGCATGGATGTGTGTGATGTCCTAAGGTTAGTTAGGTTTAAGTAGTTCTAAGTTCTAGGGGACTGATGACCTCAGAAGTTAAGTCCCATAGTGCTCAGAGCCATTTGAACCATTTTTTTAAAAATACTGACACACAGAGGGGGATATCTACTATTAATGAACTGACCGAACTGTTAACTACTGAAGTAGTTGGGTATTCGCATTCTGAATTCTCAGTGACAGGAGAAATATTTTGGCAACAGGTGTCGACAAGATGGCGGTACATAAGCATGTAGCGCTTATGTTTACGAAAAAAATGGCTTAGGAAGAGCAAAATAACTAAGAGAATACCACATAGTTTTCAAACTGTGGGTACAGGTAACGAAGACACACAGATTCTCAATATATATACGGTGAATTGAAATTCTAGTACAAGCATGAGAATATATATTCTTTAGATACAACTTCCCGGAAAGACAATTAACAATTTTTAATGCACTATGGTATGATAAGAGAATACGTAATGCAACAAATTGAAAAGATGTTGCTCATTCCCGTAAATCAGCTTTCAGCCTACGGAAAACGAGCAACCTGAACCTTTTTAATGCCATGTGCATGAATACCAGTTTACGTACTGCAATTTCTGTACTCGGAATGAATACAAAAGAACCGTACAAATTTGTAAGCCACACGACAGATATGACCTACACGTTCCCTATGGACCACCAGAGTAGAGTAATTGGAAAGATATCAATCAAAATCGTCAACGCTGCAAATTTTGAACCGTCTCGCCCCTACTCCAGCACACACGGCGCTATGCAGTGCAACGCAATGTCGTTTCAAAACTATACATCCTCGTGGCCCCGACAAAAGTGAAAACACGCTTCTGTCCCGCCACAAAGAGACACCTCGAATAGTTGGTACTTCTAACAGAAGGTGACTATTGGAAGTCCTTGCAGAATGTGGCAAAGATTATTTCGAAATTTTGCAGAGTAAAAGAATAAACTTTTTGGGAAAATGAAAGTGCTGTTTAGCGAGGCGCTTTCAAAAGCTGTAATTGTTTATCGTACTGTTAAAACTTTTTTAAAAGAAAAATGTCTTTCTCTCTCACTAAATGTTTTGCTCAACCAACCCTACCCCCAGATTTAAACGTCCAAACTACATAAGACAAAAAAAATACTAAAAGAAAATAATTTTACTAGCTGAGAGACACGGCGTTGCCCGGATATTTACATATTCCAGTCTATTATTACTCCATCTCCTCCCGCGCCCTCTCTCTGTCCATCTCCTTCCTCTCCCTCTCTCTGTTCATCTCTTCCTCCCCACTTTCTCTGTCCATCACTCCTCTCCATTCTCTCTCTACATCTTCTCCTCCCCCTCTGTCGGTCCATCTCCTTCCTCTCCCTGTCTCTGTTCATCTCTTCCTCCCCACTTTCTCCGTCCATCCTCCTCCCCACTCTCTCAGTACATCTTCTCCTCCCCCTCTGTCCGTCCATCTCCTCCTCTCCCCACTCTCTACCCATCTGCGCGTGCCCTCTCTCTCTGTCTAATCCCCTGCTCTCTGTTTAACTCCTCCTCCAACCCCTCTCTCTGTCCTTGCCCTCCCTCTCTCGTCGTTTCTCCATACTCTGTCAACCATTTCCTCCCCCCTCCCTCTGTCTATCTCCTCCTCCATCATCTGTCCATCTCTTTCTCCTCCTGTCCCTCCCCTCCTCCTTTCTCTGTCTGTCCTCTCCCTTCCCTCCCCTCTCTTTACCTGCTCCTCGTCCCCCTTCTCTGTCCATCACACCATTATCACCACCACCATCAGCCCAACGTGAGGTTGGTGGTTATTCAGATAATAACTGACATGTATATCACGTTTACTTGAAATCGATCCAGGAATTATGTGGAGATTCTGATCATTTGCATATGTGACATCTTCAACACAACACATGTTTACTTGAAATCGATCCAGGAATTAGGTGGAGATGCTGGTCATTTGTATATGTGACATATTGAACACATATATGATTCTCTGCTGTTTTTAGGCAGACTACTCTAGAGAGGATCTTACATTTATCTGTGGTATTCAGCTGTGTGGCTTGAACTTAGGTCCCGAAACACATTGGCTAAATTATTTACTCACTGCAGTGCCCAATTGCGCGATCTGGTTGACACACTCGACAGTCCAAATAAGAGTCTTAATTGCGCTGCATACCTTTAACAGTATTCCAAATCAACTTAACACAGAATATAACTACGAACAGGTGGTTTTCGAACACTCTTAACTCACCCATTATCATCCCCACTCATACCCCTAGTGGCATTGGGGAATTATGTTCCCAAAGCACTTTCATACGAATAATAAGTCACGTAACTAAAAAAGTTTGTTGAAATTGATCCAGGTATTGCCGAATCACGTTTCAGTGTCACCCCTTTTCATTTCCAGCAATGGTTGATTACAGAGTGGCATTCAAGGACTCTACAGGCAATATATTTTACCTTGACAGGATGAGACGTGGAACTACTTTCGTCAACATCCAGAAAACTCCGACAGAGGACTGGTCAGCACCTCCGCACAGGCTTTTCACTGACCCTACCATGTATGTTGGGGACTTTAACAACCATCAACATGCATTAGGATATAACGATAATAGGCAACCTCTTACATTACTGCTCGTTCCTGAATAAACTGTATCTGTTATTTGACACTAAGAACAAAGGAACGTTCCCATCAGCGAGGTGGCAGAGAGACACAACACCAGACCTATCCTTTATCAGTACCAGTTATGCTGATTTCCTGAAGGCAACTAGCAACGAAAGCGGGGTGCAGGCTAAGGTGTCTATTTGTAGCATCATACCCAGGGTTGATCGCGGTCCTCTGGTTTGGAGCAGATTGGAACGTCTAAACCAGAGGCTCAGACGACTCTGCGACGGTATCTACAGGGTGCAGGATTGTAGGGTGGCCCTTAAGGCGGGGGGGGGGGGCGGGGGTAGGACGTCAAACGGGTCGACTTGGAGCAGGAGAAGCACCACAGGACATTTTAATTTCCACTGTTTATCCTTTTACAAATAAATTCATAAAACTTTGTCAGCATGGTCAGGACGGATTAAGAATTCACACTCATAGCAGTGCAAGTTCGAAAACATAACGAAATAATTTTCTTTGCATGTGAAATTTCATCATTTTTTTCACTTACTAATGGCAGCAATTCTTACTATAGGTCCACTTTTCTTCATAAGAAAGAGAGATTCTTCGATGAATTTTGCACAGCACACAAACCATACTTGAAGGTGTATGAAACTCTAGAATTTTCCAAATCTATTAAAAACTGTGGTAAAAATTGAGGTAATGAGCTATAAAATTTGTGTTTTTTTTCTAACCATGAAGTTTAAAATATAACAGCTCATTCGTTTTTTCATAGTTTAAATAAATTCTAGAGTATCATACACCTGTAAGTAAGGTATGCATGCTGCGAAAAATTCATCGAAGAATCACTCTAACTTATGAAGAATAGTGTACCTATAGCAACAAATGCAGCCATTAGTAAGTGAAAAGATGATGAAATTTCAGACATAAAAAAATTGTTCTGTTAAGTTTTCGAACATCCACTGCAATGAGTGTGAATCCTGAATCGTTCCTGGTGATGCTGCCAAAGTTTTATGAATTTATTTGTAAAAGTATAGACACTGGAAACTAAAATGTCCTGTGATGCCTCTCCTGCTCCAAGTCAGCCCGTTTGGCTTCCTACCCCCCCTTAATAAGTGAGGCGTGCACTACACGCAGGAAGCGGCTACAAGGATAGCGGAGTACGTGTGGCGTGCACATGGTGCTTTTTTCGGTTAGAGGACCCCTCGGTTGCGATCAAAGACTATTTGCCTGTTAAATCACCCTCAGTGACTTCAGAGAATCTTGGTCCTCGTAGATCAGAGATAGAAAAATTGATATAATTTTATTAAGCTGCAGGAGCATCCAAAGAAAGGTGACAGAATTAGTATCGCGTACTGAAGGTTATAATTCACAGATAGTATTGGGAACACAAGACAGGTTGAAACCAGACGTCAATGAAAACGAAATCCTAAGTTCAGATTGGAATGTTTATCGTAAGAATAGGTTAATCGCAAATGGTCGCGGCGTGTTAACTACAGCGAAAAATTCGATGAAAACTGGCGAGGTTATCACGGATTCCAAACGTGAATTAATCTGAGTGAAACTGAGTATCAAAGAACTGTCAAAAATGGTGATCGGATGCTTTTATAGATAACCTGGGTCAGGATCTGTAGTTGTAGAACGCTTCGGACAGAACTTGCAGAATATCATTAGTAGTTTTTCTGATCAAGCCGTTATAATAGGAGGTGACTTCAACTTGCTAGGTATAGATTGGGAATGTTATGCCATCAAAACTGGTGCCAGAGACAGTGTAGCACTGTTATGGATGTCTTGTCCGAAAATTACCTTGCGTAGATAGTTAGAGAACCAGCTAGAGAAAGTAACGTGTTAGACCTCCTGGCAACAAACAGACCTGAACTTATCGAATCAGTTAACGTAGAGGAAGGTATCAGTGATCATAAGGCTGTGACAGCATCCATGACGACGGGTTCTACAAGGAATGTTAAGAAAGGCAGGAAGATACGTTTGCTCAGCAAGGGTGACAGGATACAAATTTAAGAATTTCTCAGCAATCAGCATAAAATTTCGGTGATGTGGAATTAGATGTGGAGAACAAATGGGAAAAATTCGAAGGCATCGTTCAGTACGCCCGAGGTAAGTATGCACCGAGTAAGGTTTGAAGGGATGGGAAAGATCCACCATAGTTTAAGAGACCTGTTAGAAAAGCGCTACGTAAACAAAGAGATTCTCAGATTCTAGAGAAGTAAAAACTTAGCTGACAAACAAAAGCTGAACGAAGTGAAAATGAGCGCAAGGAGAGCAAAGAGAGACGCGTTCAATGATTTTGAAAGTAAGACGTTGTCAACCGACCTGAGTAAAAACCCTAAGAGATTTTGGTCGTACGTAAAAGCAGTAAGTGGGTCAAAATCATCTATTCGTTCTCTCAGATACCACGCCGGCACCGAAACGGGAGATGACAGAGAAAAGGCCGAAATGCTGAATTCGGTTTTCCGAAGTTGTTTCACCGGGGAAGATCGTAACACTGCCCTTCCTTTCAATCTTCGTACTAACGTTGAAATGGCAGATACTGAGAGAACCGATTGCAGAATTGGAAGCAGCTACAATCGCTTTGTAGTGGAAACGCGCCAGGACCAGATGAGATACCCATAAGATTCTGTAAAGATTATGCGAAGGAACTTGCTCCCTTATAGCAGTAATTTATCGTAGATCGCTTGAGTTACGAAAGGTATCTAACGACAGGTAAAAAACGCAGGTCATTCCCGTTTCCAAGAAAGGTCTTAAGACAGATCCAGGCAATTATTGGCCTATATCGTTAACGCCAATCTGTTGTAGAATTATGCAACATATTTTATGCTCAAGAATTATGATATTTTTGGAAATTGAACTTCTCCCTTATAAAAATCAGCTCGCTCTGTTTCTCCATGAGATCCACAGTGCAGTGGACAACGGCGCTCAGGTTGACGCCGTCTTCCTTCATTTCAATGTCAGTAAGTCATTTGACAAATTTAACACCGTCCCGCATTGCGTTTAATGAAGAAAATACTAGATTACGGAGTATCGGAGCAGACTTGCAATTAGACTTTCTTGCACATGGCCAGCCGGTGTGGCCGAGCGGTTCTAGGCGCTACAGTCCGGAACCACGCTGCCGCTACTGTCACATGTTCGAATCCTGCCTCGGGCATGGCTGTATGTGATGTCCTTAGGTTAGTTAGGTTTAAGTAGTTCTAAGTTCTAGGGGACTGATGACCTCAGCAGTTAAGTCCCATAGTGCTCAGAGCCATTGGAACCATTTTTTCGTGCAGATGGAACTCAACACGTCGCTCTTAACGGAAAAATATCGACAGATTTAAAGGTAATATCCGTAGTATCACAGGGAAATGTGATAGGACCGTTTCTGTTTACAATATACATAAAGGATCTACGAGAAAGCGTCATATGCTCTTGAAGGCTATTCGCAGATGATGCAGTTTTGTATATTAAAGTAGCAACGCCGGAAGACAGTAAGAATTTGGAGAACGATCAGCAGAGAATTGATGAATGGTGCAGGCTCTGGCAGTTGATCCTGAACGTAAATAAATGTAACGTATTGCGCATACATAGGTAAAGAACCACAACTGTACTGCTACACTATTGATGACAAACACCTAGAGACAGCGTTTGCCGTAAAATATCCAGGCGTAACAACCCAGAGCGACATTAAGTGGAATAACCACACAAAACAGATCGTGGGAAAAGACTCAGATTCATAGGAAGAATCTTAAGGAAATGTACCTCATCCACGAAAGAAGTGGCTTGGAAGGCGCTTGTTTGCCTGATTCTTGAGTATTGTTCATCTATCTGGGATCCCTACCAGGCAGGACTGATAGAGGAGCTAGAAAAGATCCAATGAAGAGCGGCACGTTTCGTCACGGGATCGTTTTGCTGGCGAGAGAGCGTTACGGGGATGTTAAACAAACTGCACTGGCAGACGTTACAAGAGAGGCGTTGTACATCACAGAGAGATTTACTATTGAAATTTCGGGACAGCACTTTTCAGGAGGAGTCGGACAACATATTACTCCCCCCTCCCCCCTCATATATCTCGCTTATTGACCACGAGGAGAAAACTGGAGAAATTAGACCCAATACAGACAATCATTCTTCCAATACACTATTCGCGTGTGGCACAGTATTTTAGGGATCAGATAGTAATACCGAAAGTACCCTCCACCCCACACCATTAAGTGGTCTGCGGAGTATGACGTAGATGTAGATCAATGGAAATAAACTGACAAGTAGAAAAAATAACAGACTCTTTTCCCCACAGCACCATAAGCCCATTGTTATTGATTATAGCATCTACAGACATCAAAAAAAGTTTTGCATCACCCCGGTTCGCAGAACTCCTGAAGATAGACGTTGACTGTGGATACTGTATCACAGACAATTCAGAGGTGTCATTAAACACGCCCAGAGATGTAAACAACCATGCATGAGCAGCGTCTATTAGACAGAGGGTGTCCGACAGCCGATCAGATCCAGTCATTTCACCAGGAGGGAGGTACATGGCTCTTGTTGTCTGTAGTTCAACCATGCCTAGACTGCCAATACCGCGGTTCGGTCAAGGGCTTCATGCCAGGAAGGGCTCTCAACAAGGGAAGTGTCCAGGCGTCTCGGAATGACCCAAAGCGATGTTGTTCGGACATGGAGGATATACAGAGGGACAGGAACTGTCGAAGACTGCCCCGTTCAGATCGCCCAAGGGCTATTACTGCAGTGGATGACCGCTACCAACGAATTATGGCTCAGAGGAACCCTGACAGCAACGCCACCATGTTGAATAATGCTTGTCGTTCAGCCACAGGACGTCGTGTTACGACTAAAATTGTGCACAATAGGCTGCATGTTGCGCAACTTCATTCCCGACGTCCCTGGCAAGATCCATATTTGCAACCACGACACCATGCAGCACGGTACAGAAGGGCCCAACAACATGCCGAATGGACCGCTGAGGATTGGCATCATGTTCCCTTCACCAATGAGTGTGGCATATGCCTTCAACTAGACAATCGTCAAAGACGTGTTTCGAGCCAACGCGGTCAGGCTGATCGCCTTAGACACACTGTCCAGCGACTGCAGCAAGGAAGAGGTTCTCTGCTGTTTCGGGGTGGCATTATGAGGGGCAGACGTACGCCGCTGATGGTCATGGAAGGCGCCGTAACGGCTTCACGAAGCGTGAATGCCATCCTCCGACCGATAGTGCAACCATATCAGCAGGACATTGGCGAGGCATTCATGGACGACAACGCCTACATCATGCACATCTTGTGAATGACTTACTTCAGGATAACGACATCGCTCGACTACAGTGGCCAGCATGTTCTCCAGACATGAACCCTATCGCACATGCCCGGGATAGATTGAAAAGGGATGTTTATGGACGACGTGACCCACCAACCACTATGAGGGATCTACTCCGAATCGCCGTTGAGGAGTGGGACAATCTGTACCAACAGCGCCTTGATGGTGGATAGTATGCCACGACGAATACAGGCATACGGGTATTAGAGGTACCGGTGTGTACAGCAATCTGGACCACCACCTCTGAATGTCTCGCTGTATGGTGGTACAACATGCAATGTGTGGTTTCCATGAGCAATAAAAAGGGCGGAAAAGATGTTTATGTTGATCTCTATTCAGATTTTCTGTACAGGTTCCGGAACTCTCGGAACCGAGGTGATGAAAAACGTTTTTTGATATGTATAGATACCACTAGTAAAATCAAATGTTAAAGCTCGTTGTAGTTACAGAATAGCGAACTAGACGAGGTCACTGAATTCATTTTGTGTAAATGTAGAACAATGATAGATTTTTTGCTAGAGTTATGGCAAAGGTAGCAAGAGGAACGATATTCAGGGGAGACAGGAAACAATATATCTTCGAATGATGTGATGAGTATAATAATTTATTCGACGAATATCAACTTACACACTCAAATGGAACTCAGATGAACTTCTTTAAGCTGTAAATGACTGCAGAAGAAATAAACTGCAAGAAACTACAGAGAGATTCAAAACTAGGAACAGATTCCAAGCCTGAGAGATGGCAACACAACATCACTCCAAAAAAAGTCGTATCACACTTCTTAAAGAATCCTACAGCAACTATGAACAAGAATCACACTACACTCTTGAGAAAACAGTTACCAGTCAAACACCCTCCACTAGTACCCTGCCCAGAGCTCTTGAGTTACTTAGTGTCGTTTATAACCTACTAGAAAGGATGTTGTAGAATCAGATCCAGTTATTAATTGACAAAGTAACTCCTCTCAGACAAGACTGTTAACATATTTTATCGAAGCAGTCTACCAGCGTTTGTTGATCTTACGGCCGCAATGGATACCGAATGGTCTACTACTTAAATTTGTAGAAATCGTGCGATGTGACTTACTGGTTGAGCTAACGGATAGAATGTTTAGCAACACCCGATTTTAAGTGTTCCTTGAAGAAAAGCGAAGTAGATAGCGAAGATTGAATACTGGGCTACCGCAGAGTTCTGTGCTGCCACCAATTCTTTTTAATCGTTATACCAGCGATATACAACACTAATACTAAAAAAGTCTAATTTATTGACGACCTAGCACTATCTTGTCTAATAGGAAACCAGGAAGACAGCGATACAGTTTTGACCACAGATTTACACATAATTGATAACTACTGCAAGAACTGAGGATTGAAGCCAAATCCTTCTACAACAGAGATAAATGCTTACCATCTTAATAACTGTGAGACAAACTGAAAATTCAATATGGAATTTGACAGAGGAACACATATCCAAAATACTTGGAGGATCATTCTGGACTGGGCACTTAATTTTAATAACCACTTAGAAAAGAGAGAAAAAATTAAAACCAGAATTGAATCATTGGAAAAGTAGTTAGGTGAGGGGGGGGGTCCAGAAGCAGATGCTCTTCATACTGCTACACTGGCATTCGTTTACTCTACGGCAGAGTGCTGTGCTGAGGTATGGGAAAACAGTACACGTGGATGCAAAGTTGGTGTTAAGCTAAATTAGGCAATGAGAATAATTAGTGCCACTGCTAACTCAAAACCACTTCCATGGCTGCCTACATTATGTAACATCACACCACCATCAATTAGGCGAGAATCAGTACCTGTAAGATATTTCCAAAACTATGCTGCTCATCAATGGTTCAATGGTTCAATGGCTCTGAGCACTATGGGACTTAACAGCTGAGGTCATCAGTCCCCTAGAACTTAGAACTACGTAAACCTAACTAACCTAAAGAAATCACACACATCCATGCCCGAGGCAGGATTCTAACCTGCGACCGTAGCGGTCGCGTGGTTCCAGACTGTAGCGTCTAGAACCGCTCGGCCACCCTGGCCGGCTGCTGCTCATCAGAAATCCCTCTATTGTATAACCAGCTACAACATATACCGTGTATAACCTGTGTCAAGATTGGAGAGAGATTTGCCAGGAGCCAGCTGATCTTACAAAACGTGTAAATGAATTTGGTCTTCCCAGGACACTATGGACAGCTTTGAATCAATACTGTACAGGTCATGGAAGGTGTGGTACCTCTTTGTATGACTAGGGGCTCAAAGATGTCCCGACGTACGAGTTTTCGGTCGCTGTGCAAATTACACAGCCCCCAGTTAAAGTTTGTTTATTACGAAAACTTCCAGTTGCCCTTAGTGAACTGCATTTGGTAACACCGACATCTGCGGACTGGTTAAGAGAGCTGGATGTTCAGTTATAGAATTTTGGGTGTCTGTTCTTTCTATGCCAACGACCTTTCCGCAGTGGTAATACTGGTTCCCGTGCCTAGCACGTAGAAGGGGCACCACCCGGGTCTGCCGAGTGATGTTGGCACGTAGGGTGCACTCAGCCCCTATGAGGCCAATTGAGGAGCTACTTCATTGAGAAGAGAGTGATGTGCTGACCACGTGCCCTCTGTATCCACTTCCGGTGACGCCTAAAGTCTGAGGATAGCATGGCGGCCGGTCGGTGCCGTTGTGCCTTCAAGGTCTGTTCCGAAGGTGTTTGTTTGTTTCTTGTTATTTATGCTGTGCTTGCTCCTGTTCAGTGTACTAACATGTATATTTGATAATTTAGATAAGAATCTAAAATTATCATGTAAACCACAACAACAACAAGAATAATAATAATAACAGTTCCCATCCCTGCGGAATGTAGGTAATTCTTAACTACACAATGCCTGTTTGCATCTAGTAAGTAACCAGTAAATCTCACATCCATTACTGAATGGATCAGCGAAAATTTTTCACCAAGGATTGAAATTGTCTGTAAAGTCTGGTGAAATTCTTTAAGTATTCTCATTCCTAAATACTGAATGAATATAGTTTGGGTATTTGATCGCATTGCGTTTATCTTCTTTGTCACCTCCACCCATACCAATTTGAGTGGTTGGTAGTTCTCAGCCCCACAGAGGTTCTATAGAGATAACAAGTGATACGCACTGAAGCGCCAAAGAAACTGGTGTAGGCATGCATATTCAAATAAAGAGATATGTAAACAGGCAGAATATGGCGCTGCGATCGGCAACACCTATATAAAACAAGTGTATGACGCAGGTGTTGGATCTGTCACTACTGTTATATCTGCAGGTTATGAAGATTTAAGTGAGTTTGAACATGGTATTATAGTCGGCGAACGAGCGAAGGGGCACAACATCTCCAAGGTAGTGAAGAAGTGGGTATTTTCCCGTACGACCATTACACGGGTGTATCGAGAATATCAGGAATTCGGTAAAACATCAAATCTCCGACATCGCTGCCGCCGGAGAAAGATCCTGCAAGAACGAGACCAAAGACGACTGAAGAGATTCGTTCAACGCGAGAGAAGTGCTTTCCCTCCACAAATTGCTGCATATTTCAATGCTGGGCCATCAACAAGGCCGGCCAGTGTGGCCGAGCGGTTCTAGGCGCTTCAGTCTGGAACAGCGTGACCGCTACGGTCGCAGGTTCGAATCCTGCCTCGGGCATGGATGTGTGTGATGTCCTTAGGTTAGTTAGGTTTAAATAGTTCTATGTTCTAGGGGAGTGATAACCTCAGATATTAAGTCCCATAGGGTTCAGAGCCATTTTGAACCATCAACAAGTGTCAGCATATGAACCATTCATCAAAACATCATCGATATGGGCTTTCGGAACTAAATGCCCACTCGTGTACCATCCAGGGCCAGTTAACGCCGACTGGAAACATGTTGCCTGCTCGTTTCAAATTATGTCGATCGGACAGACGTGTACTGGTATGCAGTCAACCTTATGAATCCATGTACCCTGCATGTCAGCAGGGGACTGTTCAAGCTGGGGGAGGCTCTGTAATGTTGTGGGGCGTGTGCAGTTGGAGTGATATGGGACCCCTGATACTTATAGATACGGCCCTGGCAGGTGACACGTGCGTAAGCATCCTGTCTGATCATCTGCATCCACTGATGTCCATTGTGCATTCCGACGGACTTGGACTATTCCGGCTGGACAACGCGACAACCAACACGTCCAGAATAACTACAGAGTGGCATTCTGAGTTTAAACACTTCCGCTGGCCACCAAACTCCGCAGACATGAACATTATAGAGCATACCTGAGATGCCTTGCACCGTGCTGTTCAGAAGAGATCTCCACCCCCTCATACTCTTACTGATTAATTACTGGTTAACGTCCTTAAGTTTCGCGTGGTTCTCATTTCTTTTACATCTCATTACTTTGGTCTTTCTTCGATTTACTCTCAATACTCATTAGTTTGTTAATTCCATTCATCAGATCATGTAATTCTTCACTTTCACTCAGGATAGCAATGTCATCAGAAAATCTTATCATTGATATCCCTTCACCTTCAAGTTTAATCCCACTCCTCAAATTGTGGGTATTTTTGTTTCTATCGTTGCAACTACAAAAAATCGTGATTTTTTCACCAGACGCGTTTCGCTTTATTGAGGTAAAGCATCATCAGTAGTCTGTGATTAAGTAATTTATATTTTGATTTTTGTTTAGATCGAAAAATAGTTCATTAAGACTAGGTTGATTTGTACTTACGGTGATTTTTCGTCTGATTTCTCACTTACATGCCGTTTGCTAGCACATCGTTGTTTCTCTGTGTTATGCGTTGAACTTTTATTTCCATCATTGCTTCTTCGATGTATACGTTGAACAATAGGGGCAAAAGACTACATCCCTGTCTTACACCATTTATAAACCGAGCGCTTCGTCTTGGGCGTCCATTCTTATTATTATCTCTTGGGTCTTGTACATATTGCATATTACACGTCTCTCTGTGTAGCGTACGCCTATCTTGGACCATTTTGCTTTCTCGCACGCTTTTTCCAGCTCGACGAATCCTATGAACGTATCCTGACTCTTCTTTAGTGTTACTACTACTATCAACCTCATCGTCAGAATTGCCTCTCTGGTGCCTTTACCTTTCCTAAAGGCAAACTGAGCGTCATGTGTTAGATATAACACGTCCTCAGTTTTCTTTTCCGTTCTCCTGTATATTATTCTTGACAGAAACTTGGATGCGTGGGTTGTTAAGCTGATTGTGCGATAATTCACGCACTTGTAAGCGCTTGCGGTCTTCGGAATTGTAAGGATGATATTTTTCCGAAAGTCAGATGTTTTGCCGCTATACATATATTGTACGCACCTTCGTGAATAGTCAGTTTATTGCCACTTCCCCCAATGATTTTAGAAACTCTATTGAAGTGTCATCTATCCCTTCTTCGTTATTTGATCTCAAGTCTTCCGAAGGTCTTTTAAATTCTGACTCTAATATTGGATCCCCTACCTCTTCCGTATCAACTCCTTCTTCTTCTATCACATCACACAAATCTTCCCTCTCATAAAGTTCATCGATGAACTGTCTCCACCCATCCACTCTCTCCTCTGCATTTAACAGTGGAATTCCCGTTGCACTCCGAACGCTCCCACCCTTGCTTTTAATTTCACCGAAGTTTGTTTTGACTTTCCTATATACTGAGTCAGTCCTCCCGACAATTATTTCTTTTTCGATATCTTCAGATTTTTCATGCAACCATTTCGTATTAGCGTTTCAGAACTTCCTAATTATGTCATTCCTCAGCGACTTGTATTTCTGTATTCCTGAATTTCCCGGAACATTTTTGTACTTCCTTCTTTCACCAATCAACTGAAGTATTAATTCTGTTACCAATGGGTTTTTCGCAGTTACCTTCTTTGTACCTATGTTTTTCTTTCCAACTTCTGTGATTGGCATTTTTAGATATGTTCATTCCTTTTCAACTGTATTGCCGACTGAGCTATTCCTTATTGGTGGATCTATGGAATTACAGAACTTCAGGAGTGTCTCGTCATTTATTAGTATTTCCGTATGCCACTTCTAGACCAATCTCTTAAGCTTAGGCGTACTCTTGATCACTATCACATTGTGAACTGAATCTATATCTACTTCTGGGTACGCCTCATAATCCAGTTTCTGATTTCGGCATCTCTCTCTCTGACCGTGGTTAATCTAACTGAAATCTGCCCGTATCACCCGACCGTTTCCAAGCATACCTCCTCATCTTGCAATTTTTGAACAGAGTAATCGCTATTAATAACTGAAATTGATTACAGAATTCAATTAATCTTCCTCTCATTTTTTGTTACAAGCCCATATTCCCCTGTAACCGTTTCTTATAACCCTTTCCCTACCACTACATTCCAGTCCCTCATGACTATTAGATTATCATCTCTCTCTACGTACTGTATTAACCTTTCAGTATCGTCATATACTTTCTCTGTCTCTTCATCTTCAGCTTGCGATATCGGCGTGTATACCTGAACTATTGTTGTCGATGTTGGTTTGCTGTCGATTCTGCTACGAACAACCCTATCACTGAACTGTTCACAGTACACACTCTCTGCCCTACCTTCCTATTCATAACTAATCCTACTCCCGTTATACCATTTTCTGCTGCTGTTGATTTTATCGTATACTCATCTGAACAGAAATCTGTCTTCTTTCCATTCCACCTCACTGACCATTAGTATACCCAGTTTGAGCATTTTCGTTTCTCTTTCCAGGTTTCTTAGCTTCCCTACCACGTAGAGCTTCTGACATTCCAAGCCCCGACTCGAAGGTTATTCAATCTTTTCCTCATAATCACCTCCCCTTGGACAGTCTTCTCCCGGGGATCCGAATGAGGGACTATTCCGGAATCTTTCGCCTTTGGAGCCATCATCATGACACTTTTTAGAAATATAGGCCACATGTCTCGGCGATATACACTGTGTGTTTTTAATGCAGTGGTTTCCATTGCCTTCTGCATCCTCATTTCGTTGATCATTGCTGATTCTTCCGCCTTTAGGGGGAGTTTCCCACCCCAAGAACAAGAGAGTGCCCTGAAACTCTGTTCTCTCCTCCGCCCTCTTTGACAAGGCCGTTGGTAGAATGAGGGTGACCTTTTATCTTGGAAGTCTTCGGCCGTCATTTCTGATTATTAGCCAAAATTTAAGAGGTGGCGGGTTTTGATAACTAATTAAAGATTGTACCCCTAAGACCACGTGTGCTTAGACGCCCGTTTTAACGCCGCCTTGGTTGAGCCTCACCCCCGACAGTCCTGGCAAGGTAGGTGTAGTGCTTAATCCTTGTTCGTCAACTCCTACAGTGTTATGTTCTAATATCGAATTTCTGGAGGTTAGACAACCAATTCGGAAGTAAATGTATAGGAGTCAGCCTATACTCACTTGTAGGGTTAATCACTTTGTACATTTAAAGCAGCTACGAGTGAGTGCCAATTTATGTAGTTCTATTGATTAGTCGCTCGGTCAGCTTAGATAATTACAGGGGTGAGTCAGTGTCCTTGGTTTAGATAATGTATTGTGAGGTAGCGAGGAAACTGCCTCGGCTGTTGGTCAGTCAGTACAACCTAGTGGTCATGAAGCTGAGGTAGACCGGGTGTTGAATATTTCGCTCGTCTGCCTAATCCCACTCTTCATTTGTTTCAGGGAGTAACTGACCTTTCGGCTGAACGGGTTTTTCAGGATGAGGCTATGTCATGGTTGACAGTTCGGTTTGTATTTCATGCCGATGCCTTGGCAAAATGAACCGTGTCGTCTTCCAACTCTTGTGCCCAATAACCCGTGGGCTATTAAGTTGCATAGTTTCGGAGGTTTTACAGGGCAAGGGTTGTTCACGATTTGAGAAAGCGCATTATTAAGTTAAATTTATTTCCCTTCAGAAGAAGTGAACATTTTTGCCGAATGCAATTTACGAGTGAAGCACTGGCAAGATTAATCGAGGAGATTCGCATAGCGGTCTCTGCTTTAGAATTACGGGCTACTGAAGGGGAAATTGTTAACTAATATTGTGAGGCATGAAACCTTACGATCACCTGCGTGTAACCTTCCGACGGATTTCCACTTCATCGTGAAGTTTGATCCTCTGGTCACTGTCACCAAAGGCCTCAGGTCCGTGGATGAGCAGCGAGGGTTGGGTAGTCAAATGGTTCAAATGGCTCTGAGCACTATGGGACTCAACATCTTAGGTCATAAGTCCCCTAGAACTTAGAACTACTTAAACCTAACTAACCTAAGGACATCATACACACCCATGCCCGAGGCAGGATTCGAACCTGCGACCGTAGCAGTCCCGCGGTTCCGGACTGCAGCGCCAGAACCGCTAGACCACCGCGGCCGGCGGTTGGGTAGTCGACATCCCCCTCATTCCCAGGTGAAACAGGGGAATTCCTTCAGGCGAATCCCAAATGAAGGATATTAGACGATTGGTGGAGGAGGGTCAATTGTGTAATCTTGTCAAATCCAGGTACAACTCAGCTAATGGCACCTTGTTGTCAGCCTGAGAGAGCTATTCTACGGATAAGCTCTGTACTGATTACGTGGCTCCCCCTCCTCATACTCGTGGTGGAAATCGTTGTATCCTTATTGTAGTGGATGCATTCTCCAGGTTGACTTGGTTACTTCCATATAAGTGTTTTTCCTAGAAATTCTTTCGGACGTAATTTGTCCACTTCAGGAACGTCATTCAGTGGTGGGTACAGGCGTGTAGCATGTGAGAACACTCCATTTGTAACAGTACCGGGGTGTACGCGGTTATTACCTCCACTGCCTGCTTCTCGGGTATAAATTACGACCGTGCTGGCACCGTGGCCAGGTAACCACCTCGCCTGACCAAATAATACGGAATAGCTGACTGTAGGAGACATTTATAAGTGCTATGTTCATCGAAAGTTAAAGAATAAGTACAGACACAAGAACAACCGATATGGAATGGGCAATGACCATTCATGACGCAAGTGAAATGGCCCTTATCTCGGGAAGTATTTATTTGTGGCAATTTATTTATATGACTTTCTTCCTAGTTTTGACCAGTCGTAACTGATCTAGGAACAGGAAACCGATTCTATGTATGCTGTACAAAGCATGGCGGTCACAGTCGATACTACACGAGGGGACGTCATGTCGGACGGAATAGCTGACTGTAGGAGACATTTATAAGTGCTATGTTCATCGAAAGTTAAAGAATAAGTACAGACACAAGAACAACCTATATGGAATGGGCAATGACCATTCATGACGCAAGTGAAATGGCCCTTATCTCGGGAAGTATTTATTTGTGGCAATTTATTTACATGACTTTCTTCCTAGTTTTGACCAGTCGTATCTGATCTAGGAACAGGAAACAGATTCTATATATGCTGTACAAAGCATGGCGGTCACAGTCGATACTACACGAGGGGAGGTCATGTAGAGCCTGCGATAGCAGACAAGGCCAAATAAGTAACGGAAACAGCGTGTCTGACGTTGTTTGACTTTGGCCTCAAAGCGGAAAATCGGTACGTGGACGAGATGTGGCACTCGTGGGTAACAGGTTAATATGATGAACTACTGAACTATTGAAAGTGGGTCATTGACAGATAACGCGTCAGTTCAGTGTGTGCGCTTGTGTACTGTTCGTCCTTTTGTTCCATCGTATCTAACCCTGATGCAAGCAGTGTCTAGGGAAACAAAGCCTGAATAAATGTGAAAGAATAACATGATGTCCAAAATTGCAGTGTCAGAGTGGCAGTGCTTGAGCACATAAATAATAAATATTTTCAACATAATTGCTCACATAATTGTTTTTATCATTGTCTTTAGATATTGGACAGCAGAAGTACGTTAATTGAAATGATTATCAGAGAATCGTGTTAGAAGAAATGAATTAGTTAGATGCGTGGCTCATTCTTTGGAAAGTGCAATTTTTCTCCTCTTCTTTCCATGAGAAGGAGTGTAGAAAAGTCGTACGTGGACCAAAGAAATTGCACTCACAGTTACGCCATTTAGGATGCGAACTTGGTCATACCCCCTCCATTAGCACGTCTTCTCATTCATGGAACGGAATTTTCAGTAGAATACATTGAATGAAATAATTTGCTTATGGCTAAAATCATTGTTCAAGATGTTGGAAATTCTGGGTAAAGTTGGAGTAAGCTATAGGGAGAGATGGATAATATAAATATGTACAAGAGCCAAGAACGAATAATAAGAGTGGACGACCAAGAACGATGTGCGCGGATTGAAAATGGTGTAAGACAAGGATGTAGTCTTTCATCCCTACTGTTCAATATGTACATCGAAGAATCAATGATGAAAATAAAGGAAAGGTTTAAGAATGAAATTAAAATTCAAGGGGAAAGGATATCAACGTTATGATTCGCTGATGACACTGCTATCCTCAGTGAAAGTGAAGAAGAATTACATGATATGCTAAATGGAATGAACAGTCTAATGAGCTCAGAGTATGGATTGAGACTAAACAGAAGAAACACGAAAGTAATTAGAAGTAGCAGAAATGAGAACGGAGAGAAACTTGTCAGGATTGATGGTCACGATATATATCAAGCCAAAGAATTCTGCCACCAAGGCAAAAAATAAGAAATGAGGGACGAAACAAGGAGAACATCAGAAGCAGACTAGCACTGGCAAAAGGGCATACCTGGCCAATAGAAGTCTACTAGTATCAAACATAGGACTTAATTTGAAGAAGAAATTTCTGAGAAGGTACGTTTGGAGCACAGCGTTGTATGGTAGTGAAATATGGGCTGTGGGAAAACCACAAAGGAAGAGAATCAAAGCATTCGGGATGTGGTGCTACAGACGAACGTTGAAAAGTAGGTGGACTGATAAGGTAAGAAATAAGGAGATACTGTGCAGAATCAGACAGGAAAGGTATATGTGGAAAACACTGACACGGAGAAGGGAGAGGATGATGGTAAGACATCAGGGAATTACTCCTCTTGTACTAGTGGGAACTGTAGAGGGCAAAAACTGTACAGGAAGGCAGAGATTGGAATATATCCAGCAAATAATTGAGGACGTAAGCTGCAAGTGCTACTCTGAGATGATGAGGTTGGCACAAGAGAGGACCAAACCAGACAGAAACCTAATGACTAAAAGTAAAATCAGTGGACTGTACCTTTCAGTGTGGGAAATTGCACATTTACTGTCATAGGAATTGCCATCGAAGATTCACTGCGCTTACAGCTTTCGTTTCAGCTTTATGCTTTAATTAGAACTAAATATATAGAATATTTAATTAAGTGAACTCAGTGACTTGCCAGTAACTGAGAATCTGGCGAAATATTACATATCTTCTTTACAGTGTTTAATTGTGTGACTACATTCATACGCAACGAACATTTCATATATAGCCCGTTACTCTTTTACTACTAATGTTTGCTTCCTAAAATTGAAATATCACATTTGTATCCACGTGCAGACTCCACGTCTCTTTTTGTGAATCCAGTATAGCGTCGGGTTTTTCCAGCAGCCCCTCGGGCAGGCGCTATTCAGGTGGCGAATTTTCACTCTACTGTGGGTAGATTGCAAACGGGGCGAGAAAATAGCTCTCTGGGGAATGTGCAGTATTGGGTATGGCTAAACAACTTCGTATTACCTTATAGCTTCCACATAAAAGCAAGAATCTGAGAACATCAGGTAATAAAAATTCACATAGAAAAATAAATATCTTTTTTATATCGCTATTCCTCTTCTTGTATTTGATGTATTTGTTTATGTGACAGTTTCGACCAACCACATTTAGATTCAAATGGTTTTCTCTTTATGTTCCCTTTACAAGTATGCAGCAATCAATAAAAACCTGTAACCTGAGTCACGTCGTGATAGCGAATGTGACGAAATTGTATTTGAAGACTAGTATTCAGAAGTTCCTGAAATTTGAATTTTACTTGCAGCTTGGTGTCTCCCTGAACATCCTTCCTGGAGAAGCTACAAGAGGCTTTGAAAGACATGAGGAACAGTAAAGCTACTGGAATAGAGGGAATAAATGCAGAACTAATTAAATATGGAGGATTATCACTAGATAAAAGACTTTTACAATTAATAAATGAATATTGGACAAATTGCAAGATTACTGACCGATGGTATATAGCAGAAATACACTCTCTTTTTAAGAAAGGAAAACATCCCATCAGCCAAATTAAAATTTATATTTATTAATTCAAACAGAATAATATCAACAACATCGTTAGCAACAGTCTTCTCATTAGCCTCAACAATTTGGTAACTAGAACCAAGCACACTTCCAATACTATCTTTTAAATCCATATACAATTTTACATCACTCTCAATGGTAACTCTGTTTAAAATTTCAGCTGCTTCAATATGAATATTAGGCTTTTTTGAAAGAATAAATTTTTCCAAGTTTTACAAACTCTACTGATCAGTTGGAATTTCTATTGTTTCTCCAAAACAATATAGTTTATCATTTTTCAATGTAATATTCAGAGTTAAAAAAGTTTAATAAAAACCAACCAGCGCAAGATTACTAAAGCTTCCAGAATGAGATTTTGACTCTGCAGCGGAGTGCGCACTGATATGAAACTTCCTGGCAGATTAAAACTGTGTGCCCGACCGAGACTCGAACTCGGGACCTTTGCCTTTCGCGGGCAAGTGCTCTACCATCTGAGCTACTGAAGCACGACTCACGCCCGGTCCTCACAGCTCTACTTCTGCCACTATCTCGTTCGCAGGAGAGCTTCTGTAAAGTTGGGAAGGTAGGAGACGAGATACTGGCAGAAGTAGGGCTGTGAGGACTGGGCGTGAGTCGTGCTTCGGTAGCTCAGATGGTAGAGCACTTGCCTGCGAAAGGCAAAGGTCCCGAGTTCGAGTCTCGATCGGGCACACAGTTTTAATCTGTCAGGAAGTTTCATTACTAAAGCTGTCTCATACAGGTACACTCAATCTCTTTTTAAGAACAGATGACTTGTCACTCAGTTAAAATAATCTGCTCATATACACAGTAAACTTTTTCCAAATTCCATTTGATGTGCAATCATAGGAGCAAGTGTTTGCGGAAAAACTACATTACTGATTGAAAATTGTAGTCTAGCTCCAGTATGGATGAACTGAGATAGGATTAATCATTTGTATGTCTATTCTAAAAGTTTAGATCAACCAAAACATCAATAATTTATAGAAAGGTGTGAAAAAACTGAAGAATAGCATAATGACAGAATTGCTACTTTTGTTGAAAATAATGATGAAATTATTCCATTAGATGAATGCCAAGAAAATTCAGTAGTGGTAATTGATGACTTTATTCTTGAAAATCAGGATATAGTTAGAGAATATTTTACTAGAGGAAGACATAAATAAATAGACTGTTTTTACTTAGCTCAAACTTACTCAAAAATAACAAAACAATTACTCAGAGATAATCTCAATTCTTTAAATATTTTTCGACAGAATGACACAAATCACATTTACCATGAGTGGAGGTGATTTAAAGTTTGATGACCTTAAAGAAATGTGTAGTAAATGTTGGAATGATGAGTTCGGATTTTTTACAATTGATATGACTAAAAAACCAAATGAAGGGAAGTTCAGAAATGAAATAAAACATTTCATAACAACATAACTATGAAACATAAATGTAAATGTTAAACATAAATGTAAGCATAAAACATAAATGTGAATGTTAAACATAAATGTAAACATTAAACATAAATATTCAACATAAACATAAAATGTTCAACAAAAACCTTAGAAATGTTTAATTAATGTTTTTTCTTCTTTAATAATTGTTCACAAAATACGATCTCGAGGTTGTTAAAGAAAGCTAAGCAAAATAGAAAGTTGAAAAACTGAAATCACAAGTCAAGATTTGGAAAAGAACCAAGAACAGAATATGAAAAATATGAAGAGAAGATCAGCCAGTTATTGATGCTATTGAACAGGAGAAACAAGAAATTGAAGGATTAGGAGTTATTGTTTTGAAAGCGATTGAAGAAAAAGAGAAGTAGAAGAACAGATGATACCATATCATCATCATAAAGACGATTTTGAAGATTTATTACCAAAAAAACTATTAAAAGGTCATCTGACGATATTCCTGGTAATTATGACTATACATTAAGTCAATCAGAAATTCATAACCTTTTGAAGAATTATGATGAAGAGAGATAATCTAAGAAAACAAAGAAATTGCAGGTCAGCAATCGTCAGGATGATGCTAAAAAGACAAATTTTACTAGTGGAAGAATGTTAAAGTATATTAATCATAGTGAAGACAAAGTTTTTGGTTTGAAACCAGTTAGAGCTTTTAAATATGTTTACAAAAATCCTCTAAAATTTGATGATGGAGATGGAGATAAATGGAGATAAATTAACAACTGATGGAAAGGCACATAAAGGAACTGATGGATTAATGAGCCTTTTGACTGAAAAACAGATAGATGATACGGGTAAAAAGTTTGATGGTGCAGATTTATTAAATTATGTGCATATATTATTCAGTTCAGGAGCACTGTATTCTGATAGCAACCCAAATAAAAATAAAATCAAGTAAAAGTCATATATATATACATAAAACTGATAAAACAAATGGTTGACGACTGTTTCCCAAACTTAAGAAGACTGACTATAGATTCTTCAGATTATCCCCATCTTCTAGATACTTCAGATTATTCACAATAAATTCACCTGAGGAAAAAGGTAACGATTTAATAAAGAAATATACAGAGAAACCAGTTGAATATATTTCGACAAATTATGTTAGAGATTTAATCGATAGCTTAGCGGTAATTCATGGAGAAAAAATAGCAAGGAACAAAAATTATCATAATTATAAAGTTGGTACATCACAGATATTAACATATAAATTCAGTGATTTCACAATCGATAATCCAAAAGAAATTCCATATTAAATAAGATTTTTGAATAACTTTCTTCACACATTTTGGAAACATAATGAATATGGTAGAGGTTCAGTAAATACATTAATTAAGAAATTATCATTTGAGATGCATCTTTCAGGCTATCGATTTTGTGGCCCAGGGACCAAACTAAATGAAAAATTAGCTGGAGGCGATCAAGAAATTAATCCATTAGATGAAGCTGGCAAACAACATGATGTTTCCTACCGTGATCATGAAGATTTAGAAAAAGGACATGAACCTCATAGAGAACTTCAATTAGCTGCAAAAGAAAGAATGGATGCATGTAATGCTTCAACTGGTGAAAAAAACAGCTGCAGCTGCATTTAGAAGAATAATTTATGCAAAGAGAAAATTAGGAATAGGCTTATATATGGATGAAAATGTTTGGGGATTATGAAAAATATTAACAATATTTTAATCTTTATAAATGAATAACTTTTCAATCGATTATACCTAGTGGTAAAACTAAACCAAAATCAATTAAATTTAAACTCAATAATATCAATGAAATATTATTGAACCATTTTTAACTGATATCCAGAAAATAAAGAAAGAGAAAAAAACTGGTGGTAATTTACTCGTTACACTAGATATTTCTGTTGTGAAAATGATTATTGAATGTCTAACAAAAAAGAAAGAAGGCGCTGGATTAATAAAACATGAAGGTGGATTTCTTCCATTACTATTAACTGCATTACCATATCTAGCAATTATTTGTTCACTTGCTTGTGGAGCTGCAGCAATTGCAAATGCAGTATAAACAAGAAAAAAATGCAGAATTGGAAGATAAGAAAAGGAATAATGAAGCAATGGAAAAGAAATCAACTCAGTTGGCTGTTCATGGTTGAAGTGCTGACACATTATCTGAGTACCCAGTAATGCTGGCAACTGATATATATATATATATATATATATATATATATATATATATATATATATATATATATAAAGGGCTATTACAAATGATTGAAGCGATTTCATAAATTCACTGTAGCTCCATTCATTGACATATGGTCACGACACACTACAGATATGTAGAAAAACTCATAAAGTTTTGTTCGGCTGAAGCCGCACTTCAGGTTTCTGCCGCCAGAGCGCTCGAGAGCGCAGTGAGACAAAATGGCGACAGGAGCCGAAAAGCGTATGTCGTGCTTGAAATGCAGTCACATCAGTCAGTCATAACAGTGCAACGACACTTCTGGACGAAGTTCAACAAAGATCCACCAACTGCTAACTCCATTCGGCGATGGTATGCACAGTTTAAAGCTTCTGGATGCCTCTGTAAGGGGAAATCAACGGGTCGGCCTGCAGTGAGCGAGGAAACAGTTGAACGCGTGCGGGGAAGTTTCACGCGTGTATCTGGACATGCTGGAAAATTTGCTCATGCCACAACAGCCGACCGACAGCGCCGACTTCATCTTTCAACAGGATGTTGCTCCACCGCACTTCCATCATGATGTTCGGCATTTCTTAAACAGGAGATTGGAAAACTGATGGATAGGTCGTGGTGGAGATCATGATCAGCAATTCATGTCATGGCCTCTCCCGACTTAACCCCATGCGATTTCTTTCTGTGGGGTTATGTGAAAGATTCAATGTTTAAACCTCCGCTACCAAGAAACGTGCCAGAACTGCGAGCTCGGATCAACGATGCTTTCGAACTCATTGATGGGGACATGCTGCGCCGAGTGTGGGGGAACTTGATTATCGGCTTGATGTCTGCCGAATCACTAAAGGGGCACATATCGAACATTTGTGAATGCCTTAAAAAACTTTTTAAGTTTTTGTATGTGTGTGCAAAACATTGTGAAAATATCTCAAGTAATAAAGTTATTGTAGAGCTGTGAAATCGCTTCAATCATTTGTAATAATCCTGTATATATATATATATATATATATATATATATATATATATATATATATATATATAAGGATCATATCAATCCATACTGCATCAACAACAGCCTGAAGACGATGCATTGAAGCGTTGAAACTGGTTGCAACAAAATAAAATAAAATCATAAGGCCAGCTGTGGGTGTTTTATTTTATAATAACAGTAAAAGGCCGTAGCCCCAGAGACTTCCTGCTAAAAGGACGGACATACAAAAACTTTCAGCAAATAAAATCTGCACTCATTATCCGTAGCAAAACTGGAAGCAACTTGCTTACCTCTCGTCTTCTAAAGATGTAGCTGTCACTCCAATTGGCTTGTTCTCAGCTGTTTTCCAGCTTTGACGTGCGTGCAGTAAACAGAACATACAGGAAAGGCAAATATTAAAGAATGCAGTGCTTTTAAAATTGAAATTACAGGCTATTGGGTTGCCACTCAATTTTATATTTATAGAAGCAACAAACCAGGAAAAATATTCTGAGGGCCAATCTGAGGGCCAATGGCATAGTTTCCAGATGGTAATCGTTTCCAGAACACCTCAAAAAACACAGTAAAAATTTCCACATTATCTTAGAAACATGAGATTGCACAAATATATAATTAGCATATCCTGATTTACCGAGTGACATTGAAATAGTTTTCAGTGCAAGTAACAGCATCAGCACGGCTGGAGCTCTGTGTTAATGTTGAAGCAGTAAATATAAATAATAAAGATTCGCTTCTTGGCGAACAATGTGCTAGTGAGTCCCAACTGTCTCTTTCTGCTCCAATAAGATACGACTCTTGCACGCCCGGTTGTACTCACGCCAAGTGACCATCTGGCGCGTGGTTCGTTGAGTCTGCTTAGTGGCCCTGTCTGCTCGCTAACCTCTTGTAGCAAAATCTTTCTAAATATACGCCATAAGCGAATATACACTCCTGGAAATTGAAATAAGGACACCGTGAAATCATTGTCCCAGGAAGGGGAAACTTTATTGACACATTCCTGGGGTCAGATACATCACATGATCACACTGACAGAACCACAGGCACATAGACACAGGCAACAGAGCATGCACAATGTCGGCACTAGTACAGTGTATATCCACCTTTCGCAGCAATGCAGGCTGCTATTCTCCCATGGAGACGATCGTAGAGATGCTGGATGTAGTCCTGTGGAACGGCTTGCCATGCCATTTCCACCTGGCTCCTCAGGTGGACCAGCGTTCGTGCTGGACGTGCAGACCGCGTGAGACGACGCTTCATCCAGTCCCAAACATGCTCAATGGGGGACAGATCCGGAGATCTTGCTGGCCAGGGTAGTTGACTTACACCTTCTAGAGCACGTTGGGTGGCACGGGATACATGCGGACGTGCATTGTCCTGTTGGAACAGCAAGTTCCCTTGCCGGTCTAGGAATGGTAGAACGATGGGTTCGATGACGGTTTGGATGTACCGTGCACTATTCAGTGTCCCCTCGACGATCACCAGTGGTGTACGGCCAGTGTAGGAGATCGCTCCCCACACCATGATTCTGGGTGTTGACCCTGTGTGCCTCGGTCGTATGCAGTCCTGATTGTGGCGCTCACCTGCACGGCGCCAAACACGCATACGACCATCATTGGCACCAAGGCAGAAGCGACTCTCATCGCTGAAGACGACACGTCTCCATTCGTCCCTCCATTCACGCCTGTCGCGACACCACTGGAGGCGGGCTGCACGATGTTGGGGCGTGAGCGGAAGACGGCCTAACAGTGTGCGGGACCGTAGCCCAGCTTCATGGAGACGGTTGCGAATGGTCCTCGCCGATACCCCAGAAGCAACAGTGTCCCTAATTTGCTGGGAAGTGGCGGTGCGGTCCCCTACGGCACTGCGTAGGATCCTACGGTCTTGGCGTGCATCCGTGGGTCGCTGCGGTCCGGTCCCAGGTCGACGGGCACGTGCACCTTCCGCCGACTACTGGCGACAACATCGATGTACTGTGGAGACCTCACGCCCCACGTGTTGAGCAATTCGGCGGTACGTCCACCCGGCCTCCCGCATGTCCACTATACGCCCTCGCTCAAAGTCCGTCAACTGCACATACGGTTCACGTCCACGCTGTCGCGGCATGCTACCAGTGTTAAAGACTGCGTTGGGGTTCCGTATGCCACGGCAAACTGGCTGACACTGACGGCGGCGGTGCACAAATGCTGCGCAGCTAGCGTCATTAGACGGCCAACACCGCGGTTCCTGGTGTGTCCGCTCTGCCGTGCGTGTGATCATTGCTTGTACAGCCCTCTCGCAGTGTCCGGAGCAAGTATGGTGGGTCTGACACACCGGTGTCAGTGTGTTCTTTTTCCATTTCCAGGAGTGTATTTCACAACAAACAACTACACAAGTATTAGTGATGTGTCTAGGCGCGTCTATGTCTTTGTTTGCACTTCTGTTGTCTACGATGACTCTTTTAGTTACATCTACTACTGCAGTACTTCCTCTTAGAACTTTCCCTTTTCTCTCCTACCCCCTCCCTCCCCCATTTTCCCAGTTACATTCGCGATAGTTAAACTGCAGGAGGGAACAAAGTTTGTTGCTGGCTTTCTGGATGAGCTCGAATTTATCTAATTTCAGTGATTTGGTTTTTATAGCAGATTTGATGGAGAAATTGACATCATATTCAGGAACGTGGCCGCGGGGCAGCCACACGGTCTAAGGCGCCTTGTCGGGGTCCGTGCGGCTCCCCCCCCCCCCTCCCGTCGGAGATTCGAGTCCTCTCTCAGGCATGAGTGTGAATGGCTCTGAGCACTATGGGACTCAACATCTTAGGTCATAAGTCCCCTAGAACTTATTAGGTCATAAGTCCCCTAGAACTTAGAACTACTTAAACCTAACTAACCTAAGGACATCACACACACCCATGCCCGAAGCAGGATTCGAACCTGCGACCGTAGCAGTCCCGCGGTTCCGGACTGCAGCGCCAGAACCGCTAGACCACCGCGGCCGGCGAGGCATGAGTGTGTGTGTGTGTTGTTCATAATGTAAGTTAGTTTAAGTTAGATTAAGTAGTGTGTAGGCTTAGGGACAGATGACCTCAGCAGTTTGGTCCCATAAGACTTTACCACAAATTTCCATATTTTTCAGGCATGTTTGATCTTGGAGTTTTGTTTGGATAAGACTCTCTACAACGTCCTTATTCCAAAGTTTACCACTGCAGTATGTTGAGTATTTCTTCGTCAATCTCATGCTAACTAAAGGCACGTTTACACTGCAATTTGCAACTAAAACTTTGGCAACTTTTGAATCAAGTTTGAAATTTTTAAAAATACGAGTTGTACATTTATTGCAAACATAACGAATTTGAGACAAAATTCTCATGTTTCAAAACACGTTTCATGTTTTCGCTAGTTAAAGGTAAATTACTGAGTCATCCTTTGATCTTCGTTTGAAACCAAAATTGTGTACTAAAAGTTGAAAGCGTTCTCCCTGGCAGCACGATCGCTCTCAACGTTCCAGCTGTTGGAACTACTCACGCGCCGTCTAGTCTGTCATACCATCTGCAGTCTCCACGTGTTAGTGTTGTGTGTGTAGTGTTGTGGTGTGAAGGAAGGCGGAAGTCTTGAAGTTGTTTGGTCGAAGGACAGCGTAGTGGAACTAATATATTTGTGCAGGGAAAGGCCAGCTCTTTGAGACGCAACTAGTTTGTATAAAGATAAGGAATATGATGCTTGGCAAGAGATAGCAAATGAAATGAATACTAGGAAACTGGAAATTACGAAAAAGATTCGTAATTTAACAATTCAATTCAAGCGAGAGATGAAGAAGCCAAAGACTGGCTCTGGAACTGATCCATATACGAGCTCTCGATCACTTGATGATTTTTAAGGATAATACAACTCCTCGTCATTGTTTTAAAAGTGGAGGCCCAAATACTTGTGATAGTATTCCTGAGATAAGAAAATACACAAAATGATTATTTATTTTTTATTATGTTTCACGTTAAATTGTTCAAAATATTTAAAAAGGCACACAGTATTATGGCTTTGCAATTACTTCAATGTGAACCTACTCATTGGTCACTCCGCCATGTGACTGCATCTTCTGCACTGTTGAAGTAAGCTGTGAATTGTTTACGAATTCCCTCTGATAGGTCAGACGAATTCTTTGGAATCCTCTTTAATCGCATAAATGGACAATGGGCATTCCGCCAACCCTCCATTGCCGCAGTACTAGCGTATCTGTCGCTGTGTCTTCACAGTCAAATGACCCAGATGGAGTATAGGACTACTGAGATGTCCGCTATTTCGTAAAATATTATGTAAGTGTGTGCATGCTAACACAACTTTTTCGGCATTTTCTGGCTGTAACAAAAGTGGCTTTCTTAGTATTCTGAACACTACCGATACTATACCGAACACGTTTTCTACTACACTGCACCCACTCTTTTGGGAATGCCCTTGTTGTGTAACCCTGGAAATGGTTTCATGATGTTTGGTCTGAAGGGAAACGCGTCATCCGCTAATAGCACGTACGGTACGGCCACTGATTTACCAGGCAATGGAGTAGGATTTGGAGTGCCCAACTTGGACTCAATAAGAAGTTTATTGAGGTTGTTATGTTCAAACAATCCACCATCAGACAACTGTCCTTGGCACCCAAGAGACACATGCTTAAAACAGTACACAACAGCAAAGAAAACAATGCTAAAAGATCCCTTGTAATTAGAGTAATCACTTCCTGAATGTGTTAGAGCTTGTATGATGATATGTTTTCCGTACATGCTACCAATGCAACTCGGGAGTTCCATTGTTGAATGTACAGATTTGACATATGTAACCACTGTGCTCTGATGACGATATCTGGAAAAAACATTGTATTTTTGAACTCAATAATTACCTAAAAACTACGCATTGAAATCCTATTTATTTCTAGCTTTAAAATCTGTTTACAATTGGTTACAACTGTTTGCAATGTGTTTAATTTTTGGTAACTAAATAAAAGTTATTTCTAATGCACCAACTGTGCTTTGTTAACCTACGGTTTTTAACGGAACCGTCTTGATTACAGGATACTGGAGTTGGAGGCATGATAAATGAACCCAAAGGTTTGCCAATAAACCTGCATTTAGATGACAATCGAGATCAACATGTTTCTGCTGACAAAAGCGATACTAATAGGAAAACTGTGAATTATCCAAGCACATCAGCAAAGCGACTTGGTCCGAGTCAATCAAAACAGCAAAGGAGCAAAAGATTTATAAGCGTAACCCTGTTGCCCAAGAAGCCCTTACTGTCATCAGTAATTTAGGGGAGAACGTCTAGCCAAAAGACCCGTTTGATGTCTTTGGTGAATACGTCGGCACTGAACTATGCAAAAGTACAAATGCACAACGAGTGGCTCTAGCAAAACAACACTGTTTGACCTGGAAATGTGAAATTTTTCCTCATTACAGAAACCTCCGACTGATATCTGAAGTAATTAACTCCTTCAAGTTCACTAGATGAAACTGACAATAGTTCAATTTCAATCCTGGACGCTTTTTTTTCAGGAAAATATTGAGAATACCGAAAAAAAAAACACAATATACAATGTTGCAACTATATCAATCTTGTAAGTCAACAAAAGAAAGTTGTTCTTTAATATATAGAAGCTGAATAAATGATAAGCAAACTACCGTACTTACTTTTATGTTGTCCTTGAGCACATCTGTCAACGCCTCACACAGTTCTGGGACAAACTTCGAAATTACACTTTTTGGGATTTTAAATAAATAAGTAAGATTTGCATAAGAATCACCACTGGCTAAAAACCGTAGAGTCAATGCCAGTTTCTCTTTTAGGGGTAGGACCAATCGTTAATTGGTATCGGCCTTAGCAATTTTCGATCCTACTTGAAGCATAAAATGTTCGAAAACACTGATTGCCATCCTCCAAGAGTTCTTAAAACTCCCATCTGTCCTCAATTCTCCTGACAGTGGATTCACACCATCCTTGTTTAGATCTGCTAATAGTGCACTGTCACTATACTTAGCTCTTGCTCGTAGCAACCGTTTTATCCAGTACCGTCTGGGTGCTCTTTGAGTAGCCAAAATACTCATATAACAAGTACTTGCAGCAGAAATTACGTTCTTTACTCCCCACATCTTTAATCCGCACTGCACACTTCCAGTGAAACTTAAAGTTTGCAACTTTTAAAATGTACAAAAGTGCTAACAAAGCTTGTTTACAACTTTTTTGTTTCAAACCGAAAGGTCTGAAACAAAACTGTTGCAAGCAAAGCTAATAGCTGCAAACTTTTTAGTTGCGAACCACAGTGTAAAAGTGCCTGAAACAAACTCGTGACAAATCGTGTAGCTCGTCTTGATTATTTTATAGCCTGAGAGGTTCTGTAGGAAGTACTAGACTGCATGTACTGCCTCTTTTCAAAATTTAATGATGATCGATTAGTTTTGATCCATCTGTCATTACTTTCAAATATCACATTAACTGCCTTTTCAATTAGAGGGTTAGTAAGGGGAGGGAGTTCTACCTGGAGGCTAGTGTACCCAGGAGTACCTGATGTTTCGTTGTCGCTGTGTGAATCGAATTATTTATAAATTGACATGAACGTACGCGCACTAGAGACCGCCATAAGCTGTATCCGATATTTTCTACCGTTTTTGTTGGTATGAGGCACGACGATGTACTTTGGGCAGCGTTTCTAAATTTTATATGTCCAATATTTAAGTTATGTGTAGTACTAGAGAGCCTTTAGGAGGTCGTTCTTAATTATTCTTGTACAGACTTTATTGTGAGTAAATTTCTGCATATGTTTATAACTAATTATATAACGTATAGACAAACAAGCTGTTCTACGTCAGCCGCGCACCATCTTGTACTTTGAAACGGACGGTCTTCTACCCAGGCAACGTGATATTAGCAAATAAATTCAATTCATTTAACGTGTTAACAATTTTGCCTCTCTCGAAAATGGAAATTTGAGTTCATTGTCAATAGATTCTATTTCACGATGTTTTTAATTTGTAACCGATTTTTGATAGTAATACTTCATTTAGTTTCATTAACTTATTATTGGTTTTTACTAGAGTTATAATGTAATACAGAGAGAATTAAATACAGTACTGAAAAGACATTTTTCAATATCAGCTCTTTTAAATTGGAATAGAATATTTGTTTCTAGGTGTAAAAACGAGCTGTACCTCGGAAACGTTTTTCAGATTTGGAAAAACCTTATTCCTCCTTAGTTTAGTGTTAGCTGCATTATTTTCAATCCACTGACCATGTTCCTATATCTCTGCCTTTGATAACAAGTTTCTATACACAACGGCATCATCGTTTATCAGCCTCACATGCTTACAAACTGTGTTGTTGTTGTGGTCTTCAGTCCTGAGACTGGTTTGATGCAGCTCTCCATGCTACTCTATCCTGTGCAAGGTTCTTCATCTCCCAGTACCTACTGCAAACTTCATCCTTCTGAATCTGTTTAGTGTATTCATCTCTTGGTCTCCCTCTACGATTTTTACCCTCCACGCTGCCCTCCAATACTAAATTGGTGATCCCTTGATGCCTCAGAACATATCCTACCAACCGATCCTTTCTTCTAGTCAAGGTGTGCCACAAATTTCTCTTCTTCCTAATTCTATTCAGTACCTCCTCATTAGTTATTTGATCTACCCATCTAATCTTCAGCATTCTTCTGTAGCATCACATTTCGAAAGCTTCTAGTCTCTTCTTGTCCAAACTATTTATCGTCTCCGTTTCACTTCCATACATGGCCATACTCCCTACAAATGCTTTCAGAAACGACTTCCTCACACTTAAATCTATACTCGATGTTAACAAATTTCTGTTCTTCAGAAACGCTTTCCTTGCCTTTGCCAATCTACATTTTATACCCTCTCTACTTCGACAATCATCAGTTATTTTGCTCCCCAAATAGCAAAACTCCTTTACTACTTTAAGTGTCACATTTCCTAATCTAATAGCCTCAGCATCACCCGATTTTATTCGACTACATTCCATTATCCTCGTTTTGGCTTTGTTGATGTTCATCTTATTATCCTCCTTTCAAGACACTGTCCATTCCGTTCAGCTGCTCTTCCAGGTCCTTTGCAGTCTCTGACAGAATTACAATGTCTTCGGTGAACCTAAAAGTTTTTTATTTCTTTTCCATGGATTTTAATTCCTACTCCGAATTTTTCTTTTGTTTCCTTTATTGCTTGCTCAATATACAGATTGAATAACATCGGGGATAGGCTACAACCCTGTCTCACTCCCTTCCCAACCACTGTTTCCCTTTCATGCCCCTCGACTCTTATAACTGCCATCTGGTTTCTGTATAAATTGTAAATAGCCTATCACTCCCTGTATTTTACCCCTGCCACTTTCAGAATATGATACAGAGTATTCCAGTCAACACGGTCAAAAGCTTTCTCTAGGTCTACAAATGCTAGAAACATAGGTTTTCCTATCCTTAATCTATCTTCTAAGATAATTCGTAGGGACAGTATTGCTCAAATGTTCCACCATTTCTACGGAATCCAAACTGATCTTCCCCGAGGTCGGCTTCTACTAGTTTTTCCATTCGTCTGTAAAGAATTCGTGTTAGTATTTTGCAGCCGTGGCTTATTAAAATGATAGTTCGGTAATTTTCACATCTGACAACACCTCCTTTCTTTGGGATTGGAATTATTATATTCTTCTTGAGGTCTGAGGGTATTTCGCCTGTCTCATACATCTTGCTCACCAGATAGGAGAGTTTTGTCAGGGGTGGCTCTCCCAAGGCTAGCAGTAGTTCTAATGGAATGTTGTTAGTCCCGGGAACTTGTTTCTGCTTAGGTCTTTCAGAGCTCTGGCAAACTCTTCACGCAGTGTCATATCTCCCATTTCATCTTCAGCTATATCCTCTTCCATTTCCATAATGTTGTCCTCAAGTACATCATCCTTGTCAGACCCTCTATATACTCCTTTCACTTTTCTGCTTTCTCTTCTTTTCTTAGAAATGGGTTCCTATCTGAGCTCTTGATATTCATACAAGTGGTTCTCTTCTCTCCAAAAGTCCCTTTAATTTCCTGTAGGCAGTATCTACCTTACCCCTAGTGAGATATGCCTCTACATCCTTACATTTGTCCTCAAGCCATCCCTGCTTAGTCATTTTGCTCTTCCTGTCGAATTCATTTTTTGAGACGTTTGTGTTCCTTTTCGCCTGCTTCATTTACTGGATTTTTATATTTTCTCCTTTGATCAATTAAATTCAATATATCTTCTGTTACCCAAGGATTTCTACTAGCCCTCGTCTTTTAACCTTCTTGATCCACTGCAGCCTTCACTATTTCATCCCTCAAAGCTGCCCATTCTTCTTAATACTGTATTTCTTTCCTCATTCCCTAATGTTCTCCCTGAAACTCTCTACAACTTCTGGTTCTGTCAGATTATCCAGATCCCATCTCCTTAAATTGCCACTTTTTTGCAGTTTCTTCAGTTTTAATCTACAGTTCATAACTAATAGATTGTGGTCAGAGTCCACATCAGCCCCTGGAAATAACTTACAATTTAAAACCTGGTTCCTAAATCTCTGTCTTACCATTATGTAATCTATCTGAAACCTTCGCGTCCCTCCAGGCCTTTTCCACGTATACAACCTTCTTTTATGATTCTTGAACCAAAAGTTAGCTATGATTGAGTTATGCTCTGTGCTAAATTCTACCACGCGGCTTCCTCTTTCATTTCTTACGCCCATTCCATATTCACCTACTACGTTTCCTTCTCTTCCTTTTCCTACTATCGAATCCAGTAACCAATGAGTATTAAATTTTCGTCTCCCTTCACTATCCGAATAATTTCTTTTATCTCATCATATATTTCATCAATCTCTTCGTCATCAGCGGAGCTAGTGGCATACAAACTTGTACTACTGTGGGAGGCGTGGGCTTCGTGTGTATCTTGGGCACAATAATGCGTTCACTATGCTGTTTATAGTAGCTTTCGCGCATTCCTATTTTTTTATTCCTTTTTATACCTACTCCTGCATTACCCCTATTTGATTTTGTATTTTTAACACTGTATTCACCTGACCAGAAGTCTTGTTCCTCCTGCCAACGAACTTCACTAATTCCCACTATATCTAACTTAGACCTATCCATATTCATTTTTAAATTTTCGAACCTACCTGTCCGATTATGGGATCTGTCATTCCACGCTCTGATTCCTAGAACGCCAGTTTTCTTTCTCCTGATAACGATGTCCTCCTGAATAGTCCCCTCCTGGAGATCCGAATGGGGGACTATTTTACCTCCGGAATATTTTACTCAAGAGGACGCCATCATTATTTAACCATACAGTAAAGCTGCATGCCCTCGGGAAAATTCACGGCGGTAGTTTCCCCTTGCCTCCTG
Organism: Schistocerca cancellata; assembly: GCF_023864275.1. Lineage (NCBI taxonomy): Eukaryota > Metazoa > Arthropoda > Insecta > Orthoptera > Acrididae > Schistocerca > Schistocerca cancellata. The sequence goes on along the minus strand of NC_064630.1, from coordinate 688,331,485 downwards.
CCGTTCGCAGTACCAGCACAGCGTGGCCGGTTAGGTTAGTGTGACAAGGCCAGATCAGTCAGTCATCCAGACTGTTGCGCCTGCAAGTACTGAAAAGGCTGCTGCCCCTCTTCAGGAACCACACGTTTGTCTGGCCTCTCAACAGATACCCCTCCGTTGTGGTTGCACGTACGGTATGGCTACCTGGATCATTTAGGCACGCAAGCCTCCCCACCAATGGCAAGGTGCATGGTTCATAGGGGGGTGTTTCAAAAATGGCTCTGAGCGCTATGGGACTTCTTAACATCTGAGGTCATCAGTCCCCTAGACTTAAAACCTGACCAACCTAAGGACATCACACAGAACCATGCCCGAGGCAGGATTCGAACCTGCGACCGTAGCGGTCGCGCGGTTCCAGACTGAAGCGCCTAGAACCGCTGGGTCACAACAGCTGGCTATCACCAAGCGTGAATGTGCACGTTTTCCTTTCAGTTCTTACTCTAAGCTCGTTAAACAGGCTGCTACCTTGTTGATGTACAGAATATCTAATAATACATCGATAGTTAAATATACAGCTCGAAAAACGGCTGTATATTTACAATGTGCTGCTGAAATTTTTGTACGCCAGTACGTCGATACCTTTTCCATCGGTATATAGATATATTTCTTCGAAATAACGAGGGCCAGTAGTGATTTTTTTAAAAATATCATTACATCGGATTTTCGATGTTTCTAAAAATATCAACAGTCTTAACAGCGGAAAAGAGCGACCGACGCCAGTTGCGTAGCGCAAAAGCTCTGTAAAAAGTGTACAAGTGATACATGTGCTCACAGACCTCATGCCACGTTTCACGGAGGCTAGAAGACTAGGAACGTAGAGTGGCGTGGGAGATTTATTGCCGTATATCTCAGATTACCTCATCTACGTTACATTCAACAGCATTCAAAGAAGAGTGACCAATAAATACGGGAATTGCGACAAGTATGGGTATTCACGGGTTCTTGTGCTCTTACCCAGCAGCTCCCACTGGGTATTATTTACTGTTGTAATTCGAAAGAATGATACAGTAATTTGACCGCTCCAAAATTTCTGATTGAGCAAATGAAAACAGTACGTGAGCGAGGAGCTGCTGATTGAGCACCGAACGCGGCTACTGCGCAGGCGGCAGTCAACTGTTTGTGCGAGCGGCCGACGTAACGGAATAACAATTGAATGGAATTCGGTCCCGGAATGGCGCGTGGAAGGGCGGCGTTAGCGAACGGGCCGGCGAGTCCGGATTTATGCCGAGCGCGGCGCAAATTCGGTTAGGGCGAGGAGTGGTGGGTAGGGGCGTAGCGAAGCGAGGAGCAGGACTGGCTTCGGGGGCCGACAGCTGGCCGCCGCACTGCAAAGCCCCGCGGACCGTTAACAAGCCGCAATGGCGCGCCTAATGGCGGCCTCTCGGTCGCCGGTCGTAATGCAGCCCCAGGAACCTAGGAACAAATCTCTCTCACGATTCTGCGTCCAGTGTCTGGAATAGTTTAGACACAGCTGCAAAAAGAGCTGACTCGAATTCACCCCTCTGTTCTTCTGAATAAATACACAACACGTCTTTCTTTCGCATTTGTTCATTACGAAACCTCTATCGTCTAAATAATTACCCGTCTTTCGTGACTCATCGTCTGCATCCACACAGCGGTCTCTTTACTCCCAGCATTTTCAAAAAATTTCGAGAAGATCAAATACGACAAATTGTGAACACTTAACGCAGGACTCGCATTCGGGAGGACGACGGTTCAATCCCGCGTCCGGCCATCCGGATTTAGGTTTTCCGTGATTTCCCTAAATCACTCCAGGCAAATTCCGGGATGGTTCCTCTGAAAGGGCACGGCCGACTTCCTTCCCAATCCTTCCCTAATCTGATGAGACCGATGACCACGCTGTCTGGTCTCCTTCCCCAAACCAACCAACTTAACGCAGGAGAACACTCTCAGTAGCAAACAATGTGGATTTCAAAAAGAATTATCAGCTTAACAGGCATATTAGTCTTGTAAGAGGTATGCGATGTATGCGCTGCCTGCAACAGGCAAGGCTTAGGAGAGTCTCTGACCAGAGGGCAGTATGTAGTTAGTTGTTGCTTGTCGCTAGTCGGCTTTAGTCTTCTGTAGTCGACAGTAGTCGGCGCGTGTCTACGCGTGTCGGCAGTCTGCTCTGGTCGGGACTTTGGAGGATGGGTATTATTGTAGAAGGTAAAGAAGCAGCCTTGCGCATATCTAGTAATGTGTGTTAACTGTCATCCAATATCTTTCAAAAAATGCCTCAATAATAATTTTTATAATATAAAGTAATTTTTTTAAAAAAAGCATTCATTTCAATTTAAAGATTTTATCCAATGAATAATTAATTCCTTTCACGAGTCACAAAGCATAGGCCAGCATTGCACGGAGCTGTGCCGAAATTTTTTTAGGTAAGAGCAGATATATTCGCAGTTTTTATTGAGGTAAGAAATTTTGCTTTTTTATTCAGAATACAGGGCCGAGGCGCAGCGCTGCTGTCGTCATAAAATTTACCAGGTTACTGAATTTTTTAAAATTATTTTTGCTGTTTGGGAATTTTTGAGTTTCGAACTTAACATTAAATGAGAAAAGAATTTTGTGGGAACATTAAATGTGAATGCATTTCTGCACAGAGATTATAAATGGGAGCCAATTTTGTTCCGAGGTTACAATATTTAAAATTCATTTAATTGATATTTCTGTGTGGAGGTTACACTTGGCGACATCCGGCCAGGATCGTATTTCTTTGTGAATCTTCTGAGAAGTAGTCATATATCTGCTCTTATTTACTTAAACGTAGTTTGCATCCGGCGCAACGCATTTACTAATTTGTCGCTCTTTCTTTCACAGATCATCGGCAATTTGTTGCTCTTTGTTGTAATTGTGTTTGTTGCATTTTTGCATTGTCCATGTTTCATTTGTTCTTAATTTTGATTTGTGAAAAATGCCGCGAAAAACTGTTAATAGTACATCGCGATGTGTAATGAGTGAAATAGCCGACTCGAATAATTTGACCGATAATATTTGCGACACTCAGTGTAATGATGACAATCCTCCATTTACAGACTATCATTGCGTACCGACCGCTAGTAATGATTTTAATCCTAATGATGAACAAATAAATTTAATTGTGTCCTCTGTTAATTTAACGACAACTGATGACGCGGCACGTTCCATTACAATGAACACTGCCCAGTTTGACACACCCGGTTTGCAAAATTTATGTAACGAACAGACAATTTTTTCTAACGAGAATGAACAGTGTAATCAGAATACGTCAGATTTATTTAATTCCGAGGTAGTGACCAACAGTGCACGTCCGATTAGCAAACATTTTCAAGAATCACAGAATAACCAAATGGTTACACAAAGCGTGACACATGCAAATACACCATCACACAGTACAGAGAATAGAGTAGGTAATATTGGCTTGGATCAAATTATGGCATTATTGCTACAAGTTACTGAATCGAATAAACAACTTAATGAAAAACTAGACAATAATTCCAAACAGTTGAATGAAAGTCTCAAACAGTCGAATGATAAGCATGACAACAATCACAAACAACTTAGTGAAAATCTCAAACAACAAATTAATAAAATTAGTGAAAAACAAGACGAAAATTTCAAACGACTTAATGAATCGAACAAACAAATTAATGAAAATTTCAAACAGTTGAATAAAAAACAAGACAACCTAAATGAACTGAACAAACAACTTAGTGAACAGATTGCAGCCGATGCCGCGCAATGTCATGATACTAAAGAACAATTACGTGAAGAAATTAAGGCTTGTGCTAGTAAAAGTAGTGAAGAAATTAGATCGGTTGCACAAGAACTAAGTAATACACAAGCAGCTACAACAGAATCACTTAGACACGAAATTAGTGCAGTCGCTAAACAATGCTCTGAAAACACAACACAGTTACGCGAGGAGTTTAAATTAATGTCAGCAGAACTTTCACGCACACTGGATGCGAAAGTAGACGCGAAATTTGACTAACAGAACAGCCAAATTGACGAACGCTTCAATCACCACCTACAAAACAGTGAAACGCGTTACCGTAAATTTATACAGGAACAGAATAAAGTAAAGCGACAAGTAATGGAAACAACTACTGCACAGAGACAGGAAGATAAGCGTAAATTGTTTACGAAAGCGAAAACATACGTAGACAACAATATTGCTACAGTATCAGACGAAATTAATGCTATCAAGCAGTTGAACACCGAATTGCATAATGAGATCTCCGATCTTAAAGCAAAAACAGAGACACACACAGTAGACTTTCAGACAGTGACCGACAGACTCGAACAATTAGAACTAATACAGGATCCCGAAGCCATCAAAGCAGACATTAAAAAACTGAACGAAACCACACCTAAAATACAAAAACAAATTAATTCTTGTGACACTAAAAACGATGACCAGGTAAAAATACTGACTGAAAAATATGATGAATTGGCCAGTCGTATTGACGTTATCGAAAGTAATAATGACAGCAAATCACACGATTCTTCACCGATTTCGTTTAATCAAACACCTGAATTCCAAAATTTACAGCAGACGATCAGTGAGATAGATTCGTCCAGTAATACATTACGTAGAAAATTGTCGACTTTACAGCAAGAGGTGACAGAGATAAAAAATATTTCAGTCAATAACACGTCACAGCATACGGGAAATTCCGAACATTTGTCACACTCACACAGCCGGTATAATTTAGGTACAATTTAGAGAGAGTACGTGACAGATTCCGAACAATCACAGACAAATAGATTCTCATATAATCCTGAACCTGTTCAGACGTACAGATACGATAATTTTGATTACAAACATTTTCTATCAGTGAGAAAATTTAAAGTATTTCATAATGACAGAACACAGAGTCACGCTTTGGACTGGATACGACAATTTGCTTTTGTATTTTCATCAGCTTGGCGTGTAATGCAGAAACTAGAATTGGACTGGATACAACAATTTGCCTCTGAATTTTCACCGGCATTGCCGGTAACGCAAATACTAAAATTTATTTGCAGCGCGTAATTGACCTCAGGGGAGTCATTACACTTCGATGAATATGTGCCGTAGCGTGCACAGGGCCCTGAGCCGTAGTAGTGCTGTTTCATCTTTAGTTTTCTGCACTGCTGCCTTCTCTTCTACTATCCTTTATATCTATCAGAACAGCTCTTCAACTATCGATCTATCTATGATTAAGAATGAGTAAATAAAACTTGACATGACAAGTTTTACCGAAAGCGACAGTTCTCTTTAGACACTCCCGAAATGACAACTACCGCCGTAATTTTAATAACAGATAAAATTGTAATCATCAGTATTTACAACATTTTCAGCAGTCGCCAAAATTATCAGTAACCGCATTTTTGTAACAATAGAGGTTTTTCACAGCAACAGCATCAAAGCCAGCCGGTTAGAATACCTAACCAACAATGTAATGTACAAGGTCAACCAAGCTTTAATGTTTCGCCGCCTACGCGCATAGCGACAGCTCCAACAAATAGTAACGCACAGCAACAAGGGAATCAGTACGTACAGAAAACACACCATTTCAATTCCTATCGCAATGCACCGTATAGATATGATTATCATGACAGACGTAAAAATAATGAGCACAATTTTCAGCGTACGTTTAATAACAGTCGGCCTTACCAGCAGCAAAATCATCCGCAACAACAAATTATCATGAATGAACCAGACAGTAGATATCATCCCGAACGTAATACGTCAGGAAGAAATAACAGAACAGTACAAATAGTGGAAATGCCACAGCATCCTCCCGAAAATAATAGCACGTCAGATAGAATTTGACTAGATACAGTACAGGTTGCATCTTCCAGCAACGCAAGCAATGCTTTTGACACGCAGAAACTTGTTCACGAAAATGTTATTACTTTTGACGACATCCGAGACACACTTTTGCATGAAAGACCGAATCACAACGTATGTAGACGACATTCTTATTGCAGAAGCTAACTGGTCTGAACACAATCTCATTCTTGAACAACTGTTACGACTTTTTCGTGCACAAGGACTCACAGTTAATATCAGTAAATCGCACTTTGGCAAAACTTCTATAAAATTTCTTGGACATGTAATTTCAGCAGAAGGCATTGCGCCTGACGCGGAAAAACTTCAAGCGTTACTTGACATTACTGTTCCTACGACGAAGAAACAACTACGCATTTTTTTGGGTTTGATTAACTTTTTTCGTAAATTTATTCATTACTCTGCTTTAGACACCCCTAGATTATGTCAATTGACAGGTAAAAACACTATTTGGTCCTGGGAGAAGCAAGCACATTCTGAATTTATGAACCTGAAAGAAGCTCTGTTGAATGCACCACTTTTGTCACACCCGGATCTTACTAGAAATTTTTCCATTGCCACCGCCAGTTCAAACATCGCTTTAGGCGTACACATTTTTCAGGAAATTGAAGAAGATGGCACTACAGTAATTAAAAACATAGCCTTTGCGTGTCGCATTCTGTCACCTGCTGAACGCAATTATTCTGTTACAGAACTTGAAACATTATGTGTTGTATGGGCATTTACGAGATTTCGGCATTTCCTTTATGGAAGACATACGACCTTTTACCCAGACCATAGAGCGATACAGTTTTTACTTTCCGCTAAATTTACACACGACAGGTTAAGTAGATGGATACTTTATTTACAAGCATTTAATTTTAGAATTGTTCACATTCCCGGTACACAAAATATTGTAGCAGACGCACTATCCCGTTCTCTCAGCACAATCAGCAAGACATCGCAACCAAATTCTGCAAAGCAAATTTCAGCGTCATGTACATTCAACAAGTTGCATTAGAAAATTTCATTTCGTCGTCATTACAAGACATAACACAAGAGCAGAGTAAAGACAACATATGAAAAGAGATTAAACACCTTTGGCAAGATAGGAATAATGTTACCATTAGAAACCATTACACTGTACGCAATGATATTCTGTTTCACCGCTCTCACCTTGAGAGCAACAATTGGTTATTATGTATTCCTGACGAGCTTGTTAACAAATTAATCTGGTATACTCATTCAAGTTACGCACATTACGGAGCCTTAAAATGTTTTCTTATGCTGAGACAGAACTGTTATTTTACCAACATGGACAAACGTATTCGACGAGTTTTAGGGTCATGTAAAATCTGCCAGAAAGCTAAGTCAGAGACGACTTCACATATTCCTACATTACATCCCATTGTACCTGTTAAATTGAGACACATGGCCGCTGTAGACATTTTTGGTCCGATTCCCAGAACTAATAGAGGTTTTTGCTACATCTTTGTCGATGTTGAACTCACTTCAAAATTTATTACCTTCACTCGGTTACGCAAAACTACTGCTAAAACTGTTTCGAAAGCATTTGTAAAACATTTTCTATTTCATGTAGGGCATGTGTTGAAAGTAATTTCCGACAATGGATCACAGTTTCGATCTGCTATATGGAGACGTATGTTACGAGCTAGAAACATTTCTCCGATCTATATATCCAGGTACCATGCTTCTTCGAACCCTTGTGAACGCTTAATGAAAGAAATTGGTAAACTGTGTAGAATATACTGCCATAAAAACATATTGATTGGGATGCATTGCGTGATAATGCATGCATGCTCTACACTCTTTAACTCCTGTTTTGACTGTTGACTTCTGATGATTTGTAACTGGCCAATGAGTGGCAATAATTATTTTAAATATGTCATATGTCACTTGAAGGATGGAAAATGTTTTGAAATATTCAATACTTGCTGTCCAATGAATGCCCCTGTTTCTTATATTTTAAATTTGTATTATGTCACTTTTATGCTATATATAGGAATACCAGTAGCTTGATGCTACACTCTTTAACTCCTGTTTTGACTGATGACTTCTGATAATTTGTAACTTGCCAATGAGTGCCAATAATTATTTAAACATGTCATATGTCACTTGAATGATGGAAAATGTTTTGTAATATTCAATACTTGCTGGCCAACGAATGCCACTTTTTCTTATATTTTAAATATGTTTTATGTCACGTTTATGCTATATATATGAATACTAATGGTTTGATGCTACACTCATTAGCTCCTGTTTTGATTGATGACTTCTGATGGTTTGTAACTGCTCAATGAGTGCCAATGTTCTCTGTAAACGATAACTTATGAACATTATTCTGTAATACTTCATACATGGTACAGAAATGTTCAGTAACTGGGCGATGAGTGCCACTAATTAATCAACTCAGTTGATAGACTAGTAGTTATCAATGATGACTGCCTTAAGACTTAATGTCCTTCACCTTCTGACTTAATCACCAGAAATTACTGCAATATCCGTTTGTCCTGTCTATCCTCATGCTCATGGAGCGGTACATTTGGTTTTTGCACTAATTGTACGTTGGTGTACCTTACAAGAACGTGGTGTTGACACGACATGCTGTCCACCACCTTGAGCGATGGAGATGTTATTATAGTCCCACTGTTTGGTGTACCTAATGTACTACCAAATGATAACATGGAATATTACTATGACATTTCAGTGTCTTGGCTACACTGATTAATACTTCAAGGAAACTTCATATTGTCTCCCTTGGTGTTGTGCTTCTGTAGAAAGATATGGACTTTCAGTGCAGCCGCGTGCAACCTACTGTGCTACAACCATGACGCAATCCTTCCCTTTCCCATCCTAGTTCTTGTTAAATAGTAAAAAAAATAGTAAAAAAACTACAGTGTGTGTGCACTTATGTCATTTGTTAATATGATTTGTATTCATTGCGTATACATTTTGTGATTTGCTGATATATTCTGAACTACAGTACGTGTGCATTTTATGTCATTTGTTAATATGATTTGTACTCATTGCGTGTACTTTTTGTGATTTCCTGATATTCTGCACTACAGTGCGTGTGCACTTATGTCATTTGTTAATACGATTTGTATTCATTGCGTATACATTTTGTGATTTGCTGATATGTTTTGAACTACAGTGCGTGGGCACTTTATGTTGTTTGTTAATATGATTTGTACTCATTGCCTATACATTTTGTGATTTCCTGATATGTTCTGTACTACAGTGCGTGTGCACTTTTTCCATTTGTTAATATGTTTTGTACGCATTGTGTATACATTTTGTCATTGCTTGATATGTTCTGTACTCAGTGCATGTGCACTATATTTTATTTCATGTTCTGCACTTATATACACTACTGGCCATTAAAATTTCTACACCACGAAGATGACGTGCTACAGACGCGAAATTTAACCGACAGAAAGAAGATGCTCTGATATGCAAATGATTAGCTTTTCCGAGCTTTCACACAAGGTTGTCGCCGGTGGCGACACCTACAACGTGCTGACATGAGGAAAGTTTCCAACCGATTCCTCATACACAAACAGCAGTTGACCGGCGTTGCCTGGTGAAACGTTGTTGTGATGCCTCGTGTAAGGAGGAGAAATGCGTACCCTCACGTTTCCGACTTTGATAAAGGTCAGATTGTAGCCTATCGCGATTGCGGTTTATCGTAACGCGACATTGCTGCTCGCGTTGGTCGAGTTCCAATGACTGATAGTAGAATATGGAATCGGTGGGTTCGGGAGGGTAATACTGAACGCCATGCTGGATCCCAAAGGCCTCGTATCACTAGCAGTGGAGATGACAGGCATCTTATCCTCATGGCTGTAACGCATCGTGCAGTCACGTCTCGATCCCTGACTCAACAGATGGGGACGTTTGCAAGACCGTAACCATCTGCACGAACTGTTTGACGACGTTTACAGCAGCATGGACTCTCAGCTCGGAGACCATGGCTGCGGTTACCCTTGACACTGCATCACAGACAGGAGCGCCTGCGATGGTGTACTCAACGACGCACCTGGGTGCACGAATGACGAAACGTCATTTTTTCGGATGAATCCAGGTTCTGTTTACAGCATCATGATGGTCGCATCCGTGTTTGGCGATATCGTGGTGAACGCACCTTGGAAGCGTGTATTCGTCACCGCCATACTGGCGTGTCACCTGGCGTGATGGTATGGGGTGCCATTGATTACACGTCTCGGTCACCTCATGTTCGTATTGACGGCACTCTGAACAGTGGACGTTACATTTCAGATGTGTTACGACCCGTGGCTCCACCTTTCATTCGATCCCTGGGAAACCCTACGTTTCAGCAGGATAATGCATGACCGCATGTTGCAGGTCCTATACGGGCCTTTCTGGATACAGAAAATGTTCGACCGCTGCCCTGGCCAGCACATTCTCCAGATCTCTCATCAATTGAAAACGTCTGGTCAATGGTGGCCGAGCAACTGGCTCGTCCCAATACGCCAGTCACTACCGCTCATGAACTGTGGTATCGTATTGAAGCTGCATGGGCAACTGTACCTGTACACGTCATCCAAGCTCTGTTTGACTCAATGCCCAGGTGTATCAAGGCCGTTATTACGGCCAGAGGTGGTTGTTCTGGGCACTGATTTCTCAGGATCTATGCACCCAAACTGCGTGTAAATGTAATCACATATCAGTTCTAGTATAATATATTTGTCCAATGAATACCCGTTTATCATCTGCATTTTTATTGGTGTAGTAATATTAATGGCTTGTATTGTATATGTATATATTCTGTGATTGTAAACTTAGTTAATTAAGAAAAAATTGTTGCTCATGGCAAATCCAATTGACTCACCATCGCTGCCAAATTTTTGCCCCCTCCCCCCCCCCCCCCCAGTGGAAGGTTATGTAAGAGGTATGCGATGTATGCGCTGCCTGCAACAGGCAAGGCTTAGGAGAGTCTCTGACCAGAGGGCAGTTGTAGTTAGTTGTTGCTTGTCGCTAGTCGGCTTTAGTCTTCTGTAGTCGACAGTAGTCGGCGCGTGTCTGCGCGTGTCTGCAGTCTGCTCTGGTCGGGACTTTGGAGGATGGGTATTATTGTAGAAGGTAAAGAAGCAGCCTTGCGCATATCTAGTAATGTATGTTAACTGTCATCCAATTTCTTTCAAAAAATGCCCCAATAATAATTTTTATAATATAAAGTCATATTTTTTTAAAAAAAGCATTGATTTCAATTTAAAGATTTTATCCAATGAATAATTAATTCCTTTCACGAGTCACAAAGCATAGGCCAGCATTGCACGGAGCTGTGCCGAAAATTTTTTAGGTAAGAGCAGATATATTCGCAGTTTTTATTGCGGTAAGAAATTTTGCTTTTTTATTCAGAATACAGGGCCGAGGCGCAGCGCTGCTGTCGTAATAAAATTTACCAGGTTACTGAATTTTGTTTTATAATTTTTGGTGTTTGGGAATTTTTGTGTTTCGAACTTAACATTAAATGATAAAAGAATTTTGTGGGAACATTAAATGTGAATGCATTTCTGCACAGGGATTATAAATGGGAGCCAATTTTGTTCCGAGGTTACAATATTTAAAATTCATTTAATTAATGTCTCCGTGGGGAGGTTACAGTCTTCAACATATGATATACTGTATTCAATATATCATAAATTATTATTGATTCTGAGCACTGTGGGACTTAACTTCTGAGGTCATCAGTCTCCTAGAACTAGTTAACCTTAGGACATCACACACATCCATGCCCGAGGAAGGATTCGAACTTGCGACCGTATCGGTCGCGCTGTTCCAGACTGCAGCGCCTAGAACCGCTCGGCCACTCCGGCAGGCATCATAAATTATTATTATTGAATTCTGTAAATTAGCTGGCACTTTCAATTAGGTGAATCATGACGTCCTCACATAAATCATGACGTCCTCACATAAATGATAGACGCAACGGGTCCATATATCTTATCTGCCTTATCTGCATGGCTCAAAGACGCATATCAGTTCCATTTCGACCGCAGAGCGACAGGTGCTCAGTATTTTGAGTAATCAGACACGATGTTCCATAGAGCTCTGTTAAGGCTCTTCTGTTGTTGCTGATATACGTAACTGACATCCCACTTTTGTTGTGAGAAGATGCAAATTTTAACGTTTGCTACAACTGACACAAATATGGGAATATTAAAAAAGCCCACTAGGCCTCTTTCTGGAAAGGTAGTTTTTGGTTCAAATGGTTCAAATGGCTCTGAGCACTATGGGACTTAACATATTAGGTCATCAGTCCCCTAGAACTTAGAACTACTTAAACCTAACTAACCTAAGGACATCACACACATCCATGCCCGAGGCAGGATTGGAACCTGCGACCATAGCGGTCGCACAGTTCCAGACTGAATCGCCCAGAACCGCTCGGCCACACCGGCCGGCTGGTTTTGGAATAATTGGAATAATTTGGAATAATGGAATAATGGAATAATTTGGAATAATGTGTGCTTCAAGGCAACTGGAGTGCCTTTAATTTTACAGTGCCAAGTACACATAACCATGTATTTATTATCTAAGTCGTCAAGATACAAATTAATCTGCACAAATAATGCAATACAAAAAGTAAATAGTGGTTAATATTTGGACTACAGATTAGCGACAGCCTTACCTCGAAAGCCCAACACTCTAGAATAAATGACGCTTTGGATTTAGTTACATTGGCAGTATGTACGATTTCGGATAATGTGGATTTAAACGTAAAGAAATTGTTTCGTTGTATTCATTTTCTTCACTAAAGATTTACGGAAACATACCTCAGTGAACAGAATACAAAAGTGTATCACAAAATTATAAAATATGCTAGTTGTAAGTCATCGTCCAGAGACCTCATGAAGAAAACTTGGTAATTTCACTCGTGATTCATATTATGTAGTAACATTTGTCTTTACTTTCGAAAGCCATCAATGTAATATTAGGACTAGACATCATCTCTATTAAAACTTTAAATGACTAACATTTGGACAGATATGAGACTCATGGATACTCATGCATTCAGAAACACTGACAGCGTGTCTTGACTGTCTTAATGACGATGAGGAGGAGTTTAGGGATGAAGAACGTTCGGTTGAGCAACTCTTTCTACTCCACTGTAAAGTGTCTTTACAATAATGGTTAAAATTAACATTAGTGTTTTTTTGTAGTTTCTGTTATCCAGTAACACAATCATATTGCATAATGGTAAGTACGGAACTTCAATGATATACAAGTTCTTGACTTGTCATCCAAGAGACCCATCGTCTAGTATCCATGAAATACAGCTGTGTGGTGTAGACCACAAAGTGACCTGGAGACCAAATCGAGCTGGTGAGCGCCAGTATGCCCCTGCTGGTCACGGTAGAATCCCAAGAAGATGATCAGACTCAATTCCTTATCCCAATAGAGTCCAGAACGCTAACATATTTTCGGAAGGATACTGAGTTCCCATTGGTTATGCTAGTAACCTATGAAAGCTGCATTGTTGCCTGATTTCCCTTTCCCCTACCTCTAGGGCATCATAAACGATTGCTACATTTCCCTCCTACCCCTCCACCACTCCTCTGACATAACAATCCAAGACGACAGGACTTGTCTGGATGTGCTAATTTAAACGATGGGAAATTAAAGAAAAAGGTGTCCCCTATGGTGAACATACCCCTTTGTGCTAAGATAAAATGGCCGAATCCAAGACGATGTACTCGTCCTGACAGGAAATAATAAAAATCAAAGAAGGCAGAAAAAGCCCAATTTTGCCAAGTTGAAAATGGTGGTAAACTCAAAAACGCAAGTATGGTGATGGAGAATTCTAAAAATGTGAGATTCGTACTTGTGCTAACACATCCACACAACTAGCGTGGCATCTTGTTTAAACTTAATCTTTGAACAAGTGGTCACTTGTCTTACGCATTGGCACCATGTTTAAAATCGACACGCCTCAGGTCTGACCACCCTCGCACTTGAGCTATCGCCTCCCATGCCGCCGAGTGGTTACCAGCACCAACACCATCACAATCACCATGTTCACTGCGAACAGGGAGGAGTTGTACGTGTATTTATAAGTCCCTGCCGTTAGGCCATACAGCTAGTTTTTTTCAGGGTGCTGTTTGGTACTGCTTATTGTCTGACTTATAGTAGTTGCAGCGAGTTAACATTTTAGCAGCTGATATGGACTGAGATGTGACCATAGACACTGTAAAGGTTGAAGGTGGTATGATGGTACAGTTCACTGAGATGAAATGGAACCATCTGGAGAACAAGCTGAAATACAGGGCTATTACAAATTCACTGTAGCTCCATTCATTGACATATGGTCACGACACACTACAGATACGTAGAAAAACTCATAAAGTTTTGTTCGGCTGAAGCCGCACTTCAGGTTTCTGCCGTCAGAGCGCTCGAGAGCGCAGTGAGACAATATGCCGACAGGAGCCGAGAAAGCGTATGTCGTGCTTGAAATGCACTCACATCAGTCAATCATAACAGTGCAACGACACTTCAGGACGAAGTTCAACAAAGATCCACCAACTGCTAACTCCATTCGGCGATGGTATGCGCAGTTTAAAGCTTCTGGATGCCTCTGTAAGGTGAAATCAACGGGTCGGCCTGCAGTGAGCGAAGAAACGGTTGAACGCGTGCGGGCAAGTTTCACGCGTAGCCCGCGGAAAATTGGCTCATACCACAACTGGAGACTGACAGCGCCGACTTCATCTTTCAACAGGATGGTGCTCCACCGCACTTCCATCATGATGTTCGGCATTTCTTAAACAGGAGATTGGGAAACCGATGCATCGGTCGTGGTGGAGATCATGATCAGCAATTCATGTCATGGCCTCACGCTCTCCCGACATAACCCCATGCGATTTCTTTCTGTGGGGTTATTTGAAAGATTCAGTGTTTAAACCTCCTCTACCGAGAAACGTGCCAGAACTGCGAGCTCGCATCAACGATGCTTTCGAACTCATTGATGGGGACATGCTGCGCCGAGTGTGGGAGGAACTTGATTATCGGCTTGATGTCTGCCGAATCACTAAAGGGGCACATATCGAACATTTGTGAATGCCTAAAAAAACTTTTTGAGTTTTTGTATGTGTGTGCAAAGCATTTTGAAAATATCTCAAATAATAAAGTTATTGTAGAGCTGTGAAATCGCTTCAATCATTTGTAATAACCCTGTACATCCAGGGGTTGATAATAACAGGTTATAAGTCAGTTCATACAATCATTAATATATTTAACAATACATCATCCATGATCAACGAGAACAATGATGCTGCACTCAAGTTAGCATCAGCAAAATTGGCAAACTGTGTGTTTTTGAAACAATAAAGTGTTGTAAACTCGCGTAGTTTGTCAAGTGCAATATGGGTAGCCAAACAAAAAGGAACGCGTTACGATGAATCAACAGACGACTGTGTAAATATGTACATATATACATATGTATGTGTGTGGCTATAGACTTGAATATTAGTGCTCTGCTCTGTTTGAATGTAATACAAGCAGAGTTTTCTTCAGACAGACTACTATTTAAACCATATTTCTGGACTGACACAATCTGACTTCAGTCTAACTAAGATAGATCACGCCTCTTCCCTATTCTATACACGGACAGCATGCTCACTGATATTGCATGCTACTTCCGTGAGCGAATTGAGTGCCAGTTGCCAATTTTGAGACGCCAAATTCTCTGCTCTGTCCTGTTATTCTTTACTGTACAATCGATTTGCCTTGCATTAATCCATATCAGCGCCGTTTTGTGTATTGAGAGTTGGCACAACAACACAGTCGAGTAATTGATGTGTCGGGTGAATAACCTCAATGTCACTAGGACTGTTTACAAAAATTCGTAAACTGAAGGCGTAGACTTCGAAGACTACGTGTATTTCTCCAGTCATGATTTCTCTAGATACTGTAGCGAGTTTCTCTATCAGCAAATACATGGCAACTGAAAAAAGTGCACTTGACATCCTGCATCCCTGTCTGAACTGTGTAGGAATCTTGAAGGTGTATGTTGTCACCCTACTTGCTTCTAGGCTTGTGATCCTTAACGGAATAGCTAAGACTCCTTGCTGATGTCCTAGTCACATACACTCCTGGAAATTGAAATAAGAACACCGTGAATTCATTGTCCCAGGAAGGGGAAACTTTATTGACACATTCCTGGGGTCAGATACATCACATGATCACACTGACAGAACCACAGGCACATAGACACAGGCAACAGAGCATGCACAATGTCGGTACTAGTACAGTGTATATCCACCTTTCGCAGCAATGCAGGCTGCTATTCTCCCATGGAGACGATCGTAGAGATGCTGGATGTAGTCCTGTGGAACGGCTTGCCATGCCATTTCCACCTGGCGCCTCAGTTGGACCAGCGTTCGTGCTGGACGAGCAGACCGCGTGAGACGACGCTTCATCCAGTCCCAAACATGCTCAATGGGGGACAGATCCGGAGATCTTGCTGGCCAGGGTAGTTGACTTACACCTTCTAGAGCACGTTGGGTGGCACGGGATACATGCGGACGTGCATTGTCCTGTTGGAACAGCAAGTTCCCTTGCCGGTCTAGGAATGGTAGAACGATGGGTTCGATGACGGTTTGGATGTACCGTGCACTATTCAGTGTCCCCTCGACGAACACCAGTGGTGTACGGCCAGTGTAGGAGATCGCTCCCCACACCATGATGCCGGGTGTTGGCCCTGTGTGCCTCGGTCGTATGCAGTCCTGATTGTGGCGCTCACCTGCACGGCGCCAAACACGCATACGACCATCATTGGCACCAAGGCAGAAGCGACTCTCATCGCTGAAGACGACACGTCTCCATTCGTCCCTCCATTCACGCCTGTCGCGACACCACTGGAGGCGGGCTGCACGATGTTGGGGCGTGAGCGGAAGACGGCCTAACGGTGTGCGGGACCGTAGCCCAGCTTCATGGAGACGGTTGCGAATGGTCCTCGCCGATACCCCAGGTGCAACAGTGTCCCTAATTTGCTGGGAAGTGGCGGTGCGGTCCCCTACGGCACTGCGTAGGATCCTACGGTCTTGGCGTGCATCCGTGCGTCGCTGCGGTCCGGTCCCAGGTCGACGGGCACGTGCACCTTCCGCCGACCACTGGCGACAACATCGATGTACTGTGGAGACCTTACGCCCCACGTGTTGAGGAATTCGGCGGTACGTCCACCCGGTTTCCCGCATACGCACTATACGCCCTCGCTCAAAGTCCGTCAACTGCACATACGGTTCACGTCCACGCTGTCGCGGCATGCTACCAGTGTTAAAGACTGCGATGGAGCTCCGTATGCCACGGCAAACTGGCTGACACTGACGGCGGCGGTGCACAAATGCTGCGCAGCTAGCGCCATTCGACGGCCAACACCGCGGTTCCTGGTGTGTCCGCTGTGCCGTGCGTGTGATCATTGCTTGTACAGCCCTCTCGCAGTGTCCGGAGCAAGTATGGTGGATCTGACACACCGGTGTCAATGTGTTCTTTTTTCCATTTACAGGAGTGTATATTTATTTCTCCTCTCATCAGTAGGTTTGCGCAGTTTGCAAGTGAATGTTCGCGAGATTTACCCTGTAAATAATAGCCCATAGCTGGCCAACCGTGGTGTCACAGTATCAACAGCTTGAAGGAATAGAGCAATTTGTTAAGCAATTAGCTGAGTACCCAGTGTTGCTTCGGTTCCAGTCTTCCGTTAAATCATATCTCCTTTCTCCTTCTCTCTGTCCATTTCCTCCTCTTTCCTGTCTTTGCTTCTGCTCATCCACCTCTCGCCATCTCCTACCTCTAATACCATCTCCTCTTCTCCATCCCCTCCTTCACCCTCTCGCTGTTCATCTCCTCTGGTTTCCTTTCTCATCCATTTCCTCTGGCTGTACATCTGCTCCTTCCCTATCTCTCTGTCTACCACTTTCTCCATCTTTCTCTATCCATCTCCTCCTCTTTCCTTTCTCTAACCATCCCCTTCTCTCCCCTCTCTCTGTCCACTTCCTCCACCTCCTCTCTCTGTCCGTCTCCTCCTCCGCCCTGTCTGCGCCCATATCCTCCTTCCGTTTCGCTATCTATCCATCCCCTCCTACCCCTTCTCTTTCCATGTTATCACTCTCACTCAAATAGGAAGCTAGTGGTTCTTGCACTCAGACTATTTCTTTACAGATTGTAACTAATGTGTGTACCAAATTAGCTTGCAATCATCCCAGCGGCTCAGGATGAGCTTTTTGTTCCGGCGTAACGACAAGCGCCAACACGAAGACGTAGACCACGCGATCAGAGAAGGCTGTGAGACGACGTCAGCCAATAGTTCGCTGACTAGGACCGCACCACGGCAGGAGCCGCCTCTATCCGAAAAGACTATATAAGCGCTACTCCTGCCAGCCTCGGCCAGACAGTCGAACACGGACAGTAGTAGACCTGGGCTAGAAGAGCTGTTACTTGTGATCCATATCCATTACTTGCATGAAAATTCTATATAGTGAAAGACATTGGTTATTTGCATGTCACCAATAGCTACCTTATTGTAATAAAAACCACTAATGTGATTTTCTTGAATTATTGTATAGCTATCCGAGAAAGCAGCATTCTTTAGGCACCCTATAAGAGACGAGTGGGCAGGACCCCACAGTTTTACCTGTGGCTTTGCCTGTTTCCACACACGTGAAATACACTCCTGGAAATGGAAAAAAGAACACATTGACACCAGTGTGTCAGACCCACCATACTTGTTCCGGACACTGCGAGAGGGCTGTACAAGCAATGATCACACGCACGGCACAGCGGACACACCAGGAACCGCGGTGTTGGCCGTCGAATGGCGCTAGCTGCGCAGCATTTGTGCACCGCCGCCGTCAGTGTCAGCCAGTTTGCCGTGGCATACGGAGCTCCATCGCAGTCTTTAACACTGGTAGCATGCCGCGACAGCGTGGACGTGAACCGTATGTGCAGTTGACGGACTTTGAGCGAGGGCGTATAGTGGGCATGCGGGAGGCCGGGTGGACGTACCGCCGAATTGCTCAACACGTGGGGCGTGAGGTCTCCAAAGTACATCGATGTTGTCGCCAGTGGTCGGCGGAAGGTGCACGTGCCCGTCGACCTGGGACCGGACCGCAGCGACGCACGGATGCACGCCAAGACCGTAGGATCCTACGCAGTGCCGTAGGGGACCGCACCGCCACTTCCCAGCAAATTAGGGACACTGTTGCTCCTGGGGTATCGGCGAGGACCATTCGCAACCGTCTCCATGAAGCTGGGCTACGGTCCCGCACACCGTTAGGCCGTCTTCCGCTCACGCCCCAACATCGTGCAGTCCGCCTCCAGTGGTGTCGCGACAGGCGTGAATGGAGGGACGAATGGAGACGTGTCGTCTTCAGCGATGAGAGTCGCTTCTGCCTTGGTGCCAATGATGGTCGTATGCGTGTTTGGCGCCGTGCAGGTGAGCGCCACAATCAGGACTGCATACGACCGAGGCACATAGGGCCAACACCCGGCATCATGGTGTGGGGAGCGATCTCCTACACTGGCCGTACACCACTGGTGATCGTCGAGGGGACACTGAATAGTGCACGGTACATCCAAACCGTCATCGAACCCATCGTTCTACCATTCCTAGACCGGCAAGGGAACTTGCTGTTCCAACAGGACAATGCACGTCCGCATGTATCCCGTGCCACCCAACGTGCTCTAGAAGGTGTAAGTCAACTACCCTGGCCAGCAAGATCTCCGGATCTGTCCCCCATTGAGCATGTTTGGGACTGGATGAAGCGTCGTCTCACGCGGTCTGCACGTCCAGCACGAACGCTGGTCCAACTGAGGCGCCAGGTGGAAATGGCATGGCAAGCCGTTCCACAGGACTACATCCAGCATCTCTACGATCGTCTCCATGGGAGAATAGCAGCCTGAATTGCTGCGAAAGGTGGATATACACTGTACTAGTGCCGACATTGTGCATGCTCTGTTGCCTGTGTCTATGTGCCTGTGGTTCTGTCAGTGTGATCATGTGATGTATCTGACCCCAGGAATGTGTCAATAAAGTTTCCCCTTCCTGGGACAATGAATTCACGGTGTTCTTATTTCTATTTCCAGGAGTGTATATATATATATATATATATATATATATATATATATATATATATATATATATATATATATATACTGTATGTGTGTGTGTGTGTGTGTGTATCAATGTGCGTTTCACATCTCCTATTAAACTACTGGACCTAATACGCTCAAACATGCTACACATATAATTTACTGCTTTAAATCGTCGCTATGAGTGTAAGAACCTTGATGGTACATTGATCACGATCGGGCCTAATATATCACGACATAAGCGTCAAACGAAAAAACTACAAAGAACGAAACTTTTCTAGCCTGAGGGGGAAACCAGATGGCGCTATGCTAGGCCCAATAGATGGCGCTACTATAGGTCAAACGGATTTCAACTGCGTTTTCATTAAATAGGAGCCCCGTTTTTTATTACACATACGTGTAGTATGTAAAGAAATATGAATGTTTCAGTTGGACCACATTTTTCGCTTTGTGATAGATGGCGCTGTAATAGTCACAAACATACGGCTCGCAATTTTAGACGAACAGGTGGTAACATGTCGGTTTTTTAAATTAACGTAGGTACGTTTGAACATTTTATTTTGGTTGTTCCAATGTGATACATGTACCTTTGTGAACTTATCATTTCTGGGAATGCACGCTGCTACAGCGTGATTACCTGTAAATACCACATTAATGCAATAAGTGCTCAAAATGATATCCGTCAACCTCAATGAATTTGGCAATACGTGTAACGACATTCCTCTCAACAGCGAGTAGTTCGCCTTCCGTAATGATCGCACATTCATTGACAATGCGCTAACCCATGCTGTCAGGCCGGTCGCGGTGGCCGTGCGGTTCTAGGCGCTTCAGTTCGGAACCGCGGGACTGCTACAGTTACAGGTTCGAATCCTGACTCGGGCATGGATGTGTGTGATGTCCTTACGTTAGTTAGGTTTAAGAAGTTCTAAGTTCTAGGGGACTGATGACCTAAGATGTTAAGTCCCATAGTGCTCAGAGCCATTGAACCATTTTGAACATGCTGTCAGGCATTGTCGGTGGATCACGATAGCAAATATCCTTCAGCTTTCCACAGAGAAAGAAATCCGGGGACGTCAGATTCGGTGAACGTGATGGCCATGGTATGGTGCTTCGACGACCAATCCACCTGTCATGAAATATGCTATTGAATATAGCTTCCACCGCACGCGAGCTATGTGGTGGACATCCATCATGTTGGAAGTACATCGCCATTCTGTCATGCAGTGAAACATCTTGTAGTAACATCGGTAGAACATTACGTAGGAAATCAGCTTACATTGCACTATTTAGATTGCCATCGATAAAATGGGGGAGAGTTACCCTTCCTCCCATATTGCCGAACCATACATCAATCCGCCAAGGTCGTTGTTGTTCCACTTGTCGCAGCCATCGTGTTTTTTCCGTTGCCCAATAGTGCGTATTACGCCGGTTTACGTTACCACTGTTGGTTAATGACGCTTCATCGCTAAATAGAACGTGTGCAAAAAATCTGTCATCGTCCCGTAATTTCTCTTGTGTACAGTGGCAGAACTGTAGACGACGTTCAAAGTCTTCGCCATGCAATTCCTGGTGCATAGAAATATGGTACGGGTGCAATCGATGTTGATGTAACATTCTCAACACCGACGTTTCTGAGATTCCCGATTCTCGTGCAATTTGTCTACTTCTGATGTGCGGATTAGCTGCGACAGCAGCTAAAACACCTACTTGGGCATCATTATTTGTTGCAGGTTTTGGTTGACGTTTCACATGTGGATGAACACTTCCTTTTCCTTAAATAATGTACCTATCTGGCGAACGGTCCGGACACTTAGATGATGATGTCCAAGATACCGAGCACCATACATAGCACACGCCCGTTGGGCATTTTGATCACAATAAACATACATCAACACGATATCGACCTTTTCCGCAATTGGTAAACGGTCCATTTTAACACGGGTAATGTATCACGAAGCAAATACCGTCCGCACTGGCGGAACGTTCCGTGATACCACTACTTAAACGTTTGTGCCTATTACAGCGCCATCTATCACAAAGCGAAAAAAATGGACCAACTAAAACATTCATACGAGGGTAACACCAAAAGAAATGCACATTATTTTTAAAAAAAAAATCCATCTTTCATTCTACATGTTTGCAATTTTTACGGTGTTTAGATACACCCTTTAGGAACAATATTTTCATTTCTCCACATAATTTCCATCCCTCTCAACTGCCTTCGCCATCTTGGAACCAACGCCTGTATATCCGCATGGTAAAATTCTGGACCAACCTGTTGGAGCCACTGTTTGGCAGCGTGCGCAAGGCAGTCATCATCTTCAAACCTTGTTCCACGAAGAGAGTCTTTCAGTTTCCCAAAGAGATGATAGTTACTTGGAGCCAGGTCAGGACTGTAAGGCTGGTGTTTCAGTGTTGCCCATCCGAGTTTTGTGATCGCTTCCATGGTTTTTTGACTGACACGTGGCTGTGCATTGTCGTGCGATAGCAAAACATCCTGCTTTTGCCGATGTGGTTGAACATTACTCAGTCGAGCTTGAAGTTTCTTCTGTGTCGTGACATATACATCAGAATTTATGGTGGTTCCACTTGGCATGACGTCCACAAGCAAGAGTCCTTCGAAATCGAAAAACACCAAAGCCATAACTTTTCCAGCAGAAGGTGTGGCTTAGATTTTTTTTCCTTGGGTGAATTTGCATGATGCCACTCCATTGATTGCCTCTGCGTCTCTGATGAAAAATGATGGAGCCATGTTTCATCACCTGTCACAATTCTTCCAAGAAAATCATCTCCACCATTCTCGTACTGTTCCAAATATTCGCTGCATACCGTTTTTCTTGTTTCTTTGTGAGCCACTGTCAACATTCTGGGGACCCACGTGGCACAAACCTTTTTTAACGCCAACACTTTCAGTATTCTGCAAACACTTCCTTTCCCTATCCCAACAGCGTGACAGTTCGTTCACTGTGATGCGTCTGTCAACAGTCACCAATTCGTTAACTCTCTGGACATTGTCTGGAGTGTGTGGAGTACGAGGCCTGCCGTTGCGAGGACAATCCTCAATATTGCCGTGCTCGCTTTCATCACGTAACCTGCTTGCCCACCGACTAACTGTACTGCGATGGACAGCAGCAGCTCCATACACCCTTTTCAACTTCTTGTGTATGTTTCCCACTGTCCCCTCTTCGCAGCTCAGGAATTCGGTGACAGCACGTTGCTTCTGACGAACGTCAAGTGTAGCAGCCATCTTGAAGACATGCTGTGACGGCGCCACTCACGGGAACAGGTTGAACTAAGTTTGAAAACAAGCGGGAAGGATGTATCTACGCACTGTAAAACTTTCACACGTGCAGAATGAAAACTGTAATTTTACAGAAATAGTGTGCATTTCTTTTGGTGTGACCCTCGTATTTCTTTATGTACTACACGAATATGTAATAAAAATGGGGATTCCTATTTTTAAAAAACGCAGTTGATATTCGTTTGACCTATGGCAGCGCCATCTAGCGGTCCAACCATAGCGCCATCTCGTTTCCCCCTTCCAGCTAGACGAGTTTCGTTCTTTGTAGTTTTTTCGTTTGATGCTTATTTTGTGAGATATTTGGCCCAGTCGCTATCAATGGACCACCCTGTATATAGTGATTAGCCAGAATGTTATGACTATCGACCTACTATCGATGTAAACCCAGGCGATAGCCGTGTCACCTGAGGAGTGATTACTAGTCAAGACACATGCACTGTATATGTAGTATGCTGTGCTGTCTGTGTTTAGAATAGGGATGGTGTGCTGTCTATCTTAATTTCACCGAAGGTAGATTGTGATGGCCTGTGTGATACTACAGTTAAATTCAAACTGAAATGCCTAATTCTTTTATATTCAAAGGGAATCTAATAAAAATCGACTCAGTAATATTGCCAATCTTATCCTAAAGGTTCATATTAAGGAAGCCTCTGTAGCTATGTTAATATATAAAAGTGTTATTTCTGTGATAAATGTTCGTTGGAAGGAGAGTGTATTCTGTGTAAACATTAAAAATTGTGTAGAAAATAAAATATGGAGAAGAATTAATTTATAAATATACTGGCTGTAACATTCTAAGGGATTAAAAGATGTAATTGCTTTAAAGAAATTGAAATCATATAAGTAGGGAATCCACAAACGGTTTTAGATCGCCAGTCTTTTGGATGACCTTGGCGCGAGCAGCAAAAGGGAGGGAAAAAATGGTTCAAATGGCTCTGAGCACTATGGGACTTAACTTCTGAGGTCATCAGTCCCCTAGAACTTAGAACTAATAAAACCTAACTAACCTAAGGACACCACACACATCCATGCCCGAGGCAGGATTCGAACCTG
Organism: Schistocerca cancellata; assembly: GCF_023864275.1. Lineage (NCBI taxonomy): Eukaryota > Metazoa > Arthropoda > Insecta > Orthoptera > Acrididae > Schistocerca > Schistocerca cancellata. Next base: position 688,307,162 of record NC_064630.1, on the reverse strand, counting down.
CGACCGTCGCTGTCGCGAGGTTCCAGACTGTAGCGCCTCGAACCGCTCGGCCACCCTGGCCGGCAAAAGGAGGAAAAGAATGCAAAACCAGAAGCTGTTGCATTCGAGCCTTGGCAGTGTACGTATTGTGGCGTGCCATGTCCAGTGACGTACATAAAAAATTTGGTGTGAAAGTGCTTAATATTGGGTGTGATAATGGCTTATAGTGTTTGATGTCGTCTCCAATTTATTTTGTGTCGGAAACTAGGAATACACGACCGTATTTATTCAATGGGGTATGGAACCGACGATACAGCAAGTTAACATGGCTACTGCATGTGCATAGTAGCTATAAATTAACTCCATCATTGGCGACGTGAAGGACCTGTCTAAATTTTTATTCAGCAAGCAACAAATTCATCACCGATACGACTGCAACCAATCAGGCAAGACATTCTCGTGTTACCCATATATAGGAGTTTATCACGATATTACAGCGAAACCTATAGCTTACCAAAGTTTTAATACTGTTTTGTCAAAAGTATTTTTTAGAATCATAGTCATTTACCAGTGCAAAGTTACCTGTCCATTTTGTGAAATGTAAATTTTTGTCATTCCACATGGTCAATGGACTGTATTTAATTAATTTTGTTGTTATCAATCATTCAGTGTTGTATAAAAGTAATTTCATAGAATAATTGCATGCTCTCATTTTTAAGAGATAACAAGTGTGGTTGCCTTGGTATGTGAGACTTAAGTCCCATTTTATGAGCTTTCGTACTTTACATTTGCTTTAGCAAAGATAGCAGCCATTGGGCCACATATGAATATCTCAGTCTCTTTCCATCTTGTTTCGAAAAAAAAAAATATTGCCACCAAAGTCATTAACGTAAATTTTCTTCTGGCACATTCAAAAACAGAAACTGAAAGAAGATGTTTAAATTGCTCCTTCAGGGCTGGTGACCAAAATAGTCTTCCCAGATATAGTTTTTCTTTCAGTGGATCTGTCGTAAGGTAAGGCTACAGAGCTGCAAGGTTTTTGCTACAGGGGTGTGGATAACACGAAATCCAGGTAGCTCACATATGTTCCGGCATTAAGTCAAGCTCCGGAACGCCAGTCTGAAACGAGAGAAGAGAGGGCTGTCAAGAAGACGTCAACGAACTGCACAATGACTGACCCCTCTCCAGGCTGACAACGCAGACTCTAAACGAAGAGAACATAAGCGCCGCGTCGACTGTTCTGCCCGTTGTACAAAAGCGTCAAGACCAGCGACGATAGAGCATTCACTGTATTCCTTCACTTGTATCGGAATTGTTATACTGAAGGACATTGACTATATAGCATTTCGCCCTTTGCTTGCGACACATCTATGTATTTCTCGAAGTCAGTACTGTCATCGATTCATTTCGTAACAAAACTCTTTAAAACGATTTGCTTGAATTGTTGTATAGCTGTCTGAGAAGCAGGTTTCCTAGACATCCGATCTTTGACAACAAGGCAGAATACAATATTTGTGACGAGTTATCAAAAGAACCCCGCGCCTGGCTGCCACAAAACTTTGATTTTTCGTGGGCTATTGTGTTTTGCGGGTGCCTTAATTCTACGTTGTCTTTTCATTGCAGGAATGTGTTTACTTACTTTAATAGTGGCTCTTCGTTTTTGCTAATCAGTTTTTTCAGGTGGGCGTTGCAGAAATTTTGTTTGCTTGTCTACTTATTTTTACTGCTTGCCTTGTCTTTTTATCACAACGAGCTATCCAGTCATCCACCCTCTGCTCAGGCGCCTCAGGTGCAAGCGTTAGTTGGGACACAGCTAACACAGATGTTTCAGTTTCAGAGCCAACAGTTTGCATCGCAGGTATGGGCGAACCAAACTACTGACACAGTTCAACGGGCGCCTACGCTAGTTCCGAGTGCCATGCCGCCTTTGCCGCGCGGGATTAGCCGAGTAGTCTAGGGCGCTGCAGTCGTGGACTGTGAGGCTGGTCCCGGCGGAGGTTCAAGTCCTCCCTCGGGCATGGGTGTGTGTGTTTGTCCTTAGGATAATTTAGGTTAAGTAGTGTGTAAGCTTAGGGACTGATGACCTTAACAGTTAAATCCTATAAGATTTGACACACATTTGAACATGCTGCCTTTTCGCCAGTTTCGTGAACAACAAGAGGAGTGGCTAGAGTGGTTGCAACAGTCTGAAGCTGACGTAATTGCTCACATCGTACCAGGTACTGTGAAACTCCATTATTTTTTGTCAACAGTAGGAAGTGCAGTGTTCTGCCTCATTCAGATATTATTCCCAAACTCTCCTCTCAGGGAAATTTCCTATGATCAGGTTGTAGATTCGCTTACTAACTATTGTGATGAACAGGTGAATGTAGTAGCTGCTAGGTAGCAATTGTTTAATTGCAAGAAACGGTCAAAACAAAGTTATTATGAGTGGGTAACAAATTTGAAGGGTACGACGAGTAAATGCAAATTCAAATGTGCTTGTGGAGCTCTATATTGAGTAATGCGATCGTGTACAGTGTGCCTGATGTCAGACTTAGAGACCAGACCCATCATTTCAACACATAGGGCACATACTCGATCAGTATGATTCAGGTGCTGTGTCGGCCGATAAATTTGAGCAGCCACCAATTTGTCAGGTTGAGTCGCCCCTTCCTCGCGACTGGTCCATTAGGCAGAAATAGCCCACACGCACTACACCATGTAAACAGTCGACTACAGAGGCGAACAGAATTAAGTCATGCCCTCGGTGCTATTCACGGCACAGACGCCAAGACTGCCCGTCCAGACAATCGCAGTGTCATGCTTGTGGCAAGAACGGCCGCGTACAATCCATATGTTTACAACGGAACGAACATAAGCATTCTGCCCACTCACAATAGTCTAGTCACAAGGCTCAGGTATTCAATGGAGTGTAGTCAAAGCCTTCTGCAGGCATTAGCAACACATGTAAGCGAACGGTTCCTTCTGTGCTACACCAGTCCAAGAAACCTTTTGTTCATTTGCATATTAGTGGAAAACATGAGAAATTTCAGTTGGGCGCTGGTGGTTCTGCTACATTGCTGAATCGCAGCACATATGAACTGTTAGGCTCCCCGCCGGCCGCGGTGCCCGTGCGGTTCTGGCGCTGCAGTCCGGAACCGCGGGACTGCTACGGTCGCAGGTTCGAATTCTGCCTCGGGCATGGATGTGTGTGATGTCCTTAGGTTAGTTAGGTTTAAGTAGTTCTAAGTTGTAGGGGACTTATGGCCTAAGATGTTGAGTCCCATAGTGCTCAGAGCCATTTGAACCATTTGTTAGGCTCCCCACGCCTGTCTAAAACTAACACACACTTGACGGCTTGTAATAGACAAGACATTCCCATTCTCAGAAAATGTACTTTTCCTGCCGTGTATCACTCACATATGTGAACTGTGGTACAATCACGCGAGTGTGGGAACATATTTGGCCTTGATTCATTTGATTTGTTTGGCTTTCAAATTCAGGACAATGTGTTGTCAGTGACTGCATTCGAGACCAAAGACAGTGTATCTAGCGTGCTGAAAGAATTCCCCGAACTCTTTTCTGAAGGTTTAGACAAGGCTAACAATTTTGTTGTACATGTTACTATGACAGACAACGGGTCAGCCGAAATTTTGCTGGACCAGAACTGTTCCCATTGCATTATTCGAAAAAGTGGCGGCTGAACTTAAAAAATTGCAAGACAACGGAGCTATTGCGCCCAAACCAGTTATTCAATGGGAAAGTACACTGGTTTTGCTTCCCAAACCTTCAGGTCACATTCACCTCTGTGTTGACTTCAAATCTACAATCAACCCATAAACTGTGATTGATACGTATCCATTGCCACCCCGAAAGGATTTCATCGACAGATTAGGCACTGGGCGCTACTTTTTAAAAATTGGTTTGCGCGACGCATGTCTTCAAATGCCACTAGATGAAGAATCTCAAAAAGTGTGTGTAGTGAATCCTCATTTGGGCTTGTTTAAATATTCGCGTACCACTTTTGGCAGTGCTCCAGAACCCGCCATTTTCCAACAGTATTTGGATCAACTGACTGCAAAAGTGCCAAACTGTTCAAATTATTTGGACGATACTGCCGTACAGGTCGTACACCAGAACAAAAAATTGCAAATTTGGGTGCTTTGTTTCGTGTGTTACCTGATGCGGGACTAAAGTGCAGGCTGAACAAGTGCGACTTTTTAAAACCTGAGTTGTCTTAGTTTGGTTCAAAAATAGCTCTAAGCACTATGGGACTTAACATCTGTGGTCATCAGTCCCCTAGAACTTGGAACTACTTAAACCTAACTAACCGAAGGACATCACACACACCCATGCCCGAGGCAGGATTCGAACCTGCGACCGTAGCAGTCGCGCGGTTCCGAACTGAGTGCCTAGAACCGCTAGACCACCGAGGCCGGCTCTTAGCTTGGTCATGTCATAAACAGTTCAGGTGATTCTTATTCAAAATAACAGTGGACAATCATGTGTGTTGATCCCAAAAGCTTTGCAAAAAGAAGTGTCGCAGTTACTTCACCAAAAACACTGGAGGATTGTTCGCACGAACAGTGTGCCAATGAACTCGACAACGTCACGTAGCACAATTCAGACGTTATCCTCTATTTTTGCCTCGAGGGTTTGCCTGAAGTCATAGTGTCCTACAATAGCCCTCAGTTCACGTCAAACGACTTTCAAACATTCTGTGAACACAATGGCAAACACCATCTAACTAGTACACCGTTACATCCACAGTCAAACGCGATGCGGAAAGTTTTGCCAGACCATTCAAGCAGCAGATGGCTAAACTTCGCACGGCACACACCAGAGATCGAGCATTGCAACTGTTTCTCGTCTCCTGTCGTTCGCATCCACGTGATGGACCATCGCCTGCGGAACTGCTTGACGGCTGCCGCCATCGGACAATTGTCAACCTGCTCTACTCTCCTCAGCATCCGGCGGCGAAGGGGGGCCGTAAGTATCGCTTCGCGCCGCGTGGTATTGTGTTTTTCAGGGTTTTTAGCGGCAGCAGACGGTGGGCGCGAGGCGTGATCCTTCGTCGACTTGGCGCATGCATTTACGAGGGCAGTTCAATAAGTAATGCAACAAATTTTTTTTTCTCGGCCAATTTTGGTTGAAAAAACCGGACATTTCTTGTGGAATATTTTCAAACATTCCCGCTTCGTCTCGTATAGTTTCATTGACTTCCGACAGGTGGCAGCGCTGCACGGAGCTGTTAAAATGGCGTCTGTAACGGATGTGCGTGGCAAACAACGGGCAGTGATCGAGTTTCTTTTGGCGGAAAACCAGGGCATCTCAGGTATTCATAGGCGCTTGCACAATATCTACGGTGATCTGGCAGTGGACAAAAGCACGGTGAGTCGTTGGGCAAAGCGTGTGTCATCATCGCCGCAAGGTCAAGCAAGACTGTCTGATCTCCCGCGTGCGGGCCAGCCGTGCACAGCTGTGACTCCTGCAATGGCGGAGCGTGCGAACACACTCGTTCGAGATGATCGACAGATCACCATCAAACAACTCAGTGCTCAACTTGACATCTCTGTTGGTAGTGCTGTCACAATTGTTCACCAGTTGGGATATTCAAAGGTTTGTTCCCGCTGGGTCCCTCGTTGTCTAACCGATCACCATAAAGAGCAAAGGAGAACCATCTGTGCGGAATTGCTTGCTCGTCATGTGGCTGAGGGTGACAATTTCTTGTCAAAGATTGTTACAGGCGATGAAACATGGGTTCATCACTTCGAACCTGAAACAAAACGGCAATCAATGGAGTGGCGCCACACCCACTCCCCTACCAAGAAAAATACCCTCAGCCGGTAAAGTCATGGTTACAGTCTTCTGGGACGCTGAAGGGGTTATTCTGTTCGATGTCCTTCCCCATGGTCAAACGATCAACTCTGAAGTGTATTGTGCTACTCTTCAGAAATTGAAGAAACGACTTCAGCGTGTTCGTAGGCACAAAAATCTGAACGAACTTCTCCTTCTTCATGACAACGCAAGACCTCACACAAGTCTTCGCACCCGAGAGGAGCTCACAAAACTTCAGTGGACTGTTCTTCCTCATGCACCCTACAGCCCCGATCTCGCACCGTCGGATTTCCATATGTTTGGCCCAATGAAGGACGCAATCCGTGGGAGGCACTACGCGGATGATGAAGAAATTATTGATGCAGTACGACGTTGGCTCCGACATCGACCAGTGGAATGGTACCGTGCAGGCATACAGGCCCTCATTTCAAGGTGGCGTAAGGCTGTAGCATTGAATGGAGATTACGTTGAAAAATAGTGTTGTGTAGCTAAATATTGGGGAATAACCTGGTGTATTTCAACGCTGAATAAAACTACCCCTGTTTCAGAAAAAAAATGTGTTGCATTACTTATTGAACTGCCCTCGAATCTCATTTTTGGCCCAGACGGATTGCAGTGCCGACATCACAATCAAATTCGCCACTGACATGTGTATGGTGATCTTTCTGTGTCTCCTCGCACAGATTCACGGATCCAGAGGACAGCCGGCAGAGTGTGTCATCACGACACCGCGGAACGGATCCTTCGCCTCCTCCGCCTCCTATCGTCCCACCGATGGAGCTGGACACGCCCACACAGCAGCAGCTGACGCCTTCTATATCTTATGGGCCTCGGGATTCGTACCCTTCTGGTCGTTTTCTGGGGGACGTTTCCGCCAGAGCGAAAGCTGAACGGCGGGGTACAACCGGATTCCCGTCCCCTGCAGCCACAGCTTCCGGTCCATCAGAGTGTCCACGTTCCTGCTTCCCCCCCCCCCTCCCTCACCCCTTGTCGAGCTTCTTATACGACGACTAAGACGACGGTACGTCACTTTGGGGGAGGAATGTTCCGGCATAAAGACAAGCGCCGGAACACCAGTACGAAACGAGAGCAGAGATGGCTGAAGAAGACGTCAGACAATTGCATGCTGACCGACGCCTCTCCAGGCTGACAGCACGACGGCAGCAGCCTCTATACGAAGCGAACACAAGCGCCGCGTCGACTGGTCCACTATACTTCTTCACTTGCATTGCAATCGATATACTGAAGACATGGATTATATTGCATATCGCCCTTTGCTTGTGACACATCAATGTGGTTCTAAGTTTTGTCATTGATTCATTTGTTAATAAAACTCTTTAATAATATTTGCTTGAATTGTTGTCCAGAGATCCGAGAAGCAGGTTTCTAGACACCCCGTCTTTGACAACTAGGTAGGATACAACAATATAAAGTGTTGTGTGTGTAATAATTTGTGTGATGTAACCAGTCCTGAAAATCGAGTCTCATTATCCGCACCTTACTTTGGAGCAAAGTTTAAATCATAAATAGGTGCCTCGCTAATAATACTATTCTGTTAGGTAATAGGAGTCAAAATTTTTGTTAGAGATTGCTAATAATGTTAGTAAAAACAGAGTAATATTGTGCAGTTTTAATGAAAATGCTGTACTGGGTGAACTAAAAACTGTATTTTTCTGAGAAGCGACACGTACACTGCCCGGGAGGAACGTAAGTTCTTGTTTGTGAGGCAGTACATGCTCGAACATTCGAGCGTCAACCGGGTTTACTTTCCGTTGCGCAGACAACGCCGTATTTTCACTTCTGGACAGATACAAAAATTATTCTGTGCTTTATTAATTTCATTTTAAGTGTACAGGATGGGGCGTATGGGCAGGCGGTGGGCGTTGTGGAATAATAGGGTAATTTTTAGAGAAAGGCCATTTATTGGCTAAAGCATGATGAAAAAGGGCTACATAGGCCTAGGGAGGTGAGGGTGAGCCAGAGCTTATAATTTGGCGAACATTGTTCGCGAAGCTACCGAAAGTTGTTGTCTGTCAAAACTAAGTCCACAGTGCCGCAGCACCGGGAGAAGCGGGAGATGTTCGGTGCTACAGGGCGCGCATCCGACTCGCGGGTGAGCAAGAATACAAGAGCGCGGGCCCGGCGACGGGCGGCCGGGTATGTTCGACGCACCACGCGGCTTCCTCCGCCCTGATTGGTCAGGACCGAGCAAACCGTGCGGGCGGCATGGAACTTTCCAGAGCGTTGCCTGCTAAGCGACGCCTGGGGCGGCGTTACCTCGTCAGCACACGAGAGAGGCGCGTTAACAAGGTGCCCTTCATCGGTGCTGACTTCCTGTTACTAAACCGTGGGACGAAAGAATTTACAGGCAGCTAACACTGCCAGCCGTGACTTGGCCGCAATAGAAAAATGAAGTTACGGTTTGGGTGCTCATATAATAAAGTAAAATCCCTTATTGTCTGGCTCATCCTTTACATAAGCAGTAATAGTGGGTAAATATTGTCAGGTTTTGTAGTTAAAAAGCATTCCTTTCTCTGCTAAATAACATTAAAAAATTGGTTCCATTACACTCGATTCGGACATTTAAAATACGAAGACGAATCAAGGACATATAGAATTGGCTGGTTCGGTTACACCCGTAGGCCTGGCAGGAACATTTCTGAAACCGCATGACTTGTTGGTGCTCGATGAGTGCTGTGGTGAGTGTCTTTAACACATGGCAAAGCTAAGGTGAAATCACATCCAGACGTTTTGGCGTTGATGGCCGTCCCTCTTAATAGACGTCAGACAGCTGGGTAGATTGATAAAACGGAAAGGTGGCAAACTAACATGACTTTTGTTGTGGTTAGCAGGAGAGCCAACACCGGTATACTAGAGGAAGCCGAAAGGCACGCGTTTTAGCTCACGCAGGCTGGCGTGAGGTCTGGAACAGGACAAGGAAATTAGAATTTAGAAAAACCGGACGTAGCTGGTGGAATACTTAACTTTAATCCATTAATGGTGAACGTCGCTGTTGACGGTACATGATTCAGTATCAATAGTAACTGGTAATGGCGCCTTGCTAGGTCGTAGCAAATGACGTAGCTGAAGGCTATGCTAACTGTCGTCTCGGCAAATGAGAGCGTATTTTGCCAGTGAACCATCGCTAGCAATGTCGGTTGTACAACTGGGGCGAGTGCTAGGAAGTCTCTCTAGACCTGCCGTGTGGCGGCGCTCGGTCTGCTACCACTGATAGTGGCGACACGCGGGTCCGACGTATACTAACAGATCGCACCCGATTTAAAGGCTATCACGTCCTAGCAAGTGTGGTGTCTGGCGGTGACACCACAACTTTAATGCTGTGTAGCATACAAGTGTGTCTGAAAACACAGTGCACCAAACACTCCTAGCGATGGGCCTCCGCAGCCGACAACCCGCGCGTGTGCCAATGTTAACATCACGACATCGGCAACTAAGCCTGAAATGGGCACACGATGTTGGCGCAGTGGCAGACCACTGAATTTTATCATGCCCGTGGGAAGAAGCGAATTCGTCGTCTTCCATGGATAACATCTCGTTGACTCCTACATTGTGGGATCGCTACGAACTGATGATGGCTCTGTTATGCTCTGGGGAACATTCATATGGGCATCCAGGGGTTCAGTGGACCTCTAGCAAGATATCATGACAGCAAAGGAGTATCTTACACTGGGTGTAGACGTATTAGTGATGATCATGTTTCTGAACAACAGTGGCATTTTTCGACAAGATAATTTGCCGTGTCACAGGGCTAGGAGTGTGACGGAGTGGTTCAAGGTACACAGTGGCGAGTTCCAGTTGGTGTGCTGCCCTCCCCGTCCGCAACTTGCCAGATCTGAACCCAATACGACGCATCTGAGATGTGACTGAACATGGCATCAGAGCTTATCGCCCCCCTCCCTGGAATTTACGGGAATTGGGTGACCTATGTATGTGCAGATGTGGTGTCAATGCCCTCATGCTATGGTGCGTCGTATTTTTTATCCGTGCGAAAGGTGGACATACAGGCTATTAGATAGGTGCTCGTAATGTTCTGGATGATCAGTGTGTTACATCCATTTTATAATATGTATGGATTATACATTTTCGAAGACGTCCGTATCATGTAAGTCCAAAGAATGCTGGCCGCATAAATGTTATAATTCCATCTGGTTCCAAGACCTCGAGTATTAATCTGACTGGAATGTCACATTCCGGCTGCACAAACAGATTCTCAAACACCTAGGGAGCATGAATCGTGTAACCGTGTGTAAAGTTTCTGATGTAATCACAGAACAGAGCTCAATGTGCAGTATCAGGAGAAACTGTACTTCAGTATTTGTTCCCCGCTTCGAAATGTGACTGTAACAAGGTTACAAGTCCTACTGATTACGTCCGAATTTGTGGTGTATGCAGGGCTTCGCTAAAAATGAAAGTGGCAGTAGTTGAGCTCCAGATGGCCAAGTGTTTACAAAGAAATAGCATTTTTGGCGCGAGTTATGGGAAGCATTAGCCATTTATGTTAGGGCATTTCCCAACGCAGCAGTTGTACTGTGGAAAGTTGCAGAATGGTCATCAGAAGGGCATATGTTTAGATTCATATGAGGATACATTTTAAATTTTCAGCTGCAAACAGACGGAAATAATGATCAGAATGTTGTATTTATTAATATTTTCATAAAAGGCGTAAAAGAAAGGTAGAGGAAAAGTGGGATACAAAATAAATGTCGAAGAAAGGATTGTACTTGCAGCGTGCAGGAGGACGGGATTGTAGTTATAGCATACAGGACTACATATTCCTTCAGTTTCATTTTGAACTGCGAACGACATTACACATGATTTGCTGTTAAACTGTGCTGTGAGAGTGAACAACTACTATGTTCTTCTATAGAAACTTCGAAACAATCTTGTAAATCGTGCAAGGTGCTGAGAAAATTACTGCTTCCCCTGTTTTTACGGTGAATATAGCTTCAGGATGTGTAAATTATCAACTGCAAAATAATAAAAAGATATACTTTTATTCAGGGTAGTCAGAAACAGTCTGAAAAGCTGGTAAGGGTGTTCCTGGATAGGTTGCGTTGAGAAATACCTGTTAAGAAAAAAAATTCTGTTGATGCGCCTTTTCTGGAGTAAATTATCGTTGAAGTTAGGCCGTTGCGCGCGAAAAAATTCAAGGGGCCCACCAGAGACGGCATTGTCACACGTGTTCTTCCACTGATGTAATACCTAACAAGAGAACAATACAAAAATTGGACATGGCACGGTAGTAAGAATCAAATCAGAGCCAAAGGATGAGAATTCTGGTGTACTACCGTCTACGCTATCGGAACTGATATTGCCGGCCGGAGTGGCCGTGCGGTTCTAGGCGCTACAGTCTGGAGCCGAGCGACCACTACGGTCGCAGGTTCGAATCCTGCCTCGGGCATGGATGTGGGTGATGTCCTTAGGTTAGTTAGGTTTAAGCAGTTCTAAGTTCTAGGCGACTGATGACCTCAGAAGTTAAGTCGCATAGTGCTCAGAGCCTTTTGAACCATTTGAACTGATAATAACCGCATCTGTCTGAATTTTCGTGCACAACAGCCTGATTGGCTTACCTCAGTGCTGGTTAAACGACGCAGTACATCGATTTTTATTCTTAACGTTTATTTCTTTGTAAAATCTAACCTGCAACCCTCATAGAAGCTTTTCAGACTATTTCTGAGCACCCTGTATACGAAATCCTCACACAAACATTACAATCCGTTCCTAGATGCTATGAGCGATCCCAAATTTTCCATTACCGTTCCTTTTAATGCCTTTTATGAAAATATTATTAAATACAATACACTGAGCATTATTTCTCATTCTTTGCAGTTTCAGTAACTTAAAAATTAAAAATAAAAGAAGTTACCATGCCTCTCGGATTACTGTCCTCTACTCTTTCCGCTGCGCCAACCGCTCCCTACGAGATACAATAATATAAATGGCTCATGCCTTCCCCAACCCGCGACAAAGCTGCTATTTTTTCTATGCGTTTGGTCATCTGGAGTTCCCACTTCTGTCTCTTTCGTATTTGGCCGCCCTGGTTATAATTAAAGTTCAGCTACTTCGAGAAGTCCACTGTAAGCTGTAACTATTGTATAGCAGTGAAACCTGGTAGATATCCTAACGAGTTAAATAGAAACAGATTTCTTCTGGAAAAAAATTAGTTCGAATTTTGATCACTAGGTGCAAATCTGGCGCTGTGAATGCAAGAAAGACGTATAAAAATGTAGTGTGTTAGGAACGGGATTTCGGCAGAAAGGGTAAAAAAAAGTGAGAAAGCAGTAATACTGATTTTATTATTAACTGTCGATTAAACACTTTCTGCAATATTAGCAATGCAGGCATCGACGAGATGGTGCATCCATAAAACGACGTGATTAACAGCTGCTGCCAGTGGCATCTAAATGACATTTTCCTATATTCTGGTCTTGAGATCAGATAAAGACTGGATGTGTCCCTGGTAAACGAGTTCATTTACATACTCCCAAAACAAAAATCGCATAAGATCAGATCAGGTGATCTTTCGGGCCATACATCTGGAGAAACCTCTGAAGATAATACGATCGTGGAAGGTTGCATTAATGAGATCATTCACTGGGCGAGCGACATGAAGTATGCCCCATCTTGCATGAAAATAGTGGTTTCCACTCAATTGTACTTTTCCAAATCAGGAATCACATGCTGTACAAAGAGGTCACGGTACCCCTTCTGGGTGCATCATCTTCAAAGAAGAACGGAACGAGAATAAAGGTGTTTGTGAATCCACACCACATAATCAGTTACGGCGAGTATAATGGCTCATCGAGCAAAACACATGGTTTAACAGTACCTCCAACACCCGTGTACTCACTGCACACTCTAGCAGAAAATGTGCCTCGTCGCTCCATAGAATACTCCTCAGAACTTTTCGTACTGTTGACCATGGGATGGGCACAAGCACGTGGCACAAGCACGTGGTGCTTGGGCACTTGGAGGAACGGCAGCCTCGTTATAACTTCCACCGGGATACGACGCCTTCCTCTTCCATTTGCCACGCCGAGCTCGCCGTGCTTTCGAATTTCATTATCATCTTCTTTAAACCATTCAATGATACTGGACCTCTTCTCAGACTCTTCAGTAGGCGATACTCTCTCTGTGAGAACTGTAATTGCTTCTATTTACATAACACAGTTTCACAAACAGCGTACGGTCTCTGTTCTCGATAGCCATACAGCTTGGCCGTCGTACAGTATACAGCACCAGTTTTGCACCTGCTGGCCACAATTTTAATTAATTGTTTTTTCAGCGTAAATCTGTTCCGCACTTACGCATTAGCCTATCTGCCAAGCTTCGTTGTCATATGATAACCACAGCCCACACTGTATGAATTTGGCGAAATCGGTAATGACGAGTAGGTGCGGTCCCTTTTTAAGTCCAAGTGATTCCTTCAGGAAACAAGATCCTACGCAACACCAGTCTCTTGGCTACATGAAGTCCATCACTCTGGAAAAATATCGTAGAAATTACTTTCGATAATCTTAAGTCCAATTACGGGACTGGCGGAAAATCTAAATTCAGGTCATCAAAGTCCAGCTCAAAAACTTAAGTCTTCCTGCGTATCTGACACAGAAACATACTAACAAGGTGATCACACAGCAAAGCGATTTTTGTATTTTCTTATATTTATGGTACGTGAATTGTAGAACTCAAATATTAACATACCAAATCAGTTCGATGCAACTCTCAAATATTCTCATGGAGTTAAACATTGAAATTTTAGTAATACCCAGTTCCAAGTTCCCCTCCCTGCTGTGTCGCAGCAGAATACTCGACTGTGACGTGAGTACCATGGATTCGATTCCCGGCTATGGTAACCAAAGCTTCATGTTGCGCGAACGTTTCCGTGAAGAGTAAATACGTTAGTATGAAAAAAAGAAATGTTTTGTTTACACACTCTTTTATAAGACTGATTTTTGTGTGCGATATGTAATTAGAAATAAGCACACGTGCATTTTTCATAGAAATATATTTGATCAATTTTACCTTTAAATGACATAGGTATTCGAAATGAAATGAAAGAAAAAACGGGAAATATAATGAGCGAAAGGAATAAGCAGTTACCAGTTTCAAACGCTACTGATGTTTTTCCAATTTTATGTATTTTACACTTTATGTAAATGTTAGTAGACCATACACCCCAGTTTAAAAAACTGCATTGGCAAGGAATCGAACCTAACACCACTGTGTGGCAGGCTAGTATTCTACCACAAAGCCACGTTGTCTGTCGCGGAAAATCGACCTTGCTTAAGAGTAGAAGTGTCCAACCTTTTAGTTTACCAGGCCAACAATGGAAGAGGATGAGTATTTTTGGGCATCTCATGATATAAGTAATACTGAGAATAACCGCTGAGAAAAAAAAAAAAGAGAACAGCAGGGTGTTGGGGTGAGTTTCAGATTGACAATATTCAATTCATCGTAACTTTACATAAACTATTTTTTTAATGCCGTTTGTGTGATAAATGCTCAATTCTTCGACCGCATTGTTACTTGTTTTGGGCAGCATGCAGCCCGCGGACCGCGGTTTGACACCCCTGTTCTAAATGTTCCTTATTTTTAAAGGAATGTTTCGCACAGTATCTTTGTTTTCACTCGATACAAACATAACAAAATTTGAAATTAAAAATCTAGCTTTCCGAAACATAAAAGCTTTCACTTACAAAACGTTTAGCTCAGCTGTGTACCATTAACATTTGTCTTCGCTACTACTCGCGAACTATAAATAATTTGTTGAGCGGGTAATGCGGACAGAGGGGAGAGCGGTGTGGGTGTGGTGCGTGGGAAGAGGGGTACGGGGAAACGAACTCTGCCTCCATTTGCTGTAAGTATGAAGTGCGGGAAACAGAAACTAATGTTTTGGGCTCCCACGAGCCGATGACAGTCGGCTACCTTTTCTGAACTGGAGCAGAAGATAACCCTGCAATTCTCCAGCTACTGCATCAGTCATTTTCGAAAAAAAACCACAATGGATATAGCGCAATAAAACATATTTAAGGAGTGACTTTACAGCTCAGCAACTAAGCTGGCGGCAATGAAATCAGAAAAGCTAATGGCACGCTCCACAGTACAACAACTTTTTCCTAGGTGCGGAAATTTATTGCAGCGTGCTACGGAGTAAGCTTGCGTCTTCCGTTGTCCGGAGCAGGTCTCAGGGCTCTGCGTGAAAAGTTCTCCTAGGCGTGGGTCGGTGCACGTGAAAACGTAAAAAACGAAATTGGTGTTTTTTACAGTTTGACGCCTGTATATGATAGACTTAAATGAGAACTACATTGTTATGCCATTTTTTAATTCAATGAAAATTTTTTGCTATTGAAATAGAGAACTATTTAAGCTTATAACACAAGTTCCGTTTTTGCGCTACTCAATCTTTATCACGCCATATGTCTTAATCTATCTGTGATAAAACATAATTTTACATTTGGTTTCAGTAGTACATGACGATAAAGTGTGCAAACGTTCTGGCCAATAGGGTCACTACCACTGAAGTAATAAATTAAAATGTCACGTATGGCATGGAATCTTTAGCAAACCAACAAATTTTTTCCCTTTGCCGTTTTTATGGTAGGGTCAAAATGAGAAAAAGTTTCAGAAAGGTTTGAATTTATTTTTACACGAATTTTTACACGAATTTTTACGCGAATTCCAGCACGCTGCGCGGAAAATTTCGCTAGGCGCGGTGTATTGCGGTGCGGCAGAAGTAGGTGTAGCAGCAAAGGCAAATATGCAGCACAGTGATCGCTTTAAAAACATGTTAATTTTGGCACTCAGAAAGTATATGGTAGTTTGGGAAGAGGAGGAAATCCGTATATTATTCGGAAGAGTATTCAGGAAAGGCAAAGCAGTCAGACAAATGTTCTTAGATCGTGAAGAAGAAGGACCGTATAACATTTTAGTAACAAAACGGTTGCTCTACGATGCAGACGAACGCCAGTTCCCACTGCGTTCTAACGCAGACGTATCAGAAATAAATGAATTGTCCAATAAGAACATGATACCCGTGGTAGGTATCGGCGGTAACGCCAAAGCTGACGGATTCACTGCGAGGGGCAGATTCACTTATTATCGCAGTGGCCCGAATTTTAATGGTCGTTCACAGTACTGACTACAATAACAACATCCAACTGATTATAACTATAGGTAAAGGCTCAGTACAAATATATTTACAAATGTATTACACTGGACATTCCTTCTTACAAGTTTCATTCATTCTGATTCCGATTTCTGCCCATACTAACTCCTTGTGCATTTAGTTTTTCAACTCAGCGTCATCCATGTTCCACAAAATATGTTCCAATCGATAAGCTGCTCAACCTCTGAGGTAGAGAAACGGTCAGACGACATTTCTGGTGAATGTTTTAATAACTATCGGAAAAATTACCCACTCTATTTCTGCCTGTCAACGGCCTTGCTGCAGTGGATACACCGGTTCCCGTGAGATTACCGAAGTTAAGCGCTGTCGGGAGTGGTCGGCACTTGGATGGGTGACCATCCAGGCCGCCATGTGCTGTTGCCATTTTTCGGGGTGCACTCAGCCTCGTGATTCCAATTGAGGAGCTACTCGACCGAATAGTAGCGGCTTCGGACAAGAATACCACCGAGAGAGCAGTGTGCTGACCACACGCCCTCCTATCCGCATCCTCCACCGAGGATGACACGGCGGTCGGATGGTCACGGTAGGCCACTCGTGGCCTGAAGACGAGTGCTATTTCTGCCAGTGCGCGCGAAACAAATGATGTAGCAGTCGCCTTTGCAGCACGTTGCTTGAAATATCCGCAGCTAGGAAAATGAAGCTCTAGCAAATATCTACAAGTCACTAATGCACGACGTCTTCCGACTGTTGCCGACTGCTACCGACTAGAGCAATGAAGCCCGCATGCCAAGTTAGTTCTCACACAGTACTGGCTGTGGTCACGTCATTTATTTTACCTTAACCAAGACGCCGAAATACACCAACTCTTTGTGCAGTCAGCCGTGCAGCCAGCATACGGTGTTAGGGATTTCCAAGTACGTTATCACTGCAGCATGAAGAGAAAGGCTGAAGTGTGATTCCCAGTCACCCCGAGAACAACATTGTATACATTTCGTTTCGCAGCAATCCTGGAGTCAAAGTCGGAACCGTTTCACTCATTTGCTGCAACAACGTCATGACTCAAAAAACACGACTTTTGAGTTTACAGTACAAGTGCAATAGCAATGAACTGTACTCTCAACTTACAGAGTGTCATAGCTGAGCTTGTAAACTTTGTGGCAGAATGGCAGTAGTGTCGTTTTGGCGAAAGTACATTTAAACCGGAATGTTAGTTGCAGCAATTTATTATCCCAGTTGTCAGTGAGCTATTCCACGTAACACGTTGGTAAGTTCTGTAGTACAGTGACGTATTTTGTGCTTTGACAATGCTGCTGAAAGGTAAGAGCGCTTTCAGCCTATTTCTTTGCAGTGCATAATGCCTTATTTAAGATGACATTCTGTATGACATTCTGTTAGAAAGAGTTCCGTTTGACTTTATTATTGCAGAAAAGAATCATTTTCATTGCGGTACTATTTTGTTTAAATACGTTGTTACAAATGATAGGAATCCGTTTCTTAACCATTGGTTTTAGAATCATATGCTGTTATGACACTCTTGTACTAAGTCGTCGTCAACACTCACGTTTCCCTTTGAATTATGTATATTTATGTTAGTATTGTTGTAATAATTTACTGTAACTTATTATTTTATGACCATCGAATGGACTTGGACAATTATTACGAATCAGTCAGACTGTTTATTCGATAGTATAATTTTATTTTCAGTCAGATTATCATACAATCAGATAGTCAAGGAACAAAATTGGTGCTAATGGCTCACAAGAAGCAAGTAGGAAAAGTGGAGGAATGGTAGGTAAAGTGTACCTCAGCAGCTCCTTCTGCAAATTTCAATACCAATTCCATGTGTAGCCAAGAACCTATAGAACAAACAGGTATATTATTAATTACTTAATTTTTTTCACGAAAATATATTCCACGTCTTTTGACTTTTAAACAATAAGTTCTACAATCTAATATGACCTTTTTTATTTTCAAGGGATTGTATTAGCTGCAGCCACCGAGTCAGCTGGAAATGTGGTGTTTAAGAATAATTCTGCTGAAAGTTCATCTGTTGGAATGAGGTCAGATTCTTCATCAAATTCATATTCATTTTCCGGAGATGATGATGATGATGTTACTGATGCAACGTATGTACGACCCAACGTTATCAGTGAGAGCGACTGTGACAACGACGGTGCGCCCAATTCGAATAGAGGGAACTGTATTTCTAATATCGCCCAAGTCGAAACTCCGATAATATTAACGAGTCCGGCAAAGAAAACAATTATGCTTATAGAGAATGAGCATCCCTGGATAAGGAATGTTAATAAAAACTTAAGAAGCATTGAAAAGGCATACAAAATGCACACCACGGGCAACAAAATGTGAAAAGAGAGGAAAATGGAAACTTCGTGTACGGAAAATTGTAAGTGGAAATATTCTGTGAAGTTTACTGGAAGGGAACGGATGCAGATGTTTAACTCCTACTGGTCCTTGGGTGATGTAAAGAAACAACGACAGTGTATTCACAATAACATGGAGCCCATTCCGCCAAAATATTGGTATGTGCATGTTGGTGGTACAAGGAAGCAAAGGGCTAATAACGCCTTCTGTTACCGTCTGAATGATCAGAAAGTCAGAGTGTACAAATCCTGTATCAAGAACACAATAAATATGAACCATCGCCCTACTAGGACTGTACAGGAAAAACGAAATAAGGTGGCATGTATTCTGCTCGAAGAGGATCGCTGCGGAAAACATGGCAAAAAGAAAAGTTGATGAAGCTTTGAAGGAAGGTGAGGAAAACTTTATCTATAAATTCCAAAAATCGAAAGTAATTATACTCGTGCCAACATCAGTAAACATTTTATTGATGTAAGCGAAAAGATTGCGGACATTCACAGAGCCTACACGGCCGACTGCAAAGAAATAAAAATATCCGTTTGTGAACAATGAAATGTTTTGTCGGATATTTACAGAAGATATTAACATTGCATTCTTTACGCGCAGGGCCGATGAAAATGCTGGGGGGACGAAAAAGAGAAGAGAAACGAATATTATCATCATCATATACTGGAGAAAGAAATGTCCTGAGCGGAAGAAGTATGATCAGGAGGAATCGAATGCAACTGTAGATGTGTATCACTTACAAGCGATTATTCAGATTTCCAAGAACGATTTCTCAGTTTTTTATTAGAAGTCTAAAGTAAATGTATTTAATTTTACAATTTACGATCTCGGGGCTAATGAATGTGAATGTTTTGTTTTCGAAGAATCCAGTGGACAAAAAGGAATTAACGAATTGGGTTCCTGTGTTCTTCGGTTTTTCAATAAAAGACCAGCTTAAGGCGATCGAGACTTCATTTTTTATTCTGATTATAGTGTGGGCCAGAAAGAAAATAAGTTCATGGTTGCTTTGTACCTCTATGCTGTACCTCGTCTCAACATGAAAAGCATAACCCATAAAGTCCTCAACAAAACGAGGGAGATTCTACACACTCGTTAATTGAGGGCCAAGTGAAACGACAGTTGAAGGGCGGTCCATCCAACACGCCGGAGTCATTCATTGCTGCTATCCTCGCGGCTAAAAAAAAAAAACTGGAAATCATTCATTATTACGGAATTGTGCTTCCAAGATTTTTTGGATATTAAAGCTGTAGCAACTGAAATGGAGCCTCTAAATATGTCACAGGTGCAAATAGCGACAGTGAAATTTCTCACAGTGGAATGCTGATCACCAACTACCCTTTTCTTCAAAACGTCTTATGAGGATGAGAATGTCAGTGTGATAAATAATATCGTCAGAAAGAAAAAGATGATGGACCATGTTACATTGATACCAGCTTCTCAGACAAAACCTCAAATAGCAACCAACAAGAAACGAGACCTGCTTGAATTAATCCAAAAAACCACATACCTAAATTTTACGCACCGTTCTATGAGTAGCTGTAAATTATATGTTTTGTGTTTCAAGTGATTTTTGTACAATTTGTTTTAACTAAATAAAGTATGCTATGAATGTGATAATTACTACTTCAGTCTCTTTTTCTTTTTAACACGTTTTTTGTTTTTATTGTCAGTTGTGGGGAAAAAATGATACTGTCATAAGAGGAAATTTGTGGTAAACATTGCGTAATCACAATTTTTGTTATCAACAGTAACGTCAGTATTCCACTTATGTCAAGCAAAAAAACTGCTTTCAGCAACAACAGCGTCATAAGTGAAAGTGGAGAGTTTTGAAAAATTATGGAAAACTGTGGAGTATATATTTCAGTTTATAATTTATATCCACATCATAACAAGATGTTACTTTAACAGACTGTAGAAATTTGTTGATTTGACATTATAATTTCAAAAAATAACAGCTGTTTCTAAATTTCAAAAGCGTCTCCTGAAAAATCATGATTTTCGAGTTATGGCGTTGTCGTAGCAAATGGGCGATTTGTGCTGAATTTCTTAGAATATAGCTGGTCTTCCACAAACTCTTCTACTTCTGGCATCACGCCTTAAAGAGATTATCCGGAACATTAACAGTAACAGGTATTTCAGTCGTGTTGAAATATCTTTGTACTCTTCTCCCTTTCGCTTCGTAAATATAATCTTGGAACAAAATTTCAAGCTCGTTATTCTCTACAAATTTCGCTGTAATATTGTGTTCATCGCGAAATAAGTAAATTTCGCTTTGAAACGACCTTCCCGCTTTAATTCGTGGAAATAAGATCATTATTTTCTTAATCAGAAAAATGATTCCTAAAGAATCGCAAAATCCCCCATCTTCTGTCGCGTTTATCGTTAAACTAACTCATTCCTCTAAAAATATGTAAGATCTAATATCCTAGAGATTTCAACAAACTTGGTGATTATGAAGCAAGACGGAACATTAACTTCGCCCAAGCATAAAAATTGACGACAAAAGCATGTGGAGTCTCACAAAGAACAGGGAAATTTGTTAGGATTATGGAGATATCCAAAGCTGTAGGTGTGAGTGTTGCCTTCGACCTGCCACAAAAGAGATATACACTGTAATGCGCATTTACTCAAAAGGACGATTTTAATAAAGTAGTGGTCAGCACTACAATGTTGGAGTACAACAGTAGACTAGGCAACTGCAAAACAAATATCAGTACGAGGGCTCAGAAACGTCCGTTATTCGTCTTCTTCTTCTTCTTTCGTTTCACCCTCTTTGGGGTACGCTGGATCAATCATTTCTTTGTGCGTTGTTCTTTTCTTAGGGCCCGGTATTTCTTCATTCTTTCTGATCTTCTTCTCCTCTCTTCTTCCGAGATGAAGGATTTGGACTTTTGTGTGGATTTGTCTTGGAACCTTATGTTTTCATCTTTAGTAATTAATTGAGCAGTTCGATCAATAAGTGAATTTTCTGAAATATTTAATTCCACTAGGTCTTTCTCAGTTTCTTTAAACCAGTTGGGCTTCGTTTTTCGGTTACGGAAGAAGTCAAAGATTTGTTTAGTTAATCTGTTGGAATTCATTCTGAGAAGATGACCATAAAAATTTATTCTCCTTTTTCGCATAGAATCTGAAAGTTTTTCAATTTTCTTGTAGAGAGTTCATTTTTGATGTATATAATCTTATTGTCTTGAAATTTTGGCCCAATGATTTTTCTTAAAATTTTTCTTTCCTTTACCTCAAGTTTCTCCATTTGGCCTTTGAAATTCATGTTAAGTGTTTCTGCTGCATACAGTGCTTCTGGCTTAATCACTGTCTTGTAATGTGTAATTTTGGACCCCCATGAAAGGGATTTTTTGTTAGTTGGAAGGCCAATTCAAGTTTATTTTTTCTGGATTCCATTGCTTTGCTTTCCCCAGCATTCCAAGCAATCCATTCTCCGAGATATTTGAATTCTTTTACTATTTCAATCTTCTGATCTTGAACTTTGAGGTATTTATATGAGTGCTTGATGTTTGTCAATATCTCAGTTTTTTCAGAGGAGATGTGAAGACCAATTTTAGCTGCTTGTTTCTTTAGTTCAAGGATTTGCTCCCGTGCTTCTTCCATTGTTTCAGCAAACAGGGCCATATCATCTGCAAAAGCAATGCAATTTACTTTAAGGTTCTTCTTTTTGCAACCCAGGCTTATACCACTCTTAATATTTGTGTTCCATTTTCTGACTACTTTCTCAAGCGCACAATTGAACAGCAACGGTGAGAGTCCATCGCCCTGTCGCACTCCCGTTTTTATTTCAAAGGGTTCCGATAGTTCGCCCATAAATTTAACTTTCGAAAATGTATTTGTAAGGGTCGCTTTTATAATATTAGTTGTTTTCTTATCCAAACCCATTTCTTCCAGGACTGATAACAGAGATTCTCTATCAATGGAATCATATGCTTTTTTGAAATCAATGAAGGAGATTACGTATGTCTTTGCCCTTGATTTTTGGTATGCCATGATGTTTTTGAGGTTTAGTATTTGTTTCGAACATGATCTACCCTTTCTAAAACCTCCCTGGTATTCCCCGATTTGCGGATCCAATTGCGGCTCTGCCCTGTTCAAAAGGACTTTAGAAAGAATCTTGTACGTTATATCCAGCAGTGATATTCCTCTGTAATTGTTGGGGTCTGTCTTCAAACCTTTCTTGTGGATAGGGTGGATGAGAGCTGTTCTCCATTCTGTGGGGATCTCTTCTTCTTTCCAGATTTGATCGAAAACACACTTTAGGGATGTAACTGCATTTTTGTCAGCCTTTTTCCATAGTTCGGCCACTATTTGATTTTCTCCGGACGCCTTGTTGTTTTTAAGTTCTGAAATGACCTGCTGTAGTTCTTCAGTCGTTGGTGGTTCTGAATCCGGCTTCTCACGGTTGTTTGGAATGGATTCAAATTTTTCAAGGATGGGTTCACAATTCAAGAGTTTCTCAAAGTAGCCTGCTAGTATTTTGCAGGTTTCCGTGTTGTTGTGAGCGGTGGTCCCATTTACATCTCGAAATTGGAGGGTGGGTGCTTTGTATCTTGATAACCTTTGTTTGAAAGTTCTGTAAAAGCTCCTTGTGTTGTTTTTAGCAAATTCTTCATCAATTTGGAGGAGAGTTTTGTTTTCATGTGTCTTCTTAATCCTTTTTATATTTTTATCTACCAGTTTTCTAACTGTAATGAAATTCAGTCTACTCTCTTCTGTTTTCTGTGATTGCCAATTTTGCCATGCCTGTTTTCTTGTTTCAATGAGGGCATCACATTCCAGCGACCACCAGGCATGTCTTCTAATATACATCGGCTCTAATTTCGGGAAAAGTAACTGCGGATGTGTGGAATGAAAGGGTACTGCCTCCCCGAAAAGTACAATTTTTGCACATTGTGCATTTATAGCACACAGGGGACAAAAGACCACTAGTTTATCAGAACTAAACTCGCGCTTCGCAAAATCGTACAAGCAAAAATATTTGGGAAGTCTGCAAGGGACATGATAGCTTGAAAGTATGTACACGTAGACTGTGCATCTGTATAGTATATATTGGTGTTTGAGGTGATGGGTGCTGTTACGGCGTTAAGCGCCGGCATGCCAGTTGGGAGTGACGGAGAAGAGATGACTGTGAGAAGACGTCAGCCAATCGCACGCTGACCGACCCCTCTCCAGGACGACAACACGTCAGCGGCCCCTATGTGAAGAGGACATAAGCGGTCCAACTGAAGAGTAGCTTCAAGATTAGGCACTTATATAGCTTAGGATAGTTTATACTGTAGAACATTGCTTATTTTGCATGTCGCCCTTTGCTTGGGACAATTCTATGTAATAGTCGAAGTTAAGTATCGTAATTGTTGGGTTGGCAGAAGAGCAAACGCCGTGTTACGAGAGGAGGCCGAAATGCACGCGTTTTAGGTCACGCAGGCTGGCGTGAGGAGGGAAGAACTATCCTGACGTGAGGTCTGGAATATGACAAGGAATTAGAATTCAGAAAGCGGACATAGCTAGATTGATACTTAACTTTAATCCATTAATGGTGAACGTCGCTCTTTACGGTACATGATTCACAATATTAGCTGTTCAGAAGACAATAGTAACTGAATATGGCGCCTTGCGAGGTCGTAGCAAATGACGTAGCTGAAGGCTATGCTAAACTGTAGTCAGTGAACCACCGCTAGCAAAGTCGGCTGTACAACTGGGGCGAGTGCTGGGCGTGTCTCTAGACTAGACCTGCCGTGTGGCGGCGCTCGGTCTGCAATCACTGATAGTGACGACACGCGGGTCCGACGTACTGACGGACCGCCGCCGATTAACAGGCTACCACCTAGCAAGTGCGGTGTCTGGCGGTTATACCACAGTAATCTCTTCCCTTTGTAATAAAACTCTTTAATACGATTTGTTTGAATGCTGTCTAGCGATCCGAGAAAGTAGGTCCCCTGGACACCCTATATTTGGCGACTAGGCTGGATTTAACATGTGCAGTGACGAAGACTCTGTCCTTCTCCAGTCCTACTAAGACGACCCGTCAGAACCTGATTCCTGGAGGTGGCTAATAAGTCCTGGATTGCTGTCAGGCATGGTGTCTGTCGTTACTAATCGCTGGAAGTTTCTGCGAGGTCAAACAGAACACAAATTCATCAGCAACGACAATTTTCGTTACACACGAGAAACAATTTCACAAGTCTTACAGTATTTTATTTTTTTATCTCTCAATAATTTTACGTCTTCCCTCTAAAATATGTGTCTGATACAGATATATGAGAATGTTCTTTCATTCTTACAGTGCAAATATGTTAGTGTTTCTCGTTTTTTCTGCAGATTGAGGTGAAAAAATATCTTTGGAACGTCTTGTAAAGTTACAATAGTTTTTCTCTCTTACGTAACAATTGGTAATAATTTTCTCTTGGAAAAAATAAGGAGTTCTCATACTTTTTGGAAATTTTTGCCTACATTTGAAATTATCACTAACTGGAGATATTGTGAGTGGCGGAGATGACCTGCCTGCTTTCGTGACGACTACTATAACACTATCCAATAGAAGTGAATGATCTCTGTGACCCTCCCCGGCTGAAAGTGTTGTAAAAAGTGCTGCAGAGCTCTGATCAGGATTACCAATCATAGAACATTTTTCCTCGTACATAAAGAAATAAAAATCTCGTACTTTGGCTTTCGACCTCCCGCTTAACTGTCATAGTTCTTGCAGAGGATCCTGATGCAGTTTGGAATTCCTGTGTGCTGGCCTGGATAGATGTCTGCCTATTGTACATTACGACCCTCTTCAACTGTTGGCGGTCTCTGTCAGTCAACAGCCGGCCGGTGTGGCCGTGCGGTTAAAGGCGCTTCAGTCTGTAACCGCGTGACCGCTACGGTCGCAGGTTCGAATCCTGCCTCGGGCATGGATGTGTGTGATGTCCTTAGGTTAGTTAGGTTTAATTAGTTCTAAGTTCTAGGCGACTGATGACCTCAGGAGTTGAGTCGCATAGTGCTCAGAGCCATTTGAACCATTTTTTTTTGTCAGTCAACAGTCGAGGTCGGCCTGTCGCTTTTTTACTGTACGTGTCCCTTCACTTTTCCTCTTCACTATCACATGAG
This sequence comes from Schistocerca cancellata, assembly GCF_023864275.1. Lineage (NCBI taxonomy): Eukaryota > Metazoa > Arthropoda > Insecta > Orthoptera > Acrididae > Schistocerca > Schistocerca cancellata. The sequence goes on along the minus strand of NC_064630.1, from coordinate 688,281,730 downwards.
AAAGGGTGGACATATGGATGTTCAGGAGCGTGGAAACCACGCGCACAGACGTATGACACAAATGACACCCTGTCTCCTGAGCCCATTGGAAGTCCGTGAGTTCCATACATTCTACTCTCTCATGATGTCTAATGACTACTGAGGTCGCTGACATGGAGTACCTTGCAGTAGGTGGCAGCACCTAATATGAAAAACGTATGTTTTGGGGGTGTCCGGATACTTTTGGTCACATAGTGTATAAGAGAACGAGGAAAACCTTAAAAGCTACTATAAAATGTAAAAAATCCGCGAGCATACCCAATGCGAATACTTCTCATGTATGACATCCAGTGTAACCAAAGTGTAAAGACCAATTTACGCTATAAATTATTGCCCACAATAAAAATTCATATTATAAAATTTCCTATGTCGGAATCTCGTACATAACTGTACGATCCTGACCGTGTCCTCGTACCTCATTCAGCAGACCACAAATCTCGTGTTTTTACGAGGAGCGTGTACGTTTGGCAACCCTGGCTCCGTTTCTGCATTGGTTGCTTTGGTGGTGTTGGAGTGTTGCAGGCTGGTGACGCGGGCCACTACCGATCTCTAACTGCTGCTGCAGAGAGCTGTGGAAGGGGGAAGAGAGAAAAGTGCCAGACCAGCAGCTGTGCAGCCCAAACGTGACTGCGAAACGAACAGCTCCGTTGGGAGAAAACTGCAGCACTTACGGCGCTGATATACTGCACAGCTACGTTTCCTCCTCCTCACGTGCGTCGAATTAATAGGTTAGCAACATAACAGTTGTTCCGTCTAGTATTCTGTAATCATACTTCGCGAAATTTCTTGCATTTAATCTCAATGTAAAAGAACGTTTGTCTTTTAGCCGATTGAATACCTACTTTCTCAAACAGTTTCCGTCCCTGACAATAGCGTCGTATTTGGAAAAGCAGAACTACTAAGAAAACCATTAAGCCGTCGGCACACGGACCGTCCTGTCGAACGTTAACGCTGAGCGTGCCAAGTTCAACGTGCTGCTGAACGCTCAGGAACGATGCGACTTGCGCCTACGGTACGTGGGCCCGGACTTGGTATACGCGACCGCAACGCACTCCAGCGGCAGTTGAGGAATGTTTCTAGTTCGTAAATCACACTGTTTATTCAAAGGGCGCGCGTAAAATTCCCACGTTAGCTCTATTAAAACGCACATTTCTTCCATCGTCCACGAAAAGGAAAGTATCATGTCCAATCAATAAGGACACAGGCTTATAAAAGTTCGATTACAAACAGTGCGTTACAAATTTCGAATACTTCTCCGCATAAGGTAAACAATATTTCATCATTCGCACATTTTAGTAAAACCTCAAGGTCAGTCTTACTTGATCACTGTTCCTACGCAGTAGCAGAGTCTTTACAACATGTGAATTACGAAGCGTAAAAGAAAAAGGAGCAAAATATCTTTATACAAGTAGCGCAAGGTGTCCTGTAGATAAAGCCAAACGAACAAAGTCACTCCTCAAAAAAAGGTGAACTTATATTTACATAACATCAAATATTATAGTATGTATTTGTATAAAACTAATAATAAAGTATCAAAACCTAATAAAAACGTGAATGTTAGGAATAAAATCTGGAATTGTCCAGACGCGAACCAGCGACCCATCCAACCTCTGAATGGAGGGCAGGAACGCTATTCATTACGCTATACGAACTTCACACCGCACATCCATCATGTTACTCCGTGCTGAAAACCTTAATCGTAGATATGTTACTAATTGAAATTTAATTATAACAAATTGTACCAAGAACAATACATTTTGGGTGGATCATCAGTGTGTCGCTGCCTTCAACTAGCCTACTCTCATAATACGCAAGTTACAGTAATTCTTTTGCCACCAATATGATGTTTCTCATTATTTTATTGGAACGAATCACACAGTTAACAACGGGGTTTCCAGTGATTCTCAATTTCCTGGTGCTGAGAAACGGCATATATACATATAGGTTTGAAATGAATGCCAATATGGCGCCTCTCAACTCTGTACTGCAGGGAGACGGCGTGCTTGTGACGTAGGTGGCGTTGTGGCATCTCATTGGTCAACGCTCAGACGCACGCTCACAGTATCTGACATGCCAGATATTGCTCTGCACGTTCGGAAAGACTCGCGAGCATGCTATTCCACGCTATGACGTCAGAAACTCGGCACGCTCAACGCTCAACGTTCGGATGCACGGTCCGTGTGCCGACGGCTTTAGAACCGATGAACTACCAGGTAGGTACAGCTAGAGACTGGTAGTAATGGCAAAATACATTTAGTAAATAGTCTTCACGGGTTTGCCGCCGGTTCACGTTGTGCAAATACCACAATATTTTCTCGGAGCAACTGTTCGACATCTTCAGGCGGCTCAACCTTGCTGGTGACTGGGTACGCTTGACGGTATACGCGCGTCGATGCCCCGTTTCTAGAACACGCGTGAAGAATGCACAGGCGCGGAAATCGCGCATGCGCAATGATTTGCAGATAGATGCTGCATGAATGAACTCCCTTTGACGAAAATCGCACAGCGACTCTCCTGCGCGTGCGCTGCACGCTGCGTTTGCCAACAGTGCGGCCAGACGTTAATCACCATCGGCCGTACTAGACCAATATTATGAGGGGTCTGTTATCGAAAAATCTTGATTTTAGCGTCGTGATTCAATAGCAACCACTGCAGGGTTCCAGGCTGTGCTCAGCTGAAATCCTGCATTCCTGTTGATGAGATTATCGGCTGTACGGGTATGTATTGCTTCCTTGATGACGCAATCCCAGAAAGATGATGCCGGGGATGAAAGTTCCGTCATTTCATAAATCAGACAGCGTTTCGCAGTTACTGACTTTTGTGGTTGACGAAGGCTTGTCTGACGCTGATGTTCATCACAGCGTTCTTGTACTGTGCGTCACGTCTGGCCTATACGCGCTGCCTCACATTGACTTTGGTCAATGTTGCTGTTTCGGTGCTAGAGAAAGGTCTAAATTTTGCACCTACATCAGGGAACATTCCCATCCGAGGTGTATCTAGTGGAATAGAGCAGGCTGTTTCGAAAGTTCCTAAGGATTCTGCCGGAGAGATTAGGCGTGTCACATACCACATCTTGTCTCAAGCTTCATCTAGGAGGTCCGACTTTAATATCACTCAGCTGAAAGAAATGCTCTACGAGAATTGAGAGAAGACCAAAACATCGTCATCTTACCTACTGAGAAATTAAATGCTACTGTGCTTCTCTCACGCACAAAGTATAGTAGCCAGATATACAAATTGCTTTACGATCCTGCATATAGTAAATTAAAAAGTGATCCGACGTGTAGGATCCAGAGAAAGATTGTGGAACTCATCAGGAAGAGCTCGATTCTAGCGAAAGCCGCTAAGGGTTTGCGTCAACAGGCTGCAGTTCCTCCTAGACCCTACGGTCTACCCAAGATCCATAAGAATGGAGTTCCTCTCCGTCCCATTGTAACATAGGAGCTGTTGTCTCCGCGGACCCAACCGAATAGCGCGCTCGCTCTGCCGTCGCATCGCTTGCCACAGTTCCCCGTCGTGACGGCCGGCGGCGCATGGCGTTGCCTCCGACCGGAGACGTCGCGCCATTGCTCAGCTGGGGCCTACAGCGCCCTCTGGCTACACGATATAACAGGAGCGCTGGCCCCGAGTCAGGGAGTCTTGCAGACAGCTCGTTACAGTCGTCAGTGCCGTCGTTCGTTGTCTGGTTAGCTAGCTCGCTGTGTGATTCAGTATTCTATAACGACTTAGGCCACGAATCAGGAATATTCTTTGGACACTAATTGGAACTGTATCTACGGTACACTCTACGCTGTCAATAAAGCTAAGTAACTGTTTTATACCAGTTTGTGCTTTGATTTCATCCATACTGGATGAGAGGTCGTGGTTGTGAATATCAATGTTAAAAAATATATCGGCTCAACCACTTGTTTATAGTGTAAAACACTAAGATTGACGAGTTTCGGAAGTCAAGCTTCCATCACTTTTTATTATTCTGATGATGGAAGCTTGACTTCCGAAACGCGTCAATCTTAGTGTTTTACACTATAAACAAGTGGTTGAGCCGATATATTTTTTAACAGTTGGCGCCTATTTGTCACTAATTGTTTTCCTGCCGCCAGATTTTAGTCACAACCTGGTCACGTCCTACGCCATATCCAAATTATGGTTGCCACGCCCGGGCAGCCATAAAAGGAGCACCTACTTATTTTGTTGCCAAATATCTGACATCACTATTGGTATCTCTCGTAGGCAAGTGCGACCATCAGTTTCGGAACTCTGAAGATTTCATAGGTCGCCTGTAAACTCTTAGCTTGCAGTCGTCAGATCTCTTAGTAAGTTTAGACGTTGTGTCTTTATTTACAAAGGTCCCCTTGAAGAACACTTTGGAGCTCATTAGCAACAAGTTTGAGGGGGACATAATATCATTATTTAAACACGTACTTACTTCAACACACTTCTTATTTCATGACCAATATTTTGAACAAGTGGACGGTGTCGCCATGGGAAGCCCTCTATCTCCTGTGGTGGCCTATTATTTTATGGAGCACTTTGAAAGAAAATCACTACTGTCAACCACTCTCAAACCCTTTTGCTTTCTGCGGTATGTGGAGGATACATTTGTGGTTTGGCCACATGGAATTGACACTCTACCTACGTTTCTTCAGCATCTGAATTCGCTCCATCCGAATATAAACTTCGCAATGGAAGTGGAAAAAGATCGTACTTTACCTTTTCATGATGTTTTCGTACGACGGAAAGCAGATGGAACCTTGGGACACAGCGTCTACCTCAAACCGACGCATACAGATCTATACCTGCAGGCTACAAGTTGCCATCATCCTGCACAATGGGGTAGTGCATTACGTACGTTAGTTGATAGAGCACATGTGATATCTATCTGATCCTGAAAGCCCGTCGAGGGAAATACAGCATTTGAAGACAGTGTTCCGACAAAACGTTTATTCTGAGAGACAGATACGTAATGCATTGAGGCCCAGGCGAGTTAAATCTATTGAGCAGAATGAAGGCACCCACCACTTTGGCCTTTAAGCCGTGTTTTGGTACCAGATCGCTAAGAATCGGAAGATATGAAATTAAGCGTGTTTCTCAACCATCTGCGAAACTGACAAAACTGTTGCGTTCGGTTAAGGATGACCTTGGCCTGAGAAAATGTGGTGTGTATAAGATTCCTCGTCAGTGTGGGACAGAGTATATAGGCCAGCCATGCCGCGCAGTACAAGAACGCTGCGATGAACATCGGCGTCATACTCGCCTTCGTCAACCGCAAAAGTCGGCAATTGCGGAACGCTGTCTGAGTACAGGTCATCGCATGATTTATGAAAAGACGGACGTCTTATCCCCGGCATCATCTTTCTGGGATTGCGTCATCAAGGAAGCAGTACATATCCGTACAGCCGGTAATCTCATCAACAAGGATACGGGACTTCAACTGAGCACAGCCTGGAACCCTGCAGTGGTTGCTATTGAATCACGACGCGAAAATTAAGATTTTTCGATAACTGACCCCTCGTAACATTGGTCTAGTACGGCCGTTGGTGATTGACGTCTGGCCCCACTGTTGGCAAACGCAGCGTACAGCGCACGCGCAGGAGAGCCGCTCTGCAATTTTCGTCAAAGGTAGGTTGTATATGCACCATCTATCTGAAATCAGCGCGCGTGCGCGATTTTCGCGCCTGCGCATTCTTCGCGCGCGTGCTCTAGGAATGGGGCGTCGACTTGAGGATAGTGTCAGTCGTACCTAGAGGTGTACAAATTCCCCTTGCAGCCTGCTTGCCCCTAGCTCCTCTGCAACCATTCATGCTGGTCAGCCTGCCGCGACGTAAACACAGGAGTGCGCGCGTAATGCGGCCGATACGGGCTCCCGCAAGCCCGGGCTGCCTGGGTTCCCGCAGGCTTGCCAAGCTTCACGGGACCCGCTCAGCTTGCTGCGCCTGACAACAGGTTGCGCTGTCAAGCTACCGTGACTAGAGTAGCCAGGCAGTTAGCCCGCAGTTCATTTATCGCAAGGATGGGGGCAGAACGATAAATAGGTCGAACTTTAGTGAGATTGACAACTGGCGAATATGCTGGTAACGAAACGGAGCACAAACGCCGCATGGGAAACGGTTTTGTGTGTTTATGAGGCCGCTTCAAATAAATCGGTAGGTGTGTCTCAATGCAAACTATGTAAAAAGCTCTTAAGTACTCATTCGGGAGCCTCGAGTATGTTACGACATGTGTGCAAATTTGACAAGCAGTTCCCTCACTCCGTAAATATCTTGAAAGAGGACAAAAATTAAGAGGCCGAAAAGTGCATCGAAATGTGTGCTAAGGACCTGAGACCATTTAGCAGTATAGAGGGAGAAGGATTTCATGGTAACCCGCAAACGATCTCAAAGTCTTTTGTAAGGTACTGTATTCCATGCACTGTCCGAAATATTATGTAGACAGTGATATTCCTCTTGATGGTCAAGCGTGAAAAATTTCTTCAAGATCGGAATAAAACTGTAGGTTGGTGTAGAAGTGTGTAAGCAAAGTACCCTCCGCCATGCACCATTCAGAATTTTAAGCAGACAGTGCCCTTCATCCTGCTTTGAATATTAAGTGTGCCAAATTTCATCAAGATCGGAATAAAAACGTACAATTTGTCGAATTCCGTTAGGTAAAGTAACGTCTGCCATGCACCCTACGAAATTTTATGTAGACTGTGACCTTCCTCTTGGTTTCAAGGTATAGTGTGCAAAATTTCATCAAGATTGTATGCAATACAAACACACCCACAATGAAAACGCACTTTCAGTTTTTCTCATATTTTCCAATTTTTCGGTCGATTTTCGAAAAATTTTATTTCATAAAAATCTTGTCCTGAGAATTACGAACACGGCAAAGAAAAAAAAAATAAATTACCGAATTGGTCCAGCCGTTCTCGAGTTTTACGCTTATCAACACATTTGGCAATTCATTTTTGTTTATATAGATAATAAGCCAGAAATATACGCATAAAGGAAGTATGTACAAATAAAACCCAATATTTTTTTTTTACCTGAAATATATATATAATGTTGGGGTTTGTCTTTTGGTGCTCGGGTAAAATAAAAACTTTTAATTAACGTTCATAATACGACAATGACGCGCGCAGACTAAACCGCTGCGTAGCGCAGCTCAGCAGTAATATGGGCAGGCAAGCAAGTTTCCCGCAGCTTTACCGGGTTGGGTTCTGCTTGGCTTGGCTGGGAGTGAAGCAGCCTGCCCGTTCTGTTGACAACGCGCGGCGGCCTGCCCGCCTGGCCACCGGGCAAGCATGGGCGGGTTGAAAGGGGAACATGTACACCACTGGTCGTACCTAGCTACCAGCAAGGTTGAACCACCTGAAGATGTCGGACAGTTTCTCCGAGGAAACACTGTGGAATCTGCACAACGTGATCCGGCAGCAAAACTGTGAAGACTGTTTACAACATATGTGCCAGGAAAGATTGAAGAGTCACAAAAGATATTTAGATTTTGGTATGTGCAGGAGCATATGGTTTTTCGACTTTCCGCGCACATACCGTTGCGATTCATAGACTTCTATAGCTGAGGCACTGGCCACTCAGTGACTGGCCTCGTTGCCGAAGAATTATTGCGATCATGTTGCCCCATGCTACGACGTTTACAGGGTCTGTATACATTTCTGTAGTATCATGTTAGTAATCAGTCGCGTAAGCATATTTCAGTCATAAGTGAGTAACTTATCTTGTCGCGATCCGCCCCAGCCGAGCAGAGATCTTGGCAGGCCACCCAATAAACTCTGACGTCACTGGCGGTGCTCAAGGTCAGCAGAGGTACCTCGCAGCAATCAAGCCGACTGCTTCGCAGGATAGCTCGCAGGCGTTGCTCGTTGCGCGGTGTTTCGGCCACGGTACGCCTACAGCAGCGTGAGTGATGAACACTGGAGGTAATCCCAGGATAGGGTGCAGTTGGTGACGAGTTTGAATATGAACTCAGAACAGCTGTTTTTCGAGAGATGGCTGTGTGAGCTCGGAGTTACAGAAACCACCCCAGCTGCTTCCTATTCGATAGTTCTCGGTGTAACGATTTTTGGTCATCTGGACCACTGTTGAGAAATTTTATTTGCTATGCATTAGGAAAAAATTCTACATGTGGTAGATGTAGCGAATGATGCGGACACAAATGACTAAATTCCCGAGTACCAACTGCCCTTCCTCAGAAAATGTATTAGCTGTGTTGGGTCGAATCTAAATATTTCTTGTTCATTGAGATTTAAAATATACTTCAGATTTTGGTGCGCCGGTCTCATTTTCGGAAATGTTCTCTAAGTAATTTATTAACTGTTGACAGAACGGGTAACAGTTTCTGTAGCGTGGACGTTCTGCTTTCAAAACGAGCACTCACTCATTATTTACTCTATCTTCCTGCCGATAATTTTTTCTTTCACCGTCCCTATCGCCAGACGATAAAGGGAATGTCGTTTTCCAAACAGACCACGCATCTCACAGTAAGCAGACGTTGTGCAAGTGGCTAAGTTCTGGAAAAAATGTGCAACGTGTGGCTCAGTCAACCAGGAAAAAAAATCAACATTCAATCGCGATTGATTGTCAGTCATCTAAGCTGCTCACAAATTTGTCCAAATTCCCACATTACGTTCATCTGCTGTGGTTTGCTGTTGGCGTTTTTTTAAAAAAAATCGTAAATTGTTGCTAAGTTCTGTGGCTTTCGTAAGTGTGTTGGTTCAAATGGCTCTGAGCACTATGCGACTTAACTTCTGAGGTCATCAGTCGCCTAGAACTTAGAACTAATTAAACCTAACTAACCTAAGGACATCACACACATCCATGCCCGAGGCAGGATTCGAACCTGCGACCGTAGCGGTCACGCGGTTCCAGACTGAAGCGCCTTTAACCGCACGGCCACATCGGCCGGCTCGTAAGTGTGTTGTCAAACATCATAATAGTTTTGAGTTTTGCTGGCGAGGGACTCTGTTATTGCACGCTAGACGCGGCTACTGCACTGTGTAGCCGCTGGATTTTATTTCGTTAAGAAGAGCGAGAGAGAGAAGGCAGCTGAGAGGGAGAGAGAGAGAGAGAGAGAGAGAGAGAGAGAGAGCAGGCAGCTGCTGAGAAGGAAGGCCGTGAGTGTGCGGCGGGCATTGGACAGGAAGCAGCTCCTCTTCTTCCTCCCTCCCGCTCGGCACAAATCATTAGCCGTACGAAAATTATTGTACCTTGTTAGTAGATTTGAATGTAAGCATTGTGTGTCATTGTTCACCTGTTATGGTCTCAGGTCTCAGAATTTGTTTTTTTTATTCAGAGCTCCACTGAGAAAGGGGAAAATTCATGTGAAACCTGAATGTAGAAATCACATTCACATTAAAAACAGAAAACCATTAGCTATGTTTTAAGTGAGTGAAACTAAACGCGTGACATAATGGAAATATGGAAATACACATTTGAGTAGTTGCATGCACAATTTGACCGATATTATTTCGGAAGTTTCAGTGCAAGAGGACGTGAGGAGATTCAGTCACCGCTACAATTTTTACGTAGTGGCATGAAAGTGGTTTTAGAACAACGCAAACTATCCTTTGTGGACCTCGTCATTGTATTTGAAGCCACATTCCTGCCGTGCACATTCGTCTAGCTGCGGGCTGCGCCATGGAACGCTTAAATTTCCGTTACCACCGTTGCTGGCGCGCGGTGTCGAGGGTGGATGGTGGGGGGAAGGGAGGGAACGGAGGGGGGACCGTGGAAGATTTTACGAACGTTACCTGCAAGCGACGCTGCCCCACCTGCCCCACCAGACACTAACTACATTCTATTGGATAGGGCAGAGTAACACTAAACATTTTTAAGTGTAAAAGCGTTTAAAATTAGTACCTCACCTCCATACACGGTAACGGTTATATCACATATGATTTTCAACGCGTTTCGATTACTCCTACATCATAAGGAAGTGCTTGCCGATTCGATGATCATAGGCCCCATATATTTCTGTCCACCATGATAATTCCCGAAATATTTTGTTTACGAGTATTAGATTCATGACGAAACTCCTTACGGTTCTAGGCGCTACAGTCTGGAACCGCGCGACCGCTACGGTCGCAGGTTCTAATCTTGCCTCGGGCATGGATGTGTGTGATGTCCTTAGGTTAGTTAGGTTTAAGTAGTTCTAAGTTCTAGGGGACTGATGACCTCTGATGTTAAGGCCAATAGTGCTCAGAGCCATTTGAACGAAACTCCTTATGTAAATTATCAGACTGTAAGGCTTTCTTTTCCACACACTGTTCCATTCAGTATCAGATATTTTTTAACAGTAAACTGATTATAACTGAAGGGTAAGGCAGACTAAAACAGCAGACTTTCTGATACGGAACAGTTTGTAATCTTCGAAAATGAAGTTAACTATCAAACGCATAAGACGTTTTACATTAAAAATCTTTAATTTTGTAGCATTAGCTGTTATATTAGCACGATGCGTCAGTAACAAATATGTGCGATTTCCTACTTGCACTTATATGAAGCAGCCAAGCATATCGCGCACCCGAGGGCGCGCGCCTGTGTGTGTGTGTGTGTGTGTGTGTGTGTGTGCGTCTTTGTGGGTTGGTGGAGGGGGGAGAGGAGGACGCTCTCGCAGTCGCTGGTATCTTTCCAGCTTGTTTGAAGATGAGAAAAGATATCTGTTAGACAAATATACACTTCAATAAACAAAAATTATTTCCAATAGTGTATTCTCAATACAAATACATTCGAGATAGTTTATAGCGACATTGCTTTTAACAAGGTGTTGGCTACAACGGCGAATCTACGTAAAGGCTATATTTAAAAAATTGCTTAGTACTACATCGCTTATTGCGATTTACCGTATGAAACGACGTATCTTTATTACATTTTCGGATAAATATAGCGGCTATAACTTCCAATTTCATTTTTGTTTGCTACGTATTTCAGGATTACGAATAAGAATGTAAAATGTAAAGCTTTTTTTAAACTCTTGTTTTCTGCAGATTGTTGGCTTCAAATCTGGCGTTAAAACGAATGCATCGTTAAGGCAAAATGCGTATGCACATCTCAAAGGCAAACAGCGGACATAGATAACAGATTACTTTAAGTAAGGCAGTATAATATAGTATACGTTACTGTATTACATTTTAAAGTTAAATCAAGTGGTTAAAAAACTAAACAAGACAGCTTTTGCTGTGATGGTAGAAAAATAGGTAATTCAATTCCAATGTATGTAATTTCTTCGAAATACGTAAGTTTAATAATGGTGTATTGGGTACTAATCTTTTGTGATTATGAGTATTAAATATTTCAAATGTGTTACGTACAGTACATCACACGTGTACAACATTTCAAACATAGGCGGAAATGTAAGCCTTCGTGCAATTTGTGTGTAGAATACTGAGTTCACTTTTTTGCTCTTGATTAATTTTGTACTGCAGTAAGCGGAACGAAATTGTGTCATTCATGACTATTATTCTCGTACTATAAAGTACTTGCAGCAAGTTTTAAACATACTCACGAAAACTGGGATGTAAATACTATAGATGTACTGCGTTTCTGCAACTTCTTGAAGCATTAACTCTGTCTGGCAGGCTAAAATTTACAGGTACGAAAATTTTATCAAAATCTAAGGTAAAAGACGGTTTGTGCGACTATGGGCTATAGCGACCGTAAACGTCTGTCCCTTCGATACCGCTATAACCAATTTTCTACTCTCAGGACGGAAGTAACGGCGAGTAAAAAAAAATTACGAGAGCATATGGGGTCGGCCCCATCAGACCAATAGTGGGCCGCGGTGTGTGTGTGTGTGTGTGTGTGTGTGTGTGTGTGTGTGTATACATCCCTGCAGTATAATGTAGAGAACTACCGCGCGTGCGACGTGTACAACTTGTACAACTAGTAAGCACACGATTGTTTAAAGAATCTAACTTTTGCATAAAACAGCTTTAAACATCTAATTACAAATGAGTTAATCTGTTAAATAAATGACTTTAAGCATGTAAGCGGGAGAAGAGTTGGAGGAGGCTTGAAGTTATGCCAAAAGTTTGCTGGAAGTCACTAAGTGCTTAAAATCCTGAAACACTCTCGAATTTGTCACACTAAAATTTGTTCCTTTTATGACATACACTGATGGAAAAAAATCGTAAGACCAAAAAGTAATCAGAGTAATGAACTTTCCCAAATAAATTTCTCTAGGTAACATATTAAAGAGATTAATACTGCAAGATCAGAGGTTAGTGAAAGCCACTGGAAATGTGAAATGCTGGTACATTAATTACCAGCGTAACCGACGGAATATTGAATGCAAGCATGCAAACGTTTATGCATTGTGTTGGACAGGTGCCACAAGTCAATTTGTGGGATGGAGTTCCAGTTTCTGTTGCACGTGGTCTGACAATACAGGGACGGTTAATGCTGGTTACGGATGACGCCGGAGATGTAGTCCGATGATGTCCCATTTGTGCTCGATTGGAGACGGATCTGGTGACTTTGGAGGCCAAGGCAATATGTCGACAGTCTGTAGAGCATGCTGGGTTACAACAGCGGTATGTCGGTCAGCGTCATCCTGTTTGAAAACACCCCCTAAAATGTTGTTCTGAATGGTAGCACAACCGGTCGAATTACCAGACTGACGCACAAATCTGCAGTCAAGGTGCGTGGAATAACTACGAGAGTGCTCGCGCTGTCATGCGGAATAGCATCCTTCATCATAGCTATGGTCCAGTGTGTCTAGTTCGTAGATCCGTTGGCTACAGGACCTCTAAGGCTAGGCGCAAATTGAGACGCGTATAGCACGTGTGATGTGACACGACACTACAGCGCGACACGCACGTGCCGCACGAGTCGCGCGGGTGCAGCGCATATTGCGACGCGTACACCATACTTTGCGCGCGCCGTCTGGCGACGCTCTGCGCTGACAGAACCGAAGCTCGCGCAACCGGTTATCTTTCTCAAACGATCTTACACAAACTATTCACTGAAAATATATGATTTTTGCCTTACTTGTAGCGTTATATGTCAGCTTCGTGGCGAAGTGCCCATCACCCTGCTAATGGCCATTCTTATTGTGATGTACACATTTTAGTAAGACACTACGCAAAACTCAAAGTTTGCAACGAAAATTAGGGGTCGCTATGATTTTGTTTGGTGCGTATTACACCATATCTTGCTGCGTATGAAATTTAGCTAACATGCTGAATTTTTGTTTAGACTTGGGAGGAGGTCTCTATCTGCCTACGATCTCGAGAAAATTGATCCCATGTAGCGCGCTCACTTCCGATCTCACGCCCGCGAGAATGAATACTCGCAACATCTCTCATATTTCCTAAACCACTCGAGACATCGAAACGAAAGTTTGGCGAATGATAGCACACAAGGAGGAGAGTGCTTTGCCAATTCTTAAACACACAGAGCTTTCTTATCTATGGCGATATATCGGTATTTACACTTCCATTTTTATTTCACTCCAGCGACTGTAATTTTTTAAGAGTTATCGACAGCTAGCGAAACAAGAGCTTCCTAGTATGAAAATAAAAATGAAATGTCTTCTTTTATGTTACTGCAAACCGACACTATGAGGTTTTTCGTAAGCTATTGAGATGAGTTTGAAAATTACACTGTTAGAAAGGAAGTACAATTAAACCAGTCACGAAGAGAAATGTGGCCGTTACTCAAAAACGGTGATGTTTCTTCGAATAACAAAAGGTTAACAACTCACACAAATGTAAATTGCCAATTCTGTTTGAATTTTGGTGGAATCCTCGTAACCTATCGTATTTTTAACACTGAGCGACTGGAATGGAAACTTACAAAAGGATTTTATTCCTTCTCTTGATCTAAACAGTATTAAAATAATGACGAGCGTTCCTTCAGGCGGAATACTAGGCACATACCAGATACTGGTTACTCACCTACGGCTTGCCAAACTGACAATGTGTGATCGCGAATAAAAGAGCTGTTATTGAGAAAAATAAACAATTGCTCTGTCGCACAACACAATGGTCATTGTATTGTCAACAGCGGAGGATATGTGCGCGACAGGAATGCACAAGCTATCCATGTGTACCTTGTGAGATGGAATTCGAAAAACATTGTCATGAAAGTAGATCTGCCTTTGTCAGCAGTACATTTCAATAAATTAAATATATCTAATCATAACACTCTTTTAGGATATTCCTGCTTTCGTAATAATACTGACCATTTTATTCATTTGTGAGCCTGGTGTATAATTAGTTTATTAATGCTGATAATGTGCATGCAACAATTGAAATGCTTTTTCTCATCACAGCGAACAAATTAAAACATTATTTGTGACTGCTTTTCGACTGTTTCTAGCTTGCAGAGGAAATACGATGTTCACATGCATGTAGTACAGTGTGTCGTATTACATCCATATCAGAGTAATCACAGTGAGACTTCTATACTTCAGATCTTGGACTCTTTTTACCACAAGCACAAAGAGATCACAACTGTGGAGATAATCCCTTTCTAAATTTTTGTAACAGATCGTACAGATACGCCAGCGTACTAGGCAGCGAGAAGATAACCTTGTTTTACTTTCCTGCCTTGATTCTTAATCACATGATTTTATAATATTCCTTGCTTCCTTATTCGCTACCCTCTGTCACTTCTTGCGATCTGAAAAGATTGCGGAGGCATATCATACAATTCCAGCGGCCAATGGTTCATCAGTAACTGAAGTATGCATTTTTCTTGACAGAAGAAAAACAAAACTTTACAGATATAAATAACAGAAAAGTATAATGTACTAACGAAGAAAGCTGGAGCGTTTAAATGGCAAAAACGAAACACTACCCAAAGGCAATAAAATTTAGTACACAGTAAGGCAAAAGTTATCGTATGGGCTATACAACCACTGCTCATACGCGTCGTTCCGATGTGAGCATATGGCCGGGCTACTTTTCCGCTCCCCGCCTCAAATTTCCCACGGCGCTAGCGAGGCACGCGCGACGCGCGGCGCGAGAAACTGTGCCTCAACGACAACGCCGCGCGACCTGGCGCAGGCGCGTGTCGCGTCCCAGTCGCGTCGCGTCGCAATTTGTGCGGTCCCATTTGAACCTGTGACGTTACATAAACGTGCGCTGCGCTGCGTCGCGCCACACGCGCTATACGCGTCTCAATTTGTGCCTAGCGTAATGGTCTCCTTATAACCTACAGACGGCCATCACTCGCACCGAGGCAGAACCAGCTTTCATAAAACACAGCAGACTTTCACTCTGCCCTCCACTGAGCTCTCGCTTGACACCGTTGAAGTCGCAAATGGTGGTGGTCTAGGGTCAGTGGAATGCACACGAAAGGGGCGTATGGCTCTGAGATGTCCTTGACGTAACCGTTTTGTAACAGCTGCTTGTGTGCTGTGGTGCCAACTGCTGTTCGTACTGCCGCTGAAGATGCAGTACTTTGCACCAGAGCTCCATGCCGAACACTATGGTCGTTCTTCTCGTTAGTGCCGAGCGGCCATCCGGAGCCCCGTCTTTTTGGGACAGTGACGATCAGTTTGGCTTTAGGAAAAGTAAAGGGACGAGAGAGGCAATTCTGACGTTACGGCTAATAATGGAAGCAAGGCTAAAGAAAAATCAAGACACTTTCATAGGATTTGTCGAACTGCAAAAAGCGTTCGACACTATAAAATGGTGCAAGCTGTTCGAGATTCTGAAAAAGTAGGGGTAAGCAATAGGGAGAGACGGTCATATACAATATGTACAACAACCAAGAGGGAATAATAAGAGTGGACGATCAAGAACGAAGTGCTCGTATTAAGAAGGGTGTAAGACAAGGCTGTAGCCTTTCACCCCTACTCTTCAATCTGTATATCGAGGAAGCAATGATGGAAATAAAAGAAAGGTTCAGGAGTGGAATTAAAATACAAGGTGAAAGGATATCAATGATACGATTCGCTGATGACATTGCTATCCTGAGTGAAAGTGAAGAAGAATTAAACGATCTGCTGAACGGAATGAACAGTCTAATGAGTACACAGTATGGTTTGAGAGTAAATCGGAGAAAGACGAAGGTAATGAGAAGTAGTAGAAATGAGAACAGCGAGAAACTTAACATGAGGACTGATGGTCACGAAGTCAATGAAGTTAAGGAATTCTGCTACCTAGGCAGTAAAATAACCAATGACGGACGGAGCAAGGAGGACATTAAAAGCTGACTCGCTATGGCAAAAAAGGCAATTCTGGCTAAGAGAAGTCTACTAATATCAAATACCGGCCTTAATTTGAGGAAGAAATTCCTGAGGATGTACGTCTGGAGAACAGCATTGTATGGTAGTGAAACAAGGACTGTGGGAAAACCGGAACAGAAGAGAATCGAAATGACTTCCAAGGTACTAGAAGGATCTGTAGAGGGCAAAAACTGTAGAGGAATACATTGGAATACGTCAAGCAAATAATTGAGGACGTAGGTTGCAAGTGCTACTCTGAGATGAAGAGGTTAGCACAGGAAAGGAATTCGTGGCGGGCCGCATCAAACCAGTCAGTAGACTGATGACCAAAAAAAAAAAAAAACGTTCGCATGACAACACAGTGGCTACATTCCTGCCCAGTCTCCAGTCTTTCAGCAATACCTCAAAGGAATATCCAGATTATCGTAGCCCTATTAGCTATTACACAATCTCGTTCAGATTCAGTGAAGATTATGGGGTCTTTGTCGCCTTAAAGGCATTCTTGAGTACATCAACTCACCACATTGAATCTCTGGGGTAACTAATACTCACGACAGTTGCAGAGTGTATTTAAAGCAAGTCTGATTTACAACCTCTTAGTGGCGCTACTAGTGCCTCTCTTGTGCGACTCGTGCGAAATTTGAGTAGACTAGGGTTGCCATATATAGCTAGGACCTCGTCGGGACACTAGGAGACGGAGGTGTAGAAATGAAGCAAAACATTTATTTTATATAATTGCTTTTTATTTAGAACACAACTGCATGGTGCTTTTTGCGGCATAAATAGCGGGTACACTATACTTTTCGGAAGATTTCACTTATTTCAGCAAGTCATTTTTCCCTTTTACGTCTAGAAAGAATCGCTATTCCAAAGGAAACTGCTCCATTCTTCCGCGTGCTGCTGCTTAAATAGTTCCAGCCCCTCACTAACGAAGAAATCTGGCATTTTCTCGAATGATGGCGCTAGATCTAGAAGGTGTTTGCATCCTCGATACATGATATGCAACATGAAACACCATCTCTGAGACGTCATTGTCAACATAAACTTGTTGACATAAATAAAACTGAGGCTGCATTCACACACAACGCTAACAGACAGGGTTACTTCAGTACTTAAGCCAAGCTCGCAACAGTACTTTGAAAAATCGGAGCAAAATTGGTCTTGTCACGATGTCGGGACAAGATGGTCCATAACGGTGACGGTTTCGATACATCGAGACAGATGGAAACCTAAAACAGACGTAATTTTTCTGATGCAGAAATGCACCTAAAACGTTGTTTTATGTCACACAATTCCTTCTGGGTGTTGCAACCTTTTCCGTCAGTGTATATCAATAAGCAAACACGTTATAATTCTATTGTTTCATGTTATATGATCTTATTCTGGAAACTCATGTTTCACCTACACATCGTAGGCAACTTCTCTTTTTGCACCTTCTGTTTGAGATAATCATTGGGCTATGGGCGGCGTTGGATCTAAGCGGCTGAAGTCGTTACGTCAGAGCAAGTGCTGAGAGATCTCATTGCCAACCGAAGCTTCAAGGAGTATGCCAGACAGAAGATTCTTTGAACCTAATGAACAATGCCGTTGAAGAGAAAATCGAGCTTGGGGTATGTCGTTAGGCAGCACTTGTCTGAAGTCTTTTGGTCCGGGGTGTCCAACCTCTTAGCTGACCTGGACCATATTAGAAGAAGAAGAGTATATTTGGGCCGCACACAACATTGTCAATATTACCAACAATGACTGCTGAGAAAAACAGAAATTGAAGCTGGACGGAACAACGAGAGAATAGTATCGTGTGGCGGGGTTTCAATTTGAAAATATTCGACTCATCATATCTTTACATTAACATAATAAATAAAACTGGGACTACTTTCAGTATGCTCGCCTCCTCCTCATCCTAACTTAGACTGACTAGTCAATAACATTCTTTTGGGTTTGAGGCCGCGACGTTTCGGCGACTGTTGCAAGGCTTTTTCCTCAGGGTGTATTGCGACTGTTGCAAGGCTCCTTCCTCAGGTTGTATTGCTAACTGCTGCTAGCAATACACCCTGAGGAAGGCGCCTTGCAACAGTCGCCGAAACCTCGAAATTTTGTAGATGACAATGCGGCCTCAAACCCAAAAGATTTTTGTTGACTCTAACAACGGTCGCGGAAGCCTACATTTACATTTAGATTGACTAGCTTCAGTTTACGTTGTACAATTTAAAAAGTGGCCATTTATTAAAGCGCAAGCACTGATTATATTAAGAGAACTAGGCTATGATTGAATTAAGACAGCTGGAAAAAAATCAACTATCCACGTCAGCTAAGGCAATTGAAAGAGAGATTGATGAAGAGAGAGATTACGTTTGTAAAATAAAGCCCTTCTCTTCAAAATTTCCTTCCTTTATACCTCCTCTGTGTTACCACACAAGAAATGCCATTGAATCATTTCTACTGAGAATGCTGTAGAAGCATGGTGCGTAGTTGCTTCTGCTGTTCTGAGTGGAATGTGCAAGTTTTGAATAACGTCACCAACCTACAGTCTTTCATAGCTGTTGTCCCCTGCACAGAAAACAGCTCGTAGGTCGCGAATTTTTATCTTTCGGCTGAAATATGCTATTAGCGATGAACTGCAACTGTATAAATAATTAAATTTTGAACTGGTTTGTTCAAACGGGAAGACACTCACCTGTTTCTAGCAGAATACGAGAAACCGCATAATTATAGTACACTTTATGAATCACAAGTCATTTCCATTCTTCACATTTCTTCAGAGAAGAAACAAAATAATGAACTGCGTGTTTACGTAATTACTATCAAATTAGTTCTCAATTACAAGTAAAAAAAAAGACGACAGACGTTCCTAAATCAGTTCTTAACCAATAGAGACAGCGGAATGCAACATGTCTGTCCTCTGAGATTGCCAATGGGGTCTTACATTTACAAAAGAGAGACTACTCATTAAGTCTTAATTGATACAGAGCGCGGCAGACAACATGCGAGGTTGCCGAGCGAACTATGACCAGAAATCCAAAGTACCTCGCCCGCCACCCGAAGATCTCCGAAATACTTCGTTTGCCTTTTCCCTTTACGAACTGCTTATTATTCTGCTGGTAAATAACACTTTTGAGATAATGAATGACAGCCTGCTACTGAGAAATGCTTTAATACGAAATTATGAAATACCAGTTATTTCACTGTTCGGTTTTTCCAATATTAATAACAAATGTTTATCATTTTAGCGTGCTTCTTCCGAACACAGTAGCCAATCGCGGAGAAGCACTGCAGTTTAAGCCGTCTTTCTCGCGATAGACGTATCGAATAAATCATCTGTCGCTGGTACCTCACACGAGATTTCGTCATCTTTCCACTGCTGCCTACTTGACTGCTCTAAGAAAAGCTTCTTTTATTTGTATATGATGCCTGTAACGGCAGAAATATACAGCCATTTCGAGACCTTATAACCCGCTCAAAATTTGCTGGTTCTTTCAATCGCAAAAACATTAAATCTATCAGTGTGTCAAAATTATGTCATACAAGGGTGCTGTGCGGGAACTTCCTTATTTAAAAGAACCATAAAACGGAAATTCCTGTAGTTGTCATTAATATTCCTTTTTCTATACCTACACTCCTGGAAATGGAAAAAAGAACACATTGACACCGGTGTGTCAGACCCACCATACTTGCTCCGGACACTGCTAGAGGGCTGTACAAGCAATGATCACACGCACGGCACAGCGGACACACCAGGAACCGCGGTGTTGGCCGTCGAATGGCGCTAGCTGCGCAGCATTTGTGCACCGCCGCCGTCAGTGTCAGCCAGTTTGCCGTGGCATACGGAGCTCCATCGCAGTCTTTAACACTGGTAGCATGCCGCGACAGCGTGGACGTGAACCGTATGTGCAGCTGACGGACTTTGAGCGAGGGCGTATAGTGGGCATGCGGGAGGCCGGGTGGACGTACCGCCGAATTGCTCAACACGTGGGGCGTGAGGTCGCCACAGTACATCGATGTTGTCGCCAGTGGTCGGCGGAAGGTGCACGTGCCCGTCGACCTGGGACCGGACCGCAGCGACGCACGGATGCACGCCAAGACCGTAGGATCCTACGCAGTGCCGTAGGGAACCGCACCGCCACTTCCCAGCAAATTAGGGACACTGTTGCTCCTGGGGTATCGGCGAGGACCATTCGCAACCGTCTCCATGAAGCTGGGCTACGGTCCCGCACACCGTTAGGCCGTCTTCCGCTCACGCCCCAACATCGTGCAGCCCGCCTCCAGTGGTGTCGCGACAGGCGTGAATGGAGGGACGAATGGAGACGTGTCGTCTTCAGCGATGAGAGTCGCTTCTGCCTTGGTGCCAATGATGGTCGTATGCGTGTTTGGCGCCGTGCAGGTGAGCGCCACAATCAGGACTGCATACGACCGAGGCACACAGGGCCAACACCCGGCATCATGGTGTGGGGAGCGATCTCCTACACTGGCCGTACACCACTGGTGATCGTCGAGGGGACACTGAATAGTGCACGGTACATCCATTCGTCATCGAACCCATCGTTCTACCATTCCTAGACCGGCAAGGGAACTTGCTGTTCCAACAGGACGATGCACGTCCACATGTATCCCGTGCCACCCAACGTGCTCTAGAAGGTGTAAGTCAACTACCCTGGCCAGCAAGATCTCCGGATCTGTCCCCCATTGAGCATGTTTGGGACTGGATGAAGCGTCGTCTCACGCGGTCTGCACGTCCAGCACGAACGCTGGTCCAACTGAGGCGCCAGGTAGAAATGGCATGGCAAGCCATTCCACAGGACTACATCCAGCATCTCTACGATCGTCTCCATGGGAGAATAGCAGCCTGCATTGCTGCGAAAGGTGGATATACACTGTACTAGTGCCGACATTGTGCATGTCTGTTGCCTGTGTCTATGTGCCTGTGGTTCTGTCAGTGTGGTCATGTGATGTATCTGACCCCAGGAATGTGTCAATAAAGTTTCCCCTTCCTGGGACAATGAATTCACGGTGTTCTTATTTCAATTTCCAGGAGTGTAGAAGTAAACTTAAAGTTTTATTTCATTTTGTACTGAAAATGATGTATTGAAGGTGGCCTCAGTTCTGCTCGATGCATTTGTGGAGTGTAAATCGTAAGTTTTGTCCACTTTGTCCCGCATGCCTCCGTCTATGTTGGCAAAAGCAGCAGCAACACTGTTTCGCAGCTCACCTACTGTCCGTGGACGATTGTTATACATCAAGAATTTAAGATACACTGTGTGACCAAAAGTATCCGGACACCCCCAAAAACATACGTTTTCCCTATTAGGTGCATTGTGCTGCCACCTACTGCCGGGTACTCCATATCAGCGACCTCAGTAGTCATTAGACATTGTGAGAGAGCAGAATGGGGCTCTCCGCGGAGCTCACGGATTTCGAACGTGGTCAGGTGATTGGGTGTCACTTTTATCATACGTCTGTACGCGACATATGATGAAGTGGAAAAGTGCAGGAACATGTACCGCACAAAAGCGTACAGGCTGACCTCGTCTGTTGACTGACAGAGACCGGCAACAGTTGAAGAGGCTCGTAATGTATAACAAGCAGACATCTATCCAGACCATCACACAGGAATTCCAAACTACATCAGGATACACTGCAAGTACTCTGACAGTTAGGCGGGAGGTGAGAAAACTTGGATTTCTTGGTCGAGCGGCTGCTCATAAGCCACACATGACGCCAGTAAATGCTAAACAACGCCTCGCTTGGTGTAAGGAGAATAAACATTGGACGATTGAACAGTGGAAAAAGGTTGTGTGGAGTGACGAATCACGGTACACAATGTGGCGATCCGATGGCAGGGTGTGGGTATGGCGAATGTCCGGTGAACTTCATCTGCCAGCGTGAGAAATGCAAAAAGCAAAATTTGGAGGCGGTGGTGTTATGGCGTCATCGTGTTTTTCACGGAGGGGGCTTGCACCTCTTGTTATTTTGCGTCGCCCTATCACAGTACAGGCCTGCACTGTGTTTCAAACGCCTTCTTGCTTCCCGCTGTATTGAAGAGCAATTCGGCGTTGGCGATTGCATCATTGAACACAATCGAGCACCTGTTCACAATGCACGGGCTGTGGCGGAGTGGTTACACGACAATAACATCCCTGTAATGGACTGGCCATTAGAGAGTCCTGATCAGAATTCTATAGAACACCTTTGGGATTTTTGGAACGCCGACTTCGTGCCAGGCCTCACCGACCGACATCGATACCACTCCTCAATGCAGCACTCCGTGAAGAATGGGCTGCCATTGCCCAAGAAACCTTCTGGCACCTGACTAAACGTATGCCTGCGAGAGTGGAAGCTCTCATCAAGGCTAAGGGTGGGCCACACCGTATTGAATTCCAACACCATATTAAATTCCAGCATTACCGATGGAGGACGCCACGAACTTGTAAGTCATTTTCAGCCAGGTGTCCGGATACTTTTCATCACATAGTGTAGCCCGATAAGAAAAATTCGCAGGGGCCTAAATGACGAGAGGTCCGGCTACTGAAGATTTCCCTCCAAACAAATGTGACAGTCGGGGACTATTCGCGACGTCACCCTTGGTCTCAATGACGCTTCAAATAGCAAGGTGCTGACATATGGGGAAAAATCTGTCAGAACTCCGATGTTCATGTTTCGTGTAAAGTTGTATCACTGACACTAAAATTTACCACTGTTCTGCTAATCGGCACCGTCGACGTGTCATAGGATAAGAAGGTTGTTACGGCTCCTCTTATCCATATTTCACCCCTACTTTTGACGCCTCTGCTATGGAAGTCAGAACCGCCGCACTCATTATTGGAATCACGCGGTTACCTTATGAGTGGTCAAGGAAAACATTACAAAGACATCGCCGCTCAGAATCGACACAAAGAGCCACAGAGGGTGTCAATGAAACCACTCCTTTCCTTGGGACGTTGATTCCAGAACGTTTCGTGGTCGAAAACCGCAGTTCGCAGTGCGGTGAGCAATTGGAAGAAGTTCTTGACAATCATTTAAAATGATGACCTCTTCCTGACGCTTCTTGACAATCATTTAAAATGATGACCTCTTCCTGACGCTTCAACCCTTCTGTAAGAACATCGTGGACTAGGTTATCTGCCCCCTTTGGATGGCAGTGCTACCGCAGTGTGGAACCACTTGGGGTCGTTGCAGATCATTCGACCAAATCTGATTCGAAGTAGCAAAAAGTTCTTATAATTTTTCAGTCCTTCATGCCCTTTGGGGGCGAGATCGCCATAGGGTGCGGCTTCGACACATGCGTGAATAAAGCGGCAATGGTTCCCTGCAGGGCCTCCCAGTTCGGCAATAACCTCGGTGGCCATCCCCTTTTCCTAAAATAAGAATTTTAAAAACGTGCTTTTGCAGTGGAAACCTTCGAAGTAGTACTAGGTACCTGCAGATAGGCAACCATTTGATACACCAACACTGTCAGCTGCCTTCTGGGAACACATGCGGTCACCAATCACTACTTTCAAGGTTTTCTCTGCTAAGGAAGATGCTTAAAACTCTCATTAAATGTGGCGGCGGAGGGGGGGGGGGTGCCACTGAGGTTATTGCCGAATTCAGGATGGTTGGGGGGGGGGGGGGAGGTGCGCTCCGAGACCCTTTACCGCTTCACTGACGCGTGTGTTAATGCCGCACCCTCCGTGATTACGCCGCAGAAGGTCACCAAACAGCAGTACTGAAAAAGCATAAAAACCCCTCGATTCTTCAGATCACGTTCCAATTTCGTCCAATGGTGGTGAACGGTCCCTATTGGTCACAGCTTGTACAAAAGACGAAAGTTGAGGCTGCTCTGCACTCCAAAGAGGTGGGGTCAAGTTCCATGCCGTTGCTGGCCCACTATGTACTTAGAAAAGGTTTGAAGCATCAGGGAAATGTCAGCAGTATCAAAGAGGTCAATAACGTCTTACAGTTGCTCATCGCACTGCAAACTGTCGTTCTCGATCGCGAAATATGGTGGCATCAACGCCCTTTATGCCACCCCATGAAATCTTTTCCTATCGATTCTGAGCGGCGGTGTGTCTGAAATGTTTTTCTCAACCACTCATCGGAAAACCTGGTAACTCCGCCCTGGTCGTCGCGGTTCTGTCCTCCATCACAGAGGTGTCCAAAGGGCGATTGAAATGTTGATAATTCGGGGTGTGAGGACCTTACTATAGTGTGATACGTCCACAACGGCGCTGGGCAGAATTTCGGTGAGATTTGGTGCTGATGGTGATCACTAACACATTTTCCACGATACATGAACTTCCGGGCCCTGGCAGTTATTTTCGCATGTTTTGATACCTTGCTATATGAAGCACTGTCTAGATCGAGTATGACATCGTAGGGTGCTATACTTTTCCTCAGTCGCAGAGGAAGATACGTGCTTAACATTGCCAAGTTAGGATGCAATCTATATTAACACAGAGACAGAAGTAAAACTTCAAACAGTCCAGATCGCGAGTCAAAATTTAGTGAAATATGCTGCACAAGATCTGATGACAGAAAGGTAGTCCGCTGAAACCCGTCATCACAATAAACGCTGTACAACAGCGATCTTGGCTGTGAGAAGTTGTATTTTTGTTTCTACAAATGAATATTTCAGGCGCCCTTGAGCCAAATTTCAAACTCACGCGTCGCAATGGAAGACAATTACGTGGTTTCAAAAAAGACATCACTCGGTGCTATGTGCATGGAAAGAAATTTCAGATGCCAATAACAACTTGCTAACAAATGTAACGGTCCAAATCTGACACACACTAAACTTCCGTGCTTGGGAGTGGTATCGTACGAAGTGGCTAAATTATTCAAAAATTTTTGATACTTGAAAAGCTTACACGACCGAAAACAGAACTCAGTACGCTTACATTCATAATGGGCGGTCTTATAAGGATCAATATGCCACTTCTGCGACGTATAAATTAGACTGCAACGTCTGTGAAATGTTTTCCATAGGGCAAACAAGTAAGGTGTTAAAGTGCAGATTTAATGAACACTCGTTAAAAAAAAATCTGACTTTGCTGAGCATTTGAAAGTAACGGGGCACCAGTTCCATACGTTGGACAATGTCTAGGAAATACAAAACGCTCATAAAGGTGACAAGACTAATCTTCTCGAAGAATAGGAAATTTTTATTCATACATGCGCGATAATTGATCAAGAGCTTATTGATCAGCTGATAAATGAAAATGAGAATTAAATCAACATCGTTACGTCCATTTTCAAAACACTTACTTAATTTGTCTCTGATTGAAGTTTTTCTTTACTTTTTATCGATACATTCACTTTATGCGTTTAGATTCGCATAGTTTACACTATCTACGATGTACTGAATGTTTGTTGAGGTCTCCATTAAATGCCACTAAGGGCTACAATACACATTGCCTACTGGTGCTCTGTGGAAATGTTGTTTTCTAATGTTTCAAATAGCACACCCTATTACATGCAGTTATTTATTATTTTAACACATTCGTTCTTTACATTGTCTTTCTCAGTAGGTTAATTTTAATTTGTATTACAAGCTTTTATTTAAATGTTTATCTTAAAATTGCTCATGTACGTCATCTGTGTGAGTTCCCACCACTAATTTCTAGGAGAGTTTCCACCACAAATTTCTAGGAGGCGCATAGTTCAATACATCACTGTTTCCATGCTTGACGTCTTCAGGTTTGATGGTCAATTTCCCTTTACTGTGTTTAAATGAACATACATATTTGCAATTCTGTAAATGAGGTCCTATCACTGCACCGCTGGCCCGGCTGTCACATATACATCGAAGGTAATGTTTTCACTTTTTATTCTGCCTGCGCTGCACTTCTTCTTCTTCGTTTTTAAATATTTTCTTATAACTCTTATTTGTTGTATAGGTGCACGTCCGATTACCACGAGCTCCACGTATACTTATTTCACAGCGTAACAAGAACCGTAGGTTCTTAGATGGTTCTTTGAAATTTTTATTTCGAGCTATGATAGGGTCGTGCCCTTGGCTATTTATATATTCCATTCTTCTTTGCTGTAGAAAATCTGATGATTCCCGAAAAAGATGAAACACATCTTAAAGAATAATTTTCGCAACCAAGTCTGTTTCCCTCCAAAGTAATCTTCATATGCCAGAGGTTGGTTGCACGCCGCGTCTTCTACTCGTCCACCGCGGTGCCTGGAGCCACAGCACCAAGTAATGACACCTGATGATGGGCGTGTAAGAGCCCGAAACCGGTCGTGTGTTAAATAAAAGAACCTTACAACTGTAGCGGTATTTTCAACCTCTGGTATGATGCTCAGTTGCGGATGTTGCTCCGACAGGATTGTTTGCAATATTCATATGGCTGCTATAGTGGCGTGGCTGATGCACTGGGAACAGTTTTACACGAAGCATCCTACGCCACGTATGGTGAGAAGCCTCTAGACAGCAGTTGACACTGCTGCGTTCTCCATTTCACGGCTTTAATTATTCTGGGTGGGAGGACGCTGCCATCTCGCACTTAGAGTGACCATCCCAGCCCGTCCATGTTCTAGTCAGCTGCGGAAGCACTCACGCCCACCTGAACTATTATCGTCTCGACGTCAATCAGTGAGTGGCTACCAACCACGACCTTCCCATCACATATGCTGCTGACGTCAGGCAAGTCCGGCGTTTTCTCATTGGAGGATCCTGAGCATGGCACACGTCATAATAACGTAAGCTAATCAGCGGATGCGGTTAACTGGCCGGCTATTGCTCTCCAAGCAGTTATGTCCACTACTGCACTAGGAGATGATGAGCAAGTCGGAAGCTACGTGGAGAACCTCTTTGTGTGCGAATACCATATCGTTTCTAATAGAAAAACAAATTATACACTCTAAGAAGAAGAAGAAGAAGAAGAAGAAGAAGAAAAGAACGACGCACCGCGGACTAATTATCCGAATGGGATGAAAATCAGTGGATTTGAACTGCACGTGCAGATCAATAGACCGTTGGTCAACCTCTGTCCCTTATCTAAGCAGTTATTCTTTTTGGAATTGATTGATAGAGTCTTTTTTATGCCCTACAGAGGTTCAAATGGCTCTGAACACTATGCGACTTAACTTCTGAGGTCATCAGTCGCCTAGAACTTAGAACTAATTAAACCTAACTAACCTAAGGACATCACACACATCCACGCCCGAGGCAGGATTCGAACCTGCGACCGTAGCGGTCGCTCGGCTCCAGACTGTAGCGCCTAGAAACGCACGGCCACTCCGGCCGGCTAGCATTTGGGTTCTCTTACGAAATGCGCCAGTGAGTTATCAATCACGTAACCTGTTTTTCATACATTACTGATCACTAAAATTGCTACACCACGAAGATGACGTACTACAGACGCGAAATTTAATCGACACGAAGAAGATGCTGAGATATGCAAATGATTAGCTTTTCAGAGCATTCACAAAAGGTTGGCGCCGGTGGCGACACCTACAACGTGCTGACATCAGGAAAGTTTCCAAACGATTTCTTATACACAACCAGCAGTTGGCCACCGTTGCCTGGTGAAACGTTGTTGTGATACCTCGTGTAAGGAGGAGAAATGCCTAACATAACGTTTCCGACTTTGATAAAGGTCGGATTGTACCCTATCGCGATTGCGGTTTATGGTATCGCGACACTGCTGCTCGCGTTGGTCGAGATCCAATGACTGTCAGCAGAATATGGAATCGGTAGGTTCCGAAGACGGCAAGAGCTGACAAGTGCGAGAATTATTGCACAATCAGCTTAACAGCTCATGCATCGAAGCTGCTTACAAGAATAATATACAGAAGAATGGAAAAGAAAATTGAGAATGCGTTAGGTGACGATCAGTTTGGCTTTAGGAAAAGTAAAGCGACGAGAGAGGCAATTCTGACGTTACGGCTAATAATGGGAGCAAGGCTAAAGAAAAATCAAGACACTTTCATAGGATTTGTTGACCTGGAAAAAGCGTTCGACAATATAAAATGGTGGAAGATGTTCGAGATTCTGAAAAATGTAGGGGTAAGCTATAGGCAGAGACGGATCATATACAATATGTACAACAACCAAGAGGGAATAATAAGAGTGGACGACCAAGAACGAAGTACTCGTATTAAGAAGGGTGTAAGACAAGGCTGTAGCCTTTCGCCTCTACTCTACAATCTGTACATCGAGGAAGCAATTATGGAAATAAAAGAAAGGTTCAGGAGTGGAATTAAAATACAAGGTGAAAGGATACCAATGATACGATTCGCTGATGACATTGCTATCCTGAGTGAAAGTGAAGAAGAATTAAATTATCTGCTGAACGGAATGAACAGTCTAATGAGTACACAGTATGGTTTGAGAGTAAATCGGAGAAAGACGAAGGTAAAGAGAAGTAGTAGAAATGAGAACAGCGAGAAACTTAACATCAGGATTGATGGTCACTAAGTCAATGAAGTTAAGGAATTCTGTTACCTAGGCAGTAAAATAACCAATGACGGACGGAGCAAGGAGGACATCAAAAGCAGACTCGCTATGGCAAAAAAGGTATTTCTGGCCAAGAGAGGTCTACTAGTATCAAATACCGGCCTTAATTTGAGGAAGAAATATCTGAGGATGTACGTCTGGAGTACAGCATTGTGTGGTAGTGAAACATGGACTATGGGAAAACCGGAACAGAAGAGAATCGAAGCATTTGAGATGTGATGCTGTAGACGAATGCTGAAAATTAGGTGGACTGATAAGGTAAGGAATGAGGAGGTTCTACGCAGAATCGGAGAGGAAAGGAATATGTGGAAAACACTGATAAGGAGAAGGGACAGGATGATAGGACATCTGCTAAGACATGAGGAAATGACTTCCATGGTACTAGAGGGAGCTGTAGAGGGCAAAAACTGTAGAGGAAGACAGAGATTGGAATACGTCAAGCAAATAATTGAGGACGTAGGTTGCAAGTGCTATTCTGAGATGAAGAGGTTAGCACAGGAAAGGAATTCGTGGCGGGTTGCATCAAACCAGTCAGTAGACTGATGACCAAAAAAAAAAAAAAAAGAAAGGAACAAAAGGTTCAGGAAGGTAATACGGAACGCCGCGCTGGATCCCAACGGCATCGTATCACTAGCAGTCGAGATGACAGGCATCTTACCCGCATGGCTGTAACGGATCGTGCAGCCACGTCTCGATCCCTGAGTCAACAGATAGGAACGTTTGCAAGACAACAACCATCTGCACGAACAGTTCGACGACGTTTCCAGCAGCATGGACTATCAGCTCGGAGACGATGGCTGCGGTTAACCTTGACGCTGCATCACAGACAGGAGCGCCTGCGATGGTGTACTCAAGGACGAACCTGGGTGCACGAATGGCAAAACGTTATTTTTTCGGATGAATCCAGGTTGTGTTTACAGGACCGTGATGGTCGCATCCGTGTTTGGCGACATCGCGGTGAACGCACATTGGACGTGTATATTCGTCATCGCCATGCTGGCGTATCACCTTGCGTGATGGTATGGGGTGCCATTGGCTACGCGTGTCGGTCACCTCTTGTTCACATTGACGGTACCTTGAACAGTGGACGTAACATTTCAGATGTGTTACGATCTGTGGCTCTACCCTTCTTTCGATCCCTGCGAAACCCTATATTTCAGCAGGATAATGCACGACCGCATGTTGCAGGTCCTGTATGGGCCTTTCTGGATACAGAAAATGTTCGACTGCTGCCCTGGCCAGCACATTCTCCAGATCTCTCACCCACTGAAAACGTCTGCTCAATGCTGGCCGGGTAACTTGCTCGTCACAATACGCCAGTCACTGCTCTTGATGAACTGTGGTATCGTGTTGAATCTGCATGGGCAGCTGTACATGTACACGTCATCCAAGCTCTGTTTCACTCAATGCCCAGACGTATCAAGGCCGTTATTACGGCCAGAGGTGGTTGTTCTGGGTACTGATTTTTCAGGATCTATGCACCCAAATTGCGTGAAAATATAATCACATGTCAATTCTAGTATAATATATTTGTCCAATGAATACCCGTTTATCATCTGCATTTCTTCTTGGGGTAGCAATTTTAATGACCAGTAGTGTAGAAATATTTTTTGTGAATTTAGACATTCTATCCAACAGACAGCAGTAAATTACGGACATGCGTTTCTAATCCTTCTGAACGACACACAAACAGGAAAATTAGGAAATATTTTTATATCAAAAATTGGCAGCCCCTTTCGGTAAATTTCGATGTTCATCAGTGGTTGCTAATTTAGCAGAGAGCAATCTGATATTCTCTTTTAGAACGGAGAGTGAAGAGGTGGAAAGAGTGTGGGTGGGGGAGGGGGGGGGGGTGGAGAACTCAGATACAGGAAAACAAGTGAAGGTTAAGAGATGTTACTATGCAGACCGTGACAGTCACCAGCCACTGATTCGATTTTAACACAACCTGATTATACTGCTGCTTCATAATGACGGAGTGCACATTCTGACGAATGACACTTATCACTATACTCAATTATATCTGCGGTAAATGTTTCAGCCAAACAACAGAATGCACTCGCATACGTCATTACTATTTGCAGCTCCCTTTGACTCAGGTCACGGCCACTCTTGAAACTTACTCGCTAAAATTACTTAGGAACTGGAGCTACTTAAACAAGAACGGGACTTCCGTAAAATCTTATCACTATCTTTCCCCGTGATTCCTTAATTACTATTCTTCCTTTGCTGCACTTTTCCCCTCCTTCCAATTTCTATTTATTTCATTTTTAATGTTCACCATTATTCAATATAACTGTGTACTGCTAAGATTCTGACTGCCTTCTCTTGCGAAACGACTTTCTTATTCATTACCTTACACTCGACTTTCAGCTGTTCCAAAAACACACGTGCTGTCAAATCGAAAAGCCCTTACTGCCAGCACGACAATGGCAACCGAATATCCGTGTCCCCTGAACTTGCCCCGGAGATGTAGTACCGTTTTACACTGAAATAGCACAGAACCCTGCCTCCGGAATATTTGTTCTGTACATTAGTAAGTAAGTGATATGGTAACCTATTTCTTGGACGTACAAATTCACAACATCGACATACAGCATCTAGAAGTTTCGAAAAATATAGTGAGCAGCGTGTGATGTTGGTGTTGTGGTCTTCAGTCCTGAAACTGGTTTGATGCAGCTCTCCATGCTATTCTATCCTGTACAAGCTTCTTTATCTCCCAGTACTTACTGCAACCTACATCCTTCTGAATCTGCTTAGTGTATTCATCTCTTGGTCTCCATCTACGATTTTTACCATTCACACTGCCCTCCAATGCTAAATTTGTGATCCCTTGATGCCTCAGACCATGTCCTACCAACCGGTCCCTTTTCTAGCCAAGTTGTGCCACAAACTCCTCCCCAAATCTATTCCATACCTCCTCATTAGTTATGTGATCTACCCATCTAATCTTCAACATTCTTCTGTAGCACCACATTTCGAAAGCTTCTATTCTCTTCTTGTCCAAACTGTTTATCGTCCATGTTTCACTTCCACACATGGCTACACTCCATACAAATACTTTCAGAAACGTCTTGCTGGTACTTAAATCTATACTCGACGTTAAAAAATTTCTCTTCTTCAGAAACGCTTTCCTTATCATTGCCAATCTACATTTTACATCCTCTCTACTTTGACCATCATCAGTTATTTTGCTTCCCAAATTGCAAAAATCCTTTATTACTTTAAGTGCCTCATTTCCTAATCTAATTCCATCAGCATCACCCGACTTAATTCGACTACATTCCATTATCCTCGTTTTGCTTTTGTTGATGTTAATCTTATATCCTTCTTTCAAGACATTGTCCATTCTGTTCAACTGCTCTTCCAAGTCCTTTGCTGTCTCTGACAGAATTACAATGTCTTCGGCGAACCTCAAATTTTTTATTTCTTCTCCATGGAGTTTGATACCTATTCCGAATTTTTCTTTTGTTTCATTTACTGCTTGCTCAATGTACAGATTGAATAACATCGGGGAGAGGCTACAACCCTGTCTCACTCCCTTCCCAACCACTGCTTCCCTTTCATGCCCCTCGACTCTTGTAACTGCCATCTGGTTCCTGTACAGATTGTAAATAGCCTTTCGCTCCCTGTACTTTACCCCTGCCACCTTTAGAATTTCGAAGAGAGTATTCCAGTCAACATTGTCAAAAGCTTTCTCTAAGTCTACAAATGCTAGAAACGTAGGTTTGCCTTTCCTTAATCTTTCTTCTAAGATAAGTCGTAGAGTCAGTATCGCCTCACGTGTTCCAATATTTCTATGGAATCCAAACTGATCTTCCCCGAAGTCGGCTTCTACCAATTTTCCCATTCGTCTGTAAGGAATTCGCACTAGTATTTTGCAGCTGTGACTTATTAAACCGATAGTTCGGTAATTTTTACATCTGTCAACACCTACTTTCTTTGGGATTGGAATTACTATATTCTTCTTGAAGTCTGAGGGTATTTCGCCTGTCTCATACATCTTACTCACCAGATGATAGAGTTTTGTCAGGACTGGCACTCCCGGGGCCTTTATTCGACTCAGGTCTTTCAGTGCTCTGTCAAACTCTTCACGCAGTATCGTATCTCCCATTTCATCTTCATCTACATCCTCTTCCATTTCCATAATATTGTCCTCAAGTACATCGCCCTTGTATAGACCCTCTATATACCCCTTCCACCTTTCTGCTTTCCCTTCTTTGCTTAGAACTGGGTTTACATCTGAGCTCTAGATATTCATACAAGTGGTTCTCTTTTCTCCAAAGGTCTCTTTAATTTTGCTGTAGGCAGTATCTATCTTACCCTTAGTGAGATAAGCCTCTACAGCCTTACATTTGTCCTCTAGCCATCACTGCTTAGCCATTTTGCACTTCATGTTGATCTCATTTTTGAGACGTTTGTATTCCTTTATGCCTGCTTCAGTTACTGCATTTTTATATTTTCTCCTTTCATCAATTAAATTCAATATTTCTTCTGTTACCCAAGGATTTCTACTTGCCCTCGTCCTTTTACCTAGCTGATCCTCTGCTGCTTTCACTATTTCATCCCTCAAAGCTACCCATTTTTCTTCTACTGTATTCCTTTCCCCCATTCGTGACAATTGTTCCCTTATGCTCTCCCTGAAACTCTGTACAACCTCTGGTTCTTTCAGTTTATCCAGGTCCCATTTCCTTAAATTCACACCTTTTCGCAGTTTCTTCAGTTTTAATCTATATGTTATAACCAATAGATTGTGGTCAGAGTCCACATCTGCCCGTGGAAATGTCTTACAATTTAGAACCTGGTTCCTAAATCTCTTTCTTACCATTCTATAATCTATCTGAAACCTGTCAGTATCTCCAGGCTTCTTCCATGTATACAACCTTTTTTCATGGTTCTTGAACCAAGTGTTAGCTACGATTAAGTTATGCTCTGTGCAAAGTTCTACTAGATGGCTTCCTCTTTTATTTCTTACCCCCAATCCATATTCACCTAGTATGTTTCCTTCTCTCCCTTTCCTGCTCTCGAATTCCAGTCACCCATGACTATTAAATTTTCGTCTCCCTTCACTACCTCAGTAATTTCTTTTATCTCATCATACATTTCATCAATTTCTTCATCATCTGCAGAAGTAGTTGGCATATAAACTTGTACTACTGTAGTAGGCATGGGCTTCGTGTCTATCTTGGCCACAATAATGCGTTCACTATGCTGTTTGTAGTAGCTTACCCGCACTCCTATTTTTTATTCATTATTAAACCTACTCCTGCATTACCCCTATTTGGTTTTGTATTTATAACCCTGTATTCACCTGACCAAAAGTCTTGTTCCTCCTGCCACCGAACTTCACTAATTCCCACTATATCTAACTTTAACATATCCATTTCCCTTTTTAAATTTTCTAACCTACCTGCCCGATTAAGGGATCTGACATTCCACACTCTGATCCGGAGAACGCCAGTTTTCTTTCTCCTGATAAGACGTCGTCTTGAGTAGTCCCCACCCGGAGATCCGGATGGGGGACTATTTTACCTTTGGAATATTTTACCCGAGAGGACGTCATCATCATTTAACAATACAGTAAAGATGCATGCCCTCGGGAAAAATTACGGCTGTAGTTTCCCCTTGCTTTCAGCCGTTCGCAGTACCAGCACAGCAAGGCCGTTTTGGTGAGTGTTACAAGGCCAGATCAGTCAATCATCCAGACTGTTGCCCGTGCAACTACTGAAAAGGCTGCTGACCCTCGTCAGGAACCACACCTTTGTATGGACTCTCAACAGATACCCCTCCGTTGTGGTTGCACCTACGGCACGGCCATCTGTATCGCTGAGGCAAACAAGCCTCCCCACCAACGGCAAGGTCCATGGTTCATAGGGGGGAGAGCTTGTGATATGTAGCTACTTTGGGTCCGTTCCCCTTGCGCACACAGATTGCTCAGCCGGATGATTACTGCACTTTATGATTCTGCAAACATTTTTAGCTGTTCATAAATGTTACGCTCAATCCCCTAACGAAATGACGCAGAGGTTAAAATAAGATACTTATCTGTGGAAGAACATAGACTATTCTGAACACAATTTTCCATGGAGTGTATAGGTCAGAGAAATGTTTTTTGGAGTAATCGGTGTTCTGACTGATTTGATGGATATCAGCTACGATTTCTCCCCTGTGCCAACTTCTTTGTATCAAAGTTCACTTGCATCATATGTCCTCAGTTACTTGGTTAGGTGTGTTCCAGGATCGTCCACTACAGTTCTTACCCTCTATAGCTTCCTCTAGCAAAATGGAAGTTATTCCCTGATGGATTGACACATGTTCTATCTTCCTGTCCCTTCTTCATGTCAGTGTTTTCCGTATATTCCTTTCCTCACCGATTCTACGGAGAACCTCCTCACTCTTTACTTTATCGGCCCACCCAATTTTCAACGTTCTTCTGTAGCACTACATCTCAAACGCTTCGATTATCGTCTCTTCCGGTTTTACCACAGTCCATGTCGCACTGTGTCTCAGTACTGTGCTCAAAACGTGTATATTAAGAAATTTTTTCCCCAGATTAAGGCCGATTTTTGACACTAGTAGACTTCTCTTGGTCAGGAACGCCCCTTTCTTTTGCTAATTTGATTTCTATGTCCTTGTTTTAAACGTGATCTATTATTTTGCTTCAAAAGTAGCAGAATTCTTTCAGTGCGTCTACGTGGACATCAATTTTGATGTTAATTCATTACTAACCTAATTTATACAACTCCTCATTACTTCTTCAGGCTACTGTCAGTCCATATTCTGTACTCATTAGACTGACTGCTCATTCCATTTAACACTACTTATAATTGATTTTCCGTTTCGCTGAGGATGGCAATGTCATTCGCGAATCTTATCACTGATATCCTACAATCCTTCTTCACTTTTCCTCAGGACAGCGAAGTTGTCAGCGAATGTTATCACCGATATCCTTTCACTTCTCGCTCTTGAAACTTATTTCCGTCATAGAATCTTCGGTGTGTAGATGGAACAGCTGGGTCCAAAGACTGCACGCCTTTTTTAATACGAGCTCTTCGTTCTTAGTCCTCCATTCTTACTGTTCCTTTTGGTATTTGTATAAACAGTATATTAACAGTCTTTCCGGGCATCTCACTCCAATTCTTACTCCTATTTTTCTCAGAATTTCACCAATGTAGAGTTACCAACGCTTTCCCAGAGTGGCAAATGCTATGAGCGTATCTTGATTAGGTACTAATTACACTAATAGCTACACACGTTAGAGGGATTACAAGTACAGAAATCAATGTTTAAAATTTACTGCTGTCTTTCGATCAGAATGTCCACATTCATAATAGTGAATTCTATGTAAAACTGGTTTCCTGTTTGGAAGGACATTATTTCATTTAGCTGGCTGAGAGAATTCAAGTGCTAGAAGTTAGGAAAAAGATTTGTTGATAACACATGTACATTAGCGGTAGTATTTTCAGTTTTGATCTGGCAAACAATGAAAAAAATTTCTCCTTCGAGATGCAGTATAGCCATTACAAATGTCCGCAAATTTTTTGTCTTTAAACTGGCATAATACCGACATCGAAATCTAAGTAACTTGAAAAATAAACATTTTAATCAGGTGAACGCAAGGTTCTTTTTTCTGAGAAGACTACAGTCGATGTCTTTGACTATTAGTGTCCAGTCTGATCTGGTGCTCCATCTACAATGACCTCAACGTAGATTGATATAAGGCTATGACTCATCTTCCGCCCAAAAATTATAATCGTTTCAACTATACTGAAAGGAAGCGTGCCTTTGGTAACGAATTTTCACTTTATTTTTGCGTAATCCATTGTGGCAAAGGAGAAACATACTACCAAAAAAGGAATGTACTTAGGAGGTCTCTCGCAAAACGCTTCAAACAAATATCCATGGCGATAAAGCACAGAAAAAACACCGACACGATTATGTAGCATCAATGAGTTATTCAATCGCAATGTGTGAAGAGAACGAAACAACTTGGTAGCTTCAGATTTGTTAAATAGTCTCTCACTTTAAACTGCTGCTGTTTCCATTAGTGCAGTTAATCGCAAAAAATTGCCACTTCTTCATTAATACTTTCTTTCTGTTAGATATTTCTAAGTCCCACCGACAGAAATTTCGTAAAGGTGAACGACTTGCCATATCCTGATGTGCACTTGGGAAATCACATTAAATTTCGAATGTAATGTGACGAAAATCTCTGGAAACCGAAACATAGGTAAGTGGGTGACAATTCTACAGATATATCTATGTTAGTTGACCCAGTATTACTACTATGACAGCTTTGTTTGGTCAAAACAAAGCAACTAGTACGACAGGGAGCAACCAGTTAGATGGCTGGTCGTATCAGTCAATCATTCGACTGACGCGCGTTAATAGCTCTCGATAGGACGCGGTCTCCAGCGGCGAATTGTGTTTACGGATTTGTTGGCGACAGTGAAGCGTCTGCAATTTTTATGGGGTCTGACGTTTCCGCGATACGACCAATCTTGCCTTTTATGTGGCAGGCACGGGAGTAGGCTATGGCCGGAAAGTTGTTATATGGCTTCAGTCGAAGGGTGATAAAATAGATAGCATTTTGTGTGACTACTACGAAAGTATGCTACTACCCTCTTTGTTGTTCCCTTGTTCTTCGGTCTAGTTTTTGCCGATGTTTTGACTTTCACCGTTCATGTTGTCTTTATTGATTTATGTCGTCTGGTTACAGTCTCGATTAATTTTGTCGACACTATGTTATCTTTCCTGCATACTGAATAAAAGCTCGATGAGAAACTGTGGTCATAGTCTACATCTATAATAAAACTCTCGTCTTGACCACCCCTTATTACGCCATTTCCAAAAGAACAAAATCCTATTGATAAGAAGTATGGAGTCCAACTTAAATGTATTAAATACTAGCTGACCCGACAGACTTCGTCCTGTCAAAAAGATTTGTAATATGGCAGTTTTTTTGCCTACGTATTTAAAAAAATTTTCCTGAACAGAACCGTCACCCTGGTGATAGGGCGTTGTGAATAAAAAATAATTAAATAAAACATATATAAGGATTTAAAAGTAAGTAATCGCTTTATTGTTAATCATGTGAATCATAATTATTATTATTATCATTGTAGTGCTTTGTGGTATACGATGTTTTTTGTTTGATTACCTGGCGCATAGATAAACAAATCTGATGGTTTTCCAACACGGGAACAGGCAACATACAATTGACCATGTGAGAAACATGGGTTTTCTAGATTAATACCACAAACACTTAATGATTGCCCCTGGGACTTGTTTATAGTCATAGCAAAAGCAAGCCGCACTGGAAACTGTAGTCGTTTAAACTCAAATGGCACATCAGTCGGAATCATTGGGATGCGCGGTATGAGAACATCTTCTCCTTTATACTTTCCTTTGAGTATAGTTGCTTCTATCACATTGTTTAGTAATTTTTTTATCGCTAACCGTGTACCGTTGCAAAGACGCGGTTGGTTGATATTTCGCAACATTATAACCACCGATCCAACCTTTAATTGAAGATTGTGAGGTGGCAATCCTGGCAAATCCAGCGAGTTTAAAAATTCCGGTGGATAATTGACTACATCATCTTGATTAGTAGCCGAATCAACTGATTTATATATCCTCAATTCGCCTGTAATTTGTTCTTGAATTTTGAAATTTAATTCATTTACATCTATGTTTTTTGCAGCCAGTATAGCTCGTTCGCTCAACCAAAGGGCAGTTTTAAACAACATAATCAATTGATTGTGTTGATGAAATAAAGTTTGTAATTGTTCTACAATAGACCTCTTTACTAAATTGTTATGTGCACAACATAGATCAATTTCTTGTGGTGAATTGCCCATAAAATAAATTTGCAGGAATTTGTTGTCGCTATCTGACACTGGTAACAGTGAACCTGCTCTGTGATATATTTGCCCTTGTATCTGTAGATAAAATAAAATATTATGGTGTGGTATAAATTAATGGATTGTCAGTGATCAAACTTAAATAATATTTGATCTTAAAAAGTATATATTTAGTTTGAACTAATATCTATCAAATATAAAATATAATAAAAGTGTCACTGAAACTGAATCACCATATAATAAGATGACTAAGTGATATATAAGTGATTAAGAAATTGAAGATTAGTGACACATCTTAACTTTTGTGACAGAAAATTTTGTTCGCTAAAATAATTATGAGTAACTGCTATAATACATACCTTGAAAGTTGGCATAAAATTTTCCCGAACTACATTTGTTGCCCCAAATGAAGTCATTTGAAAGCAATTGTTATATTGTTGGATATGTGTCAAAAAGTGTATAGAATCTGTTCCTATTCCTGAAACCAATGAGTACAATGGTTCTGGTGGTGGGTCCAATGGTATCAATTTCACTTTACCATTTGCGCAACACAATCCATTGGCTTCGTTTTTGTATTTTAATGCCTTACAGTGTGAGCAAACCGAGTTCATAGAACCAATAACAACACATTGGTAGTTACTGTAGTCAATTGACACATCGTAACTGAAAGCAGCTCGATTCAAACTTGCGCGATTATTAGTTGAATGTCGCGCTCGCGCTTCACGCGTTTGTGATATCCGAATTCTTTCACGTTCATTTCCGTCGTCACGTTCTTGTGCCGTACGATTAGATCGGTAATTAGCTTGGTTTGTAGCATTTCTGGTTCTTCTACCTAAATTGCTTCGTCTTATAGGAGGCATATCAAATATAAATTAGTTTTTCACTAATCACGAACTAAACAAACACTAACTAAGTAAACACTCTGCACAAAACACGAATTTGTTTCGTGTATCAGTTGACAAAAGCAAACTCAGTAGATTAGGTCACAGACAAATTTTTTTTTTTTAAATTTTATATGACTTGAAGTCAAATCCTTTTAAGCCGTACGAATTGTAATTTGGATATTATAAAAATAATAAAACACTGTTGGTAACGCGATTTTTGTTTGACTGATGTAATGACGTGGAAACTGATGCATTTTATCTCGCGTGC
This sequence comes from Schistocerca cancellata, assembly GCF_023864275.1. NCBI lineage: Eukaryota > Metazoa > Arthropoda > Insecta > Orthoptera > Acrididae > Schistocerca > Schistocerca cancellata. The sequence goes on along the minus strand of NC_064630.1, from coordinate 688,242,067 downwards.
CGAAACTAATACAAAAGAAACGCGAGTTTCGGAACGCGACATTAAACTTCTCCAACTATGTATTCTGTGCTCGAACGCACACACGCACATTGTTTTGATAGATATGATCTTTGACGTTAGGAACACACCTACATTGCTTAGACAACAGTGAGTGCTTGTAATTTAATATGAACTTTATACCATAGCAATAAAGCTCAAATTGACTACGTTTTAGTTACAAATCATTTGTATAGGAAAAAGAAAAGGGCTATTTTTAGGGTTTTTCCAGCAATAATTCTAATTTTTCTCGCCGTAAAACCCATCCTTGAACTTCAACGAACATTTTAAAAAAAGATTTGGCCAAATTGGTCGAGGCGTTGTTGAGTTATGCGCTTACCAACACATTTTGCGATTCATTTTTATATTATATATAGATAAGTTCAAACTTGCTTCTTACGGTAAAGTTGGACGAGATACGTTGCGTAAAGAGGATTTTGCTCCTTTGCAAATGGCTTAATGCCCAAACGCGTAAGGATGAAAGAAATAAAATAAATACTAATGATCAAAACGAGAGTTTTATCATAATTGCTGTCTTTCACGATTTAGCTGCAACCAAATATTGATTACCCTTTTAGATTATGAGAGGCATCGTAATCTTGTGCCGTAGTGGTCTTCAGTCCGAAGAAACGTTTGAAGCAGCACTACTTGCGAGTCTCCTCTGGGAGGCTATTCATCATGCATAGGTATTTCACCACACCTCCATTTGAACCTTATTCCTCTAATTAAACCTCTGTCTTCCTCTCCCATATCTTCCCTCCATACTTGCCCTCACTACCAAACAGACGATTTCTTTATGTTTAAGAATGTGTCCTAACAAACATGCATTTCTTTTAGTCAACTTGTGTCATAAATCTCTCTCATCTCCAGTTCTATTCAGCACCTCTATGTTTGTTATCACGTCAGCCCAGCTAGTCTGACATTCTCCTGTAGTACTACATTTCCAAAGCTTTTATTGTCATCTTACCGGAACTGTTTAGTGTCATTTCACATGTGCTACACTCCAGACGAACTCCTACAGAAAAGACTTGCAAACATTCAAATTTATATACGATGTTAGCAACTTGCTGTTTCATGAACGTTTTCTTACCGTCCGCAGTCTGCATTTTATATCCCACTTATCCTACTTCAGCGATCTTTAGTTATTGCATTGCCCAAATGGTCAAACTCTGATACTTTATTATCATTACCTACTGTCATACCTTCAGCATCATGTGGCTGAATCAGACTGCACTCGAGTATCTTCACTTTAGTTTTGTTGATGTTTATCTAACAGACTCTTTTATTTTTTCTCACTCCAACACACTGGTTTTCTACGTTTCTTGCCGTTTTGACATAGTTACAATTTCATCAAAATTTCTCTTCGTTTTCTTTATTACTTGTCAATGTACAGAGTACCAGTGGGGGTAGGTTACATTCTTAGCTCCCTTCTGAACTGCTGCTTCTTCCCTTTCATGTCCTTGAAATATTATAACAAGCGAGTTATACTGCAATGTATTTGTGTTATTATAGGATTCGTTGCGCGCTCTGTGTATGTTTGTATTCTGGTCAGACAGCAGCTTGTATAAATTTTACGTGTATGAGTGTTTATATTATGAGCTTTCTACCTCACTAGGGGACCTTATGGAACGGCTATGTCCAATTTTCGGAGTTTGCAAGTCCGTGTTCAGATATCAGTTTCCTAAAGAGTACGACACAGTTTTAAAGAAAACGAAAAAGACGAAAAAACAAATAGCGCCTTATGAAACAGATATGTGTTGCTGATGTCGGCACGGAAGCCCAACTTTTTCGGTCTCGTACTGGCAGCTCTCTGTAATAAAAACTCAGTATAGTATTCAGCAATATGTTTTAACGGGTGTCATATGACGTCCACTCAAACCAAATGACAACAACAATTACGAACAAAATGAGGAAAAAATACAAAGAAAGAATGGTGTTGAAGTCTGATAGTTGAAGTTTCTCAGGTCCGAATCTCCTGAACAGCCAAATTTTGTTTTCAAATTTATTTACATTCCATATTTTTGTCAAGTGGAAATCATAATAAACAAATATTGAATTATAATGTTCTACTGAAAATAATATTTATTTTTCAGTTATGGGTCACATGAAACAAAATTTGATGCAGACATGTGAAATGACCTATACATCAACAATAATCCAGAATGAATTTTCGCTTCTACAGTAGAGAGTCCGCTTAAACAAAACTTCCTGTCTCACGAAAACCAGATTAATCTGCGAGGAAGTTTCGTCAATGATACGGGTGCATTTCGCATGGTCGTCTCTCCATCGAACGAAGAAAGAAGGAATTAGTGGTTGTTAGCTGTAAGCAGAGTAGATGTAGATTATCCAGGAAAAAATTCATTCACAGTTGACCAGTATATCTTTCTGTATATAATGTTAAGATTTTGAATTTTTACATGCTAGAATGTGCCACATGGTTACTGTCTTCTCTTCACGTTTGTATTTGAATGTTGTGCCACTGTTTATGGTAAATAAGCGTAAGCTTAAATATATCTTGCGGAACAAATCGGATTGAAAATACTTTAAAACTTCTAGTCTAACGACATAGCACAAATGAAGATTTACTGTCTCAATTAAAACATTAATATTAATTGTGTGGTTTCAACGTACATGGCGTTATCGGAATTCATGCTTAACTTCCTGAACATGACAAGGAAAAAAAATCTTAAAGCACCCAAATTTGTTGTCTACTTTATTGTTAGTTCAGTGATTTTTCTCCTAAACAAGCTTCAAAGCAGAAATATGTATCTGTACAAATATCTTTTACAATGTGTGTATTAAGCTCCATGTAGTGTTAGCGTAAACAGCGCTAGGGAGATGTATTATTCGTCCAGTTGTTGTTGTGGTCTTCAGCCCAGAGACTGGTTTGATGCAGCTCTCCATGCTACTCTGTTCTGTGCAAGCTTGTTCATCTCCGAGTAACTACTGCATCCTACGTCCTTCTGAAACTGTTTCTTGTATTCATGCCTTGGTCTCCCTCTACGATTTTTATCCTCCACTCTTCCCTCCAACACTAAACTGATAATCGCTTGATGCCCTGGACGTGTCCTACCAACGGATCCCTTCTTCTCGTCAAGTTGTGCCACAAACTCCTCTTCTCCCCAATTCAGTTCAGTACCTCCTCATTAGTTTCGTGATCTACCGATCTAATCTTCAGCATTCTTCTGTAGCACCACATTTCGAAAGCAGCTATTTTCTTCTTGTCTGAACTATTTATTGTCCATGTTTCACTTCCACACATGGCTACACTCCATAAAAATACTTTCAGAAAAGACTTCCTGACACTTAAACTGTACTCGATGTTAACAAATCTCTCTTCTTCAGAAACGCTTTCCTTGTCATTGCCTGTCTACATTTTATGTCCTCTCTACTTCGACCATCATCAATTATTATTCTCCCAAAATAGCAAAACTCACCTACTACTTTAAGTGTCTCATTTCCTAATCTAATTCCCTCGGCATCACCTTATTTAATTCGACTAGATTCGATTATCCTCGTTTTGCTTTTGTTGATGTTCATCTCATATCCTCCTTTCAAGACATTGTTCATTCCGTTCAATTGCTCTTCCAGGTCGTTTTCTGTCTCTGACTGAATTACAATCTCATCGGCAAACCTGAGTTTTTTTATTTCTTCTCCATGGATTTTAATTCTTACTCCAACTTTGTTTTCTTTACTGCTTGCTCAACGTATCAATATACAGATTGAATAACATCGGAAATAGGCTACAACCCTGTCTCACTCTCTTCTCAACCACTGATTCACTTTCGTGTCTCTCGACTATTATAATTGCCATCTGGTTTCTCTACAAATTGTAAATAGCCTTTCGCTCCCTGTGTTTGACCCATGCTACATTCAGTATTTTAAAGAGAGTATATTGGTCCAGTAAATATGCAGTAGTTCGAATACGGTTGCTAGCATATTTTCCACAGTTTCATCTTATACTTTTGCCTCACTGACAGAGGTATTAGAGCGGAGTTTGTTCTTCACTATTGTTCGTTCGTGCGCGCCGCTGCAGTTAGGCAGAAACATAGCTGCGCACAGCAGCGGCGTTGGCCACTCTCTCTAAAGACGACTCGCTGAGTGAAACACATAGTGTCAGCACGAGATACCTGTGGCGTGGCGTTACGAGCACGACCCCAGACAGATCAGGATTTAACACCGAAGTCTAGAGGTGCGGTCGTGTGACAACACCCTCTAGCGAATCGTCAGAGGGAGCGTTTTGTAAACACGAGAAGTGATCTGTCGGAGACGGACTGTCACCGGCCTACGAAGGTACGAGTAAGTGTGCTCAGTCGTCGCTTGGGAGGACTGTGGAAGATGAGGGCTTTTGGAGTATCGCCAGGTGTTGAATGCGGCAATGTAGGTAACTTGTAGGATAAATAGCTAGGTCTGATAATTCCGTAATTAAGTAATAAGGCATAGGAATGTTCTACCGGAAATCCAGTGACTATGCGGTGCCTGAATTCTCGCTTGAATGACAGTTATACTTAAAAAATTGCAGAAGTTATGTAGGCTCAAGCAAGTGACGTATATATTCAGACAGAAACGATGAATTAAAATTTGTACCAAAACAACGATTCAAACCTGGGTCTCCAGCTCATTGGGCAGATGTGCTAACCAACGAACCACCCTCCCAGTGGCTTTGCACAACTGCACGGTGTAGGGAAGCAGCCTACTCACGCCATATAAATTCATATGCATTCCATAGTATGCCTGCCTAGTCCGCTGTAACTAGTGATGACATCACGATTGTTGCGAAATACCTTAATAATAAAATAAATAATCTGAAAAGTTAATAGAATGTCAGGTGTGATGCTAAGTTAATAACGTGTTAAGTTTTAGTTTGGTAACTTCAACAGTTTTCGAAATTGGGATGTTTTACCTAAAAATCATAGGCGCAACAGAAAGGTGCTAGAAACTTCAAAATTTATATTCACATTCCTTTTTCATTGTAATTTAGTGGAAACAGCATGCTGGATCTCACAAAGTAATATTTTGGTTGAAATTCATGATTTTCTGTTTTCTGTTCGGGAGGAAGATAGATTAAGTAAGTGATTAGATAAAGCTAGTATGTTTAGATTCGTATCAACGCTCTCCGTGTCGGAAGCCGCGTCCCGTTTGTGCAGTTGCAAAGAACAGCCTTGGATGCCGTATTACGTAACTCGATATGCACTTAAAAATGAGTTCGCATTGGAGTAAAATGTTAATAACGAAATGACTCCAGTGATTTATTCTCAGTTTTCGTATGTCGTATTTTCACGTGTCGCTGCAGGACAGACTTTCTACCATTACTAGTATGGCGTTTGATGAGTATTAACATCAAATTTTGGAGAGCATTCACATTGAACATTTATATCGATAACGATTATTGAACGGTTTAGTTATCTAAGTATAACAGGATCCGCGCAATAGACTCTGAACAGCTCTGATAGTACAATAGCTGGTATGGGTAATTATTTGTCTGGAATTTTATGGTTTATCGTTTTCAGAATATAGTGAAAATTGTTATAGTAAACTGCATTTTCTATTAATACCAGGCATCATCCTACATCCTCAGAGTAATGAACTTCAATAATCAATAACTCTAATTCTCCATCAGAGTGGGCACAGCGAACTCTAATTGCAGGCATCACGTTTTCTCTAATCACTTTCTGGTTGCCAACATTGTAGCTAGAGAGCCTGTGTTTAAAACGGCAATACAAACAAAAGAAATATAAAATAACTTTATTTTCCACCCGCCTCCCCACAACGTGTTACTACAGCATGCCTCACATCTCAGTCCAAATTCCCATTCATGCTGAAGGCGATTTGGTACCCCCCTAATTGTGAACAGCATTGCAGAAGCTCTCCAAGTGGAGTGGAATAGCACTTCAGCTTCGAATGAAACAGGGTTGCTGCCCAAAACCCAGGCATAGGTACTTTAATCAGATGAAACTAAATAGATGCAGATACCTTATCAAGTCTCGTACATCTGTGGTGTGAATATGCAGACTGAAGTGAAGAATGAAAATGTGTACCATGCTTGGGATTCGTCCTTGAGTCTCTTTCTTACTAGGCAAATGTACTAACCACTGTTCCACCTTGGCATAGCGCTTTGCACGACTGCACGGACTATCCTACCATGCCTCCCTGCTCAAAAAAAATTCCCACTTACGGCTCAGAGCATTTCATATTCCCTTGAAACACGAACAACCTCGAAGAGGTTCACCAGCCGTATTGGAGTAGCACCTCTGCATAGAATGAAATCGGGGATTCTGCCTGAAACCCAGGCATAGATGCTTTAATCAAATGATTATTTGGTTCCAGAGAACTTTTCCAGTCTAAGATGTCTATGGTGTGTATATGCAGAGGTAACAAAAATTTGGTATTGAATATTTTGTGTAATTGTCCACTGAGTTTAAAAATTTAAAATGCTGTCGTAAGCTATTCATTCAGAGATATTGCCTGATACTAAAATGTAACGCAGTGAGATAAGTATTACTGCTACAAAATTTATCTGTCTTGATGCAATGTAGCTGGCTGCGTGCAAATATCGTATTATATTCATCCATTATTTGAGAACGACAGTGCACTACGCATAACTTCTAACCTTTATGAAACCGATTCTCGCAGACATCTCCCACCCCTCCCCACGGAGAGAGTGGCGCAGTGTTTAGCACACTAAACTCGCATTCGGCAGGACGACGGTTCAAACCCGTCTCCGGCCATCCTGATTTAGGTTTTCTGTGATTTCCGTAAATCGCTTCAGGCAAATGCCGGAATAGTTCCTCTGAAAGAGCATGGCCGAGTTCCTTCCCCATCCTTCCCTAATCCGAGCGTGTGCTCCGTCTCTATTGACGGGACGTTAAATACTAGTATCCTCCTCCTTCACCCCTCCCCCACAAAATGATGAAAGGGAAAATGTTTATCGCTTACTACATTTTTGGTGTTCATGCAGTCAGACTCCAGCATCAGGCATTGCGTTTTAATATATTATTTCCTCAACAGCGACTATATTTCCAACACAGTTTCTACATGATCCACATATAGCGCTGAATGCAGCTGCAAAATTATATCACTGTACGACACATAGTTTAGCACAAATACTTTCTAAAGCCAAGATCGCATAGATATATAGATATATCTTTATTTACAACTACCAGTTAACATGTTACAGAACTGAAGATGACAGCAAAGTCTGTCGAAACCGGATGTTGCAAAAAAAAAAAAAAAAAAAAAGAAAAAAACACTTATGCCATCTTTGTTTTACAATGCTTTCACCAAGTATAACACTAGAAAATTTAATCAAATTGTGCCCTGCCAGGCGTTGAAGGAAAGCTATGTAATACTGGTTTACATGCCAGAAGATGACAGCAAAGTCTACCGAAACAGGTAGTTGTAAATGAACATACATTTATGCCATCTTGGCTTTAGAAAATTTTTACCGAGTAAAACAAATCACACCCTCCGAATTCTCAACGTGATAAAATTCAGCAGTTCTGGAGATATGACGTCATAAACATTGAGACGCACAAAAAACTAGCTTTAGCTGAAAATAAGACGCCAGTTACTCGCACTATATTTATCCAATAGGACTTTCAACAAAAATCATAACTTCAAACATTTACTAAACTTTTCCTCGATCACTTCTCTACTCTCAAGCATCTAACACATTGACTCATTTGTAGAGTAATGAGATGTTTGAAGCTGTTTTGTATGTAAGAGTTCTCTTCATTAAGGAATTAGATAATCTATTAAGATTAATAGATCGAAAATACTCTAAGCAATAATTACAGTTAAGTTGTCAGACGAAAGCTGAGTGAGTCACCTATAATCACTGATTGTCATGCATCTCTGAATAATACACATCATAAATTTTAGTGTATTTTAATTGCAGACAGTTATGCTAAAGTGTCAGATTGACGACTCTTCCAGAGGTACACTCACAATGGAATTGGCATCTTGTATACTAAACTTGTACTTTCCAATATCAGATATGTATTGTACATATAATGTGGTATGATGAAGATGGTATGCTACGCTGAAGATAGTGAAGAAAATTATTCTATAAAAATTTATAATAACTCTGTAGGTTAAATAGACACAAGAGAATGAAAAACAGCCTTAAAGTTAACAAAACCCAAAACACGTACTGGCCTAGATGGCATTAAGGCTGAGTTAAGCAAATGTGAAGAACCACTTTACAATTTTGTTTCCAACATTTTTTGAAGATGTGTTGGAAGAACAGTTCAGTATCTGAAGATGGGAACACAGTAGAAGTTATTTCTGTATTTAAAAAAATAGTAGGAAAGACACAGGGATTTGTAGAGAAGTTAGTTTACTAAATGTTTGATATAGAATTTATGGCAAAACTCTTAACCAAAGATTACAAATATCGCTGATACAGTAATTTCAGAAGAAAAACCAGGCTTCAGAAACGGATGTCCTGATAATATATTAATAATGAGACAAATTATTCAAAAAGGTCTGGAATTTGGCTTACTAAAGCATGTCTTTCATAAGAAGTAATGACTCATTTTGTGCAAAATTCTTCAAATAAAAAGTTTTCCTAAACGTCTTATTAATATCATAAGGAGTTCATAAGTAAAGACAAAAACGGTTATAAGTGTAGGTACAAAAATGTCATATGAAATTTTAATAAACCAAAAAGTTCTACAAGAGGGCAATCTATCATTGATTTTATTTATATTATATACTGACGACCTAGTTATGAAGTGTAAAGATGAAATACAGTTAGGAATTAATATAGAATGTAGCATACCATTAACACTGATGACAAGATAATTATACAGGAAGGAGAAGACAGTTTACAAAGAGCAATATATAGGCTGAGCCAGAATGCAGTATATTACAGCCCAACTATATGTGCAAATCAGACAGAGGTTATGGCTTTCAAAGGACAGAATCAAGTAAAATCTAAAATAATAAACGACAAAATTTTTTAACAACTATCCAACTTCAGTTATCTAGAACATGATATTAGTCTAACTATGAAGAAGACATTGAGAAAAAGATCAATAAATATCATGGTATCTGTGAAACAGACCGCCCAGTTAGCCGTGCCGTCTAATGCACTGCTTTCCGGGCGGAAAGGCGTGCCGGTCCCCGGCACGAATCCGCCGAGCGGATTAGTGTCAAGGTTCGGTGTGCCGGACAGTCTATGGATGGTTTTTAAGGCGGTCTTCCAACCGCCTCGGGGAATGCGGGCTGGTTCCTCTCATTCCGCATCATTTACACTATGTCGGCGATTGCTGCGCAAACGCTTTCTCCACATATGCCTACAATTACTCTACCAGCCAAACATTGGGGTTACACTACACTGGTGGGAGATGTTCCCTGGGGCGTTCCACTGGGTGCCGAACCGCACAATAACCCTGGGTTCGGTGTGGGGCGGAGGTGGGGTGAGGAGACTGCTGTAGCCAGTTGTGGGGTTGTGTACTGTTGAGGGCTACGGCGGGGCGAAGTCTCTCTGGCGTTCTAGTTCCCCAGCTCCATAACATAACATCTGTGGAACAAATGGAAGAAAAACAAAAAATCACGAAAAAGAAACAAAAATGAAAGTCTATACAGTTGTTGCTGTACCCATTCTTGTATATTATTTCAAATGATGGATAGTACAGAAATAGTCGTTTACAGGCAACAGAGACGAAGTTCATCAGACATATAATAGACTGTAATAAAATGGATAAAGTATGGAATGAGACAATAAGATCAAATTTAAAAATCCTTTCACTTAATGTCAAGGTATAAGACAATAGAATGAAATGGGAGGATCATATTGATAGAATGACAGAAAACATATTCCCAAGAAAGTGGATGAATTGTAATCTGACTGGAAATAGAGAACTAGGTAAATGGGTAGACCTTATAAAAGATGGATGGATGGATGACAGAGAGTGGCACAGGTGATTATCTAATAATTGGAAGAAAAAGAAGAAGAAGAAGATGGTGATCAGATATGTATAGTGCGTCACTTGATTTAGTAGTTAGTTAATTAAATATTATATTAATAAGGCGCACATCATTTGAAATTGGCTCAGCTGACACATATTCTGAAAGCACTAGTACAAAAAGTATAAAAAGAGGCCTGTATGAGTAGGCCACGTTAACTTGTATTCATATAATTTGCAAGTTGGCTGTGTTTTGGAGTTGAATTTAGTGCAGTCCTCTCATATCTAAGCATACTAAGCCATAAAAATAGTATCATTATCCAGTCTGGCTTCATTTCATTAATAATTTAACACAGGCCAATTTACTTCATACAATAGTTAAGCTGGATATATAAATAATTTCATTCTGTGTAATGAAAAAGTTTCCTATCAAAAGCGTTAATACTTGATGATATGAAATTTTCCTATGTTCCATCCCATAGGCAAAATAGATGCTTTGAGCATGCAAGGCCCATGACTGTAATTCAGAACACTTTTCTATCACGAACCTAGTAATACCGCAGTTTTGTAGAACACTAAGTGGAAAACAGCATAGTAAGTGCTAGTGAGAAGATCTTGACAGAAACTTACCTTCTGGAAGCTGAAAGAAACCTGCTAAAACTGTTGAAAGCAAACTTACTGTATCTAAACGTTTGTGTCTTCTGAAAATCAATATTCCCATTGAAGAGATAGTCATGTTGAAGGCAAAACATCTCACTAAGTTTCCATTATTGAATAATGAATAAATCCATGGCCATAGAGCACTTTGATAATAACCAACATATAAATACATATTTTCAGTGTAATGAGGGAACAGTGAGCGAACAAGTGCAAGTGATTTAATACCACTTAGTAATTGTTGAAACCCAAATGATACAATTAATTTTCATCAAGTACTTGAAATGTGAGGCATCCAAAACTGTGATCATACACTTCAAATGATGAAAACTGCAATGTCCGAGTCAAAATCATGTATTAATCATAATTAGTTTCATGATATTGCAGTCACATCTTCAGGTGACAAACTGTTGAACTTTAAGTACATAATATACTTAAAAATACTATAAGAGTGCATTATATATTGAAAGTTCGGTAGATTGTTACCTGAAGACGCGAGTTTGATGTCATGAAACTAGTCATGATAAATCATTTTGACTGAGCTGTTGCGCTTTTCGTGATTTCAAGTGTTGCAAGAGTTATGTGGTGGTAAGTATGTCATGGTAGACAAAGACTTTGTTTCAAAAGTATTGGTGAAATCAACTGAATTGCAAAAAAAATAATGTTCATGAAGAACATACTTTATGCAGCAAAAATTACTTTGTTTCCAATGATCCAGAGACATGCATTTCACCTTCTCAATATATTTCACACCTACAAACCCTGGCTGCGTCATTAATCACTCTCCTTCCTTGCTTCTCAGTACAATCCAAAGTAGCCATTGTGACACACACATGAGTAGAACAAGGTGCAAACCAGAACAGAATAAAAAATTTTATTCGTGTTCAAAACCAGAGGCTATGCTGTCTAGTCAGCCACCTCCACTTCTAGTGATTAAAATTCATCTGGATATTGTGCCTCGTCGTTGCTAAAATCAAACAACAATAATAAACTAAAACCGACGTTCCGGCCGAATTGCAACGGACTTCCTCAGGGCACGAATGGTTTTGCGTGGGGATAGGTGCTTCTATTTATTACAGACTATCGATGTCTGACGTCACTGTTGTAAAACTTTTAATTGGCCCTCTAATATGATTGGCTAGTCATGACGTAATTGAAGATAGAAGGAAAGAGGCTATTCGTAGATGTTCATGTCGTCAACGATTGGTAGCTGTCCGCCAATCAGCGTTCGAGCTCTGGTCGGCAAGTTTTCCTCCTGGTGTGCGCGGAAGTGGACTGACAGTTGCTCTACAGCTGTTTTTGCAGATACGTCCGTGTCCCGTGTAGCTTCTGCCCCCGCGACCGCTCGCGGCCCGTTGGACTGGGATGGCCGGCAGCCAGGACGCAGGGAATTTGTAGCCACCTTCTCTGTTGATGTTGTCAGACAGCTTAATAATTTCGATCGCCTCCCGTATTCTTTCGCCAGTACTCGGGCTTCCTGTAACGTGATAGGTTGTCCACAGTCACGGTGGTGTTCCGCTATCGCCGATTTATTACGTTGTTGTAATCGTACGTAGCTTTCGTGTTCTGCTACTCGTAAGCTGACAGGTCTCCCAGTTTCTCCTATGTAGGCAGCTCCGCATTCACACCGTATTTCGTAAACACCTGCACTGTTAAGATTGTTGAATACATCCTTGGTGGAACATACCATTTCGTGGATCTTGTGACTGCTTCGAAAAATCGGTTTGAAATCTCGTCGGCGGAGGACGTTGCCTAGTCGTTCACTGACGCCTTTTACATATGGTAAGTGTACCAGTGGAAGTTTCTCTTCTTTGCCTTCTCGTGTTCTGCTTCCTTTGGTTTCAGCTACCCTTCTTATGATGTTGTCGTCATAGCCGTTGTCACGAAACGTGTGTTGTAGATCCTTTAATTCTTCTTTGATGTTATTTTCATCGCTTATCCGGTAGGCCCGGGCAGTTAACGTAAGCAGAACACAATACTTTTGGGCTGGGTGGTGGTGTCTCTCCGCGTGCAGGTACAATGACTGTAGAACAGAAACGGTAAATTTGGGACATTGTTCACAGCAGTGAATACTCAGTGCCCTGTAGAAGTCCTAGAAGTTTGTAATCAGAATTTCCGAATAGCTCTGTATGCTTACCACGTGAAAGTTGTTATTCAAAGCAGTGTGATGAACGTTCAACATTGAAGGTTGAAGAAAATTTCTTACCATTGGCAGACCGTATGCACTGTCGTGCGTTGACCATTGCCTTTTGACTTGCGTGGTGTTTCTAAGGAGCCTAAATTAGTGGTGCGAAAAGAAGGAAGAAAGTAAGATAAAGATTCAACGCCCCATAGTCAAAGATGAAACTAAGAATTGTCATGAACGCAACATGAAATATAACTTTTTATTGAATATGTGTACATTATCGATGCGGTTTGTGAAGCACTTCTTTTTAAACGACGTCGGGGATAATTAAGATGCTCACTGGACATACTCCACGTCAGTTTGAATATCAGTTTCACAGTTGCGTCATCAAATGCAGAAACATCACAGGTGAATCAATGAAGATCTCTCGTTACAAAAACAAGCAATGAGGCTCAAAGGATGATAACGAAAGTGGCCGTTGTATCGTCTTACACTGTATAACATTTTGATTAAAGCACAACTATTAAATTAATGTACAACCAACATATATAAAGGAAAATAGATCACGAAAGATAGGAAATTTTTTCATGTAGTCAGTGAAAGACAATGACTGGAGCTATAGACAAAAAGCCAAGTAGCGCTTTTGTGAAATTAAGTACGATTTTCCAAATAAAGTTTTTAGAAAGATTTACCACCATGTCACTTTAATGCAAGAACAATTCAGAAACCTAAGCTGTCCATTTCGAATAACAAGGAGAGTCAGAGACATACAGATGTCGATTAGATAAGAGAATGGAACGGAAGACAGGATTATGACTGCAATGGAAATGAAATGATTGTAGCCAAATCACGTGGCAATTATGATGGATGATGGGTCAAATCAATAATTTCCTTGCAGACTTCCAGGGAGAAGCGAATACAGAGAGAAGCACCTAATCGAATGCGTATGGCATAAAAAAGTACAGGGAAAAACAATTCATTAACTAAGATGATGTTTTCATCCAGCAGTTAGTCTTAAACGTCTGATGATAAGTCGTTCCCATTGTGTTTCATTCATGTCTCCAGCATTCCTACTGTAGTTATATCAAGAATGTGTTTTAATTGTTCAATTTTTTTTTCGTGCAAAGATATTCAAAAATTCATGGGACTTAGCTATGAAATTTAATATTTTTTTTAAAATGGTGTTTTTTGTACACATCATACTGTCAGCAACTTGTAATATAAGTGGTGCATAAGATACTTTACGTAATGCATAATTAGTTCCAGAGCTCATTGTAGCTGGTAGAATATCATTGTTTACATGCAATGTAAATAGTTTTACACATGCATAGCATTCAGTAGAATAATGCTGGAAATAATTTGCTACTGCTGTTGCGAATACATACGTTATCAATACACCAATTTTGTCAGCTCCATGAACGGAATTGCCCTCTATTTAGTCTAGCGATGGGATACGGGTTTAATTATTTGATTGTACTCTATGTAAATGCTCAAACCATTCACTGGCTTATCCGTTTTCCATAAATTAGCTCCATATATATCTTTGGTGTCTTCTTTTTGTGCCCCTAACGCCTCCTACAGTACCGACGATGGACTCATTTATCTTGCATCCAATAAGTGCAAACCGTAAATCAGTTTAATTACAGAAGAATTCACATGCAGCTCGTGTGCGTGACAGCCGTAGAAAAGAATCGCACTGTAAGTAGTTGACTCACGCATTTGAATCCCCTGTGTCTTCTCACATGCAAAAAAAAAAAAAAAAATCCATGGTCAACGAATACTAACTGGATTCATTACTGCAAAGACGGGCATTAACATCAAGTCTTCAAAACTAGATTTTCTTAAATGTTAACAAGTCTGTCCTAATTAAGCACAAGAAGACATAGATCTACGTGAATTTTACCAAAGACATTTTATAAACGCTGTAATTTAGGTTGCTCTATTGTGTTGTATTCACATTAACCATATAAATCTTTTAAGCTAGATTAAAGAAAACACATTTTGGGTAGTTTGTGCCTCTAATGGCATAAATACCTTCAACCTCAGTGAAGAAAAGGAATTTTAAGCTGATTTACTGAAACTTCCCATTTTCCCTGCTGTCTGAATTTTCTGATTAAGTTCGACAGACTTTTCATGAGTTGACAGGTTGTCAAATTTAGCCAGTTTCAGGAGCTTTTATACCTTTATCAATTTTCAAATTTTCAAATCCTACTAATAAGTTAGTTCTAAGTAGAAACATACATTTAACTTGGCTTTACGTCCTGTTGTAAGTAATTCATCAGCCAGCTTGCATTTCCTAGCTAACAAAAGCTACAGTTCAGATGCTCCTCTAGTATATGATCCAGTGATGAAATATACTAAGAAAAATTATCATTTGTGCAACAATGTAAGGGAAAAGCAGTTAATGCGTTTTTCATGAGGAAAGAACAAAAAAAATCTTTTTGGCAGCTTAGATACTAACCTTGTGACAAATATTGAGATTATTTCACTAGCCAAATACAAAACAGCGTAGTTTGTAATTACAATACAGGAGAACATCAATACAGTTATTTACAGAATCAACATAAGTTACCTTTAGACGAGAAATATTGCAGGAGGAATTGAGTAATATTGCACAAATGCTAACACTGCAAGGGATCAAGGCAGAACCATATTACCGACCCCCCCCCCCCCCCGCCCCGCCGTCATAAAAGAAGATTTAGAGATGCAGGTGAATTTTACAGTTCAGTATTTACTAACATCTCAGCGGGGGATTTATCGGGTGTGGGTTACTCATACACGAAACGATAAATAGAGTGTTTTATACAGATGATCGTCAAATGCAAGCACTCTGTCATTAAAATGTCACAAACGCTGTTATAATAAGCAATTTATTTTGATAAATGTGGCATCACGAAAACGAAGGTAGTGCTTAGATGCATAATTTCCCAAAAGACACCACTGGGAAGAATGAAGTCTGATGGGCTTAAGCAATCACTCCATGAAGATAACAGGGAGCAATAAGGATGACAGTAAAGCAGTATAAACTTCTTGAGAAAGAAATGAGACGGGCAAAAGAGCTATATTTGTACAGTGGAGAAATGGAAATATTAACTGGTAAACCTGAGGCATGTAACACAAATAATAACGATTTTCTGAGATCATGAGAGGCTGTTAGATTATAATGTTGCAGGACAGCTTCCAGATGTAGCTACAGGAAAATAAGGCAAGAAAATTAATTAAATAATATATATCTATTGGGTAAAAACGCTCATTTGTATGGTGATCTGTGTAGACACTACTACTGTACATGTCAGAGGGTAATATTCACCATGTCAACATGCTATCCAAATTACACGAAATAGTTGGGATGTTCAACAAGCAAGCACCTCTGGGAACTCAGATATAAAATGCTGACTACGGGTTTTTGGAGCCTAGGTTTCAGAACAGCGATCTAATCACGGTAGTCAAACTACACACATCAAAAAAAGTTCTGCATACCTCGGCTCTGAGAGTTCCGGAACCTGTGCAGAAAATTGGAATAGAGAGCAACATAAACATCATTTCCACCATTTTTATTGCTCATGAAAGCCACACACTGCATGTTGTACCACCACACAGCGAGACCTACAGAGATGGTGGTCCAGATTGCTGCACACACCGGTACCTCTAATACCCAGTAACACGTCCTCTTGCATTGATGCACGCCTGTACTCGTCGTGGCATACTATCCATAAGTTCATCAAGGCACTGTTGCTCCAGATCGTCCCACTCCTCAACCGCGAATCGGCGTAGATCCCTCAGAGTGGTTGGTGGGTCACGTCGTCCATAAACAGCCCTTTCCAATCTATCCCAGGTATGTTCGATAGGGATCATGTCTGGAGAACACGCTGGCCACTCTAGTCGAGCGATGCCGTTATCCTAAATGAAGTCATTCACAAGATGAGCACAATGGGGGCCCGAATTGTCGTCCATGAAGACGAATGCCTCGCCAGTATGCTGCCAATATGGTTGAACTATTGGTCGGAGGATGGCATTCACGTATCATACAGCCGTTACGTCGCCTTCCATGACACCAGAAGTCTACGTCGGCCCCATATAATGCCATCGCAAAACAGCAGGGAACCTCCACTGGATGCATATGCTGGACAGTGTGTCTAAGGCGTTCAGCCTGACCGGGTTGCCTCCGAACCCGTCTCCGACGATTGTCAGGTTGAAGGCATATGCGACACTCATCGGTGAAGAGAACATGATGCCAATCCTGAGCCGTCCATTCAGTATGTTGTTGGGCCCATGGGCGCTGCATGATGTCGTGGTTGCAAAGATTGACCTCGCCATCGACGACGGGACTGAAGTTGGGCATCACGCATCCGGTTGCGTACAGTTTCAGTCGTAACACGACGTCCTGTGTCTGCACGGAAAGCATTATTCAACATGGTGGCGTTGCTGTCAGGGTAATTCGTGAGTAGCTGTCAGCCACTGCAGTAGTAACCCTTGGGCGGCCTGAACGAGGCATGTCATCGACAGTTCCTGTCTCTCTCTATCTCTTCCAAGTCCAAACAACATCGGTTTGGTTCATTCCGAGACGCCTGGACACTTCACTTGTTGAGAGCTCTTCCTGGCACAAAGTAACAATGCGGATGCGATCGAACCGCGGTATTGACCGTCTACGCATGGTTGAACTACAGACAGAAAGAGCAGTGTGTCTCTTTCCCGGTGGAATGTCTGAGACTGATCGGCTGTCGACCCCCTCCGTTTGATAGGCGCTGTTCATGCATGGTTGTTTACATCTCTGGGCGGGTTTAGTGACGTCTCTGAACATTCAGAGGGACAGTGTCTGTGATACAATATCCACAGTCATCGTCTATCTTCAAGAGTTTTGGGAACTGGGGTGATGCAAAACTACACTCCTGGAAATTGAAATAAGAACACCGTGAATTCATTGTCCCAGGAAGGGGAAACTTTATTGACACATTCCTGGGGTCAGATACATCACATGATCACACTGACAGAACCACAGGCACATAGACACAGGCAACAGAGCATGCACAATGTCGGCACTAGTACAGTGTATATCCACCTTTCGCAGCAATGCAGGCTGCTATTCTCCCATGGAGACGATCGTAGAGATGCTGGATGTAGTCCTGTGGAACGGCTTGCCATGCCATTTCCACCTGGCGCCTCAGTTGGACCAGCGTTCGTGCTGGACGTGCAGACCGCGTGAGACGACGCTTCATCCAGTCCCAAACATGTTCAATGGGGGACAGATCCGGAGATCTTGCTGGCCAGGATAGTTGACTTACACCTTCTAGAGCAAGTTGGGTGGCACGGGGTACATGCGGACGTGCATTGTCCTGTTCGAACAGCAAGTTCCCTTGCCGGTCTAGGAATGGTAGAACGATGGGTTCGATGACGGTTTGGATGTACCGTGCACTATTCAGTGTTCCCTCGACGATCACCAGTGATGTACGGCCAGTGTAGGAGATCGCTCCCCACACCATGATGCCGGGTGTTGGCCCTGTGTGCCTCGGTCGTATGCAGTCCTGATTGTGGCGCTCACCTGCACGGCGCCAAACACGCATACGACCATCATTGGCACCAAGGCAGAAGCGACTCTCATCGCTGAAGACGACACGTCTCCATTCGTCCCTCCATTCACGCCTGTCGCGACACCACTGGAGGCGGGCTGCACGATGTTGGGGCGTGAGCGGAAGACGGCCTAACGGTGTGCGGGACCGTAGCCCAGCTTCATGGAGACGGTTGCGAATGGTCCTCGCCGATACCCCAGGAGCAACAGTGTCCCTAATTTGCTGGGAAGTGGCGGTGCGGTCCCCTACGGCACTGCGTAGGATCCTACGGTCTTGGCGTGCATCCGTGAGTCGCTGCGGTCCGGTCCCAGGTCGACGGGCACGTGCACCTTCCGCCGACCACTGGCGACAACATCGATGTACTGTGGAGACCTCACGCCACACGTGTTGAGCAATTCGGCGGTACGTCCACCCGGCCTCCCGCATGCCCACTATACGCCCTCGCTCAAAGTCCGTCAACTGCACATACGGTTCACGTCCACGCTGTCGCGGCATGCTACCAGTGTTAAAGACTGCGATGGAGCTCCGTATGCCACGGCAAACTGGCTGACACTGACGGCGGCGGTGCACAAATGCTGCGCAGCTAGCGCCATTCGACGGCCAACACCGCGGTTCCTGGTGTGTCCGCTGTGCCGTGCGTGTGATCATTGCTTGTACTGCCCTCTCGCAGTGTCCGGAGCAAGTATGGTGGATCTGACACACCGGTGTCAATGTGTTATTTTTTCCATTTCCAGGAGTGTATTTTTGATGTGTGTATTTCAGTAATCTGCGAGCATGCTTGAACGACCATTGGTTGGTGTAATTGTGCAGCGTTGAGAATTTGTTGTGTGGGCATCTGGACCTAAGTGCGCAGATCGCGAAGATGATACTCGATTTTTTGTGTCATCAGTCTTCTGACTGGTTGGATGCTGCTCACCAAGAATTCCTCTCCTGTGCCAACCTCTTCATTTCAGAGTAGCACTTGCAGCCTACGTCATCAATTACTTGCTGGATGCATTCTAATATCTGTCTTCCTCTACAGTATTTACCCTCTACAACTCCCTCTAGTACCATGCAATCATTCCCTGATGTCTTAAAGGATGTCCTACTGTCGTATCCCTTCTCCTTGTCAGTGTTTTCCATATATTCCTTTCCTCTCCGATTCTGCGCAGAACCTCCTCATTCCTTACCTTATGAGTCGACCTGATATTCGACATTGGCGAGTAGCACCACATTTCAAATGTTTCGATTCTCTTCCGTTCCGGTTTTCCCACAATCCATTTTTCACTACCATACAAAAAATAGTTCAAATGGCTCTGAGCACTATGGGACTTAACATCTGAGGTCATCAGTCCCCAAGAAGTTAGAACTATTTAAACCTAACTAACCTAAGGACATCACACACATCCATGCCCGAAGCAGGATTCGAACCTGCGGCCGTAGCAGTCGCGCGGTTCCGGACTGAAGTCACTACCATTAAATTGCTGTGCTACATACACATATTCTCAGATATTTATTCCTCAAATTAAGGCCTACGCTTTCTACTAGTAGACTCCTCTTGGCCAGGAATGCCCACAATGACACTGCTAGTCTCCTTTTGATGTCCTACTTGCTCTGTCCGTCATTGGTTATTTTGCTGCCTAGATAGCAAATTTCCTTAACTTCTATTTCTTGACCATCAATCCTGATGTTAAGTTACTCGCTGTCCTCAATTTTGCTATTTCTCATTACTTTCGTCTTGCTTCGATTTTCTGTCAATCCATTAAATTGTTCATTCCATTCAGCAGATAATGTAATTCTTCTTCGCTTACACTTAGGACAGTAATGTCATCAGCAAATCGTATCATTGATATCCTTTCATCATTTGCTTTAACTCCACTTCTGAACCTTTCTTGTATAATTGTCGTTGCTTCGTCGATGTAGAGACTGAAAAGTAGGTGTGAAAGGCTACATCTTTGTCTTACACACGTTTTAATCCCATCACATCGTTCTTGGTTGTCCACTCCTACTATTCCCTCTTAGCTCTTGTTCATGTTCTATATTACCCGCCTCTCCCTATAGTTCTCCCTTTGTTACTAAGAATTTCGAACGTCTTGCACCATTTGAAATTGTCGAACGCTTTTTTCCAGGACGGCAAATCCTATGAATGTGTCTTGATTTTGCTTTAGTGTTGCTTCCACTATCAACCGCAACGTCAGAACTGCCTCTCTGGTGCCTTAACTTTCTTAAAGCCAGACTAATCGCCCTTTAAATCATCCATTCTTCGGTATACTATTCTTGTCACTAGCTTGGATGCATGAGATAATAAGCTGATTAATTCTCGCACATGTCAGGTCTTGCAGTCTTCGGAATTGTGTAGATGATATTTTTCCGAAAGTCAGATGGTAACGACAAATTCATACGTCCTACACACCAATGACAGTAGTCATTTTGATACACTTCCCCAGTGATTTTAGAAGTTCTGTTGGAATGTTATCTATACCTTCTGTCTTATTAGATCTTATGATTTTCAAAGCTCTTTTAAATTCACATCCTTGTCCCACACCTCGTGACCGATAGTAGGTGTATGTTGTCTGTATCATAACATGACGTCTTCTGAATATTTCTCTCCTTGAACATTCAATGTTAATTTTTAAACTTTTGTTTGGGCGTTGGATTTTTTATATCAGTTCATATGACGTAATCTGAATGCAATTAAAATATAGTGGGAGACTCTACTACATGCCGAATAATCCTGACCATTGAAGTTCCCACATCTTTATTCGGAAAGTGTGTTCGGATGTACCTTCTGCATTGAAGGGAGCATTCTGGTGCGCAAGTGTATAACATTCTCTGTTTTATCTTCTTAATTATGGTGAGCTCTCCTTTAGTCGATAGATCTTTTCATGGCGTAGATTCTTAGATAAATGATAATTAAATAAAGTGGGAAACCTTAAAGTATTCCTGTCGAGTTATAACTTGTTTTCAGCATGTCATCAACTATTACAACACTATCCTTGACTGCCCCACATTTCTCACTACAGGGTGGGCGAGAAGTCCCCATACCCCTAGTACCGAATGCTAATTTGCTTTAGCACACACACCTACATAGGTTTTAAGTGTCAAATACATCAGTAAGTTCCCTATCATTTCCATACCACTACACGTTCTTCTTGACATTTCCGTGTTATAGCGCGAAATGCATTCTCAACACCATTTCGCACTTCTTTTATAGCATAGCGGAGTGCAGATACTTGTCCCTTAATGACTCCCCATAAAGAATTGTTGGGTGCTGTGAGGTTAGGACTTCTTGGTGACCACTTCAAGGGTGCTGGTGTTGCTGATGAACCACTACCTGTCCACCGTCCCGGAAAGTGTTGATTTAGGAACTCGCGCGCTGCAAGAGTGTAATGACGAGGCACTACGTCTTGCTGCAATTACATGTGTTCTGTAAGACTCGTTTCCTCAAGCTGAGTATTAACTTCTTTTATAAAATGTGTAAAAAAATTGCACTATTCACAGTATCTTTTAAAAGTACTGTCCAAGCAGATGTTTTAATGTCATCGCTACCCATATCATTACGTGAGGCGGGATTCTTTCTACTTCGACCGTGTAACGAAGATTCTCTTTGCCGTTTATCGCCGCTCATGTGCTATAAATATTATTCATCGTCATTCTTTCTTACGTCAACCACCCTCGACTATCTCACCCACCCTGCTATGTTGCCACTCTACCTTTTCGCTTCCTCCAGTGCTTTAGTGTCGCTACATTACACTATATGCCTTTAAACCGACTGCACCGTACTCGTTAATGAGAGCTGCTGATGATCACAACACGCATAGAAGTAATTCCCTTTTCTTACTGGTGATTTTTATCATCAAACTGCTACCTAAAATGGGGCTGGGTTCAATATGAATATAAATATTCATACACCTGTATAAAAGTTATATTTGTCAATCAATAAAAATGTTTTTGTATTGAAGGATCCAGAAGATGTGGACACTATACGGTATTCATTGTACTGTAGTTGTTGTTGTGGTCTTCAGACCTGAGACTGGCTTTATGCAGCTCTCCATGCACTCTATCCTGTGCAAGCTTCTTCATCTCCCAGTACTTACTGCATCTGCTTAGTGTATTCATCTCTTGGTCTCCCTCTACGATTTTTACCCCCACGCTGCCCCCCCCCCCAATGCTAAATTTGTGATCCCTTGATGCCTCAGAACATGTCCTACCAACCGGTCCCTTCTTCTTGTCAAGTTGTGCCACAAACTCCTCTTCTCCCCAATTCTATTCAATAACTCCTCATCAGTTATGTGATCTACCCACCTAATCTTCAGAATTCTTCTGTCGCACCTCATTTCGAAAGCTTCTGTTCTCTTCTTGTCCAAACTATTTGTCGTGCATGTTTCACTTCCATACATGGCTACACTCCATACAAATATTTTCAGAAACGATTTCCTGACACTTATATCTATACTCGATGTTAACAAATTTCTCTTCTTCATTGTACTATGATTTATAATAAATAGTGAAAATTCGAGATGCCTCGAGCTAGTGATGAATGCTTGCGTTAGATACGTATGCAATATACGGTTGTATGATCATATCAGTTCTTCATACTCCCAGCTAGGTTGGATACGCCCACATAAGGCACGCGATCTTCACACGATGTGCTTACTTCAACGATTTCTTAGCCACTGGTGCCCCCAATACTTATCTTCTCACATTAAACACCTATCATCATTCCACAACCGCAATACTAGATCGGATACATCTAGCATCTTGGCTGTACCTTTACATAACACAAAATCTTTCTCTGTGTCATTCGCCATCTCAGCCATACGACTATGGAACGCGCTCCCCTGTGATCTGATTCTTATCCAAAGCCACTTAACATTCAAGAGGGAACTCAAGACTTACATATTAGGGACGGTATAGCCACCATTGTCGTGCCCCTCTCATCTTTTTCTTTCTCCTCTCCATCATAGCTTCGAATTTTACCATTCTATTTCTCCTCCTCTAACTTATCCACCTTTTCTATATCTCTTTCACCCCATTCTATCGTCTTATGTCTCTGCTTGATGAGAATAACTCACAAGCTGCAAGAATATAACGAGAAAATTCCCAACTAGCAATAGGACTGACATTCATAAAAGAAAAAATATGTTCACTTTCCTATACATAGTCATTACTATTATTATTATTCTTGATTATTATAATTACTTTTTGATTGTTATAATTATCATTGTAGTACTTTTATAATCTCTAATTTTTTCTGTAACATTAATACTGTATAACATGTTAATGTCCTTAATGTTCTGTAGAAACTGAAATTTGTTGAATCTGAGTATGCCTGGTTAGGTGTAAGAGAGGGCCTGAAGGCCCTAATCTTGCCAGGTAAAATAAATGCATAAATAAATAAATAAATAAATAATATTTTCTAAATTGCTCCATAATCTGCAGTTTTATCATACGTGCATTTTCACTGCAGTTACGTACCATTCTAGATATTTTTATAAAAAAAGTTAATATTCCTATTACTTGTAACATATAGGTAAATGTTACTGTACAGATTTCGATTAACTATACCATAATTTGAAACTATAATTGAACTTTATTCAGCCGCGTGGAGTTCCTCTCCCCTCTACACTACACTGACACATACGAAGTGTTAATGTCTTTCGGTATATCACAAAACCTGAAGTTGTTCATCAACATTCTAAGGTGTTTGACGATGATGGTCAGTTATAATCCGACGTCGACCTTGCAAGTGGAAAACTAAGACACATAAACATTGCGCAACCTTCCGTGATTTGTGTTATCTCTTGTATTTTAGCGGCGACAATGGAGCATGCAAAAATTAGAGTGATCTTCTCTCGGTGTCGTATAAAATGAACAGGTTACACACTGAAGAGCCAAAGAAACCGTTTCACCTGCCTTATAGCGTGTAGGGCCCCTGCGAGCAGGCAGGAGAGGCGCAGCACGTCTTAGCATGGAGTCGACTAATGTCTGAAATAGTACTGGACGCATTGACACCATAAATCCTGCAGGACTGTCCACAAATCCGTAAGAGTACGGAGGGTGGAGATCTTTTCTGAACAACACATTGCAAAGCATCCCAGATGTGCTAAATAATGTTCACGTCTGGGGACTTTGGTGACCAGCGGAAGTGTTTAAACTCAGAAGAGTGTTTCTGTAGCCACTCTGTAGCAATTCTGGACGTGTGTTCTGTTGAAATTGTCCATGTCCGTCGGAATCCACAATGGACATGAATGGATGGAGGTGATCAGACAGGATGCTTACGTACGTGTCACTTGTCGGAGCCGTATCTAGACGCATCAGGGGTCCCATACCATTCCAACTGAACATGCCCTAAACCATTACGGAGTCACCTGCTGTCTTGGAGAGCCCATGGACTCATGAGGTTGTCTCCGTACCCGAAAACGTCCATCCACTCGATACAATTTGAAACGAGCCTCGTCCGAGCATGCAACATGTTTTCAGTCATCAACAGTCCAATGTTGGTGTTGACGGGCCCAGACGTGGCGTAAAGTTTTGTGTCGTGCAGTCTTCAAGGGTACACGAGTGGGCCTTCGACTCCAAAAGCCTATATCGATGATGTTTTGTCGGATGGTTCAAAAATGGCTCTGATCATTATGGGACAACTTCTGAGGTCATCAGTCCCCTAGAACTTAGAACTACTTAAACCTAATTAACCTAAGGACACCAAACACATCCATTCCCGAGGCAGGATTCGAACCGGCTACCGTAGCGGTCGCCCGGTTCCAGACTGTAGCGCCTAGAACCGCTCTGCCACTACGGCCGGCTCGAATGGTTCGCGCGCTGACACATGTTGATGGCGCAGCATTGAGATCTGCAGCAATTTGCTGAAGGGTTGCCCTTCTGTCACGTTGAACGATTCTCTTCAGCCGTCGTTGGTCCCGTTCTTGCAGGATCTTTTTCTGGCCGCAGCGGTGAAGGAGATTTGTTGTTTTACCGGATTCCTGATATTCAAGGTACACTCGTGAAATGGTTTTACGGGAAAATCCCCACTTCATCGCTACCACTGACACGTTGTGGCACATTGCTCGTGCGTCGACTATAACACCACGTTCAAAGCCACTTAAACTCCAATAACTTGCCATTGTAGCAGCAGTAACCGATCTAACAAATGCCCCAGACACTGTTGTCCTATATAGGTATTGCCGACCGCAGCTCCGTATTCTGCTTGTTTACATATTTCTGTATTTGAAAACGCGTGCTTGCACCAGTTGCTTTGGCGCTTCAGTGTATAATTGCGTGAGTGTTGTTTTTGTGGTCTTCCGTCCGAAGACTGGTTTGATGCAGCTCTCCAGGCTACTCCATCCTGTGCAAGCCTCTTCATCTCGGAAGAACTACTGTAACTTACATCCTTCTGAGTCTGTTTACTGTATTCATCTCTTGGTCTCTCACTACGACTTATACCCTCCACATTTCGCTCCAACACTAAACTGGTGATCACTTGATGTCAGAATGTGTCATATCAACCATTCCCTTCTTCTAATCAGGTTGGGCCACAAATTTCTTTTCTGTCTAATTCTATTCAGTACCTCCTCACTCGTTACGTGATATACCCCTCTAATCTTCAGGATTTTTCTGTAGCACCACATTTCAAAAGCTTCTATTCTCTTCGTGTCTATCGTTTATCGTCCATGTTTCACTTCCCTACGTGGCTACACTCCATACAAATTTTCTCAGACAAGACTCCCTGATAATTAAATCAATACTCAATGTTAACACATTTCTCTTCTTCAGAATTACTTTTTTGCCATTGCCAGTCTACATTTTATATCACATCATTAGTTATTTTACTTCCCAAGTAGCAAAACTCATCTATTGCTTTTAATGCCTCGTTCCCTAATATACACTCCTGGAAATGGAAAAAAGAACACATTGACACCGGTGTGTCAGACCAACCATACTTGCTCCGGACACTGCGAGAGGGCTGTACAAGCAATGATCACACGCACGGCACAGCGGACACACTAGGAACCGCGGTGTTGGCCGTCGAATGGCGCTAGCTGCGCAGCATTTGTGCACCGCCGCCGTCAGTGTCAGCCAGTTTGCCGTGGCATACGGAGCTCCATCGCAGTCTTTAACACTGGTAGCATGCCGCGACAGCGTGGACGTGAACCGTATGTGCAGTTGACGGACTTTGAGCGAGGGCGTATAGTGGGCATGCGGGAGGCCGGGTGGACGTACCGCCGAATTGCTCAACACGTGGGGCGTGAGGTCTCCACAGTACATCGATGTTGTCGCCAGTGGTCGGCGGAAGGTACACGTGCCCGTCGACCTGGGACCGGACCGCAGCGACGCACGGATGCACGCCAAGACCGTAGGATCCTACGCAGTGCCGTAGGGGACCGCACCGCCACTTCCCAGCAAATTAGGGATACTGTTGCTCCTGGGGTATCGGCGAGGACCATTCGCAACCGTCTCCATGAAGCTGGGCTACGGTCCCGCACACCGTTAGGCCGTCTTCCGCTCACGCCCCAACATCGTCAGCCCGCCTCCAGTGGTGTCGCGACAGGCGTGAATGGAGGGACGAATGGAGACGTGTCGTCTTCAGCGATGAGAGTCGCTTCTGCCTTGGTGCCAATGATGGTCGTATGCGTGTTTGGCGCCGTGCAGGTGAGCGCCACAATCAGGACTGCATACGACCGAGGCACACAGGGCCAACACCCGGCATCATGGTGTGGGGAGCGATCTCCTACACTGGCCGTACACCACTGGTGATCGCCGAGGGGACACTGAATAGTGCACGGTACATCCAAACCGTCATCGAACCCATCGTTCTACCATTCCTAGACCGGCAAGGGAACTTGCTGTTCCAACAGGACAATGCACGTCCGCATGTACCCCGCGCCACCCAACGTGCTTTAGAAGGGGTAAGTCAACTAACCTGGCCAGCAAGATCTCCGGATCTGTCCCCCATTGAGCATGTTTGGGACTGGTTGAAGCGTCGTATCACGCGGTCTGCACGTCCAGCACGAACGCTGGTCCAACTGAGGCGCCAGGTGGAAATGGCATGGCAAGCCGTTCCACAGGACTACATCCAGCATCTCTACGATGGTCTCCATGGGAGAATAGCAGCCTGCATTGCTGCGAAAGGTGGATATACACTGTACTAGTGCCGACATTGTGCATGCTCTGTTGCCTGTGTCTATGTGCCTGTGGTTCTGTCAGTGTGATCATGGGATGTATCTGACCCCAGGAATGTGTCAATAAAGTTTCCCCTTCCTGGGACAATGAAATCACGATGTTCTTATTTCAATTTCCAGGAGTGTAGTTCCCTCAGCATAACTTGATTTGGTTCGACTACATTGCATTACCCTTGTTTTGCTTTAGTTAATGTTCATCTTTTATACTCCTTTCAAGACACTATGCATTCCGTTCTATTGCTTTTGCAAGTCTTTCAGTGCCTGTCAAAGAATTACTGTGTCATTGGCAAATATCAAAGTTTTTATTTCTTCTCGATGTTGCTTAATTCCTACTTCACATTTCGGTTTCCTTTTCTGCTTGCTCAATGTACAGAGTCAATAACATCGGTGATAGGCTACAACACTGTCTTACTCCTTTCTCAACCACCGCTTCCCTTTCGTGGCCCTCGACCCCAATAACTGCTGTCAGGTTTTTGTAAATAGCCTTTCGGTAACTGCATTTTACACTTGCTACCTTCAGAATTTGAAAGAAAGTATTCCAGTCAACATTGGCAAATCTTTCTGTAAGTCCACAAGCTCTATACACGTAGGTTTGCCTTCGAAGAAAAGTCGTAGGGTCACTATTGCCTCGCATGTTTCTACATTTCTGTGGAGTGCAAACTGGTCTTCCCCAGGTTCGCCTTCTACCAGATTTTCCATTCTTCTGTAAGGAATTAGTATTAGTATTTTGCAACTCTGAATTAATATACTGATAGTTAGGTAATATTCACATCTGTCAGCTCGTACATCTTGATATTTTAGTTACTCATAAGCTTACGTGATTTAAAAGCATACGTACACCATCTGGCATTGAATTATTTTCGGTTTACTACAGAGAACGCGAGTAATAAAAAAGTCATATGGCTTGTCGTGCCATTCATGTGAGAGAGATGTAAAAATATTACAAAAGGAGTGAATGGAGAGTCTGAAATGGCTGACCTTTAGCTGACCTTTAGGTCATCGTTTCTGCAGATATAATGGCAGGGTTCATCTGCCTTCGAGTAAAACTGTGTGATCTTCATGTTAGATGCTGTTTTAAGCTTAGGACAATGGATATCCTGAAAGGACGGGCAATGTAAGAACAATGTGGTGTAATATTTTTTCTCCTGTTCTTTCCTTCACAGGTCTGTGTGTGTATATGTGTACGTGCGTGCGTGCGTGTGTGTGTGCGTGTGTGTGTGTGTGTGTGTGTGTGTGTGTGTTTCGGCCACTCAGGTTATCTGGACTTGCAACATGCTGGCATTCAAGAGATTAAGATTACAAATGGTGCAAGATTTGATTTCAAAGGCTACAATTCAGATGTGGTGGTGTTATGGTGTGGTTGTGTTTTTCATGGAGGGGCCTTGCACCGCTCGTTTTGCGTGGCACTATTACAACACAGGCCTACATTGATGTTTCAAGCACCTTCTTGCTTCCCATTGCTAAAGAGCAATTCCGGGATTGAGACTGCATCTTTCAACACGATCGAGCACCTGTTCAAAAATGTTCAAATGTGTATGAAATCCTATGGGACTTAACTGCTAAGGTCATCAGTTCCTAAGGTTACACACTACTTAGCATAAATTACCTAAGGACAAGCACACACACCCATGCCCGAGGGAGGACTCGAACCTCCGCCAGGACCAGCCGCACAGTCCATGACTGCAGCGCCTGAGACCGTTCGGCTAATCCCGTGCGGCGAGCACCTGTTCATAACGCAAGGGCTGTAGCGAAGTGGGTACACGACAATAACATCCCTGTAATGGACTGGCCTGCAGAGAGTCCTGACCTGAATCCTACAGAACATAGTTTACACTCTGACAGCAATCAGTTTAACTTGTAAACTTCCCACTTGTCTGCCTGCCATGCGTCTGCTAAATTGATTTTGTCCTCTGACAGCGGTTGTTCTTGCTGACCTGCATTAGAGATTATCACTTTTGTCAGAATCTTACATAAAGCCTGAATGATGAAATATTTTAATGAAACAGTAGCTGTGTCACTATTGTAGTCAATTATTGATGAGTGATCAATATATAAACAACGAGTTACTCTTTAAAAAAATGGAAAAAGTTATTGACCATAAGACGTGTCAAACAGTTCAAGTTAAGTTAAGCGCAGTGACAAACAAATCAGGAAATGTTTGCAACACAAATAGAAGTAGAAAATAACTAGATGGGTGGCTTTTGGTAGGCAATTAGTGTATTTGACAGTGCTGAAAACATGGATAACTCAATCTGAAATTATTTAACACTGAATAGACTTTGATGGATTTATTCTACACAGAAGCTATAATACGTCGGTGCAGCTGAGAACAAATGGCGAGATTATTATTCTGTTTGCCCCAACAAGCCGGATCAGCAATACTCTACCGCTTTCTCAGTGTTTAGCGGTGTCTCAGGTGCCAGACGCGGTGCAAGCTGTATAGAGTAGTGCGGTTCGATGCCTATAATTCGTTATCGCGGGCAAAAAATAGGCAATGCCGTGGGCTGGCGATGTGTTCGATGGGTCACAATTACTTCGTGATGGAACCCCGAAATCTTGGCAGATTCCAGAGTGGGACACATGCGTTCACCAGTCATACTATGGACCACATTGACTCCAAGTGCACAAAATGAGTTCAAGGCGGCAGACCTGATAAGAATAAGATTGTCCTCAGCACAGCGAGTTGTCCAAGATGACTGAGGTCTAAACTGTCTGTACAGCTTAGACTCACCACTGGCTCCCAAGTCAAGACCAGTGACAGTGTGAAGTCATACTAAGAACAAGTGTCACAAGTGCAGCTCACTCATAACAAAAGATGAGAATTTCCTCTAGAGTCCAGAGTCTGAATCTGAACCCTCTCCAGCCTGGGTTCTCTTTCCATCCAACCTCAGTTAACTCGACAAGAGCACCCACGCATCTGCCGCCACAAGAGTTTCATGCCAGTCTCAAGACTCCAAGAGAACCAAGTCTTCCCTCTAGCTCATCTGCTCTACCATCTGGCCAGTTCTAACCAAAATTAATACTATTCTTTTCCCTACTGGAGAAGCAGCCAATCCCTGAGTCACAAATTCCCTCCCAGGAAGGAGAAGGGCTGTTCCACTCCTGAACTGTTTGTCTGACAGTCACTTTAGGCAGCGTGTTTTGTGTTTTCGTTTACGCCTAAAGTGAACACATTTACGACACAGATCATTATTAGGAAGACAGACCAAGGGCCTCAATTAAACTAAGAGAAGTGCTTCTGTGTCCCAACACAGACCATTTCAGAATGTTGCATTCCGTCCTAAAATTCTCGCAGACGCCTGAGGCTTCCCAAAAACTCAGTAGATGGAAGGCCAACACCACCTGATGGCTCCATCGATGGCATCTGGTCCAAGGTAAACATAGAAACTTCCGGATTTTTATGGGTGCCATCTCTTTACTCAATGGGGGCTTCGAACACTATCGAAATGCTTTGGCTGGGCGGTCCACTTCTCTACTGCGCCCCTGTCCCTACCGTGACCAGAAACGCTTAACAGATACATCCAGGTAGGCAACTGTTTTCTCCTCTTCGGCCAAAAGTATTATCTGCACTGGGGACTAGCGTTCTGTCCCAGGTAAGTGCTTCGAGATGTTCCTCTCCCTAACAGCTGCACGTGGCTTCCAAGCCCAAGTGTCCACTGCAAGATTTACCGTTAAACAACCAAACTGTCTGCATGTTCTCAAATCCAGGAAATACTACTCGAAGGACAGGTCCCACAAAGATCCCACATGGATTAATAATGTTGATAACTTCCTGTCGTCTCACAAAAATGATGTCTATTGTGTAATAACAACATTAAATATAAGCCTTGAATACGAAAATAAGTGTGAGAGGGATTTGTCCTCTCTTAGTGGAACTATATTTGTACTTGTTCATAAGGATGTAGCATTTGTTATCGTTTTTCTTTCGTTAATAGCTTCAGGTGATTATTCTCTAATGTCAGTGTGGAGACGTCGTCACCGTACAGAGTTGTTCTGGCTGCTTGATATACCTGTGCAGGCCCTATAATTGAAGTGGCTTCCTTAAAAAAAAAAATCTTCAGTTTCAAAAATAAAGAAATGTGGAAGTTGATTAAATAAAGTAATTTTCCTTTTTTAGCTACAAATCAAGACCATTGTGAAATTTCTTTTCAGTCTGTATTAGGTTAGGCTGCCGTTGAGACCAAATGGATAGGCTAAAAATTGAAAATATTCAGCAATGAAAGAAAATACCTCAAAACTAGAACCATAATGAAAGAAAATACCTCAAAACTAGAACAATAAAAAAAGTACCAGTAATGACAAGAAGAACAGAGACAAAAGAAAAGAAAAAACCTGAAGGATTCTCATCCAAAACGTACAGTATTTTTACTAAAGTTGTTCGCAAACCCACAGGAAAATCGAAGATAGGATTTTAATGCGGTGGGGATGGATGCAGATGATGCAGTTGTAAATCAAGAATTTATAAAACTGGAAAATTCTAACGAAATTGTAAGAAGGCCTTAAGAGGATCAACGCTTGGTGCAGGGACTGCCAAGGCTCTCTTTTCGACGCTATTCTGCATGGGTAGAACACAGTTTGCGATGATTTTTACAGGCGGCGATGCAGAGACCAGTAGAACAAAACTGACAGTTTCTGTGGCCAATTATGGCCGAGTCCACGAAGTAAATGACTATGCAGAAACAAATTCCAGAGCACAGCAATTATAAACAAGCACCAACAGTACAGACAGCAATCCGAATCGTAGAACGCAAACACAGGCAAGGTCGATCACTCTGCTAACATTTTCACATAACATTACTAGTAGGTCAAGTACAGCACGAGCAAACTGCTGGCGCAGTATAAGTCAGCACTTTCAACTACCTTCAAATTACCTTCAGAGTCGTATTACAGCTGATACAATTGGCATGTCATATCATCATCAGTACCTCATTATCTCCAAGGCCAATCTGAAAATCATGACATCTGGCCACATGGCAAAACCAAAGAGAGCGAGGAGGAGAGGGGAGAGGATTTGGGGACCAGGAATCATGTTATCGTCATCAGCACTTCCTTATCTCCCGACCATACTAGGAATCATGATCAGTATCATCGCATCTGGCTATATATGAGGGGTTGGAGGGGGTGGTGAAGGTAGGGCAGTGGAGGGGAAGGGTAGCACCATCCGCCTACACCACCCTGCCTCTATGATAATGTTTCTGAATTGCATAAAAAACCGAAAATTTCGTAAATTATTCCTAAAATTCGGTTAAGGATAAGCTCTCGTTTCCCACTGGTAAATTTCATTTGAAGCTATATGTCATTCGCAACAGAATATTGGAATGAGTAGACAGTATATTTCTCAATAATGAATTGAAAGCCAGCATTTTCCCATAAAATATAAATAATAGATTAAAAATTCATATGTGCTGAACATGAGTTTCCCTTAATTACTGCGTAGTATACTACATCTGAGAAATTATTAAAATATAAGGAACAATTTATTCCTTGTGTAACTCATTTTCAGGTATGTAATACCAGCATGCAATTACCATTCTTGTCTTATTAAGTGCTATAGATGCAAATCCTATGTAACTCTTATTATATGGTAGTCAGCATATGATACTACTGCAGGAGATAAACATCTGGAACAGTAATAGTGTCAAGGTATGTATGTCCATGGAGCCATTTACTGCTGTCAGAATTGTTGAGAGTGCCTTGATAACAGTTTTCAGTGATATCTCTGCTCGAGAACAGCAAGATGGCGTAACATTCTGGATCAGAATCAAAGTGCGAAAGATTTGTTTTTCTGTGTGTAAAAGCAGCTACATACCACCCAACGAACATGACATGATGTTCACTGAGTAAAAAGTCGGTAACAGAAAAAAAGGGCACAGAAAATAAGTCGCAAACAGCGACAATAATTTCTTAAAGCATGCTGTAACATACAATAAATAAGATTAAAAAAAACCACTGATGATGATGATATTTGTCGCCGAAACTAAAATAGGATAAAGAAATAAACGGATAACAAGGTGTTTTGCATAAAGGCGGACTCAATTTGCCGATAGTACTGCTCATATATTCTAATCACCTACGTGAATGGTCGTTTTATTGGTAGTTCTCCCAATGATTTTAGAAATTCCGCTGGAATGTATCAATCCCAGCTTCCTTAGTTGTTTGTATATCTTCCAAACCTCTTTTGAAATTTGATTATCATATTGGATCTGCTATGTTTTCCCTATCGACTCCTGTTTCTTTTTCTATCACGTCGTGAGGTAAGTCGTCCCCTTGATAGAAGCCCTCAATGTACTCATCCACCTAGCTTCTCTCTCCTCTATATTTAGCAGTGCAAATTCGATTGCACTCTTAATGCTACCACTCCTGCTTTTCATTTCACTGAAGCTGTTTTTACTTTTCTATATGCTGAATTATCCCTTCCGAGAATCACTTCTTCCTCGATTTCTTCGCTTCATTTGTCTGATCGTTTTTGTACCACCAACGATCAGCTGATGTATCCATGGTTTTTTCACTCCTACCTTCTTTGTACTTACGTTTCTATTTCCATCTTCTGTGACTGCCCTTTTTAGAGATATCCATTCCTCTACATTCCCCTGCCTGCTGAGCTATTCCTTATTGCAGTTTCTAAAGCCTTAGAGAACTTCAAGCGTATCTCTTTATTCCTTACTACTTCTGCATCCCAGTTCTTTCTGACTTGTCTCTTAAACTTCATCCTTTTCTTCATCAATACTAAATTGTGATTTGAATCTATATTTGCTCCTGGGTACTCCTTACAATCGAATATCTGATTCCGAATCACTCCCTTACCATGATTCTGTCCAACTAAAGTCTTTCCGCATGTCTCCGCCTTTTCCAAATATAACTCCTCCTCTTGTGATCATTCAGCAGTATTCGCTATTATTAGCTGAAATTTATTGCAGAAATGAATTAATCTTTCTCCGCAATCATTCCTACTACGAAGGACATATTCTCGCGTAACCCTTTCTTCCACTTCTTCCCCTACAACTGTGT
Organism: Schistocerca cancellata; assembly: GCF_023864275.1. Taxonomy (NCBI): domain Eukaryota; kingdom Metazoa; phylum Arthropoda; class Insecta; order Orthoptera; family Acrididae; genus Schistocerca; species Schistocerca cancellata. The sequence goes on along the minus strand of NC_064630.1, from coordinate 688,207,605 downwards.
TCTAGTCCCAAATAACTATTAGATTTTAATTTCTCTTTACGTTCTGAGTTATCCGTTCAATATCCTCTTGTACTTTCTCTATCTATTCATCTTTGGCTTGGGACGACACTATGTATAACTGAACTATCTGAATTATAGTTGTCGGTGTTGGTTTGCTCTCGATTCTGATAAGAAAAATCCTATCCCTGAACTGTTGACAGTAATACACCCTCTGCCTTATGTTCTTGCTCATAAAACTCCAGTTATACCTTTCTGTACTGCTATTGATATTATCCTATACTTTGACCAGAATCTTTGTCTTCTTTCCATTTTACTTCACTGGACCCTACTATAGTTTGAGCCTTTGCATTTCCCTTTTCAGATTTTCTAGTTTCCCTACCACGTCCAGATTTCTAACATTCGACGCCTGAACTCGAAGAACGTTATCCTTTCGTTAGTTATTTAGTCTTTTTCTCGTGGTGACGACCCCCTCGGCAGTTCCCTCAGGAGATACGAAGGGGGCACTATTTCGGAATCTTTTGCCGATGGAGAGATCATTACGACACTTTTACAATTACAGGTCACATATCCTCTGGATACAAATTAAGACAGCTGTGGGTTTCTCACGTAATTTATCACTTTTTGCACCTATGCTGTTAGAAGTCCACATGAAGCTACACATCTCCGTATAACTGCCTGTCTTGAAGGTAAGGATCTCCATTACCAACCTTCAGGTTCACTACTGATTTGATTACTTCTCCAATTTTCGAGATATCTATCCTATTGTTCTACATTGCTTATAGCAACATATTTCCTCTGCAATGTTCACTGTTCTTGCGAACTTTATTGTTATTTGTGTACTGTATTTGTTGTCTAGTATGTACTGAGTAGCCAGTCTTATTAATCAAAACAAAATTCTATTGCTAACAGGTAAAGAACAGAATCCTTAAAAGAGACCTTAAAGTAATTGAAAAGAATGTAACTAAACTGATACTAGAAACATAGCAGCAACGTTGTTTAAACCATTGTAGGAATGTCCGTGCAACGGAAACCAACTTGCGCACTATGATAAAATATTTGAACATGTTCTAAGTAATGAGAATTTGTTTCACCAACCTGACAATTAAAAAAAGAAAAATAAATGTAACAAAATAGTTACTGAAAGAGAAAAATCTTTAAAAACAGCTAATCTTGCTAAAGTTTAGAGTTTTATCATACTAAGAAAAAAAGAAAACCTCCACAAGAGGAGCTGTTGAAATGTTACTGGAACGGACAAATGTCACACTTTATTTCTATTTCTGCAATGGCTGACTATGAAGAATCGAGCAACGAAGTTTAGCTTTAATGACTCAGCACATTTTTTTTATCCACCGAACATGAAGCCGTGGTGAGATCAAAACATAGGACTTGCCTCCCCTATGCCAGATCTATGTTCAGTCTGACTCCGGTGCTGTACAGCACGATGACAAACCAGAGCTAACACGGCGGAATAGAATGCTTACTTCCGCACAGCGACTCATACACAGCCCCTAAACCGGCAGGCTAACACTCTTCTTACTCTGAAGACCACACTGCAAAAAGTTAAGGTAAGTTCTCTGACAGAACAGATAGCACACATGAAGTTGCACGTAGTATCTCTTGGCCATCACTGAACAATCTGCCAGCAGAACTCCATCAGTCTCACTTTCCCGTCCGAACATCGAGACGGTCCGTGTCTGATCCCTTCAAACCTGTGCGTGCTACCCCCACCACCTAACGGCGTGGCAGACATAGCGCACAAGCAGTAAATTCTCTGCAGTGTACACCGCCAGTCTCACGACGTACGTTTCACACTTGTCACACATCATGTTAGAGCTTCGATACGAAAAGTTTCTGTATTTTCTGCCCTCACAATTAGTAAAGAAGCAATAACTACATACCTAAAAACGCATTATATTGTATTAAAGTAGTGTAATGAGCAACATGTTCCACTAATTCAAAAATGTTAATGTATATTTCAGCCGGGTATTTAGTTGGAAGTGAATAGCTTGCTCACGCTATGATCACGTGCCATAAGCCTGCCATCGTTTCCACATTTCAACGTACATCACTCGAGCCTGTCTTTTATCATGTTAACGATGTCCGATCATTATTACTGTAATCTTGCAAACCATTCCTTGCAGTGGAACCTAACATAAAACTCGGTCTTGCGTCTCCGAGATTTGCCACTTTCCAGCGACTTCTGCGCCAGGTGATCCAGTTTCATAAAGATAACAGGCATTTAATCAGTTGAAGATATCAGATGAACCAGGAAAATTTTACTTCGACTCATAAATTCTAAAGCTTACGTTTTCATGATTTTATTATTCTCCTGATGTCGACAATGTGCTATGACCTTGTCTCGTGAACGTTTTATTTCTGACTGTAAAACATTTAAAGAACCCTCACTGGCCTTAAACGAAGCAGCATTACACTGGCGACTCAGTGACTGTACCTGATGTTCATTTGTATATGGTTCAAATGGCTCTGAGCACTATGCGACTTAACTTCTGAGGTCATCAGTCACCTAGAACTTAGAACTACTTAAACCTAACTAACCTAAGGACACCAGACACATCCATGCCCGAGGCAGGATTCGAACCTGCGACCGTAGCGGTCGCCCGGGTCCAGACTGTAGCGCCTAGAACCGCACGGCCACACCGGCCGGCTCATTTGTATACATTTAATTGGTAATCATTTTCTTGTGTTTGCTTTATGTATCTTCAAAATTAATGATAATGGAAATGATAATGGAAAACAGCTAAAGAACTATCTAATTATAAAAAGGAAATTAAAATCAACAACTGTAATTCCAAAATATTCACGAGTAAAAAAAAATTTTTCAAAACATTATTTACAGCAATCTACTTTACGTCTTAATATAAAAGGTAAGGGCAATTTGTTTTTATTTTACTTTGCCCATGCATACAGCAGGTTCTTATGGACAGTTATAGTCTCTCAGTGGCCAATTTCTATTTGGTATTTGAGTATTTTAAAGCGTTTGTTATAGTTAATTAGTTTTAACAATAGTAAAAAATTTGGTCTGTGCAAGACGGCTCACTTTGCCTCGCGAGACAGGTGCAGTACTTCTTTACTGTTTCAAAAAAAAAAAAAAAAAATCGTTTTTCCAGAACGTTCATGCTCATTAATAGTGCTCCCTCCGTTGATATTAAATTGGGTTACGTGATTTGGTAACATTAGGGTAGCCCACAAAAATGGAAACTGAAAACCGAGAGCTAGAATCGAATGCCAGTGAAAGTGATTTCACTAATGCAGCCATTGAGAATGCTGACGCCTCAGCGCTTTAATTGGGATCTAACGCTGAGAGCCAAATAATTAATCGAGCTACTAGCCCCAAGCAATATCCATCTACTGCATTGTGTCGTAACTTAGAAGAGATAATAAAAGCAAACGCAGAAAAGTTGCCACTAACGTTAAATGAAAACTCGACACGATCGTCATCCGAGATGTCATCCAAACATAAAGAATTACATAATGAGATGTCATACAAACAATACGAATTGCATAATTAGATCAAATCTAATGTCACAACATAAAGACATGCCTTCTACATTGAAAAATTTGTTGACGCAGTAGGGTGCTTTGACATATGAGATTACAGCATTTAGAACTATATATCAAAGCATATCTGATGCAATACGTCAGTTATCTGACAAACAGGCACAAATGCAGGAGTCTTGTCTAAGCCAGATACAAAAGTAAATAATTTTACTGGTGAGCAGGAGACTAAGGAAAAAATTTAGTTTGATGCACAAGGATTAAGTTTTCCCAGGGATTTTTCTGAGTGGTTTCAAGTACGGAAACAAACATAAATGAAAGATCAGACGCATAACTACCTCGTGTTGTTCATCATTCAGCTACTATGACGTTATCTTAGAAAGACGTTTCGGAAGAAGTAGTTGAGACCGATGTAAACCCATTTGAAACTGCGTTAAGTCAAGATTTACGAGAGTAACTAGATAGTGTCACATCACACATGATATGCTGCCCTTTGTTGTTCGAATCAGTAGTGAATATACTAATCCTACTCCACCTGATGAAATTTGTAAAAACGAGAAAAATCTGGCAGGTCTGTCAAAGAAGTATACAGGGTGGCGTAAACACATACAGTTGAAAGTACACGATACTAGAAGCAAAAAAGTTTGAGTAAACGTAGAGTCGAAAGTGTATACCTTAAGAGCTACGATCAATTTTTCATCTTCGATACTATGAAGCAAATCTCTTCTACAGCAAGCTCTTTGCTTTCCATATTTTGGGAAATGGTAATGTGGACCAAAACAAGAAACAAATGTTCTGAAAACAGGTGTTCTAAAATGCATACCTTAATAGCTCTGAGCATATGCTCATCTTCGATACTTGGAAACACAACGCTTCTAATGAACTATTGCTCATAATTTTTAAGGTACGCATTTTAGAGCAAATGTTTTCTGGAGATTTTTCTTGTTTTGGTCCATACTATTACTTCCCAAAATGTGGAATGCAAAAAGCTTGCAGTAGAAGAGATTTGCTTCACAGTATCTAAGATGAAAAGCCGACCAGTGTGGCCGAGCGGTACTAGGCGCATCAGCCTGGAACCGCACGACCACTACGGTCGCAGGTTCGAATCCTGCCTCGGGCATTGATGCGTGTGATGTCCTTAGGTTAGTTAGGTTTAAGTAGTTCTAAGTTCTAGGGGACTGATGACACCATATGTTAAGTCCCACAGTGCTCAGAGCCATTTGAACCATTTGAAGATGAAAAATTGTTTGTAGCCCTTATGGTATGCATTTTCGACACTATGTTTATTGAGACTGTTTTGCTTCTAGTATCGTGTACTTTCAACTGAGTGCGTTTACGCCATTAATTATACACCATTTATATCCTGTGGAGTGGAGCAGCACCTTTATTCGATTTTATCAGGTGAATACTCGTTTAACAACTAATAGTTTCAAGTTTCCTCTGTGGATATGATTGACAATAATGGCAATAACAACAGTGGCGCACTTACTCTTCTCTGAGATTTTAGTCACGGTATATCAAAAGACTGTCCTAACAATCCTGTGACACAGCCGGCCACACATCCCTTACCAAACGCGCCGCGTGCTGAATGTGGTCCAGTAAATTTTAGAGCGAGAGATACGAATACGGTTACTATCATTGTGATGCAGGACAATGGCAAACCTGTGACAATGACAATCAGTGGGATTTCCACCCTGGAAACCACAGTCCCTTAAACCTAAGAAATACGCAGACGCAAGATAATCACGTATGAAACCGTATTAGTTGATATAAACTGCCGAACACCAAACCGCACTGAACATTACTGAGGTGCTGGAACAGCCTCGCCCCACAACGATACGTTCAGCAAACTAATATTGTTAACTGTATGCAGTGGGGTGGCGTAGGGGCAAAGTACATAATTCAGTGAATATATTACGATACAACAATGATACCGACGTTATAGGCAGAGTAACTACTGTCCAATACAGATGTGTGATCATAGAAAATAATGTGTTCAAACAACTGTACATGATGTTATAGGAATGTACTGAACACAGTTGTTCCGGATGTGGGTGCTGTGCTGAATGTTACATCAGACAGTTTTGTAAGATTCATGAGATCACTAGGATACCAACACCACCTATACAGAACTGTAAGATGATTTGAGTAGTTGGTGTCAGATCGAAAAACGTCAAAATGCAGAGGCAAGTGAGTAACGTAATAGGAAATGAAACGATAATATGCACATATCTAACTGTAAGTGGGTTGACTGCAGCATTCTTTTACAGAGGGTGATTTTGTCCAATGAACAGACAATGTTGTCCTTGCCTACTTAAACTTTGATTCATTAAGCACCCGAAGTTTCACGAAATTAGGCCAGAGTAGTAAAAGATACTACTTTGTTGATTATAAGTTTATTTTTGTATTGGATTATAGATATAATTCCTACAGATAGATGCATATAAATTGTTTATAAGCAGTTTAACTGTGTTTCACTTTATTAAAAATGTTGCGATCAATGAGGGTGACACAAAAGCACATACTGTAAACAATATGTACTGACGAACTGTGATATTTGTGGATCAGTTTCCAAAAGGTTATTGTGTTAATGAGTGCGCGATGTAGGTATGGAACACTGATGAACTTATATGTTGAAAATTGCAGGATCAGGCTGTGTTAGGATGTGCTGAAGTTGACAACAAAAGCAAAAACGCCAACACCAGCTCTATGAAGAAATTTACTTTTACTTGATATGAACTCATCAACTTGCTTTCCACTTGTGGCGTGGTGCAAGAAGATGCAGTTTTCTTGATGTGATGTGGGACGGTTTTACACACACTTTCGCACACGCAAAGGAACTCGGATGCTCGATGCACAACCAACACAGTGGCACAGTGATGAGATTAACTGTTGTGAGCGCCATGTGCCTGACGTGATTATAGTTGTGAAGTACTGTGCATGCCGTCGTTATTGGTTTGAACTGTATTTTCAAAACAATGAAAACTTGCCGTACAGAGGAAAATAAAGCACTGCTCCATTTAATGTATTTAATTTATTCTTTGTCACTTCTAATTGTGTGAAATTTTTACTTGTATGTTAGCAGAAGCCTTTTTTCAGTACTACGGATGCAGGTCGTGCTTTTACTTAGTAGGAATTCTGTTGTAAAATTGTTGCACGTAATGTGATAACTGTGGACCATCTGACGGCATCAGGAGGCACAACCTGAGGTACGACGGTGTGACCTACCTGTATCCGGCCGTCAACCTCTGTCCGGATCCTGGCTACAGAGATGAATTCCCAAGATCGCCTACACCATGTCCTTGGGTCCATCGTACCTTGTAATCCTCTACAAAAAAACCATTCAGTTATCAACACCATTCAGCATCTTCTGATATCGGACATTTATTATAACAAAACGCAAACAGTAACAGTCATTTCACTGCACGTATTCTAGGTATTATATGTCGTTCATAAGATGTTATCTGTAAGAATCAATGAAAAAGAAAAATAGTAATGAGGATATTAACCGAAAGTTTATGTACGTATACATATTAATCACAATAACTGAAAGTTTTCCTAACGAATTTGAGAGGTGTAAAGAGAGACCGCAAAACGCGTATGAAATGACAATCCTGTTGGGCACTACGTTATGAAATTGCTTTATCAGTAACAATACTTAACAGTATTAGTATCCGTAATCTATTCTGCACCGCTCTCACTGCTCATCGCTTGATAACATCTCTAACTCTTTAGATTATTAATGTCTGATAGCCACGGCCAGCCGGTGTGGCCGAGTTGTGCTAGGCGCTACAGTCTGACACCGCGCGACCGCTACGGTCGCAGGTTCAAATCCTGCCTCGGGCATGGATGTGGGTGATGTCCTTAGGTTAGTTAGGCTTAAATAGTTCTAAGTTAAAGGGACTGGTGGCCTCAGATGTTAAGTCCCATAGTGCTCAGAGCCATTTGAAACATTTTTGATAGCTACGTCGAAGTTTTCTCACGTTTCTTGCTGACTACGCCTAAATAGGAGAGAAAACATTTACTTAAATAGTCCCGAGTACAGCTAAAATTTAGACTAAGTCACGAATTCTGATACCTTGAGCAGTCTGGTATGATCAAACGGCATACCTGAATGTCATGACAAGGAAACCCATTCTCTCTTATTAATTATCTGAATCTGTTTGCAAATAAATAAATTATTTATTGTTTACCTACAACCAAACACCAGTTTAGCCAAGTAAATTCACATTCCTTGACCTGTAACTACGATATTACAATTATTATATTTCAACGATGAGCACCTTACTGAAACATGATTGAATGGTGCTTCCAAAATCTGTGACAGATATTGTCTCTTCCATTCAAGGGAGCGATATAAGAAGCAATTATGTCTCCATGTCAAAGACAGATTCGATAAGAAATTTACCTTTTGTGCATATTCAGCTCTCTGAAATTTTCGTTCTGCTACTGTCTTTAAATGCAAAATCTGTTTGCAATTCACTCCTGGGTTTCTTCCGTTTGTAGCTTCCAGACGAGAAGGTTCTGTATATGTTGTTACCGCAATTACTAATTAAATAATAACTAAATGCTTCAGAAATGCATTATAGTTTGTTTAAAGTAGTGTAATCAGCATCATGCTCCACTAAGCCAAAAACTTTTATGTATTTTCAGCCTGTTAATTAGTTGGAAGTGATTGGTTTGCTGGCACAACGATGGTGTGCCATCTTTTCGAAATTTCAACGTACATCATTCGTGGCTGCAGTTAATCGTGGTAATGAAGTCCGATCATTATTACTGTTAAGTTTCGAGTCATTCCTTGGCTTGAAACCTAACAAAGAACTCTGTCTTGCTTCACCAATATATTCCGCTTACCAAGGATGATTCAGCTTCATAAAGATAACCGGTTTTTAAACAATTCAAGAAATGAGACGAAGCAGGAGAATTTTACTACAACTCATTAATTCTAAAGCTTACGTTATCACGATTTTGTTTTTCGCTTGCTGACGTCAATGTGGTGTAACGGAACATTTTACTTCTGATTCGAAAACATTTTAAAAGACCCACACCGGATGGAACATGGCACACTATTTGTATTCTGGAACGCAAACATGGTATACAGTTAACGAATTTTACCCACATGTGGAAGTTAAAATGTGTTTCTCTCAGCGGTTCGTTTGTTATTTCTCTTCCACGTGTCATTGCAAAAGCTCCCACAAAAAGTTTCATTACCCATCGATCACTAGTATGTCATGGAGGCACTCTCAAGTAGCGAAAGTTTAATTGTAATTACTTCGTATTTCGATACACCTCCGTTTATAGTATATAGCTGTCTAAGCGCCAGTATTTCACGTTTTTAACCATCTACGCCTCCAGTACTCTGTCTATTTGAAAGATGGAAAGATAAATGTCTTATGCAGGCTCACATATATCTACGGAAAAGAATAGCAACACCACGAACGAGTTGCGCGACATAAAAGAAAGTTGATAGGTGTGTTTCTACATCTCTGAAATATAATATCTATTGAAACTTCCTGGCAGATTAAAACTGTGTGCCCGACCGAGACTCGAACTCGGGACCTTTGCCTTTCGCGGGCAAGTGCTCTACCATCTGAGCTACCGAAGCACGACTCACGCCCGGTCCTCATAGCTTTACTTCTGCCAGTATCTCGTCTCCTACCTTCCAAACTTTATTGAAGTTCTCCTGAGAACCTTGCAGAACTAGCACTCTGTCTCCGCAGTATCCTTTCTTTCAGGAGTGCTGGTTCTGCAAGGTTCGCAGGAGAGCTTCTGTAAAGTTTGGAAGGTAGGAGACGAGATACTGGCAGAAGTAAAGCTGTGAGGACCGGCCGTGAGTCGTGCTTCGGTGGCTCAGATGGTCCAGTCCGGCTTTCGCCGCCGTGCAGTGCGGACGTGTTGTTGTTTCCGCCTGCGGAGCGCGCGCGCTCGCTGTTGTTTACATTTCAGCGGCCGTCACTTACGTGTCGCTTACGTGCATTAGAACCATGGCCAACCGTTTTCGAAAATCAACTTTACGATTCAACTTCTGCAACGACTACGCACGACCAAAGGCCTTGGAAGTGGAACGCTTCCTACGCGACGTTGCTAAGATCCCATTTTTTGACATCTTGGGCATCCATTTGTCCATATTAAGCAGTACTGTGTACGTCAAAGTCGTCAATGACGCGGTATGTGAAAGAATACTTCGCGACACCAAACATGGATTACGCTTTTGGCTCGCCGACGGCAACGTCGGAGCGGTCACTGTCGACCATGCCGGCTTAGGAATGCGCACCATACCAGTTTTCGAACTCCCGTTCGAGCTTCCGGCGGAAGACGTTATCGCGGCTTTCCGCTCCTATGGCACTGTACATGGCCACACTGCCGAACGCTGGGCGCAATTCCAAACGTACCCCATTCTTAACGGTGTACGGCAGATCACCATCGACCTCCATCGCCACGTGCCATCTTACCTGCAAATTAGCGGGTGCCGCGCGGTTGTCATATACGACGGCCAACCCAAGACCTGTTCCGGGTGCGGCAAAGAAGGCCACCTCAGATCTGAGTGTCTTCAGCGACGAATCACCCAATTGCCAGCCACTACCGTGGCACCTCCGGCTCCGACGACGGTTTTACCGATCACCTACGCATCGGCGCTCTCTTCTCCTCCCACCGGCCGCCGCCCATCGGACCACGCACCGGTGACCCAGCTGCTACGGATACCGCTGGGGCCGACGCGTCGCGCTCAAAGCCTGACGCTACTCCGGCGCCACTACCAACAGCGACGAATTCCGACACCCACCCGCCTGCACATATGGACGCCCCTTCATTTGACGTTCCCGCGACGGCCTTCCTCTCAGAGCGACGCGACTCCCTTCCGTTTTCCAACACGGAGGGACGAACCCGCAAACAACGTTCACCTAAGAGGCGCAAGAGGAGGCGTCGTACGGTCTCGGAACGAGACGGATCACCTCCCACTGATGATCCAGAGGCCGTCCGACCCGACGAGGCCTCGGAGAACCTACACGACGATACGAATGACGACAACCCGACGTCGACTGTGGATACGTCGATGCCTACTCTACTGGCTCGCTCAGGTGCTCCTGAACCAATGGACTCCACCGATGCGACTGCCGCCGAGACGTCCTCCGCCCCTACGACCGACGTGGAACGTACGACCATCACAACGACAACGCCTTCAATGGTGTGGAGTGAGGACGTCGATGAGGACCCGGACCACACGCTGGGGACATAGTTACCCCAGACGGAAGCATCGTTACGCCGCTGATAATGCCATCAGGTGGCGTACGGCACGATTCACCGTTGCCTCGCCCCTCTTCATCCTCCGCCGGTGGAATTCCCCTCCACGGCGGGGTACGGCTCCAAAGCTACCGAACAGCGACGATCAACACTAACACCATTAGCTCACCCGTGAAACTTCAACTGCTGCGAGAGATGATATGGGCGTCGGACGTCGATATCGCACTACTACAGGAAGTACACCTGGCCACACTTCCAGACGTCGCGGGACATAACACTTATCCTTCTCCTGGTGACCACCTGGGACGCGGCGTAGCCATCTACGCCAGAGAAGGCATTCCAGTGGCTGATATCACGTACCTTCCATCTGCCAGAGGCATGGCCGTCACCGTCATGGGGACGCGTATCGTCAAAATTTACGCTCCGTCAGGCTCCACCCGCCGACGCGACAGGGCACTCTTCTATTCAGAAGAAATCGCTCCTTTGTTTCTTGGACGCTGCGACCATTATTTGCTTGGGGGTGATTTTAATTGTGTCTTGCACCCTAAAGATCAAGTGCCCCACTACAACACCTGTCAAGAACTGCGTCTTGTCGTCCGAGATCTGTTGCTCCGCGACACTTGGGAAGTTCGGCACGGCGACGCGCTTGGACTTACTTACCAGACGAGTCACTCAGCGAGCCGCCTTGATAGAATTTACGTCTCTCGGGAACTCACACCTGCAGTCCAAGGTGCAGAACTTTGGCCCCTGGCCTTTTCGGACCACTGTGCCTACATCTGCAACATTCTCTTCCCCAAGCAAGTGGTCTGGCATAGTCGTGCACCGTGGAAGCTAAACACCTCCCATCTTCATGATCCCGAATGTCTTCAACGTGTTACCGAGACATGGGCCACCTGTGAACGTCGCTTACCTAAATACTGCACGACCCTGACCTGGTGGCTGGAATGTGCCAAACCTGCCATTCGACGTACTTTTATTCAGTATGGAAAGGAAGTTGCTATGTGGCGCCGGCACACTACCGACTGTTTCTACGCCGTTCTCCGCGACCTGGACGCCCAGCCGCCCACCCCCGACACCCAGAGGGAACGCAGCAGGATTAAGGCGCAAATTGTAACTTTGACACGCCGCAGACTGCAGGGGGCTATGGTGCGAACCCGATGTCAAGATTCGGCCGACCAAGAACATCCGACCATGCATCATATCGCCTCCGATAGGAAACATCGACGACAACAACTCATCACCGAGATCACCACCTGTCGCGGCCAGCACGTCACTTGCCAGGCCGAAATCGTCAGTGCCTTTGTCGACCACTACCGCACAATGTACCAGGAGGAGACTACCAACAACCACGCTGAGGAGTCTGTGTTACCACACGTAACTCGCACCCTCACCAGCGACGAAGCGGACGAGCTGATGGAGCCCATTACGCGTGACGAAATCCACGATGCAATCAAAAAAGGTGCTCTGAATAAGTCACCTGGTGTCGACGGATTGCCGATAGAATTTTATCGCGCTTTCTTCACACTAATGGCGTCACGGTGGACAACGATGTTTCATGAACTGCTGACGATGGAGAACGCTGTACCGCCGTCCTTCGTCACGGGAATTATTATACCCATCCACAAACCGACACCAGGTGTGACGACAGCACATTACCGTCCCCTGACTCTGCTTAACGCAGACTGTAAAATTTTTACACGCCTACTGGCAACGCGATGCCGCAAGATCCTGCCTAGCATTCTATCCCCGGAACAGACAACTCCGGGCGGCTCAGTTAATATACAAACGGCCACAGGAGAATGTCGCGATTTAATTGCACCGGCAGCGGCGTGCAGACACCGCGCCGCAGTGGTTGCCATTGAGTTTGACAGCGCATTCGACAAAGTGCGGCATCTTTTTCTGTTCTCAGTGATGAACCGCATGGGTTTTCCACCAGCCTTTATCGACGTGATCCGGCGCCTGTACGGCACCGTCGAATCGCTGATTCAAGTTAATGGCCGTGTGGCGGGACCAGTGGCGATCCGGCGTTCCGTAAGGCAAGGCTGCCCACTTTCGACCCTACTCTATGCCATAAGCCTGGAGCCACTCATCGGGAATCTGACGAGCCACCTTTCTGGTCTCACTTTGCGACAGCACAGTTTTCGATGTCGTGCGTATGCGGACGACCTTCTCCTCTTGATCCGCTCACGGAGTGAAACAAACACGGTACTTGATTTGATATCAACGTACGGCACTGCAGCGGGCAGTAACATGAATGTGGCTAAATCCGCGGCGATGGCCATTGGACGCGGCCTCTCACACGACGACTTAGCACCTCTGCCGTGTGTACAAAAACTACGATACCTTGGTATCATTTTCACCTCCACCGTACGCCGCCCCGCTGCCATGAATTTTCGGCGTGCACTCCAAACTATCCGCACGACGACTCGATTCTTTACAACGTGTCCAATACCTCAATCAACATGTGGCGGCCAGAATGGTCCACATCGCACAGGTTCTCCCGCTGCCATCAACTATTGGACGCAGCCTCCAGGCTGCCCTCGGATACTTCCTTACGGCCGGTACGCTCTTTGAGGTCCGCTACGACACGCTCACCCTTCCCCCGCGAGCGGGGGGCCTCGGCCTTGTCAATGTGCGACTCCGCGCGGCGTCCTTGTACATGTCCACCATGCACAAGCAGTGGCACGGGGGCACCTCCCTTACGCGCAGCTTGCTGGACATTCTTGTGCCCGCGACCATAACACAACCAGTACCAGTCGGACACATCAAGCACCATCTGACGCACATTTCTGATTTCATCGTCGACTTCAGTTATGCTCACACACACTTACCGACCACGCGTTCTCCTCGACCTAAAGATTTTTACACCCCACTCCTTCGTTCCATATCCAGCAACAATATCGAACTGCGACATCCGTCCACGCGGTGGCCAACGGTTTGGCGTCACATCCACCAGCCTTTTCTTCCCTCCAACGTCCGGGCAACATGGTACCAAGTCGCAAATGAAAAATTCGCCACAAATCATCGTCTTCACGCCATCGGACTAAAGGACTCTCCACTTTGTTCCATTTGCCACCTCGTGGATGACGATGTCCATCAACTGACTTGTGCTGCCACCAGTGACGTCTGGAAACTTGCCCGACAGTTCGTTGCCTTTTACCTCCGCGTTCCGCCGGACTCGATTGACCCATGGACTTTTATCCATCCTGAGAATACTTATTTCCCCGCCTCCAAAAATCATGCGATTGTATGGGTCAAGGGATGGACGATCACCTACATGTATAATGATGGCGACAAATCACGCCTTGATTTCTGGCAGTACTTACAAACCGCCCACAATTAAGTCGAACACCGACCGCGCTACCGCGCCTTCTTCGCCAATTACCTACATGCGATCTTTACTTCACCCCCGCTCAGTTGGGTGGTGCCACACGCCGACAGCACTCCCGCCCCCCCCCCCCCCCCCTCCGTGCTGACATCTGAGACTCCCCGCGCTACTTTCTACATTGTAGCCAACAGTGGAGTAGGCGCATGGACACGCGCCTCCTTTCTTTAATGCACTACCCCAGAAAACACTGGTCTTTCCCTCACTCCACTGTATATAGCTTCACATCTCTTAGATTACATCAGAATTATTATTCTTACACCTTGTTCAGAAAAAAAATTGCTCGCCTTGTACGAGTATAATGTCTTGTGTTATTTTCGCCGGAAGGATGGCATTTCTGTTGTATTTAAGTTTGTACCAATAAAGATCTTTTTTTTTCATTTACCCTTTTCCTGGTGAAAAAAAAATAAAAATAAAACAAAAATAAATCAAAAAGCTACTTGAGGGAGTGATTCAGGGACGGGAGGGGGGAGACATCGCGGCCAGGACTCGGGTTTCGACCCCTGCCCGCCTTGTCTCCACCTACTCATAACTGAACACTCTTAACCTTAAAAAAAAAATTTATAAAAAATAAAATAAAATAAATAAAAATGTAAAAAATGGTTAGTGTAGAAAAAAGAAAGAAAAGAAAAAAAGATGGTAGAGCACTTGCCCGCGAAAGGCAAAGGTCCCGAGTTCGAGTCTCGGTCGGGCACACAGTTTTAATCTGCCAGGAAGTTTCATATCAGCGCACTCTCCGCTGCAGAGTGAAAATCTCATTCTGGATAGTATCTATTGTTTTCACGCGAGTCTCTTTAAGAGTGGCGCAATAGCGCCGCTATGAGGCTGCAGATCAGGCTTGCTTTAAATACACGTAGTGACGATCGTGAACGTGAGTCACCTTTTAGATTGAATGTGGTGAGGTGATGTTTATCAAGAATACCTCTAAGGCTAAGACGCCATTATCAACATCTCACATCGTGTAGGGCCCCCGAGAGCGCGCGGAAGTGCCGCAGCACGACGGAGCATGGAGTCGACTAACGTCTGAAATAGTGCTGGGGGGAACTGACACCATGAATCCTGCAGGGCTTTCCATAAATCTGTAAGAGTACGAGGGGACAGCTTGAACGAGGCCGCGTAATAGCGCTACGAGAAAGAGGATGTTCTATTTGCGATATTGCATAAAGACTTGCCAGAAATGTAGCCTGAGACGTGCGTGGCTCGTGTTCCCGCCATCATGTATTTTACACCCTGTTCTTAACGTACTTCCACCTCATTACGTTAATTTAAATTACTGCTGTCACTGAGTTGCTGCTTTGTCTGACTGTGACCGGTGCTAGCAGCGCGTACCGATATAGCCCCTCTCGTAGTATCTTTGATCGACTACTATTACAGGGTTATTACAAATGATTGAAGCGATTTCACAGCTCTACAATAACTTTATTATTTGAGATATTTTCGCAATGCTTTGCACACACATACAAAAACTCAAAGTTTTTCTAGGCATTCACAAATGTTCGATATGTGCCCCTTTAGTGATTCGGCAGACATCAAGCCGATAATCAAGTTCCTCTTACACTCGGCGCAGCATGCCCCATCAATGAGTTCGAAAGCATCGTTGATGCGAGCTCGCAGTTCTGGCACGTGTCTTGGTAGAGGAGGTTTAAACACTGAATCTTTCACATAACCCCACAGAAAGAAATCGCATGGGGTTAAGTCGGGAGAGCGGGGAGGCCATGACATGAATTGCTGATCATGATGTCCACCACAACCGATCCATCGGTTTTCCAATCTCCTGTTTAAGAAATGCCGAACATCACGATGTAAGTGCGATGGAGCACCATCCTGTTGAAAGATGAAGTCGGCGCTGTCGGTCTCCAGTTGTGGCATGAGCCAATTTTCCAGCATGTCCAGATACACGTGTCCTGTAACGTTTTTTTTCGCAGAAGAAAAAGGGGCCGTAAATTTTAAACCGTGAGATTGCACAAAACACGTTAACTTTTGGTGAATTGCGTATTTGCTGCACGAATGCGTGAGGATTCTTTACCGCACAGATTTGCACATTGTGTCTGTTCACTTCACCATTAAGAAAAAATGTTGCTTCATCACTGAAAACAAGTTTCGCACTGAATGCATCCTCTTCCATGAGCTGTTGCAACCGCGCCGAAAATTCAAAGCGTTTGACTTTGTCATCAGGTGTCAGGGCTTGTAGCAATTGTAAACGGCAAGGTTTCTGCTTTAGCCTTTTCCGTAAGATTTTCCAAACCGTCGGCTGTGGTACGTTTAGCTCCATGCTTGCTTTATTCGTCGACTTCCGCGGGTTACGCGTGAAACTTGCCCGCACGCGTTCAACCGTTTCTTCGCTCACTGCAGGCCGACCCGTTGATTTCCCCTTACAGAGGCATCCAGAAGCTTTAAACTGTGCATACCATCACCGAATGGAGTTAGCAGTTGGTGGATCTTTGTTGAACTTCGTCCTGAAGTGTCGTTGCACTGTTGTAACTGACCGATTGCATTTCAAGCACGACGTACGCTTTGTCGGCTCCTGTCGCCATTTTGTCTCACTGCGCTCTCGAGCGCTCTGGCGGCAGAAACCTGAAGTGCGGCTTCAGCCGAACAAAACTTTATGAGTTTTTCTACGTATCTGTAGTGTGTCGTGACCATATGTCAATGAAAGGAGCTACAGTGAATTTATGAAATCGCTTCAATCATTTGTAATAGCCCTGTACTTCCCGGTCGTTGTCTGTAGTAAGCCAGTTCGGGTTGCGAGTTCGGGTCGCGACTTCGGGCTGCCAGTCAGTTGGAACGCATCTGGAGCGCAGTCCGGACCCGCCGGTCCGGGAGTTGCAATGCGGCACTAGTGCAGTCGGGTGGAGCAGCAGTGAGGTCTGCGTTGACTTTGGCTCGCCCGACGTTTGCCGCCAGGCATCACTTGAGCCGAGCCACGGTCTTGGTGGATCGTCTGTCGGTCGTCCTACCAGACGACACGTTTTGGCTCGCTGATCGTTCATGAGTCGGCTGTGTGTGTGTGTGTGTGAATCGACTCCCGATTTGTCTTCGTGCGTGCTTAGTGACTGTTGGGTATCGTTCAGGTCTCCATGCAAGTGTTTTTCAACTTGTGTCTGTCGTTGGCGTTACTTCCACTGACGACAATTTAGGTGTCGTCGGCCTTCTGAGGGGAGTCGGTCGGTTACTGCGCTCCAGGGAAGTTATCTTCGCGCGGTGCAGTCGGCTTGGTCCGCAATGTGGGAGCATGTGTGTAGCTGTCTGATCGCTACGATCTTCGTGGTTCACCGACTTAGGACGTCAAAGTCGAGTAGTGGTTTCGACTACCCAAGCCACGTGCATTCGTGTTGCGGTTCGTTTCTGTGGTTCGATGTTGGGGAGGTTTTCCTGTGAGCAACACCGAGCATTTCTATTCCTGAGATTTAGCCGCAATGCGGCGCACTTAACTATATTGGTTGACTACAATTCTACTGCACCAGCGAAATTTTCCGCCCTGTGGCCGTTAGTGTTCCGGTTACCTGCCCTGACCACTAACGTAATTTCAGGCAGCGAACTTTCCTCACCTGTTGTCACTGTCCAAATGGTGTGTAGTTTTGACAGCTAATACGTATTTCATATAGGATAATCACGTTCGTAACCTTTTGTGTTTGAGTTCTCATATACTGATTGGTGACAAGCAAGTCGTTGTGTCGGTCGGTCCACGGCTGTCCCCTGGTTGGGTTCCAGCTGATCAAGTGTAGTTGGGCTCAACGCATGTCTCACGTAAGTAAACGAGGGCAGATCGACCTCCCTGGAGGCTTCTGAGTGCCGTTTTCTTTATTATCCTTCTCACCGGTGTTTAATTGTCTGTTAATAAATTATCATAGCCAACCATTTAAAAATTCTTGTTTTTACTGCACTTTATGTATTTTGAGTTTTAAAAATCAATTGTGGGCCTTAAGCCGCTTAAAAACCTTATTATTGAAATAACGCTTTAAGCAAAAACATTCCGGCCTTCTGGGTTAAAAGATTAGGGTAATATATTTTAAAACTTTCAAATTTAATTGTGGCCCTCAGCCGCTTGTATTGCACGTTGCATATGTTTGTTCTATCTGCTTTTGCCGTGAGGCTTTCCATCCTAGCGGTGGTACCATATGTATTTTAATTATTTTATTTGCTATTTTAACTGCAAATTTTATTTGTTGACTTTTATGATTCCTGTTTGGAGGCCCTCAGCCATGAAATAATTGCCTTTTTGAAACTCGTAGTTCTAAAGGTTCGGCTATGTGCCGTTTTGGTTTAAAGGTGTTATTAAATTATAATAAATTACAATTTTGAGTCAACCTGACGGACATTTTATTTGGCCCTTTCCACAATCCTAATCACCTGTTCTGCCCTGCGGGTTTAGCGCGCGTCTCATGGCCAACGTACCTGATTGCTGGCAGCGGTGGTCACGGCAACGTACGGTCGTAAGAAGACGGGGATCCGGACAGCCACTTCGCACTGCCGAGAGGGAAGTCCATCGTGTTCGGCGTATGGTTCTGGCGCATGGTACTGCATGGGCAGCAGCAACTGGAGCAGTAGTCGGCACGACAGTGACACAACGAACTGTTACAAACCAATTACAAGTACTAGGTGCATTCAAGTTCTGAGGCCTCCGATTTTTTTCCTCCGGACTGGAAAGAGATAGAAACATGCGCATTGTTTTAAAATGAGGCAGCGTTCATTGTCAATACGTCCCAGAGATGGCAGCACCGTACGGCACATGGAATTTTACCGCCAGCGGCGAGAATGAGAACTGTTTTAAATACTTAACATGGCGACGTTTTCCTTAGTTGAACAGCATGCAATCATTCGTTTTCTGAATTTGCGTGGTGTGAAACCAATTGAAATTCATCGACAGATGAAGGAGACATATGGTGATGGAGTTATGGATGTGTCGAAAGTGCGTTCGTGGGTGCGACAGTTTAATGAAGGCAGAACATCGTGTGACAACAAACCGAAACAACCTCGGGCTCGCACAAGCCGGTCTGACGACATGATCGAGAAAGTGGAGAGAATTGTTTTGGGGGATTGCCGAATGACTGTTGAACAGATCGCCTCCAGGGTTGGCATTTCTGTGGGTTCTGTGCACACAATCCTGCATGACGACCTGAAAATGCGAAAAGTGTCGTCCAGGTGGGTGCCAAGAATTCTGACGGACGACCACATGGCTGCCCATGTGGCATATTGCCAAGCAATTGTTGATGCGCAACGACAACATGAATGGAACTTTCTTTTCGTCGGTTGTGACAATGGATGAGACGTGGATGCCATTTTTCAATCCAGAAACAAAGCGCCAGTCAGCTCAATGGAAGCACACAGATTCAACGCCACCAAAAAAATTTCAGGTAACCGCCAGTGCTGAAAAAATGATGGTGTCCATGTTCTGGGTCAGCGAGGGCGTAATCCTTACTCATTGTGTTCCAAAGGACGCTACGGTAACAGGTGCATGCTACGAAAATGTTTTGAAGAACAAATTCCTTCCTGCACTGCAACAAAAACGTCCGGGAAGGGCTGCGCGTGTGCTGTTTCACCAAGACAACGCACCCGCACATCGAGCTAACGTTACGCAACAGTTTCTTCGTGATAACAACTTTGAAGTGATTCCTCATACTCACTACTCACCTGACCTGGCTCCTAATGACTTTTGGCTTTTTCCAACAATGAAAGACACTCTCCGTGGCAGCACATTCGCCAGCCGTACTGCTATTGCCTCAGCGATCTTCCGGTGTACGTCTGCAGGGCGATTACGTCGAGAAGTAACGCCAGTTTCATCGATTTCGGGTGAGGTGAGTAGTTCATTAGAAAAAAAATCGGAGGCCTTAGAACTTGAATGCACTTCGTACAGCTCCGAGCCACACGACCTAAAGAGTGCATTTCACTGTCCCCAAACCACCGTGATTTGCGACTTCATTAGTGTCGCGAGCTCATCGGAGAACATGGTAAAGTAGCGTTGTGTGTTGTGATGAAAGACTTGCCAGTGAAAGTACAAGTGCAAGTGATGGCCGTGTGTTGGTTAGAAGGAGCCCAGTTGAAGGCATACAACCGACCTGTGTTCGTGCTAGACACACTGTATAGACTCCTGGAGTTAAGGTCTGGAATGCGATTTTGTATGAGAGCAGGAGCATCCTTTTGGTTATCCCACTGCTGTGACTGCAAATAGGTACGTGGGTCAGGCGATTAGACCTGTTGTGTTGCCATTCATGAACAGCATTACAAATGGTGTTTTTCAACAGGATAATGGTCGCCCACATACTTCTGTTGTAACCCAACATGCTCCACAGAGTTTCGAGATGTTGCCTTGCCCTGATCCATCACCAGATCTGTCCCCAGTCAAGAACATTTCGGACATAATCGAACGACAGCTCCAGCGTCATCCATCATCATGTAGTGATTGACCAAGTGCAACAGACATATGATTCCATCCAGCAAACTGACATCCGGGACCTGTACAATACAATGCATGCACGTTTGCATGTAAGCATTCAACATTTGGGTTATTAATGTACCAGAATTTGGCATTTGCAATGGCTTATCTCTTAAATACGTTACCTAGAGTAATCCATTCCAAACATTTCATTACTCTACGTCAATTACATTTTGGTAATGCGATTTTTTTGCTGTCAGTGTATATGTTAATCAAATGAAGTGGTCTTTTTAGGTGATGAATGAAAGCGATGGTCTGAATCTGGGACTGCTGTGTATTGTAAACACCAGGGAACCAAAATATAGCGTAATTATTGTTAAACTTTCGCTATTTGAGAGGAAAAAGAAAAATGTCATTTGCTATCTCCTGTAGTGCGATGTCTAGAATCCAGCTATTCAAAGTCCGAATGTAGGCTAGTCCGGAGCTTTTGATAAGTTCAAAATGGTTGAAATGGCGCTGAGCACTATGGGACTTAACTGCTGAGGTCATCAGTCCCCTAGAACGTAGAACTACTTAAACCTAACTAACCAAAGTACATCACACACATCCATGCCCGAGACAGGATTCGAACCTGCGACCGTAGCGGTCGCGCGGTTCCAGACTGTAGCGCCTAGAACCGCTCGGCCACTCCGGCCGGCCTGGGCAGAGCAGGTAATAGGATTGTGAAAAGGGCAGAATAGGTTGAGGTCAGTTTCGCCTTCTAATTGTAATTTATTGTAATGTAATAACTTTTACAACCATAGCGGCACATGGTACTCCACTGGTGGATCAGTGCGTCAGGACTACCAACAGAGACGTCCAGCTGAGCAGCGAAGTGTTCTGATTCATCGATTACTTCAAATGTGAGTGTACGTACGTTCAAACATTCCAGGAGAAACAGCTGTGTGCGTGCGGCCCGCAAGGACAGGACTCGCACGACCTTGATGCGGTTATGATAGACGCCTCGCCCAACGACTCACCGTGCTTTTGTTCACTGCCAGGTGTCCGTAGACACTCTACTAGAGCCTACGAATATCTGCGATGCTCTGTTTTCCACCAAAAGAAATTCAGTGAAAGCTCTCTGCTTCGAAAGCACCTCCGTTACACAGGCCACTTTGAAGGTTCCGCGTAGCGCTGCAACCTATTAGAACGTCATGAAACTATAGGGTCTGCAGCTGGGGGAATATTCCACTACGTCTCACAACAAATTCCGCATATTTTCAACCGAAAACATAATATATTGTTTTACTTATTGATCGCCCCTCGTACACGCCCCCACAGATGACTGTCCCGTGTGGGCTGCAATGCTCGGATACTTGAAATAAATTCTGAGGTGAGGCAGCGCCTTACCGGTCAAGCATTCTGCTACCCTGCGCGCCTCAAGCAGCCTTCGCCAGGTGGCCGCAGGTAGGCTTTGAGGCTGTGATCCAAAGCTGCTGGAAATTCCAGGGACGCCTTAGGCAGACGTTGCGGGAAGGCGCGGCCACTCCAATATGCCACGAATCGATCTCCCATCTGCGTGACGTAGCTAGACGTATCTCCCAAGCGCCTCTCTCCGTGTGGTCCTAACTTTTCACGATGCGTGACAGGCGTTCGGTATCAATACATTTGCTGTCCCTTAAGTTTTATACGAAACGTCGGGGGTAAAAAGAATTTCCTCTCCCACGACGGACGTACTTTATGTTATAAATCATCTGACTTCTTTCAAAGTAACGCGTCTCAGAAGTTAAATCAGTGATTGTGTCCAACACAAGTACCTCGTACCTCGCACGTGCTACTAAACAAGAGTGTATTAGGCTCTTTAAATATTCACATTTACTTTAGCACTCGGTCTCTCATAAAGTGCGGAAACCCACCTTTTAAAGATATCGAAACAAAGTTTTCTATAATGTTAACTATGCAGTTGGAGGAGTATACTCCTGAACAATCGTTTTCTATGCTACTACTATCTCAAGTTGTAGTTTCACGTTGTTACAGAACATATCGAAAATTTATTGACCCAATTACTTTAAATGTTTACTTGATTGTCTAATAAACTATGCTACATAGTCTTTAAAATTTCGTATGTAAACATATCTTTTGTATCTATGCACTACATAAAAGTGAAACGTTGTTGGCAAAAATCTCGAAAAGTTCTTGGGCGATTTACTTCAAGTTTTTACACTATGCTCTAATAAATATTTGGACAGACATAGGCTACACATTTTTAATTTTATATGTGTAAAACGAGACATTTGGACAGTCATAGGCTGTAAAGTAAATATTTAATATATGTAGCTATCTCTATCCTACTGTATAAGACAATGCATTGCTTAACGTTGTTATCAAAAACCTCGAAAAGTTCTTGAACAGTTTACTTCAAAAGTTTTATATGATACTTTAGTAAATGTTCGGATGGACAGAGGCATTTTTAAGACATGTACTGTATATAAACACGAATAGGGAAAATCAACCAAGATAAAAGGCTACAACCAAAAACAGTAACAAATAATAAACCAATTATACATGTAGTATATTCGGAGGAAACGATGCTAGCAAAAATCTCGAAAAGTTCTTTATCTGTTTACTTCAAATTTCCACACGATATTCTAATAACATTTGGAAGTCCATAGACTGCATTTTTTACTTATGTATAGTATATAAACGCATATACACTGAAGCAGAATAAATTCGTGGCACAGAGAGAGAGAGAAAGAGAGAGAGAGAGAGAGAGAAAGAGAGAGAGACAGAGACCGAGGCGCTCACATTGTGCTCTGCCTGGGGAATATTTTCTGAAATTTCATACTGACATTAGTACATAATTATTGTCCATTCCGGACGTATTACACTGAGACGCCAGAGAAACTGGTATAGACACGCGTATTCGAATACAGAGATATGTATACAGGCAGAACACGGCGCTGCGGTCGACGACGTCTTTATAAGACAAGTGGCTGGGACAATTGTTAGATCGGATATTTCTGCTACAATGACAGACTATCAACATGTAAGTGAGTTTGGACGTGGTGTTATAGTCGGCGAATGAGTATTGGGCCACAGCATCTCCGAGGTATCGATGAAGTAGCGATTTTCCCGTGTGTACGGTGAATATCAGGAATCCGACACCGCTGAGGCCGGAAAAAGATCGTGCAAGAACGGAACCAACGATAGAAGTGCACCCCTTTCGCACATTGCTGCAGATTTCAATACTGGGCCATCAACAAGTGTCAGCGTGCGAACCATTCAACGAATGATCATCGATATGGGCTTTTGGAGCCGAAGGCCCATTCGAGATCCCTTGAAGACTGCACGACACAAAGCTTTACGCCTCGTCTGGGCTCGTCACCACCGACATTGGACGGTTGATGATTGGAAACATGTTGCCTGGTCGGACGGGTCTCGTTTCAGATTGTATCGAGCAGATGGACGTGTACGGGCATGGAGACAACCTCATGAAACCATGGACCCTGCATGTCAGCAGGGGCTGTTAAAGTTAGTGGAAGCTCTGTAACGGTGTGGGGCGTGTGAAGTTGGAGTTATATGGGACCCCTGATACGTCTAGATACAACTCTGACGTGTGACACGTACGTAAGCATACTGTCTGATCACCTGCATCCATTCATGTCCATTGTGCATTCCGAAGGAATTGGGCAATTCCAGCAGGACAGTGCGACACCCCACACGTCCTGAATTGCTACAGAGTTTCTTCAGGAATACTCTTCTGAGTTTAAACACATTCGATGGCCACGAAACGCCTCAGAAGTGAACATTACTATGCGTAACTGGGATGTCTTGCAACGTGCTGTTCAGAAGAGATCTCCACCCTCTCGCCAGTTTTCTTTCTCACAGTCAATTTTAACAACAATATAATTGTATTTAAAGTATTAGACAATTTGTTTATTCTGAATATATATTCGCAGTCCCTATATATAACTCTGAACGAAATTTACTTATGCAACAATGTGTTGATTCGCTTTATTCCTCGCAATCTGTCATAAAAGAAAACAGGTATGTCGTATTTATGGGTTATCGGATTATGTTTACAATACTACTACGGAAGCTCAGTTGTCGGAAACTTTGTGATCTGATCCGATTGCACATTATAATCAAGCGAAATACTGCCACTGAAGCTACCATCCTCTTAGATCCAGCGGTTGGAGAAGCTCTCTCATACCTTCTAGACCAATGATTCGAACCAATTTAGCCACTCTTTTTAAGCGACCTTAGCTTCCAACCAAGGTTTCCTTTGCAACACCAATAAACAAACCTCCAATGCTCAAAGTCAGAGAGAGGGATTGGGGGGGGGGGGGGGGGAGAGAAGGTGAACAGAGAGGAAGGAAAAATTAACTTAAATTGGGAGAGATAGACAATGAGAGGGAGGACGATGTGTCGGTTAGAGAAAGTTGGGGTAGGAGGAAGAGATGGACAAAGAGAGTGGCGAGGAGGGTATGGACAGAAAGGGAGGTTAGGATGTACATTGAATTCCCATACAAATTTAAATTGCGAAGCATTGCTGGGTTCGCTAGTAGTTAATAAACCTGATACTGAGGAAATAGTAGTGTTCCGGTGTGATGTATTGTTTAATGTGACTCCTTGAAGCGGGTTCAGAGCGAAACTTTGTTTCTCTTTCTATCATTTGTCTAACATATATATGAGTGCCCCTATCAAGAACAATATGTTCTTCTATAGCACTATTAATTAAGCGACTTGCTGGGATGCTCGTTTCTCATATTTCTTATTTTTTCAAATAAAATAATGATATGTAAATTCACGATTAGCGAGTGACTGGGTTTGCTGGCACTGATGTTATGCATGCTGTCACGCACGCGCTGAGTGAGTGTAATATTGTAATTCCCACCATCCTGATATGGCAGTTATTGTTTAGTAGTTCTTGCCGTCCTAACTCTTGTGGTTCAACACCACAATACAACTACGACGTCGCTTTATGCGCAAAGTAACAACATACGTTTGCTAATAGATTTTTTAAAAACTGCCATTTTCCGGTAGTATATTTTCAGCGCAGGTAAAGCAAAAACGTTCATTCATTCTCGTGTCTTATGAAAACTTCTGAGTTCACTCTGCTGCATATGGTAATTTTTCAGAGTGTTCTCACAATACTGATGCATCAGAATATGTTTCTGTATTTCTGTACTGTTCCACTTCAACTAACATTTTGAATTGTTTAGCTGTCCCTCCCAGTGGTATATGTTTTCTTCAGTTTTTAACCAGAAGTCAACCAACATTTCTATGCTCTGATATGCTGCCGGCGCAGTAAAATCAGGGTAACCTTTCAACATATTCGCTGTAAAGGGAATAATGTAATAAGATATTTTCTATACGCAATAACACATTCACTTCACACAAATCCACTTCCCTCGACAGATGTTCAGTTAATATAAAATGATCATCCTGCTCAAATAAATCACTTTTAATAAGTAAAGAACTAACGCTGTACGTGTATTGTCATAAAACACAAACTTGTGTTGAGTTGAGCTGTAAATGTTACTTTGATGTAATGTCACATTGTCGACGGGATGGGCATATACAGGGTGTTTCGAAAATGACCGGTATATTAGAAACGGCAATAAAAACTAAACGAGCAGCGATAGAAATACACCGTTTGTTGCAATATGCTTGGGACAACAGTACATTTTCAGGCAGACGAACTTTCGAAATTACAGTAGTTACAATTTTCAACAACAGATGGCGCTGCGGTCTGGGAAACTCTATAGTACGATATTTTCCACATATCCACCATGCGTAGCAATAATATGGCGTAGTCTCTGAATGAAATTACCCGAAACCTTTGACAACGTGTCTGGCGGAATGGCTTCACATGCAGATGAGATGTACTGCTTCAGCTGTTCAATTGTTTCTGGATTCTGGCGGTACACCTGGGTTTTCAAGTGTCCCCACAGAAAGAAGTCACAGGGGTTCAGGTCTGGCGAATAGGGAGGCCAATCCACGCCGCTTCCTGTATGTTTCGGATAGCCCAAAGCAATCACACGATCATCGAAATATTCATTCAGGAAATTAAAGACGTCGGCCATGCGATGTGGCTGGGCACCATCTTGCATAAACCACGGGGTGTTCGTAGTGTCGTCTAAGGCAGTTTGTACCGCCACAAATTCACGAAGAATGTCCAGATAGCGTGATGCAGTAATCGTTTCGGATCTGAAAAATGGGCCAATGATTCCTTTGGAAGAAATGGCGGCGCAGACCAGTACTTCGTGAGGATGCAGGGACGATGGCACTGCAACATGGGGCTTTTCGGTTCCCCATATGCGGCAGTTCTGTTTATTGGCGAAGCCGTCCAGGTAAAAATAAGCTTCGTCAGTAAACCAAATGCTGCCCACATGCATATCGCCGTCATCAATCCTGTGCACTATATCGTTAGCGAATGTCTCTCGTGCAGCAATGGTAGTGGCGCTGAGGGGTTGCCGCGTTTGAATTTTGTATGGATAGAGGTGTAAACTCTGGCGCATGAGACGATACGTGGACGTTGGCGTTATTTGGACCGCAGCTGCAACACGGCGAACGGAAACCTGAGGCCGCTGTCGGATCACCTGCTGCACTAGCTGCGCGTTGCCCTCTGTGGTTGCCGTACGCGGTCGCCCTACCTTTCCAGCACGTTCATCCGTCACGTTCCCAGTCCATTGAAATTTTTCGAACAGATCCTTTATTGTATCGCTTTTCGGTCCTTTGGTTACATTAAACCTCCGTTGAAAACTTCGTCTTGTTGCAACAACACTGTGTTCTAGGCGGTGGAATTCCAACACCAGAAAAATCCTCTGTTCTAAGGAATAAACCATGTTGTCTACAGCACACTTGCACGTTGTGAACAGCACACGCTTACAGCAGAAAGACGACGTACAGAATGGCGCACCCACAGACTGTGTTGTCTTCTATATCTTTCACATCACTTGCAGCGCCATCTGTTGTTGAAAATTGTAACTACTGTAATTTCGAAAGTTTGTCCGCCTGAAAATGTACTGTTGTCCCAAGCATATTGCAACAAACGGTGTATTTCTATCGCTGCTCGCTTAGTTTTTATGGCCGTTTCAAATATACCGGTCATTTTTGAAACACCCTGTATTAACGGTATTAAGTGTACCAATAACTGGAAATCGAACGGATTCATGTCCGATGAATGTGCAGACCGTCGCCTAGGAAACGTTGCTTTGAGGTACTATCGCACTATCCGTGGAAAATGAGGCGGTAACCCCGTCGTCGTGCATTAAACCAAAGTCATTGTCTTTCTACGACACTAACGCTGTACAAGGGCGCTGGAAATTCAGCGCCCAGAAATAGGTGATACATAGCCGGCCCACAGTCACTCTGTTTGGCAAATTGCATGGTCCTATGACTCCTTTGTGCCAACGGCCTTGCCGCAGTGGTAACACCAGTTTTACTCAGATCACCGAAGTTAAAAGCTGTCGGGTTGGGCTAGCCCTTGGGTGGTTGACCATCCGGTCTGCCGAGCGCAGCTGGCATGCCGGGCGCACTCAGCCCTTGTGTGGCAAACTGAGGAGCTACTTGACTGAGAAGTAGCGGCTCCGGTCTCGTAAACAGACATACGGCCGTGAGAGCGGTGTGCTGACAACATGCCCCTACGTATCCGCATCCAGGGACGTCTGTGGACCGGTCAGTACCGCTGGGCCTTCGTGACCTGTTCAGGAGGAGTATCTGTCGCCGACAACTTGTACACACTAATGGTGATGCTGATACTTCCGAGGGTTTACTAGCTGCCCACATGTGCGCATCGTTGTAAATAACTATGAATCCGGCAGTCCTTTAACTGAACTTTCAGTTCAGGCACGATTTTCTATCATTCTTCACCGCACAATTTTCTTTGTGGAGATTTGGTAATACGGAATGCCAGAAAAGACTGAAACAGGAAATACAATCCGAAAACAAAGGAAGTGGGTTACAGTACGCTTGTTCGCCCACTGCTTGAGTACTGCTCACAAGGGAACATCCCCATCGCACCCCCCTCAGATTTAGTTATAATTTGGCACTACGGATAGGCCTTGAAAAACTGAACACAGATCAATCGAGAAAACAGGAAGAAGTTGTGTGGAACTATGAAAAAATAAGCAAAATATACAAACTGGGTCGTCCATGCGCAAGATAAGCAATATTAAGGGCACTGTGCGGCGAGAAGCTCCGTGGTCGCGTGGTTAGCGTGAACAGCTGCGGAACGAGAGGTACTTGGTTCAAATCTGCCCTCCACTGAAAATTTTGCTTTCTTTATTTTCGCAAAGTTATGATCTGTCCGTTCGTTCATTGACGTCTCTGTTCACTGTAATAAGTGTAGTGTCTGTGTTTTGCGACCGCACCGCAAAACCGTGTGATTAGTTGACAAAAGGACGTGCCTCTCCAATGGGAACCGAAAACATTTGATCGCAAGGTCATAGGTCAACCGATTCCTCTACAGGAAAACACGTCTGATATTTTGTATACGACACTGGTGACAGCATGTGCGTCACATGACAGGAATATGTTGTCGACCCACCTAACTAGTACACCTGGCGAATGGGTGAAAAGTTTCTTCTATCTTGCCCGATTTAGGTTTTCTTGTGGATGTAATAATCACTCCAAAAAAGTGATGAAAACATAAGAGTTTTTCACATAAACTGAAAATAAAAAGTTAAAATTGTCGGTCGAGGGAAGATTTGAACCAAAGACCTCTCGTTCCGCAGTCATTCACGCTAACCACGGGACCACGGAGCTTCTCGCCTCACATAGCCCTTATTATTGCCTATCTTACACATGGAATACTCAGTTTGTATATTTTGCTTATTTTTTCATAGTTCCACACAACTTCTTCCTGTTTTCTCGATCGATCTGTGTTCAGTTTTTCAAGGCCTATCCACTGTGCCAACTTATAACTAAATCTGAGGGGGGTGCGATGGGGATGTTCCCTTGTCAGCAGTGTGGGATCCGTGCCAGATAGGGTTGACAGAAGATATAGAGAAGATCCAACGGAGAGCAGCGCGCTTCGTTACAGGATCATTTAGTAATCGCGAAAGCGTTACGGAGATGATAGATAAACTCCAGTGGAAGACTCTGCAGGAGAGACGCTCAGTAGCTCGGTACGGGCTTTTGTCAAAGTTTCGAGAACATACCTTCACCGAAGAGTCAAGCAGTATATTGCTCCCTCCTACATATATCTCGCGAAGAGACCATGAGGATAAAATCAGAGAGATTAGAGCCCACACGGAGGCATATCGACAATCCTTCTTTCCACGAACAATACGAGACTGGAATAGAAGGGAGAACCGATAGAGGTACTCAAGGTACCCTCCGCCACGCACCGTCAGGTGGCTTGCGGAGTATGGATGTAGATGTAGATGAACAGTTAAGTGAGAATATCAGATATCATCCTTCGATAATGTTTAGTCATAATATCACCTTTTTCTGTAATTACAAAATTCATCCTACTTTGTTTTCCTGTTTAAAATTCTGGTACAAAAAAGGTTAATTACTTTCAATTCTCTTCACGTTACTTCACAGAGGCCGACACAAAAAAGCTCTCTTTTCAGGGTAAAAGCGGTGCAAAATTAATTAGTGTCGTATAAGAGGAGCCGATAGGCACATTGAGTGATCGCTGTAATTAGAGGCTTGTGTGCCTAACAACACACGTTTATTGGAGGCTGCAGAGCTTTCCGCTAAATTGTTTCCGGCCCACTGCCGCTCACTATAACGCTATCTAATTTCGCCTGTTAGGCACACACACTACACATGTCACTCTGCCGACACTTTGGCACCGACCGTGCTTCTTCCTCTTCGTATTCCGCAAGCCTTTTGTATTGCAGGGCCGCGCGCACTCCGCGTAACTACTTGTAAAATGGCTGTTTGAATGCCTTCTCGTGCCCCGTGATTTATCCTTTACTTTCTTCATGATCCAAGCGTGAGGTATACCGCAGAGCAGTATAACTGTATGTACGATGGAGAGTTCCAAATTTCAAAAGGCTTTGGCAAGATAAACGTCGTCTTTCTGCTACAGATTTCCATTTAACTTATTGGACTTTCTCATTTACAATTTTGCATGGACCGACTGAACTTTTAGGATCCAAGCAGCGAACGGCTGATATCGATCATTTCTCCATAGGACGACTTTATGAGGCCTTAGCACTGCAACACAGCACTGGGTATTGTGCTGGAGCAATATCTGTAATATCACAAGTTATCTTGTGTACTTTTTTCCAGTTCTTGCATACTTGTGTACAAAATTCTACAGGGAGCTTAACGTTTATTATATTGTGAAAGATCTGTTTTTGACTTTTTACTATTTGTAACTATTCGTAACAAAAGGCTGTTTTAGGTGTTAGGATTAGTTGCATTAGTATATCAACTGTAGAAGGGGGGATTGTCTTTGAAGTATCTTTAGAGGGCTGTGGCGGCTCTCTCTTAAAATTAAAAATTAAAAGAAAATGAATTGTTACTCGATCTCCAAAATTCGAGATTTTTTGGTATTGTGCCTTAAGTGAACCACCGTTAGGAAGGGCCTAAATTGGTATCCACATGAAAATATTAATTTGTCAACATAAAACTGAAAACAGGGCTCTCGAAAACGCAGTGTCGTTAACAATATTCCGCTTCTATGCGCTTCTTAAGCTACAGATAATACTAGAGGATAAAACAATTCTGCGGATCAGTTAATAAAAGAAGGCTTCACTGTATATTTTGTTATTAGAATCGAAACTAGAATATTTTATATTCAGTTTTTTTTTCAAACGAAATGATTGACCGCTGGTAAAACTGCAAATGATCTTTAAAGAAAATTAGATGCGCTGTGTATCGACAGAACAGACTTTAAATCATTGTTAATGATGGCGGCAGTAGCCCTAGCCGGGCACAGATACAGACGCGTGGATCTAAAGTGGAAACAATACTAAGGCTGGCTATTCACAGTGTTCAATTAGCCCTCTGTTTATCGTGAAGTGGCATGCCCTGGATGAAGTGCCATGACGCCGTGCCTCCACATTCCACGGAAGTCGATGCTGTGTAGCGGCTTGGAATTTCTTTGACAACCATATACAATAAACGTTTTCCACGAATCATTAATAAAAGTCTGATTGACAAATTGAAACCACGTCAGCTGTATTAGTTCAGATTTATTGAGCTACGACGGTTTCGTCCTTAGAGCATCTTCAGGCTGCCTGCAGTTAACCAAAAGAAGAAATAGGGCTACATCTACTCCATATTAACGAATGAAATAAAGTAAGCCAGTGACAACCGTCTTACACTAAACCCTCACGAAGTAATGAGTAGTATGTAATGTACGCAATGTATGTAATGCTAAAGACCAAATTGAGATAGAACTCTGCTGCCCGCCTGGCGTAAGTATGAAGAGCAGACTGCCCAGAAACGCTTCTCCATGAGAGAGGTAAACGTATAAACACAGTACTTTGTGTTGTCATTGAGCATGTGCAAGGATGCAATAACTAAACTGGATAATGTCAGTCGTGTGTTGATAATGAAACCCCAGCTGTACCAATAGCAGGCAGTATAACACAGCTTGTTTGTAATTTTGCTAACAACATACCACTGTATTCGGTGTTTTAGTTCTTTCACGTTTTCAGTGATTGTGCGTCTTTTATGACAACGTTTTTCCTGACTTGTCGTCGTTCTGTGAGAATTTAATTACCGCTCCTGATACATTTGTAACTATACTTCAGAATTATTCGCTTAGAGTCACATCATTCAAATGATGGTGCAGTTTATTGTAAACACTGCCATATGTCTCATTGTTATTGTGCATGATTATCTTGTCAACCTTTCTTCATATCTATTTTTTATTCGTTCAGATTAATTTTTCAATGGTTTTTTACTTCTTAAGTTCACTTTTGTACTGAAGCTTTTTGCATTTATTGTAACGATTTCAATCGCACAATCGATTTACGCACTCGACAGAGATCAAGTACCTTGTTAACTTCTTTTCTTTTCTCGTGGAGGCACCCTATGCGGACAGCTTACTGTGTACAGCATTCCGTGCCTCCTCTCCATATTTCCACAAGGAATGTTGCATATGACTGTTGGTGGATTTGATCTTCGAGTAGAGTTTCGCCCTACCAAAACTGCTGGTTCCATAGCTTTGGTGCAATTCATGAATGATGAAGTAAATGGAAGGATTACCGGCAATATTGGTAGGAAAGCAAACATAAATTATTGTGCGAGAGACAACATGGGAAACGGCGACTATTCTTTGTTTATTGTTTGTTATTTTGTTTTGCATAGAATTAGAACCACATTATTCAGCTTTAGTCCATTGTTCACTACTGACCATTATAATTGCTACACCAAGAAGAAATGCAGATGATAAACGGGTATTCATTGGACAAATACATTATACTAGAACTGACATGTGATTACATTTTCAAGCAATTTGGGTGCATACATCCTGAGAAATCAGTACCCATAACAACCACCTCTGGCCGTAATAACCGCCTTGATACGCCTGGGTATTGAGTCAAACAGAGCTTGGATGGCGTGTATACGTACAGCTGCCCATGCAGCTTCAACACGATACCACAGTTCATCAAGATTAGTGACTGGCGTATTGTGACGAGCCAGTTGCTCGGCCACCATTCACCAGACTTTTCAATTGGTGAGAGATCTGGAGAATGTGCTGGCCAGGGCAGCAGTCGAACATTTTCTGTATTCAGAAAGGCCCGTGTAGGACCTGAAAGATGCGGTCGTGCAATATCCTGTTGAAATGTAGGGTTTCACAGGGATCGAATGAAGGGTAGAGCCACGAGTCGTAACCCATCCGAAATGTAACGTCCACTGTTCAAAGTGCTGTCAATGCGAACAAGAGGTGACCGAGACGTGTAACCAATGGCACCCCATACCACCACGCCGGGTGATACGCCAGTATGGCGATGACGAATACACACTTCCAATGTGCGTTCACAACAATGTCGCCAAACACTGATGCGACCATCATGATGCTGTAAACAGAACCTGAATTCATCCGAAAAAATGACGTTTTGTCATTCGTGCACCCAGGTTCGTCGTTGAGTACACCATCGCAAGCGCTCCTGTCTGTGATGCAGCGTCAAGGGTAACCGCAGCCACGGTCTCCGAGCTGATAGTCCATGCTGCTGCAAACGTTGTCAAACTGTTCGTGCAGATGGTTGTTGTCTTGCAAACTTCTCCATCTGTTGACACAGGGATCTAGACGTGGCTGCACGTTCCATTACAGCCATGTGGATAAGATTCCTGTCATCTCGACTGCTAGTGATACGAGACCGTTGGGATCCAGCATGGCGTTCCGTATTACCCTCTTGAACTCGCCTATTCCCGATTCCATATTCTGCTAACAGTCATTGGATCTCGTCCAACGCGAGCAGCAATATCGCGATGCGAGAAACGGCAATCGCGATAGGCAACAATGCGACCTTTATCAAAGTCGGAAACGTGATGGTACGCATTTCTCCTCCTTACACGAGGCACCACAACAACGTTTCACCAGGCAACGCCGGTCAATTGCTGTTTGCGTATGAGATTTCGGTTGGAAACTTTCCTCATGTCAGTAAGTTGTAGGTGTCGCCACCGGGGCCAACCTTGTGTGAATGCTCTGAAAAGCTAATCATTTGCGTATCACAGCATCTTCTTCCTGTCGGCTATTTTCGCGTCTGTAGCACATCATCTTCGTGGTGCAGCAATGTCAATGGACAGTGTGTATATTTGGTTTTTTATTTGTTTGGAATACTACGGACAACATGAAATAATTTATGTATTCTTTCTTTTCTCCTTTATTTTCAGTAATTTTTCATTCTTTCTCTATGTTTTTCTCCTCTTTCTTCTGCTCACGCTGCAACTGTCTATTCTTTGTTTTCTCCTTCAAGCTCTTGAAACATTTTACTTTTGCTCTGAACTTTTCTCTTTCTCCTATTTTTCCTTCATTGTTTCCATTTCCGTCAGATGTGCTTTAACTTCTTTTATCTACGCCATTGGGGTTTCTGTCAAAGAAGTCAAAAATTCGTTTTGTTGTCCTGTTTTTGTATGGCCTTCCGCAGGTGTCCATAGAATCATGTGCAAAAGCCAGACAATCAAAACTCAGATTGTCCTCACAAATTATAAATTGCATTTTAAATGTAATAAAAAGTATTTGATTGCGTAACTTCTGCGTTTTTATGTAACGAAAACTGTTATTTTAGGGGCAAGTACAGTTTACAAGCACAATTACTGTTGTTATTTTGTACTTAGGGGAACATTTATCATCATGTTCAAAGGTAAGAGTTTCCTATTATTAGTGATAAATGTGAAAGTTGTTTATAATTAACAGAAGCATGTTCAATATAAGCTTGACGAAATATTAAAGCCAGCTGGCAAATTTTTAAGTAGTGCCCGCTGCTATTGACAGTCAATAACAGCATACAAACATCTCACCTGATAAACACTGACAGCTTATTCAATTGTGGAGCTCGCCCGTATTTAGTTTGGAATTATTATTGGCATTTATGCCACTGAATACTGCTGAAAATACCTGGATAGTGACAGCCCATAGTTTGAATATTTGTAACACTACATTCTGCTGCAAAGGAGTGTAATACGGATTAGGAATGGCACAGAAATAACCAAAAGAATACAGCTGGACAAACTTGAAATTATGGAACATAGACTTAGCTCTTGTTACAGTAATGATAGTAATATACTTTAAAATCTGAAATACATTTATGAATCTTAAAATGAAATCAATGCAGGAGATTTAAATCAAATAGCCTATTTGCGTACTTTGGTTCACCTGTCAGCAACAAAATACGTGAACTATGGTGAATGATGACATCCACAATACACCGAGTGTTCAGCTTGTACATACATTTATTGTTGGCTAAGGGAAATTTTGCTTAGTAACGAACACATTATTCACATTTCTAACAAAAGCAAGCATTACAGATCAACTGAATTTCATCGTTATCAGAGAATCATATCAATAAGCATTATAATAACTCTTGTTGAAATGTTCTGAACATCGTATTTAAAAAGTTAGAGGTATTAAACATTCCGTTCTCTGTGTACGTGGTTCAGTTACCATACGTAAATACAACACAGAAGTACTCAACAAGTAGGTAAAATGTATTTATTATTACTTCCATTATTTGGTTTCATAATTTGTTATTTCGCCTATCGTTTTGTAAGTTAGATGTGTGCTATAGAAAATGTGTACCTTTGTTTTGAGATAGCAATGCCAGTGACTTGTAATATACGTTCTCCATC
This sequence comes from Schistocerca cancellata, assembly GCF_023864275.1. NCBI lineage: Eukaryota > Metazoa > Arthropoda > Insecta > Orthoptera > Acrididae > Schistocerca > Schistocerca cancellata. The sequence goes on along the minus strand of NC_064630.1, from coordinate 688,171,846 downwards.
TGATTACGTTTCAAATTTTAGAAACGACAGCTCTAATTTTAGAGCTGTGTGAAACATTCTTGTTGTGATGGTTCTGTAGAATTGTGTGATAAATCCTCCGTTCCATGTTTACGCACTTTACTCGGATAAACCCTGTTCCACCGGAGAAGAACTGGTCATTGATCGCAGGAGACATGTATGGGCCTTTGGGAATCCACACACTACACACTATGCAGAGGCATCAACTGCAGTAGATCGGTTGGTACATGTAGTCTTCAATTAGCACAACTCTCTCTTTTACACCGTGTTCTCAGAAAGCTGCGCCTCTTTCGTGGACAGCTGTTTTCCCTGAAGTAATTGCACTTGTGGGCTCGTTCGGAAAGCCCTGTGGTGTGAACATGTGGGGACTGAAGAGAAACTCCCGCCTAAAATTCGTTCTTGCTGTGACATTGTTCGAAAAAAAAACAGGAATCTTTTGAATGGATAGAATGGATTTTCGACGACGATGTCACGCCTATACAGAAGCTGAGTTTTGTGCTCTCCTCTTCTTGTCGGTTACCGGTTGGGTGGAGTTAATGAAGCCTAGTTGGTGTAATAAGCCAAGTTGGTATAATGTAGTTATCTGTTTACTATGCCCTCTGATGGATGCCAGTACTGAATTATAGTAAAAAATTATAGCAGGATATTCAAATAAAACTGAAACTTCGTTATTAGATGACATTCCTTTTTTGCGAATTCGTGTTCGATACTATTACTTCCCTTCGACCGCTTCGCGACCGACACTGCTTGCCGACCATTCGACTGCTTTCCCCGACTGATTATTCGTGATCGACCGCATAAATGAACTCTGCATTAACACTAGAACTAGTACTATACTTAGAACCGCCGATATGGTCAAAGTGACTGTAAGTACATGCTGTGCTGTTTAATGTATATATTAATGACCTTGATAACATTGTATCACTTTAATTACGTTTAATAACAGTATCATTGTATTTTACAACAACAATGGGAACATAATATTACTAATATTAAAGAACATAGTTCACAATATTTATCTGCAACCATACTAATTGTATTTTTTCGACCATAACTCATCTACTTCAATACATATGGCACCTAGTGCACCACAAACATATAATAAGGCAGCAAATGCATCTATTTCTTCTAAATGCAAACTCCAGTAATCATTTCCAAGAAGCCGTTGTGCCTCTGCTTCTGTGCATTTCTTTATGTGTATCAACATTGATTGATCAACTAAAAGGCGCCAGGCACTCGCAACATTATCATTTGAGACTTGCCGTTTTGCGTGTGTAGTAGGTCCCCGTGTTTCTTTCAATATATTCTGTTGACCTATCCTACCTGGAGCAGTAACACCGAAGTCTGCTACAGTCCACTCCGTGATCCCGTCCTTCCCCAGGAGTTTTGAGCCAGGTTCTGGAAGTGAACTGTCACTTCGTTCTCCTCTTCTACGTCGATTCTGTATTGGTCCACTTACAGGAGGTGCAGTTCTTATTTTACCCAGAATAGATCCTTCTCTAGCATTGTTTATATTACTGCTTGGTCCTGGTTCAGCAACTGCGTCAGGAAAGAGACAATTAGAAAGCTACAACTCATTATGAAGATAACATACCACACAATAAAATAGCGGTAACAGAAGTAGCCATAGAAGTGTCAGCTCTATTATAATAGTGATCGTTATTCATATAGTAACAATAATAATAATAATAATAATAATAATAATAACAATAATAATAATAACAACTCAAACACAAGATTATCAAAACAGCTCAAGATCAAATTCCTTTACAAAAACAGAAGAAACATGCTTGGTGGAATGAAAACTGTGATCATGCAATCAAAGCCAGACAAGAGACATTTAAAGCATGGAATAGCAACAAGACAGAAGACACATATGATACATTCCTGACAACTAGAAAAGACACTTCAAAACTAATTAGACAAACAAAAAGACAATATGAGAATAGTCAACTCTTAGAAATTGAAGAAGATTTTCAGAAATACAATACCAGAAATTTTTATAAAACTTTTAAAACCAAAATAAAGGGGTACCAACCCCAGAATCTTTGCTTCAAGAAGGAAAATGGACAGTTGGCTCTTAACAACCAAGAAAATTACAAAGAACTTTCTAAATATTTTAAGAATCTTCTAAATTGCCCCGAGCCCACAGAAAGATTTCCACCAAAAATTCCACAACAATGCAATCCAGTTTCACTTGCACCAAATGAAGAGGAAATCATTAAAGAAATTCATAGGTTGAAAAACAACAAAGCATCTGGTGAAGATGGAATTGTTGCAGAACTTTTAAAGGCAGCTGGTCCAAAAACCGTTAAAGAAATTACTTCAATCATGCAAAACATTTGGCAAACTGAAAAAATTCCTGATGAATGGAAAACCGCCTTGATTCACCCACTTCATAAGAAGGGAGACAAAACTGATGTTAATAATTACAGAGGAATTTCTCTTCTTCCAGTCACATACAAAATCCTCTCTCAATGTCTTCTGAACCGAGCACAACAACAACTTGAATGGAAAACTGGCGAATATCAAGCAGGTTTCAGGCCAAATAGATCTTGCCCAGAACAGATTTTAGTCCTCAAACTAATTCTCAGACATCAAAAAATTTACAATAAAAAACTAGTTTGTACCTTTGTAGATTTTAGAAAGGCTTATGACTCAGTGGATTGTGAATCTCTTTTCCAAATTGTGAAAGAACAAGGCCTGGATCCTAAAACCACGGCAATTATCAGAGACACGCTAACTGGTACAAAATCAAAAGTAAAGTTCAGAGGAGAAATTTCAGAACCCTTTGAAATAAAAACAGGCGTGAGGCAAGGTGATGGACTCTCTCCGTTGCTATTTAACTGCGTTCTAGAAAAAGTAATACAAGAGTGGCGCGAACGAAAATTGGAGTTCAAAATTGACCAACCAGTGAAATTAGGACGAACAAATATTCGAATAGACTGTTTGGCCTTTGCAGACGACTTGGTTATTCTAACGCAGGACATCCAAATTGCTCAGAAACAAATAGAAATTCTTAAAGAAACAGCAGAAAGAGTAGGTCTCCAAATCTCATTTGAAAAAACACAGTATATGACTAGCAACAAACTGGCACTCAAACTTTTGGAAACTAAATATGGAAAAATCAAAAGAGTTTCGCAATTCAAATATTTAGGTGAAACAATCTCAGAGACTGGTCTAGAAAAAATTGGAAATGAAATTCGTTGTCAAAGCTGTCTAGCTTTTAGACTTACAAAAGACATCTACAACAAAAAATGTCTCTCGAGGTACTCTAAATTGAGACATTACAACACGGTCATAAAACCAGAGTGCCTTTATGGGGCTGAAACGCTAATTTTAAACAGAAAGAAGGACATTCAAGAAATCCAAAAAAGAGAAAGAAAAGTAATCAGAAAAATTCTAGGTCCAAAATATACTGAAGAAGGAACATACAGGCTAAGAGCAAATAGTGAAATTCAACAATACACCAGCATATATTCGGATATGAAAAAACGCAGATTAAAATTTTATGGGCATATTAAAAGAATGGATGCTACCAGACTAACTAAACAAGTAGTGGAATTCTACGAAAATCGAAGTAAAGCTAAATTTGAGACAATAAAATGGATTGCTGCTATAAAAGAGGACATGAAAGAGGCAGATATAAAACAAGATGAAATTCAAGACAGAAAATTATTTAGGCAAAAAATTCATGACTGGGTAGTTGGTCAAGCTGAAAAACCAAAGAAAACTGGAACCACATGGTCTGATGAAAGGAAAAGAGCTCATTCCGAGAGAATGAAAACAATTTGGGCAGAGAGAAAGTCTAAAAGAAAATAACTGAATGCCCCGTGATTGTACTTCGCGTGGTCCAGTAGGGCCCAAACGTGAATAATAATAATAATAACAATAATAATAATAATAATATAAGTGAATGTAAATTACCTCCATCTTGGTCTCGGAGCTGTCACTCTCCACATTAGCGACAGGTTGGTAATCTTCATCTGTAGAATCTTCCACAAGGTCCTCAACTTCAGGATCATTTTCAGCATCCGATTCATACAAAAGTGTGACAATTTCTTCATCTGAAGGTGGCCGTGGCCGTGGCTTGTATCGCTGTGACATCAGAGCCATGTCTACTGCTCTGAGACCAGTACTCAAATAATCAGTCCTGTTTATGCGAAACCCAATAGCAAACAATAAATGACATATTGCATGGTTGAGCTTTTAAATTCAAACAATGCGAATAAGCTTCAGTAACCAAAATATTTAGTACATTGTTGACGACTGCTAAGAATAAATCCGGGGCGTGACGCACAACAATCTTTAAATAATCTGTTTTCAAATATACATGTAATGTGATCAAAGTTACCACTCGGCGGTTTTAAGTATAAGTGGTCATTCAAAGAAAACTAATGAAGATAAAATAAATATTGGACAATTTATATGATGTACATAAACATTTAGGAAAAGTCATTAACTCACAACAGCATACATTAGAAATTGACCGAATAATAACATGATAAAATATAAAAAGTGGTCAAATTGACCACTCGGCGGTCCTTGTGTTAACGGTTACCACAACGGCGCCCACTCTAAACAGATAACTAGGAACATAATTACTGAGCCCAGGTACAATTAATCAGACGTTATCGCGCGTTGCATCTATTCTTCTATCCATTTTGATGCACCAGCGGTGACATCGCAGCATTTAGCGTAATATTGCTGCCATTCTATTGCGTTATTGCCTCAGTGACGTCGCGTGAGTGCACTTTCTGTTTCTATAGTTGTAGTGCAGTTGTGAAATCTTTGACGGACGTCTAGGTGGCATGAGGATACAGTAAACAAGCAAAGCAGTGTTACAGAATGTGGTACATTTAATGAAGTATAATAATCTAAGAATTTCAAAAGCGAGCACTTAATTTTGTTTTGAGCGTTCTTTTTGACACTGTGTGCGAGTAAGCCATTCTGTTCATTTAAAACTCCGCCGTCTCATATCCGGCTTTGTCAATGGTACAAAACAACCGGGAATAACTAACGCTACTATTGATCGTAACATAATTGTGCTAACATCTTCATCTCACAATAGCACTTGCACCTTACCTCCACAAGGATTTGTTGGATTCTGCCCAAACTCTTTCTACATCTGCCTGCAGTACCATGGAAGTTGCCCCTGTCACTTTGCCTAGTCAGTGTTTCCTATTGTTTCTTTCTTGACCTATTCTGCAGACAATTTCCTCATCTCATACCATTTAAGTCAGGGCCGGCCAAACGCTGCACAGTGTGCAGACGTGCGGAAGTGCTGCACATGTGCGCACGTGTGCGACAGCGAGCGACAGCGACATCTGTTATTAGACATGTGTCCTAAATGAACGGCGGCGGCTCCACTTCCCTGTTTATGTGGTGCAAGCAAGAGCGCAATATACCCAGTCTCGTTTACCGCTGGTGACCGTAACCTTAACACAGAAGTACTGAGAAATGGCAGGTACTGTGAAAAAGCAAAGGACGGGAGATCTATGTTCTCAGTCGTTTAAAAATGACTGGGAACTGCAATTCTCTTTTGTAGCCGTTGGTGAAAACTCACAGTGTATGCTATGCCGCTCAATAATAGGCGGCCAGCGTAAGTTTTCAATTGAAGGATACTACAATACATATCACAAAGACGAGTGTAGTGTACTCAAGAGTGAAGAACGGCAAGCAAAATTAAATGTCCTTAAGAAAATGGATGAGACACATCAACTCGATTATCATTTCTCATGACCAGTGATAAACGTGTTTGGATTTATTCCTTTCATAATTAAAAATTATTGTTTACTAACTGTGCATTAGTGTCTAATTCTGCTCCATGTTACATTATTATCAGGAAAGTTGGTCATTAAACCGATTGTTCCAATGTATACTTACATTTAGGATTTTTTTTTTAATGTGTGAAGAGCTACGCTCAGCTGAAGTCGATAAAACATAGCATTCATCTAATTGTCGGTTATTATGCAGATTTCAGACGTAACTGATGAGAGACTAGCAATAATGGTATTGAAATGACAGGTGATCATCCAGAAGTCTGCGGTTATCATTCTGTTCAGAGGTCAGTGAGACAGAAATTATGTGGGTGTAACTGAGGGCACCGAGAATTAGTAATAGCAAACCTTGCATTAGTTTAATGTTATTTGAAATCATGAATAAGGTTCGTTGGAAGTCACTAAGTGCTCTCTTTCTTAAATATTAGATCAAAAAAATTACTCGTATTTACGTGCCGTCAGTCAAGCTGCTTTAATAAAAACCCACGGTTGTTAACTGTATTACTTGTCCTACTGGGTTAAACTGTTAACATAAAAGTAGACGTCTCAATGAGTAGACTCTGACAGTATTTTAAATGTTTAATACGCGAAATACCTTCCCATGGTTGGCCTGCAAGCTGTGGAAAGAGCACTAGAATGATCCGACACAGAGTATCCCAGCGAGTGGATAAAGCGACATCTGTCGGTAGAAACATGCACTACATGAACGCTGACGGCTGCGCCGTGCACGCTGTGACCCGGAAGTTGCACATGTGCAGGAGCACCGCATGCGTGCAGAATTTCTGGCCGGCCCTGATATAAGTTCACTGTATTTACCAACACCCTTCTGTAACACGACCATTTCAAACTCTTCGATTCTTTTCTTATTCGGTTTTCATACAATCCATGATTCACTACAACATAATGCTCCTCTCCAAACGTATGTTCTTAGATATTTCTGCCTCAGAGTCAGACCGATGTTTGACACTAGCAGACTTCTCTTGGTCAGGAATGCCATCTTTCCCTGAGCTAATCTGCTTTTAATGTCCTCCTTACTTCGTCAGTCGTGTGCTATTTTGTGTCCAACGTAGCAGAATTCTTTATATTCGTCTGTTTCGTAGCCCCCTGTTCTTATGTTAAGTTTATCGCCTATCTGATTTCCGCTGCCTCTTATCGTTGCTTTTCTTCAGCTTACACTCGGTTCATATGCTTTGCTCATTAGGCTGCTCTGAATTCAACAGTGGAATTCCCATTGCAGTCTTAATGTTGACAACCTTGCTTTTAATTCCAACGAAATTTGTTTTGAATTTTCCGTATGCTTTCTCACCCTTTCCAACGATCATTTTGTTTTCGCTTTCTTCACATTTTTTCTGTAATCTTCTCCTCACTTCCTATTAACTTCATTCCTAGATAATCTTTCTGTGTTCCTAAAATTCCTCGAACTTTTTTGTTTTCCTTCTTTCGTCATTCACTTCATGTATTTCTTCTGTCACGCAATGCTTCCTTTTACCTATGACTGTCTCTTCAACTTCTGCGACTGCCCTTTTGAGAGACGTCCATTTCTGTTCAAATGAACTGTCTATTGTGGTATTTATTATCGCAGCATCTACAATCCCAGACAACTTCCAACGCATCTCGTATCCCTCTTCGTTGCACAGTGTGAAAGATATACGTTAATTTCGTACTTCTCCCATAATGTTGTCTTTTACTGACTTATCAGTGTCCGGTATCAGTGCTGTTTAATTCGATTAATTCGCCTTTATCTTGCCGACGCTTGGAGATTGGGAGGGGGGGGGGGGTGTTCTGTAGGGTATTTTATTTTATTTTTATTTCTCTGTATAGTCATTTGTGATCAACAGCCTCATGCTTCCTCCTATACTCTGTACCATATCCTGGCGTTACAAACTGCATGATAAGGAAATATGGTGGCGGAGCTACTAGCCAATGAAGGTTTCTTTCTTTTTTGGAAGATGGGAGGTGAAACTGGGAATACCAAGGAGATGCCGTTTAGCTTTCATTTCAGAGTTAGTTGGTGGAGTCACGTCTTTATCGGCAGCGCAGAACTTTGCAGCCTTTCTTAGAATTATTCTGTTTTAATGGTCCCGTTGCCTGCAGGGTGAAGTTTCCAGAACCTTCCCGAAACTTTCTATGTTCCAAAATAATTGAGGGCAATGAACACCCTTTCCATAGAGGACCGACGCCAAGGATTTCCTCGGTTGCTGGGATAGAAAGATTTCAAAACTGAGTCTTCTGCCAGAAGCCGTGGAGTATACAGATGGAGACTGTGTAATTTCTCACCATGTTATGGAATAGCACGTGGTCGTCCACCTGTCGACCAATTTTATTTGGTTAGCAGCGATTTTGGCTGGAGGGATCTGACCCCCCCCCCCAACCGAGTCTATAGCGATCCATTATTTTGTATTACACGAATGCTTCTAGAGTTTTACTATCAATTCTAGTCCCCTCTTATATTTCACTGACAGTCTCATAGAACAACGCTGTTGCATGATAATCCTTGAGTAGACCACAAACCTTTCCTGAGGCTTCCGAATGCTCATCGTCATACGTTGACTTCATTCTCCCACCTCCTTTTTGAGTATGAGACTGTAGCTGTTACGATTTGATAATAAGAAGTGCTGAAAATGATCTGTTGAGTGTTAAACGTTGTCGGTAAACAACTAGGTTCTTGAACGCGAATTCGCTTGCCCATTAAGATTATGTAGAATCCAATTCCCTCATGAAGCAAAAGTGTCTAAGAAGTGGGCTTGCAAAGAATGCATACATAAGCAAATTCGTCCTAGAGACGGAATCATTTTAATCACTACATGCTGACAGTTTTATTCCTTTGATGCACCTTGAATATGAATTACATGAATTAGCTAACAAGAATGACTGTTCTTATCGCCATTAAATCGGACTGGTTGTTGCAGAGCAGATTTGTATCTTCTGCAGAGAAGTGGATTTGCCAGTTTACTAATGACAAAAATTATTAATTTTAATTCATTATTTTACAAAAACAACCACTTGAGGCCACTTCAATAAAAAATAAAGCCAGGAAAACTATAATTTTTACCCAGCAATAGCGAACGGAAATAATTTTAGTATTTGACAGTATTTTAAACAATTTTAGCAGTTTTGTGAATAATTATTAAATTTCAGAGATCGATGTGACATGCGACTGTGATCAAACGTAAGGACTTGTGATTTGTGTAATAACAAAGAGCATAGAGACTATTTTCAGCAATGGCACATAAGACTCAGTCATTTTTAAAAAGATGTGATAAGATCACGTAGCATCAATGCAGCAATAACGGGAGTTTTAGTATGCCTGTAATGGGTACAAGTATTGTTAAAGACCGTTACGTAAGAAGTTTCTAAGAATTTGCGACATATGAGCAGGACAGTGATCACGTGACTGCATCTTCCTCTGGCGAAAACTTTGTCTTTGCCAAGTGACAAGTTTTAGCATACTCTTTGGTTGATTCACGTCTCCCGCGATTTATAACAGTCACGTGTATGTATGCGTGCGGAAAAGTACGCGGCATGCTTCTAAACGAAAGTTTAAGAGCTAGTAAGCTACCTTTACTAAGGTTTCTGCCTACGTGGCATGTTGTAAAAGTTGTTGTTGAAAGCTGATTGATACGTGCAACACCACATCTGTCACACTCGACATGAGTTTTTGTGGGAACGTGACAGTTCCCACAGAGCGAGAAACAGACATTTTTAACTTTGTTAGACATATCATCACCAATGTCGTGTGAATAATTTAAACAACAATTGTAATATTTTCCACTAATCTGTCTCACCTGTTTACTCTACTTTTGGTATTATGCTGCAGGCATCTTATAATAGCCTAATGCCGAAACTGATCAATAATGTAATTTATATCCATGTTGCGTTAAAGGAATAAACCTGACAGCCTGCGGCGGCTAGAATGGTGCCACCAGACAGACGATCCATTAAGACTGTGGACCCGTAGGTGCAGCAATTATTGAACTAAATTCGTCACTACATGGTCATCCCCGATATTAGGCTTCCCGTTGCGTTTATTTTTGTTCGAGCAAATTTACTGAAATCGTAGGACTTCGGTCACCCGCAGACATGTCTGAATCACGTGTAGTGAATGAACAACAATTATAATAGTAATGCGGTGCATGAAATTGAACATCGCTTTACATTTCTGGTTCCGACACTCCAGACTAAATTCATGAAAGTAGAAATTTAGGATCCCCGGTTTTAACTGATTCTTTCTAATGAGTATCTTAAATCTCAGTGCTTCTTCATCATTACTATACTGTGATATGCGTGTATACCTGCACCTGAGTACGCTTTGCAATTCAATAGAGGTTGCGGACTCTCTGTCTGACCATAATGTTATCATGCCGAAATCTTCTCAGGGGCTTTTTCAAATATACTTCTGTATATTCTCTCGTGATTGTTTTAACAGTGTATTCCTTATCATTAACTGAAATTTATTACAGAACTTAGTTAGCCTTTCTCCTGTCTCATTCCTACTATCAAGCACATATCTCCCGAAACTATTTCTTCTATTCCTTCCCGTACTACCGCGTTCCTACTGCCGTGGGTCAGTAATCATCTCCTCCTGCATGCTGAATTAGCAGTTCGACATGCTCATATAATTTCTGTTTACCTTCTCCTTATTACGTCGACGTACATACCTGGACTATTGTTGTCGTTTGTTTGTTAGCGATTGTTGAGGAAAACTGTATCGCCGAAATGTTTGCAAGAATTCACTCTTTGCCATATTCTCGTATTGGTAACTACTCTTATGCCAGATTCTGCTGCTGCTCGTATTACGGTATATACGTCTGACTGTAAACTCTTCTTTTCATTTTACTTGACTCACCCACAATACATCTAGACAGAACCTTTGAGTTTCCCTTCGATTTTCTATCCTCCCTACCACGTTAGAACTTCTGACATTCCACGTTCCTATTCAGAGAACTTTATTGTGGTTAGTCAGTCTTTTTCTCATGGTCACTTCCCCTTGGCTGTCCCTTCCCGCCGGCCGCTGTGGAAGAGGGGTTCCAGGCACTTCAGCCTGGAACCGTGCGACCGCTACGGTCACAGGTTCGAATCCTGCCTCGGGCATGGATGTGTGTGATGTCTTTAGGTTAGTTAGGTTTGAGTAGTTCTAAATTCTAGGGGACTGATGACCTCAGAAGTTAAGTCCCATAGTGCTCAGAGCCATTTGAGCCACTTTTATCCCTTCCCGGCGAACTGAAAAGAGGACTATCAGCAATCTTTTGCCAGTGAAGTGATCATCAAGGAAATTTTTCTCTTACAGCAACATGCGTAGTGGATACATCTTATGTGTCCATAGAGCAGTGGTTTCCATTACCTTCTGCATGATCATACCTTTGATTAATGCTGATTCCTTTCCCTCACCCCTCACCCCCCGCCTCCCTGTCCTCAGTGCGAAAGGTGACTCAGAAGCTCTATCCGCCCCTCCGTACTCTTTAATAAAGCCGTCGTCTGAACGAGGATGACTCCTTATGCCGGAAGTCGTGGGCCAGCACTGCTGATGATTTCGGTTCAGAATTCACGCTGTTTCTTGGTTCCAAGCCAAAACGAGGACGTTTTGATTACCAGTCAAAGAAGCTCTCTCTAAACCATGGCTTAGTGCACACCAGAATAGTGATTTAGTAGGAGGGATTACCTGCACCATCCCTCCACATCGTGCACCACAAGGAGATAAACGACGGCAAAGCGACACTTTGTGCAGTGCATAGTCAGAAAAGTAGTTGTATTTTACGTAGACTACTTGTCCGTAAACTGCTACAAGCTTGGTAATTTAGTTACGCCTTTGTAAGCAGCAGACACGCATTTGGTGCTTAGTCATTCCGCCCCCAAGGTATGTCACCTGCTTACATTATTTGAATATAGGATCTTGTGCGTGTTTAGTTGAAAATTTTTTTACATCAAAAGCCCATGGTGAATTCGAGATTTTTGTCTATAACTTTCGGATGAGACGTTTCTGGACCGGGGTTACCATAGTCATGACGATGTATTTGCCCATGTCCATGACCTTGAAGTTTCGTTTTCATGGTGGAAACACATCACGTATTATTCGTATGGTCCGTCATAGACATCTCATCTAATAGCATAGTGCTTGTCATGAAATGGAAAATAGGGAATAGCATAGTCTGTCGATGACCTGGTCATTAGCGTTTGAACTTATGCCCGGATGAAAGAACAACGTGGAAGGAAAGTGGCGGAGATCTTTTCATACATGGTGGGAAAAATAAAATTAGCAAGGAAAAGTTTCTTGTGCCTTAGGATATGCAACACAAATTATATCATTCGCCCCTGGTAGGGCAATGTAATTCGGCCGCCTCTCTTCAGGTTAGGGATCACGGTTATCGCTGAAACAACCGGCTTGCGTTTATATATTTTTTTTCAACGCCTGTTTGACTGTTAAAACCGCTGAAAACACAAAACAAGAGTTCATCTACTATTAACTAACCTGAGTTGTACAGTAGTTTACTGTTTGCTGCTGGGTTGAGTCGAGACGACGGACGCGCAGTCAGCTTTAGGCAGCCTCAGCGCCCCACGATCTTCACGGCGTCGCCCGTCGTCGCTCTCAAAGGCGGTGCGTCACTGTAGGTTGGTGCGGGCTCAAATGGTTCAAATGGCTCTGAGCACTATGGGACTCAACTGGTGAGGTCATTAGTCCCCTAGAACTTAGAACTAGTTAAACCTAACTAACCTAAGGACATCACAAACAGCCATGGCCGAGGCAGGATTCGAACCTGCGACCGTAGCGGTCTTGCGGTTCCAGACTGCAGCGCCTTTAACCGCACGGCCACTTCGGCCGGCTTGGTGCGGGCTGCGTCGGTGGAGAACGTGGAGCAAAATAAGCGCCTACGCCTGTCTTGCGTTGTAGTTTAATCTGCTTCAGACGTCAGGTTTTTGCAACCGCACGCTTGTAGTGTCTTCTTGATCTAGCCTCGGGTTTAGTGCGTCAATTGTAACGGTTTCTTCGTGATCGAGCCCCACGTTATGGGCGGCAATTTTTTTGTAACGTCCTTCGGATCTCCGGTCTTGGCTAACGCTCAGTGGTAGAGCAATGAGATTGTTCTTTCTCACGTATCGGTATCGACGTTACGAACAGAACATTGATGAACTGAACTCGCGACTTGTGCGAGATATTTACTTCACCAAATGTCGCAATTAAATCGTTTATAATCGATTGTTTATCAGTTGCTATTTAAATATTAATGATAAGTTCAAATTAGTTCCAGCGACACCAAATTCCCTATAGACTGGTTGTAATCTCAAATCTATAATCAGTCGTAACCGAGTTATTTATTCCTAACGTCAAGGGGTTTCTGTATAAGCGCCGAGCGCGTCAATCAAATAATATCGCAGCACGTTATCTCTATAAATAATATTGTAAAACTTGAATGATAAATGCGTGAATAGACACGATATGCTGGTTTATTACACAATATTAGTCACTTACTAACAGAGCCGTGAGGAATAAGCTTTCCCAGTTGTTGGAGGGAGTTACAAATTATATGCTTCGTAACTATCGCCAAGTTCCAGAGTCCAATAGTTATTACGAAATAAATTTTCTATCTGTGTTCACTTCCTAAATAGTGTTAACTTCAGGTTATCTAATTAAAAGTCACTTCTGTCTAATATATGCAAGTCCTCTATCTGAATTCTAATTAACGTAATATTTGAAGTCCAAGTATCGTTTCACAGCGTCATAGTAGATCGCAATAATCAATTCTGAAAAAATAATCTAATTGCGCCTACATATACGAGCATTCAAAAGTATGACCTGCTTCGGCTAACTCTCGTAACGTAGTGACAATGCATTGAATTATCCTTAGCCATTACTCGCGAATCTCGAAGAGTACTCACACGGAGTATTCTTTGGGAACGTTTGTTCTACTTTGCGAATTTTAATTTTAATAATTTTGCGATTTACTATGATTTTGAATTTTGAGTTTGATTTTACTGTAACCCTATCTTTCTTTTGTATGTTAATAAATTACTAAGTATTAGATTCCTGATTCAGTTACTGGTTAATATCCAAATAATAGTCTTAACTGGAAATTTGTTTGCTTGTTCATTTTTCATGGAATTTGGAACTTCTTTTGGGGAAATCTTTGGTAATTTAGCAGCTAATTTTTGGTTTTCATTTCTCGTCCGAGGAAGTAGCATTACAAGTCCAACGGATGCCTGGCGACGACATCGGGAAACTAACTCTTACACTCTGCCACGGACACGCGGTTTGGCACAGACAACGAGCTGTAGGCCAGCGTAGAGAATTGGCGGATCGCACTGGCGGCTGCCTTCCATAACGAGGGTATTGGAAAGTTAGTAAAACGCTACGGCAAACGTTTAAGTCGGATTGGCGACTAAGGAGATAAGTAGCTGGAAGTTGTAACTAACAGTTGCAAATAAAACACTTCTGATTTTCACGGTAGTTTCCATTTCCGAGACCTATCGTTCCTCTATTTCCGAACAGCCCTCATATAATGCTTTTGTTATAGGACTACGGTAGTAATTTGAAAGAAATTCACTGACGAGCCAAAGTATAATCACCTCTTGGCTAATTACGTGATGATCCACATTTGGAACGCTATACAACAGCGATTCTGTATGGCACGGATTCCAGTAATTCTTCGTAATTTTCCTTAGCGTCGTAGCATAAGATGTCTACGCACAAGTGACGCAGTTTTAGTATTTTGCGAGCGCAGTGTCGGCACCCGATAGTGCCCCAGCTGTGTTCCACCGGACACAGATCAAGTGAAATTGGGTGGCCAAGATGCCATTCCACGTGGACGACACGTTCGTCATCTGGCCACATGGTATGGATAAACTCCTTGACTTCCTTACACATCTAAACTCCATACACCCCAACATCAAATTCACTATGGAGACTGAAACGGAGGGTAAATTACCTTTCCTTGACGTCTTGGTCAAGAGAAGGGCTGACGGCACCCTAGGTCATGGGGTGTATCGGAAGACAACGCACACTGATCTGTATTTGCACGCAGACAGCTGCCACCACCCTTCACAGAGGAACGGGGTACTTAAAACTCTAGTACATAGGGCGCGCACTATCTCTGACGCAGAGAGTCTACCCCAGGAATTGGAACACCTGAGAACTGTATTTCGGAAAAATGGTTACTCAGAGTGGCAGATTCAACGTGCTCTCCGCCCAACCACTGCAGCACAACCTGTTGAGATGGATGAAGTCACGAGGGAGGAGGTAGGCACTGCATTTATTCCGTACACAGGCGCACTCTCGGGGAAAATCGCCCGCATTCTGAAGAAACACCAGGTCGGAACTGTGTTTTGTCCTCCAAATAAAACTCGTGCACTGGTGGGGAGCGCCAAAGATGACCTCGGTTTGAGGAAGGCCGGCGTGTACCAGATTCTGTGTCAATGTGGCAAGTCGTATATTGGTCAGACGATGCGTACCGTCGAGGATCGATGCCGTGAACACCAGAGGCACACTCGACTGATGTATCCGAGCAAGTCGACGCTCGCTGAACATTGTTTGTCGGAAATTCACGCCATGGAGTATGACCACACGAGGATTCTGGTACAGACGTCGAGATACTGGGACAGCGTTGGTAGAGAGGCCATCGAAATTCGCACCAATGACGACCTCATAAACCGTGACTGTGGCTATAATCTTAGCAGGCCTTGGGAACCAGCGATTGGGTTAATCAAGAGTAAATCGAGCAAACGTATAGTTGTGACGACCACGGCGGACAGAGCCATCACACCGACGTCATCTCAGACGCGGTCGCAATCTGTTCCACCGCACGACCGTGGCGCGGGGCGCGAACGGCGGTGGGAGCGCGCCGCGGGCGGAGGGTATTTAAATCGGCCGCCACCGCGACCGAACCCAGTTCCCTCTGAGCAGCCATAGCGTACGGATCTCCGTGCCGGCACGTTCACAGGAGCTTAGTCCGTCAGTTCACCTGATGATGGTGACATGTATGATCGCCGAAATATTGTGCCCGTTGGACACTATAGACCGGCAGCACACCCGTGGATATTTTGATTATCAAATACGCCGGGAGAAACTCAAGAATCAAATAATGATGATATAATTGATAATATTTTAAAGCTTTTCGATAGAGCTGAAGTTTAGAGTTGTAATACAAATCAAAATAAAACTTTTTACATGTAACGGCACGGAGCTTTTGACTCGCGCTCCCCTCTCCTCCCTTATCACACGATGTCACACTCTGTCGCACTCCCTCCCCTTAACGTCTGATGTAATTTCTGGATGGTCCCTTGTCCGTTATGTACCATATTTTGGCTAAAGTTTACTTGACCATCGCGTCTCCGTGTGCACACCACATTATCAGTATCGAACGGTGTCTCAGGGATTTCATTCATTGTAATATAAACATTCGCACCTCGCAGGTGGAAGATATATTAAGGATCGATCTTATTACACCATCTATCTTCAACGCTAGAAATCAGTTGTCCTCCACTTTACTTATTGTACCACCATGATAAGCCAATGGACTAATATTAAAATTATGTGTAAGATACTAAAAAAATTGAGTATTGCGGTAATAAGGAGGCAGCTCTTTAGTTGTAAAGCAGAAAATGCTTGACGCTAATAATTTAATTGGGTTATTGTTCAGTTACTGACATGAAGTCATGGTGATCAAGTTTTACGTTTAAAAAGCATTTAAGCGGTATTAATGCTACGCTGCATGCCACTATGCGTATTACCTTTTTCCATCACGCGCAAGAGACGCAACGTACTTAGACCGAAGCTTGAGGTTTGTTTGGCACCATTTATCTAACCGATTCGGTGACAGCAGGCCCAAAGTGTTTAATTACTTGCACCCTACTTTGGCCTTGGAGGTAAAGCGTCTTGGAGTATAGGGCGAGAAGCTACAAGGCAATTTACTCTCATTGTAGCCTTCGTGCAGATACAAGGGTCAAAGGGGATGCAAAATTAGCTACGCTTGAAGTGTCCCGAAGTTCACCAACTTGATAAATTACCTCAAACACTTTGACGCATTAAAATTATTCAGCAGCGGCTTCATAACGGGGAACTGTTTAGTATTTCCCCATATAGTTTACTAACTGATGTGAATTATTTCTCATACCACAGGGTGCACCCACATGGAAAACACATTACACAATTCCCAGACGTCAAAGAAAGTTAAAGGTTATGAAAATCTGCCAGTTACTAAACATCTGGACACGAAGACAGTCAGGAAAGGAAAGCGTGTTGTTCTATCGGAGTTAACGGTTCTATTTTGCGATATTGAGTCGTTGACTGGCCTCCTGATAAATGATGACACTGGATAATCTCTCCGTGTAACTGTGGAGAACACTCTGTTTCGGCACTCAGCAATTCTGTCATATATTTATATTTACAGTAAATAAACAATTTCTTTACGTGTACGTCACACATGCTCATTTTATACCAAATCTTAAGCCCTAATAGATCATGAATAGAATGAATTTATAGTGTGTCTGTAGCTTTCTATAGTTGTCACAAACTATTTCACATACAAACATTAATAATATACGAGGCGTGTTTTTTATGTAAGTACCGTTTTGAAATTAAAAAAAAGACGTGCTGAGATATCTGAGTAATTTTATTTTTACATGAAAGCCTCTACCTTAATCTACTTTTCTACGTAATTTTCGCCAATATTGAGGCACTTGTCATAACGTTGTGCCAGTTTTTGAATACTCTCCTCATAGAAGTCTGCCGCCTGATTTGTTAACCACTGCATCACCACTGTTTTGACTTCGTCACCGTCTTGAAGACGCTGACCGTCCAGGTGTTTCTTCAAATGCGGGAACAGGTGGTAGTCACCGGGCGCAAGATCGGGGCTGTAAGGAGGATGATCTAGAGTTTGCCATAGACAGGATGTGATGAGATCTTTGGTCTGATTCGCTACATGCAGACGGGCATTGTCTTGTAGAAAAACGATGCCCTTTCTCAACTCCCATGGGCTGTTGCTTTGATTCTGGTGTGACGTAGGCCACCCATGTTTCATCTCCAGTAACAATTTGGCTTAAGAAATCATCACCTTTGTTGTGGTAGCGCTCAAGGAAAGTCAATTCACTGTCTAAAGGTTTCCTTTTGACACACCCGTCAACATTTTCGGTACCCAACGTGCGCTCAATTTTCTGTGATTCAAGTGCTCGGTCACAATGCCATACATAACACTACTAAATACATTAGGAAAGCCATCCCGCAAGGAGGAAATCGTACAGCGTCTGTTTTCTCTCTCCTTATTGTCCAGTTCCTGCACCAAACTTTCATTAACGACCGAAGGACGCCCACTCCGCTGTTCATCATGCACATTTGTGCGGCCGTCTTTAAATGATCTCACCCACTTTCTTACAATTCCATCACTCGTAATGTTTTCTCCGTAAACTTCACAGATCTCACGATGAATATCGATCGCTTTTACGCTCTTAGCACTAAGAAATCTTATAACAGCCCATATTCACAGTCAGCGGGACTTACGATTATCGGAGGCATCTTAAACACTCAGTACACAACGTAAACAAGGAAGAATCAGACTGTAATGGCATCAGTGCGTAGATTAGGGTACAGGCATTCATGTAAAAATAAAATTATTGAGATATCTGAGCACGTCTTTTTTTAATTTCAAAACGGTACTAAGTCAAAAAAATGCCTATATATATATATATATATGACGATAATTTCATAGCAATTGTCTCTTTATTGAGAATTCAACTCTGTCTTTAGATTTTCTGTAGGTGTTTAGCGTTTTTGGTGAATATATACACTCCTAATATATCATCAATCTTTAGCCCAGCGACAAGTCCCAAGCGACTGGAGGAATCGGTGGTAACTCCTGTATATAAGGATACAAGAACGGCCCCGAAAATTACAGACCATATCTTAAACATCAGTTTTTTGCAGAATCCTTGAACATATTCTTAGTTCGATTTACTAGATTTTTTCGTGGGAGGGAAAAGCTTCTGTCCACAAATCAATACGGTTTTAGAAAGCATCGCTCGTGCGAAACTCAGATTGCCCTTTACGCACATAAGATCCTGCAATCCATGGATGAAGGGCAAAAAATGCCTTCCATGTTCCTAGAGTTCCGTAAAGCAGTTTAAACGGTGCCACCAAGTCGACTGTGAAAGAAGGTACAGGCATACGGATTGGATTCCCAGGTATCTGAGTGGCTTGAGGACTTCTTCGGTAATAGAACCTGCTATGTTGTCCTTGATGGCGACTGTTAGTCAGGTGTTTAATAAGACAGCTGTTATTTTCTATGTACATAAATTACCTAGCGGACAGGGTAGGCAGCAGTCTGTGGAAGTTCGCGGATGTATGGGAATATTGCTTGACTGTAGGAAGATGCAGGATGACTGAGATAAATTTCTAGTTGGTCTGTTGAATGGCAGCCATCTCCAAATGTAGAAAAATGTAAGTGAATGAAGATGACTACTAAAAACAAAGCCGTATGTTCGGGTACAGCATTAGTAGTGTGCTGCTGGACTCAGTCAGGCCGATAAAATATCTAAGAGTGACGTTTCAAAACAATATGACACGGAATGAGCATGTAAGTATTGAAGAAGTGAGAGGTAGAAAGAGTTCATTGAAGGATTCTATGAAGGGGAGGATTTGATGTGAATGAAGAAGAAACAGGAGTGGATTTAGAAGAGTTAGGGGATCCAGTATTAAAATCATTATTTAAGAGAGCTTTGGAGGACTTGAGACAAGGCAGAAGGGATAGATAACATTCCAAGAGACTTTCTAAAATCACTGGGGGTAGTGGCAACAAAACGACTATTCGCATTTGTGTGTAGAATTTATGAGTCTGGCGACATACGATCTGACTTTCGGAAAAATATCCTCACAATTCCGAAGACTGCAAGAGCTGACACGTTCAAGGACTAGCGCACAATCAGCTTAATAGTTCATGGATCCAAGTTGCTTACAAAAATGATGTACAGAAGAAAGGAAAATAAAACTGAGGATGTGTTAGATGACGATCAGTTTGTCTTTAGGAGAGGTAAAGGCACCAGATAGGGAATTATGAGGTTGCGGTTGAGCCATACGACTATGGAACGCGCTCCCCTGTGATCTGCGTCTTATCCAGAACCACTTAACATTCAAGAGGGAACTCAAGACTTACATATTAGGGACGGTATAGCCACCATTGTCCTGCCCCTCTCATCTTTTTCTTTCTCCTCTCCATCATAGCTTCGAATTTTACCATTCTATTTCTCTTCCTCGAACCTATCTACCTCTTCTATATCTCTTTCACCCCATTCTATCGTCTTATGTCTCTGCTTGATGAGAATAACTCACAAGCTGCAAGAATATAACGAGAAAATTCCCAACTAGCAATAGGACTGACATTCATAAAAGAAAAAATATGTTTACTTTCCTATACATAGTCATTACTATTATTATTATTCTTGATTATTATAATTATTTTTGATTGTTATAATTATCATTGTACTACTTTTATAATCTCTAACTTTTTTCTGTAACACTAATTCTGTATAACATGTTATATGTCCTTAATGTTCTGTAGAAACTGAAATTTGTTGAATCTAAGTATGCCTGGTTAGGTGTAAGAGAGGGCCTGAAGGCCCTAATCTTGCCAGGTAAAATAAATGCATAAATAAATAAATAATGGAAGGAAGACTAAAGAAAAATCAAGAAACGTTCATAGGATTTGTCGGACTGGAAACAGAGCTCGACAATGTAAAATGGTGAAAGATGTTAGAAATTCTGAGAAAAACAAGGGTAAGCTACAGGTAGAGACGGGTAATATACAATGTGTACAAGAGCCAAGAGGGACGGCCCAGAACGAAGTGCTCGGATTAAAAATGCTGTGAGACAGGTATGTAGTCTCTCGCCCCTTCTGTTCAGTCAGCACATCGAAGACGTAAAGACAAAAATAAAATAAATGTTCAAGAGTGGGATTAAAATACAAGGTAAAAAGATATTAATGACAGGATTCGCTGATGACATTGTTATCCTGAGTGAAAGTGAAGAAGAATTACATGATCTGCTGAGTGGAATGAACAATTTAATGAGTACAGAATACGGATTGAGGCCGCGCGGGATTAGCTGAGCGGTCTGGGGCGCTGCAGTCATGGACTGTGTGGCTGGTCCCGGAGGAGGTTCGGGTCCTCCCTCGGGCATGGGTGTGTGTGTTTGTCCTTAGGATAATTTAGGTTAAATAGTATGTAAGCTTAGGGACTGATGACCTTAGCAGTTAAGTCCCACAAGCTTTCACACACATTTGAACATTTTTATGGATAGAGAGAAAATCGAAGAAAGACAAAAGTAATGAGAAGAAGCAGAAATAAGAACAGCGAGAAACTAATCTTCAGGGTTGATAGTCACGAAGTAGATGAAATTAAGGAATTCTTCTACCCAGGCAGCAACATAAGCATCGACGGACGGAGCGAAGATGACATCAAAAGCAGGCTAGCAATGGCAAGTGAATTCCTGCAATGGCAAGTGAATTCTTGGCCAGGAGAAGCCTACTAGTATCAGACGTATGTCTTAATTTGAGGAATAAAGTTTTGCGAATAGACGGTTGGAGTACAGGATTGTATTGCAGTGTAACATGGACTATGGGAAGACTGGAACAGAATAGAACCGAAGCATTTGAAATGTGGTGCTACAGGCGAATGCTGAAAATTAGGTGGAGTCATAAGGTAAAGAATGAAGAGGTTCTGTGCAGAGTCGAAGAGGAAAGGAGTATTTGAAAACACGATAAGAAAAAGGGATATGGTGACTGGACATCTGTTACATCAGGGAATGACTTCCAATTACTACAGGGAGCTTTAGAGGGCAAAAAGTGTACTGTAGAGGAATACAGAGATTGGAATATATACAGCAAGTAATTGTGGGCGTAAGTTGCAAGAGGTTGTCACAGGAGAGAAATTCATGATTCATGGCGGGGCATTTCAAACCAGTCAGAAGACTGATGACTAAAAAAAATAAAAAAATAAAAAAAAGTCTTGTCTTTTGACATCGGCTGTCGATGCCCGTCAAGGTTTTGCATCGTAATTGGCCTTCAGCGCGCTCAAGGCAGCAGGCTACTGCTATGGCGGTTCATCACCCGCGGTACCCTACCGCGATGCCGTGGCAGTGAGTGAAGGCGGCGCATGTATTGGACTTACAAATTCTCATCTGTCAGGTACTCGTTTCCATCCCGCTCACCACCATTCTTCTTCAGTTGTTGAACCGCTATGACGGTTGCAGTGTAGCCGTGCAGTATGACGATCTTTGCCTACCATTCAGGTACGCCCTCGTTACTCCGCCGTATTACCGGTTACGCTGGTGTCCTGATCCGGGACGATACGGGAGACCCCCTGGTCACCCATCTGCGTCAGTGGCAGTCTGTGGTGTTGAACTCCAAGTCGGTGATTACGGTGAGGTAGGAATCTCTTCCAATAGGGGCTGTTGTTGCTCAGTAGCGTGCAGGAAATCAACAACAGCTTGTACCACACGTCACTTTACTGTAATCAGGGAATCGAGTGAGGACGTTATGTATGCCAACGATCCGCATGACTGACTACCTTACGAGCTAAAACGCTGGAGTATTTATGGAGCGAAGTAGTGGCTAATGTTTACCCGACGTTACTTCTCATGATCGCAAAGCTCTTATTGTAACGGATGTCTCTTCGGGTCTCACTCTACCCTGCTTGCTCAACGAGTTTGTTATTGTATAGGACTGGCTCGTAAAAGCTCTTGGTATGCGTTGTTACATTAGCAGTAGCGTTTCTTTCATTACGTAACGAAGGTGACGTGAACCTCGCGCACTGAATTTCTGCTGAGATGCATTGCCCTCCCCCTAAGATGAACTCTTTGAAACATTGTCGTACTATACGTAAAATATAAGTTTTTTATAAATTAAATACAAGCTTACCAAAAACGTAATTTATAATTTTTCATCCCTGTCCAAAACACCAAAGAAAAAATGCAGTAATACATATTTAAGTACTGGTCATGAAGGAATTGCAGATCTAAAGGATCACTTTGGAAAAGAGAAACATAAATTCCACGTACCATCGTCAAGTAAAACTAAAACTCTCATGAATTAGTTTGTGTAACACGATTGTTTAAAAGGAGAAACAATTACTACAGCAGATTTTTGTTTTGCATACCATGTGGTTAAAAAACATCAAATTGTCTCTTCTACAGATTGCCTTACTAAGTTATTACCGAAAATATGTAATGCCCGAAAACTGCCACTCAACATACATCATCTAGAAAGTTCATTTCATTCGTAATGAACTTCAAAGTTGTTTATTTTATAGCTTTAACACTGACACAAGTAACCGTAAAAATGAAAAAAAAAATATCTTTCAACTTCTGATTCAGTGTTTTACCAAGACGGGCATAAGCATAAAATTACTGAACCTGGGAAGCTTAAGAGGTGGAGACCTTAGATAACGTCGTCAATTTTTCTATGCAGGCTTCAAATGATTTTAAAATCGCTGTAAAGAAATACATTGGATTTGGAGGCAATAAAGCTAACGTTAAATTTTTGAGGTCGAGAGAGGCATGGTACTAATATTGTATGCAATTAACGAAAAATAGAAATTGGAGCAGATGTTGAAAATTTGGATGCCTTGGTCCTATATTACACAAAACATTACAAACAGCAGCTGACCAATTATTTGTGACACTGATCAAATAATTAAAAAAATATCCATTTATTTTGCTATGTACACTGTCAGGTTAGACCGGCTAAAATATTTCTGTGAGTTTGTTAATGTAGAATCTAAAACTCTGCTTTAACATTCTAAAACGAGATACATGCCATTGTTACCAGTTACTGAACGTTCTGTAAATTTATTTGATGCCTAAGAACCTTTTTTTTCGTCAGAAGGAAAAGCACCCAGTATCTCACTTGATTTTTCAGAAATTCTCTCAGTGAAGTTTATCTTTGGTTTTTTCATACCTAGCATGCACTCTTCATTTCTGAGTATTAAAAATTGAAGAAAGAAAACAGTCTGTTATAGAAGTTTCAAATGTTGTACAGCGACTGAGAACACAGCAATGGAAAAAATGAAAACTCAATTTTTACTTTCTCAAGTTAAAACAATGTTTAAGTAAATGCGAAGAAAATGGAGTCATTTCAAAAAAAGACACAAATTGAAATCTCTCGTGATGAAGTAGTAAAATTTTATAAAACAATGACTGATTATTTAAAACTGTTGACAATACTATTAAAATACAGGGTGTTTAAGTGGTTGACTGGCAATGTACCTCTGAGGACAAATGTAGTAAAATCGGTGGAACATCTGAAAATAAAAAAAAAAATTAATATAAATGACACATATTTGTTTAATCGAATCACCAAACTAAAAACCATTCTCCCTATGAATTACATTCTCCCGATAAGAAAAAGATAACAGTATCTCAAAAATAGATAGTTGTATTTTCCAAATTAGATTTTACAAGGTGCTTGTGATGTCATATTAACCTCAGTGGTACTAGGAATGTTAAGGCAGAAAAAGGAAACCCTGAAAACACCACTAGCCAATTGTAAATGTTACTTGAAGAGGTGGATGCAAATGCTCACGTGTATTAACAGTAATGGGTATTAATATATGTCCACAATAGCTTCTCGCTATAAATAAACAAACTGAAGAGTGTTGTATTTAAAATTTCATGATGGACAATGTATAGTTGCTGGCCATTTATAGCTTAACCTTTTATTTATATAGCATGTGCACTGCGTGTCAGTAGTATTTCTTTGCTACTTGTCGTCTAAAAACTCAACTGACGACTCACATTATATGTTTACTTTACAAAATATGGAGGGAATATTCACCACACTCCATTCTGTTACAACCAACATCCAGAAAGGCTAGATATAGCAACACATGCGCTGCCTGACAAAAGAACTGAACACCCAGAAAACTTGGTTTGATGTCAATATAGCTCCATTCATATACAACCATCGGCTGGTATGTAAATGATTAATGCTACAGTTATCTGTGATGGACATAAGTAGTGTATGAGTGATCAATGTGAAGGGCACGGAGATGCTACAAACTCGGGTGAGACTGCTTTATCAGGTCCTGGTGGAGTTGGAAAGAGCCCTTATTGAGAGTCATAATTTTGCTGGCTGGTCGAATAGTGCAGTATCCACAGTTCTGGGTCTTTCAGATGTGATAGCGGCCCAGTGCAGGACTGCATGGGAAGATGAGGACATATGAGCCTGTTGTAAAGGTTCTGGTCGAGCACGCCTGATCACCATAAGGGAAGATCACTGTATTCTACACCAGGGACATAGTAATCCCTTTACATCTGCACCTGCCATTCTAAAACGTACAATGGACCCTATGCATCATTCTGTGTCATCCCATACCATTGGATGGAGGTAGCAGCGATCCTTCCAGCGTAAGCTGTAGTTATCACCACAGCACAAATGGCTGCATCTGAAATGGTGCTGTGGGTGTCAAGCATGGAGAGTTGATGGATCGCCTCGCGCTGTATTTAGCGATTAATAACGGTTCTGCACAACCACTAATGACCATCTTCGGTTAATATGGAGGCGACCTGGGGAGAATCCCAGTCTTTCAATGTTATACTGATGCACAAAGATGTTATTCTGGGTGTCATATTGTGGGACTCCATCTGATATGACTTAGGCCACCCCTGGTAGTGATTGAGCGAACTACAACAGCACAAAGGTACGCCACGACATATTGCGTCCTCATGTGTTACCTCTCATATGGAAATCCTGATGTGCTACTTTTCAACACGATAATGGTTGCCTATAAGTGATAACTGTCTCTTTGAAATGTCTGCGAGATTTTGAGATACTCCATTAGCTAGGAAGATCCCCCAGATGTGAATGAATTCTCTCTTCTCAAGGTCGTATACTTCAAGAGAAATTATTTCCATTTCCTGTTCCAAACGTTTCATCGTATGTTGTGCATATCCAGCTAATTTTCTATTTTCTTCTCTGGAAACAGATTTCAAAGCTTTCCATTTACTTTTCCTCTCCATTCACGTCCTTGTTTGCGAGTCACATGTAGCTACTTTTGATAAGTGCTTTCTTTCAACTTTTCCTATTACTTTTTTTACGGTAATCCTTGTAATTTTTCTAAATGTGTCTTGTCGATATGTCATCTTTCCTCTTATTGGTTTGGAAAAATTCCCATTTGCATTATGGCTGCTTACTAATTAAGTTAACGAGTTTATCTGTTTAAATTTCTCCATGTAGGATCACGGCATACTGATAATTTTTACTTATGGACCGCCTGACAGCAACTGAATAAAACACAATTTTAGTGCCATAAGCGTTTCCCCTTTATTTTCTGCAAGGCATCATCAGTGGCCTGGAATATGTATGTATGTTAGGTATTTAATTTACATTTTTGTCACTGTGCCTATACGTTGTAAACAATTCTGGTGGTTGGTATTTCCTATTAAGGCCGGTATTACACTATCAAATTTCTTTGTCCAATATCTTTGTCCAATATCTTTTTCAAAGATTTTTGATAGTGTAATAGGGATCTTTGACAAATGTCGTCCAATATTTGATCAAATGTAGGCCGAGGCCGTACATTTGATCAAAGAAATCGCTTGTCTTCTGTTCACTGCAATGCGACTTGTTACCACGCGGAGCGCCAGCATCGCTGGAGCGTTCTGTCATCTTTTGTGTTTATAAACATGGCTGCTAAATACAATTGGTGTGTGGCGTCTACCACAAAATTAATAGAGATGTATGAAGCGGATGAGGCACTTTATAATGTGAGGCACCCTGATTACAAAAATAGATTGAGAAGATTGGAGAGCTATAAAAATATAGCGGAGGTCATTAGCCGTGACATACGGCCTGGCTGTACGGTAGAAGATATTAAGAGGAAGATAAATGGCCTCCGTACTAGCTACGCGTGCGAGAAAGCAAAAGTACGTATTGACATATTCATTTATATTTATTTATGCAAGTAAAGTTTACATGTCATACAAATGATTAGCATTAGCATTAATTTGTTCACTGCAGTGACTTGAAGCATACAATAATGTTTACGTAACCTACAAGTAGTTTAAATTACTTTCATTATTAATATTGCAGATGCATAAAAGCAAAAGTGGAGCCAGTGCGCAGGCGGCGTACACACCACAAGTGTACTGGTTCCAGATGCTGAAATTCCTCGACCAGTCTACTGAGGCCGACGAGAGTTTGTGCAATCTGGAGAGCCCTGAAAGTGAAACGGCAAGTGAACGTGCCACACCGACGTATGAGGAGATGATTGCGGTATGTACATTTGTTTACATTTTACGTTACTAAATGTGATTATCTTGCCAGGGCACTTTCCCAGCGCCATTGTAAAATGTCTTAAAGTATTCCCTAACTGCTCTCCCGTGTACTGTACGTCCAGAAGCAGCTTGGCAAGCTATTGGTTCCATTTGCTGTAGGTCCTCAATGCTTTGTCTCTCAAGATAAGTGCAGTCTCCTACTACGGCAGACACTGTTTCCTGACGAGTGTACAAGTGTTTTCTTCTCTCAGTTAACAAGTTTGCAATGTGCAGGCAGCCAGTGTTATTGTGGTAACTTTTTCAGGAGGCAGATTAATGGTAGTAAGAAAAATCCTGAAACGACTTGCAAGAATGCCAAAGCTGCTCTCCACTAATCTTCTCCCTCGTGACAGTCGGTAATTGAAAACCTTTTCTTCTTTTGTGATTCCTTTTAAGGGGTATGGCTTCATAATGTTATAACTCAGTGGAAAAGCGTCATCTGCCAGTACTACCATTGGAGTTGTAATGTTTGTGTTCCCAAGCTTCCTGCCATCAGGAATGTTGAGCATAGATCGGTCAATAAGACACTCACGTAGTTTGCTTTTTGAAAACACTCCAGCATCACCAACACGCCCATTAGTTCCTACATCTACATACAAAAATTTGTAGGAAGCATCTACCATGGCAAATAAAATGATACTGTTGAAGGATTTATAATTGAAAAAGTGAGATCCACTAGCTTGTGGACATTTAATACGAATGTGCTTTCCGTCCATTGCTCCTATTGTATTATAACAGTTCCACTTCTTCTCGAAATCCTCTGCAATTTGCTTCCACTCTCCTCTGCTTGTGGGTACCTGTAAATAAATAAGATTTATGTATGTGCAAGGAAGTACGTAACAAGCAAAGAGGTACGTAACTAATAGCTTTTTTCTTTTATTTCATAGCATGCGGTACAAGAGCCTGTCGCATGTAGCGAGGCTCAGCCACAGCCCCTGCGTCAAGAGCGGCCTCCCACGAAAAGGAGGAGAGCCACGCCTGACGTGGCTACAAATGTAATGGTGGAGGCCACCAAGACACTTCAGGCTGTGGCTGATGCTGCCAGATCCATGCCTGTCCAAGAAGACCGCTACGGCACCCTTGGCGCCCACATCGCAGCAGAACTGCGTGAAATGGAGACGGTGGGCGGCAGGGAATACACCACTGTCACTGCGCACAGTCTGCAGCGGACATTAATGGACAGGCGGGATTTGCTGCACGCGACAGCCCGTGCACAACCGTCCACCTCAGGTTATATCCAGGCTGCCTTGCAGCAGGCTGGAATAGAGGATGAAGATTCGATGTTATAAATATATATGTGTGTATTATTTTTGTATCTCTCCAATCTTCTTAATCTATTTTTATAATCAGGGTGCCTCACATTGTAAAGTGTCTCATCCGCTTCATACATCTCTATTAATTTTGTGGTATCACACATCAATTGTATTTTGCCATGTAAATAAAGTTACATAAATAAAGTAATAACAATTTATCTTCATGAACATAAAGTGTATCGAACATTTATTTACCTTCAGACAATGGTCCTTTAGTGTTTTATAAATTGCTTCACAAGTTTCAGGTATTATTTTACTTAATGTGCATTGTGGAATTCGAGTGCTGTACTGTAAGCTAGAGTAACTTTCTCCTGTAGCAAGGAATCGTAGTGTTACAGTGAGCCTGTCTTCTGCAGATATAGCAGTTCTTAGGTGCGTATTGTGTTTTGAGATATGAGGAATCACTTCACTGAGAACATACTGAAATGTATGCTCATCCATTCGCAAGAAATTGATGTATGACTTGACGTCTTCCACTATTAGCTCACGTAACAAGTTTTGCTGAATGCTTTTTTCCTCTCGTCGTGAAACCCACGGCTTCACCCAGGTACGTTTCCTTTTTTTCACCCGCTTCTGTATCGCATGTGATTGTGCACTCACAGCAATTGTGGCACAAGCAGCAGCTGCTGCAGTTAATAACAACAATTTGTTTTTGTCAGCCATCTTGAACTTTGACGAAAACTTTGATGATAGTGTAATACCCCTTCTAGCGCTACGTCAAAGATCTTTGTCCAATATATTGGACGGAATATTGGATCACATCTTTGATCAAATATTGGACAAAGAAATTTGATAGTGTAATACCGGCCTAAGTAGTAATGTTTTGAACTGTACTTACAAGTTGTGTGGACAATTTCTTACATATTACGCTCATATTGAATTTTTGGTGTTGTTGTTCTTCTTATGAATGCCAATTTGCGGTTTTTATCCCACATTCCACAGCACTATGAAATGAACGCTTGTTTCAGTGCAATGTTTTGGTTTCTTTTGCCGACTGTCAAATGCTTTTGACAAAGATCGAATGTTATTGCCAAACTTTCGAGCGTAATTATTGAAGTATCTGTGATCTGTTCGTGTATGCATTTGTGTGTGTGTGTGTGTGTGTGTGTGTGTGTGTTGTGGTGTGGTATTATTTCTTTTGGCTCTGCTTATGTGTGTGTGTGTGTGTTTTGGTGTGGTATTTTTTTGTAGGCTGTGTGTGTGTGTGTGTGTGTGTGTGTGTGTGTTTCTGTGTGTGTCCAGATGGTGTGGGGAAGAGTTTTTTTTGTTATCATTTCCTTTATTAAATGTCGTAGGGAGCCTGTGCTGATGTGTGTTTGTTCATTTATCACATTTTTGTTTTCTGCTATGGTTTTCTGGATGTGGATGTTTTCTTGCATTTGTATAAGATGTTGGTCAGGGTTGCTTATTCTCATTATTTTCATTTCTTGTTCCATGTTTGTAGGATGATGGTTATGGTGTTTTAAATGATGTGCAAATGTGGAATGGTTTGTTTCATACTACCAACATCCCATATGTTTTTTGTATCTTGTTCCAAAATTCTTGCGTGTCGTGCCTGTGTATGCAGCAACACAACTTTGACATTCAATTTTATATATTCCTGATTGTTGGAATTTGTCCCTCTTGGTAGCTGGCAGCCTTAGGTGTGATTGGAGGGTTTTCCCAGGCATATATGCTATTTTGAAGCCCTGTACACAGAGGTATACATTCGACATAGAAAATATGTATACCTCCATCCCTATCACAGAAACAATAGAAATTATAGAACAAGATCTCTCATCCCACAGAAACCTCACCGCAGACACAAGAAAAGAGATAACAGGTATGCTCAGACTGACAACTGAACAAAACTACTTTCAGTTTGAGAAAGAATATTATCTACAAAGTGATGGACTGCGCATGGCATCCCCAATATCAGGAACACAAGCAAACGTTTTCATTAGTCACCTAGAATATCAGATATTTGAAAAGATAACCACTAATGAAAGTTTCAAAATCATATATTGGTACAGATACGTGGATCACATTATTTGTCTGGTAGATGAGCCAAGTGAAAAAATAGATGAACTCCATTTGGAAATAAATAAAGCTCAACAGAACATAAAATTCACACGTGAAAAAGAAAATCAAATAAATTTTCTTGACATTACAATAAAAAAAGAAATTGGTAAACATACATTTAACATCTTTAGAAAACCAACAGCCACAGACACAATAATACATTCCACATCTAACCACCCCCACAGCCAGAAACTTACAGCACTAAAAAACATGTTACATAGATTAAACAGAATCCCACTCAGTAAGAGAAACTATGAACAAGAAATGAGTACAATCATACAAATAGCTAGGAACAATGGGTGTGACACACATGTAGTACACAGGCTCAATCAAGAAATAAAAACACAAATAAAAAACAAACACAACATTTCCAGAATACAAAAGAACTCACATGCTGAAAACTTACAATCACACTCAACAAACAAACACAATGACAACACCACACAGAAAAGAACCAGATGGTGCACTATGACCTACACACATAAACTAACACACAGAGTTACAAACATGCTAAAGAGACAGGGCTTCAAAATAGCATATAAGCCTGGGCAAACCCTCCAATCACACCCAAGCCAGCCAGCTACCAAGAGGGACAAATTCCAACAATCAGGAACATATAAACTTGAATGTCAAAGTTGTGATGCAGTATACCTAGGCATGACATGCAGGAATTTTGGAACAAGATACAAAGAACATGGAAGATGTTGGAAGTATGAAGCAAACCATTCCACATTTGCAGAGCTTTTAAAACACCATAACCATCATCCTACAAACATGGAACAAGAAATGAAAATAATGAGAATAAGCAACCATGGCCAACATCTTATACAAATGCAAGAAAACTTCCACTTCCAGTAAGCCATAGCAGAAAACAATCATGTGATAAATGAACAAACACACATCAACACTGGCTCCCTACTACACATAATAAAGGAAATGATAACATAAAACAAAAAAACTCTTCCCCACACCATCTGGACACACACACACAAATATATATATATATATATATATATATATATATATATATATATATATATACCACACCAAAATACACACACACACACACACACACACACACACACACACACACACACAAATGCATACACAAACAGATCACAAATACTTCAATAATTACACTCGAAAGTTTGGCAACAACATTCGATCTTTGGCAAAATCATTTGACAGTCGGCAACATAAACCAAAACATTACATTGAAACATGCGCTCAGTTCATAGTGCTGTGGAATGTGGGATAAAAACCGCAAATTGGCATTCATAAGAAGAACAACAACACCAAAAATCCAACAGGAGCGTATTATGTAAGAAATTATCCACACAACCAGTAAGTACAGTTCAAACATTACAACTCAATAAGAAATACCAACCACCAGAACTGTTTATAACGTGTAGGCACAGTGACAAAAATGTAAATTAAATAGCTAACATACATACATACATATTCCAGGCCACTGATGATGCCTTGCAAAAAATAAAGGCGAAACGCGTATGGCACTAAAATTGTGTTTTATTCAGTTGCTGTCAGACGGTCCATAAGTAAAAATTATCAATATATCGTAATATTACACGCAACTGAGGAAGACAGGATCACGAAAGTTGAAGATGTTCTCCATGTAGTGTTAATTTTGTGAATATTTTCCACTTTTTGCTGGAATATTAACGAACAAATTTTCAGGAAAACAAAAAATGAAACTCTTTCGGGGCGAATGGTCGAGATAAAAGTTAATAATTGCGGAACAGAATTTTCCATTGAAGCTTCGCTTCATAGGTTGCAGGATGTTACAGTAAGCTATGCATCTATGTCAATCCAGCTTTCAAGATATTTAAGAAAAAGTAATTATAAGTATAATATGGAATTTAAATAATTACCTCAGAGAATTCAGTGCATAACGTTGTGATGCACCCATTACAGCCTTTCCGCATGCATTCAGGTTCTTTTCAAATATTTTCATACTAACTTTTTGTAATTCCTCAACATCTATCAATTATTCTATCTACAAAAGTAAATGGATATTATATGTACTGTCACTTCAATATTCATTATTTGCATAACAGGCCAGCATTAAAGCTGTTCACACAAGGTCTCATGGTATCCAGATATTGTAACGAATAATTCGAATAACTTTTGAATCGAGATATACCGAACCACAAAGGTGACTAAAATCCACAACAAACGGTTTTACATGTCACTTAAAGATTATTATTGTCACTCATGTGAATACTACCAGTTCACAGATAAGAATTTGTCACCTGGGATGTTCATGAAATTTCTGTAGTGCAACTGGACATATTCCAAATCTTTTTCTATAATAACTATACAAACAGTCAAAGCGAAGTCAAACCCCCCAAGCAAAAACTAAAATTTGGCAAGTTCACACCAAATGGCACTGAAAAGTGCATCCTCACTACGAAAAGAGGACAGACGACTCCGAATCGATGGTAGCATTATCAAGCATGGCTGTAGAAGTGTAACTTGGAAATATAAACAAAGTTCCACGCTTAGCGTACACTATCACCCAGTCTGCATCCAAACTTTCCAGATTACTACAGGGAACTCCTCCCATAAAGGTTGTCTTTTTATAGCTGGACACATCAGCACTCACAGTTTATGTGGGAGCTCGCTTCGTTCTACTGTTCGGCGCTAAGTAATCAGCTAACCCCTAGTTGTAGAATCTGCTTACCATGCGCTGCAATGGCGTCCCACAACCACTTCGATGCAAATTGTTTTGAACTTATCATACTGCGCATTCAGAAGCAGTGAACAATTTTATTTATGTGAGTATTTTTTTATTCTGAATGTAATATGTAACCAACCCCCCCCCCCAAACAAATCGCAAGAAACAGACGATTTTATCAGTTTAGAATTTCATGAATTGTTATTTTTGCATAATCTGTCATGAGACGTTTAGTGCTTATAGCATACCGATTTCTTCACTTACGAACTTACAAAAAGGCAAACCGATATTTGAAACTACTGTTTAGTCGCTGTTACACTTTCCAGTTAAATAAGTGTTTTTTCAACAACTTAATTAATAGACACACTTTACGAAAGTACGTCATACGTTTTCAATTGTAATAAAATTTCATAAAGTAGTGTAATTGCTACATTATTTCATTAAATCTCTACTACTGAACAAATTTTAGATTTTTAGGTTTACTTTGCAGTGATACAATATTCAGAATAATGCAGTCTTCCAAATTAACTACTCGACTGAGAGATTTCTTTTTTTAAAAAAAGAAGTACGCTTACTCTATTCTCTGCCTCGTTGTAAGTGAAACCGGTGAACATTGATCACAGGGTACTGCTGCCAATTGGTATTATTTCATTAAACTGCCATTAGAGTACGTCACTGAACAAGGAGACTGGTGGCAAAAATACCATGTCATTCTAGAAATGAGTCAGTCCAATTAGACTGTCGAGTGACGAAGGACACACACTTTATGTTTTCTCGTTAGTCGAAGTTCAATTTCCTTGTTCACGACTGTTGTATATTCAAAGACAACGCGCTTGCTATGTACAACGATTACAGCCTATAGATTAAAGATTGATTTGACACTGTGTAAAGTGAAAAATGTCTAAAGCCTTTTCGTAAACGAACTAAAATAATTCCAATATGACGATGTCGTACAGTGACCCACTTAAACTGGAGCATGTCGGCCACATGATCAACCTGTCACGTTATCTTTTTATAAGGAAGTACTCTTATTAACTTCAACAGATCCAATGTAGGCAATGTCTAGTTCATAGGCCTTGCAATTTTTACATAAGTGGGTTGCGACTTGCACTGACTTTAAACTGCTAACTTCAATGCGATGTTTGATTTTACTGCCACAATCCATGTCTTGTGAACAAGCATTCAAATAAAACGACTGTAATGTAAGTTAGAAATTATTAGTTATGCGACATTTTTGGACATACATTTACAAGCATCATATCTAGGTGTATCTGCGAATGTTTCTACTCATCGCGGTTCGCCGGCCGCGGTGGCCGTGCGGTTCTGGCGCTGCAGTCTGGAACCGCGGGACTGCTACGGTCGCAGGTACGAATCCTGCCTCGGGCATGGGTGTGTGTGATGTCCTTAGGTTAGTTAGGTTTAAGTAGTTCTAAGTTCTAGGGGACTTATGACCTACGATGTTGAGTCCCATAGTGCTCAGAGCCATTTGAATCATCGCGGTTCCACTACTTTCTTAAGGATGGTTCGAAATTATAAAAGGAAACTGAAAGTGTGAATGTTTCTGAATCACCTACAATGTTAGCCGTTATCGAAGGAAAACGGCATAAAACGTAGATTACTGAATTGACCAAAGAGTTTAAAAAACCTAGGCAAACTTTAGAGTAATACTAGAACAAATTCAATGAATTAGGAACTTCTGAAAAGGCAACGAAATTCTCACATAGATTTGGATTCACAAAAAAATTTTGTTGTTAATATGATCTTTGTTTTGCAGTGTTGCACTTAACATTTTCACTAAATTATTAATAATTCAAAAAATAATATATAAATGCAAACAGGACACCAAATGGCCTACTATATTTCTGAAAGCTTAAGTTATTAAAGAATTATTTAAATAAATAGGTAAGACGAATTCATTTATCCAGTTTTTGAACGTGACCAGGAGAACATGCTTGAAGAATACGATACCAAAGCTAGTAGAATTAAGTTTGACCGTTTACCGAAATAGGTTAGGGGGTTTGCCGACATCCATGCAGATATCAGTCGAAGTAAAATACCCAAATATTGGTCCGACTTTGGAATGGCGGGACCTGGTTGGTTTTCAGTATTTCTGGAACGACAACCGCTCCTTTCCACTCGATATCCTCGGTCAACTAGCTTTATACGATGTACTGGATTCGAAAAGCACAACACAGGCTTGTTTCTTAACCACCTGAAATATGTTCTGACAAGATTAAAACCAACAGTGGCGACTTTTGGAATGTAGGTGTAACTGGAATCACTGGACTCCGAAGTTTAACTGAAGTAGGGAGAAAACCCTTCAGTAAACTGAAGGTTAACGCAATCGAGCGGAATAATCAGTGCGGAAGGAAATGTTACACTGAAAAACTGTGGAATGATCAGACGCGTTTCAAATTCTCTAATGATGTTGTTGTTGTTGTTGTTTTCAGTCCAGAGACTTGTTTGATGCAGCTTTCCATGCTACTCTACCCTGTGCAAAACTCTTCATCTCCGAGCAACTACTGCAACCTACATTCTTCTGAATCTGCTTAATGGCTACAACACTGTGTCACTTCCTTCTCTACCACTGCTCCCCGTTCGTGTCCCTCGACCCTTATAAATGCCAATTGGTTTCTTTACTGATTGTAAATTGCTTTTCGCTCTTTGTATTTTACTCCTGCCACCTTTAGAATTTGAAAGAGAGTATTCCACTCAACACTGTCAAAAGCTCTTTCTAAGTTTACGAATCTTATAAATGTAGGTTTGCCTATCCTTAACCTATCTTCTATGAGAAACCATTGGGTCAGTATTGCTTCGCGTCCTCCTACATTTCTCCGGAATCCAAACGGACCTTCCCCAAGGTTTTTCCATTCTTCTGTAATGAATTCGTGTTAATATATTACAACCGTGACTTATTAAACTGATAGTTCCGTAATTTTCACAGCTGTCAGCAACTGCTTCTTTTGGAATTGTAATTCTTATATTATTCTTGAAGTCTGAGGGTATGTCGCCTGTCTCAAACATCTTGCGCAGCAGATGGAAGAATTTGTCAGGGCTCGCTCTCCCATGGCTATCAGTAGTTCCAACGGAATATCGTGTACTTCTAGGTCCTTTTTTCGAATTAGGTCTTTCAGTGCTCTACCAAATTCTTCACGCAGTATTATATATCGCATCTTATCTTCATCAATGTCCTCTGTAATTTCCACCTTTTTGCTTTCGCTTCTTATGACTGGTTTTCCATCTGAGTAGGTGGCTCTCTTTTCTCAAAAGGACTCTTTAATTTTCCTTTAGGCGGCATCTGTCTTACCCTCTAGCGATATAGGCTTCTCCATACTTATTTTTGTCCTCCAGCCATCCCTGCATAGCTGTTTTGCACTTCTTGTCGATCTCATTTTTTTAACGTTTTATTCCCTTTCGCCTGCTTCATGTACTGCAGCTTTCTCCCTTCATCAATTAAATTCAATATCTCTTATGTTACCCATGGATTTCTACTAGTTGTCGTCTTTTTACTTACTTGACCCTCTGATGCCTTCAGTATTTCACGTCTCAAACCTACCCATTCTTCTTCTACTGTATTTCTTTCCCCTGTTCTGGTCAATAGCTCCCTAATGCTCTCTCTGAAACCTCTGGTTCTTTCAGTTTATTCAGGCCCCATCTCCTTATCTTCCTACTCTTTTGCAGTTTCTTCAGTTTTAATCTACAGTTCATAAGCTATTAATTGTAGGCAACGTCCACATATGACCTCGAAAATGTCTTACAATTGCAAACCTGGTTCCGAAATATCTGTCTTACCATTACATAATCAATTTGAAATATTTCGATGACTCCAGGTCTCTTCCACAGATACAACCTTATTTCATGATTCTTAAACCAAGTGCTAGACATGATTAAATTATTCTCTATGTAAAATAGTACCAGGCGGCTTCCTTTTTCATTCCTCTCCCCCCCCCCCCCCGTCCTTGAACGACAAACATAGGTACATGAAAGGTAACTCCGAAAAAACTATGGCTAACAGAAGAAATTTTTCAGCTGAACGACGAAAGAATGAAGTACAAAAATGTTCAGCGAAAGACAGGAATATGGTACTATAAATCGCATAGGAAATAAATAAATAAGAAGTACAGGGCAGTCTAGGCGAAATGGCTGCCCGAAAAATACGAAGAAATGATCGTAGCACTGTTACGCATTTCTCTCTGGCTGCACGGACAATACCTATGTGTCCCTGCTGCTGCCTTTCCACTTCTGTCACTTCTATGTGTCCAGACACACGGTTCGGACTGCATTTGTGACGGCCACTGCTGCGTGTAAGTGCGGCTGGCTGCCAGTTGCATACCTGCGGCCTGTTCTTCTCGGAACTCGCGGTTCTCGGCATCGCATGCCACAGTGGCTGCCCAGTGGAAAGGAAGCGCTCATCTCTTCCACCTCAAGTGGCTGCATGAATTTAGCTACGACAGAATACTGCGTTACAGCCACTGTTAACATTCTCTCTTAATGTCAGTGACTACAGAACATGAGCAAATAAAGTGAAAGAAAGGGGGGTCGAAATGACCTGCAGTCCTCCAACATCTTGACCGATAGTGACATTCCGCCTTTGTACATAACAAATACACACTGTTGGTTGTGGTTTAATTACTGAAGCCGGCTCTTCAGAAGACATTGGTAGGCCTTTAATGTCAGTAACAACGCCTTTTCAGTTAAAAGTTATATCATTTGACCAAACGTGCTTCCCAACGCCTGAAGAAGTAGGGCCATTTCAGACATCGCAGTCAAGAAAAAAGATAGAAAATAAAGATAAAAACAACTTTAGCGACACTAATAGACATTGCAGTGAAATAACATCAAGTCTCCACAAAGAGAAAAGACCAGGGTGACCATATATTTCCAACTGGAAAATAGTACGTATCAGTTGAATTGTCCGAAAATGTAATATTTATTTATTCATTTAGAAATACATACATTTAATATTGCTTTCTCTGATTATAACATATGAACACTTGAGATTGCTGTGCGCTGCAGCTTGATCCCTCCTTATTATGTCTTTCTGAAGTTCCCATTTTTTCGAGAATGGAGGTCTCTTTTCTCGTGGCATCCCAAAACTGCTGGCAGTTGTAGTCAGAGTTAGTTTTTCATCACACTTTAAAATTGTCTCTGCTGAAAGCTTACTTTTTTCAGACGACCAATAGTTTGAGATAAGAATGAACACCCCGCATTGGTTCCTAGAATAGCAAAAGTGAACTCCACGAACTTTTTAAATTCTTCATTTAAATCAACATCAGCCTTCATACGGCATTGTGGGACAATTTCCCATTTTTTTGAAGACACAGATTATTGATTCTCCAGGATTCCAAGTATTCT
Source organism: Schistocerca cancellata (assembly GCF_023864275.1). Lineage (NCBI taxonomy): Eukaryota > Metazoa > Arthropoda > Insecta > Orthoptera > Acrididae > Schistocerca > Schistocerca cancellata. The sequence goes on along the minus strand of NC_064630.1, from coordinate 688,133,338 downwards.
GCAGTAACTCATTTATGGCGCTTTACATATTAAAAATAATTGCCTGGAGATGTAATATTTTCGTACAGTTCAAAGCATGATTTAAATTCTTCGTGTATTATAACAGAATTTAATATCAACTTCATTAGTTCAAACACATTTTTAATAAATCGTTTAGACCAATTTTTTAAGTGTAGGATACACTCATAGTAAAATGTCCAGACAGTGTCCTGAAACTGAGTTTTCTTTAGAAGATCATTCTCTGCTAATGTGTTCTGCAGTGTCATTACTGCATGTGGTAGAAATGTATTCACTTGCCTGTCTTCTAACTTATGAAGTAGATTTTTATATCCTGCTGCTACTTCAATTGCAGTAATAATGTCTTACCTCTGAATTCTTGTAAGAAAATCACTGAAAAAATTAAGTTGTGCATGAATAAACAGAATCAAGTTCACTATCTTGCTGTACAAAGAACTTTTTTTAAAATTATTGGGGAGTTCGTGTTACTTAAAAAAATAGCTCTTCAATGATACAAACAATTTTAGGATATGCTGCACCATTGGAAAGAGAGAGACCCACCGAATCTTCCCATGCTGCAGCATTTGCTGATATTGGATTCCAATGAAGTCACAGATTGCGATTACAGATTCCAGTGCATTATGAATAATATATGCAGGACACCCTACGGTCTGTATCTTCTTCTTCAATGTCTTTTTCAGTATAGAGTGTACGTAACTACCTTGACCTGTATTTTCCAGATAGCCAAAATTGGCAGGTGCATTATTCTTTCTTCTAGCATGTAACACCTTAACACAGATTCAACATATTCTGCAACAGTCTCAGCAGTCTCGTTTGGAAGAATTCAAACTGGCAGAGGCCTTGCTTTACATTTATATTAATATTGTCAGGTACGCTGGAAAATTTGCAGAATCCAGTCAGAATAGGAAGCATTTTCTTGTCTTTCCTATTTGGTGCATCACTTGCCACTACGACGAAATTTGTTGATTTAATCTCTTCTTTTAATCTTTCTTCAAACCAGTTATATAGAACATTCGTTACAATAGCTTCTGATTTAGCTCTTGCAACAGAAATCCAATGTCTTTTTGAGAAGAGTGCTTGTACAGTCCATGCTTCTAAACGATTGATTATGTGCAACATTGTGATATGACCACACGAGTTCCATGCGACGCAGTTTCAGCTCCTCTGAACACAGTTGCTTTGGTCGCAAGAACATTTCTAACCTAGTTTTGGAAGCCGAACTTTGTTTTACTTTTAAGCTGTGCAATGGCGTATTAAAATGCTGTTCAATATCGTGCTTACCCTTGTTGTGATTTGACAAAATTACATTGCAGGTGACACATTTTGCCTTGCAGTCGTCCTCTTTAATTCGCTTTATGTCACAAAAGTCACTCTCAAAAGGATCTTGAAATTTGCGTTTCCGACGTGCCAGTTCAGTTTTTCCATTGTTCTTGCTGAGCAGCTGTTCGCTAATTGATCATACACCGTCCACAGTGAGGAGACTAAACTAATTCAACAAAGACGCGCACTGACTTGCGCATGTACAAAAATGTTCGCTAAATAACTCTGCAGATAAGTGCGCTGACAGCAAGGCAGTGATGGGGGCTGCGTGCAAGTTGGTGTCTACTCAGTAAAGGCATTTACATTCTAACATAGACAGCTTCTCTCTGCAATTATCGGAATGGTCTAATCCTCAGTACACTAAGAGAAGTGGTGTACCACACAATTGCCACACTGTACCGCGATACGTCATTAACAGACATTAGTGCTGCTAACTTTGAACCCAAAGCATTTTATATTATGCGAGACTGAGAATTTTATAAAGAGTGCAGTACACAGAGAGGAAGACGAAAAAGTGTAGAGAGAAATGTAGATGTTTTGCATAAAAGTCTATTTTTTAATAAAGGTGGCAGGGATCAAGCGAAATTACATGATAAAACTCCTCAAGTAAAGCGCAGAAAGAAAGCAGGAATTCCCAAGAAGGTTTCCAAGATAAGAAGGACGACGATCAGTATCTCCTGTGTCTAGAACTGTTTTGTGATAGCAGTTCAGCAGATGAATGGATTGAATGCACAAGCTATAAGTGGTGGGGTCATATGTCATGTTCTAAAAATAATTGGTCAAATTTTGGAAATACTTTTCTGTCAGACTGTTAATATAACGATGATAACGCATGTAATTATTGTGTTTTCTTCATGAAGCCGTAGGAATTTGCATTAAAATCAACTATGTCTATTAAAGTAGATATATTTTCAATTAAATTAACAGTGTCATAATAAAATTAAATCATGTAATCATATGAACTAACTTGTCCCAGATGGTGGGTCAACTTAACCAATGAATGGGGTACTTTTGCCCAACTGGTGTTGTTGTACTAAAAATATTTTTATGAATAGGATAACAGTGAGAATCCTTAATTTCTTATACTTAAAGTTGCTGAAAACAGAGAGATCAATGGAAACATTTAAAACAGAAGTAGGAAAAAACGAAAAATATTAGTCCAATCTATCCATGTCTCTCGTGCGTTTGTTAATCTACTACGTACTTGTACGGAATTAGGTAAAAGTAATAATTTTCTGTATTCGTTGAATTGGTTTTGCACTTCTGACTATAATGAAGGTTATATTAACATAATGAAACCAGCTATGATGTCTCTGTGTTTGAAAAACAATAATTTATTTGCAACAATAGAGGCTTAACTTCTCTTTAAATTAAAAATAGTGGTATTGAATAATATACCGCTGAATTTTTGCCCAGTTGTGAGGGTCTTCATGGCTTTCATATCGTACATCTCCTCAAATGAGTTCTGTAGCTACTAAAACGCTCGAATGTTTGTCCTCTTTATGTTGCACGCTGTATGCTCTTGTTAAATCACAAGTCACATTTTATGGAAGAAGATACTTTTTTATTTTTATTTTTTTTAAACTGCACATTGTACTCATACACAAGATCTCAGCGTATATGTGGTCTCTATAGGAGAGTAGCAGATTACAATCGCACAGAATTTGTTATTTGTAAAGATATTATTAGGCTACTATCCATTTCGGTCATATTAAGGAGCGCGTATGGCCTGCATAGAGTAGTAGAGATATCTTTTAAAAAAAGGGTGGGTTGCAAAGGGTGTAGTAATTTTGATTTCCAAGTATGTTGTATGTATTACCCCTCTCAGAAAAAATTCAGGTTTCTCCACTCTTCTGAGTTAAACGCCATCTTCAAAAAGCTGCTAAGAAATGGCACTACTTTCAGTTTTTCCTCAGTAACTCGCTTCCAGTGATTTTTATAGACAAATATACCAGTATTAATTTTAAATTTCATGCAATTTTCATTTATAACATGTCGGGAAATTCGGAACAGATACTGAGATATGAGCATGTAAAACCTACAAAAAGTCAAGAAGTCGAAAACAGTTAGATATGACTGCCATTTTATCTTGGTATCTTTTTTAGTGAAGTTTTGTGCAAAATGCAGAACTGCCACTAATGTAGAGGATTCATTTTCCTTCAAGATTCGTACAAAATATTTCTAATTACTACCTGCACACGCCTAGAAACGTTGCATTAATAGTTTTAGTGAAAGTGGACCCGAAACTGTAAATACTATCCTCAGTCAAAAGTGGCGTTCCTGAGTGTAATTTCATCTTGAAATATCTGTGTACAAAGTATATACATGCAGTTCGTGGCAGTCATGTCTGTTTGATGGTACTATGTTTTTGCAGATGACAAAGGATGAATTGTTAATGATTGGAAAAAAAACCGCTTCATTTTATTGCTTCATAAGGAGTTTAAGCGAGTACAAATATTCGTCAAGTAGGAAATAGAGGCCTCGGATGTGTTAACTGCGAAAATTCCCAATTCGTTGTCTCCTGAAAACGATTCTGTTGTTACTGGAGAAGATACTGATGTTTTGGTTTTGCAGACAATGGGCTTTTTCGTAAATCTTGAAGAGATAACATAGGAGATGCTCTGTTCAAAAAGGTCCTTCAAATATAAAGTTGCTCTGAAAAACATTCTTCTTCTCCATGCGGTAAGTGGTTGCGATTCCAGGATATGAAAAAAACTAAATTTTGTGCCACATTTTAGAGTGATGTAAAAGTGCTTCTATTTTCAAAGATCCATCAGGAGAAAAAGAGGATTTCGTGGAAGCAACTAAATTTTCCTTGCGTCAACTTGTGGTGGTGTCTCGGACACTTCTACATATGAGTGGCGATATCTTGCTTTTTAGAGCTGCTACAGACACCAAACTCGATTTGGCACACCTTCCTCCAACAAGGGATGCAGTTCAATATAATGCATTTAAAGTTATCTGAAAGTTCAAATATGAATGGGTTTTAAACAGACACCCTCAAGTGGGACTGAAAGAAGGATACTGGTGGTGTGACCAGTGCCAGGTAATGCTGAACATGATTTCATACCAATGAAAACAGACTTGTGGCAACAAACGCAGCTGCAAAAAAGCAGGAGTTTGCAGCAGAGGTTGAATTTAACATGGAAGAAGACGAGTTAGATGGTCCACTGCCTGTTGGTCGAAATGATGAAACTGTATACATCAATCACATCTGAGCCAAAACAAGAGAAATTGATGAATATTTAATTTAAAATCTTTTTGTATTTTTAAAATAAAATTTAAGCTCTATTTTAGCTGTATTTTTTTGAACCATAAATGTATGTAAAGGCGTTGAAAATTTGTATTTTTCGTTTTCAAAAATATTTATTGCCCAGAAATAATAATAATCTCATAGCTGTAATGACTTAAAAATGATATTGCAGTCAGGAATACTATTTTTGACTGAGGATGGAATTTTCAGTTTCGCGTCCAGTTTCACTGTAACTGTTAATGAAACGTTTCTTGGAGTGTGGAGGGAGCAATTGGAAATATTTTGTGTGAATCTTGAAGGAAATCAAATCCTCTGCTACAGTGACGGTTATGAATTGTGCACAAAATTGCACTAAAAGGTGAATCAATTGACGTATCTAACTTCTTGCAATCTCTTGAAAGATTTTGCAGATTTTGCATCATTATATCTCGGTAACCGTTCCGCACTGTGCATGAAATTTGCAGCGACATTAACGCTATTTGAAATTGATACTGGCATATTTTTGCGTAGAACCCACTGAATGCTGTGAGGAAAAAAAAAGTCATTTACTGGAGATTTTTTCAACTTAGTGTATAACGGTCAAGCGGTAGAAGATATAAAAACTTGGATTTTTCGCGAGAGGGGTAATACATACAACATACACGGCAATCAAAATTAGCCTACTCCTCCTTTTGCAGTCCAAAGTGCTATCACTAGTGGGTTAACAAATGCAATTCCATACAAAACATTGTACTGCCCACGTGAGATTACTGTGTAACAACCTATGGGAACCACGTCTGGTCAGACTAAAAGGATACATCACGCGTATGCAAGGAACGGCGGTGTGAATGGTCACAGGCTTCACCTAATGACTAGTGCATATCACAGAAAGGTTTTAGGCAGACAAGGAAAGCCAACGTACATATTCAAAGAATCTGTTTACAGAACGTCAAGAACCGTCTTTCTGGAGAAAAAGTATGAACATATTTCAGATCCTGCAGATAATATTAGACAAATAAAAGCTCTCATAGAATGCACTGTTGATGACGGTGATAGGCTATCGTTCTTCATCGCATGCACAGGTATTTAAAATAAGTGATCCTATATTTTCACCTCTGGCTCTAGAATTAGGTATTTGATCAATTCCACAAGCAGTAATATAGTGGGAGGAATGTGCAGGAGCTCAATTCTCTAATCGGCCAGCTGGTTCACTGATGTGGTTTGGAAGGAACAGGGATCATGTTGAAGTCTCGTGATACAGAGTTACGTTTAAGTCGTTTCTATAGACCCATGAAGGTGAATCCTGCAGTGGTTACTGCGGAAAGAAGGATGCAAGGTCGAATTTGTCCTAGGTGGTGAATCACTAATCTGTCTGCCCGACGGGAGCCCATAGTCATGGACAGGAGAGCGTCTCAGTGGAGGATGATGTCTGACGATTTTTATTTCGTCTGTAGGTCGGTAGCGATATTACGCGAGGACGTGCTTAAAAGTGTATGTACGTTGTTTAGGTTTTTATGTTGCTAACGCCACGTAGCGCTCTAGATGAAAATCACTGACTGTGCTGTGTGAAGTCAGTGGCTGGGTTGAATTGTTGGAATATTTGCTAGTTGGAGGTGAGCCGCCAGCAGTGGTGGATGTTTGGAGAGATATGGCAGAATTTTGAGAGCGGACGATCAGGACGTGTGTCCATCAGAAGGAGTAAGTTTGTAATACTGGATATCAGGAACTGATATAAACTGATATATATATATATATATATATATATATATATATATATGATGACTTTTGAACATTGTTAAGGTAAATACGGTGTTTGTTCTCTATCAAAATCTTTCATTTGCTAACTATGCCTATCAGTAGTTAGTGCCTTCAGTAGTTAGAATCTTTTATTTAGCTGGCAGTATTGGCGCTCACTGTATTGCAGTAGTTCGAGTAACGAAGATTTTTGTGAGGTAAGTGATTCATGAAAGTTATAGGTTATTGGTAGTCAGGACCATTCTTTTGTAGGGATTGTTGAAAGTCAGAATGCGTGCGCTAAAAATATTGTGTGTCAGTTTAGTGTTGATGAGAATAAGTAAAGAGAGAAATGTTTGAGTACGTTCAGTTCTGCTCAGCTGTTTGAAAATCAAATAACGTAAGAGGTTTATCAGCACAGTAATTCATTAATTTTTTTAAGGGGACGTTTCATATGTCGACCCTTAGCGGAGGATACCTCACTGGAATCTTCTGATTTTTTCTTGTAGTTTGTATAATTAGTGTAGCTATTGTTTGTCGCTAGCGCGTAATTGTAGAGAGAATTTTCTTTGTAGTTGTAGTTTTTCGTGGTTGTAGTGTAAAACAGTTGTCGCATGTATGTAGATTTGCACCAAGTATTTCGCAGCCGCGCTTCCAATTAATTGGACATTATTTTCAGTGATATTTTAATGTGTTTTCTCTTTTTGCTCTTCAAATTGTGATTTTCTGTGTTATCTTGTGAAATATTGTGACAATTATGGCGTGTGAAAAACGTAACACTAGCGTGCAAAGTAAGTTGAGGAATGACAGTGAAGACGAGAGTAGTGTGTTAGCGCCACCGTGTAATGAATTAACAAATATTCAGAACAGTAATTTGGTAACTGTGCATAGGGAAATGGACCAGGCAATATATAATGGTGTAGACAATGAAACAATTAGTGAACAGGGAAGCATTGTCGATCGATCGGTTGGCAACAGCTCACCTCAGGGATCCGAAATGACAGGACAAAATTTTGCAAATACACCGTAGATTCAGGTTTTGCGTCCTCACCTTTTCCTCAATTAGGTCAAGACACATTTTCTGCTTTTTAAACTACGAATGCTGCCGGTGTGCACTGCCGGTAGGCACAAAGGAACATGTTCCAGACACTAACTCATTATTATTGCAATTATTTCAACAAAAGGAACAAAATCAAAAACAATCACAGCAGCAAATGGAACAAAATCAGAAACAAATTAAAGAAACACTTTAACAAACACTTGAAGGTTTAACTGCTGAGTTACTTAAAATCGAATCGGAATGTCAAAAAGTCCCTAATGGCGTAAAAAGACAAATTTGTGAGCATTTTCAACCTACTTTTTCGCGGCATGAAAATGCATTACAGAATCACGAAGCAGAAATAAAAGAACTGCAAACTACTGTTCATGAAAATTACGAGACTTTGCGGGCTAAAATTGACTCAGTTGCATCTACCAATTCGGTTACGCAACTTGCAAAAACTCAGGAAAACTTAAAGGACAGAGTAGATACTCTGAAAATTCGTTCAGAAAGACACATGGAGGAAATTAGTTCATTATCAGAGAAAGTAGTCGGACTTTCGGATCAGCTAAATAATTTATCTACGAAGGTAGATGATAATCTAAATGACACAAGACCAGTAGTCTGTAATGACACAGAAGAGTACGAACAAATTAGGAAATTCAAACAAAACCAGAATCAAATTAATACGCAACACAAAAGAGAAATCCGGGAAGTACAAGATCAGTTGGCACAAGTGATACAAGAATTACATATTTCAGAGGACACTCGCGCTCCAACACGGGAAGAGGGACTTAGAAATACGGAAAAGCCACAAAATAATAACACAGGGCATTTCGGAAATTATGAAAGAAATTGGCAAGGTGCACCGAATATTGAGATGGAACCGCCGAAAAGAAGTAACAATGACCGATATGCGACTCGCCGACATGATGATTTTGACTATAAGCTGTTTATTACTACACATAAATTCAAAACATTTAAGAATTCTGGCGACGACATTCATCCACAAGCGTGACTTCATCAATTCTCTCATTGTTTTCCTCCCAACTGGTCATTAGAACACAGATTAGAATTTATGTGTGGCTACTTAGAGAATGAACCAGCTGTAAGAATGCGATCGGTCATTCACGATTGCCACAGTGAAGGAGAATTTTATTATGCCTTCCTCTCAGCATATTGGTCTCAAGCTACACAAGACCGAGTAACACATAGCATCAAAATGATGAAATAATTCGAACAATCTTAATTTTTCAGTCTTGTGAAATATTTTTAAGACATGTTGCGTAAGAATCAGTACTTGTCAAACCCATACAGCCCCTCAGAACTCATCCGCATTTGCTTAATCAAATTGCCTGAACATTTAAGACATATTATTATGGCAGGACTTTACAAAGACGACATTGAAGCTTGTCAGGGACTGTTACAAGAATTGGAAATTGACAATGACAACCGCGGGACCCGAAAACAGGAAAACAATCATTACAGATCACATCCGTCACAATTCCGTGACGACAGAAATAATAACTGGACACGACAAGGCTATTCTTACAACGCAAATCGTGACCAAAACAGACACCACCCCTATGACAACCACGGCGGAGTAATAATAATCACAGGGAAAGATTAACCTCTCCATGGTAGTGACTATGACAGAGACATTCATAGAAATACACGATATGGGAACCAAAATAATTATTATCAAAGGAGAAAGAAAAATTTCAGACGCAACGCACCACGCAGTTACGATTCCGGGAGAAATTCTCCACCAAAGGACCGATAAAAAAGGAACCGTGGAAACTACCGACATAACGACAGACCCGAATTCCATCAGAACTGGCGGGATTCAAACAGGGCAGGGCCCTCTCGGTAACGTGAATTTACAGAAGCTAGGTCTCCTAATCCCAATAACGATGCATGCCAGCAAAGAGACAGTAGGCAATGACTCACACTGTTGGCAGCCACAAAACGTACTTATAAAGCTGACGACGTAGCTGCTGTGGCTAGTAATTATGTAAAAATGGAAGACATTATGGACATCTTACTCCAGGAACACGACATAAAACAGAACAACATTGCATATCCTGTAATTCACATTACAGTAAATGACGTAAAATTTACGGCAATACTTGACTCTGGCAGTCCCATTTCAGTAATTAGTGAAACAGCCCTTAGCAAATGCAGCAAATGGAACGAGTTCCCCACACTTCCGTTACGTAAAATTAAATTACAAGGTGCAATCGTTGGAAAAAGTGTAGATATACGCCAACAAACCAACTTAGAATTCCTTTGTTAAAGCCACTGTTTCTCTATGAACTTCCTTATAGTTCCATTATTGTCAACAGAAATTATATTTGGAGTAGACTTTTTGAATGAATACAAAGCATCTTAAACTTTCACGATGCTGAAATAAATTTAGAGAAAGAAGGTAAGTCAATAGCTTTGAAATTTGAAGATTGGCTCTCAAACCATGACGAGGAACTTAATCGGCTTTACCTTCTGTTGGACAACAGTTCGGAATTTTCGACGGAACTTGACACTCTGCAAGTATTGACAGGGATGATATCGACGGCGTATTTGATACTAATGAGTTAATTCAGAATAAAATTCAAACAATTGACAATTGTAATGACACTGATAGGCAGGACCTTATTGAGATTTTACAGGCACATTCCACAGTTTATACTCACAAAACTGGAACAATCAAGGGATTTCAACACCAATTTCGTGTTCGTGAGCATACTAAATTTTGTGTTAGACCATACGTAATTCCGGCACATTATAGGGACCGTGTTAGAACAGAAATACAATCTATGCTTGACGAGGGCGTTATTGAGCCTGCAGTAAGCTCACACGACAATGAATTTCATGTTGTTGAGAAGAAAAGTAGATCGATCTGGCTTGTCTTAGATTCCAGACAAATCAGTACTATCATCATTCCTGAAACAGACAGACCGCAAACGTTGGAAGAACGTCTTTAAAATTTTAATGGTGTAAAAGTGTTGTCTTCCATTGATATGAGATCCAGCTTTTATCAGATCGAACTACATCCAGAATGTAGAAAATACACAGCTTTCCTTTGTTTCCGCGTTTGTTATCAGTTTCGGAAACTTCCTTTTGGTTTGAACATTTCTTCCGCAGCATTCATTCGTGGACTAAATTCCACATTACCTGAGTTCTTAAAACGTCACATCACCTTATATCTGGACGATATTCTGATAGCAGAAGCCTCATGGGAACAACATGATCGCATCCTCAACAGCGTGTTACGTATTTTTGCAGAATCTAGAATTACAGTTAACTTGGAAACGTCTGAATTCGGTAGGAAAAAGGTGAAGTTTTTGGGACACATTATTTCTTCTGAAGGCATTCAGCCAGATCCTGAAAAGTTAGAATCAATCCGAGCCATTCCAGTTCCACCCACAAAAAAAAAAAAACAAGTCCGCAGTTTTCTAGGTCTCGTAAATTTTTACCGTCGTTTTCTGAATATGCAAATTCTAGTTACACCAAAACTTTGTTCTCTTACTGGAAAAAATACTATTTGGAACTAGGACGAACAGGCACATTTGGAATTTAATTCTTTGAAAGAAACGCTACTTAATGCGCCAGTACTAGCTCACCCAGATCTGTCACAAGATTTCTGCCTTAGCATGGATTCTTCTAAAGTCGGTCTTGGTGCCTATTTATTTCAAGAAGCCATAGAAAATGACACTACTGTTCAGAAAACCATTGCTTTTGCTAGCCGAGTGCTAACAAAATCTGAAATAAATTATTCCGTTACTGAATTAGAAGGTTTAGCTATCGTTTGGGCAATTAACAAGTTCTTTCTGGTAAGCACGTAAAAGTGTACAGTGGTCATCGTGCATTCCAATTTCTTATGTCTTCAAAATTAAATCATGACAGGTTAAAACGCTGGGCATTGTTTCTGCAAGAATTCCACTTCACAATAGTCTACATTCCCGGTCAGGAGAACAGTGTTATGGACGGACTGTCACGCGCACCGGCTAGACTTGAGAAAAGTGACACGGAAGGCAACCTCGAGAAAAATTTCGTTGTTCTTTACGTTCAGAAAGTCGCCTTTGAAAACTCCATCACCACGTCTTTAAAGGACATTGCTCATGAACAAGATACAGATCCGATTTGGAAAGATATCAAAAGTAAATGGCATGAAAAGACACACACACAGATTCGGCATTATTATCTGGTTAGAAACAACATACTCTTCAAACGCTGCACTGTTGATGACAAGCTATGGGCACTTTGTATTCCAGACGATTTTGTTAATAAGCTCATTTGGTACATTCATTTCAAAAATGGTTCAAATGGCTCTGAGAACTATGTGACTTAATATCTGATGTCATCAGTCCCCTAGAACTTAGAACTACTTAAACCTAACTAACCTAAGGACATCACACACATCCATGCCCGAGGCAGAATTCGAACCTGCGACCGTAGCGATCGCACGGTTCCAGACTGAAGCGTCTAGAACCGCTCGGCCACCAGCGGCCGGCACATTTATTTCAGCTACGCACATTTTGGTCCACGAAGATGTTATCATATTCTTCGGACGACTTGTTATTTTAACAACATGGAAAATAGAATTCGAAGTCTTGTCTATTTGTAAACTTTGTCAAAAAGCTAAACCATCTACCATCTCACATCGTGCTCCGTTGTTTCCTGTCATTCCTTCTAAATTAAGAGAATTTGCTGCTGTTGATCTCTTGGGACCCCTTGTCAGAACATGGAATGGATATTCGTACGTTCTAGTAGCTGTTGAACTTACTTCGAAAATTTTTTCTTTCACACCGTTACGTAAAGCCACTGGACGGTCTGTATCCAACGCCTTAGTTAAAAATTTCTTACGTGAAGTCATTTCAGATAACGGACCGCATTTCAGATCTGCTGTTTGGTCACGCATGCTTCAGAATCATAAAATCAAACCGGTTTTTATTTCATTGTACTCACCACATTGTAACCCGTCTGAACGGATTATGAAACAAATCAATAAGCTTTGCAGACTTTATTTTCACAGAAAGCATCAGCATTGGGACAGATACTTACGCTTATTTCAAAATGTGCTGAATGAAATACCTCATGACTCCACCGCTTTACCACCTATTCTTGTACTGAAGAATGAAGAACCACCGAACAGAATCAGAGAGCTTATACCTTTTCCGAATACACGCAAACTTCGACACAAAGACATAATTGATTTGGCTATTAAAAATATAAATTCTGCTGCAGACAAAATGTCTCTAAGGGGACATTTCAAAAGCAATTATTCAGAACTTTTTATATGAAAGCTCTTAAAATATTTTGAATAAAATAAACTTTGTTAAAGTTGTAAATCTTTATTATTCATGTCTACAAATAGATTTCTCAACATAGTCACCCTGGCAAGGAACACATTTCGTCCAACGAGAGACCAATTTGTTGATACTGTCACTGACAAATGTTTCACTTTTTTGACGGGGCCACATCACCCATGATTGCAGCGATTCGTCTGTGTTAATGTGAGTTCCTCGAAGATGTTCTTTACGTTTAGGATGAAGGCGAAAATCGGATGGGGCCAAGTGGGGACAGTATGGAGGCTTCGCGATGACAGTGAAGCGAAGACGTCGGATTGTTGCAGATGTCTCAGCGCTCATATGTGTTCTGGCATTATCATGCTGAAGGAGAGGGCGCCCCTTGTGTGGACGAACTCTTACAATCCGTATTTTCAGTTTTCTGCGGGTCTCACCCAACACCGATATAGCTACGTTACGTATTGCCACATTGCACGCAACAATTCGCAACCCTCTAGCGGCAGAGAGTTGCGACTCCCGTCAGTGAAGCGGGAAAGTCGACCAAGTAATATGTATAACGTGTAATATCTCAACAGATCTCGAAAACAGAACAAAAAACTAGGAGGCATCACTTTTCAACACGCCCTCATACTATGTACGAGCCTGGCGGACATACAGAATATCCCACACGGACTGTGCAGATTCTGAGGAAGTTATCAGCAAACTAAGGATTATTGTAGAATACTTCTACGAGGGATGATGTTTGGGCAGAGTGTACGATTATTATAGGTGGTATTTTATAATTAGTTCCCTCTGACACACCTATGATGTCTGGTGGGGGTGAGAACTCTTGGCTCAGTGAGTATATATTATGGATCCCATAACACGAAATTTTGACACAGTCATCATGACGAAAATAAGAGCTAGGCGCATTTCATACAACGCTTCTGCGTCTCCTTCATAGAATAATTATCCTTTTCCGCCGAACCTTTCCAGCATGGCACAAAGAGAGTATTAGTTAAGAGCTACGAAAATTATCCGTCGACAATGTGATTCGTGAGATGAACATCGAAATTGACCAGTCAAAGGATAGGATACGCCAAGGACAAATTTTCCACAATACCAGGGGACTGATGAGCTGGAATGTAGTCACAGTTTACGAGTTTTATGTGTTAGGTCTGAGACGAAGTATTTTAGGGGCTGCTGGAAGATGGCGAAAGGCTTTTGTCATAAACATTCATGATGATATTCACATATTGATACTAAATTTCTTCTGCAAACCAGTCTGCCACCACATTTACTTACGTAAAGCCCAACTTCCACTTGACGCCAGCTGACCACTCATACAGTGTGTCCTAATGAAATCATCAAGTAAAGGTCCATCTACCTTTATTCCGCGTGTCTCAAAGAGTTGTACTAACATCCAGGTAAGTGACCCTCTGTTAATTTTTAATGTAACAAATGTACACTCCTGGAAATGGAAAAAAGAACACACCATACTTGCTCCGGACACTGCGAGAGGGCTGTACAAGCAATGATCACACGCACGGCACAGCGGACACACCAGGAACCGCGGTGTTGGCCGTCGAATGGCGCTAGCTGCGCAGCATTTGTGCACCGCCGCCGTCAGTGTCAGCCAGTTTGCCGTGGCATACGGAGCTCCATCGCAGTCTTTAACACTGGTAGCATGCCGCGACAGCGTGGACGTGAACCGTATGTGCAGTTGCCGGACTTTGAGCGAGGGCGTATAGTGGGCATGCGGGAGGCCGGGTGGACGTACCGCCGAATTGCTCAACACGTGGGGCGTGAGGTCTCCACAGTACATCGATGTTGTCGCCAGTGGTCGGCGGAAGGTGCACGTGCCCGTCGACCTGGGACCGGACCGCAGCGACGCACGGATGCACGCCAAGACCGTAGGATCCTACGCAGTACCGTAGGGGACCGCACCGCCACTTCCCAGCAAATTAGGGACACTGTTGCTCCTGGGGTATCGGCGAGGACCATTCGCAACCGTCTCCATGAAACTGGGCTACGGTCCCGCACACCGTTAGGCCGTCTTCCGCTCACGCTCCAACATCGTGCAGCCCGCCTCCAGTGGTGTCGCGGCAGGCGTGAATGGAGGGACGAATGGAGACGTGTCGTCTTCAGCGATGAGAGTCGCTTCTGCCTTGGTGCCAATGAAGGTCGTATGCGTGTTTGGCGCCGTGCAGGTGAGCGCCACAATCAGGACTGCATACGACCGAGGCACACAGGGCCAACACCCGGCATCATGGTGTGGGCAGCGATCTCCTACACTGGCCGTACACCACTGGTGATCGTCGAGGGTACACTGAATAGTGCACGGTACATCCAAACCGTCATCGAACCCATCGTTCTACCATTCCTAGACCGGCAAGGGAACTTGCTGTTCCAACAGGACAATGCACGTCCGCATGTATCCCGTGCCACCCAACGTGCTCTAGAAGGTGTAAGTCAACTACCCTGGCCAGCAAGATCTCCGGATCTGTCCCCCATTGAGCATGTTTGGGACTGGATGAAGCGTCGTCTCACGCGGTCTGCACGTCCAGCACGAACGCTGGTCCAACTGAGGCGCCAGGTGGAAATGGCATGGCAAGCCGTTCCACAGGACTACATCCAGCATCTCTACGATCGTCTCTATGGGAGAATAGCAGCCTGCATTGCTGCGAAAGGTGGATATACACTGTACTAGTGCCGACATTGTGCATGCTCTGTTGCCTGTGTCTATGTGCCTGTGTTTCTGTCAGTGTGATCATGTGATGTATCTGACCCCAGGAATGTGTCAATAAAGTTTCCCCTTCTTAGGACAATGAATTCACGGTGTTCTTATTTCAATTTCCAGGAGTGTATTACTGATTTCTTTTAAAACTTTCTATCTAATTGAAATAAATTAATTGTTTGAGAACTTTGCAAAAGGTACTTTGATCAAATTTAGGTATTATCCAAAGAAGAAAAACTTATTGTATGTAAATGAAATTGTAGTATACTTGAATCATATGAAACTAAATGGCTCCAGAAATATTTTCAAGTCTCAAGCACGTATGCAGACTGAAGTATTGAATGAAATTTTTTACCGAGGCCGGGATGTGAAGTTAGGTTTTGCTTTCACTATGCAGATGCAGTAATCACTACGTCACTCAGGCACAGTGGCTTTGCATAACTGCACAGACTACCTAAATCCAAATTCGCATTCACTTCTCAACCCACTTATTATTCCCTCTAGAATCTAACAGAATTGCAGAGACTCTCTAGTTGTATTGGAATAATACCTAAGCGTCGGACGAAACGGGAAGACCTTCCTGAAATCCAGGTATAGGTGCCTTAATCAAAAGATCTATATGGTTCCGGAGACCTTTCCAAGTCTCAAACATCTATGATGTATATATGCAGACTGATGTGACAGGTTCAAATCCTGGCCTTGCTACAAATTTTCATTCCTCGCTTCCGTATTCGTATATACATCATGGATGCTTGAGACATGAAAAGGTCTATGGAACCATGTAGCTTCATTTGATTAAAGCACATCTGACTGTGTTTCAGGACGTTTACCCCTTTTCGCTCGTTGCTGAGGTGTTATTCCAATTCTCAGCCTCGTGATGACTGGGTGTTGTGTGCTGTCCTTAGTTAGGTTTAAGTAGTTCTAAGTTCTAGGGGACTGATGACCATAGATGTTAAGTCTCATAGTGCTCAGAGACATTTGAACCATTTTTTTTTGTTATTCCAAGGCAACTGGAGAGACTCTGCAATGTTATCAAGAGAGCTGAGTTGTGATGAGAGAGAGGTGTGCAGCTTAGACATGCAGTTGTGCAAAACCATTGTGCAAGGATGGCGTAGCTGTTAATGCATCTGCCTATTGAGCAGGAGACCTGGATTCAAATCCCAGCGTCAGAACATATTTTCATTCGTCGCCTGAATACGAATATACACTGAAGGGCCAAAAAAGAAAACTGGTACACCTGCCTAATATCGTGTAGGGCCCCCGCGAGCAGGCAGAAGCGCCGCAACAGGACGTGGCATGGACACGACTAATGTCTGATGTAATGCTGGAGGGAACTGACGCCATGCATCTTGCAGGGCTGGCCAAAAATCCATAAACGTACACGGGTGGAGATTCATCTGAACAGTACGTGGCAAGGCATCCCAGATATGCTCAATAATGTCTATGCCTGGGGAGTGTGGTGGCCAGCGGAAATGTTTAAACTCCGAACAGTGTTCCTGGAGCCACTCTGTAGCAATTCTGGACGTGTAATGTGTCGCCTTGCCCTGATGGAATTGCAGAAGTCCATCGGAATGCACAATAGACACGAATGAATGCAGGTGATCGGATAGGATACTTACGTTTGTGTTACCTGCCAGAGTCGTATCTAGACGTATCAGGGGTCTCATATGACTCAAACTGCACACGCCCCACGCCACTACAGAGCCTTCACTTTCTTGAACAGCCCCTGCAGTCGTGCAGCGTCTATGGTTTCATGAAGTTGTCTCCATACCTGTACACGTCCATCTGCTCGATGCAATTTGAAACGAGACTCCTCCGACCAGGCAACATGTTTCCAGTCATCAACAGTCCAATGTCGGTGGTAACGGGCCCAAGCGAGGCGTAAACTTTGTGTCGTGCAGTCATCAACGGTACACGAGTGGTCCTATAGCTCCGAAAGCCACTACTGATCATGTTTCGTTGAATGGGTTGCACGCCGACGCTTGTTGATGACCGAGCTTTGAGATCTGCACCAATTTGCGGAATTGTTGTACTTCTGTCCCGTCGTACGGTTTTCTTCAATCGCCGTTGGTTCCATTCTTACAGGATCTTTTTCCGGCGGCAGTGATGTAAGAGATTTGATGTTTTGCCGGATTCCTGATATTCACGGTAACTCGTGAAATGGCCGTACGGGAAAATCCCCACTTCATAGCTATCTCGGAGATGCTGTGTCCCAACTCTTGTGCGTCGACTATAACACTGCTTTCAAACTCACTCAGATTTTGATAACCTGCCATTGTGGTAGCAGTAATCGATGTAACAACTGCGCTAGACACTTTTTGTCTTATATAGGCGTTGCCGACCGCAGCGCCGTATTCTTCCTGTTTGCATATCTCTGTATTTGAACACACATGCTTCTACCAGTTTCTTTGGCGCTTCAGTGCATAAATCATATACAAATGCGTGGTGTCTGTTCTTTCGGATATGCCCAAAAGAATGGACACCAAGCATTCATGCAATTGACTTGTTTCGGTGGGCAATGAATCAACCACCATCCGTGCTTATGCACAAATACGTTCCACCTTCTACGGGAATCTCAAAGTACCAGCGTGGAGCACGTGGACGGGACCTGCAAATAGGTGATGCTAGGGGTCAGCCGACAGGCGTGCCCAGATTGTCCGCGCATTTGTGACAAACAGCGTGCGGGTGGCGCAATGGTTAACGGTACGGCCTGGTAAGCAGGAGATCGCGTGTTCGAAGCCCTGTCTCGCAAACATTTACACTTGTCGCCCCTGATTCCGTATGAAGTCCCGATGCATCTGACATCAATAGTTCTTTTCCTTTCCTTTCCTTTCTCCCCCCTCCACCTTCAGGGTTCCAGACAGGATCCCCCCCCCCCCAGCCCCCCTCCGGTTCGTTCGATGCTAAGGTGCTTTTCCAATACTGTCGGATAGCCTCTGCAGAGGTGTTCGAGTTTAGGGGAAACAGCGAGTTGGCTGAGACGTGAATGGGAATTTGGATTGAAGAGGGAGGCATTTTTGGATAGTGCAAAGCCATTGCGCCAGGATGGCGAAATCCTTAGCTTATATGGTTACTGAGCAGGAAACCCGGTTTCAAATACTGTCCTTGATACAGATTTTCATTCTTCGCGTCAGTCTGCGTATATGCATAATACACTCTAATCAAATTTTTGCTGTTGGAACATTAATTCGTTTGATCTTAAGCAATGGAAATGCCACACTGACAGTAATTAATAAATAGTTAAAATTCAGTAAATGTAATTGGTTTCTCAAGCTGAACAACATAGCAGATTTATTATGACGTGTCGTTTTATTAGTTTATTTCCCGCATGAGATGTAACACTTTGTGTAGCTTTTTGGAGGAAACATTATGTTTCGTGAGGTTTTAGTTCTGCCTCACTGATAATTTAGGTGATATTAAAAATTACTAAAGCCTAAGTTATGTAACTGCTCATTACAAGCATTCCAGCTGCATACTAACAGCAAAAAACATTGAAACCTGATCATCACATGAGAGACAATTTATTGTATGTACGTACTGGGTTTCTCGTAATGGTCTCCTTTAAGCCAATTTTCTTTCCGAATAGAAAATTCTCCAGCTTCAGACGAAGGTTCTGGTAACAATGACTGATAAAATCTGACGTACACCAGCATACCATGTTATTTGCAATTTACGCATGTCCTCAGAACAGTGCTGCGAAGCAATTTATTTAAATTTGGTTGCTCTGTTACCTGTACAGATGGTTTCTTACGTGATGAAAAATACGTGAGGCTACGTTTCGTCTGTAAAGTGGGCTGCTAGCAGGACTCTTGTCTTTAGATTTCATTGTGCAGACCTCGGTACCGTGACTGTTACCTCGACTTCTTCTGAGGGATTATAGGTCTCTTTAAATTTATTTTGAATTCTTAATAACTGTCCCGTCCATTTTTTCTAATACATTGGGCACACTGATAAGTTGTCTTATTGCTGCAACACCGCAACATACTGAAATATATTGTGAACAGCACCATTGTGTTTTTAAATTCCTCCAATTTCGAATATTGTCAAAATATTGATTGTCTGGTTGCCAGTAACAATATCTTAAAGATGTTTTCGGTGGATTGTACTGATCCTATGCAATTCCTGATAATCTGCAGAGAATACGGAGCAGCTAATGCTAGGCTTTAAGAGCGGTCGCTGCTATACATATGAACAGTCACTGGGCATTCTTTTTAAATGAGAGTTTATTATATTTATTTATTTATGCATTTATTTTACCTGGTTAGATTAGGGCCTTCTGGCCCTCTCTTACACCTAACCAGGTATACTCAGATTCAACAAATTTCAGTTTCTACAGAACATTAGGGACATATAACATGTTATACAGTATTAATGTTAAAGAAAAAAAAATAGAGATTATAAAAGTAGTACAATGATAATTATAACAATCAAGAAATAATTATAACAATCAAGAATAATAATAATAATAATAATAATAATAATAATAATAATAATAATAATAGTAATAATAGTAATGACTATGTACATGAAAGTAAACATACTTTTCCTTTTATGAATGTCAGTCCTATTGCTAGTTGTGAATTTTCTAGTTATATTCTTGCAGCTTGTGAGTTATTCTCATCAAGCAGAGACATAAGACGATAGAATGGGGTGAAAGAGATATAGAAGAGGTAGATAGGTTAGAGGAAGAGAAATAGAATGGTAAAATTCGAAGCTATGATGGAGAGGAGGAAGAAAAAGATGAGAAGGGCACAACAATGGTGGCTATACCGTCCCTAATATGTAAGTCTTGAGTTCCCTCTTGAATGTTGAGTGGTTCTGGATAAGACGCAGATCACAGGGGAGCACGTTCCATAGTCGTATGGCTGAGATGGAGAATGACATGGAGAAAGATTTTGTGTTATGTAAAGGTACAGCCAAGACGCTAGACGTATCCGATCTGGTATTGCGGTTGTGGAATGATGATAGGTGTTGAATGTGAGAAGATAAGTATTGGGGGCACCAGTGAAGAAATCGATGAAGTAAGCACATCGTGTGGAGATCGCGTGCCTTATGTGGGCGTATCCAACCTAGCTGGGAGTATGAAGGACTGATATGATCATACAACCGTATATTGCATACGTATCTAACGCAAGCATTCATCACTAGATCGAGGCATCTCGAATTTTCACTATTTGTTCCGTGTTGAACTGCATCACAGTAGTAAAGATTAGGCAAGACTAGTGTTTGGACTAATTATTGTTTAACATGGGTTGGAAATATTTTTCTAAATTTTTGAATTGCATGTAGGGAGGAGAGCGATTTCCGGAAAGCTGTGACTGTTTGTTCTTCCCAGTTTAGGTGTTCATCCAAGATTATTCCAAGGTCTTTTACTGTTTTTTGGTATGGTAGTTGGGTACCATTGAGGAGTATTTGAGGGACTGTTTCGCGAAAGTACCGACTAACTTTGGATGAGATATAAGTATGACCTGGGATTTCTTGGTGTTTAGTTTCAGATCTAGGTTCTGTGCCCATCGAGAAACAGAGCAAAGATCTGCGTTCATACTCGCTACTGCGTCAGCAACGTTCTTGGGGCTTGCACTTATGTACAGTTGCATGTCGTCGTCATATAGATGGTAGTTGCAGGAGTGAATCACTGAAGAAATATCATTAATGCACAGTGAGAAGAGTAATGGACCAAGGACGGAGCCTTGGGGAACTCCAGAGCGCACGTGTTTCCATGATGACTTTTCTGACCCACAAATGACTTGTTAACTTCTGTTTTTGAGGTAGCTGTCGAACCAGTGTATTGCGCTGTTTGAGAAATTCAGCTGTTTCATTTTAATTAGTAATATATCAAAGTCAACTGTATCAAAAGCCTTGCTAAAGTCAAGCAGTGTTAGGATGGTAGCTTCACGTCTGTCCATAGCATGTTTAATGTCATCAGTTACTTTGATTAAGGCAGTTGCTGTACTATGGTGCTTTCGAAAGCCTGATTGATATTTGTCATGGACGTTATGAGTTTTGAGGTAATCCGTCAGCTGTTCATGGACGATGTATTCTAGGGCTTTAGATATTGCAGGTAGTATGCTGATCGGCCTGTAGTCATCTGGCGACTTAGGGTTGTCAGTCTTGGTATAGGTTGAATTAAACTTTGCTTCCACTCAGTAGGATATGTACTACTGACAAGAGACAGGTTGAAGATGTCTGTGATAACTGGAGTAATAGTGTCTACGACGTTCTTAATCATGCCAGTGCTCACTCCATCATATCCTACTGCCTCGGAAGAGATTCTCATAATTGCCTTGTGTACTGTGCCGGTAGTGACATGTTTTAGGAAAAACTTGTCTCTCGAGAAACTGATATCTTGGGGCTGGTAATTTGTCGCTCCGTGGCAGTTTACAGCTGTTGAGAAGAAATCGTTTAATTCTTCTGCAGACGCTTGATAAACAGCATCAGATCTTCGCTTCCCTATACCGAAACTGCGCAGCTTTTTCCACAGTGCAGCAGGTTTTGATATGCCGCATACGACAGAACGGGCATGTCTGATTTTGGCATTCCTCATGCTTTGCTTGGTTCTATTTCGGAGTTTCCTATAAGCTTCTTATGCCTCGGGAGTTGGGTTACGCTTGAAGGCCCTATGTGCAGCATCACGTTTATTCATTAACTGGCGTAATGCAGTGGTGAGCCACGGAGCGGGAGCTCTCTTTACCTTGACAGTGCGTTGAGGAGCATGTTTATCATAGAGTGCAATAATTTTGCGACATAATTCCCGAATTTTTCCGTCTAAGGTCGGTTCATTGCTTATATCATGCCAAGGGATGTCTGAGCAATCCTTTTGAAGAGCGTCATGGTTAACATTTTTTAGGTTTCTGTAGGTTACCAGGTGAGATTTTTCTTTGGTAGTATGCACTGAGTAATTTAAGAATATCACGTCATGAGCAGAGAGTCCTGGAGCGGATGTCTGATTGGCGCGAATTATTTTATCTGGCCGCTTTGTTGCTATTATATCTATGAGTGTATGGCTGTGTGGCGTGTGATGAGTTGGGTCCAGCGGTATTAAACTCATATCATTGGAGTGGAACAGTCTCCTTAGTTTTTCTGCAGAGGGAGATTTTAACTGTAAGTCGATGTTTGTGTCGCCCATAATGATGATATGTTCATACAGTGTCACGAGCGAGGACTGGGCAGACTGAAAGGAGGACATAGCACCGACGTTTGGAGGTTTATAGATTGCTCAATTAGCAGTTTCTGATTTGATGTATTTATTTCGAAAAACAAGAACTCTGCTTCTCCTTCGCCCTTTGCATCCGATGTGTGTAGTATAGTAGGTCTCAGATCAGAGCGAAAATAGGCACCCACACCACCTCCGCGCCGTGTTTCACGATCTGCCGTTAGGAAAGAGTAACCAGTGACTCGGATAGTGTCGGAAGAAATGTTTGGTTTCAACCAAGTTTCAGAGACGAGGATAATATTGAACAGCGATTGGTAGAACAGGTCACAGAACTCGTCGAAGTGAGCCGTTAGCGACTGAGCGTTCGCGTGGGCCACAAAGAGCCCGCCGCCGGAACCGGTCCGTCCCATTGTGGCCGCCTGTAGGACAGAGCGCGCTCCGTCTACCTGCTGGCCGGAAGAGGGACAAAAGCTGGATTTTGCGGGGGAAGACATATTTACAGGTGTGTCCAAGGTCGTGACTGACTCAAGCGTCTGTGGGCTAAAGGTGAAAGACAAGCTGGAGGTATTGGAGAAGGGAGCGAAAAGAAAGATGGAAAGTGGCAGTAGTGGTTACGTGCCGTGTAAATGACGTATCGTTTTATCATGTTATTTCCCACGTGATATATGACACTCTGTGTAGCTTTTTAGAACAAACATTATGTTTCGTGCGCGTTTTAGTTCTGTCTCACTGATTTAGGTGATATTCAAAATTACTAAAGCCTAAGTTATGTAACTGCTCATTACAAGGAACACAATGACATGCCAAAATGTTTTTCAAATGGATCAAAGAACGAATTAAACTTAACAGTTCGTCACTAAATAGTTAAACGGTACTTTGTTCATGACCGCTACGAATGTTTTCTGTTTTCAAATAGTAATAATTATTTTTAGTTGTTCGACATTATTGTTTTCATTTATTCTACTATCCGTTGAGTGAATAGGGCATGTATAAAAGTTAAAAAATGGTACAAATGGCTCTAAGCATATGGGACTTAACATCTGAGGTCATGAGTCCCCTAAAATTAGAACTAAGTAAATCTAACTAACCTAAGGACATCACACACATCTATGCCCGAGACAGGATTCGAACATATGACCGCAGCAGCCGCGTGGTTCCGGACTGAAGCGCCTAGAACCGCTCAATCACAGTTGCCGGCGAAAGTTAAAAAGTTTTAATAATCGATTATGAATGATTGTGCGAATCACATTGTAAAATCCTGCGCATACATCGCGTAAAATGGTTATTGTAACAATAACTTTATCCTGGAACTCCTCTATTTGGTCCGTGCTTGAATGGAAAAATAAGCATATGGGAACTGTAAATCCACCTTGATGCAAAAATACTTTTTGTTATTTATTTTCTTATTTCTTCTCCAAACTAGTTACAGTGACGGATATCACAATTATCAGTGGGTTCTTTAAGTTTGTTGCAGAGCTTTATTGGGAATGCCTGACATGGCGTAGAAACAATAATTTCCAAATGGAAAAGTTCCAAGATAATGTTATTGTTCCTACACCATGCCAGGCATTCCCAGTGAAGCTCCTCAACAAACTTGAAAAACCCACTGATGATGGCGCCATTTGTCGCTGAAACAAGTTTGGGGAATAAACACGTAAATAGTTAAACAAAAAGTGTTTTTGCATCAAGGCGGATTCACAATTCCCAAACTGATGTAGGTTTTTGTAACATAGTCTGGTATGGGATTCCAGTAAGCAACTATTTCTTGTGTCCTTCACAGATAAACAGAGCTGTTTTCTTTTTCACTTCATTTAATTTTCAAAAAATATAAGCTGCAAAACATTATATGAAATTCAGGGTTGGGATTGGTCAAGGACGGAAATAAATGTCCTCGAAAACCTGTGACCCGAGTGGCTAAATTACGAGAGGTGTTCAATAAGTAATGAAAAAATTTTGTTCCTCAGCAAATTTTTGTTAAAAAAATGCGAAATTTTTTGTGAGACGTGGAGTATCTCCACTTCACCCCCCCCCCCTTTTTTTCGGGTTATCAGCTTCTGACTGGTTTGATGCGGCCCGCCACAAATTCCTCTGCTGTGCCACGCTCTTCATCTCAAAGTAGCACTTGCAACCTACGCCCTCAATTACTTGCTGGATGTACTCCAATCTCTATCTTCCTCTACAGTTTTTCCCCTCTATGCTCCCTATAGCACCATTAAAATAATTCTGCCATGTCTTAACAGATGTCTTATCTTAATGTCCCCCTTATCAATGTTTTCCCCATATTCCTGTCGTCTCCGATACTGCGCTGAACCTTGTCATTCCTTACCTTATCAGGCCCCCTCTAGTTTCATTAACTTCTGATTGGTGTCGATGTTATACGTAGCCTTCAAAATGGCGTCTGTAACGGAAGTTTCTTTCGGGGGAAAACCAGAGTATCACAGTAATTCATAGGCGCCTGCAGAATGTCTATGGAGACTTGGCAGTGAACAAAAGCACGGCAAGTTGTTGGGCGAGATATCTGTCATATCGCAACAAGGTCGCACACACCCGTCGTATGTTCCGCGTGCTGGTCGGATACACACAACTGTGAGTTCTTGCGCGTTGGAATGTGCGGATATTCTCATTCCAGGTGATCGACGAATGATAATTAATCATTTCGCTGCTCAGTTAGACGTCTCTATTTGTAAAGCTGAAAGGTACTCAAAGATGTGTGCCCGCTGCATTCCTCGCCGCCTATCAGAAATCCATAAAAAGCAACGAAGGACCACCTTTACGGAACTGCTTGCGCGCTACGAGGCTAATCGTGACAATTTTTCGTCGAACATTGTCACAGGCGATAAAGCATGAGTGCATCAGTTCAAACCGGAAACAAAAAGGTAGTCGATTGAGAGGCGCCACACCACGTTTCCCTCAGAGAAACAGTTGAAGGCCGCACCCCCCGTAGGTAGAGGCACGGCGACCGTCTTCTGGGACTTTGAAGAGGTTATTCTATTTGATGTCCTTCGTCCTGGTGCAACGATTAACTGTAAAGTGTATTGTGCTATCTTCACAAAATTAAAGAAACAACTTACGCATGCTCATCGCCTGAAAAATGAAATGAATTTCTCCTTCTCCATGACAACGCAAAGCCTCATACAAGTCTGCACACCCGAAACGAGTCCACAAAACATTAGTGTACACTTCTTCCTCGTCCAGCCTTTAGCCCAGATCTCGCACCTTCCGACTTCCATCTATTTGGCGCAATGAAGGATAAACTCCGAGGGAAGAGTACAAAAACAAAAACAAAAAAAGGCTCTGAGCACTATGGAACTTAACTGCAGAGGTCATCAGTCCCATAGAACTTAGAACTACTTAAACCTAACTAACGTAAGGACATCACACACATCCATGCCCGAGGCAGCATTCAAACCTGCAACGGCAGCTGTCGCGCGGTTCCAGACTGTAGCGCCTAGAACCGCTCGGCCCCTCCGGCCGGCGGGAAGAGAACACTCACGGCTGATGGGGAAGTTACTGATAGAGCAAGACATAGGCTCCGACGGGACCAGCAGTGTGTGCACCATGCGGGCATGCAGTCCCTTCAAGTAAGATGCCGTAACGCCACCGCATTGATCGGAGATTGTGTTGAAAAATACGGTTTTGTACCCAAAAGGGTAAAACCATCCTGCTTTTAAAAAAAAAAAAAGGTGTTGCATTACTTATTGATCGCTCCTCGTGTATTCCAGCCTATTAGAGTGTAGATTGATTGTTTGTTCATTAAACTGGTGAGATATACAGTGGTACGTCTCGAGGAGTCTGGACTGCGTTTTATCACCGCCAATAATTATTGCGCGGTGTTGTAGTAAATTCGTAAAGGTGTTGTAATTATCTTTCCCTCCAACGATTTGTCGTTGAAGAAGTGCTGGGAACTGTTGTTAATGACGTTTCCGTAAGTTTCCGGAGTATTAGAGTAAACTGTGACCGTCTTATGAAGAGCTAATGAATTCCACGTAGTAAGCTACGCAGTCGTATTTCAGAAGCTTCAGGTAACTGGTGTACTTTGTAGTATTGTGCGTGTATACTGATCTGACAACCATGGTACGAAGTTTTCAAGCAGTTATTGACCGCTAAAATTCGTCGCTCTTCTGACAGCAGGACGCGAGTTCTTCACTAGGGAGAGAATGTCTAATGCGAGTGACTGGAATAGTGCAAAATATGTACAAGTATACGTTTTGACTCCAGAAACTGCGAGCGCAGGGCGGCATTGGTAGCAGCATGTGTACTCTTAAAATGAGGATACAGCATTTTTGTCTGAGAACTTGTATTTAGCGGCTTGAGCCCGACGTCGTAGAATGGAGATGCCGCAGTCATATTTCACAGTTGATAAACATGTTTTTTTCTGTTCTGAATACGTTTCTACGCGAGTTGTCTATGTTCCCGAAGTCAGTGAATACTTTTAAGTTTATGCACTTGTGGCTTTATGAAATAACACGATTTATTAGCACTTGTGAAATCTTTGTGGGAAACTATATTTAATGACACTGGATAAAATTTTCGTAATTTTATTCTTTTTGTGTTTTAGTAAGTGCCGAGCTCTTGTGGTAGTTTGAACGAGAGGATGTGACAAGTGTATGAATCAAGTTCTTGAGATTTGGAATTGGGCAATAAATTAAATTATTGCTTTATTCTTTGCTGTGTCACACATGGGATTACGTAAGTTTTCACTGAAGTATCAGTCACTATAATTTTAAACATAAGAAGCTATGGTTTATATTTATATATACCATCAATCCTCCTATTAAAATTATTTCGAACATCTCCTTCCCTTTGAAACTAATACATATGAACGTGATGCTCCGTCTCCTAATCTGTAAGCAGAACTGTATCTGGGTAGGTTGTACAGTGGCATGTAATTAATGCAGATAAAAAAAACGATCGCTCAGGCTAACCACTCAAGAGCAGGGTTAATGACTTCAGTGGATCCAGTTGCGGAGATACTTGTTTCAGGCTCCTATCCCTATCACAATCCCTTCTCTTGTTGCGGGTCACTATTTGTCTTTAGGTTTTCCGATGAAACCGCTATTTTTTCAGATGAAATTTGACATCAAGATTGTCGTTCGGCCTATGTAACGTGTGCCTCTCCATAATCACCGTTGCCTAAGACGTTGCAAAGTACCGTGTGCTATCAGCTGTGGCTCGCCCTCTATAAAGCTTCGACAACCGATCGACCGCGAGCCGCAGCATTTAAACTCTAGCGACTCCATACTCACAAGACAGAGGCGCGCACCGATCGGACTACGGGCCAACAGGGGAACCAGCCAATAAGAATGTTGTAGTCACCCGCGAGGCTAGGATTTAAGACCGCGCTCTGACTGCAACCGGCAGCTCATCCAGCCACTGTTTACCTCCGAAGTCCCCGCCGCTACTGCCGCCCTGTCCTCCATTCGCCGCTGCTGCCGTCCGCCTTCGCAGTTACATTTGCTGGGGATGCATTCTGCTGAGGACGACAATCTTGGACTTCGAGAACTTTTTAGTGGTAACTATTGAATCTAGACACATTTTATTATCCCCTGCTGACACAGGAATTCACTCAGAGGCAATGCAGAAAATATTACGCGGCAGGGTAGTGACTTTACCATTTTCCCCCCAATTGCTGTTCGAGTCTCGTGCTAGTAAATGACCAATATCATTCTTTGGACCTGGACTGGACACTTCAAGAAGAAGGTAGTCTTTTGTTGAATGTTCAGAAGAATTTTGTTTCCTTTTTCCTTTCAGGCATCAGATCAATTGTGTTAAAAGTCCTTTCAAATTACGTGTTAATAAACGTGTTACGTGACAGTGCTTGTTGTTCTCTATCTTTGGGGAAACTTTGCACCATCAGAGCGCTCTATTTCACTTTATACATAGTTCAGTCTCTAAGAGATCTTTTTCTGATGCCAGCACACTATGCTTAGATGACTGACGTAAGAGAGGGAGGTGTATGTGGCATGCTTCGCAGTAGTATCACAATTAGAGAAATAAGTACAGACACAACGAATAACAAATCATTAATGAAAGTCGTTATTCGTTACTGTTCCTGTTTCCTACTTTTGACCTAAACTACCTCCTGAAAATATGGGACGCTGTTTTTGAACACCCTAAGTAGATGGTACCGACGACCCTTTTCCCGAATTACCATGAGGGTATGGGATGGGACGGCGGTGGGGAAGAGTCTTGGAAAGATGACCTGGACCCTATCTACCTTACACCATACACCCAGAGCTAATCTGTGGACATTATTATGGCGGGAAAAATTGCAACACCAAGAAATAACGAATGTAGGGTAATAAAATTCCGGGAATATATTTGTCTAGGTAACATATTTGGATGACTGGCGTTGCAAAATCATTGTTTAATTTAAGCGCGAGATAAGCCTCTTCAGATCCGAAATACTGGTACATTAATAACCAGTTAACCTCCAGAATATTGAATGAAAACGTGCAATAACTTTATCTTGGAACTCTTCTATTTGGTTCTGCTTTGCTTAGAAAACAACAATATGAAAATTGTGCGTCCGCTTTGATGCAATACACAAAAACGGCAACAGAAAAAGCACAGAAAATATGCCGTAAACTGAGACAACAGTTCTTAAAGCATGCCAAAACGTACAATAAATAAGGTAATATGAAAGTATCGACACAAAACTATATTTCAGAGAACGAGGAGTAAAAGTGTAATCATGTGTTACAGTGTTGGGTAATTATACTATTTTCTGCATGTTCTAGATTTAAAGAACCCACTGACGATGGCGATATTTGTCGCAGAAACTAGTTTGGGGAACAAATAAGTAAACAAACAACCAAGTGTATTGCATCGAGGCGGACGCACAATTCCTATATTGTTGTATGCAACCGTGCATTCATTGTGTTGTACTGGTGTCGGATGTGATGGATTTCCATGCCTGTTGCACTTGGCCTGGCAATACATTGACGGTCAATGCTGCTTATCGATGTAGCTGGAGCTGTCGTTCGGTGATGTCGCATACGTGCTCGACTGGAGACAGATCTGGTGATCGAGCAGGCCGAGGCAACATGCCGACTCACTTTAGAGAATGTTGCGTTACAACAGGGGTATACGGGCCGACGTTATCCTGTTTGAAAACTCCTCCTTGAATGCTGCGTAAGAATGGCACCACAACTGGTCGAATGACCAAACCGACGTACACGAGTGGGAGAACCACGAGAGTGCATACGAAATCGCTTCCCAGACCAACGTGTGTAGAACGCAGACAAGTTGGTTGCAGGCCCAAAACTTGCTTCCTTCAAACAACCCACGGCCATCACTAGCGCTGAGGCAGAACCAGCCCTCAGCAAAAAATACGACTGATTTCCAACCTGACCACCACCCCAAATGACCTCTCGCTTCGCACCACTAAAGTCGCAAACAGCGATGGTTTTCGGTCAGTAGAAAGCACGCTACAGGGTGTCAGGCTCGTGCCCATCCTTGAAGTAACTGATCTGTAACAGTTCGTTGTGTCACTGTGGTGCCAAATGATGCTCAAGTTGCTGCTGCGCATGCAGTAAGATGCGCCAGACGGAGGTCTTCCCTTTCGGTAGTACTTAGTGGCCGTGCGGATTCCGGTCTTATTTCCACCGTACATTCCCGTTGGCACGGGACTGCTGCCAGCAATCGTGTATTGTGACTACGTTATTGCTCAGAAGGAACATCCAACCTCTCAAAGCCCTATTATACGACCTCGTTAAAACTCGGTAAGGTGTTGATAACGGAGTTTTTATTGCCTTAGAGGCATTTTCTATAAGCATTCTTCACGAGCATCAATTCACCATGTCTAATCTGAGAGGTAACTGACGTTCACGATAGTTACAGTGTGTACGTAAAGCAAACCTGATTTCTATGCTCACAGTGGTGCTAAAAGCCACTCTTACGCAACTCGGGTGAGATCTCAATTTACAGCGTCTTTCATGTGTAGAAACATGCCTATCAACTTTCTTTTATGTCACACAACTCCTTCTTGGATTTGAGATTTTTTTCCCGTCAGTGTTCGTAAACTGCTAGGTAATAGAATTAGACTATTTAGGCAGAAAGAAGTCTACCTAAGTTTGGAGTGGAAGGTGCTTCACAGTTTATAGTACTTGCTTTTTTAGCCGCCCGGGATTAGCCGAGCGGTCTAGGGCGATGCAGTCATGGACTGTGCGGCTGGTCCCGGCAGAGGTTCGAGTCCTCCCTCGGGCATGGGTATGTGTATTTGTCTTTAGCATAATATAGGTTAAGTAGTGTGTAAGCTTAGGGACTGATGACCTTAGCAATTAAGTAACATAAGATTTCACACACATATGAACATTTTGAGTACATGCTTTTACAGTTTCTGGAGGAAACTTAGTTGATAAAAGTCTGGCAGGGAACCAATGTCGCCGGCCGCGGTGGCCGAGCGGTTCTAGGGGCTTCAGTACGGAACCGTGCCACTGCTACGGTCGCAGGTTCGAATCCTGCCTCGGGCATGGATGTGTGTGATGTCCTTAGATTAGTTAGGTTTAAGTAGTTCTAAGTTCTAGGGGACTGATGACCTCAGATGTTAAGTCCCTTAGTGCTCAGAGCCATTTGAACCCATCTCTGGAAGTGTATCGTTTGATTATATAACCTCTTTGATGGTCGAATTACTCTCAGCTTCCGCATCACTGTACCCACACAAACGAAGCAATGAGTTCTGATCTGTGTGTTTACAGGAATTGTTCATTTGGTGACACCGCTGTTCGTTGTATGTATCTGCGGAGGATGTTTCGCTACACATCGTCCGCAAATGAGGTAGAGCACAACAGTCAACGCTGTTTGTTATTGACGTACCCTTTTCTTGCAGCCGTTGTTGTAGTCGGACGGAAATGTTACGTGGTGGACTGAGAGGACCCGGAAGATATTATCTATGAATGCGTTTAGCATATCTTCCAGGCGTTCTACATCTACATGGACACTCTACAAACCACATTTAGTTGAAACTTCCTGGCAGATTAAAACTGGGTGCCGGATCGAGACTCGAACTGTTTGTTCGAGGCGGACGTCCCATGACGCGTGTTAAGATCTTCATTGATGCGTTGAGTCAGTTTCTTTACTACAGAGAGCAGCTAACCCTCCGACTGAATGCGCTGAGCTACTGTGCCGGCTGTGACATCCGTTCAAGTTGATCGTTGATTCCTTTAATCAGTTCTTTTTTCCTTTTTTCTTTTTTTTATTATTACAGATGGCAAGGAGTTCTCTGACCGAATAGTCATTCATGGCGTACCAAATGAACTACCCAAGTACGACTCACGACCCGTCGTCACAGCTTTACTTCTGCATCTTCTTCTCTGGCATACGCATCTGCAGCAGTTGCCTGGCAGACGGTTCATCGAACCTTTTATTCCAGCCTCGAACAGTTCGCTGAAGAAACGAACACCTATATCTTTCCGAGCGAGCTCTGATTTCTCTTATTTTATTACGATCATCATTTCTCTCTGTGGAGATCTGCGTCAATAACAGATTTTCGCATTCGGAAGAGAAAGTTGGTGATAGAAATTTCCTGAGGAAATTCGACCACAATGAAAAGCGCCTTAATTTTAAGCCTAAAATCCTGTATCACGTAAGTGACACTCTCTCCCTTATTCCGCGATAATGCGAAACGTGGTGCTTTTCCCCCTTATTTTATAGTCGTGATGGTTCTCCCCCTATGTAGGTCGGCGACAAAAAATATTTTCGCATTCGGAGGAGAAAGTTGGTGATTGGAATTTCGTGAGATGATTACCCGCAACCATAAACGCCTTTGTTTTAATGATGTCCAGCCGAAGTCCTGTATCATTTCAGTTACACTCTCCCCCCTATTTCGCGGTAATACAAAACGCGCCGTCCTTTTTCGAACTTTTTAGATGTACTCCATCGATCCCATCTGGTAAGGGTCCCACATCGCGAAGCAGTGTTCTAAAAGAGGACGGACAAGCGTAGTGTAGGCAGATTCCTTAATAGTTCTGTTACATTTTCTAAGTGTCCTGCCAATAAAACGCAACATTTTCTATGTGTTCCTTCCAATTTAAGTTCGTCATAACTATAATTCCTAGGTATTTAGTTAAATTTACGGCCTTTACATTTGACTGATTTATCGTGTAATCGTAGTTTAACGGATTCTATTTAGCACTCATATGGATGACTTCACGCTTTACATTATTTAGGGCCGATTGCCAATTTTCGCACCCTCAGATATCTTTTATAACTCGTTTTGCAATTTGTTTTGATCTTCTGGTGACTTTATTAGACGATAAACGACAGCATCATCTGCAAACAACCTAAGGCGACTGTTCAGATTGTCTCCTAAATCGTTTATACAGGGTGTTACAAAAAGGTACGGCCAAACTTTCAGGAAACATTCCTCACACACAAAGAAAGAAAATATGTTATGTGGGCATGTGTCCGGAAACACTTACTTTCCATGTTAGAGCTCATTTTATTACTTCTCTTCAAATCACATTAATCATGGAATGGAAACACACAGCAACAGAACGTACCAGCGTGACTTCAAACACTTTGTTACAGGAAATGTTCAAAATGTCCTCCGTTGGCGAGGATACATGCATCCACCCTCCGTCGCATGGAATCCCTGATGCGCTGATGCAGCCCTGGAGAATGGCGTATTGTATCACAGCCGTCCACAATACGAGCACGAAGAGTCTGTACATTTGGTACCGGGGTTGCGTAGACAAGAGCTTTCAAATGCCCCCATAAGTGAAAGTCAAGAGGGTTGAGGTCAGGAGAGCGTGGAGGCCATGGAATTGGTCCGCCTCTACCAATCTATCGGTCACCGAATCTGTTGTTGAGAAGCGTACGAACGTTTCGACTGAAATGTGCAGGAGCTCCATCGTGCATGAACCACATGTTGTGTCGTACTTGTAAAGGCACATGTTCTAGTAGCACAGGTAGATTATCCCGTATGAAATCATGATAACGTGCTCCATTGAGCGTAGGTGGAAGAAACTAAAATGAGCTCTAACATGGAAATTAAGCGTTTACGGACACATGTCCACATAACGTCTTTTCTTTATTTGTGTGAGGAATGTTTCCTGAAAGTTTGGCCGTACCATTATGTAACACCGTGTATAGATAAGGAACAGCAGAGGGCCTATGACACTACCTTGTGGAACGCCAGAAATCACTTCTGTTTTACCCGATGACTTTCCGTCAATTAATAGGAATTAAGAATTCTCTGACGAGAAATCGCGAATCCATTCCGATAACTGAGACGATATTCCGTAAGCACTTAATTTCACTACAAGCTGCTTCTGGAAATCTAAAAATATGGAGTCAATTTGAAATTTCTTCCCAATGGCACTGATGACTTACTGTGGGTAAAGAGCTAGTTGTGTTGCACAAGGAAGATGTTTTCTACATCCGTGTTGACTGTGTGTCAAAACCGTTCGCATCGAGGTAATTGATAATGTTGGAACACAATACACGTTTCACACTCCTGCTGCATATTGACGTTAATAATATGGTGCTGTAATTTAATGGATAGCGCCAGTTCTATACCAAATGAAAAACTACTTGTTACCCATTTAATAGTAGAAAATAAAAACGACTGTTGTTACTAAGACTGTACAAATACCAAAAATAGCGGTTATTTGGAATTAAAATATCGGTATTATTTTACACCGGTCGGTTTTTCCTATCTGTAGTTCAATATCTGAATGACTCCAAGCGCCTAGCGTCGGAGGCAACAGTCATCCTTTTCACTCTGTCTTGCAAGTTCGTACGTTCACTGCACGTACCTTGAAACAGCGAGGACAAGCGCGCCAACGGTAGTCTTCCTATGACAACACGAGAGTGGCGCCATGTCGTCTTGCTTTGCGAATTGCATTAGCGGGAAAAATTCGTCCACAAAATTATCAGTGTGAAACAATTCAACAACGTTACAGACAATTTTTTTTAAATTTTTCATTGTTCGCTAGTTATTGTTCTAGAAATTCCCAGTAAACAGCCAAAAGAGTGTTTTCTTGCACCTGAACTTTTTTTAATGAGTGGTACAAAAAATTTCAATGGTGATCATTACGTAATGCCATTTAACGTTAATTTGCTCTAACAAGAATTCAGTTTACAAAAATTTCAGTTTTCGTTTATCGTAGATCTGACAGGACAAACCAAAGCGAGCTTCGATTGTTTTAAATATGCATCATTAGATTTTTTTCTCTTTCTTACGCCGTTTTTCATATCATTCTCCTCACTTCGAGTGCAATAATTCTGGTAGTCCTGTATTATTCAAGGAAAGGATTTTATGTACCCCCTTCAGTGGATTAAAAGCTATTTTGTATTCTCCCATGATTTTCATAACCATCGTCAAATATTCAGAAATGAAATTAGTATGCTGGACATACGAAATCGAGTACTTCTCTGAGGTCAGTCAGATTATAAAATACGTTTTCGCAGCATGAAACTGAAAGCGAGGGATTCCTGATAAGCTCTCTCGCGAAGCAGAATCCGCTGAGATACTTTTGTGAACGGATACAATTGCAGGATATCGGATTTAGCTTACCGCCGAAGCGCGTCTAATCCGGACTGGCGATCGGCAGATTAATTATTTACAAGAACACGAAACTCCACTCGTTCCATTACCGTTAATCACGGAGACTAATTGATGAGCTGCAGCTTCCAGCAACATAGCGACGATGCTGGTGATGGGACCTTGTTCCGTATTAGCCATCCTATCATAGCGGAGTGTCATCAACGTAAAACGATCGAACGGGCAGAGTAAACGTTGTGTGGGTGAGGTTTCCCAGCGTAAGAGTGCAATTATCCAGAACGTTTGGCCTCACAATGTACAGGATGTATCATAACAAATGGTGTAAACGCATAGAATTAAAAGAACACGATACTAGAAGCAAATAAGTCAGAAAACATGGGCTCTAAAATGCATATTTCAAGAGCTATGAACACTCCCAAATCTTTGGTACTGTGAAACAAATCACTTCTACTGGAAGCTCCTTGATTTCCGTGGTTTCAGAGGTGCTGGTATGGACAGAAACAAAAAGGAAAGTCCGGTTTACATGGGCTCTAACGTGCCTACCTTAAAAGCTATTAGCATTGGTTATCTTTGCTACTGCTACACAGATCTCTTCTATTCTACATCTACATCTACATCCATACTC
Source organism: Schistocerca cancellata (assembly GCF_023864275.1). Lineage (NCBI taxonomy): Eukaryota > Metazoa > Arthropoda > Insecta > Orthoptera > Acrididae > Schistocerca > Schistocerca cancellata. The sequence continues at coordinate 688,097,687 of NC_064630.1, read as the reverse complement.
TGCAAGCCACCTGACGGTGTGTGGCGGAGGGCACCTTCAGTACCTCTATCGGTTCTCCCTTCTATTCCAGTCTCGTATTGTTCGTGGAAAGAAGGATTGTCGGTATGCCTCTGTGTGGGCTCTAATCTCTCTGATTTTATGCTCATGGTCTCTTCGCGAGATATACGTAGGAGGGAGCAATATACTGCTTGACTCTTCGGTGAAGGTATGTTCTCGAAACTTTGACAAAAGAAGAGATCATAGCTGTTAAGGTATACACTTGAGAATCCACGTTTACTGGACATTTCTGCCATGCCCACACTACTGCATGTAAAAATATGGAAAGCAAAGAGGTTTCAGTAGAAGAGATTTGTTTCGCAGTATAAAAGATGCCGATGCGCTCATAGTTGGTAAGGTATGCGTGTTATTGTCCATGTTTACTGAGACTTATTTTGCGTCTAGTATCGTGTTCATCCAGCTGTACGATTTTACACCATTAATTATGGTACACCCTGCAGAACTAACGGCTAGCTTTCAGCTAGTGGTGCTTTAGTTTCATACCGTTCTAGAATATAAACTAATTATGCACCGACGCGAAAGTCAAAACATGATACGTAGCGATGTAGGTTTTTCATTTCAAAGCCACATCGCCTGTGCGCAGGTCACCTAGCGAAACTAGGGGGCTTCACGAATGTATTTCGATAATTTTTTCTTTTAAATTTTCATCCGTAATTTTCGAATGTATTCCTTTGTGGCCAAATTGTCGATTACGATTATCACCTCAACAGAGAATTTTTCCTGTAAAATGTGTCACAAAAAGGAAATGTGGCTGTGTACCAAATTCACCTTCGTCGGCTTAATAGCCACTCCGCCTCCCTAAACCTACACAAACTTGAGGCAAATGCTCCAGATGCTCCTCAAATGTTTGACTATACATCGCTACGTCATATAGGTAATTATGCAAGGTTTATCATAATTAATGGCGTAAACGCATAAAGTTGAAAGTACACGACACTAGAAGCGAAAAGGTCTCAGTATACATAAGGTCGATACCGCATACCTTTAAAGCTACGAGCACTTTTTCATCTTCGATACCGTGAAAAAAATCTATCCTACTGCAAATTCTTTGCTTTTCATGTTTTGGGAACTGGCAGTATGGACCAAAACAAGGAAAAAAGTCCAATAAACATGTGTTCTAAAATGCATCCCTTAAGAGCTATGAGCATTGGTTCATCTTTGCTACTTTGAAACACAACTATTCTAATGATCAAGTGCTAGTAACTCTTAAGGCATGCGTTTTAGAGCACATGTTTGCAGGACTCTTTTTTTCTTATTTTGGTCCGTACTACCACTACCCAAAATATGGAAAGCAAAGAACTTGCAGCAGAAGAGATTTGTTTTACATTAGCGAAGATGAAAAATTGCTCGTAGCTCTTAAGGTATGCATGTTTGCTGAAACTTTTTTGCTTCTAGTATCGTGTACTTTCAATTGCATGCGTTTACGCCATTAATTATGATACACCCTGTATACGCAGCGGAACGTGGGATCCCTACACAACGAATCTAGCAATCTCGACAACACCGCTGTAGCTAGACCAAAGGGCACCCGATTGGACACACACATGAAGGCGGTAACACCTTTGGATTTTCATCTAATGGTATACGCGGTTTGAATCAACGGCACTAAATAATTTAGCACCAGACAATCAAGAAGATCAATGATGTATATCGGGTATGTGGACCGACTCAAGTACAACTTTCTGATTAAAACCCCGATAACTACAGCCAGACGATAGCCTGAACTCCCAGCTTTAGGCACCAGAAAAGCGGACGAGACATAAAGCAACACTGGAGGTCTAAGTACCTCATCCTGCAACAGCTGATCTACAGTACGGAGTGGCAACCTATAAGGTGTCTGCCTCACAAGTACAGAAGCAGTTAAGGGGACCAGGATGTCATGCCCTGTAGTTTTCATTAGTATTCTGAAATTTAGTAATTCAAAATGTTTAATTGGTATTGGAATTGCATCCTGCAATTATTTAGGCAAAAACTGGAGAACAACTTTGCCCAAAGGAGATGATGGAACCAAAACCTTATATTAGGAGAGCTGGGCTCCACTGGGTCTACTTAGTGTATAACGACACGATGGTGTCAGTAGTTGTTACGATGATGGGAAACTCGTGAGGGCAAAACATTTGGATTTGTGAGGCAGTGGACTACTAATCAATTGGACTAGGTGGGATATAGTAGGACCTACGCCTCATTTACCATCGTCTATGATGGGAGTTACTCTGTTTCATGTGACACAGCCACAGCTGTACTGGCCAGATGAATCACAGAAATCATATCCAAACCGATTCTTACCTCTCTGAACGATAATTGGGAGCCAGGTGTGGAGAACTCCTTAAGTCAAACGATAGCAGCCCAAAAAGGATGGATACATGCTACAGCATGTAGAGCAGTATCGATGTAGGAGACGTCAAGTAGCAGTGACTTTAAGTATTGCAGTTCCTAGCACCATGGTGATTCTGATTTTGCTCTGCCTAGTTTTTTTTATGTTTGAGGCGATGTAGCGTGAGGAAACGCGACCCAGGGTTTGGATTTCCAGAGCAAGAGACAACAGATAGATCGATATAGTGCTAATGTAATAGTTACGAACAAATAAGTTAGAGAAACTGTAGAGATACAGAGTATAGTTGTAATAAAAGTAGAGAAATGGGTTGGTCTGAGACTAAAGGGATCTGGTTTTCTCCATGGAGGTAGGCAACGTAGTTGGCACTAACCAGTGTTTTAGGTGAAAATATTCATTTTTAGCAGGTTGTTGTTGTTGTTGTGGTCTTCAGTCCTGAGACTGGTTTGATGCAGCTCTCCATGCTACTCTGTCTTGTGCAAGCTTCTTCATCTCCCAGTACCTACTGCAATCTACATCCTTCTGAATCTGCTTAGTGTATTGATCTCTTGGTCTCCCTCTAAGATTTTTACCCTCCACGCTGCCCTCCAATGCTAAATTTGTGATCCCTCGATGCCTCAGAACATGTCCTACCAACCGATCCCTTCTTCTAGTCAAGTTGTGCCACAAACTTCTCTTCTCCCCAATCCTATTCAATACCTCCTCATTAGTTACGTGATCTACCCACCTTATCTTCAGCATTCTTCTGTAGCACCACATTTCGAAAGCTTCTATTCTCTTCTTGTCCAAACTAGTTATCGTCCATGTCTCACTTCCATACATGGCTACACTCCATACAAATACTTTCAGAAACGACTTCCTGACACCTAAATCTATATTCGATGTTAACAAATTTCTCTTCTTGAGAAACGCTTTCCTTGCCATTGCCAGTCTACATTTTATATCCTCTCTACTTCGACCATCATCGGTTATTTTACTCCCTAAATAGCAAAACTCCTTTACTACTTTAAGTGTCTCATTTCCTAATCTAATTCCCTCAGCATCACCCGACTTAATTTGACTACATTCCATTATCCTCGTTTTGCTTTTGTTGATGTTCGTTTTATATCCTCCTTTCAAGACACTGTCCATTCCGTTCAACTGCTCTTCCAAGTCCTTTGCTGTCTCTGACAGAATTACAATGTCATCGGCGAACCTCAAAGTTTTTACTTCTTCTCCATGAATTTTAATACCTACTCCGAATTTTTCTTTTGTTTCCTTTACTGCTTGCTCAATATACAGATTGAATAACATCGGGGAGAGGCTACAAACCTGTCTCACTCCCTTCCCAATCACTGCTTCCCTTTCATGCCCCTCGACTCTTATAACTGCCATCTGGTTTCTGTACAAATTGTAAATAGCCTTTCGCTCCCTGTATTTTACCCCTGCCACCTTCAGAATTTGAAAGAGAGTATTCCAGTCAACATTGTCAAAAGCTTTCTCTAAGTCTACAAATGCTAGAAACGTAGGTTTGCCTTTTCTTAATCTTTCTTCCAAGATAAGTCGTAATGTCAGTATTGCCTCACGTGTTCCAACATTTCTACGGAATCCAAACTGATCTTCCCCGAGGTCGGCTTCTACCAGTTTTTCCATTCGTCTGTAAAGAATTCGCGTTAGTATTTTGCAGCTGTGACTTATTAAACTGATAGTTCGGTAACTTTCACATCTGTCAACACCTGCTTTCTTTGGGATTGGAATTATTATATTCCTCTTAAAGTCTGAGGGTATTTCGCCTGTCTCATACATCGTGCTCACCAGATGGTAGAGTTTTGTCATGACTGGCTCTCCTGAGGTCATCAGTAGTTCTAATGGAATATTGTCTACTCCCGGGGCCTTGTTTCGACTCAGGTCTTTCAGTGCTCTGTCAAACTCTTCACGCAGTATCTTATCTCCCATTTCATCTTCATCTACATTCTCTTCCATTTCCTCTTCAAAATTCTGTCCACTGCAGCAGTTCGAATGTGGTGCTTCTACTACAAAGCGAGGATGAAGATAGGCCCAAACGACCTAATGGTTAGCCTGGATGTTGTGTCACTTTTTGCGAGGGTGCCAATACAAGATACGCTGGATATTTTGGCTCAACATTTTCCATCTGGAATCATTAAGTTGTTTTGTCACGTCCTAACGACTACGTACTTTTCGTTCTGCGATGTATATTATGAGATGACTGACGGCACAGCCATGGGATCACCACTGTCTCCAGCAGTCGCAAATTTCTTCATGGTCTCACTTTGAGGATCAGGTTCTGCAAACTGCGACATTACGGCCGTCTTGCTTTCTACGACATGTTGGTGACACGTTCGTGATATGGCCTCATGGTGAAGATACACTACAGCAGTTCGTCGATCATATGAATGGTGTCCATCCTGACATTAAATTTACTGTCGAGATGGAGAACCACAGCAAGCTACTATTCTTGAATGTTTTGGTTGAGTGGAAGGCAGGAGGCCAGCTTGGTCATTCAGTGTAACGGAAACCAACACACACTGATCGGTACTTGAACGCCAATAGTTTCCACCGCCCTGTATACAAGAAAGCTGTCCTGAACACGTTGCTTCATAGAGCCAAGATTATCTCTGACGACGACCACCTACTGTCTGAATTGCAGAACTTAAAATGTGTTCTCGGTGAAAATGGATACAGAAAAAGAGACATCGCAAACGCTTTCAAGGGCCGCAGACGAAAGACAGCTGGTGAACCAGTAGAAGAGGTCAAACGAACTGTATTCCTGCCATACTGTGAAGCAACTAGCTGTAAGTTAGGACGGCTGCTGCAGAAACATGGGCTAAGAACAGTGTTCCGGCCCGCCCCCAAGATACGAGATGTGTTGCGCCCTGTTAAAGACGACACTGCTTTTCGAGTGTCCGGTGTGTATGGTGACCCTGTGAATGTGGCAGCATGTATGTTGGACAAACAATGCGCACGGTTGCGGAGCTTTGTACTGAGCCTAAGCGCCATATAAAACAAAGGGAGCATGACAAGTTGGCCATAGCGGAGCATTGCCTAGAAAACGGAGATAAAATACAGTTTGAAAACACAAAAGTGTTGGCTCATGCGTTTACATATTTGTTCATGCGTCTACATATTAGGACTCCGTTATAAAGGAAGCTGCCGAGATTCGTTTAAACAGCAACAATTTCAACAGAGACCAGGGATACACATTCAGCAGGGCATGGGGACGGGCGTTGGACGTCGAAAGAAAGCAGAGGCAGATGTGCGACGCGGGAGCTGCAGTTTCAAACATGGCGCCTGCCCCTGCTGCCACCTGACGTCACCGGTGCTGCCACCGGCAATATCTCCGCTAGCTGCCCGGGTCGACTTACGCGCGCGCGTGCCACATTGGATAGATCTGATTGGCTGCTAATGATGACATCATGCCTATATAAGCGAGAAACCGTAGCAGCCCCAGCAGTCAGTGAACTCTTGAGGACGATCGCGTAGATGGCTATCGAAATCTCGAGGATTTTATTCGAATTGACGCGGCTGGAAAACCGAGAACGTTTTATTCAGATCTGACATACTGTAGGTTCAGAACAAGCCACAGAATTGATGGGTAGCCTTGAGCACAGTGATGTGAAGGTAATTCCTGAATGAGAGGAAGGTTGTTAGTGATACTGATGTGACATCATGAGCAAGATTTTAGGAAAGATCATAGGAAATTTTCTCCTCTTCTTGGCAGGATATTTTGTTAAAGAAACAATTATGCCATTGGTGGAAGGATACAAATTTTAAGAGGACTGGTCGTGGAGATTTTCTTATTGGGAAGAATGAAGTAGTTAGTTGCTTATTGCCTCATAAAGGAATTTGTCAAAGGGCTCGGCGCTTAATACATCGACTCTCCACAGGCTCGACTGGAACGCTGGACTGCTTTTCATTTTAACGCTTTTCTCCTAATAAACTGAAGAGTTAATTGAAGCTTTGTTTTATTACCAAATTTAACTTAACGATAAAATGCAAATTCCACAACGTAAGTTTCATTTGCTAGGGCCACAACATCTTTTATCATTTGGACTGCAACTAAAATGACATCGCCCTTGTATAAACCCTCTATATACTCCTTCCACCTTTCTGCTTTCCCTTCTTGGTTTAGAACTGGGTTGCCATCTGAGCTCTTGATATTCATACAAGTGGTTCTCTTCTCTCCAAAGGTCTCTTTAATTTTCCTGTAGGCAGTATCTATCTTACCCCTAGTGAGACAAGCCTCTACATCCTTACATTTGTCCTCTAGCCACCCCTCCTTAGCCATTTTGCACTTCCTGTCGATTTCATTTTTGAGACGTTTGTATTCCTTTTTGCCTGCTTCATTTACTGCATTTTTATATTTTATATTTTAGCATAAGTGACTGAAAATAGCATGGAAGCCGCTGTGGAGTACTGCGCTAAGAGATCTGGCGATCATCCACGCTATGATGACATGTGGGGCACAATAACTGATGCATAAGTGAGTTGCAAAGCGAGGATAGCTGAGTCCAGTAGTAAACAGTCGCACACAGCAAAGAACCACATAGTAAGCGGGTCGTTGCCATTGCCTCCACACTTTATCAGCGACGTGACTAGACATCAGCTTTTAGAGAAACAAGCGGACAGTAATGGAGTGTTAATGAGGCTTAATTTGAGGATAGGACGTCATTTGATTCGGGGCCACGGTCATCACTGATAAGCCACATCATGATGCCAGAGCACCACTGGACTGCGAGACAACATCGCAGCGTCAGCAGCCTCTCATTCGAGACCACCCTGCGTCTGCTGCTGCGATGGGTCCTATATGGGACTTGGTGCCACAACCCCATCGGCCTGCTGGCCGTGCTTCTTGTCGTCGCCGCTGAGGCCCAGGGATGGACTCAGCATCATGACTCAAGCCGCTTTCTCCCGCCTATCCGAGGGGCGCGAATTGGACCCGTGCACAACAACCTCCGCCACTATGAGCAAAGAATAGTGCGGCCACCGCCTGTCGTGTCTCTCTAGCAGAAAGCGCCGCTGCTCCAAATGGCTGTGTGGCCTTTCCATTGTTGCGGGCCAAAGACCTGGAGCAGCATTGCTGGCGCTATCCCAGCAGCTGATGCTGGCTGCACCGTTCACCCCTCATGAGGAGAAGGATGCCTGCCTTATGTAGAGTTGAAGATATATTAAAGTGTTATTGTTCAATTCTCCACAGCATTTACCACCACACATGCGCCACCACAGGCGCACAGTCCCCTACAGAGGTACCACTGCAGAGTGGTCCACGCAAATTCATTCACGAAGATCTATGCCTAAAACCGCCAGAAGTGATACGTATTCACTGGCAGCTTTGCCTATAATGGAGACATCATAGTTTGATGACACGCTTACAGACTGAAATTAAGATATTCTAATGGCTGTAGGCGGCGGTAGATGACGCTGGTTTCGGTCTCTGAAGAGTTTGGGTGTTTGAACTCTCTTTCGGGTTGCCCCAAGTCATGGTCGTCGAAGCCGTCTGAGCCTACAGCGTGTGTGACACATCGTCATTTTTAATCCACTCATAAATCTTTAAGACAATTGCAAATAAAATTATTTTAAATTTAAAGGCGTTGAAACCGACTAAAATTTTTAAACTCAACTGACAATTACCATAATAAATTTTAAATTCGGGAATAAGTGGGTTGACTAACATTATTCACGCAACTAATCAATGCAATAAAATTTTTAAAATTAAAAAAAAGCAAGTGAACTGTCTGTAATCGTTACAGCACACCTAACAATTTAACTAAGACACTGCCCAAAATGTTCAGATAAAACTTCAGTGACCTGGCCAGAGGAAGATACAAAACTTATAGACACGACGTTACAGTGACAATCTTCAAGGAAAACGTAGCGATGGCAGTTTCCTGTGAAAGCAGTGTACCGATCCGAAGCGAACACACTTTCCATCCGTATTGTCTATAAGTAAAACGTCAATTTGACGAAAGATAACTAGCTTCATATTAGAAAACGGTAAATTATTTTAAAAACATCAAAGTTAAATTACTCTTTCAGAATTGACACCGACTTCTTCTTAGAACAACACTCGTTGCACAGGGATTATCATATGGTGAGGTAATACCGGTTCCCTTTGGTACTGCCGACAGCATTCTGCTGTTCTGAAGATAAGGTCAAGTTGTAAGAAACATCACACAAGTAGGAAATGCAGTGAAGTGTAATTTTTATGTGCTTCAAATTTGTAAGTAAGACCCTTTATCCTCATTACGTTCTGGTAAAGAAATCAGTGATAGACTTTGATCACCTAAATTCCAGTGGCCACAGCATCATTATTTCCTAAAAGTAATGAGGATACGCTACGGTCGCAGGTTCTAATACTGCCTCGGGCGTGGATGTGTGTGATGTCATTAGGTTAGGTTTAAGTAGTTCTATGTTCTAGGTGACTGATGACCTCAGAAGTTAAGTCCCATAGCGTTAATGCTTAGAGCCATTTGAACCATTTTAATCAGGATAATTCACTATATGTGAAGAGCACAACAAGGGATCATACTATACTGAATAAACAAAAGCATTAGGGGTGCTGGAAACAGGATGTCATGAAGGCGTTTCTTGTGATTGCACATTCTCAGATGATCTGCGGGCCATCCCAGCACAGAAAGGCTCGGTCGAGCAACCACCTTGCAATCAACGGCCAGAAAACTGGACTGTGGTTGGTAGACGTTATGTACTGTATTTAAACATTGCTGCAAGTAACTCCGATCAACTCATACTTGTTACTTCCGTAATCTGAATGGCCCTATTGCGAAAAATTTAAAGCTTCTATTCCACGCGATCAGTTTCATAATAATTTAGAGGAGACATCAAACTGGGAAATCGGCAGGTTTGGTCATAACTGGGAGCTGATAGCCGCTAAGCCTCGTTTGATCCCGCTGGCATGCTACTGCTCTCTGCCTCCACTTGCAATGGGGGCGCTACTTCTGAGGAGCTGTCTTCTGCTAAATGACTCACGGGGATATTATGCGGGCACAGACGCGCCCTGATCTGACCTGTGAGGCTCTGTGCAGTCTCTGCATTGGGCCACCCAAGCTGTCGCATGGATTTCACCTCGGCGTCCTCTCCCAGTCGCTGGCGTCCTTGTTTCGCTGGACGCGCATTGCTGGCAACTGTCAGAGACTGCAGGCCACTTGCTTGCCTTTGAGACGCCGTCTGCAGCACACGTGGGACAACTGCTACAGCCGGCATCAGTGAGACAATTGTAGTTTCATCACCAATAAAATGAAAATTCCATTAAATTTCGTGAATGCAGCCGGAGTATGAGTGGCGATCATGCTCAACGCATCTTCCGTGCATTGTGAGTCTTTTCTGATCATGTACATTTTACCACAGGGGCAAGGTTTTATGTAGATCCCAGGACTACTAAACCCCAGATCGTCATTCGACGAACCGGGAAGAGCATAAGTCTTTGTAGGTGAGTCGGAGATTTCTTTGATAAAATGTTTCCTTAACATTCTGCCTAATTACGACGAAATATTGCCGATGTACAGGAAACGCTCTGGACTTGTGGGTGGTCACGTTTCTGCTTCCTTTAAACTGTGATAATCTGAAAACAGATGATACTTATTTCAGCTCTTTCCTAAGGATGTTTCCGTCGGACACAGCAAGAGCCCGGTGCTACAATGTTCGAAGGACGCCCGTAGCTTGTTACGTGTAGTGGCAACTCGACACCTACAAATACAGGTCTGTGGGCTCAAGCGGAATTCCCCAATGAACCAACCAGACTTACCAAAGTCCAGAAATATCAGACAGCCTCCCTTCTACACTTCCATTGTAAATCTGATATTCTCATGTATAGAATTCAGATGCAACAAGAAGCGTGGGACCGCACTACGAAAGTATCAGCCACATACCGACAGAAATCTTTTGTTTCATGTTCAGCCAAATCAAGTGCCCTTACCTCAAAGTCTTCCATAAAGAAGTTTGGTTCGAGAGGGAAGAGAGGATCACCCCTGGCAACACCGTCAATTTGGTGCACGGGGCACGCACGTTTCTAATGGACACTGCACTGCAAAGGAGCTGGAACACATACAGTCTGTTGAACTCCAGGGTGTTCCTCCCATACGTCGGCAATATTTCGACAAAATTAGGCAGAATATTAAGTAAACATTATGTTAAAGTAATCTTGCGCCCACCTACAAGGACTTGAGCTCTTACCGGTTCGGCAGAGGACCATCTGGGATTGAGGAGGGCTGGAAACTACAGAATACCTTGCCAGTGTGGCAAAGACTATATTCGTCACACAACACAATGCGTGAAAGATGCGTTGAAGATGATCGCCACACTCGCATTACTCAGCCCACCTTCAGAGGTGGTGGTCCAGATTGCTGTACACACCGATACCTCTAGTACCCAGTATCATTTCCTCTTGCACTGATGCATGCATATATTAATAGCAGAATACTATCCACAAGTTCATCAAGCGCAGATTGTCCCAATCCTCAACGGCGATTCGGCGTAGATGCCTCAGAGTGGTTGGTGGGTGACGTTGTCCATAAACAGTCCTTTTCAATCTATACCAGGCACGTCCGGTAGAGTTCATGTCTGGAGAACATGCTGGCCAGTCTAGTCGAGCAATGTCGTTATCCTGAAGGAAGTCCTCCACAAGATGTGCAAGATGGTGTACGCATTGTCCATGGAGACTAATGCCTGACCAATATGCTGCCCATATAGTTCCACTATCAGTTGGAGGATGGCATTTACGTGTCTTGCAGCCGTTATGGCGCCTTCCATGACCACCAGCGGCGTACGTCAGCCTCACATAATGCCACCCTAAAACATCAGGGAACCTCCACCTTGCTGCACTCGCTGGATAGTGTGTCTGAGGCGTCCAGCCTGACTAGGTTGCCTCCAAACACGTCTCCGACGATTGTCTGATTGAATCCACAAGCGGCACTCATTGATGAAGAGAACGTGATACTAATCCTGAGTGGCCCATTCGGCATTTTGTTCGGTCCATCTGTACCGCGATGCATGGTGTCGTGGTTGCAAAGATGGACCTCGCCAGTGGACGTCGGGAGTGAAGATGAGCACCACGTAGCCCATTACGCACGGTTTGAGTCCTAACACGACGTCCTGCGGCTGCACGAAAAGCATTATTCAACATGGCGGCGCTTTTGTCAGGGTTTATCCGAGCCATAATCCATATGCAGCTGTCATCCACTGCAGTGGTAGCCCTTGGGCGACCTGAGCAAGGCATGTCATTGACAGTTTCTGTCTCCTGTATCTCCTCCATGTCCGAATAACATCGCTTTGGTTCACTCGATCGAACAGCGGTACCGACCGTCTAAGCGTGGTTGAACAACAAACAACACGAGCCGTGTACCTCCTTCCTGGTGCATTGAATGGGACTGATCGGCTGTCGGACCCCCTCCGTCTAATAGGCACTGCTCATGCGTGGTTGTTTATATATTTGAGTGGGTTTAGTGACGTCTCTGAACAGTCAAATGGACTGTGTCTGTGATACAATTTCCACAGTCAACGTCTACCTTCAGGAGTTCTGAGAACCGGGGTGATGCAAGACTTTTTTTGATGTGCGTGCAAATAAGTTCGTCTAGAAGTTCGTGAGGTTTCTGTTTGATGTACTGTAACATTCGTTGACAGAAGTGTATTTCAAAAACAGTAATTTTCATGTGAGCTTCTGTTTTCGTTCTTGTGACGTATTGAATGTTGCGTATGTGAAGGATATAACGAGTGTTGAATATACGTTAAATACGAAGCGTGAAATAATAAAAGTTTAACACTTGCGATATTTTGTTCACTTTTTGTATCGATATGAGGAAAGGGGACGTGGAGAAGGTGGGTGGTGTTGATATACGCTGCAGATAATGCTAATAACATTTGTGCCCTTTCAAGCAGTTTCATTTTGACGTAAGGTATTCGCCGTATTCAACGATCAAGGTTCCAAAGTAGGTAACAAATATATGTATGAGGATTTGGGCCTATATCCATGGACTACGAGGTCATTCTCGTAGTTTCCTAAAGCGGTTTAGGGAAGTAAAGGTAAATCTGAGTCCGCATGGTCAGACAGTGATTTGCACAACCATACTGATGAACGAGGGTGTGGGAGTACTGCGTGCTCTGATTTAAAGCAACTAAAGTCAATGAGTGACCATATACACATTTTTGCTTGGGGGTTATCAGATGCCTCAACGAGCATACCTATCGAATAACGTGACTGGTGACGATGTATGGTGCCTATAACAGAAGTAACACATTACTGGCTGAGGCCTAACAAAACAAAAAACTTGGCAAATTGCTTCGACGTTGCCTTGGATAAACTTTCATGTTGTTGCACTGCCGTGGCTACATCCACCAACTCCCAATCGAATGGTGACAATGTTGATGACAAAGACAGATGACACTCACGTAGATTCCTGGCGTTATGATCACGCTCGTACCTTGTCTGTCGTATCCGCTGTCTCACTATGGCCAGACTGGTCCTCTTCAAAATTCTGTCCACTGCAGCAGTTCGAATGTGGTGCTTCTACTACAAAGCGAGGATGAAGATAGGCCCAAACGACCTAATGGTTAGCCTGGATGTTGTGTCACTTTTTGCGAGGGTGCCAATACAAGATACGCTGGATATTTTGGCTCAACATTTTCCATCTGGAATCATTAAGTTGTTTTGTCACGTCCTAACGACTACGTACTTTTCGTTCTGCGATGTATATTATGAGATGACTGACGGCACAGCCATGGGATCACCACTGTCTCCAGCAGTCGCAAATTTCTTCATGGTCTCACTTTGAGGATCAGGTTCTGCAAACTGCGACATTACGGCCGTCTTGCTTTCTACGACATGTTGGTGACACGTTCGTGATATGGCCTCATGGTGAAGATACACTACAGCAGTTCGTCGATCATATGAATGGTGTCCATCCTGACATTAAATTTACTGTCGAGATGGAGAACCACAGCAAGCTACTATTCTTGAATGTTTTGGTTGAGTGGAAGGCAGGAGGCCAGCTTGGTCATTCAGTGTAACGGAAACCAACACACACTGATCGGTACTTGAACGCCAATAGTTTCCACCGCCCTGTATACAAGAAAGCTGTCCTGAACACGTTGCTTCATAGAGCCAAGATTATCTCTGACGACGACCACCTACTGTCTGAATTGCAGAACTTAAAATGTGTTCTCGGTGAAAATGGATACAGAAAAAGAGACATCGCAAACGCTTTCAAGGGCCGCAGACGAAAGACAGCTGGTGAACCAGTAGAAGAGGTCAAACGAACTGTATTCCTGCCATACTGTGAAGCAACTAGCTGTAAGTTAGGACGGCTGCTGCAGAAACATGGGCTAAGAACAGTGTTCCGGCCCGCCCCCAAGATACGAGATGTGTTGCGCCCTGTTAAAGACGACACTGCTTTTCGAGTGTCCGGTGTGTATGGTGACCCTGTGAATGTGGCAGCATGTATGTTGGACAAACAATGCGCACGGTTGCGGAGCTTTGTACTGAGCCTAAGCGCCATATAAAACAAAGGGAGCATGACAAGTTGGCCATAGCGGAGCATTGCCTAGAAAACGGAGATAAAATACAGTTTGAAAACACAAAAGTGTTGGCTCATGCGTTTACATATTTGTTCATGCGTCTACATATTAGGACTCCGTTATAAAGGAAGCTGCCGAGATTCGTTTAAACAGCAACAATTTCAACAGAGACCAGGGATACACATTCAGCAGGGCATGGGGACGGGCGTTGGACGTCGAAAGAAAGCAGAGGCAGATGTGCGACGCGGGAGCTGCAGTTTCAAACATGGCGCCTGCCCCTGCTGCCACCTGACGTCACCGGTGCTGCCACCGGCAATATCTCCGCTAGCTGCCCGGGTCGACTTACGCGCGCGCGTGCCACATTGGATAGATCTGATTGGCTGCTAATGATGACATCATGCCTATATAAGCGAGAAACCGTAGCAGCCCCAGCAGTCAGTGAACTCTTGAGGACGATCGCGTAGATGGCTATCGAAATCTCGAGGATTTTATTCGAATTGACGCGGCTGGAAAACCGAGAACGTTTTATTCAGATCTGACATACTGTAGGTTCAGAACAAGCCACAGAATTGATGGGTAGCCTTGAGCACAGTGATGTGAAGGTAATTCCTGAATGAGAGGAAGGTTGTTAGTGATACTGATGTGACATCATGAGCAAGATTTTAGGAAAGATCATAGGAAATTTTCTCCTCTTCTTGGCAGGATATTTTGTTAAAGAAACAATTATGCCATTGGTGGAAGGATACAAATTTTAAGAGGACTGGTCGTGGAGATTTTCTTATTGGGAAGAATGAAGTAGTTAGTTGCTTATTGCCTCATAAAGGAATTTGTCAAAGGGCTCGGCGCTTAATACATCGACTCTCCACAGGCTCGACTGGAACGCTGGACTGCTTTTCATTTTAACGCTTTTCTCCTAATAAACTGAAGAGTTAATTGAAGCTTTGTTTTATTACCAAATTTAACTTAACGATAAAATGCAAATTCCACAACGTAAGTTTCATTTGCTAGGGCCACAACATCTTTTATCATTTGGACTGCAACTAAAATGATGGTCACTATGCATCTTTTATACGTTACAAATAGATAATCAGTTCACTGACAGCCAGCGTACACTCCTCTGAATTTCACTGAACATTCCCAAGTATATAATACAGTTCTACAAACTCCATCTCATATACAGATAACTCGGGAAGCGTACCTCTTAGGAAACATTAAAACAGCGGATAAAGACCGAGTTGCTGCCTGCCTCATAACGTTATATAATACTACGCAGATCTCAAAATTATGCTGTACTGCCGGAATGGCTCATTCTAAGACTTTTACGGACAAGCGTTCTCATTTGACAAATTTTTTGATACAGTACCTCAAAACAAGAAAACTGAGCGGTTATTTATGCTATTTTCCGAAAAGCTGAAAAAAAATTAGTGACTGATAAGATGACAGGTGAGGAATTTCTCTGTATAATCGGAAGCGAAAGGAATATGTGGAAATTATTTATTTGATGAAGTAACAGGATGACAGGACATGTTTAAGTTATCAGTAAAATATTCCATGCTACTAGACAGAATCGCAGAGGGCATAAATTGTAGAGGAAGCCAGAATATGCAATACATGCATCAGATAACTGAGAATGTTGAGTGAAGGTGTTACTTTAAGGTAAAAAAGTATGGGACAAAAGATGAAGTCGTGGAGAACTGCATCAAAAAATTCTGGAGACTAATCGGAAAAAATCCTCAGGGAAGAACCATGAGACTATTGTTTATGTCGGTGTGGTTGTTGTGGTCTTCAGTCCACAGAATGGTTTGATGCCTCTCTTCACGCTCTCTTGAAAAACTCTTCAAATATTTTTAACCCTCTTGTTTTGACAACTCCTTCCATTAACAAACCGTCAATTCCTTGATGTCTTACAATTTGCAGTACCAATCCATCTTTTGATTAAGTTGCGACATAAATTTATTTTATATCCAGTTTCATTAAGTACCTCCTTATGATCTGACCCACGCTTTTAGTCTTTCCCATTCTTCTGTAGCAGCATATTTGAAAAGTTTCTATTGCTTCTTGCCTGAAGTGTTTGTTGTCGATACTCCATTTGAAGACTACACGGGAAGAAAGGATTAAGTCTATTCTATACATTGTTAAAAAGAGCAGTTTTAATATTTGAAACGTTGTGACTTCATCGTTTATTGAAATATGCTTTTGGAATGTAAGCAGTGGATTGAATGAGCAATGCTACTTGAAAGCAATAAAAATATTCTTAAAAACTAGACCTAATATGTCTATTTCAATGTGTATTGTTCACTTTGTTAGATAAATATCAAATCAGATTGTGAACGAATCTAATTTGATACTGAGACCACATTTCCCTATGTAGCCTCCATGCAACTCCGACGACAACGATCTTTTCATCTGTGCACCTAGACATCTAATATACGGTGGTGTTTATGATTAACTATGTTTTGGGATTTGCATTGTTTATCAATTTTCCGTTTTTAATTTGAATGAACTTAAGTAAATTGTAATGATTAATAAGTCAGTGTTATGCCCTAATGTCGCAAATTCAGTGTCCTTATTAAATCATTTGGTATATAACTTCCAATAATCATTAAGTCAATGATTACAACGCGTAGAATAACAATATTATTAGTGTACCGTAAGTTCAGTTAGTAATAGTAAATCTCGGTATTTATACACCGCAGTGCTCATGTTTTACTTTTTACTTACAATGAACACAAAATACAAAATGAGCTTCATAAAACAACAGATTCGCTGCCAGAAAGAAATGTTTGTAGAGTAGTCTTGGGCCTCAAAGTCACAGAACACCCCCAGGTCCAGTAAATCAAGACACTTGTCTTTGGCAATGGGCAGCAGCCCTGAAGTATTGGACATATGATTTCCTGTTAGCATGGTCTGTCAATTGGTCTGTTATTATAAAACTGGAACACCTGTTTCAGACAATAATGTGATCCAGTTTAACTAAATTACGTGTGAAAAATTCTTTAAAACTTACCTTCATAAGAGAATGATGGGAACTAAAACTCTCGTTCTGCAAATTATGGTTCCTCTGCTATTTGTCCAATTGGAGCAGTGATAGCTCATATTATGTCATGATATATAATGAGCACTCGATGACGAGGACCTACGTTAATCTTTATAATAATTCAAGATAGAAATGACATTTTGATCGGAATCTTGCTTGCAAGAAATCAGTCCACTTACTTATCACTGATCCATAAATTTCAACAGTTAGAAAAGGGGATGGTTTCATAGACACATCTGTAATTATACCCATCCAGTCCTTTGGACGCTCATCTTTTGTTTTGTATTATGTGAAGCTTATGCTTTCGTCACTTTCCAGATACGAATGTCCTCAAACTGCGAATATCATACAAATTGACTCAAAACGCTTTGCATGATGGACAAGATAGTGGATGCATCTTGAAATGTTTCTTTATTTGACCCCACGTGTGTGACTGATGATTTCGAAAGTTTTAGCCTCTGGACAAGAATCGTAGTGACATAATGACACAGGAAAGAAATTAATTCATCTGAACCTGTCTTCTCTGTTGTTGCATGATAAACATAAAATGCTGCATTACTGTCTGATATTCATTTTATATTAATCAGATATGGAGGCTACTGGCGCTTCAAAGAGTGCTGATGACAGCATATGAAAGATTCCACAGGAAATCCATACATACTGATTAATTGTAAACTTTCTGCTTCTCCCTCGTAATTGTCTTTTACGCCTATACAATGGATTACAGGACATGTGATCTGTGCTTGAAAAAAAAAAAGTGTAATGGCGATTTCTCCATTGTCAAAAATTATAAACTGCAGCTCCATTCAGATCTCCAAGACAGGACTGCCAAAGAAGGGATGACTACGAGAAAAAGAATGAATAACCAACGAAAGAATAATGTTCTTATAGTCGGGGCGTGGAATGTTAGAAATTGAATGTGGTCGGTAAGCTAGAAGGCTCAGTCTAGGTATAGTGGGTATCACAGATGTTAAATGGAAAGAAGAGAATTTCTGGCGAGAAAATTATAGTGCAATACAGCAGAAAATGGTATAACGGGAGTAGGAATCATTACAAATGGGATGGTAGGACAGAGAGTGTGTTTGTGTGAACAGCTCAGTGGTAGGGTTTCTCTCATCAGAATCGACAGCAAACCAACACCGAGAATTACAGTTCAGTCATACGTGCTGACGTCACAAAGAGAAGACGAAGAGATAGAGAAAAAGTAAATGAGGATGCTGAACGAATAATTCAGTACATACAGGGAGATAAAAATAAAATAGTCATTTGTGACAGTAATGTTGTTATTGGGGACGGAGTAAAAGAAACGGTAACAGGCGAATATGGGCTTGGTACTTGAAATGAGGGAGGAGACAGACTAATTGAGTTCTGAAATAAATTTCAGCTGGTAATTACGACTACTCTGTTCAAGCACCAAACGAAGAGGAGATATACCTGGAAAAGACCGGGAGATAGGGAAGATTTCAGCTGGATTCCGTCATAGTCAGGCGGAGATTCCGAAATCAGATACTGGATTGTAAGGCGTACCATGGAGCAGATACAAGCACGGATCACAATTTAGTAGTGCTGAAGAGTAGGCTGAAGTTCAAGAGATACGGCAGGAAGAATCAATGCCGAAAAAGTGCGCCACGGAGATACTAGGAAATGAAGAGGCACGCGTGGAGTTCTCTGCAGCTATAGACACAACGATAAGGTATAGCTTAGCAGGCAGTTCAGTTGAACAGGAATTATAATTACTAAAAAGGGCAATCACTGAAGTTGAAATGAGAAACATAGGTAAAAAGACGGTAACAGCAAAGAAACCATGAGTAATAGAAGAAATACTACAGTTAATCGATAAAAGAAGAAAGTCCAAGGTCATTCAGGAATACAGGAATATAAATCGCTTATGAATTATGAGAATAGAAAGTGCAGGGAAGCTAAGTTGATGTGGCTGCATCAAAAAGTGAAGAAATTGAAAATGAAATTATTATCGAAAGGACTGATTCAGCATATACAATGGTCAAAACAGTCCTCAGGGCAATTAAGAACATGGATTGTTTAATTAAGAGAGGAATGGGAATTCCAGTGTTAAACACAGAGAGCGGATAGGTGAAAAGAATAGACTGGAGACCCCTATGAGTGGGAAGAAGTGTCTGATGTGATAGATGAAGAAACAAGTCTTTCTAGAAGAGATAGAGGGTCCAGTGTTAGAATAACAACGTAAAGGAGCGTTGGAAGAGTTAGTATCAAATACGCGGAAGGGATAGATAACTTCCGTCAGAATTTTTAAAATTATTTAGCCACAAAAGGACTCCAGAATGAGATTTTCACTCTGCAGCGGAGTGTGCGTTGACATGAAACTTCCTGGCAGATTAACAAAAGGACTATTCACGTTGTTTAGAAATTTAGAGTCTGGTGATATACCATCTGATTACCGGAAAATATCATCGGCACAATTCCGAAGACTACAAGAGGTAACAATTATCACACAATCAGCTTAACAGCTCATGTGTCTAAGTTGCTGACAACAATAATATACAGAAGACTGGAAAAGAAAAGTGAGGAACTGTTATATGACAATCAACACACTCATTACTCGTGGAAGATATTCTTACAAAGTCCCGGAAGAGATCCGGTAAATATGTGTGCATCCGCACAGAAGAGAAAGGCCATGGCCGGTATTGCCAGATCTATATACTTATATCGATATGGTGTCTGTTCTTTCGGGCATGTCTGGAAGAACAGACACCATTGATGACCTGCAGCCGTCTAAAAAGAAATTAGAATGATTCATTATTACCTTCAGCTGCTGACGGGCGTTGATATATATGAACGGGGACAGGTGACAATATGTGGCCCGACCGAGACTCGAACCCGGGATCTACTGCTTACATGGCAGACGCTCTGTCCATCTGAGCCACCGCGGACACAGAGGATAGTGCGACTGCAGGGATTATCTCGGGCACGCCTCCAGCGATACCCACATTCTCACCTTATACGTCCACACACTACATTCGTAATGTCCCTATCCAACACACTCATTACTGGTAGAAGACATTCTTACCAAGTCCCGTAAGGGTTCGGGTAAATATGTGTGCATGCGCACTGAAGAGAAAGGTCATGGCCGGTATTGGCAAAACTATATACTTATATGGATATGGTGTCTGTTCTGACACCATATCCATGTAAGTGACAATCAATTTGGCTTTAGGAAAAGTAAAGGCATCAAAGAAGCAGTTCTGACGCTGCAGTTCATCATGGAATCAATACCAAAGAAAAATTAAGACACTTTCGTAGGACATGTCGACCTGGAAAAATCGTGCGGCTGTGCCAAGTGGTGCAAGATGTGCAAGATGTTCGAAATTCTGGGGAATGTAGGGATAAACTGTAGGGAGAGACGGGTAATACAAATCATGTAAAAGAGCCTATAGGGAGGTGCTCGGATTAAAAAGAGTATAAGACAGGAATGTAAGTCATCTATACATCGAAGAAGCAATGGTGGAAATAAAAGAAAGCTTGAAGAGTGTAATTAAAATTCAAAATGAATGGATATCAATGATAAGGTTCGCTGAAGACGTTACTATCCTCAGTGAAAGTAAAGAAAAATTACATCATCTGCTGAATTGAGGGAACAGCGTAATGAGTACAGAATATGAATTTAGAAAAAATCGAAGAAAGGCGGAGTAATGAGATGTAGCAGAAATGAGAACAAAGGGTAACTTAACATTAGGATTAATGATCACGAAGTAGATGAAGTTAAGGAATTCTGCTACCTAGGCAGCAAAAATAAGCCATGACCTGGAAGAAAAGGTCAATTTTGGCCAATGGAGATCTACTATTAACAAACGTAGGCCTTAATTTGAAGAAGAAATCTCTGAGAACGTACGTCTGGAGCACAGAATTATATGGTAGTGAGAAATGAACTGTGGGAAAGCAAGAATCGAAGCTTTTGAGATGTAGTGGTAGAGAAGAATGTTGAAAATTAGGTGGACTGATAAGGTAAGGAATGAGGAGGTTTTCCGCAGAATCAGCGAGGAAAGAAAGGTATGGAAAACGCTAAGAAGAAAAAGTCACAGTATAACACAACCTCCGATAAGACATCAGGGAATAACATCCATAGTTATCGTAAGTACTGCATATATCACTTTGAGGGAAGCCGAACGAGATATAAAATTTTCTATTAAAATTTTACGATGGACATCATATGACGCCGAATAGGTAGATGTGTCTCTTGAAACATCTCAAACACCTTCGTCTTCGTTAGCTCTTCAGGCAAACACAGTTTCTGTGTTTTATTTACGCTGTAATGACACGACCTCAATTTAAATGAGTTATGTCACTGCAGGTGTTCTGTGCTGTATCTGCCGCAGGTTTGTCAGCTTGGTTTCCGTATTTCCCTCGTTTGTCATCTGGGGAACATACCTTCGTGCTTTAAAGAGTCATAATAGTTTCTAATCTTTTCTTTGAAAACCATGCAGTGATACAAAGGCGTTTTGAGAAACAGTCAGTTCTGTCACATTATTATCCCTCATTATTCTTACGTTGCAATGAAATGAGTAACCGTGCAAAGTAGCTACTGTCTCACTTCTGCGAGGCCTTCTGCACTTAATATTCTATGTAGGAATGAATCCTGTCAGTCGAAAACTTTGCTCATTCCATTGTTTCATCAGAGTAAAGTTGGATACGAGTTTAGTCTTTTCAGAATCAGTTAGCATACCAGTACAATTTTCCTTGTAGTTCCAATGCTCTTCTATTTAGAGTGTTGTTGTTATTAGGTTTTTATGTACGTCAGACTGTGTATCGTAACTGTTTTTCTTCATTTACCACCGCTGCTTGATTATGGATATTTCATTATCAATTGAAACCCAAAGCGCCATGGGATATTACACGAAATTTAATTCCACGACACTATGAAGCAAAGAAGCTAATCTCAAGTCTGCTCTGTATTAGCAGAAATCAAGAACTTCGACTGTACAGAAGAAACATCAACAATGACATTGCATTTAACCATGTCAACAGTGAAACTTTCATAAAACCCGACAAAGCAATCAAGAAAGCTCCGTAATCCACACTTGAAGGATTTCTCTGCCCGGGTACTGGGTGTTTGTATTGTCCTCATCATTTCATCATCATCATTCGTGACAGTGGCTATATCGGACTGTGTAAATGCTTGGAATGTGCAAAAAATTGGGATTTTGTACGGGCGCTGATGACCGCGCAGTTGAGTGACCCACATACCAAACATCATCATCATCAACACTTGAAGGACTTCATTCTTTCTTTCCATGTTTTTGAAAGAAGTTACCCGTTTACTCAGTATGTACCGTATTTTTATCTGGCTGAAACTTTGAGACTGAACGTTTTACATTCAATTAAGTTGAACCAACCTACAATCTGTCTGATGAACTACATAATTATGCCACTAACTCATACTAATGAAATTTGGACTGAACTCCTTTTTTACGTGTAGTCTTCGTTTTCATCTCAGGCTGCCCGCCAGACAAATACCTCCTCGAATGGCTTTCTAGCACTAAAATTTTCATCACAACATTCTCTTACCCACAATTTCACCTGCGTACGCGCACGACACGTACATTGATGTGACAAAAGACATGGGATAGCGAAATCATATATGTATGACGACAGTATCGCGTACACAAGGTATGAAAGGGCAGTGATTTGGCGGAGCTGTCATTGAACTTAAGTGATTCATGTGATAAGGTTGCTAACGTGATTATGGCCGCACGACCGAAATTAACAGACTTTGAACGCGAAACGGTAGTTGGAGCTAGACACATGGGACGTTCCATTTCGGAAATTGTTAAGGTATTCAATATTCCGAAATCCACAATGTCAAGAGTATGCCAAGAACACGAAATTTCAGGCATTACCTCTCGCCACAGATGACACAGTGTCCGATGGTCTTCGCTTGACGACAGAGAGCAGTGTCAATTGCGTATAATTGTAAGTGCTAACACAGGAGCAACAGTGAGTTAAATACCCGCAGGCGTTCGACGAACGTATCGTTAGGGCAGTGTGGCGAAATTTGGCGTTAATGGGCTGAGGTAGTAGACGACCGAAGCAAGTGCCTTTGCCACCAGAACGACTCGCCTGCAGCGCCTCCTCTGGGTTCGTGACGTCGGCTTGACCCTAGATGACTGGAAAATTATGGCCTGAACAGACGAATCCTTATTTCTGTCGGTAAGAGCCGATGGTAAGGCTCGAGTGCGGCACAGACCCCACGAAGCCATGGAATCAAGTTGTCAACAAAGCACTGTGCAAGCTGGTGGGGGTTCCATTTACATAGAATGGACTGTGTCCTCCGATCGAACTGAGCGGATCCTTGACTGGAAATGGTTATGTTCAGCTATTTGGAGACCAAACGCCGATGGAATTTTTATGTATCACAATGCACCATATCACTGGGCCACACTTGTTCACAAATGGTTTGAAGAACATTCTGGATAATTCGAACGAATGGTTTGACCTATCAGATCATCCAACTTGAGTCCCATCGGACAATTATGGGATTCTGTTCGTGCACAAAACCCTGCATTGCCAACATTTTCGCAATTATGGACTGATATAGAGGTAGAATGGCTGTATATATCTGTTTGAGACCTCCAACAACTTTTTAAGTTGTTGCACGACATTGGACGAAAGAAGGTCCGATACGATATTGGAAGGTATCCCTTGACTTTTGTGAACTCTGTGTCTATTACACACGTATCCTCTCCTCCCTGTCTCAGCCCATCTCCACCACCTACGTCTCTCTTTCCCTTCCTTTGTCACCTCACTGGCCATCTGCTGATCCCACCTCCCTCTGTCAGTCTCCTCCTCCTAGCAACCAACTCCACCTCCTGAATCTATCCATCCATCTCTTCTTCCCACCTCTAACTAACCCACTCCTACTCCCTCTCTCTCTGTCCATCTCCTCCTTTTCTACCTGTGCACTATCCTCTGCATGTTCAACCTGCTTCCTGCACCTCCCCGTCTGATCTATCTGTCTAGATCTTCGTCTGTTTTTCTATACCATTCCTCTTCTCTTCCACCCTCACCCTGATGATCCCTCCCCCCCTTCTCTGTGCACATCTCCCCTGTGTCTGTATTGCTCTGTCATTGCATTCTGCCCCTCCCCCCCCCCCCCCTTCTGCTCACTGACCTCCTCCTTCTCATTCTTTATCTCCTCCTCCATTATGTACATTTTCTCCTTTCCATTTCAACCTTCCACCCTACCTTCAGATCTTCTGTTTCCTTCCCTAACTCCTCCTCCTACCTCCCTCCTTGTCCATACTCTACTCTGAGCTCTAGCTGTCTATCCCGTCCTCCTCATTTCTCTGTCCATCTCATCATTCCCACTCGTCTTGTTTCATTCTACCCCGTCTCTCAGGTCAGCCACGCCCATCTATTCATATGCCTCCTGGAACGCATATTTAATAGTGTGGTTTATAAACGAGGAGCAGGTCTAAGTTTACCATTGTCATTTTGGAAATTATTAAATTCGTTTGTCAATAATCTGATCTCTGTAGACGTGTTATTCATAAAACTATTAACCTCTGTAAACGTAAACGCGAAAGTTTCTTTTCGTTTTGGTATCTTTAGAGCTATTGTTTCCATATAGATTCACAGGGCCTAGTAGGTTATTTTATTAATAATGTGAGTGCAAGTATACGGGAATCTATGAGCAATGGCATCACAACTCTCCTATATTTATGTTATATCTAAACTAATATTGTAGTTGTATGTTGAAACTAGTAGAGAAGACAATTAGAATAAAGTTTTCAATTCTAAGAAAATCCGCCGTTCCAAGAAGTTTTCGCCTTACTAGCATATGACAGTACCAGTGGGTGAAAACTGCTCAAAAGAATGTTCCGAAAACGGTTTGCGGCCTCTAGCGCTTCGAATCAGAGAGTATAATCCCTTCAACTATCCTATTATTTGCACTAGTCCCGATAGTTAGCTGTTTCCTTTTCACCTAAGCGACTGACAACGAGCAACAAAAGAAAAAAAGTTTCTGGATTTTAATGCAACTGTGAGGACGACATTAATACGTAACATGGTTCAGACATAGGTGTAAAATCGTGTTAGTGTAGGTAAACAAATATGCTTACGAGTTTTGACTCATTCTTTTTTGAAGTTGTGATTTCATCTCCTTAGGAACCCAACGAACCTCTGTCAAAAATGTATATTCGAACTGTGGCATCTTAAGCCCTACTGGTGTCTCCATTCACAGAATCTATGTTCACAGGGATGTAGGAAAGCATGTGTCAGATGTGAAGAGATGTGGGAAAATTAAAACTGGTGATCAGTTACCAAATATGGCTACAAATTCCACAAGATGTCACTCTAAAACGCACGAATCACAACGAATATTGTTGTTACTGGCTGTGATGCTCATAGATGTCTATTTTCCTTTGTTGTTTTATGGTACAAAAAATGAATTTTTTTATTTAAAACCGCTTTTTATTGATGTTCGTCATTTGTTAACTCCTAACTTCGGTCTCGTTGGTCATCACATTTTTCTTCTTGGAAGATTCAGTAGGGACACATATTTGTTGATAATATTCTGGTAATATTGTATCTCCTTGCCTGTTGTGTAGTATAGCAGACGGTAATGTTATGCATTTCAGAATAACTAAAAGTCGTGTACGGATTGCAGCAACTGTCACATGAAGTATGCTCATAACAAGAAAATGCACCATTACAACTTTGCGAAATCGTGTCTGAACGGTGTGAAGAAGACTATTCTGGCACTCGTGGGGCCCCTGCGCCATCTTCCCTAAGCTTAGTGACGTCAAACGTAGTGAGCACGTCCCCCACCACCAACGTTTGCTCTATATGCGTTGGTTGAGAGGTCATGGAATATTTCAAAGGTTTCGGTATCCTACGGATTCTATTTTCGATATTATAAGCACGTAAGGACGTGCTACTTACAGAATGGCCAAGCGTAAGATATGAGAATTTAGGACTTCACGGCGGATGCTGCTCATGAAATCTTCGCCAGAGGATGATCTGAATGACACCGTAGAAATGTCGCGGAAATTCAATGAAGCAACTGGAATGGATGAACGAGAACGTTTCAATAATCTTAAGATGTGAACATAACGATAAACTGATCATTTAATTCAGTAAGAATCTAAATGTATCCATATTATTTATTATTATACAGACAGAGAAATTCACACACAAGGAAGTAGTCTAAGCTGACACCCAAAGTAGTTTAAGACTTGCACAAAGTCGTCGTTCACTTCACTACGTCCTCTCCTGAGGATGACTGGCAGGAGCCCAGTTGAAATATCTCGCTTAGAAGTGAACTACGACTGCCTGCAAGACAGAAACTCCTTGCAATATTAGCTCGACGGATTTATTTTTAAATGCACAGTCAAAATTGACTTCAAGGTCTCTGAAATCATCCTCAATGGTTACTTAATACAAATGGACTGAAAGCATCAGGATTCAGAGTAAGTTAGGCATCAGTGAAGCTCAGTCAGGTTGACTGTCGTCTGCCATAGATATTTCCACCATGTCAGAGATTGAACATGCTATCACGCCTGCTACAGAGAAAAGTCCCATATTCGAATTGCGGGGAAGGTCGTTCGTCAAAGGTGGATGCATATGAAAGCTAGTATAGAGTACACCACAGAATCAGCACTGATAGAATGGTACGTGGACTCCTGCTTGTCTGTTACGCTTTGGTAGGAAGGTCGCAGGCCATCATTTCACAAAAAGTAAGGGAATGGAACATAGAATCTGAGAAACCGTTATCGTGTTCTTGCTAAAATTGCAAGCCATATTGTACAGGTACATGCTGTGAGGTAGATGTCTACATGTCCTCCGTTCATGAAAGATTAAACGTCCTTTCCACTGTCTCTGAATGGAACAGAAAGTCAGTAAAAAGCACTATTAAGTGATCTGCAGAATGTACAAGTACATGTGGAAGAATACATACATCTAAATACACGTGAGTCCGCCTCCTTAGCTGAATGGTCGGCGTACATTGCTGCCATGCAGAGGATCCTGTTTCGCTTCCCGGTACTGTCAAGGATTCTTCCTTGATGGGAGGACTAGTCCGGTGTGTAACCAGCCTCGTGATGAAAATTGAGGGGATACCTGAAAAGTCTTCAGAACGTCTGTGAGAGCAGTGTATTGATCTCATGCCCCTCCATAACACACACGCAGGAAGCTGCAAGAGGATTACACGGGTGCCGGTAGACATCCCCTGGGCCTTCACGTCTTCCTGGTTAGGAGCTCATGAAACAGACATAAGGTCTCTTCTGGCATTTCTCTATATTCCTACTGGAAGAAATACCCAAAATACGCGTGGATACTCTTGCTGTCACCTGCTCAAGTCTAATTTTTAACACTGCCATTATCTACCCCATCTCCCTTACCAACCAACTCCCCCATAGCCGAGTTCCTAAAGAATGGAACTCCCATGTACTGATTACTTTACAAATGCGTTAATGCCCCAAATATTTCACCTTACCTTCATTGTGCCTTTATAGCTGAAGACAAAAACCCTAATAATGTTGGTTTATTAGTTTAGGATTATTCCCCCACAGACTAACGAAAAAGTGAAATCTGATCTTTATGTTCTTCTGACTGAACTGCTTGTCGTAGAAGGATATAATTTTGCAGAACCATTGCCGATACATGGATACCGTCTGAAAAACGTGTTGCTAACATAGTTAGTAGTAAAGAAGTAAAAAGGTCATGCCTGATGCACGCACAGCGAAACTGTGTTAAGCAAGACGTTTGAAATTGTGTGCGAAACTTGCTGTGAGTCGCTAAGTGTTCCCATTCTTAAGCACTTGACGATAATCTGGGTCATTTAAGGCGCAGTGAGTTACACGGCTTCAACTCACATCTATGAAGGACGTTCAAAAGATAGTGCATCACATTCTTTTTCTTGACCAGTTTCGGCTGAAGAAATGTGGAATTTGTTTTGTGACATCGTGCAATATTCCCACTCCAGCCCTCATGGTTTCACAAAGTTCTGACGGATGACGGCGCTATAAATAGTTTTCAATATTGCGCCTGTAACGGTGGTGAGTTTCAAGCACAGAGCTGCCGTGGAGTTCCTTTTGGAGCAAAACCACGGCATCGCAGATATTCATAGGCGCTTGCGGATGTCTACCGAGAGCTGGCAGTGAACAAAAGCAGTGAGGCGCTGGGCGAGACGTTTACAATCATCACAACAAAGTCACGCAGATCTGTTCGATCTCCAGCGTGCCAAGCGTTCGCTTACAGTTGTGCCTCGTGCAAGTTTCAAACTTGCGGACCCTCTCTTTCGAAGTCATACACGGATCACAGTCAAACATCTCGTTACGCTACTGGACCTCTCTGTTGGTAGTACTGACCTACTCGTGCACCACTTGGGGTACCCAAACGTGGGTGCCCAGTGGGTTCTTCACTGCATAACAGAAGACATTAAAGAGCAACGAAGGACCACCTGTGCGGAATTAATTGCGTGTTATGAGGCTGACTGTGACAACTTTTGTCGAACATCACCAAAGGCGAAATTGTTTTATGAAAAATGTGAAGAAATCCAAAAACAAATGATTCCTGGAAGGACTATCTCGGCTTATGGAAAAGTTAAAATAAACTTCGGTGAAATTAAAAGCAACAGCGGTAACATGAAAGTGCAAAGAATATCCACTTTTAAATGGTGAAGGCAGAGCGGGTAGATAGAAAAAGTAGATGGAAAAGTTAAAATAAACTTCGGTGAAATTAAAAGCAACAGCGATAACATGAAAGTGCAACGAATATACACTCTTAAATTATGAAGGCAGAGCGGGTAGATAGAAAGAGTACACTGAAGGCCTCTATGGGTGAAGACTTATCTGATGGCATTATAGAAGAAGAAACAGAAGATGATACAGGTTTGAAAAGACTTAGAGTTGAATAAGGACGAAATGATAGAAAACATTCCAACAGAATATCTAAAATCATTGAAGGATGTGGCAACAAAATGATTGTACACGTTGATGTGTAGTATGTATGGGTCTGGAGATATACGATCTGGCTTTCGGAAAAACATCATCCACACAATTCTAAAGATAACAAGGGCCAACCTGTGACATAATTATTGCACAGTCTAAAATCATTGAAGGATGTGGCAACAAAATGACTGTACACGTTGATGTGTAGTATGTATGGGTCTGGAGATATACGATCTGGTTTTCGGATAAACATCATCCACACAATTCTAAAGATAACAAGGCCAACCTGTGCGACAATTATTGCACAGTCAGCTTAACAGATCATGCGTCCAAGTTACTGGCACGAGTAATATACAATAGAAAGGAAAAGAAAGCTGAGTATGTGTTTGGTGATGATCACTTTAGCTTTAGAAGGGTAAAGGTATCAGAAGTAATATTTTAAGCAAGACTAAAGAAAAATCAAGATACGTTCATAGACTGTATCGATTTGGATCTGGAAGAAGCATTCGACAATGTCTAATTGTGCAAGTTGTTCGAAATTCTGAGAAAAATTGTGGTAAGCTATTGGGAAAGATCGGTAATATCCAGTATGTTTAAGATCCAAGAGGGAACAATAAGAGTGGAAGACGAAGAACCTATCGCTGGGATTGAAAAGGATTGTGATACCTCTACAGTTCAGTTTTTACTTTGGAGAAATAATGACGGAAATAAACGAAAGTTTCAACAATGGAATAAAAATTCAAGGTGAAAGGATATCAATGACAAGATTCTCTGATTTCATTGCTATCTTCAGTGAGAGTGAAAAAGGATTATAGGAGATGTTGACTGGAATGAACAGCCAGATGATTATAGGATATAGACTGATAATAAATCGAAGAACGAAAGTAGTGAGAAGTAGAAAAAAATGAGAACGGCGAGAAAACATCAGGATTGGTGATCACGAAGTAGATGGCGGTAAGGAATCCTGCTGCCTAGGTACAAAAATAACCCATGACAGGCGAAGAAAAGATGACACTAAAAGAGAGTTAGAACTGACAAAAAGTGCATTCCTGGCGAAGATAAGTCTACTAGTGTCATACTCCTTATGATGACGAAGAAATTTCTGAGGACAGCCTCGTATGGTGGGGTAATATGGACAGTGGGAAAGCCAGAAAAAAGAGACTCGGGTCACTTGAGATGCTTCAGATGTAGTGCTACAGAAGAATGTTGAAAATTAGGTGGACTGATGAGATAAACAATGTGGAGGTTCAGTGGAGAATCGGCGAGGAAAGAAATATTTGGAAAACACTGACAGGAAGAAGGGACAGGATGGTTGGACATCAGTTAAGATATCGTGGGATAGCTTTCACGGTATTAGAGGGAGCTGTAAAAGGCAAGAAATGTAGAAGAAGACTGAAATTCGAATACATCCAGCAAATAATTGAGGTTCCAAGTGATACTCTGTGAAGAAGAGGTTGGCACATGAGAAAAATTGATGGCGGGCCGCATCAAACCAGTAAGAAGACTAATGACGCAAAAACAAAAAGAGAGACGAAAGAGTGGGGAATAATATAGTGCATTGTAATACTGAAAAGTTCTTTCAGAAAAAAGTGTTGCAATGTGTTGCAATGTTTTGCATCATTTATTGAACGTTAATACTAGCCTTATTCTGCTGAAGATTTAACGTAAGATTATGTCTATTAATGAGTTAGTAAGTGTATGAAATATCGATAATCATACGTTAATCGCCCCTGAAAGCTGTTAGAGAGGCAACTTCCAACTAGCTGTAACTGGAATTGTGCTTTCGTGTGCCCAGTTAGCCGTTTAGTGACACAAATGTACTCCACGAACACCACTCAACTTAGTATCAGGTGACATCACTGGTAACCTATTTCCAAAACGATGTGACTACGCATATGGGACTTCTTTCACAGCAGTCGCGATAGCGGCTGCGCCTGAAGCAAGAAGAGCCTTGGTCCCTTCAGAGATGTGCCGAAACGGGAAAAGTGAAGCAGATGGATACAGGGGCCCCAGGGCTGTGTGCCTCTTCACGGCACGGCACTTGACTCCAGACTCAAGAGGGCTGTGAGCTGGAGGACAGGGAAGGGGCGCGACACGACACACGTCACCTCGAGTATTTCTGCTCTCGCTCGGCGACCAGCAGAGAGCAAGGAAAAGCTGCACAGCAGACCCCCAGCAGACAACCAAGCGGAGACAGGCCCCGAGAATGGTGGCTGCCTAGCAACTGATAATGCTGGAGCTACCACAGGGTACACCAGCAAAGTGTAAGCTCTCTTCCATACATACGCAACGAACTGTTGAGTTGAGGGCATCTACGATGCTGTCTCTATCACCTCCTTTCACTCTATTCAGTATACTATTTCATACTTCCCTTTGCATTTCCGCTATGGGAAGGAAAAGGGAATTAGCGCCTACACTCGAAAAAAAGAAAAAGAACCAGTTTTGCAAACGATATCACTATTCCTCTAAACCATCGTACAAAAATAGTTGAGAGGCCAATAACTCAATTATTTACAAAGTAATTATTAATACTGCTGTATAAACTTTCACAAGACAGTGTATAACGTTGCTCTGTACATTTGCAAAAAAAGCTATAAAACCACATTGTTCTTAAAGATACATATTTTTTGATAAATAATCTTTTTAAGTCGTCTGCAGTCTTATGGTAATAATTCTGAAGAACATATTTATTCTGTTTATCATTTTTTTGTTAAATAATTTTTTATGTTCCACAATGAGCGTCACCCTTCTCTCAGCTGGATCATTTAGAACTTGCAGTTTACTAACTAGGTGTGGGGCGAAGGATTTATTTTAAAGATATCACTAATTTCGAATTAGGTAAAAACTAGTCTTCCTTATTAGAAACAACACGTTCAATACAGTTAATGGAAATACTCGATTGCTTGAACACTTATCACAGAGTACTCGGCTTCAGTTCCAGAGTTTAACAGTTTTTCGTGAAATATATTCGCAGTTGAAAATACGTTTCATGTATTTCATAAGCATAACGGCCATAGCCGCCGCAGTGCATGTTCCTTCGGGCAATCATACATATCCAAAGGAACACTGCATCGTCTTCTCAACAACACAGGCACTGAAATATCGTGTGAAAGGTTTTAGTAAGGCAACACGAGAGATATCGTAGTCGAAAACCCGATAAAGAACGGAACGAAGCGCAGAAATAAAATACCCTGATGTGGTTACTGGAAGAACATAGAAGAAGTCTACGAAATAGATACTGAAAAGGAGAATGTAAATATCACACACCGTATCGTCAGCTAACGGAATCAGTTCCAGTTCACAGGTAGTCTAGGATATTCTCTTCAATTCCTTATAAAAAAGTCCTCGGTCCCAGTCACTGCTTAAATCGTGAATAAACATCATCATCAAAGGCAGCAGAAGACTTGCGGCAGAGGAAGCCAGTTCATGACCATCTCTTGCGCTTATGGTGGGAAACTACCCCTAAAAGGCGTGAGAACCAGCAATGACGAGCGAAGTGAAGATGCAGAAGACAATGGAGACCACTACATTACAGTCACACAATGTGTATTTACAGTATTGTAGCAGGTAAGTTAAGGGGAGCCAGAGGTGGTAAATCCAAAAAATTACGATTTTTTTTGCTACCGAAAATTAATTGGAATATTCCTCTTTAATGTAAACTTTGAAAATTGTTCTACTCGCCCTAGAAGTGGAGTTATTACCATTTTCCCCCACGCCTGCAGAGGAAATGGGCAGTCTCGTGACTTCCTGGCGAACTGCTTGGGATTTTCTCGGCCTGTTACGCAAACAGCGCCTTATGTTACGCATACAGCGAGTGTGCAAGGGTTGGCTTCATTGTTTTCTGTGACAAATGAAGCGCTAAGAGCGCGGAACATAGTCTCTTTGCTGTTTACCGTTTCGAATTAGTTCAGTGTTGCGCCTGTTGTTGGTAGTATTATACTTCTGGTGTAAAGCGTTGTTCTGGTTACGATGCCACGTTTTAGTAACCGTGTATATAAGAAGAGGAAGAACGTAGGGAAAATAAAATTAACACTAATACCAAGTTGCGATACTACAATTACTGAAACAGTGCGTTCTTCTGCTAAGCAACACATGGCCGGCCATAACCCTGTGACATCTTCAAGCAAGAAGCTGACTGGTGGAAGTGACAGATTTCGTGAATATATTAGTGACAGCGATGATATTAACGAAGTACTGAATACTGGATTAGTATCTTCTGTGCTGAAAGAAAGTGTTCTGTGCAAAATGTGTTCAAGTGTAGGAGTGGGACTAGAGATAACAAAGCACTTTGATTTAGCTTGTGAGATGAAGATAATCTGTGCATGTTGCAAGTATCAAGTGACTTTCTACAATTCACATGCCAGTCTCTTTGGTGAAAATGAACGATCTAGAGTGTTTGATGTGAATGTTCGACTTGTGTATGGTCTTCGATCCATTGGAAAAGGGTCTGCTGCTGGTAAACTGTTTTGTGGTATTATGAACTTGCCATCACCTACAAGCAAATTTGGGTACTACTGTG
This sequence comes from Schistocerca cancellata, assembly GCF_023864275.1. Classification (NCBI taxonomy): domain Eukaryota; kingdom Metazoa; phylum Arthropoda; class Insecta; order Orthoptera; family Acrididae; genus Schistocerca; species Schistocerca cancellata. The sequence goes on along the minus strand of NC_064630.1, from coordinate 688,064,295 downwards.
AACTGACAGGATCCTCTGTTGAAGATGTGGCTTTGAAAACCATGAAGGAAGCAGTGGAGGAATCTGTAGAAATGAACGGTGGTTCTAGGGATTTGGTAGTGGCATTAGATGGTTCCTGGCAAAAGAGGGGTCATAAATCCCTGAATGGGGTTGTAACTGCTGCTTGTGGTGATAGTGCAAAAGTGATAGATGTTGCAATATTATCAAAACATTGTAGGTGCATAAATAAAATCAAAGGAGAGCACAGAGGAACCTGTGAGGCAAATTTTAGTGGATCAAGTGGAGCAATGGAAGTGGATGGAGTGAAACAAATTTTTGAACGTTCAGTTCCCAGATACAACGTTAGGTACAAATACTACCTTGGGGATGGTGACTCCAAAGGTTTCAAGACTATAGAGGACCTGAAACCATATGGAAATGAATTTGTAGTTGAAAAGTTGGAATGCATTGGGCATGTGGAAAAGCGTATGGGTGCATGGCTTCGAAGGCTCAAACAAACTTTGGGTTCAAGTAAGCTCAGTGATGGAAAGACAATAGGAGGGAGAGGCAGGCTTACTGATGAGGTGATTGAACGTCTACAGAGATACTATGGGTATGCTATAAGACAAAGTACTAGTAATGTTAGTGACATGCGAAAAGCAGTGTGGGCATTGTTCCTTCATATTGCCTCTTCCAATGAATACCCTCAACACAGCCTGTGCCCAAAAGATTCCTGGTGCAAATATAATGCAAAAAAGGACTATTATCACAAACATGGTTTGCCAGCAGCTGTGATAAATGCAATAAAACCAATTTTTCATGACTTAGTACAGCCAGAATTGTTACACAAATATCTACACGGATAGACGCAGAATCCTAATGAGAGGGTAAACAATTTGATTTGGAAAGTGATTCCTAAAAGGGTGTTTGTAAGCATAAAAACGCTGTACTTTGGCATTTATGATGCAATAGCAACCTACAACCAAGGGAACAGTGTGAAGTGTGAAGTTCTGAAGGCATTAGGATTTACAGCTGGGGTGAACACTGTACGAGCACTAAGAAATATTGACAGAGAAAGGATAAGAGGAGCAGAAAGAAGAGAAAGGCATATGAAGTATGATGGAACAACAGGCCAGAAAAGAAGACAGAAGAGGAAGCTTTTGGAGGATGAAGAAGAAGACCCTGATAATCCATCCTATAGTGAAGGAATGTATTGAGAAACTTTGATAGCCATTTCCAGTAAATTAGAATTTTTCGAATATAAGGACATTTTCTCAAAATCCACTCAAGCTAGAGAGATGAAATTTTTATATAGCACTCCTAGTGGTCAAACTTACATTGTAACACAGCCATTTGGCAATATGTTCAGTAGTTTCATTACAGTTTAATTATAAAGCGATTATTCGTAAAAAATTTGGGTCATTAATAAAAAAATAATTGGAAGGAAACTAGAAAAGATACTCCAAAATCCATCTGTCATAACTGCAATAATAAACCACTCTATATGCAAAAAAAATTCAAAATTTTCTATTTGGTAGTTTATTCATAAATGTTCCTCAAACTTAGTGATTTTAACATGGGCAGCATAGGCACCTCCGGCTCCCCTTAAAAATAGTGTCATGATGATCTCTCCATTGTCAAACGATAACGAATTAGTCCCCCATTCGGATGTTCGAGAATGGACTGCCAAGCAGGAGATCATGAGAGAAAGATGGAATAACCCACGAATTTCTATTCTCTGCCACTTTTTCATCTCAGAGTAGCAATTGCAACATCCGTTGTCAAGTATTTACAGGATGTATACGAATCTCCGTCTTCCATTACAGTTTCTAACCTGTACAGCTTCGTCTAGTAAATGAAAGTTATTCCCTGATGTCTTAGCAGATGTATTATCATCCTGTCCATTCCTCTTGCCAGTATGTTCTATATATTCCTTTCCTCGGCGCGGAGAACCTCCTTCTTCCTTACCTTGTCAGTCCACCTTATTCCCAACATTCTTCTGTAGCACATCCAAGATGCTTCGATTGTCTTCTGAATTTCCTACAGACCATGTTTCACTACCACACAAAGCTGTGCTCCTAATGTACGTTCTCAGAAATTTATTCCTCAAATTATGGCCTATGATTGATACTAGTACATTTCTCTTGGGTAGGAATTCAATTTTTACCTGTGGAAGTCTGCTTTTTATAGCCCCCTTGCTTCTTCCGTCATGGGTTATTTTGCTGCATAGCTAGAAGAATTCCTTAACTTCATCTTCTTCGTGATCACCAATCCTGATGTCAAGTTTCTCGCTTTTCTCATTTCTCCAACTTCTCATTAGTTTCGTCTTCCTTTGATTTACTCTCAATCCATGTTCTATACTCATTAGACTGTACATTCCATTCAACAGACCCTGTAATAGTTCTTCACTTTCACTGAAGATAGCAATGTCATCAGCAAATCTTATCACTGGTATCTATTCACCTTGAATTGTAACCCCACTCATTAACCTTCTTTCTATATTAGTTATTGCTTCTTCGATATATGGATTGAATATTAGGTGCAAAAGACTTCTTTATATTCTATACCCTTTTTAATTCTCAGCACTTTGTTCTTGGTCTTTCACTCTTATTGTTCCATCTTGGCTCTTGGAAATATCGCTTATTCTATTTCACTATAACTTATCTCGATTTTTCCCTAAATTTCCATTATCTTCCAACATTTTAAATTGTTATTTTTTCAGGTGGACAGATTCTAAATCTTCCAAACCTGTTTCAAATTCTGATTAAAATACTGGATCCACTATCTCTTCCCTATAAACTGTTTCTTCTTCGCGTCATCTAACAAGTCCACGCCTTGAATGTACTCTTCCCACCTATACGCTCTCTCCTCTACATTTAGTAGTGGAATTCCCTCTGCACTTTTAAAGTTACCGCCCTTGCTTTTAATTGAACCGAAGGTGGTTTTGTCATTTATATAAGCTAAGGTAGTGTTTCCGACAATCATTTCCGTTTCGATTTCCATGCAGCCTTAGCTTTACTGCACTTCCTGTGCGTTTGATTCCTATGTGACTTGTATTTCTGTATTCCTGAGTTTCCCTAAACACTTTTCTTTCTTTCGCCAGTCAACTGAAATATTTCATGTACTACCCATGGTTACCTCGATCTTGCCGTCCTTGTAACTACGATTTCTTTTTCTACATCTGTGACTGTTCATTCCATTTCAATTGAACTGCCTACTGAGCTATTCATTAACTTCAGAGAACTTCAAGCCTATCTCTTCGTTACTCAGTACTTCCGCATCCCACTTTTTTCACACACGTTTTTCCTGATTAGTCTCTTAAAGGTCATCCTATTCTTCAGCATTACGAAACTGCTCCTGAATGCACCTTATTATCCAGTATCTGATTTCGGAATCTCTGCCTGACTGTGATGTAATCTAACTGAAATCTTCCCGTATCTCTTGTCCTTCTCAAAGTAGCCTATATCTCCTCCTCTTGTAATTATTGAACACAGCGTTGACAGTTACTATATGAAATGTATTGCTGAACTCAATGAGTCCTTCTTGTCTCTCATTCCTGATTCTTAGCCCACACTGCCCCGTAACATTACTTTTATAGAATAAACCGTGATTTGACAGAGTATTACTGTATTTATATTATGTGTTCTATAGATTTCGGTTTTTAGGCAATTGATAAAAGTTCTTAGACCTTTGAGATGTCCAATCTGTTAAGGCACAGTAATACACAGTCAAATGGCGGTTTATTCTCTCAAAAAATATTCCATGACTGTGGCTTAACACCATCGATATCTTATTCTCTCGTAACAATTTCTTCTACTCTTTGCCCTACAATCCCAATCCAGTTCGCCATGACTGTTAGATTTTCACCTCCCTTTACGAACTGAATTACCCGTTGGATAACTTCATGTACTTTCTTTATCTCTTCATCTTCCGCTTGCGACGCGTGCATCTACAACTGAACTGTTGTTGTCGTTGTAGGTTCGCTGTCGGTTCATCATCATCATCATCATCATCTGGATCAGGGATTGGACATTTTAGTCTGTTATGTCTGCTTCAAAATTGGCCGAGTCATCTCCTCATTGGTCTTCTTAAAGATCTTTTGCATCTTGGTTTATATTGTTTTATGGCTTCAGTGAGTCTGGTGAGGTGTTCGATGCAAATACCTCATCTTAAAGTTGAATGCAGAGTATTATCATTTGAGGTCTCAAACGAGAACTGCACCAGATATAGAAAAACAAGACAATACGTACTAAATTCTTCTCCGTTCGCACATAAAAATAAATGGTGCCAAAATAATAATTAAGGACATAATCTCCCTTTTCAGCTTACTCTCTGGCTTCAGAGGCGAGACGAAATACGAGTAGCATATGCAACATACACTTGGTAATCCACCGGTCATCGGCTTTGTAGAAACCCGCTGCGTCAACAATTTGTCTCAACAACATTCTGTCTGTTGCAGATTGCTCCTTACTGATTTCATTCAAAAGTACCGCATCTTTATTTACATCGACTTCTCATTCGTTTCTCGGCTTATCGAGGGTTTTTGTTGTTGTGATGTTGACAATGAAAGATTGCTTAGGAAGTCGTTTCTGGTATATGGATTACGTAACCTGCCCATTGCAGTCCTCTGCTCTTTTGGTGCTGTGAAACGCTGGGCCTAGTGGTAGCGCCTTTGACTAGTAATCAAAACATTCGAAACGTCCTGGGTCCCAGGTTGAAACCACGTCATTTCGTCAATTCCGAATAAAAATCATTAGCAGTTGTGACAGAAGACGTCTGGCATAAGAAGTCATCCTCGTCCTGTCAACGGCCTTGTCAAAGCGGTTGGAGGGGCGGATTGAAGTTCAGGAAACCCCTTTCCCTTGGGGTGGTAAACTACCCATAAAAGGCGGAGGAATAAGTTATAAACAAAAGCATGAAGATGCTGAAGGCGATTGAAACCACTTCATTAAAGACGCATAATGCGTACCGACATGACATAAGACCTGTAATTGAAAATGTTTCAAGATGATCTCTTCGTTGGCAACACAATCTGGAATAGTCCTTGAGTCTTATCTCCTGAAGAGGAATACAAGCGAAAGGCGTTCGTTAGAAAAAGATTCAATAACCAACGAAAGGACAATGTCCCACGAATGGGAGCTTGGAATGTCAGGAGTTTGAACGTGATAGAAAATCTGTAAAGGAGAATTCTAAGGCTCAGTCTAAATATAGTGGGCTTCAGAGAAGTGAAAAGGAAAGAAAACAATTATTTCAGGTCACACGAGTATAGGACAACATCAACATCAACAGAAAAATGGTATAACTGAAATAGGAAGGTAAGGCAATGTGAGAGGTACAGAGCTATCCAAACCAGACAGGTCTCGTAGGTGGGAATCAGATGAAGAGCGGCCCAAAACGCAGGCGGGCAGAGGGAGGGGCTCCTAGGCATATGGAAGCCTACTGTCCTGGAGGAGACAACCTCTATGAAGAACAGAAAGGGGCCTTACAAAACCTGGAGAGATGGATCCATCGCTGTAGTGAAAGCAGTCATCTAAGAGAAACAACCCCAAAGGAAAAATGAGTGTACTTGGATACCTAAAGGTGCCTATATAAGACAAGTGTGTGGCGCTGTATGAGATCGGTTACTGTTGCTACAATGGAAGGTTATAAGCCGGCCGGTGTGGCTGAGCGGTTCTAGGCGCTTCAGTTTGGAACCGCGCGACCGCTACGGTCGCAGGTTCGAATCCTGCCTCGGGCATGGATGTGTGTGATGTCCTTACGTTAGTTAGGTTTAAGTAGTTCTAAGTTCTAGGGGACTGATGACCTCAGAAGTTAAGTCTCATAGTGCTCAGAGCCATTTGAACCATTTTGAAGGTTATAAAGATTTAAGTGTGTTGGACCGTGGTGTTGCATTAGTTGGCGCACAGTAACGCAACGCCGAGGTAGTTATGAAGTACGCATTTTCCAGTGCGACCATTTTACGGGAGTGCCTAGAATATGAAGAATCCGGTAAAACATCGAATCTCCAACATCGCTGTGGCCGAAAAAAGATCCTGCACGAACGGGACCAACGACGAGAGAACAGATTAGTTCAACGGGACACAAGTGCAATCCTTCCCCAGATTGCTGCAGATTTAAATGCTGGGCCATCAAAAAGTCTCAGCGCGCGAGCCAATCAACGAAACATCGTCAATTTGGGCTTTCGGAGCCGAAAGCCTACTCGTCTGTCCTTGATGAAGGCACGACACAAAGCTTTACGCCTCGGCTGGGCCAATCAACACCGACATGAGTGGAAACATGTTGCCTGGTTGGACGAGTCTCTTCTCAAATTGTATCGAGTGGATGGACGTTTATGGGTATGGAGACAACCTCATGAATCCATGGACCCTGCATTTCAGGAGTGGACTGTTCAAGCTGGTGGAGGCTCTGTAATGCTATGGGGCGTGTGCAGTTGGAGTGATATGAGAATCCTGTTCCGTCTAGATACGATTCTGACAGATGACACTTACGTAAGCATCGTGTCTGATCATTCTGCATTCTGAGGCACTTGGCCCATTACAACAGGACAGTGAGACACCCCACACAACCGTAATTGCTACAGGGCGTCTCCAGGAACACTCGTCTGAGCTTAAACCCTTCCGTTGGCCACCAGATTTCCTAGACTTGAACATTATTGAGCATATGCGGGGTGCCTTGCAACGAGCTATTCAGCGATTATGGTTTCATTTTTTTCCAACACTGCTTCAGACATTAGTCGAGTCCATGCCACGTCATGCTGCGGCACTTCTTTGTGCTCGATGTGGACCTGCAGAGTATTAGGCAGGCGTACCACATTTTCTGGATCTTCAGTGTAACAGGAACAAACGACTTGGAATAGACATTGGATTTCAGATTGGCTACTTGTAAAGTAGGCAGTACAAAAGTTAAAAAAGTAGAAATAGAAAATGAACTAAATTCACAAAATATTGACATGACCAGCATAACGGAAACCAAAAAGACATCCGGTGGTTACACTACAAGAAACGGGTATGGCATGATGTGCAACGCAGTCTCTCTAAAGACGCCTGTGCTGGAGTTTTGTTCACTGGAAGACGACTTTAACAATATATACTCTTACACCTTCATCATTGAATGGATAATAGTGGTCAGTTTAAAGATACAAAGAGAACATCTATCGGTAGTTGGAGTATATGCCCCAGAAGAGTGACGGGACAACAATCGTAAAATCTTCTATAATATCTTGCAACGAACGCTACATAAGATAAACAAAATTCATTATCTGATAATAACAGGAGATTTGAATGCTTGGATTGCTAAGCCACCTGGGAAATTTTACTGAATAAAAAGAGCAAAATGTAATAAATAATAATGGGAGCGGATTGAAGATTTTCACATTAAATAATGAGCTAAGAATAACAAACGCATTCGCGAGGCATAAACAGATTCAAAAATATATGTGGCGAGCTAGAGGCTCTGCTACGATTATAGACTACGTAACTACAAATATGACTTGATCTTTAGCGCAAGACATAAGAGCCTTCAGAGGTCCATATGTCTCGACAGATCATTTCTTGCTGTTCTCAAAAACAACACTCTTAAAAGATGGAAGATATCTTACAAAAAGTAACAAAATAATGCTGATGCAACATTTACTTAAAGAAGAGAGTATCTAGTTACTATACCAGAAAAGGCATGAAGAATACTTAAGTTTAAATAAAAAAGCGGATAACATCAACCAGTAGTGGAATAATATGATGGAACAATTAATTAAAGCAGCAACAGAAGCAATTGGCACAAGGCAGAACAGTTTTTTTAAAGGGGCCTGCGATACTGGATCGAAGGAAGACATCATGCCTACTTAAAAATATCAAAATCCACAGACGATGACGCTCTCAGACTATAAAACACACAGAAATCAGTTCTACTCAAAAGGGATATCTGACAAGTTAAAAACTTGGTTGAGAAAATTACGGAACAGGTATTGATCATGATGTAAGAGGAGAAAAGACAAAGCATACAAAATAAACATTTAAACAAAGAAAATAAGAACACTCTCCAAATAATATGAATCAAACTGGTTACAGTACTAAAAACCACTCTACACGTATGTGCAAGGTACACGGGTGGTTCTGTGTGACCAGACAGGAATGTGAACTTTATAACTTTTGAGGAGGTACAGGATGCAATAACGTCTAGCAAGTAAAGGAAGATTACAGGATGTGACGAAATCAACATAGAACTGACAAAGTACGCACCAAATATCGCAGAAATAAGGATACTCGATTTCGTGAATATTTTCTTGCAAAGTGGTTATATACCTAAAGAGTTGAATTTGTCTAGATAAAGGCAATTTATAGAGTGTAATGTAGCCCAGATAAGCCCATTTTATAAGAAAGGAAATGGACATGGATGTCAGAACTGCAGAGGTATTTGCCTTTTGAATTCATGTTACAAATTGTATGCTAGAATTTTAATAAAAAGACTATCGCCAATCACCGGAACTGTACTATCTGATACTGACAAGGTTTTCGAAAAGGCAAACCATGTTCGGACTTTATCTTCACCACAACCAATAGGAAAACGTCGCTGAATTCGATTACCAACTTTTCTCGTTCATTGACTACGAAGAGGCGTTAGATACAGTAAATCGAAAGAGAATGTGAGAAACTTTAAGAAACAGAGGGATTCCCTCTCATCTTATAAGAGCTGTACAGTGTTTATATACAGGGTGTTACAAAAAGGTACGGCCAAACTTTCAGGAAACATTCCTCACACACAAATAAAGAAAAGAAGTTATGTGGACATGTGTCCGGAATCGCTTAATGTCCATATTAGCGCTCATTTTAGTTTCGTCAGTATGTTCTTCCACCTACGCTCAATGGAGCACGTTATCATGATTTCATACGGGATACTCTAACTGTGCTGCTAGGACATGTGCGTTTACAAGTACGACACAACATGTGGTTCATGTACGATGGAGTTCCTGCACATTTCAGTCGAAGTGTTCGTACGCTTCTCAACAACAGATTCGGTGACCGATGGATTGGTAGAGGCGGACCAGTTCCATGGCCTTCACGCTCTCCTGACCTCAACCCTCTTGACTTTCATTTATGGGGGCATTTGAAAGCTCTTGTCTACGCAACCCCGGTACCAAATGTAGAGACTCTTCATGCTCGTATTGTGGACGGCTGTGATACAATACGCCATTCTCCAGGGCTGCATCAGCGCATCAGGGATTCCATGCGACGGAGGGAGAATGCATGTATTCTCGCTAACGGAGGACATTTTGAACATTTCCTGTAACAAAGAGTTTGAAGTCACGCTGGTAAGTTCTGTTGCTGTGTGTTTCCCTTCCATGATTAATGTGATTTGAAGAGAAGTATAAAATGAGCTCTAACATGGAAAGCAATCGTTTCCGGACACATGTCCACATAACATATTTTCTTTCTTTGTGTGTGAGGAATGTTTCCTGAAAGTTTGGCCGTACGTTTTTGGAACACCCTGTATAATAACAAAATACAAATAAAATAGCAGATAGCAGGCGCAATAAGGCTGGAATAAGCCAAGATCTGGACATGGATGTTCCCTGTCATCCACTCTTTTTAATATGTGTATCGACGATATAACCAGAACTTGATTACAGACAATGAGACATTTCAAAATTAGCTATGTAGACAATAGTACACTATACAATATGAATTTCTTCATTACAAAGTCAAAATCAGTGAAATTTTTAGGAAACCAGCCTATGCGAATGAAGAGTGAAATTGACAAGCAGATCACAGAGCAATTTAACACATTTAAATATTTTAGAGCCAGTATTACATACAGGGCAAACAATTAAATACAATATAAGTTAGACCTATTTAACTATTTCTGTGGAACTTTACACACAACACTGGGAAACGAAGTCCATAGTGACATGCCGGCACTGCTCTATGAACGCGAAAACAGAATTCTTTAGAAGAGAGATGAAAAGAGAATAGAAGCATGCGAAATGGATTTGCTTAGATACGTGGCTGGAGATAATTTGATGTATAAAAAGAGAAATGATGACATCCGAGCTGAAATGAATATCCAAAACATAATGGACATAATAAAACAATAACATTTAAGGTGAAAAGAACATATAAACCGCCATAAAGCTACTCATGAAAAATCCGTTATGTATTGCCGTTGCTTCTTGTGCAACGCAGGGTTAGAATGTTATGAATTATATAACGATGATTATGTTGACGTAGTCAATTTACAACATATCTCATTTCTCATTCTTACGTAGTTCCAGCAAACTATGTACAGGATATGCTTGCTACTTAATTAATCGCTTCTTGCAGTAGAGGAGGAATTCCCATTATCGTTAACCGGAAATTAGAAACAAAAGAATATTAACAGAACACACAAGTAAAGCACGAGGAAATTGTAGATTACTATACTATTATGGGTCAGTAAAGTAATTTTTACTTTTCACTATCACAGCAGCTTGAGAAGCTCGCTTTAATTTTTCGTCAACCTTACTTAGTCTCAGCGCTTGTGCGTTTTCACCAGCATTGACTGCAGTAGGAATCTACCACAAAAAAAATAAAAAACTTGGTGTAAGACAACTTTAACAGTGGGATATGTTCTCGTAAATGTCCTTTATTAAGCATATTGTATACCGTTTCACTTAGTTGTGTGGAAACGTCAAAATATTTTGTGGAGTTCACAAGATCTTGAGCAAATTGTATGTTGTTTATGAATTTTGAGCAGTCTATGCAATGGAAAAATAAATGGCGGTCAAAAAATTTGGTTCATAATTTAATTTGCAGTAATCTGAGCGACGATAGTTTCCAGTGTCAAAGTATTTGCTCACGCCTTGGTTTTCATATAATTAAAAGCAGCAAGCCCATTTTTAAATTAAAGAAGGCGTATTTCCTCCAGGCCCACATAGCATAGCAGCCTCCACCCCCCCCCCCCCCCCACCCTCTCCCCTCTTCCTCGAGTGAAACCTCCACGCCGAGGCCATAATGAAATTAAAGATCACATTTCTCGGGGTTACCCGGCATACTGCAGTTTCACTCGGCTTCTGCATCCCTCTTTATTAAAAGGGACTGCAGATTATCACCCCTACGGTATAAGCAATTTTCTCAGAAAACTGTGCACCAGACACGAGGCAGAACTTCGGAGCGGAAATTAAGCTGTGACAGGGAAGACTGAGGACATTAAGACTCGCGATAACGCTGTAGTCCCGTCGGGTGATAAATTTATTGCGCGATGTAGATAGTCATATTTTGCGGGCAATTATTTAAGGACGCTGTTACACCGGGTGACTATAATTAAAGTGCAGCTACTTACAGAGATCCAGAGTGGGATATAATTATCGTATGCCAGAGAAACTTCGTATATTTTCTAATACGTTAGTGAGGAACTGATTAATGCTGGAAATAAATTTGTTCTAATTTTGGCCACCAGGTTCAAATCTGGCGCTGTACATCTCTCGTCGACGTTTCCGCTGCTCATGTTGAACAAATTGTGTAAGCGGCATCATCACGCCTTTCTCACATGTTTGACCTTAACTGCCCACAAACAGTTGCTAATTCTTCAGATGGCAACATTTCTAAACGTCTTTCTTGCATTCACAGCGCCAGATTTGCACCTGGTGGCGGAAATTGGATCCAGTTTTTTCTCTGCGTAAACACATCAGACTATCGCTGCCGTACGAAAATTATAGCCCACAACGGACCTCTGTGAGTAGCCGTACCTTAATCATAACTGCACCTTAATTATAGCAAACCCGGTATTAGTAACCACCTCTCAGTGCTCCTACACTACAATAATCTAATTTGCCCTTACGACCTGATTTCAACGGCGAACAATGGTGATTATAATGTTGTACGAGGATTACCTGCAAGTAAGTTTCCCACGCTCTCGAAAATGGAGTGCTCAGCTAACCGAGAGGCAAGTGATGGTTGTCTCGTGTGGTGGTATCCACTCTGAATACGTTAACATCATCACCGTTTTAGCTGCTGAAAACAGGATCGATTCCTGCTTTTGCCGGCGAATACATTCATTCATTTATTAACAGATCGTGTTCGTAAATATATTCTTGAAGTTAATTTAAACATTAGCAACAAGATGTAACTATCAGAGATAACTTCTATAACATACAGGGTCCATTGATAGTGACCAGGCCAAATATCTCACGAAATAAGCATCAAACGAAAAACTGCAAAGAACGAAACTCGTCTAGCTTGAAGGGGGAAACCAGATGGCGCTATGGTTGGCACGCTAGATGGCGCTGCCATGGGTCAAACGGATGTCAACTGCGTTTTTCTAAAATAGGAAGCCCCATTTTTTATTACATATTCGTGTAGTACGTAAAGAAATATGAATGTTTTAGTTAGACTGTTTTCGCTTTGTGATAGATGGCGCTGTAATAGTGGTATCACGTAACATTCCGCCAGTGAGGACGGTATTTGCTTCGTGATACATTACCCGTGCTACAACGGACCGTTTACCAATTGCGGAAAAGGTCGATATCGTGTTGATCTACGGCTATTGTGATCAAAATGCCAAAAGGGCGTGTGCTATGTATGCTGCGCGGTATCCTGGACAACATCCAAGGGTCCGGACCATTCGCGGATAGTTACGTAATTTAAGGAAACAGTAAGTGTTCAGCCACATGTGAAACATTAACCACGACCTGCAACAAATGATGATGCCCAAGTAGGTGTTTTAGCTGCTGTCGCGGCTAATCCGTACATCAGTAGCAGACAAATTGCGCGAGAATTGGGAATCTCAAAAACGTCAGTGTTGAGAATGCTACATCAACATCGATTCCACATGTGCCATTTTTCTACGCACCAGGAATTGCGTGGCGACGACTTTTAACGTCGTGTACAGTTCTGCCACTGGGCACAAGAGAAATTGCGGGACGATGACGGATATTTTGCACGCGTTTTATTTAGCGACGAAGCGTCATTCACCAACAGCGGTAACGCAAACCGGCGTAATATGCACTACTGGGCAACATAAAATCCACGGTGGCTGCGACAAGTGGAACATCAGCGACCTTGGCGGGTTAATGTATGGTGCGGCATTATGGCCCCCATTTTATCGATGGCAATCTAAATAGTGCAATGTATGCTGACTTCCGACGTAATGCTCTACTGATGTTACTACAAGATGTTTCACTGCATGACAGAATGGCAATGTACTTCCAACATGATGGTTGTCCGGCACATAGCTTACATGCGGTTGAAACGGTATTGAATAGCGTATTTCATGACAGGTGGATTGGTCGTCGAAGTACCATACAATGGCCCACACGTTCACCGGATCTGACGTCCCCGGATTTCTTTCTGTGGGGAAAGTTGAAGGATATTTGCTATCGTGATCCACCGACAACGGCTGACAACATGCGTCAACGCATTGTCAATGCATGTGCGAACATTACGGAAGGCGAGCCACTCGCTGTTGAGAGGAATGTCGTTACACGTATTGCGAAATGCATTGAGGTTGACAGACATCATTTTGAGCATTTATTGCATTAATGTTGTATTAACAGGTAATCACGCTGTAGCAGCATGCGTTCTCAGAAATGATAAGTTCACAAAGGTACATGTATCACATTGGAACAACCAAAATAAAATGTTCAAACGTACCTACGTTCTGTAGTTTAATTTAAAAAAACGACATGTTATCAACTGTTCGTCTAAAATTGCGAGCCATATGTTTGTGACTATTTCAGCGTCATGTATCACAAAGCGAAAAATGTGGTCCAAATAAAACATTCATATTTCTGTACGTACTACAAGAAGATATAATAATAAAATGGGGGTTCCTGTTTTTTTAAAAAAACGCAGTTGATATCCGTTTGACCTATGGCAGCGCCATCTAGGGGACCAACCATAGCGCCATCTGGTTTCCCCCTTCAAGCTAGACAAGTTTCGTTCTTTGTAGTTACACTCCTGGAAATGGAAAAAAGAACACATTGACACCGGTGTGTCAGACCCACCATACTTGCTACGGACACTGCGAGAGGGCTGTACAAGCAATGATCACACGCACGGCACAGCGGACACACCAGGAACCGCGGTGTTGGCCGTCGAATGGCGCTGGCTGCGCAGCATTTGTGCACCGCCGCCGTCAGTGTCAGCCAGTTTGCCGTGGCATACGGAGCTCCATCGCAGTCTTTATCACTGGTAGCATGCCGCGACAGCGTGGACGTGAACCGTATGTGCAGTTGACTGACTTTGAGCGAGGGCGTATAGTGGGCATGCGGGAGGCCGGGTGGACGTACCGCCGAATTGCTCAACACGTGGGGCGTGAGGTCTCCACAGTACATCGATGTTGTCGCCAGTGGTCGGCGGAAGGTGCACGTGCCCGTCGACCTGGGACCGGACCGCAGCGACGCACGGATGCACGTCAGGACCGTAGGATCCTACGCAGTGCCGTAGGGGACCGCACCGCCACTTCCCAGCAAATTAGGGACACTGTTGCTCCTGGGGTATCGGCGAGGACCATACGCAACCGTCTCCATGAAGCTGGGCTACGGTCCCGCACACCGTTACGCCGTCTTCCGCTCACGCCCCAACATCGTGCAGCCCGCCTCCAGTGGTGTCGCGACAGGCGTGAATGGAGGGACGAATGGAGACGTGTCGTCTTCAGAGATGAGAGTCGCTTCTGCCTTGGTGCCAATGATGGTCGTATGCGTGTTTGGCGCCGTGCAGTTGAGCGCCACAATCAGGACTGCATACGACCGAGGCACACAGGGCCAACACCCGGCATCATGGTGTGGGGAGCGATCTCCTACACTGGCCGTACACCACTGGTGATCGTCGAGGGGACACTGAATAGTGCACGGTACATCCAAACCGTCATCGAACCCATCGTTCTACCATTCCTAGACCGGCAAGGGAACTTTCTGTTCCAACAGGACAATGCACGTCCGCATGTATCCCGTGCCACCCAACGTGCTCTAGAAGGTGTAAGTCAACTACCCTGGCCAGCAAGATCTCCGGATCTGTCCCCCATTGAGCATGTTTGGGACTGGATGAAGCGTCGTCTCACGCGGTCTGCACGTCCAGCACGAACGCTGGTCCAACTGAGGCGCCAGGTGGAAATGGCATGGCAAGCCGTTCCACAGGACTACATCCAGCATCTCTACGATCGTCTCCATGGGAGAATAGCAGCCTGCATTGCTGCGAAAGGTGGATATACACTGTACTAGTGCCGACATTGTGCATGCTCTGTTCCTTTGTCTATGAGCCTGTGGTTCTGTCAGCGTGATCATGTGATGTATCTGACCCCAGGAATGTGTCAATAAAGTTCCCCCTTCCTGGGACAATGAATTCACGGTGTTCTTATTTCAATTTCCAGGAGTGTATTTCGTTTGACGCTTATTTCGTGAGATATTTGGCCCGGTAACGATCAATGTACTACCCTGTATACTAATGGAAACCTGTAAGTGATACTGATGTAACAGACTTCGTATCCTAAATCGCTAACGCAAGATTACTTAGTCGTTTCGGATCGTGCTGGAAAATGAAATTATTACTCCCCATATTTGGCCTCCAATGGAAGGCGTGTATATGACTAGGGTCCCTGATTACCACACCACTCCGCGGTAAGATGTAGGTGTTACGTGATGATGCTGATGACGATTTGTCAACCAGTTGGGACCTTAACTTCTGAGTCCCCCTTCGTTCTGTCCTCCAGCACTAGGCTGTGTGCTGTACGTGTGTTATGAACTGAGGTGACAAAAGTCATGGGAACCTCCTAAAAACGTCTCGGACCACCTTTCTCCCGGCGTTGTGCAGCAATTCGACGTGGCAGGAACTCAAGAAGCCGTTGGAAGTCCCCTGCAGAAATATGGATCAGTGCTGTCTCTACATCCGGCCATGATCGCGAAAGTATTTGCGGAGCAGGTTTGTATGAACGAATTGTCTCCCCGATTATGTGCCATAAATGTTCAATGGGATTCATGTCGTGCTGGATGGTCAAACCATTCTCTCGAATTGTCCAATGTTTTTCCAAGCCAATCGTGAGCAACTG
This sequence comes from Schistocerca cancellata, assembly GCF_023864275.1. Classification (NCBI taxonomy): domain Eukaryota; kingdom Metazoa; phylum Arthropoda; class Insecta; order Orthoptera; family Acrididae; genus Schistocerca; species Schistocerca cancellata. The sequence continues at coordinate 688,048,305 of NC_064630.1, read as the reverse complement.
TGATCCGGTGATACGATACATTGTCATTCGTGAAAATTCCATTGCAGATGGCTGTGATTGGTCTCCAAGCAGCCGAACATGATGGGTTCAGTCGGACGACGCAGTCCATTTCATATAAACACAGTTCATATCATTACGGAGCCACCATCAGCTTGCACAGTGTCTTTTTGACAACTTGGCCGGCTGATGTGGCCGAGCGGTTCTAAGCGCTCCAGCCCAGGACCGCACGACTGCTACGGTCACAGGTTCGAATCCTGCCTCGGGCATGGATGTGTGTGATTCCCTCAGGTTAGTTAGGTTTAAGTAGTTCTAAGTTCTAGGGGACTGACGACCTCTGATGTTAAGTCCCATAGTGCTCAAGGTAATTTTTTTGTTGACAACCTCGGTCCTAGGCATCGTATGGTCTGCGCCAAACTAGAATCCTGCCAGAATCTCTGATCAACTGAAACCGGGACTCATCTGAGCATACCACGGTTTTCCAGTCGTCTAGCATCCAACGGAGCGCAGGAGAGGAGCTGCAGGCAACGTGGTGCTGTTAGCAAGAGACTCGCGTCGATCGTCTGCTGCAATAGCCCATCAACACTAAATACCGCAGCACTGTCCGAATGATAGATTCGTCTTACATCACACATTGATTTCTATGCTTATTTCATGCCATTTCACTTCATTATTACCAATGGTAACTCTACACAAACGCCGCTGCTCTCGGTCGTTAAGTGAAGGCCACGGTTTTTCTCGCGGTGAGAGGCGATGCCTGAAATGTGCTGTCCCCGGAATGTTGAATTCCCTAACGATTTCAGAAAGGAATGTCGCAGGCTTCTAGTTCCACTAAGATTCGCCGTTCGAAATTCCAGTCGTGCAGCCATAGTGTCGTCAGAAACCTTTACAGGTGAATCACTCGGGTACAAATGACGTGTACACCAGTGCACTATCCTTTCATACCTTCTGCACGTGGTACTCCCGCCATATGTATATGTGCATATCGTTATCGTATGACTTCTATCACTTCAGTGTACCATCGCCTAGAACTATCATGTCCATCAAGAACACAAGCATACCATACAATTCCACTGAACATTGTCTACTCACACTGACAATGATAAAAATTTCTTCCAGTTTAGCATTAAAAAAATCCTCCTACACTTATACTACTAGACTGCTGGTTTTATGTATTACTTCACACTAAAGCCGTCCTCTCACTGGGCATGTTCCTTATAGCAAAACATGCCAACCGTGGGATGTGTCATGGTTGCTACACGCCCCTAAACAACCTGATACATCTCAAGGAACGTGCTCCTCATCGTGATCTGCGGCTGCAACAATCTTCAACGATATTGTCAGCTGCATCTCGCGCGCAAATCACGCAATTTTTTATGCGAAAATCCACATGCGTAAAACAGTTGCGGTAACTCCGTTAGCGATCGTCGAAGAGCGGCGGAGAAAATCGCGAAGAAGCTGCTGGACTCGTCGATGACTTGAACACGTAATTGCTGGCAGAAGAACACTACATAAGTTGCACAAGAATGTGAGATACAGTCTGGTTGCGGTTATTCGTTAACTCAATTGAATCTACATCATATATTCGGTTATAAATTGGGTATATTTAAAATGCAGTGTCTTATTTCACTTTGTGCTTGCCTAATATCCACATTATCGATGGTTTATTGACTTCCATCACTATGAAGTAACGTTCTCCACCACATAGCTTTCAAGATCAATATTTGTTTCATAATTTCATTTGAATGGAAGAGCAGATATTTTCGAATATACTCACTATTATTCAGGTATTTACTGACGTGATACAAACATAAGCCAGTCCATAAAACTAAGAGAATGGTATATATTTTTCACACAATAGCAAAATGATGCAACCTATAACTTATGTCTCCTTTATGATTTAGACAGGCAGCTACGTTACGAAATGGAGCAGATAAAAAACTTACAATAAACAACATAGCCTGTTACAGCTTACATTTCTCTTAAATTAATAACCAAGTTCCAGAAAAACAAATACTTAAAACTATTATTGAAGGTATTTAGACACGAACTCCCAACCTTTCACTGGTTAGTTTAAGACGCAATGGATTATGCTGTGATTTCAACACCACAAGAGCGTCGTCGTACAAGATATGTATTTTGTACAGACGTTATAGGCTCTAACGACGGATGACATCATTTGATGATTAATTGCAGCAGTACCGAAAACAATACGCTTTTGATAAATCACTGTCCCACAGCGCGAAACAGTATCCTTTCTTAGCTTGCAAGTTGTAATAGGGAAAGGCTAATACAGAACAAGTTTCTTACAATCAGTGTGCAATTCCCTATCATTTTATTATACGAAATAGTATGGAAAATAATGCATTTTCGAGAGATCCTCACTATGCTAGGGCTGTGAAACAGCAAATATTCACACGAGCTACGGAAATATGTAATTACAGCCAGTTAAAAGTTCTGCTTGTGACGTAAAACCGGTGCTGCATCTCATCGACCACGTTCCTCTTCACAAGACGAAAATCTGACCTGGCAGATTCTTCCTTTCACGCTTCGCAGCGTAGTGGAACATGGAATCCCACACCTCGACGTCAGCTGCACGTCCTGTGAGAGGGGACATAAAGTAGTTCTATTTACGCAGATTTAAAGATTACAGAAATTAGTAAGAGATATGCTCGTATACTGACGGAAAGAAAATCACAACACGAGAAAGATTGCGTGACATAAACGAAAGTTGTTAGGTGTGTTTCTACAACTGATGGATGATGTCTATTCACTACTCGCACCAGTCGCATAAGAATGGCTCTAGCAGCACCATAAACAGATGCAAATCATGTTTGCTTCATATGCAGACTGAGACAGTAGTGAGTGTTAGTTACCTTCAAGACTGGAAATGGTAAGATGATGGCGACAAAGATGCCATTACAAACATCTCACTGAATTGAAGCTGGATGTTCCTTCTGCGAAGGAACTATACATGATTGCTGATGATGAGGTACTCACGAGAATGTACGGTCGTGAGAAGACTGCGCTCCGGACGGTCACACAGCACTACCGAGGGGGGAAGACCATAGTGTTCGGCAAATACACTCCTGGAAATTGAAATAAGAACACCGTGAATTCATTGTCCCAGGAAGGGGAAACTTTATTGACACATTCCTGGGGTCAGATACATCACATGATCACACTGACAGAACCACAGGCACATAGACACAGGCAACAGAGCATGCACAATGTCGGCACTAGTACAGTGTATATCCACCTTTCGCAGCAATGCAGGCTGCTATTCTCCCATGGAGACGATCGTAGAGATGCTGGATGTAGTCCTGTGGAACGGCTTGCCATGCCATTTCCACCTGGCGCCTTAGTTGGACCAGCGTTCGTGCTGGACGTGCAGACCGCGTGAGACGACGCTTCATCCAGTCCCAAACATGCTCAATGGGGGACAGATCCGGAGATCTTGCTGGCCAGGGTAGTTGACTTACACCTTCTAGAGCACGTTGGGTGGCACGGGATACATGCGGACGTGCATTGTCCTGTTGGAACAGCAAGTTCCCTTGCCGGTCTAGGAATGGTAGAACGATGGGTTCGATGACGGTTTGGATGTACCGTGCACTATTCAGTGTCCCCTCGACGATCACCAGTGGTGTACGGCCAGTGTAGGAGATCGCTCCCCACACCATGATGCCGGGTGTTGGCCCTGTGTGCCTCGGTCGTATGCAGTCCTGATTGTGGCGCTCACCTGCACGGCGCCAAACACGCATACGACCATCATTGGCACCAAGGCAGAAGCGACTCTCATCGCTGAAGACGACACGTCTCCATTCGTCCCTCCATTCACGCCTGTCGCGACACCACTGGAGGCGGGCTGCACGATGTTGGGGCGTGAGCGGAAGACGGCCTAACGGTGTGCGGGACCGTAGCCCAGCTTCATGGAGACGGTTGCGAATGGTCCTCGCCGATACCCCAGGAGCAACAGTGTCCCTAATTTGCTGGGAAGTGGCGGTGCGGTCCCCTACGGCACTGCGTAGGATCCTACGGTCTTGGCGTGCATCCGTGCGTCGCTGCGGTCCGGTCCCAGGTCGACGGGCACGTGCACCTTCCGCCGACCACTGGCGACAACATCGATGTACTGTGGAGACCTCACGCCCCACGTGTTGAGCAATTCGGCGGTACGTCCACCCGGCCTCCCGCATGCCCACTATACGCCCTCGCTCAAAGCCCGTCAACTACACATACGGTTCACGTCCACGCCGTCGCGGCATGCTACCAGTGTTAAAGACTGCGATGGAGCTCCGTATGCCACGGCAAACTGGCTGACACTGACGGCGGCGGTGCACAAATGCTGCGCAGCTAGCGCCATTCGACGGCCAACACCGCGGTTCCTGGTGTGTCCGCTGTGCCGTGCGTGTGATCATTGCTTGTACAGCCCTCTCGCAGTGTCCGGAGCAAGTATGGTGGGTCTGACACACCGGTGTCAATGTGTTCTTTTTTCCATTTCCAGGAGTGTAACTCTGACGCATCGTACTGCATTTAGAGCAGCAGTATGAGCGGCAGTTGGCACTATAGTGACACAACGATCAGATACAAATCGGTTACTTCAAGGACATCTACGAGATAGACGTCCTGTAGCGTACATTCCACTGAGCGCAAACCACCGCTATCTGCGACTTCAGTGGTGTCAAGCGAGAGCTTATTGGAGGGTAGAGTGAAGGTCTTTTGTATTTTCGGATGGAAAACCGGTTTTGCTTCTGTGTCCGTCCGTGCGTTGGTTAGGAGGAGGCTAGTTGAGTGCCCGCTGCCAAGCCGTCTACGTGCTAGACACACTGGTCATACACCTGGAGCTATGGCCCCGGCTGTAATTTCGCATGATAGCAGGATCACTTTCGTGGTTGTTCCGTGCACCGTAACTGCAAATCTGTCCCTCTGTCTAGGAAATTCTAGTCTTACGTTAAATCTGTAAGTGGATCGAAACAGCATATCCAGACACTCCGGGATGATGAGGGCATTGAAACAGAGGATGACACGCGTAAAGCTGAAATACTAAACACCTTTTTCCAAAGCTGTTTCACGGAGGAAGACCGCACTGCAGTTCCTTCTCTAAATTCTCGCACAAACGAAAAAATGGCTGACATCGAAATAAGTGTCCAGGGAATAGAAAAGCAACTGGAATCACTCAACAGAGGACAGTCCACTGGACCTGACGGGATACCAATTCGATTCTACACAGAGTACGCGAAAGAACTTGCCCACCTTCTAACAGCCGTGTACCGCAAGTCTCTAGAGGAACGGAAGGTTCCAAATGATTGGAAAAGAGCACAGGTAGTCCCAGTCTTCAAGAAGGGTCGTCGAGCAGATGCGCAAAACTATAGACCTATATCTCTGACGTCGATCTGTTGTAGAATTTTAGAACATGTTTTTTGCTCGAGTATCATGTCGTTTTTGGAAACCCAGAATCTACTATGTAGGAATCAACATGGATTCCGGAAACAGCGATCGTGTGAGACCCAACTCGCTTTATTTGTTCATGAGACCCAGAAAATATTAGATACAGGCTCCCAGGTAGATGCTTCCGGAAGGCGTTCGATACAGTTCCGCACTGTCGCCTGATAAACAAAGTAAGAGCCTACGGAATATCAGACCAGCTGTGTGGCTGGATGGAAGAGTTTTTAGCAAACAGAACACAGCATGTTGTTATCAATGGAGAGACGTCTACAGACGTTACAGTAACCTCTGGCGTGCCACAGGGGAGCGTTATGGGACCATTGATTTTCACAATATATATACATGACCTAGTAGATAGTGTCGGAAGTTTCATGCGGCTTTTCGCGAATGATGCTGTAATATACAGAGAAGTTGCAGCATTAGAAAATTGTAGCGAAATGCAGGAAGATCTGCAGCGGATAGGCACTTGGTGCAGGGAGTGGCAACTGACCCTTAACATAGACAAATGTAATGTATTGCGAATACACAGAAAGAAGGATCCTTTATTGTGTGATTATATGATAGCAAAACAAACACTCGTAGCAGTTACTTCTGTAAAACATCTGGGAGTATGCGTGCGGAACGATTTGAAGTGGAATGATCATATAAAATTAATTGTTGGTAAGGCGGGCACCAGGTTGAGATTCATTGGGAGAGTCCTTAGAAAGTGTAGTCCATCAACAAAGGAGGTGGCTTACAAAACACTCGTTCGACCTATACTTGAGTATTGCTCATTAGTGTGGGATCCGTACAAGATCGGGTTGACGGAGGAGATAGAGAAGATCCAAAGAAGAGCGGCGCGTTTCGTCACAGGGTTATTTGGTAACCGTGATAGCGTTACGGAGATGTTTAACAAACTCAAGTGGCAGACTCTGCACGAGAGGCGCTCTGCATCGCGGTGCAGCTTGCTCGCCAGGTTTCGAGAGGGTGCGTTTCTGGATGAGGTATCGAATATATTGCTTCCCCCTACTTATACCTCCCGTGGAGATCACGAATGTAAAGTTAGAGAGATTAGAGCGCGTAAGGAGGCTTTCTGACAGTCGTTCTTCCCGCGAACCATACGCGACTGGAACAGGAAAGGGAGGTAATGACAGTGGCACGTGAAGTGCCCTCCGCCACACACCGTTGGGTGGCTTGCGGAGTGTAAATGTAGATGTAGATGTAGATGTAGATGATTCGATCTGTTGTGCTGTTATTTGAAAATATAATCCAGAGTTGTTTTCCAACAGGATAACGTTTCCCTATACTCCGCCTTTGCAACCAACATGCGATACAGAGTGTCGACATGCTGCCTTGTCGCGCTCCATCACTAGAACTGTCCGCATTGCAGGAGATGTAACATCATTGATCGAGAACTTCAGAGTCATCTAGAACCAGCATAAATCGTCCGTGTCTTGACCGACCAGTTGCAAAAGGGATGCATGTCCATCCTACAAACTGACATCTGGCACCCCATACGATACAGTGCATGCACTTCTGCATGCTTGAAACGACATTCTGGCGATGATACAGGTAATAACCGGAACCAGAATTTCACATTTGCAGTGGGTTATCTTGCATTTACATTATCCTCCGATCTTGCAGTGTTAATCACTTAAATACGCTACCTAGACAAATGTATTCCGGAAATTTCATTACACTGTATTAATTATTTTTTGGTGTTACGATTTTTTCCCGTCAGTGTGCACATCTTATTTAATCTGAACACTAAGCGAAATTTACATCCATGTTTCGAAAAGTGTTATTCCCATCATCTTTTCGAAGGGTCAATATAGCGTCTTGGTTATCCTTAATATCTCCTCAAAGTTGACGCGCTACTCATCACGAAGCACGTCACGCATGTTACCCGTCGTGGCTGCTGCACGCTGTTAAACGAGCTGCTGCGTCTCAAAGAACATGCTTTTCGTCGTGATCCCAACTGCGGCGGCGGTAGTTGGCTGCATCTGGCACGCTATTTATGAAACTTGGCACGCGAAAAGCAACTGCCTTATCTCCGTTAGCGACCGTGAAAGAAAAGCGGAAAAAATACCGCTAAACACTTTCCGGACTCGTCGATGGCTTGAAAAGCGAATTCCTGGTAGAGGAACACTACATGTGCTATTCAGCGGCCTGAGACACGCACTAGTAGAGGCCATTCGATAACTCAGTTGAAGCTCCATCATATTTTTCAGTTTCAATTGAATTCATTTAAACTATAGTGAGTGTATAATGTCAGCTTCCACATGCCTAATATGCATATTCTCGATGTTGTATCGACGACAATCACTGTGAGGTAACGTACTTAATCACACAGTTATCGGAATTCGGTTCGTAATTTCATTCGAATGGAAGAAGAGATTTGTTTTTCGTAACTACTTACCATCATTGACTAAAATAACTACCGTCAAGATACAAACATGAAGCAGACCACAAACGCTGGAGATACGTGCATATCTTATACACGAAATTTATAGCAGCAAAACCATCCAATGTATAACTTGTGTTTACTTTCCGACATAGACAAGCAGTCACATGAAGATTTATGGCAACTGGGGAAACAGTACAGTCGTTGTCGTAAGCAACAAGAACTACATCAAATACATTGTTTATAATAAATAACATCCAGTACTGCAGATCACACTTCTGCTAAATTAACGAGAAAGTCCTAGACTGTTTCAAAAAACGTAAGGGGAGAAAAATTCGTTGTTAGCCGGATACTAACCTCTTATACCGTGTTATCCGTAAGTTCATAGGTCACTTCACTGTCAGCGACAATCCTGTGTGACTATAAAGCTGGTGTCTAAGCTGCTTGGTATACAGTTCCTGCTAATGTCTAAAGGCTGTGAACACACATGTCGTAATTTGATATCTAAATATGAAAAAATTGTACGAAAACGATGTGTTTTTGCCGTAGCACTAAAATGGCATATTGTTGTAGCATGCAAGTTATGATACTGAAAACATCAAATGCTAGGAGTCTTTAACAGCATATATGCGATATCCTGTTATTTTATTACAACAAATCCAACCATACATGACGCGTTTTCGAGAAATCCTTAGTGCCTTGGTGCTTTGAAACAGCCCATGTTCGTACCACGTATGTTACAATATAGGAAACTGCCAAATACGAAGGTCATCTACATTTGACTTAGTACAAAATGGTGTCTCCTAATTTCTGCTTGTGACGTAGAAGAAAATATGCACTTCAATGGCCTGTTTTTCTCCACGAAGCAAAGATATGATACGGCAGGTTCCTCTTTTCACTCTTAGCAGTTTAATGGAACATGAAAATTCAGACGCTATCGTCACCAACTCTTCTTCCCTGAGAGGACGCCCTTATAATGACGTTTAGGTGCGGCGGCCATGCTTTCTTTTCGCACCAGGGAGACTAACGCGAGGCAGGGGCCGCGATCGATTCCCGGCTTAGTCAGTCATTCAGACATTACCTGGCACATGGTACGGGTGTCTCTCGGCTGAGAGCGCTTACAGCGTACCGTTGCCAGAAACGGGCCTCAAGCAGAGCTTAGTTGGTAGCTATCATCGGTATTTACGATGCCTTTACTAGTTCTGATTTCGATGGCTTCCTTAATCATTTTGTCTCAAAATTCAGTGTACCAGAACACCACTCTCTTTCGCTGAAAATAAAACTTGCGGCTTTACTCGAATATTGCCACGTGCGACATACAGCAATGCTGACTCTAGCGATGTGTCTGTTCTTTGTAAAGCGGCCCACATCCACGTTATATGCCTTATATACTAGGTGTGCATAGTCCCACTGGATTCTTGGCTGAGTCAACTACTTCCTAGATCCTCTGCCATGGTGGAAATGATTAGCAGTTGAACCATGTCGACCAGCGGTTTCAAGGTCAACTTAGATATAGCGGCGCTACACAACCTGCTGGTGAAATGTTGTGCGGCTCTCGCTGTCGCTATAAACCGAAGGTAATGGATCCGTGTGACTTGAGCAGACGCGCAGGTTGCAGCGCAGATGTATGCCCGAACCTTACCTTCAAATCACTGAGTTTGAAAGAGGACGCGTTACTGACATTACAGAATGTGATGCATCCATCCGAGAAACTGCTGCTCATTTGGAATGAAGTGTTTTGGCAGTGCAACTGTTGTGTGCAGAATGGTTCACGGAAGGCTGTAGAACGCGATGAGATGGCTTAGATCGCACCACTCAGCCCATCCCACGAGGTGATCGACACATCTGAATGGCATTGTAGGACACATCTGCGTCCTTCTCGGCTCTGGTGCAACGGTGGAATAGCGTAACACATCGTACACTATCCAGGGTGAGAGTCGGTCGCCGTTTAGTACGGCACGGACTACGTGCATTTCGTCCACTTTTCCACTTACCTTTGACGAATGTGCAGAAACACAATAGACGGCAATGATGTATGGAACATCCCTGGGGACAGGAATGGCATCAGATAGTGTTTTCGGACAAATACAGGTTCTCTTTGTTTGAAAATGATGGCTGCATTTTGGTTCGTAGCAGAAAGTGGGAGCGGCATCGCTGTGACTGCATTCACACAATGTAAGGGTGTAGCGCCAAATCAATGACTTATGATGTGGATTGCTATTGGGTGAACCACAAGTCACAGATGGCCCATGGCCAGAGCAATGTGACCAATGTGACCTACGTGAATGATATCCTGCGACCCGTAGCCATACCCTTTCTGTACCACAACCCATACGACACTTTTCAGCAAGACAATGCACGACCACATATTACTGCACGAACACGTGTCCTCTTGGTGTCACAGAATGTCAGCCTTTTGTCCTGGCACGCCAGATCATCAGATATGTAGCCAATCGAAAATGTATGGGGCATTGTGGTGACTCAGTGCCAAACACCACAAATTAACTTTGGAACCAGGTGAACACAGCATGGATGGCTATACCATAGAATCCCATTTGGACCGTATCCCCATCGATGCCATCACGCATAGACCAAGTTATCAGGGCCCATGGCGGACCCCATGCGTACTAGGCAATAGGACACATGACACATGCTGAACTGAGGTGACTGAAATGATAATAATTTCTGCAGAACTTACTAAAGTACATGTGAAATGGTACATGCGAAATGCCTGGTCTAGCAGGACAGAGTGGATTAGGTTGCGGAAAGGGGCCAAAATAAGTTGCTGTCAGTTTCACTTAACATACAAACTTTATTCATCAACACAATATTACAACAAGGATGCAAAACACTCAACTTTAATCGACCTCCTTTGATTAACCTTAGATCGGCTGAAGGCCACTCTCAAAATCCAAGACACAAGTCCTAAGCAAGAAATTGAAATTCAAGGTTCTTCTGGAGGTTTCACCCAAGAATATTTTCTAAATCTTCAATCTAAACAGGCTGAAGACCTTAACAATTTAATTTTAATGGAACTTGGCTGGAGGCCGCATATTAAGCAATAAGAAGAGTTTCATTCCAAACGCAGAAGGCCTTTTCTTAAAACAAAAGCATACAATCTTACGCCTTAAGGGCAAGACAAGAACATTATTTTAAGAGACACTAAAATTCGGATGAAGGCCACATACCGACAAAATATGTTTAACTGCTTAAGGCCTAGAAAAGAGTTTCAATTTAAAAGGTAGAATTATCTTAAAACGTCTCATGTAAAATTGGGCTAAAGGCCCCATATAAGAGAATAAGAATCCCATGCCGTAAGGGCAAGACAAGAAGTTTAAATTAAGTGACATTGATTCTCGGCTGAAGGCCACACATCAACTAAATAACTAAAACCCAAACAGGGATTGCTAAGTAACACACACAAGGAACGTCGCTCAGAAGTTTCCAAGTGTTGGGCTGGGATTGTAACACTAATGCCCGTTTAGGTGAGACAGGCAGCTTGTCCGACGACTTCTTAATCTGAAGACAACCCAACCGACAGACAGCCGATCGACCAATGAACAAGATCAGTTCTGCTCCACGTGACCAGCGAACCGACCACAAGATTTCAATACAACGACACACACAATATTGGCGCCCCTACTTTCGTCGGTATTCTGTTAATCAAGGTTTCTTCGCAGCAACCAGACAAAATTGTGACGTTACCCTTTTTGGAGATGTTTATTTCTCTTCAGCTGAGCTATGTAACGTCGGGATCATTGTCGCAGTACCTACATCTTCGGGGCAATTTTCTTATTTAGTCTATTTTCCATCACTACTAATTTGTAATGTGATTCTATGTTTATTCCTGGGTACGCCTTGTAATGCAATATATGATTTCGGAATCTGTCTATATCTGTTCCTAGGTAACGCTTACTATGCAATACCTAATCCTGGAATCTCTGACAGACGTAACCCAGCTAGAGTTGCCGCGTCTCCTGGCTTTTTCCAAGCATATTGTCTCTTGCTGTACTTTTTCCGCAATATTTTCACTGTCACTAGTTGGAATTTACTGCAGACCTTCTTCCAAAGAACTGAAAATGTAACACCTGTTGTTATAGAATATGCTTTGAAATAGTACTTTCTTGGAACATAAATCTGCTTATTAAGAAGTATCTTGAAACTGAACATTTTTCTACTCCATATGACTACTACAGAAAGCCTAAATCGCTTGATATTTACCAGACAAATCTACGTATCATAGACGCACCAATTGAATATCTTTGGTTTTAGAGTTGTTTCGCTTACCGCTGTCGACGGAAAATTAAATGTTGTGTCTTCGCTGAGGGTGAACAGGAAGAGCTATCTCAAGGAACCATCTCAGTACTTACCATAAGTTATTTACGGAAAGTACGGAAAATCTAAACTTCCTTGGCCGGATGAACATATGAAGTGAGTCCAAGTGTGTTGGCATTACGTCATTTTGCTCGGTTCACCACTGTAGATGTAGAAGTTGAAAAATCAAATCATTCATTTGACTTGATATCTGCCTCCGTAATTTCTGAAATTAGGAAGTGGAGGAGTGAAGAAATAATGCAATCCACTAGGAAACAGTACGGATACGTATAGCACGAGGCTTAATATTGGAGGAAAGTGTGTATTCAGCAATACAGGACTCTGTTGCTGATGGACTGAAGCTCCTGAGGGACCACCCACACCCAACCACCCGTCCATTGACCCATCTTCCCACCCACACACGCACGCATAGATCGAGGGAGGGAGATGGGGAAGGGGGCGGAAAGACTGTCTCAAATTTACGGTAAAACGTACACATATCTTCAAACAAAATGGTCTACTGCTTTTAGTCATAAATTCCATCTGCAGAAATTTCCAGCTATATGCAGCAGACCGCAGACATTTAAACACATTCTTGTAGTCGTTTCAACAGTGCTCGCATAGCAAAACTGCTCTACAATCATCTCGTTGGTAGGCTCTCTGACAGAGATCGGCGGATTTAAATTCAATGTTAGATAGAAATGCAGCTGACTAATAACACATCATCAGACACATCTGTAGCGTCAGTGCATGTTGCAAAAACAGACGTACATATGTATGTGTGTATGGATGTATGTATGTACCACTGGACTAACTTCAGCCAAACTTGGTACACATACCACTTGCTGTCTGGTAATGACTACTGTCGGAGTAACAACCACTTACCTACCGAAGAGATGGGTATGAAATGGCATGTTAGACAACGACACACAAATACTCACAGTTCATTTATCCAATATTTGAGAACGGGAGCACTTAGTGATTTGCAATACACTTTACCCATAATTTCAAACCTTTCCTAAACTTTTTATGGCTGAAAGCCCACACAAAATTGCGAAAGGAAAGAAGTTTACCGCATATTGCGTTTTGAGTTGTTTATGCAGTTAAACTGCCGCATGAAGCATGTGGTTTTAATTCACTTCTTATTTGCTAGGAACGGTATTTGGGACATATTCTGCAGATGGTATTCACATTTATCACCGAGAGTACCAGCAAAATTGTGTCATTGTATGAGAAATAGTTCAAGAGATATGACGTCATAAAGGCTGCCACGCCTGAAAAACTACGGCAACATGTCACACGTTTAAATTTATTATTCTTTGCTAATAACTCTATTCACAACATTTTTCGCAGACAGTATCCACGTATGTCGCCGAATTTATCTACAAAAATATAAAACTGTACGAGACATAGTTCATAGATGCGAAGTCAAATATTGAGATGCGTGAAAAACTGCGCGTCATGGATGAATTTTTGGTTAATAAATTAAAAATTCATGTATGATGCGGCAGTTTTTCTTACTACTAATTCAACTCACAGCACATTTTGCAGACAGCAGACAAAAATACCACTGTATCCATCTGAAAAACTGTATCATTGTACGACAGATAATTCTGGAGATACGTCATAAGCGTTGAACAGCGCGAAGATGAAACTGTAGGGTGAAATTCTCTAGAGGAACAGGTGATAAATATGTACAAATACGTGTGAAATATTTTAAATATATGTGAAACAAATTTGTCACCTTCGTACATGGGCAAAGTCACGGATAAAAAGAGTCTAAGCCCCTGGAAAGATTTCAGATATCACTAGACATACCAGTTGCACTCTGGGAAGAAGTGGTGTAGCAGTATGAACTACAAGCCCATTTGTGTCGGAGTGATATCGTGGAGAGAGAGAGAGAGAAAGAGGGAGTACATTGAGACAGAGAGGTGCAAAACGATACGGTCAGAGAGCGAGAGAGAGAGAGAGAGAGAGAGAGAGAGAGAGGATAGAGGATGTGGACAGACATCTACATATACATTGTTACTCTGCAATTCACACTTAAGTGCCTGGCAGAGGGTTCTTCGAACTATTTTCATACTATTTCTCTACTATTCTACTCTCGAATGACAGACTGAGGGTATGGAGGAGATGGACTTATAGAAAACTGCAATAACTTCATACGCAGGGAACTCGGGTCACTCAGCTAGTTTTAAAACGAAAATGTTGGCGCAATAACAAGTCGAACTATAAAATTTCAGAACTAAAGTAGAAATAAAAAAAATTATACTGGATAAGAGTATACTGAAGTTATACGGATTTAATCACGAGGGTGGTTCAGAAGTCGTTTTTGGATAGCTCAATCTGTGGGGAATGGATAAAATTAATGAGGTAATATCTGCTTTCTTGTTTTTGTGATAGCTATAACTTCAAGAATTGAAATGGGACCATCAAGTACTTCGTTACTAGTCACACAAGCTATCCATAATATCTCTGGCAAGTGGCGATACATCCACATTTCTGAAGACATAGCTAAAATGGCAGATTTCTAAGATTCTACTACTTACAGCAGTACTGATGACATATATTACTCTACAAATACCAACGTGTGATAAATTGAAGATTGTGGTAACATTTAGGATGTTTTATTAGATAATGCCCAAACAGATCCAATTCTAGCTGTTATCTCTTCATCACGATCTTTTGACTACCTCATTGTTTTGTTATCCTGCTTCCTAGCTTTGTCTGTATCTGGGAAGTGTCCATCAGTCCAAATTTATAATCACGTTGCACATTGAATTGTTGTTAATTAAGTTAATTGCAATTTTTCAGCCTTATCTATAGCTAAAATAGCTAACGTACTCTTGCGGTGACACTCTACGCGGAGATCGAAAGTCCGAAACCTGATAGTGGACAAAAATTTTTTTCTCTTGTAGTTGGCTGGCAACTGGAGGAGAGGCGAAGGGGTACACCTCCTAACTACCAAACCTTGCACAGGTGCCCTGAATTCAATTCCAAATCTCTATGTTGTTTGTTAAGAGAGTTTGCAAGTGACACTGTTTCTAGTGTTCTGTCCATCGTATGGGAAAATGAAGCACTTTGAGAGAAGTAGACCATGTGTCAGCGCCAGGTTTCTACCTCTCCTTTCTTTCATTGTCGTGCAACAGCAACACGGCATTACACTATAGATACACTCGAGACACTCAAAAGGTACACTTCGGACACATCTTCAGCATTTGGAGAAGGCAACTTGCTGTTGTGTGCACGTAAGAAAACTTTCCAGTGAGGTGGCCGAACCTACTCCTTGTTCAACCATGCCGCACTTTTCATTCAAACGAATTGATGATGAGCCACATTTCATTTTTGTTGATGCTGATTTTGAGAGCTAAGGATCTTTTTTGTTAACGGCAGCTATCGCAGTCTAATATTCCGAAGGTATGTTGTGTAAATGTGTACCTTTTTGATTCTTTGTTCTACGGATAATAGCGTTGGAAAATAATTTGACGGATGTCGAAGGTAATATACATCCTTGCTTGACATATTCCAAAATTCTGATGTTGGTTGAAACCATTTCACTGACGCGGATCCTCTGACTTCAGTACAAATTTGTATTATGGTGAAGACTTTAGTATCCAGCTCTGTGAGGCAAAGTTGATGAAAGTATTTAGATTTAGAGGTATTTATAGGCTTAAAAAATTGAAAAAGGTATATTGTAGAACCTAGCTGCTATTGCGCCTAGACTCAATGCTTAGCGTAAGATGCTACAGACGGTTAGTTCCAAAGATGTGTGCATGTGTTACTCAAGAGCACACTTTGCGCAACTTCTTTTGAGTGACATATGGCAGTAAGGTGGTAATGTCTCACCGAGTTTGATAAAGGATGATTTTTGCTTTGCAGCTGGCAGTGAACCTTCGATGCTGGGCAGACGCCGATGTAGATGGTTACATGCTGCTTACATTGTTGAGCTCACACGATACTGTTGCCAATAGGGAAGGATTAGGTACTCAGTATTTGGTTGGTTGTCTGATTTGGGGGAGGTGACCAAACAGCGAGATGATCGGTCCCATCGGAAAAGGGAAGGATGGGGAAGGAAGTCGGCCGTGCCCTTTCAAAGGAACCATCCCAGCATTTGCCTGAAGCGATTTGGGGAAATCACGGAAAACCTAACTCAAGATGGCCGGACGCAGTTTTGAACCGTTGTCCTCCCGAATGCGAATCCAATGCAAATTCAGATTTTCTGCCTTAATAACAATAATTTTGTGTCGCTAAGTGGTTTGGAGCAAGTGTTTCAATTAAACGTCATTTTGGGAACTTGCGTGTTCATAGCCTTCCCCAGTTGTCGAAACGGTGAAAAGAGAGCTACACTTAACAGTGGGATCAGAACCACACACAGTTTCTGGCGACTCTACACGACGTTAGAGATGAAGACTAGGTTGAAACGAAGAGTAGAAAAATTGTGGTCCCACAGAGATTCGATCCCGCGACATCGCTGTTTCCAGGCACGAGTTTACTGCTTACTTTCTGGTGCTTTCTTGATGCATGGTAAAGTAATTCATTTAATTGACGGCTCAGGTGATACATTCCTTGGTGTTTAGAGAAAGGGTCTGAGATTCGTCACCATGTGTACGATGATATCCACCCAACCTGTCACCATTTGTTCTTATATAACGCTTATGTAGTCTCTCTCAGCTGTGGTTCATTTAAACGTCATGAAATGGATTCATGTATAGTGAATACGTATTAGCGTTATTTACTTTTACAAATGGAAATTTGTGCCGTACGGGACTCGAACATGGATTTTCAGATTGTCATGAGAGGTCACCTTAACCACATTTTTTTTTTATTCACTTGGGGTAACTAAGCACGAACCCAGGGCCGGTTCAAACCTCCACATGTCACGCAATCGTAATTCAAATGCTCGAACATTTTTGAAACTAAGAATTGAGGACCATATATTATTTTGTATTGTCATATTAGCCCCGCGAGTCGTGATTGTATCATTAATCGCGACAGTGTCTGTGTTTATGCAGTTACAGCACGTATTACAGTACATACATCCATGTCTGAAGAATATTGTACTGTTGTAAATGCAATTATTGTGAAAACATAGGTGATGTCACAATCATGTACATGTGTTAGTATCTGCCAAATACTGTCTTCGAGTGTCAAGGTAGGTATATTTTGATAATCGTCCTTTGTGGAACTGACGCCCGCGTGTACGAAGCCTTTCCTTTTCCTTTACACTGTTTCATCAAAACCGTCCTTTATTACCTATGAAGATTCCCATCGATAGCGGACGAGATTTTTGCATTCTATTGTCGGGTTTAAGAAGCGTTAAATGGTAAGCACTTGATGTCAGACTTATTTGTAAAATCACACTAAATATAGTGAAACTAAAACAAATCTCGTCCATGCGATTGCAATTTTCCAGGGCCTTTTTCTTTTAGTTTTCCTCATTTACCGCTTGCCCCTTGTTTTCATAAGCTTACAACCGACGTTGCTACGGACATACTACAGTTTTCAACTGAACGTTACATCACAAAGCTGCCATGCTAGAAGTTTCATGGCTTATCACTTTGAGTACTCGCAATTTTCAGCTCCACGAGGTAAGCCGATGAGCAGCGGATTCAGTGGCTGGCTGTGGCGCGTTTATTTGTTTGAGGATCAAGTAGCATCTCTTCACAAGCTTTTAACTGTCAGTCAGCCGCGTGCGTATGTTTTGTTTGCTTTCGAATATACATTCCCGTAGGTATGCGTGTTAACACAGCTCGCTCTCTCATGCGCACTGCAAGAACGATTCCCAGAATGTTCTCTGATGCGGATAGTGATATACAGGTTGCACTCAGATGTACATTACACGGATGATTCCTGTAAGAAAGAATCCTGTTATACTGATGACCTCAGATAAATTTTGAATATTTGAAGGACACACAGCCAACATACTTCAGCAGCTACACCAATGAAGTTAAAAGCTGGACAAGTGCAGGTAGGAATCTCCATCGGAGGGCTCTGTACCAACTTAATTTTGTATATGGATAGTTAATTTGTAGGCACTGATGAACGAGTTTTCAAGTATAAAAAGATGTGGAAGTGATGGCTGTATATGTCGACTGTATTGACTTAGAAGCTTCAAATTTTAACACAATGGACCGTAGACATAAATTTCTACTTGATGCCTCTACTAGTTGCTGAGAAGAATGAGTCTTAACAGATGGACAGAGAGAGAGAGAGAGACAGAGAGAGACGAAAACATATTACAAAAAATACTTTTTATGTGATATGATGGCAAATCAACAATATTCAGAATTTTTTCATTTACATCTATCGTGAAATCTTGATTCGTGCCAAAATTCATGATTCTAGGTAAACGGGAAGAATCCTACGGATGTTGAATGAATTTGCGAGTATGTAAATATGTGACGTAAATGGGCGTATATTTTGATTGCATGGACTAAGGACGTTTTTATACGACTTGTCATCTTATCTTAACTGACTATACGAGACGTAAGTCTACCACAGTGACCATGGCGTTTTATTTCTGTACTGAATCTCTTCCGTTTCATTTATACGGCACCGCCAGAATTGTGTGTGTTAAGAGACATGTCTACTGTGCAGTTTGTCATCTTTATGGTGAAAGTGACGTAATGAGTGATCATTCATTCCACGAAAAAATCTAAAAATAAGAGCAAAATGTAGGAACAAGAAATTATAATAGAATTTTTTAATGTTCAAAGCAGTATTCATTTGGAAGTTGTTTTCACGGGTCGTGTGATAAATTATTTACACGCCTAGTAACTGAAAGAAAAGGAAAAGTGTGAAATGGTTCAAATGGCTCTGAGCACTATGCGACTTAACTTCTGAGGTCATCAGTCGCCTAGAACTTAGAACTAATTAACCATAACTAACCTAAGGACAACACACACATCCATGCCCGAGGCAGGTTTTGAACCTGCTCCAGACTGTAGCGCCTAGAACCGCACGGCCACTCAGGCCGGCGGAAAAGTGTCATCCAAACATTTCAGAATATTTAAATTTATTTTGTCGAGGAAATGTATACCTATCAACGCATCAAACAAGACCAAGAACTCAGTAAGTAGTGCTTTTTGGTTTATCTTCTGTGTCTTGTTTCATCGCTTAGTTCCAAATAACATCAACAATTAATTTGTCATCATATAATACTGACCTTTTGACTGCTGAAATAATTTTCATTAAAACATATTTATCTGTTTACGTTCTTGTTTATTCATACGGTAGTTTTATCTGTAAAACATAAATATCATTATCGTTTCAAATATTTCGTTTCCCTTGTAAGAGAACAATAGTAGGAACAAATACCAAGACCCTGTGTAACTTTTCAATGTGTCACGAAAACAATGCTAGCAACACATTAAAGATTAAAGAGTAATAAGACACGATAGCACAACACCCATTTCTACAGGGTGACACAGAATAACGGGAATGTTTGAAATAAGTAGTGGCAGCCATGGGAAGGTGGCAGCACTGCGGGTTCGTGACAGTCCGCCATTTCAGTAATCATGCATCATTGGAACGGACAACAGCGTGCGTTAGTCATAAAAATGTTTTATAAAAACAAAGATAGTTTGGTAGCGGCGCAGACGGAGTTAATTTAGGACGTCATGATGCCGTTCCGTCGAAACATGTGATAAAATTTTCGATTAATAACTTAATCTGCACTCAAGAAGAAACCAACAGGGCAACCAAGAAGTGTGCGTTCTCCAGCGCACAGTGATGATGTACGCGACTATGTCTTACGGGGCCCACGGCGTTCAATTTGTAAGGAAGTAGCAGTGATTAGAGTGTTCGCTGGATTTTTCATCTTGATTTAAAATTTCATCCGTACAAACTACAGATGGTGTAACAATTGAAGGACAACGATAACCGGTTACGATTAGGATTTTGTCAACAAATGATCACAAAAGTAAACAATGACCATGAATTTCTAAACAGGTTGTGGATGTCAGATGAGGCACATTTTCATCTCACAGATTATGTGAATAAACAGAGCTACCGTTCCATCACATGCGATTATCAGGCCGTATTTTTTCGCAAATGAACGGGGAAACACAATAACTGTCAATACCGATCGTTACGTACAGATGTTAGGAACGTTCGTTTCACTTACATTGAACAACATTCCAAAGCTTTAAGAAGCCTGGTTTCAACATGACGGAGCGACATAACACACTGCACGGCAATCAGTGGCATATGCGCGAGAATTTTTTGGCAACCATGTGATCTCACGTTTCGGTAACATTCCATGGCCCCCTAGATCGCCAGATTTATCCGTTTGTGATTTTTTTCTTGCGGGGCTACGTCGATGGCAAAGTCTACGCGACTCGACCAAAAACCCTGGATCAGTTAAAACAAGGAATTCGGGATGCAATTCACAGTATCCCAGCTGAGATGTTGGAGCGATCAATGAGGAGTGACGACAGCAGATTTCACGAATGTATGCGTATAGGAGGACGCCATCTAAAGGACGTAATTTTTAAAAACTGATTAATGGTTCAAACGGCTCTAAGCACTAAGGGACTTAACATCTGAGGTCATCAGTCCCCTAGACTTAGAACTACTTAAACATAACTAAGGACAGCACACACATCCAGGTCCGAGGCAGGATTCGAACCTGGGACCGTAGCAGCAGCGCGGTTCCGGGCTGAAGCGCTTAGAACCGCTCGGCCACAGCAGCCAGCAACTGATAAATGCCATCAATCTTTCGTAAATGGTAAAGTCGTGCACAACCACAGGTGGAAGCACAAGCGGCCAAAGACACTGCTAGCTAGGGCATAGCCACCTATGGTAAAGTAACATACGCAAACAGCGACAAACGTCGGCAAGCCCCTGCATATCAGCAACACTGACTGGCAACTACCAGCTGCTATTAGAGCCGACCAACAGGCCACAGCAGGGACACCGACGAGCTCACCCACAGACGCACAAACAATCTGCCAACATTCCCTCACACTGTGCCTCCGGTATATGACCTATCGGACACAAGACCGATAACAAACCTAACTGTTGCAGGTTGCTGACGGGGAACGAGGACTCTGTACCAGCACCCAGCGCCAGCCGCCGAGCAGCAGAAACGCACAACGTCAAGGTATCGACATGCACGATACCCACTACTAACAAAGCCTATCCTTGCACAACCTATCGCAGGCAGCAAGACAACCGCTACTGCTCTTACCACCCGACCTAACTTTCGCAGAGGTATTTTCCCTTGGCTCTTGCCTTGACACTTTTTTTCATCTGCCCTTCAAACCGCTACCCTTCGTCAGATTTCGACCAATGTATCCAGATGAGCGCGTATTAATGCTTAATCCTAACCAGAGGTACGCAAACATCGCAGTACTCACATCCTGCGACACCTCACTTTAGTGAATACTAACCGTGATGCAGAGATGGCAGTAGACTTTTTGTGTTGGCCATCATGCCGGTGTGGGCGTGGAGGGGCTCCACCTCTTAAAAAAGGTAAAGATGTAAGGTTTCAGTTACTATAAATGAAATTTCTCCCCTTCAACACTTCTAGTTTTATTGGATTGTGGTGTGGAAATATTCCCTTCTTTGTGTGTCACCCTGTATAATAGATTTCTGTAATAGATTAGCATTTGCCTTAAGGGTGGTAGGACGCCAACTGGGCCGTCTTGGAGCAGAAGAGACGCCACAGGACATTTTAATTGCCACTGTCTATACTTTTACGAATAATTCCGTAAACCTTTGTCAGCATGACCAGGAAAGATTCAGGCTTCACAATCATAGCAGTGGAAGTTCAAAAAAATTACAAAATAATTTTTTTTACATGTGAAAGTTCATCATTTTTTTCACTTCTATTGGCTGTGTTTGTTGCTATAGGTACACGTTTCTTCATAAGTAAGAGAGATTCTTCAAGGAATTTTGCACAGCATACAAACCATACTTACAGGTGTATATAAATCTAGAAATTAATTAGTTTATGAAAAAAATGAATGTGCTGTTACATTTTAAATTTAATTCTTAGGAAAAAACTCAAATTTCATAGTTATTTATCTCAATTTTTACCACAGTTTTTAATAGATTTGGAAAATTCTAGAGTTTCATATATCTGGAAGTATGATTTGTATGCTGTGCAAAATTCATCGAAGAATCTCCCTTACTTATGAAGAAAAGTGTACCTATAGCAACAAATGCAGCCAACGGTAAGCGAACAAAAGGCTGAAATACAAATGTAAAGAAAATAAATTATTTTCTTATATTTTTGAACTTCCACCACTATAAGGGTAAATCCTGAATCCTTTCTGATCATTCTGACAAAGTTTTATGAATTTATTTTTAAAAGTATATACAGCGGAAATTGAAAATTCCTGTGGTGTCTCCCCTGTTCCAAGTCGTCCCGTTTGACGTCCTACCCCCAATTAGTATCATCTTCATAGCTCTACCCGTTCCTGAGAAAAACAGGGCATAACATACGGACAGACAGACGCACAACAAAGTCATTCTATAATGGTTTGGTTTTTACCGTCTGAGCTACGGAAAGCTATAAACAGAAAAGATTCTTGTGGCTGCAGTGTTACCACCAGTGCCGCAACGTGCTTTATAGCCAGCCAATAAGCGCAGACGATACACATTCCGTCACAACAAATTAATGTATAACGGCGAACTTGGAACGTTGCTTCGGCCGCGTGGTCGATATCGTCGTCAGATGGCGGTGAGATTTGCGGGCCTGGGGACGGCCGCCGCCCGTCGGGCGCAGCTGGCGCAGCGCAGCTCTGCGTTCGGTGACCAGCAAGGGGCAGCCGCAGCGGCTTGTTAGCGGGAGGCCGTGGTTTGCGAGCGACAGCGACACGGCGCGGATCCCGGCCGTAACTAGGGCTGCGACAGCACTGGCCGCCGTCACACCAGTGGGCGGCGCTGAAACCTGCTCCAGTGGCCCGCTCCAGCCCGGTGAGTCCAAAGGAAGAGGGCCGCAAAATTCGAAATAAAACACACCTGACAGACAAAACAGGATTTTGACGTCAACACTGATGGCATGAACTGAAAATTGTTTGCTGTCATTGGAGTGCCCGGCTCGGCAGATAATATGACGGAATTCGTCTATACTACAGCATTCGATGATACAAGTTTTATCATTTTGTAACCCCTTTGGCCCACATGAAAGGGAATCGATGAAGTGAAACCTGTTATCACAATGCAGGGCAGTCATCAAGGGTTTATAGGAAGTATTCGATGCATTTACATGATATATAATTATAATACATATACACTGATGAAAGCAGGTGTTGACAGGTGTGAAAATTACCGAAATACAAGTCTAATAAGCCACGGCTGCAAAATACTAACACAAATTCTTTACAGACGAATGAAAAAACTAGTAGAAGCCGACCTCGGGGAAGATCAGTTTGGATTCCGTAGAAATGTTGGAACACGTAAGGGAATACTGACCATACGACTTATCTCAGAAGACAGATTAAGGAAAGGGAAACCTACGTTTCTACTACTTGTATACTTAGAGAAAGCTTTCGACAATGTTGGCTGGAATACTTTCCTTCAAATTATGAAGGTGGTGATGACGATGATGATGATGATGATGATGATGAAGTCCCATACTCTGTGGCAGAGCGTAGGGGAAAGATGCCGGAGACCCGCACCGCCATACTAGGCAAGGTCCTAGTGGACGTGTTTGCCATTGCCTTCCTCCGACCGTAATGGGGATGAATGATAATCGTGTTGATGTATGGCTATTGTGATCAAAATGTCCAACGGGCGTGTGCTATGTATGCTGTTCGATATCCTGGACGACATCATCCAAGTGTCCGGACCGTTCGCCGGATAGTTACGTTATTTACGGAAACAGGAAGTGTTCAGCCACATGTGAAACGTCAACTACGACCTACAATAAATGATGACGCCCAAGTAGGTTTTTTAGCTCCTGTCGCGGCTAATCCGCACATCAGTAGCAGACAAACTACGCGAGAATCGGGAATCTCAAATACGTCGGTGCTGAGAATGCTACATCAACATCGATTGCACCCGTACCATATGTCTATGCACCAGAAATTGCATGGCGACGACTTTGAACGTCGTGTACAGTTCTGCCACTGGGCACAAGAGAAATGGACCGATGACAGATTTTTTGCACGCGTTCCGTTTAGCGACGAAGCGTCATTCACCAACAATGGTAACGTAAACCGGCGTAATATGCACTATTGGGCAACGAAAAATCAACGATGGCTGTGACAAGTGGAACATCAGCGACCTTGGCGGGTTAATGTATGGCGCGGCATTATGTGAGGAAGGATAATTATCCCACATTTTATCAATGGCAATCAAGTAGTGCAAAGTATGCGGATTGCCTACGTAATGGTCTACCGATGTTAATACAAGACGTTTCACTGCATGACAGGATGGCGATGAGGGGTAAAACACAGGGAGTGAAAGGTTCAAATGGCTCTGAGCACTATGGGACTTAACATCTGAGGTCATCAGTCCCCTAGAATTTAGAACTACTTAAACAACCTAAGGACATCACGCACATCCATACCCGAAGCAAGATTCGAACCTGCGACCGTAACGGTCGCGCGGTTCCACACTGAAGCGCCTAAAACCACTCAGCCATTTCGGCCGGCAGGGAGTGAAAGGCTATTTACGATGCCAGATGGCAGTTATAAGAGTCGAGGGGCATGAACGGGAAGTAGTGGTTGGGAAGGGAGTGAGACATGGTTTTAGTCTATACCAGATGTTATTCAATTTGTATACTGAGGAAGCAGTAAAGGAAAGAAAAGAAAAATTTGGTGCAGGGATTAAAATCTATGGAGAAAAAATGAAATCTTTGAGGTTCGCTAATGACACTGTAGTTCTGTCAGAGACAGCAAAGGACCTGGAAGAGCAGTTGAACTGAATGGACAGTGTCTTGAAAGGAAGATATAAGATGAACATCAACAAAAGCGAAACGAGGATAATGGAACGTAGACGAATTAAATCAGGTGATGCTGAGGGAATTAGATTAGGAAATGACACAGTTAAAATAGTAAAATTTGGGAAGCAATTTAACTGATATTGGTCGAAGAAGAGGCAGTATAAAATGTAGACCGGTATTGGCAAGGAAATCGTTTCTAAACAAGAAAATTTGTTACCATCCAGTATAGATTTAAGTGTCAGGAAGAGTTTTCTGAAAGTTTTGTGTGGAGAGAAGCAATGTGTGAAAGTGGATCATGAATGATCAATAGTTTAGACAGGAAGAGAATACAAGCTTTCCATATATGGTACTACAAAAAATGCTGAAGATTAGATGCGTAGATCACGTAACTAATGAGGAGATGCTCAACAGAATTGGGGAGAAGAGGAATTTATGGCACAGCTTGAAGAAGGGATCGGTTGGTAGGACGTGTTCTGAGGCATCAAGGGATCACCAGTTTAGTATTGGATGGGAGCGTGGAGGCTAAGAATCGTAGAGGGAGACCAAAAAATGAATACACTAAGTAGATTCAGAAGGATGTAGGCTGCCCTAGTTACCAGGAGATGAAGAAGCTTGCACAGGAGATAGTAGCATGGAGAGCTGAATCAAACCAGTCTCTGGACTGAAGACCACAATAGCAACATACAATGATGAGCCACAACAGTATGAGGCCGTGCTTAATAGCTTGTTTGTCCGTCTTTGGAACGCAATACATCACAGATTCAGCATATCAGCAATCCGACAGTTGCACCAGCTGCAAATGCAAGGTTTGTGGAGGTATGTTGCATTAGACGGCTACGCACAGGTCATGTAATTCTCGAAAATAACAAGCTGCGCTGAAAGGTGCGCTCTGAAACACTAGTGCGTGCATCAGCACTGCCCTCTTTCTGATGAGACGCTACAGATGGCCATATATTCTACTTTACAGAGCAGACAAGCGCCGGTCGTTGTGGCCGAGTGGTTATAGGCGCATCAGTCTGTAACCGCGATGCTGCTACGGTCGCAGGTTCGAATCCTGCCTCGGGCATGGATGTGTGTGATGTCCTTAGGTTAGTTAGGGTAAAGTAGTTCTAAGTACTAGGGGACTGTTGATCTCCGATGTTAGGTCCCGTAGTGCTTAGAGCTATTTCAACCATTTCTTGGGCAGACAAGGCTCCAAACTCAACGTTCTCTGAAAAGTCGTGAACGTCCAGCTTTTTAGCACCTACTAGTAATTTCATTGTTTTTCTATCACTTTCAGTAGATGCTCACGACAGTAGCACCTGAACATTCGACTAGCTCCGCTCTTTTCAAGATACTCGTTCACAGGCTCTGCGAAATAATAATCTGCCCTTTGTGAAAGTCGCTGACCTCAATAGACTTCACCATTTGCAGCCCATAACTCCGCTGGGGTGATCTCTCATCCGTGTCTGTTGCGCTTACATACTTCTATTACCGCCTCACACGACCGCAGCCCCACGAGGTGACAATAAACGTCGCCGTGGCCAGTAATCCTAATTTTTTGGCCCATCTGTGTGCGTGATACGTGGAATTATTGTTACATTTTCAGAATAATCAAGAAGAACTGTAACGGTAGAATAGTGTGTGATTGCGCTTTTTAGCGCACCACGAATTAACTCGGAAATTTCACAAGCCACCAATAACAAGAGTAAACATCTGGTTACCTGTCACTAAGTTACAAAGTACTGGTACTTTACCAATAAAGTGTACCAGCTGCAAATGCTTCAAAAATTGTACCACACAGTTTACCACGCTGTATATTACGATTTGACGCACAAAACGAACACGTCATGGATCAAATTTTGTTTACTAACGAGCCCACTTTCCACATGAACAGAAAAATTAACAAATCTAACTGGTGTATATTGTGTAACGACCCATCGCACGCTTGAATGGCAGAGATACACACCTAAAGCGAATGTATGGCTTGGATTCACAAAGACTTTAGTTTATGAAGCCTTGAATTCTGCAGAAGAGACAATTTCAGAAAACAATTGCCTTGATATGCTGCAGCAATTTCTGAAATCACACCTTTAGCAAAAAGGCACTGCTGACACTGCCGTGTTCCAACATGATGGAACAGTACCACAACTTGCTCTGATTGTGAAGGAGTAACTAAATCAAAGATCCGCCGACAGATGAACAGGCAGGTATTCAAAAACGCTTACGTCATCGGATTCGCCTGGTAAGATATCTGTGGACATAAGTTCAGCGTCGGTTGTTCCACAAGATATGCTTCAGAATATATTCAGGTCTGCTCTTCAACAATGGCAGCAACACTTGGAAATGGACGGAGGTCATGTTGAAGTGCGATGAAAATTTATATATAGATTGACAATAAAAAAATATATGTATTAAGTAAATGAGTTGATTATTTTTTTAAAATTGGATCGAGACTTTATGACCACGCTGTAGATGAGTCCACTTCCAACAACGATCAAATTTCCATTATATTCTGCGAACAACAAGTTTATCGAAGAACAGAGATTTGGGAAATTAATTCTAGCTATCCGGTCGCATAAACAGGCATTGGAGGTTCCATTTATGTCATGATATTTTACAAAAAATGGCATTTGTCAAACAGCAGGATGTCGTCTCTTACAATAGCAAGATTTATGATCTCTAAATAGTCTCCGTTATCATTTGTAAAGACACCTAGTTGATTTCTAGTTTTCGAATCAATGCATCGGTAAAATCTATCGCGTTCATTCATGTTTCTATTCGAGACATTGGTGTCCCATTGGTTTGGGGTTAGAATGGCAGCACGGATTAAATTTTTCATGACGGTGACAAAGCATTGGTGTCCAGCATGTTCGGATTTAAAGATTTCTTCATTTATTTGGTCCCAGGAGGCAAGTACGATTCGCGATGAATCATTAATTCGTATGCAAGTTAAGGCATCAGTATGTTCGTCATCAGATTCCTTTGGTGATTCTGGGTGACCTAGAATAACACAGAGGGCAACCGTCGACGCTAATAGCCAACTTCCCATTGACGTTGTGTACCCGATCATTAAACCTCCATACTCGGAGCATTCGCTGATACCCATATGAGTTCGAGCGTATGTGAGAAACTGCCGAGGAAGGATTATTGGAGCTGTCTACCATTATTTGTGTATAAATATATAGGCTCTGTTCTGTCGGACGTATCCGACCCTTTTCACCAATAAACCCACCCCATTGGGAGCTAGGTGGATCCGACAAATAATAAAACGTATTAATATTGCCTTGTAAACAGTTGAGGCTATCATTAATTAAAATTTCCGGGCTGAATTGCCGTGGTCCAAGTATAAAACTTCTTCTCCTTCCTGACGTTTCGTTGCCGGCTGCGGGCAACATCTTCTGAGGTGAGTCGGCGACTGGCTGCTAGGCGCTGGAGGTCCCACTTATATAGAGCGCTTAGATGGCGCCACCACTCATCACGTGCTTTAGACTTTAAAACTATCTCTGGCTAGTGCCATCTCTCTCGATTACAGGTAATCGATTGTCACGTCGTTGGTACAAAGTCGAACGCCATATCTTGTCTAGTTTTAATCCTTCTTCTTTTCTATTAAAATTATTTCCGTGCTTATAGATCTCTATAGCTTCTCTATACATGCGAGTGTAATAATGTGAGGTCCTAGCTATCACGTTTCTCTCACTAAATTTTACTTAGTGATCACCGTCTTTGAAAACGTTTTCCGCTACAGCTGATTTTTCAATCTGTCCCAATCTACAGTTCCTTTTGTGTTCCGTTAGGCGGGTATTAACACTCCTTTTAGTTGTTCCAATATAAACCATGCCACAGTTACACGGAATTTTATATACACCTGGGGTAGCTAAGGTGTGTCGTGCGTCTTTCACCGATCTTAAACTTTCACTAATTTTCTTGGTAGGTCGAAAGATTGTCTCCACTTGAAACTTGGCCGAAACTTTACCAATACGGTCCGTGATGTTATGAATAAATGGAAGAAAAACTTTTCCAGCCAACGGTTGTTGTTGTCGTGTATTTTCGGACACTTTTCTTCTAGGGTGGAGTGCTCGATCTATCTCCTTGTCAGTGTAGCCATTTCTCTTGAAAACGGTTCGCAAATGGCTTAATTCATCTTGTAAGTAAATTGGCTCACAGATGTTATTAGCTCTGTCCACTAAAGGTTTTATGACTCCTCTCTTCTGCCTAGGATGATGATTCGAATTCTTATGTAGGTAACGATCGGTGTGTGTGTCTTTCCTATATACCTTGTGCCGTAGAGTCCCATCTGCCCGTTTAATAACCAATACATCCAAAAACTTTTCTTGTCCATTACTCTCTTTGTCCATGGTGAATTGTATCCTTGGATTGAACCTGTTTATGTGCACCAAAAAATCACTCAGTTCCTCTTCAGCATGATTCCATATCACAAAGGTGTCATCCACGTATCGATACCATTTCAAAGGGCTTTTTCTGGCCGATTGCAGCAGCTGTTGTTCGAAAAATTCCATAAATAGATTAGCAATAGCAGGGCTTAGAGGGCTACCCATGGCCACCCCATCAATTTGCTCGTAAAACTCGTTGTTATATTATGGGCAATCTAAGATACAAAAGCCCAATGTCCGATTGAGACCGATAGTAAGTGCCATTGGGGCTCCTACTCAAGAGCTGGCTAGATATCTTGCATCTTTCTTGCAACCGTATATAGGTAAAACTGACACTCATATTAAAAATTCCATGCATTTTATCGAAAAACTGAGGGAGATCACAATTAGTCCTAGTGACATCCTAGTCAGTTTCGATGTAGTATCCCTGTTCACCATGGTCCTTGTTGACGAAGCTCTTTCTTACATAGCTGATATCTTTCCTACTGGCATAATAGCTTTGTTTCGACATTGTCTATCCTCGACTTATTTTCAATATTTACAAGCTCCGACACGTAGAATGACAGTTCTGTTTCTCCTGACAACGACCTCCTCCAGACTGGTCCCCGCCAGGAGATTCGAATGCGGGTCTATTTTACCCAGGAATAACGTACCCAAGAGGATTCCATCATAATTTAACCGTACAGTAATGCTAAATGTTCTCGAGAAAAATTACAGTTGTAGTTTACTCTTGCTTTTGGCTGATTTGATTGATGTTACAAGCCCAGATCAGACCAATGGCAAGGTCCATGGTCATGTGGAGGGGGCAAAAAGCATATTACTTGCACTTACATCCCCATCAACATACATTATATAGGAGAAGAGTTGTGCGTAATCGCTATTTTCGGCAGACTCGTCGATGTGCAAGGAGAACTACACTTGATTTTCACATTCAAAATGTCTTCTACGTCCCAGTACAGGTCTCTAACTCGTGCGACTCTACCTAACGGGTGATAAGTAGTTGCTCTTCTAAACATCAGTCCAAAGGGAGCAAATCCGTTGCGTCTTTGCCAGTGGTTACTCGTGCTTTGGGCACAGTTCTCTTTGAAAAGAATAGCTCGATGTAGTCACAGAGTCGAGCAGAGCAGTCTGCTTTCATGTCCTGCAGGTATATCGCTGCAAGTAATAATCTGTAGCTCTGATACAGCAATCAAATAGTCTATGCATTGGCTAGATTTTCGAGTTAGTAAAATACACAGGAATACTAAATAAATTTGATTGAATAATGTAACAAAAATAATTCTATTATAACGTCTGTAATTGATGCATAAACAGAGAATTATGTTGAATAATGTTTAATCAAGACAGGACATATCAGATAAACGGGAAGTGGTCATACTATATTCAATTAAAAAACGGAAAATACTCTTATTAAAAGCGGTAATATTTCGCTGAGAGCAAATTCCCCAGACTGTAATCGAAGGTAAGCCAATTTCTGTCACAACACACGAAATATTCACGAGCTTAAAACAGTTCATGATTCAACGTGATGATTGACAAATTAGCACACGCGACACAAAGAACAGTAACTCATACTCTAGCCTGAGTTCCTTTACACCAGTGGTATGAGTTAGAGTGCTATTCTGGAGCCCATTGAGACCTCTCGAAATATAAAGTTCGTCCGGAAGTCTCATAGCGGCCGTTCACCACCCAGAATCAAACACCTCCATGACTGAATTAAGAACATTACCCTAAGCAGGCCTCTGTTGTTGAAGAACTCGACATAACATGTCCTCAAATGTTTAAGTACCGTAGTGGCTGTTCAATGCCCAGAATCTATTACCTTTAAGTCCAAATGCCATTCGTTACCACAAGTAGATCTGCCTCCTTCAAGCACAAACGTAAACGTGTCCAGAATGGCTCGTCACTGGAACAGTTCCAGTCTCCAACTTCAATCCTGTAATGTTCACCTAGCGTCTGTTTCTCCATTGGCTGAAGGTCGTATCCACCAAAACTACATCATCCTGAATCTCTATAGACGTGATGTGATTCAAGTTGACCATTTCTTGGGCTAAGCTAATATATTACACCAATATTTAAATAAGAAAATGTCCTAAGCATTCAGTCCGCAGCTCGTGGTCTCGTGGTAGCGTTCTCGCTTCCCGAGCAAGGGGACCCGTGTTCGATTCCCAGCGGGGTCAGGGATTTTCACCTGCCCCGAGATGACAGGATGTTGTTGTGTCGTCTTCATCATCATAATCCGTCCTCTTTACGGTCGCAAGAAGGCAACCGCAAACCACTTCCATTAGGACCTTGTCTAAAACTGCGGTGCGGGTCTCCCGCATCGTTCCTCTACGCTCTGTCAAGAAGCGTGGGACTTCATTTCTATTTCCATGAGCATTCGGTTACGCACAGATAATTTACGATAAATGTAAGTAATTGTTAGTTCTTAAATAAGTAAATAAACTAGCATTCTTTCGCAAGTGTGCTCAAGATAAATGATAACAGATTTTTGTTAAATATTACTTAAACATGTCTTCGTGACAGTAGCATCTTTTGGTTCTCTTTCCAGTTGTGGTGTCTACTAACACATGCGATTGACCACATAGCACTTGTAGTCAACATTTAAATAACGTTACGGGCAAAATAGTAAACTGTTAATTAAATAAGAACACAAGTATGATAAAATATGAGGTATTGATGCTCTGTTCATTTACTGTGTAAATGTAGAGAATACAATGTTCTGACAAACATCTGCATAACGAAAAAGATACGAACGATGTCAATAAATAAAATAGATTCAGATACTTAGCTCTCAGGAATGTTAGCAATAGTGCAAAGCTCTCATATGGGATATAGTTTGTGGAAATCACATAAAGCGACTAACAGTTGCTGATTCAGAAGTTCATTGTATAAATGTGTAAAAGAGTAAGAGGTTTGCGGATGGGGAGAGAAACTTCTGGCATCGATTGTAAATGTATACAGGATTTGGGAAACGGGGGAGGCGGTTGTTACATATGCCTCGTGACGACAGGTTGCAGGACGTCGAGCGGTCATGATTAGAGAGTAGTGAGTTTCCAGGGCTGCCGTTAAATGACAAAACAGGAAATTAGGTACAATAACGAGAATATAATTCAGTGTACGGTGTACAAGGGGCGCGCCTAAGGTCGGAAGTTATCAGGTTTAGGCCAGTCTAGGAGGTTGAACAATTAATTGAAATGGGCAACGGAAGAGGAAGCGGTTCATGTTATCTTGCGTTGGTGGACGGCCGTGAAAAGCAGAGCCAAAGGCTCTGCCGTCCAAAAAGATGTCTGTTCTGCTCGCGTCTGGATTACAAGAGAAATAAGCAACTGAGTTCCTTTTCGCAGGACGCTCCAGTGACAACACACGTGATCGGTATCCCGCTCACGCTATTGGCTAAAATCAAGGGCTTGAATTCGCTGGCAGTTTCAGCAGAGGGCTCATAGCGTCTCCTGACAGCAGCCTTAACTGGACAGAACTGCCTCGGTTTTGAAAGGCAAGCGACTTGTGTCACGTATACACGGCGTGATTTACTCTGTGAGAAAACTTGTCAATTTTCCACTGGGCCTTTGAAATATTTTTTTTTAAGTAATTCCCTGAAATATTCCTTGACTGGCTGCCATCCTGTACAAATGTTTATTCACTGTAAAATATTAATTTCTGGAGTTTTGAAGATATTGACATATTGTTATGTTATTGGATGTGCATCATTTTTCGGAGATCGCAGATGTATTCAGATTCGCTTTAATATGAAAGTGCGATTTATAGTCGAAGTTCAGAGAGGTGAACTTTAGCCATCTTTAAAATTGTCTAACACTTCGCCATTTCCTGGAGCACTATCTGTTGCACAATGGCCATGCCGTCCAGATTCCCAGAGTTGGGATTTACCTGTTGCCGGAGATGCTGCTCGCCTCTGTCCGTGGTTGAATGGAAAACGTGAACCAGCCAGGCTGGCCGTGGCGCGCCCTGTGGGATGGCCCCGCTGGTGTTCAGCCATGCAACAAATTCATCTCCCCTCAATACCAGGCGTAGGTGAACGAATAACTTGCCAACCAACTCGTAACATTACACTCAGTGGCTGCTTGTGTCAATACAGACAGGATTTTTTTAAAATTTCAGTAGCAGGCTCTGAACGAATCACTGTAATTACCATTACGTTACGTGTGGACATTGACAACATGTCTGCTGGTTGGTGTGGTTTTAGGTTCCTATGCCAAGTTCAGCTGCCGTATATCTAGCATCTTGTACATTCTGCGAAACGCTTACCGACACAATCACAAACTTTACTTTCTTTTATTTTTTTACAACAAACGGACGAAAATAGTTCACATCTTCATGTAACAGTGAGGGATGTTTTTTTGACAAGTGTCATTTCAATTTACTGGGACAACAGCATCATTAGTGAGTCTTCACCACACACAACACACTTGGGGATTAAGCAAATTTTGTCACCGCACTGAAAAAGAAAGGTAAATAATTATTACTATATTGCTTGTGGACTTATTTCTGTTTCACTTTATCGAGCTCGATGGTTTCACTACATGCACTCAAGGACTAACTAATCCTCACAATAGACTTACACACATATAGAAAAAGGTTTAATAGCTTTGTAATAGAAAATACTGCTGTAGAAATCACAATATTTGGATTTCTGCAGAGCACAAGTGTGATAAAACAACTGAAATAATCAACGAAAGACGTCGAGTGGAATAACAAGAGTACTGTCACAATGAAATATTGTAGTGTCCTCTGAGAATGTGTGGGTTCTTTGGCTGCAAACGAAGAGACCTGTGAAGTTTAAGTAGCTGCTGCAAACGCGAAAAAAGGCAAAGAAAATAATAATATTTTTGCTAATTCTTGGAATTTAGTGGAAAGCACATACAGACAGAACTACAAAAAGTGAGCGGTGCTGCAAAGTACTCTAAACCGAGCGGCGTAGCCGACGCGGTGTCACAGACGACAATACAATTAACTTGAGATAAGCAAAATATATTAACGAGATTGTGTAAGTAAATTACACTTAATTTCTATCAAAATGTAACGATTATCGGCAAGTATTAAATAATTAAGGAATAGAAAGCACTTTCTCACTTAAAATCGAAGAAAATAAATTAGTTTAACTTATTTAGAAACACAGAAATTAGCGGTATGCCTAAAACCGTTATCTCTTAATATCTTACAAAAGTATGTAAATGTTCTCCTCACACTCCTCATTTAGTCGCCAGTTGCGGAACACTGGTACAGTGCTCTAGGCGCTAGGTCACCATGGCAACGTGAATGAATGCAGTATTTTTTCCTAGTTTTTCTTTTTCATTTTGAGTCCTCAGTCCTCTATATGTTTTGATGTGGCCTGCAACAAATTCCTCTCCTGTACAATCATTTCATCTTAGAGTAGCACTTGCAACCTGCATCCTCCATTACACACATCAAAGAAAGATTTGCATCACCCCTGTTCCGAGAACTCCTGAAGATAGACATTAACTGTGGCTATTACTTCAAAGACACAGTCCCTTTGACTGTTCAGAGATGTCACTAAACCCACGCAAAGATGTAAACAATCAAGCATGAGCGGCGCCTATTAGACGGAGGGGGTCCGACAGCCGATCAGTTTCAAACATTCCACCAGGAAGGAGGTACACGGCTCATGTTGTCTGTAGTTCAGCTATGCCTAGACGGTCTATATCACAATTCGATCGCATCCACATTGTTACTTTGTGCCAGGAGGGGATCTCAACAAGTGAAGTGTCCAGGCGTCTCGGAGTGAACCAAAGCGATGGTGCTCGGACATGGAGGGAGCCAGGAACTGTCGACGGCATGCCTCGCTCAGGCCGCCCAAGGGCTACTACTACAGTGGATGACCGTTACCTGCGGATTATGGCTGACAGCAACCACTCTATGTTGAATAATACTTTTCATGCAGCCACAGGACGTCGTCTTGCGACTCAAACTGTGCGCAGTAGGCTGCATAATGCGTAACTTCACTTCCGACGTCCATGGTGAAGTCCATCTTTGCAACCATGCAGCGCTGTACAGATGAGCCCAACAACATGCCGAATGGACCGCTAAGGATTGGCATCACGTTCTATTCACCGGTGAGTGTCGCATACGCCTTCAACCAGACAATCGTCGGAGACGTGTTTGGAGGCGACCCAGCCAGGCTGTACGATACATGGTTGCCATCCTCCGACCGACAGCGCAACCTTATTAGCAGCATATTGGCGAGGCATTCGTCTTAATGAACGACAATTCGCTCCCCATCGTGCACATCTTGTGAATGACTTCCTTCAGGATAACGACATAGCTCGACTAGAGTGGCCAGCATGTTCTCCAGACGTGAACCCTCTCAAACATGCCCGGGATGGATTGATAAGGGCTGTTCATGAACGACGTGACCCACCAACCACTCTGAGGGATCTACCCCGAATCGCCGTTGAGGAGTGGGACAATGTGGACCAACAGTGCCTTGATGAACTTGTGGATGTATGCCACTACGACTACAGGCATGCATCAATGCAAGAGAACGTGCTGCTGGATATTAGAGATACCGGTGTGTACAGCAATCTGGACCACCACCTCTGAAGGTCTCACTGTATGGTGGTATAACATGCAACGTGTGGTTTTCATGAGCATTTAAAGGGGCGGAAATGATGTTTATGTTGATCTCTATTCCAATTTTCTGTACAGGTTCTGGTACTCCCGGAATCGAGGTAAATGCAAAACTTTTTCTAATGTGTAAGTGCTGGATGTATTTCACTCTCTGTTTTCCTCTACAGTTTTTTATCCTCTACAGCTCCCTATAGTACCATGCAAGTTATTCCATGATATCTTACCAGATTCCATATTAACCTGTTGTTTCTTCTTGTCAGATTTTTTCACATATTCCTCCTCTCACCGATTCTACAGAAAATCCCCTCATTCCTTACCTTATCGGTCCACATAATTTTCATCATTCTTGTGTAGCACCACAGAAGAAGCGTTTCGATTCTCTTTTGTTCCAGTTTTCTCACAGTCCATTTTTCACTACCATACGATGCGGTGCTGCGAACGCAGTTTCTTCGTCACATTAAGGCTGTAAGAAGCCTGTTTATATGTTTGTATGTTGGTAGCGCTATAGCCTGCATTAATATCACTTACAGCGCTGTGCGCCCTCTATAAGAAACTCTGTGCATGGTCGGACTCGCAGTTAGGCAGTTAATAGTTAGCAGTGTTGGTGCCTAGCAGTGTTAGCGCGAGCGGACGGTTTGGACGTGTGTCCTTCACGGGGATTTAGTATTGGTTAGACATGGGTGTAAACTGACGACTGATATATCTGCTAATGTTTGAATAACGGAATTGTTGATGATCATATAATCTTTGGAACTGGATTTCACATGAATAAGGTAAAATCTGCTAAATACATTGTCTGCTCTGCAACAAAATCTTTTCTTTGCTAACCACATGCCTATTAGTAGTTAGAGCCTATAGTAGTTAGAATATATTTATTTAGCTGCAGTAGTTGCTGCTTGCTGTATTTGCTGTATTCCGTGTCATGAAAATTTTCTGTGAAGTAAGTGGCTTATGAAATGTTTGGTTTGTTGTTAGGATCTCTTTTAATTCAGGGTCATTCTTCATCTACATCTACATCTATACTCCGCAAGCCACCTGACGGTATGAGAACCTTTATCGGTTCTCCCTTCTATTCCAGTTTCGTATTGTTCGTGAAAAGAAAGATTGGCGATATGCCTCTGTGTGGGCTCTAATCTCTCTGATTTTATCCTCATGTTCTCTTCGCGAGATATACGTAGGAGGGATTAATATACTGTTTGACTCCTCGGTGAAGGCATGTTCTCGAAACTTCAACAAAAGCCCGTACCGAGTTACTGAGCGCCTCTCCTGCAGAGTCTTCCACTGGAGTTTGTCTATCATTTCTATAACGCTTTCGCGATTACTAAATTATCCTGTAACGAAGCGCGCTGCTCTCCATTGGATCTTTTCTCTCTCTCTTCTATCTAGGCGCTACAGTCCGGACCCGCGTGACCGCTACGGTCGCAGGTTCGAATCCTGCCTCGGGCATGGATGTGTGTGATGTCCTTAGGTTAGTTAGGTTTAAGTAGTTCTAAGTTCTAGGGGACTGATGACCTCAGAAGTTAAGTCCCATAGCGCTCAGAGCCATTTGAACCATTTTCTCTCTCTTCTATCAACCCTCTCTGGTACGGATCTCACACCGGTGAGCAGTATTCAAGCAGTGGCCGAACAAGTGTACTGTAACCTATTTCCTTTGTTTTCGGACTGCATGTCCTTAGGATTCTTCCAATGAATCTCAGTCTGGCATCTGCTTTACCGACGATTAATTTTATATGGTCATTCCATTTTAAGTCACTCCTAGTGCCTACTCCCAGATAATTTATGGAATTAACTGCTTCCAGTTGCTGACCTGCTATATTGTCGCTAAATGATAAAGGATCTTTCTTTCTATGTATTCGCAGCACGTTACACTTATCTACATTGAGATTCAATTGCCATTCCCCGCACCACGCGTCAATTCCTTGGAGATCTTCCTGCATTTCAGTACAATTTTCCATTGTTACAACCCCTTGATATAGTATAGCATCATCCGCAAAAAGCCTCGGTGAACTTCCGATGTTATCCACAAGGTTATTTATAAATATAGTGAATAGCAACGGTCCTACGACACTCCCCTGCGGCACACCTGAAATCACTCTTACTTCGGAAGACTTGTCTCCATTGAGAATGACATGCTGCGTTCTGTTATCTAGGAACTCTTCAATCCATTCACACAACTGGTCTGATAGTCTATATGCTCTTACTTTGTTCATTAAACGTCTGTGGGGAACTGTATCGAACGCCTTGCGGAAGTCAAGAAACACTGCATCTACTTGGGAACCCGTGTCTATGGCCCTCTGAGTCTCTTGGACGAATAGCACGACCTGGGTTTCACACGATCGTCTTTTTCGAAACCCATGCCGATTCTTACAGAGTAGATTTCTAGTCTCCAGAAGAGTCATTATACTCGAATCTAATACGTGTTCCAAACTTCCACAACTGATCGACGTTAGAGACATAGGTCTATAGTTCTACACATCTGTTCGACGTCCCTTCTTCAAACCAGGGATGACCTGTGCCACTTTCCAGTATTTTGGAACGCTACGCTCTTCTAGAGACCTACGGTACACCGCTGCAAGAAGGGGGCAAGTTCCTTAGCGTACTCTGTGTAAAATCTAACTGGCATCCCATCAGGTCCAGCGGACTTTCCTCTTTTGATCGATTTCAATTGTTTTTCTATCCCTCTGTCATCTATATCGATATCTACCATTTTGTCATCTGTGCGACAATCTAGAGAAGGAACTACGGTGCAGTCTTTCTCTGTGAAACAGCCTTGGAAAAAGACATTTAGTATTTCGGCCTTTAGTCTGTGATTCGTTGAACGCTTCTCGCATAGCCCTCCTCACAGTACATTTCGCTTCGTGTAATTTTTGTTTGTCTGCAAGGATTTGGCTATGTTTATGTTTGCTGTGAAGATCCCTTTGCCTCCGTAGCACTTTTCTAACTCGGTTGTTATACCACGATGGCTCATTTCCATCTCTTACGATCTTGCTTGGTACATACTCATCTTTTGTGTTACGTATTCAGGACCATTCTTTTGCGTTAATTATTTGTAGTCAGATTGCGTTTGAATATTGTGGGTAATGAATGAATAAGTTTGAGCTGTAGTTGTCAGCGATAACTCTGCAGGTCAGGGTTGAAATGATGAAAAGTAACAAAGAGACAGTACGATCAGCTGCATTCAGCAGTTTCAGAAATAAATAAAGAAGTTTCAAGGCGTATGTCTGATACTAGTACACTCCTCTTGGACAGAAATGCTTTTTTTTGCGTTTTAGTCTATTTTTGATGTCGTCCTTGCTTCGTCCGTCGTTCATTATTTTGCTGCCTGTATAGCAAAATTCCACAACTTTATGTAATTTGTATTCACCAATTCCGATGTTAAGTTTCTAGCTGTTGCGGTAGCGTTCTTGCTTACCGCGCCCGGGTTCCCGGGTTCGATTTCCGGCGGGGTCGGGGATTTTCTCTGCCTCGTGATGACTGGGTGTAGTGTGATGTCCTTAGGTTAGTTAGGTTTAAGTAGTTCTAGGGGACTGATGACCATAGCTGTTAAGAGCCATTTCTAGCTGTTCTCATTTACGGTACTTGTCATTACTTTCGCGTTTTATCGATTTACTTTAAAATCATATTCTGTTCATTCGGTTCAACTGATCCTGTAATTCTGAATCTCATCACTGATGTCCTTTTAGTTTGAATTTTAACTCCACTCTTGAAGCTTCCTTTTATTTTTCTCATTGCTTCTTCGATGTACAGATTGAACAGTGGGAGTGAAAGACTATCTGCCTCGCTTACATCCTTTTTAATCCGAGCAATTCGTTCGGGATCGTGCAGTCTTATTGTTCTCTCTTGGATCTTGTACATTGTGGGTATTACCTGTCTTCCCCTATAGCTTACCCCTATTTTTATCAAAATTGTGAACATCTTACACAATTTTGTATTGTCAAACGCTTTTCCCAGGTCGACAAATTCTATGAACGTGTTTTCATTTTTCTAGAGCCTTGTTTCGATTATCAACAGCTAAGTCAGAGCAGACTCTCTGTTGCCTTTGCCTTTCATGAAGCTAAACTGACCATCTAACAAAAAAAAAAAAACAAAAAATGGCTCTGAGCACTAAGGGACTTAACTTCTGAGGTCATCAGTCGATCATCTAACAGAACCCCAGTTTTG
Organism: Schistocerca cancellata; assembly: GCF_023864275.1. Classification (NCBI taxonomy): domain Eukaryota; kingdom Metazoa; phylum Arthropoda; class Insecta; order Orthoptera; family Acrididae; genus Schistocerca; species Schistocerca cancellata. The sequence continues at coordinate 688,008,134 of NC_064630.1, read as the reverse complement.
TTTACCTTATATCTGTTTATATCTTGTTAGCAACTTAGATGCATGAACATTTAGACTGATTGTGCGATATTTCTCGCATTTGTCGGCTCTTGCAATCTTCGTAATTGTGTGGATGAAGTTTTCCCGAAAGTCATTTGGTATGTCACTGATCTCCTACATTCTAACCGCCAACGTGAGTAATTTTGTTTCCACTTCCGCTTATGATTTTAAAAATTTATATTGAATGTTATCTATCCTTTCTGCCTTCAGCCTTAAATTATGATTCTAATACTGCATCTGCTGTCTCTTCCCTTTCGACTCATGCCTATCCTTATGCCACAACTCATCAGACAAGCCCTCCTCATCGTAGAGGCCTTCAGTGTACTCTTCCCACCAGTCCGCTCCCTCCGCTGCATTTAACAGTGGGATTCCCATTGCACTTTTTATGTTACCCTCCTTGCTTTTAATTTCGTTGAAGTTAATTTTGAATTTTTTACATGCTGAGTCAGCCCTAGTGGTTTATTTTTTGATATATTCACAGTTTTCATGCAGCGATTTTTCCTTGGTTCCCCTGCAAATAATGATTATTATAGCTTTGATATATCCCTGTGGTTTTTGTTCAAATCCAAATGGCTACAATCACTATGAGACTTAACATCTGAGGTCATCAGTCCCCTAGATTTAGAGCTACTTAAACCTAACTAACCTAAGGACATCATGCACATCCATGCCCGAGACAGGATTCGAACCTGCAACCGTAGCAGCATCGCGATTCCAGACTGTAGTGCCTAGAACCGTTTGGCGACAGAAGCCGGTGGGGGTTTTTGTATCACAGTACTACAACACTGCTTCAGCTCAACCAGTACAAGTTCTACGTGTTGGTTTCACTGGGAAGGATGAGCGAATAGCTTCAACAAAAACAGTAAAGAGTAATTTCAGCAGAAAGATCCGAATATATGGTTTAGTCGGCAGATACACAAAAGACTGGTTTCACTTCAAAAGAAAGAACTAAAAATTCTGTCAATCTGCAAAGCTGCCAAGGGCGGTTTGAACACTTTTTATTCGGTTGCTACCATAGACTCGTTTCATTCGACATATGTGACAACATATGCATAAAACTACAACCGACTAAGTCGATTGCTTAAAATCGCTTCAAGCTATACACTGATTGGTCTCAAAAGAATGCATGATGATATGTAAAAATGCAACGGACTGAGTCGATTGTTCTCATTTGATAGTTGTCTTCACTAACCCGTACTCGCAAGCCACTCTGCGGTGTCTTAATTCATCATTGTGGATGCCGTCGGTTCCTTACCATGGGAGAAGAAATTGTTCGAATATTGTGATGATTTCCATTACGCAAGAAACATGTAGGAGGTTCTGTGCGATGGTCCCTATCGCTTTCTTCTGCTGAGTTGCTCTTCGTAAAGAGCATCCTATACGAGCAAACCAACTGCGTCTTTACTTGTGGTTACTCTTATTCCAGATACTTGGGCTATGCATGGTTCTATTTAAAAAGCTTAGCTCGATGTACTCATAGGTTCGAGCCACACATATCCGCTTTCATGCCCCACAACTAATTGACTGCATATAATAATCTGTGGGTGTGATTCTACAGTCAAACAGTCTACGTACTGTCTAGAATTGTGGGTTAATAAATTACACAGCAATATAAAATGAAAGAAAATGATTAATTTAATAACAAGGGTTCTGTTCTATCGTCTGTAATTGTTGTAGACGAAGGAGAACTATGCTGAGTAATGGTTATTTAGGGAAGGTCATCTCAAATAAATAGAAGTCATCCTACAATATTCAGATAAAATGTGCACAAAAATACCCTTATCAAGTGAAGTAAAGCTATATTGAGAGTGTTACAAGAATGGCAGTAAAACCTTCAACTAAATTGTAATCAAAAATACTCAAGACCAAGTGAATTTCGTAACCGCAATACAAGAAATATACCAGGTCAAAACAGTTCAGAATTCAACGTGATGATTCAAAAATTATCCCATGCGATACAAAGAGTAACTCATACTCTGTCTCTCCTCAGTGCTGTGATATGATTGGAATAAGTTAGAGTCATATTCTGGCTCTCATTTATATTTCTCGAACGGTCTGCTTGCTTCCAGAACAAACGTAAACCTGTCTTAAATCGCTGCTCCCTTGAGCTCTTCAGTCGTATAAGTCCCAGTCTCCACTTTACTTCCGTAGTCTTGTTAGTTTCTACTTTTCCATTGACTGAAGTCCATCCCCACCAAAAATACATCGTTCTTACATTCTTCAGGCATTTCACACACCATGACTACTTCCCAGATTGAACTAATGTATTAAAATAATATTGTAATTAGGAAATGTTATAAATATTTGGTAACATAAAGATCATACACAATAACTACAAATAAAGGATTGTTCAGAAATGAATAAGCCAGCATTCTTACACAAGTGTGCTCACAATGAATGACAACGAATTGTCATTAAACTTTGATTGAACAATTACTTATACGTTCTTGACAAGAGCGTCTTTCCTTTCTGTTTTCAGTTGTGGTATCGGTTAATACATGCAACCTGCTGGCTTTCTAAAAAAAACTACTACGCACCCTCTGACTGCAATATTGAAAGTTTTGGCTAGTTTCGCTGTCTAGGGGCTGGGATACGTAGGTGCCGCATTACAAGGCCAACAGTACTGAATATGAATAGAATCGAATGGGTGAAGTTCCTATCACTCGGGAATTGCGAATTTTGAACGTAGCATTGACGTTTACTGATGAAAGATTGCAATTAAATAAAATCTGCAGGTACTATCTTAACGACTTTAGATTATGAGTACGATAGTGGAAGTCCTTTTGAGAATGCGGTGTATTTCTGCAAAACACTTATTGGTGTCGATGGTCCAGCAATTAAATAAAACATAAGCTGAATAACAGGGAAACAATAGGTTCCTACTGCACGTAATTAGTTATGAACGACAACATAGCTCGCGAGATATTCACTTCTAAACGCACACTAGGTCTTCACTGTAGAAGCCACGGAAATCTCATAAGTTCACAAGTCCGCACTCCGATGTACAGGGTGTTTCAAAAATGACCGATATATTTGAAACGGCAATAAAAACTAAACGAGCAGCGATAGAAATACACCGTTTGTTGCAATATGCTTGGGACAACAGTACATTTTCAGGCGGACAAACTTTCGAAATTACAGTACTTACAATTTTCAACAACAGATGGCGCTGCAAGTGATGTGAAAGATATAGAAGACAACGCAGTCTGTGGGTGCGCCATTCTGTACGTCGTCTTTCTGCTGTAAGCGTGTGCTGTTCACAACGTGCAAGTGTGCTGTAGACAACATGGTTTATTCCTTAGAACAGAGGATTTTTCTGGTGTTGGAATTCCACCGCCTAGAACACAGTGTTGTTGCAACAGGACGAAGTTTTCAACGGAGGTTTAATGTAACCAAAGGACCGAAAAGCGATACAATAAAGGATCTGTTTGAAAAATTTCAACGGACTGGGAACGTGACGGATGAACGTGCTGGAAAGGTAGGGCGACCGCATACGGCAACCACAGAGGGCAACGCGCAGCTAGTGCAGCAGGTGATCCAACAGCGGCCTCGGGTTTCCGTTCGCCGTGTTGCAGCTGCGGTCCAAATGACGTCAACGTCCACGTATCGTCTCATGCGCCAGAGTTTACACCTCTCTCCATACAAAATTCAAATGCGGCAACCCCTCAGCGCCGCTACCATTGCTGCACGAGAGACATTCGCTAACGATATAGTGCACAGGATTGATGTCGGCGATATGCATGTGGGCAGCATTTGGTTTACTGACGAAGCTTATTTTTACCTGGACGGCTTCGTCAATAAACAGAACTGGCGCATATGGGGAACCGAAAAGCTCTATGTTGCAGTCCCATCGTCCCTGCATCCTCAAAAAGTACTGGTCTGGGCCGCCATTTCTTCCAAAGGAATCATTGGCCCATTTTTCAGATTCAAAACGATTACTGCATCACGCTATCTGGACATTCTTCGTGAATTTGTGGTGGTACAAACTGCCTTAGACGACACTGCGAACACCTCGTGGTTTATGCAAGATGGTGCCCGGCCACATCGCACGGCCGACGTCTTTAATTTCCTGAATGAATATTTCGATGATCGTGTGATTGCTTTGGGTTATCCGAAACATACAGGAGGCGGCGTGGATTGGCCTCCCTATTCGCCAGACATGAACCCCTGTGACTTCTTTCTGTGGGGACACTTGAAAGACCAGGTGTACCGCCAGAATCCAGAAACAATTGAACAGCTGAAGCAGTACATCTCATCTGCATGTGAAGCCATTCCGCCAGACACGTTGTCAAAGGTTTCGGGTAATTTCATTCAGAGACTACGCCATATTATTGCTACGCATGGTGGATATGTGGAAAATATCGTACTATAGAGTTTCCCAGACCGCAGCGCCATCTGTTGTTGAAAATTGTAACTACTGTAATTTCGAAAGTTTGTCCGCCTGAAAATGTACTGTTGTCCCAAGCATATTGCAACAAACGATGTATTTCTATCGCTGCTCGTTTAGTTTTTATTGCCGTTTCAAATATACCGGTCATTTTTGAAACACCCTGTATTTCTGTCTCTCGCGATCACGCACAAACCGCTCTACACTCTCCCAATCTCTTCGCCGCGGCTGTGCGTCCGTCGCGCCGTCGCGTCCAACACCTCCGTGTCCTGTCCCGTACTGCCCAGAACTGCCCTACTTCCAAACTGCCTCGTGTCCTCTGTCTTCTCCGGAAACTCGCTTCCATCCAGTCTCCCCATTCACGAGCGCTGTGATTGGCTAGAGAGCTCCCTCCATGTCTCCACACCAACGTACACTCACACACATACGAAATACTGGATTTACATTTAATTAATTGAAATTAAATAAATATTCCTCTGGCTGAACCATAAACACGCTATAACACACATTACTAAATACATAAACAATTAAAGAAACATATATCAAAAGAAAGTAAGCAAAATGTAACCCGGTAGCCTAATGTCTCTCTCTGTGCTTTCTAAGTAAGTATTTAACCAAATTCTACATGAATAGCACATATCGGATGTTAACAAAGATATGGATGAATCAATATATTTACAATCCGGCTGCTACCGTTTTTTCGTGTAACTGTGGAGTACTTATGGCCTGACGCGATCGATTGTAATCGGCCACTTTGACCTCCAATAACTCATGTACTATTTAAGTTACAAGCCTGTAATTCACACCAATTTAGGTTTACACTAATAACTTTCTAAAGTCACGGCGATCGACAAAATCGGATGAAGCGCTTATATTTTGAAAATTCGTTGCCGAGTGTAACTTGTATAATTTACCGTCAGATACTAAACTTTATATTAACAGATACCATCAGAATGACCGTGCAAGTAATGGTAATGTACATGTTTCTTTTTGAGGTGTCGTAATTCATCTGGCTACTATTAATTTCTGTACGAACTGTGAAATGTCCGCCATTAAGGTTTCACAAAGTCCGCCATCTTTGGCACTCCTGGCATAGACATCTCCTTCATCGACACAGAGCACTGCCCTCGTCACAGCGGAGTTCCCAGCCACGCGGCCGATGGACCACGTCGTGGGGCTACCCTCTTCAACCGCCGATGTCCGGCACCACGCGGCCGGCCTTCCAAGCCTCCGTTAGCCGAACGTCCCGAGCGGTGGCCGCCCCAATTTAGAATATTTTCAGGGCGCCACAATTCGCCCGTTATCTCACGAACTGATCATCTTTAAATTAGCACAGGTTTCTTAATAGTCTTGCAATCAACATTTCGACAAACCTACTGGCAAAGTAGTAAACTGTTCATTAAAGCCGGGCGGGGTGGCCTAACGATTCTAGGCGCGACAGTCTGGAACCCCGCGACCGCTACGGTCGCAGGTTCGAATCCTGCCTCGGGCATGGATGTGTGTGATGTCCTTAGGGTAGTTAGGTTTAAGTAGTTCTACGTTCTAGGGGACTGATGACCTCAGACGTTAAGTCCCATAGTGCTCAGAGCCATTTGAACCATTTTCTTGTTCATTTTGAAAATGTTTGTTTTATTCACCGTGAAATATTAACTTCTGTTTGCATCCGTGATACTGAAACATTCTTGTCGGACCAGCAAAAAAAAAAAAAAAAAAAAAAAAAAAAAAAAAAAAAAAAAAAAAAAAAAAAAAAAAAAAACTCACATTAAATCGCGACCTTTGCTCCTTATTTAACAGTGTCATTTACTTAGAGAAAATTTATTCTCAATGTATTTTAGTCTTAATTAAACGATTGGGTCATATGCTATCAATTATTCGAAGAGCAGCATTTCAAGCTGTTATTATTGAAGGCCAGCCTGTTCCCTTTTAATTCATTTAAGAGCTGTTGCATAACTTGGGTTATCTGAAGCTCTTATTAGTCAAGGACCACCTGTGTTTATTGCCCAGTTGCTGAGATCTGATAAATTACTCAATCTGTGTTGTACTTTATGTCAGTATGGTAGTAACAGGAAATGATAGACGATGGTACATGGGGCCTAACCTTTCGCCTTACATCCCATTATCCATAATTGTAGGTTTCAAGCCCCAAGTACTAATGGGAGATCGTTTGTAGACAGAACTCGTATTTAGATCTCAGACCGACATGCCAAGCTATATGGAGTAGGTTCCCACACTTGTGATTTGTGCACTATGCATCACAATATTACACGCTGCCACAATACGATCAGCACGACGGAATGTAACTTCCGAGGAGTAGGCCGCCATAGGAGAGGTTCAAGTTGAATTCTAATGCAGATTCTAAATTTTGCCACGCTGCACAGTTGTAACAGTGCTGTCAACTGGTCTTTGCTTTTGGTAATTTCGGGTCAGTGGACGATGATGCGATGGAGATTCCTGCCACCGCTACACCCAGAAACAGAAGAAATCGGATTGTAGACGGAAGCGAGATCACAACACTCTCTGCAGTTAATGTCTGTACCAGTGCTATGGAAAGAACTGTACTACTATTCGAATCATAAAGAGACATTTACCGGAATAGTTTCGAGAGACTCCTGACACACAATGTGGTTACTATGTATGCTGCAGAAAAATTTCATTAGTGAGTACAACCTTATTAATACTTTAGTCACATTCACCCTTCACTGTTGTCGAAGAATGCTCTGATTGAGAGTAAATGTCCAGTTACAGAAGAGAAGGCTCCCTTAGACCTAGTTCTTCGTCATATTTCCACAAAATTTTGATCACTTAACGCTATTAAACTATTGTAAACTTTCATTTGTGTCACTATTTCGGAGCTCAGCAATTTTCACATAATGCAACATATGATGCTTTGGCACCAACCTCGATACAATTGATGGGTGTCATTCACAGTTACTGAGATTCAGTGCAAACGTTTGCACATAACGTGTCGACTATTCTGGCGGAACCATTATGTATACTGGATAATGAACAAACAAGCTAGCAAACATCACTGTTTAATTATGTACACGACTCGCTCTCAAAATGCTGTGGACCAAGAGAGAAACTGGCAAGAGAATTTATCCCACGTGCTGATTTCCTGCGCGAAATATAACATGTTACTTTTCAATAATCACGTTATATCTCGTATTTAACTGCAGTGCTACCAATAAGTTATGACCATCACAGCAGTGCTAAACTGTAGAGAAAAAACAACTAGGCGAAGTAAGTGAGCTGCAGAAATTAAAGTATTTTAAAGGAAATATAAGTCTCATAAAGAAGGAATTTGTCCAGTAGTTAGATGTGCAAAATTACACTAAACAGAAAGAAAAAAGCCTGAAAATAGGTATCGGAGCTAATTTCCAGTTAAGTTGCCAGAACCCACATTGTATTAAGCAGACCATCGATTACAATTCAATATTGAGTATGCACAATAAGTAACTGTTTGTGATGATGCGCTTGGAGCAGCCAAGCTGGGCTCGTAGTTCTTGGCACGGCCTGCAGAGTACCTATATCTTTTTGAAATCCAAGCTAATGAAGTATAGTGGTTTTGACATGTCAATATCGTGGTTTATTTAAAATATTACGAGTTTCAGTGGAGCTGACCGAATGAAGAGCTTTGTCCAAGAGACCAATGATCAACAGACCACATTCAATTAGTCCTTAGGGAGAGATCTGAAATTCTATAAAAAGAAAAAATATAAAGAATGGCAAAAGAAACAGAAGAATCTCCTAGAAAAATATTATATATGGCGTTTGTTCGGATTATAAAATCCAGTGCCATCTCGTCTCAGAAGAGGAGGGCTGACGATTAGTGGAGAGATTTCAGGACAGTCCAGTTCAGTGCGAGTTCGACAGTGCCACGGAAACATTGGGTACTGAACTGTTGTTTGAGCCATGACTGAAATCATGACCTTCTATGAAGACTTAGGAGCCAAGTATGGTATTGTAAAGTGCATCCATTTATATATACACTGCCCAGTCACATAACTGCGACCACCTTTTACAGCACAGACCATTGCAAGACCTGCAGGGAGAGAGTCAGTAAGGTTCTGGAACGTAAAGGCTAGGATGAAGAGCGATGCTGACTCCAGTGCAGTGGGCTTTGTTTCTCGATTGTGGATCCACACCGTGAACAGATAGATCAAGGTGGCCCCACAGCTTGTCGATCAGGTTTAAACCCTGGGACTTTGGTGGCCAGGGGAGTACGGTAAAATCAACCAGTGTTCTTTGAATCATACACTGCGAGCTGGGTGACACACTTCAGAGTGGTGCTGGTAGATGCACTCGCTGTGCGGAGAAACAAACTGAATGTAGTGGTGGACATGATCCTTAAAGATAGTTGCATACTTATGTTGATCTACTGTGTCTTCTAGAATGAGGAAATCACCCAGGGAATGAACTCTTGTCTGGATCCTTCCAACGGTTGTTGCTGCTAATTTGCTTTCAGAGGTTTCACAGCGAACATACCAACTGCCACCTGTCTAATGGAGCACAGTACGTAATTCATATGAAAGAGGTCACCTGTCGCCACTCGGTTGACATCCAGCCTTCATCGCCAATGAACAACAGTCAGCACGGATGAATGAACCAGGCGGTGTCCTGTAAAGTTTACCCACTGAAATTAGCACTGAGCTAAATTTGCACCCACAAAATGTCAAGGGAGGAACACTAACCCCTATGTCTCAACTCAGCAACTTGTTTGCATATAAAAGAGCTGTAAGCCCACTCCGGCCCACACTTTACAGGGTCTTTCAAGCAGTTGCCAGTGTTCATACACAGCTGGACATGTCAGTGAGTGTATCAGGCTGTAAATAGATGGCTTATATGGTGTGTTTTTGGCTTTTAGAAATCGTACCTCTTCTCCTCTAGAAAGCAGACTTTAAGATACAACATGGTCTGTAACTGTGGATCACTGTATGGTATATGCAATATGCACAATATGTATAGGGGTCCAGTCCTAGGCTCCTACGGACGTCAGGAGAGAGCAGTGTACTACGCAGTGCTGAGGACTTAATTGCTCTCAAGAGCGCCAAGAAAGCATCATTGACAATAATACATTTACTGGGCAGTAATACAGGACTGTCTTCCAAAGCGCCACAGCATAGCTGGGCCAGGAGAGTAGCAACTCGCCAGCACTTGAATACCAGTTTGTGATCGACTTGCAGCATCGCTGGTGCTGTGAAGCATTGGGTGGCGGCAGCGACATCAGAAGCGGCCATCGACCCACAGAACCTGGACGCCTCCAGCGGTGCTTATAAATCTCCAAGATGCTCTTTTGGATGCTATAGATTTCCGCTCGACCCAGATCCACCAGGTCCATCACAGATATAACCTCTCAGCCGCCGTTTACGAAACGAGAGGCATCAGAATCAGTGTCTGCCACAGGAATTTGACGAGTAGCAGCAGTATCCACCCACTCGAAAGTGGATGATGAACAGGCCACACTAGTTAAACCTCCAGGCCTGCAGAATAACTGTGGCCTCCAGAACCCATCTGTCAAATGTCTTTTATTCCGGTCTTTGATCACAATATAAAATCATTCGGTGATGACGGTTTCAGTCAGTACGACCATCTTCAGAACTGTTTCACACCATGTTCTAATGTGATGAAGCGTTAAGAGCACCGTCAAAACATATAAATACACTCAGCAAAGCATCGTCACTGAGTGTATTTACATGTTTTGACGATGGATGCCATTACGGCTTCATCACACTGGACTGAGTGTATTGATATGTTTTGACGATGCCATTACGACTTCATCACATTAGGAACAGATCTGAAGACGGTCATTACTGACTGGAACCGGTCATCATCCAAGGACTTTATTTTGTGGTCAACGACTGGAATAAAAAATAAGAAACATTTGACCGAACCTGCATCACTGACTACATTCGCGACTATGTCGCAGCTTGTGAGACCCCATCTGTGTCATCTCGTGTTGGCAGTGTAGCTGGCTGCAGCAGCGTCCATTCAGTCAGACTCATGATTCGATACACATCGAAGAAACCTAGGAATGCTAATGATAGGGTCGACCTCCCCAATCTCCCATTTCACTGGATAGCTGGGATTGACACAAGGGCTGACACGATGCAATGGGTAGTTGGCAATTACCTCATCAGTTTGCAATGAGACATTTCTTAGGAAGGGCAGGATGTTTATGTTGGGCCTTTCCGCGTGCTCTACAGCGTTTACGGTAGAAAGGGCATTATGTATCCTGTGTTTCTCTCGCTGTCAGCTCCTCTAGTGACTTCAGACTTGCAACTTTTAGAAGCTCTTTTGAGCTGGCTGGGCACCTGAATATTTAAGCTTCTTTAAAGTCAGTACCGCCATTAGACTGTTGTTTCTTTCCAGGTTTACATATACACTTACACAATCATGATTTCGGCTTCAACAGTCTAATGGTGGTACTGACTTTAGAGAAATGTATTATGACTGTTGACCTGCATTATATATATATATATATATATATATATATACACACACTGAATATTTAAGGACATATAATGATGATTGTGTAAGTGTAAATGTAACCCTGTAAATAAACAACACTCTAATGGAGGTACTAACTTTAAAGAAAGGTATATTGTGACTGTGGCCCCGCATTACGAAAAAAAAAAGAATATTTAAGGACGTCCAGCATGCTGAAGTAGCTTGGTCTAACGACTTCTGTTAATCAGTAGAACGAAAAACAAGTATAAAATTGCAATGTTTCTTACTTTCTATTTATTGTATAACTAGTTTCGATCCGAGACCCATTTTCAAATCACATAACATAGTCGAAAATGGTATTTTCGAAGATTTAAAAAAATTGCAATCTGTGTGCACTATAAATGTTCATTGCGCAGGAATACCTAGATTCAGTACTTTCCATTAGCTCTTGGATCTGTGGCTCTTTTCCAACACAGGTGTGAAAATTCACAACTACCTTCTAACATTCTCCCTCTTCCTGTGTTCGTCCTGCACCCTGTGAAACTGAAGACCTTTCTGCACTATCCCGAGACACTCTCACCTAAAAAATTCCTGTCCCCTCTATACAGCCCCGGCAACCAGTGTAGATGCTTCCTGCTTGTGGTGGACTTTGACTCCTATTTATCAGAAGCCGGAAAAATACCAATATACGATAGTTGTGCGCGATTTGTTATTGCTGCTGCAATTCTTTTGTTCGGAAAATTCTCAAGGAAGTACATGAATACATAATATTATCCTGCCACTGTCTGTTAAGCGAGAAGTTATCAGCGGCCTGACACACTTTAAAAGGAACGAATGGGGATGAAATCACTAAAATATTTGCACACAGTGAGAATGAAACCTACAAAACTACAATCGTGCACTCATTCTAACCCCTCTCAGCCATATTGTACACTAATTTATTGAATGTAATTGCGCAACTGTACTTAACTATCTTTATGGGATATCTTCTGGGCATTGAGATAATAATATATCGTAATCGGTGAGACTCATCAGATTTACTGAATTATTTATAGATAATAGAAATTCCTAATGTCCTGTATTATTGTTCCAGATGATTGCGACGCCAACTAGTACAGAACTATAATGAAATGTCGAAGCTTGATTCAACTCTCTACTGTTTCCTGAAAATTAAATAACTGTCGATTATCATTAGCCGAGCAACATTACCGCGCAGTGTAACACGCGTGATATTTTACTATTCACGATGATCAAGGAAAATCTGAAGGAGGAACAAGGGATCAGTGTATTACAATTGCATTTCTGATTGAAAACGATACGTTATGGTTCCCACAGACAATATTTACGTACTTAGTCTACAATGTCTTTCCTACAAGCATTCACGCGGGTCAGAAAGAGCAGATACTTCTATCTGCAACTGTGCCAAAAATTACGAATTTATTCGGTGATTGCGAATCCTGTGACATTAGCTGTAAGACGTGAAGATATACTACCTATTAGTGACACATGAAAACTATTATCAGATTTGGACTCGATGGCGGATTTCATGCTTATCGCAAGATATCACCATAACCATTTTAGTTATCCGTGCACGTTCCCTCGGACCAATCTAAGCCTCCATTTGCCACACTGAATATATCCCCTGACGCTAACAACATTACTTGGATTCCCGAAACAGGCAGAACGAGTCTACGTGTCCAACATTGCTATCGTCTTTCCCCCCGTCCACGATTACGATACTTACTTGACAATGTCTGTTCCCATCCGGAAATGACATGAAGGGTGAGCGACTGCTATAGGCCGCAGACACTACAACGTAAGGAAGTTGGTGGTGGCCTGGGAGGCGTGCGCGGATACGCGAAATGGTTAAGGCAACAGCTCAGTCTGCAGGAAACCTTGGTTCGAGTGAATTTCCGACTCAAATTTCAATGCGTCTGTAGTAAACCGTGCAGCCGATGCAATATGTAGTCGCAGTTATTGAACACATTTTACAATTTAATACAGGTGTGGACCGTCTGCAGTATCTGTTCTTTCAGAAATGCATGCATATTTGAAGTCTTGTTCCGGCACAAATTTTCATGTGCCACTATACATAGTGACCTCTACCTAAAACAGCTGATTCAAAGAATTCGCACCCAGCGATATTTAGTACATATTTGGATCGTCAGTAATGTCTGTTCCTTCAGAAATGCTTGCATGCATTTGTTGCAAGCCTACTCAGGCGAAGGCGATAATAACATTGGACACGTATTATTCTCCCTACGATGAAAATCCGCGTAATGTGAAGAGGTATAAACAGCGAGGCATGTGGAGGAATGGATCAGTCCAGGGAGCGTACATGGATGACCAAACTATATAAGGCAGCCACTCGACAAGCAGGAAATCCATGGTTGAGTTCAAGTCTGGCACAAATCTTTATGTGTCACTAAGAGGTAGTGAATCTACAGGTGTCCTGAAAGGTAATGCCTCCGAATTCCTTCTGTCAGTACTCAAAACTTTCTGAACAAAACAAACTTCATTAACATACTATTCTTCATGTCTACATATTTACTATTCTAAATAGTCACCCTCGTGATGAACACATTTCTCCAGAGACCAGTTTATTGATACCGTCACTGTACAATGTTTCACATTACTGATGGAGCCACGACCCCACCTCTGTTTGCGCCGCTTGGTTATTAGTGAAGTCCTAGAAGGTGTACTTTGCTCTTGAAAACAGATGAAACTCGGATGGGCCAAGTCGGGACTGCAAGTAGAATGATGGATGACTGTGATTCCAAGGCGTCGGAGCGTTGCAGATGCCGCAGTGCTCTGCTTGTCGTCTGGCGTTGCCGCGCTGAAGGAGAGGGTGGTCCATGTGTAGGCGAACTCTTTAAAATTACGGCTTTAGTTTTGTTACACGCAGCCACATTACACTTTACAATTCAGAGCCCTCTAGTGCATCACCGAAGTGGGAATGTCGACCGAGTAATATGCAGGACACGAAATACCTCAGGAGGCGTTGCTTTTCAGTGTCCTCGTGTACCTAACACAGCTCGTTTTAAACCAGTCAGAAAATAAATTCGTGGTATGATGTATACAACTATACTGAAACTACATTCTGTCACAATAATTAAATTTCAGACGAAAAGAGAGTCAATATTTTAAATTGACATGGTAATGGTAACTACCAATGGGACGAAACTGATGAAGTCATCGGTCCCAAGGCTCACACACTACTTAATGTAACTTAAAGTAACTTTCGCTAGGGAAAACACAGACATCCATGCCCGAGGAGGAGCTCGAACCTCAGTCTTGGGGGGAGGGGGGGAGGAGGGGGGAGCCGCGCGAACTGTGGCAAGGTGCTCTTAGGCCACGCGGCTGCACCGCGCCGTTAAATTTACATCACATTAAACTTTCATGTGGCTTCCATTAATCAAATGGTATAATATTTACATATTATATACATAATATAAACGTATTATGTATAAGTACATAATTTGTGTTACAAATAATGTACAGTTTTCTTGCAAGTACTTTAGTTTGAATAAGTTCAGGATTCAGTGCGTATATGTACTGTTTGTACCTGCGTGCAGTTTTACTTGAAAAGTTTTGTATAGAAAACTTCAGTTTCAATTCTTAGTTCTAGGTATTTTCTTTCGTGCTGTAGAAACAGAATATTTTTCGTAGTAGTTGAACATCTTGTGGCTGATAGAGTAAGGTACCATCACTTTTTTTCATTTTAATATCGAAGCTTTATTCTGCTTATTTCAAGCATCAGTGTTAGTGTAATAACATTGATCATTATAGTTCTAACACATTATTATTAATTTTTGGGGGATTTGGACAGTTATGATCAAAATATCAAATCCACCTAAAATGGATGTGACTGAAGTCACGTGCTAACAATTCACAGATCCATAAGAGAAAAAATTTTGGAGAACGGTTGCGTTAGCAGGACCATGGCTGCCGTATTAAATGAGGTTGAGGCAATGCCTAAAAAAGAGGTAATCTCTCTAACACAGGTCACGTTAATGTAGAAAATTTCTGATTCACAGAATAACCTAGCGAAGGATATTTCTAATGACATTCATTAGTTGAGATAGACTTAGGGTGAGTTCCCAAAAGCGATAGTTAAATTAACAGATAAGGTAGGTGAAATATGAACTGCGCATTGGTGTTTCTCAGAATGTTGTCTGAATGTGTTTATGAATTATCTGGAACAAGATAAGATAATTAAAATGCAGTTTACATTACAAAGGAAAAATTCTGTGGTTGAATTTGCTAGTTGAATACCAGGCAAAGGTAAAAAGCTTACGGAAGGCACTGATAATTGACTTCAGGCAACAACAGAGCAGGTTAACACTCAATATGGTGGCTCAAATGAGGTTGTAGCAGCTGCACTACAAGACATCAAAAAGCAATTAGATAAAGAGTTCCCGCAATGGTACGACACCAAAAGAGAAAAGCTGATGAAAGTAAACCATCACATGAGTTTAAACAAGTGCTGCAAGACAATCAGCCGACGGTGCACGAGCCGATGGAGATCCTCGAGTCAGATCTAGTACTAAGTCAGCACAAGAAAACTGAGCCAGCTGCACAATTGTTAATACAACCGCATTATGTGATAGGGACCATGCACAGACGCACCTACATGCTCATGAGAGAAAACCTAAGAAAAAAAAAACCGGCAGTTCCATGCATCTTCGCCAAACAAGAAAAATGTTCAGCTGGTTGTATTCTTAAGAGCTTTTCTTGGTGACTTGCCAATAATGAGGAATGATAATCAAAAAAATAATTTCCGTGCGACGCTAAATGCAGGGGAACACCGTGCTCTGTGCAACAAAAGCCGTAAACATCGTAAGAATTATGGTAAAAGTGGGAGCGCGCTCCAAAGCACCTAAGGAAAAAGTCTTAACCCTGAACTGTTTAACTTCGAAAAAGGAACTCGAAATGGCCTTTGGAGAAATGCTTTAACAAGATGAGGTACCGGAATGAGCAACTGTTGCACAGAGACATTTTGCAAATTCTTAAAGCCACAATACTTAATAAGTGGAACGTAAGTCAATACATGTCACTGAATCGAACGTTGATCATTTAAAATCGGTTCTATATTCAATTGCTATAGTACATAAAAGTGTTAAACATAGGTCTAACTTGAATTAAAATCAGCTTACTGTTCCAAGCGGAAGCAATGTCAGGTCGTCACGATAATCCACAAAATTATTCTGGTGAATAAAAGGCTATTGGATGTAATAATAAAAATCATGACAGTAGCTGAAGTAACCGTAAAACAAATAAGGAATAACTGTGGTTATAAAACACAGAACAACAACCAGTACCATCAAAGCAATAACCAACACAACAGACTGAACAATCAAGACTGGAGGAACCAGCAACCCATCATCATTGAGGTAGTCTACAACGCTCACTAATTAAACACTTGGAACTAATAACAACTACGTGTAGCCCCGAAATGTCAGTCGTGGATGGGAACCGGAGCTGTAATAGGAAGGTAAACCTTCTGATATTCTACAGTGGTATAGCCACAAAGCTAGAAGTATGCTCAGATATAACTGCAGCAGTCAGTGTTCAGCTCTGTCATAGAGCACGATTAATGCATGGACAGCCACGTACCATTTACAGTCATTTTAGAAATGGTTTCTTCTGATTTGTTACACATTCCGTAGTTATCGCAGGAAGATATCAGTTACGGCCATTTTTGAAGCCGGTTCCTCTGTCAATGTTGTGTCCTCAGATTTGATTAAGAGAATATACGAGTAACGATCAAGGCCTATGTTGCTGATTAGCAGCTGTCGAGTCCTGGGACATGTCGTCACAGTATCACAGAACGTTGTAGTGCAGGCATATCTATATGTGATACTTGAAAATGTAGCGACAAGGGGAACGTGCCTTGTGGTTGATGTTTCAGTGACAGACTCCATAAGAGGTATGAAATACTGTCAGAAAAACACACGAAGATTGTCAGCTGCTTAGGAAAATGCTTTTTTTTTCATTACATGCCGTACAAGTTGCAGTGGACCTACTCAATAATGACAGTATCTACGGCGGTTTCTGCCAAGGCATACAAGTCTGATGACAAGAGAGACACTCACAATGGCCTACCTTCCTTGTACAAGGGAGTGCATACAATCAAAATTGCAGAGGCAGGGTGCTTAACTGCAACCCAGTGATCTGAACTACTAAACCTGCTAACTGGGTGTACAAACTTACTCGAGAAAAACTTCCAGCCATCTTTGACTACCGCTGCAAGAATATTATGTCACATAAATATTTATATCGTACCTTCAATGTCGATCCATGGTCAAAAGGAGCTTTTGTGGACACAGTGTGGGGGTTACTGAATCATCTGATAGCCCCTTCATGTAAGGAAAATATGATAATAAACCAATAAGTAAGTGGAGGGCTTACGCTGTAGTGTGTGATTATTAGTGTGATTCAGTGACAAGAGAGCCATTCCTAAATTTTGAACAGAGTGCCAGAAATGATACGATGTGATTCACAGGTATTAGTTGTGGTACTAGGATAATTACATGATTGCGTAATTGATTTTCTTATTTGGTAACTATTGGTGATAACTATTAATGTGAGGAACACAGCAGGTAATGCACTGAGGTCCCATATGCTTTCTAATTATCTAGGGATGTGATCTGCTACTCAGTGTTTGAATATTTTGTATATCATGCAAATGAGTCAATTACTAAACATTATGCTTAAAATTAGATACAAGTAATATACACTCCTGGAAATTGAAATAAGAACACCGTGAATTCATTGTCCCAGGAAGGGGAAACTTTATTGACACATTCCTGGGGTCAGATACATCACATGATCACACTGACAGAACCACAGGCACATAGACACAGGCAACAGAGCATGCACAATGTCGGCACTAGTACAGTGTATATCCACCTTTCGCAGCAATGCAGGCTGCTATTCTCCCATGGAGACGATCGTAGAGATGCTGGATGTAGTCCTGTGGAACGGCTTGCCATGCCATTTCCACCTGGCGCCTCAGTTGGACCAGCGTTCGTGCTGGACGTGCAGACCGCGTGAGACGACGCTTCATCCAGTCCCAAACATGCTCAATGGGGGACAGATCCGGAGATTTTGCTGGCCAGGGTAGTTGACTTACACCTTGTAGAGCACGTTGGGTGGCACGGGATACATGCGGACGTGCATTGTCCTGTTGGAACAGCAAGTTCCCTTGCCGGTCTGGGAATGGTAGAACGATGGGTTCGATGACGGTTTGGATGTACCGTGCACTATTCAGTGTCCCCTCGACGATCACCAGTGGTGTACGGCCAGTGTAGGAGATCGCTCCCCACACCATGATGCCGGGTGTTGGCCCTGTGTGCCTCGGTCGTATGCAGTCCTGATTGTGGCGCTCACCTGCACGGCGCCAAACACGCATACGACCATCATTGGCACCAAGGCAGAAGCGACTCTCATCGCTGAAGACGACACGTCTCCATTCGTCCCTCCATTCACGCCTGTCGCGACACCACTGGAGGCGGGCTGCACGATGTTGGGGCGTGAGCGGAAGACGGCCTAACGGTGTGCGGGACCGTAGCCCAGCTTCATGGAGACGGTTGCGAATGGTCCTCGCCGATACCCCAGGAGCAACAGTGTCCCTAATTTGCTGGGAAGTGGCGGTGCGGTCCCCTACGGCACTGCGTAGGATCCTACGGTCTTGGCGTGCATCCGTGCGTCGCTGCGGTCCGGTCCCAGGTCGACGGGCACGTGCACCTTCCGCCGACCACTGGCGACAACATCGATGTACTGTGGAGACCTCACGCCCCACGTGTTGAGCAATTCGGCGGTACGTCCTCCCGGCCTCCCGCATGCCCACTATACGCCCTCGCTCAAAGTCCGTCAACTGCACATACGGTTCACGTCCACGCTGTCGCGGCATGCTACCAGTATTAAAGATTGCGATGGAGCTCCGTATGCCACGGCAAACTGGCTGACACTGACGGCGGCGGTGCACAAATGCTGCGCAGCTAGCGCCATTCGACGGCCAACACCGCGGTTCCTGGTGTGTCCGCTGTGCCGTGCGTGTGATCATTGCTTGTACAGCCCTCTCGCCGTGTCCGGAGCAAGTATGGTGGGTCTGACACACCGGTGTCAATGTGTTCTTTTTTCCATTTCCAGGAGTGTATTAAGTATGTTATTGCGTTGGATAAATAAATTACTGTCCCTAAATAATAGTGGAATTCTGAACTATGTGCTCCTAGTTCGTGTTCTTTCAAGTAACTTTTGCTGAATGTGGCAACCTGTATCAGATTGATGTACAGCAGTAAGTATGGGTGTAAGTACCAGGTGTCTGCTGCGTAGGCCCATATTCAGCTACGATCACTGAATGGTGGTTGAGGAGAGACTATTAGTTGCCCCTTTGTTCATCTGGGTGGTCAGTTGCATGTCTTTTCGACCGTACGTCAATTTTCAGCCGTCTTGCACCCCTTTCATCTATTGTCGTGGTACACCACACATGCGTTGGCACCGGTTTTAAACAGAGCCATTTGCCTTGCATGGTATACTTCAACTTTGGTCGGCACACGAAGAGATTACAGGCTTAGCTGTTTCGAAAATGCTTCCAACCTCCGCCCAGAGGGCAATGATTATGCCCTTTTGGACGTCAGATAAATGACTCTGTTTTCGCATTATGATAACAACTGTTGCTGCATTCCCCCGACACACTTTTTATAGCCTCCACTGCCAGTGCTTCCACCTTCCACCTGCTGCCTGTGAGCGGTTATTCCACGCTGATGTGAACGTAGGCGGCTGTCAAATTAAGGAGACTGGACCGTGTGCTTTCTTAATCTACGTTTAAATGGTGACATTCACTTATCGGGAAATTAAAAAATTTACTCCAGAATATTAAGGTTTCTCCAAATACGTGCACATGGTCACATCTAACATGACGCAGCGTTTAATCTCCGCATACACAGCGTAGCATTAAATTTCCCCATAACAATTTTCTTTTTAATTTACTTACGTGTTGGCCCTTATTTATACTTTCCGTTGGTTTCATTTAAATTTAATTATGAAAACTACATATTTTTATAAGCAAAAGGAATAGTGAAACTTATGACGTATAATATTTGAGAGTAATATTTGGAAGTGGAAATTCTCTGAGCTGATACTCATTGGTTTAAGAAGAAGCGGCGAAGGCAGTTTAAAAGCAGAGGAGAGCGATGATAGTTCGGGAAAAATTCTGTAACAAATGGAAGGTAAATATGAAGTCCCGGTAAAGCTCATATTTTTATCAAAGGTATAAGAAAAAGATTAGAAATGGCTAGCTAATGAAACGATTATTATCAGTCGAAGAAAAGAATGTGAGGTTTCTAGCGGAGGATGAATCTGCTGCAGAATGGGTTGTTCTGAAATTACTGGCAGAAAAAATGGATTTCATATATGATCCATTCATATTAACGTGACCACCGCCTATGTTCGACTTCAAAGTTCAGTGACCTGTCATAGACGGCATGTGTCAGCACTAGCAAGGGAGGCCACATAAGGCACGTCGGGGACGGGGAAAACAGTTTTGTCGTTATACTGCGGACACGGAGCGATTGATCTTACGTGCAGAAGAGCTTGGCATATCAGTTACATGAATGCGTGCTCTTTATTTTTTCGGAAATGTCTGAAAGAAGAGACAGTATGCATTCATATAAGTTATCTGCATAGTTTGGGAATGGGTCCACCTTCTTCATTTTGGATGCACAAATACGTCCGATAGCCAGTGAGAATCGCAGAGTATCGAACGTGGAGTCAATGAACAGGGACTGTGGTTAGGTGGCGCTCGGCGGGAATGTGGATCGGCCGTAAGGCGTGCCGAGATGGTCCGTGTAGTTGCGACAACACTGTGTCCCGGATGACGCTGTGGATAACACACTTGCCCAGTAAGCAGGAGATCACATGTTCAAATCCCGATTTGGTACACATTTTTATTCGTCGCCGCTTATTTCGCGTAATGTCCTGCTACAGCTGACAGCAGTAGCCCCCTTCAGTTTATATATAAGGATGTAATACTCAATAACCAATACACAATAACACGAAACGATCAGGTTATTTGTAGGCGCCTATGTACAGATGCAAAAACTACTGTTACTGGGTTGCCATCGCTGCAGGAACAACTAGGTATATCGCTGTCGTGCCGTTTCTCCTTTGCATTCAGTGAAACCACAGACGCGATGCATATCGGCCGATTTTCCATCAAAAAACCCATCCATAATGTTGTATATATCGTGGTTAACGTATAACTAACACTGTTAAACAATCAACCCATGATCGGACTGAATTAAAGCTTTGAGAACCAAGAGTAAAGTAGGCCTTACTGTTATCAAAAGCAAGTACCGTGAGTGACTGGAAAAAGTTTGTTTCCAATCAAGACAAACAGCGTTTATCGTCTACCCGTTCACTGTAATGCATATGTTTCCAGTGCCTTACCGATACAAGTGGTGACAAATGAAACTGAAAGTAATTACTCTGCGACGTACCAATGGAGACCACGATCCCGTTATTCCAAAATTCTAGGAACATATCCTTGGACAACCTCCGAAATTTCATTGCTGAAGTTCTGCTTCACCCTGTGTACATGAAAAATGGCCTTCTCGTTAAAATGGCAAGACACCTGTTACACCCCAGGATAGTATCCCCAGTGGACCATCAGCAATCGTCCATGTTCTATGTTCTACCTTAGCAGCTCCCTGAAGGCGGACTACTTGTGACATTGGTCAATGACTAGTAGACTGCCAGTTAGGGTAAATGTAGAGCGAGAAGCAAACTCTGAAGCCACCACAAGACTGTGGAGGGGAAGGTGGTGGGTGGCGGGGGAACGATCGAACACTCATGTCTGCAAGCGAAGCACAATGACATTATGGAAGCTGACAGGTACTGTCTTACTATAGTTCAATTCTTTTATCTTGGCGGCTCGCGCATGCACGCCCAGACGGAAGTTTCATATCAGCGCACACTCCGCTGCAGAGTGAAAATCTCATTCTGGAAACATCCCCCAGGCTGTGGCTAAGCCATGTCTCCGCAATATCCTTTCTTTCAGGAGCGCTAGTTCTGCAGGTTCGCAGGAGAGCTTCTGTAAAGTTTGGAAGGTAGGAGACGGATACTGGCAGAAGTAAAGCTGTGAGTACCGGGCGTGAGTCGTGCTTCGGTAGCTCAGATGGTAGAGCGCTTGCCCGCGAAAGGCAAAGGTCCCGAGTTCGAGTCTCGGTCGGGCACACAGTTTTAATCTGCCAGGAAGTTCCACTGTTGGTATGACTATGAATTACTCACGCTTCGTCGAAGTACAATAGGAAATAAACAATTACCGCTGTTCTTTATTGCGAAAAAGCGGTTCGTGAGATTGATACAAACACCTTTCCTTGCTATCGTCTGAATTAGGAGTCTTATTGCTTGTTTGATTTAATTAATTAATAGAATATGAAGCAATTGGTATAAATAATGCTTTTTCCAAACTTTCTATAAAAGAAAGACTGCTATCAAGACATTGCTTTTGTTATATTACTTTATTTATGACTGAACGTTTCTAAAACTGAAGACACTCGTCCATGCTCTGCACTGCAGTCGAGATCTGGCAACGTCGTTCTCTGTTCATTGGCTGACTGTGTTTTGTGACGTCAGATGCGCAGAACGAACCTAAACTCGGCCACCAACATAAATGACGCGCACTTTAGTAAGAAAGCAGAGTCTTCGTCCGTCATTCGTTGCTTTGTTTCAATGCTGGCAGTATTTCGTAGCTTAATCTGGTTCGTGGTCCCCAGTGCTGATGTTAAGTTCTTCTATTTTTTCTCGATACTCTTCATTACTTTCGTTTTTCCATATTCTGTGCTCATTAGATTCTTAATGCACAATGCATTCGGCACAATAGAAGCTCAGTAAGCGTAGGGATCTATAGCCCTGTTGCGTAATCGTCTGTTACAGGGCGTTATAGCAACTACGCAATCGCTGGGATGACATTTTGAGCAACTAGATGAAGCCGCAGGGTTCAGGGTACTGTTCTGAGAACCCGCGGTGGCTACAAAAGAATAAATCACCTATCGACTTTTGTTCATTTTTTCATCATTGGTTTTCACTTATGAAAACCTAGTATACAGTGTACAATCGTCAACTGTACAATCGCCAACAACACTAAATTCTGCCACGAGCTTTAACCCAAACGGGGTCTACACGATAAACTGTCAGGACTTTATTTACATATACGACGAGTACGAATAAACAAAGTTTATCTGGGATACCTACACTCTGGCTTCCTTAATATGAATGCCTTATGCGCAGCAATATCAGCCTATGGAATCTTTTCGAAATCACTATAGTGTTAATAAGTTCCTTACTGAAAAGAAAGACAGTCGTATTGTGTCCAATTCTACTATCTTGTTGTGTAGTAGTATGTTGCTAGTACTAGACGTATAGGACATTGACTATACGGCACTTTTTCTACCTAGATGCATCAATTCCCATACTTTCAACAGGTTGTGAAATATTATGAGCAGGTTATTCCACGAGATGTAGGACGCGATGTATACAGTTACAGAAAGAGGAAAACTGGATGCGGCAACACAAAGTAAACGATACGATAGCCACTACGGCGCGATTTTCGGTATCCAGCGGCAAACCGTGAATTTTTACTACCGCCATGGTTGTTTTTTTCGTTAGAGCGGAGAGAGCGCTGTTAAGCCGCTGGGAGATTGCACCGGTCGATCTCGTCGTGGCGGCTCGCCGGATGAACGGTGAGCCGTTAGCGCATTCGCAGTTGCCGGGAAGAGCCCGGAGCGGTTACACATGCAGCGCACGCCGGGCCGCTGGTGTACGAAATACGGCCCTCTGGAGGCGCGCCGCGGCCGGCTAAACCCGGCCTCGCGGGGGCGGCAGGTCAGTGGCGGGCCGACCGAAGTAGCGCCCGGATGGCCGGCAACACTCACGACGCCTGCGGCCGCCGGGCAGAATACCGAGGAGGCAATAAAAACTCGCTGCGCGGGCTGGTATCAAAGCACCGGGAAGCCCCTCGTGTGCTTGCTTCATCCCTGGGGCTTCCTCTCCCATGTACCTGTCGCCCTTAATGCTTTCACCACGTTGCAGCAGTCTCAGCGCTTTTTCCGTTCCGAAAATCTATGATGAAAAATTGAGAAGTGAATAAATCGCGTCATGGCTCAATGATGCTGTTGGTATCACTGAATTTCATTCATATTGAGCAAATCTCCAAGCTCACGGAACGTGTCAGTACATTAAACTACAACATAAAAATAGTAACAGATGAAATAAAGTGTTTATGAAACAGAAGAAAGCCATAAGTTTGTGTAAACGCAACAATGTAACACAGGAATCAGCTTAATTTTTCAAGGAACATCTCGATAGAATTGGAATCACTCATGAGGAAACTCTCCAGTTTGGATGAGAAAGCGCATGGATTACTGCTAAGATTTTTGAATTTTTGTGGTAGCTTATTCCAAAGGGATGCAGCAGTAAACTTCAAGCAGTTCTGCACAAGAGTCAGGGAAGTCCGATGCAAATGCAGACTGGATTTCTGCCTAGTATTAACTGAGTGAAAGCTGCTAACTCTTGGGAATAAGCTGATATTGTCAAGAAGAAACGACAGTAAAGAATTTATATATTGAGAGGCCAATGTCAGAATACCCAGACCAGTGAACAGGTGTCGACAAGAGGTTCGCGAACTTACACCACTTACTGCCCGAACCGCCCGTTTTCGAGCCAAAAATAACCTTCGAGAATGGGACGAATTACCCCAAAATATAGTACAACACGTCATAAGCGAAAGAAAACAAACAAAGACGACTAATTTTGGTGTGACTATCACTTATTTCAGATAGCGTTAGAACAGTAAAAATGGTAGCATTAAATCTTTCAACAAGATCCTAAACTTGGGCTTTACACGACAGTTTACTAACTGAAGACCTAGAAATCTGAACAGTTCAGTTTCACTAATCATAAGCCTATTCTGTGAAATTAAAACGTCAGATTTTTTTTTACTTGGATGTTAGAAACTGTATAAACTGTGTCTTAGGTGTGATTTAGCGTTACTTGATTTCCTGCAAGCCATGAACTGCGGTATTTGAAACAGTGTCAACGTTGGACACAAAATCCTTTACCACCAAGATAGTGTCATCAGCAATCACTCATACCCCACATCATACCAATTCTCAACACTGTGGAGAATGACCTTTTGCTGTACGGTATTGAAGTAAGAGATGAACCAACTGTAGATACTCCACGTATTCCATAATGGTCCAACTTCTGGAGCAATATTTTCTGATCAACACAATCAAACGCCTTAGTTAATCAAAAAAGAGGCCTAGCGTTTGAAATCTTTTGTTTAATCCATCCAGTACATCACAGAGAAAAGATAATATAGCATTTTCAGTTGTTAAATCACTTCTAAAACCGAATTGTACATTTGATAGCTTATTATTGAAATAAAATGATGAATTATCCTCACATACACAGCCTTTTCAAAAACTTTAGCAAACTCTGATGGAATAGGAACAGATCTAAAATTGTCTCAATTTTTACAAAGAGGCTTTACTACTGAGTACTTCAATCGCTTACGACGCTGACCATCTTGAAAGAGAAATTATAAATTGGTAATTACGAGGCAAACATGTGCAGCACAGTGCTTTAAGATTCTGCTAGTTATTGCATCATATCCATGAGAGTTCTTAGTATTCAGTGATTTAATTATTGACTAAGTCTCTCCTTGTCAGTATCATAGAGGGGCATTTCAGACATTAGTCTTGGAAAGGCGTTTTCCAAGAGAGTTATATGAATCCCTGTAGCAAGTAAGTTTTTATTTAATTCACCACCAATGCTCAGAAAGTGGTTGTTAAATTCTGTACATGTATCTGACGTATGAGTAACAGAAACATTTTTTCTACTTACTGACTTTATATTGTCGACCTTGTGCTGCTGACCAGATACTTCCTTTACGATTGACCATACGTTTTTAATTGCATCCTTTGAATTAGCTATTCTGCTTCTGTACCACATACTCTGCGATCCTAATAACATTTTAAGCACATTACAACACTGTTTGTAATGGAATATTGTAACTCAATTGTGACTACTTCTAACATTTTTATATAATTCCCACTTTGTTCTACATGATATCCTTATCCCATTAGTCAGCCACTCAGGCTACGTCTTACTGCTAGTACGCTGGTTACAACCTTCTAACGGAAAGCGACTGTCAAAGAGCAATGTGTTAAAGAAAGCATTATATTTGTCATCTACGTTAATGGCACTATAAACATCCTATCACTATTGTTCCTTGACGAGATTAAAAAAAAATCTCTATTGCCGTTGGATTCTTTTTCCTACATAGTTTGTAATTATGTATAAAATTTGTTTGAGCGCAAAAGCCGTCTCGTGCTAAAATTTGTGCATCATGGTCTGAAAGACCATGCACCACTTTACAAATAGAATAACCATCTAGTAATGAAGAATGAATTAAAGTATTGTCTATGGCTGTGATACTGTTCCCTTGCAACCCGATTGGAGAAAACACAGTCTGCATCAGATCATATGAATTTAGGAGATCCTCCAACATCCGTTTTCTTGCACGATCACATACAAAATAAATATTGAAGTCACCACACAAATTCACAAACGCCATTTTATTTTCAGTTTTATAATATTCTTCTAAATCTTTATAACGTGTAGTCGAAATACATAAGAAAACTAGTACCTAGAACAGTTGTAGCATCTCCTTATCTCAGCGTATACAATGAAGTGCCAAAACGTAATGACCACCCGCTTAACAACTTGATTTTCCGACTTTGGAATTTAATTCAGCGTATTAGGGATCCGAAAATTTTCTCGTAGGTTTGTCGAAGTGTGTGGCATTAGATATCTACGCTCAGGTCATGTAATTCGCGTAATTAACGGTCTGCTGATTTTTGTACGTGGTGATAGGGCTCGGTAGCAACCCGGGTGAGTTCCATACAATTTATGTCTGGCTAATTTGGTCATGCGTTCACTATAATACTCCTCAGACCTGGCTCAGATAACTTGGAAATTATACTGCTGAAAGATGACATCACCGTCGGGGAAGACATCAGGCATGAGGAGATTCAAGTGGTTCGCAGCAGTCAGCGTGTCTTCGATTACTACTACAGTTCGCAGTAGAGCGTCTCTCATACCATAATACTGCTCCCACCAACCTGCTTCCGTGGGCCACTGCACGTTTCGAGCCGCTCACCCCGACGATGGTGTTTGTGGAGATGACCATCGACCTAGTGGAGCTAAACTGTGATTCACCCGAAGAGCCGACAAATTTCCATTGATCTATGGCTGAATCTCGATTGTCCCGTGCCATCGAATTGACGATGCCGTTGGGTCAACATGTGACTATGTAAGGGTTATCTGCTGTGGAGCTCCATATTCAACGATGTACGATGAACGGTGTCCTCTGAAAAAATTGTGCATGCAATAGCATTGTACTCTCTCGGCAGAGATGCCACAGATCGCCATCTATGCTCTAAGAGCAGACGAACTTCCGAGCCACATGTTCCGTGGAGAGCCATAGACGTCAAACCATTGTGTACCTAGTGTTAGTTTCACTGCCCTTCTACTTCCTTCCATAGAAGCCTGCGGCAGTAGCACGTCAACACTCGACCTGCTTCGCCGTTTACGGGATAGTCATTCACAAGCTCTGCGTACTAAAAAATCTACCTTTTGTAAAAGTCACTTATCTCAATGGATTTGCCCATTTGCAGCCTGTATCTTTGCTAGGCTGATTCCCCGTCCGTGTCTGCACCGCTTACATACTTTTGTCACCCCGTCACGTGGCAGCAACGCCACTGGACGACATTGAACGTTATTGAGAGCACTGGTCATAACGTTCTGGATTATCAGTTTATAAAAATTATGAGCGCCTGTTTAATAGCGTATTGGGCCGTCTTTGGATCGCAATAAAACAGTGATACAGCGTGGCATGGATTCGTCAGGTCCTTTTTCGTCTTCCGAGTATGTAGCACAACACATCTGTTCACAAAACACAATATTCCCATTATTTACTGGTCGGTAGTTTATGGATTACTCTCACGTGCGCCAGCCCGTGTGGCCGAGTGGTTTTAGGTGCTTCAGTCTGGAAACTTCACACACATCCATGTCCGAGGCAGGATTCGAACCTGCGACCGTAGCGTGTAAACGTGCGCGCTGGCGCACAATACTCTTTAAAGCCTGTACTATGGTAAGTTGACGGGCTTCACCTTATGAGAAAGGATTTTCGTATAGATATTGACCGCGTGTACCTGAATGGAGGCAAATCAGACTTACACCCATTCTGTAATAACAATGATACTTCAAGTGATTCCGAAATGCAACTACACGTTAGGACAGACAAAAAGCAACACAGCAGATGCTACCAATTTGTTAATAATACGGTCGCCAGCCTAATTAGGCATTAACTAAGTTTCTTCCCTGTACAAGTTGATGTACGTTCATGCAAAACAACACGTAGTAACACTGCATAATACAGTAAATTTTAGAACCAGAAAATCTATTGAACTGATAATTTCACTTTCTGTACTGATATGGATAAACCATAAATACATAAAAATACACTATAATGTTTACTACAAAACTTCGTACTGTCTATTGATCTGATTAAAATCGGGCATAGGTTGCCCTAGAAATAGCACTTTCGAATCACACACACAATGTCAATTTTAATAAAGATAAAACACTGATAAATTTTGGTTTTTATACTGACTTTAACTTTGCTGGTCAAATTAATTTAGAACACTTCCGAATTCAAATGAATAAAAAAAAGGGGGTGGGACCCTGAAACTGTTATGATCACTGCATAATAAAAATTTGATTACTGAGATCATTATGTGCTCAAGATTTCCAATATATGAGTTACTACTCTGTTCATCTTATTTCCTGCTCATTTAAATACCATTATATCTGTCTCGAAATAATTAAACTTCATTACTAAATGAATATCAAAATTATCTTCCAACTTTGTCAGACCTTCGTTATTCATCTATTGTTTCATTAACAAAACAGTTCTTTAAACATCATTCTAACATAGCTAGGTCTGCAGGTAATTATTATTAACACAAACTTTAATTTTTCATTTCGGGACACTCGGATTGCACAACATGTGGAAAGGACCCTATCTAGGTTAGTTGTGAGGATAATTAAATGATAGGACAGTTCTGGTAAAATTTAAGTTGTTATTGAACAGTATGGAACAAAAGTAACACTGGTCCATACGAATACAGTACTAAAAGTTTCAACCTGTTCGAATCGATGAGGCGGTTGGCGGGCAGCGAGATGGCGAGGCACAAAGCACACATACACCCACAGCAATGGCTCTTGATGTAACGGCACTTTATTTCTTTATAGCGTCGCAATACTTTTCCATTTAGTGCCTATGGAACTTTGCCATGCTGTATAGGCGTTGGAACGGCATATCCGAGGCTCAATGAAACTACGTCTTCCAGGAGAGCTTCCTCGCTCCAGGACGTGTTGCTCAGACCAATGCCCAACTCGGACTACAACTGCTGAGCCCGTTATGCCGTGCAGCGCCCGTGCGCATTTTTCCCGCGCTCGCCTGCCATCCACCTTTTACCGCTCCCTTACAGACAGGGTATTCACCAGAGGTTTTGTATTCTACATATCCTAATACATTGCCTACGTATGGACCAGACGCTCAGTTACAATTTTAAACATGTTACAACAGTTTCAATATTTGTTACCTTTCAATTCTATTACAATATTGCTTGACATTTGACATAAACATTGATATACACATTGAAATTTGTTTACAGTTGCCTTAACACAATGACATGAAACAAAAAAGAAATGAAATCAGAACTTCGATTACACTAATTTATCGAAAAATCAGAAGGAAAAAAAATTTACTTTTATGTACAATAGTACAATGTTTTTGTTGTTACACATGCCCCTGTTTCCAGTAAATTTCACTAAGTGCAAATTTGATGGGAACACTGAAGTTTATATTTATACAGGGGTTCTGAATCTTTGCATGAATGTGCCATTATAAAATTTTTGTATCACTAAACTTCCTTTCTCGCACGTTATAGAGGTCTATACTTTTTAATATATCGAGAACATTTACTTATCATTTACTTAAGTGCCTTGGGCACAGTCCAACCTTCTATCAGAACATGATTTAAATAGCAAATTACTTATTATTAAATTTCTCAGAAAAATGAATTCAAAAGTTGAAACACAAACACTTGCCTACAAAGCATATACAAATACCAGTATACACTATAAGACAATTTGTTGCTGCTTGCATTGAATGGCAGTCCTTTTCCTTACTAATAAACACACAATAATTTTCAGAAAAATTAGTACACATATTTGCTGCCTATTATTCAGATTTGGGCAGTCCATTTTGCATCACTTTATGACATTACCTGTACCACACTTACAGTTCTCCTTTGACTATTTATCTGCCCTCTTTGATTTTTTGCAGTCCTTTATATTATGACTCATTTACTGCCCACTTTGGTTTCTGGCAGTCCCATCTTTTATCTGGCTTGTAGCATTTACCCTTTCTTTCAGTCCTTTTCTCCATACATCTTTACATTTATAGTACATTTGGTAATCTGAAACTCACATAACTACATTAGCACACCGACATTGGTATACATACATTTACAAATATTTGTTACATTTAGAATAAAATAGTTTCAGTATAAAATACCGCACCTTTACTGCAGATTGCTCTCAGAGTGTACTTAGGTCACTCACTCCTAGGAACATACAGTTTCAGGTCCACAACGTTTCTTACACCTAAAGATCTTCTGGATTTTGGGTAGATCAGGTAGTAAGCATTATCGTGTGGAATGTTCTGTATTATATATGGTCCATTATAAATATATTTAAATTTGGAAATTTCATGGTTCAGTTTGCTAGCTTTTTCGTGGGTTTTTAAAAGAACATAATCTCCAATTTTAAATTTTGAAACTTTCAGATTTTTATCATGTCTTTTAGATCTAGATTCAGCTTTTTGCTTTGCCCTTTTTCTGACTAATTCTTTCTTTTGACTTAACCCAAAGCTTGTACAAGGCGGAAACTCTAGTTTTTACTCAATTAAACTTTTACTTCTGCTGCCTAACAAAATTTCTTCCGGTGGGAACCCAGTAGTTTCATGACGTAAGGTGTTCATGACATTCTCAAAGTCCAATATAAATCTGCCCCAGACTCTAATTCATGCCCCTTCCTGTTTTTTCCGCAACGCATCTTGGTCGACTGTGACATCGTCCCAAGATACGTTCCTGACCTGTGAATCATTTATATCTGGTGGTTTCCTCTGATTCTGGAGTTCAAATTCTTTACTTACTTGAACTCTTTGCAAAATAAACACTGAGTCGTCAGGTGGCTCTTTCTGTCTGTGTTCAGTCTCAACATCTGGATTTTGTTTTGAAACTTTGTCATCACAAGGTACAATATCGCAATTAGCTGTATTCCCATTACTCTCACTAGTACAGAAATACTCGTCATCTGAACTATCGTTCGAATCCGACCATTCTGGATCGCTTTCAGGTTCTAACATAAAAGCTTTTCTGAGGCAGGCACTAAGTTCTTCCTCTGCATTTTCGTTAGGTTTTGATTTTAACTCAGTATCCTCTTTCGGCAAAACGGCCTCATTATCAGCTTTACTCACATCCACTGTTACTTCATATTTAGTGTAACCCTCGTGGACTTCAATTACTTTTAGGTAATTACATGCCCCTTCCCCACGGTGCCTTTCGGTAGCAGCTTGTACTGTTGGCGGATCGTTAACAGAAGTTACTTCCTCATCAATGCTTAGGATTTCATCCTCCAATTCCTTCCTATCTTTAACCTTCATCCTATCGGCAGCACGCGTACTTTGTGTGGCGCTATTTACTCTCTCCTCTTCAAATTGGGGCCACATCGCCTTATCGACGTCCCTACTATTTCCTTTTTCACTAATTAACCTCCTTGCCTCATACTCCTTCTTAAAATCCTCCCACTCACACTGTTTGAGGCCCTTGTACAGATCGTCGATCTGCACACGCCAATCAGTTACTTCTGCTAATTCATTCTCGCCCTTTACTTCATTGCTAACACTGCTAAACGCACCTCTCTGTGTATCCACAGTTCCATCTATTATTTCCTTCGCCACGGAATTACCACTCGTAATGTATTCACCAGCTCTTACGGCAATGTTCGTACCTAATGCTGCCGCCTTGCTAGTAGCTTCTCTCTGAACAGCTGTTCTGCTAGGCTGGGCCGTTGCCCTCTGATGCTCCACTCGCCTGTTAACATGTATCGCTCTGCGCGGCAAAGACGACTCATCTGCACTCACACCTGATGCTTGTTCCGCAACAACACGTTGCATCGTTCCACGTCTGTCTCTAACCTGCCTCATAACTTTCCTGTCAGTCCGGTAATGTTTCTTAAATCGGGGCCGGTATGTTCTGTCCGCTTCCGTTTGGCCCGCAACGTTCGCGGAAATCAGTTTCCCGTGTCGTTATTATTTTGTGCGGTGTACCCTCTACCACGACTTGGATAACCCCCTCTTCCTCTTCCTCTGCCTCTACCTCTCTGTATCATGTTGACGCGAAACCCATCACCGTCATTTCTCTCGTCATTATTGCGGTTATTCCTGTTACTAAAATTTTGATAATTGGCACGACTTTCGCTCCAGTGGTCTTCGTCTTCGACCCTTTCGATAAACGCTTGGAATCTGCGATGATTGCTTCCCACATATCTCTTCAAATCTTCTGGAAGCTTTTTATATAGCTCCCATATGATTTCAGAATCGGATCTTCTCCCTCTTAAGTGTGTCAATTTTCGGTACCAATATTCGCAGAAATCTTTCAAAGAATTCCTGCTCCTGTTAACATGAAGTTTGGCCATGATAAACTCGCGCCACAAATGATCCTGTTTTTGTTCGGACCAATATTCTTCCGTAAACTTTTGTTTAAATTCTTCGAACATCATTTGTTCGGTATTCAAGTTAATTCCCCAGCGCTTAGCGTCACCTGCTAAGGCGCTAATTACTACGTTTATCTTATCCTGACCAGACAAGTGTTCAGGAAACATCCTCTCGCAATTTTTGATGAAATCTAACGGATGCCATCCATTATGTTTCTTGGCGGGATCGAAGCGCTCCTCACCTTCCAACAGCTTCTTAAGTGGTGTGCCATTACAGACAACACCAGGCCTATCTTTGATTTGACTCTCGAGGTCGAAAATTTTGCCTTGAATTTTCGATGTATTTTGCTCACACTTTTGTACACATCCGGTAACTTTTTCGCCTAAATCTCTTTCATTGTCTGAGACTGCCTTTTTCAACTGTGAGATTCCATGTTGACATTCGTTTATGATCTCAGTTTTAAGACCGAAAACTTTTTCGTCTACTTTTGTTTCAACTAGAGGCTATACTTTCTCTTGGATGTGGAGAATTTCAACATCAAACCTACTGTTAATGTTATCAATTTCCCCTTGCATAGTATCCATATTTTTATTAATTGTGTCAATTTCAAATTTCATAGTATTTACTACAGAGCTTAAATTACCCACTTTTTGTTCTACCTGTTCTATTTGTTTACTAATTTTAATTCCTTGTTCTTCGACCTGTGATTTAAGCTGATCATTCTGTGTTTTGAGCTGCTTATCAACGTGTTTTTTAAGCTGATCATTCTGTGTTTTGAGCTGATTGCTTTGTGTTTTAAACTGCTCGTCAACGTGTGTTTCGAGCTGCTCACTCTGTCCTGCAATTTGTTTGGTTAATTGGTTAATTGTTCAAATTAATCATTCATGCTTAAAATTTTCACGCTCTTTTGTTCTACTAAATCGGTGTGTTCCGATTCTACATCAAAATGTTCTTTCGGTACTTTCTTCATCTGTGGAGAATCAAACATGTCAGTGGATTCGTTCACGTACCCACTATCATCTACAAAGTCATCCTCTACTTCCTGTTTTATTTCTTGCTGTATTCGAGGCAATTTCGACATTTCAGTCTGTTCGTTAACATGTTCGTGGTATTGTATGTACGCCAATTGTCTTCCGCTAACGCCATCTGTTGTCTGGCCGTGTAAACTCTTGTTGTTGCCAGCCGCATTTTCCATTACGCTCGGCACATCTACCGTGTCTACGTTCCTGAATGCAAATTACACCTCTCCACCGTACTTGACGTTCACGGCTATTTACTTTACTGAATAATATTTCAATTCGTGCCACTGAACATCCACTGTTCGGTATTCACATTAATTTGTGACCGATAACAACTGGATGTCCTGTCACGGTCGCCACTTGTAAACGTGTGCGCTGGCGCACGATACTCTTTAAAGCCTGTACTATGGTAAGTTGACGGCTTCACCTTATGAGAAAGGATTTTCGTATAGATATTGACCGCGTGTACCTGAATGGAGGCAAATCAGACTTACACCATTCTGAACTGATAATTTCACTTTCTGTACTGATATGGATAAACCATAAATACATAACACTACACTATAATGTTTACTACAAAACTTCGTACTGTCTATTGATCTGATTAAAATCGGGCATAGGTTACCCTAGAAATAGCAATTTCGAGCCACAAACAAAATGTCAATTTTAATAAAGATAAAACACTGATAAATTTTGGTTTTTATATTGACTTTAACTTTGCTGGTCAAATCAGTTTAGAACACTTCAGAATTCAAATGAATAAAAAATGGGGGGGGGGGGAGGAGTCTGAAACTGTTATGCTCACTGTATTAAAAAATTTGATTACTGAAATCATTATGTGCTCAAGATTCCCAATATATGAGTTACTACTCTGTTCATCTTATTTCCTGCTCATTTAAATACCATTATATCTGTCTTGAAATAATTAACCTTTATAACTAAATCAATATCAAAATTATCTTCCAACTTTGTCAGACCTTCGTTATTCATCTATTGGTTCATTAACAAAACAGTTCTTTAAACATCATTCTAACATAGCTAGGTCTGCAGGTAATTATTATTAACACAAACTTTAATTTTTCATTTCGGGACACTCGGATTGCACAACATGTGGAAAGGACCCTATCTAGGTTAGTTGTGAGGATAATTAAATGATAGGACAGTTCTGGTAAAATTTAAGTTGTTATTGAACAGTATGGAACAAAAGTAACACTGGTCCATACGAATACAGTACTAAAAGTTTCAACCTGTTCGAATCGATGAGGCGGTTGGCGGGCGGCGAGATGGCGAGGCACAAAGCACACATACAACCACAGCAATGGCTCTTGATGTAACGGCACTTTGTTTCTTCATAGCGTCGCAATACTTTTCCATTTAGTGCCTATGGAATTTTGCCATGCTGTATAGGCGTTGGAACGGCATATCCGAGGCTCAATGAAACTACGTCTTCCAGGAGAGCTTCCTCGCTCCAGGACGTGTTGCTCAGACCAATGCCCAACTCCGACTACAACTGCTAAGCCCGTTATGCCGTGCAGCGCCCGTGCGCATTTTTCCCGCGCTCGCCTGCCATCCACCTTTTACCGCTCCCTTACAGACAGGGTATTCACCAGAGGTTTTGCATTCTACATATCCTAATACATTGCCTACGTATGGAACAGACGCTCAGTTACAATTTTAAACATGTTACAACAGTTTCAACATTTGTTACCTTTCAATTCTATTACAATATTGCTTGACATTTGACATAAACATTAATGTTCACATTGAAATTTGTTTACAGTTTCCTTAACACAATGACATGAAACAAAAAAGAAATGAAATCAGAACTTCGATTACACTAATTTATCGAAAAATCAGAAGGAAAAAAGTTTACTTATATGTACAATAGTACAGTGTTGTTGTTGTTACAAGCGGTCGCGCGGTTGCAGACTGAAGCGCCTACAACCACTCGGTCACACCGGCCGGCTAATTTGGACAATAGATGGAATTAGAAGGAGAGATAGATTACACGTTCCAACGGACAAGGCTGCGCCAGGTTAGGAAACCTCTGAGGCAAAAAATAAACGGCCATTTCTATGGCCCAGCAGGCGACGGGTAGCAGCTCGACCACCCAGAAAGTTGGCACCACAACTACTTTTTTGAGCCACAAGAGCACTTAGTGTGATGTGCAAGCCATCTTACAAAAATCTACTGGGTATCGCCGCTCCGGCCACTCTGCAACATTTTCTTAGGAGGACCACCAGCTGCCATCTCGCCCGCGACCTCGGCTTGGCTACTGGCACGCTCTGTCACGGTACAATACGGCAGAAGTGTTAGTTACTTCGATCACTGTCTAGTACTGACGCTCGAATCCGATCGCCGTGTCCATTGTTTGGCGATCGCGAGTATTTAGCGACAACAGCAGCACCGTCTTCTGGTAAGGTTTACTTAGTCTGACATCCCCCTTTTTGTTGCACAAACGTAGTGTTCTCATGGTTCAGTATTGTCTGTCCCAATTGTTCTCAAGTTACACTTGTGTAGTCAATACACTTTCTATATCTCATTCGGTGAATGATTTCGTGTCATTGGAAGGTGCCTTCAGTTAAGATTACCTTGCTTTGTAATGATTTCAAGAAATACCTCTTCTTTTCTAAATCTTTTATTTTCTAGTGTTACGGCTACTACCACATTTCCCAGTGCCCAATCAGATCACTGCCTCCGTCCAAGTAGGGTCGTAGTTCGTGCCTTCCCTACGGTTGAACAATGGCTAGAATGTTAATGTAACGTCCAGACGACCTGTCAACATTTGTGTCCTTCGCGGGCTGGGACAAACTCTTTTCGTTGACGCTACCTGGAATACAAGTTCTGTAGGAGTCAGTTTAGGTGTGGTAAATAAATTTTCACGTGTCTGTGCTGTTTTTTGGTAACATATCAAAAGAAGTTTTATGGATGCGTTTCCGCAAGAGCTCTGGGAGAATTTGATTTCTTTCCTCTTTCTATTGTGTCTAGTGCCAAACGTAGGACTGCTGTCGCAATGGTGCTTATGCAGGAGAAAGCACAGTGTGTTTTCTAGTTTCATGAAACATGGTGGCGTATTACACTTCTGTGACAGTGCTGAATTGCTTATTGTCGAGATCTACCAAATGTGAAGAACATCAAAGGGTGAAACGACACGTTTACATACCTTGGCAATGCTATCGGCAAGGTGATAAGCGACAGAATGAATGAAGACATATAATACCTTGCGTACAGATCAGTTGAAACGCAATCCATGGAACTAGACGCATCTTCTTCCCAGAGAAACAGGCATACTTTAGAGCACTGTGGTGATGGTTTTACACAAAGGACAGCATTTTCATGCATAAAAAATACAGCTGCTGTAAGCGTGCAACCAGATCGTAGGTCCACTAGTGCTGAGCTTTCTAGGGACATATTAGAACGAATCAATGCAGACAATCACTACCTCAATAAAGCTTGTTTCTCCGATGAAACGACGTTTCATGCCTCCGGGAAGGTAAACAGGTGCTATATCTGATACTGGGAATCAGTGAACGCACGCACCGTGGTATAGTACGTAAGAGGCAACACGAAAGGAATGCTTGGTGTGACTGAATGCTAAACTCAATTTTTGGACAATTTTTCTTGACTTAGTCTGCCATTACGCCAACTGCTTATCTTTACATATCGGCATTTTATGTTGCACCTCAGTTACAGGAATTTCAATCATCGGCAGTGTTTCAAAAAGGTGGTGCGAAACCACAGCGGGGATCATCTGTTAACAGGTCCTTGATGTAGCCTGTCTGGACAGATGTATTGCTAAGTATGGTTAAACATCACGGCAAACACATTTACTAGACATTATCCCTCTTGAATGTTTTTGTGTGGTTATGTTAAGAATAAACTCTTGATTGCAATTCCTCATGTGCGGACGGTTCGGCACGGACACGAGAGGTTCTACTGTGGAGAAGGTGACGGAAGAGATACCATTGACATGGAGAGAAATTGAACACTGTCTAGGTGTCCTATGAGCAACAGACAGAGTATATGTGGGAGTGTATCCAGTAACATCTTTAAGAGATAAAGTACCATCTGCAGCACACCGCATAGTTTTGTCACAAGCTTGTGAGCTCTGCAACATCCATGTACTAATTTACATTCACATGACAAACCCTATTTTCAGGGCTATATTTTAATTTGGACGAATGGATCTATGCAGATATTTGTAATAACGACGATGATACATCAGTCCATACTAATGTAAAATTGCCACCTTCTGAAGAAGTCAAATTTAAATTTGTTGAAACGTAGGTAAAGATTTCTTTATCCATTGCAACTGGTCGGCTGTTTATAATTTTATGAAGCTAATTTTCCTGGTTAGGGTAAAGGAAGCATAGTCCTAAATTGCACCACTTAACTAGATGCACAATACTTAAGTAACTGATTTAAGTAACAAAACTTGGCACCTGTGGTAATTGTGGAAGGAATACTTAAGTATATTTTGTAATTGAATATTTAGTAATTAGACTTGATAACTAAACATAATATTATGCAGCCAAAGGCACGATTAATACACGTGGTAGCGAGAGTTGTATAAGTAAAAACACAGAAAAATAAAACTGTTTTGCAAACTTAAGGACGAGATAGATAAGTAACTTAACATGATAAATGTTCAATAAGGAAAGCAAATAATTTTTGCTGAAAACAAGTTGGCCTTATTCAGGACTCCAACACACCATATTTTTCCCCACTCTTTTGGCTAAAAAACCCCGCTTTCAACATAATCTTTCTTTAATGTGACGGCCTTACGTTACATTACTGGGAGGGCTTGTATGGCCGCATTGTACCGCTGTACTGGTCGATGTAGAAGTCATCGTCCTGTTGCATCAATAACGTTCCCACCATCTATGTGATGTTTTCTGCTGGCTGCATACAGCAATCGGAAGGTGCCAGATACGAGTTGTGTGTTAGAAGAAGAAGGAGAGTCCAGTGAAGTCTTGTGTGCTCCTCACTGGTGCGCAGACTTGTGTGAGGCCTTGAGTTCCCATAGAGACGGAGAAGTTCGTTTGCCGAATGAGAGTATCCGATCGTTCCAAAATTGCTGTGTGTGGCCGGCCAGCAAGCGGAAGAAAGGACAGGATTACGTGACGTTGTTGCTATGATGACAGACGCCTCGACCAACGAATCACCGTGCATTTGTTCGCTGCTGGGTCTCCGTAGACATGCTGCAAGCGCCTATGCCTCTCTGCGACGCTCTGTTTTTCCGCCAAAGGAACGTCAAACACAGCTCTCTAACTGGTCTGTATCTCCGTTACAGGCTCAATTTTGCACGTTACCTACAGTGCCGCCGCCACCTATAGGAAATTCATGAAACTCTAGGAGCTGAAGCTGGAATATTACGCGGAGTCCCACAACAAAATATGTATATTTCACCCGAAAATGGCTGAGAAAAAAATGTGTTACATTGCTTATTGAAGCCTCTCGTACTAGGCGGAAAAACTGAGAGTCCATGTATGTAGACATCGTTGTCTGTGGAGCGCAGCGATCTGGTGCTATACTTTGATTAAAACAATATTTGAGGTCTCCAGAATGAGATTTTCACTCTGCAACGGAGTGTGCGCTGATATCAAACTCCCTGGCGAGTAAAACTGTGTGCCGGACCGAGACTCGAAATCGGGACCTTTGCCTTTCGCAGGAGAGCTTCTGTGAAGCTTGGAAAGTAGGAGACGAGGTACTGGCGGAAGTAAACCTGTGAGGACGGCGCGTGAGTCGTGCTTGGATAGCTCAGTTGGTAGAGCACTTGCCCGCGAAAGGCAATGGTCCCGAGTTCGAGTCCTAGTCCGGCACACAGTTTTAATCTGCCAGGGAGTTTAATATTCGAGGTCGTACGAACATTAGTATGTTATGACCTGCTTCTGCTTATGTTGAAGCCATTCCCAGATTTTTTGGGCCTCCTGTGGCTCGTGCTGGCGGCTCCTCGGCTTTTCACGTGATCGTACACTCGCAGTGTTATAGCGATCTCGACCGTTGTTTTAACCAACATAAATGACACGTCAGGGGTATGCTGCCAGAGGTCTCGCAGTCGTGCAAAGAAAGTTGAACGTCACATGGCGTGCCCCACCGTAGTTTCACTACTGCACCGAATGCCATTGTCCTGCAACTCACGAGGCAGCTGAAGAAGCTGGCAAAGACAATGTGTGTGTGTGTGTGTGTGTGTGTGCGAGTGTGTGTGGCAGTAGCCAGCGAGCACTTACGCTGCGTTGTTGTGGTATTCTTGGTTACAACGTGGCACGGAGACAACATCGGGGTAACTCCACAAGCGAAACTAGAAGAAGGGCGAAGTCTGATGCGTGTAGAACGATGAGTGTAGCCCAGGGGTTCACGCGCTGGGGAGCGTTCCAAACTAGAGGCCCTGCTGCCCGAAGGAGGGGGTGATGGTCGACTACAGTCAACTTCAGCAGCAGGCGATCACAACATTGTGCAACAGGGAAGAAGGGACCCACGTTAGTGGGTGCAATTGAAATCATGCTTAACAGGACTGCAAGGCACGCAGTCCCACACTCCACAGTGACGGCAATGGTCTCATTGTCCGACGACCAGTACGTCGTGCTCCGTTGACAGCGCACATTCTCGGCACCGTTTGCGATGGTGTCTAGAGCATAGAGACTGGACTAGTGAGGGGTGGACGAGAGCTGAGTCAGTTTGTGTGGTGATTCTGGACGTACTATCACGTGGCGAGTTGTGGGAACACGGATCGCAACCAGGAGTATTGTCGAACATGAGATTTTTGTGGTTCAGGAGTTACAATGTAGAGAGACATAATGTTGCATGGGCCGACTGACTTGCAGATTTTTTAACACTCAGTGGTCTGATATTGTAAAATTAACCAATTTCCGTCTTTCCACAGCTGTATTGGGTCGTGATTTCATTTTTAAGAGCGCAGCAGCACTGAATGGCGCGGATGGAGTTCTCGGAATGAAAGGATATTAGGAAATGGGCTGGCCTGCCCGTTCCCAGAATTCAGTCCCAACGATCACATTGGGATGTGTTGGGGAGATGTATTTCAGCACGTTTACATGCCACAATGACCATCAAGCAGTAGTCAACGGTACTGGTGGAGGAATGGAACACCCTACAACAAACATTCCCTGGTAACATCGTGGCCAGCATGGTAGCACGTTGTAGAGCATGCATTACTATTCGTGGTGACCAAACACACTACTAGGAAGACTGTAACGATTGTAATGTTCAGGGAACCGTTATATAGGGTATTTCACGAAGGACTTAACAACTTTAAAAATTAAGTTAAATTTCCAGAATGAGATTTTCAGCCGCGCGGGATTAGCCGAGCGGTCTAAGGCGCTGCGGTCATGGACTGTGCGGCTGGACCCGGTGGAGGTTCGAGTCGTGCCTCGGCCATGGGTGTGTGTGTTTGTTCTTAGGATAATTTAGGTTAAGTAGTGTGTAAGCTTATGGAGTGATGACCTTAGCAGCTAAGACTTCACACACATTTTTTGTTGCTGAGATTTCCCCTCTGCAGAGGTGTGTGCGCAGATATGAATCTTCCTGGTAGATCAAAACTACCTCTACCATGGTAGAGCACTTTCCCACGAAAGGCAAAGGTCCCGAATTCGAGTCTCGGTCCGGCACACAGTTTTAATCTGCCAGGAAGTTTCATATCAGTGCACACTCCACTGCAGAGTGAAAATCTCATTCTGGAAACATCCCCCAGGCTGTGGCTAAGACATGTCTCGCTATATCCTTTCTTTCAGGATTGCTAGTTCTGCAAGGTTCGCAGGAGAGCTTCTGTAAAGTTTGGACGGTAGGAGACGAGGTACTGGCGGAAGTAAAACTGTGAGGTAGGGGCGTGAGTTGTGGTTGGGTAGCTCAGTTGGTAGAGCACTTGCCCGCGAAAGGCAAAGGTCCCGAGTTCGAGTCTCGGTCTGGCACACAGTTTTAAACTGCCAGGAAGTTTCAATATAAATTTATTAAAATGAGATCGCAAGATAAAGCACCTTTCAAGATAAAGTCTGAACTATAACCCGAAAAGAATAGGAGACTTAAGTCGACCAAGGTTGCGCTATGATTGAAAAACGAAGACGACAACGGCAGTGAAATATATGTAGTAATGTTAGCTGTTATCTGTCGGCATGGAGAAACTAGAGAAAGTTTTATGTGAATTTTATAGTTTTCCCTGCGAATTGACTGTTCAAACAAATTTCGGGATTGCAGACGGACGTCGACGAATACCTCGCACGATATTTCAGCTGGGCACCTGCCAGTCATCTTCAGCTGAGCCGTCGCAGTATGCAGTGCCGAGTTGAAATATCGTGCGAGGTATTCGTCGACGTCCGTCTGCAATCCCGAAATTTGTTTGAATAGAGAAAGTTTATTTACGTATTTTGGTCACCCGTCTCCTCGAAGGATCAAATAGATCTCGTCTGATAAAATTCTTAGTTGTGGGAAATGGAAAAGTAGACTGGTCATCATCTCCACCTATCTGCTATGTGTAGATTCCTATAGCCAATTTAACTGTACAAATACGTGAACAGAGTTTAGCCGTCTGAATCAAACAAATCCTTCTGCCCCTCATAACGTTGACTATAGAACACCGTTCCGCTGACGTAGTACACCGCTGAATTAAGTCACTCTAAAACCGCTGCCTCCGTAAGAAAAACGAAAATTTCATTGATATTATAACCAAAAGAGTATGAGATCGATAGCTTCTCACACACATTATTTGATGGATAACTTCTCAGCCGGCCGTTGTGGCCTAGCGGTTGTAGGCGCTACACTCTGGAACCGCGCGACCGCAACGGTCGCAGGTTCGAATACTGCCTCGGGCATGGATGTGTGTGATGTCCTTAGGTTAGTTAGGTTTAAGTAGTTCTACGATCTAGGGGACTGATGACCTCAGCAGTTAAGTCCCATAGTGCTCAGAGCCATTTGAATGATTTTTTTGATAACTTCTCATATTGGCCACCTCGACGCTACTCCTTGCTGACAATTAATTAGACAAATAGTGCAAATATATTTCGTTATAACTCACCTTCTAATGATAACTGCATCTGCAGATAATAGTTCACGAAGTCCGATGCCTCTCTTTTTCTCTCTTTGGCGGCTGGGGTCGCCCCTAATACAAGTTCGCCGACTGCCTTCATAACAACTTTACGAACTTGTTGGAACCGCACCGAAGTCAATGCTACCTTCTCCTTCGAGACGCCCGAAGACACTGCCTCCTCCCCCTTGAGACTGGAGTCTCGTGTTCTTAGCAGTTTATCCACAGTTGTCGCAGCTGTCACTATAAAGACACTGCTACTGCTGCTACGACGTTTTGCATTGTTTAGCATGTCACTCGTAGTAGTAACAACACATTCAAATTAAAAGCATAGCAGTTTTAAATTCTGCGTCAGTCATAATATATTAACTAAAGTAACTATGCAATATTTATTATTTCATGCCTCAATCTGTAACATTATAAGCTTGATTATTCGCGACCATAATGGCTATGTTTGTGAAACATGACTGTGTGGGATAATTTATGATAGGATGCAGATAGATTTGCATCGCTGATGCTAACCTATCTGTATCCTATACAGGCTGTGATATCATAAATAGTCAACCACAAGGAAGAAAACCAACGATTTCTAGCTATCCACTGCCCCCCTCCTCCCCCCCCCCCCAAATGCCACACCAGCAGCTACAGTAACAAACAATGGACAAAGAGATCTAGATTAATCTAGTTTGAGACTGTTTATTTTTAATTAACATTTATCTGTATGTATGTATCTATGTATGTGTAAACGCCTGAAGATGAACAGAACATGCTCGAAACGCATTGTATTTCGTTAGATTAAACATAAAATAAGAAAGTGACTGGTAGCAGAAATTATAAAAATATAATTATAAGATTGATTTACTGTCCGTCTGTCTGTCTGTCTGCGCGACTGTCAAGAACCTATTTTCTCAGGAACAGGTAGACATATGACGTCCACATTTGTGTCACATATTAACGACTAGGGTACCTTGCAGGTCCTTAATTTTTAAGCGTAATTCACTTCAGTGAAACGATACCGCCCTTTATGCCACATACACTACTGGCAATTAAAACTGCTACATCACGAAGGTGACGTGCTACAGACGCGAAATTTAACTGATGGGAAGAAGATGCAGTGA
Source organism: Schistocerca cancellata (assembly GCF_023864275.1). Taxonomy (NCBI): domain Eukaryota; kingdom Metazoa; phylum Arthropoda; class Insecta; order Orthoptera; family Acrididae; genus Schistocerca; species Schistocerca cancellata. Next base: position 687,964,174 of record NC_064630.1, on the reverse strand, counting down.
TATGCAAATGATTAGCTTTTCACAGCATTCACACGAGGTTGGCGCCGGTGGCGACATCTACAACGTGCTCACACGAGGAAAGTTTCCAATCGATTTCTCATACACAAACAGCAGTTGACCGGCGGAGAAATGCGTACCATCAAGTATCCGAGTTTGATAAAGGTCGGATTGAAGCCTATCGCGATTGCGGTTAATCTTATCGCTACATTGCTGCTCGCGTTGGTCGTGATCCAATGACTGTTAGCAGAATATGAATCGGTGGGTTCAGGATGGTAATACGGAACGCCGTGCTGGATCCCAACGGCCTCGTATCACTAGCAGTCGAGATGACAGGCATCTTATCCGCATGGTTGAAACGGATCGTGCAGCCACGTCTCGATCCCTGAGTCAATAGAAGGGGACGTTTGCAAGACAACAACCATATGCACGAAAAGTTCGACGACGTTTGCAGCACCATGGACTATCAGCTCGGAGACCATGGCTGCGGTTACCCTTCACGCTGCATCACACACAGGAGCGCCTGTGAAGGTGTACTCAACTACGAACATGGTTGCACGAATGGCAAAACGTCATTTTTTCGTATGAATCCAGGTTCTGTTTACAGCATCACGATGTTCGCATCCGTGTTCGGCGACATCGCGGTGAACGCACATTGGAAGCGTGTATTCGTCATCGCCATACTGGCGTATCACCCGGCGTGATGGTACGGGGTGCCATTGGTTACACGTCTCGGTCACCTCTTGTTCGCATTGACGGCACTTTGAACAGTGGACGTTACATTTCAGATGTGTTACGACCCGTGGCTCTACCCTTCGTTCGATTTCTGCGAAACCCTATATTTCAGCAGGATATCGCACTACCGCATGTCCGGTCTTCCTTGTTACTGAATATGTTCGACTGCTGCCCTAGCCAGCACATTCTCCAGATCTCTCACCAACTGAAAAGTTCTGGTAAATGGTGGCCGAGCAACTGGCTTGTCACAATACGCCAGTCACTACTCGTGATGAACTGTGGTATCGTGTTGAAGCTGCATGGGCAGCTGTACATGTACACGCCATCAAGCTCTGTTTGAATCAATGCCCATGCTTATCAAGGCCGTTATTACGGCCAGAGGTGGTTGTTCTGGGTACTGATTTCTCAGGATCTATGCACACAAATTGCATGAAAATGTAATCACATGTCAGTTCTAGTATAACACTGGTCAACACTCATTTTCTTGCCAAGGATATTTGAGTGGCTTTAGGATGGGTTAGTGGTGCTGAGGACGAATATAGCAACCATTTATGCAGTTTGGCTCTAGTTTTTGAGATAATGCATGATTTATTCAAAAAATTAGAAAAAATTGCTAATACTGAACTCGAGCGCTACAAACTACAATGAAAAAAGAAAATAATCTTTATAAATAGCTTCCATGAAAACCTGATAGGCATTTGTCCACGTATAAAACATAATTGAAAAGTTTCTCTATAAGTATATCATTTTCCGTCCATGACGATCCGCTTCCTGCACGCTTTCCTTTTATAGGTCTCTTCAGAACAGTCACGTTGCAGATTCCAGCAATAATCTGCCATCATATGCCTGTCCCATCTTCCTTTATATCTTTCCTCTATTCCTTTCATATCTTAATGGAACCGCTCTCCTTGTTCCTCACTGAAATCACCTAGATTACGAGGAAATCGATCCAAGTGGCTGTGAAGGAAGTGCAATTTTATGCTCATGTTAGCTCCTAAGTTTTGAAAGTTAGTGAGCATGTTTTTGACCAGTTCCTCGTAATTGGGAGCTTTATGATTGCCCAAAAAACATTTTACAACAGCGACAAAACTGTTCCAGGCCGATGCTTCAGTGACAGTCATGACACCTGTAAAATTGGTATCGTTGATGAGCCTGCGAATTTGAGGACCATCAAATATTCCTGCCTTAAGTTCTTCACTACTGAGTCCAGGGAACGTATTGCAGATGTATGTGAAGCAATTACTATTTCTGTCTAAAGCTTTGGTGAATTGCTTCATTAGTCCTAACTTAATATGTAATGGTGGAAGAACAATCTTGTCCCTACTAACCAGAGGGTCATTAATGATGTTTGCTTCACCAACAGCCATATGTTCCCTTGGAGGCCATGTTTTCTGCTTCCAATGTTCGTGCTTTGCCCTACTATCCCACATGCAGATAAAACATGGGTGCTTTGTGTATCCACTTTGTTGTCCAAGCAAGAAGTTCACCATTTTCAAATCAACACAGATCAACCACTGGTGCTGCATGTACTGAATTTTCTGCAGAACCATCTTGATGTTAGCATATGCTTTACAAAGTTTTGTTGAGTGGCCAATTGGAATAGATGCGTAACGATTGCCATTGTGTAGGAGAACACATTTTTAACTTCTAGTGGAACTGTCTATGAAGAGACGCCAGTCCTCTGGTCTATATTCCGGCAGCCCCAATTCAAGTAAAAGTCCAGGTATATTGCTGCAATACACTATAACCTCTTCTTGGTTGAAGTATGGAAGAAGGTTCTCTCGTCTGGTAAGCTGTTATTTTAACACTTGGATGAAGACAGTTCTTTTCCTTAAGCCTGGATGCTAAGAGTTCTGATGCTTGCTTTGAAAGATTGAGTTCTCGTATCAAGTCACTGAGCTCCTTCTGGTCGAACTGCTGGGGTTGTGTCTCACGTCCTTCGTATTCCGAACCACTACATGTACATTCCTCGCCGTGCACCTCGTCATCTGATGATGTTAGCGTGGGTAATGTTGTGAAGGTTGGTACAGGAACATCGTTGCTGTGCACCACCGGTCTTCTTGCTGACTCCAAATTGGGATATTCCCACTTTGGTTTTTTGAACCTATTAAAACCTTTCACATTAACAATGCAAAAATAGCAATCATCTGTATGGTTCTTCTGCTCTCGCCATACCATAGGCACTCCGAAGTTTAAGCTTTTCCTTTTTCGTTTTGTCCACTGCCGTAAGCACTCCACACAGCATTTACAAACTTTATGGGGTGCCCACGCCTTGTCTTGATCTCCAAGTTTAATTCCGAAATATGCCAGATACGCTTCCTTCACAAAAGGAGTGATATTCTTCCTGTTCTTTTGAAGAACGTATTAACCACAAATGTAGCAGAACTCATCTGGATGGTTCACGCAAAGACGGCGTGAAGAACTCATGTTTTCCTAAAACAAAATTGCACAAATACTACATATTATGCAGAACTTTCTTGTATTTGCATGTCAATCACATCCAACATACATCATTAACTGTTTTGTGTGAAATGAATACTCACCTCTTATTTGCTACGTCACGATGAAAAGGTTCTATCTCCTTGAAGCTGCACTGCACATGTGTGTGACTTTCGACCATCGCCATTTTTCTTGTTTACACTGAACGCTACCTATCGGCTGTTGCGGGGATTACCTCGGCCAACAAATGAATGTCGAGTACCGCCGAATTCAAATCTGCACAACCCTCAATATCTGCATTTCTTCTTAATGTAGCAATTTTAGTGGCCAGTAGTGTATTTTGTCACTCGAAAACTCACTCTTCAGAATTACAGGGCACTCGCAGTTGATGTAGGATCATGAAATTTGGCAATAAGTAAGGTTTCACTTACAAGAATTGGAAAAATCCGAACGCTGAGAATTTATAATTAAGTCACACGGAAAAAATTTTTTGTCTTTGTTTTATTCGTCTGCTAAGGCCCTTTTACTATGGAACATTTAGGCGCATCGAGATCAAATGTGTGTCACATACAAAGGTCTATGATCCCTTGACCGTGTAAAGATTGTAAGCTTCGAAGTCATTGCAGTCGAAAGATTCGGTCATTTACGTCACATATTTCGAAACTCGCATTGTCACTCATTAAAACTTACAGGACATTTCCCGTTGACGTAGAAACATGAAATTCGTCAAAAAGCAAGTTTCGCAGTATAAATCAAGTAAAAAATGTTGAAAATTATACTCATATAACATAAAAAATATCTTTTGCCATTTGTACATACATTGTGTGAAACATCCGTCAGAAACATAATAGACGTATATTACTGCATGCAAACATAAAATGTAAGCTGTAGTAATGTTTTATTAAGTAAATAAAAATGTTTTATCAAATCTTATTTCTATACATATACAAACTGAAGTCGCCTGCTCGCTTCTTTTTGTATGTCCGTGTTAGTCTGAGGAACTACTGCAGAACTTTTGATACGATCTCGGAATTCACGGGACCAATACCATCGATAACAGACAAAAATTGTTGACATTCTCGATTCTCAGGATTGGTGAACTAGAGAGCAGAGACTCGCTATTCCGACCCCGCTTTTTAGAAAATCCGCCTATTCCGAAGAGAGACCAGGAAAAAACAGATTATTTAATTTAAGAACAGGAGAAATTAAAAAACTCTCGTGAAAGAAATGTACATTTATAATTATACAAACAAGGTATATGGAAACATACATAGAGCCAAAGCTTGATTAAAAAGGCTGAAACTACACTCTAATGAAAGCTGGTTATTTATGGTACAGTAGATACAGTACATGTCGATTCCATTCATAGAGTACCGTAGAATCATTTATAATCACTGCTAAACACAAAAATATCCAATTTACACACACTTAAGAAGCAAAGTCAGTCATTTATTTCTTATAAAGAGCACTGAACTGACTTGAGGGTGCAATGTCCCGGTAACGCTGCATGAAAATAACGTTATTTGGTGTTGATGAACAGTGCTGATCGACGTAACGTAAGGCGACGTCAAGAGCATTTGCCGCGTCTGTTTGTGATGTGAGCTCAGTTTGAGGGTTCACCTACTCCTCTCATTCCTCCGAGTCGATCTGAACTGATGAGCCATGCTCCATTGTTATGATGTCTTCGTCTCCGTAGTCGCGGTGGCTATTCTCGTCAACAGCACTCCACTCGTCAATACAACTTTCTTCCAGCCAGAGATTTGCTTGACTAGTCGAAGAGGGTCCCAGTCTTTGACGGGTGTGAAAGTTGTTCCAACAGAGTCCAATGTAGGCCGGACATTTTACCATTATTTTTGTAATGCACCTTTACACCAAACTTGAACCAATCAGTAAATGACATCGTTTATTGTAATTTTCTAAAATTCTTAAAAGATTGTGATTTCGTTTTCACCCTCTTCAAGTAAGGTGCGAAGGAGCATTTTTCTGTATTTTTGTTTAATAGCCTGCACCACACCCTGGTACATTAGCTGAAGAATTGAAGTTACATTTGGTGGCAGAAACACTGCTTTTATGTCTTCACAAACAAGTTTCATTTGTTCTCCGTAGGCCGATGTATTGACTATAAACAGCAGAGTTCTGTTGTGGAATCCAGTTTCTCTACTGAACGCAGTCAGTTTAGGGAGAAATTGGTGCTCGACCATTCCTTGAACAAATCACGCTGCATCCAAGCACGTTTTTGTGTCTTATAATACGCAGAAAGTGAGGTGATGTTAATGTTTCCGAACACTCGTGGTTTCGCCGTTTTACCTTTTACCATCAACCGAGGCGATGCTGCAAGTTAAGACAGTTTGACATTGTTCGTCCATTTTAAATCCTGGGGCAAATTTTTCTTCTTGTGAAGCAAGAATTTTGCTACGCAAAGCCTTAAAATTCAGTGCGGTTTCATCGGTCTTGTAAACATGCTGCTGTGTGCAGTTTTGAGAAGAAACCCTGACAGCTTCTCTCCAGCAATCGTGAGTTTTCTAATTGAGTACATTTTCTTCCAACGATCCAAAAAACCAACAGCTAATGGAATATGATGGGTCACCATCCATAAACTCGTTCTGTTGAAGGGCCTTTTCTTGTGTCAAAGGACCAGAAATTTTGATTCTTTTCTGTCTTTTTTAAACGAACCAAATAGTCAAATTTTTCATATGAAGACATAGTCGCTATTTTGGCGCTTCTCAATAGTTGTTTTTCACTTGAAACAGAACAAAATTGCTCAATTTTAACGCGACTTTATTCCAGTCACTAATTGTTACTTTTCCTACTTAATATTAGGGTGACTATTTGTATGGAACCCTTAGTGCGCGGTTCCTGTTCGCACTGAGCCAATTACTTTTTTTCAGTAATAAATACTGACCTATAGGTGTTTGAGTTACACAACATTATAAAATATGTAAGCAGAAAATTGAACATTCCCCACACCAACATCGTGAATTATAGTGCATTGTAAGCGCGAGCTGTGCAGTTATAATTATACATACGGACATCTCATGGTAAATGAATTTGGTACCACGGTTTCCAAAACTCACCTGTTTGATGAGAAAGGCCTAGCACAGCCAAATATGCTAACATAAATGGAGAGCTTTACACATTTACGCATGATTCCGATACTTATAAAAAAACTCTGGAATGCTGATGACATTAAATGTATTAAGTGATTAAATTTTCACTCCACTGGAAACAAAGTTTTCATTTCAATATCAGTTTGAGGTGATCACCACGGGGAGGAATGTGTCTTACATTGGTTTTGCCGTGCATGCAGGCGAGAGCTTCTTACTTACCATGTCTGTTTGAGAAGTCTGCTGGGTGGAGCCTGGAATGAAACTATACGCACTCTCACCCCATCTCAGACATGTTGTATGAATGATTAGTCGGAGGACGAGGTAGGCCCCTCGAAAATCCATAGACTCCTCTAGGTTTTTTGGTGTCTTGAATTATACTTTCTGGAATATGCCATTTGACACGCTTCTCATGAAAGGTATGACAACAGTGTTTGTCATTCTTGTCACTCGCTGGCGAGTATTCAGCCACCCTTCATTAATTAGTACAAGGTGACCTGGGTTTTGAATAAATTGTAGGTCTGGCTGGCGTTGCAAAAATCAGGGTACTCTCCACATTAACGAATGAGGAAACTTATGACTACTAAATATGACACAAATCACAATTACTTTAGTTTATTCCGAGAAAACTATTCACAAACCAGCTGATATACAGAGGCAACATTAATATAATTAAACCTTGGCATATCTCATATGGGAAATGGGGAGAAGATAGTATTAACCACAATACTAATAATCAAAATCCTAGTAATCAAACAAGTGAATTAATTGTGATCACGAAGTGACAAGTGATTGTCCCGATCATCAACGATAGGGTTCCTTACAGTTACGAAATTTTCATTTCCTAAAACGAAGCTCAGTCTGGTTTCGGTACCTGTGTCCCATCATAGATTAATCTGCAAAGTTATAAATAAGTAATGATGTCAGTCCAGATCGTAAACATGAAAAAAAGCTAAATAAAACTTATACTAAGAATCGTAAGAAAGAATCCGGTGTACATATATAAACTGTGAGTTCGTAAAAGGCTTATAACATAGTTTAAATTATGTCAAAATAGGGCATCGCTGGTGCACGGCATAAAACGGGAGGCCCTCTCAATTCCTGCACCTGCTGAAAAGCCTCTCGCAGAACAGGACCTACATAAAAAGAAAAAGGTCCTCAAATGAAAAAAAAGGCGGAACCACCGTAAATAAAATCGAATTATAAACTATTGCAAATCCAATGTCCCATATACCCCAAATCTAACAAAAGTGTTGGGCGTTCCAAACACGGAGAGGCACATAGGTGGTCTTTCAGACACTGAAACGAACAAAAAAGGGGATATACAGCCTGTGCACTAACAGGAATGTGTCAACACACATTATGTGACCAGAGAGTAAAAGGTTGCGACTTGCCAGTGCTACATTTACACCCATGTGGTCCGTGGTAGGCAAACGCCAAAGATGAAATGCTAGCGGGTGAGTCGTATAGCCGCAATATAAGCACGTTCACTGCTCGAACCGACTCAAGGTCAGATTCTGAGATATTATTACGGTCGTCGTCATGTCCGAGAACTCAAAGACTACCATCAATTGCAGTGAAAGCTAACTTGACTCATATATGTACCAGAGAGGCAATAATATTATAGTTTATGATGTATGCCCTAACCTTCCGCAACCCAAAGAATGGGGCCAAAAACCTACACCAATGAACCAAAATATTATGACCACCCTCTTAACAGCTTGTTTGTCCGTCTTTGGAACGGAATGCATCACTGTTTCTACTTATCAGGGATCAGACAATTTGTTGATAGGTTTGTGGACGTGTGTGGCATTAGATGTCTACGCGCAAGTCATGTAATTCCCGTAAATGGGCCACTGATATGCGAACGCGGTGATGGCGGCCTTTAGGGTTTTGCTCAATTTTATGTGTCTCTGAGTGATCTACTGTGGGCTCGCGAATTAATTTCTCAACATAATTTTCTGAGGAATAATTAAGAACTATTTCCGATGACATTCTATCCCTCGTTCTCTAGGTGGCTTCTCACAATGTTCAGCGGGAACCGATCAAAATGAAGGAAATATCTGCTTGTCTGAATACGTAACCTGAAGCGATACCGACCGACACTGACAAAGGTCTACTGACAGGAAATAAATCCGTTTTGATCTTCAAACGAGACCAGTGACCTTAATATATAGACGAATTGAAGAAATCACAAAACCGCGAATTCGACAATCTACTGACGAGGTATTAGAATGTAGTAACGCCTGTGCTCTATGGACGGGTGGCCTTAATACACTGCTTCGGCGATTTTTCTAGTGGCAGTTTGTCGTTAGAAAGATGTATTTGTTTGCGATGCACACTGTAACGCAAAACGTTAGCTTTTTATGAAACAATACATACAATTAAGGAAGTCCGCTATTTATCTGCGCTTCAACGATGAAACATAACTGATGACCGATGATTTTAGATGTTACAAGAAAGTATCTAGCACTGCAACCCAATTTCTCCACACCATAAAAATATCGATCACCTACGTAAAAAAGAACTAAAAACAAAACACACGAGATTCAGTAGCGTTGATTATGAGCTTGATACTAGGAGTCTTCGATACAAAGATTAGTAAACGTGGAAGGCATAAAACGAAAAATTAATTCGAAGTGTTTTGAGGAGATGCTTGGGACCCTGTCCCAGTTTAGCTAGTTTACCATGAATCCAGTTGAAGCTCACGATCGTAATGATAAATTATCTCGAAAGTCAGTAATAAACTACTCAAAAAATAAAATAAAATTTCCATCACTTTCTAATCTGCGAATGCGAATGTATAAGCTTCAAGGAGTATAGTGAATAAAAAAAAGTGGTTTATTAGGAAACTCAAAATATAATTTCAGTGCTAAATCAAAACGAAAAATAAGCAAAATATATGCAGTCCTCAGGAAACTCCTCATATCTATGTATCTTTCAAACCAAAATCTGCTGCAGAGAAACTTTCAGCCCTCTGTAGCTCCACAAGATAATCGAGATATTGTATTGTTACTAAAGCTTGTCCCACTTAACTGTGGTCCTCCTCAGGGTCACACAGTGTGCGAGGAGGGTTCCAGGTGTGCTCACTCATTTCACTTTAGAAAATACCGGAGATCACTACATTCGATTCTTTCCCACCTCCCGAAGGAGAATGTTCATGAGGTGGACGTAGTGTGCTCGACAACATTTGTATTGGAAGAAAAATTTATAGCTGAAATTTTTACGGCTGGACAATATAGACTATTATTAGCGTCAATGAGGAATCCTGACAGCCCCATTTCTTCAAGCACTACGAAAGCAAGAAGATTAATAGACTGGATTGTTCTGTCCCGCACTGGACAGCCCTCAAATTACCCTTGATAGCAGGGAGAGGCTTCCGACATTCTTGGTGCAAAACATGACTGGTCCATCAGTCTGAAGGCTGCGTTGCTAACAGTGGCACGGGACGCTAGCCGCGTTGGCGACTGCCACCGTGGAGCGGGAAAAACGTGCTGTTGTTCGTAATGGACACCTAGAGACCACACCGATGGTTGCATACAGTCTTGAAGATTAGTACGTTCACATTCCCAGCTAAGCAGGTAATGGAAGTTTCATTTTATATTTTAGCAGCTTATTACTGCATAGCGCTGCCACTTGCTGCAGTAAAGCCAGTGGGCAGCTCTCGTTCTGCTTGGGGTATCAAAAAGCTATAATTTGTATGTAACTGTCATCATTAAATAGTGATGCGCGCGGTTGTCCACTACGAACTAGATCTTCGGTAGTAAGTGTTCCAAGATAGCAACTGAATGTTGGAAATACGTCGCTGTGGAATAAGTCAATATAGCAGGGCAGTTCCCATTACTGACAATCCCTCATATCGTAAAGTGATATTGTCGCGTAGACTTGGCTTGAAATATTCGATGCTTGCTGACAGACGCAATACCGTAAACAACGCCTGCTGTTCCGGCGTTCCTTCTGAACTGCACTGATGTTGTAGGTTTACTATCGCCACCAGTAAATAGGAAGCTGTTCACAGAGGTATTCTGTTTCGGAAAGAGAGCTTAGGAAGAGATTTCCGAAAAATAACTCAAACTAACCAAGTCATAAGAGTGATGCAAACGTTTATCAGTTGGGTGGAAAATAAAGTTCCTGAGTCGACTCATGACGTCATCCAAACTTCGGACAAGATATTCAGTTATGCGTAGCAAAAATAGCAATTGATATTGACCGGTAATTGCTGTGTATTTTATCTGAGATTCTCTACTAGCAAACGTCAGATTCAGCGCTGAATTTCTTCTTGTTTTTGAATCGTCAGTCGTCTGACTAGTCTGATGCTGCAAGCCACAAATTCTTCTGTGCCAACCTTTTCATCTCAGAGTAGCAATTGCAACCCACGTCCTCAATCATTTGCTGGATGTATTCAAATCTCTGTCTGCCTCTACAGTTTTTGCCCTCTACAGTTCTTCTGTCATGAAAGTTACTTCCATATGTCTTAACAGCTGTCCTGTCATCCTGTCTCTTCTTGTCACTGTTTTCCATATATTCTTTTCCTCTTTGATTATGGCCAGAACCTCCTCATTCTTTACCTTATCAGCCCATGTAATTTTCAACAGTCGTCTGTAGCACCACATCTCAACTGCATTGATTGTCTTCTGTTACTGTTTTTCAACAGTCCATGTTTTACTATCATATAACGCTGTGCTCCAAAAGTACATTCTAATATATTTCTTCCTCAAATTAAGACCTATGTTTGGTACCAGTAGTCTTCTCTTGGCCAGGAATGCCCTTTGTTAAGGTGATTTGCTCCTTGCTTCGTCCGCCATTGGTTATTTTGCTGCATATGTAGCAGAATTCCTTAACTTCATCTACTTCGTGACCATCAATCTTGATGTTAAGTTTCTCGCTGTTCTCATTTCTATTACTTCTCATTACTTTCGTGTTTCTTCTATTTACTCTCAATCCATATTCTGTGTTCAATAGACAGTTTATTTCATTCAGGGTAGCAACGTCATCGGCGAATCTTATAATTGATATCTTTTCACCTCGAATTTTAGTTCCACTTTAGAACCTTTCTTTTACGTCCGTATTCGCGCCTTCGATGTATAGATTGAACAGTAGCGGCGAAAGTCTGCATCTCTGTCTTACATCACTTTTAACCCGAGTAGTTCGGATACCACCACTAACACGATACAGTGGTGTCTGTGTTGTTAAGAAGAAATATGCAATGTCCGTTCGACATTCGCTTATGTAGCTGATGGTTATTACAATTCGCAACTTCGAATACACTTCAAGTGTTTCATAACGGCTTTAGTCGCCGCAGTGACTGTACGGGAATTACATAATTTGTGTACGAGTACAGGCTGTAGCGCAGAAACGACGACATATGGAAGTCCGAGTGTGGTCCTGGGTTGTGGTTGGATAGCCAAGGCGGTTAAGGCAACCACTCTCGTAAGCAGGAAATCATTGTTCAAGTCCCGGTGTGGCACAAATTTTCATTGGCGTAATTCATTATACGGCTGATGTCTCTTCGTATTGACAATAGTGAATGCATTTCACGTAGTCCACTATTAATACATAAAAATGAGTAAATACGTTTGATTGACAGCAAATTTACTGTGCAAATTTAGCACCACTTATCAACCGAGGTGAATTAATTCTGCTTCCTTTGATACAAAATAACGCATTCATTACGATCTACAAAAGTTAAGAGTAAACTAGCTCAAACAAGGACAGTACTTTTCGCCGTAAGGCGCTTTCTATTATCAAAAATAGTTCTGAATTTTAGATGGAAAAATCTTAATATTTACATCTGTAGTTCATATTTATGCGGCGGACTAATAGACAACATTACAGGCACATATCCTGTACCATCACATGTAAGTTCACAGTTACACAAACAGAAGTTATTGACCAAAAATAGACTCCAGTCATAGTCCGGAGTCAAAGGCAATGAATTCAACCAACAGAGTCCGGTGATGCTTGTAAAATGTCGGGATTACTTCGATATGCAAAGAGCTAGATTTACTTTCTTATTCCTTTTGTGTCACGACTATGGGAATGTCACATAACTGGTCTACATTCTGCTCACTCTGTCGAATCGGGAATTGGGGTACCAGGGGCAAACAAACAAATATAGCGGTATGACGCAAGCGCAACGCTCGTATTGGCCATATTGACAGGCGTTCACACAAACAAAGTGGCAGGCAACCCATTTGGTTGCGTGGCTGTGACTAGCCGTTTACTACACAGCTCTAGATCAGTGTGGCCTGGCACTGATTAATGTGCAACACAGTACCTTATAAAATAATTTAGATTGTGGTTCGCTGAGTCTAATGGATTATCGCTCCAGAGGTAAAAATGTTTAACGGCAGATATTTTCTGCCACCTAGAATGCTGCACATCTTTCAGTGTTATGAACATCATATGTTCTCAAAGGACCGTATTGGAAACGTACGAAAATTAATACACAAGCTGCATTCACAACATGAAATTACTGTTTCATGTACTCTAGTTTCTTGTTTTCTTTACCTCACTATCGGAATATTGTCTTTTGAAATATTTTTCGTCGTAGAGATACCTTTTCTCCATATTTGTTAGTAAGGTTGGGTACACTATATGATACGAAATCTGTAAGAAAATTGTGGAAAATGAAAATAAGTAATATGGGCAGAAGTACACTTGCTTTAAGTCATTGTTAAAACTGTTTAAATGTAATAATCACACACATTGCTTATTTCATAATTACCACCACGTACATCCCAAATGTAATAGCTTCTCAACGCCTAAGATTTCTCATCCCTCTCCCAGTCCACATACAAACAACATGTCACACAAGAAGCTAAGACGTGCAAAGATATTTGCATGATAAAAGTCATGTTGCTGTGAGTCAAAACGTTACTGAAAACGTAAACGCAACGACGAATACAATGATCAAGTTGTGACCATTCTTGTAAATCAACAACGAAATTGCCTGGCCCAAATTTCGTCACACGTTTGTAAGGCATGAACACTGCTTGCAGCCTTTACAGATAATTAATACTTCCATCACAATACGTAAGTGATCCATAGAGAAGTAATTCTATTTGCTGTGTGATTTCAGAATACTAACGATACATTTGTTGGTTAAAAGAAAACCTCTTTATTTGCAGTTGCACCACTGAAGCAGCCTAAAGTAAACGAGTTATCACATACACAATTAAGAACAAAACAGGTAAAAGACATATTGATAGCTCTCATTAATTCCGTATTTTACGTTTATGGAGCAGTAATTAATTCGAGTACATTCCATTATTCTTGTGTTGTCCACGTCTCATTTCTTGAAGTCTCCACACAATTCTTCCAGGAAGTACTGTCCAACACTTAAATTTTTGTTAGATAATAAAATGTTTCTCTTCTTCAGAAAATCTCTTATTGGCTTCGCCTGTCCACTACTTTCAGTGTCTCAACACTTAACCTATCTCTCTCAAGATCATCAGATTTAATTCGAATACATTCTATTATTCTTGTGTTGTTTTCGTTGATGTTCCTCCTATAGCCTCTTTTCAAGACATTATTCATTGAATTTAACTAATCTTCCAAGCCATATCTGTCTCATACAGAACGGAAATCTCGTCGGCAAGTCTTAAGGTTTTATTTCTCATCCTGAACAGAAACTTCTTTCAAATTACTCTTTGGTATCTTTCTCTTGTTTCTCAGTGTATAGGTTGAAGATCATTTCTCCCATTGAGACCCTTCCTCTTATAACAGCAGTCGGCTTTCCGCATAACCGGTAGACAGCCTTTCGGTACCTGTATTACGTCCCTGCTACAATAACAATTTCAAGGTTTTATTCCAGTCAACATTCTTCACAAAACATTCTCTAAACGTACGATTATTTTAAATGTAGGTTTGCCTTTTCTTCAGTCTACCTGCTAGCGTGAGCCACGCGGACAGTAGGGCCTCGAGTGTTCCAGTAGAGCTCTGAATCCTAAACTGATCTTTCCCGAAATCGCCAACAACAAATCTGTCAGTTATTCACTAAATGATTCGCTTTAGTCTACTGCAGCCTTCCTACTGTAGCTAATTCCAGTCAATATTTTACAGCCGTGACTTATAAGCTAACGGTTCGATCACACCTCCCATCTTTGATGTAGAGGTTATCTCATTATTGTATTTGGCGGTATTTCGCCATTCTCATACAACCCACATATTGTGTACCCAGATATTGCGTGGAAGAGTTGTGTCGTAATTTCATTCGCCAAGGATCTTAATAATTCAGACTGAATGTCACCTACTTAAATTCCTTGTTTAGATTTGAGTCTTATAGTCCTCTCTAAACATCTTTTCACAGTATCATATCTTTATCTCATCTTCATACACTTTGTCTTTCCTTCCCATTATATTAGGGTACTTCTTCGCTTAAATAAATATTAAAAATTTTGGAATTTCCTTCCTTGTTTAGTTACAGCTAGCCTTCTGAGCTCACTATTTCCACGCAGCTGCTTCTCCGTTCACCGAAGACTTTTCTATACTTTTCTTATACGCGATGTAGAACTTTTCTGAACTGGTGCATGTTTTACTAGTTTTAATTGCTTCTCTTACCATTTCAGGTTTGATATATTGAACTTTCCACCAATTTAATTTTATCTAACATGTATAATAACTTTTCCCTGCTTCATTTGTAACATTTTTAGATTTTATACCTTCGTCAGTTAAATTTAGTAGTTCGTGTGTTACCTAATAATTTCTACTGGGACTTGGTTCTTTGTCCAGTTATCAGCTGCCGCATTCACTGCTACATCTCTCAAAGCTAACAACCATTCATCTTGTGTTTCGCGTCAGCCGTTGCTTAATACCACCATTGTATCTAATTACATTTCCTGATTCAAATTATTCTTCACGATACTTTAAACCAACTGAATTTGTTTTCGTCCGGTGCTTGTTCTCCTACTGCTTTATCCTCCTTTCCTTTTCTTACGTGATTTCCTGCCACATCACGATCAAGTTTGCGTCCCCATTAACATACTGAATACCGTAATAAAATTTTTCAGTCTCTCATTATCTGCGTTGCTAGTGTGTATGTATACGCGTACTACTGTGGTGAGTCATGGCTTTGACTACCTTGGCTATGATAATCCTTTCAACGTGCTGTTCGTGATGCTGATAACCTCTATGTCGATTGCTCTAAGCCCGACAAACAACAGCAACAACAACAGTTCATCCCTATTCCTAATTTGTTGTTCATTAATGCTCTTACATAACTTCTGTTTTCCGATTATAGATCTTTGCTCACCTACCATAAACACTATTCTTCCTTCCACCACAAGTAATTAATTTTTGCCATCTGTAATTTCAGCCTAAACATTTCTCTGTCCGAGTTGTCTAATTTACCTAAATCATTAGGAGATTTAATGGTCCATGCTTCGACCTATAGAACGTAATATTTGCTTTTCTTGATAGTGACAGAAGATCCGAATAAGTAGGCACTTTTGCTCGGATATGTTTTACCAAAGAGGATGACATCATGGTTAAGCCATATAGTAAAGTTGCTTAACTCAACAAATATAACAGCAGTGGCATCCTGTTGCTTTCATCGTGTTGCAATATCACATAGGATGCTCTTACTGGATAAAGTTACAAAGCACACCAGTGAATCATCCATTGTCCCAACGCTGTTTCTCTTCAGGAGCTAAATGTCCTGTATGTTAAAAACAGGACAGGCGTGAGTAGGATTCACGGTCTCAGGGTCCCGTACAAACCTAATTATGTGTATAAATAATAATAATAATGATAATAATAATAAGTTAGTGCAGCTCAATGGCTAGATGATAGTCTCCTTATTGGACGCTACTTCGGCCACTTGCGTGTCTCTAATCAATCCCAGCTATCCAACCAGTAAATGGGAACCTACAGTTTAACCTGGAATCCGCTGCACGTCCTGTTACTGGCGACTGAGAAATCCATGATTCGACCATGACTAATTCCCGTGATATCTCGGTTTTCAGTTAGAGCACCAAGCCCAACGTTACAGTCAGCTCATATATAGGTGTTAGTGGGTTTGCGGATATCAAAATACGTGACACATATGCTGTATGTTTTGATTGCACTGTAGCTAAAAACTTTTACACCGCCAAAGGACAGTAACGCCTAGTATTTGGCAAATAGTTACTTGATACACAAATCCTCCTGAGAAAAATGGGCCCTTACAGATGGCTGTATCTTTCGACTGCATTAACTTAGAATTTTTTTACACCACCGAGGGGGGTAGGTCTTAGTATATGACTTTGTACCTCCACCAGATACTGAGAAAAACAGATCTTAATAGTCGGACAGAAAGGTAGATGGACAATAAATTAATCCTATAAAAGTTCAGTTTTTACAGATAGACGTACAGAACCGTAAAAATGCAAGTAAATTTAACAGTCTGCAGTGAAACCGTAGATCTATACGAGAAAATCTGGATGAAGTGGCATATTAGTAATACAATAAACTAACAGAGAGAATGCACTACCAAGAAGAGGTTTTGCGACATAAACGAAAGTTGGCAGGAGTGTTTCTACATCTGAAAGACGATGTGTACTAAAATTTCGTGAGAGTTGCATAAGAGTATCACTAGCAGCGCCAATATGATGATGTAAATCAGGTATGCTTTAAACGCATGCTGTAACGGTCGTGAGCGCTGGTTACCTTTGAGATTGGACGTGTTGGGTTGGTGTCAGACAAGAATGACAAAGACGCCCTTATAAACACCTCACTGAGTTTAAACGAGGTCTTGTAGTAGGGATACAAGAAGCTGGATGTTCCTTCTGTGATAACGCGGAAAGACTTGGGAGGACTGCAGCCACTTTACAAGATTGCTGGCAGCGCTGGTCACAGGAATGTACGGTCTCAAGAAGACCGGGCTCCGTATGATCATGTGTCACTACTGAGAGGGAAGCCCATAGTCTTGGGCGTATGGCCGTGACACATCGTACTGCATCTGCAGCAGTAATCTGAGCAGTAGTTGGCACCACAGACACAGAACGGTTACCTCAACGACAGCCCCGAGCCAGAGGCCCCGTAGCGTGCATTCCACTGACACCAAACCACCGCCATTTGCAACTTCAGTGATGTCGAGCGAGAGTTCATCGAAGGGTGGAGTGGAGATCTGTTGTGTTATCTGATGACAGCTGATTCTGCCTCGTTGCCAACGCCGGTCGTGTCTCCGTTAGAAGTAGGACAGTTGAGGGCCTGCGACCAACCTGTCTGGGAGTGAGACAAGCTGGACATACACCTGGAGCTATGGTCTGGAGTGCGATTTCGTATGACAGCAGGAGCACTCTCTAGGTTATCACACGCACCCTGCCTCCTAATTTGTACGTCAATCTGGTGTTTCGACCTGCTGTGCTGCTACTCATGAACGGCATTCCAGGGGGTGTTTTCCAACGGGGTAACGCTCACCCACGTACCACTGTTGTAACCCAGCACGATCTACACAGTATGGACACGTTGCCTTGACCTGCTCGATCACCATATGTCTCCAATCGAGCACATATGGTGCATCAGCGGTTGACTACTCCAGCGTCATCCACAACAGCATTAACCGTCGCTGTACTGACCGACCGAGTGAAACAGGCATTTAACTCCATCCGACAAACTGACATCTGGTACCTGTACAACACATTTCATGGACGGCTGTATGCTAACATTCCATATTTTGGCGGTTAAACCGGTTATTTATATCCGATCATTCCATACTGCAGTGGCGTATCTCGCTCTTGCATTGAACTGTAATCTTATGACGTTAATCACTTAAGTATGTTACCTTGATTAATATATTCCTGAAATCTCCTGACGTTAACTGCTTTCTGGCCTATCGATTTTTTTCGTCATTGTACGACCTACACCTTCTGGAAGTATCTAAAAATGTCGAGAAAAATTCAAATACTACGAAATAATTTGAGTTTTTCCCCTTTTTTGTAAAATTCAGTTTAATAGCTAGTTTAAGTTTAGAAACTTATTTCCTGTCCGTACTAAACACATTTTCGATTACTCATTGGGTATCAAATACTTTGTCTTATGCAAGGGAAATGCAAAGGTATCTCTACATCGACACTTGGTTAATGTACACGGACCAATCTGGCAAATGATTTCAAAAATGTTAAATTTCGGGGTGAGAAGCATCTACGTTTTTATTATTGAAATAGATAAATGGCAGTCCTCATTATGCAGACTATCAGCTGTTGTCAGAAGTTTATATATGTTAATCTCCAAATTGTCTAATAGTTATATGATTTGTGAATACCAGTATCATAGAATAAAAACGTTAGTCTCCATCTGCTTCCCTCCCTTCCTCCCTCTTTCCCTCCCACCCTTCCTCCTTCAGCGTCCCTCTCCCACACACACGCACTCTATCCCTCCTCACCGCACCTTTCTCTCACTCTCTTTCTCCGTTTATGTGTGTGTGTGCGTGTGTGTGTGTGTGTTTGTGTGAGTGAATGTGCGTGTTGAGTAACATTAACAATAATGCAGTAAACACGACTTAACACTTACAGGCATATATACTGAACAACCGTGACAAAGGATAACGGAGGAGGCACGTTAAAAAATATACGTAGTACGAAAACTGACTTGGTCGCTGAGGGAAAGGTCATTGACTGAATACAAAAGTCTTTATTAATCCAGTATAACGCGTTTCTGCGTTTTCTATCATCACACATTCGTGGAAGTAAAGCAAATAAAGTAACTATTTACGAAATAAAAATGGATTACAAAACCAACATAGACACACAACTAAAAACATTACAGTCGTAAGAAGACCCGTACGTTGGAACTGCAAGTAACCTGTGGACTTAATAGTTAAATATTATCGAGGTAACAGATATCAACAGACTGATACACTATATCTGACCATTATACGAGGATACTAATTTTGAACACCAGATAGTGTTGCAATAGAGGTAACAGACGTCGGCAGACTGATACCCTATATCTGACCTCTATACGAGGATACTAATTCTGGACACCAGATGATGTTCCCAAAGTGGGAATTGCGATCTATAGTGCTATCGTTTTTAACAAGAAATGACTTACAAACAGCATTAAACGAAAAGAATACAACGCAGAGTACAATACCGTAGTAGTGGTAACAGGTTACAGAAGATAAATATAACGTAAATAAATTACTTAATAAAATACACAAAGTTTTCATTGTAACTATTGACGAGGGTACATTTGTTCGACGCCAGATGGGGTTGCACGTTCAAACGTGACTCTACATAGTTGTAACTAGTAGTAGATACAAATACAATACACAGAGAATTGACAACAGTCGCAATTAAAAATAAATTTGTCTGCAGATGATAAGCGCAAAACAACGTGAACAGTATATTTCTCTGCCTGTTCAAATGAAGAGTACCGTACATAAGCGTTAAATCAGTTATATTCAGTGTATGGAGTAAATACAAAGAATTATGCACTTAAAACCGACATATTAGCACACAAACAGTACAATTCACGTACAGTTATGAATTATGTTGCGCATATGAGCGCTAAAGTAGGTACGTACATTGCACGGCGTAAATATTTACAAGGAATAAAACATTTAGTGCCGACTTATAAAAATGAAACGTAGCATAATAACTCTAAACAGGTACATGCACTGTGTGGGATAATAGTTACAAGGAATTATACATTGACTTCGAAAATTATTTGCCTTTTGGTCTACTGACGTGGGTGAGATGGAAATGAGCTGCTTCTGAGTACTCTAGCCAAACGGTACTTGAGCCTTTCTGACAGCACTAGCGATTCTTTCACAGAACTGACATGAATATTAAATTTAGGCATACTTAATGTAGTCATCAACTGGAACAGGACGTGTAGTGCGCTTGTAAAAAATAGGCTGTGCCTATATTACGAATAAATCCTTCTGTCTACTCAGTACCCGTAACTATCTGCACAATGAAATCAGTGTTCCTATCTATGCAGTCTCTATCAGGTCTCAGTTTTCTACGTTGGTGGCACGAATCAGCACCAAAGATTATGTATGTAGTAGAGTCAAAATAGTTGAGGCCCTCATTATTTTATATTTCCAGTAAACTGGATATTTCCATGCAGCTGATTAATTTCGTTAGCTAGATTCGTTACATAATGCTTATCACCATCGAGAAGGACGTATCTGCGATAGATAGGAATGTTATCTTTCTTAAAAATTATTCTTAGACTCGCAAATAACTGCCACTATCTATTTCACATTTTTCTTTATTTGTCTGAAACACTAGTACCTTAAAGCCATACTCTCTTGTAGTTAAGCAGTTTCAAAAAATGCTTTTCTCGTAGTCATACTTCAGTATTACGTAAGCTTTATTAATTAAATTCAGTAAACAACTTTCAATTAAAATTTAGTCAAAATGGCTATACAAACCTAATTCGAAAACTATGAGCTTTTATCTACCTTACAGCAAGATCACTTATCGATATTTAATTACGGTATGTGAACGAAGAGTAAACACATGCACCAAGATTCACTACATTTCCAGCTACAAACGACACGTCACGGAATAGGTATCATTAATGTTTGACGTGGAAGCGCTGTAAATAACCTCTCACATGTAAAATGTATGATTAATGATCGGTTCCTCCCTCATTACACCTACGATCAACACATATAAACATCTGTGTTTCTGTGTAGCACCGTATTCTAGAATGTTCCATTCTCTTTTGTCTGAACTGTTTATCGTCCTCGTTTTACTATGGCACAAAGCTACGCTCTAGACAAATACATAAGTTTCTAAAAGAATTTTGTTTTACAGAAACATTTTCCTTGCTATTGGCAGTCTGCGTGTATGTACTTCGGCCATCGTCAGCTATATCGCTGCCCAAGGAGTAGAACTCATCTATTGCTTTTACTGTCTCAGTTAGTAATCTAATACCTTCAGCATTTTGTGGTTTGATTCAGCTGCAGTCCATTACCACTGATGATAATAACTCGAGATTCTCTTAAGAGTTCTAATTTCCGAGGTCACTAGTTTTTGAAACTGTATCTCGCTGCAGGTCCTCAGAGTGGACCCTTATAACCTCGGTGACAATTTGTACCAGAGAAGTAACAGATGAGGATGCTGCCTTCATTTGTAGCAAACGTGGCTTGTAACAACACTGCCAACCCTGTCTGCTAGACCAGGGCATAAAACTGGGACCTTTACGTTTCGTGAGCAAATTCTGTGACCACTTAGTTTCCCAAGCACCACTCACTGCACGTTCTCACAAGATTATTCCGCTAGTACCCCTTGTCCTTCATTCCAACCTCATAGACGTTCTCCCGCATACATTGTTGAGCTATCATGCCTTTTTCGAGGAGTGATAGTCCTGCAGAGTATGTGGGAGAAGTTCTGTGAAATTTGGAAGGTAGGAGAAATTGGTGAAAGTAAGACTGTCAGGGCGGGTCATGTGCATGGCTTGGGAAACTCAGCCGTTACAGCATTTTTCCATGAATTGGGAAGGCTCCACTTTCGAGTCGCCGTACACCAGACAGTTTTAGTCCGTTAGAAAGGAACCAAATAGCGGAGACTGTGCTGCCGAATGAAAATTCTCTATGAGAGCTAGAATTGTAGTTAAGCAGTATAAGTCTTAAAATATACTGGTACGTTTGGAGGGGATGTTCCTGTAGTCATTTCAATCAATGTGTGTTTCTCTTGGTTCTACTTTCATCTGCTGAAATTGAAATAATTTCATGTGATTAATTGCGTTTACAGTCATTCTTCTACATCGGATTATGGGAATATCCATCGTGATACGTGAGCACGACTAGGTGGAGATAATCTGCTTATGCTTCGAGCAGGTATTTGATACATCATTTGTGTAGTCTGCCCGAGAAATAGTTTCATCTCTGTATCTTTCTCAGGAGCTGAGTTGTTGAAAACTTTTAAAACACAACTAGAATGAGAGTACAATAGGAAGGAATAAATGAAACAAACTGCATGGAAGGAGAGTCAATATATCCTGCAATATGATTTATCACAAACCGTTCTTGCTGTAAATGTAGGACAGAATTAATCATCAACTCGTGAATTATGTGCATGACCATCTAATCAAGAGGTTGAAGAAACACGCTAGGTAACGCAAAATAAATTTAATTACTTAGTCAACCAACGCAGCTGGACTCATAGATGCCTTCTCGAGGGAAAATTTATGGCATCTGAAGCTTTATTTTTAAAAATTTTTTTTGGGGGTATCCACCTAGTACTTAGTTCTCTGTATACAAATCTAAAGGATCTTTTTGATTGGAAAGTGTCTCAGTTGTAATAAATAGTAAATGCCTAGCATGGGTGTTTTGAGTGCTCTGTAAAACGCCACTTTAGGAATAAAATACATTCACTAGAGAAACTGTTGAGCATGGCGAGATTTTTCCAGAGGGAACTACGTGGAAATACAAACAGATTTTGTGGGAATAGTAAGTCTTTTTTCTCATGTCTTGAACTTCTGCCCTTGTCCTAGGACAAGGCAGTTTCTTAAAACAGCAACTTCCTGAGTCTCATGAGTCACAATTGCATTTCATGGACACTGAAAAAGAAAATGGAAAAATAAATGAATATCTCACAGTACATATACTTCAAGAGTGAATGGAAATGGATACCAAAGCAAATGACAACAAAAAATAGTGAATGCAACAGTACTAAAGTGAGATAATACCAGCACTCTAGTAACAACAGAAATTATGAGTGCGTAAAGACAAGTAAGGACTCCGAATTTTTATATGGAAATTCTTAACGCTTTTTAAATAAAACAAACGTTATTAACATTCATGTCTACATATTTGCAACCCTCTGCCACTAGAAGGGCTCCGAACTGTAGCATGTAACATAGTATGTGGCATGTAATGTGGTGTGTGTAAGAAACAGTGTGCTGTAATCGAGCTTCAATTTAGAAGGTTCGTCCACACACGGAGCTCCCTCTCCTTCACCAAGACAATGTCAGTGCACACACGAACACTGTGACACCTGAAACAATCGGACGTTTTGGCTTCACTGTCATCGATCATCCAGAAAACAGTCCCGACTTGGTTCTACGAGATTTTCATCTGTTTCCCAAACTTAAAGACTACTTTCGAGGACTACCGTTTGATAGTGATGAAGCCATGCAAGCAGAGAAGTGTAGCTACGTCAACATAGTCATACATTCTGCAATGATGGTCTCAACAAACCGGTCTCTTATTGAGGCAAACGTGTTTGTTGCCGAGGTGATTATGTTGAGAAATAAATGAAAAATAAAGATGTAGGATGTTAGTAATGGTTGTTTTATTTAAAAGTTTTAAGAGTTTTGACATAAAAAGTTCGGAGGCATTACTTTTCAGCAAGCCCTAATAATAACTTAATAGATCAATATCATACGTACAACACAGATTGGCAACACTGAGATTTAGATGAAGCAACAACAGTAAAAGTTAAGAGAATTGCCGTTGTTGGCTTTGGATGAAGCGAATGTCTTCTTTCATCCACAGAATTCTTTATAGTCATTCTGACTTTTAAAGTAATTCGCGGAGTTTTACAATTTTACGACTGTCGAATATTAAATGTTGTACGTGTATGTCAACAGATAACACGTGAAGCAATTAACACGAGAGGGGTGCTTTGAATGTAGTCTGTGTCGAACTTTTCACTTAATGATCGTGTGATCCAAAACCGAAGTGTGAAAAGTGGAACAGATTTACTTGGATAATATAGTCATACAAGATGCAAATAGATATCTGAGCCCACAGGAGCTCCAACAACGTGAATATTCTGCCACATGAATCGTATAAGAGGAAAGTTTCGGTGTGATTAGTCTCTTCCTATTTGAATGTTGAACAGAACCATAGAAGTTTAGATATCGAAGAACTCCAGAAAGAAAGATGGTAAGTTGCAGAGAACATCGTAGTTCCGCGCAGAACAAATTTCACTGCACCTTTATCACGTTACCCCATGCAAAAATACCAGAAAAATAAACAAAACAATACTTCTGTTCCTCTACGCTCTCATTTTCCACAAACGTTAGACGAATTCTGTAGTAAGTGTTACGTCAAGCTCCTTCAGTCAGGTTACCAGACATCTGACTGGTTCGGTGCGCACGCCACGAATTCCTCTCCACTGCCAACCTTTCCATCTCAATCCAACCTCTATCTTCCTCTACAGTTTTTACAGAGTACATCACCCTCTACTTCCATAAAAGTTCTTCTGTGATGTCTCAGCTGATGTCCTATCATCCTGTCTCTTCTTCCTCTAAATACAGTGTTGAGAATTTCTCGTTAGGTACTTCTAAGACTTATAGAGCGAAGTAAGTCCATAATGTTTTGAACAGGAATCCATGTCCGTTCTTCGACGGTTTCATTTCAGATGTTTAACTCATCCACTTCTGCTTGAGGAATTGAATCAGGCTTGATGCAGTACAATTTCTACGTAATAATTCGAAAGGAAACATTAAGAAACATTCATTTATAAGTCAAGAATATTTGTTTGTATTAATACTTAAACATTACTTGTTTACATTATCCCAAAACAGAAAAGGTTGTTGATGTATTAAACAGCGGTTCTATGTGGCGGCCAGCACCGTTGTTACACATATAGGACCTACGAATTATGTTCTGGTACACACTCTCCATCTCACCTGATAGCTCTTCAGTTTCTAGTGTAGCGACCAGAACTCGTGCCAGCAGATCTTCCTCTGTCTCTACAGGAGTCTCGTACCAAGGCAGACATTTAAGTGACATCAGGTGATCGTCTGACGTAGTATACATCACCCTGTCTATTTTATTGCATACCAGGACAAGCAACTCGAGACTTGTTTGTTTTCCTCGGCAGACGCGGACGTGTCACACACCTGAACTGAAATAGTCGTAGAACGGAAACAGCACGTTTCCAGACATAAGTTCCTATTCAAAATATCATGTACTCTCTCCCCTCTATAAGTCATAGAAATTTGTAATGGGAATTTCCGAATACCATGTATTCCTTTCCTCGTCGATTCTACGGAGAACCTCCTCATTCCTTATCTTACCACTCCACCTAATTTTCAAAATTCTTCTGTAGCACTACATTTCGAAAGCTTCGATTCTCTTCAGTTCCGGTTTTCCTAAAAACAACGTTTCACTCCCATCCACCCTATGCTTCAAACGTACATTCTCAGAAATTTCTTCCTCAGATAAAGGCCTATGCTTGATACCAGTAGAGTTTTCTTAACCAGAAATGCCCTTTATGCCAATGCTACTCTGCTTTTTATGTCTTCCTTGCCCCGTCCGCCATGGGCTATTTTGTTGCCTAGGTAGGTGAATTCCTTAACTTCATCTACCTTGTGTTCACCAAATTTATGGTTAACTGTCTCGCTGTTCTCATCTCTGCTACTTCTCACTACTTTCGTCTTTCTTCGGTTTACTCTCAAACTATATTTTGTACTCATTAGTCTGTATATTCCGCTCGACAAATCTCGTAATTCTGCTTCACTTTCACCCTTACCATTGATTTCTTTTCTCCTCGAATTTTAATCCCACTCTTAAACCTTTCATTATATTTCCGTCATTGTTTCTTCGATGTACAGACTGAACAATAGGAGCCGAAACTACATTCGTGTCTTACACTCTTTTTAATCCGAGCATCTAGTTCTTCGTCTTCCACCGTTACTGTTGCCTCTGCTTTCTTGTATGTATTGTATTGCCCGTCTTTCCCTATAACTTACCCCAAGTTTTCTCAGAATATCGAACATTATTTTACACTGTCAAACATTTTTTCCAGGTCTTCAAATTCGGTGAATGCGTCTTGAGTTTTCTTCAGTGTGCAGTCAACAGCATGGTCAGAACTGCCTCCTTCATGCCTTTATCCTACCTGAAGCCAAACTAGTAGTCATATTCTCAGTTTCCTTTTCCATTATTCTGTATATCATTCCTCTCAGTAACTTCGAACAATGAGGCGTTAATCTGATTGTGCGATAATTCTCATACTTCTCAAATCATGCTATCTTCGGAATTGTGTGGATGATCTTTTTCCTAAAGTCGGTTTCATACATGTTACACATCAGCGTAGATACTCAATTTGTTACCACTTCTCTCAAAGATTTTAGAGATTCCAATGGAATTAAATATGTAGATTCTGCTTTGTTTGATCTTAATTCTTCCAAAATTCTTATTGTAATACTTGATCCCCTATCTGTTCCCTATCGACTCCTGCTTTTTCTATCGTTCCACCACGGAGGACCTCAGTGGATTCTTTCAATCTATACGCTCTCTCCTCTGCCTTTGGCAATGAAATTCCCGTTGCACTCTTAATGTTGCGCCCTCGCTTTTAATGTCACGGAAAGTCGTTTTGACTTTTCTGAATGTTGAGTCAGTCCTTTCGAGTCATTTCTTTTTCGATTTCTTCACATTTTTCACGCAGCCTTTCACCTTAACTTCCCTGCATTTCCTATTTATTTCATTCCTAAGTGAGTAGCATTTCTGTGTTCCTGAATTTCCCTGAGCATTTTTGTACTTCCTTCTTTCGTCGATCATCTGAAGTATTCTTTCTGTTGCCCGTGATGTGCTCGCAGTTAGCCTCCTTGTAAGTACATTTTTAGTTTCAGCTTGTGTGATAGCCCTTTCTAGAGATGTTCAATCCTCTTCAAGTTAACTGCGTACAGAGATAATTGTTATGGCAATATCTATAGCTTGAGTGAACTTCAAGCCTATCCCTTCTTTCCTTACTGTTTCCGTGTCCCACTTATTAATACTTTCTGACTAGTTTCTTAACTTTAGTCTAATCTTCATCATTACAAAATTGTGATCTAAAACTTCATCCTATTCCTAAAACTGAAACAATCTTTGAGAGGAAATGATTTTCTTTTTCTGGAAGGGCTTTGTGACCCCGCCTCGTTGGACGTTTCGGAGATGAATATGGTGATGAATTAATTGAACTAGGCCATTAAGAGGGGCACACTGTATTGATATTTCACGAAGAGATGCTCTAAAATCAATATTCGTACAGGTGAGTAAATAGTTGTGTGTATTCCTTATAAGATAATTCCGGTTCTTCAAGCAATTATAGATGAGCAGTTCGAATATCAGAGCCAACAGTGACTGATGTATATATGGTTTATCAGTAGCGTGTGAAAATGTTTGTAAGTGCCTCAACAGTCAGTGATTTCAAATATTTGTTTCTAAAATTACCGTTTTGGAATGTTTTGATCATCTTCAAATTGGTCTGTTTTCAAGTTAACAGAGAGAGCAATTACAACGTGCAGCCACAAGTGGCTTTGTCACATGGATTAAAATCATGTTAAAACACTAACCACACATGTCCTATAACATCGGGTCGTCGCTGATCTATTGTGCTTTCAACACAGTTACAAACGGCTGTTTTCACTACAGGATACGTCTGGTTACTATTTTATCACGTTTTTAGTCCACTTATGGCTACATATATTAATTTATTATTCTGTTAACTGCATGATCAACATGAGGATAATCAAAACTACAGAAAGCAGGAAATGAATAACAAATATCTGCACGCCGCGAGGGGTAGCCTCGTGGTCTGAGGCGTCATGCCACGGTTTACGCGGGTTCTAATCCTCCCAGGAGCATGAATGTGTGTGTTGTTCTTAGCGTAAGTATAATTTAAATTAAGCAGTGTGTAACCCTAGGGACCGATGACCTCAGCAGGTTCGTCCCATAGCAACTTACCACAAGTTTCCAAAGTATTTGCGATCAGTGGCTGTTGCGGCATTCAGAAGCGTTTCATAACAATGGAGCGCTGTCACCTTCAAAGTGACTACGTCACCCCCCCCCCCCCGCCCTCCAATCTGCGAAAAGCTTAGTGTTTACTGCCTTGTAGGTGACATCATCACGAAGACCACACCGCTATGTCAAATTCGATACACCAAAGGGAAAGAGATTTTGTTGTGCCGTTCGGAGAACGAGGTCCCAAGACAAGGTCGATACCTCGCGATGGAACCACAAGTAAACAAAATCACTGCTAGACGCAACGACGTTTGCATAGACACGCCCACAACAGTTTATATACGCATCCTCTGGAGAAGCTCATTTACGGGAGAGCTGAGTGCCTCTCGGCCCATTCTGCAGTAATCGCCGACGATGACAAAAGCGTTTCTCTACACTAAGGAGTGCGAGAGTTGTATTAAACAGGAACTGTGTAATTAAAGTTACAGTCAAATGTACATTGAGAGAAAAGGCTATTATCTTGTACCGCATCAGATGATACGTGAGTGTTCAGTGACAGCAACAAACGTACATGATATTTTTGTGGCAATGGAATGGAATGGAATTAAAAGATAAGTATTTCGTCTTTTTTCAACTTTTAATAAAGTGAACTAATGTTTTTTATGTGTTATAATACCAATTCGACCTCCTCCAGAAGTAAATCTAGGGACCCACCACTGTGGCGATGAGTGTTTTATCGTCCAGAACGACAGATAATTTAGATAATTTAAGTAATGTTAATGAGGAGCAAATTGAGCGCTTTCGTCAGAAACTGGACGACGGTGCTAGTGTCGCGTGAATTCCAGCAGCATGGAAGATTTTATTTTTTATTTTTTTTTGAGACGAGTAATATTTAAATCTTAGGAGAAAAGCTGTATTCGATTTTGTAAGAAGCAATCGACATGTAGTTATTCTGTAACAAAGAGGCCTTTTAATGTTTCTACATAGACGTAACTTCTGTTAATACTGGAAGATATTATTAAATTTCAAACATTTAAATACATTTCGCTAATTTTATATTTTATAACCTCCTACGTCATTTTTGATAAAATGTACATAATGGAAAAAATCCTGAGATCAGATGTGGATTCTGTGGCTAAATCTCCATGAACATTCACATCCCAGCTGTTACCTAGCAAAAAGAGTTCGAACCATGTATTTTTCGTAGGCCTGTCTCTGATAGAATTGTACTAAAGCTACTGATGTCATCACGATAATAAAGCAATGGTTTTTAGTGTTACAGGTAGTTCTTAGCAGAATTTCAGATGATTTCACGTATATACTTTAATTTAACACATGTTTTCAAGTATATATACATATATTTATATACTTTAATGCAAAAATTAAAAACAGCGATGGATTTTGAATCATCCTTTCTGATGTTTCAAAGGGTATTCCACAGTTTGTATGTTTATAAATGGGCCATTACTCTGACCAGCAATAAAAGATTATTTGTACAATTTGGCATGGCCTTCGTTTTTCAATGAAAATGAAGGTGCAATACTTTCGTTCTCGCCGAGCAAATAAACAAATTTAGTAACTGTACAGTGGAAAACCTCTTTGGAGGTCACGTTTATGTGTATTTACAATGCTTTCTGTGGTTTTTGCCACTTAATTTTCAGAAGTGAGACTAAAATTCACATTGAAATTATACAAATGAAACGTTTCTCTGACGCTATTGGCTCTTTTTATCTGAGACTGAGAGAGCTTAGCCTCATTAACAATCTGACGGCGTACGTTTTGTTCTCTGGCTTTCTCCTCGATATTCGGGTCTCCACTTCTGTGAAGTCATGCAATACATTCTACATCTATGTTATTCTTCTTCGAACCTTCCTTCTAATCGGCTAGTCTACCCTTCATTAATATTTTGGGCTTCCTGTTTCTTGGCGTCCTCTCCATATGTCCAAAACAGGCTTATTCTCAGAGATTATTTAAATTTGTCTTTATGATGATATTGCTATTCTCTGTAAAAGTGAAGAAGATTTATAGGAGCTCTTGAATCGAATGAGCAGTCTTCTGAGCACAAATTGTGGACTGAGAGTAAGTTACGGTACGAGTAAAGTAATGAGCAATAGCAGAAACAGGACGATACGACTGCAGCAAAGAATGTGTGATGGACGAAGCTAGGTGGATGTTCAGAAAAGAAATGCCATAGAATATACATATGACGCCCTGAACTGCACGAGAATGAATCATAAATTGTGGGAAAATCAGAATAGAAGAGAATATGGTGTTACACAATATTCTGAATTAAGTATACTGATAATTAATGAATGTGGAATAAGTGAGGAATGAATATGTAGAACATTGTAATAACAGGGTACTTGAGAAGCCCCCGTCCTCCTCTTGAGATTACACAGTTGGTCAATAAATGGAGTTTTAATGATATTTAAACAGACTTAAAACATTGTTGACAGTAATGTATTCTTTTGTTTCAGTTGTGAAGTAGTGGCTGATATACACTGATTAGCCAGAATATTGTGACCACAGACTTATTACCAATAGAAACCCGTTAAGGCGATAGCAGCGTTGCCTTGCGAGAAATGACAGCTAGACAGACACACGTGCACTGCTTGTAATACCAGACAGCATGTTGTCCGTGTATAGAATGTGGAAGGCACGCGATCTGTCTTTGACCGAGGGCAGGTTGTAATGGCACGGAGCTTGGCACTAGCAGTTCGGGGAATGCTTTGGTGAGTGTCTTCAACACGTGACGTAACCAAGGTGAAACCACGTCTAAGTGTTGGGCGGCCATTCCTCAATACAGATGTCGGACGTCCTAGGCTGGGAAGACTGGTAAAATAGGACAGGGGGCGAACTGTGTCGGTACTGATATCAGACTTTAACGATGAGCAGAGTAAAAGTGTAAAATGTAAGCATTCACAGCCGGAAATGTCACAGTTAATGAAATGTTCCGGGCTATTATACTGTGGACGAATGGATTTCATGTTACATCTACATCTACATCTATACTCCGCGAGCCACCTTACGGTGTGTGGCGGAGGGTACTTATTGTACCACTATCTGATCCCCCCTTCCCTGTTCCATTCACGAATTGTGCGTGGGAAGAACGACTGCTTGTAAGTCTCCGTATTTGCTCTAATTTCTCGGATCTTTTCGTTGTGATCATTACGCGAGATATATGTGGGCGGTAGTAATATGTTGCCCATCTCTTCCAGGAATGTGCTCTCTCGTAATTTCGATAATAAACCTCTCCGTATTGCGTAACGCCTTTCTTGAAGTGTCCGCCACTGGAGCTTGTTCAGCATCTCCGTAACGCTCTCGCGCTGACTAAATGTCCCCATGACGAATCGCGCTGCTTTTCGCTGGATCATGTCTATCTCTTCTATTAATCCAACCTGGTAAGGGTCCCATACTGATGAGCAATACTCAAGAATCGGACGAACAAGCGTTTTGTAAGCTACTTCTTTCGTCGATGAGTCACATTTTCTTAGAATTCTTCCTATGAATCTCAACCTGGCGCCTGCTTTTCCCACTATTTGTTTTATGTGATCATTCCACTTCAGATCGCTCCGGATAGTAACTCCTAAGTATTTTACAGTCGTTACCGCTTCCAATGATTTACCACCTATGGCATAATCGTACTGGAATGGATTTCTGCCCCTATGTATGCGCATTATATTACATTTATCTACGTTTAGGGAAAGCTGCCAGCTGTCGCACCATGCATTAATCCTCTGCAGGTCTTCCTGGAGTACGTACGAGTCTTCTGATGTTGCTACTTTCT
Organism: Schistocerca cancellata; assembly: GCF_023864275.1. NCBI lineage: Eukaryota > Metazoa > Arthropoda > Insecta > Orthoptera > Acrididae > Schistocerca > Schistocerca cancellata. The sequence continues at coordinate 687,932,499 of NC_064630.1, read as the reverse complement.
TGTAGACAACCGTGTCATCTGCAAATAGCCTCACGGAGCTACCGATGTTGTCAACTAAGTCATTTATGTATATTGTAAACAATAAAGGTCCTATCACGCTTCCTTGCGGTACTCCCGAAATTACCTCTGCATCTGCAGATTTTGAACCGTTAAGAATGACATGTTGTGTTCTTTCTTCTAGGAAATCCTGAATCCAGTCACAAACCTGGTCCGATATTCCGTAAGCTCGTATTTTTTTCACTAAACGTAAGTGCGGAACCGTATCAAATGCCTTCCTGAAGTCCAGGGATACGGCATCAATCTGCTCGCCAGTGTCTACGGCACTGTGAATTTCTTGGGCAAATAGGGCGAGCTGAGTTTCACATGATCTCTGTTTGCGGAATCCATGTTGGTTATGATGAAGGAGATTTGTATTATCTAAGAACGTCATAATACGAGAACACAAAACATGTTCCATTATTCTACAACAGATTGACGTAAGCGAAATAGGCCTATAATTATTCGCATCTGATTTATGACCCTTCTTGAAAATGGGAACGACCTGCGCTTTCTTCCAGTCGCTAGGTACTTTACGTTCTTCCAGCGATCTACGATAAATTGCTGATAGAAAGGGGGCAAGTTCTTTAGCATAATCACTGTAGAATCTTAAGGGTATCTCGTCTGGTCCGGATGCTTTTCCGCTACTAAGTGATAGCAGTTGTTTTTCAATTCCGATATCGTTTATTTCAATATTTTCCATTTTGGCGTCCGTGCGACGGCTGAAGTCAGGGACCGTGTTACGATTTTCCGCAGTGAAACAGTTTCGGAACACTGAATTCAGTATTTCTGCCTTTCTTCGGTCGTCCTCTGTTTCGGTGCCATCGTGGTCAACGAGTGACTGAATAGGGGATTTAGATCCGCTTACCGATTTTACATATGACCAAAACTTTTTAGGGTTCTTGTTTAGATTGTTTGCCAATGTTTTATGTTCGAATTCGTTGAATGCTTCTCTCATTGCTCTCTTTACGCTCTTTTTCTCTTCGTTCAGCTTTTCCTTATCAGCTATGATTCGACTACTCTTAAACCTATGATGAAGCTTTCTTTGTTTCCGTAGTACCTTTCGTACATGATTGTTATACCACGGTGGATCTTTCCCCTCGCTTTGGACCTTAGTCGGTACGAACTTATCTAAGGCGTACTGGACGATGTTTCTGAATTTTTTCCATTTTTGTTCCACATCCTCTTCCTCAGAAATGAACGTTTGATGGTGGTCACTCAGATATTCTGCGATTTGTGCCCTATCACTCTTGTTAAGCATATATATTTTCCTTCCTTTCTTGGCATTTCTTATTACACTTGTAGTCATTGATGCAACCACTGACTTATGATCGCTGATACCCTCTTCTACATTCACGGAGTCGAAAAGTTCCGGTCTATTTGTTGCTATGAGGTCTAAAACGTTAGCTTCACGAGTTGGTTCTCTAACTATCTGCTCGAAGTAATTCTCGGACAAGGCAGTCAGGATAATGTCACAAGAGTCTCTGTCCCTGGCTCCAGTTCTGATTGTGTGACTATCCCATTCTATACCTGGTAGATTGAAGTCTCCCCCTATTACAATAGTATGATCACGAAACTTCTTCACGACGTTCTGCAGGTTCTCTCTGAGGCGCTCAACTACTACGGTTGCTGATGCAGGTGGTCTATAGAAGCATCCGACTATCATATCTGACCCACCTTTGATACTTAGCTTAACCCAGATTATTTCACATTCGCATTCGCTAATAACTTCACTGGATATTATTGAATTCTTTACTGCTATAAATACTCCTCCACCATTGGCGTTTATCCTATCCTTGCGGTATATATTCCATTCTGTGTCTAGGATTTCGTTACTGTTCACTTCCGGTTTTAACCAACTTTCCGTTCCTAATACTATATGCGCACTATTTCCTTCAATAAGAGATACTAATTCAGGAACCTTGCCCTGGATACTCCTGCAGTTTACCAATATTACGTTAACTTTTCCTGTTTTTGGTCTCTGAGGACGGACGTTCTTTATCAACGATGATAATGTCCTCTCTGGTAAGCCGTCAGGTATTTTATCGTTTCGCCCAAGGGGGGGTCCCTCTAACCTAAAAAAACCCCGTGTGCACGCCACACGTACTCTGCTACCCTAGTAGCTGCTTCCGGTGTGTAGTGCACGCCTGACCTGTCTAGGGGGGCCCTACAGTTCTCCACCCAATAACGGAGGTCGATGAATTTGCAACCATTATAGTCGCAGAGTCGTCTGAGCCTCTGGTTTAGACCCTCCACACGGCTCCAAACCAGAGGACCGCGATCGACTCTGGGCACTATGCTGCAGATATTAAGCTCAGCTTGCACTCCGCGTGCGATGCTGGTTGTCTTCACCAAATCAGCCAGCCGCCGGAAGGAACCAAGGATGGCCTCAGAACCCAAGCGGCAGGCGTCATTCGTTCCGACATGTGCTACTATCTGCAGCCGGTCACACCCAGTGCGTTCAATAGCTGCCGGAAGGGCCTCCTCCACATTACGGACGAGACCCCCCGGCAAGCACACCGAGTGCACACTGGCATTCTTACCCGACCTACCCGCTATTTTCCTGAGGGGCTCCATAACCCGCCTAACGTTGGAGCTCCCTATAACTAATAGGCCCGCCCTCTGTGACTGTCGGGACCTTGCCGGAGAATCGGCCACTGGCCCAACAGGCGAGGCATCCTGCGGTGGCTCGGAAACGATGTCATCACCACTAGGAAGCACCCCGTACCTGTTGGAAAGGGGTAAGGCAGCTGCCACGCGGCCAGATCCCACCTTCGCCTTTCGGCCAGGCACGCGCGAGCCCACCCACTGTCCGCCATTCACCCTGGAGTGATGGCTGACCGGTAAGATCCTCACTGCCGGAAGACGCAGCGACATCAGGGGTTCCATGTGACTCCAAGGCCACCGAAGTAGGCATAGGTCTCACCACAGTTGCCCCAACGCCACTACGAGCCGACGCCTGCGCCTCGAGCTCGATGAGCCTAACAGACAAAGCCTCCACCTGCCCCCGAAGAGTGGCCAATTCTCCTTGCGTCCGCTCACAACAACCACAGTCCCTACACATGACTATGTTTACCCTACCCTATACGGTGACAAATTCCCAAGATAATCTTCTGATGAGCTACTCTGATAATCAAGAAACACTCACTGAAATACGAGACGCGAAAACTACGCTAGGTTTTCCCAGAAAAACTATTTAAAAGCTAAGCGCAGCAAATAAGTACAAAAACGCTTTATACAAACAGTACTCGCTGCTGCTGGTGCTCTCGCTCTGGCTGTCACAAGACAACTGCTGATTCAAGTGACTAGTGGCTAACGGCCGCGAAACAAACAAAAGACGGTTTTAGGGCGCTTTCTGTTCTAAACGATCAAGAAAACACTAAGAAATCTAACACGAAAACTACGTAAAGTTTTATCAAGAACTGTTAGTTACTATGCAGAGCAGATAAACACAAATAGAATCCCTTCCTTAGTGGAAGGTCGTAAACAAAATGCAAAATAAACGCTTTATACAAACAGTACTCGCTGCTGCTGATGCTCTCGCTCTGGCTGTCACAAGACAACGTTTCTGTTATATCTACAGATTAACACCCATGTGCGAACAAACATTTTTATTAGGTGGACCAAGGCCACCGCTTAATTTTACAAAAAGATGAACTTTCTTCGAAAACAAAAGGCTTTTTCTCCTACCAAAATTTTATAACAAACCAAAGAATATGCCACCTTATTGAATTGAAACATTAGCAGCTGAACTGAATTTAAGTTCCATTGTCGGGTTTTCTCTCGACGCTTTCCGGCGGATGCCGAGGAAGTAGACAGGCGCAGAGTCCGGAGTCGATAGCCGGCGTAGCTAAGATGTGGCACCTGGACGTTCTGGCTGCGTCGAAGTATCTTCCGGGCGGCAGTCCGCGGCGGATAGAAAGACGCCTGCTTCCCTTTCTTCCGGCTATTTAACGCGGCGGCTCCAGTCTTCCTCCGCTGATTCCAGAGTGATGATTGGCGGCCATTGGTGGATGGTGGATGGTGATATCATAGTGTGACCATCCTTGCCGGAAAAAGGCTCGTGCGCGTGCGTAGTTCGCTGCTGATTGAATGTTTGGCAGGGACGCCTCCAGTGCCGGCAGCCGGAACGCGCCGACACTAAGCTGGAGGCGCCGCTTAACTCTGCCGCGGTAGTCGTCCTTTGCGTTTGTGTGGCTGTGCACGCCACAGCAGTTTCGTCAAATAGTGAGCTAGGGTGTGAATCGGACATTCAAAGAAACTACAATCCCCCTTGAAAGTGTCCTCCACAAATGGGGACGGAATGATGGGTTTTAAGGTGAAATCCATTTGACCACGGAATAATAGCTCCGAACATTTTATTAATTGTACACGTTTTCCTTAACACACAGAGCACCGAATACTCCTGACGATGGTCCTTCGATGGTGACGATCCATGCATATGCACCACAACATCGGTGAGTACGACTGAAATGGGCACGTGACCATCGGCACTGGACCTTGGCGGAATGACAGAGCGTCGCATGGTACTGCAAGGACGGAAACAAGCAGGCGGTGGCTCCATTATGCTCTGGGGAACATTCACATGGGGTCCATGGCTCCAGAGGAGCTCATACAGGGCACCATGACGGCCAAGGAGTATCATACACTGGTTGCAGACCACGTATACATCTTCATGACCATCATGTTTCCCAAAGGCAGTGTCATTTTTCAACAAGATAATGTTCCAGGTCATAAAGCTAGGAGTGTGATTAATTAGTTTGGGGAACACAGTGTCCAGTTCCAACTCACATGCTGGCTCCCCCAACTCGTCAGACCTGACCCCGATGGAATACATCTGGGATATGACTGGATGTGGCGTCTGAGTTCGTCATCACACTCCCAGAAGTTTTAGGGAATTAGGTGACTTGTGTATGCAGATGTGGTGCCAGCTCTCTCCAGCGACCTGCCCAGGCCTCATTGCTTTCATGCTACGACGCTTCGCCACTGGTATCTGCGCAAACCGTGAACATAGTGGAATGAGATTTTCACTCTGCAGAGGAGTGTGCGCTGATATGAAACTTCCTGGCAGTTTAAAACTGTGTGCCCGACCGAGACTCGAACTCGGGACCTTTGCCTTTCGCGGAAAAGTGCTCTACCATCCGAGCTACCGAAGCAAGACTCACGCCCGGTAGTCACAGCTTTACTTCTGCCAGTGTCTCGTCTCCTACCTTCCAAACATTACAGAAGATCTCCTGATAAGCTTGCAGAACTAGGACTCCTGAAAGAAAGGACACTGCGGAGACATGGCTTAGCCACAGCCTGGGGGAGGTTTCCAGAATGAGATTTTCACTCTGCAGCGGAGTGTGCGCTGATATGAAACTTCCTGACAGATTAAAATTGTGTGCCGGACCGTGTCTCGAACTCGGGACCTTTGCCTTTCGCGGGCAAGTGCTCTAGAGCACTTGTCCGCGAAAGGCAAAGGTCCTGAGTTCGAGTCTCGGTCGGGCACACAGTTTTAATCTGCCAGGAAGTTTCGTGAACATAGTGGCTATTAGGTAGGTGGTCATAACGCATTAAAAGTTCTCGGTTTATTTGCCGCGACAAATTTGGATAAAATCCCGAGCTTTCTAAGACTACCTCTGTCATATTTGTCAGGGGTCAAACTGGCCCCTGACGAAGATGACGGAGGTAGTAATCGAAATCTCGGGATTTTATTCAAATTTGACGCGGCAAGTAAACTGAGAAGTTCTATGCAAAGACTCCATTGCGAAAGACTTCGTAGTCATGTGGTCTTAATGTTCAAATGTTCAAATGTGTGTGGATTCCTAAGGTACCAAACTGTTGAGGTCATTGGTCCCTAGACTTACACACTACTTAAACTAACCTAAGCTAAGAACAACACTTACACACCCATGCTCGAGGGAGGACCCAAACCTCCAGTGGGAGGGGACGCCCATCCATGACATGACGCCTCTGCGCAGTTGGTCATAATGTTCTGACTGATCAGTGTAAGCGGACACAGTTACACTTTCGAGGAGCGATTTGTGGCATATGTGCTGGTGCACTAACGTTCACAGAAAGAGCAGGCAATGCGAAATAATAAGTGCATTTACAGACCCCTTCAGTAAAGCCCCTCAACGTGAAGCAGACCTGCTTGATAGGGAGAAACGTGCTTCTACACTGTACAGTCAGTAATGTCATCACCTGCCAAATGCTTGAATACCTACCTTTTGCAACGCGAACCGCTGTGAGATATGCAGGTAGACAGCCAAGAAGTTTTGGAGGTTACCAACACGCATGTCTAGCCACGCTGACTCCATTGCCATAGCCAGAAGCGCCAGTGCCAGTTTTCCCACTTGTGGAGACATGGCACCGGCCACATGATCGAAAAGGTTCCACTATTTCATGATTGGTTTTAATTCCGGTAGTTTGGTGGCCAGCGGAGTTAGGTAAGCTCCTTCTGGCTTCTTCGAACAATGCATGTACGCTGCGAGCTGTGTGAACGTTACAGTCCTTTTGGAAAATGTCATAGTTGACACGTGTTGCGATTCGCGTTGGTGCCGTTGGTAGGTTGGCATCCTGTAATAGTGGTGTTACGTTTTCTCCTTGTGTTCACTGGCGCCAATACATTTGCTAGCGGTGTCTGTCCATGAGTGGCAGCAGCAACGGTTATCGATATATAATACAGTTGTACTATCTTTGGAGGGATGTCAAGTGTTTTCTGGGTCGGAGTGTGTCAGTGAGTTCGGTTGGGACAGAGCAGCAGTGAGGGCCGGCAGTGCGAGGACATGCTGGGACCGCTGGCAGCAAGCAGGCACTGCCGGATCGAGCTGCTGTAGTTGCGAGGGCCACAACCTCGTTGTCCACTGGACCCAGGACGTTTTAGTTGAGTGAACATTAACCCGGTAGTGAAACCTCTATATATGAAGACAGTACCTGTTCTCGAAAGAACAGAATACTGTTGATGTCAGTGCAGCTTTTTCTTGAAATAAATGATAACTAACTGAAACCGTCAGCTGCCGACAGGTAGTGTTGATATACCTCGATGTGGACAGCTGACAATGTGTGCCCCAACCGAGACTCGAACCCGGGATCTCCTGCTTACATGGCAGACGCTCTATCCATCTGAGCCACCGAGGACACAGATGAATAGCGTGACTGCAGGGACTTATCCCTTGCACGCTTCCTGTGAGACTCACATTCCCAACTCTCCACAATTCTACATATGTATTTTCCCTGGGAAAAGCTGCACGGTCATCAACAGTATTCTGTTATTTCGAGAACAGGTACTGTCTTCATATATATATAGTTAAAGGCTACCCAGCCAGTGACCTTCGTCTGTGCGAATGTGCACAGGTTACCCACACTCTTACGGGAATCGCCAAAGCGTGCGCGAGTAATGAGTGGATGGGCAAATGTCTATAAGGTACATTACATATGTAGAATTGTGGACAGTTCTGAATGTGAGTCTCACGGGAAGCGTGCAAGGGATAAGACCCTGCAGTCGCGCTATTCATCTGTGTCCTCGGTGGCTCAGATGGATAGAGCGTCTGCCATGTAAGCAGGAGCTCCCGGGTTCGAGACCCGGTCGGGGCACACATTTTCAGCTGTCCACATCGAGGTATATCAACAATACCTGTCGGCAGCTGAGGGTTTCAGTTAGTCATCATTTATTCCAGTGAAACGTCCATTATCTTGAAATCATCCCATTTGTTCGCGCGTTGCTGCTCGCACAGTCGCTGAGATGAAGGGCAAGGAGTGGAGTGTTTGAAGTTGACGAAATTAACTATCCATCCTCCACTTCTTGTAATTAATCATTCAATTCCTTGTGTTATTATTGGTGAAGTTCAACCAGCGGTATTTTTCTGCCTAGTGGCCGCTGACGCCCCAGTTAGCTGCCCTGGAGTTTAGCGCATATTTGGGGCAGTGTACCTTTCCTCGGCTTGCCGCTGCTGTCTGGTAAGGCGTGTAGTTCACACAGCCTCCTTGATTGTGATTCAGATATTTTGTTTCTTTTGGACTACTTTGGTCATAGTGAATCCTGCTGCTTCTGTATGTTCTAAACACAGGATTCTGAAGACGCAGTGCTGTCCGCCAGTTCCGCCTTGCCTGGGATATTCCATCGTTGTATTGGTTATCAGACATCAGGTATATTTTGCAAGAGTGTTGTTCTCCGTTTCAACTGTCACTAGTTTGAGTTGCCTTCCGGTTAAGTGAATACAACTGTAGGTTGCCTGGCTCATCGTTTACAAAGTTGAGCGACTTACGCCAGTCTGTCCTTGGAGCACTGTCTGAGGTCCACTTCTCTCTTGATTTGGTCAGATTGTGATGATTGTTTAAAAAAATGATTTTTAATTATTTCTGTTTGGGCCTTCAGCTGACAAAGAGTTTTAATTTCTTGTTAATAAGGCCTTCAGCCATGGGTGTAACTTCTCTTAAGAACTGAAGACTGAATATCTTAACACTGAAATATCTCTCGAAGAAGTTTAATTGCTTCTCAAAAATTTGCTATTCAGGCCTTCAGCCGTCCAACTGTTTTTGGGTTATTACTATTGGGGTCTTCAGTTGACAAATAATTTGAATTTCTTGTCAATAAGACCTTCAGCCGTGAGTGCAACTTGATTAACAATTTTTTAAATTAGACATTGTGTCTTAACAGTCACATTTGATAATTGTTCCTTATTGTCAACTTTATTAGCAATTGTTTACAAATAAAGTGTATGTAATTTAAAGAAAAAAACTGAGCAACCAATGGTAACTGATTATGGCCCCATTCACACCGAATCCTGCCTTTCCATAGGTACCAGGTTTCAACCGTGCCGAGGAAGAACTGTATGCAGGTGTTGACAATGTTCTTAAGGGTGGATACGCATTTGTGTGTATCGTTTGTGCCTTCCATAATGTCGACATCATCCAGGGAATCTGCGAAAACAATGCCCAGACCATATCACATGCAGCGCGTTTATCACACACGATTCACGCCGTTCATGGTACCAGCTGTCTGTAGTACGGAGCTTAAAACTCATCTGAAAAGCCTAGCTGTAACCACTCAGTGGTCATCAAGTTGTAGTAATGGATTGCCAATTCCAGCCTTCGTCGACAATGAGCAGTTGATAGCATGAGTGCATGAAGTGGATATCTACTGGAGAGGCCCGTTGGCAGCAACGTTCTCTTAACGGTTGTTGTGGAGACGCTGCTGGTAGCCCCTTGGTTCATCTGGGCGATCAGTTGCTCGAAGATTGCACGTCTCTTCGCCCATACACGTCTCCACAGCCGTCGTTCGCCACAGTGCACCACAGTTGGCTCCGGGCAATTGTTGGATAACACTCTTATACTTTAACCACTGCGGTACGTCAACGGTTTACATGCTGAGCCGTTTTGAAAATGCTTACGCCCTTGACCAGAAACCTGATGATGGTTGCCTTTTGAATTTCAGTTGAATCATACCGTTTCCGATGTACGAAAATGACCGTGCTGGCATCCGCATGTCCTCAACACGTTTTATATAACCTCCACTCCTAGTGCTGCCACCCACCGTATATGAGTGTTTACTGCACGTTAACTTCGAACAAAGGCTGTGGTCTCTGGAAAGGGTTTTACCAGGTGAAAGATAAAGGCCAGCACAAGGGCTGTGGTGCGGAAGAGGAACCCAAGGGTAGCACAGCATCAACACCATTCACAATCAAAAATTTTTAACAGAAAATTTATTTAACAACTGACTAGCGTAATTTTATATAATGACCTTAACTACTTGCATGTATTTATGATAATGAAATATGAAGGAGAAATTATTTTGCAAATCTCAGTCAGCTTGAAAAATGTCAGATAAACTAAAATAGTGATCTTTTAAAAATGCTAAAAATAATGATCTCCTAAAAGAAGATAAAACTTTTCTTAAATACATTGTATTATAAATAGCTCTAACAAACCCCAAGAACGGAATAATGGTACATTAAGTAATATGTTTGCTTTACATACACTCCTGGAGATGGAAAAAAGAACACATTGACACCGGTGTGTCAGACCCACCATACTTGCTCCGGACACTGCGAGAGGGCTGTACAAGCAATGATCACACGCACGGCACAGCGGACACACCAGGAACCGCGGTGTTGGCCGTCGAATGGCGCTAGCTGCGCAGCATTTGTGCACCGCCGCCGTCAGTGTCAGCCAGTTTGCCGTGGCATACAGAGCTCCATCGCAGTCTTTAACACCGGTAGCATGCCGCGACAGCGTGGACGTGAACCGTATGTGCAGTTGACGGACTTTGAGCGAGGGCGTATAGTGGGCATGCGGGAGGCCGGGTGGACGTACCGCCGAATTGCTCAACACATGGGGCGTGAGGTCTCCACAGTACATCGATGTTGTCGCCAGTGGTCGGCGGAAGGTGCACGTGCCCGTCGACCTGGGACCGGACCGCAGTGACGCACGGATGCACGCCAAGACCGTAGGATCCTACGCAGTGCCGTAGGGGACGGCACCGCCACTTCCCAGCAAATTAGGGACACTGTTGCTCCTGGGGTATCGGCGAGGACCATTCGCAACCGTCTCCATAAAGCTGGGCTACGGTCCCGCACACCGTTAGGCCGTCTTCCGCTCACGCCCCAACATCATGCAGTCCGCCTCCAGTGGTGTCGCGACAGGCGTGAATGGAGGGACGAATGGAGACGTGTCGTCTTCAGCGATGAGAGTCGCTTCTGCCTTGGTGCCAATGATGATCGTATGCGTGTTTGGCGCCGTGCAGGTGAGCGCCACAATCAGGACTGCATACGACCGAGGCACACAGGGCCAACATCCGGCATCATGGTGTGGGGAGCGATCTCCTACACTGGCCGTACACCACTGGTGATCGTCGAGGGTACACTGAATAGTGCACGGTACATCCAAACCGTCATCGAACCCATCGTTCTACCATTCCTAGACCGGCAAGGGAACTTGCTGTTCCAACAGGACAATGCACGTCCGCATGTATCCCGTGCCACCCAACGTGCTCTAGAAGGTGTAAGTCAACTACCCTGGCCAGCAAGATCTCCGGATCTGTCCCCCATTGAGCATGTTTGGGACTGGATGAAGCGTCGTCTCACGCGGTCTGCACGTCCAGCACGAACGCTGGTCCAGCTGAGGCGCCAGGTGGAAATGGCATGGCAAGCCGTTCCACAGGACTACTTCCAGCATCTCTACGATCGTCTCCATGGGAGACTAGCAGCCTGCATTGCTGCGAAAGGTGGATATACACTGTAATAGTGCCGACATTGTGCATGCTCTGTTGCCTGTGTCTATGTGCCTGTGGTTCTGTCAGTGTGATCATGTGATGTATCTGACCCCAGGAATGTGTCAATAAAGTTTCCCCTTCCTGGTACAATGAATTCACGGTGTTCTTATTTCAATTTCCAGGAGTGTATAACTGGCTAGTAAAAATTTACAGAGATTAAAATGTGATTAAATGAATTCATGCACTCGCACACTGTAAGAAAATACTGGTAGCCACACACTTAAACACAGTTCAATTGGCAAGTGACATGCAAATTTAGCGAGGCAGTTCAACAGGGCCGTTTATACATTATAGCCTTAACACAAATGTCATGTACATAACTTAATCCATAGTCGAAAGACAAGGCGCCAAGCCGCTAGGTCGTTCTCCTTTGTCATGGCAATATTATAAACACTGTTATTGCATTGGGCAGCTCGCTTCTTCCATCAACTGGTCGGCCCAGACTATTTGGCTCTCCATAAACAACTTAAATAGCTTCCCCAGCAATATGAAGAAAAGGCGACCAATTACAGGACCCGAGGAATAGTGCACTAAAAGAGACTAAGTTTATAACATTACTAAGGAGAAATAGTTGACCACACCAGAAGCTTATATTGCCTAAAGGGGTGCTTAGCATATGAGCACTGACACAAAGTAATCTTCGTTATCAGGCACGAATGAAACCTGAATGTACAAAGTTACTACCAGTCTGCACTACAAAGGTTCAGTGTATGCCATTACAGGAAGCCCGACACGGCAAGAAAGCGTTTATAGTTAACATGTAAGCCCACGTAATTGAGCTGACCAAGCTATACGACATAGTTACTCCCAGTCAGCACGAATAAGGCTCAGCGTCTGTCATTACAGCAAGCACAGCATGGCAATGGAGCGTTTACAGTTAAGACTAGCTCATGTAATTCAGTTGACCAAGCTATGCCACAAAGTAACTGTCAGTCTGCACTAATAAGGTTTAGTGTATGTCATTACAGCAAGTACGACATGGCAATGGAGCATTTACAGTTAACACAGTAGCTCTTGTTAATCAGCTGACCAAGATGTACCGTAAAAGTTACTGCCAGTCTCAACTAATAGGGTTCAGTGTATGTCATTACAGCAAGCTGAAAACGGCAAGGGAGCGTTTACAGTTAACAGATTCGTTCATGTAATCGAGCTAAGCAATCTATATCACAACGTTACTGCCAGTCTGCACAAATAAGGTTCAGTGCATGTCATTACAGCAAGTAGAACACGGCAAGGGAGCATCTACAGATGACTAGCTCATCTAATTCAACTGACCAAGCTTTACCACAAAGTAACATGCAAACATATGCTTGAGCCTGCTGCACTTTGGACAATTGTAAGCAACGTACATAGCTGAAGACAAGAAACTCGATTCGTGAGAAACATTCACAACCAGCTTTTGATACAACTCGCCACTTTACAAACATTCGTTAGACTCAGATTTGTCCGAAACTCACCAAGGCTCACCGTTTTCAATCTCCGGAACTGATGCCATCAGGCAGCGTACACAATGGTATCAATAGACACGAGGCCACCACTTCACAGCTCCACGAACCACCTCATCGTATTACAATCGCACCCGACGAAAGGTAGCAGCAGCCGAGTCATTCAGGGTCGGTCTCCATGCCCCGTCCTGGCCCAGGGCACTCCTCCAAAAGCTCTCTCATGACTGCCGTCCACACTCGTCTTCCAGTTCGCGGCGTAACTCCTGAAGTTCAAAATGGTTCAAATGGCTCTGAGCACTATGAGACTCAACTGCTGTGGTCATAAGTTCCCTAGAACTTAGAACTACTTAAACCTAACTAACCTAAGGACAGCACACAACACCCAGCCATCACGAGGCAGAGAAAATCCATGACCCCGCCGGGAATCGAACCCGGGAACCCGGGCGTGAACTCCTGAAGTGTCACTCCCAATTTCTCTAGTCGACCTCTGGAAACCTCGCAAAGCTATTCTTGCCGAATGGAAGCGTCCACTCGCACTGAACGCCATGGCTCGATCACATTAATGTTACTGGACCACGTACATCAGGTAGTGTCGAAGGCAGGGTGTGTAGTTGCCATTAGAAAACGCAAGAGGTGCCACCGTCAATCAATGAAGCATTCGCCAATCAATTTCCATAGCAGAACAGTAAGACGATATTAAAATGGCTTGAAAATAAAAAGTTTTAAACTAAAAGGAAGGTCAGTGTTGGCCGTAATATTGATGTTTTATTGATGGCAATATTGATTTTCAATCACATAGTGATCATCTTCAGTGCTGTGGTGTACAAATCTGTGGTGTACAGCTTTGGTTACTGATAACTAGATACCAGTGTCTATGAGTTTAATTTGTACACCACAGCACTGAAGATGATCACTATGTGATTGAAAATCAATTTTGCCATCAATAAAACATCAATATTACGGCCAACGCTGACCTTCCTTTTAACATATTTGGTCATTGTTCACACAGCACTCCATGGGGTCACCAATTCAGTTTTAAACTGTTTTCTGTGAACAGATATTCGGACGGTGTGGAACGGTGTAGCCGCCTGCTGTACATTGTTGGCACAATTTCCAAATGCCATGCCTCGGGAAAAGTGTTATTGTCCGACACAACACGGTTCACATTCGAGGAAAGACGCTGTATAGCATAAGGACAATCTACAAGCTGTGCGAAAGCTGGAAAGGGACCTGCATCATATTATGGTATGAACCAGATCACGGGTACTGGTCAGGCCAGGTTTTTCTGAAGCCTACGTAAATGAAAATTATTGTTTGAAAATAATACAATAGTGTTTAATGCATAAGCTCGAAACAGAAGACCATGAATCTTGTGTCGTTAGAACTGCTCCAGCATACTTTTCTCTGCATATGCTTTAGTTGTAGATGAGAAATTTTGAGGTCATTGGACGGAGCCTCGTTCGGCAATATCTCAAGTCTAACTGAAGTAACGACAACTTCGAATGCTTCCTCAATACTATCGCGCAATTATTCATTATTCTCCAACAGATTTCGAGTCACATGGAACTCGATTATTCATTATTCCCCACAACGAGCTGTCGGGCGTGGTTACGTCTGGGTTTAGGGAACAATAAGAGAGGACTACCAAGAACCAATTGCTCAGATTAAAATGGGTCTCATGCGCCTCCTGTTCAATCTGCACACCGAAGCAGTAACGACGAGCTTAAAAGAAAAATTCAAGTGTGCAAGTAAAATCGAAGGTGAAAGGATACCAGTGATAAGATTCGCTGATGAAGTTGCCATACTTAGTGAAAGTGAACAAGAATTACGGGATCTGGTGAACGGAACGAATAGACAAATGAGTACAGTTTATGGACTGACATTAAATCTAAGAAAGACGAAAGTAATGAGAAGTAGCAGAAACGAGAAAGCGAGAAGCTTTAACACCAGAAATGATAGTCACAAAGTAGGTGAAGTTAAGGAATTCTGCTACCTAGACAGCAAAATACCCATAACAGACGGAGCAAGGAGGACGGAAAAACAGACTGTCACTGGCAGAAAGGGCATTCCTGACCAGGAGAAGTCTACTAGTATCAAACATAAGTCTTAATTTGAGAAAAAAGTTTCTGAGCACGTACATTTGGAGCACATAGCATTGAAGGGAAAGGAAAATAGACTATGGGAAAACCGGAAAACAAGACAATTGAGGCGTTTGTGGTCGAATTTTGAAAATTTGGTGGGCTACTATGGTAAAGAATGAGAAGGTTCTCCGGAGAATCGGAGAGGAAAGGAATGTATGGAAAACACTGACAAGAAGAAGGCTCAGGATGATAGGACATCTATTAAGACATCAGGGAATAACTTTCATGGTACTAGAGGGAGCTGTAGAGGGGAAAAGCTGAAAAGAGATTGAAATACATCCAGCAAATAATTGAGGACGTAGGCTGCAAGTGCCACTCTGAGATGAAGAGGTTCGCACGGGAGATGAATTCGTTGCGGTTCGCATAAAACCAGTCAGGAGCCTGATGATTTCTGGGAAACCCAGGGGAGGAAGATGCACGATGCTAGGACTAAAGTGCAGACGTCAGTGTTAACTTAGGGAACCACAGAGGTCAGAAGTTATTGGGGTAGACAAGCTATTGAGGACGTCGGGTTAAGGGCTACTCTGTGAGAAGGTGCTCGGTTCAGGAGAGGAAACTGTAGCTGACCACATCAAAAAGATTGAAGAATAATAACACGAAATAGGTATTATGTATAGAAGATTCTGCTTGCGATGTTTCCGGAAACTAGGTCGAGTGCAACACTGTACAGGGGTACGCCAGTAGGTTACAGAAAGGAGGTGTGTAGTTGCGTCACGCGCGTTGCGTCTGTTTGTACGGGAGAAGCCGGAAGCGACCGAGCCTTGTGTGTGGCAGCCGGGAAGGCGTGTCTCGCGGCGACAATTACAGGAAGGCAGGCACAGTGTTTGATGTGCCCGCCGCCTGCAAACAGCCGTGGGCTCGGGAGAAGGAACCTAAACAGACTGCTCCAACGACCGCACGAGAGCTTTCCCAGCCGTCCGTAGTCGTCTCACGGAAACTGCATCGTAAGTTGCTAACCGGAGGTTTCGACTTCCGCTACCGGGTTCGCAGTTGACAACGAATTTGACCAAAGCAGTTGAACAGCATGAAAGAGAGTCAATACATTACTGGTACGCTTTAATCACCCTGCACAAAAGTCGAATAAGGACACATGACAAAAAAATGGATCATTCTCAAGAGACATAATGCTAAAATCGTATAATATCGCTTTTGTCCTTGGTAATGGCCATAATTCAGCGAGAAAGAGAGGACACAAGTTTCCTTAGCTATGCCATGCAAGCTAAAGGCACTCATTAACGTATAGAGGCCGTAGAGCTTTCTGACTGCGGAGAGGGGGAGGTAGGGAATGTGTACATTGCTATGTTTCATCTGCTGCTCCAGATACTACCTACAAGGTTAGGTTTGGGTGATTTAGTGTGTCACTTGGAGTGTGACAGTGCACGTCAACGAAGAAACGTATATGTTCAACCTTGTGAAAACTCTTATTTTCATCTTGCGAGCAGTACAGCAAATTCACCCGCTGGAGACAAACGGACCCGACAACGATTCTCCTTATAACAGGACCTCAGTTACCTTAAAGTCGTTACAGACAACACATAGACAGAAAAACACTTTTTTCGTACGATTAATTAACTGCAGAGCAGTCACTGGAGGGAGTTACATCCATAAAATGTCTAGGAGTACGAGTGCAGACCGATCTGAAGTGGAAAGACCACATAAAATTAACCGCGAATAACACAGATGGCAGAATGAGATTCTCTGGAAGAATCTTCAGGAAAGATAGACTATCAATAAATGAAGAAGCTTACAAGACACTCGTCCGAGGAATATTTCAAAATTACTAGTTAGTATAGGATCAGTTACAGAGAGGACTTATAGAAGAAATAGGGAAGATAAAAAAAAGTACCTCGTTTCGTTAAAACAGGGAAATGACACTTGTGCCGCACGGTGTGAGCATCTTGTCACGGTTCGCGCGGCTCCCCGATCGGAGGCTCGAGTCCCCCCTGGAGTATGGGTGTGTGTGTTGTCATTAGCGTAAGTTAGTTTGCGTAGTGCGTAAACCTAGGGACCGATCACCTCAGCAGTTTGGTCCCCTAAGACCTTACCACAAATTTCGGAAGGTTGACACTACACCGTAAGGTGGTTCGCGAAACATACGAGTAGATGTCGATGTAGAAGGTGTAGGAGAGATGGCAAAACTTAGTCACCAAGAATGTCGAAATAAACATCCTGTTCACTTTATCCCGCATGAGTGGGCCCGAGTTCAGCACGACAGACAACCACAGAATACCACGAAACCATCTCCAGCCTCAACTACAGCCCCAGCACAGTGTCTGCTAAATGCTTCATTGAGTCCTCGGTACAGTCTACGCCTTGCGTAATGTGAGAAGAGGTAAAATCGCGACTGTCGGACCACACTATAAGCCTTCAGTCACATTTGTCCAGTTTCTTCGTCGTTTGGCCCAATAAAGTCATTCATCTTTATGTGCCATTATGAACAATGGTATTTTCCGAGGTACCCTATTCCGAATGTTAATTTTATTCAGTAACCTTCGCAATTTCCAATCAACAATTGTTTGAGATGGAACCGTATTTATTGATAGAGGCATTTCGTGTCAGGTTTGAAACCTATTGTCAGCGACGAAGCATCACAGAATCTCCTGTCTCTGCTGCTTCCGATCTTTCTAAGACTGCTCTTCTTCTCTCTCGTTAAATGGCTACTAGTTGTACACCAATTCTGAACACGTCCAAATACGATGGCCCCTTTTTTTTTAAACGCTGTCACGTCTCCGTGACGACCCATCTTAGCTGTACTGATACCATATAACAGGCTGGCACATACACAGAATTTCAGTGTCATAACTAATGCAATGGTTGAGGATCACGTGATCATTCAGTGAGTTTAGAAATGTAAACCAAAAAGTAATTCTTCAGAAGGATTAAATTTGCGCTGGAAGAAACAAAAATATTACATTAAGGTTTGCCAACAACATTAAAAATCCCGCAGAGCCTGCAAATAACTTAGCATACCAATGGGACCGAATGCGTTTCCTCTTGATAACAGATCTCATGAAGAACAGCAATAAAAGTAAATGGTTCAAATGGCTCTGAGCACTATGGGACTTAACATCTGAGGTCATCAGTCCCGTAGACATAGAACTACTTAAACCTAACTAACCTAAGGATATCACACACATCCATGCCCGAGGCAGGATTCGAACCTGCGACCGTAGCAGCAGTGCGGTTACGGACTGAAGTATCGCGAAGAACCGCTCGGCAATAAAAGTAAAACAATGGGAATCGAGTGCACTGGAATTAAGTCAACTAGTACTATGACAGTTACGCTAGAAACATAACCATGAATGTCGTACACATGCTTTGATATGGTGACAGCAGGATAAGTAATGTTGTCCTACGTGAAGAGCACTAATAGTAGCAAGTTAAGTATTACTGAAACAAAAATATATGGCAATCCGGTGTGACTGTGAGTGTCAGATGCCGGACGGGTGACCGAGCGGTTCTAGGCGCTACAGTCTGGAACCGAGCGACCGCTACGGTCGCAGGTTCAAATCCTGCCTCTGGCATGGATGTATGTGATGTCCTTAGGTCAGTTAGGTTTAAGTAGTTCTAAGTTCTAGGGGACTGATGACCCCAGAAGTTAAGTCCCTTAGTGCTCAGAGCCATTTGAACCATTTTTTTTTGTGTGTGTCAGATAGCCTATTCTGAATGTATTTCTCTACTGGATAGCATTATATACACTGAAGTGACAAATAAACTGGTATAGGGATGCATATTAAAATGCAGATATGCGTAAAAAGGCAGAATGCGGTGCAGCAGTAGGCAACGCCTATGTGAGACAAAAATGTCTGGTGCAGCTGTTAGATCGGTTATTGTTGCTACAGTGGCAGATTATCAAGATTTAAGTGATTTTGAACGTGCTGTTATAGTCGACGCACGAGCGATAGGACATAGCACCTCCGAGGTAGCGATGAAGTGGAATTTTCCTGTACGACAATTTTACGACTGTACTGCGAATATCAGGAATATGGTAAAATCTACGGCCCGAAAAATATTCTGGAAGAACGGGATCAAGGACGACTGAAGAGAATCATTCAGAGTGACAGAAGTGCAACTCTTCCGAAAATTGCTGCAGATTTGAAAGCTGGGCCATGGAGAAGTGTCAGCGTGCAAACTATTCAGCGAATCATCATCGATATGATCTTTCGGACCCAAATGCCCACTCGTGTACCCTTGATGACTGTACGACACAAAGCTTTACGTCTCGCCTGGGCCTATAATCACCGACATTGGACTGCTGATGATTGGAAACATGTTGTCTCGTCGGACGAGCCTCTTTTCAAATTATATCGAGCGGATTGATGTGAACGGGTATGGAGAAAACCTCATGAATTCAAGGACCCTGGATGTCAGTAGGGGACTGTTCAAGCAGGTGGAGGCTCTGTAAAGGTGAGGGGCGTGTGCAGTTGGAGCGATATGGGACTCCTGATACGTCTAGATACGGCTCTGACAGGTGACACGTACGGAATCATCCTGTCTGATCACCTGCATTCATTCATGTCCACTGTGCATTCCGACGGACTTGGGCAATTCCGGCAGAACAATGCGACGCCCCACACGTCCAGTGTTGCTACACAGTGGTTTCAGGAACATTCTTCTGAGTTTAAACACTTCCACTGGCCACCAAACTCCCGATACATGAACATTATTCAGCATATCTGTGATGCCTTGCAACGTGCTGTTCAGAAGAGATCTCCACCCACGGATGTATGAACGGCCCTCCAGGATTCATTATGTCAGTTCCCTCCAGCAGTACCTCAGACATTAGTCGAGTCCGTGCCAAGTCGTGTTGCGGCACTTTTGCTTGCTCTTGTGGGCCTACGCGATGTTAGGTAGGTGTACTAGTTTGTTTGGCTATTCAGTGTAGAAGTAAAACGTGAGCTGTAACTATTAGATATATGGACAGAATAACAGAACTCATCCACCAGCCGTTGGTGAAGCATCAAGTGACTAATAAGTCACATACTTAGTTTTTCTGTTTGTTTTCATAGTTTAATTCTTTAATTCTTGAGTGCTTCTGTATAATTGTATATTTTATATCATAAATTAATTACGTATTTTTGTATTTGAAAGACTTAGTGCGCGTTTCAGTAACGATAATGTATACAGCCACGCAGCCTCTAGCTCAGTAGTGATTTGTCTGGTTTTGATGGCCAGTGACCGTTGACTATATCCATTCCGTTGTCAGCGTCTCTTCATGAAGCACCAAGTGACTAGCAAGTTACGTAGGGTCATTTTGGTCCGAGCGGGTACGTGGGGGCCGTGTTTTACTTGTTATCTGGAGCTCCAGTGTTAAGCGCGTTAGATAAATAGCATCCAGGGCCAGGAATACTATCTATGTGCACGCGGCGTGTCTTTGTGTGGCCATACGACATGTGGAGGCGGCTCTGTCTACGAGTGTTGAGAATGTGGGATGCAGTAGTGTGTAGGTTGTTCCTCGTGTCGAAAGCAATGACGCCTGTCTCTTGCGATTTGAAGAAATCTTCAGTTCCTAAGTGTTCGTTGCAGAAATGCTGAAGGCTGCTAGCCTCGCTCATGGAGTGCAAGCACAGCCCACAATTTGCAACATCATACCCACATTAGATTCGGTCCTTTTGTTTAGAGATGTATGGAGGGTCTCAACCAGAAACTCTATCAATTCTGTAATGACGATGGCTCCAGATATCTGGACCAACGCTACAGAGTAGCGAGTTGTAGGACTTCCCTTGATAGGTCAGAGGTGCACTACAGAAAGGCTTACTCAGGTAGAAAAGTAGGCCTACTTGTGAGGTGCACATGGTGTTTTTTAAAGCTAGGAAACAGTTTGACTTCTCTGCTGAATGGTCGCCAGTCGATACACAGAAAAACTGTTGCAAACCACTCTGTCAACAGAAAAGTTTTACTTGGAACGCCTTGTGTTTACATAATACTATACAACGCCCATTGCAAATTACAATTGTATTACCGTCCTTTGCATCGTAACCACGTAGCAATCCATAGTGCAAGATTAGAGAAAAGAGATATGTCAGTATAACGGACTTTCTTCAAAAATGGAGGAGAGGAATCAATCGCAAGGCAGCATTTCTCTGCAAATTATATAGTTGGGACTGGCTTTCTACGATTCTTGCAACTACATTTTAAATACGGTACATGGTCAAGAACACTGTTATCTAGAACTCCAAACAGCATGTGATTTATAACGGGGGCACTTTGGCAGTTAGTTAGTGATTTTCGTATGGGCCACAATCATCAAAAACGCTGCTAACAGGTGGGGCCTTTGCAGTGTGATCTCTTTACTGTATGCGGATGTAAGATAGCTGTCACATTAATACACTACTGGCCATTAACATGCTACACCAAGAAGAAATGCAGATGATGAACGGGTATTCATTGGACAAATATATTATAATAGAACTGACATGTGGTTACATTTTCAAGCAATGTGGGTGCACAGATCCTGAGAAATCAGTATCCAGAACAACCACCTCTGGCCGTAATAACGGCCTTGATACGCCTGGGCATTGAGCCAAACAGAGCTTGTATGGCGTGTACAGGTACAGCTGCCCATGCAGCTTCAACAAGATACCACAGTTCATCAAGTGACTGGCGTATTGCGACGAGCCAGTTGCTCGGCCACCATTGACCAGACGTTTTCAATTGGTGAGAGATCTAGAGAACGTGATGGCCAGGGCAGCAAACCACCATTTTCTGTATCCTGAAAGGCCCTTACAGTACCTGCAACATGCGGTCGTGCATTATCCTGCTGAAATGTAGGGTTTCGCAGGGATCGAAGGAAGGGTAGAGCCACGGGTCGTCACATCTGAAATGTAACGTCCACTGTTCAAAGTGCCGTCATTGCGAACGAGAGGTGACCGAAACGTGTAACCAATGGTACCCCATACCATCACGCCGGGTGATACCCCAGTATGGCGATGACGAATACACGCTTCCAATGTGCGTTCACCGCGATGTCACCAAACACGGATGCGACCGTCATGATACTGTAAACAGAACCTGGATTCATCCGAATAATGACGTTTTACCATTCGTGCAGCCAGGTTCGTCGTTGAGTACACCATCGCAGGCGCTCCTGTCTGTGATGCAGTGTCAAGGGTAACCGAAACCATGGTCACCGAGCTGATAGTCCATACTGCTGCAAACGTCGTCGAACTGTTCGTGCAGATGGTTGTTGTCTTGCAAACGTTCCCATCTGTTGACTCAGGGATCGAGACGTGGCTGCACGATCCGTTACAGCCATGCCTGTCATCTCGACTGCTAGTGATACGAGGCCGTTGGGATCCAGTACGGGAATCCGTATTACCCTCCTGAACCCACCGATTTCATATTCTGCTAACAGTCATTGGATCTCGACCAACGCGAGCAGCAATGTCGCGATTCGATAAACCGCAATCGCGATAGGCTACAATCCGACATTTATCAAAGTCGGAAACGTGATGGTACGCATTTCTCCTCCTTACACGAGGCATCACAACAACGTTTCACCAGGCAATGCCGGTCAACTGCTGTTTGTGTATGAGATATAGGTTGGTAACTTTCCTCACGCCAGTACGCTGTAGGTGTCGCCACAGGCGCCAACTTTGTGTGAATGCTCTGAAAAGCTAATCATTTGCATATCACAGCATGTTCTTCCTGTTGGTTAAATTTCGCGTCTGTAGCACGTCATCTTTGCTTATTGTAGTATGCAAGTACGATAACAGAACTCTGATCGTAAAATAAAAGCAAAAAAAAAAAAAATCAGTCTGGTATCACAATAAAATTTTATGAAAGTACATAATAATTCGCGAGCAAAACACATTATGCCCTGCTTTCGTAACGTTTTTGTTCTATAGAAGTAAGGAATTGCACTGATATGACGAAATATTATGACCACTGCACACTGTGACTTTGGATGCCACGTGGTGGAGTTGCAAGCATGTGACCCGCTAAGAAAAGTATGTAAGCGGGGCAGACACGGACGAGGGATCACCCCAGAGAAAATATGGGCTGCTAATGGAGAAACCCATTGAGATAAGTGACTTTGACAAAGATTACTATTATGCAGAGTCTGTGAACGAGCATCTCGAAAACGGCGAAGTTGTTCGAATGTTCACGAGTTGCTGTCGTGAGCATCTTTCGTGAGCATCTTCAGCAAGGTAGGACAGAGAAACTACCACTAGGATCTAAATGGTATACGTGCACGAGTCTTCGCAGGAGGTTCTGAAGTTTGTCTGCAAGGTAAAGTGGCATAGATATTGATCCGTGGTATCTCTGCCGAAAGAGCGCAATGATGGTGCACGCACAAGTCTTTGAGAGCACACCGTTCATCGTATATTGTTGAACATGGAGCTCCGCAGATGACCTCTCCTACATGTTCAAATGTTGACCCAAGGCCATCGTGTTACGATTGCAGTGGGCATGAGACCACTGGGATTAGACCGTCGATCAATGGAAAGGTGTCGACTCTTCGGGTGAATCACACTTTTCCTAGACTAGGTCGATGGTCGTCTCCACAAACGCAGTCATCGAAGTGAACGGCGGCTCGAAGCGTGCAGCGCGCCACGGACGCAGGCTGGTGAGAGTACTATGCTTTGGTAGACATTCTCCTGCGCTTGCATGGGACCTGTAGTAGTAATCGAAGACACGCTGAGAGCTGCGAACCACATGCATTTCTTCATGCTTGATGTCTTCCCAGAAAGCTATGTCGTCTTTCAGCAGTGTAATTCTGCATGTTTCGGAGCCAGAATCACGCTAGAATGGTTTTAGGAGCATTATAATGAACCTACGTTGATGTCTCGGGGACCAAATTCGCCTGTTTAAAATCCTATGAAAATCATCTGGCTCGCTATGGGGCGCCATCACAACTTACGCAAATCAGCTGCACTTTATTTATGCAAATTACGTGACCTGTTTGTAGACATCTAATGCCACAAACGTCCACAAACCTGTTGTCGGAACCCTGATACGCAGAATTAGTGACGTATTTCGTTCCAAAGACAGACAAACAAGTTATTTTTCAGGTGCTCGTAATATTTTGGTTCATCAGCGTTCATTCTGTTCACATATTTACACTATTACTTTTTAAAACCTCGTTACGTCATTGACTGATTGTGACTGACCTACAAAGCTGTTACAGCAATATAAATGATTCGGTGGATAATGTCGGAAGCTCGTTGACGCTGGTCGCTGACGATGCGGTTGTGTATAAGAACGCAGAAATTCTGGAACATTCTAGTGAATTGGGGGAAGATCTCCAGAGGATTGATAATTAGTACATGGACTGGAATTAGGACCTGAATGCAAGTAAATGTAACACACTGTACATGCACAGGAGATGAAAAAATTATAGGCCTGTACCATTACACTATTGCTGACAAGTCCCAGGTAAGGTTTGTGGAGCATGCAATGGAAGAAATCATAATTCATGATGGCTTGGGTGCGTACTATAGACTTTCAACTGCAATTTGTTAACCAGTGAGACTTCGCTCCCTCTTAGGAATGAAACACACGTGAAGGTTGGATTTATAAAAGAACTTATTTTCTACTTCCTATGATGATTTAGTTTAAATAAGGTGTGTGATTAGACCAGTAGACACATCCCACATTAATGTTCATTAGTAGGTCTCCAGATACATTTCAGCAGGAAGTATATCCCAGTGTTGACCACACAGCACAGTACAGGTAACTAAAAGTGAAGATGTACACTGCTGGGTGATCCATGTATAGCATGTGGCAAAAAATGAACAATGATTTCATCAAACAATTAAATCTCTCTGTAGGCCTAAAGTACCTTTGCATAGTGATACCACCTCACAGCAGGATGTCCGTACGCATCTGGACGTGAGATAGGGGCTGAAGCTGTCACCTGGCAGTGAGTTTAATGTTCATTTAGCAGTGCTGGCAAGAAATCTGTCAACACACGTCTCTCTGCAGTGCCAGTGGATGTTGGCCACCGTAGTGGCCTGATACGATGGTGCTGCTCTCGTGGCGTATGGGTGGTCTCAGAGGTCTGTTGGCAGTTTGATGATGGCCTTGGTGGGCAGATGTACCGATGAGGGACGGGGAGGACGGTGATTTCGTGGTGTGGTGCGTGTACTGTGAGGATACAAGAGGCGGATAGCAATGTTTAAACAAATTAAACGCAAGTGCGTATCTCCAAAAATTCTTGTCTTACTACACACTCCAGTGGCAGTTATTCGAGAACTGCACAGGTTGCACCAATGAACTATTAAGTTTTAAACTTTGATCAAGTTGTCTAGTTCTGAAAACTATGTGGATTACACCACAGGGCTTCCCATCATTTAACACGTAGGTTAAGAGGGTTATTCAAAATTTCCCCAATATTTTTACACAGCTATGTCCACTGTGACGTCTCAGGGGTAGATTCACGTTCGATTGTGACGTCATAGTGGATTGTCCCTACTAGTTATAAATTATTATTAATTAAAATAAGGCTTACTTGACGAAACATCTATCAACCATGTTGAGCCATAAATTATAGTGATAAAAATAAGAATGTTGTAAATATAGCTGCAGCCATGTATTATTAAGTCAGACATAGTGTGTCATAAATTATACCAATAAGGCTAATAATCTGGGTAATAGATTATAGTAATATAGCTTAAACTGACTTTAGGTAACATACAATGTAGCATACAGATAAAGGGAAAAGGGGAGAAATACTTTTTTTTGGGGGGGGGGTTCAGAAGGGAGAGGAGGACTGGGGCATGGGGGATGTTGAAAGTGACAGGTGCAGTTAGCTTACATAGGGGTCATACGTCATTATTCCAGGAGAGACATACTATGACTAGTAATGTCTAGGTAAGGTATTTGAAAGGACATCTCGTATTTTAGACGACAGAGTGTTGATCGTGGCATGCTACGGAAATGTCTACCATCTCTTTGACCAGAAAAAAACATTAACAGACTCACGAATATACCGCTTTCCACATTCAAAGTTGTATAGGAAATATGCAATCAATATTCTGACGAATGCTTCTGACCGAAAGCTCTATGTTTCCTGCTCTAAATTTTCAGACACTCAGAGATGGTGTGATGTAACACATTAAAAACATTCGATTGCAACATAAAATTGAACTTTTATCTCTAGTATTTTTGTAGCATCTATTTTACATTTATTTAATCATTCAGTTATCATATGGTTTAACTTTTCTCTGTTGGTTTCCTATTTAGAAATTAAGTCTAACAATGCTAACACTGAACAATTAGAGTCACACGTGCCGTAAAAAGAATTGGTTTTGCTGGGTGCTATGATCTAAAGCAAGCAAATCTTATTTCAAAGTACAGAACTGTTTTTATAAGCGTACCCATGGCTTTAATTTTTCTTTGGGGGGCTATTTTTATTTCTTTGCCTATGTTATTAAGCTTGCTGCTGTTATTTTGCTTGTAAATATTTCAAGTATGACACGTTTCTGTTACGATAAATTAATGTATTTCACTCGAAAAAGCAAATTCTAAAGACAGCTGATCATATTAAATCGAGTTCCTGGACACTAGACACTAGTAATACCAGTTACAGCTAGTTCCTCACATGGTGTTGTAATTAACAGGAATTAATTACAACATTAAAATGAATAGATCAGTTTTCAGACACGTTTCCTGAACGCAGTCGTGTTCTAGGTTAACATATACTGTGACGAATGATGTCGTTCAATATGCATAACAATGACTTTCAATGCAATTTTAACTTTGGTAAAAATTCTTAAATTTTGTTTCTTTCTTTCCCTTCTTCATTTTAAATCTGATTAGCGAATGCTTCATAAACATAAACGCATACAGAACTGGTATTCTGTGAGGGATTTCTCTTTATACATAATTAATCCCTGAATAATGTGAAAATTTGGTTTTCAACATAAATTTCGTTTATGTAAAGTACCAAATGGATTGTTATTTAAATCGTCATTCCAATTCATATCTTGTTTAACACCTTAAAAATGGAGGCACGAGCTGTTAAAAGTAGCTCTCTCTGTAAAATGCGGAAACTGGGTTCCAGTTACAGACAGAGATTCGATGTGGAACAATGACATCACTTCTCCAGGTGTACGGTCATGTATATGTTGAAAAAACTGTCTGCTTGTTCAGCGTTATCCTCTCCCGATAATTTTAGGTGCGAAACATACAGTATACTACCCAGTATTCCTCGTTTGTTTCTTTCATTGCCAGCAATGCAAATTAACAAAATCAAATCCTGAGCCAAAGATGCTGACGTACACCACTAGAACAAACAACGAGCTGAAAGATTTCAGATGCAAGCAAATACAATGTGCATAAATCTACATATTACTATGAAGCTCGAATATATATCATATTTCCTCGGGGTAATTAAGATTTTGTCCTGTTCGCTTACTTGGAAGTATGGATGCACTTTCAACCACTGACGTAATCTTTCCCAACATTTTGTAAGTAATAACTAAATCGCTTGAGAACGAAGGATTTTCTCATAATATCTTTAAAGTTCCGTTTTCTTGAGAAAACATGTTTTTATTGTTTATAAGTTCTAATACAAAAACCACCAAATAAAGCTCTTGCATCCTGATCAGACATGAATAGCCATTTACTTTAAAAGCAAACATTTGTTGCTAGGCTTTACCACGACAGTAGTTGATATCGAATGAAACAAGTTTATTGTTATCGGATACTGGTTATTTATATTCACAACGCGTTTCGAAGTTTCTCACCTCATCATGTGGATTTTAGTGGATTAATTTTACATGTATGTGTTGTATTATGACTTTGGGTAACCAAAGTCACTGTGTTCAGTGCTGACAGGTTGTATTTTTCTTTCATGTTACATCACTTAACCATCACACTCTGTAAACACTACAGGAGACAATGCCACAGATTACTCCAAAAACCTTCGAAAGTCATTTTGGGAACAAAAAAACTTGGACTGGTAACAGTACACTTGTTGTCTGATTCGATGAAGTGCCCTGCTAATTAGAGCAGTATCGCTTTCAAAAGAATCAATGGATTCAAGACAGATTTTTTCTTTGCGGTATTAACAAAGCAGCTCGAGAAACGCTTTAACGTTACTTGGTACTAAGAAGTTGTCTCTTTACATTTTATTATCTGAATTGTACTCTTTAAAATGTTGTACTGGTATTTTTTGATTGTCTTCGTGGTGATGTGAAGCAGAAATAATTCTCAGGAGAACTGTTTCACAAGCAATGACGAACGGTTCCAATTACTATTTAACATCGTCTGTAGAGAGGTGTCACAGCACTGTTTCATTTCTATTCTAAGTAGCGTGTTTATATTTTTGTACGTTGGCAGCGCTTTGGACTGCATTAATAACAGTGACAGCGCTGGGCGCCCTTGCTAAGAGTGTCTGTGGCTGGGAGGAGGAGTTAATAGTTAGCAGTGATGGAGGTCGGGGTGATAGCGCGAGCGGACGGTCTGGACGAGTGTCCGTCATGGAGATTTAATATTGGTTGCCCATGGATTGTAAAATGTGGGTAATGGAATTATTAACGATTATATAATTTTGGGGTCTGGGTGTCATATGATTAAGGTAAAAATCTGCTAAATACATTGTTTGCTCTGCAAAAAAAATCTTTCCTTTGGTAACCACAGGCCTATTAGTAGTTAGAGCTTACAGTAGTTAGAATCTTTTCACGTAGCCGGCTGTGTACTTGTTGTACTTGTTGTAGTCCGTGTCATGAAGACTCTTTGTGAGCTAAGTGACTTGTGAAATGTTTGAGTTATTGTTAGGATTTCTTCTAATTCAGTGCCATTCGTTTGTGTTAATTAATAGTCAGATTGCGTTGCGTTTATATATTGTGGGTCACAAATGAATAAAATAAGTTTGAGCATATTTGTGAGTGTTGAAACGAAAAAGACAAGCAATGTGACAGTACGTTCAGTTTCACTCAGCAGTTTTAGAAGGTCCTATTTCATTGAACAATTTAAGTAAAAACGTAGAAGTTTCACCTTCTCAGTTATTTCAGTCCAAGTAAAAATTTATATTTAGAAGTTTCACTATTTACAAATGACTTTCATGTGCACTAAACGTAATTATTTGTAGTTATTTTCTTACGTTGCATTAGCTCGAAAAATTATTCTCTATAAAAGATTATTTACTAAAGAATGAAGATTACGTTCACGTTCCGACGACGACGAAATCGTTAAAGATGGAGCACAAGCTCGGATTGAGGGTGGATGCGAAAACAAATCAGCAACCTCATCCATCATACTCCTAAAGATGACTGGGTCGGAGATTCCAACCGTCTTATTCTCAAATGTCTTACCACAGTGTTGCTCTGCTCCGTAATCATATGCAGTAGTAATTTGTGGGCCATCCGTCTTCTGTCTGGATCGATGTGGCCCACCACGAGTTACTCTCCTTTGTCAATCTCTTCATCTAAGCGAATCACTTGGACGCAACGTCATTAATTATATCTAGGGTATATACTAGTCTCTGAATTTCCCTACAGTTTCTACTCCCTAAAACTTCCTCCAGCAGCATGGAAAACATTATCTCATATCTTAACACACTGGGGATGGACAAAAATCTGGAAACCCAGATTAATGTATCTTGTTAGAGATAAGTGAATTAGAACGTGGTGAAATTGCTGGTGCTCATATGATGACTGCTTGCGTAAGCAACGGAGACGAAGTTTTTGGTGTTTTCCAAGGAACTGTAACGACTATTTATACAGCATACGGGGAAAGTGGGCAGACATCATCCACTAATTCACGAATGGGACGAAATTGGTCGCGATGCCAGGTCACTTAAGTGGATTGTGACAAAAAATAAGAGGAGACAGCATCAAAAGTCACTGCAGAACTCAATGTTGCACTTGAGAAACCTGTCAGCACCAAAACAACATGAAAGGTGCTCCATAAGCAGGGAATTTCAGGGCAAGCTGGAATTCCAAACCCACTCATCAGCGTTGCAAATGTCCATAACTGAAAATGTGGCGCTGAAGCCATAACAGCTGGACTAGAGAGCAGTGAAAGAACATCATTTGGTCTCTTCTGTTTCCAAATACTGACCGAGTTTTAAGTCCCAACAGTGAAACTTGGCGGGTAGGTAGTTGATGATTTGGTCTCCATGTTACTCCGTAAGGTCGCATTATAATCAAGGATTACGTGACCATTTTGGGTCCATCCCATGCTACCATTTCGTCTCCCAACGGTGTAGCTACGTTACACGGCGGTAGGGTGCCTGTTGACTTAACTCGCTTCAGCCAAGCCTGGTTTGTGCTAAAAATAAGTAGTCGCATCTCCTTTCCCTATTACCATCACCAGATGTCAGTGATATTGAGCCTTTGTGGTCTGCTTTAAGGCGAATTCTGACTGACTGCTGTAACCTCTATCACCGTTCCCTGAACTTACGATTACTTACCATAGATGTTGTTTGAACTTGAGACTGTTTTGGAAACGCACAGGCAACTACTTATCCATTCGGAGGTGACTGGAAGCTGTTTTGAATGCCAACGGCTTTCCTACGCCATTTTAGGCATGGCAAAGTTTTGTGTTTGTGGTATTTCCACATCTTTATCCATCCCCCATATGTCCTCTCATTCTGTCCTTCCTTTTGTCAATGTCCCCCAGAATTCTCTTTTCATCTAGTATGTTGAAAACCTCATGTTTTATCTTATCAGCTAACTTAACTTTCAGCATCCCTCTATAGAACCAAACAGAACCAACGATCACGCAAAAGGATAGACTCACGTAGTCTACAGTGATGTGACTACTAACTGTGCTACATATTTCCATAGGTAATACGTTAAAAGTTGCATGCTACATGGCAAGGTCGAACATTTGTTTGCCTGTTTAGTTCGACTTTAAAACAAAATATCATTGCCAGATTTTTACAGAACCTGTGAGCTCTATCATTCTCTGAGATATATATATATATATATATTGCAAACAATGATGTATATCAACGCTTTTTACGTGCGCTACATTCAGTTTCCGGCCGGGGTGGCCGATCGGTTCTAGGCGCTACTGTCTGGAACTGCACGACCGCTACGGTCACAGGTTCGAATCCTGCCTCGCGCATGTATGTGTGTGCTGTCCTTAGGTTAGTTAGGTTTAAGTACTAAGTTCTAGGGGACTGATGACCTCATAAGTTAAGTCCCATAGTGCTCAGAGCCATCTAAACCATTTTTACATTCAGTTAACAACCATTTTCAGCTCACAATTGTTTCCAGCTTGTGCAGCTTTAAGCCTGATTGGTTTTTACAGAGAAGTAGTGAATCAGTCGTGATCCCTGAATTCGCTTCGGAAGCGTATCGATATGACATTCACTGAAGAGCTAAGGAAACTGGCAGACCTGCACAATTTCGAGTAGGGCCCCCAGCGAGCACGCAGAAGTGATCCAACATGACGTGCCATGGACCCGACTAATATTTGAAGTACTGCTGGACCGAAATGACACCATGAATCCTGCAAGGCTGTCCATAAATCCGTAAGAGTACGAGGGGTGGAGACCTCTTCTGAACAGCACATTGTAAGACGTACCAGATATGCCCAATAATGTTCATTTCTGGGGAGTTATGTGGCCAGCGAATGTGTTTAAGTTAAGAAGAGTGTTCCTGGAGCCACTCTGTAGCAATTCTGGAGGTGTGGTGTGTCCCACTCTCCTGCTGGAATTGCACAAGTTCGTCGGAATGCAAAATGGGCAAGAATGGATGCAGGTGATCAGACAGTATGCTTAGATACGTGTCATCGGTCAGAATCGTATCTAGACGTGTCAGGGGTCCCCTGCTGAAATACAGGGTCCATGGCTTCAAGACGTTGTCTCCATACCCGCACACGTCCATTCGCTCTTTCCAATTTGAAACTAAACTCGTCGGACGAGGCAACATATTTCCAGTCATCAACAGTCCGATGCCGGTGTTGGCGGGCCCTGGCGAGGAGTAAAGCTTTGCGTCCTGCAGTTGAAACGTCCCCTTAGAAAAATTTATACACGACTGTACTTAAACTGACACACGATAATTTTAGCGCAACGCAATCTGACTATCAAAAATCCCTACAAAAGAATGGCCCAGACAAACATTAAACTAAACCTTTCACAAATCACTTACCTCACAAAAATCTTCGTTACTCGAACTACTGCAATACAGCGAGCGCCACTACTGCCAGCTAAATAAAAGATTCAAACTACGGAAGGCACTAACTACTGATAAGCATAGTTAGCAAATGAAAGATTTTAATAGAGAACAAATAATGTATTTACGTTAATATCATCAAAAGTCATAATATGTGTAATTTCAAAACTCAGCCATTTCCTTCCACACATCCACCACTGCGGGCGGCTCACCTCTAACTGCGCAACGCTACGCGCTGTTCGCATCCAGCTGCCGCTGCCCAACACTACAATGGCAGACAACAATGCAAACTAGCCACAGACTGCACACAGCACAGCCAGTGATTTTCATATAGAGCGCTACGTAACGTTGCCAATAAGAAAACATAAACAGCCTACTTACATAAAGAAAACATAAACAGCCTACTTACACAGTCATCAATTCTACACGGGTGGGTCTTCTGCTCCGAAAACCCATATCGATGACATTTGGTTGAATGGTTCGCTCGCTGACACTTCTTGATGACCCAGCACTGAAATCTACAGCAATTTACGGAAGGGTTGTGAGCCATGGTAAAAATTGCTGTTCTGAAAAGCGCGTCGCAGCGCGTAGTGTGAAGCAGTCACCCTCCGTTTCTGGCGGTGACGCCGCTGTGGTAATCGCAGCTTTGGTGTCTCCCTCTGGTGTGAAAGGGGAAAGGTTGCCTGTTCACGTGCATTTAAGTGGCGTGATGAGCCCGCTAGGCTGCCCCCCCTCCCATCCTCTTTCTTCCCCACCTCCCCTCTCTTTGCCCCCTTCTCACCCCCGCGTCCTTTTACATTTCCCTCCTCTGCCTCCTATCATTCCCTCTCGCGTCTGCCCTTCTCCCCCTTTATCAGTCCTCTCCCTCCTTGTTTTCCCTCCCCCCTTTTTCGTTTCTTCCTCTCCTCCCTCCTTGTTTTTCCCCCTACTCCAGGTCCCCCCCACCCATCCGCCTTGGGTCGGGAGTGCCATCTTTGTGCCGCCTTTTTCGTGCAGTGTTTTACAGTGTGTTTTTCCAGTGCGTGCTCCGTGTTGTGTCTTTTGGGACGTGTAGCGAACAGCCATCATACTGTCGTCTCTGGGTGTGCTTTTATTACTTGCGAACAGAAACCAGACGGTCGCCACGTTTTTTTAACTGTGTGTCTACTGTGTTACTTGTCTGATTCCTGTGTCTTTTATCTACATTGCCACCCCCTTTGCTTTCTGTTTTAACTTTCCACAATTTTACGCCATTTTTCACTTTCAATCGCCATTTTATCGCCTGTTTTTTTCTTGTTTCTTTCTCCTTCCTTTATTTAAAAAAAGTCTGTAGGCTGTAGTGCAGCGTAGTAAGCTGCTGCCGGCCCGCCCCCTTCGGGGGGAATTGAAAATCAATAAAGAAAAAAAAAAACTCGCTAGGCTGCGAGTCTAGTTAGTTGGTTAGCCGGGTCAGTGTGGGGCAGTCAGTGTCTGTCTGTCGTCCGGAGTGCTAATATGTGTTAGGCCACCAGTCTGTTCGAGTTTGTTCAGGCAATGGTCATTGGCGGTTGGATCGATAGGTTGGTCGGTCGCGCACTGAGACACTAGATGACTTGTCCGTCTTGAGCGTCGGCGCATGTAAGGTCGCCACGTCAGTCCAGTGGGCCGCGCCGTATAGCCAGGGGTAGTGGCTTCGCGGCCGACACGAGAGCAACAGGAGTCAACCCACGACATCAGTCTGGCCGGCGCGAGCTGCGACGCCGTGAGACGGCAGATCGGCGCTCCTTCCGGCGTCTGTGGAAGCGGCTGGCAACGGACGGTTCGGGAGAGCGTTTTGGAGGTGCTGCGCCAGGTCTTCGCCAGACATCGCAGTTTATTAGAAGTTAATTGATTCGTGAGATGTTGTTTCATTAAATTGTTAAATTCTACTTGTTATCTTGGCCAGTCTCTCGTCCTCAGCTTGCTCATCTGTCTCTCGTCCGCATTTGTTAGGCAGTTAGTGTCTGTCTGTCTGTCTGTCTGTCGTTCTGCCGCACGTTATTAGCTGCCTCTGTCATGTTTGTCGGATTCGGTGTTAACGAATTTATTGCTTAAGGTATAAATGCCGAATTCCTGAAATATGTTTTTATCTTCCCTATCATCTTGAGAGGCGGTATATGTGTAATGTAGAGCATGTTTGTACATTTTATGTAAGACTGCATTTCATGGGTTTTTATTTAAATAGTCACTTTAGTTTCCAGCCTTCCACCGTCATTGTTTTCAAAACAAGTTGCATTTTCGGTGGCAAGTAATTTTTTTAATGTGAGTGTTTGGTACCATTTCCATCCTTCCTATGGGGTGCATAGTTCATGTGTTTGTGTGAGTTGTTAAAATTTTTAGTTTAAAGTAATCTGGTGTGCTGCAGATTTGCACCAGAATAGTCTTTCAGAGGTTGTTGTGAGCGGTCGTGACTACGGCAGTGTTAAAAAGGAGCGGCAAGGTTCTCAGCCCGAAAGCTTATACTGCAAAAAAAAAAAAAAAAAAAAAAAAAAATTGTTTTAAAAAAAATTTCCATTTGTTGAAAGAAATTTGTTTTCATCAGTTACCCACTGGCAACTACTTCCTCGCTCACATAGTTTCATTAAATGTGTTAATGTCTTGATGAATCGCCAATAAATAAAGTAATTTCTTTAACATTGCAAAAACAGACATAATGTCTTATGGGATAACAGCAATCAGTGATTTTATAAAGTTACTTAAAATCCGTCTTGATTGATAATTTTATTTTTTATTCATATGACCGGTTTCGGTTCATTCAGAACCATCTTCAGATCTGATATTTCAGTTACAGGTGTAACCCGTCCAAATCCAGCAACTTTCACATGCTACGTCACATTTGACGTAACTGTAACTGAAATATCAGATCTGAAGATGGTTCTGAATGAACCGAAACCGGTCATATGAATAAAAAAAATTTGCAATCAAGACGGATTGTAAGTAACTTTATAAAATTTTTAAGAAAGGGTTTTGAAAGTAAATCCACGGTTCAGGTTGTTCAGTCACGTTGTTGTTGGTCCTGTTCTTGCAGAATCTTTTGCCGGCAGCATCGATGTCGGAGATTTGATGTTTTTTCGGATTCCTGGTATTCACGGTACACTCGGGAAATGGTTGTACGGGAAAATCCCCACTTCATCGATACATCGGAGATGCTGTGTCCCATCGCTCGTGGGCCGACTATAACACCACATCCAGAGTCATTTAAATCCTGATAATCCGCCAATGTAGCAGCAGTAACCTATCTAACAACTGACACTTGTTTTCTTAGACAGGGTTTGCCGACCGCAGCTCTGTATTTTGCCTGTTTACATATCTCTGTATTTGAATACGCATGCCTATACCAGTTTCTTTGGCGCTTCAGTGTACGTAGTTCAAAATGGTTCAAATGGCTCTGAGCACTATGGGACTCAACTGCTGTGGTCATAAGTCCCCTAGAACTTAGAACTACTTAAACCTAACTAACCTAAGGACATCACACACATCCATGCCCGAGGCAGGATTCAAACCTGCGACCGTAGCGGTCGTGCGGTTCCAGACTGTAGCGCCTTTAACCGCTCGTCCACTCCGGCCGGCTACTGTACGTAGTTGCTAACAACGATGTATAGTAACGATTTGTATGCCTGCTACATTCGGTTAATACCCATTTTCAGCTCGCAGTTGTTTCCAGCTACTGCAGTTTTAAGCCTGACTGGTTTTTCCGAGAAGTAGTAAACCCGCCGTGATCCCTGAATTCGCTTCGGAAGCACAGCGATACGGTATAGCTTCGTCGTAGCGAAATGTTGTTAGCGGTCTTGCGTTAAGCCCAGTCAATAGGCGTGCTATGGCGGTATCAGGGTGGTTAAAGTGATCGAATTTCTTAACCCATGTCAGGCCATAGGTACCCAACAGAGCCGTGACTTGATCAGTGTGTTTAAAGCACTTGGTTTACAAAACATGTGTGACTGTCTGCAACTACCCTTAACGTAAATATGGTTGTACGACTGAAAGGATGGCGCATAATGAATCCGTTCAGGTCAAATAATTGTTTAACAGTCTGGTATCTTTAGAGTACTAAAATGTAATCGGCCAGTTACATGTGTTAATTCTAATTTCCAAGAGTAGGTTGTCCCTTCGCTAAACCGCCCCTCACGTGTACTTTGGTCCCAGTCAGTGTGACATCAATGGAAAATTATATAATCCAACAGTTCTGATCCAAAGACATGCAGGAAAGCTGCTATAAAAATCTGACTATGAGAAAGAGGGCATCAGTTTTGGCTTTTAGTTGGGAAGGGGGGCATCAAACTCTTGACAACTCTGCGCCAAGCCGAGTCCTCTGCTTCTGGGACAATGTGGCCGCGTATTGCTAACTGCATGAGTTGCTTGCTCTTGGCTTATGCAAGGTAATAGTCGGGGATGGTACCTTCTGGTCACTCTCAAATGTGTTGGTATCTTGAGCCGGCTGCAGGGAGAGCTGCTCAACAGACAAATTTGAATGCAGAAGTTTCTGAGTGATCGTTAGGGCAGCTGCTCTCAGTTCATTTTGGTCAACGGCGCAGGGCCAACACGTAAGCAGTTTCTCCATGAGGCGAGCCCTTGTCATTATTTACTTTGCTTACAGCCTGCTCTAATCCTTTCAACGCTAGTCAGGACATTTTTAAGCTACTTGTTGGGGCTACTAGCTGTGGAAGAGGATTGTGTTGGTTCTATGTTTTCTGCAGAATTTGTGCGTGTGTGCGCGCGCCTCTATGCAGTTTGGTTTCAAGTTTCCCTTTGCCCACAGCGAGGTTCTTATTTTAAAATAACGAAAAAGGTTTCGATATGTCAATTTCATGTATGCCCGCACTGCTAATAGCATCAAAAAGCTCCTTTTATTTATTATTGCCTTGTAAATTTAATTTTTTTTTTGTATTGAATGACCTTGTCAGCAAGCAGTTAACGTATCCCACGCGAGACACAATAAGCAAAATATTGATGTTATTCGTTTTATGGGCACAAGATCGTGGTCCTAGAGGTAATTCTTCGTATAACATTTCGTCTTCCAGTGCTGGGGACATCATCAGAAGTTTTAGTGACAGAAAACGCAATTACACTCTCAAAGAAGCTCAGCAGCTGTTTATAATTATGTGACGATTCGTGACGTTATCAGGCCGTAGAGAGTCGAACCAAAATATGTTATGGAGCTGGTAGGGATTGGTGCTGCTTTTTTTTATTTGTACTAAGCCCTAGAACTTGTCTAATTTTCATTCTTTTTCTTATCTGTTAAAGTTGTTTTTGTACTTTCGAATTTCTATGGCCTCTTTGTACATCCTAGCACAGTAATACATAACAGTATATCTTAGTAAAATGTGCAAGACACGTATCTCTCCTGCAAGTAAGCACAGAATCTGCAATTGATTGCTTGAAGGACAAACGATATTTAATGCCGTTCTGTTCAGAAAACTACACCGCACAGTAACACTCCCTTATGTAGAATCCTCCCCAAGCTTTTACCTTCTCACCCGTATTTCCGGATACTGCTAAGAAGTCTGCGTTTCGTGAACTTTTTTATTTAAATTTCCATAACAGGACGTGCACGTAAGCATTTTCACTGCCTGACGAGTACCATAAGGAATTTGTCAAAGTAAAAACACATTCATCATCTTCGAATACTTGCACATCACAAGAAACTGGCAGTCATGGAAAAGATTCGAACGCTACACAGACGATAAATTAGTTTCTCCTGTATACTCTGTGCTTACTTCCCAAGCGTTAATCGCCATAAGCTCGTACATCCATCTGGAGAATGAAATAAAACTCATAATTCGTCATCATACGAAGATACATTTACAGCAACGATCCGATCGGATGTCCCGCAACAATATTTACTGATTTGTCCTCCTGCTTAGCTGGGTGGTAACGTGTTCGCCTCCCATGCAGGTGGGACCGGGTTCGATTCCTGGCCGGGTTGGAGATTTTCTCCGCTCGGGGACTGGCTGTTGTGTTGTCCCCATCATCATTTCATCCTCATCACCGGCGCGCAAGTCGCCCAATGTGGCGTCGAATGAAAAAAGACTTGCACTTGGCGGCCGAACTTCCCCGAATAGGGACTCCCGGCCAACGATTCCTTACGTTCATTACCATTTTTCTTATTTACTGATCAGGCAGGACCGGAAAAACGATTGTGGCATCACTGGTCAAATTCAAACATCAACCATATCATCACCTAAGTAATTTGTATACAAACGATAAATACTAGGTAGTGATTTTTTTTAAATCGGTAGGCATATATAAAATATACAATTACATATCTTACGTGTTTCAGCTTGTTCAGTTATATATCTTATATGGCAGATAATCCGTAATGTTCTCAGTATGACAGGGTAACAAAACAAAGTGCGCCCACACTATTCGCGCGAGACACATAGTGGCGTGTTTAGAGGCGACGCGACATGCTGACATGTGTTGTCTGCCCAGTCTTTCTCAAAAGGTATCATAGCACTAAAAACAAAATTTAAAATAAGCAATACTTCCGGCTTGCCAGCGGCATTGCCGTAGTGTTAACACCGGCCTCCGACAGATCACGAAAGTTAAGCGCTGTCAGGCTTGGGTATCACTTGGCTGGGTGACCGTCATGATCAGCCGAGCGATGCTGTCAAGCCCTTTTGAGACCTATTGACGACTACGTGATCGACAAGTATCGGCTCCGGTAACAAAAACTGACAACGGCCACGAGAGCATTGTGCTGACCACAGGCCGCTCCATATCGGCATCCAGTGGCGCCTAACAGCTGAAGGTTACAAAGCGGTCGGTCCGCACCGACAATATATACCAGGTAGGGATTTTTTTAAGTCGGAAGCCGTAAATAAAATATGCATTACACTCTCAAAGAAGCTCAGCCAGCCGAACTGTTTATAATTATGTAACGATTCGCGACTTTATCAGGCCGCAGAGATTCGAACTAGCTAACTGTAGGAGCAGCTTGTCCTTGTGTTATCCAAAGTAACAGTCGGGGATGTCCCTTCAGGTCACTCCGAACTAAGCTGGTATTTGAGGCACCTGCGTCGAGAGCTGCTCTTGAACAGCGAAGAAATTGTACAGTGTCAGCGTCGTCCTTGGACGGAATACTTTTGGCGTAACTTCGGAAAGTTTCATTTTGGACTTTCACAAATGTTGGAAGAGCAGTTTTAAATATATCTGTGATGTGATAATATGTCTTATGCTCCACAATTACGTTTCCAAATTATCGGTATATCTAAACTGCACATTATTGGTGTGGCTTGTCATTGAACAGGTATTCATTTGTGTAAATAAATGGCTGATTTTGAAAAAAAAAGAATGCCTTTAAAGAACATATGTGTAAAAAATTGTAATTCTTTGCCCAAATTTATAATATTATTGATTTTCTTACATTTAATAGATTTTGTACACAACTCATGTGTCAACATTGCTGCTTAGCCTCAGGGGGAGAACCCTGGTTTACATCTGCTTTGTAAAATATTTTCCCATACGTAAATTCTTAATTTTTGAAACATCTCATGACTCTAGTACAAATATAAAACTATTTATCATCCTGTAACACCACATTAGATAAATCTATGAAAGAAAATCACTGATGTAAAACTTTACAATGTGTCACACGGTAGCTCACCTCTATTCTAGAACAGGTTAAGGCAAAAAAAGAAACTAGCTCTGTGTAGTCAGTTGTCAGTTACTTACAAATACTTTCAGCAAATTACAATATTTTTGTATGAATTTTGTGTTGGAACTGATGGTGGTACCACTGTAAAATGTCGCAAAGTCTTAAATAAGATGTCAGAATAAAGTACAATGTATTTTTTGGAGTTCCATTGTTGTTCAAAATACAACCGTTATAATTTACAACAGGTGTTTCTACAGTAACTGAAAAAACACGCCATCGTATACGAAGCGGTACCGCTTCCTAGACAAGACGGTAACGCATTTGGCGGTAAGACACCCGAAACAACAAACTATTAAAAAGTTTAATGTGTGGTTTACTAACAGAAAATATTTCAGTGCATTGATGTTAACAAATAATTTCACATCTTATCATCTCTCTTGTAGCGCTAAGAACAGTTGCAATGAAAGCCGATAAACTATCATGACAAGCATGTCTTAACTCGCAGGCCATTATATAAGAGTATTTATTTCTCAGTGATACATTATTTGTAATAACAATTGTCTATTGCTACTGACATTGTAGACAAGTATGTTACAATAATTTTTGTATTACTAGTAGGTTTTGTATGGATAACCCTTGACAAGTTATTACTAGTTCTTCATAAAAGTAAGGCTGTTTCCAAAGTTTCCATGTAGTGTAAGCTTCTGAGAAATCTATGTTATTACTTTTAAATACAGAGTGTTTCCTTTCTGTTCTTAAACAAAAAGATCCAAAGAGTAGCTCTGAAAGAGCTTAATGGTTTATTACTTGATATCTGGACCGCTAAGTTTCATGGCTATGTAGGCCACTGGGACATTACCTATTACGTTGCAATGTGTAAAGCATGTTGAACATCGCGTACGATCCATTCAAAACCTGAAAAAGATATTCGCATAAAAATTTTATCAAGTGCTTAGAATTTTGAATATAAATTATGACTACGAAATTGTACAACGATGATCAAAGCAGAAATTTTTAATCAAAATTTTGATTCACAAGAGACAAATCATTGTTAAAAGTGTAAAAAACTTTTAATAAATATTTAATGTAGAATGTTAACTGGCATAACCAACACACTGACGTAAAAACTTGCACATTTTGCTAATGAGTAGTCTCCTTCTGGTGTCGTTTGACACGTTCCTCCACATCTATGTTCCAAACACTCCTGGTCACATAGCTTCACCTCTGTATTTTTACGAAAAAAATGGACCAGTGAACTGTGCCTTTATTTACAGTCTCTATTTTGTCTATAGTGGATTTAACAGAACGGAATATTTTGGCATGAGTCGAGACAAACGCTATTGATAATTACTACTAAGAGAGGGTCGTTCCATTAGGTATGCTGGGAGAATTTTCAGCGAGTATTCAACAAAATTCAGTCATGTTTCATCTAATTTTCTTGACAGCACATGAGATTCTTACCAGGAAAAATCAATGATGAACTGCTTTATTTAGAAGACAAGGAATTCTAACTTTCGTAGCTAATAACGAAATTAATTTTTTTGTTTTCAACTAAGAGTGATGCATCAGAGATATAAAAAGCAGATAACACTTCTGGGAATGTCGACGACTCACTTTGTAGAAATCACATGTCTATAAATTAGATTTACCGCGAGCAGGATGAAATATTTTTAATTTCGGTACGTAATCATATTTTCACGATTTCCATTCCGTAACGTCCTGTGAGATGATTCCGGGGTAATCACTTAAATATGTGCGCAAAAACCACCCAAAGACTGCTGTTACATTAGGCTTATGCAATGCCGAGTCACATTGATGTGACCACTTGTCAAAAGCCGGAATTACCATATTTTGCAGCGCAGACTGCTGCGAGACATGCAGGAAGAGGGTTAGTGAGGTTCTGGAAGATACCGACTAGGAAATGGAGCCATGCCGACTTCAGTGGCGTTGCCAGCTGCGCAAGTACTCCTTGTTGAAGACCCATGACGTGAACAATCCGATGGAGGTGGTCCCACAGATTTCCGTCCGGGTTTAAATCCAGGGATTTAGGTGGCCATGGAAATATGGTAAAACCACCCTGGTGCTCTTCGAACCATGTGTGACATGTTGCATTGTCCTCCTGGGAGATTCCATCGTACCAAAATAAAAGATACTGTATGTATTGGTGGACATGGTCTTGTGTTGATCCATTCTGCTTTCGAGGAAACCAAACTCTGGAAGGTGATGCCGTCCACCCTGGACCTTCTAATGATGGCTACAGATTGTTTGCCTTCAGATGTTTCACAACATACAGGAAAATGGCTGTTTATCCGATGTAGCATAAAACATGATTCATCTGAAAAGGGCCAATCGCCAGTCACTGGACGTCCAGTTGCGATACTGTTCTGCAGACTCTAGCCTTAGTCACTGAAAATAACAGCCAGCATTGGTAAATGGAGCAGGCGCCAGCTGTGGATGCCCACATGAAGCAACATTCACTGAACGATCATTGAGGAGACACTGTTGGTAGCCCATTGATTCATCTGTGTGGTCAGTTCCTCAACAGTCTGCACATCTATTCGCCAGTGCACATCTCCACAACTGTAGCTCGGCACTGTCCTCTATGGCCCATAGTGCACCACTGTTGCCTTGGCGCTGGTTCTGGATAGCGCCATTTTGTTATGCACATTATGCTTTAATTATAGTATCGCTTAGTCATTTTTGAAATGCTTCCACCCTTGGCCTAAAATACAATTATCACGCCCTTTTGGACGTCAGATAAACTGCTCCACTTCCACATTATGACAACGACTGCACTGTCTGTACTGTCTTCCACGTACCCTGAGTAGAATACTTGTGTAGGTTATAGCTCATTTTATTCCGTAAAAGAAAAAAAAGAAAATCTCCATAAATCACTAAATCCTACAAATTACCTAAGGATTTTGTAATTTATGTTACTTTTTCTGTAGAAAAAATTACCCAGAAGCTACCTCATTCATCTCAGTCCTAATAAAAATAGAGTAAAAGAGAATATATATATATATTATATATATATGTGTGTGTGTGTGTGTGTGTGTGTGTGTGCATGTACAAAATCTGAAACTGGTCATGTCCCTTCTCATTTACTTACTTATTTTTCTTAGGATTGAGGTGAATGACGTGAATGACTCGATGAAACGTAGAATCCTTTTGTAGGTTCTAGATCATTTTTTCTACATAGTTTTATTTTATATTTAATCAGTGGTCAGTGGATGCATCAAGCTGACTTTCAGCTTTGTTCTTTGACTGGCAATCACGTTGTTTCTACTAGTTACATTTATGATACAGATCGGATAATTTGTTATGAAATAGTATGAATTTATATCAGAATCACCTTTCAGTAGCGAAACTCATTTAAAATCTAGAAAAGA
The DNA here is from genome assembly GCF_023864275.1 of Schistocerca cancellata. Taxonomy (NCBI): domain Eukaryota; kingdom Metazoa; phylum Arthropoda; class Insecta; order Orthoptera; family Acrididae; genus Schistocerca; species Schistocerca cancellata. The sequence continues at coordinate 687,889,571 of NC_064630.1, read as the reverse complement.
TCGTAAACCTTCAATTAATTACTTTCCTGATCTAAATTCCACGTTTATTGTGGGAAATGTGCAATTCTTCCATGCTTCACATAAAGTATGCTCAGCTTGACATGATCAAATAGTGATGAAACAATGAACTGATTATTTTTTCGATTCGTCTGAAATGTGATGAATATGGAGTGAGAGATATCAAATGCTGCTGAGCTATAGAAGTTCGTAATACCTAACGGAAACTTCTTCTTCCCAGTCAAAGAAGCGGCTTCCACAGTTTGTAGTTCGTAAAAAGGTAACGGAATTTCTGAAATTTTCGAAAAATTTTCTCATTGTTCAAGCTCAGAACTAGATTCCTCTTTAGCTATAGGTACACAAATTTCCATACGTTCTACAACAAGTCCACCATCATTTGGGAGAGTATTTTTCATTTCAATTTCAGGACCATTGTAATCAGCCCATTTAAGAAAGGCACATTCAGCACTTGAGGGCTATGTAAATATTACAGAAAGATCAACATATTTATCAATAAATATTTTATTAGATTTTCTGTCATATGTTAGGTAATATAATCCATCAGTTTTAACAATCCTAACCTGAGTATGACTAAGATGACCCAACCATCACCAATATGGATTTTAGTTTCCGTAGCCTTAGTAGAAACATTTAAGCTGTATTTACTTTTCTCATTAACAGGAAGTGAGAAAAATTGATACTCTTTGCTCACTTAATATGGACAAAATTTTACAAAGCCATTTCTAAAGTTTGGTGTTAATTAAATTCTTATTTTCATAAGTTTCAGTCATTTCGAAATCCTGAATAGGAGAAAAAGGCGAATATATACACGATGATGTGGTTCATGATTTATTGGTCCACCAAATTCAGAATTAGGTTTGAATGAAGCAATAATCAAGTTTATCACTGAAAGTGATCTGTATGCTTCACAAAAATTCCATGAGCTGACTGAAATTTACACTATGTAATCAAAATTATCCAGCAACTGGCTGAAAATGTCTTAAAAGTTCGTGCCGCCCTCCATCAGTAATGCTGGAGTTCAGTTTGGTGCTGGCTCACCCTTAGCCTCGACAACACCTTTCACTCTAGCAAGCATACGTTCAATCAGGTGTTGGAAAGTTTCTTGGGGAATGGCAGCCCATTCTTCACAGAGTGCTACACTGAGGAGAGGTATCGATGTGGGTCGGTGATGCCTGCCACGAAGCAAGTGTGCCAAAGCATCACGAAGGAGTTCCACACGATTCAGGTCAGGACTCTCTGCCGTTCAGTTCATTACAGGAAGTTATTGTCGTGTAACCACTCTGCCACAGGCCGGGCGTTACGAACAAGTGCTCGACTGTGTTGAGCAATGCAATCGCCACTCCGAATTGCTCTTCAAAAGTGCAATGCAAGAAGGTGCTTAAAACATCAATGTAGGCCTGTGTTGTGAGTGTTACGCAAAACAACAAGGGGTGCAAGCCCCTTCCATGAAAAACACGACCACACGGTAACACCACAACCTCCGAATTTTACTGTTGGCGCTACACACGCTCGCAGATGACGTTCTCCATGCATTCACCATACCTGTACTCTGACATTGGATCGCCACATTTTGTACCTTGGTTGGTCACTCTACACAACGTTTTTGCATTGTTCAATCATTCAATGTTTACGCTCCTTGCAGCAAGCGAGGCGTCGTTTGGCATTTAGCGGCGTGATGTGTGGTTTATGAGCACCCATTTGACCATGAAATCCAATTTTTCTCACCTCCTGCCTAACTGTCGTAGTACTTGCAGTGCAACTTTATGCAGTTTGGAATTCCTGTGTGATGGTCTAGATAGATGTCTGCCTATTATACATTACGACCCTCTTCTACTGTCGGCGGTCTCTGTCAGTCAACAGACGAGGTCGGCCAATACTATTTTGTGCTGTACTTGTCACTTCACGTTTCCACTTCACTGTCACATCGGAAACATTGAACCTAGGGAATTTTAAGAGTGTGGAAAGTCTCTCGTACAGGCACAAGTGGCAACCAATCACCTGACCACGTTCGAAGTCCGTGACTTCCGCGGAGCGCCGCATTCTGCTCTCTCACGATGTCTAATGGCTACTGAGGTCGCCGATATGGAGTATTTGGTATTAGGTGGCTGCACAATGCACCTAAAATGAAAAACTTATTTTTTTGAGGGTGTCTGGATTCCTCTGATCACATAATGTATGTTGATTAATTCGAATGGAATAATTTTAGTAAAATCATTAGCAAGGCTTTTCATTAGCAAGAATTGTTTGGCCACTAAAACGAAGCACACATTCAATGCTATCCTTCACATCCATATGCAATTTTACATCACTTTTAATAGTAACTTTATTTAAAATGTTATCTGCCTTAATGTGAGTACCTGGCGTTTTTGAATGAATAGCTTTTTCTAAGCTTTTGAAAGTATATTGGCCAACAGGAATTTCTATTGCCTCTCCACCACAAAACGATTTATTATTTTTGGACATAATATTTAGTGTTAAAAATAGAACCAACTGATGTGACATTACTGTAGCTGTCTCCATAAAGTGAGAGTCAATCTTTTTTTTAAAAGCAGATAACATACTACAAATTTACTAATAATGAAAATATTGTTAATCAAATGAAAACTGATAGAGAACCTTAAATAATAATTTCAGAGAAGAAATGAAAAAATAAGCATGACAAACTCCTGCCTAATTCTAATTTATGTACAATGATAGGGTCAAGTGGATATGAAAACAACAACATTAATAGTTGACAATTATCTTCTAGCTGTGGGAGAGTGTATACAAATGTGTAACGAAGTGGGAGACAAAAATAATGATGAGATTATTACATTTACTGAAAATAATGATGAAGCCATACCACTGGATCAAGGTAAAGACGATTTTTTGTAGAACTTGGTAATTTCATTTTCGAAAATTATGTGGAGAATATTTTAATACATGCAGAAACAGAGGAAAAGATTGTTTTTATTTAGCTCAGACCTATTCAAAAACACTAAAACAATTAGTGAGAAATAATCTAATTTTCTAAATATATTCAGACAAGGTGATACAAATTTAAATCATATTTACCATGAGTTTGTTGATACTGATTTAATGTTTGATGATTTTAATGAATATTATAGTAAAGGCTGGAATGAAAATCCATTCAGATTTTTTAAATGATATACATAGTTAGGAAACCTAATGAAGTATGACATCAAATTATAGATTTTACACAACAAATGAATGTTAAATGTAAAAGCTACTTTATTAAGATGTTTCGACTATAGTAAATGTTGGCGAAATATGAGCCAGAAGTTGTTAAAAATGCTAAACAAAATGGAAAAAATTTAACAATTGGAGAAAAGGATTCAAGCTTTGGAAAAAACAATCAAGAACAGAATATGTAAAATATAAGAAGGAAGATCAGTCTGTCACTAGTGTAAATGTGTAGGTAAAGCAAGGAATTGAAGTATTAGGTGAAAATGTTATGAAAGCTACTGAAGAAAATAGATAAGTTGACGAATAAAGTATTCAATAGCATCCTACCACTCATCAGTCTGAAGAATTTGGAGGGGTACCAAAAAAATTTGACAGTGTGAAACTCCACAGTTCCATTAAACATTAGGTGAATGAAAATGCGGGCTACACTGAATAAATAGGAAGGAGTGGAAGAAAAGTAAAAAAAGAGAGAATGAAGGGAAAGGAGAGAGAGATGTTAAAAAATAAATATAAGTGAAAGAATTTTAAAGTGAATTAACTGTTGTATGGATAAATTTTTTGGATTAAAACCTGTTGGCACATTCGAATTTGTTGATTCCTTGCCAGTTCAGTTCAGGTTGAATGTTGTCTCAAGAGAAAATTCGACCTAAAAGGTTGATTGCTTTTTTGCAAAATTCTGACTACTTTATATTAACTATTACACCTGTTTTCTCCGTTACCGAAAGTATCATTTTTGTTAACATGTTATGTTCATTTCAGTTACATCTAGTGATATGTACATAATCTATGTCAAATTTTGCCTCTTCCTTAAATCTTCCCCTAACATTAAAACCAGAGGACTAATGAATGGAATATCCAGTGCATTGAGACAAAAAAAAGCTAAATTTTTCTACGACACTCAGATGAATCAATTTTCCAGTATCCTGCAGTCAAATCTAAGCTAGACACGACTTCTACTCCAGCATATTTCTCAAGTGCCTGTCACAAATTTTGAGGTTGTCATCGTTTTGGACGATAATCGTTAACGTTTCTCACATGCAGAACGATTCTATTCGTTCAAACTTCCTTGGATACTGTAAAAATTGGACTGTTTTAGCAATATTCGGATTATTTTATGATACCTGTGTCTGGAATTTTGTGAATCTTTTACAATACTGAAGCTATGTGGAACACATGACAAAAAATTTTCCCTAAATTCAAAGCGGAATCCTTTTATTGCACCTGGATCAATTGAGGAGAGATTATGGTACCCAAGCATCAAATGTGACAATTCTCTTCATCATTAATCATTTCCATGTCCTGAACATTTTTTAATGAAATTTATAGTTTAGAAATGTTAGTTAAACCCACGTGATTCAGAAACATGTAAACACATAATTGGACTGTAGTTTTTGCTCTTCCATCAAATAGCATTTCAGTATTTTATCGTTAATTTTCAGGTCAATGGTGTCCTTACTGAACTTGACTACCACCTCCTCCTCATACAAAAAAATCATTATGACAATCAAATCTGTGTTTTAGTTTAGTAGTTCTATCAGAGGTAGTTCTACAATGTGACTTTCACATTCTAGTATAATAAATACAAATAATCATACATTTTTAACTTTTACATGTGAATTTGAGACAGCTCTCGTGAAGATACTTTTACAGTTGCTATTTTCTTTGCTCTTGTCGAAAATAGCAAACTTAAGTGGGAACAGTTTTAACCATAACACACATATATTATTTTATGTTTGCTGACAACAACACCAGTGGTGAGAGGGACAAAACTGTAAGCCACAAGCAACACAGGCTGATCAGCAAAATCTTAATGGACACCTTCTTATCAGCATTTCCCAAGAAAAAGAGCCAAACAGCAGTACGTTTTGAGATGTTATTTTGTTTTATTTTGACAAACAGTTTTAGCATTTCTACAGGCCGTCTCCAGGCCCCATAGGCAAACTGGAACTATCGGTATCTGGATACCATGAATTCAACAAAGAAAGCAAAAACAGTCAGGCCTAAAGTGACAATTGTATATGCCTCTAATGAGACGTGATCCTCTAAGACTTTCTTGCCTGCCCATGTTTTCACCAACCTTCAAACAATTTTCATAAGTGATTACGATAGTACCAGACGAAGAACTGACCAGTTTCACCGTTTCTCCAGTTTCTCGTTCCAGGTGTAGAACCAAAACTTTGTCAAAGTCCCTTAGGTCACTGCTTATCTAACTTGTATCTTCCTAGAACGATTCCCTGTGCGATTCAGACTTCACGGTATAGTTTCCGTGGTACCAGAGGATGTGGTAGAGGGCGAAACCTACAGAGGAAGACAGAGAGCGGAATACATGTAGCAAATAGTTGAGGAAGCTACTCTGGGACAGAGAGGTTGGCATAGGAGACATTCATGGTGAGTCACATCAAACCAGTGAGAAGGCTGATGATTAAAAAACATGTTGAAGGTTTATTTCAGGTTGGAGATCGTGCTTGATTTTATGTTAAGGTTTTCCATATCACGACTTGAGCTCATTCGTTCATGTTATCGCTAACACGAACGTTGTTGTTTTATTTAGTATCCTCCATTAACAAGTGTTGTTCTTTATCTATATAACGAATATAATATGAACTTTTCTGTCATCCAAGATGACATTGGCCATGTACAAAGGGCTGCCTACATATGGCCCTCGCTTTTCGAACGCTCTATTGCAACTGAAGAGGCCGTTAATTCATCTGACCTGAATCCCACAGAAACACTTTTTCGCTATTGGGAACTGTGAATGAAACACAGCAGTCAAAATTCCTTGTTTGGTAGCTCTACGAAATCTAATGCACGGTGAGTGACTTAAGTTGAATATGGCATAGCTGAAAACACTAGTGGACTCTCCGACCGTTTTTGCTATTCGACATACCACTCATTGAAGAACGAGCTCTTTTCTGCCAAATATCGGGCGTTGTAGTAGTAGAACAGTCACAAATGGGAATTTTTGGGAATTCCTGTTCCTACATCTTTTTAGAGTTCAAGGGAGCCCCACAAAAGCGTTACTGGACTTAGGAGGTTAAACCAATTATACATTATTGCCGAGACAAATCGTCCCAGACCAAAATTTGCAAGAATAAAGCTTGTTTATCTTCCCAAGTATGATGACCTGACCTACATGTGCGTTGTCCCTACTGATACGCGAAACATGTACAGAGCACTGCGGAATAAGGCAGAACTTTATCTCACCTGCAAGAACGTCTCCTTGGACAGCTTGTACGTTTTTCCCACAGTGAATACCAGAGGTCGTCTGACCGCCATAGAGAAAATAATCAGGTTGCGTCTGAACCGCGTGTCGCAGTCGACCCATCCACAGCTGAATGCCGAGTGCAGCAATTTGTCACTCTGTGAAGCACATATCGGTACGTGTAAGCAAAGACAGCAACTGATATAAACCAGTATGCTTCAACTAATAGATAATATAGTTTAGTGGTTTTCACTAATACATTAAAGTGCTCGTAGACAAAGCTGAGTTACTACTTGCCAATACTACACTATTGGCCATTAAAATTGCTACACCAAAAAGAAATGCAGATGATAAACGGGTATTCATTGGACAAATATATTATACTATAACGAACATGTGATTACATTTTCACGCAATTTGGGTCCATAGATCCTGAGATATCAGTACCCAGAACAACCACCTCTGGCAGTAATAACGGCCTTGATACGCCTGGGCATTGAATCAAACAGAGCCTGGATGGCGTGTACAGGTACAGCTGCCCATGCAGCTTCAACACGATACCACAATTCATTAAGGGTAGTAACTGGCATATTGTGACGAGCCAGTTGCTCGGCAACCATTGGTGACAGATCTGGAGAATGTGCTGGCCAGGGCAGCAGTCGAACATTTTCTGTATCCAGAAAGGTGCGTACAGGACCTGCAACATGCGGTCGTACATTATCCTGCTGAAATGTTGGGTTTCGCAGAGATCGAATGAAGGGTAGAGCCACGGGTTGTAACACGTTTTGCCTTTCGTGCACCCAGATTCGTCGTTGAGTACACCATCGCAGGCGCTCCTCTCTGTAATGCAGCGCCAAGGGTAACCGTAGCCATGGTCTCCGAGCTGATAGTCCATGCTGCTGCAAACGTCGTCGAACTGTTCGTGCAGATGTTCGTTGTCTTGCAAACGTCCCCATGTGTTGACTCAGGGATCGAGACGTGGCTGCACGATCCGTTACAGCCATGTGGATAAGATGCGTGTCATCTCGACTGCTATTGATACGAGGCCGGTGGGATCCAGCACGGCGTTCCGTATTACCCTCCTGAACCCACTGATTACATATTCTGCTAACAGTCATTGGATCTCGACCAAAGCGAGCAGCATGTCGCGATACGATAAACCGCAATTGCGATAGGCTATAATCCGACCTTTATCAAAGTCGGAAACGTGATGGTACGCATTTCTCCTCCTTACACGAGCCATCACAACAACGTTTCACCAGGTAACGCCGGTCAACTGCTGTTTGTGTATGAGAAATCGGTTGGAAACTTTCCTCGTGTGAGCACATTGTAGATGTCGCCACCGGCGCCAGCCTTGGGTGATTGCTCTGAAAAGAAAATCATTTGCATACAGCAGCATCTTCTTCCTGTCGGTTAAATTTCGCGTCTGTAGAACGTCATCTTCGTGGTGTAGCAATTTTAATGGCTAGTAGTGTATTATATATCTAACAATTCTGGTCCTTTCTTTAGAGAATAGGTACTTATTATTATGCACGGGTACTTATTATTGAAATGTGCAGGCAGTACGTAATTTTCTTTGAAATAAATAATTTCTGTAGTTAGGTTTCTGAAACACTTCAGTTAAGACAGGTTTTTATTCAGCAGTGGCTGTAGTATCCCTTTTTTTTCTTTTAACGGGGCTCGATATCACTTATTAGAACGTCAAGCGGCTAGGTGCTATAGCGTCTGGTAGCTCTCCAAACACCACAGAATTTTTCCTGCATACCAACACTAGCAGCACACCTGAAAGAAAAGATATTGTGCAGAAGAGATCTGCTCGTTAATTGTGGTAGGACAACTGAAAGGTAAGTAAAGTCATGTTCCGAGTTCCAATAACAGTCTGACACACAGTTTTAATCTCGTAGGAAGTTCCAAAACAGCGCACTTTCTGCTGTAGAATAAAAGATTCGTTCTTGATTCAATAACCACCCTGCAAGGCTTTATCCTATTTTAAATTTCCACAACATATTTTCTTGTATACAAGTTATCCATTGTACAAAAGATCTTATCAGTGTTGTTTAAGGCCATATTCGTTAATATAAATTCACCCATCAGTGCGAGAATAATGATTCACAAATTGGAAACAGGTAAAAGTGTGTATTAACCACCACATGTCATGAATATAAGCTTGGTACGTGTAGTCTGTTAACAAACAAGAGTATGCTATGGAGGCATAATAGGTGTAGTCTGACAAGAGCTTTCTCTTATTATCACACATCTCTTTTGACGATCATGGTATTTCATGTCTTTATATACGGCCCACTAAAAACATACACCTACCCTTCATCTGACGAGCAATGTCGGCGATCACCATATCTGCGAAAATTTTCTGAGGAACAGGAAGATGCTAGGACTTACATCAGTTATCATTTTCTTTTAGATCCCACACAGTTTTGTTTTTATTATTGATTCAACACTGACCTTACGTGTTGCTTCCACTTTGTAAACAGTGTTATATTTCGTCCCTTTTTTGGGGGGGGGGGGAGGAATTCATTTTTGTGTATATATCCATGTGAACTATGTCTGAAAGATTTATTATGTACTGATTAAGTATCCAGTAGCAATATCGAACATTTTCTTTACTCAGTGTTTTGTGACGGTCGGTGTGCGTGAGCAACCAGAACTGTGCCAGATAAGTAGGAGAAATGTCACTATCTGGTAGATAGTTCACAATACGCAATGTCTGACGGAAAAGTACAGGATTGCCAGCCCGCTGTGGCAGAGAAAGTTGACCTTCAGTTGAATAGAGAGGCAGGATAGACGGGAACTTCAGTAACATGTATTCCTGCCATTACCCAGGATAAAGCAGTTCAAGCTGAAAGTCTGTCAGGCCAGTCAGTGGAATCGGAATGCGTAAATGTGCATGAAGAGACAGTGTGTAAGCTGTCAGGATGGCGTCCCCACCTTGCTTCGACACAGCGGAGACAAGGGCTAATGCGGCACATCTTCTACCTAATTTACTCACGCACACGTGGTGGATGTTCGAGGACACTGACAAGGGCGATAAGGAACTGAAGAAAGAATTTCAGGAACAGAAGGATGAGAGTCAACCTTAATCTGAGGAACAAAATTAAATGTTTGACGAAGTAAATAGTTAAATAATAAAAAACGAATTGACAAGCTGGGGCAATACACATGGATTCAGTAGTCACTGATATTAAATCACAACAGAATCAGTTGAAAAGAATGTTTCAGTGAGTTCGCTAGAAAATCTTGATAAAGGCGTCGATTAATGTGAGGAACAGGTTGTTAAAATTAAGAGTATGCAGAGTGATTTGGAACCTACATTCACAGAAAGCTACAGCTCCACTGATGTTCAAGACAAGACTATCGAGGACGAAGTAGTTAGCCATGAACCAAACGTAACCAGTGTGGTTTAGAACGTGTGAGAAGAGCAGCAGCTGGGGATGAATACATACTATCCGTAGTGGACTTGAACGGGTAGAGTTTGAACCATTTTCGTGAAAGCATCAACGACAACGTAGATAAGAGCAGCGATAGCTCTGACCAGATCACATATTTAAAAGATCCTACACGTGGTATGGCAAAACGTAGAGGCGCATTCCAAACTTACAAACGAAATTAGTAGTAGCTCTACTGAAATCTTTGGTGTTCCGATTTCGACTGCGTCCAGCAGCAATGGCCTGCGTGGCTTAGAAGGTCGTGACGGCTTGAGGGTGCGTATTCAGGCATGAACTACAAACATGTTTAGGTCTTAAAAGGTATACAGGGCATTTCTTGCCACTTTTACGCAGTTTGACAGTGTTTAAGTGACTACGGGAAATGAGTGTTTGCCCACAGTCAAAACGTCACAGACAAGAATGACCATTCTCGCAATAAAATGGCGTCATACTCAATGCACAATGTGTTTGGGACAGGAATGACGAGTCCTATGCAAAGAACAACGTAAATTCTGCCACTAAGACTATTATCTGTATTCGGAACTGAGCTCTACTTGGCAAAATTTTAGCGAGAAAATAGACTAAAGTGTGAAAATAATGTTGTAACCTTTCGACTATTTGTAAATTGATGTACGTATGAAAGTAGGAATGTGACAGTTAAAAATACGTAATGTTCATAAGAAAGAAAGGGAGGACAGGTAATAAGTATGACTACCGCAAATAGATTTGATAGTTGGGCGTAGAGTGCTGGTAAGATGCCATCGACTATCAAAGTAATGTAGACTTCTGTCCAACAAATTCTATGATATCTGTGCTGGTCCTTTTCGCTTTAGGAGCATTGTGAACAGGAATGTTGTACAAACTGAGATTCTGCTCACAAAGAAGTCATGTATATTACGCTATGTATCCAATCAAAAAGTCCTCAGAAAATGGACAGGTGGGTGATTTCTTTTGAACTACAACCAGTGACTTTAGAGGTGGTAATTATTGTACAGTAATTTCTCTTTCCTTTCTTTCTGTTAGAGTGTTTGTTAACCAACACAAAGCATGTCCATGTTGTTCATTATCATAATTGCGTGATTAGCCTCCATTTGTATTTATATTATGAGGTGGTTTTTATTACTTTTTATTCCTTTTTTATTGTGTGTATATGTATGTATGTGTGAGTGTGGTGGTTTAATAGGTTGGTGTTATCTAATAGTTCTCTGAGGGCGAAGAAAAAAGTTCTATTACACCGAGCTTTGTATCCATTTATTATTTGTTTTTCTTCAACTATGGGTTTTTGTATTTGATAGTTTTCTTCAATTAATAATTTTTGTGGGGGCTGTTGCTGCATTTAAGAATTTTCGAGTTTGTATTGATGTATGCTGGGCTGTGTTTCTTGTCCGTGAGGTGTTCAGCAAATGTAGAATGACAGTTGTGCACAGTCATATGATTAAAATGTTTGTGAATGGCTGTGGTGGTGGTGGGCAGTTTCATGAATGTGGATAATTGGTGTTGGTTGTTGTGTCTGTATATTGTGACATCGAAGATACTTAATCTTTTGTCGTTCACTGTTTTTATGGTGCAAAGAATTTGTCAGAGTGATTAGGGAAACTTGAAATACACGGAGGGCAAATATACGAGCAATGGAAAAAGTGAAAGAAACAGTGGGCGGTATGGCAAGAATGCCACAGTATAACATTGGTATGTGGATGATGCCATCAACTTCGTATTTGTCGAAGGAGAAGACAAAAAAGTTTTGGCAAAGTATCAGGGGCCATACTAAATGGCAAAGACTACGTCGCCACTAAATGTCGAGATTCAGTTGACGACGAGAACGATAGTTGTGCATGTAGGGCGGCTGAAACCTTTTCAGAGGAGTCCAAAGTTATTCCAGGGACAGATGATGTTGACAGCAAACGGAGAGTGGGAAAAGAGGTTTCCAAAAATAAGCAAGAGATTGAAACGTCAAGGACGAACTCTTATGGATTAAGGCCTAGGAGATACTTAATATTCTTTTTTAGGTCAGGTATACATTTAGTGCAATTAGTGTAAGCAGCTGTGCAGCAGCAATAAATTTAAAGGGCTGGAATGTAATAGGTATTCCTGCCTTAGGTGAGGTGCACAGAATGCTAGATCATGTGGTTCATAGCGGGACTACTGATCTTCTTCGGGGCGAAAGCGTTATGGAAACAGAACCTGGAAGGGGGACTGCTGTTATACAAGCAGGAAGACATAGTGACCACCAGTCGTCGCTGCGTGATACAGATGGTATTCAACGCATCGGAGATGCGCAACGAGTTGAGAAGTTTGGAAGAAGCATTCGACAAATTCCCTAATGGAACGAAAAACCAGGGATACTCAAAGGAAGGGCCGGGATATAGAAGATAGTACATGGAGCGTGCGAAAAATTAAGGAGTAGTATGGACTAGATACTGGGTGTTATTCCACATACGTAAAGGAAGATGGGTTGGATCGACGCTGGAAGTCGGCTTATGAAACCAAATCCGGCACTGCTGATGAGGAAGACATTCGAAGGGTGAACGACGCAACAGAAGAAGTCAAGCAGTGAGCAGAAGGGAATGAAGCGGTGAGAAATTGGCACATTACGTAGCTTGGAAGTTTTTAGAAGGACGTATTGAAAAACACGCGACTATTACAACCACTGGAGAAGTAACGTGTTGCGTCAGAGGTAGAGAAGAGGCTGTTAATCAGAATATCAGGGAACTACAAACGGAGGTAGTACTGACAAAATGGTGGCAGACCGTAGATGATAGCGTTTGGGAAGTGTGAGGGAAAGTAACAGAACTACAGGAGGCTACACAGCAAGTTGCGAGATGTGAGATAAGGGTAAACTTACTGCGCCGGAGCAGTATTTAGAGGGTCTAAGGAAAGTTCAGAAGGAACAATCGCTGAAGTTCGGATTGGTTTTAGAGCCTGAGAGCAAAACCTTACCTTTTCATTTCAAGGTAGCCACAGATCAGTGAGGAATGATGGAGCGGGAGTTTACATTTCCATTTCTATACCAGTAGCAAGGAAACAAGCACGTTCCGAGTGCTACATAATTCATGCATATCCTGTCAAGTGGGGTATATTGAAGAAATTTTGTAAGAGTAGAAACAGCACTATTATTAATTGCACAAGACAAGGGAAAAGAAAATCACAGTGCGTCCAAATATGGTAAAAGAGGGTCTGGATTCCTGCGAAGTGAAATTGCTAATGGGACAATAAGAGGTAATAAAGAAGTGACCGAGCAGGAATTTTACTTTCACCAGGGTGAAGTGTTTTGGTTCTTCTCTATCTTTAACAAAATTGTAGTAATGGCTACTTGTTTCGAATAGGGGAAGCTTACAACAACAAAGAGGCTAAAATGAAACATGATTGGTTTGCTAAGTGCGATATAACAGGGCCTACTTTCCGTCTCCCCGCCTTTATTTCAGCGGTAACTCACCTGAATATTTTGCAGCGTCGTTTCTATTGGCAGAGAAACCCATGGAACTGCTACCTGCTGCAAATCTAACCAGCTTAAATCTAACTTAGGGCCGGAATTAATGTAGTCTATAAACATGCTTCAGAAAAAGCAGGAGGGTCGAGTCTCCTTGGAAACGTCATTGCAGCATGTGAATATATATTGGGAAAATCAATCTCGGAAAGAGACAACATTGACTGCTGTCATATCACCCATCACAGCGGCAATCATTCCGCTGAGTGTGTCGTTTTCGCACGTAGAAGACGAAGCAGAAGACTGAGTTCAACCCAGCTGTCGTTCAGTGGATTGGATACACTAAGCATAAAAGCAGCAGAAGAAAGATGAAAGCACAAGGGGCTAGTATTAAGAATAATTGATTCATTTGAGCTTGTAAGTCGTAACAGCTAGAAGCTATTGTGCAAGAAGCCTAGTAATGAAATAAATTCCACGGTGTTTGAGTTATCGATCAGGGCAAGGAGCCCTGTAGAAACTTGTAACATTAGGCTACAGGGTTAAGTCAACCAACTGTTAGAATAATTATTAAGAGGGAAAACGGGGCCAGTAGTACCGGTCACCAGGGGCTCTAGTGTACAGAATAACCTAGTTTGTTCGACGCGAGGGACCGAGTGTTCATAAAAAGCAGTGCAACGTAGCATATATGCCTCATTTAGTCAAAAAATACACCAGAGCGGAAGTGAGTTGCAACAGAGTCAGCCGCAGGAAGGCAACATTGCCTACGGTCGTTGCACAACAGAGCCAGGTGAACGCAGCATAGCAACAGCAGACTCTGTAATACACTGGCGGAAAGACAGAAGCCTTTCCTCTCTTGCCACAGCAGAAATGTTAACTAGAGTACCGGCCTTAAGCCGTGAACGAACATAGTCTGGAGGGTATAAGTACTCAGACATTCGTGTACTAAACGGTTCATTCCTCATACACAAACAGCAGTTGACCGGCGTTGCCTGGTGAAACGCTGTTGTGATGTCTCGTGTAAGGAGGAAAAATGCGTACCATCACGTTTCCGACTTTGATAAAGGTCGGATTGTAGCCTATCGCGATTGCGGTTTGTCGTATCGCGCCATTGCTGCTCGCGTTGGTCGAGATCCAATGACTGTTAGCAGAATATGCAATCGGTGGATTCAGGAGGGTAATACGGAACGCCGTGCTGGATCCCAACGGCATCGTATCACTAGCAGTCGAAATCATAGGCATCTTATTCGCATGGCTGTAACGGATCGTGCAGCCACGTCTCAATCCTTAAGTCAAAAGGGATTGTTTGCAAGCCGACAACCACCTGCACGAATAGTTCGACGACGTTTGCAGCAGCATGGACTATCAGCTCGGAGACCATGGCTGCGGTTACCCTTGACGCTGCATCACAGAGAGGAGCGCCTGCGATGGTGTACTCAACGACGAATCTGGGTGCACGAAAGGCAAAACGTTATTTTTTCGGATGAATCCAGGTTCTGTTTACAGAAACTTGATGGTCGCATCCATGTTTGGCGACATCGCCGTGAATGCACATTGTAAGCGTGTATTCGTCATCGCCATAGTGGCGTATCACCCGGCATGATGGTATGGGGTGCAACTGGTTACACGTCTCTGTCAACTTTTGTTCGCATTGACGGCACTTTGAACAGTGGACGTTACATTTCAGATGTGTTACGACCCGTGGATCTACCCTTCATTCGATCCCTGCGAAACCCAACATTTCAGCAGGATAATGCACGACCGCATGTTGCAGGTCCTGTACGCACCTTTCTGGATACAGAAAATGTTCGACTGCTGCCCTGGCCAGCACATTTTCCAGATCTCTCACCAAGTGGAAGCGTCTAGTCAATGGTGTCCCAGCAACTGGCTCGTCACAATACCCCAGTGACTACTCTTGATGGACTGTGGTACCGTGTCGAAGTTGCATGGGCAGCTGTACCTGTACAAGCCATCGAAGCTGTGTTTGACTCAATGCCCAGGCGTATCAAGGCCGTTATCACGGTCAGAGGTGGTTGTTCTAGGTACTGACTTCTCAGGATCTATGGACCCAAACTGCGTGAAAATGTAATCACATGTCAGTTCTAGTATAATATATTTGTCCAATGAATACCCGTTTATCATCTGCATTTCTTCTTGGTGTACGAATTTTAATGGCCAGTTGTGTATATTGCATGCCGAATGTGCCTGCCCTCGTATCAAGACGTCCTCCTTTTTAGCCCTGCCAGCTGCGTGGTGATAACGTGTTCCAGTGCCATACATCCATCCATCTACAACCAAAGTTTGCCGGCAGCTGTGGCCGAGCGGTTCTTGGCGCTTCAGTCTGAAACCACGTGGCCGCTCTGATCGCAGGTTTGAATCCTGCCTCGGGCATGGATGTGTGTGATGTCCTTAGTGTAGTTATGTTTAAGTAGTTCTAAGTTCTAGGGGACTGATGACCTCAGATGTTAAGTCCCATAGTGCTCAGTGCCATTTTTTTTTTTTGCATCAAAGTTTATAGTCTTGTGTATTCTGTCGATATCTCTATGGCCATCAATTTGCGATCAGTTTTCATAACTACTTTGTGGGGCGTTGTTGCCCTCTTTTTGGTGTATGTCAGCAAGAGCAACAATCGCTAAATATATTACGACGCGGCTGCACTGCCTCATGCAAAAGCCAAAACACCAACATGTGTACCAGGCCGGAAATCGAAACCAAAACCTTGCCTCGCACGGGCAGTCCTTTTAGCAGCAGAACCATCCAGGACGGCACCATGACCTCCAAGTCTGGCAGTCCCTCGTTTCACTCAAGTGAATTTTATTCATTCGATATCCGCATCCACATCTACATCTACATGGATACTCCGCAAAACTTATTAAAGTGCCCGGCAGAGGGTTCATCGAACCACCTTCACAATAATTCTCTATTAGTCCAATCTCGAACATCGCCCAGAGAAAAGACGAACACCTTTATCTTTCCGTGCCAGTTTTGATTACCTCCATTTTATTGTGATCATCGTCCTCCCTATCAGGTCGCCGCCAACAAAATATTTTCGCAGTCGGAGCAGAAAAATATTGCTTGACATTTAGTGAGAAGATTCTGTCGCAGCTAAACAGGCCTTTGTTTTAATGGTGTCCATCTCAAGTCCTGTATCATTTCAGTGTCATTCCTTCCCCTATTTCGCGATAAAACAAAACCTGCTGCCCTTCTTTCAACTTTCTCGATGTACTCCGTCAATCCTAACTGGTAAGGATCTCAAACCGCGCAGTAGTATTCTAACAGAGGATGGACAAGTGTAGTGTCGGCAGTCTCTTTAGTACATCTACTACATTTTCTAAGTGTCATGCCAATAAAATACAGTCTTTGGTTAGCCTTGGCCACAACATTTTCTACATCTACATTGACATCCATACTCCGCAAGCCACCTGACGGTGTGTGCCGGAGGGTACTTTGAGTACCGCTACTTTGTTCTCCCTTCTATTGCAGTCTCGTATTGTTCGTGGAAAGAAAGATTGTCGGTATGTCTCTGTGTGGGCTCTAATCTCTCTGATTTTATCCTCATGGTTTCGTTGCGTGATATACGTACGAGGGAGTAATATACTGCTTGACTCCCCGGTGAAGGTACGGTCTCGAAACTTCAACAAAAGCCCGTACCGAGCTACTGAGCGTCTCTCTTGCAGAGTCTTCCACTAAAGTTTATCTATCATCTCCGTAACGCTTTCGCGATTACTAAATGATCCTGTAACGAAGCGCGCTGCTTTCCGTTGGATCTTCTCTATCTCTTCTATCAACCCTATATGGTACGGATCCCACACCGGTTAGCAGTATTGAAGCAGTGGGCGAACAAGTGTACTGTAACCTACTTCCTTTGTTTTTGGATTGCATTTCCTTAGGATTCTTCCAATGAATCTCAGTCTGGCATCTGCTTTACTGACGATTAATAATATATGGTCATTCCATTTTAAATCACTCCTAATGCCTACTCCCAGATAATTTCTGGAATTAACTGCTTCCAGTTACTGACCTGCTATGTTGTAGCTAAATGATAAAGGGTCTTTTTTTCTATGTATTCGCAGCACATCACACTTGTCTACATTGAGATTAAATTGCCATTCCCTGCACCATGCGTCAATACGTTGCAGGTCCTCCTGAATTTCAGCACAATTTTCCATTGGTACAACCTCTTTATATACTACAGCATCATCCGCAAAAAGCCTCACTGAACAGCCTATGTTATCCACAAGGTCATGTATATATATCGTGAGTAGCAACGGTCCTACGACACTCCCCTGCGGCACACCTGAAATCACTCTTACTTCGGAAGACTTCTCTCCATTGAGAATGACGTGCTGCGTTCTGTTATCTAGGAACTTGCGACCGAACCGCTGAATCTTTCCATCAGTAAATGGGGTATGTTCTCCACTGACTCGGTTGTTTTAACCCCCTCCACAGACGGAATGACCCACTTCCCAATTCCGTATGTATAAAACCAATACGGACTTGTAGCTGTCACGCCTTTGCGCTTACTGCTACGTATTTTAACTGTAAATAGCTCAGTCCCAATGGTAAGAGGCAGTAGTGAATTCACGTAGTTAATATTTGAATCCAGCACAGCTGCCACAAGCTCAGCTCACTTTTACTCCACTCCTACCCTCGCCATTGCACCACATTAACTAGGTGCTACGTGGACCTTGCTAAATTCACTTGCGTATACATTTTTGACCGTTACTCGCCAGTATTTACCTAATGAATAGTACACTCCTAACCGGACTATTTCCCTAAGAGCTGTGATGATTGAACGGGTTCGATCCACGGCCTACAGTGCCCTACAGTTCACACGGTAACACTGCCTACCTGACCCACTTAACTTGGTAGTGAGCTTATGTATACAATCACCACTGCTAGCAGCAGTGAATAATCCTATCAGCACGACGAGAGCAGCAGACTTACCGTCGAATCCTCCTGAAAATACTTATAACTACGGTCGCCAGCTCTGAAGGAGCAAAAGAATAAATCAATTTTTGGGCTCGTTTCAAAGTGAAATGGCTTGAGTTGAATTTAAACTTAATTCTGAATATTACTATTTCTGATCATTCTAGATGATTCTACAAAGCAAATACTCTCTCAATTTCTGTGAGGTGGCTTGGTAATTACTACCAAGACAGGTTATGCAACTTCGGTTAACAAAATTCTATCCTTCAACTTATTTAATGATTTTGGATATTACTCTTTGGACCATTGATACAGAATTAGTTAGGTGACTTTACTTGAAAGGTTGCTCAGAAAAATTTAAGTAACTGTAAATAGGCGACTCATTCTGGTGTGACCATTGCTCTTTTCAACATTCTTATACGCTAAAGTATTCTACAACCAAAAGAATTGTAAATGAAAGAGGCGATGGTGGCCTCAGTCTGATTTCACTATACTATGTTTGAGGTTACTACACTTTACAATGAACAACATGCGTCGTAATTTTACTCATTACTGTATTCTGTCCTCTGCACTTGCATAAAAGAAAACTGGTATTCTCCTTTAACGTGTATACAATGTTCGACTTAACAATTGCAAGCAGTCTTGCCTTGGGTAGACGTGTCGGTGCTGGTGGTGAGATGCATGTGACTAACGCAGCTCTTCACGCCTCATGCCCTTAATGGCGGCTGGAACTATGAGCTGTAGCACTCGTATAAGCTACTGCACGTCCGCCATAAAATCTGGGCACAGGAACTCTTACAATCAGCCCCAGTGGCATAGAGGCGGCTTCAACAACCATTCGTCGCGTTTTACTCCAAAAAGGCGACGATATTCCCCTCTTCGCTGTTGCACAATCACTTTTGCGTGAGCACAGTTACGCACGTCCGATCACGTCAACACTCCCCAGGCCATTCCATTGTTCAGTCCCTGTGTCTCCAGCTACCTCTAGCTACGCTCGTATCAGCAAGAGTGGGGGCGTTCCCCTACCACCTTTTTACCGAAATCATTTAGTATTTAAGAATATTTATATTTACTACCCTGGAGTCCATACCAGTCATAATAATTTACTACTAGCGTTTTACAACATTAAATTATACAGTAATAACTTATAATTACCAAGAAAAAGAATACATTTGACTCTGAGAGCTTAGTGCATTGTCTTACAGCGCTAATTCCCAGTTTCGCCAATAGATGGCATCAGGGTGCACTCCCTGGCAGTCTCACACAAGCGCGCCCGTTTCAGACGCGCGGGCTCCAAATTACTGTCAGCCCACCATCATTTCAGTTCCGTTACAAACTCTTCAATCCAATCACACAATTGGTCTGATACTCTATATGCTCTTACTTTGTTCCTTAATCAACTGTGAGGAACTGTATTAAACGCCATGCGGAAGTCAAGAAACAGGGCATCTACCTGGGAACCCGTGTCTATGGCACTCTGACTCTCCTGGACGAATAGTGCGAGCTGGGTTTCACACGATCGTCTTTTTTTAAACCCGTGCTGATTCCTACAGAGTATATTTCTATTGTCCAGAAAATTCTATATACTCGAATATAGTACGTGTTCCAAAATTCTGCAACTGATCGACGTTAGAGATATAGGTTCCTTCCAGTTTAAGTTGTTCGAAATTGTAATTCCTAGGTATTTAGTTGAATTTACGGCCTTTAGATTTGACTGATTTATCGTGTATCCGAAGTTTAACGGATTCCTTTTGAGCACTCATGTAGATGACATAACACTTTTCGTTATTTAGGGCCAATTGCCAATTATTGCACATATAGATTCTTTTTTAAATCATTTTGCAAACTTGACTTTACTAGTCGATAAACTACAGCATCATTTGCAAGCAACTTAAGACGGCTGCTTAGGATGTCTCCCAAATCGTTTATATAGATGAACAGCAAAGGCTCTATAACCACTTCTGTTTTACTCGATGATTTTCCGCGAGTTACTACGACCTGTAACCTCTCTGACAAGAAATTATGAATCAAGTCACGTGATTGGGACTATATTTGATAAGCACGCAATTGCACTACAAGCCACTTGTGTGGTTCAGTGTCAAAGGCTTCTAGAAATCTAGAAGTACGGGATGAGTTGGAAATCCCTTGGTAATTGCACTCGATCCCTTGTCAATAGCACTTCCTCATGACGCGGTAAATTGGCTCCCCATTGTAGTTCTAATCCTAAGTATCCAGGAAAAGAACCTGCGGAGAACTGATGATAGAGGGACAATGTGCAAGTTACTTTCTCAAACAATTCGAATGTCTTTGCTCCCCACTGGGGTAGTTTAGGCTGGCGCAAGCGCTGAGGTCTGTAAACTTACCTGTGCGGTTACCATCTGCCCGATGACGCAGTATAACCCGACCTCAAACAGGACGTGTGGCATTGCGCTTATAATCTTCAGTGCTTTTATCGTGCCTCCGACAGTCTGCAAAAGCTGATTGTGCACAGTTCTTGTAAATTAATTTTGATTTTGTCAGATTGGAGATGGAAAAACATACATTATATCTCGTGTTCCTTGCTTATGAATATAATGTTCTGGGATTATGTAGGTAAAAACGGGTCTGTGAATTTCCTCCCTTCATCGCATAAGCCATTAGCATACACTGCTTATTAAACTCTAAGCAGAAGACAGCTATTAGTGAATAAGTCGTTTAATGAAAGTAAGAAAAAGAATAATTTGTCCAGGCGCTCATCGGGAGTAGCTACGTTTCTGTATGACTGTGAATGCCAGACACTGTTGATGATAGGCGGAAAGTGTCTACAAGCGCCGCTGCGTAGGAAGCTAAAGAGGATCACCAGGGCAGAAATGAAAGCCAGTGAATATATGGTGAAACAGATCAGCGGTTAAAGAAACCTCATCGAAACTTTTCAAGAAGAGGAAAACCTTTTCGGAGATTTATTTTGACACAAAGTTTTTAACAACTTTATAAATGCGGAAATTTTTGTTACAGAAGAATGAGTGTCGAAATTGTCAGCATATGACGAGAACAGCCTTAAACAGTGAAGAGTCATCGCAACGACGAGGAATAGCTTTGGGAAGAAAAATGTGATGCTGGTAATTCTCACATTCTCTTTTCAGTAAATTATCTGTTCCGTTCACTCGATGTTCCAAGCTCTTTGCAACCTCTTACACTACACTACACCAAGCGCAAAAGTTATTCCTTCTTCCCAAACTTGCATTTTTTTCCAATTTCTCCGTAGTTGCATGATCTACGTACAATTTATGTAACATTTTGAATAGGATACACACGATCCTAACACTCTCTTCAACGGATTTCTCCCTTCCATGGCCTTCGACTCATATTACTGTACTCAGGATTCTGTTCAAGTTGCAGGTAAACTTTTTCTCCTTGCATTTTATCCCACATAAAATCAGAAGTTCTAAGAGTATATTAGAGTGAATATTGTCAATGTCGTTTTCTAAATCTGCAGATTGCTGTGTCTCGCGATTTTATATATTTGTGTACAACAAGAAAGCAAGTATGGGAGATGTTCCTCATTCTTCTTATCATGCCAATTAATTTAAATCAAAATAACGATCAACTAACACTGGAAATAATCACACGTGACTGACGGTGGTATCTCACCTCATGAACTATGCAAGCATTATAGGTCACTGTTACAGCCTTGGTACAGACCATAGCACATAGTCAACTTTTTCAGCATGAGAAACGACACAAGCTCTGTGTCTCTCAAATTCCTAAAGGAAACTAATAATAATATTCTTCAGGAACCCTTTGTGCCATGTAAACTGACGGATAAAAATCGCAACACCAAAAAATAATTAATGTAGTGAAGCGAAATTTCGGAAATACGTCTATTTGGGTAACATATTTCACACTGCAAGATCTCACGTTAATGTAAGCGCGAATAAAGCCAAAGCAAATGTGAAATACTGGTACATTAATAACTGATGTAACCGTCCGAATATTGGATGAGAGAAAGCAAATGTGCATGCTTTGTATTGTACAGAGGCCAAATGTCAGTTTGTAGGATGGAGTTCCTTTCCTGTTGCACTTTGGTCAGTACAGGACTGATCAGTGCTGATCGTGGATGACGATGGAGTTGTCGTCCATATGTGCTCTACTGGAGGCAGACCTGGTGACTGAACATCTAAGAAAACATGCCGAGCACGTTGTGTTACAACAACCTTACGTGGGCAAGCGTTATTCTGTTGGAAAACACCCCCTGGAATGCTGTTCATGAATAGTAGACTGGCGTACAAACTTGTAGTCAAGATGCATAGAATAACCGAGAGAGTGTTCCTGCTGTCAACGAAATCGCAACCCAGACCATTACTCCAGGTGTAAGTCCAATGTGTCTAACAGGTACACAGGTTGGATGCAGGTCCTCTACAGGCCTCCTTATAGCTAACACACGGCCATGACTGGCACCGAGGCAGAACCATCTTTCATCAGAAAACGGAACAGACCTCCATCCTGCCCTCCAGAGAGTTCTCGCTTGACGCCAACGAAGTTGCAGATTGTGATGTTTGGTATCAATGTAACTCAAGCTACAGGGCGTCGGGATCGAAACTGTTATAGACGTAACCGATTTGTAACAATTCATTGTGCCACTGTTGTGTTAACTGCTGCTTATACTGCTGTTGCAGGTTCAGTACAATGTGTCACAGCAATGCGCTGACTACGACTGTCTTCCCTCTTGGTAGTGTCACGTATGTGTCTGGAGCACACTCTTTTTGCGACCGTACGTTACCGTGGGCACCACTGTCAGCAATCATATAGAGCAGCAACGTCCCTGCCAAGTATTTCTGCAATATCGCAGAAGGAACATCCAGCTTGTGGTAGCCTTATTACGCAACCTCGTCCAAAGTAAGTGAGGTGTTGATAATGGTTTCGATGTTGCTGTGACCCTTTCTGACCTTCTGGCCACAATTGTGTACATCATCTTTTAATGTCTCTTAGCTGCAACGGTAATATTTTTCCCCAATGGAACTGAATGTCCAATCTTTTCATCATGCATAATTACTGGCAGCTGTTTAACATCACCACAAAAATATCAACAAGTCAATGTGGCTGCGCGCAGCAACTTGTGACCACCAGAATACATGAAAATGGTTGGTTAGTTATAGCCAACTTTATAACTGAATATTGCTGTTGTTATTTTGGGTGATAGTTAGTGAATGATCAGTTCATTTATTACAACGTTGAAGGTTTCAGAATTTGGTGTTTTGGTCCATAAAAACATAAAAAGAAGCCAAGTGTACAAAATACGATTTTGAAATCGGATACATATTTTTGTATAAATC
Organism: Schistocerca cancellata; assembly: GCF_023864275.1. Classification (NCBI taxonomy): domain Eukaryota; kingdom Metazoa; phylum Arthropoda; class Insecta; order Orthoptera; family Acrididae; genus Schistocerca; species Schistocerca cancellata. The sequence continues at coordinate 687,866,063 of NC_064630.1, read as the reverse complement.
TTGCTTCTACAATCACAAAAAATCACGTAAAACCATTACAGCTTTTCCTTCGTACAGGAAAATTCAGTTCTGCAAGTGTTAAATGCATTCTTGACTAACATCAACTCACCAGTCCTGTCTCAAAGGTAAATAAAGCTCACGACCGTTACAACGTGTATTTAAAGGAAACCTGACTTACAACCCCATAGTGGGACTATCAGCGCCACTCTTACGTCTTGCAGATGTGGAAATACGCTTACTAACTTCCTTTTATGAACGCTTGGACAAACTATTTTTTGTCTTACTTAAACTAAACTACCTATTCACTAATAGCTGTCTTCTACTTACAGTTTAACTAATAAACAGTAGCAGAAGTTGAAAATACCGCTTCAGTTGTAAGTTACTTTATTTTCACGGCTTCAGAAATGAAAGAGTAGTGTTGTGGTTTAAACTGGTTTCTGATTCCACTTCTGCCATATGAAAGGAACAGGAAGTTGAGTTAAATTATTTAAAATGATATCTACTGGGATGTATCATTTACGGTACATTGTGTCACTGAACCAAAGTTTCATACGCCTGTGAGGAAGTGATAGCCCACTCGAAATGTTAATAATTTATTGTTGTTATTACTACATAAATGTCTTCTTAAATAACTCTAGAATAGTTTCTTGTATTTCCTAAACTTGATTTAAGAACATACTACATTAATATATATATATATATATATATATATATATATATATATATATATATATATATATATATATATATATTTGCTACAAATAGATCGTACACCGAATTTAAGAATATGAGAAATGTCCAAGGAAATGTGATATTATTTATTCGATGTATATGCTGTCAAAAATCTAATCTCAGTGTCCCTGAGAGAGCAAACACTATCATAAAAAATCGAGAATTTGAGGTAAAGGAAGGTGACGAAGAACAAGATGGGAATAAAGAGAAGAGAAAATCTAGTAATCTCCTACAACCATGGACCAAAAGAGACAAATATGCTTTGCACATGCAATAAATGACTATTGAATGAAAAATCAGATCAATGTGCCGTGTGTTGGTACATTCAAACACGATAAGACAGAGAGCCCTTAACTTAAAGTATTCATTTGCCTTATTGTGAAATAAACGTTTTAAAAAGTATTATACATTAACCGAAATTACTATTTCACAGTTTTCTTTATTTTTAAGGTCATGTGTTGCAGTTTTTTTTTTTTTTTTTTTTTTTTTGTAGACACATCAAAACTTATCGTCTAGTTAAATACAATGAGAAGATACTTTTGAACGATATTAATCACTTTACAGAAAGAAGATTTATTTTAATTATATTAGTAAACTAGAATACAGTAATACTAACTTTTTACCTGAGTGTCATCAACAATGTGATATTTAACACGTAGCCAGCAACAATGTGTAACTAAAGAAAAAATGAAAATAAAAAATGGAAATCACAAATACCCAGCCAAGCTAAGACAGTAACAGAGGAGACACAGGAATTATCCTCCACAGCACGGTGGCAAAAGATGGTCGGCATAATTTTTTTTATTTTCATTTGTATTTGCACGTAAAATCCTGTTAAGAAAGAAGTGATTACAAAGGCCTCTATAGTGTTGACTGAGGAGGAGAAACTCTATGTGATTCGAGCCCATGCTAGCCTCAGTGATACTGGTACAATTCGCAAAATCTGAGTCAGTTCGGAAACGCACCCGATTCTACTTGATAATTATAAGGCACCTTCTTGATCTCACACTGTTCTGTTGAATATTCCTAAGTTATCATATGTTTACTTATTTATTTAGTCCTTTGCTCATTTGTAGTACAACGCATACTCAAGTTAACTCTGGTCAGTACAGAGAACAGTTTTCAAGATTGTATGTAGTTGCACACGTTAAAATTTACAAACTTACAGACCTATATGATTATTGTAGTTTAAGTATTCACTTCCTGAACCGAAGCAGTGGTACTGTAGTTATTCTCTAATAAATCTTAACTTTTAATATTTACTATACATTTTACATCATTCGGCAACATATTGACTAGCTTCATTCCCATAAAGTAGGTACATTTCTGCTACAGACTTCAATTGGTTGGAAGAAAATGCAAGTTAATTTTTAATGTAGAGTTCTGTTTATCTATGTCACAGTTTTTCCTATACTTTTTTTGAGGTATCGGTCTTCTCACTACTTTGGTGCGACCCACCAAAAATTCACCTCCTGTAACACCGTTTTCGTCTCAGAGTAATAACTACACTTATTAATATCCTTATGTGTGTCAAGGATGAACTAGCATCTCTATCTATTGCTATAATTGTAATAGCTCTCTTTCATTTTCTGGTGACCCACAGCTGCCAGTGAATTTCCCCATGTTTTATGTGTGCATTATATTGCGTGTAGGAGGCAGGCATTACTGCTTGTGTATTTATGGATCCTTTTAGAAGCCGTAAAGGATAGAAACCCGTACTCAGCTTGACATCAGTGTGTTTAGTATATTTACCCCAGTGTGTTTAGTATGTTTACCCCATTTAAGATCACTTTGAGTCCAAATGCCAAGAAATTTAGTTACCTTTTTATTCATAGTGGATTTATGGATGATAGTGATATCTGGATAATGTTGTTTTGTGAGTTGTGGAAATTTAATGCTACTGTTTTCCTTTTGTTTATTACTAGTTGTTTCATTACTGATTATTACTTATCTGATTGGTAATGGAGTTCACCCTGTACAGCATTTCATCATTTATTGCTGCTTTTCCGAAAAGTGTTGTGTCATCAGCAAACATAGTTACTTTGTGAGACTCAACCTGCCCATCCACATCAATGAAACATAGTTTGTTAGAGGTGTAGGGACAGATAGTGTGATCATTGGTGCCTTAACATGTATCCACTACAGTGTGCTAATTTCTCTTTCACTCCATCAAACAATCTTCCCGGAAACACATCACATAATTTATTATCTGATGTTTTCTGAATGGTCGTAACTGAGCCACAAAGTGGACTATTGCTCTTAATAGCTATAATTATTAGTCTGAAAATCGAGTAAATACTCAGGTAATATCTAAGACCCTGGCTATCAGGAAAAGAAGTCCCATTAGGTATGTAGTGACCTATTTCTGACAATCGATCCCTACAAGTGTACAGTGCTTCATAAACATTCCGTGAAGTGTTAATTTACGTGCAGTGATATAGTTATTCTTTGACTTAGCTTTAGTTAGTTATTCCGTGCTGTTCATGTCTACACAATTCATTCATGTGTGTAGTGTTCAGTTATTGCTAAATGTATGTGGGAATAAAGGAATTGTTTTCTCCAACACACACATTTGGTGACCCCGACAAACTACGTAACATCCGCGTCGGCTTCAGCGTTTAACGAAGTTCTGCAACCTACACGTTTGTAACTTCCGCGTCAGCCGCGTCGCGTTCGTTTCAGCACGATAATGACCGATTCGCCAGTCTCATTTCAACCTAAAGCCAGGAGTGCAATTAACAGGGTGACAATAAAACTTCCACCATTCTGGTTACATAATCCTCTATTGTGGTTTGCCCAGTTAGAAAGCCAGTTCGTCCTCGCACAAATATCGGCGGACGAAACTAAGTACAGCTATGTGCTTGCAGCACTTACAGAAGATCTAGCAGCAGAAGTACAAGATATCCTAACCGCACCACCGGATATCGATCGTTAGGCATCCATTAAAAACGCATTAATAAAGCGTTTGTCACAATCAGAGGCAAAACGGCTAGAGAAGCTACTGCGCACTGAAGAACTCGGAGATCGCACTCCATCACAACTCTTACGACGTTTGCGCACACTGGCAAGTAACACTGTAACTGATGATGTGCTACGAAATATATGGTTGTCTCGGTTGCCGTCAGATACTCAAAAAATTATCACGGTATGTGCAGGCGATTTAAACGCACTGGCACAAACGGCCGACAGGTTATTTGAAATGTATCCCACATCGTGTGTCTCTACATTAACGCCACAACAAGAAAATTCGCCCACAGTGACGTTAGTCTCCCTACAATCACAACTGGCAGAGTTGGCCGCACAGGTAGCTGCATTACAAACAACGCACAACCGCCAACGGCCGCGCCGCCGACGGTCACGAAGTCGCAATCGATCACCATCACTACAAAACTTATGCTGGTACCAGAAGACATTTGGTAATGATGCACGAAAGTGTACGCCACCTTGTAAGTGGAAGCATGAGGCAGACACCGTAGCACCGATAACTTCCAGTGCAAACACTCGCCGACTTTTTGTGACAGACCGCGAAACAAAACTACAGTCTCTCGTCGATACAGGCGCAGAAGTGTCCGTATATCCAGCAAACCACCTATCACGCCGGAGCTGCGACGACTGTTATCTATACGCCGCCAGTGACTCCAAAATTAGAACATACGGTCGAGTAACATTATTCCTTAACTTGGGGCTACGCCGTGTGTTTGAATGGCAATTTACAGTGGCAGATATATCACAGCCTATTGTCGGAGCTGATTTTTTGTCCTTCTACGACTTACTGCCAGATCTGCGACGTCAGCGACTAATAGATTTGACTACTAGTCGGCATACAACAGGAAAAGTCCGTTGTATCACACCACTAGAGGTACGCACAGTCACAGGCGACACACCATATATACGATTACTGAAAGGATACCCCGAGATCACACAGCAATCGCCTACTCTCCCACCAGTCAAGCATACAACCGTCCACCACATTTGGACCACGCCTGGGCCGCCAACTCACGCTCGGTCTAGACGTTTAACGGCCGAAAAGCTAAAAGTGGTAAAGCAGGAATTTTGCAGCATGTTCTCGCAAGGTATCTGCAGAGTTTCTAGTAGCAGTTGGCATCCCCAATTCACATTGTGCCTAAAAAGAAGAATGGATGGCACCCCTGCGGTGACTATCGCCAACTCAATGCAAGGACCATTCCAGACCGGTACCCAGTTCCACATATAGAAGAATTTTCTGCAAATATTCACAGTAAGACTATATTTTCTACCATTGATCTAGTTCGAGCTTACTATCAGATCCCTATAGCTGCAGAAGACACTCCTAAAACAGCGGTGACAGCACCATTCGGTCTATTTGAATTCACCCGAATGCCATTCGGACTATGTAATGCCGCCCAGACCTTCCAACGTTTCATGGATGAGGTTACAAGAGATTTCGATTTTTGCTATGTGTATATAGATGATTTATTGGTGACGTCTGCATCAGAAGAGGAGCACTTACAGCATTTGGCACAAGTGTTTGACCGCCTACGCACACATGGACTAGTAATTAATCCTGCCAAGTGTGTTTTTGGTGAGAAAGAGGTCCACTTTCTAGGATATTTGGTGAATGCACAGGGTATTCGGCCGCCACATAGTGAAGTAGAGGCCATAAACAAATACCCCCGCCCTGTCACAGTCAGAGAATTACGACGATTCATCGGAGTAGTGAATTTCTACCACGCATGCACTGATAACTGAATCATTGAATGAACTACTTAAAGGCGCACCTATACCTAACCACAGTGTGCATTGGACTATGGAGGAGGACACCGCGTTTCACGCTATAAAAAAAGCTATAGCAGAAGCCGCGCAATTAGCACACCCGGTCGCACATGCTCCACTCGCTCTCATGGTTGATGCTTCGTCCACTGCAATTGGTGCCGTACTTCAGCAACAAATTGATCAGTTATGGCAGCCCATTGCATTTTATAGTCATAAGTTGTCACCATCTCAGCAACGTTGGGCAACATATGACTGTGAGCTGTACGCAGCTTATGCGGCAGTAAAAAAATTCAGACACGCATTAGAAGGGCGACAGTTCACGATTTACACAGATCATAAACCGCTTACCTATGCCTTTCAGGTAAAGCCAGAGAAAGCATCGCCCCGGCAGCTGCGACACTTAGATTATATCAGCCAATTCACGACCAGCATTGTGTATGTGGAAGGGAAGCTAAATGTTCCAGCTGATGCACTTTCTCGCATAGAAGCAGTGTCCACAGTAGCAGATGACATCGCACAGGTGGAAGAAGTGTTAAAGGCCATTGATTACGACGCCCTCGCGCATGCGCAACAATGTGATAGTGAGGTGCGTGATCTATTGCAACAAGAGAAAGGATTGAAGATACAGCTCGTGACATTCCCTGAAGTAAGCATTGAGTTGTACTGTGACGTAGCAAGAAGAAAAATACGTCCATTTGTGCCACAGCAATTCAGAACACAGGCAATTGCATCAATGCACAATCTGTCACAGCCAGGAGTAAGAGCCACACTTAGATTGGTCGAACAAAAATTTGTATGGCCATGTATGCACACAGACTGTAAAACATGTGTGAAGCAATGCTTGGCGTGCCTGAGGAATAAAACCACACAGCACGTCAGGGCACCATTAGGCACATTTCGTCCACCAAATCAGCGTTTTGACCATGTGCATGTTGACATCATCGGCCCACTCTCGACATCGGAAGGCTACAGTTATTGCCTCACGGTGATTGACAGATTTACTAGGTGATCTGAGGCATTTCCAATGAAGGACATCACTGCAGAAACTATAGCTCAAACATTTTTTCGTGGTTGGATTGCCCGGTTTGGAGTTCCACTGAGAATTACAACTGATCCAGGACGACAATTTGAAGCCTACGTTTACAAAGCATTGGCTACGTTATTAGGTACGAAACGCATACGCACCACTGCATACCACCCCGGATCAAATGGCATGGTTGAGAGTCTTCATCGACAGTTAAAGGCAGCACTGAGATGTCACGCAACACCGAATTGGACAGAGACGCTGCCTATCGTACTTTTGGGTCTACGAACGTCATTCAAAAGTGATCTGAAAGCAACAGTAGCAGAACTGGTGTATGGACAAACGTTACGCCTACTTGGAGAATTTCTGCACAGCATGGCAGATGATACAATCACAGCCTCAGAATTCGCCACAAGATTAAGAGAGCATATACGCCAATTGAGACCAACAATGCCCAGAAACCAGCTTGGAAGACACTCGTTCGTTTTTGCGGAGCTAGACAAGTGCACGCATGTATTCTTACGCAATGATACTGTGCATAAACCACTGCAGCCACCATATGACGGACCATATCTGGTAATCAGTAGGGATACCAATACTTTCCGCATAATGATTAACGGTACACCCACCACAGATGCAGTGGACCGTATCAAGCCTGCATTTCTGGCCGCAACAGACACCACAGCTACCACTGAACACAAACCAGAGAAGACTGGAGAAGCTACAAGATGTGTTCCTGTACCCCATGAACACCACAACGCTCAGCGAACACCAGTCACTGCAACACCAACACCGACGTCGAGGACTACTACACCACTCCCTGCCACAACCACTGACACACGTGACACACCATCCGGTTTCAAGAAAGAAGTAGTTACAAGAGCTGGACGGTGTGTGAAATTTAATCTGCCGCATCGTTAGCATTAAAGGGGGGAGTCATGTAGTGACCTATTTCTGACAATCGATCCCTACAAGTGTACAGTGCTTCATAAACATTCCGTGAAGTGTTAATTTACGTGCAGTGATATAGTTATTCTTTGACTTAGCTTTAGTTAGTTATTCCGTGCTGTTCATGTCTACACAATTAATTCATGTGTGTAGTGTTCAGTTATTGCTAAATGTATGTGGGAATAAAGGAATTGTTTTCTCCAACACCCACAGGTACCCTTTAGGTACACCGTATGTGATCGGGCGTTTCTCTAATAGGTATTCTGAGACTATTTCGTCAACATTTCTAATATACACATTTTACTTGCCATCACTGAGAATTGAATGAAGAAAACCATTTGAAAATCCCTGAATCCCATAGTACTCAAGCTAGTTTAGAATAGTTATGTGCTCTACCACGTCAAAGGCTTTAGTTAAGTCTAAAAATATAAATACTGATGATGTTTCCCATGAAAGCTATTCAGAAACTGCTTAAGCGTCCATACACTGCCGTTGCAATTGATTTCTTACTTCAGAAACCACGTTGAGTACTGGCTAATACTTATTTTATACTTATAAACTTTATTAACTTGTTGTACATAATTTTGTTCAATACTTTTGAAAAATAGGATATTATTGTCATAAGGCAGTAGTTTATCACTTTGTCTTTGTCACCAGCTTTGAATATAGGAATAACTTTGGATATTTTTAGCAGATCAGGAAAGATATCTGTCTCTAAAGTGGAGTAGGATATGTCAGCCTCTTTAGTAGACAGTATGGACTGAGAGTAAACAGCGGAAACCGGAAAGCAGTGTGGAGTAACAGAAATGGTATTAGCGAGAAACTTCATTTAACTCTTTGTCATCAATTCTGTTGTTAAGTGAAGGATTTCTGGTATCAGAGAAGCGAAATAGCTCATGACGAATGAGCATGCAGAACCCGAAAATCAGACTAACAAGAGCGATGAGCGCACTCCTGTTACAATGAAATCTACTAGAATAAAACATCGTCCCTAATTTGGGGGAACATTTACGAGAATACACCTTTGGAACACAATATTATATAGAAGTGACTCATAGACTGTGGGAAATTTCGTACAGAATAGAATCGAAGCGTTTGAAGTTTGGCGCTGTAGAAATATATTGAAAATTATTTGGGCTTATGAGATAACAAATGTGGATGTACTCTGCAGAATCTGCGAGAAAACGAACATGTGGAGGTCACTGTATGAAGAAGGTAGAGGATGGCAGGGCATTTGCTAAGACATCAAGGAACACCTTCCGGGATACTAGAGAGAGCTGTAGCGGGTAAACAGTGTAGTGTAAGTCAGAGATTGTCAGACATCCATATGATCAAAAACGTTGGTTGCAAACGCTGCTCTGAGGTAAAGAGGCTGTCCTACGCAGCTCAAACCGAACAGAAAACTGATGACATAAAACACACCATTTATTTTACATTTTATTTTACGTGATATTTAAAGTTAAACTTCAGTCGTCCTTTCGACACCTAAAAGGAAAAAAAACACTGTTTGAGTTTTTTCTTCTTACTTATCACCAGGAGAAAGTAGCAAACATATTTTAAATGCATATAGGTTTAAAATGGAAATTGTTTATCAAATACTTTATTTGAGACCACAATATTTCATTCTGAAGCTGAATATCATACATTTCGTTGGTGTCATTAAATACTTTCCTCCCCGTAAGATATCAATAGCCTCGTTTCAAGCAAATGTACTGTTTTCTTCAAGTCACTACCAAGTTGCTATAGCAAATTTCTAATGCTTTTACATGGTAAGTATATCAAAACAGTAACATAATGTAACTGTAGAAAAACTTAAAACAGATATTTGCAGCAATCGCATGATCTAAAATGTTAAATTCATCGCAACGCTGACACTAATTCTTTTAATAACCAAAACAAAATCTTTGAATGGGAGTGAATAAATAAGTTTAGCAGTCTCTGATGATGAGATTCGCAGATTCATTCTAATCACAAATATCGTAGTTTTAGCAGATCTGGTGAATGGAATTATAATCACACCTACCGCAATATATGGTTCAAAAAGAAATAAATTTAAGACAAGAGTTAGAAACAGTAGACAGGAAACGTTTAATATAAAAATTGAGAGAAGGTACGATGAGGGAAGCTGAAATGAAATAATTGTTGCTTTAAAAAGGAAAATCATAAGGGACTGTTGATAGCAGATGGAAAAGAGGAAACGGGAAACATTGGAAGAGTGGTACTATAGAAGTGTGTTAATAATATGATGAACAAATAATGTACAGAATGAAGAGGTGCTGTGAAGAATATATGAGAAACATCTTCAGCAGCAGAACGGACAGGTTAGTGAAAATTTGTTGAGACATTGAAGAATATTTCATTGGACGCTGGAAGTAATACAAGTAGGTAAATGTTGGTGAAATTTGGGATATACAAAACTGATTAGCAAGGATGCTGGTTCTGTTACCATGCATGTAATGATTGGCACAAGATATAAATTAACACTGACATTACATCAGCAGAAGAGCTCAGGACTGAAAATAAAACATAGTTACATGTATGAATAACTAGGACTGTCAAAATCAACTTACTGCCGTGGCAGCGAAGATATTGCTGGATAATGCGATCGTCGTAGCCAGGAACAGAATAAAGACTCCTGTGTTCATTGCTTCCTCTAGCAAGACGACGCACCTGCACGCAAAGGAAATATGTTTCATTACCTGATTGTCAAAATTCAGAATTATCTGTTTGGTAGTTGACTAACATTTATAAGAACTCATACAGTGCATACACCACATTAATGGCAGTAGGAACAAAACAAATAAGAACACTCTTAACACTTAGTTCACAATTTGAACCAGATGTACTGTAGTTTTGTTAGATCAAATCTCATTAAGTCTATAAATATGATAATAATGTAATGATATTGTTCTTACATGACTGAGAGAAGTTGCAATTAGTCTCACATATTACAGTGTTTGAACTCAACAGAGAAATTCAATGTTGAATCCTATTTTAATTCTTAAGAATATGAGGCTGTAGTTAGAAAATTTAAATAGACAGAAAATGTGAACTATAAATTGTAGGACTTTGTGTGTTATTGGAAAGAGTTACTGTGTAATTGGAGAACACGTGTTACAAAAATTAAGAGTCTTTGTTGTCCCATTTCCTTATCACTGCTTTCCATATGTTCCTTTCCTCGCTCATCTTCTGGAGAATCTCCTCATTCCTTACCTTATCAGTCAAAGAATCTCTTAACATTCTTCTGTAGCAGGCTTGCGTGCCTTAGCAATACAGATAGCCGTACCGTAGGTACAACCACAACAGAGGGGTATCTGTTGAGAGGTCAGACAAACGTGTGGTTCCTGATGAGGGGCAGCAGCCTTTTCAGTAGTTGCAGGGGCAACAGTCTGGATGATTGACTGATCTGGCCTTGTAACAATAACCAAAACGGCCTTGCTGTCCTGGTACTGCGAACGGCTGAAAGCAAGGGGAAACTACGGCCATAATTTTTCCCGAGGGCATGCAGCTTTACTCTATGATTAAATGATGATGGCGTCCTCTTGGGTAAAATATTCCGGAAGTAAAATAATCCCCCATTCGGATCTCCGGGCGGGGACTACTCAAGAGGATGTCGTTATCAGGAGCAAAAAACTGGCGTTCTACGGACCGGAGAGTGGAATGTCAGATCCCTTAATCGGGTAGGTAGGTTAGAAAATTTAAAAAGGGAAATGGGTAGATTAAAGTTAGATATAGTGGGAATTAGTGAAGATCGGTGGCAGGAGGAACAAGACTTCTGGTCAGGTGACTACAGGGTTATAAATACAAAGTCAAATAGGGGTAACGCTGGAGTAGGTTTTTTAATGAATAGGAAAATAGGAATGCGGGTAAGCTACTACAAACAGCATAGTGAACGCATTATTGTGACCAAGATAGATACGAAGCCCACACCTACTACAGTAGTACAAGTTTATATGCCAACTAGATCTGCAGATGACGAAGAAATTGAGGAAATGTATGATGAAATAAAATAAATTATTCAGATAGTGAAGGGAGACGAAAATTTAATAGTCATGGGTGACTGGAAAAGTGAGAGAAGGAAACGTAGTAGGTGAACATGGATTGGTGCTAAGAAATGAAAGAGGAAGCCGCCTGGTAGAATTTTGCACAAAGCACAACTTAATCATAGCTAACACTTGGTTTAAGAATCATGAAATAAGGTTATCTGCATGGAAGAACCTGGAGATGCTAAAAGGTATCAGATAGATTGTATAATGGTAAGACAGAGATTTAGGAACCAGGTTTTAAATTGTACGACATTCCCAGGGGCAGATGTGGACTCTGACCACAATCTGTTGGTTATGACCTGTAGATTAAAACTGAAGAAACTGCAAAAAGGTGGGAATTTAAGGAGATGGAACCTGGATAAACTGAAAGAACAAGAGGTTGTACAGAGTTTCAGGGAGAGCATAAGGGAACAATTGACAGGAATGGGGGAAAGAAATACAGTAGAAGAAGAATGGGTATCTTTGAGGGATGAAGTAGTGAAGGCAGCAGAGGATCAAGTAGGTAAAGGACGAGGGCTAGTAAAAATCCTTGGGTGGCAGATGAAATACTGAATTTAATTCCTGGAAGGAAAAAATATAAAAATGCAGAAAATGAAGCAGGCAAAGAGGAATACAATCGTCTCAAAAATGAGATCGACAGGAAGTGCAAAATGGCTAAGCATGGATGGCTAGAGGAGAAATGTAAGGATGTAGAGGCTTATCTCACTAGGGGTAAGATAGATACTGCCTACAGGAAAATTAAAGAGGCCTTTGGAGATAAGAGAACCACTTGTATGAATATCAAGAGCTCAGATGGAAACCCAGTTCTAAGCAAAGAAGGGAAAGCAGAAAGGTTGAAGGAGTATATAGAGGGTCTATACAAGGGCGATGTACTTGAGGACAATATTATGGAAATGGAAGAGGATGTAGATGAAGATGAAATGGGAGACACGATACTGCATGATGAGTTTCACAGAGCACTGAACGACCTGAGTCGAAAGAAGGCCCCGGGAGTAGACAACATTCCATTGGAACTACTGACAGCCTTGGGAGAGCCAGTCCTGACAAAACTCTACCATCTGGTGAGCAAGATGTATGAAACAGGCGAAATACCCTCAGAGTTCAAGAAAAATATAATAATTCCATTCCCAAAGAAAGCAGGTGTTGACAGATGTGAAAATTACCGAACAATCAGTTTAATAAGTCACAGCTGCAAAATACTAACACGAATTCTTTACGGACGAATGGAAAAACTAGTAGAAGCCGACCTCGGGGAAGATCAGTTTGGTTTACGTAGAAATACAGGAACACGTGAGGCAATACTGACCTTACGACTTACCTTAGAAGAAAGATTAAGGATAGGCAAACCTATGTTTCTAGCATTTGTAGACTTAGAGAAAGCTTTTGACAATGTTGTCTGGAATACTCTCTTTCAAATTTTAAAGGTGGCAGGGGTAAAATACAGGGATAGAAAGCCTATTTACAATTTGTACAGAAACCAGATGGCAGTTATAAGAGTCGAGGGACATGAAAGGGATGCAGTGGTTGGGAAGGGAGTAAGACAGGGTTGTAGCCCCTCCCCTATGTTATTCAATCTGTATATTGAGCAAGCAGTAAAGGAAACAAAAGAAAAATTCGGAGTAGGTATTAAAACCCATGGAGAAGAAATAAAAACTTTGAGGTTCGCCAATGACATTGTAATTCTGTCAGAGACAGCAAAGGACTTGGAAGAGTAGTTGAATGGAGTGGACAGTGTCTTGAAAGGAGGATATAAGATGAACATCAACAAAAGCAAAACGATGATGATGGAATGTAGTCGAATTATGTCGGGTGATGCTGAGGGAATTAGATTAGGAAATGAGACACTTAAAGTAGTAAAGGAGTTTTGCTATTTGGGGAGCAAAATAAATGATGATGGTCGAAGTAGAGAGGATATAAAATGTAGACTGGCAATGGCAAGGAAAGCGTTTCTGAAGAAGAGAAATTTGTTAACATTGAGTATAGATTTAAGTGTCAGGAAGTCGTTTCTGAAAGTATTTGTATGGAGTGTAGCCATGTATGGAAGTGAAACATGGACGATAAATAGTTTGGACGAGAAGAGAATACAAGCTTTCGGAAGGTGGTGCTACAAGAGAATGCTGAAGATTAGATGGATGGATCACATAACTAATGAGGAAGTATTGAATATGATTGGGGAGAAGAGAAGTTGACCAGAAGAAGGGATCGGTAGGTAGGACATGATCTGAGGCATCAAGGGATCACCAATTTAGTATTGGAGGGCAGCGTAGAGGGTAAAAGTCGTAGAGGGAGACCAAGAGATGAATACACTATGCAGATTAAGAAGGATGTAGGCTGCAGTAGGTACTGGGAGATGAAGCAGCTTGCACAGGTTAGAGTAACGTTGAGAGCTGCATCGGCCAGTGTGGCCACGCGGTTAAAGGCGCTTTAGTCTGGAACCGCGCGACCGCTACGGTCGCAGGTTCGATTCCTGCCTCGGGCATGGATGTGTGTGATGTCCTTAGGTTAGTTAAGTTTAAGTAGTTCTAAGTTCTAGGGGACTGATGACCTCAGATGTTAAGTCCCATAGTGCTCAGAGCCATTTGAGAGCTGCATCAAACCAGTCTCAGGACTGAAGACCACAACAACAACAGTCTGTTTTTATATCCTCCCTGCTCCGTCCGACATGGCTTATTTTGTTGATAATGTAGCAGAAACCCTTCACCTATTCTATAAAACCAATTCTGTTGTGTAGTTTCTCGCTGTTCTCATTTTAGCTATTTCTCATATTTTCGTCTTTATTCGATTTACTCTCTATCTATATTCCCAAATCATTAGCTTGTTAAACCAATTCAGTAGATTCAGTAAATCTTCTTCACTTTCACTCAGGATATCAACGTCATCAGCGAATTATTATCATTAATATCCTTTCACTTAGTACATTAATCCCACCCTTGAATTTTTATAGCCGTCACTTTTAGGTCGATGTCAGATTGAACAGTAGTAGCTAAAGACAACAGCCCTGTCTTGCACCCTTTTCAATCCGCGCACTTCTTTCTTGGTCTTCCACTCTTATTTTATCTGTTGGTTCTTGTACACATATATTACACGTCTTTCTCCATAGCTTAGCCCTATTTTTCTCAGAATATCGAACATCTTGCATCTTTTGACATTGCGCACCGCTTTTCCAGACCGAAAACTCTATGAAAGTTGCTTGATCTTTTACTCTTGCTCCATTATCAACCGCTTTTCAGAACTGCCTCTCTGTAGCCTTTACCATTCTTGAAACCAAGCTGATCGTCATGTAACACATCTTTAGTTTTCTTTTCCGTTCCTCTGTATATCATCCTTGTCAGAAACTTGGATGCATAAGCTGTTCAGTTAATAGTACGATAATTCTCACACTTCTTGGCTTTTTCTATCTTCCCTATATCGCCAGACTTAAAGACTCTACACACCAATATGGACCGTCTTTTTGTGCCACTTCCCACTATGGTTTTAGAAATTCTGATGTAATATCTGTTCCCGCTGCCTTATTCGATCTTATGTCTTCCAAAGATCTTTCAAATTCTGGTTCTAGTACTGGATTACTTATATCTCCTATATCGACTCCTGTCTCTTTTTATGTCATGTCAGTCTCCCCCTCACAGACGCCTTCAATGTACTCTTTCACTAACAGCTCCTGCCTCTGCATTTAACAGTGGAATTCCCATTGTATTAATATTATCAGCCTTGCTTTTAATTTCACGGAATGCTGCTTTGGCTTTCCTTTTCTTCAAGTTTTCCACGCAGCGATTTCACCTTAACTTCCCTGCACTTCGTGTTGATTTCATTGCAGAGTGACTAGTATTTCTGCATTCCTGAATTTCTCTGAACATTTTTGCACTTCCTAATTTCATCATTTAATTGAAGTTTTTCATCTGTTACCCAAGGTTCCTTCGTAATTACCGCCTTTGTACCTAAGTTTTTCCTTCCATCTTCTTTGGCTCCTCTTTTTAGAGATTTTCATTCCTCTTCAACCTTATTAGCTACTGAGCTATTCCTTATCAAGTTTCTATAGCCTGAGAGAACTTCAATAATGTTTCTTCATTCCATAGTACTCACGTATCCCACTTTGTAGGGCACTCATTCTTTGTGACTAGTCTCTTATACTTCAACCTACCGTTCATCACTACTTAATTGTGATGTGAGTCTATATCTGCTCCTGAGCATGACTTAAAATCTAATAACTGATTTAGGAACCTCTGCTTTACCATGATGTAAAGATACTGACATATTCTCGTATCTCTCGAGCTAATCCACATACACATTCACCTCTTGTGATTCTTGAACAATTTATTCTGTATCAGTACCTGGATTTTATAACAAAATTCAATTACTCCTTCGTCTGTCATTCTTAATACCAAGCCCATATTCTCACATAACCCTTTCTTCTACACTTCAATATTTTACAAACGATTAAATGAAGCAGACAGTCACAGCCCTGTCTGTTGGTGGCAATTAAAAGGGAAAAAGCCGTCCATCTCTTGCTCTTTCTACCTCCCACTCATAAACGAGAGTACTTTGGCACTTTTACCACACTTGTGCCTAGTGACAGAGGGGCAGCGTAGGGTGGAAAGACTCCTGGAGGTGGTTGTTTTTCTGGAAGTTCGTCAATACTGCATCATACGCAGATTTGGCTTAATAATAAAAATAATTGTTTTGCAAAAGACAGTGTGGCCAAGAAGGCTGTATACAATTTCTTACCTGTGCGTTTGGCCAATTTCAGCTGTGGTACGTTTTCATATGCATATATTAATAACTTAGTAATGCTAAACCCAGAAACGCTTATGAACAGAATATACAAAAATACAGGGTAAATTGATTTTTAGTCACCCTGTACGGCAGCTGTTCTTCCAAAACAGGCGACTTCCCCCACCACGAGTGCTGCTCACTTTTCAGCTTGTTGGTAGACAGTTGGATAATGTGAGTAGAAAATATAGATTTACTGACATCGTATTTATGTAGCGAGTTATTTTCAGTTTATTAAGTGACTAATTGTTTGCTGCAGCTGTAGTGCGAATTTGCTCAACAGCTGGAGCTGTCAGATATCTACCACACTGGAGAGAATGTTCCATGTGTAAACTGCTGCCAGTATATATATATTCGATCATTACGATTTCATAGTCTTCGCTATCAGTGAATGGAATACTTTTCACAGCATGTGGAGTAACAAAGGCGTTACCACAACCTCATTCTCCCCACATCTTAGGCGGCCCAGGGGCTTTAAGTGGCTCCTTCTGCGACAGATGTAGCCCTCTAGGAGTTATAGAATATATGTCAGTATAAATGAAGCAATGCACCACAGGGGGTTACTGGCGTAGATCTGAACGGTACCATTCCAACAGACATAATGACATCCACCTTGCAAGATTTACTGTGAATGTGTGGTAAGTGGCTCCACTCTGTGCATCCCCCTCTACAAGCGCCAGCAATTCGTGAATGGATGAGATGTACTCTGTATACCAGAAAAAAATTTAATAGTGATACAAGGGCACTTCTTTCTGGTAAGTTATTAATTCACCATCAAGTGACCGACGCATTATTACACAGCTTTCCAGTAACATGTCAACGACTGACAGATGCAAGGTACCACATTTACCTATCCAATCACTTTCCAACAGCATTACACGGGAGACTGATAACATCACGTCTACAAGTTAAATATGTCTCAGCCATTGTTGACAGTGAAATATATTACGTAAAAGGTCACTTAATAGCTGCAAATATATACTGACCTAACAAATTGAAAATAACTGTACAACATCAAACGGGGCTCAGAGAAGCTGCTATGTACTCACGTAAGAAAGTTGGTCATAGTACGATGGGAAGTATTGTCTATCTGTAAACTGAAAAGTGAGCAGTGCTCGTGGTGAATGAGGGCGCCTTCCCCGGGATAATGCTGCAACTGATATACTAGATTGTAAGGTGTCAGGCAAATCCAACACTTTCCATGAAAACCCTGACATGACAAGCAAACCCAGTAGTATGTCACATAGCTCCGAATAAATCGTGACATTAAATTAACCAAAGTAATATGAGTAACGAGTGAGCAAATGGAATACCACAGACTAACATAAGAATGCCTAAATGCATGTCACACCTTCCCACCATGAGACAGATGCAGTTCCGAGGGGAGAAACGAGAACAGAAGCCTAGAGCAGAACCGTGTTAAGCTAGAAGGCCCTATGATAAGGGACGGACACCCACGTCTCCAGCTAACCGCTAGGACCACCCCCCAACCCATGTTAAAAGCTAGAGACCTCCAGAAGAACAGTATAGATCTTACGATAACACTAAAAGGGCCACCCCAGCCACAAGTTTTAGCATGAGACATTTTTGCGTCTCTGTTACGTCAGGACCACCCCCAAGCCCATGTTAAAAGACAGAGCCCTCCAGAAGAACAGCATAGATCTTACGATAACACTAGAAGGACCACACCAGATGCAAGTTTTAGCGTGAGACTTTTTCGCGTCTCTGTTACGTTGCAAACTTTAAAAACATTGCCCCACCACGAAAAGTAAAACATTTCTCATTGGATAGACAGAATTTTTGTAGGCGGAGCTTAAGGTTAACATTGAGACCCTGATTGGTCAGATGAAAACACAGCCAGATAGTTTTTTTAAACCAACTTCGGTAAATTGTAGTAAGGAGAAGTTAGGAGAGAGTTGCTTCCGAGACGGCGAGGTGAGCAGAGCTGTGCTGCCCGCCGCCCCCTGACGAACACTGAAAAGGTAACGACCGAACGCGATGCTGCATAACAGTGCATAAAGCTTCACTCAGAATTGCAGAAGTCTCATCTGTTACACCCCCTTTTTGCGTAATACTAGTGTAGATCATCAATTAAAGCTCATGGTGTTCACATTTGCCACTTGAAGTAAAAATCTGAAACGCAATGATTTTTCTGTTATATAGTTATTGAGAAGCCACATCAGCCACTGTAATTTACGACAAGTTAGATAAGTAATTAAAGATAATTGAGGGTCACTGTAGACCATTTTGATAGTTTTCTCTTTTGTGAAACTTAATTCAAAACCTAGATTATAGATGTGATATGGCATAGGTCATCCTTCGATCCATTGTAGAACTTGGAAACCCATTCAGGGAATATTCGTTCACATTTTTGTTGAACGCAGTTGGTTTTCCTTATCCTGTATTAAAACATTTCCTTTTATCAATAGTGCAATTTATAAACAATGTTTTGTGAGTAGAATAAAATTTCGAATGGTAAACTTAACTGCTTTTTCGACGTTATTTTACCAGCTAACTAAAAATAGGAAAGCCTTGAACCCCTTCCACTAAATTTAGTTAGTATTAAGATTCTTTTACAGGGAGTGCAGTGGAGCTGACGCTTAAATCATTAAGTATTTGGTTATATCATCGCTAGTCTCACTGAACTCTTCTGAACTCTACATGTCATGTGTGGTCTGACGTCTCCTTACCAGCAACAGGTCCCAGGTTCAAACTAGTCAATTCCCTAAAAAACACGCACAGAGCGTCGTTGCGCGGAAGTGGTAGGGAGACACGATATAGAACAACAGACACCACGCAGAATGTTAGAAGATGGCTAAGAATCAGTTTCCCCTCTAGCAGTGTAGGACAGTGTGCAGTGATATACATATAACCTGTCCACATGCGTTTCTTTCGTATTAGTGACTCATATGTGTATACCACATAATGTTCATGCACTTTATTGAAAATACACACCACATGAGAATTTCTGTGCACTGCGCCGCCAGTGTTACGTAAGGATAGTTGAAGAGGGGTCGGTATTACATTGTGAAACCCCTGTAGTTGTTTCTTGTGGAGTGGGATAGGGAAAGTGGGGAGGTACCTGCTCCCTCTTTAGTCTGCAGACTTACAAAGGATGGAATGACCACAACCTGGCGACATGATTTTCCCCACGTGTCTCCCCTTCACCAACCATCTCCGCCGAACTTAGTTTGTTCTTTAACACGACTCTACTTCATTTATATGTGGTAAACTCATTTATTACTTGTTCTTAAACCGCTCCATCGAACAACAAACATTAAACTCTAATTTTAATAATCCCTGATATTTTATTCCCCTGCATTTCTAAGGCTGTTAGTTCTAGAGAAGGGCGAACAACACAGTTGTATAGGAAATTTAATGAACTTTAAGTCTGTACTGCGAAGTATTTTCGCTAGAAGCCACAATTCACGATTTCTTCGGGAAGTAATTATTTGGATAAAAATAAAATTTTAATATAAAATATTTGTAAATCGGAGTATAAAGTATACTAGTACACGATAATTTCTCTTAGCACCAAACAGAATCCCAATCCCATGTAGTTATCCTGAATAACGGAGCTGGTGAGCTTTGATAGCTTAACGACACTTGCAATATCTGTAAAGAAAAACGTGGGGCGAATGAAATAGACAATACCTGTAATATTTATAAAGAAAAACATGGGGCGCACACAATAGATAATAGTCACGTGGTGTTCTGTGCATGCATCAATTATGCAATGCTTGTGACCCAAATTTTTAGTGTTTTGTACTTCCGCCGGTAAAAACGTAATCTTTATAGGATCACTTTGTTGTCTGTCTGTTTCTCAGGAAAGGGTCGATGTATAAATCTGACAATTATATATCACGTTACGGTCTACGGCCACTAGACTATATAAAAATTGGTGCTTCTAGGACAATGCAGTCAAAAGATAACGCAATATTTGTCACATCCGTTATACTCTCAAAATCACTCATCAAAACCTATGGGATACTTCTTGTAGACATTAAATCATGAAATTTGTCAAGAAGAAAGGTTTCAATTCACAATCAAAGGAAAAAAAATTGGAAATGATTGATTATATAACACGTAAAATAATTTTTTGTCATATTTTGACAGTCTGTCTGGCCGTCCTTCTGCTAAAAGCCCTTTTTCCCAAGGACTGATATACGTATCGAGCAGAAATTTATCTCACGTACTGTCTGTGGTGCTTTGGTGGCATAATAAACGTAAGCTTTTAAGTTAATGCACTCAAAAGCTTTGGCATAATAGCTCAAATATTTTGATACTTGCAAACTAAGTCATCAAAAGTATATTGAACTTCCCGTTGGTTTAGGATCATGAAAGATTTCACGGTATCAGTAAAGGAAGAAATTCAGAAAATTGTTAATTTGTAATTATATCAGTTTTTACATTTATTATCTTACTGTCTGTTTGTCGTTCCGTCCATCTGTTATACCCCTTCTCTATGAGGAACGAGAAGTATCAAGTTGAAATTTGTGTCACATACTAAGCTGTTTTGTCCCTTTGCGTATTATAAATGTAAGCATCTAAGTTTGTGCAACCAAAAGGTAAGGTAATTTATGTCACACATTTTGATACGTGAAATCAATCATTGAAACCAGTAGGATACTTTCCCTTGCCGTATAGTCATGGAATTTGGCAAGAAGAAATGTTTTACAGTAAAGGAAGAATCAGAAAATTTTTAATTTCTACTTATATGGCACAAAAAATTTTCTTTTGTTGTTTGTTATCCAACTTCGAACTTTTATTACTCTAAAATTTTACTACAGTTTAAATATTTGTTTTATGCTGTTTTTGTTTTGTGTATGTGACTGTGACTTTTTCAATCGATTTCAAAATTTCAAACTTCTTGATGACATTACAGCAGCAACATGTCATAAATTTCCGGTTTATTTCGGTTTCTCTTCATCTGAGTCATTGAAAAAATGATTTCTCTTAAGTATATATCCCGAAAAGACAATGAAGATATCAGTGAGAGGGATTCGAGTTCACACAGAGGCGTGCCAGCAAGCGTTCTTCCGACGAACCAGTATCCTCCACCACATACCAGACAAGAAAGCGACTTAATATTTCATTATTTCCAGTTCCGAGCTACGTTGAAATTTCCATGTCTGTACCTCATAAAGAAGTTCGTTTCAACCGAATCCCAAAAACTGTACCGAACAGACATAGACAGACAGTAGAATGAGTTAGTTAAATATTTGTAAAATGAGTCATCCATACAACAAATTTGATTCAAACTGGTCCAGGCATCCCTACGTTATGCTTTTATATCACCATTTTTCAGACCGAACCCTAGCTGTAGAGGTGCCAGTGGCATCTTAATGCCACAATAATTTTTTTGCTGGTAGCAAGTGATATGTACACACATTTTGGTAGAAAGTACTTCAGCCGTTAGGGATGTGCAACTATAAATCGAATGAGTTGTCATAGACTCTCCCTATAGCAGGTAATTCACGCACATTGCGCCTGCAGGGGTTGTGATGCAGTCTGCTAAGCACAGCCATCGTGCACGAACTCCAACTGGACCAATAGTGCTCTTCGTTACGCTTCTTTGTCACTCAGTTTTTCACCTCCACGCCATACCCTAATGCAAGAACGTGATTGCTTCCCCTACTCAATTACACTGTCATCCAGTTGTGACCTATATTTAAAAATTACAAGTCCCTAGCTCACCAGCAAGTCAGATTAATGCTGCTTTGTGGTGGGGTGAATTGTCATGCTGATAGAAGCAATCATCGTCTCCGAACTATTCCTCCATTGTACACAATATACGAGTATAGTGCGGTAAAATGTGTTTGCATACTTCCCCATCTAGCGTTTCCTTATATACAGTAAGGGGCCCACACACTAACAGCAAGAAACACATCCATACTGTACAAAGACCTCTTCCATACTTCACTGCTGGAGCTACACGTAGAGGCAAGGAACGTTCTCGAAGCTTTCGCCAAACCCAAACCCTTCCGTCGGGTTATTACAAGGAATAAAGTGACTCAGCACTCCAAATAATTTATTTTCAGTTAAACGATGTCCACTAGTGGCACTCTTTATACCACTTCAAACATAGCTTAGCATTGACAAAAAATACGTGGCTTGCGAGAAGGCGCTGGCCATTGTACCACATCTTTTTATCTCCATACTCCTAGCTAGACCGCTGCTGGGGCTACAAAGCCTACGAGTGATTCCTTAAGCTGACATAATACTGTTTTTGAGACCACCCTACGCTACCTTTAACATTTCCTGTCAATAAATACATGAGGTCTGCCATGTCTTACCTCTCTTGCTTGTGATCGTTCACTCACGTTTCTGCTTTACAATCATATCTCTAACAGTTCACATGGCCACCCTTAGAACGGTTGGGATGTCCCTGATGGATATTTTACTCAGGAGACGTCCAGCAATTAGTCAAAATTCTCCTGTTACTGCTTCTCTTCTGGCAACACAACTTGCCCCGTTTCGTTTCCTAATTTTATAGTGGGGGGGCCCACATCTCATGGCATCTAATAGTCAGTTCCGCATTATATGGAGATGTCCCATACTTTTGATCAGATCGTACACGGTCACAGTTATTCATTACAAGGAGTATGTACGATTAATGACTAGAAAATACTGAATAATTACAGTTGAAGTTCTCCGACAGCTTTGAATTTCCAAACAAATGTCCGCCGCTACAATTTATATCTCAACCTAATAAACATACTTCTTAACTTACTCGCACATTGTTTCATCTCTCCGCTGTCAATTATCTCTGTTATATCCACTTTCATATCCTTAACGTGGAAACGCTCTCGCGTCCATACTCCGGCTCAAGATATGACAGAGTCCCCTCTCACCATTCCAACAATGCACATTCGACACAACTGACAAACAACCAACGTGCATCCTCAATTATTTGTCGGTGTATTCAGTTTTAAACTTCGTTTTCAATTGTTATAGCCTGCAGCTATCTCTAGTACCATGTAAGTTATTCCCTGATGTCTTAGTAGATGTCCTATCATCCTCTCTCTTCTTCTTGTTAGTGTTTTTCATACATTCCTTTCTTCGTTGACTGTGCTGAGAACCTCCTAATTCCTTACGTTATCAGTGCACGTAATTGTCAACATTCTTCTGCAGCATCACATCTAAAATGCTTCGTTTCGTGTCAGCTCTGGTTTCCCCACACTCCATATTTCACTAACGTATAATGCTGTGCTCTAAACGTACATTCCTAGACGTTTCTTCCTCAAGTTAGGGCCTGTGTTTGATGTTAGTAAACTTCTCTTGGCAGAGAATTCACTTTTTGTCAGTTCTAGTCTGCTTTAAACAGTGGGCAGAGAAGCGGGATAAGGAAGTACTAAGGAATGAAGAGGTACACTTTAAGCTCACTGAGACTACAGATACTGCGATAGTGAATACGTTAGTAGGGTTTGTGTCAGGCGAAGGATTTGTCTGATGATGTGATAAAACAGTAAAGAGGAGTCGAGCAGGAAGAGATACGGGATCTAGTACTAGAATCAGAATTTAAAAGAACGTTGGACGACATAAGATCAATATGGCAGAAAAGGTGGATAAAATTCCGTCGGAATTTCTAAAATCTTTTGGAGAGAAGGCAACAAGCAACTATTCACTTTTGTGTGTAGAATGTAAGAGACAGCTCACACATCCAAGTTGACGACAAGAGTGATTTAGAGGAGGATGCAAAAGGAAAATTAGGATCTACTAGATGACGATTAGTTTTGGCTTTAGGAAAGGTAGAGGCAACAAAGACGCACTTCTGATGTTGCGTTTGATAATGAAAGCAAGGCTGCAGGAAAAATCAAGACATGTTCATAGGAGTTTGCGACCTTGAAAAAGCGTTCGACAATGTAGAATGTTGCACGATGTTCGTAATCCTGGGAGAAATTGGAGTAAGCTATAGGGAAAGACGGGTAATATACCGGGTGGTTATAATTAAACTTTCCCTGTTTAACACCTACCTCAGTATAGTGTCTATTCACCACCCGTTACTCTGCATTCGTAGGTACTATGTAGATGATGAAAAAAGAAGCGTTGAAGAAAACCACAGTCCATACTTACGATTACAAAGTCCGAGTAACTCCAGTAACAAGATAAACCTGTAGATCTCTATTAATAACAGGCAAAGTGGAAGCTTCCTCTCTTCATTGAAATGTTTGTGTGTAGATACTGATATTTTATTACGGTACTTTTCATTTATTGTGTCAACAAGCCCACATTTACGTTGATAGTACATCTGCTATTAGTTCGTGCAGTTTATATCACACGTAAGAGCGCCTGAAATGTGCTATGTCCAACCCAAAATATTACGAGATTCACACAGGTAACACACTGCTACAAAACGAATTCACATGCGGTCCTTTTCAGTGAATTCTTCGAAAGAAGATGTTCGCCAAAATGTTCTGTACATGCATACTGAGCACGCCACGCAGAATATTCACAAAGGCCGATGGTTTCACACGCGGTTTATTCTGCAATCAACATTCCGCAACCTCTCAAAATTTAACAGTAATGTCTGTAACTGCATCTGCTAGCACGGCGATATAAACCGAGTGCGATTTAACCGTCATTTCTCCATCTTGCAGATAATTTTTTCGGACACATTTAACATAACCTTCTCGTCCGACAGCGAGTCCACGACGGACTAAATGCCGTCGCTCACAGAGCATATAATTCATTCAATTACGCGGGAAAGACTCTTCTCCAATTGATTGATCAAAACGATCATCCAATCAGATTAACCTTTCATGATCAATTTCGGGAGCAAACCGCTTTACTCCAATCAGTATTCGCAGATGCATCTACGTCATTTCATATCGCAAAAATTCACAAAATCTTCCACAAAGCCAAACGAAACGAAAATTAAAAGAAAACTATGCTTGAAATATACTTTAGAACTAAGTGTCCTCTTATCATCTTGCTGGCTACCTTATTACGAAAGCAAACGCTCCTGGACATACGTCATCCACCTGTTAGGGGGATCCACCGTTTACAAGATATCCTGGTTACCTAACACTTGCTAGGTACGGATGGTGTAATAAATTATAAAATTGAAATTTGACGTATGACCCCACATACACACTCACATTCACTCTCATCTACTCTCACCCTAACACAAAATATAAATATTAACTTTTAAACTATTATTTTCCTTACGAAAACAAAATTATTAAAAGTTTAGAATTTAAATTCTTCAAAAAAACTTGTGCTCACTGAGAGTGCTGTTATTATTTTCAAATGACGAAGAAACTTAAGCTGTCGTGATTCCTATCTGAGTTTACTCTACTAAGTGTCGGTTAAGTTCTTTTTAATAGGTTTTCTTTATATTTTTAAAACTATTCAAGTTACCGCATGAAAATTTTACACACTGTTCTTCTAAATTATAAAAGTTCCTGTACCAAATTCGAAAAGAAACAGATGACATTTATCATAGTTATTTAGTTTCTTAGGTTTTATGAATAAGATATCTTAGTACGCTCCTCACAGATAAGTTCTCACGGTCCACACATCGCCACAGATGGCATTATGACGCCAGCAGCCGACTACACAACGGCCATGGCTGGAAGCTTCATTGCCAGCCTCCAATACAGCTTCACCTAACGGAATAAAACTTACTGAAAAACTCTGCAGCTGTGCAAATAGCTGCGACGTTACTAAACTAATTACCATACGAGTACCAAACTTTGCAGCATTAATGTCCAGAGCATGGAATGCATTATTTCCAAGCGCCACCGTCCAGTTTCAGCTATTTACATCAGATGCCGTGATCAGTCATCGTGATTTATAGTCTCACGCACATGATCTGTCGCTGTGCACTCATTGACGTGTTAACATGAGTTTGAACAAAAGGTGGTGGTGGTGGTTAGTGTTTCACGTCCCGTCGACAACGAGGTCATTAGAGACGGAGCGGAAGCTCGGGTTAGGGAAGGATTGGGAAGGAAATCAGCCGTGCCCTTTCAAATGAATCATCCCGGCATTTGCCTGAAACGATTTAGGGAAATCACGGAAAACCTAAATCAGGATGGTTGGAGACGGGATTGAACTGTCGTCCTCCCGAATACGAGTCCAGTGTGCTAACCACTGCGCCACCTCGCTCGGTGAACAAAAGGATCACGACATTAATGGTGAGGCTCTATTATCAAAACAACAGTAACGCTGCAGTTACACTTCAAGAACATCGACGGCCTGAAAGGATTACGGAAGTTCCTCTTTCTCCACCCGCTGTGCGAAGCATGAAGAAGTTTCAATCAACTTAGAAATAGACGTCGCTCCGGGAAGAGGTCGACGACCGATTGCACCACAGGTGTTTGATGAAATCGCTGTTTCTATGGCAGTCAACCCCCCCATGAACCATAGACCTTGCCGTTGGTGGGGAGGCTTGCGTGCCTCAGCGATACAGATAGCCGTACCGTAGGTGCAACCATAACAGAGGGGTATCTGTTGAGAGGCCAGACAAACGTATGGTTCCTGAGGAGGGGCAGCAGCCTTTTCGGTAGTTGCAGGGGCAACAGTCTGGATGATTGACTGATCTGGCTTTGTAACATAAACCAAAACGGCCTTGCTGTGCTGGTACTGCGAACGGCTGAAAGCATGGGGAAACTAGAGCCGTAATTTTTCCCGAGGGCATGCAGGTTTACTGTATGGATAAATGATGATGGCGTCCTCTGGGATAAAATATTCCGGACGTAAAATAGTCCCCCGTTCGGATCTCCGGAAGGGACTACTCAGGAGGACGTCGTTATCAGGAGAAAGAAAACTGGCGTTCTACGGATCGGAGCGTGGAATGTCAGATCCCTTAATCGGGCAGGTACATTAGAAAATTTAAAAAGGTAAATGGATAGGTTAAAGTTAGATATAGTGGGAATTAGTGAAGCTCAGTGGCAGGAGGAACAATACTTTTGGTCAGGTGAATACAGGGTTATAATACAAAATCAAATAGGGGTAATGCAGGAGTAGGTTTAATAACGAATAAAAAATAGGAGCTCGGGTAAGCTACTACAATCAACATAGTGAACGCATTACTGTGGCCAAGATAGACACGAAGCCCACGCCTACGACAGTAGTACAAGTCTATATGCCAAGTTGCTCTGCAGATGACGAAGAAATTGAAGAAATGTATGAGGAGATAAAAGAAATTATTCAGATAGTGAAAGGAGACGAAAATTTAATAGTCATGCGTGACTGGAATTCGATAGCAGGAAAAGGAAGAGAAGGAAACCTAGTAGGTGAATATGGATTGGGGGGAAGAAATGAAAGAGGATGCCGCCTGGTAGAATATTGCACAGAGCACAACTTAATCGTAGCTAACACGTGGTTCAAGAATCATAAAAGGAGGTTGTATACATGGAAGAAGCCTGGAGACACTGACAGGTTTCAGATAGATTATATAATGGTAAGACATAGATTTAGGAACCAGGTTTTAAATTGTAAGACATTTCCAGGGGCAGATGTGGACTCTGACCACAATCTATCGGTTGTGAGCTGTAGATTAAAACTGAAGAAACTGCAAAAAGGTTGGAATTTGAGGAGATGCGACCTGTATAAACTGAAAGAACCAGAGGTTGTACAGAGTTTCAGAAAGAGCATAAGGAAACAATTGACAAGAATGGGGGAAAGAAATACAGTAGAAGAAGAATGGGTATCTTTGAGGGATGAAGTAATGAAGGCAGCAGTGGATCAAATAGGTAAAAAGACGAGGGCTAGCATAAATCTGTGGGTGATAGATGAAATACTGAATTTAGTTGATGAAAGGAGAAAATATAAAAATGCGGTAAATGAAGCAGGCAAAAAGGAATACAAACGTCTCAAAAATGAGATCGACAGGAAGTGCAAAATGGCTAAGCAGGGATGGCTAGAGGACAAATGTAAGGATGTAGAGGCTTATCTCACTAGGGGTAAGATAGATACTGCCTACAGGAAAATTAAAGAGTCCTTTGGAGAAAAGAGAATCACTTGTATGAATATCAAGAGCTCAGATGGAATCCCAGTTCTTAGCAAAGAAGGGAAAGCAGAAAGGTGGAAGGAGTATATAGAGGGACTATATAAGGGCGATGTACTTGAGGGCAATGTTATAGAAAGGGAAGAGGATGTAGATGAAGATGAAATGGGAGGTATGATACTGCGTGAAGAATTTGATAGAGCACTGAAAGACCTAAGTCGAAACAAGGTCCCAGGAATAGACAACATCCCATTAGAACTACTGTCAGCCTTGGGAGAGCCAGTCCTGACAAAACTCTACCATCTGGTGAGCAAGATGTATGAGACAGGCGAAATACCCTCAGACTTCAAGAAAAATATAATAATTCCAATCGCAAAGAAAGAAAGCGTTGACAGATGTGAAAGTTACCGAACTATCAGTTTAATAAGTCACGGCTGCAAAATAATAACACGAAATCTTTACAGACGAGTGGAAAAACTAGTAGAAGCTGACCTCGGGGGAGATCATTTTGGATTCCGTAGAAATATGGGAACACGTGAGCCAATACTGACCCTACGACTTATCTTAGAAGCTAGATTATGAAAAGGCAAACCTATGTTTCTAGCATTTGTAGACTTGGAGAAAGCTTTTGACAATGTTAAGTGGAATACTCTCTTTCAAATTCTGAAGGTGGCAGGGGTAAACTACAGGGAGCGAAAGGCTATTTACAATTTGTACAGAAACCAGATTGTAGTTATAAGAGTCGAGGGACATGAAAGGGATGCAGTGGTTGGGAAGGCAGTGAGACAGGGTTGTAGCCTGTCCCCGATGTTATTCAATCTGTAAATTGAGCAAGCAGTAAAGGAAACAAAAGAAAAATTCGGAGTAGGTATTAAAATCCATGGAGAAGTAATAAAATCTTTGAGGTTCACTGATGACATTGTAATTCTGTCAGAGACAGCAAAGGACTTGAAAGAGCAGTTGAACGGAATGGACAATGTGTTGAAAGGGGGGTATAAGATGAACATCAACAAAAGCAAAACTAGGATAATGGAATGCAGACGAATTAAATCGGGTGATGCTGAGAGAATGGTCGAAGTAGAAGTGGAAAGGATATAAAATGTAGACTAGCAATGGCAAGGAAAGCGTTTCTGAAGAAGAGAAATTTGTTAACATCGAGTATAGATTTAAGTGTCAGGAAGTCGTTTCTGAAAGTATTTGTATGGAGTGTAGCCATGTATGGAAGTGAAACGTGGACGATAAATAGTTTAGACAAAAAGAGAATAGAAACTTTGGAAATGTGGTGCTACAGAAGAATGCTGAAGGTTAGATGGATAGATCACATAACTAATTAGGAGGTATTGAGTAGAATTTGGGAGAAGAGGTGTTTGTGGCACAATTTGACTAGAAGGGATCGGTTGGTGGGACATGTTCTGAGGCATCAAGGGATTACGAATTTGGTACTGGAGGGCAGCGTGGAGGGTAAAATCGTAGAGGGAGACCAAGAGATGAATACACTAAGCAGATTCAGAAGGATGTAGGCTGCAGTAGGTACTGGGAGATGAAGAAGCTTGCACAGGGTAGAGTAGCATGGAGAGCTGCATCAAACCAGTCTCAGGACTGAAGACCACAACAACAACAACAATGGCAGGCAACGCTGCGCGCTATTCCCGATCGGCAGGCCGTGAACATGGTGTATCAAGACTGTAGGACATTCCGTGGTATACTGTACGGAAGGTGCTTCGAACCATTTTCAAATGGTATCCGTACACGATCCATATCGAACAGCAGCTTGCACCACAGTACACAGAAAGACGTCATGAATTCTCTCTCCATTCTCTCACAAGGATTGTACTTGACGAGTGCAGGTCCGGGATCATCCTATGGACAGACGAAGCTCATTTTTATCTGACTGGTGAGGTGAACACACATAATTCCAGTGTGTGATGATCTTCACCTGTAGTCACTGTGCATGAAGTTCCACCATACGGTGTGGCTTCGCGGCTACGCTCCTCACTGGCCCATTCTCTTTTGAACCGGTTGGCGCTAATGGACCAAACACATGCAATGTGACTCGTCAGCGTTACTGCGATATGCTTCGGCAGCGTTTCATACCCCCCCTACAGGAGACAGTCGCATTGAACTTAACAGTTTTCATGCAAGGCTGGACTCCACCGCACTCCGCTCTCGAAGTTCACCTGCTTCTCCGAAACACATTTGGAAACTTTCGAATTATCAGCCAATCGTTTCCAAATGCTTGGACGGCTCGCTCACCTGAACTCGCTCGCTGTGATTTCTGCTTGTTGGGATACCTGAACTACAGGGTTTACCAGGGAAACATTCACACATATGCTCATCTGAAGCGCAGCAGTCCGCAGCTCGTGGTCGTGCGGTAGCGTTCTCGCTTCCCGCGCCCGGGTTCCCGGGTTCGATTCCCGGCGGGGTCAGGGATTTTCTCTGCCTCGTGATGGCTGGGTGTTGTGTGATGTCCTTAGGTAAGTTAGACTTAAGTAGTTCTAAGTTCTAGGGGACTGATGACCATATATGTTAAGTCCCATAGTGCTCAGAGCCAACTGAACCATTTTTTTGAAGCGCAGCATATTAACAGAGGTAGGCAGCATACCTATGGCCATGCTCCGTTCTGCTGTGCAGAATGCAATCCTGCGCTTTCAGATTCTTTTGGACACTGATGGGCGCCGTATCGAGCCACTTTTGTAGCAGTAATGGTATGATGTACCGTAGCAACACAGTAAAAGCGTTTCAATGGAATTGATTCTGCGTTATTTCTCTTCCCCATGTCCCTCAAATTAATACTACCAAGTTCGGTACTCGTGCGGCAATTACTTTCCGTGTTATAACGTGTTAAGTAGCGAAAGTTTAATTATAACCACCCGGAGTAACGTGCCCGGTGGTACTAATGGTGGGGGTCCCTTAAACTGTAGTCTCGCTTCTTGACCGTGCACCCTGTACACACCACGTACCTGATACTCCCGCGGCGGTCGTATTGTTTTGCTCCACACTGCTACTGGCTTGCCTGAAATTATGTACCGAAATATGCAAGCGGTTTAAGGGGAACCACGCAACGTTAAGCTCAACACTGTCCTATGTCTAGTATAAACATCTGTATTCTGAGAGAGTACGAAAATCGCAGGTTGCACTGTTTGTACTCTAAGTCATATGTGTTTATGCCAATTAACATATTGATGATTATCTGTCCACAGTATCACTTGCACGAGCGCACGCGTAACCGACACGACGTGGGTGTTTGTTGAAGATGCGGTCGCCGAATGATCGAACGAAAGCTCTTAACGTTCGTCACGCATACACTGATACCTGACACCAGTCCTCCTTGTCACTATTAATAATATGATACTGTTCATAAGTTCATAAAGTTAAATTTTCAGTTCTTAGTTATCACTTGTATGAGCGTGCGCGTAACCGTCGCGGCGCGTCTAATTGTTGATGATGCGGAAACTTTTTGGTAACTTTGTGGTAACTATTTTTACTGATTCACATTAGTTTATTCCAGAGACCGAACACGGCGCAGATGATTGATGCTACACGGTACAACACGCAACGAGCGGATTCAGAAAAACATCATCGGTGGGGCTGCTCATATTTAATTACTTCTTTGCGCGATTTTCACAGGAACCACTTCCATATCTCATTACTTCACTGTAATAGTATTTGCAGCAGCACTTGAACTTCCATAACCATGCCTTTTACATGTAGAGCTACCAACAGCACAACATAACAGCTCCTTATCCTGTGCTAGATACTGCAAAATGCGGCCGCTCGCAAAGATACTCCACAACCAAGGCAGCGATGTGACAATACGCTTACACCGGTACAGTATGTTGAAGAACAAGGGGGATCAATAAGGGTGGAAGACCAAGGACAAAGTGCAGGGATTAAAAAGGGTGTAAGACAGGAATGTAGTCTTTCGGCCTTTTTATTTAATCTATACGTCGAAGATGCGTTGACGGATCTAAAACAAAAGTTCAAAACCAGGATTAAAATTGAAGGTCAGAGGATATCAATGATAAGATTCATTGATGACATTGCTATTCTGAGGTCAAGTGAAGAAGAACTACAGCTTCTGCGAAGTTAAGGAATTCTGCTACCTTGGCAGCAAAATAACAAACCGCGGACGGAGCAAGGAGAACATCATAAGCAGTATACCACTGGCAAAAATGGCATTCCTGGCCAAGAGAACTCTACTAGTATCAAACACAGGCCTCAATTTGAGGAACAAGTTTCTGAGTGTGTACCTTTGGAGCACAGCATTGTATGGTAGTAAAATATGGTATTTGGTAAAATCGTAACAGAGGAGAATCGAGACATTTGAGATGTGGTGCTACAGAAGAATATTGAAAATTAGGTGGACTGACAACGTTATAAATGAATAGCTTCTCCGTAGAATCGACGAGGAAGGAAGTCTATGGAAATGTGTCACAAAAGAAAAGGGACAGGATGACAAGACAATCGTTAAGACATAAGAGAATAAATTCAGTGATACTAGAGGTAGCTGTAGAAGATTGAAGCTGTGGAGGAAGAGAAAGATTAAAATATACCCAGCAAGGGGTGGAGGATGTAGGTTTCAGTTGCTACTCAGGGATGTAAAGTTTGGTACAGGAGAGGAATTCGTGGCGGGGCGCATCAAACCAGTCACAAGACTGATGGCTCAAAAAGAAATACCTGAGTAGCTCTGAATATTTTTGTACTTCCTTATCTGGTCCATCACTTCAAATGTGTGTTTGGTTATCCTTCGTTTCTCCGCAGTTGCCTAAGTTGTACCTAGTTTCCAACTAGGTACGACTGTCCTTTTTTAAAATGTCCTTTCCTCTTCAACTGAACTGCCTAGTGAGTTATTTACTATCGCAGTACCTGTCCCCTCAAAGTGCATCTCTCATTTTTTGTTATTTCTGTATCCCACTTGTTTGTGCACTGATTTTTCCTGACTAGTATCTTCAACTTCAGCCTACTGTTTAACTCCATTAACATGTGATCTGCGTCTATGTCAGCTCATGGGTACACCTTGCAATCGAAAATCTGGTTTCGTATTATCTGCCAGACCTTCATTTATTGTAATTGCTTTCTTGCCGTATCTCCTGGATTTTCTCAAGTACTCGTATACCTTCTTTACTTGTGATTTCTGAGCAGAGTATTCGCCAGTATTACCTGATATTTATTGCAGATTTTAATTAGTATTTTATCCTCTCAAATTCCCACTACGAGCCACATTAACCGTTTGTTCTTAAATGCACACCAGTCCTCCCATCCTGTGACCATTAGATTTTCATACCCCTTTACGCACTGAATTACCCTTTGGACATTCTCGTGTACTTTCTTCTTCTTCGTGGCATGTACACCTGAACAGTTGTTGTCAGTGTTGGTTTGTTGTCGATTCTGATACGAACAACCGAATCACTTCACTATGCACAAGAACTATCTCTCTTCCCTATCTTCATATTCATAACGAATGCTACTTCTGTTACACCATTTTCTGCTGTTGTTAACATTTCTCTATACTTACCAGAAATGTTTGACTTCTTTCCGTCTCACTACATTGATCCTCACGATATCTAGATTGAGCCTTAGTATTTTCCTCTTCAGAATTTCTAGCTTCCCTAGCACGTTAGAATTTTCGTCATTCCCTGCTTAGACCCATATGTTCTGCGGATACATATTATTTGTCTTTAATATAGTGACTTCCATTGTCTTCTGTATCATGATGCCTTGATCATCACTGATTCTTCCGTTTTTTGGCAGGTTCCCACTCCGGGACAAGAGACTGCCTTGATCTTCTGTATGCCCCTCCGCCCTCTTTGACAAGGCCGTTTGCAGAACTAAGGTGAGTTACTGCGCTGGAAGTCTTCGACCGCCATTGCTGATAATTTTTATTGAAAATTTAAGCTGTGAGTAGGTTTTACCACTGAACACCAAACGTTTTGATTAGTAGTGAAAGACGCAGCCAGTCTTCCGCTTTTTTTTTCTTCATTTGGTCTGGGAGGATATCACGTGACACCTTTTCATGTATTGGTGAATACTTCACTCATATTTTTTATTGCAGAGCAGCTAGTCCGTCTGACCGAACACGCTGAGCAACCCCTAGCAACCACAGGTCACCAATGAGGGAAAAAAAGCAGTAACCGAAAGGTTATTTTGGGCCGAAATTTTGGAACTGTAGTCTGAGCCACGGAGCTCTAATTAGAGAAAAGTAACATGGAAAAACCATAAAACTTAACGAAATTATAGGTTATACTAACCGAAGGATTTGTTGGTGATGTTTCACGTTCTTCGCAAGCTGTAGTTTTATCTCGTCACGTGAGACTCTGTCGACTGATTTGTATTCATTCGTGGACTTTGTTGAAACACTTTTCTTAATTTTATGCAGTCCGGAAATGTTGTAGTTCAAAATCTCCAATTCAGCAGCAATCCTCATCATCAGGTGAACGAAAACGAAATCAGAGAACAGAGATGTGGTCGAAAGTGGTATAAGCAAGACTTGTACCACATAGATCACTTCATAGGTGGGGGATGCGTAGATGTCCAGCGGGAGCCAGAAGGGCAGTGGCAGCAGGCGTGCGACCTCACCATTGCTGCTAAAAAGCTGCTGAACCAGCGGAAAAGCTGCCCAGGTGGCCTCAGTTGCTATCGCCATGACCTGGAAAGCAAAGCGTTTGTAAGTGTCTGCTCTCTAGCCTTTCTGTTGTTGTAGTCATCAGTCCGAAGACAGTTTTGATGCTGCTCTCCATTATAATCTATATTGTGCAACACTTTTCATAACATGATTTTATGGCTTGGGCGTCACAGCTTAGATACAAGAAAATTAACAATTAAAAACAGCTACCGTACTAAAGTATCGTAGAAACTGTCTATGATAAAATGTTAGTAGTCTAAAGATTAGAGTGACCTATAAAAATTGCTACTATTGCAACAAAACCCATTAGAGGAATATATCGAGTAGAGACAAGTAATAGTTCCATAATCATAAAATAATACTAGACATGGGTGGTACAAATACGTACGTTGGCAGGCTGTGTAAGTGAACTAAAACTTCCTGTGGCACCACATGAGTAATATTAAATTGTCCTTCCGGTTAAATACCTTATTTTTGTCACTATTTCACCTTCTAATTCAGATAATGTTTTCTCATAAATCTGTGCAGCTGAGGATGCGATTAAATAACCGCGAAAGTGGTTGTGCATAATCCTGTAATAAAGGAACTGCTAACAGTTGATGTGGCTACCAAAAAGTTTTTATAAGATTTTAATGCTTTTAAAAAAAAATTAACATATTTCATCACATTTCATATCAATGTAATTATTGTGTCCTGCAATGATTCTACCTTACTTTGCCAACATCTCACGTCGCTTCATATGTATTTTGCGCATAGCTTGTTAACATTTATGCTGCTTTGTGCTTATGGTCCTCTTGTGTATACGTGTGTCCGCAAACTGAAAAATATTGTGTAATTAACTGGCCCACGTATAGTATTGATAGGTAGAATTATAACGATAAAGTTTATCTTACTGATCAGTAAATCACAGTAACATACACAACATACACTCTACGTTAGGGAGGTAAAAGCGCGCCAAACACTGACAACATTGCAGCAGTCCAGACGTTAGCCACCAGTCCATACACATCCCCGCTGAAGTACTGTACCTCCAGGTCCAAGGAAGTAGAGCGTCGCGTTGGTGGTAGGATCTGCATTTAAATACGTCGAATGCTACAATATTATGTTGCATGGCCAGTGGTAAGTGGGAGAAACATGTATGAATGATGGCAATGCTAAGGCTAATTCTATATAAACTTACCGACGCCGACGAAACGCCACGCATCATTGCCTCCAGACAAAGTACTCTTCCATTAGAAGCGTAGAAATGCATGGGCGAATACTTATCGTATAATTTTTATAAATATATTCACAGAATTTTACGCCTACATCCACACTGTCGTCGATACAATTCATATTACCTGTGATAAGGTCCTTGTCCGAATCATGATAACCAAAATGAAAACTCAGTATATTCTGTATTAACATTAAACAATATAAGAACTAAAAAAAAATTAGTCTACTTGTATCGGGAATAAGATACAGATTTGCCAAGATGGAAGAAAAATATTGCATATGAAGTACTGCATTGTATTGAAATGAGATATTACACATTATACTGTTATAGTGGAATTCGTTCCTTGGAAATGCATGTCAAATGCAATATTCTATCACATTTGCAAGTGTGTGGTTGACGTGTTCGTTTCATGTATACTGGTCAAGAGGGAATCTACCTCATACGTAATGAAAGTCGACACGTTCGGTCTAATTGCCCGCGGAGGTTTCTTGTATTAAAGTCGTCATTAGTGTAGCGTCGCAAATTTACAGTTGCTGATCCTGTCGGACCTACTTCTGCTTCGGATAATAATGAACGAAAAGACAGTTCTGATAACATTGTCAATGAATTTCCCCCTTTACCTCTGCAACAGGACAGAGGTCCATTGTCGGCAGGATAGGACCTGCAACAGTGACAAACAAGTGACTTCGCACTCACGATGGTGAGAGTGAGGATTTTGCTGTGCCCTCTTTTGCCCCAACCTACTCCGCATCGATTTTGTCCACTGCTCCTCTCGACGAAACGATACCTCCCTTTCGTGGTAGGGGGAGTGGCGGAGAAGTTATCCCCATCATCTCTCCTGCTCAAGAAGTGTCTCCTTCTGAGCTGCTCACCCCCCTCCCCCTTTCTCCCAAGTCGTCTCGTCTTTGCGTCCCCCGTTACAGTCTGAGACGTGTCAATGTCCTCCTGCTCCTTCATCTTTAGCCATCGATGGTTTCCTGAGTTTCCAACCTACAGCAATTCCAGAGGAGAATAAAATTAGCGACAAAGTATCACCTGTTTCACTGGTGGTTCCACAGAGTGCTTCCACCGTAGTGACTGGGCCTGCATTACATGACCCTTGTTCTGAGGGGCTGGAAGCTGTGCCTGTGGCCCCTGCAGAGACCGTCATGCAACGTGGCCGACAGAAAAGGTGTATGCAAATTGACCGTTCGGTGGCACATAAGAAATCCAAGAAAAAAGATTCCCTTGACGGGGGCTTTGGTCTCCCGAAATGTGATTCATCTGTGGACTCCGCATTGTACC
The DNA here is from genome assembly GCF_023864275.1 of Schistocerca cancellata. Lineage (NCBI taxonomy): Eukaryota > Metazoa > Arthropoda > Insecta > Orthoptera > Acrididae > Schistocerca > Schistocerca cancellata. Next base: position 687,828,719 of record NC_064630.1, on the reverse strand, counting down.
TTCACGTTCAGCTGTCTACGTAATTCTGCTTGGTACATTCCGTATATCCCTGTGTAGGTGTGGTCAGTAACCTAAGCGTAAACGTTCCTTTCCTTTCATGTTACTCGTGTGTAATCAAAATTGCGATTGGCTTCGCTGCGTCCCCTCCTGTACGATTCATTTGTGGACGTAGTATTTTTACAAGAGGTGTTGTTTAAGTATTTCTTCTTACCTGGTTTTGGTATGGTCTTTAATGCCGCAACCGAATATTCGATAGAGACCGCCTTATTCTTTCACGAAGGCATTCCTGCTGCTGAGGTGGTAATGTTTGATTCTGGCAGGGGCATAGGTTGTTAACTTTTTAATCTTACCTTGGTTCTTTTATATTCCGCATCTGGCACTGGTCACACAGTGGATCGTCCGCGTCTTGAGACAGAGGAAAGTGTTTATCTGTTGCGTGAGAGTCCTCCGAGTATTGTGCTGGGTAGTGATTTCAACTGTGTGTTGCGTTCTGCAGATGTAGCTCCAAATTTTAATTTCTATTGTGAATTACATGAATTGTGGCACTCCTTACTTCTGGAAGACGTCTGGATATGTAAATACCTGAAGTTAGTTACATTTACCGACTGTACTGCGACTTCTAGTAGCAGCTTAGATAGGTTCTACCTATCAGACTGCCTGCGCGACAGTAATGTTAAAATCATCCCAGCTTCCTTTACGGATCACCGCGCTGTGACTACAACTCTGAATCTTGAACGGCAACTAATCAAATTGTTTCGCACTCCATGAATCTTAAACATCGTTCATCCAGCTGACCCCGTTTCTCAATGAAGTGATGCGAGCCGTGTGGGTGTGTACGGTCTACTGAGAAGTACTCTTCCTTGACTGGTGGACACAACTGAGAAAACCGAGGCTCAGGGAAGCTTTGATACTTTTCTGTGCTGACAAAGTGTGAGACTTTTGGAGAACTTATGAATATTACTATTTCATCCAGCGCGAACTTTATGATGCTGCGGATCACGCCCCTCTTCGAACTCACGATGTTAGGCGTGTAAAGGAAAAATTGTTGGTCTTGAAGAGGATGCAAATGAAGATTTGCAACTGCTTTCCAAGCCACCTTTATTGGTGACAGAAGAACTGACTCACTTTCGTCGGCATCACACCCGTCGCCGCTGCGCTTGTATTCACTCTCTCACGACCAGTGATGGACGTACCGTAGTGGCGCAATCTGATATAGTGAGTGTCTTACATCAGTACTATGTAGACATCTACGATATCGATGAGGCCAGTGATACATTTTACGATCCACTAGTCAGCTACTTCTATACGACAAACACACCTTAACATTAAGAAACCCTCTTAGCTGCTTTCAGCCAGAGGAAATTTACAAACTTATTGTGGGATCGATTTCTCAAAAGAACCCGGGTCTGGATGGACTTGCCGCGCGTGCGACTTTGGCCGATGTTGGATGCTACCTGTACTTCCCTTTTTAATGAAGTGTTATAGGGTAGAGCAGTTCCGACGTCGTTCAAAGTGGGAAGAGTAGTTAATCCCAAAACGCCCTGGACCGGCTTCCCCTGATACCTAAGCCCGGTTACTTTATTAAACTTTGATTAAAAGACTGTAGCGGAGGCAGTTAATAGTAGGATGTCGGCTCTGATGGAGACGATTGTTGCAGAACATCAAAGCTGCAGACCTAGTCGTACCATTCTTACCTCTTACGAGTGTTGTGACGTGATTTCGGTCGCTGCTGTAACATTCGTCCCTTGTGCCCAGCCGCGAGGGGTAGCCACCTGGTCTGAGGCCCCTTGCAACGGTTCGCGCGGCTCTCTTACCCGTAAGTTAGTTTCAGTTAGATTAAGTAGTGCGTAAGCCTAGAGACCGATGACCTCAGCAGCTTGTTCCCATAGGAATTTACCACAAATTAAAAAAAAATACCCTTGGGCCCTTGCTATCTGGACTTTGATAAGACATTTGATCGTGTTCATCACGTCTTCTTGTTTCGAATTCTGGAGACACTTTGCAAGTGCTCTCAAATCTGTTTACGGGTACTTCAGTTTCTGTGGTTGTAGACGGCCAACTGACGCCCTCGGTAAATATCCGCCGGAGAGTGCCTCAAGTAAGCCCTCTGTCAATGACTTTGTTTGTGTTGCCTCTGGAGCCCTACTGCGGATACTTACATCCCAGCTGAAAAGTTGAATGCTTTCTGGTAGGACTATAGCTGTTCGTGCATACTCGGATGACGTGATGGTTTTGCTCCGCAGTCCTGTGGAGATACCTCAAGTGAAGGCGGTAGTCGATGATTATTGTCGGGAGTTGAGGAGCATTACTTAATGAAGATAAATGCAGGCTTCTTAATTTGCGAAGTTTTGATGACGCTATGGTTCCTTAGGCTACTGCAGTCGAGCGGTCTAAGGCACTGCAGTCATGGATTGTGCGGCTGGTCCCGGCGGAGGTTCGAGTCCTTCCTCAGGCATGTGTGTGTGTGTGTGTGTGTGTGTGTGTGTGTGTGTGTGTGTGTGTTTGTGTTTGTCCTTAGGATAATTTAGGTTAAGTAGTGTGTAAGCTTAGGGACTGATGACCCATAAGATTTCACACGCATTTGAACATTTTTGAGCTACTGCAGTGGATCGGCATACTTTTCTTGGTACCATCACTGATCATTGTCCACTCAAAATGGCGACGCTCAACTGGAAGTCTGTTAGGGACAACATGAAAAGCGTTATCTTGCTCCACTCCAAAAAGTCCGAATACTGTTTATATATATATATATATATATATATATATATATATATATATGTCTTATGAAAAATTTATTACGTGGCCCAAGCTTATCCGCTTCCCTCGATGATGGCGAAGAAACTACAACCGTTGTCTGGTCGTTTCTTATGGAAACTACATATATTTCGCTTACAATATGAGGTGGTGACGAAGCCTCGTTCTTTTCGATTTGGGCGTAGTTGATGTACGAAGGAAGACGCAGATACTATATATGCGACGTACTGTTTTGACGATAACTAGAGGAACTCACACATTCACGTCTCGTTTATTTCTGCGTGTCCGTCCTGGCAGTTTTGAACACCATATAAATGTTTGTCATAAATTATAAGTGAAAAGACATTCGTGACATTTATCTTGAGGTTAGCTATTCAGGGGCTGACATTTTATGGAGACACGTCCTCACCATGAAATTCACTAAAGACTCGTTTTCAAGGAGTCTCTTTCCCGAATCTCGTTGAAAGAGAATCGCCGCATACAACCTGGATTATAGTTTAGTTCAATATCTGTCTTCCGAGATTGCAGATGCGCTTAGCGTCTTAGTGGTATAAGGTAGTAAATAACTAGATTCCAACGAACGAGCGACTTTTCCGTATTGAGCTTAGCGACATGGATTTATGTAGTCTTTGTACGTTTACAAACACGAAACTACATAGCTTTACTTGTGTAGGTCATATGCCAAACTGGTCTTGGATTGCGACACAATTGGCCTTTCTTACTCGATCTTCTGAGGCTGTTTACACTACGGACATCATATTACGCCCAGATTCTTCCTTCTTTCCACAGTCGAAAACTCATACCGTTATGTGGTTGCTGGGACACTTCGTTCATTATGTCATAGAAGACCAAGGGGAAGATCACATGACTCTGAGGTAGTACACGGTCACTGCTTATTCGGCAGGCTTGTCACTACCTCGATATCGAGACGTCTTCGCCAAAACGTTGAACCATGTTTTTCGTCGGCAAGATGTTGATTAATATCATTTTCCTAATGACAGGTGTTTTCTTTGCTAAGTATGTTTTCATCTCTATTGCTTCGGCTTCTTCTCTCCTAATTTTCCTGCTCGTTTTATTTTGTGTTTTGCCTCAGTATCGCTCCAGTTTTATTGCATAATGTGCATAGATAAAGTATATGTACACTTGAGTGAATATAATCCTGATATTGGAATCTTTCTCTAGACGGAAGGCGTAGTTTGCGATTTAGAATATAATCTGATTTCGGTGATCTTTCTCATCTAGATTCTATATCTGTAGTGTGTTGGTAGCGTCTTTGTTTAGTAATCAAGAGGTATTCGGTTCCGGTTTCGAACCCTAACTCCGCTCAAATTCCGATTGAAAATCATCAGCACTGCCTTGTAAAAGAGTGTACAGAAGCGGACAGAGGTTCAGGGCACTTTCTTGCCCTTGGGGTGAGAAAATACCGCTAAAGGTAAAAGATTCAGCAACGATCAAGGGCAATGGAAACCACTGCAGTAAAGACAATGTGTATACATTGTAATTAACAAGTGTCATGATGATCTCTCCGCGAGCAAAAGATTACAGAACAGGCCTTATCGGGTCTCTGGGAAGGTACTTGCAAGGGGGAGGCGACCAAGAGAAGAAGATTGAATAACCAACGGATGCTAACGTTCTACCGGTCAGGACGTGGAATGTCAGAAGTCTACACGTGGTATGGATACTAGAAAATCTGAAATAGGAAATGCGAAGCATCATTCTCGAAAGACTGGCGTCAGTGAAGCTAAATGGAACGACGGTTTCTTGTCAGGCGAGTATATGGTAATATCAACAGCAGGAGAAATCGGTATAACAGAAGTAGGATTAGTTACGAATAGCAAGGTAGGACGGGAGAGACTTTCAGTGAATAGTTCAGTGATAGTGTTGTTCTCCTGATAATCGACAGCAAACAAATACCGACAACGATAATTCAGGTATACATGCCGACGTCGCAAGCGGAAGATAAAGAGATGGAGAAAGTATATGAGGATACTGAACCGGTAAATCAGTACGTAAAGTGAGATTAAACTCGAACAGTCATGCGGTAGCAAGGAAAACAGTAGAAAAAAAGGGTTGCGGGATAATATGGTCTTGGAACTAGGAATGAGAGAGGAGAAAGACTGATTGAGTTCTGCAATAAATTTCAGGCAGTAACAGCGAATACTCTGCTCAAGGATCACAAGAGCAGGACGTATACTTGGAAAATGTCGAGACATACAGGAAGATTACAGTTAGACTACATTATGGTCAGGCAGAGATTCCGAAATCAGATACTTGATTGTAAGGCGTACTCTGACACTCGGATCACAATTTAGTGGTGATGAAGAGTAGGATTAATTTCAAGAGATTAGGCAGGAAGAATCTATGCGCCAACAAGAATGATACGGAAGTACTAAGGAATGAAGAAATATGCTGGAAGGTTTCTATAGGAATACATGCTGCGTTAAGAGATAGATCAGTAGCAACTTCGGTTGAAGCGGAATAATCTCTAAAAAGGGCAATATTAGAAGACAGAAAGAAAAACCATAGGTATAATGAATTTAACTTTGTGCAAACCATGGGTAAGAGAAGAAATACTAGATCGTCGAAAGAATGAAGAGCAAAAATGTTCCGAGAAGTTCAGAAATACAAGGACTGAAGTAAATGGTAAACGAAGGGGACCCAAGGCAAAATGGAACTAACAAATGTGAAGAAATCGACAACGATATGACTGTCGGAAGAACTGACTCAGCATGTAGCAAAGTCAAAACATTTTTGACTGATATTAAAAGCAGAGGTGGTAACATTAAGAGTGGATTGGTAATTCCATTGCTAAATGCAGAGGAGATTTAAGATAGTTGGAAAAGTACACTGAGGGCCTCTATGACGGGGACGATTCATCTGATGACGTGGTAAAAAAATAAAGAGGAGTCGTCGGAGAACACATAGGGGATCCAGTATTAGAACAAAAATTTAAAAGAGCTTTGGAAGACAAATTCAGGTGAGGCAGAAGGACAGTAAACATTCCACCAGTAAATCTAAAATCGTTGGTGGTAAGTGGCAACAAAACGAAAATTCATGCTGGTTTGTAGAATGTATGAGTGTGGCGCAGTGCCATCAGTCTTTCGAAGACACATAATTTGCCCAATTTTGAAGATTGCAAGAGTTGAAAAGTGAGAGAATTACCGCACAATCAACTTAACAGCTCGTACATCCAAGTTGCTGACAAGAATAATATACAGATGAAAGTAAATTAAATCGATGATGTGTCGGATGACGATCAGTTTGGCTTTCGGAAAGGGAAAAGCACCAGAGAAGCAATTCTGACGTGCTCTACACTTGCCCGCGAAAGGCAAAGATCCCGAGTTCGAGACTCGGTCCGGCACACAGTTTTAATCGGCCAGGAAGTTTCATATCAGCGCACACTCCGCTGCAGAGTGAAAATCTCATTCTGGTTACATCCCCCAGGCTGTGGCTAAGCCATGTCTCCGCAGTATCCTTTCTTTCAGAAGTGCTAGTTCTGCAAGGTTCGCAGGAGAGATTTTGTAAAGTTTCGAAGGTAGGAGACGAGATGCTGGCAGAAGTGGAGCTGTGAGGACGGGGGGTAAGTCGTGCTTGGGTAGCTTAGTTGGTGGAGCACTTGCCCGCGAAATGCAAAGGTCCCGAGCTCGAGTCTCGGTCTAGCACACAGTTTTAATTTGCCAGGAAGTTTCAGATCAGCGCAAACTCCGATGCAGAGTGAAAAATCTCATCCTGGATTATAGTAATAATTTGCTTGTCATAGTGACGCCAATGAATCTCAAAATGGCTCAAATGGCTCTGAGCACTATGGGACTCAACATCTTAGGTCATAAGTCCCCTAGAACTTAGAACTACTTAAACCTAACTAACTTAAGGACATCACACACACCCATGCCCGAGGCAGGATTCGAACCTGCGACCGTAGCAGTCCCGCGGTTCCGGACTGCAGCGCCAGAACCGCTAGACCACCGCGGCCGGCTCCAATGAATCTGATCTAGTGGTTGGCTCAGAACAGTTTAGGCGCGAATATGAAAGATTGACCTGGTTGGCTGTTCATTTGATCAACCAATCAGAATGAAGTCTTTTCCGACATCTGTCGAGTAGTATATACGTTGTGAGCAACGGCATTGAGATAGTCTTGGACTAGTTTTTAGACGTAAAGATCATGTTAAGTGTGTCCGTCCGTAAAATGTGTAAGATGAAGAAACGTTCGGTCTTTCACATTCAGATGGATTTGTAATGGTAGCTTTTGTTGCTACGAACATTTTTTAAAAGTTTGAGAGTCGTGGGATGTTTTGTTCGGGAGATATATGCGTACGACTTGTTGGACTTAGAAAATTCCGCGTGGCGATTTTCTGTTTTCTACTACATAATATCTTTGGCGAGAAATCTTTGTGAAGGAAATCCATTGAATGACTTATGTAAGAAATCAACGTTATGTGTAGGAAGTGACTGTATATTCGAGTGATTATTCTCGAAATGCACCTAGGAGAATTGTGGTTGCTTTGCATACTACATGTGGGCTAATGACACATATTTAAGCAAAGGCAATAAAACCTACTTTTACCAGATATCTGGACTTTCAATGCAGATAAGGACTCCGTTTTCCACCTGAAAATATATTATGAATATTTACAGGAACAATCAAACGAGATTTCCGCGGCCTCAGTAATTGTAGATATTAGGTGGTGTTTTCATCAATGCTGCTTTTTCATCACCTTGTAAGTATCTACGTCGCAGAGTGAAGGGACACTGAGCAGACGCCGATCTGAGGTAGGTGAATATCAATTTGCAGCTTGCTTCAGTGACAATGAAATTCAGAGACAGTTCCGTCGCAATTGGTAATGATCGGCCGAGAAAATCTGAAAGTATTAATGTTCGTACAGATCGGAAGTTATTAAAAAGCAGCAGTGGATTGGGACTTGCGCCGTAATTAAGTCATATGCCTGTGAAAGTAGGAACTGACTCTAGGACAGTGGACACGTGTGCATATGAATGTGCATCGAAAATGCGGCTATGGGTGGAATGAGTCCACAGACTTCGGCAACAGCAGCGAGAACAATGGACGGTGCGCTGTAGCAGACGAGGTGCTGACAAGAAAAGATCCACCGGCCCAGCGCTACTACAGTGAACAAGACGGGTGGAACAGTTGGAGATCTGGCAGAAGCAGGGACCCGTATTCTGTACTAGTATGCTGAGCCTGGAGTTGAGACACGCAGATTCGTCTCGCTGAGCAATTAACCGGACAAGATCAAAGATGAGTGTTCCATTTCAGTGTTTGTATGTGTGTGTCAAAAATCTTTGCGTTACGGCGGAAAGTAATGAGAAACTAGTAGGTGAAAAACTAAAGATAGTTTAGGTGAAGTAGACTATATAGATAGTTGCATGATAGGTAATTTCAGTTTTGATGTATCACAAGCAAACGACAGTGGCTTGCATGAGTCACTACCTTCTAATTCTGGTCAAGAAAATGATTTGAGCATTGTAGAAACCAGTGTTAAACATCTGCCATTAGCTAAACCTAAAACAAAACTGGAAGCAGGGAAACTGGAAGAAGGGAAAGACGTGTGTACAAAGTCTAGAGCACAAGTGGCTGATGAACTAAAACCAGTGTTTCAGATAAGTTTACGAATATTCTCCATCATATGAAAGATATGATATCAAATATTGACGCAAAAATGAGTCATATGGATTCCAAAACGAGTCAAATTGGTTTACAAATGAAATTTTCAATAAGTTCTGTCACTGATACTACAATGAATAAACTGGGTTTGGATATAAATGAGTTACACAATGAGGTTGCAGATATGGAATCCGAAAGGGAAAATAAAATTTAGAATGTGAGGGACTCGTGGAAAAATGACCAGACTCTGTTTGGTAATAATTTTAAGAGTGATATTGATCATGTCAGGCAAGAATGTAACGCTCTAATTGTAACAATGGAACGTGAGCTAACTTCCCAGATTAAGCAGGTTACTGAAAATAGCGAACACTTCAAAGAATGTGAAAATTTAGAAGTGAGTAACATTCATGATCATGTGCAAAGTGTAGAAAATTACTGTGAGGTTAACCAAGCTGCCTTAGAAAGTAAAATTAAAGAAGGGAAAGACGTGTGTACAAAGTCTGGAGCACAAGTGGCTAGTCAACTCACGAACCTAGAAACTAACAATAGTCAGTTTAGTACTAGTGTGAATATACAATTAGGTGACCATGAGAGTAGACTAACAAAAGTTGAACAGAATGATAACAGACACAATGTTTTTTTAATGTCTAATGGTGTTGTGGAATCTACAGAAATTGCCTATGTAACGAATCGCATAGTTCTGAAATTTGATCCAAAGGAGAATGTGCATGCGAAAGAGTTATGGAGTGACTTTGAAGATGTGTTATCAAAAGTGTAGAACGATAAACAAGAAGTCAGTTTCATTACTTCTAATCTAGTAGGGTAAGCTAGAATTTGGGGTAACTTAGCTTCAGATAAATACGACAGTCTAGTGGAATTTAAGCGGGCATTCTTTGAAGAATATTGTGGTAAGAGAAAGCAAATACGTTTTGAATTAGTTTTGGTTGGGGGAAAAATACGATCCTAAGAAAGATAGCATTAAAGGGTTTGTGCAAACGTGGGTGACTACACTGTCGTAATTAAATTCAAAAGTTGAGATAGAACAGATAATCATGGGCATTGAAAATAAGTTGCCATTGTACTGGTTGAATAAAATTATTTCTGCACCCAGGAATGACATTGACAGATTTGTTCACTATCTTGAGAGGTTCGAAAACATTATAAAAGAGGAAGAAAATAACAGAAGCAAATATAAACCTCCCATAAGACATAATGACAGTAGGACGGAAGTCAGTGTAAATAGAATAGGTATGCAAAGAGCCACTGCTTACTGGGGTACGTACAGAGGGAGAGGAGGTAATGCTGGATGCAGGTACACTGACAAAATACATTATTTTGATTGCAGCGAACTGCGAGCCGATTACCTAACAGATGAGCGTCACCTATCAGATGGAAGGAACTTCAAACGCAAAAACAACACACGGCAGGAAAACTGTTAAGAGTCTGCGAGGACGCTGGCGTTCGCAGAGAGAAGCATTACCAATTAAACCCGCTGGCTAATCCATTTGTAAAGAAAGCTCACGTTAAACAGTGTTTAGTAAGTAATGGTCACGTATTCAGGAGGGCACAGGAGAGTAATAGTAAGGAAATCCGGAACCATCTTAAAGGGAAACTAAGTACTGTGAGTGAAGACTCATATCAGGAGGTGGGGGTGAATCAATACTACGAAACAAAAGAGAAGCTACCTGTAAACGGTGGAAGTAATACTAAGAAAACACATGAGGAAGTGGTGATAGACTGACTCAAGAGTTACAGAAAGTGGGGAAGAAGAATCAGAAGGAGCAGAAGGGTGTAATTTAAGTAATTTTGACAACACCTAGAACAGGTCTGCAGAAACAAAAACGGTAAATGAGGGTGAAATGTTAAAGAAATGTTTTGATTTGTCTATGGTGGATCGGATAGTAAATGCCACAACACTAAATGAAGCAACAGGTGAGTCAGTTAAGCTAACTGAACATGTAGGTTTTGACAGACGAGAGGTAGTGCAAGATTTGCTAGAAGAACCTGAATCTGTAGTTAGAAGAGAGTATGTTGGCCAACCGATTATTGAAGTAATTGAGTTTCGAGAAAAGTTTCCTTGTGTAATTGATACTGTTTCTGAAGTGTGTGCTGTATCACAGAATTTTGTAAATGCTCTCCCAAAGAGTAAACAAATAGTTAGAATGCCTGTCAGTGGAGTAAAAATTGAAGTGGTCACAGGTAAAAGTAAAAAGGTGGTTAAGCAGGAAATATTGTTACCAGTTACTATAAGTGCTGTACAAATTGAAATGAATTTTTTCATTATTAATGGGCTTACTGTTTGAATGTTGGTAAGTGCTAATTTCCTGCATAAGTATGAAGCATGGGTTCATTTTAGTACTAATGATATAATTATAAGAATAAAGAAAACCTGTAATTATTCAATTTATTGGAAAAAGACCAGATTTAAACAATGATTCAAGTGACATTCCAGTTCATCTCTGTAGGTCATACTGCCACAAGAAGCACTGAGCATGGACTAATTACTTGGGGTACTTTGAGATAGTAATTAATAATTTAAGACACAGAGCCACAGATTTTGCTCCAGTAGAATTAATGGGAGGGATTAGACCTAACAACATCCTATTTCATTTAGTAGAATTCCCTAAAATTACAGAATATTAGAAAAAAAGGCTTTAGAAATGAAAATAAGGCACGATGCGAGGGCGAGTCCTTTGAGTTTTCAGGCTGGTGGCCTGGTGCTGGTAAAACCTAAAGAAACGTCTAAAAAACTTATGTCTGAAACTAAAAAAAAAACAAGTACGGATGAATACATGAGACCTTTCAGAATTATAGCCAACCTCATGCTAATGCCTACCACTTAGAATATGCTAAGTCACATAATTTACTTGTCTTGAGAAACATAATTGATTTATAGAATTACATATGAAGGAACCATTTAATAGCAGTAACTAAGAAGCCTTAGGGGCACACATTCTTTGCGTTGTCAGGTGGTTGACAATCACGAGGTGACCCAAATTGTTGACAATAGTACTTCCCTTTCTTTTCATGTTATCGCACTTCCTCTTCAACATTCAGAACTTTAGCAATCATCTTTCCTTCTCCGCTATCAATAAATAGTGTAGTACAAGAATAGAAATGGAGTTGTGGAGTGAGTATAATAAAGGCACAGGGAAGACAGTTTTTGAGAGTAGTTGGAGTAAGAAGTACTAATCAGGATGAAACAGGAATAAAAATGAGAGGAAAGTAATACTTTAATGTGACTACACATTAATGGCAAGAGAGAATTCCCTACTAAGTAAGTAAAGCTTAGCATCTGAAGTGTTTTGAAAACCGCAGAGGTGAGCTTAAAGTATCTAATTTTCTAAAGCCTGTCACTGTAGAAATGTTGATGTAAAAGTAATGTGTCCAGAAACAAGAGAGGACTGCCTGCAAAACGAGTGAAAGGAAGTTCTGTAATTGATGTCTTTTGAAAATCATAGAGGTGGACATAAGTGTACTTAATAATTTTAGTGAGGTATATTACTCTTGAATATACTATATGAGATGTGCTGGAGAGCCACAGAGAGTTGGCATGTCATGCTTTGTGTTTTTCTATAAGGACTTTTTGTATTTTCTTGAATATTGTGTATGAGAGATGAAGAGCATCTGAAATTGGCTGGCGTTAGTTTCAGTATTCTCCATAACACCCTTTTGGTATTATTTGCCAATAAGGATGTATGCTCTTTATAAATTATGTGTCTAATGTGTTTTGCTAAAGTCACAGTAGCTGGCAGTAGCCATATAAGGACTTTTTTGTAGAATATGTATTCCCTGTAAATAGTAGCAGGTAAGATATGCTTCTGAGCTATTGAAGTGGGCATGAGTAATTTCAGTGATTTTGTAAAGCTGTTTTCCTCTTTGTATATAATGTATATATGAGATGTTGCAGAACTGCATGAGGTGGTCTGGATGTTTTTCAGTGCTCAATACTTTTGTGTTTCTTTATGTAATGTGTAATGATGTTTTTGAGAACCGCAGAGGGTGGCAGAAATAATTCTGCAGTATATTTAATGATGTATTTTTTTGGTGTATAATAGATTATTTGTGTAAAGTCCAGCAGTAAATTTTTCTGAAAGAAGGATAAGAAAGAGCAAATTTGGAATCAGCCAATTCTGTAACAGTAACTTCCTTAATCACTAATAGGTTTTGAAAAAAGATTTCCTTAGTAGTGCCAATTTTGGGTACTGCTCAAGTTTCGAGAAACAGTTAAATCATTTTTCCCTGAGTTCATTAATACTAAATGTAAGGAAATGTTGGATAAATAAAGAATATAAGTTGCCTGAAAAAGAATTTGAGTAAAATGTGGATAAAAATTTAAAAAAAATATTGAAAATTTCTTTTGGAAAATGTTTTGCTTTTAACTTTTGAATTTGAGAAGCAAGCTTGAAGACATAACTGTTTACCATAACTAATATTTGTGTTAGGTAAGGATGTAAAGTTGGAGAATGGACTCTGAGATGCACTGTATTTTACAGGTACAAAAATGTAAAAAAACCTGATACAAGACTGAGAGAGAATTAGAGAGAACTCAAAGTTGAGACCGAGTTGGATGCTGTATGCCAGTGACGAGCTATTTTGTGAAGCAAGAGTAAGTGTTTTCCTTTGAAATGAACAGCCCCCAATGTGTCAAAATTTTAATGTGATAGTTATAATCGACATAATGCTTCAAATTTATTTTGAGTGAAACATTGGACGTCATCAAGATGAAACGAAGTTAATGTTCTTTTAGTATTATTTGAAAACATAAACAGAACTGTCAGCGTGCAGAATTAGTTAATTGAGATTTTCATATTAAAATGTTAAATTTCATTCTTGTAACATAAAATTCAGACAAAATTATTATTTGTGTCATATGTCGTTGTAGGAGTAAATGAGAGTGAGTGAGAGTGTGCATGTGGGACATACGCTAAATTTCAAGATTAATTTTATCTAATGCATTACACAATCATAGCGTGGGAAAGATGTTTTTACCCACCTTTCTGATAGCGAATGTCCAAGTGTACTTGTTTTTGTAACAAGGCTGCCAGAATAGTTATTTGTAGAGTAATGTTTTTTTAAATTTATCTAAAGATTAATTCTCATTTAGTTTCAATTAATAAAGATTATAGTAATAATTTGCTTGTCAAAATGACGCCAATGAATCTGATGTGGTGATTGGCTCAGAACAATTTAGTCACGAATATGATATTGAAAGATTGAGCTCATTGGCTGTTCATTTGATCAACCAATCAGAGTGATGTCTTTTCCATGCTCTATCACGTAGTATATGGGCTGTGAGCAACGGCACTGAGATTTTCATATTAAAACCTTTTACGACGCGAAGGTCGTGTTAAATGTTTCCGTCCATAAAATGTGTAAGATGAAGAAATGTTCGTTCTTTCGCATTCAGTTCGATTTTTGATGGTAGGTTTTGTTGCTAGTAACATTATTTAAAAGTTTGAGAGTCGTGGGATGTTTTGTTCGGGAGATATATGCGTATGACTTGTTGGACTTCCGCGTGGCGATGTTCTGTGTTCTACTACAGAATATCTTTGGCGATCAATCCTTGTGAAAGAAATCCATTGAATGACTTATGTAAGAAATCAACGTTATGTGTAGAAAGTGACTGTATATTCGCGTGATTATTCTCGTATTGGACTTAGTAGAATTCTGGCTGCTTTACGTGTGACATAAACTGGGAACTTATAACAGCAGTTTTGCATACTAAATGTGGGCTGATGACACACGTTCAAGCAAAAAAAATAAAACCTACTTTTACCAGATTTCTGGACTTTCAATGAAGATCAGGACTCCGTGTTCCACCTGAAAATGTATTACGAATATTTACAGGAACAATCGTAATGAGATTTACGCGGCCTCAGTAATTGTAGATATTAGGTGCTGTTTTCATCAACACTGCTTCTTCACCACCTTGTACCTATCTACATTGCAGAGTGAAGGGACACTAAGGAGACGCCGATCTGAGGTAGGTGAATATCAATTTGCAACTTGCTTCAGTGACGGTGAAATTGAGAGACAATTCCGTCACATTTTTTAGTTAAATATCCGGCCTCTCCGCCGGGACGTACGAAATATTTTCATAAATAACTCAAGGTGAATCATTAGAGTGGTGTAAATTTTGGTTACTTAAGCAATGAACTTGGTAGTATGGTTATGGTGGTGACTGTATGTGTCATTTAGCAGTCGGATCTACTTATTATCTTAGAAACACTGTTTGTTATATTAATTCATGATCAAATCATATAGTTTTTCTATGTTTGGTGAAAGACAATCGCCCAAAATTTAAGGACTTGATCTTTAGTAATTCCATTTGTTTCTTAAGAAAAGGGGGCAGATGGTTAAAGACAGTTGTATATTTTCTTGAGAGGACAAAGGTCCGAATTAAACTTTTATATTGTTATTCTGATTCTGTAATTCTGTAACAATATAATTTGTTCTTTAGTTGAAATTAAAATTATGTTCCAATCACAAGTTTGGCCATCATCAAATATCGATAGCTTCCTACCTCCTTTGAGTAGCTGTGGTTAAATTGCAATTTTGATTTCTGTAGCTCGTAACTTGAGCAGTAACATAGCTCATCTATAATTAGGGATGCACACGATTCCCTAATGTTTAAAGGATTTGAAATTAAAAATTGTCTTTATAATTATCATATTAATCTGTGAAAGCAGTACAAATTTGATACAGTTTACCAGGATGTGGATTTCCTACGAATTAGTCAATACCACCACTTTCAATAATACTGTTCCTCCTGAACGCCCTGTACGACAGAAATTACTACGGGAATTCACAGTAATTACAGTGTGAATCACTAATATTGTGGACTGTTAACGTAAAACCATCGTTTAAACATAAGATCAAGGTCTCGTATGGAAGAGTTTCAAAAATTTACTTCGAAAGTCCAGCTGGCTACCTACATAGCCCAATCTTACTTTTTTCGTACTAATTTGGCATTCCGTTTTTGCTGATCATCGCGATATGTGAGTTGGATTTGGGATGGCTATACATGTAAAGTATAAAATCTACCGGGAATTACTCGTAAAACTGTTCTCCTCCTTACCATTATAAACAGAAAAGTTCGGTCTACGAGCCTTTGGTATCGTCGCCTGATTTCGTCGTTGCGTTCTCCAACACTGTCGTCCGCCCTGATCTCGGAGAGCAGCTGGACCAGCTGGCGCAGCCTGGGTCCTTGCAGAAAGAAGCAGACCATCTGTAACGGTACACAAAAATGTTAGTGGAACTAACATGCCTCTCACATTAGTCGTGCAGCGTAGGAGGTGCCTTGCACAGCAAGCTGTAAGATGGGAGCAGCCTCCGCATGCATCAAAGCACTCTCCGGACTAAAGACCACAGCAACAGCGACCAATGGTACATAAAGAAGATCTGGAACGACTTTTACAGGTTTATACTACCATTAGCAAAGTACCCGTGGTCTAGGGGAGCCGGCACGGTAGCTCAGCGTGTTCGGTCAGAGAGCCGGTTGGCCTCTAATAAAATAACTGAGTGGAACGATCAACAAAACGAACTTGACTGGATGTCATGTGACGTCCGCAACGACAAAACACAACGATCAACAACGAACAAAATGCAAAAAAAAAAAAGGGGGTAGCATCTTTGATTCATAATCAAAATGTCGTCGATCACGGATTCGATCCCTGCCACTGCCTAAATTTTGATAAATAATCAGCATTGGCGGCCGAAGACTTCCGGCATAAGAAGTCAGCCTCGTTCTGCCAACGGCCTTGTCAAATAGGGCGGAGGGAGGAGGAGCGGATAGAGGTTCAGGGCACTCTCTTGTCCTAGGGGTGGGAAATTGACCCTAAAGGCGGAAGAATCAGCAATGATCAACGACATGAGGATGCAGAAGGCAACAGAAACCACTGCATTACAGACACGTAACGTGTATCCACAGGACATGTGGCCTGCAATTGAAGAAGTCTCATGATGATCTCTCCATTGGCAAAAGATTCCGGAATAGTCCCCCATTCGGATCTCCGGGAGGGGACTGCCAAGGGGGAGGTTACCATGAGAAAAAGATTGAATAATCTACGAAAGGATAACGTTCTACGAGTCGGGGCGTGGAATATCAGAAGCTTGAACGTGGTAGGGAAACTAGAAAATCTGAAAAGGGAAATGCAAAGGCTCAATCTAGATATAGTAGGGGTCAGTGAAGTGAAGTGGAAGGAAGACAAGGATTTCTGGTCAGATGAGTATCGGGTAATATCAACAGCAGCAGAAAATGGTATAACAGGTGTAGGATTCGTTATGAATAGGAAGGTAGGGCGGAGGGTGTGTTACTGTGAACAGTTCAGTGATACTGAAAGTGTAATGCATTATGTAAAGAGGGAGGAAAATCTAATAGTCATGGGCGACTGGAATGCAGTTGTAGGGATTACAGGAGAATATGGGCTTGGGACAAGGAATGAAAGAGGAGAAAGACTAATTAAGTTCTGTAACAAGTTTCAGCTAGTAATAGCGAATACCCTGTTCAAGAATCGCAAGAGGAGGAGGTATACTTGGAAAAGGCCGGGAGATACGGGAAGATTTCAATTAGATTACATCATGGTCAGACAGAGATTCCGAAATCAGATACTGGATTGTAAGGCGTACCCAGGAGCAGATATAGACTCAGATCACAATATAGTAGTGATGAAGAGTAGGCTGAAGTTCAAGACATTAGTCAGGAAGAATCAATACGCAAAGAAGTGGGATACGGAAGTACTAAGGAATGACGAGATACGTTTGAAGTTCTCTAACGCTATAGATACAGCAATAAGGAATAGCGCAGTAGGCAGTACAGTTGAAGAGGAATGGACATCTCTAAAAAGGGCCATCACAGAAGTTGGGAAGGAAAACATAGGTACAAAGAAAGTAGCTGCGAAGAAACCATGGGTAACGGAAGAAATACTTCAGTTGATTGATGAAAAGAGGAAGTACAAACATGTTCCGGGAAAATCAGGAAGACAGAAATACAAGTCGCTGAGGAATGAAATAAATAGAAAGTGCAGGGAAGCTAAGACGAAATGGCTGCAGGAAAAATGGGAAGACATCGAAAAAGATATGATTGTCGTAAGGACAGACTCAGTATAGAGGAAAGTCAAAACAACCTTTGGTGACACTAAATGCAACGGTGGTAACATTAAGAGTGCAACGGGAATCCCACTGTTAAATGCAGAAGAGAGAGCAGATAGGTGGAAAGAATACATTGAAAGCCTCTATGCGAGTGAAGATTTGTCTGATGTGATAGAAGTAGAAACAGGAGTCGATTTAGAAGAGATAGGGGATCCAGTATTAGAATCGGAATTTAAAAGGGCTTTGGAGGACTTATGGTCGAATAAGGCAGAAGGGATAGATAACATTCCATCAGAATTTCTAAAATCATTGGGGCAAGTGTCAACAAAACGACTATTCACGTTGGTGTGTAGAATATATGAGTCTGGCGATATACCATCTGACTTTCGGAAAAGCATCATCCACACAATTCCGAAGACGGCAAGAGCTGACAAGTGCGAGAATTATCGCACAATCAGCTTAACAGCTCATGCATCGAAGCTGCTTACAAGAATAATATACAGAAGAATGGAAAAGAAAATTGAGAATGCGCTAGGTGACGATCAGTTTGGCTTTAGGAAAAGTAAAGGGACGAGAGAGGCTATTCTGACATTACGCCTAATAATGGGAGCAAGGCTAAAGAAAAATCAAGACACTTTCATAGGATTTGTCGACCTGAAAAAAGCGTTCGACAATATAAAATGGTGCAAGCTGTTCGAGATTCTGAAAAAAGTAGGGGTAAGCTATAGGGAGAGACGGGTCATATACAATATGTACAACAACCAAGAGGGAATAATAAGAGTGGACGATCAAGAACGAAGTGCTCGTATTAAGAAGGGTGTAAGACAAGGCTGTAGCCTTTCGCCCCTACTCTTCAATCTGTACATCGAGGAAGCAATGATGGAAATAAAAGAAAGGTTCAGGAGTGGAATTAAAATACAAGGTGAAAGGATATCAATGATACGATTCGCTGATGACATTGCTATCGTGAGTGAAAGTGAAGAAGAATTAAATGATCTGCTGAACGGAATGAACAGTCTAATGAGTACACAGTATGGTTTGAGAGTAAATCGGAGAAAGACGAAGGTAATGAGAAGTAGTAGAAATGAGAACAGCGAGAAACTTAACATCAGGATTGATGGTCACGAAGTCAATGAAGTTAAGGAATTCTGCTACCTAGGCAGTAAAGTAGCCAATGACGGACGGAGCAAGGAGGACATCAAAAGCAGACTCGCTATGGCAAAAAAGGCATTTCTGGCCAAGAGAAGTCTACTAATATCAAATACCGGCCTTAATTTGAGGAAGAAATTTCTGAGGATGTACGTCTGGAGTACAGCATTGTATGGTAGTGAAACATGGACTGTGGGAAAACCGGAACAGAAGAGAATCGAAGCATTTGAGATGTGGTGCTATAGACGAATGTTGAAAATTTGGTGGACTGATAAGGTAAGGAATGAGGAGGTTCTACGCAGAATCGGAGAGGAAAGGAATATGTGGAAAACACTGATAAGGAGAAGGGACAGGATGATAGGACATCTGCTAAGACATGAGAGAATGACTTCCATGGTACTAGAGGGAGCTGTAGAGGGCAAAAACTGCATAGGAAGACAGAGATTGGAATACGTCAAGCAAATAATTGAGGACGTAGGTTGCAAGTGCTACTCTGAGATGAAGAGGTTAGCACAGGAAAGGAATTCGTGGCGGGCCGTGTCAAACCAGTCAGTAGACTGATGACCAAAAAAAAAAGTAAAGTTCCGTTTTCAGGTCTTCATATCTTGTAATTACTCCTAATCGCTTTTCGCCAATCCAAATGATGCGTGGAGCAGCATTGTCGATGATCCACATTATCTTGTTCTCCAAGCTTTACAATATTTAATCACTGTAAATTGATAAATTCCTCAGAAGTTTGGTTCGTTCATCTTATATCGCTTGTTGCTGCTTATGATTCCACCAGTATTTTACCATAGGCAGGTTAAACATACACTTGTATGAAATGTAATAGTTTGAGGCTTAATGGAGGTACACTACGTGATCAAAAGTATCCGGACACGTGGCTGAAAATGACTTACAAGTTCGTAGCGCCCTCCATCGGTAATGCTGGAATTCAGTAGTGTTGGCCCACCCTTAGCCTTGATGACAGCTTCCACTCTCACAAGCATACGTTCAATCATGTGCTGGAAGGCTTCTCGGGAAATGGCTGCCCATTCTTCAGGGAGTGCTGCACTGAGGAGAGGTATCGATGTCGGACGGTGAGGCCTGGCATGGCGTTCCAAAACATTCCAAAGGTGTTCTATAGGATTCAGGTCACGAGTCTCTGCAGGCCTGTCCATTACAGGGATGTTATTGTCGTGTAACCACTCCACCACAGGTCGTGCATTATGAACAGGTGCTCGATAGTGTTGAAAGATGCAATCGCCGTCCCCGAATTACTCTTCAACGGTTGGAAGCAAGAAGCTGCTTAAAACATCACTGTTGGCCTGTGCTGTGATAGTGACACGCTAAACAACAAGGGGTGCAACCCCTTCCATGAAAAACACGATCACACCATAACACCAGCGCCTCCGAATCTTACTGTTAGTACTACGCACGCTGGCAGATGACGTTCACCAGGCATTCGCCATTCCCACGCGCTGTCATCGGATCGCCACATTGTGTACCGTGATATGTCACTCTACACAACGTTTTTCCACTGTTCAATTGTCCAATGTTTAGGCTCCTTACACCAAGGGAGGCGTCGTTTGGCATTTATCGGCTGATGTGTGGTTTATTAGCAGCCGCTCGACCATGAAATCCTAGTTTTCTCACCTCCTGTCAAACTGTCATAGTACTTGCAGTGGATCCTGATGCAGTTTGGAATTCCTGTGTGATGGTCTGTATAGAGATCTGCCTACTACACTTTACGACCCTCTTCAACTGTCAGTCAACAGAAGAGGTCGGCCCCTGAGCTTTTGCGCTGTACGTCTCCCTTTACGTTTCCACTTCACTATCACATCGGAAACAGTTGCCCAAGGTTCAAATGGCTCTGAACACTATGGGACTTAACATCTGAGATCTTCAGTCCCCTGGACTTAGAACAACTTAAACCTAACCAACACAAGGACACCAGACACATCCTTGCCCGAGGTAGGATTCGAACCTGCGACCGAAGCAGCATCGCGGTTCCGGACTGAAGCTCCTAGAACCGCTCGGTCACAACGGCCGGCTAGTTAACTTAGGCATTTTTAGGAGTGTATAAATCTCGCGTATAGGCGAATGACACAAATGACACCCACGTTCGAAGTCCGTGCGTTCCGCGGGGCGCCCCATTCTGCACTCTCACGATGTCTAACGACTATCGAGGTCGCTGATGTGGAGTACCTGGCAGTAGGTGGCAGCACAATGCACCTTATATGAAAAATATATGCTTCTTGAGGATGTCCGGATATTTTGATCACATAGTGTATTTATTAGCGGTAGTATGGTAACTCAAAATGTTTTCGTGTTTGATTCTGGCAGTTAGGAACGCGTACATATGCACATTCACGAAAACGCGTGTCAGTAGCTATATGGACTCCACAACGGAGAGTGTTCTGTAGGCCCTCTTTCACGGTGCTAAACTCATAACACTGGTTCAACGTTGTTTTTGGCGGGAGAATGGACTGCGACCATGTGACGATGTTCCCACTCACGAACACTCAAGGAATGGGACAAGCTGCATCGGGAACTATCAGTTTCCATTCGATGTTGGGCCATCACGGCAAACACTCAGTTCCAGAGGCTCCTGTTGAGTTAATATATCTTCCTTTAGGGTAACCCTCGTAATTCGATCCCACAAGCAATTAGATTCCGTTACAGCGTTCGACAGCACACGATGTCTCCCATAAGTTTGTGACTTTCGTTGTACTAACTACATCTTCAACACAAAATCAGACCTGAGGACTGACCGGGACAGAAGGCATTCGCGGGGGCAACTCTAGCGAAAAGCAATTCTGGCTCAATAAACACACAACAGTCGCATATGGGGAACTGAAATCGACAAGCTCCCCTCCCCCCCCCCCCTCCCGGGCATAGTGATACAGTGCAAGTGCAAATGAGTGTGTGGTGTGGATTGTTGAAGGGCAGGGTTTTAGGTCATTCTTCTTCGCAGAGCCTAGAGTTGATGCAACAACATATGTAGACCTGTGGCATCCGTATGTTGTTACACAACTTCCCCGTTACGTGACCTTTCAACAAGATGGCGTAGCATGCCATTCTGCGAAAATTCTGAGAACTTTTTTGGATGTACACCAGTTCGTGATCTACAAAATCTGCGCCATTGCATTCCTGCAGCTGTCGCAAATTATACTCCTGCAGTGCTCCTAAACACTTAGAGAGAATTGGAATCCGGGTGAGATGTCTGTAGCAGTACTAATTGTGCTCATATCTGATTCTATTAGGTGTGTACAAAAACATTTTGAGTTACCATACATATAGAAACATACTGTCAACAAATATGTCAATCGCTCCTCAAGCTATTACATTTTATATTATTGTATGTTTAACCCAGAAACTGTGTAGTTTGGTTGCAGCATATAATTTTCACCTCAGAGTTGTGAATGTGTTCATAATCTGGTCAGCTCACGTTTTTATCGATTGTTTCATCAGCCCCTAAGCACTGATTGCATGGCATAGTCTGTCTGTATTCGCAATTGTGGCTATGATAACAACGTTTCTGGCGGCTTGCGCCTGTGCAACTAGAAGCAGTGCCGCCGACTGTCTCCAGTAATTGACCATGTGCTACTTTATGGTACCAGCTGTATAAATTTTCATAGAGGTTTTCCGATTGTGATTTTTCCGTACCTTACGCTTTCAGATACTTTGCAAATGTTGACTTACACATTTTATTTAATATAGTATGGTAGTGCTTGTCTTTCTTCTTCTACTATCCTTCTAATTTACAAACGTTCGTTTCCATCTGTATTCCCTTACGAGTGCAACATCTTTGCAGTACCTGGAGGCGTTATATTTATAGTTGTTATTTCATTATCAATAACCTCAAATTTCGTGTAAATAGGTCAAGAGAGTCTTGTGCTCCAACAGTTTCATGGCAGTAACACATAAGACAATATAGGTAACTAACGTTCCCATAGATTACTACTTGACAATTGAGGCTTAAATAAGATACTTTACACTGTACTCCTTTTAATCAAATGTCACTACTCTTTCTTCACTTAATTCTGATTTTTGATTACAGTGATAGCTGAGTATCACCCTTGAACTCCTACATTAAAGCGAATGCTATTAGACAAGATGCCCTTCGGTTAAAAAAAGTCTTTTCTTTCTCCATAAGTCATTCATTTATGTGTTTCCGAAAATTGCTAGTTGAAGTGGAATTAAATACCTACACAGTTCATCTGGCTGTCGATATTTTGTGTTTCTGCCAGTGAGTACTTCTTTCCAATGGAGTACTGGTTTTCACATCCTGTCTTTCCCCATTCAGCTCAGACTCTGCAACCTAATAACATCCGGTTATTCCTTAATTTTGTCAGTATCTTCTGCTCTCACAACTTAACTTGGAATCCCTCTTTTGTTAATTTCTAGCAGTTCAACAGTTTTGTTTTTTGTTTCAGAGCGCTTCTTCATAATTTTAACTCAATACTGTCAATGTTTGGAGTCGTATAGACTTCCTCTTCCCGGTGAATGTGTGTTACTAGTTCCATGCAGTGAAGAATTTTATTTTTAGTAACTTGTTTGGGGCCAGTGACTGGCAAGATACCAGGTGTACCTGTATGAAATGAGCGTTAAGATACAAATGTGTTGATAGGGAACATTTGTTGTGAACGAGCCCTAATTTTTTTTGTTTGGTTGGTATGACATCTGTCAAAGACATTTAGTATAAATCTAGTCATGGAACAAACAACATCATATGCTTTCATCGTGTTAACAATGTCGAATTTTGTACCAGAAAGTGATGATTTTCGGAAAGCATTAATTTTTTGTTTTCATTTGAAAAAAAAAGGTGCTGTAGAGCCACATCGAATGCTTTTAGAGGCATATGGTGATCATGCTCTATCAGAAGCAACATGCAAAAGATGGTTTCAATGGTTCAGAAATAATGATTTTGATGTAAGAAATGAAGAACGTGGAAGACCACCAAAAAAGTTCGAAGACGCCAAATTGCAAGCAATATTGGATGAAGATGATACTTTGAGTCAGAAGCAAATGGCAGCAATGCTAAGTGATGCACAACAAACAATTTCTGACCGTTTGAAAGCTATGGGAGAGATCCAAAAGTGTGGAAAATGGGTGCGACACGAACTGAATGCATGACAGATGGAAAACCGAAAAACCATTTGTCAAATTTTGCTTCAAAGACATGAAAGAAAATGGATTTTGCATCGAATTGTTACTGCCGATGAAAAACGGATTTATTTTAAGAATCCTAAACGGGAAAAATCATGGGTTAATCCGGGACAACCATCAACATCGACTGCAAAACCAGATCGATTCGGCAAGAAGACAATGTTCGGTGTTTGGTGGGATCAGAAACGTGTGGTGTATCATGAGCTTCTAAAACCCGGTGAAACTGTGAATACTAATCGCTACAGACAACAAATGATCGATTTGCAATGCATTGATCGAAAAAAGACTAGAATGGGCCAGGAGACATGGCAAAGTAATTTTTTTACACGACAATGCACCTGCACACAAAGCAAAACTGGTCCAGGAGACAATCAAAACACTTGGCTGGGAGCTGCTACCCCACCCGCAGTATTCACCAGACTTGCCCCCTTCCGACTACCATTTGTTTTCATCAATGGGACACGCATTGGCTGAGGAACACTTGGATTCTTACTAAGAAGTCGAAAATTGGGTGTCTGATTGATCTGCTGCAAAAGACAAACCTTTCAATTGGCGTGGTGTCCACAAATTGCCAGAAAGGCGGTCAAAATGTATAGAAAACCATGGTCTGTACTTTCAATAATACGTTTTCACTTTTCAATTCCAAATTAGTGTTTCAGTTTCACAAAAAACCACTCATTTCATACCGGTATCCCTGGTAGTTTTTGAGGATGTGTGCTCATCGTCTATTGGTCAGCTTAAGCTAACTGACACGGCCGGAGGACTTCATTGCCACAGATTGGTCCCCAGATCTGACCCGTCTACGGAAAGTATTCATGTGGGAAATTTTTAGTCGGCTGATTACGCCCAGTCACGCCTGGGAGCCCCCATATCACACAAGAGCTACAGACCTCATGCTGTTTCCACCTCTGGCAGTCACTCAGCCTGCTTAGGGACATGTGCCCATAGTTTGGGCTACATCTGTCATTACTAAATTATGTCATCCCTAATTATTTCTGCAGCTCAGCGCCAACGGAGATTCTGTCTCTCTCCCATCTTAGTTCACATATCGGAACTACCAGTATCTGGAGAGCTTGATACCAAATAAATATAAAGGAAAAACAAAAGCAGTACCCAGAAACATGTACGAAACAAAAGAAAAATGGGATCTATGACTTACTGTTATGATTGTAACATGACGAAAAGCTCCCTGCTGTTACATTTAATTTAACAATAACAACTGATAATAGTACAGATATACCTATCAAAGTGGGTGGATTCAACTAATGAACAGTTTTATGTTTCAGATGTTCCTTCTAAACACCAGAATCAGCGTCTCCGAGCTATCTTAGATAACAGAAGCCGTTGCAATTGGTAGCGCACTCTCCCTCATATTTTGCGGAGGTACGCTCAAATACTTCCGCGTCAGACATGTCTATGTCTGACAACAAGTCTTCGCGCTCTAATGAAATAGGAACTAGGGGGGACGTGAATGAAAAGATGTACAGTAGCGCTTAAATAAAACCTGAAACTCCTTACCTTGAAAAAAACTTCGCAAAGCATTGTTACAGAGAAGATACATGCGCATAGTTCCTCGAGTTCTCGTGGGCGGTCCATCACTAGTTTGAGAGCAGACGTAACCATAAACCCAAACATGAGTGCCAGCGTTACACTGCCGGTGAGGACTCGATCGACACGACAGGCATCCTCTTCTTGTGGGGTCCAGAGGCCCAGCATTCGTAGCGGGGTTGCACTGGAGCCCAACACCGACTCTGCATCGCGGACATGCCCCACCATGACGCTACCTGCAACACAGCACTGGGAGTCAAGCTTTTCCAAGCCGGAGTGATGCTTCATCAGCCTGTGCAATACATTGGATCTCCTTGTTGAATAAAGCTAGAGATACAAATGAAATGACACAGTTTCAGAGACTTCACTGTTCGCATACAGATATGATTATTTGTATGTAGACTGAAGGGGCGAGTGAAAATGTGTGCTAAGGCCGGGGATCGCACCCGGTTCTCCTGCTTACTAGACAGGGGCGTTATCCACTAAGACACCTTGTCACAGCGGTTCAGACACCAGCACGGATTACAATTCTGTTCGTGTGTAAGGGGGGATATAAAGTAGAATGTGGCATGCCAAATGGACCGCTCAGGACTGGAATCACGTTCTCTTCACCGATGAGTGTGACATATGCCTCCAACCAGACAATCGTTGGTGGCAACCCGGTCATGCTGAACGCCTTAACACACTGTCCAGCGAGTGCAGCAAAGTGGGGGTTCCCTCCTGTTTTGGGGTGGCATTATGTGGGCCCGACGCACGCCGCTGGTGGTCATGGAAAGCGCCCTAACGACTGTGCGATATGTGAATGCCATCCTCCGACTGATAGTGCAACCATATCGGCAGCATATTGGCAAGGCATTCGTCTTCATGGACGACAATTCGCTCCCCCATCGTGCACATCTTGTAATGACTTCCTTCAGGATAATGACATTGCTCGACTAGAGTGGCCGACATGTTCTCCAGACATGAACTCTATCGCATTTGCCTGGGATGGATTGAAAAGGGCTGTTTATGGACGACGTGACCCACTAACCACTCTGAGGGGGTCTGCGCCGAATCGCCGTTGAGGACTAGGACAATCTGGACCAACAGTGCCTTGATAAACTTGTGGATAGTATGCCACGACGAGTACAGGCATGCATCACTGCAAGATGATGTGTAACTGGGTGTCAGAGGTACCGATGTTACAGCAATCTGGACCACCACTTCTGAAGGTCTTGTTGTATGGTGGTACAACATGCAATGTGTGGTTTCCATGAGCAATACCAAGGGCGGAAATAATGCTTATGTTCACCTCTATTCCAATTTCCTGTACAGGTTCCGGAACTCTCGTAACCGAGGTGATGCTAAACTTTCTTTTTTATGAGTGTATGTATAAAATCATATCTGTATGACCAGCGAAGTATATCGAATTGTGTCATTTCATTTGTGTAAGTATCTGCACCTCGGTTTCGGGATGGGTCACCCATTTAAGTTCGATGCTGCTCCAGATCATGGAGAGCCTGGGCAATTCTGTTAGTGGGAAGGGGGAATTTAAAGTAAACTGGAGCGGCAGCGAGAATTTTGATGGAGAAAGGTGGCGCAACATGGTAATCCATACCGTTGTGTATACCACTGTGCCTGTGGACAGCGCAGCTGCGTAGTAACTAGAAGACCTGTGTTCGATTTTCGGACTTGGTACAAATTTTCATTCGCCACTTATGTCTATATACATAAAAACCATAGCCTTAGTTTACTTGACAGAAGGAGCAAGATGCCGCAGTATAACATTATTGTGTGTTTCTACTCGTTTTCCTAGGGAAGGTGGTTCAAAACTCAGCCTCAGCCCACCATCACCAATCCCGTTTTAGGTTTCCCATGATTTTCCTAAATCGCTTAAGGGGAATGCTGGAATGGTTCCTTTGAAATGCGATGGCAGATATACTTCGAGGGAGTGCTACCCATTTCATATGACATCGTTATTTTCTCCTTCCCCTGATGAGAACATCTCCAAGGACAAAAGCAGGCAAAGGTAATCTGCAACTTGTAGTCGACATAAACTCAGTGCACCAGTGGAGAGAGTGTAGTGCTGTTGGAGCTGGAGGAACAACGCAGTGTATTCAATTAATGCCCTAAGTGTTGCTCTGCCATATGTAAAATACAAACATCTCATCCAAAATTCTGTAAATAGCCTAGAAAATAGAACTTCACGGGAATCGAAAGAGTAAAATTTAGTAAAGCTTCAGTTTTATCTGGTTTGGAGTCACCCCGACTCCAATCTCCTTTACCTTGAAACGTTATTTTACTAACTGTTTTAGGCTTATGCATCTACTGAAGACTTAGTTTTCCATATTACCAGCAAACTTATTTCGTTATTGAAGTAATTGTTTGACAAATTTTACAAGTAATTATTTTGCAAGTTTCACTATGATGCAGTTTGTTTACTTAAATAAACTCTTCCGATTACGTCCAACTGGTCGTAAACAATAGAGACTGAAAGACTTGACATCTTGAAGTGTCGGGTGTTCTGCCGGATATCAGGAGCTGCTTGAAACTACTAGTTGAATGGAATAGTTGCAGTACTTATACCTAATGTCTTCCCCCTCGATTTTCAGTTCTGAGCCTTCCGTTTGCGGCCCATTATCGCTAGAATCGTCCCGAGACGTTCCGTTCCATTTTCGATCCGGTCGGTCTGGCAGAGAGCGAATATCCTAAACATACTGGTTGCAGGAAATTATACAGCTTACAGATGACAGATGAAACGCTTCTCACAGGTGCCTCAGAGTCGACTCGGCGAAACATAACACGTTTCAAAATCACGTCAACTATTACTTGAATTCACTTGTTTAGATGTCAACAAGTTTTGTCTTGACTTGCTTGGTGGCACTTTGCTGAGAAGTGCGGAAGATAGATACTAAAAGCAAGTCAACCACTAGTAGTAACAGGTGCTGTTGCTGATAAATTTAGTTATCCTGTGTGAAGCAATAGATTTGAACTACACACAGCAGGCCGGAGTGGCCGAGCGGTTCTAGGCGCTACAGTCTGGAATCGCGCGATCGCTACGGTCGCAGGTTAGAATCGTGCCCCGGGCATGGATGTGTGTGATGTCCTTAGGTTAGTTAGGTTTAAGTAGTATTATGTTCTAGGGGACTGATGACATCAACAGTTAAGTGCCATAGCGCTCAGAGCCATTTGCACCATTTTTGAAGTACACACATATGTAACTCTCTTCAGGTTCAAAATATAAATGTGAAGGAAGTCACCAGCAATATTTGAACACGTTGTTCCAACTTGTGAAAGATGTTGTAATAATGAATAAGACATTGAATGAACAATGTGTTGCGCCACAGCCGGCCGGAGTGGCCAAACGGTTCTAGGCGCTACAGTCTGGAACCGCGCGACCGCTACGGTCGCAGGATCGAATCCTGCCTCGGGCATGGATGTGTGTGATGTTCTTAGGTTAGTTAGGTTTAAGTAGCTCTAAGTTCTAGGGGACTGATGACCTCAGAAGTTAAGTCCTGCAGTACTCTGAGCCATTTTGTTGCGCCGTAATCTATAGTTAGGAACTGCAGCAGTACCATATGCGGCCTTTACATGGGCTTAATTTTAAGGGTGCATTTTCTAGGAAAACGGAAGGGCAACTGTTGTGGCAGAGAAAAGGTCCTGGATGATTACCGGAAATAGCAGGTTAAGAAACCACCACATAGACCTAAAGACGGCATGAGATTTCATTGTTGTTGAACCGCTTAATATTAAAGACTTTTTTGTTAAGAACAACTTTGTCAAGAGAGAAATAGTTTGTCTGCTTTATTTTTAGTTTTTACTGTATTTGTTGGCGACTGTAAGAGAACATTTATTACGATTAATGGCAGGAACATAATTTTCAATGATTAGGATGTTTAATGGGTGACGTTGGAAACTCTTTGTGTGTTTCCAGTGAGCAGAGCTTATTTTATAATAGTAATGGGACGTAGCTAATTAATGTAGCGCCTTTAAGCGATCTCGTGTGATGATCAGTAAGTGCTTTAACTGATTTAGGGCACGCGTTGAAGATTTTACAGTGATTAGGTGGATTAGTAAGAATTAGTGTAAATAGTTGTATTTGTTCAATGTAACGTAATGGTGGATATTGCTTATTCCCTGTAGTCTGTGTATTTGAAATAATGTTGTTGTCTTATAAATAGCAATAAGGATGGGCGCATCGTGACATAAAGGAATTGAGTTTTTGCCTACCTGTCGGCATAAGGTGCAAACAGGTGGAACGATATGTTGTGAAACGATTTGTTCAAGGAATTTGCTGTGAAGGAAAATGTTTGATAATTTATTTTACTAGTTTAAAACTTGACGATATAATAGGGTGACACCTATGTATGGTACAGTTGCCTAGGTTATCTGTAGTAATTAAGGGTTATTTAAGTAAGGATATAATTGGAAACTATTTGGTAGAAAAGAGGAAGTGAAAATGTGTGGAAGAACTGAGCTACACTGACTATGGTTAAATATTTTCCGAGGACTCTGTCAAGATAAGGGATCTTAATGATTTGTTTTACTATTCGGCGATGATGGAATGGACTAAATCTGGGAAATTATATGATTAGAAATACAGCCAATGGACGTTATGTTCTAAGCAGAGTTAGTGGAAAGGGAATAGTTATACCCAGTATAACTGTCAGCTGGTCTACATATGACAAGATTTTGCAGAGAAACTAAGAGTCAAAACCTAGGAAGCGTGGTGTACATCACATAAATTATATAGAGAGAATTCAGTTGTGGTTGCAATAAAGATGGATTTATTAGTTCTTCACTTGAGATGCGTTTCGCCTATATTGAAAGGCATCTTCAGACGATCTAGGAAAATTACAGAACCCAATACAAATATAATGGCCATACACAAAAATTCCAAAACAACGAACCACGTAAAAATCCTTTAAGACTAAAACGTAAAAATTACAGTTCTACATTGCATTTAAGGGGTTAGGGGGCTAAAGCCGGACGCGGTGGTCTCGCGGTTCTAGGCGCTCAGTCCGGAACCGCACGACTACTACGGTCGCAGGTTCGAATCCTGCCTCTGGCATCGATGTGTGTGATGTCCTTAGGTTAGTTAGGTTTGAGTCGTTCTAAGTTCTAGGGGACTGATGACCATAGCAATTAAGTCCCATAGTGCTCAGAGCCATTTGAACCATTTTTTTAGGGGGCTAAAGAGTGTGCTAGCTCCCATGGTATGAATATAAAAATTGAACACTTACCGAACTATGGGTACATAATCATATCATGAAATGAAAAGTAAAACGCATAAAATTACACCCAGAAAAGAATGGGCCAACTGCATGCATAATGCTAAAATACTGAAATATGCCGATAGTCGCAATTTGTACTTAAAACAAGGACACATTAGGTGGTATACAAGAAAATTGGTACTAGCCATAAAAGAGAAACAGGCAGAAACCTATCTTGTGATAACATACGACAAGCCATTGATGGTAATGAAGGAGCACTCTCATATGGTAAGCAGCGTAAAAAATCATCTGGAAAGGAAACAACACTCTTGAAATACATAAACCATGACTTCATACAACAGGAGAAATAAAACTGTCTGCATGTCGAAAGAGTGAAAACGCAGTATTATTAGACTTACGGTTTGGAGACGCCCCCTTCAACACATAATAGGACCTGTTTACCTCTTACATGCCAGCACTGGTCTCACTAGATGAAATCTAAGGCCTAAGGTGACGTAGTACGTGGGAAGCTAGCCAAGTGGCGACTCTGCACTTCGTAACTATGGAAAGCTGTGTGTCAACAATCGGAAGAGAGCACATTGTCTGAACTAATACAGCTATTTATTTATAAATTCATTTGAAGATGCGGATCACAGCATCATTAGGAGTGCAAGAAAAATTAACCACACCCTACAAATGTAAGCGGACCAGTAAGTAGTTCTTGTTGAGAAACTTTGCTGGGTATCATGTCGAATGAACTAACAAGTCTTGTAGACAGGCATTCTTGAACGACGAACACATCTTCTCCTCCTGTACGGCATGGCTGAGTGCTGCGTGCGGCTGCCTCGAGTCGAATGAGCATGCTAATGCCTGACGAGAGAGATAAGGCGGCCCCTGGTCCGCTTACATTTGTAGGGTGTAAGATTAATTTTTCTTGCGCTACTAATGAAGTTGTGACTGGTAATTCGTGGATGACCTTGGCTACAGTAAGGGGTAATGAGAAACCTCTTGCTGGTCTTGAGTCTTACTATGACAGAGACATTATTGCTTTTCGTACATTTGGAATTGGAGTTGTAGCAGACAGGAATTATGGTAACTGTGTTGTTACTACAGATAAGCCAGTTTCATTGTATACGAGGAATAGGAGGAGAATTAATGCCAATGAGAGAGTTAATATTTGGTGCAAGATTGATGGTGTATTGACTAAGTATATTGTTGCACAGCTTATCGCTGTGACGTCAGCAATAACTGTTCGTTTAAAAAAATCGGACATCTGAAGCGAAATATAAAATTCAAGATTACAATATTTTCCAAACTAGGGGATTAATGGCATGAGGATTTAAGACATTCACCGAAGAGGGAATATTTTTTAATTTGCCCTCTTTTCGTTAGTAAGTTTTTGCTGAATCTAACACTAAATGACCTCCTTGTCTGTCCGACATATTTGGCCGAACATTTTGGACACCTAATTTTATAATCCCCCTATTTCAAAAATAAATGATTAGTGGGTATCTCATTATGGGGAAGAGCATACCGGACCGAGCTATGCGACCAAAAGCAATTTGGACATTGGCCTGTTTAAATAACCTTGCTAAACTATAAGAAAAAAAACCTAAGAACACATTCACAACTCGTGTAACCTCATATGCCTAACAAGGGCGGGTGGGGAAGGAGGAGGTGGGGTAGCCCGTGTAGAAACGCATTTGTGCGTAGTGATTGTAACCGGTGCAGCAGCGATTGTCTGTAATACCTACGATTGTAGACGTGGACGTAATCAGTAACTATTAGTTACCTTTTACAATTACGCACAATTTGTTTTAAGCCTGTAATTCCAGACTCAACAATAAATAAAAAATACCACACGTTATTAATGAAGGAATAAACAACAGTGTAGATAATAGTGTTTTCAGTGAGTTACAATTTAGCAGATCTCCATTAAATACAGATGCAATAGATAATGTTTTAAAAGCAAACCACTGTGATTTGGGCAGAACGCCTTATGCGCCAGGAATGGCGATAAATGTAGAATTGTTTAAAACTCGTTGCAACTTACAAATTACAGGTATTGAAATATTAAAGGCAAGTCACCACAAAGACAGCAGATGGAGTCAGACGCCAGGAATGGCAGTAAATAAGGTCTTAATGCTTACTGATAAAATACAAATACCAAATTTGAAT
Source organism: Schistocerca cancellata (assembly GCF_023864275.1). NCBI lineage: Eukaryota > Metazoa > Arthropoda > Insecta > Orthoptera > Acrididae > Schistocerca > Schistocerca cancellata. The sequence goes on along the minus strand of NC_064630.1, from coordinate 687,796,034 downwards.
TTCACGGCAAATGACCACAATCACGAATTAAGGCCTTACACGCCAGGAACGGCAATAATATAAAAAAAATTTTTGAAACCTGCTGTAAAACAGCAAATATAATAGCAAAAGTTTGTTAATGAACAAGCAACTGATCCAGTCGGTGCACCAGGAATCGACCTCTGAGAAGGTTCGGCAACAAACACTTTCGCGAGCGATGAGATAATAGGCAGCTAAGAGTTGCATTCACTTCACAAGATGGTAACTCAGACTAGTGGCAGTCCAAAGAATGACTAATGGTAATCTTGAGGAAGCTACCTGACGTCCGATAAACCAAATGTAACGATGGAACAATACGCCAAAGCCGGAATCGGTGGTCTACACTACGTCCAGAATACAGTGTTTAGAGCCCCTTGAACGGGAAAGGAATCATTACCACCAGAGTAGGGGGATCACCAACCGGCCTACAATCAAGAATGTTGTCAAAACTACACTCCTTACCGGATAGCAGGGGCAAGGCGAAGAAATGTACAATGCTGTTTCATATACTAACCCCCCCTCCCTAGGGCAGGTAACTGGGGCGTTAGCGGCCACCACGCAAGAAAAATTACCGCTGGTTGAACATAACAAATTGTAACAAGTTGAACGCAGTAAACAGTTACAAGAAGTCGAGGAAAGCTATTCAGATCCGCCTTCCCGAAGCACTCCACTCGCTGCTCTTCGCCTCTGTGACACTACGAGCAGCAACACGAACCTAAGTCACTGGAGAATAGAGGGACTGAGAGTCCTCAGTTGGAACATGTTGGTTCCAAATTAGGGAGTATAGTGAAGCTTATTCAAAAACTAATTTACTTCTCTCCATTAATGATGATTTCGATGACTTTGAAGTTCCATCGTTAATTTGCTCAGGATCACCATCTATGCTTTACGTATGATGATTAACACGATCCTCGAGGTTCCCTCAATAAGTAACTCTACACTTTTTTTCTGAAATCAGGTCTGTGTTACTCAGGATTGCAATACACCATACTATTTCCCACTCTTTTGGCTACAAAACCCCATATTTTGACACAATCTCCGTTCAATGCGACGGCATTACGCCGCCTTAATCGAAGGGTCTGTGTGGTACTCCTCTAGTGGTCGACGTCTTTCATGCACCGGTTCCACCTGAGTTCATCCATCATTGGGCCACAGAGATGGAAGGAGCGATATCTGGTCTTTGAAGTGTATGAGGAACAGCAGTCCAGTGAATTTCTAACAACTCCTATAGGTTGTGCAAAGGCCTTGCGTTGTCATGGAGAAAGAGAAATAAATTTGCATTTTCTAGGTGACGAACACACTGACGTCGTTTCTTCAGTTTCCAAAGAGTAGCATAGTACGCTTCTGAACAGATCGTTGCACCATGAGGGAGAACATCGTACAGAATAACCCCTTCAGAGTCCCAAACGACTATCGTCATGACGTTAGCGGCTGAGGGTGCGGCTTTGAACTTTTTCTTCGGAGGACAGGTGGTGTGGTGCCACTCCATGGATTGTCTTTTTCTTTCTGTTTCGAAGTGATGAACCCATGTTTCCAGAATGAGATTTTCACTCTGCAGCGGAGTGTGCGCTGATATGAAACTTCCTGGCAGATTAAAACTGTGTGCCCGACCGAGACTCGAACTCGGGATTTTGCCTTTCGCGGGCAAGTGCTCTACCATCTGTGCTACCGAAACACGACTCACGCCCGGTCTCACAGCTTTACTTCTGCCAGTATCTCGTCTCCTACCTTCCAAACTTTACAGAAGCTCTCCTGCGAACCTTGCAGAACTAGCACTCCTGAAAGAAAGGATATTGCTCAGACATGGCTTAGCCACAGCCTGGTGGATATTTCCAGAATGGGAGGTACTGGCAGAAGTAAAGCTGTGAGGACAGGACGTCAGTCGTGCTTGGGTAGCTCAGATGGTAGAGCACTTGCCCGCGAAAGGCAAAGGTCCCGAGTTCGAGTCTCAGTCGGGCACACAGTTTTAATCTGCCAGGAAGTTTCATATCAGCGCACACTCTGCTGCAGAGTGAAAATCTCATTCTGAAAACATCCCCCATTCTGTGGCTAAGCCATGTCTCCGCAATATCCTTTCTTTCAGGAGTGCTAGTTCTGCAAGGTTCGCAGGAGAGCTTCTGTAAAGTTTGGAAGGTAGGAGACGAGATACTGGCAGAAGTAAAGCTGTGAGACCGGGAATGAGTCGTGCTTGGGTAGCTCAGATGGTAGAGCACTTGCCCGCGAAAGGCAAAGGTCCCGAGTTCGAGTCTCGGTCGGGAACACAGTTTTAATCTGCCAGGAAGTTTCAACCCACGTTTCATTGCCTGTGACGGCGTTCGACAAGAAATTGTTACAATCAGCCTCGTAACGCGTAAGCAAGTCCACACAGATGGTCCTTCATTGCTCTTTATGGTCTTCTGTTAGGCGGTGAGGAAACCTAGTATCCCAGCTGGTGGACGAGTGTGTCAGTACCACAAAGAGGGACGTTTATTTGAGCCACCACCTCAAATAAGAGTGTCCACGGGTTCCAACATTGCAGGAGTTAGAGATGTTTGCAGCCTGACTGCACGAGGGAGAAGGGACAAGTTTGCGCTACCTTGTAGAGATGGCGGCAGACGCCTCATGCAACGACTCACCGTGTTTTTGCTCACTTCCACGTCTCAGTACACATTCTGCAAGCGCCTATGGAACTCTGCTATGCTCTGAGTTTTCTCTACATGAAACTAAGTGACAGCTCTTCGCTTGAAACACACTTCCATTACAGACGTCATTTCGAAGGCTACGCATATCCGAACTTTGTGAAAATATAGAGGCTGAACTGGGATGATTCCTCGATGTCCCACAATAAATTCCGTATTTTTGAAACAGAAAACGGCCTTGAAAAATTGCGTTGCATTACGCATTGAATATCCTTCGTACTTTACTTGAAATAAGAGCGCTGGGCATAAAATTTTATTCCAGAGAACCATTTATTCACTGATATGTTAATATATACACAGTTTACCAGCAAACTGCATAATCAATGTTACTACTGTGCAACAGTTTAATCACAAGATTTCCTTAAAAATTCGTGTGTTCACCAATGCTGTACGTCAAGCCCAGTCGAAGTTTGTGAAAATGACGAAATTACTACCAGTTACAACAAAACGATTACATTTTGATGTCCTCGGACAGGTGATTGTTAGATGACAATACTTACGCTAAAAACGTTTGAGATGGTGATGATTGGTGTAATAATGATTTTATGTCGACTGATAGTTCATAGTTTTCTGTATTCAGTAGTACTGGTAATTAGAAACTGGCAGTTGGTTTGCAAGTCTGTAGACGTATTTACATTTTAAAGCAGGTTTTCTCGGTGAGAGGTGTTTTAGGCGATGTGTATAATTTTAATGGTGCAAAAAATCCAAAACAACTAATGGTGCTTACAGTTTTCCAAATAGAGTACGTTCTGAAATTCTGAATTACAACGCAGTTACAGTATTTCGTATTTCAATGTCAACTCAATCCAGAAACTTTGACAAAATATAAAATGTATTCCGGATACTCCGCCTCCTACGCTTCCTGGTAAAGATATAAATTTTTAAAAAGGTAATAACGTTTTGTAGTACGAAAATTTGCTGACTGTGTAATTTATCAACTTACGATAAATTTCTGTCCTGCAGAAATTGTGATTGCTGAAGAAATGTTGTGTTTATTGTCAGACTAGACTGAGTGCTACTGTTATTTAAATTGCTTCACTGTCCACTAGTTTTGGCATGCTGCGTAGTTTCGAACGTGGCTGCAATTTTAGGTTGTCAACAATATTTAATATCATTACTATACGTAAAAATATTAGTCGACTGCTATGACATTAAGTAATTGTAGATACCACAGATAGTACACTGAATTACAAGTATTATTCACTGAAATAGTGTGTGGACACTTCAAGTGAAAAGACGGAAATCCTGCAACAAATGAATCAATTCTGGATAACTGATCACACTACTTGCTGAATTGATGAGCATTTTGTATCAGCATTTTGTCTAAATGTTTGTAACCTAAACTTCCTTTTCCGTATTCTAGTAAGCTATTTTTAATTATCAGAATGGTTTCTTTAACTGGTAAATCTATATATATAAAGTTTTGGCATCTAGCAAAACCAGTACAATGGCGCGAGTTACATCAAAGTTTTTAATTTGATTTTTAGTTTATAGCTGTTGTTAATACAAAAACTTTAGCAGGCCTTTCGTTTCTTTATTTAACTTTCTATTCACGACGAAAACGTGGCAGCTGATATTATTGATGATTGGGAGAATACTATTATCCACTTTTTGAAATTTAATCAGAGTTTATAATTTTGGTACAGATCGATTCATAACATAACGTATTTCTCTTCTACATCTCCTAATTTATTTTGTGGTTCTCTCCTCCACACCGTTTTCCGATGATGGGTACCGACAGCTTTGTTTGCTTTAGCCTTGGCAACAAGAGGTTTTTTAAGCTTGTCATTTAAATTGTTAAAAGTGGATTAAAATAAATTAGTTATTGTAGCACTATTGTGTGTTATAATTCTACTAAGTCTAACGCTGTCATATGCAGCTCTTATCTAAGCGAATGTTTCTTTTATCTGCTTACTGCGAAATATGGATTTTTAACTGCAGGTCAACACCTTATTGATTAATGAGGCTTCTTGCTTGGTCAAATTAACAGTCGGAAAGTTTGCTCTTCCTTTCATAAAAACCATGCCTGTTTTTCATTGAAAAAGTGCGTTTTACATGACTAAAACTAGAACAACAGTTACGCAGTATGAAACTCATGAACTATGGTGAATTTTAACTTTGACATACCTTGGGAATCCATCCTACAGCAAACAAATGTTTTTAACTTCGAGTTCTCTTTAAATTTTTGGGACGTCCTATTGGACTAAACTGCTGAGGTCCTTGGTCCCTAGGCTGACACACTTATTACACTTACTTAAACTAACTTACGCTAAGGACCACTCACACGCTCATGCCCGAGGGAGGACTCGAATCTCCGACGGAGGGAGCAGCGTGAATCGTGGCAAGACGCCTAAGAGCGCGCGGCTACGCCGCGCGGCTCGAGTTCAAAAATGGTTCCAATGGCTCTGAGCACTATGGGACTTAACATCTGAGGTCATCACTCCCCTAGAACTTAGACCTACTTAAACCTAACTAACCTAAGGACATCACACACATCAATGCCCGAGGCAGGATTCGGACCTAGACCGTAGCGGTCGCGCGGTTCCAGACTGAAGCGTCTCGAGCGCTCGGCCACAGCGGCCAGCGCTCGAGTTCTTTTTGACAATTAAATTCTGAACTTTTCCAACATAACGACTGCTGTCGTCGCCTGAATAGTCATGTATTTAATGCCAACAGCCTTGCCACATTGATAACGCGATTACCGTCAGATCACCAAAATTAAGCGCTGGCAGGCTCTTGGGTGAATGACCATCCGGGTCTGCCGAGCGCTATTGGTAAGCGGGGTGCACTCGGCAATTGCGAGGCCCATTGACGAGCTACTTCACTGATAAGCAGCGGCTCCGGTCAACAAAACTGACAATGAAACTTCCTGGCAGATTAAAACTGTGTGCCCGACCGAGACTCGAACTCGGGACCTTTGCCTTTCGCGGGCAAGTGCTCTACCATCTGAGCTACCGAAGCACGACTCACGCCCGGTACTCACAGCTTTGCTTCTGCCAGTACCTCGTCTCCTACCTTCCAAACTTTACAGAACTTAAACGGAGAGCTTCTGTAAAGTTTGGAAGGTAGGAGTTCGAGTCTCGGTCGGGCACACAGTTTTAATCTGCCAGGAAGTTTCATATCAGCGCACACTCCGCTGCAGAGTGAAAATCTCATTCTGAAAACTGACAATGGTCGGGAGAGCAGTGGACTGAACACACGCCCCTCCATGTCCGAATCCAGCGACGCCTATAAGCTCAGGATGACACGGCGGTCGATCAGTATGACAGGGCCTTCCGAGTCCTGTTCGGACGGAGTTTAGTTGTTTTTTAGTCATGTATTTAGTAACTAAAGCCACGTCAGAGAAAGCATGATCTCATTTGTTACAATAAACGAAGAAACACAGTGTACTGAGTGTAGTCTAACGGCCGAGTTAATCTGTTCCTATTTAAGCAAAGTCGACAGGTAGATCGTTCTTTTTATTTGCCTTATTTATTATAAGAATAGTGTAGGTATAATATTTTCAGGGGGCCAGAAGTTATTTTAATATGAAAAATTGCGGAGAAACCCGTCTATCTTAAACGGACATTGCTAACATACGAAAGAGAAGCTTTGGGTTTTGCTGGCATACTTTCCCCCTGTGAGTGATCTTCCAGTAAACTCAATGAAGCCGGCCCTTTTCCAGGTAACAAAAAGATCCCAGGACGGCAAACAACAATTTTTTTCTTCTTTACATGGTGAACTTGATGAAACAGGTGGTGAGGAAATTCCAATAACTTGTGCTGGTCTAAGGGCTGCTGATTCCAGACTTCTCTACTCAAAATACTTCTTAAAATAATTGATCACCGAGGAAGGTGGAGCCTTTCCCATAGTTACTTTAACATGAAAATTGCGGAGAAACCCGTCTATCTTAAACGGACATTGCTAACATACGGAAGAGATGCTTTGAGTTTTGCTGGCATACTTTCCCCGTGTGAGTGATCTTCCAGTAAACTCAATGAAGCCAACCCTTTTCCAGGTAACCAAAAGATCCCAGATCGGCAAACAACTATTTTTTTCTTCTTTACATGGTGAACTTGATGAAACAGGTGGTGAGAAAATTCCAATAACTTGTTCTGGTCTAAGGGCTGCTGATTCCAGACTTCTCTACTCAAAATACTTCTTAAAATAATTGATCACCGAGGAAGGTGGAGCCTTTCTCATGGTTACACTGTCAATCTGTTCAAAAAATTCTTTGTTTTATATAACTAACGTACACGGCAGATAGTGCTATAATAGGGCTGATACGTCCACCGTAAATTTAACAGCAGTCATTTCCGAAGACTCAGTGAGTTATGCCCTTCTAAAAAATGTGAGGCTTAGAATTATGGTTTAGAAGTCATTGATGGTGCCCTCCGAGTTGAAAACGTGATATGAACATTATCTCGCAAATCAGACATGTAAGCACAAGGGATGCTTATTCATGCCATACGATCTGAGCACTAGATAAGCAAGTGGTATTAATCTCTCGATGATGTTTTCGAGTAACGAGGGAGAATTCAGGAATAAGCTGTTTGAAGTTTCGTTTATTAATACCAGATATATGAATTTTAACTTAACCAGAAATTTAAGAAATTTTGAGAAGCAGTAATTTATTGGAGAGAAAATGATAATTTAAGAACTTGCATTACGGAGCTATAAACTACATTTTCATTCATTTTCAGCGCAAAAATGTAAATTATTGCCATTATTAAGATATTCTGTTTGACAGTGAAACAGTACGATTTCACGAGATGTGGACCCACCTGTTTTTGGAGCGCTAGATTTGGCTTCAGTTATTGCGTCCCCCTGAATACAACAATATAATGCAAAGAGGCTCCTCGCGTCCGCTACTTTATGTGTGACGACTATTGTAATAACTACTCAAAGTTGCGGAACACACGGAATTTCATATACCCTTTTTCCCACAGCCAGACTATTTTCTGAGACCTTTCGCAAACAACTGAAGAATCCGGTGTAACTACGTGTCTATTGAGACAATGCTTTTCTGCCATCCTGAAATACCTCCTCTATAAAATATTCTCGTGTACTACGAAACACAGTTTCCAGTTTTGAAATTAACATTTTATCATCGACGCTATTCACATCATAGTAATGTGCAACGTACAAGTTGTTAAGTAGTATGTCAGTTACTAGAGACAATGTGACCTCAAATCAAATATTAAAGTGAGACGAATATACCTCACGTACGACATTAAAGGCAATAAGGAGCTCTCAGGAAGGAAGTTATAGGTGACACCATTCCGGCTAGAATTATTGATACACAATCGATCTAATGCATTGCTTCCGGCAATCGTTCCATCTCACTTGTTGTGCAATGTCATCAAATACGCTACAAAAATACGCTTTCGATAAAACACACTTTTTCTTATACATAGCCGTTTTTAATACCACATTCACACTGAGAATATGACAAACGGAAGGTAATAACGATATACAGGGTGTCCCCAAAAACAAAGGCAGACCTTATGGACAGATTTCCTACACCGAAACGAAAAAAAATAATGTCTAGTAAACATGGGCTCTAAAATTCTTACCCTAAGAACCATGAGCACTTCCTCAGTAGAAGAGATGTGTTTCGCACTAGCGAAGACGAACAAGCGCTGTTTGTTTTTGAAGTATGCGTTCCAGACCGCTTGTTTACTAGACTTACCTCGGTTTTGTCCATAGAAACTCTTTCTGCAACCAAGAAAGCAGAGTTCTAGCAGTAGAAGAGATGTGTTTCGTACTACAGAAGACGAACAAGTACTTATAGAGCTCTAGAGGTATGCATTTTAGAGTCTACGTATTCTAGATATTTTTCTTATTTTCGTGTAAGAAACCTGTCTCTAACGCTTATAATTGTTTTCGTGGGACATCATACATCATTTTCCTCGTAATGGGGAGTAACTGGGGATAGATATGAGATGCAGAAAAGTGCTTTTGATAAAAATTGTAGATAGTAAAGAGGATCACGCATTGCTACTAATGGCCGAGACCTTGCATGTGATTTTCAAGGTGATTTGGAGGTTAAAGTGATTTCTTAAAATAGGACCTCTAATGTTTTAAGATTTGAAAAGAGCAGCAAATTTTACGTATAAAATGTTACAGTATTCAAGGTCATGGAAAGGTTCATTGAAGGTCAAGTAAGCAAATACGTTTTTAGTTCTAGCAGGGATTAACTCGTAGTAGAGGAGGGATAAAACAAAATACAATGTTAGATACAAACTGTAAGAGACATCCCGAGGAGTGAGAGGTGAGGGGACTCGCTCAGTGGTTTGTAAGTCAGAGATCTACGTTTTATTTACGTTTGTTCTGTCTTGCAAATGTCAAACAACATTTATACGTTGTGATGTATATATTTTTCTCAATAATCGCGTTTGTCGAAACTTAAAACTAAAATCTGTATTCACTTTTTAAAAATCAGACTTCAGAAATAGTGATTTCCATGAAACAAAACTCAATCTTCGAATTAACTTCAATAACTACCTTTGAGATCATGCTAATTGCTCTCCCTGTTACCGTTTCTGCTTCTTCCAGTTTGCATCTAACATTGTATTTTGCTTATCCCTCATTTCCTCTGGGTTAATACACACAAGAACTGAAAACATATTTACTTATTTGATCTTGCCATGACCTTGAATATTACATCATTTAATACTTAAAATTTTCCGCTCCCTTTGGGTGTCTGTCTGTGTCTGTTTATGTGTCTGAAAGGACCCATGATCACACAAATGCTAAAAAGGGCATGAAATTTGTTGTGTAGCAGGTAAAAACTTCTAAATTAAAAGTCGGAATTAATTACAACACAGAAGATTTATTATGAAAACAAATTGAAATATAACTCAGCGTAACCACTCGTGTCCAGGTCCGTAGCCAAAGTTCGTCTTGCGTAAACACTATCACAGCAACAGCGTCTCCACTGAGAGGAGACCTGCTCCACAGTCGGGGAAGTCCCCCAGACGAGTCTCCTTCCGTGACGCGACTTAATCATGTGGGGCTGCATCCTGATTGGCTCCAGCGATATGAATGCTGCATCTGTTGTGATATTCCCACTGTGAGCGCTTTGAAGTATGCCGCGCTGCTGCCACTGGAACGTTAGCACACCGTGGCAGCGTCTTGTGTGCGGCGATCGCGCTGTATGAACGTACCTCACAAAGATTTGTTGTGTGATTTGGTACTTGTTTGGTGTAGCTGTGCTGCCACTCTACCGTTTCCATCTGCTTGGCCGTACACAAACACCATCTCCGCTTGTTTCCGACGTGAATATCGGACCAATTTTCTGCTTACAGTACACTAACTCATTCACACAGCCTGAAACACATTCTTAATGCACACGGAACTTTGTCAGAAGAACTTTCACTCGTTAGCACCATCTGCCGTGGCAACGATGCGTCCTGTACAAATTACATCTTAATTACGTAACACTATATGTAACACTTAACATCTCTGTCTCTATTGTGGAGTAATTTCCCTTTGCTTTTTTCATCTGCCATGAAGTGTAAGCCACAGAATGTTACTCAAAATGTACTACCTCACTCAAAATACACCCCAGCTCCAGACTGGACGCATCACTTGAATGTATAAGTTCCCATTCAAAATCCAGGAAGATCAACACCAGATTCGACATCATAGCGACTTTCAGCTTTTGAAATGTAGCTGACACTTCATTGGACACGGTAACTTTACATCTTTCTTTAATAATTGCATTAGAGTTATAACAATATCTATAAACTCTTTCACGAATTTTCTGTTGCAATTGGCTAGCCTCAAGAATGATAGTAACTCCTTACTTGCCCAAGGAGACGCAAAATCTCACTTGCTACGCCAAATTTGGGTCTGTTTCTAGCATTCCATCACTAATCGCATGTCCAAAATAACTCAATTCTTCCAGAGAATATGGCACTTTTCTGTGCTAATTTTAAGATGTGCGGCATAGAATTTCTTAAAAACTTTCCTCAATCGTAGTATATGTGTTTTCATAATCTTCGAAAAAACAATTTTATTATCGAAGTAAACCATACATTTCCAAAGTTAAAAATCCTCAGTACTTTGATAAACAGTGCTCAGTGCATTTTTTTACTTGAACTACGGTCAATGATACTGATAACCAAGGGAAATAGAAACACTGACTTTGGCCTGTCCCCCAGGGCTACTTAAATTTGATGATACCCGCTCCTCAACGCCTGCTTTAGAAAAGTATTGGTACTGCCCAAAGTTGGCTAGAAAGACCGTAATGTTGGGTATCGGATATGCACATGTTATCGTTTTATTAAACAGGTGCCGATATCCACAAGACAATCTACACTTCTTTATTCCACTGTCAACTTTCAATAACAATGGCTGCTACGCAAGTGCTACTTTTCTCCTCTATTGTGCCATATCTCAGTTGTTTGCCAACAAATTTCTCCATAATTGACTACCGGTGCATAGGCCATGAATAACAAATAGCTTCATACATTCCGTAATAAGTCTTCCATTTATGCTGTCTCCGATCTCTTCAGCTACTCTACCTTCACTTGTAACGCAGATGTAGAGGCGGCTTATGAGTATTTATGTTCAATTTGTGGCATGCCCACATCATCCTTATGCAAAAAGGTCTAAACTTGCCATCAACGAACCTACGGTTAAGTTAATCCCATCAGTGCCAAAATGATCTGAACTGACTCTTTCACCATCCACTTTTTTGCCTGCATATAATACTTCTTCGCATGAAACATTGTGATGTATCCATTATATCATTCTTCTCTAGTGATGTCACACACACAACACATTAGCAGGTAGTTCATGTCCTACACTCACCTGAAGTAGATTCCCAATGCCTTCAGGCACTATATCATGTGAATTAAGCCTTATTCATTTTGCCTGCGGTATGGTTTGACAATAAAGGAACCGTACGAAAGTATTTAAATGGTGATAGTGTCCCACAGTTGGAAGATTTTTCTATTGAGTTTCACTATATGCTGACGAATTGCAATGAGGCAGAAACCTTTACTTACAAGAGACACCACTACCATCCATCCTGAAATTGTTTCACTTCAACCTGAAAAGTTAATATTGCGGAACCCAGTGACTTCACTTCGGTACCTTCCACCCCGTCATGGATTTAAGCGTTTCCTACCTAAGAAGTCCAGACTAGTCACTGACACATGTCGCAGTGTCTAATAAAAATTCATACTTCCTACCCCGTACAACGACTCCTATTATGCCACGCTCCGCCTCTACGTGCGTTTCTGTTCCACTGATATTTGATGGTAATGGCGCCCAGCAGACTTTGGGTTTCCGTTTGCGTTCAATGCCTGAATAAGGTTCTGTCGATGTCATACCTTGACTCTACAATCCTGCCGCTGGTGCACAACCTTACCACTCTTCTCACCTTGTGACTAACGACACTGCCTATGGATATGCCTTGCACCCCCACATCCACAGAGTATTAGTAAATTCCCGTTACAAACTACAGGGAATTGTAGAGGGTACATAATACACTCCTGGAAATTGAAATAAGAACACCGTGAATTCATTGTCCCAGGAAGGGAAACTTTATTGACACATTCCTGGGGTCAGATACATCACATGATCACACTGACAGAACCACAGGCACATAGACACAGGCAACAGAGCATGCACAATGTCGGCACTAGTACAGTGTATATCCACCTTTCGCAGCAATGCAGGCTGCTATTCTTCCATGGAGACGATCATAGAGATGCTGGATGTAGTCCTGTGGAACGGCTTGCCCTGCCATTTCCACCTGGCGCCTCAGTTGGACCAGCGTTCGTGCTGGACGTGCAGACCGCGTGGGACGACGCTTCATCCAGTCCCAAACATGCTCAATGGGGGACAGATCCGGAGATCTTGCTGGCCAGGGTAGTTGACTTACACCTTCTAGAGCACGTTGGGTGGCACGGGATACTTGCGAACGTGCATTGTCCTGTTGGAACAGCAAGTTCCCTTGCCGGTCTAGGAATGGTAGAACGATGGGTTCGATGACGGTTTGCACTATTCAGTGTCCCCTCGACGATCACCAGTGGTGTACGGCCAGTGTAGGAGATCGCTCCCCACACCATGATGCCGGGTGTTGGCCCTGTGTGCCTCGGTCGTATGCAGTCCTGATTGTGGCGCTCACCTGCACGGCGCCAAACACGCATACGACCATCATTGGCACCAAGGCAGAAGCGACTCTCATCGCTGAAGACGACACGTCTCCATTCGTCCCTCCATTCACGCCTGTCGCGACACCACTGGAGGCGCGCTGCACGATGTTGGGGCGTGAGCGGAAGACGGCCTAACGGTGTGCGGGACCGTAGCCCAGCTTCATGGAGACGGTTGCGAATGGTCCTCGCCGATATCCCAGGAGCAACAGTGTCCCTAATTTGCTGGGAAGTGGCGGTGCGGTCCCCTACGGCACTGCGTAGGATCCTACGGTCTTGGCGTGCATCCGTGCGTCGCTGCGGTCCGGTCCCAGGTCGACGGGCACGTGCACCTTCCGCCGACCACTGGCGACAACATCGATGTACTGTGGAGACCTCACGCCCCACGTGTTGAGCAATTCGGCGGTACGTCCACCCGGCCTCCCGCATGCCCACTATACGCCCTCGCTCAAAGTCCGTCAACTGCACATACGGTTCACGTCCACGCTGTCGCGGCATGCTACCAGTGTTAAAGACTGCGATGGAGCTCCGTATGCCACGGCAAACTGGCTGACACTGACGGCGGCGGTGCACAAATGCTGCGCAGCTAGCGCCATTCGACGGCCAACACCGCGGTTCCTGGTGTGTCCGCTGTGCCGTGCGTGTGATCATTGCTTGTACAGCCCTCTCGCAGTGTCCGGAGCAAGTATGGTGGGTCTGACACACCGGTGTCAATGTGTTCTTTTTTCCATTTCCAGGAGTGTATTTTGAACAATAACTCATGCCCGGAAAAGTATCGTTCCTGTTCTGCTACGCTTAGATTTCAGATATTTAACTCATCCACTATTGCTTGAGAAATTTAATTAGGCATGACGTAGTGTAATTATTAGGTAACAATTCGCAAATAAATATAGCAAAACATCCATTTAGCAGTTAAGCTGTTTGTATTAACACATTAAAATTAGCTTTTTACATTATTACTGTATCGGAGAGGCACAAGTAGTGAATAGGTCTCGCAGCAAGGCATAAGTTAAGTTAGATCAAATGACTGTCTGTCGTATTACACGTCATCCTGTCTATATACACACACCAAGATATGAAGCTTCCTGTTCAAAATATTATGTACTCACTCCCCTCTGGAAGTCCCAGAAGTTCGTAACGAGAATTTTTGATCACCCTATATAATACCTTACACCAGTAGATGAAATATCTCGTTTATGGCACACTCCTGCTGCTATAGCTGTCCGCTCCTGCTCCGTAACAATTCTTTGGGGGTACTTGCCCAAACACCCCTACACAAATCACGTGAGAAGTTCGTTAGGAAAACATCTGGAGTTTTATGCTCGCTTCTTGGAGCATAATCTTACCCGATTCACCACTTGCCGTGAATTGGTATGTATGCCCATGCTTCTTTGACATTCCACTCAAAAGTTTCCTAAAGAACGTCGCGGTATTCTATTTCCTAAGGTGTTCTACATCTACATCTACATTTATACTCCGCAAGCCACCCAACGGTGTGTGGCGGAGGGCACTTTACGTGCCACTGTCATTACCTCCCTTTCCTGTTCCAGTCGCGTATGGTTCGCGGGAAGAACAACTGTCTGAAAGCCTCCGTGCGCGCTCTAATCTCTCTAATTTTACATTCGTGATCTCCTCGGGAGGTATAAGTAGGGGGAAGCAATATATTCGAAACCTCATCCAGAAACGCACGCTCTCGAAACCTGGAGAGCAAGCTACACCGCGATGCAGAGCGCCTCTCTTGCAGAGTCTGCCACTTGAGTTTGTTAAACATCTCCGTAACGCTATCACGGTTACCAAATAACCGTGTGACGAAACGCGCCGCTCTTCTTTGGATCTTCTCTATCTCCTCCGTCAACCCGATCTGGTACGGATCGCACACTGATGAGCAATACTCAAGTATAGGTCGAACGAGTGTTTTGTAAGCCACCTCCTTTGTTGATGGACTACATTTTCTAAGGACTCTCCCAATGAATCTCAACCTGGTACCCGCCTTACCAATATGATCATTCCACTTCAAATCGTTCCGCACGCATACTCCCAGATATTTTACAGAAGTAACTGCTACCAGTGTTTGTTCCGCTATCATATAATCATACAATAAAGGATCCTTCTTTCTATTTATTCGCAGTACATTACATTTGTCTATGTTAAGCGTCAGTTGCCACTCCCTGCACCAAGTGCCTATCCGCTGCAGATCTTCCTACATTTAGCTTCAATTTTCTATTGCTGCAACTTCTCTGTATACTACAGCATCATCTGCGAAAAGCCGCGTGGAATTTCCGACACTATCTACTTGGTCATTTATATATATTGTAAAAAGCAATGGTCCCATAACACTCCCCTGTGGCACGCCAGAGGTTACTTTAACGTCTGTAGACGTCTCTCCATTGATAACAACATGCTGTGTTCTGTTTGCTAAAAACTCTTCAATCCAGCCAAACAGCTGGTCTGATATTCCGTAGGCTCTTACTTTGTTTATCAGGCGACAGAGCGGAACTGCATCGAACGCCTTCCGGAAGTCAAGAAAAATAGCATCTACCTGGGAGCCTATATCTAATATTTTCTGGGTATCATGAACAAATAAAACGAGTTGGGTCTCACACGATCGCTGTTTCCGGAACCCATGCTGATTTCTACATAGTAGATTCTGGGTTTCCAAAAACGACATGATACTCGAGCAAAAAACATGTTCTAAAATTCTACAACAGATCGACGTCAGAGATATAGGTCTATAGTTTTGCGCACCTGCTCGACGACCCTTCTTGAAGACTGGGACTACCTGTGCTCTTTTCCAAACATTTGGAACCTTCTGTTCCTCTAGAGACTTGCGGTACACGGCTGTTAGAAGGGGGGCAAGTTGTTTCGCATACTCTGTGTAGAATCGAATTGGTATCCCGTCAGGTCCAGTGGACTTTCCTCTGTTGAGTGATTCCAGTTGCTTTTCTATTCCTTGGACACTTATTTCGATGTCAACCCATTTTTTCGTTTGTGCGAGGATTTAGAGAAGGAACTGCAGTGCGGTCTTCCTCTGTGAAACAGCTTTGGAAAAAAGGTGTTTAGTACTTGAGCTTTACGAGTGTCATCCTCTGTTTCAATGCCTTCATCATCCCGGAGTGTCTGGATATGCTGTTTCGAGCCACTTACTGATTTAACATAAGACCAGACCTTCCTAGGATTTTCTGTCAAGTCGGTACATAGAATTTTACTTTCGAATTCACTGAACGCTTCACGCATAGCCCTCCTTACGCAAACTTTGACATCGTTTAGCTTCTGTTTGTCTGAGAGGTTTTGGCTGCGATTAAACTTGGAGTGAAGCTCTCTTTGCTTTCGCAGTAGTTTCCTAACTTTGTTGTTGTACCACGGTGGGTTTTTCCCGTCCCTCACAGTTTTACTCGGCACGTACCTGTCTAAAACGCATTTTACGATTGCCTTGAGCTTTTTCCATAAACACTCAACATTCTCAGTGTCGGAACAGAAATTTTCGTTTTGATCTGTTAGGTAGTCTGAAATCTGCCTTCTATTACTCTTGCTAAACAGATAAACCTTACTCCCTTTTTTTATATTCCCATTAACTTCCATATTCAGGGATGCTGCAACGGCCTTATGATCACTGATTCCCTGTTCTGCACATACAGAGTCGAAAAGTTCGGGTCTGTTTGTTATCAGTAGGTCCAAGATGTTATCTCCACGAGTCGGTTCTCTGTTTAATTGCTCGAGGTAATTTTCGGATAGTGCACTCAGTATAATGTCACTCGATACTCTGTCCCTACCACCCGTCCTAAACATCTGAGTGTCCCAGTCTATATCTGGTAAATTGAAATCTCCACCTAAGACTATAACATGCTGAGAAAATTTATGTAAAATGTGTTCCAAATTTTCTCTCAGTTGTTCTGCCACTAATGCTGCTGAGTCGGGAGGTCGGTAAAAGGAGCCAATTATTAACCTAGCCATAATAATTCACAGGAACTATTCACTTCTACTTCACTACAGAATAAACTACTACTAACAGCGAGGAACACTCCACCACCGGTTGCATACAATCTATCCTTTCTAAACACCGTCTGTGCCTTTGTAAAAATTTCGGCAGAATTTATCTCTGGCTTCAGCCAGCTTTCTGTACCCATAACGATTTCAGCTTCGGTGCTTTCTATCAGCGCTTGAAGTTCCGGTACTTTACCAACGCAGCTTCCACAGTTTACGATTACAATACCGATTGCTGCTTGGTCCCCGCATGTCCTGACTTTGCCCCGCACCGGTTGAGGCTGTTGTCCTTTCTGTACTTGCCCACGGCCATCTAACCTAAAAAACCGCCCAGCCCACGCCACACAAACCCTGCTACCCGTGTAGCCGCTTGTTGCGTGTAGTGGACTCCTGACCTATCCAGCGGAACCCCACCACCCTATGGCGCGAGTCGAGGAATCTGCAGCCCACACAGTCGCAGAACCGTCTCAGCCTCTGATTCAGACCCTCCACTCGGCTCTGTACCAAAGGTCCACAGTCAGTCCTGTCGACGATGCTGCAGATGGTGATCTCTGCTTTCATTCCGCTAGCGAGACTGGCAGTCTTCACCAAATCAGATAGCCGCCGGAAGCCAGAGAGCATTTCCTCCGATCCATAGCGACACACATAATTGGTGCCGACATGAGCGACCACCTGCAGATGGGTGCACCCTGTACCCTTCATGGCATCCGGAAGGACCCTTTCCACATCTGGAATGACTCCCCCCGGTATGCACACAGAGTGCACATTGGTTTTCTTCCCCTCCCTTGCTGCCATATCCCTAAGGGGCCCCATTACGCGCCTGACGTTGGAGCTCCCTACTACCAGTAAGCCCACCCTCTGCGACCGCCCGGATCTTGCAGACTGAGGGGCAACCTCTGGAACAGGACAAGCAGCCATGTCAAGCCGAAGATCAGTATCAGCCCTCCGGAATGTCTTTCGCCCCCTGCCACACCTTGAGACGACCTCCCACTCTACCACAGGTGCGGGATCGGCCTCAATGCGGGCAGTATCCTGGGCAACCACAGTCGTAGTCCGATAGGGGGATGCGTAGGACGAGCTGGCCGTCCCCGACAAACCCCCATCCAGACCCCCACCGTGATGCCCATTGGCAACACCCTCAAGCCGTGTGACCGAAGCCAACACTGCCTGAAGCTGGGAGCGAAGGGATGCCAACTCAGCCTGCATCCGAACACAACAGTTGCAGTCCCTATCCATGCTAAAATGTGCAAAGAACGTCTGAACTAATCTACAGAGAGCGCAAACAAATCGACACAAAATTTAAACGGTTATTAAAATACAAGATTGCCTAGTAAATGCAGTAATGCTGCTACTTGCGCACTGCTGACACACTGCTCGGCGGTGGAAGGAGACTACGCGATTTTACACTATTCAGGTACTAAAACGCGATGCTACAAGTCTCAAATACTATAATGCGCCCGAAGTTTATGAATTAACCAACGCAAGTACCAAAAACACGCAGAGAAATTAAGAATTAAACTATGTAACAAATGAGTGAGCTAGGAGTATACGACTTGCTGCTGCAGGTGCTTATCCAACTGCGGCAGGGAGCACACTTGAGCGTTCTCCAAACCACTCAAAGATCAACGTGTTCTTCGACTCCTCATTATCCGTCACAAACACGTTTACCGTCAGTCGTCAATCGAAACTTTGTAATTTCAAATCGCTAATCATCTGTCAAAAAGTGAAATGTTGCTTGTGCCTCCAGATGATGCAAGGAGTGCAATACATTGTCAGTTGGCAGTAATCAAACAAGCCTTGCCTTGATCGGTACATGATGCCCCACCTTTTTTTTATAGCGACAATTTGCCTAGGCATATGTGTCTTATTTCCCAAGAATTGCTTCACCTGTGCAAAGATACGCCCTGCCCGGACTTCGCTACTGTAGAACCTTTAATCTCAATAACAAACCAAGTATAATAAGAAAACAACACCAGGTCGACACCCACTCTCAATTACAGAATAGTAGCTTAGACCTTACGTGGTTCAAATGGCTCTAAGCAGTATGGGACTTAACATCTGAGGTCATCAGTCACTTAGACTTAGAACTACTTAAACCCAACTAACCTAAGGACATCACACACATCCATGCCCGAGGCAGGATTCGAACATGCGACGGTAGCAGCAGCGCGGATCCGAACTGAAGCGCCTAGAACCGCTCGGCCACAGATGCCGGCCCTTACGTCTAATCATTAGTCACTTCTCAGCACACTGCCTAGTATTATCACCTTTACGGTGTAAGTAGAACACACTGCTGAAACCTACTCAGGACGTTGTGCACTTTATTTGATAGACTGCACTGCAAGCACCCTACTTATTGAAAATAGCGCTCCCTGTGTTGTGGGGTGGGTTATAAATTCTCGCACATAGCTTTCAGTCCTCTTATCTCTGTAAGCTTCTTGTTGTTTGACCATGTTGAAGAAACACCGTCTAGTACCTAACAAACAGAGGCCGAATAACTCGAGATTGAAGGAAAGATTTGTAGGTTTGTAAAACTTCGGGTGTTCTGGATTTGAATAAATATGCCTGAAACTCTTTTAGAGTTCAACTAACAAGGCTTTATTACCTCCATAACATGTAAATGGCAATGTCCACATTTACTGTTAAACTAATGTTAGATTTCGACTACAAATTCTCCACACGAAAGCAGCTAGACGTTTATTAGTCAGACCTGACTGAGTTTAACATTCTCGACAGTCTCTGACCCACAGCTATTTGCGAGTTACTACATCAAGTCGTTCAGTTGTCTCCTTAAAAAGAAGGGCTCGTCATAATGTCTCACGATGCTCACGAAACACGCCACGCGAAATTTAAGTATGACAAGAATGGTCACCGCAACTAACTTCGAAACACATGCAGTAAACACTTATACACTCTCACCATAATGTTCAAAACTACAGTTATTTTGCAATACCGATAACTGTACGGATATAATGTAAGATTTCCTTCACCTTAACAAAAATTCACGTGTAGTACAAAGTTCGCCCTCTGCTGGATTCTTTGGCTGCTCACGTCCATTCACAAAGCACGCCAGACAGAGGCGGAAGGGGAAATATGATCCCAGGCCTCATCTAACGTTATACGTAAACGTAGCTATTTCCTGGTGAAAGAAACATAACAAATACCAAGATATCATGATACCTTTCAAAACAATTACACTGTAAAAAGAAAAACAGTTACGAACTTGTGGAAACACATATACGTACCTATAATCCCTGCCATTGCAAGGTTCACATAGCTAGAAATAGCAAACATGCATACTAATTCTTCCTATAACTATAATACTAAATAAAAACACTGTGCTAACTAGTTTGACACTTCTCCGCGGGGTAAAACAGACAATAACGAGTAACTGGGAGGAGTACTAATAACAATTACTATACTTTACAAAATACTATCTACCTTCAAAAGGATGGATTAGGTTTGGCATCTCAGTTGGCAGGTACAGAGGCAAATATTTTCGTCAACACTTGGAAAAATATGTTCATGAAAGACCATCTTAAAATAAATGTTTTTGTAGTGTATTGCAAACGATATATTTTTCTTTTCGCATTTTTCCGTTGCTCACAACAAGATATCGAACAATTTGCAAAACCTTCAACAAAACGCACGTTGGTAATACTTTCACTAGTTCGTAAAAGTATTAACCTCAATAGTGCTAACACATTTTCACTAACGTGTAGCTGAAGTGGGGTGGAGTAGTTACTTTAGCTACTTTATGAGAACAAAAAAAAAAAAAAGAAAAGAAAAAAAATTCCCCATTAGCTGTTGTTATCGTTGATGATATGCTGATGTGTATGTAGAATCCAGAACCTGGAAATATCTCACAAAAATTTAAAACAGTTATGGAATCTGGTAGAAGAAACTATTACAAACAATAAACATTTTTTCAAAATTTTAAAGTTTTGATGTGACTGCATTACAATATTTACAAAAATGGACGCAAAATCAAAGTACGCCTCTCCCCCTCCCCCGCTCCCCCTCCCCGGGTGGTATTCTGTAGCGAATGCTTTAGATTTTACCATTCCCATGAATCAACAGAGACATATTTTTGGAATTTGTCATAAACCTATACCTCGCGACATCATTGTTCCTGCCACATAATGTTAACATTTCAGATATAAAAAAGCCCTCTGTAGTAAATTGCCACTACATGATGGTGAAGTAAAACAAGGAGACCGATGACCTCAGCAGTTTGGTCCCTTAGGAATTCAGATACACATTTTTTTTAAGCACGAGGAATTTAACTAGTTACGAAATAGAGGACACAATAACGACTATTATCACAAAATGATGAACGGCACAAAAAACAATTTGTATCGACTCCATTTTATGGGCAGATATCACATAGATTCAAAATGTTTTAAACAATATAATGTACACGACGCGTATAAACTGTAACATTCACTGTTACGTCTTTTTAGTACATGACATTATCTCAAAGAGAGACTTATAACAAAACGATGGCATGTACAAAGGTTACTGCTCTGGCAGTAGGGCTAACTACATCCAAATAACGGGTGAAAATTTTAAAACTCACTACGAGGAACTCACAGAATTAAAAATAAATAACATAGAAATAAATCTATCTTCGCATCTCCCCTCACACAAGATAGTCACACGGTGCACAGTATCGAAAACAACCTCTTAATTCTTCATAGAAAGGGTACTTTCTGGACATATG
Organism: Schistocerca cancellata; assembly: GCF_023864275.1. Classification (NCBI taxonomy): domain Eukaryota; kingdom Metazoa; phylum Arthropoda; class Insecta; order Orthoptera; family Acrididae; genus Schistocerca; species Schistocerca cancellata. The sequence goes on along the minus strand of NC_064630.1, from coordinate 687,774,486 downwards.
CGAGGAAAGAAATATCCTCGCCCACTTCAAAAACCCACAGAAAAGCGAAAATATACTGGGACACTAAGAAACTACAGTATATGCTGCCCCAATATTGCCAACATCCTCCAAAGGTACTCTGCATATTCAAGCTGTATGTGGATGTTAGTGGAGTCCACGTTGCGTCCAAGACACGAGTGAGTTCTCTACAGTTGACTTCCGTTACTAACTCACACTGGAGGTCGCAGTTTTTCCTCTGTATTCACCATCTGCTGAAAGTACTACAGAATTTTATTAAATCAAAATAAAACTACTTTAACTTTTCAATGGTAAAGTATAGAATGTAAAATTTGAAGCGCATCATAATATAACTCCTTTTTAAAGCTAAAGCTCACAAATACTTTTAATGTATTTAAACAGTGATTTTTATGATCATGAAGTGCTCATTGTTCTTGCAGTATTGTTGAGAAAATCACTGTTTCATCTATCAGAGTTACGCTTCCTGCATCACTACACGCTGTGCTACCAGAACATAATGTAAGATACACGAGAAGGTACTGAAAAGTAATGTCGCCGAATTCTTTTATTCTGTCCTCAGTATCTGTTGATGTATTACTTGTCCAGCATAATACTCCGTCGACTTTCCCACTCCGCTGCGGAAGTTGCTACTCTCTGCCGCTAGGGGCTCTCACTTGTAGAGCGTAACAAGACGGTGTGTAACGAACTATGCCGGTGCCTGAGACACCCTCAGAATATTGAGCGCACAAATTCGAGCGTTCGTCCATACGTGGAACACCCTCTCCTTGAGCTTGGCAGTGCCAGAACACACACGGGCGCTGCGATGACTACAACAATCAGACGCCTTCGGTTGACTGTCATGGATCACCCTCCATAAACACCCGAGGTCGTCCCATCCGCATTTCGTTCTTTTCTAAAACTTAAAGAACACCTTCGCTGACATCGCTCTGATGGTGATGAAGTTGGGCAAGCAGATGTACGGTTGTGACTCTGTCAACAAAATCAAACATTCATCAGTGACTTGGCCAGTAATCCGGTCTCCTGTTGGAAAAAAATGTGTTTTTCGACACGTTGATTACGTTTGGAAATAAATATGTACAAAAGACGACTAATGATGGTTTGACACAGCCTGCCACAAATTGCTCTCCTGTTCCAACCGCTTCATCGCAGAGTAGCACTTGCAAACCTACGTCCTCTATTACTTGCAAGATGTTTTCCAATCTCTGTCTATAGATTTTACCCTCTACAGCTCCCTCTACTACAATGGAAATTATGCCCCAATGTCTTAACAGATGTCCTGTCATCCTGTACAGACTTCTTGTCAGTGTTTTCCACATACGCTTTTCCTACCTGATTCTGTGGAGAACCTCCCCATTCCTTACCTTATCAGTCCACATAATCTTCAAATTTTCTTCTGTAGCTACGATTCAAATGCTACGATTCACTTCTTTTCTGGTTTCCCCACAGTACTTATTTCACTACTATACAACGCTATGCTCCAAATCAACATTCTCAGAAATTTCTTCCTCCAGTTAAGAGCTATGTTTGTACTTGCAAAATTCTCTTGGGCATGAAGGCCCTTTTCGCCAGTGCTAGTCTACTTTTGATGTCCTCTTTGCTCCGTCCATCAATGATTATTTTGCTCCCTAGGTAGCAGTATTCCTTAACTTCGTCTACTTTGTGATCATTAATTCTGATGTTAAGATTCTAGTAGGTCTCATTTCTGCTGCTTCACATTACTTTCGATTTACTTTCAAACAGTATGCTGTACTCATTAGACTGTATATTCGATTCAGAGAAGGCTTTAAGTCTTCTTCACTTTGACTGAGAATAGCGAATCTGAACGTTGATATCCTTTCGCCCTGAATTTTAATCCCAGCCTTGAACGTTTGTTTTATTTCCGTCATTGCTTCATCCATCTAAAGACTGGGCAGCGAGAGAAAAAGGCTACATCCCTGGCTTACACCCTCTTTCCGAGCACATCGCACTTAGTCTTGCACTCTTATTGTTCCATCTTGTATTTTTCTTGGGAGTTCTAACACCTTGCACCATTTTACGTTGTCAGACGCTTTTTCCAGATCGAAAAATCCTATGAACGTGTCTTGATATTTCTTTAGTCTTGCTTCCATCACAACAACGATCTGGTGCCCTTACGTTTCCCATAACCAAACTGATTGTCATCTAACACATCCTCAACTTTCTTTTCCATTTTCCTGTTCATTATTTTTTCCAGCAACTTGGATGCATGAGCTGTTAAGCCGGTTGTGGGATAATTCTCACACTTTTCGGCCCTTTCACCTTTGGAATTGAGTGGATGATGTTTTTCCGAAAGTCAGATGGTATATCGCCAGAAACATACATCATAAAGATGTAGACTGTTAGTAAAGTCTGTTTTCTTTAAAAAGCTTTAGGAGTTTCTACATAAAAAATTAGGAGGCATTCTTTCCAGCACACTTTCGGATATAATAATACTACATGGGGAGCAGACACCATTATTGGTGGCCGGCCGCTGTGGCCGAGCGGTTCTAGGCGCTTCAGTCCGGAACTGCGCTGCTGCTGCCGTCGCAGGTTCTAATCGTGCCTCGGGCATGGATGCGTGTGATGTCCTTAGGTTAGTTAGGCTTAAGCAGTTCTAAGTTCTAGGGGACTGATGATCTCAGATGTTAAGTCCCATAGTGATCAGAACAGTTTGAATTTGAACATCCATCGGAGGATAAAGAATCAGTATGGGGCAGCATGTCTGTCAAAAACCACCGTTGTCGACTGAGTGTACATCTCCATATTATACATATCTAACGCAGAAGTTACGTCAGATGAAATGGGAATCAGTCGAGCACGCGTCCTATAGTCTTGATATCTTCCTCCGTGCCATTATCACCGTTATACCACCTCCACAAGGCGGGTGGACACGGATGAGCAGCACGCAGTGATGGAGTCTTTGACGCATTATGACACAGTAAACTAAGTAAAGGGTTCTTCCACCTGGTGTGGTGTGAGTGACGGTTACTTTTGCCTGATTGGCATACCGACTCTGGACTGTACGGACCTTCAACGGAAACACTTTGATCGCCCCTTAAATTTAGTTTCTCGTGTTCTGTTACGTACAATATTGTGGGCCCATTATTTTAAGCATTAACAGTGGTAATTTCAGATCCACTTGAATTTGATCCGGATGTTAAGTACGACGAAACAGAAAGTGTTAGCGCCAGCTTGAGTCGTGAATGATTATAATTTGAAAACTTTTACTTAACAACACTGTACGACATTTTATATTACAGCCAATATTTAAAAATAAAACAGCAATATTTTAAATTTCTACAATGGGCTGATTAACAACAAATATACATAACAAACTAATACCCTTGCAACCAGGGTAAAATGTAAGAGCCATTTCAATTAATTAGAATCCAAAATCAGGTAACAGGCCCCAAAGACACCAACCATAACTATGAAATTACATGGGGGAAATTCACGAAATGAAAATATCATAAATGCTTACCACATTTAAAAATGAGTTGACTGAAAACATGCCAGAGCACCAAATCCGACATGTATATGATAATAGGCAATCGTGCCCACAGTCTCTGTCAGATAACAGCGACAAGAATTCTGAAATACTACAAGTCCAAAGGAACTATTTTACAATTGAAAATACAACAGAATGAGAGAATATTTCCAAATAACTTCTCAAAATAGCCTTAGACCATGGAATTATAGGAAACAGCACTAACAAGAAGACGTTAAGTTCATAATAAGAATTAGAATGAGTATTAAAAGTGCTCTGTCAGCGTGGTTTGGCGGGCAGGAAATGTGCACGTAGGTTTGGTGGAACAAGTTTCTTTAAGGAGAGGGTAAACACGTTTACTTCGACGTGTGTTCAGTACAACGTAGAAATTAAGCGATGCAGAAAGGCAATTTATTCTTGAAAGTGAAATAAACATTACTGGAAGCAAGACTCTTCTCGACTAATGAAATAACAAGAATATTTATAGAGATGGCCAAGGCCTGGGCGAAACAGTGACTCCTTGGATAAAGGAATAAGTATCATTATTGCCTGAAGATCTTTACCAAGAGATCAAATAACGCTAGAAAATATCCATAACCAGTAAATCCACTATGCGCCACGCAAACAAAAGTTCATGTCCCTCCTTGACAGTCCAAAATTTACGTTTCGTACATTTCCACTCAGTACGAATTGAAGTCCCATGAGTTCCAGCAGGCGTATCTTCTGTTGTCTATTAGCTCTTTTATTACATGTCGTGATTGGTGGTCGACGGCGAATGAGAAGTGGCTCCTGTTTACATGACGGCTGTTTTCTTCTAGGACAACACAACAGATCTGCAGCTCCAGAACACCAGGAATACTGCAGAAAAGAAATATAATTCAATGAAGCCTATAAACTGGGAAAGCAAAGGGATATGATGAAATGCAAGATCTGAGAGGCCATCGTAGCCGAGCGGTTCTAGGCGCTTCAGTCTGGAACAGCGCGACTGCTACGGTCGGAGGTTCGAATCCTGCCTCGGGCATGGAGTGTGTGATGTCCTTAGGTTAGTTAGGTTTAAGTAGTTCCAGGTTCTAGGGGACTGATGACCTCTGAAGTTAAGTCCCATAGTGCTCAGAGCCATTTGAACTATTTAGAGAGGTCATCGAAATTCGTAAACACTCTTACAACATTAACAGAGAGGATGGACTCAGCCTTGCCACATCTTGGCTGCCAGGCATCAGAATCAAACAGGTTGGACTGTCAACAATAGGCGAGAGCACTACCGACAAGTAACTGCCGCCGGTCGGCGTCCAGCAGTTGGTAAACAAGAGCCAGATTCTCATTCGCCGTTTAACACCAAGTGATAAAAGAACCAACCGCCAACAAACGGTACACACTTCCTCCGTAGCAGTAATCCATTAAAATGAAGTTCCGTCTCCTTCCTCCTTGACAGGCAAATTGACAAAAGCGGCAGTTAACATTCCATCACAATTTCTAAAATAATTTCTAAAATCATGATTTCTAAAATCATCTATTAAAGTTGGTCTGTGGAAAGTATAAGTCTAGTGACATTCTATCTGACTTTTGGAAAAATATCATCTACACTATTCTGAAGACAGGAAGAGTTTGTAAGTAGGCTGTTTATGTGTTTGTATGTTGGCAGCGCTATGTGGCACTCGGCATTAATAACTCTGACAGCGCTGTGTGCACTCTGTAGGAGACTGTGGCTGGTCGGACTCGCAGTTGGAGGTGAACAAACAGCAGTGGTGGAAGTTGGGAGTGAGTAGTGAGCAGTGATTCAGGTTAGAGGTTAATAATTAGCATTTTTGGAGGTCTGCAGTATTAGCGCGGGCAGACGGTCTGAATGTGTATCCGTCATGGAGATTTATTACTGATGATTATACACTCCTGGAAATGGAAAAAAGAACACATTGACACCGGTGTGTCAGACCCACCATACTTGCTCCGGACACTGCGAGAGGGCTGCACAAGCAATGATCACACGCACGGCACAGCGGACACACCAGGAATCGCGGTGTTGGCCGTCGAATGGCGCTAGCTGCGCAGCATTTGTGCACCCCCGCCGTCAGTGTCAGCCAGTTTGCCGTGGCATACGGAGCTCCATCGCAGTCTTTAACACTGGTAGCATGCCGCGACAGCGTGGACGTGAACCGTATGTGCAGTTGACGGACTTTGAGCGAGGGCGTATAGTGGGCATGCGGGAGGCCGGGTGGACGTACCGCCGAATTGCTCAACACGTGGGGCGTGAGGTCTCCACAGTACATCGATGTTGTCGCCAGTGGTCGGCGGAAGGTGCACGTGCCCGTCGACCTGGGACCGGACCGCAGCGACGCACGGATGCACGCCAAGACCGTAGGATCCTATGCAGTGCCGTAGGGGACCGCACCGCCACTTCCCAGCAAATTAGGGACACTGTTGCTCCTGGGGTATCGGAGAGGACCATTCGCAACCGTCTCCATGAAGCTGGGCTACGGTCCCGCACCCGTTAGGCCGTCTTCCGCTCACGCCCCAACATCGTGCAGCCCGCCTCCAGTGGTGTCGCGACAGGCGTGAATGGAGGGACGAATGGAGACGTGTCGTCTTCAGCGATGAGAGTCGCTTCTGCCTTGGTGCCAATGATGGTCGTATGCGTGTTTGGCGCCGTGCAGGTGAGCGCCACAATCAGGACTGCATACGACCGAGGCACACAGGGCCAACACCCGGCATCATGGTGTGGGGAGCGATCTCCTACACTGGCCGTACACCACTGGTGATCGTCGAGGGGACACTGAATAGTGCACGGTACATCCAAACCGTCATCGAACCCATCGTTCTACCATTCCTAGACCGGCAAGGGAACTTGCTGTTCCAACAGGACAATGCACGTCCGCATGTATCCCGTGCCACCCAACGTGCTCTAGAAGGTGTAAGTCAACTAACCTGGCCAGCAAGATCTCCGGATCTGTCCCCCATTGAGCATGTTTGGGACTGGATGAAGCGTCGTCTCACGCGGTCTGCACGTCCAGCACGAACGCTGGTCCAACTGAGGCGCCAGGTGGAAATGGCATGGCAAGCCGTTCCACAGGACTACATCCAGCATCTCTACGATCGTCTCCATGGGAGAATAGCAGCCTGCATTGCTGCGAAAGGTGGATATACACTGTACTAGTGCCAACACTGTGCATGCTCTGTTGCCTGTGTCTATGTGCCTGTGGTTCTGTCAGTGTGATCATGTGATGTATCTGACCCCAGGAATGTGTCAATAAAGTTTCCCCTTCCTGGGACAATGAATTCACGGTGTTCTTATTTCAATTTCCAGGAGTGTATAATTTTTTTGAACTAGTAGTCACTGGATTAAGGTAAAATCTGCTAAACATATGCTTTGCTCTGCAACAAAATCTTTCCTTTGCTAAACATACGGCTATTAGTAGTTAGAGCCTTCAGTAGTTAGAATCTTTTATTTAGCTGGCAGTACTGCTGCTTGCGGCGTGGCTGCAGTTCATGTAGTGAAGATTTTTTGTGAGGTAAGTGACTTATGATATTTATGGTTTAGTGTTAGGATTTCTTCTAATTCAGGAAAATTCTTATGAGTTAATTTTAAAGCAGTCAGATCGCGTTACCGTGGAACATTGTGGGTAATTAAAGAATAGGAATAGTTTGAGTTCTGTTCGTCAGCGCAAATTCTGTAGGTCAGAAATCAAATGATAAGGACTAGCAAAGAGACAGGGCGTTCAGTTTCGCTCAGAAGTTTAAGAAGGTTGAGTTGCATTGAGGAATTTAAGTAAAAACGTCGAAGTTTTACTTTCTCATTTATTTGAGTTTAAGCACAATCAGCTTAACAACTCATGCATCCAAGCTGCTGACAAGAATAATATACAGAAGGAAGGTAAAGAAAACTGAGGATGTGTTAGATGACAATCAGTTTGGCTTTAGGAAAGGTAAAGACATCGGACAGGCAATCCTGCCATTGCGATTGATAATAGAAGCAAGAGTCAATAAAAATCAAGACACGTTCATAGGATTTGTCAATTTGGAAAAAGCGTTCGACAGTGTGAAATAGTAGAAGATGTTCGAAATGCTGAGAAAAAAAGGCGTGAGCTATTCGAAAAGACGAGTAATATGTTGAAGAATTAAGAAGGAACAGTAAGAGTGCTAGACTAAGAACGAAGTGATCGGAATAAAAAAAGTGTAGGGCAAAGAAGTAGCCTTTCGCTCCCAATGCTTAATCTACACATAGAGCAAGCAATAACGGATTCAGATGGTTCAAATAGCTCTGAGCACTATGGGACTTAACATCTGTGGTCATCAGTCCCCTAGAACTTAGAACTACATAAACCTAACTAACCTAAGGACATCACACACATCCATTCCCGAGGCAGGATTCGAACCTGCGACCGCAGTGTTCGTGCGGTTCCAGACTGAAGCGCCTAGAACCGCTCGGCCAATCCGGCCGGCCGAGGTAGAGCCGTCGATCTCAATGAGGAAGGAGGATGTTCCATCAGAGAAGCTGGCAGACGGTATGGCGTACCACATACCACTGCAACGAGGTGGAGGAGGATCTGCTTTGAAAGAGGCACCACCAACAGGGCTCCTGGCTCAGGCAGAAAGAGAATGATCGCACAGCAGGAAGACAGGGACCTAGTGTCTAGGAGTAGAGAAAACCCCTCTTTGAACGCGAAGCAGTTGCGGCGGGGAGACCAACTTCCCCGGCTCCAGTGACACGACTCGCCGAAGGCTGAGGGACGCTGGACTGCATGCACGACGACCCGCCGTGAAACAAGAGCTCAGCGATGACAATGTTTCATACCGGCTAGCATTTGCGGAGCTCCATCTGAGGGCGTCGTGGGACAACGTCATTTTCACTGATGAGAAGGTGTTTTCCACCAATAACGACGGTCCACGAATCGTTTATAGGCCGCAAGGGAATCGAAATCGACACGATTATGTAACCACGACGAGAAGTGGCCGGCTATCTGTTACCTGCTGGGGTTGGATTTCTGCGAGAGGGGCCGGAGTTCTTCACAGGATAGAAGGAACTCTGGACAGCGTGCAGTATGCCCACATATTGGAAAATGTGATGCTTCAGTCAGTGCGAATGCTGTAGGCAGAAAGAGACGTCACATTGAAAGAGGACCATTCTCCCATTCACAAGTCTGAATTTGTTCAGCAGCGGCTCTCCACGATTGGCATCAACGTCATGGACTGGCCGCCACGGGCGCCTGATATGAACTCCATGGAAAATATGTGGGCTGAGGTCGCCAGAACATTAACAGAGAACCGGCCACGAAACTAACCAACTACCGCGTACGCTCTTTGGAACTGCGTACTGGAAGCCTGGGAGGAAGTTGCTTCTTCAGGCTGTTACGTCCGACGGCTTATACATTCTATGCCAAGACGCGTGATAGAAGTACAAAATAATGAAGGATTCTGGATAAAATATTAGAGTCCTTAAAATGTTTTGTTATGCCTTCTTTTTCGTCATTTTTCCTCATTGGGTGCTAGTGGACGATCGCGTGGCAACAGAAAAGATATAATATGGGTTAGCTTTCCTTTGAGTTGCCCTTTTAATTCAAGTGGGTTACTTTTGAATATACAGTTTGTTAAGTATTCTAGTTTTATTTCATTTATACCCTGTCTACATACTTACAAACTAATCAGCGTAGATGGACTCTGTCACAGTAGTTTTTGTTATTTCAAATACGTCTCTCTCTTCCCCTCCATCCATGAATAGACCCTCTGTCCTCCACACAGTACGCAAAAGATTTCATATTATGTTTACTCGCCGCGCGGGATTAGCCGAGAGGTCTCAGGCGATTCAGTCATGGACTGTGAGGCTGGTCCCGGCGGAGTTTCGAGACCTCCCTCGGGCATGGGTGTGTATGTTTGACTTAGGATAATTTAGGTTAAGTGATGTGTAAGCTTAGGGACTGAAGACCTTATCAGGTTGTAACGCCGGAAATGCATATCCTCCTATTTCCATCTATTGTACTATAAATTTGTTTTCCTTATTTTTGTTACCTGAATATACGACATTTCTGTGTCTTTACATATTGTAATTGTTTTACTATTTGTATATATATATTTATGCATTTATGTCGATGTATAATTGGTTTGTTTCGTAAATATTATTTGTATTTTTACGCTGGGTCTTGCCTAGGGATAACTGCTATCGAACGATTACATCGATAGGTCGTGTGAAGAATCATAGTGTGTAGGATCTTTGGTAGTGTGAACTCTGTCGCGTGGAGCGCGGGCAGAGAGAGGGAGAGTCGGGCTGGAGTAGCGAGTGGAGCAGGTGTGTTGTGTGAAGCTCCCGCGAGTTGCCGCGCTTTCGGGGTTTGGCAGCATATAATTGCGCTCGACTTGCGATGGTAGTTTCTGACATGGTGTCGCAGACGGGAAGCATTAGCTGGCGCACATCAAGAGCCCGTTTCGTCTGGTGACCGTGTCGAGAAGAAGGCGCGCCAACATCCAGCTTCTGCAACAGCGACGGCCGACAATGAGTGACTGTCGCCACCACCTCGATCGACGGCTTCAAACCTTCAATCAACCAACAAGGAAGACTGGAAGCACGTAAAGTTTTAGAACTGTATGGCAGACCTCAGCTTTTCAAACTGTTCAAATCACAAAATTACAGCAACGTAGCATGAACCTTTGTTGCTCATTGTCCCAATTGCATTACCAAGCAGGGTCCCTTCCTTTTCCGGAATGAACCCGAGTGTCATTGAAATTCAAACGCCAGCATTAAAGTAATATTCTATTTCACTGCTTTAATTTCAAAGTTCAGTTAAAGTACTCATAGCTGGCTACAATATTTAGATTACACAAGCACAAATTAAGAATGCGAGTTTTGTTACCGTATTTTAGCTTACCTGTGACTGCAGTTCAGCTTGGTACATACTAAATTTTACTATTGTTAATTGTTCAGAATCATTTAACTCAAGTTCAAAGTATAATCTCTTATTTCTAAATTGCATAGATTCAAGTAGCTTTTGAAATGATTATTGAGGTAGTCCAAGACTAACCGTATTTTACTGAATTTCGATGTGCTTTAGAAAGAAAGCTCACTATTATCTTCAGCCACTACATTAACTTTCGATTTTCCGGTTTTATTAATACTTTTGCTAAATTAAGTCAGAGTGTAGTGAAATTTATTACTTCTGACAAACTGTCAGTTTTCACACTACACATGTCAACCTTCAGTTGCCACACTTCTAGTGCTAATTATATGTGTAATAATCTTTCTTTTTCAGTTACTATAGTAATTGTCCTTAGGACTGGCGACCGTAATTTCCCCCAAATCTCAAATATCTAATTAGCGCCAATTAATTGTTAACACGACGGCCGCACATTTACTTTCTTTATCAACTTTACCCCTTTTCAAAATTAATTTCCACCTGTTTCATTAGCATTTTTCCTTTCATTTAGATGTAACCCTTTCCTCCCTCTTTACCGACAGATTAACTTCAGTGACGATTACTTTTCCCAAATTTCCATTAGGTACACACGGTTTAATTTTTCACTGTCATTAAGGTCGATAAGTGAGGGGGCGGTTAACGTGGCGACCTGGTGACAGGACGATCTTCGGATTTGAAGTTGTTCTGGACACGAATTTTGCATTGTGCAAATCTCGTAACAAAGTACTGGTTACGTACAGGCCGTTACGTCAGCGAGAATAAGTGGTAAGTAGTATGAGTAATCCTAATTATATTTGAGATTTGGCATTTATATTGAAAATTATTAAAATGAGTGAAGGCAACAATTGTCAAAATTTGGTAGACTTGGATACGGAACAATCGGTCGAACAGTGGGAAACGCGCACCGCGGTACCCATTGTACAGGGGCAGGCGGCTAGCATGAAAGACGCGACCACCGAAACACAACAAAGAGCAGAAATGGAATTCCAAACTTTAGAAAATGTTTCGGAATCGGAAGTGAAAATCAAATCTGAATCCCTTGATGATGAATACGGGGGGACAATTAAAGAGTAAGCCGCTACGGAAGTAAAACCGGTATTTCCGGGAATTTAACTGATTTATTGAATGTTTTGATTATCGAAATCAAGAGTCAATCGGCCAAGCAAGAAGATCAGGCTGCCAAGCAAGAAGCTCAGGCTGCCAAGCAAGAAGCTCAGTTTGAAAAAATTGAACGGATGCTACACAATCAAAACAAATCTATTAACGTTGTTAACAACAATGTTGGAGTTGTTAACTCAAAAGTTGATAAAATCAAAGAAGATATTGTTGTAATTAATACCGAAATCGGTAATCTTAAACAGGAAATGATTGGCGTTCAGGCGGAAATTGTGAGCATAAATACTCGTTTTTATTCCGAAATTAGCAGAATCGAGAAAACTGTAGGAGAATCAGTTGCTCCGATCATCGAGAATAAGGTGACGGAACAAATTCAATTAGTGAAAAAAGAGGATCAAAAGAAGGTGGACACTTTAAAGGCTTTAGTATCCGAAATAGATACCAAAGTGACGAAGCAGGCTAATACCTGCGAAGAAGAAAAAAGGGAAGTAGAAACGCTTGCGACAACCACTTGCCAACTAATTACGAGAGTGTCGGAATTTGAAAAGAAACTTGACGAAAAACAGAGCTATGTGACAATCTATGAACATACACGCCTGGAAATGGAAAAAAGAACACATTGACACCGGTGTGTCAGACCCACCATACTTGCTCCGGACACTGCGAGAGGGCTGTACAAGCAATGATCACACACACGGCACAGCGGACACACCAGGAACCGCGGTGTTGGCCGTCGAATGGCGCTAGCTGCGCAGCATTTGTGCACCGCCGCCGTCAGTGTCAGCCAGTTTGCCGTGGCATACGGAGCTCCATCGCAGTCTTTAACACTGGTAGCATGCCGCGACAGCGTGGACGTGAACCGTATGTGCAGTTGACGAACTTTGAGCGAGGGCGTATAGTGGGCATGCGGGAGGCCGGGTGGACGTACCGCCGAATTGCTCAACACGTGGGGCGTGAGGTCTCCACAGTACATCGATGTTGTCGCCAGTGGTCGGCGGAAGGTGCACGTGCCCGTCGACCTGGGACCGGACCGCAGCGACGCACGGATGCACGCCAAGACCGTAGGATCCTACGCAATGCCGTAGGGGACCGCACCGCCACTTCCCAGCAAATTAGGGACACTGTTGCTCCTGGGGTATCGGCGAGGACCATTCGCAACCGTCTCCATGAAGCTGGGCTACGATCCCGCACACCGTTAGGCCGTCTTCCGCTCACGCCCCAACATCGTGCAGCCCGCCTCCAGTGGTGTCGCGACAGGCGTGAATGGAGGGACGAATGGAGACGTGTCGTCTTCAGCGATGAGAGTCGCTTCTGCCTTGGTGCCAATGATGGTCGTATGCGTGTTTGGCGCCGTGCAGGTGAGCGCCACAATCAGGACTGCATACGACCGAGGCACACAGGGCCAACACCCGGCATCATGGTGTGGGGAGCGATCTCCTACACTGGCCGTACACCACTGGTGATCGTCGAGGGGACACTGAATAGTGCACGGTACATCCAAACCGTCATCGAACCCATCGTTCTACCATTCCTAGACCGGCAAGGGAACTTGCTGTTCCAACAGGACAATGCACGTCCGCATGTATCCCGTGCCACCCAACGTGCTCTAGAAGGTGTAAGTCAACTACCCTGGCCAGCAAGATCTCCGGATCTGTCCCCCATTGAGCATGTTTGGGACTGGATGAAGCGTCGTCTCACGCGGTCTGCACGCCCAGCACGAACGCTGGTCCAACTGAGGCGCCAGGTGGAAATGGCATGGCAAGCCGTTCCACAGGACTATATCCAGCATCTCTACGATCGTCTCCATGGGAGAGTAGCAGCCTGCATTGCTGCGAAAGGTGGATATACACTGTACTAGTGCCAACATTGTGCATGCTCTGTTGCCTGTGTCTATGTGCCTGTGGTTCTGTCAGTGTGATCATGTGATGTATCTGACCCCAGGAATGTGTCAATAAAGTTTCCCTTCCTGGGACAATGAATTCACGGTGTTCTTATTTCAATTTCCAGGAGTGTAGTTCGGAATTGTTAACGAAAGAGGAGCGGTTCGACCCCTTGAAAAAAGGCGGTATACACGCGACGGATTTCATTAAGAATTGTGAAAGAGTTTTACCCAGATCATGGACTAATGAGAGAAAAATTAATGCGGTTATTGATGTGTTGGCTGGTGATGCCAAGCGTTGGGGCTTAAACCTCAACATTACGAAGCTGACTTTTGACGAGTTTAAAAATTTGTTTCTGGCTGAATACTGGTCAGAGCAAAAACAGCAAAGTGTCTGACGCGAATTTGTCGTATCGAGGCCTTTCGATGCGAATTCGCGCGGTTCGATGAAGGAGTTTTGTGAGGGCTGGATCCGCAAGTTGGAATATTTGCGTGATCGCCGCACGGAATCCGAAATAGTCTGGGAACTCTGCAAAAAGCTACCAGATGATACAAAACGCTACGTAGGAAGCAATTACAGGACAATAAATGATTTCCTGGAAAGAGTGGAGGACGAGGACAATTGGCGCAGTAATCGCGACAGTGGTAGAGGCCGTGGTAACAACAACGGGTACCACAGCAACTACAACAACGATAACCATGGGAATAATGCATACCGCAACCATGGCAGCAATAACAATAATGGTTCGGACCGTAATAACAATCGGTACAATGCAAATAATAACAGGAATGACGGAAACCAGTATCATACTAGCTTGATATATAGTAATAACGCCAGAGGGTGTGATCAGCCGCCTCAGCAGCATCCGGGGAGCGTATCTGCTGGGACGAGACAGGGAAACCATTAGCCGCGCCGGTGAGGGGCCGACCGGTCGTGGAGAAATTTTGGAGGCCCAATAACAGGAGAAAACCCAGGTGTCGTCGTTATGAAAATTCCGTATGGAATAATCAACGGAAGGAGAGTGTGCCAGTGTTAGGAGAAAGGAGTGCGCCCACAAGTAGTAGATCAGCTGTATACACGGCAGTAGGAAGTACATTCACTGTCAGTGAGAACAATTTAAGTAGTGTTCCGGAAATCGATTATAAAGTGGCAGCTGTAATACCCACAGCGGAACTGGAGATTGAGTTTAAGAATGATTCGCAAGTGTTGAGAGAAGATCAGATGTCGGATAAAACGTCCGTCATCGAGCGAGGGGATGCAGAGAGGGATGAGGTCTGGTTAAGGCAGTTCGGTCGCTTATACGACGAACTAAGCGATTATAGGGGTCTGTATGGGAGAAGTGTTTATGGGGAGCGCATGCAGGATTTGCCGCGCCTCGTCCCGCAGGAAGATAGTGTTTGTGAAGTGATAGAAAGTTCTGGCCCTAACCGGCAGACTTTACCAGAAATAGTTCATGTTAATGGGGAGCACGAGCAAGATTCGTCGTGTTTCGTCCCGCAAGAGTTGGATGTTGAAGTAGTAACGGAAAGTTCTGGCCCTGACCGGCAGACTTTACCGAAAGTTATAGTGGTAGAAGTAGCCGACCCATCCGACGCAAAACTCCAGTTTAAACATTGCGAAAGTATTAAGGAGAAAGATTACGAAAGTTTTAGTGATAGCCGGACACGATTGGTAGAAAAGCACATAGATTACCGCGTGTATGAGGTTAAAGCAGACATCATACGGTCAGGCGATTGCAGTGTGTGTTGCGCAGATCTAGAGGAAGTAATTGCAGATACTACTGGGCACATTCCTCCAGGTAGATTGGCAGATGAGATCAGTCTGACCAAAGAGGAATCAACGAAGGTGACAATTAATGAATTGATAGCAAAGCAACACTCACTAGTTGTCGAGTTACAGGAAAAGGTTTCGGTATTGGAGGCGAAGCTACAGACTAAGCCTCAGGACAAACGTGTTGAAATTAAAACTGTATTTGAACAGAGGCTGAAAAAGCCGCCAGATAAGCCGGATTTAGGATCAAAGCCTGATGGTTTTTTCTGGAATGACCTGAATATAGACGATGATTTACTGTGAGAAAATAAAGAAACAGTCGAGGACAAGTGTAGACAGATAGTAGTGTCTGTTAATATGCACGACCTACAACTAAACGTGTTGATTGACACTGGTGCAGAATTGAGTGCTGTATCTGGGAAAATATTTGAGTTACTGAAAGACAGACCTGGCATCGTAGTTATGCCAGTAACAGGAATGAGAATTATTGGTGCTACTGGGAAGGCCAGTAAACCGGTCACAAAACAGATTTTTGCCAACTTCGAGATATGTGGGGCACGATTTGAACAAGAGTTTTTCGTCGTGCCAGACTTAACTACGGAAGTAATTATCGGGTTAGATTGGCTATTAAAGTATCGTACAGTGATTAATTGCGAAAGCAAAACTTTGACATGTACGTCACAAGATAAAACAATTGTAGTTAGTTTTGACGAGGCAGGAGACGGTGTGCATAGGCAATACCAGCCTATACACATTGTTAACTGGCCGGATGGTATTGACATGGGTATGAATTTCAACTACTGTAATGTGGGGAATCTCGGCATTGATAATAGTGTAGAAAGTGAATTGGAAAGTATTGTAGACGGTGTGTCAAACGTAACACACGAACAAAGACGAGGCCGAATTTGCCGCACCTATTGCCATCACAACCATAGGGCATGGGGCAGATATGTAGCAGAATTTGAGAGAATTGTGAACACCTTGAGACATGAATCGACGGGATTTTCTCCAGAGGAAATCCTGTTGGATGACAGAAGTAAAAGTTTAGTGGAAGAGATAGTCAAATTCCCTCCACGGATTAACATTAGTATAGGTGTGAAAAAAGATCGTTTGCGAGAAGTAATGAAGCTAAAAGCCGATGCTCGCATATGTCGTCATGACGCTAAAGCGCGTTTAGCTAAGTTTGCAATCGGAGACTTAGTACTTGTAAAAGCTCATGAGAAATCGAGCGAGATAGACCATGAAATCTCTAAATTTAAGTTTGTTTATAATGGACCATATAAAGTCATTGGTATACCTCACACTAATGCTTATTGCTTAGAGTATCCAAGCTCTGGAAAACTATTAGGTATACGGAACATTGTAGACTTGAAATTGTACCAACCTAGGATCGATTAATACCACACAATGGGTAATTTGTACAGTATGTAAAATAGAGTGTAAGATTTAACGATTTGCTAGATTGCCATGCTTTTGACTGACCAAGACGACATTAAAGAAGTTGTAATTAATAAGAAATTAATTTTGACTAAACGATTTAAGAGTAACTGATTAGTAATCAACTGAAAAATCCAAGCTGCTAGTTTAAGTTTTCAGCTGAGTCACAGTAGATTAAGGAATGTAAATATGATTTTGTAAATAGCTGTAAGATTTCATGAATATGTGTTTTACTAGTCACTGCCGATGTACTTAGACGATGTTTTAAGTTTCAGGCTTGTACATGTGTGATGATGGACAGTGTTGAGTTATCCACTGTGATAGTATTAAGGGACTCCTTGAGATTACTCGGGAGTGAGTTTTTCCTACAGAATTCAGTGAAACGGACGTTCTGGAAATGCCGTTAAAAGGGCGAGTGAGATCAAGCGTGCCGCACAGGCGGACGCAACAATACTGGCGAGGCGGAGCCGCTGTCGGCTCTTGTGTCGCTGTCGGCCGTTGTGCCGCTGTCGGCATTCTTTGTACTTGCGAGTACCGAAGGCGGAGTTGTTTTTCTTCCCGGACAGCTGATGTGAAAGAATTCTGCTGTCAATATTTACGTTTTTGTCGATCTGCTGTATATTATTTTCTTGTTTAGCGTTAAGTGGACTTTAATGGCGAGAGTATTAATTATGAAAAGGTTATATAAAATGTGTATTCTATGTAATTAATTATTAATTTGCGTATTTTGATATACCTGTTTTTTATGATCACGTACCCTGATTAATTTTGTAAATAGTATTCCATTTCTTGATAGTGTTACAGATTTTGGCGATTGTGGAATAGCTAAACCATTTTCTATATTTTCTATGAATTTTAATATGTTGTCAACCTGTTTTATTTTGATCAAGATGGCAGAGTGGAATAAGTTTAGGAGTGTCTCCACTCAATTATTATCATCTAAAAATTGGTTTACGGTTAATTAGACGAAGGCTAAATTTTGTTTATGTTTTGAGCATATGCAATTCCGCTGTTTCTTTTTTGGGACATTTTCTGAGTCTGTTTAGGTTACACAAACACCCTCAGACAATGTGGGGCACGTGTAACGCCGGAAATGCATATCCTCCTATTTCCATCTATTGTACTATAAATTTGTTTTCCTTATTTTTGTTACCTGAATATACGACATTTCTGTGTCTTTACATATTGTAATTGTTTTACTATTTGTATATATATATTTATGCATTTATGTCGATGTATAATTGGTTTGTTTCGTAAATATTATTTGTATTTTTACGCTGGGTCTTGCCTAGGGAAAACTGCTATCGAACGATTACATCGATAGGTCGTGTGAAGAATCATAGTGTGTAGGATCTTTGGTAGTGTGAACTCTGTCGCGTGGAGCGCGGGCAGAGAGAGGGAGAGTCGGGCTGGAGTAGCGAGTGGAGCAGGTGTGTTGTGTGAAGCTCCCGCGAGTTGCCGCGCTTTCGGGGTTTGGCAGCATATAATTGCGCTGGCCTTGCGATGGTAGTTTCTGACATGGTGTCGCGGACGGGAAGCATTAGCTGGCGCACATCAAGAGCCCGTTTCGTCTGGTGACCGTGTCGAGAAGAAGGCGCGCCAACATCCAGCTTCTGCAACAGCGACGGCTGACAATGAGTGACTGTCGCCACCTCCTCGATCGACGGCTTCAAACTTGCAATCAACCAACAAGGAAGACTGGAAGCACGTAAAGTTTTAGAACTGTATGGCAGACCTCAGCTTTTCAAACTGTTCAAATCACAAAATTACAGCAACGTAGCATGAACCTTTGTTGCTCATTGTCCCAATTGCATTACCAAGCAGGGTCCCTTCCTTTTCCAGAATGAACCCGAGTGTCATTGAAATTCAAACGCTAGCATTAAAGTAATATTCTATTTCACTGCTTTAATTTCAAAGTTCAGTTAAAGTACTCATAGCTGGCTACAATATTTAGATTACACAAGCACAAATTAAGAATGCGAGTTTTGTTATCATATTTTAGCTTACCTGTGACTGCAGCTCAGCTTGGTACATACTAAATTTTACTATTGTTAATTGTTCAGAATCATTTAACTCAAGTTCAAAGTTAAATCTCTTATTTCTAAATTGCATAGATTCAAGTAGCTTTTGAAATGATTGTTGAGGTAGTCCAAGACTAACCGTATTATACTGAATTTCCATGTGCTTCAGAAAGAAAGCTCACTATTATCTTCAGCCACTACATTAACTTTCGATTTTCCGGTTTTATTAATTCTTTTGCTAAATTAAGTCAGAGTGTAGCGAAATTTATTACTTCTGACAAACTGTCAGTTTTCACACTACACGTGTCAACCTTCAGTTGCCACGCTTCTAGTGCTAATTATATGTGTAATAATCTTTCTTTTTCAGTTACTATAGTAATTGTCCTTAGGACTGGCGACCGTAATTTCCCCCAAATCTCAAATATCTAATTAGCGCCAATTAATTGTTAACATGACGGCCGCACATTTACTTTCTTTATCAACTTTACCCCTTTTCAAAATTAATTTCCACCTGTTTCATTAGCATTTTTCCTTTCATTTAGATGTAACCCTTTCCTCCGTCTTTACCGACAGATTAACTTCGGTGACTATTGCTTTTCCCAAATTTCCATTAGGTACACGCGGTTTAATTTTTCACTGTCATTAAGGTCGATAAGTGAGGGGGAGGTTACAAGGTAAGTCCCATAATATTTCACACACATTTGAATATTTATGTTTACTCGTTGTTAATATCTCCTCTCTCTCACACACTCTCTCTCTGACACTATCGCCGCAAGTGCCCTTCTATTGCACTCCCCCAAAACTTTATAAACAAATCTAGCGGTTTCCAATGACGCTACATTTTCTCTTTCAATTGCTGCTGTCTTTACTCTCTATCATCCCTCTCAACACCTAGAAAACCATATTCTTTGATCTCCCCTTCCCTATAACCCATTCTTCGTTCTGAGAACAATACTTCCTTATCGCTCGGTCCTAAGATAAAACGAACTGTGGCACACATCTAAGTAAGAAATACTTTGCAAGCATTTCACGCTTATTTTTTGCACTTCTGCACTTCTATCCATTCCCGGATCCCGCCTTCCTTCCTGTTACGCGTCCCTTCACATCTGCATCTACATCTAAATGAATACTCTGCAATTCATAATTTTGTGCTTCGCAGGGGTTCAGTGGTCTGGTGGATTAATCTTGTATTGATCTGTAAAACGTGTAGGTTCGCATCTCACATCAGGCATAGATTTTTAACACACACAAGTAGCTCTTCTTCACACCTAGTAACGCCAAGTACAGAACGCCAGTAAGCTCTGTAGTTCAATATTCGCAATAAAGATAACATCCCTTCGCTGCGGAGTGGGGCAGAGTGGCATTCGTCTGAGCTGTGACAAATGGAGAAACCCCGTAAGGCTGAAACTATGTCACCAGCAAGCCGTTCTAAACTAAAGAACGTATTTCATTTAATGAACCAATGGCCATGTAAATTCACAAGGCTCTTACTTTATTTGAAACTGAGACGTTGAAAATTGTGGTACTGGACTGGGATTAGAAATCGATTTCACTGTGGTCCCGAAGATTGCAAACTCTTCTAGGCGTCCTCGAAAGGCACCTATCTGGTTTTGAATCCTGATCAGCACAAAATATTCATTATTTCATTTCAAGCCCTAGCATGTGCACTCCGAACTACCAGTGAAAAATAGTCTCTTCGTCCGTTGTCAGCTGTAACGTGTTCGTTTCAACTCACAGTTACATGATGAGCTTTTTATCACAACATTACAAGATCAAACCTTTCCTTACATCTTTTCAAGTTCAAACATTCCTCTCCTTTCTAC
Source organism: Schistocerca cancellata (assembly GCF_023864275.1). Taxonomy (NCBI): domain Eukaryota; kingdom Metazoa; phylum Arthropoda; class Insecta; order Orthoptera; family Acrididae; genus Schistocerca; species Schistocerca cancellata. Next base: position 687,754,041 of record NC_064630.1, on the reverse strand, counting down.
TGGTGAAAACGGATTTGGGTTTGACGTTGTGTTCGTTGTGATCACTAACGACGATATGTTGTGGATTCAACTTCTAGCCAGCAGAGTATTTTCTATCACAGCATTGAAAGTGCAAACATACCAATCCTAGGTGTTACTGGAAAAAAATTTGATACTTAAAGTTTCTTCATGACCACGTGTGCGGGGTTTGAATTCCATTCAGCACAGAACTTTTCGTCGCCTGATGTCTAGCTAAACATACGCCCATCTCGCTACTGGTGAACCAACAATAGCTATTTATCGTCTGTTCCTGGCTAGAAAACGACGGTGCTAGATGCTGGGTTCGAATCCCAGTCAGGCAAAAGCAATCCTATTGTCATTTAAGGTACCAGCATTGGTGAAAACATTTGATATTTAACTTCTGATTTTATGTACAGTCGTGCTCAAAAGTATTCGAACGACCTGAATTGCATTTCGCCTGATTCCCATGCAACCCACATAACCTATCTGTCTATCAGGTCCTCTAATCGCTCCTCGGTACAGTCGTTTGACTATTGAAAATGGTTCCAACAAGTCACCACTAGAAAACACTGCTCTGTATCGCAATAACTCAAAATGTAAAGTAATACTACGATGCTACAAATATCAGGGAACACCTCATCACAGATAAGACTGTCCTTGCGGCTTGTAAGCTCACATTTATTGCAATAAATGACATAACTGAAATGTTAGCACTCTCATTATTACGTCAGATAGGTAATGCACGTAGTAAGTTCATCGTATTCATGATTTCTTCTTCAAAGTAACATACCATACTTGTTATTTAACACAAAATGTCATTAAAAATTTACGTTACTCACGCGCAGCTAGTTGAGAAAATGTATGAACTTCAAATGACACGACGAACCGCCTCGTTCTGCATAAGGATTCAAACCCAGGTCATGCTAAGATTTCGCGGCTGACGGAAATTAACAGTCATTCCTGACTAGTCATAAAGAGAGTGATGTACCTAATTTTTGTACAGTATCAGTTAACAAATATCAAATTTACATTACACAACGTAACATTTTTAACGGACGCGAATTCCTACCCAGCTTCTATTGTCCCTGTTAACGAACTACGAGAGATGTTAAATATTGCTTCTTCACAAGTACCTTACTTGAAACGCAGTGAGGTAAAGCTTTGTGTTGGACAGGGATTAGAACCCAGAACCTAATCGGATTGTTATCGAAGCACAATCAACTTTGACATATCGGATTTTCTCCGATACCTAGATGTATTAACTGAAATGACGAGACGAAACATTAATTTTTTCCTTCCCAGGACTCCAACCCGGCACGTATCGCTGTTATATTCTAGAGAAAAGGATCGTTAAGTATGGGTTTGTTACACCAGCAGCGACATGTGAGCATGTTTGAACTAGAAATAATATGACGAAGAGTTCAGTGCTGACTGATAATCGAACCCCAAACATATCGTTCTTACCTACACACAAAGAGACGACAGTTACCGAATTTTTCTCCACCAGCAGCTCGGAATAACATCCTTGAAGTTACAGTGATCTCGCAAATAGTTCTGTGTGTCACTGGCAGTCAAAAACGTCAGATTTCGTTAGTGTTGACAACGAATGAAAATGCATTAAAAATAAAAATTATTATCCACCAGCAGACAGGAGTTCTCTTGCTAGAGCTTGATAATACATAGGGAAAACTTTAGTGCTGGGCCAAGATTCCAACCCATTCATGCGCAATATGTGGAGATGTTGAGGAATCTGCAGTTTTGAACAAACAACAAGTTGTAGTCGAGCTGTATTGCCACGAAGGAATGAAATTCCGCGCTAAGGGCGGTCTGAGTTGCATTCGCAGTTCAGAACCAATTTTATCGACATACAGAAGCTCCACTGAAAGATGGAATTAGTGTCCTGTGACCATACACAGAGTTTGTTTCGTCACTATAAATAAATAACTAGTATAAGAAAGGTTACTGGTGATAGAGTTTCTACATGTTGCCACTCCTTAATTAACTGTGGTTCCACCTAACGTCTACTTGGTAGAGAAGGAATATCATGTTTAATGTGATTTTCAGACCACAATGCCATTATACCTTCTTCACTTGGCGTAGCCATAAGACAATAGAATCTGCCTCTCCCTATCAAATAACATCGGCAGAAGTCGGACTCGAACCCAGGCCATCATCACACGGAACTATCATCAGTCCAACAGACAACCACACCATCGGCTCTACGATTCATTTCTCTATCACAACGACGTGGCGGCACACAAGATGAGAATTCTGACACACAGGCTCCCTGTAGTGGTTTGCAGGATGTTCAGTACAGTCATTTATTTGGTTGACCGAATCGCCATGAACTAGCTGCCTTGACTACCCACTGTATACATTCGATTCTATTTTGTAATCACCGAAATAAAATAACGTAACTGCCACCTACACAGAACTGCCAACAGTGTAGGATGCAGAAACTTAAATAGGAAGTGTTCCTTTCCATTTGAGCTACTCTATTGCGCTATTTGTTTGTTGAAACCGTCGTGCAGTGCTAAAGAATTGCTGTAACTGTCTGTCTCTCAGAAGTCTAGATCCGGCCATATGCATTATCTCACAGCACTGTGGAATGCGGAAATTCTGGAGGAACTGTTGTTCACTTCCAGAGCTGCTGTAGCTACCTCACAGCTAGTAGAGTAACGGTAAGCGTCGAGCACTGTTGATAAGATATCGCCTGTTCTATTACATTCGCTGCTACTTTTTTTTTAAAGCGCAATTCCGCTGTCTGCCGAAGTTATCAATTTAATGGAACTTTGAACATGATTGTCTTAACTTCTCAACCCAAAATAGTCGCATGTGTGAAGAAGGCTAACTTCTGCGTCATTTTGTTCTTTTCAGGTTTAATAGACGGCCAGGCAGCTTATGCGCCTCGAAGCTCTTGTATTATGCATGGGGAGAGCGCATCGTGCCAAAATAGTCAGAAAAGTATTTTCTACATTAGCTGTCGTCTGGTAATGGCATTTTATTCTTCTTCAAACCTTGTTTGACTGGTTTAACTCAGAACAAGTTTTCTACATGCATGTAATCAATAAACTGCATGTGCATTGTCAGACTGTTATAGATAACATCAGAGATTTCGCATATATCGTTGATGATTAATTTCTCTCTCATGTTTAATATTGCTGTAACAACACTAAAAGAAACCTTCCGAAAACTGTGCACTGTATTGTAAGAAATGAAATAGAACTACCCACGATAACCTTACGACGAAACTCTGTTTTAACAAAACTGAGTATCTGTACACAAGCGTGCCTCTATCTGCACGAATTAGTAAAATACTACTCACTTAGATTTCGATGGGGTCTATGTTTAGATGTTATGCTGTGTCATACTCAACAGGTATGCAAATGTGGCATTTCATAAATAAAGTTACGTATTCTTAGAAACCCAAAATTTGCTTGTCAGCAGCGGAAAGAGGCGTTACCTGTTGTGCAGCATTGTAAGTGTTCCACCATTGCACTTTGAGCTGAAAGTATTTTCTTGCGAGTTGCTAATGAATTTATTTCGTTCATACTTATCACCCTGGCATATGAGTCTTAAGAACAATATTGAATTTCGTATCGTTGACGGTTGATTCGAATTTCTTCATAGACGCTTGTATTGTATAGCAGCTTGGCAGTCAGAAAACTGAGGTGTACGACCATAACACAACTTACGGAGTCGAGCTGCCAATAGGATTTGATTTTGTTACAGAATTTTTTCTGGGAATTCGCAGCTCCATGAAATAATACACAAAAAATGCTCGCGCGCGATGCCCCTGACGATTCTCTTAACCGTTGGAACACGAGACACGCGCGGTACCACGAGGCTACGGACACACTGCTGCCACCACCCCACTCTCATCATGGTATTAGTCGCTCAGCCTCATAACCCATCGTGAAAGATATTAAAAGAAGTCACTTATGTGATGAATGACATTTCCTTAGCCAAAAAATTGAAATTTCTGTCTGAGTGTCTTAGTGTAAGTGAGGATTATATACCACGAGTCATTCAGATGAAAAGGGAATATCAAGTGAATTTAGCGAGTCAATTCAGTACCATACGCGGAAGTGATTGCACTGTCACAGTGTTGCCAAATGTTTGAGACGATGTTGCCAATTCTCAGCTGTGCTAGGAACAGCTCTGTAGCGTTGTAGGAGGAGAATCCTGTGCTCGTGGTCATAGGAGGATACGGAGAGGAGGTGCGGGGTTTGGTTAATATGCAGCGTTTTCTCCTACCAGCTGTGTCAAACATTCAGGTGTGTAATATTCCATCACTTACAGTTTCCCACAAAATATATACGAATAAACGCTTACCTTGTTACTTTGTGACAAACGATTATTTCAGTACAATAAAAAGTCTTTGGAAATCAACTTTGCCCACCTGTCACGAAAAGTAAGATAACAAACACTTTGCACCTCGAAATCGATTGCATCTATGTGCAGTCTTGTGATCATACAAGTAGAATTTCATGAATTGCACGAGAATGTAGAAAAATGTTGGTGCGAATGGAAGCTGTAAGAAATACAGTTACCTAATTATTCTGTACAACGTAATAATCAATTCATTTGATAATTCAGAAGAGAAGAAACTTAAAATTATGCCCATTGAGACAGAAACTAAAGTGCAGATGCGGGCACTATGCAGATCTGCGCTTTTTCATCTTCAGATCTATACAAATAATGTATACTAACCAGTGTATTCATTGCTTTCGTAATGTTTCCCTCTTGTTTAGTCTTCTTATGATGAACTGGATCCAAACCCATGAGTCTGAATTTTTCTTTGTATCCTTCCATCTACTATCTTTGTGTGTTTTTGTTCTGCGTTCGAAAAGCAAAATATTATGCCTGATCCCACGAGGTATTAAAATTAGGTCGCAAAAAGGCTAACGAATTATAATCAAAATACAGTGAGACGCCAGTTTGTCTGTCGTCATGGTGTTAAGTGGACAGAAATAGTTAGGTGTTATTGCCTGCATCACCGGCATCCCGTTGTCGTCTTCTCTTACTGAGATTTTCATACTACCCTGACACAAGACGCCGAGATAAGTGTGTATAGTCTCCGTGACGAAATATCCCACATTCCATTCATCCTGATCCGTTAGTTACGTGCATCGGCGGCAATGAGTGACAGGAAAGATGTTGTGGGGTGACGAATAACAATAACAATGGTAGTAATTACAAATCAATAATCAAGGATGTTATTGCATTACAGACGATTAACAAAATAACAAAGAATGGCTGAGTGTTTAATTGGCGCACTAAGTGTTCTTACCACTTTGTTACTGAATTCTGTTCTAGTTGTTTGCAGAGAGAAAGTATCGCTAGTACAACCAGATATTACCGATCAACTATCCTTGCTTTACATCACGAGACTAACATGGCGTCACTGAGCTGATATTTGAAATACATTTCTGTTTTCTCTCTCTGTCTCTTTTTATTTTTATTTTTATTTTTTGAGGAAAGCATCGAGAAGCGCGATAATAAGCAAGTAGGCATATAACCTGTTTACAGTTATTTTCATCGGGATACCAAATGCGAAAATACAACTTTTAAGTGTGTTATTGCGTAATTCCAGTTATTGACAGCCTATTCGTGAGCTTACTCGCGTTCAGTGGGGTAAAACCTATCACAGAAGCAAGCAAAACACAAATATTTCTTGCACCATGCGCAACACATAAACGAAATCTCGCTGCACTGACGTGTTGTCCGATATATTGCACGGAAAGCATATCTGATTAATGTTGCTAAATACAGCTCCATCAGATATCAATTTGGAAGCGTACCAAGTGTATAAAAGTATATCTTGAAATACGCAGAAAGGCCCATAGAGGTATTCGACTGAAACATAGCCATGACCAAAATTGTAACTGGGGTCGACAGCAACGTCGTCTACCACCTTGACAACGTGAACGGTGACAGTGCTCGGCCGGTTACTTACGTTTACCGGTATCAAAGCTACAGCATGAAAACACAAAAATGTCAATAACCCGAAGATCATTAGTTTTGGAACCCATAGAAATTGAAGCAGTCAAATAGTCGGAAGAGTGATTTGAACACCACAGTGCTTTAATAGGCACGGTCTTGTTGGAGGTGGTATGCTGTTGCTTTCATCCGACCTTTGAGTTGACTTAACTGGCCAGTTAATAGGGAAACCTTCAGTTTTACGTGGCTTTCGGACCATAGTGCAACTCGGCATTTTTCACATCATCAAACATTGCCCGAGGGGAAATATGTGTAAAACGGCACATAAAAATCGTGGGATCGAACCTGAGACCTTCGTATCCATACTCTTCCTCTCTATCACCTTGCCACCATGCAGCCAACGCCGTGGTTGCTGCTGGCCAGCAAAATTAAGGATCTCTCGTTTGTGCCTGTGTTGGCACTTGCGTGTCCCTTAGGAGACCTTACCTTTGGGATTACCATCGTAAACGTGTGTCTAAACGCCTTCCAATGCCCACTGAAGGAAGACAAGGATACATAGTCTAGCTTCAATATTACAAATACGCCTCAGTTTGTGGATGAACGCAGACTTAGGTTGATAATCATTTTGAATATTTATCAGTATTGTACCCACTGGTGTGAAACTCGTTTTCAGCCAATGATTCCCACTACTACAGGAACACTACTTTAATACCTCTTAGGCAAAATACTTACGCAGTGCTATCAGACGAAACGATCAACCTGACACAAACTGTGAGAAGTTTGTTCTACAACCTTCGTACCTCGATAAAGAGCATTTCCTATTTGAGATATCTGTGAACGTTGCTGCATAAGACGATTTAAGAAGAAACAAAATTCCTTCAGCTATGCCAATGTTTAAAGAAATCGTATTAACGGCCCTAAATCGTGGTTTGTAAATCGTTTACCAGCCGTACTCTACCTCATTTCACTGGTTCTAAGGCAAAAAGCTAACTGACAAATTTCACAGAAGGAAAAGGAGGACGAAATGTCTCCCACTCGAAGGTCATGTTTTACTTAAATGATTACGAAATCGGGTAAAACGAACAATGAGGTTGTCAGTATAAGCACATTACTGTTGTCAATATGATGTTGCACCGCCCAGGGCCTGTACTGATAAAATGCACGTTTAGGTCAGGCATATTGTACACAGAAGTGGAAGAGAGAGCACCACTAAATTCTACAATCCGTATGCATTGCATACACACAGAAATTACTGTTACAGTGTACTTATGGAGCCCAATGAGTGAATTGCATTTTTTCCGGTGAGAAAGAGCACTGGCAAACAGTCTTCGCTACATTAGATTACTCAAACTGGCGTGACTCTGAGCTAGAATTTATGGTCAGCGACTAAGTGTAAGGACAGCGAGTCGGATGCGGGTTTTGCAACTGTGAAATACTTTCCTTACATTATGGAAGCGAATATTAAATTAGAAGTAATATTGCGAAAATTTTGGACTTGGATAGCTTAGAATGAAATCTTTCTCTTTATTGCAAAGGAAAACAGTTGATTTTCTAAAACATTCTGTGTCATACAAAACTTGAAACAGGTCACGTCGACCAAATCATATGGAAGAACCGACAGCGACGTATATCGAAAGGCAGTAAGATCCCTTGGCTTTTGGTTTGGCAGTATTCGACAGCCATTTCTAGGCGCAAGTAAATGAAGAAAGGCCGCGCGTTTTCGTTATCAAGTAACGTCTTCATCAATTACTTTAGTTTTAATGCGATCTACGAGTAATTTCTGATGTTTGATATTAACATGAAAAGGATTCCGTAGACAGGGAAAGAACTTGTTCTTGGGCAACTACTTCTATAATGACCAAAAGGCCTTAAATGATCTTCAAGCACATGTGTTCCAGCAGCGGTATGAAGAAAATGATAGTAATAATGACGGTGATAATCGAATTATCAGGTAACTTCACACTTCACAGTGGATTTTCTCGAATTAAGAAATTTCCTGAATTAGTTAAAATTTCAAAATGGCTTCAAATCGAGGCTATGACGCCTAGAAGAGTCATTACATCCTGCTGACATGAGAATAGCATAATATCCACCTCAGAAGCTTGCTTCTACTTAACCATTTAATAGACTCGCGTTTTTTCCACCGTGACTAGTTTTGTAAGCTAAGCACATCATCCATTACAGCACACTCCTGGGGCTGGGAAATGTGGCCCCAATGGTCTGGTGGAACGAACTATCACAAGTGCAATGCATGGGTTCAGGCATTTACTTTTAAGAGGTACACACGGATTTAATTTACCTCTAGTAACCTTAAGATAAAGCTGTTATAATCCAGAATCCGCATTAAACATCACGTTCCTTCATTCCAAACTGAGCAGAACCGGTTCAAAAGTGGTTCAAATGGCTCTGAGCACTATGCGACTTAACTTCTGAGGTCATCAGTCGCCTAGAACTTAGAGCTAATTAAAACTAACTAACCAACGGACATCACACACATCCATGCCCGAGGCAGGATTCGAACCTGCGACCGTAGCGGTCGCTCGGCTGAAGACTGCAGCGTCTAGAACGTTGGTAAATGACATAGGTGTAGGTCAGGGTAAACAGGAATACTGTTGCCAGTAAACTTACTTACATTAGAAAATTTTATTTTATTTGATGAACTGATAGCCGTCTAAAGGAACAGGGCTCTTATTTTACTTGTACTTGATTGAACTAGAGGTTAAAAAACTTGGTGCTGGACTGTGATTCGAATTCGTATCTCCTCTTTCGAGGATCCAAATCTCTCGGAACTGTATAGTTGAATCAATTCGTTCCTTTTCCCAAGACTGCAGTCTTCTCTAGGTCTCCTCTAGAGGTAAATATGTGGGTCTGAATCCTGATCCAGTACATAATTATTCATAATTTCATTTCAAGCCGTATCTCGTGCACGCCGGCCTGCTAGTGAAAATTAACGTGCATTTTTAATGTCTGTCCATGTTGCCAACAATTTCTGGACAAACACGCACACATCTTACTGTTGATGAGTAAGAAACTGATACTTAAGCAATATTCGCGGACAATAAAGAAGAACGATAGGAGTGCGGTTCGCTTGTCGCTCAGGCACAAAATTTGGGTCCTTATTTTATATTCAAACACCTAGCAGCTAGTAAGAAAAACCGATACGTAACATGTGATTTTACTTAGTTAACAATCCGATTACGTCTTGGGTTCGTATCTCCGTCGCAGAACTTCACATCATGCGCTTCATCTTTAAATGCATAGACACTTCGTTACTTCTGTATGGAGGTATATCAGCCATCTTTCGTAGTTAGTTAACAGGGATTTATTTGTTTGTTATGCTCGACTATCGGCGAGGCACGAAAACGTCCGAGAATGAGTTTCTTAGTTTTGAGTACAGTTACGAAAGAAATATAAAAACAACTATGAGAATTACTTCAAATGGTTCTGAGCACAATGGGACTTAACTTAAAAAATGGTTCAAATGGCTCTGAGCACTATGGGACTTAACATCTATGGTCATCAGTCCCCTAGAACTTAGAACTACTTAAACCTAACTAACCTAAAGACAGCACACAACACCCAGTCATCACGAGGCAGAGAAAATCTCTGACCCCGCCGGGAGTCGAACCCGAGAACGGGACTTAACTACTGAGGTCATCATTCCCCTATAATTTAGGACTACTTAAACCAAGCTAACCTAAGGACATCACATACAGCCATGCCCGATGCGGGATTCGAACCTGGACCGTAGCGGTCTCGCAGTTGCAGACTGTAGCGCCTATAACCGCTCGGCGACTCCGGCCGGCTGAGAGTTGCTGATTTATGATGCTTAGTAGCAGTCAGTTCTGAGTATTTTTAGTAACTAAGCTCCAGTCCCTAAACCTAATTACAGAAATGTGAATCAGACGCATTAAGTATTCCAGGCCGTAGTAGCCGCGGCTTTAGGCGCCAGCTATGGTCACTTCCCAGCCCGCTGTATGATCACATCGGTTCGTCTTCTTCCTGCTGGTAATGTAACTGAGATTTGGCAACGACGCAAGGTATGTTTGGCAACACAGTGATCGACGAGTTACTTCCCGGTGTGCACGGAATTAAAGCTCAAAGTTCACTTGATTTCTCCTGTCATTTCCATTGAATAATCTAAGTTGTAATCGCTTGAGGTGTAACAGAAGATTGTAAATTTAAGGTTTTCAGCCCAGCAAAGCCATTGAACGTGGCAATCGCATCTAATCTCGTCCCGTAAATAGCGGTTTACGAGTTCTAGCCACTATTGGCCTCGTAAGACGAAGGCGCAAACCGTATCTTTCCGCTAGCCCTGTGTTGACGTAGTGACCTGTGGCAGAGCGACTACTATGATTCGCGGTTCCAGACTCGCTGAATGTAACGTTTTTATCACTTTTGTGTAAGAGCTGCAAGCAGTCAGATCAAACACCGATAAGCAAATCGTAAGGAAATACTTTCAGCTCATAGTGCAATGGGGAAAACCTTACAATGCTGCACAACAGGTAACGCCTCTTTCCGCTGCTGACAAGCAAATTTTGGGTTTCTAGCAATATGTCACTTTATTTATTAAAGGCCACATTTGCATACCTGTTGAGTATGACACAGCATACCATTTAAACACAGACCCAATCGAAATCTAAGTGAGTAGTATTTTACTAATTCGTGCAGTCAGAGGCACGCTTGTGTACAGATAGTCAGTTTTGTTAAAACAGACTTTCGTCGTAAGGTTATCGTGGGTAATTTTATTTCGTTTCTTATAACACAGTGCACAGTTTTCGGCAGGTTTCTTTTGGTGTTGTTAAAACAATACTAAACATGAGAGAGAAATTAATCATCAACGACATATGCGAAATCTCTGATGTTATCTATAACAGTCTGACAATGCACATGCAGTTTATTCAAATGGTTCTGAGCACTATGGGACTTAACAGCTGTGGTCATCAGTCCCCTAGAACTTAGAACTACTTAAACATAACTAGCCTAAGGACATCACGCACATCCATCCCCGAGGCAGGATTCGAACCTACGACCGTAGCAGTCGCGCGGTTCCGGACTGCGCGCCTAGAACCGCGAGGCCACCGCGGCCGGCTGCAGTTTATTGATTACATGCATGAAGAAAACTTGTTCTGAGTTAAAGCTGTCAAACAAGGTTTGAAGTACAATAAAATGCCATTGCCAGACGACAGCTAATGTAGAAAACACTTTTCTGACTATTTTGGCACGATGCGCTCTCCCCATACATAATACAAAAGCTTCGAGGCGTATATGCTGGCCGTCTATTAAACCTGAAAAGAACAAAATGACGCAGAAGTTAGCCTTTTTTCCACATGCGACTATTTTGGGTTGAGAAGTTAAGACAATTATGTTCAAAGTTCCATTAAATTGATAACTTCAGTAGACAGTAGAATTATTTAAAAAAAAAATGTAGCAGCGAATGTAGTATAACACGCGATGTCTCATCAACAGTGCTCGACGCTTACCGTTACTCTACTAGCTGTGAGGTAGCTATAGCAGCTCTGGAAATGTACAACAGTTCCTTCAGAACTTCCGCATTCCACAGCGCTGTGAGATAATGCATATGGCCGGATATAGACTTCTGAGAGACAGACAGTTACAGCATTTCTCTTGCATTGCACGACGGTTTCAACAAACAGATAGCGCAATAGAGTAGCTCAAATAGAAAGGAACACTTCCTATTTAAATTTCTGCATCCTACACTGTTGGCAGTTCTGTGTAGGCGGCAGTTACGTTATTTTATTTCGGTGATTATAAAGTAGAGTCGAATGTATGCACTGGGTAGCCAAGGCAACTAGTTCATGGCGATTCGGTCAACCAAGGAAATGAATGTACTAAACATCCTCGACGGCCGGTGTGGCCGTGTGATTCTAGGCGCTTCAGTCTGGAACCGCGCAACCGCTACGGTCGCAGCTTCGAATCCTGCTTCGGGCATGGATGTGTGTGATGTCCTTAGGTTAGTTAGGTTTAAGTAGTTCTAAGTTCTAGGGGACTGATGACCGTAGATGTTAAGTCCCACAGCGCTCAGAGCCATTTGAACTAAACATCCTGCAAACCACCACAGGGAGCCTGTGTGTCAGAATTCTGATATTGTGTGCCGCAACGGTGTTATGATAGAGAAATTATTCGTCGAGAAGAGGGTTCGGTGGTCTGTTGAACTGATGATAGATTAATGTGATGATGGTCTGGGTTCTAGTCCGACTTCTGCCGATGTTTTTTGATAGGGAGAGGCAGATTATATTCTCTTCTGGCTACGCTAAGTGGAGAAGGTATAATGGCATTGTGGTCTGAAAATCACATTAAACATGATATTCCTTCTCTACCAAGTAGACGATAGGTGGAACCACAATAAAGTAAGGAGTGGCGACATGTAGAAACTCTATCACCAATAACCAATTTAAAGTTGATATTTGTTAATTGCTACTGTCTAAAATCGAGGTATGTCACTCTCTCTATGCCTGGTCAGGAATGACTGTTTATTTCCGTCAGCCACGAAATCTTAGCCTGCATGACTTGAGTTTGAATCCATATGCAGAACGAGGCGGTTCGTCGTGTCATTTGAAGTTCATACATATTCTCAACTAGCTGCTCGTGAATAACGTAAATGTTTAATGACATTTTGTGTTAAATAACAAGTATGGTATGTTACTTTGAAGACGAAATCATGAATACGACGAACTTACTACGTGCATTACCTATCTGACGTAATAATGAGAGTGCTAACATTTCAGGTATGTCATTTATTGCAATAAATGTGAGCTTACAAGCCTTAAGGACGGTCTTATCTGTGATTAGGTGTTCCCTGATATTTCTAGTATCGTGGTATTACTTTACATCTTGAGTTATTGCGATACAGAGCAGTGTTTTCTAGTGGCGACTTGTTGGAACCATTTTCAGTAGTCAAACGACTGTACCAAGGAGCGATTAGAGGACCTGCTAGACATTTAGGTTATGTGGGTTGCATGGGAATTAAGCGAAATGCAATTCAGGTCGTTCGGATACCTTTGAGCATGACTGTACTTCGTTAACAATCCTATTAGGTGCTGGTTTCGCATCCCTGTCACAAACTTTATATGATGGCATTTCAATTTTAAACTTGAGAATACCTTGTTCCTTGTGAATGACACCATATTATACGTCTTTGTGGGTAGTTCCCAGGAAGTTAAATGTTATGACAGGATTCCCAGTTTAGTACAAACATTTTCGTCACTTATTTTCAGGATCTTAATTGATAACTGATAATGGTGCAAACGTCTATACTTCACGTCTCTTTATGCCTAGTGATCGGGTCTCAATAAGGCACAAACAAAGCTTAGCTTAGTTAGCAATGGCTATAGGTGCTGGTTTTGAATCCAGGTCCAGAACGACGACGTTGGTCATGTCATTTAAAGTTCAAATTTGTGTACACGTAGCTATTGATGTGTTACGAGAACAATGATATTACTGGTGATTCGCTGTTAATGTTGAGATTTCCTTAGCGTGCTTGTTGCCGTTAATTGCGTTTTTCTACTGGTTCGTCCAGTATCCAGTTTGAAGAGCCACTTACAGTTGAGTGACCTTTAGCAAGTGGATGGAAAATCTTTTAGAGAGCGAAAAACTTTTTTCCAATTTCCGTACAGCTTTGTAACTTCATATACTGTCTCGGGTATTTAATTTTGGCTAAGGATTACTGTACGATATATGTAAAATAATCCGTTTTCTCAGAACCTTTGGAATGTCACTTCTTGTAATTAAGGTTAGTTTATGAGTGTTATGGGGTGCCTCATCGCTAAGAACGTGTTTTCTAATATGTTTTGTATGACGATATCAGTTGACGCTTAGACTGACTGCCATAAAGACCTTTGGTCTCTAGAAATCTCTTGCGGTACCCATTGTGTGTAGTCAAACGACTGTACGGGGTTTTGGTGTTTAGAAGACCTGCAACACAGCTACGTTATGTTGGTTGTATTCGGCAGTGATCCACTGTTTTGCTGTCAACTGTACATTCGGAAAGTCTCTATAACTGACGTAAGTGACGAACCGCGACTATTTAACTGTAGTACGCCATTTGCTTTCAGTAGACAAGGGTCAGAAGTCGGGTGTAGGAATACCACAGACTCTAACTAAAAGCATGAAAAATCAAAGGGGTGACTATTACTGCATGTTATCTTGAGCGTCATCATTGCGCTCATTGAGAATTCCTATACAGTATCGTTACAGGTGTCCAGTTATAACGTCTTTATATTAACTTCGCAAGAGGAAATTAATGTTTGTGCCGATAAAAAGACGTCTCGTCGAGTAAAGGACAGTGTGAACATGATATTTTGCAGCTGGTCGCCCAAAAATGATGTTGTCCATTACGAAACCCTCCCCAGGGTCGTGTCTATCGCAGCTTTTGTTTGTTGCCAACAACTAAGAAATGTAATTCAGCATAGCATGGTAAACTTACGACGAAAGTCTACTTTAATAAAACAGAAAGTGCTGTTACACGAACGTGCCTATAACATCACGAGTGAATAAGACATTACTTATCCTGGACCTCGAAACGGTCTGTGTTTATTTGCTATCCTATGTCAAACTGAAACAGTTTGCAAATTTGGCATTTCATAGTGATAATTAGTTTACTGATTTTTGATCTGACTGCCTGTAGCTCTGTCACGAAACGGATAAAAGATCTGGCCTTCAGTTAGACTGGAACCATGACCCAAAGCAGCCCTCACTACAAAAGCAAACACGTTACCCCAGTGCCACTGAATCGCTGGTGTGACTGTCTTTTCTTTATTGTCTCAGTGGCACCTAAAACTGATGAACTGCAACGTAAAATACGAGATTAGTTTCAACTTCTGCTTCGAATGACATCCCTGGATTCAAAAGCACACAGGAAATAACTCATTCAGTCAAGCTGACGAGGAAATGGCAATCGAATTTGTTAGCAAATTTATACGTCATCCAGGAAGTAACTCGGCGGTTGCACCATTGCCAAACATGTCCTACGTTGACATAAGAGTTTTCTGGGTATCGTACCACCTCATAATGTATGAAACTGTAGCTGGAGAAAACCAACGTTTCGGCTACGGTTACAGCGACCAACTTCTGGGTTTACTGGCGACCTTTAGGTATAGCAGTGCCACTTATATTTTGGCATTATTGTTCACTGTGCACGACGTAATGTCCAATTTAAAAGGATAGTTGATTACATTTTTTTTCAAACATCAGTTTTCTGCAGAATGAGATTTTCACTCTGCAGCGGAGTGTGCGCTGATATGAAACTTCCTGGCAGATTAAAACTGTGTGCCCGACCAAGACTCGAACTCGGGACCTTTGCCTTTCGCGGGCAAGTGCTCTACCAACTGAGCTATCGAAGCACGACTCACGCCTGGTGCTCACAGCTTTACTTCTGCCAGTACCTCGTCTCCTACCTTCCAAACTTTACAGAAGCTCTCCTGCGAACCTTGCAGAACTAGCACTCCTGAAAGAAAGGATATAGCGGAGACATGGCTTAGCCACAGCCTAGGGGATGTTTCCAGAATGAGATTTTCACTCTGCAGCGGAGTGTGCTTCTGTAAAGTTTGGAAGGTAGGAGACGAGGTACTGGCAGAAGTATAGCTGTGAGTACCGGCCGTGAGTCGTGCTTCGGTAGCTCAGTTGGTAGAGCACTTGCCCGCGAAAGGCAAAGGTCCCGAGTTCGAGTCTCGGTCGGGCACACAGTTTTAATCTGCCAGGAAGTTTCATCAGTTTTCTGACCAGTCTGATGCTGTCCGCCACTAGTTCGTCTCATGCGCCAATCTCTTCATCTAAGATTAGCACTTGCAACCTTCGTCCCCAACAATTTTCTGCATGTATTCTACTCTGTCTCTTCCTCTACAGGTTTGCCCTCTACAGTTCCCTCTAGCACCATGGACGTCATTCCCTGATGTCTTAACGGGTGTCCTATCATCTTGTCCCTTCTTCTTGTCAGTATTTTCCACATATTCATCGACTCTCCGATTCTGCGCAGAACCTCCTCCTTTCTTACCATGCCAGTCCACCTAATTTTCAACATACGCCTGCAGCACCAGATTTAAAATGCTTCTGTTTCTCTTCTGTTCCGGTTTTCTCACAGTCAATGTTTCACTGCCAGACAATGCTTTGTTCAAAACGTACATCCTCAGAAATTTCTACCTAAAATTAAGGCCTATGATTAATACTTGTAGACTTTTGTTGGCCAGGAATGCCCTTTTTGCCAGTGCTAGTCTTCTTTTTATATCCTCCTTACTCCTACCATCATTGGATATTTGGCTGCCTAGGTAGTATAATTGTTTAACTTCATCTACTTCATGATCATCAACCGTGTTATTAAGTTTCTTGTTATTTTAATTTCTGATACTTCTCATTTTTCTCATCTTTCTTCGATTTAGTCTCAAACCATATTCCGTACCTCTTCGGCTGTTAATTACATTTATCAGATCATTTGATTCTTGTCACGGTGAAACGTCCCCTTAGAACAATTTATACAACACTGTGCTTAACCTGACGCACAATATTTTTAGCGCAACGCAATCTGACTTCCAATAATCCCTACAAAAGAATGGCCCTGACTAACATTAACCTATACCTTTCACAAATCACTTACCTCACAAAAATCTTCGTTACTGGAACTACTGCAATACAGCGAGCGCCAACACTGCCAGCTAAATAAAAGATTCAAACTACGGAAGGCCCTAACTACTGATAGGCATAGTTAGCAAATGAAAGATTTTAATAGAGAACAAACAATGTACACTCCTGGAAATGGAAAAAAGAACACATTGACACCGGTGTGTCAGACCCACCATACTTGCTCCGGACACTGCGAGAGGGCTGTACAAGCAATGATCACACGCACGGCACAGCGGACACACCAGGAACCGCGGTGTTGGCCGTCGAATGGCGCTAGCTGCGCAGCATTTGTGCACCGCCGCCGTCAGTGTCAGCCAGTTTGCCGTGGCATACGGAGCTCCATCGCAGTCTTTAACACTGGTAGAATGCCGCAACAGCGTGGACGTGAACCGTATGTGCAGTTGACGGACTTTGAGCGAGGGCGTATAGTGGGCATGCGGGAGGCCGGGTGGACGTACCGCCGAATTGCTCAACACGTGGGGCGTGAGGTCTCCACAGTACATCGATGTTGTCGCCAGTGGTCGGCGGAAGGTGCACGTGCCCGTCGACTTGGGACCGGACCGCAGCGACGCACGGATGCACGCCAAGACCTTAGGATCCTACGCAGTGTCGTAGGGGACCGCACCGCCACTTCCCAGCAAATTAGGGACACTGTTGCTGCTGGGGTATCGGCGAGGACCATTCGCAACCGTCTCCATGAAGCTGGGCTACGGTCCCGCACACCGTTAGGCCGTCTTCCGCTCACGCCCCAACATCGTGCAGCCCGCCTCCAGTGGTGCCGCGACAGTCGTGAATGGAGGGACGAATGGAGACGTGTCGTCTTCAGCGATGAGAGTCGCTTCTGCCTTGGTGCCAATGATGGTCGTATGCGTGTTTGGCGCCGTGCAGGTGAGCGCCACAATCAGGACTGCATACGACCGAGGCACACAGGGCCAACACCCGGCATCATGGTGTGGGGAGCGATCTCCTACACTGGCCGTACACCACTGGTGATCGTCGAGGGGACACTGAATAGTGCACGGTACATCCAAACCGTCATCGAACCCATCGTTCTACCATTCCTAAACCGGCAAGGGAACTTGCTGTTCCAACAGGACAATGCACATCCGCATGTATCCCGTGCCACCCAACGTGCTCTAGAAGGTGTAAGTCAACTACCCTGGCCAGCAAGATCTCCGGATCTGTCCCCCATTGAGGATGTTTGGGACTGGATGAAGCAGCGTCTCACGCAGTCTGCACGTCCAGCACGAACGCTGGTCCAACTGAGGCGCCAGGTGGAAATGGCATGGCAAGCCGTTCCACAGGACTACATCCAGCATCTCTACGATCGTCTCCATGGGAGAATAGCAGCCTGCATTGCTGCGAAAGGTGGATATACACTGTACTAGTGCCGACATTGTGCATGCTCTGTTGCCTGTGTCTATGTGCCTGTGGTTCTGTCAGTGTGATCATGTGATGTATCTGACCCCAGGAATGTGTCAATAAAGTTTCCCCTTCCTGGGACAATGAATTCACGGTGTTCTTATTTCAATTTCCAGGAGTGTATTTACCTTAATAGTCATAATATATATAGCAGTTCATGACAAATTTCAAAACTCCGCCATCTCTCTCCCCACATCCACCACTGCTGGCGGCTCACCTCCAACTGCGCAACGCTACGCGCTGTTCACATCCAGCTGCCTAACATTACAATGGCGAGTATTACAACAATGCAAAGCAGCCACAGACTGCACACAGCACAGCCAGTGATTTTCATACCGAGCGCTACGTAACGTTGCCGATAAGAAAACATAAACAGCCTACTTACATAAAGAAAACATAAACAGCCTACTTACAACGGTTCACGCGGCTGCCTCCGTCGGAGGTTCCAGTCCTCTCTCGGGCATGGGTATGTGTGTAGTCCTTAGCGCAAATTAGTTTAAGGTAGATTAATTTTGTATGTAAGCTTGGGGACCCATGATCTCAGCATTTTGGTCTCACGGTCCTTACCACAGATTTCCCAAATACCTGGTCGTACGACGCCTCATTTAAGGTCTGACTACACAGATCGCTGTCTGCCCACGCGGTCTGTCAACTTGAACCGCGACGGGAAAGCCGCGTCGTTGAAACGCGATTTGTTCCATCGTGTCGGCCACACAGAGGGTGGTTTTGCTGCCGTGGCAACCGGCCAGCAGCCGCAAAGAGTGCCAATTTGTCCCACAATACAGGTGTGTGCGCCAGCAGGCGCATTTTTCGCCGTGT